>NC_082693.1:54738680-59538680 GCF_949987515.2 Delphinus delphis | reverse complement strand
TTCTTGACGTGGGCAAGGATGGGGGTGGGGTGGGAATGGCAGGTGTAAACCTAAGCCAGAAGCAAAATCCCTCCTATATCCAAATTGTGCTACATAAAACGTTCAAGTACATTGTTTTTATAAATGGAAGTACCCTCAAAGGCAAAATTTAAAGACCTTTATCTTTTGAGATTTCAACTTTAGAAAACTGTCTCTCTTGATGTGAATTGCTGAGATAATTATAAATCTTTTGCTCTTTAAGATGCATAGCTTGAACTTAAAATAAAATTGAGAAGTAATTTGAATGTAATATTGAACGCATATTGTAATATTATATTTTGAATTTCTGATATCTGACACCAAAAAGAAAAAAGTTAGAAAAAAAAATTATTCCCAAATGTTCATTATATTCTTATTAAATAAAATATACTTTATTTACATAAATCTGAATATAATAAACAAACATTGGTAGGTTAAGGTCCAAAGCTCAGAGAGATGACTATTTTCTGCAAATTCTGTTGCGTATGTGGTGACTTTAGTTCAGGGTATGGTAAAAATATTTACTGATTGCTTACTATTTTACAGGTACTCTCCTAAGTGCTTTGGTGTCAGTGAACAAAACAGATTAAAGACTGTTTCCTTTGTGAAGCTGATGCTCTAGAACACAACTACTTAAAAACATTAATCACTTTAATAAAATTTAAATAAAACCTTAATATTTAAAAAATTTTAAAAACTCTCAAATTGGCTGTTAAAAAAAGCAACACAAATCATCAGCTCCTTGGTCTTCTCCCAAAGCACTGATTTTTTTTTTTTTTTTCGCGGTACGCGGGCCTCTCACTGTTGTGGCCTCTCGCATTGCGGAGCAATGGCTCCGGACGCTCAGGCTCAGCAGCCATGGCCCACGGGCGCAGCCGCTCTGCGGCATATGGGATCTTTCCCGGACTGGGGCACAAACCTGTGTCCCCTGCATCGGCAGGCGGACTCTCAACCACTGCGCCACCAGGGAAGCCCCCAAAGCACTGATTTTTGTATTACAATTAATTGACAGAACAACCCAAAATAACTGCTAATGTTCTCACCTGTTCATGAAAAGAATATAACATAGAGCCAACATGAAATATTTAAAGATCATATTCTAGGCCTTTTTTTCACTTTAAGTAGATTTATACTGTTGGAGCATAATTGAATAAAAGTTGGATCTTTTTTATGCCATGATTTAACGATGCAATTTTTAGATCCAAATTAGTCTTATTTTTCCTAATGTTCCTTAAATCCTTCTCTGGTTTGGAGGCTACAGAAATGTATGGTAGTAGCCAAAAGGGAAATTTCCCCAAATTTGTAGTTGATTATGTAACCCAGAAGCAAATTTGTTTTATAATCCTGTGGGCAATATATCAATACCATATTTGGCATTAGTGGTCTTTCCCTTCAAGAGTATGAGTTCTCAAAAATGAAATTAATATTCTAGCTATTGAAGTTATTTAAATTTCAAAGGATTTAGGGCCATTCAATTCTGTAAGTGAAAACGTAAGAAGCTACATTTACCCCTAAGGTGGACACAAATAATTTTATTTCCAAATTGCAGTAGGAAACTTTGAGTAATAATGAAACATTGCTTATATTGTGTGGCATATATGAAGCTTCATAAAAAAATGAAGGAATCTTGACTACTGAAATAATATGGTATAAAGACAGATAATATGCTTATTTTCTAAAAACTCTTTATCTCAAGTGTTGTGGACTGTTTAATGACTCAGAATGGCAAAATTGTGAGCCTTATATGAGCTCCATTTTTACAAACAGAATATAAAGGATATTGGTTTACATGGCAGTTCAGATGAGGTCATTGGGCATCAAATATTCCTCTTGAAAAGTTTATTTAGGCACAATGGGTATCTATACATAGGTAAAAAGACCTGACTTTTGGACATTTTTATTTAAACCATCAAACTGCCACAACCCAGTTCCATACAGGCACAGTATTCACCTGTGTTTCTCTCTCTTTCTCTCTCTCGCCCTCCCTCCCTCTCTCTCTGTCTTTCTCTCTCTCATGTTTGGCCATAGGGGTAAGGCTATCAGTAAAACAGTACAATGTTTACTTAAAATAATGAAAAACAAGTCATTTTACTTTTCAATATTTTTCAATGTGTAACTATTGTAAGTGGATAGCTGTTTTCCACAAATAGAATAAAGCTAATATTATTTGCTTGAACTTTCCAGAAGAAAGAGTAATAAGAGAAGATTCAGAATATTTTTGCTAGGCTTTGTTGTTTTTCCATTTGATCCGGGTTTATTTCATCCTGACTTGACAACCTGATGGATTCTTTCAAAGGCTACCAGCCCAGAAGAAAATATCTCTTAAAATATTGTGAAATTGTGTTTCTCAGAAAGACCTTTTCTTTTTTAACCTTTCTAAAAATGTTAAAAAAAGTTAACCTTTTAAAAAGGTTCATCATCAATCTGAGGAATATAGCCCATATTTGGTGGCAAGAATTACTTGCTTGCTTATTTATTTATTTTGGTGTTGGTTTCATTATCCCTCATGTTTCCTGTAAACTATGGCATGGCATTTCCTTTTCACCAAAAGGACATTCCAAAACCATGCATTTTCTAATTGGATCATCAATATATTAATTCTTCCAAATAGATTTTGAAAGTATACTCTGAGGTACACAATCAGGGTAATGGTTTTCATGATAGTCCTTCAAGGTAATCTGTTTATTTTATCCTTGTTTTCTAATTAAAACATTCTGCCTGTGAATTTGGGGCTTTTGAGTTGAAAGGTGAAAAAATTGATTACTATGTTTATTTTTACTGCTAATTTTTAAAGAATGCATCTCTCAAACCCCTATCCATGTTCCATAATGCAGCGCTTTTGCCTACAGATGCTAGAGCATAGTAGTAAAACTGTCACTCTTTGCAGATGATATGATATTGTATATAGAAAATCCTAAAGATGTCACCAATAACTACTAAAGCTCATCAATGAAATTGGTAAGGTTGCAGGATACAAAATGAATGCACAGAAATCTCTTGCATTCCTATACCCTAATGATGAAAAATCTGAAAGAGAAATTAAGGAAACAATCCCATTTACAATTGCAACAAAAAGAATAAAATACCTAGGAATAAACCTATGTAAGGAGGTGAAACACTTGCATTCAGAAAACTATAAAATACTACTGAAAGAAATGAAAGATGACATAAACAGATGGAGAAATATACCACGTTCTTGGATTGGAAGAATCAATATTGTGAAAATGACTATACTACCCAAAACAATCTGCAGATTCAATGCAATCCCTATTGAACTACCAATGGCATTCTTCACAGAATTAGAACAAAATATTTTACAATTCATATGGAAACACAAAAGACCCTAAATATTCAAAGCAATCTTGAGAAATAAAAATGGAGCTGGATGAATCAGGCTCCCTGACTTCAAACTATACTGCAAACTATAATCAAGACAGTATGGTACTGGCACAAAAACAGAAATATAGATAATTGGTACAGGATAGAAAGCCCAGAGGTAAACCCACACACATATGGTGACCTAACTTATGACAAAAGAGGCAAGAACATACAATGGAGGAAAGACAGCCTCTTCAATAAGTGGTGCTGCGAAAACTGGACAGCTACATGTAAAAGAATGAAATTAAAACAGTACCTAATACCATACACAAAAATAAACTCCAAATGGATTAAAGACCTAAATGTAAGACTGGACACTATAAAACTCTTAGAGGAAAATATAGGAAAAACACTCTTTGACATAAACCACAGCAAGATCTTTTTTGACCCACCTTCTAGAGCAATGGAAATAAAAACAAAAATAAACAAATGGGACTTAATGAAACTTAAAAGCCTTTGCACAGCAAAAGAAACCATAAACAAGATGAAAAGACAACCCTCAGAATGGGAGAAAATATTTGCAACTGAAACAACAGACAAAGGATTAATCTCCAAAATATGCAAACAGCACATGGAGCTCAATATCAAAAAAACATACAATCCAATTAAAAAATGGGTGGAAGACCTAAATAGACATTTCAGCAAAGAAGACATGCAGATGGTCAAGAGGCACATGAAAAGATGCTAAACATCACTAATTATTAGAGAAATACAAATCAAAACTACAATGAGATATCACCTCACAACTGTCAGAATGGCCATCATCAAAAAATCTACAAACAATAAATGTTGGAGAGGGTGTGGAGGAAAGGGAACCCGCCTGCACAGTTGGTGAGAATGTAAATTGATACAACCACTATGGAGAACAGTATGGAGGTTGCTTAAAAAACTAGAAATAGAACTACCATATGACCCAACAATCCCACTACTGGGCATATACCCTGAGAAAACCATAATTCAAAAAGAGTCATGTACCACAATGTTCATTGCAGCTCTATTTACAATAGCCAGGACATGGAAGCAACCTAAATGTCCATCGACAGATGAATAGATAAAGAAGATGTGGCACATACGTACAATGCAATATTACTCAGCCCTAAAAAGAAATGAAATTGAGTTACCTGTAGTGAGGTGGATGGACCTAGAGTCTGTCATACAGAGTGAAGTAAGTCAGAAAGAGAAAAACAAATACCGTATGGTAACACATATATATGGAATTTAAAAAAAAAAATGATACTGATGAACATAGTGGCAGGACAGGAATAATGAAGTAGACATAAAGAATGGACTTGAGGACATGGGGTGGGAGGGTGAAGCTGGGGTGAAGTGAGAGTAGCATCGACATATATACACTACCAAATGTAAAATAATTAACTAGTAGGAAACAGCAGCATAGCACAGGTAGATCAGCTGGGTGCTTTGCAACGACATAGAGAGTGGGATAGGGAGGGTGGGAGGGAGGCGCAAGAGGGAGGGAATTAAAAAAACCCAAAAAACAAAAATCTACAGATGTAGACAAGTATGTTTACTATGTACTACATACATCAGTTTCATAAATAAAAACCCAACCAATTGGTTGTTCATTAACTTAGAAATTGCCATCTCTGGGCACACAAACTTAATTTTCTACTTTCTCAGAAAGAAAAAACATGATGAGGAAATGAGTAACATTCCAGAAGGATATTCAACTTTTTCTTTTTTTTAGGAGGACAAGCTATTTTTTTCACACTAGAAGCATCTATAAGCATAGAAACATTGATAGGTTGCTCATAACTTTGACATCATTTTAAGAAAAATAGTTCAGTACTTGAGAGCTGCAACATAATTAGGTCAATGATACAAATTTAAAACTTTATCCTTTAGAAATATCATATCATTCAGATTTTCTCATCTTCAGACTAGTCTTTTCCATCTTTTTAACACTCAGGACTAGTCAGGACCAATAATTCAGATTATTATTAGAAATAATTGGAAGTTATATGCCTTTGGGAAATTGTTATTTATTTAGACAAATTAGTTAGATGACCAATGTATCTCCTCCAATTAGTTGTGAACTACCTAGGAGGAAGAGATACTTCACGAGCTGTTTTAATTAGCAACAACAATAAGGGATATTACAGTCCTAGGAGGAATCCTAGATACAGACTTTGGGGCACACATATAGGTACATTCAAATGGGTTTGACTCTGGATCTGGTAAGCACTAAGAGGATCTGGGAATATGGGAAAAACAGCCCTGAAGATGAGAAAGCCTGGTGAGTGATATGAGCAGAGGTTAAGCAAAGTGATCCTTCACTGCAGCTTTACTGGAAGCTCTGTCATCTCTAATGCTGGGTTTTCCAATGTTTCCTTTATGGGAGTGCTTTTATTTCAGGATATTGCCACTGAGTAATGGAAAACCCTAACTACTGTGCACTAACTGGTGTGGATTTGATAACAATGCCAGTCACTGATGTGGGTGGAGAATCTGTGCAAGTTGTTAATGAAGGTGAGAATTCAGAAGCTGAAAATTGCTGACAGACACATAAGTAAAAGCTTGTGTAGTAGTTTACCTTTACACTGTAACAAATTTTCACAAATGCAGTGATTTAAAAAACACAAACTTATATTACAGTTCTGGAGATCAGAAGTTTAAAGTGGGACTTTCGGGGCTACAGTCAAGGTGCTGGCAGGGCTGTGTTCCTTCTAAGGTGTCTGGAAGGAAATTTCTTTCTTTGCCTTTTATAGCTTCTAGAGGCCACCTGTATTCCTTGGCTCAAAGCCCCTTCCTGCATCCTCAAATCAAGCAGTGTAGCATCACTAAATATCTCTGACTCTGACACTCTTCTGCCTCCTTTACTTCGAAGGACCTTCGCAATTACATTGGCATAACCTAGAATAATCTCTCTACTTTAAAATCAGCTGACTAGTAAATGTAATTCCATTTATAACTTTAATTCCCTTTGCCATGTATTATAACATAACATATTCATAGGTTCCTGGAATTATCACATATGTATCTATGGGGGGAAATTATTCTGCTACAGCTTGAAAAACAATGGTGGAATGAGATCAATCATTGTATCTTCCCTTTGGGGCAGGAAAGCATTTGCAAAATTAAAGAGTCACTTTGGGAAATATCATAAAGTAAAGACTGCATGGAAACAATGATATAGCCAGGAGACCGATAGAGACAAATTTGAGGGTGCAAATTGGGAGTGAATGAGGATTATGTTTTAAAGTCAGGAACAAAGGTAAAAGTGTGTGTACAGTTAGGTAAAAATGATAGAATTTGGTAAATAAAGGTAAAAATTATAGAATTTGGTAAATAAATTCAGTAGAATAACATTAAAAACAAATTGAAATTTAATTAATAGAACTCTTCAAATTAGAGTTTTGAGTATTAAAAGTTTGCTTCCTACTTACTTTGTAGTTACACTATTTTAGATGCTGTCTATGGTTCATTTTACAATGATAGGGTCTTTATTAGAGAGTCTTACCTAGATCATACTGTGCATCTAACCAGCATCTTAATCTGGGACCTGAAAATTCAGCACTGAAATTTTCTTAGGGAAAGTCTGGATAACCAGTGCCTTTAAAAAACAAACAAAAAGCAACTATTACATTATTCTTAAGGCTTTCCCTTGGCCTGCCCTCCATAATTCTTGAAAGCAGTTGACAGCAGCTGTAGTTCTTTCAAGTGAGCTTCAGGTAGAGGGAAAAGCCCTAGCTTCCATTTTAAAGCTGGATCTCTGAGAATGATTAAGGTTTCAAGTGAATATCACAACTCATGAAAAAATCGCTGGCTGGAAAATAGGATCTGGAAATAGCAACCACAGTAAAAGTAGGTATGCTCTAGAGAGTATACCATTAAATTATTAGTACATCATTAAATTATTCAACATCTTAATTACATTTCCTTTCTCTATCCAAGAGCCTACTAGGAAATATCTTGTGACTGTTGTCACTGCTTCTTAATGATCAAAACTGTCAAAATAGATATTTTTCTGTGCTATATTTTCTGGGCTTTTTTGTGTGTGTGATAATGAGAGACAAGTATGTAATATCAGCTAAAATGTGAAATATCCAAAAGCACTAGGTTCTTATGTACAAATATTTGGCACTGAAATCAAAAACTGAGACACCCCGAAGTGTTTATTGTGATAATGTTTTTAAAGTTCCTGGAACAGAATATGCTCTAGTTTCTTTGATATTCTTAAGCAAGGAAATAGTATGCAAGTCAAGTCTTTGTGTTTTTATTTGCATAACAATTCATTCTTTCTCTTCATCATTGCTTTGAGGGCATGGAATGTTCAACATGCAGCTCCCCAGCTCTTTGACCTCACTACCAATGAGTTTCCTTTCCGCTCCACCACCTCATTCATTCTGAGGGGGCATCTTGCTGCCACCTGTAACTATTTCATTTTCAGTCAGAATTAAAGCGCATCACACTCTGATCTCAAAACTTCTCCCATTCTAGCTGCTTTGATCTATGACTTCATTGGTCTCTCAAGGCCACTGATCCCCTGTACTTCTTCCCTGACTTCAAATATCTCCAATTTCATTAGAGTCTACTATCCATATTTCAACACACTCTTGATAATACTCTCAATTCCTTGGCCTCTTCGGCTGTTTTGTCACATGCATCAAACAAACCCCCAACTGAGAATAAGTTCAACCACTCGCTTTCTCAGTAAATGCACTTCACCAGTCACATACTGTTGAGACTAGTGTTGCAGCAAAAATAGAAATGAGGTTTTTCCTCTCCTGATAACCAGGAAGATAAAGGGAACAGTGAACAGGCTAGAGAAGAAACATAAACTGGCCTGAGTTAATCAGTCCTAGTTTTATTTTAACTGTTACAAATCTGTTGTGTCTGTAGTTAGATTTGTCCTTCACAAAGCTAATCTGTCACCCCTAACCCTGTGTAATTTAAATAATTTACATCCTGTACCTGGTATTTACTCTTTACTCTCCCTATAAACTCTTGTAGCAAATCACCCGTGTAGCTGTTTACATTTCAGAGGGGAGGTCGTAGACCGATAACCCAGAGGCTAAGGACCCAATTACCGGGTTGCCTGACTCCAGCGATGACTATTTTGAAATAATGCAAGAAGAAGAATGCAAGACCTTCACCATTTTGATCCTTATCAGTCACTTTGGACTGCAAACTCCCCATTAAGAATCCCTGTAATTCCCCAGGAAGGTGAGGCACAGTTCTTGAGGCTCTAGCCTACTGTATCTTCCCTTTGCCTGGCAAAGAAAATAAAAAGCCTCTCTATTTCTTATCTTCCAATTCTCTGTCTCCGTATTTTGATTTGGCATTGGTGCACAGGGAGCCAGATTTGGCAACACTAGCCACATTGTACCACAACACAGCAAAGTGATCACCAAATTAAAACAGGTCTGAATGCAATTCAACCATTCTACTATCGAACATATGCAAATCACTGAGAAATTTATATCATCCTGAAATTTCTGAACTCCAGAAATATATTTCCAACTAGGGTTCCAATATCCTTAATTGGATGCCTCAAAGGCACCTGTAAGTCAACATCTATGAACTCACTATTGTCCCCCTAAGTTGGATCTCTTCCACTGTTTCCAACATAAATTTCCATTGCCCTCTCCTTTCCTCCAATGTAGAAGTCAGCACTGTGAATAGATTTTACGTCCTAAATATTTCTCAAATCGGTCTTCTCTCCATCTCCACTGCCATTGCCCTAGTCAACACAGTATTGTCTCCTTCCTACTGCAATTGTCCCCAAAACCAGTGTTGCATCATTAAATTTCTTCTTCACACTGAAGCCACATGCTGTATGGTATGTAAACTTAGACATATGATCTCTTGTTTTAAAACTTCAAATGTTCCAACATATTTGGCAGGGCCCATAAACAAGGCCTTCCAGACCTGACCTTACCTTCACAGCTTCATTTTTCTCCATTTTTCCCTTTGCTATCAGAACTCTAGCCTTACTTAACATTTTTTTTGATTATTTGTTTGTTTGTTTGAAGTATAGTTGACTTTAATATATTAATATCAGTAGTATAACATAGTGATTTGACATTTTTACAGATTACACACCATTCAAAGTTATTATAGATTATCATACTAAGTGAGTAAGCGAGACAGAGAAAGACAAATATCATATGATATCGTTTATATGTGGAATCTAAAAAAAGATACAAATGAACTTATACAACAGAAATAGACCCACAGACATAGAAAGCAAATTTATGGTTACCAAAGAGAAAAAGTGGGGGGAGGGATAAATTAGGAGTTTGGGATTAACATATGCACACTACTATATATAAAATAGATAACCAACAAGGACCTACAGTATAGCACAGGGAACTATATTCAATATTTTATAATAACCTGTAAGGTAAAAGAATATGAAAAATAACATATATATATATAAATATATATATACACATAACTAAATCACGTTGCTGTATATCTAAAACTAAAACAACATTGTAAATAAACTATACTTCAATAATATAAATATATTAAATACATAAAATAAATAAAGTGCAAGGATATAGCATACAAAAAAACCCAAAGTTATTATAATATTGTTGACTGTATTCCCTGTGCTGTACCTTACATATCTGTGACTTATTTATTTTATAACTGGTTTGTACCTTTTAATCCTCTTCACATATTTTGCTCATCACCAACATGCCCCTCCCCTCTGGCAACCACTAATTTCTTATCTCTATTTGTGAGTTTGTTTCTATTTTTTTTAACATCTTTGTTGGAGTATAATTGCTTTACAATGGTGTGTTAATTTCTGCTTCATAACAAAGTGAATCAGTTATACATATACATATGTCCCCATATCTCTTCCCTCTTGCGTCTCCCTCCCTCCCACCCTCCCTGTCCCACCCCTCTAGGTGGTCACAAAGCACTGAGCTGATCTCCCTGTGCTATGTGGCTGCTTCCCACTATCTATCTATTTTACGTTTGGTAGTGTATACATGTCCATGCCACTCTCTCACTTTGTCCCAGCTTACCCTTCCCCCTCCCCGTATCCTCAACTCCATGCTTTAGTAGGTATGCATCTTTATTCCCATCTTGCCCCTAGGTTATTCATGACCAATTTTTTTTTAAATTCCATATATATGTGTTAGCATATGGTATTTGTTTTTCTCTTTCTGACTTACTTCACTCTGTATGACAGTCGCTAGGTCCATCCACCACACTACAAATAACTCAGTTTCGTTCCTTTTTATGGCTGAGTAATATTCCATTGCATATATGTGCCACATCTTCTTCATCCATTCTCTGTTGATGGACACTTTGGTTGCTTCCATGTCCTGGCTATTGTAAATAGAGCTGCAATGAACATTTCGGTACATGACTCTTTTTGAATTATGGTTTTTCTCAGGGTATATGCCCAGTAGTGGGATTGCTGGGTCGTATGGTAGTTCTATCTTTAGTTTTTTAAGGAATGTCCCTACTGTTCTCCATAGTGGTTGTATCAATTTACATTCCCACCAACAGTGCAAGAGGGTTCCCTTTTCTCCACAACCTTTCCAACATTTATTGTTTGTAGATAGTTTGATGATGGCCATTCTGACCGGTGTGAGATGATATCTCATTGTAGTTTTGATTTGTATTTCTCTAATGATTAATGATGTTGAGCATTCTTTCATGTGTCTGTTGGCAATCTGCATATCTTCTTTGGAGAAATGTCTGTATAGGTCTTCTGCCCATTTTTGGTTTGGGTTGTTTGTTTTTTTAATATTGAGCTGCATGAGCTGCTTGTACATTTTGGAGATTAATCCTGTGTCAGTTGCTTCATTTGCAAATATTTTCTCCCATTCTGAGGGTTGTCTTTTCATCTTGTTTATGGTTTCCTTTGCTGTGCAAAAGCTTTTAAGTTTCATTAGGTCCCATTTGTTTATTTTTGTGTTTATTTCCATTTCTCTAGGAGGTGGGTCAAAAAGGATCTTGCTGTGATTTATGTCATAGCGTGTTCTGCCTATGTTTTCCTCTAAGAGTTTGATGGTGTCTGGCCTTATATTTAGTTCTTTAATCCATTTTGAGTTTATTTTTGTGTATGGGGTTAGGGTGTGTTCTAATTTCATTTTTTTACATGTAGCTGTCCAGTTTTCCCAACACCACTTATTGAAGAGGCTATGTTTTCTCCACTGTATATTTTTGCCTCCTTTATCAAAGATAAGGTGACCATATGTGCGTGGGTTTATCTCTGGGCTTTCTATCCTTTTCCTTGATCTATATTTCTGTTTCTGTGCCAGTACTGTGCTGTCTTGATTACTGTAGCTTTGTAGTGTAGTCTAAAGTCAGGGAGCCTGATTCCTCCAGCTCCGTTTTTCTTTCTCAAGGTTGCTTTGGTTATTTGGGTTCTTTTGTGTTTCCATACACACTGCGAAATTTTTTGTTCTAGTTCTGTGAAAAATGCCATGGGTAGTTTGATAGGGATTGCATTGAATCTATAGATTGCTCTGGGTAGTAGAGTCATTTTCAAAATGTTGATTCTTCCAATCCAAGAACATGGTATATCTCTCCAACTATTTGCATCATCTTTAATTTCTTTCATCAGTGTCGTACAATTTCCTGCATACAGGTCTTTTTTCTCCTTAGGTAGTTTATTCCTAGACATTTTATTCTTTTTGTTGCAGTGGTAAATGGGAGTGTTTCCTTAATTTCACTTTCAGATTTTTCATCATTAGTGTAAAGGAATACAAGAGATTTCTGTGCATTAATTTTGTATCCTGCTACTTTACCAAATTCATTGATTAGCTCTAGGAGTTTTCTGGTAGCATCTTTAGGATTCTCTATGTATAGTATCATGTCATCTGCAAACAGTGACAGCTTTACTTCTTCTTTTCCAATTTGGATTCCTTTTATTTATTTTTCTTTGATTGCTGTAGCTAAAACTTCCAAAACTATATTGAATAATAGTGGTGAGAGTGGGCACCTTGTCTTGTTCCTGATCTTTTTTTTTTAAATATATTTATTTGTTTTTGGCTGTGTTGGGTCTTCGTTTCTGTGCGAGGGCTTTCTCTAGTTGTGGCAAGCAGGGGCTACTCTTCATCACGGTGCATGGGCCTCTCACTGTCGCGGCCTCTCCTGTTGTGGAGCACAGGCTCCAGACGCGCAGGCTCAGTAGTTGTGGCTCACGGGCCCAGTTGCTCCGCGGCATGTGGGATCTTCCCTGACCAGGGCTCGAACCTATGTCCCCTGCATTGGGAGGCAGATTCTCAACCACTGCGCCATCAGGGCAACCCGTTCAACATTTCTTATATTTTCTCCATTCTATTTCCAAGATTTTGGATCATCTTTACTGTCATTATTCTCAATTCTTTTTCAGGTAGACTGCCTATTTCCTCTTCATTTGTTAGGTCTGGTGGATTTTTGTCTTGCTCCTTCATCTGCTGTGTGTTTCTTTGTCTTCTCATTTTGCTTAACTTACTGTGTTTGGGATCTCCTTTTCGCAGGCTGCAGGTTCGTTGTTCCCGTTGTTTTTGGTGTCTGTCCCCAGTGGCTAAGGTTGGTTCAGTGGGTTGTGTAGGCTTCCCGGTGGAGGGGACTAGTGCCTGTGTTGGTTGATGAGGCTGGATCTTGTCTTTCTGGTGGGCAGGTCCACATCTGGTGTTGTGGTTTGGGGTGTCTGTGGCCTTATTATGATTTTAGTCCGCCTCTGTGCTAATGGGTGGGGCTGTGTTCCTATCTTGCTAGTTGTTTTGCATAGGGTGTCCAGCACTGTAGCTTGCTCGTTGTTGAGTGGAGCTGGGTCTTGGCGTTGAGATGGAGATCTCTGGGAGTTTTTCGCCGCTTAGTATTATGTGGAGCTGCGAGGTCTTTTGTGGACCAGTGTCCTGAACGTGGCTCTCCCACCTCAGTGGCACTGCCCTGATGCCTGGCTGTAGTACAAAGAGCCTGTCCTCCACATGGCTCAGAATAAAAGGGAGGAAAAAAAGAAAAAAAGAAAGAAAGATGAAGATAAAATAAAATAAAGTAAAATAAAATAGTTATTAAAATAAAAATAATTATAAAGAAAAAAAATTTTTAATAAAAAAAATAAAAAACAGGCCGACAGACCCCTAGGACAAATGGTAAAGGCAAAGCTATACAGACAAAATCACACACAGAAGCATACACATACACACTCACAAAAAGAGAAAAAGGGAAAAAAATATATATCGTTGCTCCCAAGTCCACCTCCTCAATTTGGGATGATTCGTTGTCTATTCAGGTATTCCACAGATGCAGGGTACATCAAGTTGATTGTGGAGATTTAATCCGTTGCTTCTGAGGCTGCTGGGAGAGATTTCCCTTTCTCTTCTTTGTTCCCACAGCTCCCGGGGCTCAGCTTTAGATTTGGCCCCGCCTCTGCGTGTAGGTCGCCTGAGGGCATCTGTTCTTCGCTCAGACAGGACGGGGTTAAAACAGCAGCTGCTTCAGGAGCTCTGGCTCACTCAGCCCGCGAGGAGGGAGGGGTACGGAGGCGGGGCGAGCCTGCGCCGGCCGGCGTGACGTTGCACCAGCCTGAGGCGCGCCGTGCGTTCTCCAGCGGAAGTGGTCCCTGGATCACATGACCCTGGAAGTGGCACGCTGCACAGGCTTCCGGGCGGGGAGTTGTGGATGGTGACCTGTGCTTGCACGCAGGCTTCTTGGTGGCGGCAGCAGCAGGCTTAGCGTCTCATGGCCGTCTCTGGGGTCCGCGCTGATAGCCGCGGCTCGCGCCCGTCTCTGGAACTCCTTTAAGCAGCGTTCTTAATCCCCTCTCCTCGCGCACCAGGAAACAAAGAGGTAAGAAAAAGTCTCTTGCCTCTTCGGCAGCTCTAGACGTTTTCCCGGACTCCCTCCCGGCTAGCCGTGGCGCACTAACCCCCTGCAGGCTGTGTTCACGCCGCCAACCCCAGTCCTCTCCCGGCTCCCGGCATCCGACCTCCGAAGCCCGAGCCTCAGCTCCCAGCCCCTGCCCGCCCCGGCGGGTGAGCAGACAAGCCTCTCGGGCTGGTGAGTGCTGGTCGGCACCAATTCTCTGTGCGGGTATCTCCCCGCTTTGCCCTCCGCACCCCTCTTGCTGTGCTTTCCTCCGTGGCTCTGAAGCTTTCCCCCTTCGCCATCCGCAGTCTCCGCTCGCGAAGGGGCTTCCTAGTGTGTGGAAACATTTCCTCCTTCACGACTCCCTCCCCCTAGTGTGGGTCCCGTCCCTATTCTTTGTGTCTGTTTTTTCTTTTGCCCTACCCAGGTACGTGGGGAGTTTCTTGCCTTTTGGGAGGTCTGAGGTCTTCTGCCAGCGTTCAGTAGGTGTTCTGTAGGAGTTGTTCCACATGTAGATGTATTTCTGATGTATTTGTGGGGAGGAAGGTGATCTCCGAGTCTTACTCCTCCGCCATTTTGAAGCTCCTTTCCCCCTGTTTCTATTATTTTATTCCTTGTTTTGTTTTTTAGATTTCACATATAAGTGAAAAAATGTAGCGTTTGTCTTTCCCTGTTTAACTTATTTCACTAGGTGTAATATCCTCCAGGCCCATTCATGTTCTTGCAAATGGAGAGATTTCATTTTTTTTTTTACGGTTGAGTAATATCTATTTACCACATCGTCTTAATCCATTAATCTGTCACTGAACACTTAGATTGCTTCCATATCTTGGCTGTTGTCAATAATGCCGCGATGAACACTGGGGTGCATATATCATTTCAAATTAATGTTTTCATTTTTTTGGATAAATACCCGAGTGAAATTGCAGGATCATATGGTAGCTCTTTTTTAGGTTTTTGAGGAACCTCCATACTGCTTCCCATAGTGGCACCAATTTATATTCCCCCCAGCAGTGTTCTAGAGTTCCCTTTTCTCCACACCCTCCCCAGCACTTGTAATTTCCTGCCTTTGATGACAGCCATTCTGACAGATGTGAGGTGATATCTCATTATGGTTTGAGCTGCATTTCCTTGATGATTAGTGATGTTGAGCATCGTGTCATGTGCCTGTTGGCCATCAGTATATCTTCTTTGGAAAAATGTCTATTCAAGTCCACTGCCCATTTTTTATCACAGTGTTTGTTTTTTCGATGTTGAGTTGTACGAGTTCTTTATTGGCTATTAACCTCTTATCAGACATATCATTTGCAAATAAGGTAACTATCAACAAAACACAAAGGCTGCCTATACTGAATGGGAGAAGATATTTACCTTTGAAGAGGTTATACTGTTCCTCTGTTTGAATGCTTCCTGCCGATTTCATCTTCCCCACCACTTAATTTCTTTTTTCTTCATATTTTAATTCGGTTATTACTTGCTTAGGGAAATTTCCCTGGCATATACAAGCAAGTAAATGCCCAATTTAGAAGTTTAATAGTATCACCAGCTTTTTGACATAGCTTTTATCACAGGTTTAATTTTACAGCCTTGTATGCTGCTTAGATTGATTTCTCATTGAATACAAGGTGAGCTCTCTAAAGATACAAAATACAATGGAGTTGCATGAAACTCCTCTAATACTAGTAGATTAGCCTATTAATGCCATCCTTGGTCTCATCCTGAAATATATGCAAGTAGCAGCCTAAATTTTGAGAGTGTGGCTGGTAAGAAGTAAAGAGATTCTTTTGGCCATTGCTACATGACCAAAAGTCAAATCTGCCTTGTGGTTTGTCCAACAGAGATTTTAGCTATATTGTTTAACCACTGCAATATACTACTTTAAACAACCCAAACAAACAAAACTCCTTTTCCATTTTCTTTCTTGTTGATTAACCAATCATTCTAATAATTGGATCTTTTCCAATCAACTTTAATGTTATCATGACTAGATTGAAATTTTATTGTGAGATTACATGAATGCCAGCTGCTTATCTGCTTGCCTTGACTGCTACCAAATGCATAGCTCTTAGCTCTTTGTTGATTATTTGCTCCATTTCTACTTGGATAGATTATCTGAATTTTGTATGCTGATTGAAAATTTAGGTTAGAATCACAACCACCACCACTGTATTATTTATTTGTTCACGTACTATCTGCTGCTTTCTCACATGGAATTTCCTGGTTTTGAACTTATTCTCAAAATTACTTTGTTCTGATTATTCACCATTCAAATATCTAACTCTGGCCTCTTTCTCATGTATTCAAAACTGTATTTTGACTCTGCATAATTCCACCGGTCAGTCAGTACACTCAACTCCCATACTGTGTGGTGATGGAAGGAATTTTCTGCTATTGAGGTATAGGGAAGGCATTATGAATTATACATGCTTTAACCTAAAGTTTTTGCAACTAGAACAACCTGTTTTGTAGCCTATTAAACATTCATTGTGTATCTGTTTTAACCATTAAAGAAAAGAATGCATTTAAAAATCAAAATGGAGTAACTTGTTCAGGCATTCAGAATGGAGCTGGGTGGCCATTGTGGATATGGTTTCAGACATGTTCCTGCATCACTGAGAACATGAATTTTCTGAACTATATCAAACTCAAGGACACGGCAAGGCATTCTTAAAACAATATTGCTAGCAGCTGCTAGCGGCAAGGCATTCTTAAAACAATATTGCTAGCAGCTGCTAGCTGCAAGCTTATGCTCTCAAGTTCACCCCTTGTAACTATGCAACCATTTCGGACCCCAACCAATCCTTGTTTAATAAGCACCCTTACTTTTTGCCAGCTCCAATCCTAATTCTTGAAAAATAGTCTACGTAATTTTGCAGGTTTTGCCTTTTATAAGCCTCCCTCATTTTGTAGTCCAGAGTTTCTTGAATCTGTGTCTTCCTGGCTTATTGTCCTCAGTTTGGTTCAAATAAAACTCTTTCCTATTCCTATTATAGTTTGTTTATTGATTATTTCCATCAACAATGGCTTGTCCTGTGGCTATGCAAGAATTAATGGTGCCAAGTATGAGGCTCTAGCAATCATTATTCATGCTTAGCAATTATACCATGACATTTGTGTAGTGTTTAAAAGTTTGCAAATCTCTTCACTTAAAATATTTTATTTGATCCTCTCAATTACTCTTAACGAGTGGTAGGATTATAATTATCATACTACCTGGATAGGAAAATTAAATTCAGAAAAGGTAGTCAACCAAAGTTTTATCATTATTAACTAACAAAACTGGAAGCCATTTTTTAAAAAATAAATTTATTTATTTATTTATTTTTGGCTGCATTCGGTCTTAGTTACTGTGTGGGGGCTTTCTCTAGTTGCTGCGAGTGGGGGCTGCTCTTCATTGTGGTACGCGGTCTCCTCATTGAGGTGGCTTCTCTTGTTGCAGAGCACAGGCTGTAGGCGTGCAGGCTTCAGTAGTTGTGGCACGTGGGCTCAGTAGTTGTGGCTCATGGGCTTAGTTGCTCCGTGGCATGTGGGGTTTTTCCAGACCAGGGCTTGAACCTGTGTCCCCTGCATTGGCAGGCAGATTCTTAACCACTGTGCCAACAGGGAAGTCCCTGGAAGCCAAATTTTGATGTTCTCATTTGAAGTTCAATGCTTCTTCAGTAATAATTTCACTTTCTGCTAATTCTTTTCAATTTATATATAAAAATATCATTCCATTTTGGGGACATTTATAAAAGATCCCAAATCTACATTTTTTCTACTTGGAAATCATTTTGAGAATATCTGACCAGCATGCAGTGAGCCATTAAAGAAAATGAAAGAAAAATGAATGTGTACCAAAAGAGGCCAGTGTTTCGCGGCATAAAGCCACAAAGGATAACTGACTTGCCTGAGCATCGTTAAATGTAGTCTTAAAATCTTGCACATCAAAGTAATGTAGTCTCCTAGGAATTACATGGAGACTCAGGTTGCACTGGACTATATAGCTATGTATCAGGTGAAACTATTAAGATAATAGTCTCTAGGTTTCCATACAGTTTCTCACAACAAGCTTTATTTCCAGAGGCATTAAAGTGTGATTTTATAAGGTAAAGACACTTAGCCTCAGAAAAATAAGTTTATACATAAAATCAAGAGGTTCTCAAGTGCAACAGAAGATAAGGCTAGCCCTCCAGGAAAACTAATGTATAATATAGCACCACAGATAATATTATTATAATTGCTATTGCAGGTAACTATGGAATGAGAGTTTGGAGCTTTTTATTTTTTTGGTGGTTGTTTGTGCTTAAGGATGAATAAAGTAGACATACAAGTTACTCTTAGTTGATTCTGTTGCTTCTGAGAATTAAGAGTAATTTTTACTATATATAATTTTATATTTCATATAACTGTGCCATGTACATTATTAGACCTATGTATTTGAGGTAACATTTTGAGTTGTGTCATCCTTCACTGCTTATTTGTTAATATACTTCACCAAGATTTCACTAGGAGAAGGTCTGGAAACAAGAGAATGTAACACCCAGTGCCTGTTCTCAAAAAATAAACAAAGCAGTTTTAGAAAGATATGAAGTAGCTAAAGAAATGTTTCCAAATGTGGTTCCATTCCCAAATGACTGGTATAGGCATTAAGAATGCTACAAGAATTCAGAAAAGGGAGCAAATACTAAAGAGTAAACTAGTCTAGTAGTGAAGATTTCACTTTGTTGAGTTTGAGGGAAATACAGGCCTCAGAAGAATGTAACAGAAGCACACCCTGTATGGCAGGGCTATGTTTCAGCAAAACTATAATGAAATACAGAAAATCTAAGAGATATTTAGAGAGATGCATGATCCAGAAGAAAAATGGAAAAAAAGGCTTTTGGGGCACATTTATAAGAAAGAATGATCTGAATGTTATTCCAACAGCTTGCATGGGAACATGCATTCTTGAAAGTAGCCTGAGAGTCAAACAACAAAATTAATAAGGCGTCTATACTACGGTGCTCATTTGGCTAAGGCAAGGAGTATCATGCCTGTATCACACCTCTATCACATGAACTTTGGGAGGCAAATACATATATTATGTTTGAATAAAGTGGGTTAATGTAAGAAGAAAGGAAGTGGTTGAGCATGTGGCTAACTGGAGAGTATATTAAAATGTCTTCTAAATCAAACTTTAAACTGTGCTAACCAACAAAATATATCTGTGGCCCACAAGGAGCTGAGCCTACAACCCTTTCTGCACTATACCTGTCTTGAAGGTACAGGAGGTGCTTTATGTATCTCAGTATCCTCCACCTTGGTATAATATTTGAAATATATCAGTGTGGCTTGAGTGAGTAAATGAATGAATGAACTCACTTAAAAATCAGCCCCTCTTCTGAGCATGCCAGTGAAGCAATTCACTGCTTATGAGAGACTCTTGGTTTCTACTCATATACACAAGTCATCCCTAGGTAATATAATAGCTAGTTTTTTTACCTTGTTTAATTTACTTTTAATAACCCATGATATAGTCAGAATTGGGATTGTTCTTTCCACTTTATAGAAGGAAGAAAATGAAACTCAGAGGAGTTTTGTGAGATGGCCAAGGTTATTTAGCTAAGATGAAAATCTTAAGTAGCAAAGATGAAATTCAAAATTCTGTGTATTTATATGTGTTTGCCAATTTCTTCTGGCAATAAACCAATTACGAATTTTACTGAGACCTAACCTACATGCTTAGTGCCTTATCATATAAAAACATAATGTATATACAGCACCAGAATTTTCAGGAATTACTAGATGTTTTACTGGAATATTTTCCACTAGCTTCTGAGACAGCGGTCTATGAAGAAAATAGAATGGCTTTTGGTTTGAGGCTGCATTGCAGTGTTGTATGTCACAGGATTTTTGAGATCTGTGAACATTTTTCTTCAACAAGGTCTATTTTACAGATGGCACAGTTAATAGAGTAACCTGCTTGCTTAGAGTGACTTGATTAAGGCCTCTGATTCTCATCCAGTCAGTACCCCATTGCCTACCGCCTTAGAGACACACTGATCTAAGAGGGTAGTCCGGAAGTCTCAAGAATGCTGAAATCTGCTAAGATTGGAGGTGAGATCATTTTAGGGTAAAGCAACCTCCTTTGTGTCCCATTTATTTCAAGGAGCATTTTAGAGACTTATGCACTATCCATTTGCAGAAATGCATCGCCCTTCTCCTTCAAATTTACGATCTATGTCCTCAAAGAATTCACATCAATATGATGACCAAGTGACTCATCTCCCTATGTCTTACTCACTTATAACTGTCACTGTGAGAAACACTTACCTCATTCCACCTTCCTAATATATCCTGGATCCCCTGTGGTACAAATACTGCTAAAAATTCTTTAAAATACCTTTAAATAGAACAGTAGAAATGGAAAAGCCAGTCTATTAGACTTTCCAAATACCAGGTTGCTTTAATCTACCTAAAAAAATAACAATTTATAACAAGTGAGCAAAGTGAACACAGCTCTAGAAGCTAGAGGAATTTTTAAAAAAATCACTTGTGTGTTTTCTATTATGATTTTTGTGAAAAAGTCCTCTTAAAAGTTACCCCATTTTCAAAATTCATCAACTACAGCTGAAGTTTTAAGGTAGTCTTGGTTTAATTGTCTCAGAAGTTGGGGAGGGAGGAGGAGTCAGAGCAGAGCCAAACTCAATGGAGAATGGCAAAAACATTGGCTTTGCTGTATGTACTTGATCAATGGACAGCAAAGAAATGATAAAAATGACAACAGCATTCATATGAAAATATTAATGGAAATATTTCAATGAAGATAGATTGCACATTTTATTATAAGTAAAATCATTTAAAAACACTACCTGATTTTTTTTAATTCCTATTTTTCTCTTTTTTTTCTTGTTCTTTTTTAAAAAAATTTTTCACGTGGAGGGAGATGCAAGAGGGAGGAGGTATGGGGATATATGTATATGTATAGCTGATTCACTTTGTTATACAGCAGAAACTAACACACCATTGTAAAGCAATTATATTCCAATAAAGATGTTAAAAAAATAAAATATGTAAAATTTAAAAATTAAAAAAATGAAAACACTATTTGAGAAATTTATAAAGGTCTTGGATAAATGACATTTATTTTGTTAAGTGTGTTTGGAACAATTTGTTTTAATTCAGCATAAGAGAATCCATATAACAATTATTCTAAAAACATTCTTTAATTGATAATTTTTCTTATGGATCATGAATATCATATATAAGTACTGCCAAGAAAATCATTACCTTTTTACATTAAGAGCAGTTTTTTTAAAAAACTTAATAGGAAAGTAAGAACAAACACAGTAAACAACTTTATCACCTAGCAGGTGTTATCTAACTTCTCAGGGCCAAAACATCTACATTTTTCTCCTACATATTCATTTTAGTACTCATAGTGCAATAGGATGTCCAGTATCTATACTGCACCATCATGGTTTTAATCTCCTTTTCTTTGGGACCACTTTTCAGCTTGTAACATCAGAGAGTCTGTTTTTAAAGATCAGTATAAGACAACCAAGATATTGAGAACTGGAGACGAATTAAGCAGCATCACTTGAAATGTGCCATCAGAAACCTTAAACTGTCTTCCTTTCTGTAGACAGGAAAATGTTTTGAAGCCAATCAAGGAGCTGTGGCATTATGTACATTGATTGTAGCTGGGGAAGATGCCAGATTGAACATCTGCCTCTGACAGAAATTGAAAAGGGCAGTTGGTAAATGAAATGATATCAATAAATCTCAATGATAAGATGATGATAGGGGATGTCTGTGAGGAACTCCAGGAAAGGTGGAAATGGACTCATAAGTAGAAATTTAAGGTGTTAAATTATAAAATTAGGTATCTACATTATTTATTGAATCTCAGTGCCTTTAGGAAGACGATAATACCAGTGCTGGAATTTTTAGCAGTGGGGAGAAAACACTGGAGTAATAAGATTAAATAGTAGGATTAAAGGAAAGCTGGCAACCAGTGGAAAGATTGGATTTGTTGTTAGTAACCTTGGGCTAGCGTTCTGATTCAGTCAGTTACTGAGAGCCTTGTGGTCTTGGTGACCCACGCTATTTCTCTTCTCTGCCATTCTAACCCCTCACCATAACTTATCTCCAGTGTTTAAGGCTTGAGAGTCACATTTTGATCAACAGACAGCAAGTACTAATAGCTAGAACAAGCAGGCATTAAATGTCTCAAAATACAAAGAAATTCATATTCTTAAATATTAAAATTAAGAAACTTTTATTGAATGTTTACTGGAAAACAGGTCTCTTTCTATAAGCATATTAAAAAAAAAAAAAGCAAAACTCCATTCTCAAGTGGCACAAAGT
The DNA here is from genome assembly GCF_949987515.2 of Delphinus delphis. Classification (NCBI taxonomy): domain Eukaryota; kingdom Metazoa; phylum Chordata; class Mammalia; order Artiodactyla; family Delphinidae; genus Delphinus; species Delphinus delphis. The sequence goes on along the minus strand of NC_082693.1, from coordinate 59,516,171 downwards.
CCAGGAGGGGAAAGAGACAATCAAAGAGGCAATGGCCAAACATTGAACAACTATTAGAAAAATGTGCTCCATGTTCAAGTGCACAGAGATGGAAGCCAGTTAAAGAGATAACTCAGCAGAAGATGTTACCTGAGTTGAATCTTAGAGGACAGGTAGGCACTGGTCAGATGGAGAAGATGGAAAGGTTATTCCAGAAAAAGGGAACAATATTTACAAAGAAACAAAGAAAAAATGGTGTTCCATCTTAGATATAGCAAACAGTTCAGTAGGGCTGGAATGGAGCATTTGATATTATGCTTAAAAAATAAGTATAGAGGTCAATCATGATAGATTTGGTATATTTTTATTGTGGATCGTGATTTTTTTTCTATAAAGCAGGTAACATATGTTAACTGAAGAGGCTTTGTGAATTGCAGCTGCTCTTCATTTCACCTCAGTCCAGAGGTGCACTGATAAATGTTTAACAACTGGTCTCCAAGGTTGGCTAAAGAACCTGACCGTTCAAGCTACCAGCAAGGTGCCATTGAACCTGAAATTTGGAAGAGACGTGCATACTCTTTCTCTTGAGCCAGAACTAGCCAGCTCCAGCATACCACTGCCTCAGTCTTACCTTCGTATACCAGAAAGGAGTCCTGACCTGACAGTCATTTGATTATTTAGGAGTGATGAGGATTGTGGTAGACTGGAGAATATTTTATTATCTAAAGTGGCTACTACAAAGCACAAACTGTAATCACCCAGTGTTGCCACAACTTCCAATTTTTCAAGAAATGTAGACTTACACATTTTGTTTGTGAAGTATCCCAAATCCAAATCGTAACTGTTGATAAACCATAGTTTTAAAATACTATGAAGGCTAATAGTGAATAGACCTAAGAAAACATGTCTGTCAGATACACCCAGCCTGAAGGCCTTGAGTTGGTATAAGCAATGCAAGCTTCTCCAGCTTTTAAGCTAAGTGAGTGACACAGTTCCATTGGGTGAAATTAGCTCCCAGAAGCATCCAGAGTGGCCATCTTTGTTTCATGTGGCTTTTCCCCATACCTGACCTGCTTCCAGACAAGCAGGTTTTTTGGCTCCATGTTTTCCATATGCCTTTCTTTTCACCTCTTCCTTTAAAGAGCTGACTCAGCTTTACGTTTTCGGCACTGAGTGTAGCAGAGAGGGGTGCAAAGGCTTGACTGAATGAGGCAAATAGAGAATATTGCTTGCTCTACGTTCCTCGTAGGCAAGCCCTGTAGTCCACAGCTAGTCATAAACCAGATCATGAAGCTGAATTAAATAATCAAGAATTAACTGTACCTGAGCTAGAAAATAAATTCTGTGCTACAGTGGTTTAGAATCCTTTCTTCAGGTCTGTCTCTGAGACCTTTCCTTATTAGTGATAAGCAGTGATAAGCTAGGCAACGATTCCAAGCCTAGACCCCTACTGCTTCCTACATCCGAGCTAGAGAAACAAATTACATTCCAATTTAAAAGCCAAGATTTTATCTTCTTCACCACGGTAGTTAAGCATGTTAGCTAAAACGAATGTAAGTTTTGTTTTATTTAATCTTTCTGTCTTGGGAATAGCATTCATTCATTCAAGTATGCATGCATTGATGCAACAAATATGCGTTTATTAAGTACCTATTCTAAATCAGGCTCTAGAACATAAAGATATTTAAAAATATACCCCTACCTGAAGAACGCTCACAATATAGTGGGGGAAATGCTGAGAAAACACACATATACACACATACATTCACACAGTATAACAAGTGAATGGAAGAGATAAAAGCAGGTGCATTTATATTATGTCTGCTCTCAATTTCTACGCTTATTTTAGGGTCTTTTCTAACTGCTCCGATGATAATAAATAAGATAAAGGTATGCAAATATTCTTTATCTAAAAATAATCCATTATCTCTGCCAACCTCTTCACTATCCTGATCTCTGTGATATTTCAAAGTCTGTGTCCTTTCTTTTAAGAAGCTAAAAATTGGTGTGGGACTTAGAACTCTAAGAAAACCCCTTCTTCCTTTCCCTGCCCTGACTGAGTTAAGGTAGGGCTTTTTTAATGCCAGTGATGTCAGGTTCAAGGGGACATTATTTCCTGAGTCCAAACCTAGGGCACGCACATCAACAACAGAAAATTTTAATTTGTCACTGACTCAGAAAATCCAGGATTATGTGACTGTTCTATGTCTCAAAGCTGAGATTATATGTATCAAATAACTCAAAAGATAGAGCAATATTTCTTTATTCAAAGACTGAATTCTCCCAAAGGATCTGAATCATCCTTGGAATCTTTGGCAACAGGCTCTGTTTCATGTAACTGGAGATGGTGACACCTTGGTTGTTTACTGTTCCCTGGCTAGATCTCAGGAACCTGGACTGTTCCTTCTTGGGTTGCTTTCTTTTTTTCTTTTTTCTTTTTTTTCTGTAGTACGCGGGCCTCTCACTGTTGTGGCCTCTCTCTCCGCGGAGCGCAGACTCAGCGGCCATGGCTCACGGTCCCAGCCGCGCCGCGGCATGTGGGATTGTCCCGGACCGGGTCACGAACCTGTGTCCCCTGCATCGGCAGGCGGACTCCCAACCACTGCGCCACCAGGGAAGCCCCTAAGTTGCTTTCTTTAATCACCTTTCCTTTCCATTAACTTCAAGAAAGCTGTTTTCTTTATACTATTCTCTTATTCATAGAGAGAAGCAGACAAGACTCAACACATAGCTCAGCCCTGACATTTCCAATCCAGGAATAGAAAACCAGAATGCCAACTGGGAGTCTATCCCAGTCATTTTATTTCACATGACCTGGAATATTGATTTTTAAAAAGAGAAATCGCAGGAAGTTTTATATGTATCCTGGATAATACATATAACATAATTTCTTCATTCAACCCTGACACTTACTGTACCACTTGTTGCCCTTCACATCTAATTGAAGCATTAAAAAATACAGAAGAATTTTGAAGTTCCAGAACCAAGCACCATAGATCACCACATTTATCCTGGTCTCTCCCACATTGTTTTTACACATATGAGCTAGAGCTAGCTAGTTACAAGATATTGAATCAAAAATTTACCTTTGTATTTTTATTTTATTTCAGCCTCTCCTGCGGTCATCACTTTTCTTGATCTGCCCCTTAACTTCAGTGATGAATGTCTTTACTCACTTATCTTGAGTCTGTTATTTCTTTTTTTTTTTTAGGACAGAATTCTTCTAAGACCTTTTTAATATTCTTAAAAAAATTTAATCCCATAATCATTGACAATATTCATCTTCTTTTAAGTTTTATTTTTATTTGTTTGTTTGTTTATTTATTTATTTTTGGCTGCGTTGGGTCTTCATTGCTGCCCTCGTGCTTTCTCCAGTTGTGGCCAGCGGAGGCTACTCTTCGTTGTGGTGCATGGGCTTCTCATTGCGGTGGCTTCTGTTGTTGCAGAGCATGGCCTCTAGGCGCGTGGTCTTCAGTAGGTGTGGCGTGCAGGCTTCAGTAGCTGTGGCTCGCAGGCTCTAGAGCGTAGGCTCAGTACTTGTGGTGCATGGGCTTAGTTGCTCTGCAGCCTGTGGGATCTTCCTGGACCAGGGCTCAAATCCGTGTTGCATTGGCAGGCGGATTCTTAACCACTGCATCACCAGGGAAGTCCCAGTATTCATCTCTTGCCTATTTATCATATTCAAGGAGCTGGTAGCTTTGACAACTCATTTTTCATGAAATCTTGAGCGTACGTATTAGAGCTGGGGCTAGGGACATTTTTGAACAGGTAAGAGAACTAACCTGGTTTAACATAAGACCTCCGTTGGCTCTAGTGGCAAGGAATTTATGATACCAGACAGAATGTGTCAGTTCTTAAGACCACATGAATGAACGTAAAGAGGTTCCTGCCTTTCCTCTGCCCTCTGCAGCACAAACCTTTTTGATGGGTTGAACATCTTTGCTTCTTCATTGCTCTGTTGCTTCAGCAATTAAATTTTGTAATAAGAATTCCCAAGATGACTATGCCATAAATGAGAACAAAAATTAAGGTTATAAAGATAGTTAGACCAGAATCTGAATTACTGTTTTCATAGAACCTATAAAACTTTACTGTGCAGTGCTACAGTGAAACATCAAAAGGAACATTTAACCCATACGTTAAGCTTTCCAGTTCCTTCTGGGCTACATGTTGTTCAGTGAAATGAAGTACAATGCACAAGTGCTAGATCTGTGAATGTAGTGGTAAACAAAGTCACTGATCTCATGGAGGTTAAACATTAGGTAATATTTGTGACGTGATGCAAACTATATCAATTAGCATTATGATTCATAATTCACCACTGCATCTAAATCTCTTATCTACTTACCTGATTGAGATATGTTTCCACAAATATTTGTCAGCTGAGTCTTTTGTGTGATGCTCAGGAATAGTTTTCTCAGTTATTTTGAAAGGTGTTCTGCTTAATTATTTTAGCTAATATACTTGTTTGTTTTTTTAATTGATTTGCAGCCAACAATATTAATTAACCAGGCTGCCGTGAAATAAGCATTTTTAGTAGAGAAATTGTTCATTTGATTACTACTATTATTCAGTCCCTATAATTTTGCCTTTGCTATTAGCTGCTTGAAGTTATCTTCCACAGATTATTACCTCAATAATTGCTTCCTATTATTGAAGATCATCATTGTTTTAAATTTTAATTATTGTTATTATGAACCACTTTGGAATGTATGTTGAAGAGAGAGCCTTAGTAAACACATTTTTTAAATGGTTCAATATCCTAAAATTTCATATTGGAGAAACTCTGTTAATGTCCTTCAGGGAGAGATTTACATATGTATTTTTATGAGATGTATACATCTTTTAGATATTAACTTCATATGCCTAAGCACTTAACGCATTTCTACAGAGCATTGGTGGTGGTCATCACAATGCACGTCTGTGACTTAATGTGACCAAAATGGAGGTTAATAACACCTGCGCATTTTACTTTTTGAAGTATGTTAGTAAATCATGCAACTGTTTTTATTGGCAGTGATATGTATCTATCAACGTAGGTAATCTCCAGCATTTTTATATTGTTCTGTAGCAAGATTCAGAGGTATTTGTAAATAGATTTATTCTACATTTGTATATATATGTATGTTTTTGTAAATATATGTATACACACATAAATAGACATAGATTATATACACAAATAATACTTGTGAATATTTTAACAACTTATGCGATACTTGCTCCAAACCATTTGTTTAAAAGAACAGGTGGAGACCATGGCTTTATTTATCTAAAAATTTACTGTCATTGAGCAAGAAATAATATTCTTTGAGGCTTCATAGCACAAAAGTGTTCCTGACATTTTTGTAGTAACTAAGGCTTTAACTAATGTGTGTATTTTATTAACAAAATAAAAGTCCTCTCATCATCATCATGCTAATTCCAAGGATGTAGATATAATTATATATATATATGCAACATCTGTTGAAGAAAGTTGATCTACTTGAAATAAATATATTTTCTCGTTCAGGCATTCATAAGATGGCTTTTGGAGTTGCCAGCAGCAATTCAGGGCATTGTTTATTCATGGTACTTACTCTAACTCTAAGAAATCTAAATCAGTAGAAATTTTATCTCTACAATTGTCAGTTTTAGTAGTAGCTTGGCTTTTTTTTTTTTTTTTTTCCCTAGAAGATGGCTGTCTTGTATTGAGCTGAAAGTTACTTTGATTTATCCTTTTGTACTCCCTTGGGTATTCTATATGAAATGTTCTAAACGAAAATGCTTGGCATTTCTGCTTGAAATATGTGTTAGCATCTTCCTCCACTTCTGCCATTTTCCTCCCTCTCTCCCTCCTCCTTTCTTTTCTTACTTTCTTTTTCCTCTCTCCCTTCCCCCTTCTTTCCTTTCCTCCACCCCCTTCCTTCCTTCTTTTTATCTTTGAAATACTTAGTACATTAACAACTTACCTGAACTGAAACTGTTGTTTGTATTTATTTTTGCCAGTTAATTATATAGAATATTTAGTGAAATAAAACTATGCTTCATAGTCATAGAATCACAGGTTATCCTTCTGGCTTTGCCTTCGTATTTATGTGATATTGGACAAGTTACACAGGTTTTATTTCATCATGTGTAAAACAGGAATATTAATACCCATTTCTTTGGGTTGTGGTAGAGATAAGTATTTCTCAAATGATTAGTTCCCTGAAGATGCATTGTAGGTACTCAGTAAATGTTAATTCCCTTTTCATCTTGCATGAGATAGATGATACCACAGTAAGAAAGGTACGTTCTCTGCTTGTGCCTGACCAATGAAGATGAGCTGAGCACAAAAGTAATATAAACACAGACCATGTGTATAAGAGTTTCTTACAATGTATCATGAGGTTCAAAAAAGAGGCTATTATTTTTGTCAAGGAGAATTAAGAAAGGCTCCATGGAGGAAGTCACTTTTGAAACAGACCTCAAATAATAGATAGGTTTGGGCTAAGAGGAGACATTTAAAGGTTGTTGAGCTAGTGAAATTTTCATTCTAGGTAGTGAGAATATCAAGAAGTGCTGAGAAAGTATAACCAATAAAAACAATACAGAAGGCATGAACTCTCTGTAACATGTTGGGAAATGGCGAGGGATAACTCTAGAAAATTAGTTTGAGGCCATGTTGTGAAAAGACTTGAGTTTTGGTTTTCAAAATTTGCAAATTAATTCCTGTCTTAATTTTTCTTTTTACTTTTCCTCCACTTAAAATAGCCTGACCAAGTCCATGAAGTCAGATTTTGCTTGGTTGTTTCTGATATTGAAACTTGCATATTTTAAACTAAACACTCTCTTTCCAGTTTCCACTTAATAAACTTTTGTGGTGAATGTGTAAAATAGCAGATGTTTTATTATCTTTTAAATAAATTATAAAACAAGAAATGAAAGTCTTATTTTAATTTACCATTTTTGGAATTTTAAATTTTTTTGGTGTAGATCTGATCTTCTATCTGGGATTATTTTCCTTCAGCCAGAAGACTTCCTTTTAGCACACCTTGTAGTGCAAGGCTGTTGGCGATTAATTCCCTCATCTTTTGTTTTTTCTGAAAATGTCTCTGTATCAACTTTATTTCTTTAAAGTATTTTTGCTGGATCTTAAATTTTAATTTAATGTTGTTTTCATTCAGCATTATAAATCTATTCCATTTTCTTCTGGTTTGCATTATATCTAAAAAGAAGTCGATAGAAATCTAATCCTCTGAATGTAAACTTATTATTTCTTCAAATATTTTCACCATCGAATCTCCTTTCTCTCCTTCTGTGATTCGAACCACAGAATTTTAGACTGCTTGATACTGTTCTACATGCCACTTAGGCTTTTTTTTTACTTTTTCAACCTTTTTTTCTTTATGTTTACCTTTGGAGAGTCTTTTATTGTTTTCTACAGCGTCTAATCTGATATTAAACCCATCCAGTAAATTTTTTTTCAGGTATTTTTCCATCTCTAAAAGTTCCATTTGGTTTTATAAATATATTTTGTTTCTCATTATATTCATATTTTTCTTTAAGTTCTTAAACATAACTATGATAGTTTTTTAAAACTATCTGTTAATTCTACCATCGTTGTCACGTCTGTGTCTATTTCTAATGATTGGTCATTCTCCTGGTTATTGCTCACATTTTCCTGCCTTTTGCCTTGTCTAATAAGGTTCTATTGTATGCTGAGTATTGTAAATATTAAATTGTCTGATGTCTGGATTTGGTTGTTCTTCTTTAAAGATTTTGGGCATTTTGTTTTGTTTTACAATAATTTAAGTTAATCTTGGGTCAACTTGCTTTTTAGAAGATTTTAACATTTGTTAGGATGCATTTAGAATAGCTGTAACCCCTAACCATCTTAGCCCTTTTACTAAACCATCTTAGCCCTTTTACTAAAGTATGACCTTCTTGGGCCCTTTTATGACCTTCTTGGATCTCTAATGAATGCTTGGTTACTCACTAAAGTTCCTCTACTCGGTTTGGAATTTGAGTATCTCTCTGTCCTGTGAGAGCCTTGGGAATGGCTAAGTTTACAGCTCCATGGTATTCTTTGATGAGCCTTATGGAGCTTAAACCTGGTCATGCACAGCTTAGTGTTCATCCAAAGACTCAAGGCAACCTCCGTTCAAATTTCTGAAGCTCTTCTCAGCCTTCCCAAACTAGATTCTCTATCTCCTAAATTCAGTGATACAACTATGCTCTGCTTGGATTCCCTTTGCCTTCACGTGGTCTGGAATGTAGTTGTAGGCAGAAAGACAGGGTGACCATAGCGATCATCTCATTTGTTTCTCTTAGCTCAAGGATTAGAGTTCTGAGTTGCATTTTGTCCAGTGTCCGAAAAAAGTTGTTTCATATATCTTGTCCAGTTCCTAGCTCCTATTATTGGATAATTGACACAGTTTCTTGGAGGAATTGTTTTTTCATTCCTGTGTGGATAACTTCATTTTTATTTTTGCAAGAATATTTGGAAGGTGGGCTCGAGTTCAAAGGCATTGCTGTAGGCTTCAGCACAGCTATAAGGGCACAGTTTTCCCATCATGCTGAGAATTGCAAGATCCTAGTTTTATTTTTCTTATTTAAAAAAATTTCTTCATATCATTTTCTATCTATGTCTTTGTTTATCTATCTTCACCAAAAAGATAAAGCTTTATGGAAGTATTTCTCTTGGGAAGGTTCTTCATTTTGAAATAAATCAGACCTCTGTTCATACTATTGTTTTGGAAGAAAATGTTTCAGAATCTAGATGTAATATGCTCTCCTCAACACTATTATGAGAAAACTTTTGTACCCGTATACTGGGTTCATAGGGCTGGACAATTAGAATTATTGCCATTATTTCATATTTGTCCATACAATTACACAGTAAATGATTCTACCTTAAGCACCATATTTTAAAAATTGTTTATATTGACTGAAACATGCTTTTTTACTAAGGAATTTTGGAATTGAATAATTACAAAAGCTTCAAGTTTGCCCATAGAAGCTATTCTGCAGTGCTAGGCCAGGAAAAGAGAAATTCATCTTCTTAGTAGTCTGAGGGGAATCATGTACTGGCAAGTATTTCCTAGAAAGAATATGAAAGTTGTGAAAGTCAATAAGAATGTATAATAAGTCCATGATAATTAATTACCCAAAAGTGAAGAAAATTTTGGTAATTTAAAAAATAGATAATCAAAATTCTTTGGGACTTTTTGGATTTATTGTATTTTTTTATACTATTCACAAATTATAAATAAATGGTGCTATAAGAGTTTATATAAATTTTATATAATAGTGAAAGTTTAATCTACTGTTGAAACACACGGGCTCATGTGTCACACTGTCTGAGGTGAAAAAATCTTTCATTGATTTATTACAGATTTTCTAGTTTGAATATTAGATTTATACTGGAACCTTTATTGCCATTATAATGAAGTGTCTCTTAATAATACTGAACAATTATTCTAAATTAGTGAATGAAGAGAGACATTACTTCTAAGTAATGATGGCATTTTCCTTTCTGCCCTCTTAGAAGGTAGAATACAGATAATGCAGAACATTTCCATTTAGAATATAAAGATTACCAAATCAATATTCAAAATGAAGCAAAGAGTGACATTAGCATCGCATTTCTTTGGGGTGAAATTTTGTCAAATAAAAACTGTGCCAGAACTTTAGAATTAGGGCTGGTTAAACTTTAAAGAAAAGCATTACATAATATTACATGGTTTTCTATTAATAGTGACAGTTTTAGGTTTGTTAAAAAGAGAAATAAAGCAGATTAATTAAAAATCTAAGACTGTTATTGGATGCTTTGACAGTGTTTTGGAGGAATTGCTTTTTCCTTTCCTGTGTTAGGTAACTATCATTTTTATTTTTGCAAGAATATTTGGAAGGTGGGCTTGAGTTAGCCTACAGTTAGCATTGCTGTAGGCTTCAGCACAGCTCTAATTTATAAGGCACTTGCCAAGCTTCATGTCTATGGCCTGGATCTGTCATAAAATAAGTGCATGACAAAATCTGACTACTTCTGACACGTCCAGCGTACATTTTAAGCAAACCACCTTACTCAGTTTTCTCTGAATAGGGACCAAACCATCCTTAAATAATATAACAGGACATTTGCATTGTAAAGGGCAGGACTGGGCAGGAAGACCTGGCTCCTGATCCAGGTATATTTGAGATTTGTCTTGGAAGATTCTCTATACAAAAGTCCCTTGCTTAAGACCTTTCATAAATACATACTTCATTGCCCTCTATATGCCATACCCAGTGTGAAATTCAGCCTAGAATTCTGCACTACTTAGCAAATATTATTGTAGTATGAAGTTCCTGAAATACTAAAAATAAGAACTTTTGATCTTAGAGCAAAAAAAGATGATTAATATTTTATGAATTTACACATACTTAGTTACTTTACATACACTTTTAGAAAATGCATTCTGCCTCTTTCTACTAGACAGTAAGCCTCTTGAGGAAAAGGATCGATTCTTATTTGTTTTATAATTCTAGCACCCAGCGGTGCCTGGCAAATGCTTCAATGTTTGTTTTTTTTTTTTCGGTACGCGGGCCTCTCACTGTTGCGGCCTCTCCCGTTGCGGAGCACAGGCTCCGGACGCGCAGGCTCAGCAGCCATGGCTCACGGGCCCAGGCGCTCCGCAGCATGTGGAATCCTCCCGGACTGGGGAACGAACCCGTGTCCCCTGCATCGGCAGGCGGACTCTGAACCACTGCGCCACCAGGGAAGCCCTCAGTGGTTTTTAATAATAAATAATACATGAATAAAAACCTGAATCCTTTTGGTATTAAGACCTGTGGCTGTCTTCACCACGAGATGAGAGTCCTGAGATAATTTTATTTTTATGCTTTATGTGAAGGTTTTATAATAACTTCTGTTTGGAACCTAATCAAAGGCAATTATAACCCATTCTTACAAACTCATTCTTTTACACTTATTGAATCTCCTTCTCCACTTCTCATTCATCCCAAGCCCTCTTAAAGTGCCTCAGACACTTGCGTTCCTAGGGAACTGTGTTCCCTTCATTTTTCAGTCTCATTGCAGAACAGACTGCTGCTTCTTGCTATAAATAAAATACGCTGGTTCCCAGAATACATGACCCCTTCAGCCATATCAAGTTGAAGATCCATGCTCCACTAACAGCTATGTACTATAGAAATGCCAGGTAAGGTGGTATTCTCCCAGCTCACATTTTATATTTCCAGTTGATCACTCATCCATCTTCACCATCATGTAATGAACCCTTATGCTAATTAGCTATGGCACATTCTGTTGGTTAACATCTTTGATTATCTTCTATTGTTATCACATCACGTACACCTGCCTCTCATCCTTTCTCCCTTCTGAGGCCTGATATCCTCTCTCACTTCAATGTCACTTTGTATGTCCCATCAAAGTTCTTTGACCTCCTCAGATACAATGAATTCTACCTCGACTTCACTTCAAGTAGCCACACCATGGACACACTGTAAATATATGACCTCCAAAAGCATTGAGATCAATCTTGTATCTTTAACTTTATGAATTTATTTTGTCCACCAGATCTGCTAGTTCATCAAGGTTTCTAATCATTTTACTCCATCTTCTAACAATTTATCAGCCCCTTTCTTATCACTTCCCTACTCAAAATTGTCCAATAGATTCCTATTATATTTAAAATAAAAATCCAGCTTCTTACGTTAACCTACAAGATCCAGCATGATCTGTTCACTGCCTAACTTTGTGATTTCGTTCCCCTCTGTTCACTACCTTGTTCTTCATACTCTAGACTCATTGGTTGTGTTTCTGACCCTCCAGGATAGAAAATTCACTCCTATCTCAGAACCTTTTGTAATTTTTTTTCGCCAAGCTGGATGATACTCCAGTTAGATTTTAACATGACTATAATCATTCGTCTCAACTTAAATGCTGCCTCATCAGACTCCTCTAAATAAAGCAGGTTTCCCCTTCCACACCTCACTGTATCTGCTTGTCCTCTACCATATTACTCTGTAGAATTAATATCTGAAATATATATTAACTCACTGTGTTTTATATCATTCTCTTACCGCCTCAGAACAAAGACCTTTTCTGTCTTATACATTGCTATATACTCAGTGCTTTGAAGACCCTCAGTAAATATTTGTTGATCAGTTGACAGACATATACACCACAAGTTAGACTCCTAGAGGAATAGCAGTCTTGTATTTTCCAGGACCCTCTGATGTATTTGGCACAAGTGGATGATGACAAGCATTGGTTGGAAGAATAAATCTTCAGACAAAGGAATGCAAATGGAAAGTAAACATATAAAATTTAAACTCAATTCAATATGGATATAAAAACCATTCAATTACCATTATTGTATGTTAAAATGGCAAAATTAAAACAAAAATATCCTGTACTGATCCAAAGTTGCATAGAAAGGCCTCAAAATATCAGTCTGATGTATTCTACTTCTAGGAATTATCTTTGGCATTCAAGATTTGTGTACAAATATTCATCATAACATTACTTGGTTTAGTAAGTAATTGGAAATGACCTTTATGTCAACAGCAGGAAATTGGTTGAAATATTTCTAATATGGAATAAGAGTCATTTCAAATGACAGAAGGATATACATCAAGATGTTTTCTCTTGTCCAGAGGTGAAAGAAAGATTATCCTTTATCCTGTAAAATATATTCTATTCAACAGGATCTTATTTTTAGTTCAAATAAAAATTCTACCTCTTTATGCTGTGAAAGCTTTTCCTAAGTTCCTGGGAGCCTGTGGTTCCGTGTTAGGAGACATTGAAAGAGATATTATAGACTCATAACACAGAATCTAGGATAAGGGAGTTTTAAAGAATTTTTTTTTTTGACATCACGAAACATTTAAATTCTAACAGCCAAATCAACCTCAAAAAATATACCTATCATGGAATTTTGATAAAGCAGCAATGTTATACTCAGTATACGCTATTCTAGGATAAAGATGAGTATGTAGCATAAAGATCGGAGAAGATAGCAGAACTAAATTAAGATCTATTGTCCTCACAGAAAATAACCAGCAATTCCACTGATTACCGGTCCACAGCACCCTATGCAGCTGTGTTTTTCTTCCTCCATGTTTTCTAATTGTGAGAGTCTAGTTTCTAAAGAGCTTTCTGCAGACTTAGTCAAGCATTTACTTCTAAAAAGGGAGTCTTAGCTTATGGCAGAGAAACCCTTGAGGCCTTGGTGTGCAAGTATCTGAAGAAAACACCTTTCCTCCCAACTAAACCCTCAGGGATTTGGCAGAATATACTACTCAAACTATGGATCTAAGGATCCATTATTTTGTATAAGAAATATGTTTAACTGCTCACCTTAAGTGAACTAAGGTAAACTAAGGCCTGTGGGCCAAATCATCTGGTTCACCACTTGCTTTTGTAAATAAGGTTTTATTATAACATTGCTACACCTATGCATCTATGTATTTTCTTCAGTTAGCTATGGCTGAATTCAGTAGTTGCAACAGAGACATATGGCCCACAGAGCCTAAAATATTTACCATCTGGCCCCGTAAAGAAAAAAGTTCATATACCTCTAACCTAGAGCATTCTTTTCATCTATACTTCATATTAACTTAAAAAAAGTATTGCTTAAGATTTTTTCCATGGTGTATTATTGTCGTTAATACCTTGACACCATAATAAATTTTTATTAGAAAATTCCTCTCTTTTGTAAGTAAAAAAGAGAACAGTGAATTAAGTCTTCATAGCTCCTAACTGCAGTTTTTTTATATTTGGATTAATATTCTAATATTCTGTTGAATATGGTAATCCATATTAGACATATTATCAATGAATCCCTTACTGACATGGAATTCTGGAATTATAATTAAAGTCATGTCCTATTTGGAAACTGGATATAGCTATCTTATATGTGTGTCATATAAAACTAGAAACCTATTAGGCTATGTTCAATAAAATAAATACAAATATTTGAAACCCCAGGTTTTTCAATAAGGATCTGTGTGAAATGTATTCATTAATTCAATTTGTGAGTAGGTCATTTAATTATTGTACTTAATCAAGAAGAGTTTTTATTCATATTTAGACATTTTTAATCACATCATGATTTTTTTCTCAGTTGTTTTCTGAAAGGAGTCTAGAAAAACATTTTCAATGTTATGAAAATAAATCTGGATAAAATGGAGAGGAAAAATTTTAGTCAGTGCTTAATGTAGAACTGAACCATTTCCCTCTAAAAATGTAGATTCAACCCCAAACAATAATTCTCTCTTAGTAATCATCTCCCCCACTAACACACACACACACACACACACACACACACACACACACACACACACACACACACACACACACACACACACACACACACACACACACACACCAGTTCAGCAAAGTAAAGACACACAGCAGTTCAGCAAAGTAAATGCTGTAAGTTTCTGAAGAAGTTTGTCATAAGAAACACTGTTTTGTCCACTCTATTCCAGAGCTTAAGGATGGTTCTTATTCTCAGGAAACATCAGGCTGATCCATAATAGAGCTATACTAACTCGAAGAATGCAAGATTAAAGGAAGAACTGGTAGAAATCAATCAATCCAACTTCCACCCAACACTGACATTGCTTCACACACTGATCTAATAAATAATCAAATAGCTTCTGTCACTTTTAGTAACAGAAAACTCAGCTACCTAACAGAAAACATATTTAGTTTTTTATATGTGGCAACTAGTTAACACTGGCTGCTCATATTAAGCTGGTTCTTAATTGAAGAAATCCTATTAAGCCAGTTGTCTTATTAAGTTCTTAGACTTAAATGTCTCAGACATAGTATTAATACATTGCACATATTGTCACCCTTAAATTTTCACAACAATTTTATAAAATTCTTCTTTTTTTATTGATAAGCAAACCAAGATATTATACATATGAAAAAATTAGTTACCTTCTTTCTTTTTTCTCCCACAGACTCTTTTCCATCCAGAAGATGTATAAAAACATCTCTGACTCTTTTTTTCTTCTCCAAATTCTAGTCATCTTTAAGACTCAGAGTTCAAGCCTCTGGAGTCTTCAAAAGTCATGTTATGCTACATTAATTCTTCCTTTTCTTGAACTCCTAGGGACCTAGGAGTTTAGTTTGTACTAAATAGTTTAGCACCAAATCACAAACTATCCTAGATTTTCTAACTGCTTCATTTATATCAGTCTAGTTTCTCCAAGAACATAACAGACATTTTACTTACCTAAATCTTACTTACTTCATTCTACCATTGTCTTCAAAGCATTTTTCAATTTAAAGGAGCAATTGGCTGAATTTTAAGAGCATATATTCCAAATGGTTTTAGCTACAAATTGGAGCACTGCCTGCAATTCAATCTCTCTTTGTTACAATACAACTTTATTTTTCCTTTTTGTTTTCAATCAAATATTTGGACTTTCTCTTGCTTTTCAGGGATCAGTTCCAGGGACATGCCACATTTTTTTTTTTCTCAGTGCTAAGGAGACATTATAATGGTTGAGTTTTGTTTCATGTTGCCAAGGGACATAATTGTGTGCAATATAAATAAAAGCACTTCCCTTGTACTAGTAAAGGGAGTTGGCATTTAAAAGTCAATCTTAGTATTATATTTGTGACATCTCATGGTCACAGGAGGTATTTCATGTTTCTCTCGCAGTTATAATTTGTTGTTGCTTAACATCACTAACATTCAGAGAGAAGAAAATCAAAACCACAATAAGATACCTCTTCACACCTGTCATCAAAAACAAACTCTACAAAAGATAAGTTCATTTGTATCATATTTTAGATTCCACATATAAGTGATATCATATGGTATTTGTCTTTCTCTGTCTGACTTACTTCACTTAGTATGATAATCTCTAGGTCCATCTATGTCACTGCAAATGGCATTATTTCATTCTTTTTTATGGCTGAGTAGTATTCCATTGTATATATGCACCACATCTTCTTTATCCATTCATCTGTTGATGGATACTTCGATTGCTTCCACATCTTGGCTATTGTAAATAATGCTACTGTGAACCTTGGGGGTGCATGTATCTTTTTGAATTAGAGTTCCTCCAGATATATGCCCAGAGGGGAATTGTTGGATCATATGCTCACTCTATTTTTAGTTTTTTAAGGAAAATCCATACTGTCTTCCATAGTGGCTGCACAAAACAGAAACAGACTCACAGACATAGAAAACAAACTTATGGTTACCAAAGGGCAAAGGGGGTGGGGAGGGATAAATTATGAGTTTGAGATAAGCAGATACAAGCTACTATATAAAAATAGACAACAAGGTCCTACTGTATAGCACATGGAGCTATATTCAATATCTGTAATAAACCATAATAAAAAAGAATATGAAAAATTTTATATATATATATATATATATAACTGAATCACTTTGTCATATGCCAGAAACCAACACAACATTGTAAATCAGCCATACCTCAACAAAAAATTTAAAAAAATTTTTTAAATGCCCCCAAACAAAAGACAACAAATGTTGGTAAAGACATAGAGAAATTGGAAACCTGGTACACTGTGGGAATGTAAAATGGTGCAGCCACTGTGGAAGACAGTATACAGGTTCCTCAAAAAAATGAAAAATAAGACTACCACATGATCCAGCAATCCCACTCCTGGGTGTTTATCCAAAAGAATTGGTATCAATATCTCAAAGAAATATCTGCACTGTCATATTTATTGCAGCATTATTCACAATAGTTAAGATATAGAAACAAGCTAAATGTCCACTGATCGATGAATGGATAAAGAAACTGTGGTAGATACATACAATGGAATATTCTTCAGCTTTATATTTATTTATTTACAGTAGTTCCTTGTTGGTTATCTATTTTAAATATAGCAGTATGTACATGTCAATTCCAAACTCCCAGTCTATCCCTCCCTGCTACCCCTCCCCATTGGTAACCATAAGTTCATTCTCTAAGTCTGTGAGTCTGTTTCTGTTTAATAAGTAAATTCATTCTGTATTTTTTTTTATATTCCACATATACGTGATATCATATGATGTTTGTCTTTCTCTGTGTGACTTACTTCACTTAGTATGATAATCTCCAGGTCCATCCATGTTGCTGCAAATGGCATTATTTCATTCTTTTTAATGGCTGAGTAATATTCCATTGTATATATGTACCACATCTTTATCCATTCATCTGTCAATGGACATTTAGGTTGTTTCCATGCCTTGGTTATTATAAACAGTGTTGCAATGAACATTGGGGTCATGTATCCTTCTGAACCACGTTTTTCTCTGGATATATGCCCAGGAGTGGAATTGCTGGATCATATGGTAGTTCAGTTTTTAGTTCTTTAAAGCAGGGGTCACCAACCCCTAGGCCATAGACCGGTACCAGTCCACAGCCTGTTAAGAACCAGGCTGCACAGCAGGAGGTGAGCAGTGGGCGAGCGAGAGAAGTTTCATTTCCCACTTCCCATCACTCCCCATCACTCACATTACCACCTGAACCATCCCCCCTCCCCCCGGTCTGTGAAAAAATTGTCTTCCAAGAAACCAGTCCCTGGTGCCAATAAGGTTGGGGACCACTGTTTTAAAGAACCTCCATACTGTTCTCCATAGTGGCTGGGTGAATTTACATTCCCACCAACAGTGTAAGAGGATTCCCTTTTCTCCACACCCTCTGCAGCATTTATTGTTTGTAGATTTTTTGATGATGGCCATTCTGACTGGTGTGAGGTGATATCTCATTGTAGTTTTTTGATTTGCATTTCTCTAATAATTAGTGATGTTGAGCATCTTTTCACGTCCCTGTTGGCCTTCTGTATGTCTTCTTTGGAGAAATGTCTATTTAGGTCTTCTGCCCATTTTTTTGATTGGGTTGTTTGTTTTTTGGATATTGAGACACATGAGCTGTTTGTAATTTTTGGAGACTAATCCCTCGTCGGTCTCATCGTTTGTGAATATTTTCTCCCATTCTGTGGGTTGTCTTCTCATTTTGTTTGTGGTTTCCTTTGCTGTGCAAAAACTTTTGAGTTTAATTATGTTCCATTTGTTTTTATTTCCATTACTCTGGGAGAAGGATCAAAAAAGATATTGCTGCGCTTTATGTCAAAGAAGGTTCTGCCTATGTTTTCCTCTAAGAGTTTTGTAGTATCTGGTCTTACATTTAGGTCTTTAATCCATTTTGAGTTTCATTTTTGTGTATGGTGTTAGAATGTTCTAGTTCCATTTCTTTTACATGTAGCTATACAGTTTTCCCAGCACCATTTATTGAAGAAGCTGTCTTTTCTCTGTTGTATAGTCTTGCCTCCTTGGTCATGGATCAATTGACCATAGGCGAGTGGGTTTATTTCTGGGCTTTCTATCTTGTTCCATTGATCTATATTTCTGCTTTTGTGACAGCACCATACTGTTTTGATGACTGTAGCTTTGTAGTATAGTCTGAAATCAGGGAGCCTGATTTCTCCAGCTCAGTTTTTCTTTCTCAAGATTGCTTTGGCTATTTGAGATCTTTTGTGTCTCCGTATAAATTTTAAGATTTTTTGATCTAGTTATGTGAAAAATGCCATTGGTAATTTGATAGGGATTGTGTTGAATCTGTAGATTGCCTTGGGTAGTATAGTCACTTTAGCAATATTGATTCTTCCAATCCAAGTACATGGTATATCTTTCCATCTGTTTGTGTAGTCTTTGATTTCTTTCATCAGCGTCTTATAGTTTTCAGAGTACAGGTCTTTTGTCTCTTTGGGTAGGTTTATTCCTAGGTATTTTATTCTTTTTGATGTGGTGGTAAATGGGATTGTTTCTTTAGTTTCTATTTCTGGTCTTTTGTTGTTAGTGTATAGAAATGCAACAGATTTCTGTGTATTAACTTTGTATCCTGCAACTTTACCAAATTCATCGATTAGCTCTAGTAGTTTCCTGGTAGCATCTTTAGGATTTTCTATGTATAGTATCATGTCATCTGCAAATAGAGTTTTACTTCTTCTTTTCCAATTTGGATTCCTTTTATTTCTTTTTCTTCTCTGATTGCCATGGCTAGGCTAGGACTTCCATAACTATGTTGAATAAAAGTGGAGAGAGTTGACATCCTTGTCTTGTTCCTAAACTTAGAGGAAATGCTTTCAGCATTTCACCATAGATTATGATGTTAGCTGTAGGTTTGTCATATATGGCCTTTATTATGTTGAGGTATATTCCCTCTATGCCCACTTTCTAGAGAGTTTTTTTAATCACAAATAGGTGTTGAATTTTGTCAAAAGCTTTTTCTGCATCAATTGAGATAATCATATGGTTTTTATTCTTCAATTTGTTGATGTGGTGTACACACTGATTGATTTGCCAATATTGAAAAATCCTTGCACCCCTGTGATAAATCCCACTTGATCATGGTGTATGATTCTTTTAGTGTATTGTTGGATTCAGATTGCTAGTATTTTTGTTGAGGATTTTTGTGTCTATGTTCATCGGTGATATTGGCCTGTAATTTTCTTTTTTTGGTGATATCATTGTCTGGTTTTGGTATCAGGGTGATGGTGGCCTCATAGAATGAGTTTGGGAGTATTCCTTCCTCTGCAATTTTTTGGAATAGTTTGAGAAGAATAGGTGTTAACTCTTCTCTAAGTGTTTGATAGAATTCACCTGTGAAGCCATCTGGTCCTGGACTTCTGTTTGTTGGGAGTATTTTTTAAATCACAGTTTCAGTTTCAATGCTTGTGATTGGTCTGTTCATATTTTCTATTTCTTCCTGGTTCAGTGTTGGGAGAGTGTACCTTTCTAAGAATTTGTCCATTTCTTCCAGGTTATCCATTTTATTGGCATATAGTAGTCTCTGATGATCCTTTGTATTTCTGTGATGTCTGTTGTAACTTCTCCTTTTTCATTTCTAATTTTATTGATTTGAGCCCTCTCCATCTTTTTCTTGATGAGTCTCAATAAAGATTTATCAATTTTGTTTATCTGGTCAAAGAACCAGCAAAGAGGAAATCAAAAAATACCTAGAGACAAATGCAAGTGAAAGTACAATGATCCAAAACCTATGGAATGCAGCAAAGGCATTTCTAAGAGGTAAGTCTTAGAAAGTCAATACAGTCTTACTCAGGAAACAAGAAAAATCACAAATAAGCAACTTAACCTTACACTTAAAGCAACTAAACAAAGAAGAACAAACAAAACCCAAAGTTAGCAGAAGGAAAGAAATCGTAAATATCAGAGCAGAAATAAATGGCATAGAGACCAAGAAAACAATAGAAAAAATCAATGAAAATATTCTTCAGCTTTAAAAAAGAAGGAAATTCTACCATTTGTGACAACACGGATGGACTTGGAAGACGTTACTCTAACGTGAAATAACAGTCATAGAAAGATAATACTTCATGATTTCACTTATATGAAGTACATAAAATAATCAAGCTCATAGAAATAGAGAGTAGACGGGTGGTTGCCAGGGGTTGGATGTAGGGGGCAGTAGGGACTTGTTGTTCAGTGAGTCTGAAATCACAGTTATACAAGATGAATAAGTTCAAAAGATTTGCTATAAAACTGTGCCTATAATTAACACAATGTGGTGCATTCTAAAACTCAAGAGGGTAGACATCATATTAGGTGTTATTAATCTTTTGGAGGTACCAGATGTATTTATTACCTTGATTTTGGTGATGATATAACAGGTGTATGCATATGTCCAAACTCATGAAAATGGATACATTAAATATATGCAGTTTTTGTATATTTGCTACACCTCAAAAAAGCTGGGGAAAAAAGGTGTAGATTAATTCATTGTTTAGGACTGACATTTGTTTTTGAATTCTCAATTTTAGTAGCTCTGGTGGTATTTGAATAGTTTATCTAAAAGTGAGTGAACAACAGGAATGAGGGGACAGTGAAAGGCACATTTTTCACTTATGAAAACTAACAATGACAGACTCAGCTGAAGTAAGTCTCTTTGGACTCAACAGAAAACTGCTAGGTACAGTTGACCTGGTTTCTAAAAATTCGGATTCAAATAGAAAACACTTTGATTATGTGCAATTCTATTTGTATTTTAGACTCAGGGTCATATTTCTGTAATTGTAACCCAGCCATTTCAAGGCTCTTAGCAATTCCTTCTACATTAATCATCTTGTTTCTGGCATACCAACAATTTTTTAGTTAAATAAGAGGATGATTTTTCATATAAATTATTTTAGATAATTATTAGGCAGGAACTATGTTTAAATTTCATATAGTGTTCATTAGCCAGTGTATTGTGAATGTTTCATAGAATTAGAGGGAACACATGTCTAGTAATGGAAAGGATTCCCTTATAATATTCCTAACGTTATCATCTGATTTCTGCTTGACAGTGTCCATGTTTAATCTCTTTTTTCTATTAAATAAATAATTTTATTATGTAACTTAAGTTTTAAAATATCAGTTAAAAGGATTACATTATTACTAATTGTCAATAGGAGCATTCATTCTAATTGACAGATACTACAAATAAAAACCCTCAAAATTATTAGTCCATTTTCATTGCTTAGCATTTCATTTGTTAAATAGTAGACTCCTGTATTTCAATATCTCAATGACAGCTAAATTTTCTATATACCCCATATAGAATTGGACTAATTAAAAAAAAAATACCACAGAAAGGTAGCAAGTCACAGCCTATGTAAGAAAATTTAATAATAAAAATTTTCTTTTAATATTCTTTTTACTTTACCTAAAATTTTCTATTTTCTGCTTCATGCTGATGTGATTTTTGTGGTTGTGGAAGCTATGTACACACACTAAAAATATTCTTGAAATATAAAAATTACATTGTTTTAATGGCTCTTTCATGGTTTGGAAATAAATGATACACATTATTCCTAAAGTCTAAATCTCATAATTAAATTTTCAATAATAAGAAATTGTGAAATGAGTTTTGTGATACAAAATGTATATATTAAATTTATACAATAACTGGAATTTCATCAGAAAGTTACTTTTAGGCAAATGTCTTTAGTTACAAATTATGCAAACCATAGGAATCCACACTATTAAATTTGAAAATAAAAAGCAAGGAAGCAATTCAGACTTGTTTATGCATGATCAAATTGTCTGTTTATAAAAATGAATTTATGCTGGAGGAAGAATATTACAGTTTTTCAGTATCAATCCAGTGGATATCGTAGAGCTTTAACTTGTACCTATGAAACTGTGCACCTTATCATCGAGAAATATATCCATTTCTGCAAAGTCATACAGTATCTAGATTAATGTTATTCATGTCTTTTTTTTTTTTTTTGCTGTACGCGGGTCTCTCACTGTTGTGGCCCCTCCCGTTGCGGAGCACAGGCTCTGGACGCAGGCTCAGCGGCCATGGCTCACGGGCCTAGCCGCTCCGCGGCATGTGGGATCTTCCTGGACTGGAACACAAACCCGTGTCCCCTGCATCGGCAGGCAGACTCTCAACCACTGCGCCACCAGGGAAGCCCAATGTTATTCATGTCTTATTGCCATTTACCAAAAGTAAAAAGCCTTAGGAGTTTGACCAATTAATTATTGAGTTCTTACTATGTGTGAAGTACCACAATAATAAGTCCTGTAGAAAACAGAATAAAATAAATATGTAGGCTCTCTATTCTTTAATTGTAGATACTAAAGTGTAAAAAAATACTTGGACTCATTTGTACCTAAAATCACTGTAATGTAAGAAGACTGTAATAAAAAAGAAAAGAACTGTGCATAAGCCAACACAGTGTATTAGACCCAAATAATTATTAGTATTTGAGTATTTTCAGAAGCTCCTTCTCTCATGCCCTTATTCAATGATGGTATATTTGCTGGGTTCTCAATGTCCTCAAATAAACCCATCCATTACTACTCCATACTCCCTAGAAATGGAGCATGAAGGATTCTATTTCTGTTATGATACTGGCATTGACAAAATAAAATTTTACTTTCCCTTTTTCTCCATCCTCAAATCACACTTATGATACCCAAACTACACACATAAACCACAACTAACTCTAATTTAGGGAAGGGAAAGTTGACAATTTACAATCTAGTTTATACCAGGAACTGTGTTAGGCAATTTACTTGTTTTATCTCATTTAGTTGTCAAAACATCCCAGTCATATATATTTATTACAGATGACAAAAATGGATCAGGGAAGGAGACATGAATTGCTTAATAGATTTGTTACAAAGATACTAAGTTAGTAATGGGTAGAACCATCAATTATGTACACTATTTCATTCCCTTGTCATATTAGTACAGTGAGTAGTACATAGTAGGTTCTTAATTTTTAAAAGAAGTTTAAAAATATTCATTAAGTCAGGAATCCATACTAATAGTGAAACAGGCAGAATGGAGGGAAAAGTTGCAGGAAATAAGGTATGGCAGTTTTAACAACGCACTTTGAACAACCTCTCCATTGAGAGGGGTGGTCTATATCACCTCCATTGAATATGAGTGAGTCCTATGACTTCTTTGACCAACAGACTAGAGCAGAAGTCTCACCAGTTTCTAGATTCAGGCTTTAATAATCTGCTGTGTTTTACTTCTTGTCCCTTGAAATGCTCTCTTTAGGGGAAACTGGACACCACATTAGAAGTCCAATTACCTGGGCTTCCCTGGTGGCGCAGTGGTTAAGAATCCACCTGTCAATGCAGGGGACATGGGTTCAAGCCCTGGTCTGGGAAGATCCCACATGCCACGGAGCAACTAAGTCCATGCGCCACAACTACCGAGCCGGCACTCTGTTGAGCCTGCGAGTCACAACTACTGAACCCGAGTGCCACAACTACTGAAGCCCATGCACCTAGAGCCAGTGCTCCACAACAAGAGAAGCTGCTGCAATGAGAAGCCATGCACCGCAACAAAGAGTAGCCCCTGCTCTCTGCAACTAGAGAAAAGCCCGCGTGCCCCAACGCAGCCGAAAATAAAATAAATTAAAAAAAAAAAGAAGTCCAATTACCTGAGACCATCTTGGTGAGGAATTCCAAAATGGTCTTGTGGAGAGGATATACAAAAAGAAAGCAATACTGGTTATTTGCCAGTTGTTCTGCCGCCTAAGACCAGATACCAGTGATGAGTGTGAGGTAGTCATCCTGGACTTCCCAGACCCAGAACATGCCACGTGGGAAAGAACTGAAGTCCAAGACATGTGGCTGTCTCAGCCATATCCTGACATTTGTGCTACCTAGATGAAACCTAGCTATCATGGTACAGAGACAGGCCATACTGACTGTACCCTGCCCAAATTCTTGTTCCCCAGAATTGGGAGCCAGAACATAGAGTTCAAGGGATAGGCTTGGGCAAGACTGACTGTGTCTCCCTACCCTCACAGACATAGGGACATTGTCAGTGTAAAACAGGAAAAATGGAAAAGAAAGACTATCCTATTCCCTTTCTTCTCTCTTTAGAGAAGGGAGGGAAAGTTGAGGGAGTAATATATGCATTTTTTAACTTGTGACAGCCATTATCCAAAAGTGTTTGGCTTGTGTTGGACTATGAGTCTTCCCTTCTTAGATGAGAATTTCTATATGCAGACTTAATAGTCACCCCAGCAGAGTCTGTCCACAGTAGCTAAACATTCTCTAGTCTCTTTTCAAACATCTCCTTCTTCAGTGTCATGGTTGTGCCTGTGTGACCCATAGTGGCAACCTCAGTTCCTGGTGCCCTTTGTCTCTAGCGTTTCAGGATAAAGCAATTTGTGGAGGCTAAACAAAGCATGAAAATGGAAAATCTGTCCAGGAGTTTGGGAGGCAGCATGGTATAGGTGATTTGGAGCTAGGCAGACTTGAGTTCAAATGCCAATAATGTGACCTCTGGACAATTCTCTGATGTCACTGTTTCCATCTGCAGAGAAAGGATACACTAAATCATGGAGGTACTGTTGGGATTAGGTAAAATGGCCAATGAAAAGCACCCAGCGTATAACACAGTAGTTGCTCAATGTCAATCCATTTCCCTTCTCTTACCCTTTGAGGCTAAATAAACAAGCATCAGGAGTGAGCCTGTCTCTGTCTACTTAAGTGAGAAACTCAATGTTTCATTTGTTATGACAACTTCAAAGCATCTGTGGAAAATATGTGGTCACTGGACCATGATAATTGATATTTTTATGCAGATTGGCCAGATGAACTGCAGAGCCATTTTCCGAGGTGATGCCTAGCAGTTTTGACCAGTGAGCAGGAACTCAGTATAAACATGTGGTTCTTCCATACCCATTTAAATGTCAGTGTGTGCACCAAGATATTACCAAGAGATATGTTTCCTCTCCTTTTACAAATAAGATTGAACACATATAATCTCCCTTAATCTAAGTTATGTGATCTTGTCCCACATCTTTATTGTTTTAAGCTTTCTTTTTTTCTCCCTTTCCTTAAAATGTATTCTCAGTAAGGTAATTTAAATGATTTGGGGATCTTAAAATACATTTCTATAGATTATAATGAAGGCTGATAACTTCTGTTAGAGTTAGACCTATTTGGCGTCAAGGGACTGACACTCACGTTACTTTAAATATTGGAAAGTTATTTCAACGATCAGTCAGGAGGCAGGGAATTTAGGAAACGTGAGGGAGATTGAAGTGAGAGGGTCGTATGGAGACTAAAACTAGACCCAAAGCTGAGACCTTCTTTCTTTTCTTCTGCCTTTGGCTCAGCAGTTACTTTTTCTGACACTGCTTCTCTTTTGCCTCACCCTCAACTTGGTATCTACACAGAGATTTTACCAACATCCATTGTGTATTTTCTTACAATCTCAGATTACGTATGTCTTCTATTCTCTCTCTTGGTCTTTCTCTGGGCAGCTTTTCAAACTGCCAACTGTTTTACTTTTTAAAGAGCAGTGACAAGATTGACGTCTCATTGTTATTGTAGAGGTCACCCTGCCAGGCCAGGGCAGAGGCCACAGTGGAGTCCAGAAAATGGGTGCACTTGGGCCACAGCTGTAGCTTTGACAAATGGATTGGGGTGGTTTCTCTTAAAAGACCCTGTCGTTGTAACAAGCACCACAATTGGCATGTTTAACACAATTTGAGATTTTTAGGGATATTCTTATCTACTTATTAATCAGACTTTTAATTAGCTTCTCATTTGTTATGATTCTTCTAGCCATTATGTACACCAAGAAAACTTTCCTTACCCATTCATGCCAAGATTAATTTTTCCTAGGTGCTGTCACAGCACATGTCAGGTGGCCTTGTAAT
This sequence comes from Delphinus delphis, assembly GCF_949987515.2. NCBI lineage: Eukaryota > Metazoa > Chordata > Mammalia > Artiodactyla > Delphinidae > Delphinus > Delphinus delphis. The sequence continues at coordinate 59,490,049 of NC_082693.1, read as the reverse complement.
TGCCTGGGTGTCCCCTTCTTTGGGATATAAATTAATTTAGAACAGAGAGTATGTTATATTTATTACTGAACTCCTATTGTATGTCTACCATATGGAAAGTAATATATACATATATTATATGAATAATATATATAATTATATAATATATATATATAACCTTGAATGTGTACAGAGGATAAAACGTATTTGATTTGTCCATATCCATGAAGTAACTATTCAGAAAACACATCGATTTGCTATGTAATTTCATATGTTTAAAAACTTCAACTCATTATCTGCCACAAAGGGTAAGAAGCAGTATTAATTAAACACTATCATTAGGGCACACACCCCTTATGAATCTATACTGAATGACTTTAATGTAAATGGCTGTTTTAAATGATTATTTAAAGGTAATTGATTTTCTGCAAACCTCTCCTGTATACTTTTAGGTGTTCAGAACATTTTCTCTATTATTTAAAAATGTGGAGCTTTTTATTATTCGCTGGTTCTGTCATTTCTTCTAGCTAAATATTTGACAGAAAAATGTTTCCTCAAGTTGGCATATTTTTCCCAGTTCAAAAATGTTCCAGTGACATTTTAGGCTAATTTTATTTTTACCAGTCAAAAAATTGTCCTTTTCACTGAGAAGGTTTTATTGCCAAGGAAGATTAACAGGTGGTGTCAAGAATAAGAAAACATGTCAGACTTTTGTACTTTTTCTGTCAATGGGTCATTCATTTATTCAGTCATTCACAAGGTTAGTTCATTCTTTTAGAAGCAGTAGAGTCCTAGTTTACATTTTTCATATATTTAAATGATCTAATTACTGAGAGAACAGCCAGATAATATAAAACTCAGCCTGGTGTAATGGCAAATGTGGAAGCAAAACATGACAGTTCTTTCTTTAAAACTGTCTAGGGTTCCTGATATGAATACCCAAGATGCACTGGAGCTATTTATGAAAAATCAGAAGTTTCTCCTGCTGCCAAAGGCAGATATTTGTTGCTTTACTCTACTCGGGTATTGCCATTTGTGGGGAACTCTCTGCTATGGCTGTAATCTTCAACCTGATTAGAATATTCATGAAAGGGAACTCTGCTATTCAAAGTGCAGAAAATAAAGAAATAAGATCTGCCAGAAAACATAAATAACACTTTTATTTCTGTCTAAATTCTTAAGAATAATATATTTCCCTGTAGAAGCTGTTGGAAAACAATATCTTATTTGACATTACACTAAATGTTCTTGTCAGGCTGATAATCATGTCATAGAGCCTGTTTTCCCCAAAGGGAAGGGCCTGAATTCTAATTCTTCCACAGAAGCCTAGCCAGGCTCTGACATCCCTGAGCCTGGATGGCTTGGGGGCAGGAAGAGGTAGCTAAGCCCATAGAAGAAGCCTAGACTTTACCTTCTTTAGGTGTGTCATTTTCTTGCTTTCATACTCCTTCCTCTAATATCTTTCCATCATAGTATTAGTAATTATCACATCATCACATACACTTTGAAAATATTTAAAAAGAACCTGTTGGGAGAATGTTCCCAGAAGGAGAGGTTGATTCCTCTGCTTCTTTCTAAGCTTTGTTGTATTTCTTCCATTAAATTCTCAGGAGCTATGACCAGGGACTTTTATGAAAATCCAATAGCCTACAGTCTGTTTCTTATGCATGTTGAGGACATGCTAAGAATGGCTATATTGTCTCCTTATAATCCTAATCTTTGTTCTGAGGTCAGTTCTACTTTGAGTCATATTTCCAGTAAATGAAGAACTCCAGGAAGCTATTCCTTGGAAAATCAAGTCTTCTAAAAATAATAGTAGACATATTAATTAAAAGGTTAATGGAATAATAATATAATGATAACATCTTTTATGTACATACTAAGTGCTGGCAAATACTGTTCTAAGTGCTTTCTAAGCAATAACTCATTTTTAGATGAAGAAAATAAGGTACAGAACAGTTAAATAACTTGTCTAAATAGGGACGAGAAGTAGCTGAGTCAAGTGAGGCACTTTACTCTCGTGAAAAATGTAATAATGCCTACAAACCCAATAATCTACATTAATAATATTTAAAGCAATGAATTAAAAATCAAAAAATAAATCCATGATAAGCAAAATATCCAAATTTAAAATAAAGACAGGTTGTGTTTGTCTTATGACCCAGTGTGATTGTACAGATTGTACAACCAGAGCAGGTGTTTCCAATCAATTCCCTGAGTGTGCGTGGTTGTCATGTCCTCTTGCTGGGCACGTTCATGAAGGTTGACAGTGGTGTTCAAATGGATTTGGTAATTCAGAGATATATCTCTATGTATCTATCGTCTATCTATACACATACACACATACACACGTGTATATATATATAAACTCATATATACAGTATATCTATAAGACCTATGTGTGTGTATACATATAAAAGCTGTATTAACTTTCTCTGCTTGGTTCAGAATAGGGAGGAATATTTAGATACATGTACATAGAGACATTTTAATTTTTGTCTGACTCCAGCATGGCTTGGCAGGCCCTGTGCCTAAGACTCTACAGCCAGTATCTGGGAGAGCCAGGATTTAAACCCAGGTGGTCTGGCATCAGAGTGCTCATTTTAATCTACAGACTGTCTCTCTACTGATAAGAAATGTGCAGAGTTGGCATAAAAACACAGATTTTATTCCAGGGTCTCTTAATCTTCAAGTCAAGAAACTGAGGCCTTGGCTGATATTTACAGACTATTGATTATTCAGAATTTTTCGCTGATGTTTGTTACTTGCATATCCTTTGTTGAAACGTGGCCGCTTGCATAGTTTTCCTTCTTTCCTTGGACTAGTGTATCTCCCCAAATTCAATTTCAATTTCGTTAATGAAAAGTTTGTATGAAGAACAAGAAATATATAATTTTTAAATATTAAAAGTGCAATTATCATCTGAACTTTTAAAATATTTAACTCTTGAAATCAATAATATGCAACCTGAAATAATGTAATAATCATACTACTATATTGATAGCAATTTCTCAAAGAAACACACCTCTGTGTAATATATGAAATGTACTGTTGGGTGCTCATTTTAAGGAATGTTTTAAACAAAATAAATATTGGATAATAATTTATATCAGCTGTGTGTGAATATCACATGAAATTATTACCATATTTTCTTTACATTGATGTGATCTTTCATAGTTTCATCTCTAAAATGAAGAGTAATTGGAAAATCTGTTTCTTCTAAAATCGTTATACAATTTGGAATTATTTCTACTCATGGCAGTGCTTCCTTTTCCTCTTCTTTCTTTACTTTAATTAGTGAAGGTTTACTGCATTAATGTTTTCAGTGGTTCATAGATATGTTCCATTGTTAGCATAGTTGAAAAGTAAATCCTGCTTCAGCCGAAAGAGTTCATGCAAGTGAGGATTTTTTTTTTTTCTTTTCTAATTTTCACTGTGTTTTTCAGTAAGTCTTTACCAGGAACTTCACATTTGTACAAAATTGAACACATATATATGTGAAATATTTAATTTTCATTTTCTATTGATTGGATTGAACATTTGATAGTCTATATACTCCCCAAATTTTATTCTGAATTGTGGGATTCTGAGACTTTTTCTTTCTTTTGGCACCTTATTTTAAACTGAGAACATTTTTACGTTAATATAAGAGTGATGGGGTGGGGATGGATTTCTCTAACTCTTAGGCAATTCTCTTTACTAATCTGGAAAGTAATTAGTTTGGAGAGCTGAGAGACGGGCATAGTTATTATCAAAACAGTACTGGTATGTGAATTTGGGTTGGGCTTTAACTTAGGGTCATTCTCACCTGCAGAGTACTTCAGGGAAGTTTCATCTCCCTCCACTTAATTCGTTGAGAGCTACACTTGCATTTTTGTGAATAACAACTTTATACACTAACAACAAAAAAAAGCAAGAATATCACAACCTCTCTTTCTGGATGGTAAGAAAATTTCCCCTATCTCTTTAACTAGGTTGTTTTTAGGTTCATATAAATAACTTGTGAGAAGAATCAGTGTTTGTAATTAATGAACCTTATTTATGCAAGGGGCATACAGGCCACTTTTTTCAAATTGACATTTGCAAATCACTCTTCCTGATAAATCTGTCCATAGTTCTGGTTGTAGTAGACTGTTGAGTTTGTACAGAATTGATGCTATTACTCTAGAATATTCAGTCTTTCCTTTTCTTCTCATTTTTCCACATTTACTTGCATTGCTTCACTCTCTGGCAAAGTACCAAGCTATTTTCAGACCTTTCAGTCTCCTTTGTTGCATCCCTTCTTATCCTTTCCTTTGGACAGAATGAAAACTTTCCAAAATAAGCTTATGAACCAAGGTTTTGCCAGGTGCTGCGTAATCAGCTGACCTATTTCAGATGCAGTCATTTTTTCTCTCCACATTTCCTGCACTCACATGTGGATATTTTCATACAGAGATATCTGTATGCAATGCCCAAGCAGTTATTTTCATTTCCTGATTTATAGAAGGCACATACATATTTATGGATGTCATTTAGTCTCTTCATTTTTCAACTTCTCTAGGGCTATGTTTCCTTTAGGTTAGCTTCTTGTTATTTTTCTGAATGTGGTCCATGATTCTTTCACACCTCTGTGATTTTATTTGTACCAGTTTCTTCTCCTAAACACGAGATTCTTTTGGCATGCCTACTACAATGTTCATTAATCCTTTCCCAATCTATTCATCACTAAATTCAGATGCTTCTGAGATGTTTACCAGGAGACTCGTCCTTTTCCTTCTCTGGACTCTCTGGCACGTTGTTGGCATTTTCTATATTCAGTAGTACATAAATATTCTCTCTCTACATGGCCTCTCTCTTTACAGGATATCACCTAAGGAAAGCTAACCATGTCATCTCTGTATCCCTTAGAGTACGAAACACAGCTTTCATTTCATGATACAACTAGTCCATATCAGAAATAAAAGATGAAGATTTTATAAACTGTTAACCAAATGTCAAAGAAGACTGAACCTTTAGGCATTGTAATTCACAGGGTCAGTGAAGACAATTTCTTCCTAAATCCGAGGCTTGAAACCTGGCTGCTTTTGTGTAGCACACATCTAATGGGAGGTTCTGAAAATTGAAAAGAGACTCTTCCATTTTCTAGTCATGTTTCAAATAGTTCTTTTTGAGAGGCGCATGTATTCTATTTTAGGGAATGTATAGGACATTGTGTTTGCCAAATTTACACAAATTCTGTTTTTTACAGTATCATTGAATAAACACAAAGATTTCTAAGGGCTAAAGAACAGGATAGGTATATTACCTGTTCTTACTCTATATATTAAATTTGGTTTCTATTTTTAAAATATTCACTTTATATCTGGGCCTTCTTTTGCAAACAGAGTACTAACATTGTGAATAAGCCCCCATCTTGAATGCTTAACAGTGAGAAAAATGTCTGACTCGCCTACTTGCATTCCACTGAGTGGTAACATTTCACCAAAACTGCTTAGAAAGATTTTTGCACAAAGTACTCAAAGAGGATTTTTAGATAGTTATAGTAGGTCAAGACTGAGGATTAAACTGCACAGCTTCAAAGAATCTATTAAAACCATGCAAAACTTTATGAATAATATGATTAATTCATAAAACCAATATTACCTGTGGAATGGCCAATGAATATAGCTGAGTAGGCACAACCTAAGAAAAAACTTAAATTTAAAAAATTACAATAAAAAGTGTGAGCATCTGTTGATGAAAAGCTAGGCATGTAGGATATCTTTAAGCTGAGTTCACCCATATGGAAAATACATATATTGAATTTAAACAGTGTATAGTATCCCTGGAGTACAGGAGGCAAATGGAGTATGATGAGTTCGTTTATTCAGCTAAGTGCCAGGTGCTGTTCTAGGCACAGGGAATATCGCTGTGAAATTTTCTCTCTTTTACTTCATGGATCTCTAGTGATTCTTTCATATGTGGTTTATTGATGCTATTGCTAGTCATGCGTTCCAGCATGAAGAGAGATAAATGCATAACACTGCAAAGAAATGAAATATGAGATACATCTGAAAAGAAAAAAGGACTTAATTTTCAAACAGTAATGTGGTATTCAAGAAACTTTCTATAAACAATACAGTGTTCCTGGACAAGTATAATTGGGCTGTGATTAAAAGTGTTCATTTGTACTTTTCTTTATTCCCTTGAGTCATGAAGTCTCTTTATGCTCAGATACCCAAGTAATAGATCATTAATTGTAACCACCCATGTTTGTTCCTTTTCAATGCAATTCTATTTTAAGCATGAAAGAGAATCAAATGGCACATTACCAAAGGGTAAAAATTAGTGCAGATGAAGGATTTTAGGACAGTGTGAAAAGCTACTTTGCATCATCAAGATTTCTGCTAAATATTTAGAGATAGAGATGGGGGTGGAAACATTTCACCATTTTTCTCTAATGAATGTAGCGTCACCTCTACATCATGTTAGGGACATGCTTTTAATCAGAAAGAACTCTTTACAAGGTGGAAAGAATATTTACTTAGGTTATTGAGTAGATTTGAGTTTGTATAAACATCAAGAAACATGGCAATCCAGCTCTCAACTTTTGTCAATTGGTGGGAATCTGATAAAATACCGCTGGGAAGTGTCTCTAGTGAACATGGCTTAGAGACCGCATAAACAGCATCTTAGGAGTTTCAGCATCTTCAAATATCTCCATTTGACACAGCTCCCCTCTGCATAAGGAATTCAGATTTAGTCCCAGACCAGCAAGTTTAGAACCTAAATTAGACATAACACAATCAGGGCTATATATATACTCTGTAGAAAGGTGAATAATGGGATAGAGGATGAACTCTTGAGATTCAGTGAAGCACTGAATCAATATCAGTAGACTACCAGGAAAAAGAAAATCTTTAGGATGTTTTCTCCTTAATTACATGGGGAAATCTGACTGTTTTATAGATCTGTGACTTGTAAATGGCAGTAACCTCACATTCTGTTTCTTTTTATTCTCACACTTAGTGAAGTACTCTAATTCCTCTGCATACAAATACATGTTGTTGACCAATTATTAGGGAAAAGCATAAAATCAGAAGACATGAGTTTTTTTGCTATAGATCTAGAATATTAAAAGCTGAAATAGACATGAGGTTGAGAGAGACATTATGGTTATAACCAGTAAAATCAGCCTGAATTAAAAAAAATTTGCCATTCAACAGCCTGGGGACCAGATTCTCAAAATATTTCTCCTAAATATTTATAAAACCAAGGCTTCATTGCATAATATATCTATGTTCACTTGGAGTTAAACACATGCACAGTAGGACGAATGGCACAGCCATCCCCGTCTCTACCAGTAGTACCAAGTAACGTGGTTGTGGAAGATGTGATAGTTATTTTTTAAGACAAAAATTTCAAAGAAATTTGGGAACGTATTTCAAATTTCCATACATTTTTCTTGCTAATCTGATAGTGAATAAAAATATCTAAATTAATCTGATTCATTTTTGTTTTAAAACCATATAGCTCTGTGAAATAATTATTCATTCATATATTCAAAATAGAAAAAATACATAATGCTTGGAAAAATACTTTTTGAGAATATACTTAGGATTTTTTAAAAAAAGGAATATGGGACTTCCTGGTGGCACAGTTGTTAAGAGTCCGCCTACCAGTTCAGGGGACATGGGTTTGATCCCTGGTCCGGGAAGATCCCACATGCTGGGGAGCAACTAAGCCCGTGCGCCATAACTAGTGAGCCTGTGCTCCAGAGGCGGCGAGCCACAACTACTGAACCCCGCATGCCCTAGAGCCCGCATGCTGCAACTACTGAGCCCATGCACCGCAATTACTGAAGCCCATGCTCCGTAGCAAGAGAAGCCACCGCAATGAGAAGCCTGCGCACTGCAACTAAGAGTAGCCCCCGCTTGCCACAACTAGAGAAAGCCCATGTGCAGCAACGAAGACCCAACGCAGCCAAAAATTTAAAAAATAAAAAAAATTAAGGAAAGGAATACATGTATACCTTATTGGGAACATATTATTCTCCACTAAGGATTTAACTAAAGACTTTTTATACGAAGTTTTCTGTATTTTAAAATAGCTTTCAAATTTTTTCTTTCAAATATACAAACCAGCCAGCAGTAAACTTAAATCTTAATCTAAGAAAATTGAATCCAGCCAAAAAACCACAAATAGCAATTATTTCAAAACAATGTTAGGTATTTAAAAAGCAGTTGCGCTTTCAAAGTATCTTTGCATATGTAATCTCATTTCATATTCCAGAAACCATATGAGACATTTTAATTTCTGCAAATGAGAAATCTAAGCCCCCTAGAAATCTAAGGCTCACCTTTTTTACATAGTCACTAAGAACTAGAGCCAGAATTTGGATTAAAGTCACCTGATTGGTTATCCAGTGCACTTTGGATGATACCGTATTGCTTTGAATTAGTCATGCAAATATTCAGAAATGAGTAATTTTTATAATTTGGTTAGTCGAGTAATTTTCATTATTTTTATATAAAACTATATATGAATTATAGACTTTTAACAATAGAGAAGCAAAATGAATTTCATAAAATTCTCCAGTTACATCACACCTCTTAGCAATAAATAACATGTTAACACCTAGGTGAATTTTCTTACAGACTTGGTAACACACTTATACATATATTAAAAAAAACAAGATCAGAATTCACACACCGCTTTATAATCTCCTTATTTTTTCCACTTAGTAATATATCAGGACCTCTTTTCCATATTATCACATATCCCACAGAATCATTTATAGAATCTTTCCTGTATGGTTTTTTTCTCATTGTGTTTAGTAATGTCATATTGAAAAGGGATCTTCTCCATCCTGTGGTGAGAAGTAGTCTATATGAATAACCCTCTCCATTGCCTAAATAAAAATTAGAAGCACAAAAGCCCTTGAATTTTCACTTCTTGCTGAGTTTTCCGGGAGCTTTAAAATGAACATACTGTTTCGTTGTTTCTCACAGGAGGTAGGAAGAGGTGATCAAGATGGAACATTTCAGAAGGCAAAGTCAGTAACATTTAATGAAGCTCATTCCTCAATCAGATGTGATAAATGGCAGATACATTTGTCTGAATGCTAGCTATTCCACTGATAACTTGTATGGATATTTTCAGGGCAGTGTACATGCACAGAGATTTTGTGAAGAAAAATTTAAATTTCCTAGGTTACCAAGTGAGGGATTCACTAAATATTTGAGTATTTATATAATTAGATGTTGCAATACACCAAATTACAAAAGGAGATCTCAAAAAAGTAAATAATTTGACTTGAAAAGCATTAGAACAGGTAAGATTGATGAGCACTATTTCATATTCATTACACCTTAAAATATTAGTTATTAATATTTATAGATATATTTAACGTGTTTTTCCATAGCAGAAACCATAGTTTCTAAAAATACATATCATCCTACTTCAAGGATGATCAGAGCCCCAGTTTTTGTGGGACTGAGGGTTTTGCAAGAGGTGGGACTATGAGGGTTACATCAGGGAGTGTTTGGAACAAACCAGATAGTTGGTCACCTTACCTGCTTTGGTCTCACAGTCCTGCCTGTCCACAGGGAAATAACTGTAATATTGTTGGAAGTGTAAACATAAAGGTCTGTAGGAAAATTAAAACTCTAAACTAACAGAAACTATCAAGATAATAAGACCCACAGGCAAAGGCTGGCTGCTGATCCGTCTAGGAAATAATTTCCTCGAAAGTTTTGTTACCTAGAGTTTCGTGGGGGATCTTAATTGGCCAAGAGATGATAGTCTACTTGGGTCTTAAAGGCACAGTCCTTTATACTTAGCATATGATATTCGTGGCAAATTGAAAACTGTTCAGGGAATCCATTTAATATACATTTTCTGATTTTTGGCATAAAATGCTTCATAATACCCTTTCATTGGTTGGTTTGTTTAATATCTGAAAAACCTGTAGCAATGTTTGCTTTGTCTCTTCTGACTTTGGTCATTTAAACCTTCTCTCACATTCTTACTGTTCACTCCTACCAGAATTATGTCACTTTAATTAGATATTTCAAAATATGAATTTTGTTTATCCTTACCATTGTTTCTTTTTTATTTTATAAGTAAGTGTCATGTCTATGATTTTCTCCCCTCAACATTCTCCAGGTGTATCTGCTATTTTTGTGAATTCTGGCAGCTAAGTTCTTTAATTTCCAAATTTTTTACTTTTTCTAATATGTATATTTTTAATTAATTCCACAATTTTATTGTATATTATTTTTATTAACATTCCATTTAAATTAATTAATTTAAAAATTTGTTACTTTTTTCTTTGCTTTCAGATTGATTGTATATTTTTTACCATTATACCCCACTTCTCCACATATTAATTTAGAAGTATATACTGTTTTTATTCTTTTTTTTTTTTTTTTTTTTTTTGCGGTACGCGGGCCTCTCACTGTGTGGCCTCTCCCGTTGCGGAGCACAGGCTCCGGACGCACAGGCTCAGCGGCCATGGCTCACGGGCCCAGCCGCTCTGCGGCATGTGGGATCTTCCCGGACCGGGGCATGAACCCGTGTCCTCTGCATCGGCAGGCGGACTCTCAACCACTGTACCACCAGGGAAGCCCTGTTTTTATTCTTTTAAAGTTTACCCCAGTACTTAGAACATGCATAACTTCCTATACACTCCTGCTCATTCTGATCACATCATTAATATGTTTACACACTCTCAGTTGTGCCTAATATGAATCTAGAACCATTTGCTTGATTTTAAACTTCTGATCTGGCTGACTTTTTCAGTCTTATCTACCACAAATTTCTTTAAATTCTCCATCATTCTAGATTGAACTCTTCACTGTTACTCCCTCTTTGTTTTCCACTCTTGGTTCCACCTGTAATATTCTTCTTTAATATTAAAAAAATGTAGTAATCTTATAATCTTCAGTCCCCAGTTAACATAATGTCAATTTCTGATAGGTTCCCCTGGCCTCTTCAATCAAAAACTTAGTTTCCCTTCCTTTCAACTTCTTGGCACTGCATATGTAACTCAGTTTCAATCTTAAATTACCTTTATTTCAGTACATATACCGGGTGTGCCAAAAGGTTCGTTCAGTTTTTTTCCGTAAGATGGCTCTAGTAGCACTTCGTTGTCTTTAACTTCATATGAAACAGTTTTGTTAGATTGTATGTGACAGCTGTCATATCAGCGTGCATTTTAAAAAGACATCAAAATTGGTGAATTTTTGTGTAGTCATTTTAATACTGAAGATGGAAGAAAACAACATTTTTGGCATATTATGCTTCATTATTTCAAGAAAGGTAAAAACGCAACTGAAACACACAAAAAGATTTGTGCGCTGTATGGAGAAGGTGCTGTAACTGATTGAACGTGTCAAAAGTGGTTTGCGAAGTTTTGTTCTGGAGATTTCTTGCTGGACGATGCTCCATGGTCGGGTAGACCAGTTGAAGTTGATAGCAATCAAATCGAAACAATAATTGCAAACAATCAACGTTATACCACGCAGGAGATAGCTGACATACGCAAAGTATCCAAATCAAGCATTGAAAATCATTTGCACCAGCTTGGTTATGTGAATCGCTTTGACATTTGGGTTCCACATAAGTTAAGCGAGAAGAACCTTCTTGAGCACATTTCGGCATGCGATTCTCTACTGAAATGTAATGAAAACATTCTGTTTTTAAAACAAATTGTGATGGGTGATGAAAAGTGGATACTCTACAACAATGTGGAATGGAAGAGATCATGGGGCAAGTGAAATGAACCACCACCAACCACACCAAAGGCTGGTCTTCATCCAAAAAAGGTGATGTGTATATGGTTGGATTGGAGGGGAGACCTCTATTAGGAGCTCCTTCCAGAAAACCAAATGATTAATTCCAACAAGTACTGCTCCCAATTAGACCAACTGAAAGTGGCACTCAATGAAAAGCGTCCAGAATTAGTCAACAGAAAACGCATAATCTTCCATCAGGATAATGCAAGACCGCATGTTTCTTTGATGACCAGGCAAAACCTTACAGCTTGGCTGGGATGTTCTGATTCATCCGCCATATTCACCAGACATTTCACCTTTGGATTTCCATTAACTTTGGTCTTTCCAAAATTCTCTTAATGGAAAAAATTTCAATTCCCTGGAAGACTGTAAAAGGCACCTGGAATAGTTCTTTGCTCAAAAAAGATAAAAAGTTTTGGGAAGTTGCCTGAAAAATGGCAGAAGGTAGTGGAACAAAAGGGTGAATATGTTGTTCAATAAAGTTCTTGGCGAAAATGAAAAATGTGTCTTTTATTTTTACTTACAAAACCAAAGGCACTTTTTGGCCCACCCAATATTTCAACTCTCCTAGAGAATACACATGAGTTTAAATGACAACGCTTTTATCATCTTTGCATTTCCTATCATGCTTGGCCAATTGCTTTGTCTGTAAATGGGTGCAGTAGAAATGTAGAAGGTTGATTGAACAAATGAATAAATGAATGAATGAACCAGTTGGCGTAGGATAATGCCACATTGTCCTAGGCTGATTGGAAATTGGCATCCATTCAGTGAGACTCTCTAAATTGTTTCCACAACAAAGTTGCATGCTTCATAGAGTAGATAGTCAGTGATTGATCCTATTAAATTGGAACAGCACCTGTTTCTCTTTTTAATGTATTTTCGGTGCATATCAAGCATGCTTGATAATGCGGGCTTTAATTGTTCTAAATTGGATTGAGTCTACTGAAATAATAAATGAGGCAATTTTGTCTTCAAAGACAATGGACTTTAATGAGAATATTTCTGTATCTGGCAGTTTGCAGTCATAATTTATTTATATCAGGGCTCATGATTCATCATTACAATTTCTTTCAAATTTTATAAGAAAAATCATCTCTATGAGTACAAGTGTCTTATTCTGGCAGCTGTTCTTCACTAGCTGATATTTTCTGCAAGCTCTAAACTTAACATTAGCAGCTTTCAGCATAATTTTTCTTTGTTTACATTTGGAATATGTTCACCATATAAAAACAGTCTCATCATAAGAATGCAAGGAGGATATAACCGTAGTTGTAACAGGGCTTGCTAGCAAACTCTAGTCTTCCTTCATCCCAGGTGAGCATGATGGTAGCAGAAATCATCCCTTCCCCATGGTGAGAATCTATAAAAAGAAACTGGATCAAATTATTTTTTCCAAAAGTCTCATTGTACCCAAAGGTTTCTCTAGAAACATTTGCTTTGTGAAGATTTAGCTACTTCCCAAAGGTTCTAAAGCATGATATTTATTTTTTATTGTTTTTTCAAGCAACTGTAATCTCTGGTTGCTGGGGAAGGAATGGGTTGACACTATTACAGCATTATAGTAGTATTTTTAACCAATTTTAATCTCTATTTATTAATTTCATTCTATTTGTGTTCATTTTGTGACAGATCCATCCAGAATCTGTAAAGCAATTCAGAGGCTGGGGAATACCTAGGTAAAGGCTGACTACCTGAAACTTTATAGCTGCTTTCAAAATCACCAGGGGGATAATAAAAGGTCCTGGAATAAAAGCAGGAGGTGGAAGAAGAGGGTGGCTGCTTAATTTGCTGCTTCTTCTTGCAAAAATATTTGGCTAAACTGATGTCCAGTATATGCAGGTCATATTAATTCCTTTATCAGTTTGTTTTGACATTACTGTAATTATTTACACACACACACACACACACACACACACACTCATTTGTCTCATTTGTATTGAAGTTAATTTCTATAAATGTTAAACAGAAAAGTCAGGAACTGATGCTGAGAAGAGGCATTCCAAACCAAAGATTTAGAGGTTGGAGCTTTAACCTCAGATTAAAACAGTCAAACACCTAAACATGCAAACATGAGACATGAGGCAATGATGCTTTGCGCGAACGTATGTCTATCTGACCACAAACAAGAAATAAATATACCTTATTCCTTGAGATAACTCCCTCATAGATAGACAAACTAGAGTAGTAGGAATAAAACGTACTTTGGAGTTGGACAAAATCACCTGTTGCAGATACGTCACTTACTAGTGTTGACAAATCACTTAACCTCTCTGAACTTCAGCTTCTTATTTTGTTAAATGGAGTTAATATAATCTATATCATAAGCCAATGAGAGAGTTAGTGGAAATGACATGTAGAAAGTGCTTGGCATATAGAAGGCATTCAGGTAATATTAGTTCCATCTCCTGGTTATAATTGTTTAGTTTCCCATTAGAAAATATAGAACTCAATTGCATTGAGAAATGCTTGAATATAGGCTGGTTTCAGCCCTCAATATGGACTGTCTTGAACTAAATTTTAAGACCCACCACCACTGTACTATAGTCCATCCATACAAGAAGCAATCTGAGCTGTTTCTTGTCTACATCCTTGGTTTTAATGATTCACTGCCTCATCAAAACCTGGCTCCATTATTAACTTTCAACTTCCTGGCCCTGTGTTTAAAGTACAAATTTAGAATGGGTTCTACATTTCAATCTGACAATGGTGTGTTCACTTTTTCACTGGCTCCTTGTTGAGATACACCTATTTCTACTTTCCTCACTGCCAGCCCTTAAGGATCCCTGGATTTCTCCAGGTTAAGATATATTTTTATAATCAGATATGGCAAATTTCAGTACCCTTGGTGGTAGACAGTGACCTCAGCTTCAATTTGAAGAGTATAATTCTCCCATATCTTTAAATTCATCATTAGGGTAAACATAATTGAAAGTCAAGGAATTGATGGACATTGTGAGGGAAATGTCCAGGTAGAACTTTTGAAGACATATGAAATAAAGTGAATGTTCCTGAACATTAATGCATTTTGAGGCCAGTCATTGAGAAAGTAGAGCCTGAGTGGGTCCTAGAAGAAAGGCAAGCATCACCGGTTGTGAATAAGAAGATGAAGGAAGATAGAGTAATTGTGAGCAGATGAAACATCATGATCCTTAGCTTCAAAGTGGAAATGACTATTGCATGTGCTAGGGAGAAGACAACTTGTCTTTGGGTGGCTATCCTACTGAGAGTAGTTCACACAGGTCCTTGATTCTTTAAGATAATAGCCCCCTTTTTTTTTTTAACGTCTTTATTGGGGTATAATTGCTTTACAATGGTGTGTTAGATTCTGCTATATAGCAAAGTGAATCAGCTATATGTATACATATATCCCCATATCCCCTCCCTCTTGCGTCTCCCTCCCACCCTCCCCATCCCATCCTTCTAGGTGGTCACAAAGCACTGAGTTGATCTCCCTGTGCTCTGCGGCTGCTTCCCACTAGATACCTATTTTATATTTGGTAGTATATATAAGTCCATGCCACACTCTCAGTTCGTCCCAGCTTACCCTTCTCCCTCCGCAGGTCCACAAGTCCATTCTCTATGTCTGCGTCTTTATTCCTGTCCTGCCCCTAGGTTCCTCAGAACAATTTTTTTTCTTTTTTTTTTAGTTTCCATATACATGTGTTACCATATGGTATTTGTTTTTTTCTTTCTGACTTCACTCTGTATGACGGACGCTAAGTCCATCCACCTCACTACAAATAACTCAATTTCGTTTCTTTTTATGGCTGACTAATATTCCATTGGATATATGTGCCACATCTTCTTTATCCATTCATCTATTGTTGGACACTTAGATTGCTTCAATATCCTGGCTATGGTAAATAGTGCTGCAATGAATATTGTGGTACATGACTCTTTGAATTATGGTTTTTCTCAGGGTATATGCCCAGTAGTGGGATTGCTGGGTCATATGGTAGTTCTATTTTTAGTTTTTTAAGGAACCTCCATACTGTTCTCCATAGTGGCTGTATCAATTTACATTCCACCAACAGTGCAAGAGGGTTCCCTTTTCTCCATACCCTCTCCAGCATTTATTGTTTGTAGATTTTTTGATGATGACCATTCTGACTGGTGTGAGGTGATACCTCATTGTAGTTTTGATTTGCATTTCGCTAATGTTTAGTGATGTTGATCATTCTTTCATGTGTTTGTTGGCAATCTGTATATCTTCTTTGGAGAAATGTCTATTTAGGCCTTCTGCCCATTTTTGGATTGGGTTGTTTGTTTTTTGGATATTGAGCTCCATGAGGTGCTTGTATATTTTGGAGATTAATCCTTTGTCAGCTGCTTCCTTTGCAAATACTTTCTTCCATTCTGAGGGTTGTCTTTTCATCTTGTTTATGGTTTCCTTTGCTGTGCAAAAGCTTTAAATTTTCATTCAGTCCCATTTGTTTATTTTTGTGTTTATTTCTCTTTCTCTAGGAGTTGGGTCAAAAAGGATCTTGCTGTGATTTATGTCATAGAGTGTTCTGCCTATGTTTTCCTCTAAGAGTTTGATAATGTCTGGCCTTACATTTAGTTCTTTAATCCATTTTGAGTTAATTTTTGTGTATGGTGTTAGGGAGTGTTCTAATTTCATTCTTTTACATGTAGCTGTCCAGTTTTCCCAGCACCACTTATTGAAGAGGCTGTCTTTTGTCCATTTTATATTCTTGCCTCCATTATCAAAAATAAGGTGACCATATGTGCGTGGGTTTATCTCTGGGCTTTCTATCCTGTTCCATTGATCTATATTTCTGTTTTTGTGCCAGTACCATATTGTCTTGATTACTGTAGCTTTTTAGTATAGTCTGAAGTCTGGGAACATGATTATCCCAGCTCCGTTTTGCTTTCTCAAGATTGCTTTGGCTATTCGGGGTCTTTTGTGTTTCTATACAAATTGTAACATTTTCTGTTGTAGTTCTGTGAAAAATGCCATGGGTATTTTGATAGGGATTGCATTGAATCTATAGATTGCTTTGGGCAGTATAGTCATTTTCACAATATTGAGTCTTCCAATCCAAGAACATGGTATATCTCTCCATCTGTTTGCATCATCTTTAATTTCTTTCATCACTGTCTTATAGTTTTCTGCATACAGGTCTTTTGTCTCCTTAGGTAGGTTTATTACTAGGTACTTTATTCTTTTTGTTGCAATGATAAATGGGAGTGTTTCCTTAATTTCTCTTTCAGATTTTTCATCGTTAGTGTATAGGAATGCAAGAGATTTCTGTGCATTAATTTTGTATCCTGCTACTTTACCAGATTCATTGATTAGCTCTAGGAGTTTTCTGGTAGCATCTTCAGGATTCTCTATGTATAGTACCATGTCATCTGCAAACAGAGGTAAAGACAGCTTTAATTATTCTTTTCTGATTTGGATTCCTTTTATTTCTTTTTCTTCTCTGATTGCTGTAGCTAAAACTTCCAAAACTATGTTGAATAATAGTGATGAGAATGGACAACCTTGTCTTGTTCCTGATCTTAGTGGAAAAGGTTTCAGCTTTTCACCATTGAGAAAGATATTGGCTGTGGGTTTATCATATATGGCATTTATTATGTTATGGTATGTTTCCTCTATGCATACTTTCTGGAGGATTGTATCCTAAATCGGTGTTGAATTTTGACAAAAGCTTTTTCTGCATCTTTTGAGATGATCATATGGTTTTTCACCTTCAGTTTGTTAACGTGATTTATCACATTGATTGATTTGCATATATTGAAGAATCCTTGCCTTCCTGGGATAAACCCCACTTGATCATGGTGCATGATTCTTTTAATGTATTGTTGTATTCTGTTTGCTAGTGTTTTGTTGAGGATTTTTGCATCTGTGTTCATCGGTGATATTGGCCTATAGTTTTCATTTTTTGTGACATCTTTTTCTGGTTTTGGTATCAGGGTGCTGGTGGCCTCGTAGAATGAGTTTGCGAGTGTTCCTCTCTCTGCTATATTTTGGAAGAGTTTGAGAAGGATAGGTGTTAGTTCTTCTCTAAATATTTGATAGAATTCGCATGTGAAGCCATCTGGACCTGGGCTTTTGTTTGTTGGAAGACTTTTAATCACAGTTTCAATTTCAGTGCTTGTGATTGGTCTGCTTATATTTTCTGTTTCTTCGTTATTCAGTCTTAGAAGGTTGTCCTTTTCTATGAAATTGTGTATTTCTTCAAGGTTGTCCATTTTATTGTCATATAGTTGCTTGTAGTAATCTCTCTTGATCTTTTGCATTTCTGCAGTGTCAGTTGTTGCTTCTCCTTTTTTATTTCTAATTCTATTGATTTGAGTCTTCCCCCTTTTTGTCTTGATGAGTCTGGCTAATGGTTTATCAATTTTGTTTATCTTCTCAAAGAACCAGCTTTTAGTTTTATTGATCTTTGCTATTGTTTTCTTCATTTCTTTTTTATTTATTTCTGATCTGATCTTTATGATATCTTTCCTTCTGCTATCGTTGGGGTTTTTTTTTTTGTTCTTCTTTGTCTAATTGCTTTAGATGTAAGGTTAGGTTGTTTATTTGAGATGTTTCTTATTTCTTGAGGTAGGATGGTATTGGTATAAACTTCCTTCTTAGAACTGCTTTTGCTGAAGCCGATAGGTTTTGGGTTGTCGTGTTTTCATTGTCATTTGTTTCTACATATTTTTTGATTTCCTCTTTGATTTCTTTAGTGATCTCTTGGTTATTATGTAGTGTAGTGTTTAGCCTCCATGTGTTTGAATTTTTTACAGATTTTTTCTTGTAATTGATATCTAGTCTCATAGTGTTGTGGTTTGAAAAGATACTTGATATGATTTCAGTTTTCTTAAATTTACCAAGGCTTGCTTTGTGACCCTAGATATGATCTATCCTGGAGAATGTTCCATGAGCACTTGAGGAGAAAGTGTATTCTGTTATTTTTGGATGGAATGTCCCATAAATATCAATTAACTCCATCTTGTTTAATGTATCATTTAAAACTTGTGTTTCCTTATTTTTTTTATTTTTGATGATCTGTCCATTGTGAAAATGAGGTGTTAAGGTCCCCTACTATGAGTGTGTTACTGTCGATTTCCCCTTTTATGGCTCTTAGCATTTGCCTTATGTATTGAGGTGCTCCTATGTTGGGTGCATAAATATTTACAATTGTTATATCTTCTTCGTAGATTGATCCCTTGATGATTATGTTGTGTCCTTCTTTGTCTCTTGTAATAGTCTTTATTTCAAAGTCTATTTTGTCTGATACGAGAATTCCTACTCCAGCTTTCTTTTGATTTCCATTTACATGGAATATCTTTTTCCATCCCCTCACATTCAGTCTGTATGTGTTCCTAGGACTGACGTGGGTCTCTTGTAGGCAGCATATATATGGGTCTTGTTTTTGTATCCATTCAGCCAGTCTATGTCTTTTGGTTGAAGCATTTAATCCATTTACATTTAAGGTGATTATCGATATGTGTGTTACTATTACCATTTTCTTAATTGTTTTGGGCTTGTTATTGTAGGTCTTTCCCTTCTCTTGTGTTTCCTGCCTAGAGAAGTTCCTTTAGCATTTTTTTATAAAGCTGGTTTAGTGATGCTGAATTGTTTTAGCTTTTGCTTGTCTGTAAAGGCTTTAATTTCTCCATCAAATCTGAATGCCATCTTTGCTGATTAGAGCAATTTTTATTGTAGATTCTTCCCTTTCATCACTTTAAATATGTCCTGCCACTCCTGGCTTGCAGGGTTTCTGCTGAAAGATCAGGTGTTAACCTTATGGGGATTCTCTTGTATGTTATTTGTTGCTTTTTCCTAGCTGCTTTTAATATTTTTTCTTTGTATTTAATTTTTGATAGTTTGATTAATATGTGTCTTGGCATGTTTCTCCTTGGATTTATCCTGTATGGGACTCTCTGTGCTTCCTGGACCTCATTGACTGTTTCCTTTCCCATATTAGGGAATTTTTCAACTATAATCTCTTCAAATATTTTCTCAGACCCTTTCTCTTCTCTTCTCCTTCTGGGACCCCTATAATTCGAATGTTGTTGCGTTTAGTGTTGTCCCAGAGGTCTCTGAGACTGTCCTCAATTCTTTTCATTCTTTTTTCTTTATTCTACTCTGTGGTAGTTAGTTCCACTCTTTTATCTTCCAAGTCACTTATCCGTTCTTCTGCCTCAGTTATTCTGCTATTGATTCCTTCTAGAGAAATTTTAATTTCATTTATTGTGTTGTTCATCATTGTTTGTTTGCTCTTTAGTTCTTCTAGGTCCTTGTTAAACATTTCTTGTATTTTCTCTATTCTACTTACAAGATTTTGTATTATCTTTACTATCAGTACTGCAAAATCCTTTTCAGGTAGACTGCCTATTTCCTCTTCATTTGTTTGGTCTGGTGGGTTTTTGCCTTGCTCCTTCATCTGCTTTGTATTTCTCTGTCTTCTCATTTTGCTTAATTTACCATGTTTGGGGTCTACTTTTTGCAGGCTGTTTTCGATGTCTGCTCCAACTGGCTAAGCTTGGTTCAGTGGGCTGTGCAGGCTTCCAGGTGGAGGGGACTAGTGCCTGTGTTCTAGTGGATGAGGCTGGATCTTGTCTTTCTGGTGGGCAGGTGCACATCCGGTGGTGTGGTTTGGGGTGTCTGTGACCTTTTTATAATTTTAGGCAGCCTCTCTGCTAATGGGTAGGGTTGTGTTCCTGTCTTGCTAGTTGTTTGGGATTGGGTGTCCAGCACTGTTGCTTGCTTGTCATTGAGTGGAGCTGGGTCTTAGCATTGAGATGCAGATGTCTGCGAGACCTTTTGTCGTTTGATATTACATTTTGCCTGGAGGTCTCTGTTGGACCAATGCCCTGAACTTGGCTCTCCCACCTCAGAGGCACAGGCTTGACACCCGACCAGAGCACCAAGACCCTGTCAGCCACACAGCTCAGAAGAAAAGGGAGAAAAAAATTTAAAAAAATAAATAAAATAAAATATTTAAAATAAAAAAATTATTAAAAATAAAAAAATTGAAAGTAATAAAAAAAACAAAAAAAGAAAGAACAAAAGAAGAGAGCAACCATACCAAAAAACAAATCCACCAATGATAAGAAGCGCTAAAAACTGTAGTAAAACAACAACAACAACAAATACGGACTCTCAGAATGCTAGGACAAATGGTAAAATCAAAGCTATACAGACAAAGTCACACAAAGAAGCCGACACATACACACTCACAGAAATAGAAAAAGGAAAAAACAAAATATATATCTATACATAAAAAAAAGGAGCAACCATATCAATAAAGAAATCTACTAATGATAATAAACTCTAAATACTAAACCAAGATAAACATAGAACCAAAAGAAATTAGATGCAGAAAGCAAACCCCAAGTCTACAGTTGCTCCCAAAGTCTACCGCCTCAATTTTGGGATGATTCGTTGTCTATTCAGGTATTCCACAGATGCAGGGTACATCAAGTTGATTGTGGAGATTTAATCTGCTGCTCTTGAGGCTGATGGGGGAAGTTTCCCTTTCTCTTCTTTGTTTGCACATCTCCTGGTGTTCAACTTTGGATTTGGCCCTGCCTCTGCTTGTAGGTTGCCTGAGGACCTCTGTTCCCACCCAGACAGGAGGGAGCAGCTGATTAAGGGAGCAGCTGGTTAGGGGGCTCTGGCTCACTCAGGCTGGGGGGAGGGAGGGGTACGGAATGCGGGGCGAGCCTGCATTGGCACAGGCCGGCATGACGTTGCAACAGCCTGAGGTGCGCCATGTGTTCTCCTGGGGAAGTTGTCCCTGGATCATGGGACCCCGGCAGTGGTGGGCTGCACAGGCTCCCAGGAGGGGAGGTGTGGATAGTGACCTGTGCTGGCACACAGGCTTCTTGGTGGTTGCAGCAGCAGCCTTAGCGTTTCATGCCCGTATCTGGTGTCTGCGCTGATAGCTGTGACTTGTGCCCATCTCTGGAGCTTGTTTAGGTGGTGCTCTGAATCTCCTCTCCTCGCAAACCCCGAAACAATGGTCTCTTGCTTCTTAGGGAGGTGCATACTTTTCCCTGGACTCCCTCCCAGCTAACTGTGGCACACTAGCCCCCTTCAGGCTGTGTTCACACAGCGAACCCCAGTCCTCTTCCTGGGATCTGAACTCCGAAGCCAGAGCCTTAGCTCCCAGCCCCCAGCCATCCAGACAAGCCTCTCAGGCTGGTGAGTGATGATCAGCACTGATCCTCTGTATGGGAATCTCTCCACTTTGCCCTCTGCACCCCTGTTGCTGCTTTCTCCTCCGTGGTTCCGAAGCTTCTCCCCACCATCCCCGTCTCCGCCAGTGAAGGGCCTTCCTAGTGTGTGGAAATTTTTCCTCCTTCACAGCTCCCTCCCAGTAGTGCATGTCCCATCCTTATTCTTTTTTCTCTGTTTTTCCTTTTTTCTTTTGCCCTACCCAGGTAGTGGGGAGTTTCTTGCCTTTTGGAAAGTCTGAGGTCTTCTGCCAGCATTCAGCAGGTGTTTTGTAGGATTTGTTCCTCATGTAGATGTATTTCTGATGTATTTGTGAGGAGGAAGGTGATCTCCACATCTTACTCCTCGGCCATCTGGAATGTCTCCTCTAAGATAGCCCCTTTAACATGTACATTTTCCTGGAATGTTTTGCAATGGATTGACACTCCAAATTATTAAATTTTCAGCTTATGCAAAGCAGACACTGTCATACCACTATTACTGGGATGGAAATTAAGATGGTATAAAGACAATTTAAGAGGTAAACGTCATTGATGTCTATGCAAATTAAAGGACGTGTACTTTTTGAAATGACCAATGATGCAGCAGGGAACTGGTCGTATTTAAATAATTTTACATGCGGATATCCAGTTTTCTAACATCATTTGTTGAAGAGACTCTCATTTCCCTATTGTGTATTTTTCATACGCTTGCCAAAGATCAGTGGACAGTGTAACCATGGGTTTATTTCTGGGTTCTCTATTCTGTTCCATTGGTGTAGACGTCTGTTTTTCTGCCAGTACAATACTGTTGTAATTACTGTAGGTTTGTAATATATTTTGAAATCAGAAAATATGTCTCCAGCTTTGTTCTTTCTCAATATTGCTTAAGCTATTTCAGGTCTTTTGTGCTTCCACCTAAAGTTTAGGATTTTTAAAAATTTTTGTAAATAATACCATTAGGATTTTGATAGGGATTATATTGAATCTATAAAAAGCTTTGGGTAGAGTGGACATTTTCACAATATTAAGTCTTCTAACCTATGAACACAGATGTCTTTTGAATTATCTGTGTCTTCTTTAATTTCTTTCATCAGTGTTTTGTAGTTTTCAATGTACAAGTTTTTCACCACCTTGGTTAAGTTTATTTTTCAGTATTTTATTCTTTTTGATACAATTGTAAATGGGATTATTTCTTAACTTTTCTTTTTGGATAGTTCACTCTTCGTGTATAGAAACATAACTAATTTTTGTATATTGATTTTGTATGCTGCAACTTTACCAAATTTATTAGTTCTAATAGTTTTTTGGGGGAGTCTTTAGAGTTTTCTATATATAAGAACATGTCATCTGCAGAGATAAGTTTACTTCTTCCTTTCCAATTTGGATGCCTTTTATTTCTTTTTCTTGCCTAATTGCTCTGACTGAGGCTTCCAGTACTATGTTAAATAGAAATGGCAAGAGTGGGCATCCTTGCTTTGTTCCTGATCTTAGAGGAAAGC
Source organism: Delphinus delphis (assembly GCF_949987515.2). Taxonomy (NCBI): domain Eukaryota; kingdom Metazoa; phylum Chordata; class Mammalia; order Artiodactyla; family Delphinidae; genus Delphinus; species Delphinus delphis. Next base: position 59,466,648 of record NC_082693.1, on the reverse strand, counting down.
TTTCAGCTCTTCCAGTTGATTATTATGTTAACTGTGGGGGTTTGGTCATATATGGTCTTTATCATGTCGAGGTAAGTTTTTTCTATTGCTAGCTTTTTAAGGCTCTTTATCATCAAAGAGTTTGTATTTTGTCAGATTCTTTTACTGTATCTATTGAGATGATCATGTGATTTTTATCCTTCATTCTGTTAATATAGTATATCACATTAATTGATTTTCACATGTTGAGTCATCCTTGCATCCCAGGGATGTATCTCACAGTCATGATGTATGATCCTCTCTTCAATAAATGGTGTTGGAAAAACTGGATAGCCACATGAAAAGGGATAAAATTGAAACTTTATCTTATGCCATACACAAAAATCAACTCAAAATTGATTAAATATTTAAATGTAAGACCAGAAACTGTAAAACTCCTCGAAGAAAACGTAGAAGAAAAGCATCCTGACATTCGTTTGGGTGATGATTTCTTGTGTGTAACATCAAAAGCACAAGCAACAAAAGCAAAAATAGAAAAGTGGGAGTACATTGTACTAAAAAGCTTCTCTACAGCAAAGAAAATAATTAACAGAGTTTAAAGGCAACCTGTAGAATGGGAGGAAATAATTTCAAACCCTATATCTGATTAATGGTTTAATATCCAAAATACATAAGGAACTACTACAATTCAACATTTTAAAAATCACATAATTAGATGAAAATAGGCAAAGGACTGAAATAGATATTTTCCAGAGAAAATACATAAATGACCAACAGGTGTTTGATAAGATGCTCAACATTACTAATCATGAGGGAAATGCAAATTAAAAATAGTGAGATATCCCCTCACACCAACTAGGATGTATAAAAAAAAGAAACCCCAGGGCTTCCCTGGTGGCGCAGTGGTTGAGAGTCCGCCTGCGGATGCAGGGGACACGGGTTCATGCCCCGGTCCGGGAGGATCCCACATGCCGCGGAGCGGCTGGGCCCGTGAGCCATGGCTGCTGAGCCTGCGCGTCCGGAGCCTGTGCCCCGCAACGGGAGAGGTCATAGCAGTAAGAGGCCCGCGTACTGCAAAAAAAAAAAAAAAAAACCCAAAGATAACAAGAATGCAGAGAAATTGGAATCTGTACACTGTTGGTAGGAATGTAAATTGGTGCAGCCACTGTGGAAAGCAGTATGGAGGTTCCTTAAAAAATTAAAAATAGAACAACTACATGATTCATTAATTCCACTTTGGGGTATTTACCCAAATGAATTGTTATCACTGTAAATATCTCTTTGAGATCCTGACAAGTATAATCAGAACATTTCAGGTTTTAATAATTTTTTCTTTATTAGCACAATTCTCAGAGGCAGGTAATTCCAGTAGTTTTATGGTATTCATTGTCTTTATTGCCAAGTTTACTGTGTTTAGGGGTGGTGGTGGTGAGGATCATATTAAAATACATAATTTGAATCATGGTCCATATGAAGCATCTATGATGTTCAATGACCAACTACTGCTATTGTCACAACTTTATATGAGACACAGATTAAAAAAACATGAATGAACAAATATGTTAAGATCATCTTGTCATAATAATCGAACTCAAGCTCTCAACACTTCAGTAAATTATTAATTTTGGTCTTCTCTTTTTCATATCTCCCGCCTCCCACCCATTTCTCAGTAGCATTTCTAACAAGGTGAATGGCAAAATACAGATGAGAAGAAGAAATCCCAGTCATTTTTTCAAATAAGATTTTTGGTTAAAACAGTTAAGATGCAGATCTGTAAATTACATGTCATTTAATATCTTTATCAGCTCTTCTCTATCATATCTGATAACTGAGAGTTGTCAATAAAAAGAGGACTAGAGTTCAGAGGTATAAAGTAGTTGGAATGATTACATGACTTATCAGAAAGGCAATACCCCATGGAAATATACGGGGCTGGGATGAAAGAAAGATGACATTGGGGATTGAATATTACTGAGGTGGACATGAAAAATGAAATGAGAATGACTTGGAAATGAAAAAGGAGAAGAAAGTAATCTTTCCTTTCACCCAGAGAAACAAGGATTTCTTTGGAAAATTTGAGCCTTAGACGAGAACAGGCTAAACATGCATTAATTCATTTGTTATATACTTAGTTCCTGCTGTGTGCTAGACTACAGTATGATAAGGGCTGAGGATGCAGTGATGAACAATACAGGCATGGACCTTCATGGAGCCTTGTAGTTTGAGAACAGATAGTGTTCACTCGGTGTCCACACTAGATCTCTGAAACAGATTCCCTCATCATTCACTTTGTGGTGAGAGTATTTGCACCATACTTCAGGCCATAATAGTAATAGCAAAAAAGGACACTATTTTCTATAATTAATGACAGAGAGAGTTCCTTGGGAAAAACCAAACTTATTTAGGTGTCACATCTGTAATATTTTGAAGGGGCTTTTGAAATTTGCTTACAGTCATTCATTTTATAAAAGAGATTTATTAAAAGGAATTTAAAGGAGGATTTCAGAAAAATCTGTAAAATATTATATTTTATTTATATATAAGCTATCGAATTGGTGACCATGTGTATTTATATTTTGTCGAATGAATTCCTCAACCCTGTTTTAGCACAACAATAATGATAAACATTGGTAGAGGAGTTAATGTGGATAATTGCCCACTTCAGCTGCTACTGCTGACAGATAAATCCCTAGTAAGGAAATGATTGCAGTCAAGAGCATAATCACCACACCCCAGGGACCTCCAAAGTCTTAATCAAACTTGCTTTTGTTAAGTCATTTTTAACTATTACCTTTACTATTTGAAAGTAGTGATCATGATCTATTGAAGATATATTTTATTTTTAATCTTTGAGGCTTATTACACCATCTGTATGCCAGCTGCCCTTTCATTCTTTTTCAAGTATTAGCTCCTTGATTCACACAAAATTCCCTCTGATGGGTGGTATTATTTTCCCCACTTTGCAGAAGAGTAACCAGTGTGGTTAAGTAATCTGTCCAAAATAATGCAGCTAAATCGCAGATCTGGATTTGCACTAGGGCATTCTGGCTCCTTAGTCTGTATCCCCAAATGCTCTCTGCCTCTAATCCAAGTTAAATTGCATTCTTTGTTTGTTTGTATATTTTTTATTGTTATTATGTTTTAAGAAAACCATTAATTTTGGACATTTTAATGACACAATTTTTGATAATTGGAGGGGTCATGCAATTAGTCTGCTTTAGTATTAGGACAGATGAAATCATTAGCTACAATTTTCGAGCTACTCAGTGATAAAGTGTGTTCCTCCATACTGTGTTCCGCCTTCTAATTCTAAGGCTATAGTAAATTTTACTATGCTTATAGGAAGTTTGTCTTTCCTTAAAAATATAAAGCACGGGTTGATGGTTAAAGATTTTGTGATGATAAAAACCACTGTTTCCTGCCAGTTCTTTGTGTCTCTGCTCTTGCTCATAACCCCAGAAGTCCTGTAGCTAAGTCATGGAGTTATGGGGAAATAATTGATACCATGGAATTCTAGAACCATATGCAAGTTGGTGTTAGTAGATATAAAAACTTAAAACTTTCCAGAACAAGCAGATATGCAAAAAGGAAATAGTTACATTTACAAGGAAAACCCTCATCTCTGAGAAAGAGGGAGACTCCTCTCTCCACTGAAATGAGTCAAATACAATCTAGATTTATTTCCTAAATTCTAAGATTAGGTAAATGTGTGATATTTGGCTTCATTCCAAAGCACTAGCTTCTACTGATTTATAAATGACCTGGAAATATTTATGCATAAATGAGCATTCGGAGGTGAAGGAGAGAAATCAGCAAAGGGTTATGTCCCAAGAGCCAAAGGAAGAGAACGTTTCAAGCAGGGATAGTCAATAACACACAAACTTCTTCAGGGATAAAGAAAAGACTTAAAGTTGTTTCATACAAGTTTGTTGTGAATTTTTTATTTCTAATACTTTTATTTTTAATATTTTTCTTTCATTAACAAACTTTTTCTGCAACAGTAATAGGTTTTATAATTGGTGCAAATGTAAAAATTCCTACTTATAGGGAAATTGTCTAACATGATTATACTTTAATTTGAATGTTTGCTTGTGAGAATAAGCAGGGGTATTATGACTGCTAGTGGCACTTAGTCTCTACAAAGACTTTGGGGGTTGTGTGGGGAAATAATTTGTGATTATTGCCAATTCCCCTGGGAGGCTGAGTTTGGATTTTGTCAGTTTTGAGCCATAAGTTCTAGAGTAACCATCTAGGAATGCCTCCTAAGGAGCAGGAGAGCTCACCATGAGCCAGGGGAGAGTGAGCAGGAAAGAACTAATAACACCTAATATGGTTTTACTGTAGAGCACTTTGTGCACATGCTGGAAGGAATGTATTGTGCTGCAACATCTTCTAAAGAGCTCAGCATGGACACTATTATGAACACGCACCATAATGTATGTGTCATGCCCTAGTACATTTGTATAGCTATTTTCTCTGATATGCTGTCTCTTCTCCACCTTTTATGTGTCAAAAATTAACTTAATTGCCTCCACTGGGAAGCTTTTTCTGATCTCATAGACTGGATTAGGAATCTTTATTTTCCCACAGTAGCCTGTGCATGATAAAATCAGACCCATTGGTTTCCAAAATAGATTATGAACTTTTCTAAGACAGGCATTATATTCTTCTTCATTTTATTCTAGTCTACTTCCTGACACGTATTATGCACCTTAGTAACCGTTGTTTAACTGAACTAACTTCCTAAAGTTGTGTTAAGAGAATATCACTGTTGTAGGCATCTTCTGAAATCCTTCCCAGTGACTCCTGCCTTCTCAGACCCATACCCTTGTGTGGACTGGACCAAGTGACTTGCCTCTACAAAATAGCATATGGCAAAATAAGTAGAATGTCACTTCTGATATTAGTTTTAAAAGGACCTTGAATTCTATATTGCTCTTATTTCTCTCTTGCCTTCTTGTTTGCAAGTTCTGATGAAATAAACTCTGAGCTGCCCTATTGCTCTATGGAAAGGGCCACATGGAGAGGTATTAAGGGTGGTTTCTGGTCACCAGACAGTAAGGAACTGAGACCCGCAGTCTGCTTGCCCATGAGAATATGAATCCTGTCAACAACGTGAAAATAATCTTGGAAAAGTATCCACCCCCACTCACACCTTAAGATGACTGCAGCACAGGCTGACATCTTCATTACAGCCTTGTGAAAAACCCAAAGCCAGAGGACCTATGGAGAATAAATTCTGTCATTTTAAGCCATTAAGTTTTGGAGTATCTGTTATTTAGAAATATATAAATTACACAATCATAAAGCCAAAAGCCTAAGATAGACCCCCAAATTACTTATGTGAGTAGATAGGAGATATCAATCACCTTAACATGTTATAGGCAAGACCTGGAAAGTGAAACTTTCCAAGAGAGGAGACACCACAGGCATCCAGATACAAAAGTCAACTATTGCAAAAGAGGGCCCATGATCCTGTAGAAACAAAATGTATCCTAGCATTTGCATTTTATGTTCTTGAAAATTGGTCAGAGGATGTGCCACAAGTGTAAAAATCAATAATTTCTTACCAGATATGATCAATATTTTGAATATTTTTTCAATAATATGTTAAGTGAGGTACAGAGTCTGAGCTTTTCTTCTGAGGTTATATGATAAAAGAGTTGAAATTTAACATACCTCTGTATGATTATCAACTAGGTCCTTTCCACTGAACTATGCCATCCAATCCCACATCAATTACCAGTTCTCCAAGAGAGAAAAGAGTAATATATGCTTATAGCCTGAATTTATCTATAAATGATTCAAATAGAATTCCCCGAAGCTAACGAGATTCTATTCATTCCAGAACTGAGCAAGGAAAAACACTGAACAATAAGACTTGATTGTAGAGATGGAAACAAGATTACATGCAGAGGAAATTGCTGTGTGAGTTATGATATAGCAAGCAGGAGAGCAACTTTGAGTTTCAGCTGATGGCCTTTTGTATCATACTTCCTTGGTACAGTGTAGAGAAATAAGAGGAACAAAGCTCAAAATAGAACAAATAGACCACTTAAAGATAGGGAACACAAAACGGGGCATGGAAAATGATGGTGACACATTATTGAACACTTTCCATGAAAAACATACCGAAAACACAGCAAATATTCAATGGTCTACATTATATTTGCTGAAGCAGGACATATACTCAAAAGCATAAATGATGATACAAGGTTAATATTATGATAAAAATAACATTGGCATAAAACTTACTATATTTATACACCTATACAAGCTTTTTCCATTTTCACAAGAACCCTCTAAAGTAAGTCTTATTATTTCCATTTTACAGATGAGAAAACTAAAGCTTAGCGAGTCCTCATAAATTAAAAAATAATCTACACAAAACCCAATTAAATGACATAACTGAAAGAAGTATAGTATTTTAAGGCTGGAGTGATAGATACAAATTTATTAGAGGACTTGGGGCATGGCCTGGAAAAGGAAATGCAGGATTTAAAGGAACAAGGATAGGCTCCAGAACTCAGAAAATAAATATCTGTGTCTAATCCACTCCCCCCAAAGTAAAAAATAATAAATAAATAAATAAATAAATAAATAAATGAACAAGGAGGTGTTTGGTTTAGAGAGAAAGCACACCAGTGATTTCTCAGCAGCAAGAACGTATATGGATCATTTAAGGAGCAATGGAGAGCCTGTGTCAAATGAGAAAATAATGTGTGTGGAATAGCAGATGTAGACATTAGTAGCAGATGTCTACAATAGTAGACATTGATTTTGTTCATTTTGAATTAATAGAAGAGATGAAAATTGGGTGATGAAAGGATTACACAAAATATTGCTTTCCTCATCGAATTCATCCCCTTTCACTTACTATTAATTATAATGCTTTGTATTCTATTTTGTACTTATCATTTTTTCAAAATTATTGTCTGGATTTTTTTCATCTCTTTTTTTCCAAAACAAACAATTTTTATTGAAGCATAGTTGATTTACAATGTTGTATTAGTTTCAGATATACAGCAAAGTGATTCAGTTATATATATAACTATATAAATATATATATATGTATGTATATATATATTCTTTTTCAGATTCTTTTCCATTATAGGTTATTACAAGATATTGAATATAGTTCCCTGTGCCATACGATAGGTCCTTGTTGTTTATCTGTCTTATATACAGTAGTGTGTATCTGTTAATACCAAACTCCTAATTTATCCCTCCCCCCACTTCCCCTTTGGTAACTGTAAGTTTGATTGCTATGTCTGTGAGTTTATTTCTGTTTTGTAAATAAGTTCATTAGTATCACTTTTTAAAATTCCACATATAAGTGATATCATATGATATTTGTCTTCCTCTGACTTACTTCACTTAGTATGATAATCGCTAGGTCCATCCATGTTGCTGCAAATGGCATTATTTCATTCTTTTTTATGGCTGAGTAATATTCTATATTCTATTGTATATATATACCACATCTTCTTTATCCATTCATCTGTCAGTGGACACTTAAGTTGTTTCCGTGTCTTGGCTATTGTAAATAATACTGCTATGAACATTGGGGTTCATGTTATCTTTTGGAATTAGAGTTTTTATCTTCTCTGGATGTATGCCCAGTAGTGAGATTGCTGGGTCGTATGGTAGCTTTAATTTTAGTTTTCTAAGAAACCTCCATACTGTTCTCCATAGTGGCTGCAACAATTGACATTTCCACCAACAGTGTAGGAGAGCTCCCTTTTCTCCACACCTTCTCCAGCATTTATTATTTACAGACTTTTGGGTGAGGACCATTCTGACCAGTGTGAGGTGACAACTTATTGCACTTTTGATTTGCATTTCTCTAATAATTAGCGATGTTGAGCATCTTTTCATGTTTCTGTTGGCCATCTGTATGTTTTCTTTGGAGAAATGTCTATTTAAGTCTTCTGCCTATTCTTTGATTTGGCTGTTCATCTTTCTTATTTTATCAGTACACTTTGCATCACTTGATCCTTCCTACCAAAATTATTTTGAGTTTTTAATACCATCACCTCCAAGTTCTAATTTCTTATAAGCCCATAAACCCTAATTCAGTCTTTAAATGTTTTCATTACAGAGAAGCAGTTTAAAGCTAAATGTAATACAGAGGGAAAAAATAAAGGAAAGTTAACGTTCATCTTTTAAAATGATTATTCTTTCTGTAAAATTCCCTAACTGCTTTCATTTCATCAGTTTGTCCCTCCTAAATTATAGTTGGCAATGGATTCATTGTAAGATTAACTAAGCAAAGCCAAGACCATTAATTTATGAGTAACATCTATTCATTCTTCATTTATACTGCTGAGTAAAAGGTCATGTTTTTATGCCAAATTAAATGCAACTGTAAAAAGCAGGAAGACATTTTTAGCAAAACATTCACAAAACTCTTTGACCTGTGTGGTCAGAGACAGTATAATACTAGGAGCAAAGCCACAAATAAACTAAATCTTAAATTATTAAAAATTTCACAAATCAGGATGTTGAAGGAACTGGCAAAGAGTCAAAGTCATTCCTAATTTTTAATTGATATTTTTACCTTGTTACACCCAAGCCTAGAGTAAGTAATATATTTGAAGTTTTCTGCTGAGTTTATTTTCTGTTGCTACCTTTGAAAATATATTAAAGGAAAAGGAAAACAAAGGCTTTTTACAACTAAAAAAATTATATATCCACTCTTTTTATTTTTCAACTTAAAGAACATTCTTTTGTAATGAATGTGGTTTTTTTTTTTTTTTTTTTTTTTTTTTTTTTGCGGTATGCGGGCCTCTCACTGTTGTGGCCTCTCCCGTTGTGGAGCAATAGGCGCCGGACGCGCAGGCTCAGCGGCCCTGGCTCACAGGCCCAGCCGCTCCACAGCACGTGGGATCCTCCCGGACCAGGGCACGAACCCGCGTCCGCCACATCGGCAGGCGGACTCCCAACCACTGCGCCACCAGGGAAGCCCTACACAAAGTATTTTTATTTCACTGACTGTAACATTGGCTGTTTTCACCCTTATTTTTAATTTTGCTTTTAATATAGTGATCAAGGTAAACTGAACTACATTTCATAAAAATGTAGTTAATAAAAATAAACATTATTGCAATTTTATAGCCTAAAACTGTCTATTTCCCAATTTTCAGTATGGAAATGGGATGACATAGTCTTAATATTCTAATATTATGTTTCTATAAAACACTTTAGAAATAAAAAATATTAAAATAATATTATTTTGTTTAAATAATATTTCCTTTTATAGTCACACTTAAATGTAAAATAAGAGAGAAATCCTATAATTTGTACATCCATATTCATATGTATATTTAAAATGAAACTGTGTGATTCTTTTCACTATTAATGCTTAGAAATGATATATATCACATTTCCAGATGTGAGAAAATACAGAAAAACCTATTTTTCATTTTATAAAATGTCCAGAATAATTTATGAACATAGAAATCACAATTATAATGATGATTAAAAACCTATGGGATGCAGCAAAAGCAGTTCTAAGAGGGAAGTTTATAGCAATACAATCCTACCTCAAGAAACAAGAAACATCTCAAATAAACATCCTAACCTTACACCTAAAGCAGTTAGAGAAAGAAGAACAAAAATTCCCTAAAGTTAGCAGAAGGAAAGAAATCATAAAGATCAGGTCAGAAATAAATGAAAAGGAAATGAAGGAAACTATAGCAAAGATCAGTAAAACTAAAAGCTGGTTCTTTGAGAAGATAAACAAAATTGATAAACCATTAGCCAGACTCATCAAGAAAAAAAGAAGACTCAAATCAACAGAATTAGAAATGAAAAAAGAGAAGTAACAACTGACACTGCAGAAATACAAAGAATCATGAGGGATTACTACAAGCAACTATATGACAATAAAATGGACAACCTTGAAGAAATACACAATTTCATAGAAAAGGACAACCTTCTGAGACTGAGTCAGGAAGAAACAGAAAATATAAGCAGACCAATCACAAGCACTGAAATTGAAACTGTGATTAAAAATCTTCCAACAAACAAAAACCCAGGATCAGATGGCTGCACATGCGAATTCTATCAAACATTTAGAGAAGAGCTAACACCTATCCTTCCCAAACTCTTACAAAATATAGCAGAGGGAGTAACACTCCTAAACTCATTCTACAAGGCCACCTTCACCCTGATACTAAAACCAAAGATGTTACAAAAAAAGAAAGCTACAGGCCAATATCACTGATGAACATAGAAGCAAAAATCCTCAACAAAATGCTAGCAAACAGAATCCAGCAGCACATTAAAAGGATCATACACCATGATCAAGTGGGGTTTATCCCAGGAATGCAAGGATTCTTCGGTATATGCAAATCAATCAATGTGATACACCATATTAACAAATTGAAGGAGAAAACCCATATGATTATCTCAATAGATGCAGAAAAAGCTTTCAACAAAATTCAACACCCATTTATAATAAAAACTCTCCAGAAAGGAGGCATAGAGGGAACTTACCTCAACATAATAAAGGCCATGTATGACAAACCCACAGCCAACATCGTTCTCAATGGTGAAAAATTGAAACCATTTCCACTAAGATCAGGAGCAAGACTAGGTTGCCCACTCTCACCACTATTATTCAACATAGTTTTAGCTCCCCAAGTTTTAGCTACAGCACTCAGAGAAGGAAAAGAAATAAAAGGAATCCAAACAGGAAAATAAGAAGTAAAGCTGTCACTGTTTGCAGATGACATGATACTATACCTAGAGAATCCTAAAGATACTACCAGAAAACTGCTAGAGCTGATCAATGAATTTGGCAGAGTAGCAGGATGCAAAATTAATGCACAGAAATCTCTTGCATCCCTATATGCTAACGATGAAAAATCTGAAAGAGAAATTAAGGAAACACTCCCATTTATCATTGCAACAAAAAGAATAAAATACCTAGGAATAAACCTACCTAAGGAGAGAAAAACCTGTATGCAGAAAACTGTAAGACACTAATAAAAGAAATTAAAGGTGATACAAACAGATGGAGAGATATACCATGCTCTTGGATTGGAAGAATCAATATTGTGAAAATGACTATACTACCCAAAGCAATCTACAGATTCAATGCAATCCCTATCAAACTACCAATGGCATTTTTCACAGAAGTAGAACAAAAAATTTCACAGTTTGTATGGAAACACAAAAGACCCCGAATAGCCAAATCAGTCTTGAGAAAGAAAAACGGAGCTGGAGGAATCAGGCTCCCTGACTTCAAACTATATTACAAAACTGCAGTAATCAAGACAATATGGTACTGGCACAAAAACAGAAATATAGATCAATGGAACAGGATAGAAAGCCCAGAGATAAACCCATGCACATATGGTGACCTTATCTTTGATAAAGGAGCCAAGAATATACAATGGAGAAAAGACAGCCTCTTCAAAAAGTGGTGCTGGGAAAACTGGACAGGTACATGTGAAAGAATGAAATTAGAACACTCCCTATCACCATACATAAAAAAAAACTCTAAATGGATTAAAGACCTAAATATAAGGCCAGACACTATCAAACTCTTAGAGGAAAACATAGAACACTCTATGACATAAATCACAGCAGGATCCTTTTTGACCCACCTCCTAGGGAAATGGAAATAAAAACAAAAATAAACAAATGGGACCTAATGAAACTTCAAAGCTTTTGCACAGCAAAGGAAACTATAAACAAGACGAAAAGACAACCCTATGAATGGGAGAAAATATTTGCAAACGAAGCAAGTGACAAAGGATTAATCTCCAAAATATACAAGCAGCTCATGCAGCTCAATATCAAAAAAACAAACCACCCAATCCAAAAATGGGCAGAAGACCTAAATCGACATTTCTCCAGTACAGATTGCCAACACACACATGAAAAGATGCTCAACATCACTAATCACTAGAGAAATGCAAATCAAAACTACAATGAGGTATCACCTCACAGCGGTTTGAATGGCCATTATCAAAAAACCTACAAACAACAAATGCTGGAGAGGGTGTAGAGAAAAGGGAACCCTCTTGCACTGTTAGTGGGAATGTAAATTGATACAGCCACTATGGAGAAGAGTATGGAGGTTCCTTAAAAAACTAAAAATAGAACTACCATATGACCCAGCAATCCCACTACTGGGCATATACCCTGAGAAATCCATAATTCAAAAAGAGTCATGTACCACAATGTTCATTGCAGCACTATTTACCATAGCCAGGATATGGAAGCAACCTAAGTGTCCATCAACAGATGAATGGAAAAAGAAGATGTGGCACATATATACGATGGAATATTACTCAGCCCAAAAAGAAACAAAATTGTGTTATTTGTAGTGAGGTGGATGGACCTAGAGTCTGTCATACAGAGTGAAGTAAGTCAGAAAGAGAAAAACAAATGCCATACGCTAACACATATATATGGAATCTAAAATAAAAAATGGTTCCAGTGATCCTAGGGGCAGGAAAGGAATAAAGACAGACGTAGATAATGGACTTGAGGACACAGGGAGGGGGAAAGGGTAAGCTGGGACGAAGTGAGAGAGTAACATTGACTTATATACACTGGCAAATGTAAAATACATAGCTAGTGGGAAGCAGCCGCATAGTACAGGGAGATCAGCTCGGTGTTTTGTGACCACCTAGAGGGGTGGGATAGGGAGGGTGGGAGGGAGACGCAAGAGGGAGTGGATATGGGGATATAGGTATACGTATAGCTGATTCACTTTGTTATACAGCGGAAACTAACATAACATTGTAAAGCAATTACACTCCAAAAAAGATGTTAAAAAAAAAAGAAATCACAGTTATAACAACCAGTTGATTAAAGTGTGAAACAGTTATCCATGTTGTTTATTTCCTTTCATATATGTAAAAGTAGTTGCTCTTTACTTTTACAGGGTATATAAGCTTATGATACAAAAGAAGATGCTCTCTGCAAGAAGGCAAGAATACTTGCTTTATAATGAAGGAGATTTACATTTTATGGAGAACAGTAGAGGAAAAAGTGTATATCAATAAATAATATCAAATGAAGCAGAAAAATGAAGAGAATTAAGCACATATTTAATGCACCGTCAAAAGAGCTACATATTTCTCTTATTTATTAATTTGCCTCTCATATCACATTAGGAAACTCAGTGCCTTTTGTGGATTCAACTCTAAATTTCAAGAAGGACTTTTTCCCATCACTTTGTTGAGGGAAAAATGATGAGCTCAATTGAAAGTCGGTAATAATATGAAATTGTATTTCTGAATGGGAAATAAGCATATGACACACATTTGCATCCTGGTTTCTTTTGTTATAAAATATGAAAACATTAAAATGAGATATAAGATAAATTAGAAACTGGTTTGAAGGAACTAATCCTTCCAGTTTCACTGTGTTGCCCTATAATTAAGCATATCCAATAGTTGTCAGAAACATGTAAAGTAAAATAATTCAAAATATTAAATTTCATTTCATGGGAACTCTCTCTTCAAATTGAAGGGATTATCAGGCTTTCTTCTTGTACACTAACAGAAAAATACTTTTCTCTACTGAACTCAATCTGTGAACTAAATGAGCACAAAGTAAATAAGGAAGGCTTGAATGCTTGAATCGTGGAAATCATCAACTTTTAAAGCTATCCATTCTAACAAGTACGAAGTAATATCTCATTTTGGTTTTGAATTTCTCTATTGATTAGTGATGTTAAGTGTCTTTTTATATACCATTTGGCCATTTGTATGTCTTCTTTGGAGAAATATCTATGCAAGTCCTTACTCATTATTTAATTGGGGTTTAAAACATTATTGAGTTGTAGGAATTTCTTGTATATTTTGCACATTAACTCTTTATCAGATACAGAGTTTGCAAGTATTTTCTCCCATTCAATAGATTATGTTTTCACTTTGTTGATTGTTTCATCACTATCATGTATTCCACACCCAACCTTTATTTCTCTGTATTAGAGAGTGACTCTGCCTCCCATAATGTCAAGAAAATAGGCATTGTCAGGAAAGATTTCATTCAATCATTTTCTTTTCCAACTCCAGATTCATTTGAATAATAATAATAATAGCCATTTTCTGAAAATTTGTCTTGTGCCATGCACTCTACTAATTCTGAATTTCTTAACCCATGCTTCAGTTTCCTCATCTGTAAAATGGAAATACAGTAGAACCTTGCTCATGGGTTTTTGTGAGTTAAGTAATTTAAAAGCATAAATATTAGTGCATGGCATGTAATAAATATTGAATACATTTAGCTGTTTATTACAAACATCATTATTATCATCAGTCTCTGTGCATTTGCTCTAACCATAAAATTGGGCATCATACTTAATGCTTCCCTTCCTCTCTACGTGCATTCAATTTATTACTGTGTTCTCTTGATTCTAGCTACTAAATTTATCTTGTTATCCCCACTGTGACTTTCCAAGTTTACAATCATCTCTCAGATAGTTGTATAATTTAGAATATTATAATTGCCTCTTAATATGTCTCCCTACCTGCAGACCTTTCACTTTCTAATCCAGTCTTCATAAGGCATGAGAAGGACCTTATGAAAAAAAAATCAAAGATTAATTTGATAAGTTACTTTCCTATTTAAACTTATTAATGAGTCTTCATGGGAATAGATGTAAGATTCAAACCCCTGAACTTGATTTAAATCCTTGATGCTCAACGTGGGCCAGCAAATGGACCAGCAGTGTTAGCATTACTTGTAAACTTATTAGATATTAGGGCCCCACTCCGAAACTACTGACTCAGAATTTAGGTTTTAACAAGATCCCAGATGATTTCTATGCACATCAATTTTTAAGTACTGACTTACATAGTCTTTTAATCTAGCTTCTGCCTACCATTCCAACTTCATCTTTTCCAATTCTATGCTTTGACACACTGTGATGCAGCCCTAATGATTTTTTAAATTATTGTATTTAATATGTATTTAACCAACTCTGTCTTCTTCTAGGCCTCTGCATATACTGTTTGGTTTGTCTGCAGCACTATACTTACCTTCATAACAATGTATCTTTTCCAAAGTCAAACTCTTTTATTCAAGTCTCTTTTTCTCTTGCTGGTCTTTCAAGAGTGCTGTTCTGACCACTATATGTTATATACCCCACCCTTTTGCTTCCATAACACATTGTACTTCTCCCATCCTAGCTCTAAACATAATCTCATTGTAATTCTTTTGTCCCAATTACAGTAAGATTATAAAATAAATCAGTGCAAATATCCTTACTACTTTCCCCCCATGTTATTTTCAGTGCCTAGCAGAGTGACAATACATGACAGATGATCAATAAATATTTGTTGAACAAATGACAAATGACAATATTGAGACTTAAAGTGTTTGAATAATTTATCCTATTACATAGTTTACAACTAGGGAATATTAAAGTCTAACCACATTCTCAACACATAATTTTCCTCCCTCATGTCTCTAGATGTTTCCTTCTTGAAATAGTAAACTCTTTAGCTTTTTCTTGATTTTAAGCCTATCAAATTTCTCTGGACATGTGTGTAACCAATTATTTGGTTTCTCTTACACTTTTTTTTTTTGCGGTACGCGGGCCTCTCACTGCTGTGGCCTCTCCCATTGCGGAGCACAGGCTCCGGACGCACAGGCTTAGTGGCCATGGCTCACGGGCCCAGCCGCTCCGCGGCATGTGGGATCCTCCTGGACCGGGGTAGGAACCCGTGTCCCCTGCATCGGCAGGCGGACTCTCAACCACTGCGCCACCAGGGAAGCCCTCTTATACTTTTAATGTTTTCAAATCCAGCTGATCCTTCTCCTCGTGCTATAAATACACATATATTTCTCCCATTTAAAAATAAAACAATAAGAACAACAATAATTTTTTTCTTGGATAAAGGTTTCTCAAAGATGTTCAGTGTATGATTGTGGCCAGATGATGTCAAAATTTGGTTTAGAAAACAAATAAGGAAGTTCTACCACCATATACATTACAGATCATTACAACATATATAGCTCTTATGGAGAGTCACAATTATTATTTTTTAAATATCTGGTAGAAGATCTGAGGCCACAGTTGGAAGCAGAAAGAAACCTTTCTAGTATCCTGGAAAAAGATGATTGTGACATTGTTTAGTGCTATCACAATGGAACTAGAAAAGTGGTCAAGTTGTAGACATTTTTGATAATAGAGCTGAGAGAGCTTTCTGATCAGAGGTAGTTACAAGCTGAGTCTTGGGCTTCTTATGACTACTGTGAACAAAGATAAAGATGTGGTTAATTCTGATAATTTTCTATGAAAATTGTTGTAATATTATGTGTTAGTGTAGGGAATACTGGAAAAGAAGTGTGAGACATTAACATCATAAAATATTTGTTTAAATAATTGATTTCTACAGGAAACTTTCAAAAAGGTATATTGAATAATATATTTTATTATTGTTTACATTATAATTGTAAGATATATTGAAAGTCACAGGTATCCAAGTAGCTATTCAATGATCAAACAAAAATAAGCATAAGTATATAGCATTTATAGGGAGGAATAGCTGAATCAGGGATTATAACACAAAAGATATAATCTTAGAAAAATTTTTTAATGTCTCAATATAGTGATTTGCTTCTAGATCATTGCTTGAAAAATATTGCTCATACATTTAGTTTTTTTCAAGCATTTGGAGAAATTGTACGTGGAAACAATAGATTCTCCAGCTTTCCGAGTGATGGGGAAAAAAAGAATACAAACAAAAGTAAAACAGAGAAAGCGTGTTCGACACATACTCCTACACAGATCTCTTAGGCATATTTGCTTACTTGATATTCAAATGTATATGCTAGAATGAAAAAACTATGTTATTCACTTATTCTTTCATTTATTCAATGAACTTATATCTGGCAGTTACTCTGTGTTGGCAAATATGGCAGCACTGATATTACAGAGGTTAAGATACGAAGGGAGAGCACCATTTAAGCAGATTAGGGAAATGCAACACTGAATATTCTAATAGTGTTGATGAACATAGCCATGAAAACACAGAAGAGATTGTGTTTGATCTTGCCTGAAGATGCTGGAGAGACTTTACAAAAGGGAGAGTTGTAAGGTGCCTCTTGAAGAAGGAGGGGTTCTGCAGCTCTAAACAGAGAGAAGAACGTGTGCAAAATAGGGATTGGTTATTTAATTTTTTGTCATCCTGGGATACTTCTAATTTCACAGTATGTAGGTTTTTTCCTCGGAATTCATTAATTATTTGCTCTGCACATGTGGAAAGATCTTTATTAATAAAATTGATTTTACTTACAAAAGAAAAAAAAAAAAGGCCATTGTTGATTTGGGCATGAAAAAAGTCCAGATAAACTATGGCTCAGGGACCAAGATGCCATAGGGCAGGAAAGGCAAACCTGAGTACTTTTGATATGATGAGACAGAAGTCTGTGTTTTAATCTGTAGGTCATTAGGAGTCAAGAAAGTTATTTAGATAAACTATACTTGTGATTTTGAAATAATTCTGTCATCTGTGTGTTCTGGAATGAGTGGGTTAACTGGTGGCCAGAGGGCGTTAGTGAAAGTTATAGAGAGTTTGTTGTTTCATATGGAGTTTAGGAAGTTAAAAAGATAGCATTTACAGTGGGAGGAAGAGAGTGAGTTATCCGTCAGAAAACTGAACAGTCCTTGTTAGGGTAAGGGACCCAGCTCATTCCTCCAGCTACCAGTAGTATGAATGATGGTGGCTCATAGCTTTCCATTGACAAGAGGAGCTACTTCACTAGAAGTTATGCACCCTCAGTGGGGGTACACTAAGCAGCCCACATCCAATGACTGGTCTATTTAGGGCTACAAAGACCCAGTTCTCTTGCCTCAATTCAGGACAATTTAGAATGGCCATCCCAGCTCTAGATCTCCTTGTGGAATTGTCTGAAGCCTGTTACAACTTCATTGTAGTCCAACTTCTGTCTCCAACCTACCCTACCTAGTTCCCTCCTTCTCTTACAGGTGTTGATCTTAAGAGCATTCCCCAAAAACCACCTGCATAAAAAATAACTGACTTCTGAAGAACTAAACGTAAGACATATGTTAGATGCCATAAATACAGGAATATGGGGTGGAGATTAGACATATATAGAATCACTCATAGGGACATTACTAAAAATGAGATTGGCTATTGGCAAAGAGGGTCTCATGCTTGTCTCTTCCTTTGAAATATGAAAAATTCTCTTGGTCTGTATTCTTTTTTGTGTGCATCTTTTGTGCACTTTTGTATTCTTTCAGCAAATATTTACTAAGTTTTCTGTATAATTTGCACTTGTGAAAAAATGACTTTGGGAAAAGTAAAAAGAATGTATTGGAGGAGAACAAGATTGGAGGTAGAAAGTCCAAGTAAAAGGCAAATTTAATATTCCAGGTGACCTACATAGGGCAAAAGCAAGGTGATCAGTACGGGGATTGAGATGGGAGGGCACATTTAAGTTATAATTAGGAGCAAAGAAGTTATAAAACTTTGAGCAATTTATGAAACAAATCGTGGATATAACTGGATTGATTGTGAACCCCAGTACTCTACCCTGGCCCTTAGGTTGCATCTTGTTATCACTGAACAAATAAAGATGAAACTAGAAAATATAGTTTGGTGGAGGAGAGGGAAGGTAAGTAGTTCAAATCTGGACAACCAAAGCCATTAGAATGTATGAGATCCGCAAAGAGGAGAATCGATAGTGAAAGAAAAAACGGGTGATGAGAGAGTAGGGCAGAGTAAGGCAAAAAAGACTTGTGAATGAGATTGCAAAGAAACTAGGGGGAGAACCAGGTGAGGATGGGATGATGATATTCTGGATTCCCAGGGTTGAGATAGATTTAAAAAAAGGATAATAACACTATTGAAAGCTATAGTCAAGTGTGAAGAGGATATAAAAAATGACTTTGGATTTAGAAATCAGAGCATTATTGCAAGGCTTAACGAGTGCAGTTTTATTGGAATAATGAGGTAATAGTAAAAGTTCAAGCATTGTGGACTGACAAATGGGTGGAGGTGATGTAGGAATATGATGAGTTTAGACTATTCTTTTGGTCATCTTAGAAGTGAAAGAAAGAAGAAATAATAGATGGAGAGAAACTCAAAGGTAAAGCTTTAACTTTCTATTTTATTATATTTTAATTTTTAAGTGCAAAAACACTTATGTGTATTTATAAGCAGAGAGGAAGAAACCAGCAGTGGAGAAAAAGACTGTCAATATACAACAAAATAACTTACGGCTGATGGCTGGAGAAAATTCCCAAGGTCAATAAAGTGTAATGAACATAGCATGCAGAGTAGAGGTGTCATACTTTAGTTGTAACTAGTTTGTTTCTTCTGAGACAAGAGGGAAAGAATTATTGGTATACAAAAGTTTGTAGGCTGAATAGGTGGAAGCAGCTGGTGATGGACACACCTGATGGCATCCATCTTTCATGTAAAATAGAAAGGAAGTTTTTATGCTGAAGGAGAAGTGTTAGAAAGCTAGAAGGGGATATGGAAAATTTTGAATACTGGCTCTGAGTAATGTGAATGATTGTGAATGGCTAAAAATGGATGCAGCACTAAGAATCACTGAGAAGTCATATATATTTATGAACCATAATTTTGAAGAGTTACCAAACTGCACAGTTGAATGATTTTGGCCAGTTATTTTGTGCAAAAAATAAATGAAGTATTCAAGCAATGAACAGGATTATTTGGACATCTGAGATGGAAATGCTTGTCTTCATCTTTTAGGCTAGTGCATTGGCCCAGCATTGGTTTTCACATACTCTGACCATTACTTTGGGTGATTCAAGAGAAAATCCAATGAGTGTGTGTGTGTGTGTGTGTGTTGGCAATATTACCAACCAAGGTTCTTGGCCTCCTTAATCAATAGAAATATAAGAGGCCAGACAAGAAATTCAAGCAAGGCTTTATTGGGGCCCCTGCTGCAGCAGGGGGTAGTGAAAACAAGTAACAGTTTCCCTTGCTCACTAGCTCGCTCGCTGGAGGTGGGGCAGGGGGGAGAGCTGTTTCCTTACATGGGGTGAGGGTAGGGATGTGTCCAGGGGTCAGGCTGGAAGGGTGACTTAGGTGGTTTGCCCACCCCTTTGGTGGTGCTGTGTGCAGGGATCATGCGCAGTACCCTGCTTTTGCTCCCAGATCTTCAGAAGTGGCAGGTTTTTTTGTTTTGTTTTGTTTTTTAATCTGGTGTCATAATTTGCCCCAACTACACATGGACACAGTTATTTTTAGTCCCTTATAGTTTCTTTGTATTTTGTTGCTTGAGGAGAAGTTTGCCCAGGTGCAAGCACAGCAGCAAAGGACCCCAGGTCCCAAAACCTGTCTCAGCAATATGTGTACACAAAACACAATTCCAAATGGTAAATAGTAGTCATGAACATAGAAGTAAGAAAAAACTCACTGAGAAGAAATTTTGCAATCTAATGGTAACTAATAATTCTCAAACTTGATACCAAAACATCTGAACATGAAGTCTTGTGAACATACAGTGAACATAATCCAAATGAAAACTGTGTCTTTAAGATATGCTGATAGAGATCAAAACAAGGTGTCATTCTTTAGGAAGCAAGCAGTCTGATATTTGGTAAACAACCTAATGTTACTTTTTTTAAGTTTATGAAAGCCTTTCCCCCAAATCCTTGGAGAGTCATTTTCTTGACTGCTCCGGCATGAATGTTTCCATGCTTATAATAAAACTCTGTCAAAAGGTTCAATTCAGTTGTTCCTGTTTCTCTCTCTCTCTCTCTCTCTCTCTCTCTCTCTCTGTGTGTGTAAGGAAATCTCTTGTGATTAAAACAATTGGGAATTTTTTTTCCAGAAGATGAAGTACCCCTATAAAAAAGTATAAGTGTTATAGACTCAGGTTGATTAAGTGGGAAGCCAGGAGACTTAGCTGGTTAGAGAAGAGTGATTAAAGGCTATTGTCCACAGTACACACAATTCATTTAGTCTTGTAGATGCATGAGACAGGCATGTGGAAGAGCATCAGTAGCACAGGAGAAACCCTAATTACTCGAGGGTACATGTATGTATTTGTGTGCAAACCATAGGCCTCTTAAAACTTGGATCGGGGGCTTCCCTGGTGGCGCAGTGGTTGAGAGTCCGCCTGCCGATGCAGGAGACACGGGTTCTTGCCCCGGTCCGGGAAGATCCCACGTGCCGCGGAGCGGCTGGGCCCATGAGCCATGGCCGCTGGGCCTGCGCGTCCGGAGCCTGTGCTCCGCAACGGGAGAGGCCACAACAGTGAGAGGCCCGCGTACCGCAAAAAAAAAAAAAAAACTTGGATCAGATTTGCTGTTTTTATAGATGAATTGTCAAATCCACATCTATTTGAAAGAACTAGTCATTAGTTTTACATAAAATGTAAAACTAGCTGAATGTCCAGTTGCTTACAGTTATGCTTTTATTTTTCCCCCAATTTGTACCTCAAAAATTAGTCCTGTGTAAAACTGTCATTGGATTTTCAAATGCAGGAAAGAAACCACAGGCATAGGCTTATATAACCAATAAAACTTATAAATGCCGCATCAAAGATCAGCAAGCCTTACTGGTACATGTAGGTTAAGACCACAAAAAAAAAAAAGTCTAACTATGCTTGAGGAGCTAAACTGTGGTTGCTGTGGAAACAGAGCTTAACTTTAAGGTTTTACACTGTGGTGCATGGAAAATTTCAAACCGACTGTGTAATAATGTCAGCTTTTTCAGTGAATATACAGCATCAGTTATGGGAAATAGCATGAATGGAAGATAATGAGTTCCTAAGACTGACAACAACGTTGAACACACAAACACACATATGCATACATACAGACACACACACATGTCTAACTTTTTAGAAACATAATTAGATATTATGTTTTTTTAAAAAATAATTCCATTTTCCTTGTCTTAGTCCATTTGGTCTGCCATAACCAAACACCCTATACTGAGTGGCTTATAAACAGCGAACATGTATTTCTCACAGTTTTGTAGGCTGGGAAGTCCAAGATCAGGATTCCAGCAGATTTGGCATCTGATGAAAACCTGCTTCTTGGTTCATAAGCTGTCGTTTTTCTGCTGTGTCCTCACATGGCAGGAGGGGTGAGGAAGCTCTTTAAGATCTGTTTTATAAGGGCACTAATCCTATGCATGAGGTTTCACCCTCATGACCTAGTCACCCCCGGAGGTCCCATCTCTTAATAACATCACATTGGGTATTAGGATTTCAACATATGGATTTTGGTTGTGGTGGGGGACTGGGGGGAGCACAAAAATTTAGTCTATTGCATTCCTCCACTCTGTTTTTCTAAATCATTTCCAATGTAAAAATTTCACTCTCATAACGTTTATAATGTTATTCTAAAGGTGTCTTCTTTTTTTTTTTATTTTGACAACAGTGGTAATGGATGATCTCTAACATCTCTGTCATTAATGATTCCACTGGTGCATTGTAAATAAATGACAGAGGCATGAGCATTTTAAAATTATTTTGTCCCATGGACAATACAGAACATGTGTAAATTTAAGTATACATATACGAACAGAAATTTAGCTAAAGAGAAAGTCATCTTTTATAGACAAAAATCTGTAAACAAAGTACAGATACATTTTTATATCCCCAGATAAAAGAGTGCTGCTGTATAGATAGGATGTAATTTATACAAATTATTTACCTAGTATCTCTGACATTTCTCTATAATTGCATCATTTATATTTCCTAGTGTGACCCAAATAGGAAAAGGAAAAGCTAGGAGACAAGGGTATATCAAAAGTACCCTAAAAGCAGCCTCTGGCTCAGAAGTCCTCCACCCCCGCGCCCGCACTTTCTTATTGGATTCACACAGTAGTCCAGTTCCATGTCCCCCCTTTCTCTTACTGGCAACCCCAAGTTACTAAAACATTCTCATCTCGGCTAATGATGTCTTGCTCTCATTCCACTGATGCCAGCCTTCCCTCCTCACCTTCCTGTAGCCTTGGTGCTGCAGGCTGTGGTCTTTGCAGCTGATGTTGGCTCACCTTTGTGCTAACCTTGAGTGTGGCTGTTGTTTTCTTGTCAATCACCATGTTGACACAGGGCTGGCACAGTAACTATTGTGGAAGCCAATTTTTTTTTTTAAACAATGTTGTGGCTCCTGTTAACTTTCTAGTGTCTCTTCCAGTTTTTTCAGTCACTGCACTGAAATTGGGTGAAGATTTCATTAATAGAGCTAACAATTCTTTAAACACTCAAACAGGGACCATGATTTTTTTTTTTCTGTGAGTAATCCACATTTTTGGTGCTAGTACTTTATTATTTCGATGTAATACTTAATCATCCTTCTCTATTGCTTTTTGAAACTATTCACACATCCCACTAGGACATGAACTAGAAGATAATATAAATAGCAATTTGTAGTGCAGTATTCAAACTTATTCTGTCTTATCATGGGCAATGAACACTTTTATGTCAAGTATTCACCCAAAGCAATGATAGAGGGAGCAGTTCTTATAGCAAGTCACTGTTCTAAGTGCTTTACCTACATTAACATTTAATCTTCATGAGAATATTAATCCCTATTTTACAGATGAGGAAACTGAGGCACAAAGAGCTTAACAATTTGTCCAAATTCTCACAGCTAATTAGGGGCAAGCTGTGATTTTAAAGCAGGCCAACCTGGCTATGTGAACTTTTATTATTCTGCCTCTTTAAGTCTGGGATAAAGACAATTGAATATCTCATAAGGTACAACTTCCTGAAAGTTAAGGACAAGCCTTTGCAAATTATTTAATTCAGAGCTCTCCATCAGGGGATTCACCATCAACTCTAACAGTTCCTCTCAAAGTATCCATAATGGCTTTATGCAAAAAAACTTTTTTGATGCCCATGCTGAGAAGCATGTCATTCTAAAGGGGCTATGAAAATGAAATGACTTTTCTCTGGAATCTCTACTACAGCGGAATTTAAATACTATTTTACAGTTCTAATTAGAATGCCACTATTTAATGCAGTGATACATAGAATCCTTTGTAGTGCAAATTTTTTCATCTACCCCAGACATCAGCAAATGTCAAATAACATCCATGCCATGATTGCCTTTATCTGGCTATTCAAAAGAGTCACCCCACACACCCAATTTTGAATCAAGTCTTTTTGAAATTCATATACAATAAATTATATTAATTGGCCACATTTAAATGGGGGATTAACATGATGAAATCGTAAACTAAAATAATTACAGATTTTTAGGAGGTATTTGTCCCTAGAAATTAAAAGCAGAGTTTTTTGAGCAATGCAGTAACTGAGATAAAGAGGAGTCATGACGAATATTCCTTGTTTCCTTAATCAACATGAGTGAACTTTTGAAATCTTCACATTATCTTTGAAAATTCCCTTTCCCTGTTCTCCAAACTCATCTATTTATTCATTTTAATGTTTCTATTTATGGAAATTTCAATTTTCATCTTTATGAAAATATACCCCATATATGGAGTGTATCATATATATTTTATATACAATCAAAGTAATACATATTCACAGTTTAAACACTCACGATGTCTCATTGAAAACATCTTTCTTAGTCCCTTCTGTTCCCAATTCTCACTCCTCAGAGGTACCACTTTCAAGTCTTCCATTTTTAAGTCTTCTAGTTTTCTTTACAAGTTTACCTCCATGTTTATCAACAACATGATTAGCCTGCCTTTTTTTATTTTTCAGCTTAAGGCATCATTCCACATTTCAAGGAAAGATGATTTTTTTTTTTACATTCCCTTCACCCATATCTGCTTCCTCTTCCCTCTTCTTTCCATTTTAGTTACGTGAGCCTATATGTATTTATATCACCAGTTTCAGTTCACTCAGTACTCAGTGTTGGCATTATTATGACTATGCAATATTTTTCACAGCAAAGCCATGCAGCATGCTATGATATTACATAATGTTATAAGGATTAAATGACTTACAGCTTTTGAAGTGCTTAGAACATTGTACGTAATAATTCTACATAAGTGTATATAGTTTAATCAAAATCTTTTTGATTTTCTACTTTTCTGATTTTCACTTTTCTACTAATATAGTCAATTTTGTAATGGATAGTTTTTACATATGTCTTTGCACGTTTGTCTAATTGTTCCTTGAGATAAATTCCTAGAAATAGAAAAAAAAAATCTTTTCTTTAAAACTTTTTTTTCCAATGTGTATTAACTGTCTCATTTTTCCTCTTGATTTTCTACAAATTGTTTATTAATTTAGCTAAGGTTTCTGACAGAATTGTAAAATTATTCTCAAGTTCCTCATATACATTATGTATTTTATCAAGTTGTTTCATAACTCTTCTGTCTGATTCTGCAAACTTTCTAGGACAGCTGTGCAGAGCTTGCCATGGGATATCTTTTGCCAGCATCTGGAGGGTTTCTTTTACCTCTCTCTTATTGGAAGCCTTATTTCCTCATTCCCATGCTTGTTTGTTTTCTTAGTGTTTTCCTTCTTTCATCTGGAATATATCCTCCAATAGTTTTTTGAAAAACAGGATACAGAAAATAAATGATAAGAGACTCATGTGCCTGAAAACATCTTTGCTCCACTTTCACACTTTATTTGATGTGCGTTGGGTATAATTACAAATAATTTTCACTTATAATTCTGGAAGTTTTCCCTGTTCCTTGTTTTCTTCGGGAACACACTTTTCCAGTACATTGACTCTTTGGGACTGAAATCACATTGTGCCTCTGCTCGGGCCATAGGGGTAGCCATGCCTGCAGGCTTGTGATTTAGAGTAGTACACATCCCTGACCCTGGTAACTGACTCAGGAATGGCTGTGCCACTCCAACAGCTTAATTCATAGCTTAAGCTAGGATTTGGTGCATAGGCCATGGGAGAGAGAAGATTTATCCTCCTCTGGGATCGTAAGCTGTTAGGACTATGTAAACCCGGAGCTTCTGACAGCGGCCTCCCCTGGTCACATTAAGAATATGATGTATATCACATGATATTGCATAATGATGCAAACACAGAGAGGAAAGAAAACTTAGGGATAGGAGAGAGAAAGACAAAAAAAGTTTTCACCTCCAGAACCAGTCGTACTTAAACGAATATTTTCTATTTTATAGAACTATTTCAAACTGTAGATCTATTACTTACGAGAACAAAAGAATATTTAATATAGTTTTTTTTATGTCGATGAAACTGAAACTATATAAACCAATTGCCTCTCTCTGGTCACACATGGTGAACGATGGTGGCAGACTTAGAACCCTTGCCTCTTCCTCTAATGCACTGTAGTTTCTTGGGTGTCATGTGTCAAAGCCCAAAACCTGAATAGTGGTGAAGTTAAGTGCCAGAGACTTATTGCTATTTATTCTTTGCATACTTATTAAACAAACAACCAAAAAACAAAAACAATAAAAAGTGCAGTTAGCCCCTATTTTGTAGCAGTCTGTGTGTCTGTCACATTTTTTTCTAGTTGTTAGGTTCCAATATTAAATAATTATGAGTATTATATATATTTGTATGTACAATGACCTCATAATATGTGCTTCTACATATACATTTCTCATCGGTCCTCGTGAGAATACTGTCCAGAGAGCATATGACAAACTTCAGGCTCCTGAATTCCTTCATATTCCCACTTTACCATCACTGTGTAAGTCATTCTGCAAAGTTCTAATGTGCCTTTAGCTTTCCCATGACATCCTTTTTAGTGCATATTTGAGAAAAGTAATCCAAAAAGTTCATCCTATTTTTATATATGTATCATAAATATAAAAATAAATAATAGCATTTTGCCAGTTAAACTAGACCTATTTCCCTAAGCTAAAATCCCAGTGATTATTTTTTTAGGTTTGTATTAATTTTTTGTAAAATATTTATTTTGTAAGATTATTAAATATTTTGATAAATTTTCTTCAGTGAAAATGACAATAAAAACCTTAAAAAACTGAATAGTAGTACTTACTACTTGCCCACATATTGTCCATTTAGACATTTTCTACTTTATGACCTTGTCAAAAGAGATAAAACAAGACTGAACAAAGAGAGAAATCTTCTAAAACTTTACAAAAATGGGATAACTTGGTACCAATGATGTCAAAGAATATTCTTATTTTCTTTGGTGGATATTTCATCATCATCATCATCATATTTCAGTCTAAAGTTACATTAAGGCTTCTTCAAAATACCTCCCTTTGAATTATTCAGTATATGACCCTAGCTTTCCATTTTCAACTTGGATATATTCTCATTAAATATGTAAGTTTTCCCTGTGGAATATTTTTAATTCTGGAATTGAAAGTCCCTTAAGTATCTTTTGTTTTATGGCTTAATATGATGAATACTTATAATATCTGCAAGATCTGGCCTACATTTTAGGCAGTGCTAATAGGGCCATTTTAGACATACGTTTATTTGTAAACGGGACACTTTCAGACTCTAATAGATGCATACATTACTAGACTGCAAATTTGTATATTTCTCTACAATATGCTTCTCAGTTTCAGAAGTAATCTTCTCTATAATGCCATGAAGATAGAGAGATAGCTGGGAGTCCATCTTTTTTCCTCCATGTCTCTGGGTTATTTGTAATGTGGTTCACTTACCTTCCAGTCATCAAAGCTCTGGAATGATGAAGCATCAGTAGTTATACGCAACCCATATAATGAAAAAGAGTGTGAGAAAATTTGGAAATTCATACTGGTACATCTGCATTCCCCTACTCTGGGCTACCCTAGAAGATGAGAACTGGTGTTTTTGTTATGAACAGAATGTTTATGTGCCCCCAAATACATACGTTGAAACCCCAACCCCCCAGTATGATGGTATTAGGAGGTGGGAACTTTGGAAAGTAATTAGGTTTAGATGAGGGTGGGGTCCTCATGATGGGATTAGTGCCCTGTAAGATCAGAGCTTTTGCAATCTGTCTCTCTCTGTCTCTTTCTGTTTCCCCTCCCCGACCCCAAATGAGGACACAGCAATGAGACAGCCATCTGTAAGCCAGGAAGAGGGTCCTTACCAGACACTGAACCTGATGGCACCTAGATCTTAGACCTCCTACTCTCTAGAAGTGTGAGAAGTAAATGTTTGTTGTTTGAGCCACACTGTCTGTGGTATTCTGTTACAGCAACCTGAACCAAGGCAGTAACTGGGACTGATCTTGAAGAACCTTGTGAACAATTACATATTATCTGTGTGACCTTGGGAATAACCTGAGACTCACTTTCCTTATGCATAAAATGAGTATTATGACAATACAGTTGTGAGAATTAAATAACTTGATATTTGTAAAGTGCTTTAAATGGTACTTGGCACATAGTAAGTGTCAGCTATGTAATTGTTATAGTTGTTAAGAACTGTTTTCATCTAAAATACTTGTCTTAACACCCCCTTTAGGTAACATTGCTGTTTTAAAATATGAATCCTAGTTTCAAGTTTGGAAAACAGGGGCACCAGGGTAATCAACACACTTTTGGCTGGAAGCAATGGTAATCAACTCAACAGTTTGATCAAATAAATAGTTTATGATCTGACATGACTGAGCACAGCTGAATTCAGGGTCCAAAGATTGACGGGTTTGATGATATCATCAGTTTATATCAGTCTTCACTGGTTCTCTCATCCTCAATTTTTCTTTCTTTTGTGTTGCCTTTATTCCAAATAAGCAGTATGCTCGGCTAACCCCTTCAAGACTGCACTGTCTTTTCAGTTTGAGATCTTAATAAAATGGAGAAAGACCACCCGTTTTCTCCTAGAACCCATCTTGGTTCTTGTGCCTGCCCCAAAACTGTCCCCAGAAAGTAACAAGTATTATTTAGTCATAACATACCTCAGGAGCTAGGCAAGTGTGTCTACTCAATAGTAGCCTTGTCAGAATCCTGTAGACTTTTGTGGAATAGGGGAAGAGTATATTCTAAAAAAAAGAAATAGCTTTAAGGAGAAAAATGTATGGATGTGTGCATACTACTGTACCATCCATGCTGTCTCTTCACTTTCCATCTCTTCTCTAACATAGCTTGGCAGCTACCCAAAAGGACTGAGCAAATCTCAAAGTCTGTCCAGTTGTTTGGTTTAGGTGTCTGTGTGGCTACTGCTGCCACCCCTGCTTTCCCTCTTGAAATATTCAGAATCCTGTAGCTGCTTCCTCACGAGTCAGTGCAGTTCACCACTTACAGCAGGAGTTCTGGATTCAGGTGTTCAAATTCTTGCTATAGCACCTACTATGTCCCCTGGTCAAACAACTTCACTTTTATTTGTGCATCAGGAAAATGGGGATTATTGTATGACTATCTCAAACATAAGTGAGGCTTAAGTAAGGTGATATATATGTAAAATCTCATTATTTGCTAATTTTGATAAAATTATCATTGCTTCCTGGGCGACCTAGAGACCAATATAGGTAAGTGCAGTACATGAGATTCCTTACAACAAAGAAAATGTTGAGAGAGAGTAGAATTTGGAGGGTGTTAGAGCAATTCATTGTGTTCAAGGGAGCAAGAATAACTAAACTCCTTGAGTTTCATTTTATCCCTGGAAAATTCTAATATTTGATGTATTCAGAACATGTAATTCTTGTTTGATTCCAGAGACTGTCAAATGAATAAATAATATGTTTGTACTTTAGGTTTCATCTGGTTTTATTCAGTGTCACTACTTTTGCTCTCTTGCTGTATTTCCCTGTGTCCTGCTTCCTCCTCTATCTTCTTTAGATGAATCTTAGATGATTTCCTTTCATCTTAAAAAGCTTTTTATAATGATAAAAATACATATATAACTCTGCAACTCAGAGGCCAGGTATATTTTTTAGTTCTCAATAGTGACAAAAATGCTTTCCCCAAATGGTTCCATTGCGTCGAGATCCCTTGGGCAGCCTTGTTCTTGCTTTGGCAAACCTGTGGAGAGGTCATTCACTTCATTCAAATTTGATGGCTGTGTGCATTTGCAATGTATGTCTAGAAAAGCTATGAAGGCTGGCTCAACTTTTTCTGGGCATAGAGGTATTTTATCAAAACTTTCATGGGCTTTTTTAATTTGCTTCCTATCTTTATCAGTGTCTCCATGAATTTTTCATTCTGTCATGAGGTTAAAAAAAAAAAGGCTTAAAATAGCCATTTAAATAACCCAGAATCAAATATTGTAAACTTCTCTGAAAATACTTTCCTCTTCATTTATATAAACATTTTTTTTTCTTTGAAATTGTGCTTTTAGAGTAGGAGAGAGGGGTATCTACAGCAGCTGGTCATTTATTATCTGTCTTTGCAACAGCTGAGAGACAAGGTCAGTTAATTCTCCTTGAGAGGCAACAGAGGAGAAGTTATCAGGCCAATCTGTTTATTTCAGATGAGCACTTTGAATAGCCTTCTCTACCGCATGGCATAGAGGTTCACCTTAGATGCAGATGATGGTTGACCAAGAAAATAAATATGGACTCACTGAAATACAAATTATAGGTTTTTCAAGCTTAGAACACTGGCCTTGAAAAGGAAAGATAGGCTCTTGGAGAGTCTATAAAGTTTTCTCTATTCCACTTTTTGCAAAATGAAGAAGGATAAGAGAGCTCAGTCTTAAGCTACAGGACATGAAACCTGTTCCCAGAATGGCTTAGATAATTCTCCAACTTGAGAAAACTGAAATGTTTTGCGGGGAGGAGGTGACATTCTCCCATTATTTAAGATAAGAGTATTATCACCAGATCCTCCTCTGTAGTGTTATAAAGATGAAACATGGATTAGGTATTTTGAAGAGACTGAGTAAATAATATTGCATACCTATATATTTTTATATTCTATGTTATCTTAACATTTTTCAATTTAATAAATGCTACTTCTGTGTTAGGCCATATGCTTTCTATGCCTTTATCCACCATAAAAACCCTATAGGGTACCCATTTTATAACTTTAAAACTGGAAGTTTCCAGAGAGGTTTCTAATATATTTTCATGAAAATGATCATGTTTCCATTATCTTTAGGGAAGATAACTCAGAAGTTAGAAAAATCACTAGCTTACAGATTTTTTTATGGATGGTGACTAAATAAGGTCCTTTGTCATGTATTCTCATTCATAACCTAGTGTTCTAGCATGGTGCTCTCAAAGTGTGGTCCCTGGACCAGCAGTATCAGCATCACGGGGAACCCATTAGAAATGCAGATTTTGAAAACTTACCCTAAACCTATTGAATCAGAAATTCTGTTGGTTGAGCCCGGCAATGCATTTAACAAGTTCCCCTGATATACCGTAAATTTGAGAATTCCCGTTCCATTGGACGACTAGTTCATTAACTTTAGTATCCTGAGGATACTGTGCAGACTGCTTAAAAAAAGAAGACTATTTTAGCAGCACTCATAATAATTCTTATTCAAGCTACATGATATGGGTCCGAGATAATTGCATGTAAAGGAGCAGCCCAGTAAACCCAGTGTATGTGGTCCTTATAATTATCTGGATTAGACAGAATGGCTTAACACTGAAGTTCAGCTTTCTATAAATGCAAAATGAAGGCCTGTTGTTTATATATTGTGCTTACACTCCATATTAGGTTTGTGCAAACCAATCACCCAGTCCCCAAAAATGGAGTTTTCAAATTATTGAATGAATTTTTAGAGTGTGATTACGGCAATCCATACTGAACGTTCAATATTCTTTCTTTATGGTGTTCCTTATGATGTACTTGCACTTGGAATGTAATTTTGCTATATATAATCAACTTCACATTTATATTGTGTTACATTAAATCAGCTTAGCTTTCTTGCGTTTGTTAAAGATTCCTTTTCTTTTAAGATTTGGAATCATGTTTTTTTAGCCAAAGACAGAAATCTTTGAGAGTTCTGGTTTAGGTAGCTTTCAAAATTGGTGGTTAGTTTATATAACTATGTTAATATTCTCATTCCATAGACTGATGCTGAAAGAATACAAAGAGTTTGTTGGTTTATTACATAGGACTGCTGCACTGATGTTATCACAACTGTTTCTTTAATATGGTAGCTGCCAGCAGAAATACCAGTTTTAATGAAGCTTTGCACAGGCTCTTATCTCTTGCTGGGACCGACTCTGTTACAAATAGTTTGGCCATTGACTCATCATTAGACTCGTATAGGGAATCAGCCCGAGCTCCTCTAGCTTACTCAGAGACCTGCCTTGCTTTATGATTCATAATTTTGTATTCATATAGAGTGGATAACACTTAATGGTCTTTTTTTCTTCGCTATTTTATATTACCAAATGGAAGTGTGGTCATTTTGTAATTTCTGGTGGCTGAATTTTTCAGCTATGCTCTTGCTGTGTGAGCAGCTTGTCAAGGGTAAATGGTGTTATTTCTGCTCCCTTACCATCGGGCAAGAATACCTCAGAGAATGAACAGCGCTCTCTCTGTGCGTGTGCGTGTGCGTGTGCATGTGTGTGTGTGTGTTTAGGAAAGGCGGGAGGAAGAGAGGATAACTTGAATTTATCAAATTTTTTTCAGTGAGAAAAAAGGAAATGCCAATGTCTTATCACTGTAGGTTCTAGAATAAGGTGATTCTCTCTTACCTGCCACTTGCTTTGGGTAGGTCTAACGCCTTTCCCCTATATGATATGAAGGAGTTGGCATGGTTCAATAACCATGAGCAAAGTAAGCAGGATTTGGGTAAGACATAGATGGGTGTATGAGTCACATATTAGAAGAGTAATACTGCTAGCTGAACCTAACAAACCTCCCTCAAATCAAAGTGCTTTAATACCTATTTTCCTCACGTCATAGTCTACTGTGAGTAGCATGGGTCTCCTAGGAGTCTGTTTTTGAAGGGGTTACTTAAGGACTTCAGTTCCTTGTATAGTGTGGTTCCACACTCCTGAAGTCATTTGCCTGTGGCGAGAAAGAGAGACAGAGACAGAGAGAGACAGAGACAGAGACAGGGAGAGAAAGAAAGGAAAATCTGGAATTTAAGGGGTTACCCTTGGAAGTGGGAGTGCCTCGTTTCTTACTGTATTCTATTGGCCGAAAGTGATTCAAAGTCACAATCTCACTGCAAAGAAGGTTGGCATGCATCCTAATGTGTGCTCCAGAACAGTCAATATAATTGGTTAGTGTCCAGTCAGTCTCTTCTGGTCACCAATAACTTTTTCATCATTCCTCTTATATGGAACACGTTCAGCCTTTCCCAGTGCTATCAACACCCAAATTCCATCAGCCAGGCATCCATCTCGACAATCTAGGATCTTTAAGTAATGTTTGGACCAAATAGTACTCATTTTGGTCTAGAGACCTACTGTCAAAAAGATATATTATTTACACACACTCCTCCCAACAACCACTCAGTTATTTAATGGTGAAACAAGGAGGACATAAACACAGAATATTCTTATTCTAGGAGTAGAAGAAAAACACAAAAGTTACTGGTCTCTAATAATAGAAAATCCTGCCAGTCAGACTATGTAAAAGCTGCTCTCCTGGGTTGGGGAACCAAGTCAGCTGTCTGGGAGGGGCTCCTGTGTTAATTTTCCCCATATTCTCCTTGATCAGTTCTTTGCGATGCTTCTCTTTGCTCAATAGCCTCCTTAGCCATATTTGAAGTATGTTTTTGGAGCCTTATTTTTTCTTATACAGTAGGGGCCCAATAGTTATTTTAAGTATTTGTCAAAGATCCCCTTGCTACCTTTTAAAGCCAATTTCTCTGATGCTACATTTTCTGCAAAAACTTAATAGGTCTCTGATCTGGTCTCTCTGAGTAAGTTCCATGTGTCAGAAACCATGCCCAATGTTCTCCACTAGACATTACTCTCCAATCTGTTGTTCTATTTCTTTTATCTTTTTGTGGTCTCCATATATTTCTGGACCTATTTCTGGTCAAGCTCTGCCACAGAAAATAATAAAAATAAATCCAGAATATATGGACAATATCACTAAAAATTGGACAGAATATTTTTTTCAGCTATGAATAATTGACCAAAACACCTGCTTTCACTTGCTATTCTCTTCTCATTAAAAAACAAAACAAAAATCCTATAGGAAAATTACTCATTACTTTTGACTCCATATTTTATCCAAGAATTCTGAGTGAGACCCTGAGCATAATTCTTATGCCTAGTGATACTTAGTTTAGCCACCGTCCTTTCCTATAGTCACTGCCATTTACTGTCTCTTGGACATATTACTTAATCTTTCTAAATCTCTTCTCTAAAATGTAGATAATAATGATATCCTCTCCCTAATGTCACTTTGCAGATTAAATTAAATAACATTACATTTCTTAGTACACTGTCAAAGCCCTCAGCATATAATTATTATTATGGTTGCTTTTATCACAATTGTCATCCATACTTTGGGTTTTACAGACATATGGTATCTGCTATATATTTTATACAAGCAATATTTATTGACCTGGATAAAAAACAATGATTAAGACATGACTTCAAAAAGCTGAGTTTTATATTGCTTTATGAATAATCCATAGCAATTTGTGAAAATTCAATTCTTATGTTCAGCACTGCTTTCCTTCACCTGATCAGCTTATAAATGTCCACTTATTTATTCAATGAACAGCATTTGGAATAGCAGATGGCTTTGAGTTGCATGCGTATTATTTCTTTGGGCCTTAGTGATATACTGAGCAATCATTTGCTATGTAATGGTTGCTTCAGGAAACAGAGCAATTTATTCCAAAAGTACAGGGCAGACACATGGTACATGGGCACAACGGCATAAATAGACATACACAGGTGGCAATGACATTAATACAACCAATGTAAGTACTGGCAACAGATTTTAAGCACCAATCTGCCTTTGGGCTACAACAAGCACTACCCATATTACCATTCCTGATTTGTTTTAGGAAGATATTAACTAACTTTTATTTTTCACTTCTTGTTTTAGACTTAGTATGCTGAATCAAGGTTCTGAATAATGCACTGTGGTTAGCCTAGTTCTTCAAGCTCTATTCAACTTGAGGCCTGATTCAACAGGCAATTCAAATAAGAAAAATACCTACTAATTTACTTACCACTATGTATACAAACATATTTCTTTCCTAGATGAGACTTGGGGCATTGGATATCAATAACAAAATCTATTTACAATGTTATTTCCTGGAATATGTTTTCCTGGCCTCCATATAGAAATAGAAATACAGAAATATAGTGCCCATGATGGTACTCGCAATTGCCGAATTTGCTGAGATTTGGGGTATGTGTATTGGCATTGTCTGAATCTGACAGATCCTACAACTGTTATTTAATGGGAACTATAGGTTACCATTTCCTCCCATCCCAATGCTTACTGTTTGCTAAATAAAGCAGGTCACTTTCTCTGACTTTTAAGTGATTCAGGGGTGTACAATTTAGCCACAAATGCTAACAAGATAAGAGTAATATCTTTTCTTCTTCAATCACCACTTTTCTCTCTTTTGGTTTCTTTGATTTTACTAAGTCAAGACACAATCTTTTTTGTGCTCTAGAAAAGAAAGAAAAGCAACTCCAGCTTGAAATGTGTTTATCTGTGGGAACAGGGTTGGAAATCATACTCTCACATTCATTTTTGTGCTGCCATGCTTATTTAATATTTAATCATCACAACTTGCTATAACCTAGAAAGAAGAATTGAATAAGACCAGCAGTAGTTTTTTTTTTTAATGTGCTCACAAGCTATTTGTTTTTAAATTAAATCTTTTTATCCAGAGGCCAGTGTGTGTTGGGTGGGAAGAGGGTGCAGCTATAGACTTCTGGAAGGTTAAGGTGAGCTTGTAAACTTACCATATAGATGTGATTAATATTCTGATATTTTCCTAGTTTGTAATTTGATCTCAAGGAACTCCTAGTATAATGACTTCAGCACTATGATTTTATCAGCAAGAAACATACTCTACAATTTCTATTCAGAAATTCCCCTGACCCGACCCTTTTCATCTCGGAAACTACACTCACATTAGGGAAAACATTCTTGAAAAACGTCTCATCATTGCCTTCTTCACTTTCTACTCCCTCCTTAATGCTTTCCTCCTAGTTTTTCACATACTTCACACCCATCAGAGATTGCTTTCAAGGGGGTCACTTCTCACCCACCTCTATTTTGAAAATCCAGTGGAGGTCTCCCCATTCTCCTCTTTTGCTGCTTTCAGGAATATCTGGCACAAATAAGCTCTTCTTCTGAAAGAATTTTCCTCTCAGTTTCTGAGAAGACATATTCTCTGGTTTTGTTTCTACCTAATTTTCTTCTCATGATATTTCTCTGCTATTGGAGTAATCCCACACTCATTCCTGTACACACACACAAATATATATATGTATGTTAATTATTATGATAGTTATTATTAAAAGTGTTTGGATATTTGTTTCTATAATTCTATCATTGAGCTTACCACTGAGATCCAGAGTTGGTAACTACCTAACAACTTGATACTTCCACTTGAAAATCTAATAGCAATGTGAAATTTAATATGTCAATCACAATTCTTTCTTTTAAACCACCCCTAACATTTTTCCTGCTTCAGTGTTTAGTCTCCTTAAATGACACCACCTTCCATCCGTTGGCTCAAATCAAAATTTTAGGAATCATCCTTGAGTCCTCTCTCTTATCATCTGACCATGTATTCACTTTTCATTCATCCATTTATTAAAGAAACTGTTATTGAGCAGTAACAATGAACTATTGCTTTGAGCCCTAGAGATCCAGTAGTAAACAACCATTATGGAACTTACATTTAAGTAGGGAAAGACAAGTAATAAACAAATGGATACAACACTTGTTTGTAATAAGGACTTTGAGCAACATGGGAATAGCGTCATGTAAAAGGGCGAGGGTGACTCTGAAATTGTGGCATCTGAAGAGTTCTCTTTAAGAGATGACATTTAATCTTGAACCTAAATGACAGAAGAAGAAGAAAGATGAGGAGGAATAACAAATTTAGGATGCAGCTTGACTTGTCTGAAGAAAATAAATTGGCTGGTATGGCTTTATAGTGGATAATGGTGAGAGTCATTTGAAATGAAGTCAAACAAGTAAGCAGGGGTCAGGTCATGTGGATATATATAAACCAGCTTCAGGAGTTTGTAACTCATTCTAAGTGCAATGATAATTCGTGGAACAATTCTAAGCAGGGGGATAATAGAGAGGGACTTATCTTGTAAAAAATATAAGTACTGCCCTATCTAATCCAAATGCTGTTTCTTTTTTGCTTAAAATCTTTAATGAAATTCATAATTAATTGAATAGATGAGTGCATTGCATATAGCAAATGCACAAAAATATCAAATGAACGAATGATAAAATAAGCAAAAATGTTTTACATAATTTTATGTCTGTTAATTTTTTTTTAATTTCAATATTTTAAAATTGTAATTTGGAGTTTCCCGTTTTATCAAAATTAGTAGATTTGGTGTGAATTTAATTAACTTCAATTCAATAAATTCTCATTGTGTGTTATGTGTCTTCTTTATAAAAAAAAATGTTATGAAGAAGGAAATAAGGCATAGTCTCTGCCCTCAAGGAACTCAAACTCTAATAAGGCATATAATAATCCAACATGAAAGTAGATCACAGCACTTTGCCAGCACAAAGGCAAACATGGGCTTTTTAGTTTTTTCCTTCCTTCTTGCCTTCATTCTCTCTCTTTCTATTGGAAAGTTAATTAGACCAGGCACAGAAACAGAATAGAAATATGGAAAGATTTTTAAACAATCAAGGAGAATGTGAAGGACACTGATAATTTATAGGCATCAGGTAATTTTATATCTATTGGCATCTGAGACTAATACATCTCTAAATTTGGTTGCAAATCATTCTGAGCTTGATTATAGAATGGATTTGTACTAGTCAGTTTGGTTTGCCATAACGAGATAGCACAGACTGGGTCACTTAAACAACAGAAACAACTTATTTTCTCATCATTTTGGAGGTTGGAAGTTCAAGATCAAGTGACAGCAGCATTGGTTTATGCTGAAACCTGTCTCCTTGGCTTGCGGATGGCCGCCTTTTCGCTGTGTTTTCACATGGCCTTTTCCCTCTGCATATGCAGAGAGAGTTAGTTCTGGTGTTTATCCCTCTTCCTAAAAGGACATCAGTCATTCAGATTACCCTATGATCTGACCCTCAGTTACCTCCCTAAAAGTTCTGTCTCCAAAAACAGTCACATTGGGAGTTAAGGCTTCTTAATTTTGGTGGGAACTCAATTCAATCCATAACAGGCTCTATACACTCCTAATGGACTATTGCATTAATTATCTCTTAAATCGTTCATAAATCTAGCTGCTTAAAACAACAAAAGTTTCATTATCTTGACATTTCTGTGGTACAGGAATTGGGAGAGGCTTAGCAAGGTGATTGTAACTCAAGGTCTCTGATGAATTTGCAGCCAAAACATCAGCTGGTGCTGTAGTGTTCTGAA
This sequence comes from Delphinus delphis, assembly GCF_949987515.2. Lineage (NCBI taxonomy): Eukaryota > Metazoa > Chordata > Mammalia > Artiodactyla > Delphinidae > Delphinus > Delphinus delphis. The sequence continues at coordinate 59,428,385 of NC_082693.1, read as the reverse complement.
GAATAAACCTGGGCGAGAGGATCCACCTAACCATGGCTCATTCACATGGTTATAATTTAAAATTATCACAGCCACCTAAAATAATTCTTAGTTTTATAAATCTTTATGTTGCTAAATAATTTTAATCCCATTGTAGGTACATGGCATGCCTTAAAACTAGAGAGTTGGAATCTATAAGAAATGGATGAGGTGAACTATTTACTCTGAAATTCAGAAAAGATTTTCTCAGGTGACTCAGCCACTGGAAGTAGAAATAATAGAAAAGGGAGGGACTAGTATTTTTATCAGTATAAGCTACAGGAGTCTGAGTTTTACTAGTTCATAAGAGTTTGTGTGTCAGCAAGGAAAAAAATGTCTGGTAATTGATTATATTTTAATGTCATATATTACGTAATTTATTTTTACCGAGATATTTCTTGAGGTATTGTTTAAAAAAAAGACACTGTCCCTCACAGAAGATAGCCAGAAATGATTCCTTAAAATTGTTTTGTGATGTATGTTTATCGGTCCTACTAGTATAATTTTCTGAGGCTGTGAATATGTGCTTTGATTTTGGTTTTGCACAGTAAGGTACGGCATATTGCGTTCCTTTCACTTTAGAATAGCCATTTTTTTTCCTTTTGACCTGCTAAGCTATTTCAAGGACTGAGAATAAAGCAACAACTAAAGATGTGTTTTAGATGCTATCACTGGAAGTGTTTCTTCAGATGTCAACAGATATTCAAAGGCCGAGAAGACCTTAACCTTGCAATATTGAAGTGAGGATTATAATTACTTTTAAAATGATAGTGTAGTTGGCAATGAATTTTCAGAAAGTGCAACATTTCAGTTTATGGCCTTTTTCAAAATTACAAGGAATCTCTGATCTTGTCAGTAAATTCCAGTGGAAAGTACCCAGGAAGAGAAGACTAGAGATCTGGGTTCCAGAGATGTGAGCAGACCACTTAGCCCTTTTGACTTCTGTCTTCTTCACTACAAAATGAAAAGTTAGGGCTCACTGCTCTCTGAGGCCTCTCAAAGTTCCACAGTTCTATGATTATTATTTTGAAGTAGAAAATATAGATTATTTGATTGCTGATTGCCATGAAAATATCAATGAGAACAATGAGCTGTAAAAGATGCAATTTTATTTCCTATGTGACCAAGCCAATTTAACATTTATAAGAATTTTATAATGAAATGAAGCTTTCCAGGAAACAGTTTACATCAATATTAAAATTCTATGGTAATAGCAAGGTTGATATCTAAGAACAGCTTTACAGACCCTAATATGACCAAAGGAGCTATCTATTAGTGATTTATTCCTGCTGAAAAATTCAAGAATTATATAACACAAACTCTTTCTCTATAACATCTAGAATTAGCATATTAGATAAGCCCAGAGATATTATTTCATAATGAATGTTACCACGTAATGGTTTCCAGCGAGGTGATGAAGGATAACACTTTTCTAAACATATTATCACTGAAGAGTTTAGTACTGGGAGGGAACTAAACGTCTTTGAGTAAGCTATGTTTAAGCCATAGTACTCAGATATTTACATATATCATGTCATTTAATAAAATGGATTCATAAAATTACTTAAGCTAAGATTGAATGTCATTAGCTTGGGTAAATTTTTGCTGTAGACAGAGGGTCAGAAGAGTTGACAGTAAATACCTGCTATGTGACCTTAAGCTGATCATGTAACCTGGGTTGACCTTAATGCTCTCATCTTTGAAATTAAGGATTTGGAGTGATGGATCTCCTTGTGCAGTTGAAAGTTATAGGATTTAAAGTTAAACCTGTATTTGATTGTCTGCTCTTTTATTTCCTGATTATATACCATTAAGCAAGTTAGTTAAACATATTAAGACAATTTCTTTAGCTGCAAAACGAGGATAACATGAAGCATCTTTCAGGGTTGTCCTATGGATTAAATGAGACACTGCACATCACCTATCTCACACTAGTCCAGCACATAGTAGGTGCTTTGAAAAATGGGACCATATTGTTATGTTCTCTTTGGCTTCAAAAATAGACCAATTTATTTTTAAATTTTCATCTAAATTTTTCTTTAATTGGACCAACAAGATTGGAATGGCCATATATATTATGGTTGTTTTACTCAAATTAAACTAGATGGAATCAAATGATTCCTCCATCAGTGTACTTTGTTAACAGTGGTAATGGAATTTTATATTTGTATTTCATAATAGTGTTAAGAGTTCATGAATATGCATATATAAGTAGAACTGTTTGTATCGTGACTGTCACTTTGAAATTTCAGTACTTGGATAAGATTTGAGATCATAGGCATAGAGTGACATTTAAGATGCAGAATGGATACTTCGGTTGAGTAAATGCCAAATAATTTTCACTAACATTGAAAAGGCCAACTACATTAAGATAATCTATCTGTTTTGTCAGTGGTATCTTCCCTCCTGCCATTCCCTTCTGGTCTAGGGTTTAGGCTTGTTTTTTGGTGACTGATATCATGGAGCTGTGGGACACTAAGGCAAACTCTAAAATCTCCATACAGAGGGAATTTATGCCTGAATATATGCTATACAAGATTTTGCTAGAGAAATCAAATACACAAAGTGAAATGTTATACGTTTCATAGTCTGACTCTCTACTCTGAAATCTCTCTGGTAATGGCAGGTCTAGTACATTTCACACTAAAAGACATTCAATAAGTGATAAAATGCAAAAACAGGTTTATTAATAGCATACACAAAATGTCATGAAAGTTAAGGCAAATTACATATAAACCTGATAGTTCACTTCGGTGTAAGATGCTCCAATTTCTGAAGGATGCTGAAGTTCTTTCAAGGACCTGAAGTAGAGGCCCTTGCCAGTTTATTTTATGGGCTCTAATTGTCAAGATGCCCATCTGGCTCCATGGCTCACCTTCTGCTGGCATAGCTGCCTGGCTGGCCATCCATATCATCTGGAGCCCAGGTGCTTACATCCTGGATCACTGAAGTGTTCACAGGACCACATGCTATGTTCACAGTAGTGGATATAGCATTTTTGTTTTAATATTAAAAACAAACACATGAAGGCTACTGGAAGGCTTTACTCTCAGTATCTTTCTCATGTCCATGTAATACTATTTAGGCACAATTAATCATCTCATGGCAGCTATGATATATCAGTTTAAGTTGTGGGAAGATAAAAAAGTACTAGGGCTTGTCTTGAAGACTCCCCTGTGAAGTGTTGAGTTATTGAGTAACCATATGGCCTAGTTGGCCTTGGACACCCTCTTTGTAGGTCTGTTATCACAGTATAATTACTGAAAACTTTTTTGGTAATCCTCAAAATGTCCTGGTGTGATTCTACTCTTTTCTACTTTTAAGCACTGAATTCAGAACTGGATAAATAAACTTCTTAACTATGTCTAAAAAATAGGTGGGTGATCCTAGAGCAATCTTATGCAATAAGTTAGTAGATGCTGCTGCAGGCAGATGCTGAAAGATATTGGTTGGTGTTTATGATCAGTGTGATACGTATTAAGGTAAGTGGAGGCAAGGGATTGAAATGGCAATGTTAGGAGCTCCTATTAGCAGAAAGTAGGACTGTTGCCAAAAGATCCTATTAAGTGACATAAGGAAGAGGGCTGAAACAAATTTAAGAGGCCAGGAGAATATGAACCCCAATGAATAAGGCTGAATGTGTGACAAACCAATAAGAGAATTTGTCAGGTTATTTTGGTGAGGAAAAATTGTGTCAATTCTCGTCAGTAACAGAAGCAGTGAATATGAGTTTTAGGAAGAGACTTTTAGTAATAACCCTAGCTCCTTGTCAAAGGTATCTTGGGCTTCCCAATTAAAAATTATATCTATGTTATAGAGATGAATCATGTTGTAGCTGTCAACTAATCTTCCTTTTCCCAATTCGAAGCTCACTAAGCATCTCTTCTTTTTTCCCTTTGAGGAGAAACACATCATTTATATTTCTCAGTACTAATTAGTAAATTAGCATCCTGGTACCTGTATATGAAAGATCATACCAATTCAGTTTCATGTAAATTTAATCAATATGAAGACATTCCTAATTTCAAGCCACAGTGAGGCATGAAGCACCACCCAGTAAGCAAAGATCATCACTGTGCTTTGTGATTAAACATTTAATATCACCCTGGGAAACACTTCACTTCACGATTTCCTTTATCATTAAAAAAAAAAAATTTGCTTATCCACTATTGTGAAGTCAATAGATGCGAAGTACAATAAGTATTTCCAAATTTACATATTGCATACTGAAACTTGAAAAATACTACATTACGAATTCAAAGCCATAGAGTGAATCAGTAGTAATGTAAAGAGGGAGTAGAACATAAGTTTTCCAAGTTCTTGTTTTTTGCTCAGTTTATTAGCGTACACATTTAAAAGCTGTGGATTAAATCATGGGGGAAAATGCAGGTTTACACCTTTTTTCAGAAAAGACACAAAAGTACTTAAGCATACTAGTCATGATTTCATTTAAAGAAATACTTACCTTGATGCTGTCTTGTTATTTACAAGGCAATCAGAGCCATTAACCTAAGATGACATTAAACATCTTAGGCCTATTTTAGATAACATTTAAATCCTAGACTTAGTTTGGCTATATCTTTCCAATGATGAATGCTTTACCCATCTTTGAGTGCTCTTAAGTGTAACCTGTTTTAATTTTTTTTTGCAAAGGTAGTACAGTCATGAAATAAAATTCAGAAGGAGTGAAAGAAAATAGAATTAAAATTGTCGTCTTCTCTCCTTAGCCCCCACAGAGCCTAGTTTCCTTCCCCAGAAGTAAATACTGTTACCAGTTTCTTGTATATTCCTCCCTCCAATTTATTGTTTGAGAAACACACATATACACATACATAATTTTAGCATTTTTACACAGAAAATTACTATATTATACTTATCACTCTATGCCTTGCTTTTAAAAAATGTTTCCATGTATAGCATAGCATTCATTTTTATATCAGTTTAAATAGAACTGTCATGTTGTTTTTTAATGGCGCTTAAAAAAGTATTCTAGTATTCCACTGAATATAGGAGCACAACTGATTTGAACTAGCCTCAGTTAACAAACTTATATTTTCAATGCTGCTCTGAATTTCCTTGCACATCTGCTTTTTACTCAGATGTGAGGAAGATAAATAATGAGGAGTTGAATATCTGGATAAAAGTACACATGAATTTAAAAATTTTGTAGTTATTGTCTACAGAAATTGCAATAGATGGTATTTCAGTTTATGTTTCCTCCAAGTATGTGTAGGCATAAAGGAGAATGCCTCTTTCTTTCACCCTTGCCCACAATGTGTAGAAACAAAATCTTTAGTTCTTTGTGCATATGCTAGGGGAAAAACAATTTGTAGTTAAAATTTAGAATTTTCTTATTAAAAATTAATTTTGATATTTTACTGTGTTTAAGACTCAGTTTCTATGAAATGTTTTTATCTCTTTCCTTGGAGGAAGAAAATGCTAGTGGCTTCAATATCCATACTTCCCTTTGTCATTTATTAAGGGACCAACCTTCCTCATAGCTAAATGTCTAAATTCTTACTGGAGGGATGTGTGTAATGTGTGAACACAAATATGTATATAATTTCTGGGTTATATTGTCTCTTTGCCTTTTCTCTTTAGTAATGATGAATATTTGTACAAGATGAGACAGCCATTTTAGATCATGGATAGAAGTTACATTTTTAGGGAAGCTGGACAACAATATAACACCTGGGCTACTTATACACACATTATTATATAAGACAGAATAAAACCCCTAATTTTAAAGCTATCTTGTTTTAGCTATTATTATTTTGGTAATTTTTTACAAAACATCTGTATTTTAACTAATATGAACAAATTATATTGGGTCATTTGTATTTTTCTTATTAATTTGTAGATACTATTATATACAAACAATAAAAAACTTTGAATAATTTATACAAAATTTTCCTCTCCAGTTTAGTATTTGTTATTTGACTTTATGATTTTTTTTACTAAAGTGAATTTTTTATGTTTGTGTTACCAAATTTATCATAAAAATTTCCTTTTATGGAATCTAGATTTTGAGTAATTTTTAATTAATATAGTGAGTAAATCGGTTTCCTGAGTTCTGTGAGCCATTCTAGCAAATTAATCTAACCCAAGGATTGGGTTGTAGGAACCTCTGATTTATAGCCAGTAGGTCAGAAAGTACAGGTAACAGCTTGGACATGTGACTGGTATCTAAAGCAGAGGGCAGTCTTATGGGACTGGAGATAGTGTCAGAATTGAATTGAATTGTAGGATAGCCAGCTGGTGTCTGAGAATTGCTTGTTGGTGTGGGAAAACCTCTCCCCCACACATTGAAATTGGGTCTCAGAATCCTTTTAACATCTTAAATTTATACAATGGTTCATGTCCATTGTATCTCAAGAAAACTGGAAAAAATAAAACAATATAGTACTACAGCCTACCATATTTGACAACCATCACCAAATTTTCTTGGGCAGATTTAAGTGTTCCTTCTATATACTTTGCATAGCATCATTTTGTTGAAAATGCCCCTACTTTCTCCCATATAGACGTTGAACTTCATAAGTGCTAGTACTGTTTACTGGTATCATCCCAGTGCCTAGGTTGCTTGATAAGTATTTACATAGAAGTGAGTAAATGTGTGGTCCTTAAGACAGACAGTTGATTTAGAATTCTATTTCATTTTCTTATAGAGGCAAATAATATATATAGAGATATTTTAACAGACTTCATTAAAAATAGAACAGCATTGCTAGAAAATAAGTGCATTAGGTATTTTGATAGATACTGATAAGGATCAAAAGTGTACATTTAGCCTATTAGGATGAATATCACTTAATTATGTTAAGAGTAAAACCAAATATCCGAGGTTATTAGCCATTTGAGATCCAGACAAATCATTTCAGAGACAAGGAGAGAAACACTATGCCACTGATTTATAAAAAGTGTCAGACTTCAGTGCAATTATAAAGGAAATATAGCTGAAAAGAAGAAAACGTGTGTCAGTTAATGTATTTTTCATCCTCAGTTCTTTATGTTTATATATATATTGCTTCAAAATATTTCTAAATATTAGAATTTCTTAGACACTATTAGAAATAATACATTTGTTTAAAATCAATTAAAAATACCCTCCAGTATTTGGAAACTTTGGCAAGAAATCAAATCTATTCAGATGCACTCTGCAAGTAGCCCTAAGACCCTATTGTACTGGTAGACATTCATTGTTGTAGTTGTTGTTTTAGCTATTCAGTGTCTATTCTCACTTCTAGTAACAACCTTCCAAAAGACAATTTCTTCTTGCAGTCTTGCAGAGAGTATCATTAATATTCATTGTCTGTCCCTAGACAAGATGTAGACAGGTAAACCCAGCGAAGCCTATTAGACTCTATCAGGACTTTGAATCATAAGTTAAGTGACCCATATGGGGGAGGGGGAGTAGAGCTGATTGATCAAAGCAGCAATAGGAGACTCAATTTGTTCTTGCTCCCTCAGCCTGTGGGGCTATATTAGCTCTTGCTCTGTGCTAGTTAAGGTCTTCAGTTCTTCCTTCAATGAATTCTACTTTCTCTCACATTAGCCAAGGTAGGTCTCTGTGAATTGCAACTAAAACACCATGAAAAGACTTGTTACAATGATTTGGTTTCAGCATTACTGAAGCACCTTCAGATCATTTTATTAGTTCAGTTTGAAAGACTTGTTACAAAGATTTAGTTTCAGCACTACTCAAGCACCTTCCGATAATTTTATTAGTTCAGTTTGAGTAACATAACTCACAATTGTCAAATTCTTTTCCAATATGAAACAAGCAAACAAGCATGGCAGCTGATCCCATATCTCCAGTGCATGGATTTCAGAACGGTTTTACCTACTACACAGGGCAAATAAAATCATGATCAAGGATGCTTAATGTTTTTAGAAGTTTATAATTTGTCAAGATTTTTCACATTATTACCTTATTTAATCCTCATAGGAACTCTGTGAAGTAGACAGAAAAGGAAATATTACTCCCATCTTCAAGGGAGGAAATTAAGTTTGAAAAAGAAAAAGGAACACTAGAGAGCTATTGAGTTAGAGGAATATATCACATAAATAAAATCATTTTGCATACCAAGTCTAAAAGTACATTGTAAAACCACATCTAGGGAAATCCTTTATTTTAATGCAATTATTTTATGTATAAGAAGCCATCCTAAAAAAAAAAAAAAAGAAGCCATCCTGCTTAAAAAAGAAAAAAAAAAAAAAAAGACTGGTCTTTCAATTCAGTGTTTGATCCCTGAATCTTCCATTCCTCAGTAAGTTCTGTTCCTACTAGTCTAGTCTAGATAATAATCTTGACTGTGTAAGATCTGATAGTAACTTTCTATTCAAATAATGTGTAGGGACATATGGTATTATTCTGACTCAAGGTTGAAGCTGATGATGGTATTTTCACCTTCAGTGGGGTCATGAAGTTCTGCACTAAAGAGACTGAGTATGGGAAAGAAGAATCTTTATTTTCTCAAGTCCACAATAGTTACTCAACCAGCAATGATTACGGAGTACAGCCAGGGGCTGACAAATAATCATTCAGGATCTATCTAATTTTAAAATTCTTTATATTAATATGTTACCATACACACACAAACACATATATGTATCTATGTGTATGCAAACATGTTTATATCTTAGAAACAGATCCAGGGAATTCTCTGGTGGTCCAGTGGTTAGGACTTTGAGGTTTCACTGCTGAGGGCACGGGTTCGATCCCTGGTAGGGGGACTCCCGCAAGCCGTGCCACATGACCAAAATTTAAAAAAGAAATAGATTCAGTTATTATTACTAAAAAGTCTGGAAAATAATATTTTATAACTATTACAGTTTAAAATATTCCCCCTTTTTATGGCTTACAGCAAATTGACTCCATTTCTTTCTGTTGTTTTCTTTTTGGAAAAAGGAAACAACTAGCTATCACCATTTCTAAAATAGACTTCATATCTCTGAAGGCCATTCTTAAATTATTCCTTAATTTCTTTTTCCCCAGGCTAAATTATCCTATTTATTTTACTTTTCTTCTTAAAGGCCTTCTGTTTCAACCTTTAATTATCTCCTTTGCTCAACCCCTGCCAAACTCACTACACATATTAAATTGCCATTGATTTTTTCATTTGGGTGCCCAGTGGGTACTCAGAACTCTACAAAGGATCTTTCATTCATATCCTTGTGATTTCAGCCAAGTACAGAAATTCTGATGTAAATTTGAACATCATTGCATATACTGTATTAGAGGTTAAAAAATGAGACCTGTGAAGGGTGACTTTTTCAGATAAAATCTGCCCCTACTATGGAGTTTTATGTTAATGTAGGGCTAGAAACTTAAATAGTTTCATTTCGTTATTCAAAAAAGTGTTACCTTCTTGTCAGATTACCCATTGCATCTGAGATTTTTAGGTTTATATGACAACATTTTGGACATTTACCTTTCATAATCATAAGAATAAAAGAAGGAAAAAATCTACAATTCAGATTGGATCTATATTTATTAATTTGTCTGTTTTCACTGCCAAGCCTAAAAAAAAAAAAAGCTAAAAAACTAGCCTGTTTTGACTGACAACTATTTTTTTTCAACAGACTCAAGCATTTTGATTTAAGTGTTAGTCTAAATAGTCAAGTTTGTGTCAATAGACACAATAGTTTTCCTTTATTTGTTTGAAGCAAGAAATTCAAGGGTTCACATTTCAGCTTTCAGGATCCTCTTTCCTTTCTCCAGTCTGTTTCCTTTTTCCATTCTCAAGCTGAGGTCATCAACTAATGCTACTGGGCAACTAGTTGCTAGTAAAACCACCTTCCATATATATCATAGGAGTGGCTATTCAACACCATTATACCTATACCTATTTTTGTGTACCTGTTATAGAACTGTAATTACTCATCCTCTGGAGCCTGGTATAATGAGTCTGCTCCCTACAAACTATGTGATTTATCTAATTTACATGACTACTTTGATCCTCAGTTTTCCCATCATCTATATTTAGTTTCCATATTGGGCTAATGTACAGATTAAAGGTAAAATACTGTGTATAAGATTCTTTGCACATTGCCTAGCATACAGTAAGTACTGCCAAAATGAATGCTATTAAAATACATAATATTTATTAATGGTATTAATTCATAAAATGGAGATACCCAAGCATAGTTGGGCAAGGCTAGTTACTATAAATGATAATCCTCAAAAACTCAGTGGATTAAATAAGTTTTTATCACACTTAGAAAAATTTAAAGCTTATCTGAATAACAAACTAAATTCTTTTTTTCTTTGAAAGTAAAACCATAGTAGAAAACATAGAAATATCAAAGAGCACATGGATCCTTTCTGGGGAAATACATAAAATCTTATTTGACTCTTAGATGTGAAATTTACTCTTGTATATTTAAAGGGAACTACTTTAGAGAAAGGAACAAAGAAGTAAAATAGAATTTAAAATATTCAAATTTCAAAATCTAATAATAAACTTTGTCTACCCTGCAGCTGACCTACCATCTTACTACTAATTAGGTTCTTAATACTTTAAAATATTAAACTGAATTTTCAGAGTTTGAGGAAGCACATAGAGAACAAGTGGAAAACATACCATAATTTGCTTCAGATGTTAGAAAAGTACAGCATGCTTTCTCTAACTGTAATCCCCTCCCTTGTAACAACATTAACTTAAAATCATTTCTAAATTGTTTTTATTTAGAAAAATGCACACACAAAGAATGTCTTTGCAAAGCCAGTGTTTTTGTTTTTTGAAGCAATCATGTATTTTTATTTTTAAAAATTATGACATGAAATGTACAAAAAGCAAAAGTATGTGTTAAGAATTGAGAAATCTGTCCATATACTGGTAAGTCAACTAAAATTTAGTGAGTAAATGATGAACATTTGGGTATAGATTTCATGGAACTGATAAAATATAATATTTTGTAATATTTACAGATAATATGCTGCCACTTCTAAGAAAATATCTGTACTTTAGATCTGGCCTTGAACTCTTGCTGTAGTGGAGAGCTTGCTGGGTGGAATACCAGGAGGTCTGGGTTCTAACCCACGTTTTCCTGGACAGCCTCTGGAAACTCAGACAGGTGTTGATTCTAAGCTTCAGTTATCCCACTAAGAAAGGAATAGCATTTGAATGGTGAAAATAATATTGTGTAACATTTGGGTGACTGCTAAATGGGAAAATACATATGAAAACACCAAGCAAGGATTTAGGCTCATGGTAGACATTCAACACGTCCATTCAATAAATTGCCCGTTCCCTACTTTAATTCCCTTCTCTTTTTCCTTCTCTACTCCATCCCTCTTCAAACCTCTAGAAATACACAGCTCTGTATAGTCTCTACAGACCCCAAGAAACCATAACTTTGAACGTCTCTGGTTTCCCTTTAAACTGAATCAGTAAGTCAATACATGCAGTTACCTCCTTACATTCTGAACATTTTTGCACATTGCCTTTTTTTATGCTTGTATAACTGCAAAAAAGTGACTTCATTTGGGAGGAGTGGGTATACAAACTGTGTATAGTAAATAATTTTCAATACAAGAACAGGTGCTAATGGCAAGAAGAGGTGCCAGTGGAACACTTGGTCCTTGACGTAGATAGAAGTAGAGCCAGACAAGGATCAGTTTGAGGAGTCCCTAGAAATTTTAGAAATGTAACTATTCTGTTTCAAAGGAGAAAAATTATAATTTTGTTGACTCTTTGATTTAAAAAGTTAAAATGCAAATCATTTGAAATGTTTCTTTTTTATATAAAATATAGGCATTTAAAATATAAAGTGTTCACAATTTTATAAAATGTTCTCATATTTTGCACCTGCAAACGATGTCTAATTAGCAATTAGTATTGGCTAAGCTTAAAAATTTTAGTAGTGCAATACAACTAAATCCCCATATTAAAAGCTGAGTTTTTTTTAATAACCTTTAGTACTAATTTTCAAACTCAAAATCAACAATGTCCTAGTTGTAATAAAACGTAACACCAATAAAGTAATGGTATAATAACTCTAATACAAGATTGCATTAATTTGAATATTAAAAACATTATGTTTAAAGTCTGATTTATAGTATCAATGTGACATGATTTGTCCTTTTAGAAGGAATGAGCATATATACCATCTCTTCTCTTTACATATCTCACGCTGTTCTATGAGAATTTATTTTCTTTATATCTTATATCCTTCTTATAAAATACATCCCTTTGGTATAATTGCACAAAATCACAATTGGTTATTTATTTTGGCTTACTGAACATTATACACATAATCTGTACATTCTGTTTCGTTCATTCATTTTTCATTTATTCATATTTATTGATTTTCTACCGTGTACTTGGCTGTGACCTAGTTGTTGGGGAGTCAATATGATGAGATTTGGTTTCAAACCTCAGGAGCTTTCATTGTATTGGGGAAATAACACAATACACTCTATTCTATACAAGAAATGATACAGGAAAATTTGAAATTATAGTAATAAAAATGGTGTGGTAATGTCACAAAATTAGACTAATTTAAATGAATGCAAGCTAAGATATCAACCCAAGTGCACGTAAGGGCTTAAACATTACAGTGCGCGTTGCGTAGTAGATGGTATTACAAAAATTGTATCGTAATATGAAGAGAAATACAATTAAATCTCTACCTAATTACACATGAAGCTTGAACTTTAGATAGACTAAAGACCTAAAAGTGAAAAGAAAAACTGTAAGGTAATTATATTAATACATGAGAGAACATTTTATTGACATAGGGTAAGAGGATATCTTTTATCTTCATTTTACAGATGAGGAAACTAAAGCACAGAGAATTTTAGAAGTTCTCTGGGGTCAGTCAGATAATACATGCATGACCCTAGTTTTGAGCTCAGTCTAACTCTGAACCCACAGTCTTAAACACAACGTTAAATTGTCTCATTTCCAATTACCTAATGCCTGTGCATATCAGGAGAGCTGTTATTTTCAAATGCACAATGATTCAAAATTCATAAATGAGTCATTTTAAATATTACTTTCTTTTTCTTTCTTTGTCAAGAAAATAGTTTCTTTATATAATTTTTGTTAAACAATTGTTTTTCTACCTCCTGTCTGTGATTTCATCCCTCTTATACACTTTCTTAGAAATTAGAATATTTATGTTCAATAGAATGGAATTGCAGTCTTGTAGATATTTATTTATTGAGGCAAATGTTGTAACTCAATCTTAATTCACCTTAGAAGACATTAGTATGTATTGCCACACTGAAAGAAAGACCAAAAGAAAAAGGGAAAGAAGCAAGGAAGTAAGGAAGGAAGGAAGAGAGGGAGGGAGGGAGGAAGAGAGGAAGAGGAAATTTTGTTGAAAATAAAATTTTCCACAAAGAAAAAAAATTGACAAATTTGACTATATTAAAATTACAAACTCTGTTTCTCAAAGGACATCCTTAAGATAGCATCCTAACTAGGTAAAGATATTTGCTATTTGGTAATATCTCCTACAGTTGAATGTACATTTACCCCATGAATGAGCCAGAAATTTTACTGCTAGGCATATACACAACAGTATCAAACACACATGTGCCAAAAGTCATGCACAAGCAAAATAGTTAATTTTTTGTTTACATTTATTCACATAATGTTTTATTTCCTTCAAATTTAACATGGTATATTATATTAATTGACTTACTAATTTTAAATAAACTTGAATCCATGAAATAAACCTAACAACATAGATTATATTACCTTTTTTATTCATTGTTGGGTTTGGTTTGTTAATAGCTAGGTTTGCATTTTTGCATTTATGTTCATGGGTAAAATTTGCATGTAAATTTATTTTCATGTACTATCCTTATTTGTTTTTGATACAGGGTTATGTTACTCTTATAAATACTGTTGGTATACATATGTTCTTTTCTATTTTCTAGAACAGTTGGTGTAAGATTAGAATCATATGACCCTAGAAGTTAAAATTTATTAGTGATGCCATGTAGACTAAGAATTTTCTTCAAAGAAAGTTTTTAACTCTTGATTTAATTCAGTTATGGAGTTATTTAGAATTTATAGTTCTTCCTTTGTCAATATACAACTTGTGTTCTAAAATTTGTCTGTTTCATATGAAGTTTCAAATGTGTTAGTATATAGTTGTTCATTATATATTAATTTATTAAATCTCATTGAAGATTAGTCTATTTTATTAGATTCCTCTTTCAAAAACCAACTTTGTTGATTCCATTTTGTCTGTTTTTGTAGTATTTCATTATTTTTACTTCTTATCCTTAATATTTCCAGTCATTTACTCTTTGGGTTTATTCATTTTCCTATTTCTAACTTTTGAATTCATTCATTTTTAGCCTTTCTGCCTTTTGATTTTCAATCTTAGGCAAATCCTAGACATTTTCTTGTAATCCCTAAACCAAAGCTTAAATTCACTGCATTTGTCAACTGCTTGCAAAGGCCTAGGGTAATGTTGCCATTCTTAATTCTGGATTTCCACATCAGTTAGATTTTGGCTAGGTCATGGATTATTTCCTTGGTATCTTACTAATGGCTCCATGTTAATTAAGTTATTATTTTTTAATGGTCACTAATAATCTTAATTGTTTTCAGCTGGATTGATGGTCCTGCTGCTTAGCCTAAAATATTCTTGAAGGTACAATGTTGTATTCTTTCCGTAGGTGAAATCATCCCATTATTTTGGATATTTTTCTTAAAACCTGTCTTATTCCTTTACTTGTGTTGCCTCTTTTTTTACACTGTATCCAATTTTTATTTTATTCTCAACATTGAAGCAAACATTAGATACAGTATGCAACCACTATTTAGCCGATGTAAAAACTTGAAAACTTCTTTTTCTGTGGGATGAATTGGGAGATTGTGATTGACATAAATAAACTAATATGTATAAAATAGATAACTAATTAGAACCTGCTATATAAAAAATAAAATTCAAAAATTAAAATAAAAGAATTGTAAGCAAAAAAAACCCCAAAACTTTTTCTTCATTTTGCCCAGCCAATGATTCATTATATTTGAAATCAGAACTTTTATCATTCAAAATATTATATCTTTTTTCATGGTATCAGAGAATACCAGTGCTGAAACAGACAATACCTTTTAAGGCAATACTTTTAAGGCAAAGTCTCTTTGCCTTAAAATTAAAGGCAAAAATTTAATTTTGCCTTAAAATTAAAAGATTTGTTTCTCACTCAGATTTATTTATTTCTTACTCAGTCCAACTGGCAGCCGGATTCCATGTGGTGATTCAGGAATCCATGCCCCTTCCATCTAGTAGATTCTCAAGTCTTCCCACTCAATCCTCTGCATCTGGCTGTGAAATGATTGGGGATTGGTGGCTGTCACAGGAGATTTGGTGGACCATACCTGGAAGTGTAGAGCATTTCCATCAGCAATCCATTCGCCATAGTCACATGGCTTCATATAGAGAGAATGTTGGCTGGGAAATGTAGAAGCACTCATTGTTCTTTCCACAGCCAAATTAAACAGTTACCAAAATAATAGTAAATTAATTGAAAATGACAGAAACAAATAACAACTTGGAAAATTGCCTCAATCTGTGTGGCTAGGTTGTCTATCAGCAAGACAAAATGATACAAATGCAAATAATTCAGCACCCCCTTGGGCTATAAAATTGATTATAGACATTTGCATGGTATCATCTTCAAGAATATAGTCACAGCTCTGCATATCCCTTTATGTAACTAGTTATGGAATATTATAAAAAATTGTTTGTTTGTTTTAAGCCAAGTACTAGAAGAACTGTTAAGATTTTTCTTTCTGTTCGGGCTTTTTCAGTTCGCAACTGCATAAATAATCCAAACTTGGCCTGATTTGATTTTCTAGTGATACTCAAAGGATTAATTAGTGTCTTGCTTCCTTTCAAACTAACTGACCATTGGACTTTCATCTTTCTTCCTATTTTGCAGATATCTTACATTAATGATAATAGTAACTCTCATAATAAGCACTCATTTCAGATTTCAAATTGCTAAAATCTGTTCTTCATTTATTATTTAAATTCATTTGTGTATATATATTCACAAATTTGGGGGGAAGTATATACATTCAGCAGTATCTGATAAATTGTTTATTCATCATAGCAATGAAATCAGTTTAAAAATTCTAACATTTTACTCTGCTAAGGTTTGTAGTCTGCAAAAGACTTAGTTTCCAGTCTTACCTGCCATTGATCTTGACTCTATTCTTACATATTGTGTGCTGACCATTTAAAATGAATAGTGAAGGATTATAATTCTTGTTTGGAATATTCGTTTTCATTTTCTCTGTGGTATCCTTAATTTGGTTTTACTAAATTAGAGTAGGAGCTATGTTTTTTTTTTTTTTTAACTTGTTTTAAAAAAATGTTACACCATCTTTTAGTATTCTTATATCCTCCTTATTAGACTTATTTTTATGACCTTTTCCTTGTTGGATTCTAAACTTTTTTATTCACTTCTAATTTTGATGTATTTGTCTATTCCAGGGTACTAGAGCTATTAAAGTATGCATTTTAGAAGTACAGTTAATATTTTCTACCCTCTCCTGTGATATTACCTGTCTTTCCAAAACTTTCTTCTTCAAGACTCAACATTCCAACTACGTCACCCTGAAGCCTTTTCCCACCTCCCCATTTGAGTTGACTATACATTCTCTGTTCTCCCAGAGAGATTATTTATATTTTTATCATTGTACTAAACAAAGACATAAGAAGTAAAAAAAAAAAAAAGGGTATATATCCTTCATGAACATACAAGTGATAATCTATAGTGAAACATTAACACATCAACTCAGCAATCTATTAAAAGCTAATATATCATGATCAAGTAAGTTTATCCAAGAAATGCAAGCTTGGTTAAACATTTTTCTTTAATTAAACAATGTAAATAGATAGCTAGTGGGAAGCAGCCGTATAGCATAGGGAGATCAGCTTGGTGCTTTGTGACCACCTAGAGGGGTGGGATAGGGAGGGTGGGAGAGAGGGAGATGCAAGAAGGAAGAGATATGGGAACATATGTATATGTATAACTGATTCACTTTGTTATAAAGCAGAAACTAACACACTATTGTGAAGCAATTATATTCCAATAAAGATGTTAAAAAAAAATTTAAAATAGGACTACCATATGACCCAGCAATTCCACTCTTGGGTATACATAAAAAAACAAAAACAAAACAAAACAAAAAAACAATGTAATTCACCATATCAACACGCTAAAGAAGAAAAAAAAATGTTACCACCTTGTAGATGCAGAAAAAGCATTTGATGATTTTTTCCTAAGATTGAGAACAAATAAAGGGTATCTGTTATTGTCATTCCAATTCAACAGGGCCCAGTCCATCCGGTAAAACAGGAAAAATAAATAAAATGCATGGGTATTGGGAAGAAGGAAATACAATTTTCTCTATTTGTTCACAACATGATTATCTACATAGAAGATGCTAAAGAATCTAAAAAAGAGCTACTAAACAAATAAGTATAAAGCAACATCACCATATACAAAGTTAATTTTAAAAAATCATTTGTATTTTAAACACTAGCAAAGGAAAACTGAAAATTTTAAAAGGTATTATTTATAATAACAAGTAACATGGAATATCTAAGTATATAGCTAAAAATATCTGTAAGATTTATATGCTGAAAACTACAAACATCAATGACAAAAATAAAAGAAGTCTAAATAAGTGAAAAGAAAAACTATGTTCACAAATGGAAAGACTGAATATATTGTTAAGATGTATTCTCCCCTAATTGACATGTAGATTTGATGCAATACCCATCAATATCCCAGCGGGGTCTTTTTCTTTTCTTTTTTTTTTTTTTTTTTTTGGTAAAAGCTAATTCTAAAATTAAGACAGAGACAAAAAGAATTAAAAATACCCTTTCCTGCCAAAAAAAAACACCTTTCAAAATCAAGAACAAACTTCAAAAACTTACGTTACTTGATTTCAAGACATAATGAGACAATGTAGTATTGGTATAACAATAGAAAAACCAATAAAACAGAATACAGAATGCAGGAATAGACCCAATATATATGATCAAATAATTTGTTTTTTACTAAGTTGGAAGACTCAAAAAGCTGCACATTACATGATTTCATTTATGTGACATTCTGGGAAAGGTAAATTTAGGAACTTAAAACTGATCAGTGGTTGCCAGAGGTTGAACAATAAGGAAAGGGATTGATTTTAAAGAGTCAGACATGTGAAATTTTTGGTGTGAGTAGAGTATTCCATATTTTGTTTTCTTCATTGAATTGTGATGATTTAAGAATGGTGAACAATTGAATATTAGATGGTATTAACAAATGAATTACTTTTGATTTGGGGTTGAGGATGTGATGTGAAATTGTGGTAACGTATATAAAGAGATAAACTCGGTGATAAATATATGAGGAATCATTGCACTATTTTAACTGTATTGTATTTTATGGAAAATGACCTATCCCCAGCATAAGGTATAGTCATTTATTGAAAACTATTGGCCTTTCTTCCTAAATTTGAAAAAAGAATTAATATCTGACTTTCATGTTCCAATAAAATTTATTAAAATACTACCTGAGAATTAAGTTTGGTATGGGAAGAAGGAACCCACAATAACTTATTTACTTCATGAAGACAGTAGGAAGTTTCCATTATTTAGGATGTGGGTATGAACGATCCTTCACTGAGAGATAGTGACTTTCCATCACAATGTACTGTGATTTACCATCTGAATAAAAACAATAATGCAAGGAGACAAAATAAGGTAACAGAACAAAGCAACAGAGTCATTCTGTCAGTGGATTAAATTGATATTTTGTACAACCCTACAGAAGGTGTTAAAGGTCCCTGCTGAGCTATGTAATAGCAATTCAAGGCACCCTATAGATAGTTCCAATTCAAAGTCAATCATTAGAAGGAAGAAAAAAAAAAGATACCCAGACTTTAAAGAAAAAAAAGAAATAAAAACCAGAAGGAAAGGTCAATGACTTTCTGCATGTTCAACATTAATCTTTTCTACTTTATTAAAAACAAATATATTAACGTGGCAATCATATCAGTCATATTCTCAGTTTGTGATTATGCTGATATCCATTAAATCTATGCATTGTACTTGTAGGCTGCCAAAAAACTGAGCTGACAAGATTTACCATTAGTTTTTCAAATAAGAGCCTCAGAAAACATTATGAATAAATATTATTATCCATTAAAAGAGACTGTTTTGTTTTTATAGGAGAAAAAGATTTTAAATATTTAATGAAATCAATAGGAAAACATTCCTTATTATTTTGTAATTCACTACTCTACATTAGATCAGATTTACTAGTCAAAAGGGAGCACCGTTTACATGCAACAATATAGTAGATGAATGTTACCCTACATATCATTAATAATTATGTGGCATGGACCCTGAGGATATCTAAATCTCTAGGATATTAGTGGTTATAATTTTGAAATTATTTTATTTCTTGCAAAAAAAATCGTTAAAGTCAATTGAATTTCACTATTTTTAAAAGGATTAATATTTAAATGATGGAGCAGTTATAGAAAAGTCTATTACCTGTGGCCATGCATGGAGCTCCTTCTCGATGAGTAATACTTTGTAAGTGGCTGCCTGGAAGTGATTTTTTAAGTCTTAATTTTCCATAAATCTAACTGTTTATTTTTATAAATAGCTAAATTAGACTGATTTATATAGATTTAACTGCATGCTTCCAGTTTGCACAAAGAAACATAATTGAAATGATTTGCTGGCTTCAGACTGTCTCCAGCAATGCGAGAAACCAGCCAACATGCAAACATAACCAACATCACAGCAGAGTCATCATAAGAGTAGATAAAATGTACTGAGAGCTTGTTATGTACTGGACAAGGTTCTAAGCATCTAACAAATACCTCAAATAATCCTCACAACCATCCTGTGAGAAAGGTGCTATTATTGTCTCCACTCTTCAGATGAGGAGTATAGATTCAGGGAGTTTAAGTAGCTTGTCCTGGTAACACAGCTGCCAAGTGAGATTTTAGCCCAAGAATTTTGGCTCTAGGGCCTGTGCTTTTAACCAGCTCATTAATTTTTACCGAGATTCCTGAGCTAACACATAGAAAGTATTTTAACAGTGTTTTTGTCACATAATAATGGCTCAAAAGTTTTAACCAAAATATTTTTTTAAAGAAATAAAGTATATGACATTTATTTCAAGTGAAAATTGTAGTGCAGAAGAGGGAGAGTATACCAGAGCAAATAAGGACTGTATAATGTCCCTCACTCCTATGACTTGTTGCTGTCTCATAGGGAACCTGAAATTTGAATATGAAAATCAAAGCCAAAGTCGATGGAGCCTACTCTCAACAAATCTTAGCCCTGGGGTCTCAACTAACTCATATTAAGAATGTAGGTCAGCTGGAAAATCAGATTTTTCCCTGAGTTTACAGACATTCAAAGTTCTAGGCCAGTTGTGAAAAGAAAACCAAAACAACAACACAAAAGCAAAAGCCTTTCCCTTAGGCAAACTGGAGTAGTCTCAGCTGATTCCAGAACTTTAAGGTTAAAATATTCCGCTCAAGGGTGAAGTGTGACTTAAATACTCAAGACATAAGCAATAATAAACAGCTACAGATTTCTAAACTTCTTTGTGAAAGAAATGATTCTACCACTTTTTTTTCTCTCTCCTTATCAAGAAGCAAAATTCACCCTCTGCTCTTGTGTTTTCCTTTTGGAATTTAAGCCCACTTACAGAAAAACAAGTAGTAATAGTTCTGATCAATAAAATGTTTATTCTTAACTGTTACTACAGTCTAGGAAGATAAATGACATAGATTAAGCAGATCTGCCTTTAGAATTTGTTAGGCCTATAGCAGGAGTACAAATAGAGCTCATATACCTTATGTCTAAATATATTACCTTATATATCAAAATTATTTGATTTAGGTGAAATTCTGAAAATCTATTTATTTTTGAAAATTTAATTAAATCTTATATACGCTCAAGAAAATATTTTTTAATTAACTTTTATTGGAGTATAGCTGCTTTATAATGTTGTGTTAGTTTCTACTGTACAGCAAATTGAATCAGTTATATGTATATATACATATATCTGCTCTTTTTTGGATCTCCTTCCCATTTAGGCCACCAGAGAAGTGAGCAGAGTTCCCTGAGCTATACAGTAGGTTCTCATTAGTTATCTTTTTTATACATAGTATATGTAGTGTATATATGTCAACCCCATCTCCCAATTCATCCCACGCCCCCTTCCCCCCTTGGTGTCCATACATTTGTTCTCTACATCTGTGTCTATATTTCTGCTTTGCAAATAAGATCATCTATACCATTTTTCTAGATTCCACATATATGTGTTAATATATAATATTCATTTTTCTCTTCCTGAAGTACTTTACTCTGTATGACACTCTCTAGTTCTATCCATGTCCCTACAAATGACCCAGTTTCGTTCCTTTTTATGTCCAAGTCATATTCCATTGTATATATATACCACATCCTCTTTATCCATTCCTCTGTTGATGGACACTTAGGTTGCTTCCATGTCTTGGCTATTGTAAATAGTGCTGCAATGAACATTGGGGTGCATGTGCCTCTTTGAATTATGCTTTTCTCTGGGTGTATGCTCAGTAGTGGGATTGCTGGGTAATATGGTAGTTCTATTTTTATTTTTTAAGGAACTTCCATACTGTTCTCTATAGCGGCTGTATCAATTTACATTCCCAAAACAGTATAAGAGGGTTCTCTTTTCTCCACACCCTCTCCAGCATTTATCGTTTGTAGATTTTTTTGATGATGGCCATTCTGACTGCTGTGAGGTGATACCTCACTGTAGTTTTGACTTGCATATCTCTAATAATTAGTGATGTTGAACATCTTTTCTTCATGTGTTTGTTGGATAGCCGTATGTCTTCTTTGGGGAACTGTCTATTTAGGTCTTCCACCCATTTTTTGATTGGGTTGTTTGTTTTTTTAATATTGAGCTGCATGAGCTGCTTGTATATTTTGGAGATTAATCCTTTGTCAGTTGCTTCATTTGCAAACATTTTCTCCCATTCTGAGGGTTGCCTTTACATCTTGTTTATGGTTTCCTTTGCTATACAAAAGCTTTTAAGTTTAATTAGGTCCCATTTGTTTATTTTTGTTTTTATTTTATTTTATTTTATTCATTACTCTAGGAGGTGGGTCAAAAAAATCTTGCTGCGATGTGTCAAAGAATGTTCTGCCTATGTTTTCCTCTAAGATTTTTATAGCGTCTGGCCTTACATTCAGACCTTTAATCAATTTTGAGTTTATTTTTGTGGATGGTGTTAGGGAATTTGATTCTTTTGCATGTAACTGTTCTAGTTTTCTGAGCACCACTTATTGAAGAAGCTGTCTTTTCTCCACTGTATATTCTTGCCTCCCTTGTCATAGATTAGGTGACCATAGGTATGTGGGTTTTTCTCTGGGCTTTCTATCCTGTTCCATTGGTCTATATTTCTGTTTTTGTGCCAGTACCATACTGTCTTGACTACTGTAGCTTTGTAATATAATCTGAAGTCAGGGAGCCTGATTCCTCCAGCTCCATTTTTCTTTCTCAAGATTGCATTGGCTATTCAGGGTCTTTTGTGTTTCCATACAAATTATAACATTTTCTGTTCTAGTTCTGTGAAAAATGCCATTGGTAACTTGATAAGGATTGCAGTGAATCTATAGATTGCCTTGGGTAGTGTAGTCATTTTCACAATATTGATTCTTCCAATCCAAGAACATGGTATATCTCTCCATCTGTTTGTGTCATCTTTGATTTCTTTTATCAGTTTCTTATAGTTTTCTGCGTGCAGGTCTTTTGCCTCCTTATGTAAGTTTATTCCTAGGTATTTTATTCCTACTGTTGCAATGGTAAATAGGATTGTTTCCTTAATTTCTCTTTCTGATATTTCATTGTTAGTGTATAGGAATGCAAGAGATTTCTGTGTATTAATTTTGTATCCTGCGACTTTACTAAATTCACTGACTAGCTCTAATAGTTTTCTGGTGGCATCTTTAGGATTTTCTATGTATAGTATCATGTCATCTGCACACAGTGACAGTTTTACTTCTTCTTTTCCTGTTTGGATTCCTTTTATTTCTTTTTCCTCTCTGATTGCCGTGTCTAGGACTTCCAAGACTATGTTGAGAAATAGTGGCGAGAGTAGACCTTGTTTTGTTCCTGATCTTAAAGGAAATGTTTTCAGTTTTTCACCATTGTGAATAATGTTTGCTATGGGTTTGTCATATATGGCCTTCGTTATGTAGAGGTAGGTTCCCTCTGTGCTCACTTTCTGCAGAGTTTTGATCATAAATGGGTGTTGAATTTTGTCAAAAGCTTTTTCTGAATCTATTGAGATGATCATGGGGTTTTTATTCTTCAGTTTGTTAATATGGTATATCACATTGATTGAATTGCATATTTTGAAGAATCCTTGCATCCCTGAGATAAATCACACTTGATCAATGGTATATGATCCTTTTAATGTGTTGTTGGATTCATTTTGTTAGTATTTTGTTGAGGATTTTTGCTTCTATGTTCATCAGTGATATTGGCCTGTAATTTTCTTTTCTTGTGATATCTTTGTCTGGTTTTGGTTAAGAAAATAAATTGATTCACAATTTTAGTATTCAGTACCCATCTAGTTGCTCATGTAAATAATCAGTATTATGCTTTGCACATGTTATGTCTATACATACATGTACACAAATGTAGGGGGATTTTTGAAGTGAAAAATATTCTTCAACTGTCAAACAACTGTTGGGAATACCTTACTCATACATGAGTAATACCAGAACCACAAATTGCAATACAAAGATAAGGCAAAAATTTGATATTAGACAATACTGAGAAATGGTACTTTGGTATGCAAGAATATATTCCATTCATGCCATCTGAAAGGAAAGATTGACAAGTCTATTTATCCGTCTTTTACTTACATAAGGACTTCTACTGCTGAAATTCTGACTGCAGCTGTAAACAGTGTTTGTCCCTGACCTATAAAACTTCATGGCATTTGAATGCAGTGCCTTTTGTTTTTACAACATAGGTGAAGGAAGGATGTGTGTAAGCGATTTGCTTGGGTCTGAACAGTGTTAATCATGAGAGCCTAAGTTAAGATTACTCCTTTAGGGCTTCCCTGGTGGCGCAGTGGTTGAGAGTCCGCCTGCCGATGCAGGGGACACAGGTTCGTGCCCCGGTCCGGGAAGATCCCACATGCCGCAGAGCGGCTGTGCCTGTGAGCCATGGCCGCTGAGCCTGCGCGTCTGGAGCCTGTTGCTCCGCAACGGGAGAGGCCACAACAGTGAGAGGCCTGCGTATCGCAAAAAAAAAAAAAAAAAGGAGTCATTAAAACTTAAATCAAAAAGGAAATAATAAATAATCTTTCCCCTACTAGATACTCCTTAAAACACATGTCAAGGATGGTAAATACAAACAACTGAACTGAGCCACTTAACTGTTCATGGCATTTACCTAGATTTCATCAAGTTAGCCAAAGTACCTCCAAAACTAATAAAAGTCAACTGTTGTCAACAATTTTTTTCTGTCAGAGAATATAGGGAGAATATGTGAACTTTGCAAAATAAAGTATATAAAATGCTGTAAGAGAGGTCTTCCTTTTCATTAGAATTAAGACTATTAAAATGCCTGTTGTTTATTTTCCTTTCTGGTTTTGAAAGATCAGTGATTTTCATAATTGATTTTGGAATTCTAATCCTTTTATACTGCCTATTTCAACTTGTGGCCAACATACTGAGACACAAATTGCTATTAAGTTGTCATGGTGCTGGGTATCAATATTACTTATTATATAGATTGTCCAATATATGGTGGTAATTTTTCTAAAATGCTAAAAGCCTGAAAATATGTAGTGATTTCAATCATTTTTATGAGTGGTTCATTATAAAATCAAAAGCAAAATCTAACCCAAGCACATTTGAATCCATTCCTGTATGTTTGGGGTCGATTGTTTTAAGCATCTTCCCAACTTAAAAAAACAAAAATAAAAATTGATCATTAAACAAAGCAAATAATAGTAAAAATACATCCTGTTTGTTAGAATGTGTTGTATCCATTACATTTTGAACTGAATTTCAATTTCCTAAATGCCTTTTCTCCTCTAATCTCAGTTGAAAAAAATCAAATCTCACTTCTTCTTCCTGGGAGGTAAACCAGAAAATACATTTTTAGTTTGTATCAGAGATAGAAAAAACTCCTCATTTAAAACATTCTTGTGGAAAAAGACCAATTCCTTGGCAATGTTTGCTAATATAAACTAAGGTGTGTCTGTGAGATTCTATGTCTTTAAATTAATCAAACTGTAAGTTTCAGGAAAATACTAGACATGCCCCACTATATTTCCATTGTCTAGCATGGCTGAATGAATAAATAAGGAAGCCCTCTGCTTTTAAACATTTAAACTCTCCTGTTTCTCAAACTACTGTCATAATTTTCCTTTTAACTCTTTCCTCAAAATTTTAAATGCTTCCCAAAAATCTATAAAATAAAGTGAAAATAAAATTGTGAGGCATATACACATTAGAGAATACAGGTAAGGAGGCTGGCCCTTGGATTAGACGGCCTACATTTGATCCTAATCCGGACTCTTAGATGTTTATTTTTAGGTGAGTCACTAAAATCTTCCAGATCCAGTATTCTTTTTGATTCTTTCTGGATCTATAAATAGTACATCATCTCTTTGGGTCATCATGATTGCATGGCATGCAGTAATCACCCAATTAATGTTATATACTATTATTTTTATTCTGTTCCACCTTAGAATCCAAATACTGCCTTGAGCTGGCATCAAACTGCTTTCCTAGCTTCAGCTCACAGTAGATTCTCACTATTCTTTAGAAAGAACACTTGGTTACTGACCATTTTTAAAAAGTTATTCTGCTAACTTTACATCTCTAGAAAATTTTACATCTCTAGGCCTGTTTATCCTGCTGCCAAAAAAAAAAAAAAAAATCAGTTCAAGTTAAATCTCTTTTATGAAAGCTTTTCATAACCATCCAGATCTTTGCAAGTACTTTCTTCTTAATTATACCATAATGTTGATTTTAAATACCTTTAGAGACAAAAAAATTTATCTCCTTTTTTATCCCCAGGTTTAAATCGCCAGTGTCCTAACTAAAGCTGAACTTAAATATGATAAAAGTCTCCTCTCTCACTCTTGCCTCTTGCTCTGTTACAATTTTAAAAGATTTTTTTTGTTTTTATAAGATTATTATTATCAAGCTGGTCTTCTCTTGCTCAGAATATATCCAAATATACATTGAAATGTGTTAGCAGAATAGACTTTGTACTCTCCTATTATCTCATGAAAAAAATGATTGTCATTAAAATGAAAATATAGGCCTATTTATATGAATTACTGTGTTCATCATCAGTTCAGAACAACAGTTTGAGCTATTAATGGTAGTCTATAAACAAAAATGAAATAAATTATACTAATGCAAAATTGATCCAAGAAGAAGACAAGAGTGTGATGTACTAATTTCAAATAAATTCTTTTCAGGTAAATAGTGCCTAGTACATTAGAGCTCTAATTCATGTAATAAACACCAATCATGTCTAGGAAAGGTTAATTCTCTTTATAATGGATGCAATTTCCTTTGTTCTTATTGATTGAAGGTATGCCTGTGAAAGACCAATGTGATTTAAATCGTTCTTTTTATTAGTCTGACACTGCAGAACTTGCTTTTTATTTTACTTCAGTAAAAACTTATGATATTACTATGCATGGCTGATATGAATTCAACCAATCTATTTTGTATCAGTTATGTATTAGAGAATAAATTGTAATGCTGAATACAGTCCTGATTTGTAAATGAAAGAACTATGTTCTGACCATGTATCTGTCTATTCCTAAGCAAATTTAGATAATATGAACAGAATTATGGGTCCTAGATAGGTCAGAAAATTCATTAAGAGTTTTGGAGGCACCTGAACAAGTATAAACACAGGAATATCAGACTGTTATGCAAAATAGTAAAAGTACTTTGTGTAATATATTTGAAATATTATATAGGCAATTGGATTTAAAACAAGTTAAAGGAAGTGAAGATGCTAACTTTAACAGGCAGATATTTCTTGGTTTTCTTAATAAAGGTAGTAATATTTTACTGGCATAGCTATAATTGAAGTATTTATCATTTTTACATTTATTTTAAATTATTCATTATACAGATGCCAATTTTTACATGGAACTTTAAAATTTTTCTGTAATATACTTCATTTATGAAATTTTAAATTATTCAATGGTGAACAACTTCATGTAGTGCACTGTTAAACTTTAATCAACTTTTCCTTTCTGCCTGTTCTCATCTCAGCTATTTCTTATTTCTGCCTGTCAGACTTCATAATCCCTCCCTCTCAATGTTTGCTATGTTCTTGATTCAATAACCTGTTGCTTTTACTATATCTTTGCAATGGCATTTAACTCCTCATGCTTGCATGTTTATTTCCCCTTTACACTTACCCTTCTACCTGTTTACAGATATATTTATAAAAAATCATTAAAAATGAAGCTAGAACAAAATGTGTCTTTGTTTAATATTAGATATATAGATACAGATATAGAAATAGCTATAGATATATTATATACATACCCATTACCATCACAGCAAATGTGAAATGTCCACATACATCATCTTATTCATACATTATGCCATAGACGTATAATTGGAGATCAGCTCCTAGGAATGTCACATTCTAGGCATATATTCAACATTTGATTATATCAAGATTAGTTCCTAGTGTGTTTGCTTGCCCTGCTTGGCCCTTCAACCAAGAGTCACTAGTTATGAGTTAGCACTGGGTTCTAGAAATGGCATTGTATATTAGTGTATGTGATCACCTCTTGTGTGTGAATTTTCATCCATCTACTTCTGAACCCTGGCTTTAACATGTTATACATTCTCCTGTATTGACTATAAATGTTATCTAAGCCTGCATTCCAAAGTATTACGTCTTTCTTTTTAGTTTTTCTCCTGCTCTAGCTTTCTGAAATACTTTACACAGTTAATTTTACTCTTACTGTGGTTTGAATGTTTGTGTCCTCTTAAAATCGATATTTTGAAATCCTAACCCCCATAGTTGATGGTGTGAGGAGATGGGGTTTTGGGGAGATGAGTAGGTCATGAGGGAAGAGCCCGCATAAATAGGATTAGTGCCTTTATTAAAGAGGCTCCAGAGAGATCCCTTGCCCCTCCTACCATGTGAAGGCACAGCAAGAAGTCAGCCGTCTGCAGCCCAGAAGAGGGCCTTCACCAGAATCCCATTATGCTGGCACCCTGACCTAGGACTTCAGCCTCCAAAACTGTGAAAAATACATTTTTATTGTTTATAAGCCCCCCAGTTTATGGTATTTTGTTATAGCAGCTTAAATAGCCTAAGACACCTCTGCTTGAAACTTTTCTTACTTAGATTTTATTTCACTGGAATATGTTGGTCCTTGTGTTAGGGCATTAATTTCTTTCTTTTCATATGTATACTTTGCTGGAGATTCAAGCTTTTCAGGCTTTTCCACCCTCTTACCACTCTCTACTTAATATTTGTATATCCTCATTCACTGCTATTGCTTCAACTGAGAAGGAAAAAAAAATAGCTATCGAATTGAGAATCAGGAGACCTGAGAACTAATCTTGCTTTGGCACAAACTAGTCTGTGACTGTGGAATTGCCATTCCATTTTTCCGTGCTTTGTAGTGCATAATAATTCTCCACATTAGAGATTCGCAGTGTTCATTAGTGAATTAAGGCTTTGAGAAGTCCTGTGAGGTAAAGAAAAAACAAAGGAAGAGAAAAAGGAAAACTCTTGAGTTTAACTCAGAAACTCCAAAAGCTATATTATTATATAACACTGAACTATCAATAATAAATCACTCAATTCCATTCATTTTTCTTGTCCACAACAAAAATTTAGTTCAAACTCTCACAATATTAAAGTCATATTTGATTCCATCCATAATTTTAGTAACCACATAGAATTGATAACCAGACTTTTTTGTTTGCTCTAGTAACTGTTTTTGGAACCCATCTTGACTTCTCATTGTCATCACCATTATTCAGGTTCTTATGCCCTCATAGATTTCAATGGAGGATGCTTAACTGACTCCCTTACACCCTTAAATCCTTGTATTCCATTAATGTTAGTGAAACACTGTTTTGATAGAACCTCTTCAATGTTTCCCTATTGCTCAAAGTACAAACCTAACAGGTGAATTGAGTATCTCTCACACTCTTTAATATCTTTTCTGGCTTCTACATATAGGTAAATATACATCCAACTTTCTGACCATAGGTCTGGTTTACACCTGTTTTCCTCAGCATAATTAATTTCCCTTTTCATTCTCAAAAGTGCCCCATTTTGGACAATACATTATGTAATTATCTTATCTATATGCCTTCTATTTTCTGGTAAGTTTAATCAGTTATCCCAAATCAAACTTCATTATTTTCTGTTTCCCTTTACCAGCTTTGAATTTTTTTCTACCTATGAAACTTCTACCAGTATCCAAAGGCTAAATCGAATACCTCCTACTCTAGAAAATCTCATATTACATGATTTCTAGTTCTTCACTTTTCTATTTGCATAAGCTGTATGATACACATCTTATTAATGTATCTCCCAAAATATATTTCCTAAAATTTAATTTGGCTTCCAGCTGTTGACTGATTAAAATAAATTTATCAGACATTCAGTATTTTCAAAGTGAAAAACTGTTCATATTACTTTCATGCTCAACAGCTTTCAGGAGATTCTCCACCAAAAAAAAAAAAAAAATTCAAATTTTAAAGAAGGAAGAGAAAGCCTTGCTTAACTTTCTAGCTGTATCTCTCAGCATTTCCCAGCATATCCTCTGATTTCTAGTCATTCCAAACTATTTACTTGGGATACATCATGCTCTTTTATACCTGTGTTTTTGCACACGTAAACCATCTGTTTTTGGAGCAATATCAATTATCTGGGAATATGAATATGAAAATTTTATATTTCTTCCAGTCATTGCCCTGAACTAAAATAGGTCAAATTGCACTTTTTCTTCCCAGCTAGGCAGCTTACATAAATGCACAATCACTTTCTGCCTTTGAAATTAGTTCATTCCACTTTAAACTCCAATCTCTTATTCTGTTCTAAACTGGTCCCGAAACCCAGTGCAAACTAGACCTGTGCTTGTGGAAGAGGGCTATTCAGCTTTTACTGCCTCCTCGTCTTCCTCCTCCAAATTCTGCATCCTCCATGTTTGAGGACAGAAAAGAAAGATGTGGCATAGGGGTGGGGGCATTTCTCTTTACTTAATTAGGTTGGAGTTTGCAACTCTCCCATAGGCATCAAACTCCTTTTCCTATCTGGAGCATGTTGGTGGATTCTTTCTACGGCATCTACTCTATCCCTGAGAATCATTCACATCCTTGCCTCTACAAGAGGAGAATATAAGCTGCTTCACTGCCACCCATATAAAAACCCAGCGACTTTCACCACCATAGTCACCCCCAGCATGATCTTCTCCAAATATAATTGGAAGCGGGCAAGAGGAAGCAGATTCTGGCAGGCTTCTTTTTCTGGCTCTCAGTGAGCCTTGGCAATGGAGAAAGGACGTACTATTCACTAATTCTGGAGCATCAGGAAAATGTCTCATCCAATATATCATCAATTATTTGCTATCCCCTTTCTGGGCTTGCACCTTTTCCTTCTGTAGCCAGTGAATTCCTACTCATTTCTTAAGTTTGAACTCTCACATATTATTTTCCCTGTGAAATTTTTTTCTCGTTCTTCTAGACAGATTTAACTCCTGTGTCAGAACTTTTCTTCGTGTCCTTTCCATAGTTCCACTACAGTTTGCATCATATTTGTCTATATTGTTTGTAGTTCCTTGCTCCTTAATGCAAATCTGGCACCATCAAAAAGCCCAACCCTGGACCACATTAAATAACCAGACAAAAATCCAATTGCAGATATCCAGATTCCATTTCCAAAATGATATTATTCCATCTTCATATTCTCTGATCTGAAACTCTTTGGCTTCTACTCTTTTGATTTTTTCCTACCACACACCAAAAAAAATTTTGAAGGACTAGAAATTTACCATTAGTAAAATAAATATCTATCCTCATGTAGCTTACACTCTAATAGACAGTTTACATTCATTATTCAAAGTACTAATATTTTCATTAAACATATTACAAGTCACCCTCAGATTTGATCAGCATGATGCTAAACTTAACTGAGCATGGAAAACAGTTCAAAAAGGTCCAAGGGCAGAGGCTGCATCGGAAGGCAGGGGGTTTTCCCTCAGATAAAGCAGGAAATATTTACAAAAATGAATGAAAAAGAAATGAGCATAAAAAAATGAAGAATGAAGAAATAAGGAGAGTGTAAAAAGTTTAAGAAAGGATAGAGGATAAATAGAGGTTAGAGATGTAAAAAAAGCAGAATGGCTGAAGACTCGGTTCTGTCTATCCCTCCTACCTGTCTATTCCTCACAATAATCAGGTATGTCAAGGGATAAAACTTTATATTAGTACTAGCCTAAAATGTGATTAGACAATATACCTGCTAGGAGGAGAATGAAATCTGTAATGAATTCCCAAACCAATGATTTAGATTATCTAGGTCAAAAGTTTTCTTCATGTTCTTAGGCAATGGCAAGTTTCCTTTGCTGTACTTCCTTGAAGTATTCCTACATGGAGTACACATTTGATAGCTATAAGTCAAACTTTAATTCATTTTTATAAATTTAGGATGTGGTTTTGGTTGTGATATTTTAAAGATTTTTAAATCAGCTCATTGAGCCATTGTAGGACCATGTTACAAAAATAGCAGTAATTTATCTCTTCAGAATGGCATGGTGGAGAATGGAGAATGGATTTTGGGACTGTGGCCTATTTGTGATTGATGAAGCAAGATTTGTCAATTATGAGACTTAACAGATCCCAGATCTCCTAGCTACTGTGCCTTTCTTACTCTAAAAAAAAATCAGATCTGCTGGTCGCCAGCATATAGACTTGCTGAGATTCAGAATAAAAATGTGAGGGGAATAAAACGTTTATGAATGCAGTACTCGTAAATCAACTATATATAGGGTTAATAAGCCACATTTGGTAACAATATCTCAAGTTTTAGAGGAAAGGGAAGTATTTAAGGGGTTTTATTTATCTAACAAGCTTTGTGTTATAGTCCAAATTTTCTCTAAATTTGGTAAA
Organism: Delphinus delphis; assembly: GCF_949987515.2. Classification (NCBI taxonomy): domain Eukaryota; kingdom Metazoa; phylum Chordata; class Mammalia; order Artiodactyla; family Delphinidae; genus Delphinus; species Delphinus delphis. The sequence goes on along the minus strand of NC_082693.1, from coordinate 59,396,177 downwards.
ATCCAACTCACAACCTAGTCAGAAAGTCTAGGCTAGAATAGTGAAGTCAGAACTTACTATGGAATGTCCTTATTAAATCTTAGTGCTAGCTGACAGTCTGTAAAATCTTGCTACTCCAAATAATGAAATAATACATGGAAGAACTTTTGTTACATTATAATTAGTAAGTTTCTCCATGAATTAAAAGCCAATCCTATCAGACTGTTTTCAAGAACATTATATTTCTGAAAGATCAAAACTGACCAGAAGTTGAAGGTACATATTTCCTTTTCTACTCTTTGCAATTTCCATTCGAGGTTCTGAACTCCTTCTTACTTGCTTTGTGAACTCCCTGCTCTGGGTTCATTGTCATTCTTTATGCTTCTCACGCCCTTGAAGCTTAATCAAGCCCTTCATATATATATGAATGTATCTATCTGTATGTTCATATAGATAGATATACAATTTCTTTACCACTAATCTCTTTAAATATGACATGCTTTAATTTATGTAAGACATATTCAGAAGGCCTGCATAATTTGGATTTTTTAGAATGGATTATATTTTTATATATTATATTAAAACTACTATGTTTTTTATAATTGATTTCCTTTTTAAATGGTTAATTTCTCAATTTGTCTTCCAAATTATTTAATGATATTAACACCAAAAACTAAATGTCTACAGGATGTTTTCTTCATATAGGAAAACAAAACTGAAGTTTTTTCTTAAATAGTAATTTTTTTCCTAATTTTAAAAATACATTTGTCAGAAAAATGAAGAAAACAGAGAAATTTATAAGAAAAGAATCCTCATTTATAATAGTATTATATCTCAGTGTTTTTAACAATTTCTTTACTATTGAAGTAAACAAAGCAACATAAATAAGACAATATTATTTAAGTACAATAGTTATGTTATTAAAGACTAAAATTAAAATATTATAATTAATATACATGTTAAGTATCAAACATAACTAGTAATTGAGATCATGTAAAGTGCTAAAGTTTGAATGTTTGTGTCCCCACAAAAGTTACATGTTGGAATCCTAATGCCCAATGTGATGATGTCAGAAGGTGGAATTTGGGGAGCTGACTTGGTTATGAGGGTAGAGACTTCATAAGTAGGATTAGTTCTCTTAAAAAAGAGATCCTTGGGAATTCCCTGACTGTCCAGTGGTTAGGACTCAGCGTTTTTACTGCTGGGGCCCGGATTCAATACCCGGTCGGGGAACTAAGATCCTGCAAGCCATGCTTCGAGGCCAAAAAAAAAAAAAGAAAGAGAGACATCCTATAGAGCTACCTAGCCCCTTTAACCATGTGAGGATACAATGAGAAGTCTGTAGCCTGGAAGAGAGCCCTCACCTAACAATGCTGGTACCCTGATCTCAGATTTCCAGCCTCCAGAACTATGAGAAATTAAATTTCTATTGTTTATAAACCACCCAGCCTGTGGCAGTTTGTTATAGCAGCCCAAGTGAACTAAGACATAAAGTAACTTGAGATAACAGCATTTGAAAAAGTCAGTAAGTTAGAAAGTCATCACAAAATAATATAGGAACTCTCATTCATCTCTAGGAAATAGAATGAAACTTTGAAATATATATAAGAAGCCTTAAATTTTTTATATTTTTTGTCACATCTTTCCACTTTCAAGGATTTTTGCTAAAGCAATACGAAGAGATACATGATTATTCATTATACCCATTTTATAACATTGGCATCAAAATATATGAATGAGATAATAGATTTGTTAGTTGCTTTATGGTGCCCCATAGATCCATATACTGGAATTTATTAACTTACGTAAATGTTCATAATACATTGCTAGTTGCAAAACGGGCTAAGTAACAGTATCTACTGTTGAATGATTATTTATTGCGAGTGATAATGAATATGAGCTCCAGTCACCCTAATATGTGTTATTTTCTCTAGCAATGTTCAGCTGCTCAGCTGAAGGCATGTAACTGGTTAGATTTTCTAAGGTTATGGCTGTGCCAAGGAATTAAAGTGAGAAGAAGAAAAGAGCTAGAGAACTGGGGATACTTGTGAGGTAATAAGTGTAATAATGTCTCTTAGCTGGATAAGGTGTATAAGCAATGACCAGATCAATAGTAGAAAGGCACTATTAAAGGGAAAAACCTGTTACGGGGGGATTGAACAAGTTGGATGGTATTTCTATAATTAGGGGTGTAACATTTACATTTCATTATAGATATTTCAGATATTTTTACAAATTTGACATTTGCCTCTTACTTTTTAATATTTTTGATTTACAAAAGTTTTAAACTTTTCTGTGCCGATTAGTTCTTTGACTATTGTCTTTCTGCTTAGAAACTCTCTCTGCAGTCTCAAATTAGTTATTAATGCATCCCTATTTCCTTTGGCATTTTTTATAATTTACGTTGTATAGTTTAATCTTTAATTCATCTGTAACTTGGTTTGGTTTAAGTTTCATCCTCTCTCTAGAGAATATCTCAAGATCTCAATCTCATATTTTTTGACTAAATTATTTTTTCCTATTAGTTTGTTATTTTCTATGACAAACATCTTCAAAATATGTAGGAATATGCCTACCTCTCAAAAATCTCTACAGCCATCACCCACTTCCAAGCCACTGTCATCTTTTGTCTGGAAACTGTAACTGCCTCCCTATGAGCTCCCAGTTTCTCCCTGCAACTCAACAAAATATACTCTGGACCATGGCAAAGTGATCATTGAAAACAGATATCAGATCTAGACACTGCTCTGCTCAAAATACTTGAGTGCATTTAAGTTATGTCACAGAACTGGGAGGAAATGCAGAAAAAGAATTTTGGAGAACACACAGCCAGCAGAAATGATGACCCACACTAAGGAGTTGTTCCTACAGATTCTGTTCTGCTAATCAATGAAACTAGAAATCAACAGTACTTACTTCCCAACTGCCATGAAAGGACCAATACCCCTGCCACTTGGATTTTGAAGATAACTATGTCAGTTTCACCTGCAAGCTCTGTGTGGAGTCTTGCACAAACATCCACTTGAAGCAAGCTAGGGAACATGTGAAATTCTGGCTACAAAGGAACCTTGGAAATGTATTTACCTTTCCTGGGGTTGAAGCATTATTGAGCCAATTTTCAGCCTATTCCAGAGTCTACACTTTTGAATATACACAATTTTCTGAGCCTAACTTTAGACAATAAACTAACAAAAGCATTGTGCCCCAGCCTCACAAACTGCATCTTTACATATGCAAAATATAAAACATGCTAACTCTCTCTTCAGAAGAAAAGATCATGTCTTATCAAGTCATTGCTTTCATCTTTAGTTGTTCTTTATCCTTCCCCTAGTTCATTCACAATCCTGACTTAAAAGCATAAAATCTGTGGACTACGTTAACCTAACTATCAAAAATAACACAGCTTATATTCCAGAGAAAGAGAAATTGAGAGAGGGGAAGAGTTAGGTATATATAAGTAGAACGATTATGTATGTGATAAACTGCAGTAGTTCTTGGTTCTGCAACTCTTTACTTGGCTACTCTTTGCATTTATAACTTTCTCTCTCCACTACATGTTTCTCAGCTTTTGAGCCATTTTACGAGTGGAATTCTAGATATGTTTTAAATGCAGAACTGAAATAGTTTGTAGTTAGCTGGATATGGGGTTATGAGAAAGAACCATCATAAGATGACCCCTAGGTTTTTGGCCTCATCAATGGGGAGAATGAAACAGTTTTAGCTGAGCTATACAAGAATCAGATGAAAGGGAACTTCAGAACCTCATGCTTATTGCATTTTGTTTCATTTTCATCCAAGACATAGCTTTTATTATATTATTTTTTCTTACCTTTAATTTGTTTTAAGTTTTATATTGTTTTATACATATATGTTATAAACTCCAACTATATTTCAAGCTACGTTAGTTAGGGTATTTACGCAGATAGATAAACAGAGAGAGACAGATGGAATGAGAGATGTATCTCCGTTAGCAACTAAGACTGGCCCATAGTACTAAACTTCTTCTTAAAATGAAACACAAAGCCATTTTGAGGAAGGAATCTCAACATTTTGTTTGGAAAATGAAGACGCTCTAAGGTTGTTTTTATTTGATCGTCATTAATAGTAGTAATATACAAAAAAACTAATGTTATCTAAATAAGCAAATGACAGTGCAAACAAATGCATTGCTCTATCTGCTTTACATTCCAGAAATGTCAAAGAGGACAAATGTTTTCCCCTTTCCCACCTACTGGTGGTTTCTTCCCAGTCTCTACTAATAGTGCCCATAGTTACAAAGACTTGTTTATAGTGGCCCTCACCCCTCATTAATGTCTTCACTCTCACTGTGTCTCTTTCCTCTCCTCTTTGCTGCTTATTCTCCATTTGCTTCTCCAGATCTTCTCCCTGCCCTTCTCTGCCCTGATTCATGCTTCGGAAGGTTGAGCTCAGCAGACTGGTCAGCCAGGCTCTCTTGTTCTTGATTTCTGGATAGATTTTGCCAGTGGGAGGCATGGGCAGGAGATTAGTGTGTGGAAAGTAAAAGAGACTGAATTTATGCTCCATTACCCAGCTCCCTCCACGTGGCACGACTATGGCTGCATTCCAGAGGTCCAGCTTCTGTCTGTAGCCCTTGTCCCAAGACTCTGCTCCCTGTGGGCTCTGGGAACACCATGCCCTCTATTTGCACCTTCAGGTCTAGAGCTGGTAGCTGCTTTCTTTCGTTGATTTTTATTCCCTTAACCTCTTAATTCCTATCCCCTTCATTAAATTATTTTCAGTTACACTCTTTTGAGTGTGTCTTTTTTTGTTTGTTTGTTTCCCGATCAAGTCAGTGACTGATACATTTTCCCCAGCCTTAGATGTGTGTACATTTCCTGTTGCCTGGAGCTGGTATACCTTACCTGAATGTGACTATGGAGTCCTCCCCCATTGCTTTTCTAGGTAACATTAAATGTTGTGTATTTATTTCTTTTCACTGAAAACAGTATCTTCTATGCTTTATTCATGCAAGTCTGTTTTATTTCAGCTATTCTGGTTTACTAATTAATGTCATTAACTGTGGGTAAGTTAATAAGTTGTTTTTCCTGCAAGTCCTTAAGGTTTTAATTCAAAGAAGTGAAGTAAATTTCGGGTAGTTTAATAGGAGTCACTGATATGGAAAAATGTTTAATTTTTTTCTAATACTCGTATGATTTTTTAAGACACACAGCTATTCAGTAATGACTGCTGTGACTAAAAACTTTGAAAGACATAGACAAAGCCTATATTTAAAACCTCTGTGGACTCTCCATTTATTTTTTCTTTTTTAAAACTGAGATGTAATTGACATATAACATATACTTCAAGTGTACAACATAATAACTTGATATTCTTTGGACTCTCCATTACTTGCTGGATGATGCATACTCAGCATAGGATTTAATGTGCTTTGTTCTCAAAAGTCCATGATTTTATCTGTTTTTTCCTAATTTGATTTTTGTTAGCTAGTTTTTAGTATTGTTTTCTTCTAATTCCTTTTTACATTTCTTTACCTGATGAATCTTATGTCTCAATTCAAAGTGCAGGTGGTTCCTTTTCTATGAAGCTTTCCCTGATTCTGGCAAGAAAAACAAAAAAGAAACTAATAATTTCATCCACTCTAATTCAAAAACATTTGACACATATAGTTATCATAAAACATAAGATGTCCTACAGTGGTAATTTTGACAAGCTTATATTTGAATACTCTTGACTTTTTAAGAGATAGGCACTGCATATTCATTCTCACAATAATCTCAACAAATAATTGAACAATTAAAATTTGAATTCAATTAATGTATGCCAAATCAATTAGGTAAACAAAAATTAGTTTATAAAAGGAATGAGAACTTCTAGATTGTTACTAGAAATCCATTATTGATGTGTTTGCCTATATTTTTACTTTACTCAGATTATATTTGTATGGTTTTCTGCATTTGTCTTCTTCCTTATATTATAAATGTAACACTCCTTATTATGCACATTATGTGTCAAGATAATGTTTTGCTTTGAATCTGCTACAGTTTTCATTGCAAACCATTGATGGATTTTGACTCAGCTTGGCCTAATTTTAAATTTTAGCTTGGGAATTATGAGATTATAATTTAGAAATATTAGTAAAGCACGTATTAAAACAAGTGTATAAGGTAGGATGAAACATCTTAGCCATTTTTCATTGCAATGGAAATAATACTTTCTACTAAAAATCTCAAAGTGCCATGAGGATTAAATTAATGAACACACATAAAGCATTTGTAACAATGTCTGACACATAATAATCCTTGAATAAATGTTAGTGGATTCTTTTTCTTACTGTCAATGTCATTTGAATGAGGAATCAAAGAGATTTCTAGGAGAAAAGTTATCCTAAGGGAAGGAATGGTTTTTCTGAGTAAACCTTGTTGTTTTTTGGACAGTTTTTCCCAGTTCATCACTCACATGGGCTCATGTTTGAAATACAGAGACAGAAAAGGCTACAGTATTGTCTTTGTAAAACATTAGAAAATAAAGGTTTAGTTCCCATTCTAGAAGAATGTAACATAAAAGAGAAAATAAGCATTTTCCTCACTTACAACTCAGAACATAGCATAAAGATAGCACTAAGGACTCCAGATATCCGAGCACCACCTTGGAGAGACCAGCAGTTTTCCAGGATCAGGGAAGGGAGTGGTGGTGCCTTACGTCAGGGCCAGGGGATGGCCTTGGCAGCCTAAGGGGCAGCAGAAGGCCATGGTGGCAGATCAGGGAACATGTCTAACATTCTTAGAGTGAACAGCGGCAGTTATCTCAAAATAGATCCAGCATAGAGCCTTAGGAGAAAAGCGTGTCAATAGTGCGGGGTGGGGGTTGGGGGAGTAATGAATAGGCAGATACAGAGGAATTTTAGGGCCATGAAAAGACTCTATAATATTATAATGATGGATATATGTCATTCTAGTTTCCCCAAACCCACAGACTATATGAATTTTTCCAAACCCATACAACACCAAGAGTGAATCCTAAGGTAAACTATGGAGTTTGGGTGATTATGATGTGCCAGTGCAGGTTCACTGATTGCAAGAAACTTACCATTCTGGTGAATGATGTTGATAATGGGGAAGGCTACACACATGTAGGCAAGATGTATGTGGGAAATCTTTGTACCTTCCTTTCAGTTTTGTTATAAAGTTAAAACTGCTCTAAAAAATAAAGTCTTTAATTAGAAAAAAAAATACTTCCCTCACATAAAATCTACTATTAGCTGCTAGTCTAGAGCCCTTCGAGTCTGATGATAAACTAGTGAGAGTATTTCAAATTATGGTACTACGGTTCTTTTTCTGGGTAACAAAACTAACAGAGTACCCCATACAAGTTAAAGAAGTGCAGAAACAACGTTGAACAGTAGTACGTAGCGATCAGATTGTAGAACTGTTTTAAAAAAAAAGAAAATTTAGTACTTATTTACAGAGTGATGAAGATATTATTTGATATTTCTTAGAAAAGTTATTTATACAGCATTCAAAAAAATTTTTAATTGAAGTATAGTTGATTTACAGTGTTGTGTTAGTTTCATGTGTACAGCACAGTGATTCAGTTATACATACATATATTTTTTTTCTTTCAGATTCTTTTCCTTTACATGTTATTACAAAATACTGAGTATAGTTCCCTGACAACATTCAAAACTTTAAATTAAAGCCTCTACGGTATTCTTATTAATATTTTATGATAATAAAGATACTAGGAAAGTAAAGAATCAAAGGAAGGTGACAAAATTGTCTTTGGCAGTTCACACAAGGTTGGATTTGTATATATCCCACAAGATAAGTTCAGTCTCTTGATATGCTTGATTAACATTCCCTATAAACAGAAAGAACTTTCCATTGTGAAAGTATCACGTGCATTTTTCTTCTGTCCGTCCTGTGCCTCACACTGAAGGGAGAACACGAACCTTACCAAAATATCTAAATTCAATAAAATATTATTCTAAGCCTAAAATAAATATCTCCACAAAATAAGTTGTCTCCCACCTACAGAAGCTTATGCCCTTGTTATAATTACTTCAGAACTAAAAACTCCTCCTCTTAACACTCAAAGTGTGTGGGTTCTGAGAAGGCAGCACACAAACCTGATAATTTTAAAAGGAGTCTAATAATAGCAACATAATATTTTTCTTCTTCCAGATGCCCACATATAATCATTTACTTTTATTTTTCCTTCCTTTACTGACTTTTCCCTTTAAAATTCAGTTGGTCTATATCACTTATTCTGAACTAAATCTACATGTGTGAAATTTCTCCGTCTGCTTTTGCCATTTATTCAAATTCCTAAGAAAAAAATTGTAAAACATATAAGACCCAGATGACTGCACGTAGATTTAAAAATGCGTCGTAGACTTGATTCTTATGAAATCAACAAAAATCTTCTCAAGTATTATGAGTTTCTGCATTTCTGTGAAATACAGGAATATTAATAGTGATAACCATGATTTATTGAGTGTTTACTATTTAGTGCCATGTACAGTTCAAAAGCATAGCATTTGTAACTCTTCTAAAGATGGGTGTGGTATCTGCCCCATTTTACGGATGAAAATTGTGGTATAAAATGCTTTAATAACTTGATGATAGAAGTTTAAATGAATCTTGACATATTAATTTTCTTAAAAGCGTAAGAACTTCAGTTATATGTCTACTGCTCCATTTAGGCAAAATGAGAGGTCCTGGAAAGATAGAAAAGTCTCCTATACAGAAAAAGCAGAAGGTAAACAAAATACTTTTAGAAGAGATTTTGAATGCTGGAATCCATTTTTGGACTTCTGTTATTCACAGATCTCTTCTATTGAAGGCAAACTATGGTGTTATCCGATGTCACGTGGCTGACCGTCTGTCAAGCAAGGATTTGAATCTAGGCTGTCTGATTATATAACTTATGACACTACACTTTATGCATTGGAATTACAGTTTCTCTTTTTAAATTTTTATTTTATATTGGAGTATAGTTGATTTACAGTGTTGTTAGTTTCAGGTGTATAGCAAAGCGATTTAGTTATACATATATATATATATCTATTCTTTTTCAGATTCTTTTCCCACATAGGTTATTACAGAGTATTGAGTAGAATTCCCTGTGCTATACAGTAGGTCCTTCTTGATTATCTCTTTTATATATAGTAGTGTGTATATGTTTATCCCAGCCTCCTAATTTATCCCTCCCCTTCACCCTTCCCCTTTGGTGACCATAGGTTAGTTTTCTAAGTGTGAGTGTGTTTCTGTTTTGTAAATAAGTCCATTTGTATCATTTTTTATATTCCACATATAAGTGATATCATATGATATTTGTCTTTCTCTGTCTGACTTACTTCACTTAGTATGTTAATCTCTAGGTCCATCCATGTTGCTGCAAATGGCATTATTTCATGTTTTTTTATGGCTGAGTAATATTTCATTGTGTGTATATATATATATATACACACACACAATCTTTATCCATTCATCTGTAGATGGACATCTTCTTTATCCATTCATCTGTAGATAGACATTTAGGTTGTTTCCATGTGTTGGCTATTGTAAACAGTGGTGCAATGAACATTGGGGTGCATGTATGTTTTCAAAGTATGGTTTTCTCCAGATAAATGTCCAGGAGTGGGATTGCAGGATCATATGCTAGCTCTATTTTTAGTTTATTAGGGAACCTCCATACTGTTCTCCATAGTGGCTGTACCAATTTACATACCCACCAACAGTGTAGGAGAGCTCCCTTTTCTCCACACCCTCTCCAGCATTTATTTTTTGTAGACTTTTTGATGATGGCCATCTGACCAGTGTGAGGTGATACCTCTCTAAATAGACATTTCTCCAAAGAAGACATACAGATGGCCAAAAAGCACATGAAAAGATGCTCAATATCTCTAATTATTAGAGAAATGCAAATCATAATGACATTTATTTGATAGCATTACAATAGTGAAAATCACAAATTGCTTGGAGGTAATTCTGATTAGTAAATTATCATTCACAGAAACAATGGAATGGATTCTGTCATTTTGCTCTCTTAAGAGGAAATATATTTGTATCCTGGCATTGAAAATAGAGAAACAAATTCCCTTTGAAATAAAGAAAATTCTAGCCATTTCATGTTGCTGACACATAATCTTTGAGATTATGCACATTTTTCAGTGAGAGTTTATTTAAAAAACACAGTGGCAGCACACTTGTAAAAATAATTGTAAATACTGGCTTTCACAGTTTGTTTTCTTCTCATGGAACTTACTATTAGTTCAAATGGATAAAGTTAAAAGGATTATACCTGAATCAAATTTTAAAGAAAACAGGAGGTTAGCAAGTAGCAAATATAATGATCAGGACTTTTACCTAAAATAGAACTTCTGTATTTTACTAAGCTTTTATTCTCATTGCTTTGTGAAAAAAAAAGTGAATTTAAGAAAAGTATATTCAGGCCAACCTTATACAGGTCATGTAAGTTGTGTCCTGCCAGTGCACCTCAGTCAAGATAGCCAGCTGAGGCTAAAAACCCTCTCAACATGCTACTTGATGCAAGGCTGTGTTAGCCCTGAGGAAAACTGTGCCTTTTTCTAATTCATCTTCCCAGAAGTGGAGCCTTTTTCTAATTCGGCAAATGAGCCTTATGTAAAATCAGCAGACCTGAATATGTGGACTGGCCAAAATATTTTTCAGGGAACTTTTTTCTCCAAAGTTACTATTGCATAAGTATTTTGCAGGAAGAAACAAACATTGCTGGACCCAGGAGCCAAAGGCACAAAACTAAGTCTAAGCTTTGGCCATAACTCTATGATTCTGGCAAAGGGCCTAATTTATATTTACTTGGAGAGATGTTTGTTTAAAATTATTTCTGCATTATTATTTTGTTCTTTAAATTCTGAGATTTATGAATTGCTTATCAATGTTGACATTCAAATTATCTTGGGATGTATAGACTCAAGTGTGTTTCCCATATTCTTTGATATCCCTGATGCATTTTGACATTAACATAGCACTTAACTTCATTGTTGAATCATCTAACACACAGGAGTTACCAACCAAAAGAAAACTGTACTCTAAAGACATATTGAAGAACTGACAAGACAATGAGTACTATAGCTATCAAAAATTATAGAAAGATAGATGCACTTTCAATAAAATACATTAAATAATTCAGGAGTCAAGAGGAGGAATAATGTTTCTAATTTGGGGTAAGCATCTTTGAACCACCAGGGGCATCACTAGAGGCAAAGCAATGCCACATTATGATATTTCATTTATTATAATTTTTGTTGGTGATATAATAATGAGTACATTAAAAAAGTGAATTAGAAAATTCTAACACTGGTCATTCCCAACTTCAGTCCTCCTCACAAGATGACCAGCTAGCAACTATCCATAGATATGTTTGCACTTGTATACACTAATAATAAACTATCTGAAAAGGAAATAAAACATTTACAATAACATCCTAAAAAAATAAAAATACTTAGAATAAAAATCTGTTCACTGGAAACTATTAGGCATTGATGCATGATATTGAGGAAGACATAAATAAGTGAAAAGATAGTCTGTGTTCATGGATGGGAGAATTAATATTGTTAAAATGTCCATACTACCCATAGCCACCTATAGATTCAATGCAATCTCCATCAATATTCCACAGGCACTTTTTATAGAAATAGAAAAAAATATTCTAAGATTCATATGGATCCACAGAAGAATCTGAATAAAACCAAAGCAATCTTGAAAAAGAAGAACAAAGCTGGAAGCATCACACTTTTTTATCTCAAACTATACTACAAAGCTATAGTAACCAAAACAGTATGGTAGTGCCATTAAAACAGACACATAGACCAACTGAACAGATTTAAGATCTCATAAATAAACCCATACATGTACAGTCAACTAATATTTGAGAAGACAGTCAAGAATACTCAATAAAAGAAAAGATAGTCTCTTTGGTAAATTGTGTTATGAAAACTAGATATCCACATGCCAAAGAATGAAACTTTCTCCATCCATTTAATTTTAATGTGTATGTGATTTTATATTTAATTTTTTTTTGTAAACAACATAGACTTGGGTCTTGTTTTTTGATCCACCCTGACAATATCTGTTCTTAATTGGTGCAGTTAGACCATTCAAAGTGAATATGGATATAATTGGATTAATATCTACCATATTTGTTACTGTTTTCTGTTTTTTACTGTTTACTGTTTTCTGTTTACTGCCCTTATTCTTCTTTCTATTTTGTCTTCCATTCTTTCTCTGTCTTTTGTGATTTTAATTGAGCATTTTATATCATTCCATTTTTTCCTCCTTTCTTAGCATATCAGTTATACTTTTTTTACTCTTTTAGTGGTTGCCCTACATTTTGTAATATTCATTTACAACTAATCCAAGTCCACTTTCAAATAGCACTCTGCTGCTTTGTTTCTGTTGCACATACCGTATAATAACAAAATAATCCTAATTCTTCCTTCCCATCCCTTGTATCATTGCTGAAATTCATTTCACTCATACATAAGCATACAAAAGCACATATTGTATAAAATTATAAAATCAAGTACATTGTTGCTATTATTTTGAATAAACTGTTACCTAATTAGACAAGTTAAGTGAGAAAAATACATTTTTATTTTATCTTATTCCTTCTTCAATGCTCTTTCCTTTTTTTAAATGTAAATCCAAGTTTCTTAGCAGTACTATTTTTCTTCTTTCTAAAGATCTTCTTTTAACATTTCTAGAAAGGTCTACTGGCAACAAAGTTCCTCAATTTGTTTGTCTGAGAAAGTCTTTATTTTTTCTTCACATTTGAAGCATAATTTCACAAGGTACAGAAGTTCAGGTTGGTGTTTTTTTCCTTTGAACCCTTTAAATTTCTCACTCCACTCTCTCTTTATTTGCATGGTTTCTTGGGAGAAGTTGTATGTAATTCTTATCTTTGCTCTTCTGTAGGTAAAATATTTTCCCAACCTCCCCCTGATTTTTCTCAGGATTTTTTTCCTTAGATTTTCTTAGTTTGAAAATCATATGCCTATGTATATTTGGAGGGGAGCAAGGGGAGGCATTTATCTTGGTATTCTCTGAGTTTCCCGGATGTGTGGTTTGGTATCATATTAATTTGGGGAACTTCTCAGTCATTATTATTTTAAATATTTATTCTGTATATTTCTCTATCTTCTCCTTCCAGTATTCCCATTATGTGCATATTAAACCTTTTGTAGTTGACTTGCTGTTCTTGGATATTCTGTTCTGGAGTTTGTTTTCTTGTCAGTCTTTTTTCCTTTTGCTTTGCAGTTTGGGAGTTTTCTATTGAGATATCCTTGAGCTCAGGGATATTTTTCCTCAGCTGTGTCCAGTCTACTAGTGAGCCCATCAAAGTCATTCTTCATTTCTGTTAACAGTGTTTTTGACTCCTAGAATCTCATTCTGGCTCTTTAAAGAATTTCCTTCTCTCTGCTTATTGTCCATCTGTTCTTGAATGTTGTCTACTTTACCCATGAGAGCCCTTAACATTGCAATCATAGTTGTTTTAAATTCCTGGTCGGATAATTCCAAAACCCCTATCATGTCTGAGTCTGGTTCTGATGCTTGCTCTGCCTCTTTAAACTTTTTTTTGCCATTTGGTATACTTTGTAATTTTTTCTTTGATAGCTAGGAGTGATGTACTGGCCAAAAGGAACTGTTATAAATAGGCCTTTAGTAATATTGTGGTGAGGTGTGGGGAGAGAGGAAGTGTTCTATAGTCCTATGATTAGGTCTCAGTCTTTCAGTGATCCCGACCCTGGATTGTGAACCGCTCATATGCCTCCTGTTCCCCCTTCATTCCCCTATACATACTTAGGTGGAACAGGATGGCTAGAATCGGCTGGAGTCGGGTATTTCCGTTCTCTCAGTTAGGCTGTGATAAAATCCTAGCAGGTAAGACTCTGATTAAATAGTTTCTCCTGAGGACACACTTTGTTAAGAAGAGCAGAATGTTTTGGTGTTATTTCAAAATGGTTCTTTTCCCCCTCTCCCTACCAGAAGCATGAGGGGATATTTCACTAATACTCAAAGTGAGAACCTGGTAGAACTTTGGGAGGTAAAATTCACAGAAGTGTGTAGCCTACTGATAACTAGTCTTGGAGTTTTTAATTCTCAGAGTTGTTCACATTAAGCCTCTAGCAATTTGTCAATGACAGTTCAGGTTTTCCTACCCCAGCACTGATTAATGCAGAAGTTGCTATTCATAAGTTTCTACTTTGGTAAATTGTAATTGTCTGTATTGCCTTGTTGGTCTCTCCAATTTGGGGGAATTGTGCTCATACACAATAAAGAAAGGAACACATAGCCAAAGAAGCAGAGGGTAAGACATTGCTAAAAAATACCTTTTCCTAGGAAGTAAGAGAATATTTCTGAAAAATTATTGACATCAAAATTTAATAAATGCAGATTTTATAAAATGACATACAAGATGAGATGATAAAACCAGATTTAGATGGATTAGGAATTCCTTGATAGACATTCAAAATATAAAAAGATGAATGAGATAAGAGAAGAGCTTATGAGAATTAAGACTACAATGAAACAATAAAAAAAGCATTAGAACCAGTGTATCTACTCTGAATAGGAATCTAAGGTCTCTGACCTTTTTTATGTTCTTACTTTTCTCTTTATTCTCTTCAGTGAAAAAGGAATTGCTACTGCAAAGTTGAGAACATTCGTGGGACCATCTCTCTAGTGGTGAGTCACTGAAGATTTTGATCTTCTCTTTCATTTTATTCATTTGATGTCATCAGACTTGTAATAGAAAGGAATGGTTCCTGAAAAATCTCAGCCTGTCCATCTTTTCCTCTCTTCTTCATTTCTTCTCCCACCTGACATTCACTGCTACACTAAAGTAGGTTAGCTCTATTCTAGGTTTGAAAGAGAAAGACCAACTGTCTATAGTCTTTATGATCATGATGGGTAAGTTAATCATTTCCCTCTAAATTCTAAAAAGATCTTAAATTTTGTTTTGGGTATTGTAGGGTAGGGACAATGAAATGGTGTAGCTCTCAGAACCTGTTTTTGCCTTATTGTATTTGTTTAACTCACATAGAATGAAGAAATGCTATATTTCTCTATCCTTACGTGTATTTTCCCATATATATCCTTATGTATATCATGTAGATGTGTAGTAGATAGATAGATAGATAATGTTGGAAACCATTTAAATAAGACAACTTGATCCTACCTGGTACAAGAATTAAGAAATCCTCAGCTTCCTAGACTAAGAATTATATAATTTCATTTCTATAGAGCAAGAGTGAAAAGATGAAAAGGATGTGCTGGAAATGAGAACCTTGGAAAACTCTCCAAATGTGCAGGGGAATCAGACAAAGACATTTAAAAATGTGGAGAGAGATGACAGCTATAGAAGATAGAGGATAGCATACCGAGAAATTGCCTACATACTAGAAACAGATGAAAGAACAAATAAAATTTAAAAATCAATAGTACAGTTGAAAAATGTTCTAGAGTTGAAGACTTAAATTTATAAGTAAAATAATGCTCACAATATACCATAGAAAAAGAATAAAGGGATTCAAACCTTGAGATCCAAAAATTTAGAACGTCAGCAGTATTTTTTAAACTTTATAGATATCTTGGCAGGGAAAAAATGGTAACCACACATGACTTAAAGGAAAATTAGGGTGTCCTTAGACTTCCCTTCACAACAATAAATTCAGAGGACAATAGACCAATACTTCATATAGAAGTCATTAGTGGGCCCGTGGCTCTACCCAGGACCTAGACAGGCTTTGTTTGGCTTATACAACACTCTTCAAATGTGAATTTCATTTTAAAATGTAGCTCTGTTTTCTCCTCAATAATAGTAAGATTTGGCACTGCTGGTCCCATATTTCCTCAAGGTAACAATGAGCTGGGACTGAGTAGTGCCTGCATCACATTCCTGCTTCTTCCAACTTTTCTCCCAACACTGAGGGAAATTATCAGTTGCTGTTTGCCATAGGGTTTGCCCTGTTGCTTTTAAATAAAGAGATATTTCTATACACTTATGGTTCTATCAGCAGTGCAAAAATGAAAGATAAACAGAAAGACTACATGCTTTAAGAAAAATAAAAGAGAAAATACTTCTATGTGGAGTCTTGTTTTTAAGAGGCAAATATTCCTTTTTACCCATGATAAAAAATTTTTAAAAAGTACCTAAAACTTGTTTCATGGATTTGCTTAATCTTATCCTTTCTAGGCATTTGAAGTTTTAAACTCATTTGGTGATTTGAAGTGAAAGTTTGGTGCTTAATTGTTCTACATTTTGAATAGTTTTTCTTTTTTTTTCCTCAGAGAAACGGAGAGATTTATCTCAGATAAGCCATAGTTCATAGGCTATCAAACTCAAGGGCTGTTTCTTGAGGAAACAGACAAGCAGGCACACAAACTAGTGGGAGTCTTATGCTCACCAAAAAGTAAACCTAAATAAAATTTTCTTTTTTATAGTTGAATTTGCCCCCCAAAACAATTTTAGGATATAAAATATATTTTGTAGAAAAATAGCAAAATATATAACAAAGTTGCATACAAATAGAAACAAGGAGCAAGATGATTGGTCATAAACAAGTATAGTATTTGTTTTTGTAATTGCTTCTTGAAGCATATTTATGATGCTTGCTGAAGTCTAACTACCTGCCTTCCTCTTTCCACCTTCCTGAGTTCTCTTTTAATTAATTGCCTCTCATGCTTTTGCCGGGGTTTCTAATTGTATCTAGCTGGGAAGAACAAGGAGAAACAAGACTATATGTACCATCTTCTCTGGACTCTTAGTCTCACAGGATACTCTTTGAAAATGCATTTATTTAAAATTTTCCAAGGAGAAAGTAGTAAAGACCCAAGTGCTTTAATAAGTAATAAATTCTGTAATACAATGAGTGCTTGCATTTGCTGGGAAAATATTTTAGGGTAAATTGGATGACACTTCTTGGTAAAAGCCCACTACGCTAAGGCCAACCTCAGGGTACCTGGTGTGTATACAACCAGGCAATAATTATGCCATTTGCTCTCAAGAATAACAAATGTGGGGCCTTTAAAATGGATGTACCTGTGCACATTTTTCTTTAAAATTCATGATTCCAAAATGTTCTTGATCTTTGTTCATACAAAAATAAAATTTGGAACAGAGGTTGGAAGATTGGAACTTATGGAGGATCAAAAACAATTAATAATTTGACTTTAACTCCATTTGTAAGTAATAATAAAAATTATTTTTATTATTATAGAGTCACTTTCTTGATGAAAAATCTCCAATGGGCTGATATTGCCTAGAGAATTCTATACTCTTTAGTTATCCATCTATTTATACTACAGGTTTATTCCATAAAGAATCACTATACAAGATGATAGATAGATAGAATTTATGGTCTCAGATCAAAGGCAATATAGAGATATGAAAGTAATAAACCAGAAGTTAAAATTGATAAGGTAATGCAAGGCAAATGGTGGCACAGTTTCTACACTTGGAATTCTCATTGTTAGAGCCTCATGAACAAGACTTTCTGCATAATATAACAGAAAATGGATTTGACAATGTTCTCAAAATTAAATACAATAGCGCACTTTATACAATGCTTCTTATAATGTTACTCAGAATACTATAAAGTGAATGGCATAACAACAAAATACAAGTGAGTTAAAGTATTTCACCTGAGCCCAACCATTTTGATTCAGCTTCATAAACCTCTGATGTCATGGCTTCATCCAAGTACAAAATTTAGATTATTTATAAGACTGCATATGTTGTAAGTTAAGAACTGTAAGTAGTACTTCTTATAACAAGGATTTTCCTAAGGATTAGTTGAGAGAGTTCTAGGTTATATTCTTTATCAAGATCACATTTTAGTAATATTCTGTATTCAGGGACAAACTTTCATTTTAGCATTTAATAAAGTGAAACGAGTAGGAATTGGGTAGGGTACCCTTTGGAGGCTTAAAAAACCTGCCTGCCTGAATAAAATTTTATCCTCCACTGCTTACAGAATATAAAGAAGGCCCTTCCCCAAATGGTTCCTGATTAGACTTGATTTCCAAATCATTGGAATTAAAACTTCTGCGGGAGGAATATCAGTTTATTTGGTACCATAATAATTCAGTCAGCAAATATGTATTGCATGTCTATTATGTGCTCATTATTCTATGCTCTGAGCATACAGTAATGAGCAATAGTAAGCCCTGGTTTGGACAAAGCCCTTTTGTCATGAAGGACCAAAAGCAAACAAACAGCCAGTACTTAAGCACAGAGAGAAAAAGGGAATAAGAAACAGTGAGATTAAGAAGAGTGGACAGTTCTTTCATGAGTATTTCGCCAAAGAGAGTGAAGCTAGTAAAATATTGTTTGGCAAATGTGTGAGTTCCATGTGGTGGGAGGTCCATGGAGTATGTGGGACAAAATGAGATCATAAATTGATCTTAGATGACATAAATTAGATGACAGAGAGAAACTGGAGCAAGTTGAGGAGAATAGCATTACATGAACCAGTTTAGATGGTTCTAGCTTTAAACTTTTGTGTGAGGGGATGAACTTCGGGATATGATTTATGAGCTGTCAGCTGCATAGTGTAGGGGAGGACTTGGTGGGGCCAGAAAATTCCAGCTATCCCTTCCAATATAATATTTCAATATAAACCCTCAATCTCTGCACTTGCTGCAATAGAGAAATTAACATTAATGAACCTGACTTAAAGCTTTGCTATTACCATTCCCTGTGCTTCTCCTCAGATGTCCTTGACATATTACTTATATTTCAATGCCCTGCCTCAATTTTGCTTGAGAGAGGCTAATCTGCTCTCACTCTGTTCAACCAATAAACTTTTCTTACATGTATCTCATCATATATTCATATTATAAATTTTGTTTGAATTTATCTCAACCCACAGAATGATGGGATTTTGTCTTACGTTTCCACGAACCCTCTAGTACCAAACGAATAGACTTATATACATATTATCAGTCCTCTTTTTTCCTTATGGATTGTCATTTAAAAAAATTCAGAGCTTAGAGGGAAAATATAATGTGGTGCTAACAGGTAAAATAAACTTTATTGAGGTCTCCAATTACATAAGACAGAATTCACATTGGTCAGTCTCCTGTTGAAGGTGTTCCCTTCTCTAGTATTCCTTAAATCAATTACTTTATTTTCATGCAAATTGAAAATTATACATATACAGTAGTTCTTCAAACCTGTAAAACAATTTTCCAAATGTAAATTTCATAGAAGACTTACCATTTAAGAAAGGTACACCTATAAATATTCCCATTCATAATAAACAAGCTGAAAGAGTGCTTTTCTGTTGAAATAATGCATTCTGATGGAATGTTAGCAAGCAGCCAGAAAAAGTAGGCGTTTGGAAAGGGGGTAATAAAAATATGTATAATTCTTGAATTGTGTTCTCCTTTGATATGAAATGACCTAGATTTTTGGAATTCTAGATATAAGAGATGACTTTTGAAAACAGATAATTAAAATATTGCACAATTATTCCAAAGAAGAACTATTGCAGATATTTTTAAACCTTTTAAATTTCAAAGCATAAGACAGAAAAAATAATCAAATTGTTTCCTAACTTAACTACTTATTCCACATTTCTATTGCCTTATAGTTCTGTTTTGATGCAACATTTTTCTGTGATTTACATACGATATTCTGAAACCATGTAATTCTATAGTGGCTGTTGTGCAATGTGTTTAACTTCTAGCTCTTCTCTTGATATAACATCTTTTCTCTTTGCTTTTCTGACACTTTGTTCTCCAATATAGAGTAATTTAATACAGAGGTCCCCGACCTTTTTAGCACCAGGGACCGGTTTTGTGGAAGACAGTTTTTCTGCAGTCGTAGGGTGGGGGGCTGGAGTAGGGGGGTGGGAGATGGCTCAGGCAATAACACGAGCAATGGGGAGCCATGGGGAGTGGCAGATGAAGCTTTGCTCGCTTGCCCGTGATCACCTGCTGTGTGGCCCAGTTCCTAACAGGCCGCGGACCGATAATGGTCTGCCGCCCGGAGCATTGGGGACCCCTGATTTAATAGACACAAGTTACACTTTGAGCCAAAGTTATTTATTTTTTCTTTAGAATAAAACAGTAGGCATTATTGAATTTGATCTGTCTTGTCTTTGTCAAATTTCTACGGCTGTGTAATTGCTTTGTACTGTGTGAACTTGAACTGCGTGACATGTGTGAAAATTACTAAGTAGTGCTGAAGATTTAACTAATTAACTCCTACCAGTCAATGAGCAATGCAATTTTATTGTTCCCATGTACACAAATATCGATGGACCTTTTGAAGGCTGTGTCTTTACCGTACTAACTGATATGTGCTTCCAACAGAAATTTAAGGCATCTCTTGTGTATTTAAAAGAGAAAATTGTCAGTTTGAATAAAACAATTTTTATTAGAGTTTGTACTCTACTACATTCTCCTGTGTCCAATGTCAAATGAAGAGTTATTTGAAAATGTAACCTTTGCTTGACAAGATGAACTTCTAAAAATCCTTCATAATCTGTAATGTGACCATCTGGATTCTAAAAGACATTGTTTTCACCTGGATATATCAGTGTAGGATTTCTGTTTTGTTGGTTATGGTGGCTGTTTGTTGGTTGGTTGATTGATCTGTTTTAGTTTTGCTTTCTTTGATTTTGCTCAGGTTTTTTTTTTTTTTTTTTAATAGTAATGGTGACACCTTCCCTCTAAAAGGTTGACATTGCCTCTTACCTGATTTCATGTGGCTGAAACAAGTTCCTGTGTCTGTGTAACTAGAGAAGGGAAGATGAGGAAAGAAAAAGGAAGTATGAGAGAATCATTCTGTAATTTTTAAAGACATGAGTACCTAATATTTTAATAAAGGAAGTGTTACTGAGATGAATGGAATATGCACTATTTCTGAGGCCATTGATTCATTCACTCATGTATTAACTTGATAAAGCAATAAATATTTATTCAGGACTCAGAGTGTTCTAGATACTCTATAACAGAGACTCCAAGGATGGAAACAGTTCCATCCTTGTCCTTTAAACGTTGGATTATAATAAGAGGAAGACAGATATCTAAACCAATATTTACCATTGAATGTCATAATTCCTCTGGGAAACAAATGTAGATATTTCAGTGGGGACAAAGGATTCCAGTTCTGCCTTGCAAGTGGGTAAAGATTACGGAAGACATCTACTTAATAGATGTAGGTATTTGGTGTTTGTTAGCCATGTGTTAGGGTAAGCTGAAAATCCTTAACGAATAGCACTCCCTTCCATTTCAGTGATAACACAGCAAGAAGTTTATTATTTTTTTATATGCAAACATCAAGGGTAGGTTTTCAGATAGCAGAACAATAGCTGCACACAATTATTCTGGCCAGGCTGATGGTTACTTGGCATTTTTAACTCATGCCTTCCAAGACCCCCTGGGCAAAATCCTTCCCTCAGCTAAAGGAGAAGACATGGAAAGGTGCTTATAGGTTTTGGGGGCCAGGCCTAGTAGCCATACACATCTCTTCAGCTCACAGAGGTTGGAGAGCCACACCTAACTGTAGTGGACACTGAAAGAACTGGAGAAAGGGAGAAGAGATTTTGATGGACAGCTGAGAAATATTTCCAAAAAAAGGGAAAGATAGCATATTCAAAGTTTCCTGAGTTTGAGCATCCTTGATGTATCTTTAGAAAGAAACAAGTTGTAGTTTGATAGAAGTCATGCAAAAGTCTTTTGATTTTGTTCTTTGGACAGTGGAGGAGAACTAGTCAATTATTTTGGATAATGAGCAGATTTGATCATCTTTTATTAGAGGCTATAAAGCTGATAAAAACACACTTTAACCTTAGTGTGAATATGTTCTTTAAGCCAACTGAACAGTTCAGATTTATGATTTTTCAGTTATAGTAGGCAATCAGATACCTGCTAGTGTAAATACCAGCTTAAATATCAGCAGACTCATCTGATTTACATAATCCATTAGCATTAATATTTTAGGGAAATTGGGAGACAGGTTATATTGAGATCTAAAATAATTATTTTTGTCATAAAATCATTCAAGTGAGAAAGTAACACTATTTCTCTACTAAAAGTTATTCCAAAACTTTGGCACTATTCTGCTCCAAGTACACTATACTATGAATCAGTTTCCATTTACTGAATACCTACTATGCTTTATTAGATATACCTACACACAAATAAATATAAAATTGATAATTCTCACCAAGATTAATTTTGAACTTCTAACTTTGGTGTGTTAGGTGTTTTTAAAAGAC
The DNA here is from genome assembly GCF_949987515.2 of Delphinus delphis. NCBI lineage: Eukaryota > Metazoa > Chordata > Mammalia > Artiodactyla > Delphinidae > Delphinus > Delphinus delphis. Next base: position 59,373,946 of record NC_082693.1, on the reverse strand, counting down.
TATTATAGCACAGCACTGAAAACAGACTGCAGCACATATACATACCATAAAAATAATCAAAGGTAATGTTTATCATTTATATATTTATTTGACCAAAAATTTTTTCAGCACCTATTATATGCAAAGAATTGTTCTACGTGCCTGAGCTGCATCAGGGATTTTAAAAAGTCTTTTCCCTTTGGTACTTACATTTTAGAAGGAAGACAAAATATAATGAATAAGAAAACTATATAGTATATTAAAAGGTAATATGAACTATATGAAAAACAGTAGAGTATGGTAGGAGAGGTCAAAAAAACAGAGGGAAATGGATTGCGATTTTATATGGGTTGCTCAAGGGCTACCTCACTGAGAGATGATATTTTAGTAAAGAACAAAGGAATTAATGGAGTTAGCTATTTGGGAGAAAGGCTTTCCAGACAAAGGAAATAACAGAGCAAAGGCCCTAAATACCAGAGCAAAGGCCTTGCAGCTAGGGAGGGAGAGTAGCCCCCAATATGGTCAGAGAGATAACTGGGAAGAAGGTGAGAAATCATACAGGGTCTAACAGGCTATTAGAAAGATGTTGGCTTAATTCTCAGTAACAGGAATGATTACAAGATTTTGAAGAAAGGAATGATATAATATGCCTTTTGTTTTAAAAAGATTATTATTTCTGCTGTGTTGAGGATAGAATAGGGAAGTGGTTAACAAAGGAAAAGGCCAGGATATTATTTAGGCAGCTCTTGCAGTTATCCAAATGAGCAGTGAGATGGGGGATAGCATAAGGATGTTGAGAAGTGGTTGATTCTGAAAATATTTTGAGAGAATAACCAAAAGAACTATGTGATGGGTTACACCTGAGATTTGAGAGAAAGAGGTAAGTCAAGGTGACTCCAAGACTTCTAGCATGTAAAACTATGAGGATGATGTTGCCCTCAACAGGGATGTGGAAAGACTATGGAGAGACAGGTTTGCAGAAAGGGGAGATTATTTTTGGATCGGGTGGGATGTCTATTGGGCATCTGAGGAGAAATACTGAATAGATATCAAAGTCTGGAGTTCAGGAAAAAGAGTTAGGCTAGGCACAGAAATCTAGGATAATGATAACACTTGGAGGTAGTTCATGTTTAAAATCCAAAACTGAATTTAATGAATTTATATGCAGTGAAGTTATCAAATTTATTTTTCTTTATGTTTCATTCCTATAAGACATAGTCTACAAATTATATCTTCTATTACATATTTACACTAATTCCCTTGAAAAAATAGACCTTTTAGTTTTAAAACCCCTCCACTGAGCAACAGAAGTAAAAGTATATAACTTAGGAAATCTCCAGAGAATACACTGTGAGCTCCCTCTGCTGTTACTGGAGACTCAGATATTAAGAAAATTGGCAAATACTCGTGATACCTAAACTAAATAACTGCCAGATATTTAAAGAAAAAGAAAACAATACGAATGGAATATGAACATGGAGTTTAAACAATATTAAATGGTTCAACACTTTCCTCTGTTTAAAGCAGATAATACATTAAGAATGTTAGTAAAACACTGCAGTTGAACTAATTGATTCCTCTTTTAAAATTTAAAAATACTACATAGTTTTCATTTTTTAAGTAAAATCACTTACATATTCACCAATTAAGACCATGGAGAAATGATCAGATCAAAAGAGAATGCCTCTATTTTCTTTAAGAAGAACTATGTTCATATTGCCTTCTCAATAGAACAGAATATGTTTTGTTTAAAATTTAATTATTTAATGGATATAATTTTGTGAGATTCATAACCAGCAACTAAAATCTAGAATGGCTAGTCAGTAGTTTCCAGTTGGCAAAGTGACCATGGATTTAAAATTGATTAGAATCATCAAGAAAAATATATATTAAAATTTCCTTTGAGGTGGCAAAGCACAAAGTATTTTAAGAAAGTTTATATCACATGGTTAAATGTGGTAAAGCTCAGGAATTACAATTTAAACAAAAACGTAGATAAGAATGCAAAAGTAATGGCTTAAAAGGCCCCCACCTGTCTCTCTAGGTACCATTTTACGACTTTACTCATTTTAGAACCTTAATAAAATAGTTGTAGTTCTCCAGTTGCATCATATACCTCACTTTGTCTTATATGAGTATTTATTTGACTTTTCTCAATAGTTAGCTGATGACCTCATTAGTTAGGTAAGGTGTCTCTCCTCTGTACATACAAAACCTACAGGCTCTGAAATCAAATATGACTGGCATTTTATCCTGGCTCTGCTACCTCATGCTTGTGAAACTTTGGGCAAAATATTTAACCTTCTCAGCCTTAATTTTTCCTCTGGACATTGGAAATAACATAGGTAATACATACGGTTGTCAAAAAAATCAGTGAAATAATATATGTAAAGCACCTAGTATAGTTTGGAACACAAAAGATACACTCTGTGTACTGTAGCTATTAATATTCTATAATTAATATCTTTCACAAAACATCACAATGTATGGTAACTGTTAATATTTGTATGTCTCTATTATAAGAGTTCAGTTTCTTTAAGAGTAAAGAGCTTCATGTTTTCTATATTATCTTTAGAACCAAGCTGAATATATGGTATAATGGAAACAAGCAATAAAACATTTTGAATTAGTGAATGCAGATGGATTAATGACATTCTCAAGTCCTTATTTAAAATTAACTTAAAGGGGGCTTCCCTGGTGGCGCAGTGGTTGAGAGTCCGCCTGCTGATGCAGGGGACGTGGGTTCGTGCCCCGGTGTGGGAAGATCCCACATGCCGCGGAGCCGCTGGCCCTGTGAGCCATGGCCGCGAAGCCTGCGTGTCCAGAGCCTGTGCTCCGCAGCGGTAGAGGCCACGACAGTGAGGGGCCCACGTACCGCAAAAAAAAAAAAAAAAAAAAAAATTAAAGGAAAAAATATGTTAGAGAGTAATATACCATTAACGTATAAGTCTGTGAATTAATATTTTTATGGAGTTAATCAATTAGACATAATAATAGTAAAAAAATTGAAAAGTAAGTCATTTGCATTGGATAATATTATACACTCTTTGTTGCTTCTTTCCTCAATGCCCTCAAGTTATTAAATGTAGCAGCAGACAGGAGGGACAGGTAATCATATAAAATGATAGTTGTAGCTAAGGCAACCATGTCATTTCTTTCTGTTTTTCTTTCTTTCCATTTTCCTTTAATCAATAAAAGCTCTCAAATGAAATGGAACATTGTGTTTATGCTAATTTACCTTTTTGCTTGATTTTTCTCAGGTGTTTTCCTGCTGTGTACACTGTAATTATTCTCATTTTTAAACAAAAAAGTACTCTTTTCAAAGAAATATTTAGGGCATCGCTTTATTAGAGTTTCTTAAAATTTGACACATTAAAGTAAATGGAAGTCACTCTTAACAGTGAAATTCCTAATATTTCAACAACACCGAAGTCTATTTTGTGAACTTTTGATACTTTGAAATTAGTTTGCCAGAATATGAAAGCATTTATTAGTAGACAATTTTATAGAGAGATATGAATTCCTCATAAAAATCCAGTTTAAAAGAGCAAGCACATAATGTAAAAACTGACATTTTCTATGTAATTAATGGAAAATAGTGTACTACTGGATGTTAATGATTTATTCTTGTTTAACAGGTAAAGGAAATAACATTTCAAACCATTAAATTTCCCTGAGTTACTTAATTAAAATTCTACTGTAAAGCATCATAGAACTTAAAGAACCTTTCATTCAATAAGAAATTTAAAAGACAAATTTTAAAAAGGGCTCACATGAAAAAAATTCTGCTGCTAACTCTATTATCATGTGAAGTAGTTTTATCTCTCTTGGACTTAAAAAAAAGTGACATTTGAGTTCAAAAGCCTTGAAATATGATTGGTTATATCTAGCTGTATATAGTGTGACAAGATGGGTAAGTAAAGGCATTCTTGGCAGCATCAAGTACATAGAAAATTCCAGAGGTGTGAAAAACCATAATGCATTAGAAAAACTTCAGGTGGGATTATAGAATATGGGGAGAGGTAGAAGAACTTTGTGTTTTTTCCTGTCTTACACGTATATCTGTTAAGTGCAAACCATGGCCCAAGAAATAGGCAATTTTGGTCTACTTGAGATATTCAGAAATAACATATATTGCAAAGTAGAAATCACAAACTTTTAGCTAGATTGACAATGAATAAAAGAAAGAGGACATAAATAACTAAAATCAGAAATAAAGGTAAAGACATTATTAACTTTATAGAAATAAAAATGGTTATAAAATAAAAATGTTATAAGCAATGGCCCAGTAACAAATTAGATAATCTAGATGAATTGGAAAAATTCCTAGAAATACACAAATTGCCTAAACTGACTCAAGAAGAAACAGAAAATCTCAACAGATCTATAATAAAGAAAAGAGATTAAATCAGCAATCAAAAACCTCACAACAAAGAAAGTTTAGAACAGACAGATTCACTGGTGAATTCTACCAAACATTTAAATAAGAATTAATACAATATCCTTCTCAAACTAGTTTAAAATATAGAAGAGGAAAAAACACTTCCTAATTCATTCTATGCAACCAGCATTACCCTGATACAAAAGTCAGATAAAAACATCACAAAAAAAGGACATTACAAATATCCCTTAGGAATACAGATGCAAAAATCCTTAACAAAATACTAGCAAACTGAATCTAACAGCATATTAAAAGGATTATACACCATGACCAAGAGGGACTTATCCCAGGAATCCAAGAATGGTTCAAAAAAGAAAATAAATCAATGTAATACACCACATTAATAGAATGAAGAAAAAATCAATAATCATTTCAATCTATGCATAAAAGGCCTTTGACATAATAATATTGTATAATATATTAATAGTTGAAAGTTGCTAAGAGAGTAGATATTAAATGTTCTCACCACAAAAAATGATGCTGTGGAAGTGTTAACTAATATTATTTTGTAATATACAAATACAACAAATCAACATGCTGTACACTTTAAATTTACACAATGCTATATGTCAGTTATATCTCAATAATGCGGGGAAAAAGGCCTTTGAAAAAATTTAAAATCTTTTCATGATAAAAAAATATACTCAGAAAAATAGGAATAGAAAGAAACCTACTCAACATGATAACTGGCATTTATGAAAAACCCACAGGTAAAATCATACTCAGTGATGAAGATTGAAAGATTTCCCCAAAGATTGGAACAAAAAAAGCCACAAAAAATCACAAAAGTCATAAAGATCAGGAATAAAAAAAAAATCACAAAAAATTAGAAACAAAAATTACAAAAGCCACAAGGATCAAGAGCAAGACAACCCGGGGCTTCCCTGGTGGCACAGTGGTTAAGAATGCAATGCAGGAGACACGGGTTCGAGCCCTGGTCCGGGAAGATCCCACATGCCGTGGAGCAACTAAGCCCCTGTACCACAGCTACTGAGCCTGAGCTCTAGAGCTCGGAAGCCACAACTGCTGAGCCCGTGTGCCACAACTACTGAAGCCCGCGCGCCTAGAGCCTGTGCTCCACAACAAGAGAAGCCACCACAATGAGAAGGCTGCGCACCTCAGCGAAGAGTAGCACCCTCTTGCCGCAACTAGAGAAAGCCCGTGCACAGCAACAAAGACCCAATGCAGCCAAAAATAAATAAATTAATTAAAAAAGAAAAAGAAAGAACAAGACAAATCGCTACTGCTATTCAAATTGTACCAGACATTCTAGCCAGAGTACATAGATAAGAAATAGAAAGTATCCAAACTAGAATGGAAGAAGTAAAACTCTATTCAAAGAGGATGTGATCCTATATATGGAAAATGCCAGAGTCCAGAAAAAAGATACTAGGGCTAATGAATGGATTCAGCAAATTTGCAGTATACATTATCAAAGAAATTGACTTTTTATGTTTAATAATTATTTTTCAAAACATGCAACATATTTTTGTTATTTGGGTCTCTATTAGTAACAACTGGAATGATAACCTAGTTTTTTTAACATTTAGAACCTCATGGTTATAAAAAATTTTTTAAAAATTTTTAAATTAATATATTTTGTTGCAGAAAATTATGATACAATTCTGAGGGGAATTTGGTATAGAAAAAGATAAATGTAAGGTCTATGGCTGTTAGAGAAGGACCTATTTATAGGATTTGAAATAAGTGATTTTGTGTATCAAACTGCTATTTGATTAGATCCTCGTGGAATTATTTAGACATATGGTGTAACAATTTTCCTTAAAAATATAAAGTTATGTTTTATATCATTTTCAGCTATTTAAACTTAAAGCTTTTAGATGTAAATTTTAAAATGTAAAAATGGCTACATAGTTTTTCTAGATAATTTTATGTTGAATAAGAGAAAAATAATTTCAGTTATTTATGATCTTTGCTAAGCTCCAGGAATGAAAGGATGAATAATCAAATGGCTGCCCTGTGGGTGTCTTCAGGGATTTTTAAGGCTCCTCAGAAGGTCTGACATAGTTTAATAATCCTGGCTGAAAATAACTAGGGAATCTGCTCCTGCCTCAACTACAAGAAAAATACATTTTATATATGGAAATAGCAGAGCTTAAGAAAGTCATATAGGGGCATTAAACCACAAAGGTCAAATCTCGGTTACCACAAGGCACCTTTATCTTTATATAACAGATTGACAATTAACATAGTGGATAATTTGGGGAATAGATACATCTACATATTTATGAGATTTCAGTGACAGGGTAGATTTTTCAAATCAGTGGAGAAACAGAGTTCTTTTCAATAACTGTAACTGAATATTCATACTAAAAATATATGAAAAGCCCCAAACAAAAATAACTATGAAATATTAAGATAAAATATAAGCTTTTGAAAAAAATCTTATGAGAAAGGAATCATTAATCAAAACAAAAATATATTAAATATTTTACACATTAAAAATCGATTGATGGTTTTTAATAAACTTAAAAAAATCTGTTTAATAAGATACTCCTTAAACAAAGTTTAAAAGATAAGAAATAGGAGAAATACAAGAAAAAGTAAACCATAAAATAAATTTATATCACTTACACTGATAATTTTGACGTTAATTGAGCAGATTACTTTGATTTGGATCAAAATAATATGGCAACACCATATCAGATAAATTTGAGAAGACAAAGAGGTCATGACTCTGTTTCATTCCAATATCTTTCAATTATGGTACGTGTTACAAACAAGAAAGGAACAGAAGAGGACAGAATAACACAGTAGGTCCTCTTTTAAGTTCTCTTCTGCTCTTGGAGAGAGCGCTACATTCTGTCAAAGAGTTTATGGCAAGGAGTTCCAGACTGTGGAGGGCAACCAAGGAAGCAATGGCTCCCAATGGAACTTGGCAGCAGAAAGGCACAGATATTCTGTGGACACCTTGCTGAGTAGAGAACTCGGATGAAACATACAATTTCTCCTCCCACACATTCTCAGTATATGCCAGAGAAAACCAAACCTTGAAGGGTATGAGTCTGAGGTCACTAATATTTAGAAGATTTTAAATAACTAGTAGGAATATAGTAGATTTTTAATAAGTATGTGGATGGATGAATGAAACAATGGCTACTGAGGTTGAAAAAATTCAAAGATGCTTCCTAACTAGAGATATGCTTTTCAGTATTTATCATAGCCTTTCCACAAGTAATATTTGTGTGCCATATAAGTACATTTTAAATAGCTTCTTACAGATTTCTGCTTTTTATCTGTTACAGTGGGGTGTGTTAGTTGAATAAATAATAACAAAGCATAATTCCTTGTTTGCATTAAAGTAGCTCTTGCTCAAACAGATAAAATCATATTTCATTTATTTATTCTTGCCATTAAATTTTTCAAATTTCTTTACAATATTCTCACATAGTTGGTTTACTCACATAGTTAATGCCTACATTAAATGTTGGAGTTAATGTGCACTATATTCAATTTTCTATTTCATGATCTTTCTCGGTGTTTTCCAAGAATTAGTTAACATTTTTATCCGACAAAATAGCTAAGTGATTTTTGATATATTTAAGTACAGCTAGTTCTTGCAGTTTCTTCAACACTTAAGTTTCTTTTTACTTTTAAACGGTTCTGATAATTACAACATTAATGATAATGCTTTTCCATTTTATAGCTTTTTACATTCTCTAAAGCCCATTCATTATTGAGGTTTTTTTTTTTTGCCGTACGCGGGCCTCTCACTGTTGTGGCCTCTCCCGTTGCGGAGCACAGGCTCCGGACGCGCCGGCTCAGCGGCCATGGCTCACGGGCCCATGCGCTCCGCGGCATGTGGGATTTTCCCGGACCGGGGCACGAACCCGAGTCCCCTGCATCGGCAGGCGGACTCTCAACCACTGCGCCACCAGGGAAGCCCATTATTGAGCTTTTGAAAGTTTTGAAGGGTGGTGTGTTTTGGTTGCTGTGATAGGAAATATATGTTATATATTAACAACAGTGATATTTACCAAATTGTTGGTCAATGCTTTAGGTTTCTTTTTTGTTTGTTTTTCATTGGGTGGATGTTTTCTTTAATCAATCATAGGCAATTACACATTCTTTAAATATGTTCCTATGGAAATAAAACTAAATGTCATCCTACTGTGTTATTGAAGGTCATTTGAACATAAAGCACCTTTATTATTTTTGAATGGATACAATACCATTGTTTTCTATCAGGAGGTCAAAAATAATACTGAGTTTAAAAGATTTTAAATTTATTTTATAGCAGTTACTTTATTGTGCAGAATAAAATGATTTTGCATTGTACTTTAAAATTAATATATTTGAATTAGTTAATTTTTATTTACACAAATAAATGGTTTCAAATAATATTTTTAATAATCTTATTGTGGCATAATTTACACAGCATAAAATTCATTCATTTTAAGTGTACAATTCAATGATATTGGTAGATTTCAAAAGTTGTACAACCATCACCACAAACTTACTTTAAAACATTTCCATTATAAAGATGCAGACCTACTAGAGAATGGATTTGAGGATATGGGGAGGGGGAAAGGTAAGTTGGGACAAAGTGAGAGAGTGGCATGGACATATATACACTACCAAATGTAAAATAGATAGCTAGTGGGAAGCAGCTGCATTGCACAGGGAGATCAGCTCAGTGCTTTGTAACCACCTAGGGGGGTGGGATACGGAGGGTGGGAGGGAGACGCAAGAGGGAAGAGATATGGGGATATATGTATATGTATAACTGATTCACTTTGTTATAAAGCAGAAACAACACACCATTGTAAAGCAATTTTACTCCAATAAAGATTTTTTATTTCCAATAAAAATTTTTTCCAATTAAAAAAAAACATTTCCATTACTCCCAAGTGATCCCTTGTGTCCGTTTTCAGACTCACTCACTGTTCCCACGGTTAGCCCAAGCAGTCACAAAGTTACTTTCTGAATCTATATATATTTGCTTTTTCTAGACATTTAATCTAAATGATTCATACAATATAATGTGTGTTCTTTTACATCTGGCTTCTGTCACTTAGCATAATCAGAGGTTCACCCACTTTGCAGCATATACCAATACTCCATTCTTTTTTATTGGCAGATAATATTCCATTGTTGAGATATCCCATATTTTTTCTTATCTAATTCACCAGTTAATGGACATTTGAGTTGTTTCCAATGTTTTGTCTGTTATGAATTATGCTGCTGTGAGCATTCACGTACAAGTATTCATGTACAAGTCTGTGTGTGAATATACATTTGCATTCCTCTTGGGTGTATACCTAGAGGTGGAATTACAGGGTTATATGGTACATTTATGTTTAATAACTTTTTAAGAAGCTACCAAACTATTTTTCCACAATATTAGCACTATATTACATTCCCACCAGCAATGTATGAGGGGGGTCCTATTTCTCCACTACGAACACTTGTTATTGCCTGTCTTTTTTATTTTTGCCACCCATCTGAGCTAAAAGTGATGTCTCATTGTGATTTTAGATGCATTAAATATACTATCTTTTTATTATAATAGAATTGTGAAGCCAAAGAGGATTAATTATTTAAGGTACTATAGAAAATTCAACCACCTAGTACAAACATATTTTACATCTGTAGGATGCAAACTTGATTTTCTCTAAACTAGCACTTAACAAATGTAGATTCTTACAGTATACAGGCACAGTCTCAGTGTTATAAGCAAACAGTCCTGATTTTTTAAAAATCTAATATTAGAGAAAGGCTCTGGTTTAAGCAGCATAGCATAGCATTAAGAGCCTAGATGCTAGAGACAGATGGCCTGAGTTCAAGTCCTGGCTTTACAGCTTATCTGTGTGACCTCTGGAAAGCTACTCTCTCTTTCTGTGCTTCTATTCCCTCCTCTGTAAAATGAGATTAGTAATAATAACTGTCCTAGAAGTTTGTGTGTGGAGATTAGATGAGTTGATACGGGTGTATCATCCTGGTTCAGTGAAGAAAATAGAAACTCTTCTAGGTACTAAAAATAAAGAGAGAAGCAGTACAAGGAATGGATTGGAAATATATTGGAAGAGGTGGAGGAACAACAGGAACATCACCCAGATAGTAACCTCAGGAAGTTGCTACTGCCCTAAGGAGATCCACAATTGTCCATGATGCCACCCGTGTGCCTTTGCTGCAACTGTTACTGCTAGAACTACCACTGTTGCCACTGAGAAGTAACACTGGTGCCCTGGGAACCCAAGATCTTTACTCCTATTGCTGCAGTGGCTGAAACCACAGTGGATATTGCTGGAGTGTGGGCTTGCCTACCAATGCTGGAGCCAGAAGTATCATCATTCTCCCATCTTTCCCTTTCTAATCTCAGACAAGAGCCTCTCATTAGTAACTGAGCTGGCAGAGTCTGGGAAATGTTGTTCTCTAAGCTTGTAGTACAGAAGACAACAAAAAAGAATGAGAATAGAGCCAGGAACTAACAAACAATATCTGAAACAACAGATGAAGCCCAAAGAACAAGTCCTGGCACATAAGAACTGTTGCTAGTATTAGACTTATTTTTCACTTTTTAAATAAATAGTCTTAGATGAAGACTCAATAATGATTGAAGTTAGAATAAGTATTGATTTAACTTAAATTTTGTGGTAACGTGTACCCTCTTCCTTATTCTTTTTAATAGACTGTAATCTTTAACCCAACCTCTGTTCAAAGCACTGCTGTCAATGGATATCTTGTATTTTCAAAAATTCTAATCTGCTGCTACCAAAATGTTTTATCCCAGTTCCAATTTGAATTTCAACTGATGTTGAATTTTAGAAACATGGGGCTTATGATACTTTATTGCCATAATCCAAGTCTTTTTACCTTTAGGTTTTAGAGCCCAATTTTTCATAGTCACATTATTTTTTTGCTTGGTAACAACTTCCAATGTAAGTCGAGGTTGAGATATTAAATATAAAAACTGTCTAGCTAGTCTTTTCCAGATCCTAGATTAAGGAAGTGCTTTTGTGATAATTGGTCACATCTGGCAGTGGCGCTTACATCACTTTACATGTGTAGAATAATAAGTAGATTGAAATACCAGCAAAAGAATTTTGCCTTCTGGTCACATTTCAAGTGAGTACATTTCTAAATAAGTAACACACATTTTAGAACTATGTTTGTAATGTCTAATTTCCCATAAAATATAATTTTAACATCTCCATCTGCTTTTGCAATCAAGAATTAGAAAAATATATACAAATGAGCAAGATAGAAATACCATCTAAATATATTCTGTAACAGTATTAGGATCACCTTGAACTGTATTATGTCAGAAAAGTTTATTTATTGTATTTAAATTGCTCTACTTTTGACATTCAGAAGACAACCTGAAATTAACAATACTAACATTTTTAGTAATACTATTTTCTTCTTTCCTGTATCTCTTCATATAGAAGTGGATATCTTCAGTAATTCATAAATTCTTACGCTATGACCCTGAAGATGAATACATATGCCAGAAATGCTAATAAAATTGAGAAAAGTTGTCAATTAAATATCACATATTTTATTTTGTACTTTTATTGAATGATTTAAAATACTTTCATTGTATCCTTTTGGAATTTTGAACTTGAAAATGTAAGAAAGTACCGTTACACTCTAGACACTTAAAGAAGATATGGAGTACATTATGAAAAACAATGTCATTTTCTTAAATCTTGTTAGTATTTTTTTTTATAAGCAGATATTCATTTTAAATTATTTATTTATTTATTTTTGGCTGTGTTGGGTCTTCGTTTCTGTGCAAGGGCTTTCTCTAGTTGCGGCGAGCAGGGGCCACTCTTCATCGCGGTGCGCGGGCTTCTCACCATCACGGCCTCTCTTGTTGCGGAGCACAGGCTCCAGACGCGCAGGCTCAGTAGTTGTGGCTCACGGGCCTAGTTGCTCCACGGCATGTGGGATCTTCCGAGACCAGGGCTCGAACCCGTGTCCCCTGCGTCGGCAGGCAGATTCTCAACCACTGCGCCACCAGGGAAGCCCAACAATGTCATTTTGACTCAAGAAAAAGTAAGGAAAAGAAAGAGTGTGCCAACGTTTTTAAAAGCTTTATTTGTTCATTCAGCAACTATTTATGAAGTACTTATGATGTGCCAGGCACTGTAGAAGGTAGTAGAAACACATTACAAAAGAAGAAGAGACATTTGCCCACTGTGATGGGTAATTTTATATGTCAACTTGACTGGACTAAGAGATGCCCCCAAAGCCTGTAAAATGTTATTTCTATAGATGTCTGTGAGGGTGTCTCTGGAAGAGATTAACATCTGAATTGGTAGACTGAGGGAAGAAGGTCACCCTTACCAGTGCAGTGGGCATTATTCAATCCACTAAGGGCCTGGATAGAACAAAACGGTGAAGGGCAAATTTGCTTTCTTTTGCTTAAACTTGGACATCCATTTTCTCCTGCTTTGGACATCAACACTCCTGGTTCTCAGGCTTTGGATTCAGAATGGGACTTACACAATCAGCTCTTATTATTCTCAGTCAGGCCTTTGAACCCATACTGAATTACACCACAAGCTTTCTTGGTTCTCCAGCTTGGAGACAGCTGATCATGGAATTTCTCAGCCTCCATAATGCCATGAGCAAATTCCTGTAATAAATCTGCTCTTATATACATATATCTACATATATCCTACTGGTTCAATTTCTCTGTAGAACCCTGACTAATATCAATTTTGGTATTCGGGCAGCTCTAGATAAACAGAATTTTATGGATGAGTTTTCTGAATTGGTGCTGGGGTTTCTGGAATTGCCTCTCCACCCTGATTAGATTTGAAGATGTCATGATTCTATGCACTGATAGTCCTAGCTGAAATGTGTAGAGAGATATGCAAAAATATCTGCATTGAAGACCCTTAATCAATACCTTACAAGAAACAAGGAACTAAGTGACTCTGTATGTGATACTTTTGAATATTTTTGGAAAACTAAGGAACATAATGTTGTTGGTTGGTTGCTCCTAATATCACTGAACAAAGTGGTGAAAGAAAACAATGAGCTCAGGGATTCAGATTCTTAGGTCAAGGACTACATAAATGACCTAAGAGCATTTGTACCTGCCCTGGAGGAAAGCCTTATCTCTTGTAGCCAGAGGACTGAAATTGCTGAAAATCAAACATAGGACCTCATACTGCTATTGGCTGAATTAAGTTGAACTTTTGACATCACAGCGTGTCTACTGTGATTTAAAGTGAGGGTATTGATTGGGAAAGAATGGGGTCTTGTAAGTTGGGATGGGGGATATGTGGGAAAACCCGATGAAGTGGGGGACTTTGAGCCCCTTAATTCTGAGTCTTCTGTGCCAGTTCAAAAGGTCTTCCCACATCAGGGGAAGTGGTCTAGTAATCATGGATTTTTAGTTCTGTTTTAAATTTCTGGAGTAAGAAACCACTATCTACATAACTCTTTCACATAATAATTAACTAGAATGCTGAGCATTTAGTGTTTAGTCAGTAGATAGTTGTTTATTCTTTGATTAAAGATAGAAAAAGAAAAGGCTCAGTATTGGAACTGATTAACATCTAACAATACTGAATAGGTGAATGAGTGACTAACACATAACAATACAGAATTATGTACTTCATTCTGCTGGAAAATCTGAATAAATTTGCATTTAATTAAGAAATGACAAATAATTAGGACATTTGACTATCATAATATTTAACTGCCTTTTATGAGCATAGAGGAAATTATGGCTGAATAAATATTTAGGTTCTTATTTTAGAATTTCATTTCTTGACATTAGGATTCATGCCATTCTCTACGTAAGATTCAGCAAGAGAAAATGTAAAAGCAGAAAGAGTTCCAATTAATTACCATATTGGTAAATCAAGTGGACAGAAGAAAAAAAAAGCCTGTTACATAATTTGTTCTTTTGAGGCAGGGTAGAAAAGATAAAGAAATGCATTGAGGAGTTCTATTTATAGCTGAAATTTCCGAATAGAAAACACTTCTATTAATCTTCCATTCATGACAAATTAAATACATTTTTATTTCAACAGCTTCTTTTGTAACATTTCTTTTTTCCTTGCCTTTAGCTAAAATGTCTGTCAAGTACAATCTTTCTAATAGTGAGATACCAAACAATAAACAAGCTGGTTAACAAGCTTCCTTATAAGCTTACAGAATCCATATGACAATCTACCAGTGGTAAGGAGTACACTCCCTCATCAAAATAAGCTGAGGAAAAAAAAAATGCAGAGGTCATAATATTTAAGAAAAGTGTTGAAAGCTCTCTTTCTGTTGGTAAGCTGTTAGGTCAAATTCTCCTAGACAGCAGCCATTGTTCTTTCCTCTCACTAGTGCAGGGTAAATTGGGGGTGACTGTCTTCACTGGCCATGCGTTTATACCTGATTTTTTTCCCTAGTAAATAGAGAACGGGAAAGAAAAACTTGTGAGGGAATGAAGCTTATCTTTAGAGCCCAGGCTCTGTCCTTTCTTACTTTTTCAGAGACCCAGAGCCTTTCTGCCTTGTCTCATTTCCCTTTTCTCTCAGCCACAAATCAGATGTCTAGAAGCTCTACTTGTGGATGCAGTTTATTCCAGGAATAGTTTCATACGAAGTTTACATCTAAAGAAAGCGATCAGTCAAATCGTTTGTTACACTTCGCCAGGATCTCTTTAAGGGTAGGAAGCATTACAGGATTATTTTATCACTGGAGTCTCACAAAATGTCTGTAAAAATTTCAGACTAAATATAAGCACTCTTTGAGTTTCCTCAAATTCTCTCATTCTCATTAACTTTACTGTAAGCTGCTGTAAACATTGAGCTCTTATTATAAGCAGGAGAGACACAGCAGCCTGTGTACCTTTCTCATCCATAGTGATCCTTTGGGGGAGGAAACATGGTTGATTGACTCTGTTTAATTGTGGTGAATTTAAATACACTGTGGGGATTTCCATTATGTTTTTCCCAATAATGTATATAAAGTCAGTGTTTTGTTTTCTTGAAATGGAAAAACAGTCACTCACATTTTGTGACTAATGTGATAAAGTTTATTTTGATCATCATTGCTGTCTATTTTCATCATTCTGAAAAAAAAATACTTAGTCTCTGTTAAAAGAGCATTCACAGCAGGATCTTGTTGCAGAAACTTCTAATGAGAAATTTAAGTGATTTGCAGAGTTACACCTTTAGAACTATATTTATATCTAGCATGAAGTGTCCCTTCTCAGTTATGAGCCATGGAAACTTGTTTATAGAGCTGGGGACAAAGTGAACAAAAAAAAGGAAGAAAGGCTATTTTTCTGAAACACAAACAAAATCAACACATAACTAAAGTGCAAGCTCCATGAAATCAGCAAAACTGTTTGATTGTTTACAGGAGCTCCTACACTCAGCTCCTATCTTATGTCTGGCACATAGTGAGCTCTTGATAGATGCTTGTGAATGAATGAATGAGTCTAGTCATCTGCAGTAATAAAATATTCAGAGTGTTAGTGAACAGAAAACTCTCTATTTCATTTTCAATCAAGAAAACTAATGTATAATATTAGTAACAGAGGACTTAACTATAATTAATACAAAGGACAACTCTGACATATTTGTGTGGTGACTTGCCTGGCACTTGTCGTGACATAAAATATCAAGTTGAGAGTAAGAATCTGTAAATGTTTAATCAGCTCTGGCCAAGAAAGGGAGTGCTCTCATTCTTTCAAAAGAAATATCTCTAGATAGGGAAAGACAAACCATCTGAATGTAATAGCTTGAAGAATTTATCTCTTGGGAACATTCCATACTCCAAAGTGCAAGACATTTTTTGAGCTGAAGACCTAAAACGGGTTCTCTTCTCCTTGCAGATCTCATGGCTATCATAAGAATCAGTCAGCGGAAGAGTAAGAAACCGTGAGCCAAAATCCTGGCTCCGTTTTTGTTTACTCAAAAAAATGTAGGCCAGGGGGGCTTCCCTGGTGGCGCAGTGGTTGAGAGTCCGCCTGCCAATGCAGGGGACGCGGGTTCGTGCCCCGGTCCGGGAAGATCCCACATGCCGCAGAGCGGCTGGGCCCGTGAGCCATGGCCGCTGAGCCTGCGCGTCCGGAGCCTGTGCTCCTCAACGGGAGAGGCCACAGCAGTGAGAGGCCCGCGTACCGCAAAAAAAAAAAAAAAGAAGAATGTAGGCCAAGCCCTTATTCACTCTGATTCCTTGTCCACAGAGTTGATTGAGTAACCAGATCCTTCAGCTCTCAGCTACTTGTCCCCTGATACCCAATTAACCGTTAACTTCCCCAGTCAGTCTTCATTAGAGCTAATCCTTCATGGCATGCATCACCCTAAAATGATCTCGTTTACTTACTTGTCTCCCTTTCCCTTTCCCCCAGCTAACTAATGGAATTACAGTAAGTGAACCTGTGAATTTAACTTTCTGAATCTAAAGATCCAACAAATAGGCCCTGAGCAGCTATGACTTTATCAAGCTTAGTCAAATAAGTTAGCCTCTATCTTTGACTTCTGGCATCTTATAAAGGAAAACTTTTCTAGCCCATTAATTACCTGTAAGATAATCAAGTTTGATAGAAATTATTTGACCAAACTATTTTTGTTTTGGTAAATAGGGCTTCTTGCTCTGGTTAGTGGTGATGGTTGTTGTTGGTAGTGGTAGTTAGTGGTGGTTAGTGGTGTGACTTGCAGGGAGAAGAAAGGAGAGAAAACAAATGTGAGTTGTGATGTGGAATGAACATGACACTTTCCATTCTCACTTACGGATAAAAATCTCTGTATGTCAGAGAGAAATGCCCTTTCCTGGGAAATCATTTGAGTTAAACACATATTAATGGACACTTGCTGTGTGTTCAGTATGAATAATCTGCAGCTCTTTCCTTAAATAGCTAGCAATAGCGAGAGAAAATTAGTGGGAGACCGCAGTCCTGAGCTGGATGGGAAGGAAGTTTTGAATTAAGAGAGTATAGATTTCTGTAATTACGACACTGGACTGGCATCTGTTATTGAAGTGAGACATTTCTTGGTACTAAAAGCACCTAAAGGACATTATATAATCTAAGAATGAAAAATAAATAAATAAATAACTTTTTTTGTGGCCTGCCTGAGATTTCATCAAAAGAAGAGGATAATAAACTGTCCATACTGTAGGTCAAAGGATAAAGTTGTTGGGCTTCCCTGGTGGCACAGTGGTTAAGAATCTGCCTGCCAGTGCAGGGGACACTGGTTCAATCCCCAGTCCACGAAGATCCCACATGCCACGGAGCAACTAAGCCCGTGCCCCACAACTACTGAAGCCCACGTGCCTGGAGCCCGTGCTCCGCAGCAAGAGAAGCCACAGCAATGCCCGTGCACCGCAGCAAAGAGTAGCCCCCGCTCGCAGCAACTAGAGAAAGCCCGCACACAGCAACGAAGACCCAACACAGCCAAAAATAAAAAATAAAAAACAAACAAACATAAAACACCTATTTAAAAAAAAAAGAATAAAGGTGTTGTGTTGTTTTGTTGTTGATTTTTACTTGCACCCAAATAAGTTGAGCTCATTCAAAGTACAGGTTATAGTGAGATAATGCACGTGGAAGAAGCAAGGGCAAGGGACCGTTTGATCCCAGAGAGATATAGAAGCTAGGATGGTAGAAGGAAGTCCTTTTATTCCACAAGATTAAGATCAGTAATGGAAACTTTGGTTAAGGTAAGGAATACTTTAGAAGGAATATATACTTCCTCTAAAGATTCTAATCTTTCTTAATGTGAATGCATATTCATTTCCCATATCTTTTCATGGAGAGCTAAAGCCTTTTCTGTAAGTGTAGGTCTACCGATTGGAGTCTGTGGTAATATTTTTTGCATAAACAAAATACGTAATACATTTTTTGTAATTTCTAGTTTTAATTTTTTTTTAATAGAGTGAGAACTTGAATACACTTGTGAGGCATACTGAGTGAAGATTTTTTTTACTTTTTTAAAAATAATTTTCTCCCATCTTTGTAGTTTCACACTCTTATTTAATGGTAAGATTGTAATGTATCTTTGTCAAGCATTTCCAAAGCATTGAAAGTAAATTTCATAGAAAAAGCCTTTCTTACTATATGCTATTTTACTTCATTAATTTACATAATAATTGCATTATGTACTTGCAAAAGTTAAGGACAACAAGCATAAGAAGGTTACAGAAGGGACATAAACCACTTTAAGCATACTGATGAACGTAAATGGGCAGAATTTGGGGGGCAAGGTAGGCAAGAGGTTATTAAACAGAGGCATTTCAAATGCCATGAGAATTAATCAGTATGTTTTAGACAGGCCGTGGGAAATACTGGTTAAGGCAATAAGTCTGTAAACTGGACATCAATTAAGGGAGTTTTTATTCTAGTTCTTGATGGTTGTTCAGTTCCAGGTGTCTCCAGACAACCAAGCTGCACTTCCTGCCTTACAGTCCAAAAAAATAAAATAAAATAACCTTATCCTCTTAAAAAACATTCCTTTCCTTGCTCGTGCTAATTCAAGTAGTATCTGTCAAATGTATCCTAAAACACATTGATGAGCCCTAGACTGGGTCCCAAGTTAGATTAGTATAGAAGTTCTCAGAGCTTTGGTGAAATTCTTATATCATTTTTCTGTTCAAAATATTTTAAGATCAATATTGTCTTTTTATTTATATCTGAATATTCATTCTAATATATAAAGCATGCTTCATGTTTTGTATAATAATCACTACTGAGACACTATCTGATTTAAAAATGTAGCTTTTTTTCAGGCCAAGCAACAGAACAATTTCTGAGATAAACTATTTAAATAATTTTGACAGTCAACCTAATAAATACTTTAAGAAAAATTTTCCACAGTTGACATAGATATATATTATTTCCTCCAACAGGTTCTCAATTTCAAAATTGGTATTTTTGGTTTTCATAAATTAGTGCATCCGTTCAGCACACAAGTTTAATTTTCTTTCTTTGCTGCTAACACTTGTTCTTCTATCCTCTAGAGGTCTTTATTCTGTGCCTGAATGCAAAAGATAAACCTAAATGTGTAGGGCTTCCCCGGTGGCGCAGTGGTTGAGCGTCTGCCTGCCGATGCAGGGGACACGGGTTCGTGCCCCAGTCCGGGAAGATCCCACATGCTGCGGAGCGGCTAGGCCCGTGAGCAATGGCCGCTGAACCTGCGCGTCCAGAGCCTGTGCTCCGCAACGGGAGAGGCTACAGCAGTGAGAGGCCCATGTACTGCAAAAAAAAAAAAAAAAAAAAAAAAAAAAAAACTAAATGTGTAGATCACCTTTGTTTCTCCATAAGTAATTATTTCTTTTGTAATATTTTTTTTCAAAGTAAGTAAAACTGAAACCCATGTAAATGATCAACTCATGACACTGAAATCAATCACCTGTATTTTTATGATTCACTAAAGAATACTTGCATCCCTTATTATCCCAAAGAAAAGAATCTATTTCTTGATAAGAAGTTTTTGGCACTCATCCAATTATATAAGGCATGCATTGCCTTTCTTTTAATTGGTTCTCTTTTTATGGAGTTAAATTTGGGAGTCTTCCAGGGTTTCTGGGTTTGTCCTATAGTCACTCCAAGAATAAGTTCTTTTCATTCTGAAATGAACAAGAATCACATTAAAGAAAATACCCACAAATAAAAATTTTTTATTAAGATTGAAATTGTTTGGATTGACATTTTTTGAATGAATAACAAGATAGATACTTTTATCCATTTATTGATTTAAGGATGCCTAACTATAATAAAGGGTATGGACACAGTCGGCATTATCCCATAGTCTCTGGATTTTCAGTAGAATCTTCCCACAATTATTTCCTAACTGAAGAATGTAGATACATCCTTTCAAAACAATTAAAAATTCCAAAATCACTAAATATTTTCAAATGAAAATATCTATTCTTTATGAGTAAACGTGGCCAATTATAGCTACTTCCTCACTTGTGTTTTATAAACTTTCTCACAGATTTGTAGACCCTTAGATTTGGCAGTGATCTTAGAGAACCTCAATCAAAATTCCCTCCCTCAATGCAAGAATCCTTTTTCAGTCAAGGGATCACCCTTGGTTGAAACTTCTAGACGGTAAAATATTAGTTATCTGTAAAGCCATTCTAAACCAGAATGTTTACTTTTATATATAATTTTTTTATTGTTGAAACAGAAATACACTTCTTGATAGGGTTAATTGTGTTTTTGAGAGTTACACACAAAAAGAAATCTATTTCTCCTTGCAACTAAAACAAATTCAGATTTATGGCATGTTCTTGAGAGTATTTTCTTTTCCAAAAACATTCTAATTGTTCCTTCAACCATTTTTTATCTGACATGATTTACAGATTCACCACTGTTCTGACACTTCTACTCAATTCGGGCTTTGCTGTTATTGTTTTTAAAATATAATGAACATAATTTAATAAGACATTGTACTTAGAATAATCCTAGCATAATGTAATGCCTATTTCTATCAGGATGGTTTCTGAATAAAATACTAAAGAAATCTACTTGCATATATCTTCTATAATATGGAACATTTTCCCTAGGTTTCTGTCATTTATTCTGAATGAAAGACAACACCAGAAGGGATAATTCTTCATTGGTTAACATGTTGTACATAGTTTTACAGTCTTGTAGTAGTTTTTCAGATTAGATAACACTTTCATTCAGAATAACTCTCAGAGTCAATAATCTCCCTGATAACTTTTTTTAAACAAGTTACTTTGCTTATGAGTATTTCCAAAGAAGTATTTCAGGAATATTATATTTCCTGAAAATGTAATATTCTCATATCAGTCATTTTAATTGGGTAGTCTATAAAGTCTTTTTTAACATTTTAGAAACTACATTGTGGGATTGGACTTCTTGGCATAATCTGAATGGGCTAGATGTGAATTCTCATGTGTCTCTCTCCCTGCCTCCCCTTCATATACACTCTTGTCCATTTTAAATGGAGGTCACTCTTTGTAATTTATTCATTTGTCACCATTTGGACAGGTGACAATCCTCTGTCAGGATTTAAAAACAAAATGAAAATGAACTCTTTAGTTTTAGGTTTCAGATGCAATATATGAATCTGATTACTTCTGTTAAGAAAATTAATTAATATGTGATGCTAGAATATCAGCAATAAAAAAGGGGAAATAATAGTACCAGAAGATAATGTATTGGTGTCATTTACCACATAACTCTAACAATAAGCTATCATAAACATGTATTTTGTTTTTTCATTCATTGAACCCATTTATTGATAATTTACTACATGCCTGGCACTTGCTAGGTTTCAGGGATCCAACAGAGACCATGCCTTCATGAGGTTTTTTTGTGTAAGGTGTTGTCATGTAGTGAACTGTCCTCTAATTTAATTTTCTAATATTTAAGCCTCTCTCAGCATGATCATTTACCTCTAGGTTTATCAAATAAAAAGTGCATAAAATTGACATTCTTATGACTGGGTGCTCATTATCTGCTTTTCTCAGTCAAATGCTAGGAAACATGAATTTCTTGATGTTTCCCTTTTAAAATTGAGTTTGGGCTAGGTTAGCTGTATATTTGCTTTTTAATTTTAACTTCAATTATTATCAGTGATGGAGATGCTTTATTTTGTAAATCAATTTATTGTCTTACCTTTTGAAAGTTGCCTTCCTATGACAACTATCCATTGGTCTTTTACACCTAAAAATAAATCAGTATATTTCTCTCTTCATATTATATATCTCCAAATATTTGAAAAACATAGTTCTCTGGTTAGAATAATACATCTGGTATTCCATGAGGCAGTCTTTTACAACTTATACTAAGTGTAAAATATGCATGTGATAAAAGGATAAGAAAGATGAAAACACAAAACAACACTGAAAATTAGAAGTTAAACTCTTGCAAATAAGTGAGAGAACTTTTGCTGATAAAAATGATGACCAATGGCTTACGTTAGTTTTGCTTCCTAAAACATAAAGTTACCTGAAACTTAAAAGAAGTGAAATATGTGATACTCTTTCATTGTCTGTTGCTTACTACAGAGATGAAGGATCGATTAATGATGAACTGAGTACAATCCACAAACACTGATTATCCATCAGTGCCTGATTTTTATGAGATAGAGAATGTGTCTTTCAGAAACTCACAAGGCAATCATAGCATGGTTCTGGAACAGAAGTATTGCATCCTGGAAGTCACGGAACCCACAAATAAAACTGCTCTGAGAAGGGACAAATACAAGAATATTTTGGTAAAGGTTCATGTTGAGAATTGTATTTTATTTTTGGTAACTAATTGGGACAGAGGCAGAGAACCAACCAAATTACCTACAAATGAATGCCTATTAGACAATAGGAATTTGGCTTAGAGTAATACACAGTAAAGTAATATCCAGTTGTAGATATAAAACAGGTATTTGACTTAGACCCAAAGAGATGATAAGTGGGCTCAGAATGAATTTTGTACCCTTTGTTGGTAAACATGAGGACTGAACATACTGTCCTATCTTATAGAATGAATCAACAGCTCTCCTAGGCTGGTATTTAGAGAAGAAGCCTATGTAGCGATATGCATTTAAAAGTAGCAGTTCTGGTTGGTATTAAAGACATAAGACTGAATGATATTCAAAAGGGCATCAGTGTAGACCAAAGAAAGAATATATTCCAGCACAGAGTTCTAGGGCTCTGAAAATTCTGTATGTCACATGGGTGAAAAGAAAAAGGAAATGCCTTCTCAGCTCAGAAACCACATGCAAAGTATTTATTAATTATTCTGTAAATATTTATTAGGTAACTACTAAATGTTAGACACAGTTCTAGTGTGTGGGGTACATGAAGTGAACCAGTTAAGCAAAGCTCCTTGGCCCATAGAGTTTACATCATTGCTTCTTTACCCAACATGCTTTTCTGATTCAGAAGTGTTTCAAACCTTCTCCACTTTCCACAAAACCCATCCACCTCCACCATATCCCCTCAGAAGATATACTGGACACCAATTTCACAGAGGAACCAGAAGCCATCAGATGAGAAATTTTCATCATCATACCTTCAAAAACACTTCCATCTGCTCTCCGTTCTACCTTCTTCATTTAAAAAAAAAAAAAAAAAAACTTTATTTATTTATTTACTTTTTAACATCTATATTGGAGTATAACTGCTTTACAATGGTGTGTTAG
The DNA here is from genome assembly GCF_949987515.2 of Delphinus delphis. Taxonomy (NCBI): domain Eukaryota; kingdom Metazoa; phylum Chordata; class Mammalia; order Artiodactyla; family Delphinidae; genus Delphinus; species Delphinus delphis. The sequence goes on along the minus strand of NC_082693.1, from coordinate 59,350,429 downwards.
TTTCTGCTTTATGACTAAGTGAATCAGCTATACATATACATATATCCCCATATCTCCTCCCTCTTGCATCTACCGCCTTCCCACCCTCCCTATCCCACCCATCTAGGTGGTCACAAAGCACCGAGCTGATCTCCCTGTGCTATGCAGCTGCTTCCCACTAGCTATCTGTTTTACGTTTGGTAGTGTATATATGTCCATGCCACTCTCTCACTACGTCCCAGCTTACCCTTCCCACTCCCCGTGTCCTCAAGTACATACATTACGTCTGCGTCTTTATACCTGTCCTACCCCTAGGTTCTTCAGAACTATTTTGTTTTGTTTTGTTTTTTATAGATTCCATATATATGTATTAGCATATGATATTTGTTTTTCTCTTTCTGACTTACTTCACTCTGTATGACAGACTCTAGGTCCATCCACCTCACTACAAATAACTCAATTTCGTTCCTTTTTATGGCTGAGTAGTATTCCATTGAATATATGTGCCACATCTTCTTTATCCATTCATCTGTTGATGGACACTTAGGTGCTTCCATGTCCTGGCTATTGTAAATAGAGCTGTAATGAACATTGTGGTACATGACTCTTTTTGAATTATGGTTTTCTCAGGGTATATGCCAAGTAGTGGGATTGCTGGGTCATATGGTAGTTCTATTTTTAGTTTTTTAAGGAAACTCCATACTGTTCTCCACAGTGGTTTATCAATTTACCTTCCCACCAACAGTGCAAGAGGGTTCCCTTTTCTCCACACCCTCTCCAGCATTTATTGTTTGTAGATTTTTTGATGATGGCCATTCTGAGGTATGGGGTGGTACCTCATTGTAGTTTTGATTTGCATTTCTCTAATGATTAGTGATGTTGAGCATCCTTTCATGTGTTTGTTTGCAATCTGTATATCTTCTTTGGAGAACTTCTGCACATTTTTGGATTGGGTTGTTTGGTTTTTTTGATATTGACCTGCATGAGCTGCTTGTAAATTTTGGAGATTAATCCTTTGTCAGTTGCTTCATTTGCAAATATTTTCTCCCATTCTGAGGGTTGTCTTTTCATCTTTTTTATGGTTTCCTTTGCTGTGCGAAAGCTTTTAAGTTTCATTAGGTCCCATTTTGTTTATTTTTGTTTTTATTTCCATTTCTCTAGGAGGTGGGTCTAAAAGGATCTTGCTGTCATTTATGTCATAGAGTGTTCTTCCTATGTTTCCCTCTAAGAGTTTTATAGTGTCTGGTCTTACATTTAGGTCTCAAATCAATTTTGAGTTTATTTTTGTGTATGGCATTAGGGAGTGTTCTAATTTCATTCTTTTACATGTAGCTGCCCAGTTTTCCCAGCATGACTTATTGAAGAGACTGTCTTTTCTCCATTGTATATCCTTGCCTCCTTTGTCATAGATTAGTTGACCATAGGTGTGTGGATTTATCTCTAGGATTTCTCTCCTGTTCCACTGAGCTCTATTTCAGGTTTGGGGCCAATACCACACTGTCTTGATTACTGTAGCTTTAGTATAGTCTGAAGACCAGGAGCCTGATTCCTCCTGTTCCATTTTTCTCTCTCAAGATTGCTTTGGCCTTTCGGGGTCTTTTGTGTTTCCATACAAATTGTCAAATTTTTTGGTCTAGTTCTGTGAAAAATGCCATTGGCAGTTTGATAGGAATTGTGCTGAATCTGTAGATTGCTTTGGGTAGTATAGTCTTTCCACAATGTTAATTCTTCCAATCCAAGAACATGGTATATCTCTCCATCTGTTTGTATCATCTTTAACTTCTTTCATCAGTGTCTTATAGTTTCTGCATACAAGTATTTTGTGTCCTTAGGTAAGTTTATTACTAGGTATTTTATTCTTTTTGTTGCAATGGTAAATGGAAATGTTTCCTTAATTTCTACTTCAGATTTTTCATCGTTGGTGTATATGAATGCAAGAGATTTCTGTGCATTAATTTTGTATCCTGCTACTTTACCAAATTCATTGATTAGCTCTAGTAGTATCTTTAGGATTCTCTATGTATAGTATCGTGTCATCTGCAAACAGTAACAGTTTTACTTCTTCTTTTCTGATTTGCATCCCTTGCATTTCTTTTTCTTCTCTGACTGCTGTGGCTAAAATTTCCAGATCTATGTTGGATAGAAGTGGTGAGAGTGTACAATCTTGTCCTGATCTTAGAGGAAATGGTTTCAGTTTTTCACCATTGAAAACGATGTTGGCTGTGGGTTTGCCATATATGGCCTTTATTATGTTGAGGCAAGTTCCCTCTATGCCCACCTTCTGGAGGGTTTTTATCATAAATAGGTGCTGAATTTTGTCAAAAGCTTTTTCTGAATCTATTGATATGATCATATGGTTTTTATCCTTCAGTTTCTTAATATGGTTTATCACACTGATTGATTTGCATATATTGAAGAATCCTTGCATTCCTGGGATAACCTCCACTTGATCTTGATGTGTGATCCTTTTAATGCGCTGCTGGATTCTGTTTGCTAGTATTTGGTTGAGGATTTTAGTATCTATGTTCATCAGTGATATTGGCCTGGAGTATTCTTTCCTTGAGACATCTTTGTCTGGTTTTGGTATCAGAGTGATGGTGGCCTCATACAATGATTTTGGGAGTGTTCCTCCCTCTGCTATATTTTAGAAGAATTTGAGAAGGATAGGTGTTAGCTCTTCTCTAAATGTTTGATAGAATTCGCCTGTGAAGACATCTGGACCTGGGCTTTTGTTTGTTGGAAGAATTTTAATCACAGTTTCAATTTCAGTGTTTGTGATTGGTCTGTTTATATGTTGTATTTCTTCCTGGTTCAGTCTTGGAAGTTTGTGCTCTTCTAAGAATTTGTCCATTTCTTCCAGGTTGTCCATTTTATTGGTATATAGTTGCTTGTAGTAATCTCTCTTGATCCTTTGTATTTCTGCAGTGTCAGTTGTTACTTCTCCCTTTTCATTTCTAATTCTATTGATTTGAGTCTTCTCCCCTTTTGTCTCGATGAGTCTGGCTAATGGTTTATCAATTTTGTTTATCTTCCAGCTTTTAGTTTTATTGATCTTTTCTATTCTCTTCATTTCTTTTTCATTTATTTCTGATATGATCCTTATGATTTATTTCCTTCTGCTAACTTAGGTTTTTTTGTTGTTGTTGTTCTTCTTTCTCTAATTGCTTTAGGTGTAAGGTTAGGTTGTTTATTTGAGATGTTTCTTGTTTCTTGAGGTGGGATTGTATTGCTATAAACTTCCCTCCTAGAACTGCTTTTGCTGCATCCCATAGATTTTGCGTTGTTGTTTTTTCATTCTCATTTGTTTCTAGGTATTTTTTGATTTCCTCTTTGATTTTTTTTTTTTTTTGGTGGTACGCGGGCCTCTCACTGCTGTGGCCTCTCCCGTTGTGGAGCACAGGCTCCGGACGCGCAGGCTCAGCGGCCATGGCTCACGGGCCTAGCTGCTCCGCGGCATGTGGGATCTTCCCAGACCGGGGCACGAACCTGTGTCCCCTGCATTGGCAGGCGGACTCTTAACCACTGCACCACCAGGGAAGCCCTCCTCTTTGATTTTTTCGGTGATCTCTTGGTTATTTAGTAGTGTGTTGTTAGGCCTCCATGTGTTCATATTTTTTACAGATTTTTTCATGTAATTGATATCTAGTCTCATAACATTGTGGTCAGAAAAGATACTTGACATGATTTCAATTTTCTTAAATTTACCAAATCTTGATTTGTGACCCTAGATATGATCTGTTCTGGAGAATGTTCCATGAGCACTTGAGAAGAAAGTGTATTCTGTTGTTTTTGGATGGAATGTCCTATGAGTATCAATTAAGTCCATCTTGTTTAATGTATCATTTAAAGCTTGTGTTTCTTTATTTATTTTCATTTTGGATGATCTGTCCATTGGTGAAAGTGCGGGTTAAACTCTCCTACTATGATTGTGTTACCGTCTATTTCCCCTTTATGGCTGGTAGCATTTCCCTTATATATTGAGGTGCTCCTATGTTGGGTGCATAAATATTTACAATTGTTATATTTTCTTTTTGGATTGATCCCTTCATCATTATGTAGTGTCCTTCTTTGCCTCTTGTAATAGTGTTTATTTTAAAGTCTATTTTCTCTGATATGAGAATTGCTACTCCAGCTTTCTTTTGATTTCCATTTGCATGGAGTATCTTTTTCTATCCCCTCACTTTCAGTCTGTAGGTGTCCCTAGGTCTGAAGTGGGCCTCTGGTAGACAGCATATATATGGGTCTTGTTTTTGTATCCGTTCAGCCAGTCTATGTCTTTTGGTTGGAGCATTTAATCCATTTACACTTAAGGTAATTATCGATATGTATGTTCCTATTACCATTTTCTGTATTGTTTTGGGTTTGTAATTGTAGGTCTTTTCCTTCTCTTGTGTTTCCTGCCTAGAGAATTTCCTTTAGCATTTGTTGTAAAGCTGGTTTGGTGGTGCTGAATTCTGTTAGCTTTCGTTTGTCTGTAAAGGTTTTAATTTCTCCGTCAAATCTGAATGAGATCCTTCCTATGTATAGGAATCTTGGTTGTAGGTTTTTCCTTTTTATCACTTTAAATATGTCCTGCCACTCCCTTCTGGCTTGCAGAGTTTCTGCTGAAAGGTCAGCTGTTAACCATATGGGGATTCCCTTGTATATTATTTGTTGTTTCTTCCTTCCTGCTTTTAATATTTTTTCTTTGTATTTAATTTTTGATAGTTTAATTAATATGTGTCTTGGCATGTTTCTCCTTTGATTTATCCTGTATGGGACTCTCTGCACTTCCTGGACTTGATTGACTATTTCCTTTCCTATATTAGGGAAGTTTTCAATTATTATCTCTTCAAATATTTTCTCAGTCCCCTTCTTTTACTCTTCTTCTTCTGGGACCCCTATAATTCGAATGTTAGTGCTTTTAGTGTTGTCCCAGATGTCTCTGAGACTGTCCTCAATTCTTTTCATTCTTTTTTCTTTATTCTGCTCTGCAGTAGTTATTTCCACTATTTTACCTTCCAGGTCACTTATCTGTTCTTCTGCCTCAGTTATTCTGCTATTGATCCTTTCTAGAGAATTTTTAATTTCATTTATTGTGTTGTTCATCTCTGTTTGTTTGCTCTTAATTCTTCTAGGTCCTTGTTAAACATTTCTTGTATTTTCTCCATTCTATTTCCAAGATTTTGGATCATCTTTAGTATCATTATTCTGAATTCTTTTTCAGGTAGACTGCCTATTTCCTCTTCATTTGTTAGGTCTGGTGGCTTTTTGCCTTGCTGCTGCATCTGCTGTGTGTTTCTCTGTCTTCTCATTTTGCTTAACTTACTGTGTTTGGGGTCTCCTTTTTACAGGCTGCAGGTTCATAGTTTCTGTTGTTTTTGGTGTCTGCTCCCAGTGGCTAAGTTTGGTTCAGTAGGTTGTGTAGGCTTCCTGGTGGAGGGGACTGGTGCCTGTGTTCTGTTGGATGAGGCTGGATGTTGTCTTTCTGGTGGGCAGCATCACGTCCGGAGGTGTGTTATGGGCTGTCTGTGACCTTATTATGATTTAAGGCAGCCCTCTGCTAATGGGTGGGGTTGTGTTCCTGTCTTGCTAGTTGTTTGGCATAGTATGTCTAGCACTGTAGCTTGCTGGTCGTTGAGTGGAGCTGGGTCTTGGCGTTGTGCTGGAGATCTCTGGGAGGTTTCCTCTGTTTGATAGTACGTTGAGCTGGGAAGTCTCTGGTGGACCAATGTCCTGAACTTGGCTCTCCTACCTCGGAGGCACAGGCCTGACACCCAGCTGGAGCACCAAGACCCTGTCAGCCACACGGCTCAGAAGAAAAGGGAGAAAGAAAGAAAGAAAGAAAGAGGGAGAGAGAGAGAAAGAAAGAAAGGAAGGAAAGGTATTATAATAAAAAATCAAAACAGTTATTAAAAATTAAGAAAATTAAAAATAATTTTAAAAAAGGAAAAAAAAAAGAAAGAAAGAAGAGAGCAACCAAACCAAAAAAGAAATCCACCAATGATAACAAGCACTAAAAACTATACTTAAAAAAAAAAAACAGAAACAGACAGACAGGACCCTTGGACAAATGGTAAAAGCAAAGCTATACAAAATCACACAAGGAAGCATACACATACATACTCTCAAAAAGAGAAAAAGGAAGAAAAAATATATATATATATTAAAAAAAAGGAAGAGAGCCACCAAATCAGTAAACAAACCTACCAATGATAATAAACTCTAAATACTAAGCTATGATAAACATAAAACCAGAAACAAATTAGATGCAGAAAGCAAACCCAAAGTCTACAGTTGCTCCCAAAGACCACCATCTCAATTTTGGGATGATTCGTTGTCTATTCAGGTGCAAGGTACATCATTCGTTGTCCACAGGTGCAAGGTACATCATGTTGCTTGTGGAGGTTTAATCTGCTGCTCCTGAGGCCGCTGGGAGAAATTTCCCTTTCTCTTCTTTGTTCGCACAGCTCTTGGCGTTCAGCTTTGGATTTGGCCCCACCTCTGCGTGTTGGTTGCCTGAGGGTGTCTCTTCGTCGCCCAGAAGGACGGGGTTAAAGGAACAGCTGATTAGGGAGCTCTGGCTCACTCAGGTTGGGGTGAGGCAAGGGTAGAGAATGCGGGGCAAGCCTGCGGCGGCAGAGGCCAGTGTGACGTTGCACCAGGCTGAGGCGCACCGTGTGTTCTCCTGGGGAAGTTGTCGCTGGATCACAGGACCCTGTAAGTGCCGGGCTGCACAGGCTTCCGGGAGGGGAGGTGTGGATAGTGACCTGTGCTCGCACACAGGTTTCTTGCTGGCTGCAGTAGCAGCCTTAGCTTCTCATGCCCGTCTCTGGGGTCCGCACTGATAGCCGCAGTTCGTGCCCGTCTCTGGAGCTCATTTAGGTGGTGCTTTGAATCCCCTCTCCTCGCGCACCTAGAAACAATGGTCTCTTGCCTCTTAGGCAGGTCCAGACCTTTTCCTGGACTCTCTCCCGGCTAGCTGTGGTGCACTAGCCCCCTTCAGGCTGTGTTCATGCAGCCAACCTCAGTCCTCTCCCAGGGATCCAACCTCCGAAGCCCGAGCCTCAGCTCCCAGCCCCCACCCACCCCAGCAGGTGAGCAGACAAGCCTCTCAGGCTGGTGAGTGCTGGTTGGCACCGATCCTCCGTGCAAGAATCTCTCTGCTTTGCCCTCTGCAGCCCTGTTGCTGTGCTCTCCTCTGCGGCCCCGAAGCTTCCCCCTTCCGCCACCCACAGTCTCCGCCCGCGAAGGGGCTTCCTAGTGTGTGGAAACCTTTCCTCCTTCACAGCTCCCTCCCTCTGGTGCAGGTCCTGTCCCTATTCTTTTGTTTTTGTTTATTCTTTTTTCTTTTGCCCTACCCAGGTACGTGGGGGGGGGGGGGGAGGTTTCTTGCCTTTTGGGAGGTCTGAGGTCTTCTACCAGCATTCAGTAGGTGTTCTGTAGGAGTTGTTCCACATGTAGATGTATTTCTGATGTATTTGTGGGGAGGAAGGTGATCTCCACGTCTTACTGCTCCGCCATGTTAAATGTCTCCTCTCTACCTTCTTCTGGTAGTAAAAAAGGTGCTCCTTGGTGATCTCCCTAGCTCTCTCAAACTAGCATAGCTGCAATGACCTCCCATCACACCACGTATCTCGCTGCATTGTAACTTTGACTTAATTATTTTACCCGAAGCAAAGGTCTATGTCTATCTTGCTCACTGTCCTATCCCAGCGTCTAATGCTTAGCATCTATTTGGTGCACCTGAACTTTTAAGGGCAATGAAACAGTGACTGGAGGGACCTCTGGGGGAGAGGCCTCTCACAATGCATTATGGGAGAGGAGCCATGTCGAGAGTGGGGTGTAAGGAATACTTTCAAGCTTCCTAGTGCTGGCCGGACCAGGCTTCACTTCAGCATCATTGAATGCTGTCTTCCACAAAACACAAGTTGGAGATTTATCATTGCAGATGAGCTACTGCAGAGCTGCCTGGATGTCTGAGGGACCTTTCAGCCAGCCCTGCTTGAGAGGCTCTTCCCATGATTCTCCCTCAGACTTTTAGGGCTGACCTCAAAGGGTGTTCCTTCTCCCTGGAGTATCCTTGGAGCAGAAGGGGCTCAGAGACCTGATCACAGAGCTGTGCCTTCAGAAGGTGTGGCCCACAGTTTTGACAGGAACTCTATAGAGATGATAATTATGTTGATCTCTGTTTACTGTGGTTACACCACGAATTGGCTTCCTGGCTTTGGGAAAGTAACTTAACCAAAGACCCAGATTTCAATCCATTACAAGGGAATATATTAACACTTAGTTAATACAGTTGTCCTGAAGAATGGGCTAAACAACTGAATTGCTTTTTATAGTTCCAGAGTTAAGAGATTGGCCATGGAACTTGCTGTAGTCACTCATGTGGGCTTACCAAGTAGTCTGTCCAGTACCTTCTTACCTCCTTGACAGCCCAGTTCCCTGGGAATGTCAGGACTTCAGGGTGTCAGCTCAGCCACTAAGTTCAGGGGTGAATATCAAACTTGCAATGCTAGCTGATGATCACTTGCTGTTTATTTGACACTTGTTACAGAAACATGAAGCCTTTTCAGCTGCCTGGACTCTGTTTGGTTCTAGTTTAGGTGCTATCAGAATGCCTCAAAAATTTAATGACAAGGTATCTTATTTGTTTTTTTGCAGGAGGTGGGAGGAAAATGGGGGATTAAAGTTGTCATTGGTAAAGAAGTAGTCCTCACTCATGTTAGCCTGGAGAGTGGGTGCTTGATTCTTCTTCTGGTGTAGTATCCTTGTCTTTGTTTTATGTTCAGACATGATTCAAAGTAGTCAGTTTTCTCTCCTTCCACCACAGTCATGGAATATTTTCCAATTATTGTTGATATTTTTTAGATTTTTAAAAATACTCAGTAGTACCATTATAGCCCAGCTCTTAGCCAGAAGCTTTCAAAACCAGATTTCTTTTTTTTCTCATTTCTTTTATTAGCTTTAACGTTTAAACTTATTCCAATCTATCATTTTCCTTCCAATGTTTTTGATTGATTTCCTTGAGGCAGTGAAGCAGTTGTGGTTAATATAGCTTACATATAGCAGATTCTTAATATTTTATCAACAACAATAACAAAAAATAAATGGAGAGGTGTTGTTCTTGATATATGGTTTATGTGCCACTGTATTTTATTTTCCTTTAGGGAAATTCCTAGTTGGATATCTTGGTTAATTGTTTTCTCTTTATCTATTATTTGTCCTCATTCTTTTTTCCCAATAGTTGGAATTCTCCTATTTGCTTGTTCTTAAAGTATAATAACATTTAATTTTATTGTATTTAATATGTCCATTTTCTGATTTTAAACTTAATTTAAATTATTTATCCAAGCAAAAAATAGTATCATTCTGAGTTGACATAATGTCTTGATTAAAAGCCACTACTTTTTTTTCAATACTGAAAACATAAATTTATGAATATGCACAAAGTGGGTTTTCATTTCAGCTTAATATAGGCTACATTCTCCAGTGTGCTTAATTATTCTTATAATTTAGGTAATTTACAGTTAAGTGTGCTTCTGATTAAATGATTCTATTGGCAGATATTCTTGGTGCTAAAAGGGAATTTAAACAACTTCACTATCTAAGTCAACCAAAAGAGCATTAGAGCTGAGAACTGAAATATTTGATATGAATATTGATTGGGTCATAATAATGTAATAAAAAGTGTATCATCCAATCTTGTCTATCAGGACGCAATCTTAAACATAGCCAGCTGATAAAATAAGTTCAATTATATAACTTCATTAAAATAAAATATAGGAAATGGAAGCAGCTTCTGGTTCGCCAGTTGCAATTTACTTCTCTTCTACATAATGTTAGACACCATAGCAACTCCTGGGACATGTTCTTCAATTTCATCTACAACAATCCCTCCTGCAAATATGGCCTTGCTCATCTGGAGTTTACACTGTAGCAAGCCTAATGTCCACATATATTTTTCTTCTAATATAAATGCCAAATTGCTTTCTCAAAAACAAAAAGCTTCTGAACTGGAGGAAGGCTTTATCTACTGCCTAAATATGTAGATAACGTACTGTTTCACACAACAAGGTGATTCATTTTGTAATGTTTAGAAGCTATATATCTTGCTGGATTAAAGGATAGAACAGGTGGGCAGTTTCCTGGAAACACTAATTCTAAGGGAAGTAAAACACTCATGAATATGTAAAGAGAAGGGTGAAAAATCATTTATTAGGACTTCTCTCAAGGAGGACGTTTTATATTCTGGACAGGAAGACTCTTGGGGCAAGGGAAGAGGCAATCAGTTACAGATGGTTGCTACACTGCCTTCTAAGGTGGCTAAATCCAATTAATTGCAGGCATTTTGTTTTATTATTGGCAAATGCCAGCTGAAGCAGTGTTACTAGCAGTTATCTTCTGCCCATCGGCAAGCAAGTTTAAACTTCTTCTCCAAATAATTGTTTATAGGTATATTCAAAAGATGAACCACATTAATAGTTTATCTTTCAAGTAATTTTCTTACAATGTGTATGTGTAGGGGTAAATGTTGCTGCTATGAATTTCGGGTTGCATGTATCTTCTCGAATTAGTGTTTTTGTTTTTTCAGACATATGTCCAGGAGTGGAATTACTGGATCTAGAAGTTTGTTTATATATTGTTTTTTATATCTTTACTTTCACTGCAGTAAGGGAGAGCACTATCTTGACAGAGTCGTAGTAGTGCCACAGAAAGTGAAAGTCAGGGATATGATGTACCATTTTGGGGACCTGGTTCAAGATGCTTTTTCAATATGGAAACACCATTGAGATTGGACAAAATTTGTAATACAATAGTTGGGGTTGGTGTACACAGCAAAGTGAGGGTTTTGACATGAGCATTTACAAGCAAACAGCCATCTACTAAGTCCAGTTCAGGGACTGACTGTTAAAAATGGAGAAGATGCTATCCTGATGAGGGCAGGTTGAATGCTTTATTGTTTGGATAAATGAATGTTCACGAAATTCCTGAAATGAAACTAAAGTTATTTGCAACTTTATCTTAACTGGGCAAAAATGTTCTGGTTTTTAATAAGATCATTTTAATGCAGAATGTAAAGCAATGTGTAAAGTCATGTTAATGTAAGTTAAGTGTTTGTAGGTAATTAAAATTCTCATGTTTATTATGTTTTAGGGATATCTTTTAGCCCTTTTTTCCCATAGATTTATTTCCCTTTTAGATTTATTCTCACCACTGAGATATTTATATTTGAAACCATTTTATTTTTGCTTTTTTGTGGATTTTCTACTATTTTGCCATTTTACTTTCTTTGTATATTTTGTGTACTTTTTGATTTTTTCCTGCTGATTGGATCTTTGCCTATTGTTGAGTGAAGTGATAACCTCCATTTTTTTTTTAACATTTTAAATCAGCCCTAGGGCCTTAGGTCTGAATTGCCAAGGTCAGCCTGCTCCATATTTGCCATTTGCTCCATCTATACTTTCCCCTCAGGCTCAGTTTATTTAAGATAACATGGCTTCTGAGAATGGAAGCAATTTCCAGCATTGTATATTAACTCCTCATCCTTTGGAATTCAGTTTATGTTTCTTGAGCCTAAAAGTCTTATTTTGCTGACTGTTGATTGGGATGCAGTAGTTGCTGTTTGAGCTTGAAAACTGATGTGCATGGTCCCCGCCCCCCGCCCCCCCCCCCCCCCCCCAGAATACTCAATACCTCTTCATGAAACAGATTTACATTAGAGCTGTGTAGATTTGATTCTCAGGATAAAGTGTCCATATTCAAGGCAATCGTGCTATTATTTTCATCTTGCAAGTCAGCAAGTCTTCAGGGATCTTTTTGTATTTTTGATGCTATTTGAGCATACTATGCCTCTTATTTAAAGGATTCCTATTTCCTTACAATGTCAGCAATCCAGATGCTCAGTTTGGCTTTGAGTAACATCTAAATCAATTATTTTTATCTGGAAAGCATATTAAATACACAGTCCTGGATTAGCACTCAAAAAATAGGTTATTACCTATTGATACATGGCTCGATTTATGAACAGCATCTAATTCAAGATTGATACTTTAATAGCTAAATTTTAATTTTTAAAAAATATTGTAATTTTGTTCCCATACTTAGAAATACATTAAAGGGAAGTGTAAGTCATAATCTTAACATTTCTTAAATACCCTTTTCTATTTTCTCCTATTTCTTCACATCCCCTAGTCTTGAGCCTTTTTTGTCAAAACCATAAAATATTCTGTAACTTTGCACACTGGTTTGTTCTCCCATTTTTTCTCAGCTCTTTATTATCTATATTGACTCAAATAATTACATTTTGTGCTCCTACTTTCTCTTCAGTCAAGCTCTCTGCTCTTTCTTCATATATGCATAATAGAAGAATAGATTCTGGGAATAGATACAACACCATAGGGCAGTGGAGGATAAAACTGGACTGGCAATTTGAGACCATGAGACTTTGAACATTCCCACAGTAAGATTACTGTCACATTTTGTATACTCTGTAGCTAGTTAAGAGTAGGGTTGATCATCTCATAGTGTTGGTTTCCATTGTATCTCCTGGTCTCACAAAACTTAGATTTTTCTCTAGTTGACTCATATAACTCTCATCCTCATCTTCAGTCCTTGTTTCTCCAGTCATGGGTTTAGGAGGAGTTCTGTAATTTGTGATTCTGCCCACTTATTTCCCAGTTTAATTTAGAATGCGCTGGCCTCATCTTCCCTATACTTGTAGAACTTTCTAAACTTATTGGACTTGTTCATTATACCTTGTTTATTTTTATAGGCACTTTCAATATATGTTTTCCTTTTTGATTATTTCTATGCAAATTTAGAAAAGTCAGGAGTCGAATGTGTGTAGTCAATCTCTATGTTTAAAACTTATCTGCAGTAAAATTTTATATCACTCACTAAATTGCTACATATACATTTTAATAGAGATGATGAAACCTAAAAGCATGAGCAATCTAACAACATGTTTTGGAATTGATGGCAGTTTTCTCTTCTCTATGATTATAAAGTTATTGGTTTAAATAGATTTATGGAAATTGATTCACATGGGGACAAGCAAAAATTCATAGAGCAGACTGATAAAACAACCTCTCCAATTTAATTGCCACCTAATAATAAACCCCTGCATCCTGTGCTCTGCTTCACAGAGCCTTTAGAATAGGAACAGGAACACACATGGTTTAGGACCTGAAGATCTGTCTTTATGAGTAAAACCAGAAAGCATGAACTAAGCCCTATTAGGAATGGCCACGGTCACTTTTCCAGTTGTATTTATGTTGGAGCCATTTCTGAAAAAAACCTATTTAACAGATAACCATTTAACCATTAAACTACCTATTGGAATGACTACTTTATTGGCGCTACGGAGGATGTTAGAATAATGCTGAACATTTGGATGACATAGGAGGGAAAAAAAGTTGCAAAATCTTTCAAAAATTCTACATATATTTGGAACGGTGGAAAGGAAATATCTGAATATTTGATCAAACTCCCATCAATTTTTACCCAATTGTTTGGTATTCAGTAGGTATAGACAAGGCTGGTGGGTTTATAGCATTTAAAAATAATTGGGGGCTTCCCTGGTGACACAGTGGTTGAGAGTCTGCCTGCCAATGCAGGGGACACGGGTTCGAGCCCTGGTCTGGGAGGATCCCACATGCCGCAGAGCAATTAGGCCCGTGAGCCACAACTACTGAGCCTGCGCCTCTGGAGCCTGTGCTCTGCAAAAAGAGAGGCCGTGGCAGTGAGAGGCCTGCGCACCGCGATGATGAGTGGCCCCTGCTCGCCTCAACTAGAGAAAGCCCTCGCACAGAAACGAAGACCCAACACACCCCAAAATAAATAAATGAATAAATCAAATAATAATAATAATTGACACATGCATAAAGAAAGATAAATCTGTTCTTTGAAGGTCACTCTTGTAGGGCACAACTCTACAAAGTATCACATTACAGAGAAACACATATTTGATTCGCCCACAAATTGGAAAATAACGTTAAGTGATGACTGAAGTCTCATATAAAGGTAGAAATAGAGGGATGGGGAAGTGGTTGGTGGCTTGTGTTTATAATACAGTCTGTGATAAAACATCATAAAATTCATTGAGACTTCAAAATTTCACATATCCTACCAATCTTGCCTAATATTCTCCTTTGTACTCCTTAAGACTCTAGCCATTTCTCTCTTTTCTCTTTCTTCTCTCTTCTGGAGCTCTTTCTTCTATAGAATGAGATCAAAACTCCAGTTTGGGTAGACACCCCAATCTCGACCTGTAAAAACCAAATTTATTATTGAATTGCATTGCTTTGTCACTCAATACAGCTTTAGCTTTCTAATCTTACAACCTTGCATTTGAATCCCAGATTTGCCATTAAAATATGGGAACAATATTTTCCTAATGCCATCAATAATAAATGTACAATAAATACTTAATGTACAGTGATTGGCACAAAGTTTTTGATCAGAAAACAAAAACTAATATTTGTCAAATGGATGAACTGATACTTTTTTTCATAAAAATAAATTTACAGAAAATCTGTATCTAAATTTGTTTCAAAAATAATCTCTGAATGAACAAGGAGAAATTAATATTTAAAATAACTTTTTTTGTGAATCCTTCATAAAATTATAAGTATTTTTAAAGCAATTATTTTCTTTTTTTATATTTTTTGAAATATAGTTGATTTACAGTGTTGTGTTAATTTCTGCTGTATAGCAAAGTGATTCAGATATACGTATATATATTATTTTTTCATATTCTTTTCCATTTTGGTTTACCATAGGATATTAAATATAGCTCCCTGTGCTATACACTAGGACCTTGTTGTTTATCCATCTTATATATACTAGTTTGCATCTAAAGCAATTATTTTTCATGATCCCAGTTGGACCAAGGCACTTGGAGATGTTAGACAAGTGATTGCAATGTTCTGTTACAAAAACAAAATTATGTCCTTAAAATTTAAGAAGTGTTCATTATCTCATGAACTTTAAAAAAATGACATTTAATATGAGAACCAAGTCTTAATCATTTGGAAACCCACAATACATACAGGGCTTTTTTTATCCCCAATATAGTACTTTCCCCCTGTGCCACTGAAGCAAATCTGTATTTTCCAAATATGGCTTATCATCAGATCACCTGAAACCCTTAGGACAAACTTGATTTTTGTGCCATATTCCAGATCTATTGAGTTAGAGTCTTCTGTGCAGAAGTCTGGGAAAAAGCAGCCACCTCCCATGCAATTCTGATGATGAGCAAATTTTAAGAAACACTGGGCTAGATGACCTCCAAGGCCCCTTTCTAGCTTCTGATTTCTGACAGTCTATTTTAGGAAGGAAATGTTAATTTTAATGTACCACATTTGTTTAAACTGAGTAAAATTTTATGGCAATTAAATAATCAAACTCCTTGCAAATTGAAAAAAAAAATCCGTGTGGTAGCAGGAATAGAAGCAAAATTCTCAATTTAGTTTTGACTCTGATCATACATTTCGGTATGGTAATCAAAGAAAAAAATATGGTGATTTTTGTTTTGCCTTTAAAGCTAATTTTTATATCCTTGAAAATGTGACTACCAATATGGCTGCACTTTCAGTGATAATTTGCTCTTTGAATGTTTTTCTCCTAAAATGCGGAAATCAGTATATATTGATATATGGGACAGTAACAGTTGTATTACAGTTTACTTAGTACTGTTTCCAATGAAATTTCTTTGATTGTTCATCATATTTAAATTCATCAAAATCATATTAGGTTACTAGTAAAATTAATTGTATTAAAAGTTTCAATTTTAATTTTTTACTAGTTTATATCTTAAAACACAATGTATTTTCAAACTGTTAATGTATGTGGCCAATAATATGTGAAATTGAAAAGGATATAGTGTTTCTACATCTCCCCTAGCTAACTACAATAAAATCTCTTCTAGTTTAAAACCTACTGCACATTCTATCCACCCCCTTCCCAACCAATACAGATCCTCAATATTTTCACAGACGTTTCACAAAAACTTCTTGTTTAAGTTATTATTGGTAATAGTCAATAAGTGATGCTTATTTGATAACCCCAAAACAATACACATAACTGAATAGCTGAATTCAAAATAAGAATAAAAATTATACCTTAGAACTCATATTTAACTACCACTGAAGTCATTATAATAATAATCACATATCAGCAGAAAAAGACATTTTTCCTCTTCTGCTAAAGAGAGTACCAGAACTGGAATTCTCATCATCAGAATGAAAACTTCTGTTCTCCATGGGTTAATTGTCAGCAGAAGAACAAAAGTTTCTACACCAATGAATTCACAATGTGTTGCATGATATCCTTGCTTACTAAAATAAGATGGTAAACCAGTAAATAATTTCACCTCTATCTTTAGGAACATCCCCCAGATCCATTTATTCAAGCAATAGATTGCTCAACTAGCCCCCTGTCAGCACAGTACCTTGCTCATTTGAGTAAATGGTTTTCTTTCCAGGACAACTGGGCAAACTTGCTTTCTTATCAAATAATGGTTTACTTACCAAAAGTGGCTCAAAATTCCCCTACTTGGTGTGTCCACCAATACTAGAGTATTATATCAAGGATTTTACTCAATAGGAAGGAGATTCCTTCTTTGAAAGATCTGCCTTAGACCATCCCAACCCAGACCCTAAACATTTTTTGAGGCATTCCTAAGATTCAGTTAAGAAGATATTCTCCCTTACGACAGTAATGAACTAGGCTTTGCTTGATGAACAGTTGTTATGGGACTTTCTTTTTCTTTCTTCCTTCCTTCCTTCCTTTCTTTTTTTCTTCTTTTTTTTTTGGTGTGTGTGTGTTCTTTTGGGAATCTGCGATTGACAATCTTCTGTTTTTTATATTAAAAAGTAATTTTTATTCTTATTGATTACAATAATACTTTCACATGAGCTATATAAATTGTTATCACATTCCATAAAAGAATACATTATATATTTTTGTTTTGGTGTTTAGACAATCTGCAAAACTATGTCTATTAATTATGGTTCATTCTTTTTTTCAAATGATAAAATAATCATTAATATTAATTATAAGAAAGTATAGGAAGAAATTTTCTGACTTAATAAATTTCAAATTTTAATCTAACTTTAAATAACCTATTGTACTTATTACACACATACAGATCAAAATAATAATCAACATTTTGATTAGTGTTTAAAATAAGCAGAAACAAAACCTACAAGAATACCTGCATTGCATTCTGAATACAGTTTGTTTTCCTTTTTGGTGATTTTTTGTACTTTTACAATTTTTAATTGTTTTAGAAGTTTATTTTTTGTTATCTTTAAAGCTGGAGATAGAGGATGGTCTCAGGTCTATAAAAATATGATTATAAATATTCTACACTGATTGAAGTGAGCCTATATTTTCTTCTTTATGCATTTTGTATTTTATAATGTATTTGCAATGAAATAAATATGTGTAAAGTCTTAGAAAATTATAAATATTTAAAATGAATATATTTTAAAATGTATAAAACCTACAATAATATTTTAATGAACAGTTGAAATGTTATAAAACATGAAGAAAATTATTTTTTATATAATAAAAAACAATATAGTTCTAACTTTTAATACAACATGGGTTTGTAAATAGATGTAGGTAAGTTTTTCTCAATGTGGTCTTTTCAATAATATTTTAATAAAAATCTTTGCAATCTATAATAGAAGATTGGAAAGTGGATATACATACTGAAATATGAACCTAATAATTTAGTCACAATAGTGATGGACTAATATTTCATTACCAGGGAATTTTACTTAAAATTGCTCATAATACATTACTTTGGCAATAGATATTGATGTATTAGAAAGTGACTCTCTTATGATGGGGCTAAATCCCTGCATAGTTATGAATAATTGGTTTCCATAATAAATTTCATGCAGAAAAAAAATGACATCATTATTGTCTTTTTATATTGTATTAAGAGTAGGAAGACTTACATAGCACATTCATTCATTTAGTTAACACTATTTATTGAGTTACTACTGTGTTCACTGTTCTAGACACTTGGGAAACATATAATCAATCACAGATCTTGGACACCATTGTCAAGAAAAGTTAATCAGTCAATCTCAGAAAGAAATGGAAATTTTATATCAGCCAAATTGAGGATTAAAACTCAGGAACAGCATCTCAGAAAGCTCCAAGAATTGTTCTGCTCATTAGAAGTCAAAGCACAGTTATATAAAATTTTTGAGAGGACTCTACATTAAATGATGTATTACTGACAGTTTGCACAATCTAGATCTGCAAGTACAAAGTGGTGAGTCATCAGGGCCCTGGCAGTCCAGTGGTTAAGACTCCACACTTCCACTGCAGTGGGCATGGCTTTGATCCCTGGTCTGGGAACTAAGATCCCTGCATGCTGCGTGGTACAGCCAAAAAAAAAAAAAAAAAAAAAAAAAAAAAAAAAACCCATAAAGTCGTGAGTCATCATGACAAGATCAAGGTGAAAAGTTATCTTTTAAGTTTTCTTGTTGATGCTGGGAGAATGTTGCTTTTTATGGTTGAGCAGGTATTTCTGCCGATGGGCGAGGTTTGGTTGATACTCAGTGCACAGTGGAGGGGAGAGAAGAAGCCAAAGGGCAGAGAAAATTTTTCATTTTTAAATTTTTCTTGTCTTGCCATAGAATATGAATTTTACTTTACACCATGCCGGATGAAAGAGTGGAGAAAGAATTAACCCTTTACACAGCGTTTGCTATGTGTTAGGTACTGTCTAAGTGTTTTCCAAATATTAAGCCATTTATTCCTCATAACAACTGAAAAAATGGGCACTCATCTTCTGTATTTTAGAGTTGAGGAAACTGAAGCAGAAGCACAGAGTGTTTAAGAGCCTCTCTGCGGTCACGCAGCTAGTGCGTGGTAGAGCCAAGATTCAAACACTGAAGCAGCGTGCTTCCAAGGATGTGTTCTTAAAAGCCATGCTGAGGTGCTTAATTTTTCATAGCAAATAAATGCTGGATTGTTGCTAAAGTTATTTTCTAAATTAAATATAGTTCTTAACCCCAAATTATTTTAACGCCTATTTTATTCTTTAAATTGTTATACTACCAGTTGTATCAAAAGAAAATAAGCACAGGAGATACATTATTTTTCCCTTGTCTCTTTCATAGAAGCTGAAAATTTTGTTGTGTGGTATCATTGAAACCACTTTTTTTTTTCACTACTGTTACTTGCAAAGAATTTACTTCTCAAAAAAACCCCAGAGAATTGTATCTTCTCATATAACACTGTGGATCCAGCTTATTTTGTCTTTAACTGAAGTATACATTAAGTGCAGCAGAGAATTGTCTCACTATCATTAACAGATATTAAAGTGAATTTTCTCAGTATTACAGAAGGAGAGAAAGTTGCATTACTTGTTAATATATTGGCATAATCCCTAATTAAAAAGACCTAGGAATTATCATTATGTTTTGAAAATGATAAATTAAGAAAAAAGTTTTTCCCCATATAAACTTACATACTTACTAAAATATCTCAGGTTATCCCGGTTGTGCAAATATGGTTCATTTATTGTGCACCTATGGCTTACACTGTGCCTAGGGGAGTTCTAAGAAGATGGAGTTCCAAAGAAAATCACAATTTCCTGTAATCTGAACTCTGCTCAGAGTGCCCCCTACCATACCCAGCCCATATTCCTTGCAGGTCTCTTTGTTGATAGCTCTATTCTGGGAACAGGCCCTGTACCTAATTTCTTTTAGGCAGTTAGGGGGAATTAAGGTTAAAGTTTCTCCTGAGTCTTTTGGGCCTTGATTGTTTTCAGCTCAAAATAATCCTCATGCCAAAGAGACCCATTTTGGGGTGGCAAATCCTACTCCCTTATACAACACATTACCAGTTTGAATTACATCTGATCCTGCAGTTGGGAAGGCTCTCTCTCATTTGCAACTGGCCTCTCACTTGTACTGGGAAAGGTTTTAGATTATCAAGTCCTACATTTCACATCTCAGGGATTGGATCCCCATTTTTTAAATCATTACATATTTGTTACTAAAACAAAGATGGCTATTTTTTCCCACTGGCTGAAGGATTAAAACTGCAAAAGAGACCCCAGAAGTCAGACCTGCCCATTTGTCAATGAACCCACACAGTAGTTTAAAAAAATTATCTATTTAAATTGATTTATCAGTTTGAAGGTGGAGCCCAATGTGACAAGTCAAAACAAGTAATGACCAGTCTGGATAAATGAAGAGAAGCTTAGAGAACTATCATAAATTAAACTATCATAAAATTAAAGGAGAAAACATTCCAGCATTTGGAAATGATTTTTAAACCTTATGATTTAAAATTGAAAAAGGGAATGGCTCTTGCTAGAAACTTGACTGGGTAAAAGAATAAATATCTTAGAGTACAGATGAAAAATACAAAGAAGTGAATAACTGAAAATGAAAGGGATTTAAGCATAATTATAATGGTTTATAGTTTCCTTTCATCTAAATGGACGATATTGTTATTGAACACTTCAATTTAAGGGCCAAGTACGGATTTTCTAAGCAGGAGAGACTATAGACATATAATGATAGCATGGCACTCAAAAATTCTAAATGATTCAAACGAAGCCCAGGGATTGAGAGTTGGACTGCTATGTAGTGTTTTAAGTGTTATTGTTGAAGTATGAGGATATCATAGTATAGTATGGTATACCATAGTATGGTATAGTATAGTTTGTAAGGACAAATATACCATACTGATGATAGTCAGGGAATACTTTTTATGAAGCAAAGCTAAATCCTGAATGGGGAAAGCAACATAACCAAGTAAAGTGGTGATATTTACTTGGGAGCAAGACCCAAATAGAAGTAGTTTTTAAAACTCCCCAGGGGATTCAAATACAGCCAAGTTTGACAAGGTACTACTATCACTTAGTGGAGAAGAGTCAAAATGTATAGCGAGAAATAGATCCTCCTAAATAATTTTAGAATGCCCTTTACTTCATTGAAAATCCTGGATGTGAACCATCTAATTAGAATCTCCGTAAGTTCAAATTACTGTAGGTATTCTAATTCAATACAATTATTAAAAAAAATAATCTAAATATAGCATACTCTCAGAAAATATTGTTTGCCCCTAAAAATATTTTTTCTTTCAATTATTTTTTTAAAAATGACCCTTGATACATGAAGTTTGTTTTATTTGACCTTTGTCTGGTTTTCAACTTTTTCACTGGCTAAGTTTTAATTAAATTGAAATGAAATTTTCAGAAGCACACTTGATCCAAATTCAAATGACAAAACAAAACTATAGTTTTTAGTTATCCTCTCAGTAGTGACAAATAAACAATAATAAAAATAAATTATAACCTCAAAACACTAAGCACCACCCAAACAGAATGCGTTCCAACTGTAACAATAACAGGTATGCTCTGTATAGGTATGTACCTGATAAAATATAGCCTTTGCAAAGATAGTGCATTAGGCTTGCCAGAATTGCATTTTTCTGAGCGAGGCCTTCTTGATTCTTTTAAATGAAGTGGGACAATAGTCTCAGAACAACTAAATATAGAAAAAAAAAACCCACAGGATTTTTACTCTCTATTTACTGTCAATATTCATATTTTGCCTACACTCTTTTCAGTCTGTGCTGCAGCATTGTTGTGAATGTCTAAGAATTCTTAGATCTTTTAACTCTTATCACACATTTGGACACAGAAGGCTCTGACCACAATTTACAGAACAGCTTTGAGGACTAGACTGAGAGACAATTTCACAGGATGAATTGTAACTTATTTTGGCTTTGGCAGATCAGTTTCTGTTCTCTATTTGAAGCATTAAAAATAAATAAGCATAATTTCTGGACAAAGAGTACTCACAGGGGTTTTACAAACAGTATATTTTCTTCCTTTATTGCACTGTATGACTTACATTAGGAATGAACACAAAAGTCTTGACATAATTTGATCGTCACGATTTATTAATTTATTTTTTCTTTCTAAAACAAAAGATAAGTACAATGAATTCTTCAGTGGAAATCAGGTGCATACAGAAATTTAGCCAAAGGTAACATTATTGGACATAACATTGTGGGTATGGAAATAGAAAGTTGTAGTGCCAAATACTTTGAATCCTCTTTAATTAACATTATAATCAAAACTATAATGAGAAGTAAGAAGCAGAGGATAATGTTAACACGGTGCTTTTGAGAATGTATAAGAGGGGAGCCAGTCATTAATCCTCTTCTGTATCAAAAAAGAACCTGAAAAATATTTACAAATCAGGTACCATAAAGACACAACAAATAAGTAGTTTAGCCAGGGTGTTGACGTGCTGAGGACACTGTTTAAAAAAGAATTATGCATACTGTATCCCCTGTGATGGTAAAAATGAGCTTTGGCATGCTATAAATATAAAGGTGGGATTGCACAGTGGGTGAGAGCACATGACCACTGGAGCCAGATGAATTGGGCAAAAACCCAGCTCTACCACCAACCAGTTTCATGACTTTGAAGCAAGTTAGTTGATTTATTTATGCCCTAGTTCCCTCATCTATAAAATGGAAGTAAAATGGAATAAAAACACCTGCCTCAGAGGATTGATGATGATAAAGTATTTAGAACAGAGCCTGCCCAGTGTAAGCAGTATGTAAAGGATTGTTTTACTATTTTTTAATTGCTGAAAAATGTGAAAAGTTCTGTATATTCTCCTTTAACTACAAAAAGTCAATAGTTATTTGGGTGGAATTAAGTCTTACCCTTGAGGTTAGGATAGCTTCTAAGCTTGTTTTACATGTTTGTTGCAGGGAATTGTGTTACACTCACCTTAAGAATGTGTAGAAAATTATGATTGATAAATTACATTTGTTGCAGGAAATTGAATTTCCTTGTGTAAATTGTAAAGTACACACCAGCATTATTGTGATGAACTTTCTGTCTATGACCTCTAAAACACCCCTTTCTATTTGTCACAATATTTTTCCTGTTTATCAGAATGCATCATATTTTGTCTTGACAATCTTAGCTATGTACCCAGTGGAAAAATAAACTGATTGTAACCTACTGAGTCCTAAAATAAATGTGAAGCATGTTTTTTTCAACATGAAGAAATAAAGATGAATATAACTTGGTTTTGCTGCTAATAAGCTTATCTTTAACCTAAGATTTAATCCGCACTACTACTACTACTTATGTTTAGCCATGACCCTGATAGGGATAAAGGGATCATACACCTCAATTTATACCTGTTTTTCCTGGCATAATTAATATGTCCCCTTCTGCATATTTCAGAGTTTTCCCAGTTTGGATAATAAATTATATGGTCACCCTCAATAATGGATACTACCTACCCAAAGGCTCTTTCAGTAAAATGTGGTTCAGGAATTGGACATTAAGATAATGGACATGGTTGATCTAAAATAATGACTGATTTAGCAAGAGGCCAAGTGTTGTCATCTGATGAGATCCAGGAATATGGCCCCCTCATAATGATCTGTCCCTGCACTGATGCCTGAACTCCACCATAGAGATTTATTTCTGCTGCCTATTTAAGACAGGAAGAGAGATAGAGAGAGAGGGAGAGAGACAGAGAGACAGAGAGAGATCACTTTTATGGTATTCCAGCCAAAAATTCATAATCAGAATCTAATATGAGGAAACCTCAGAAAAGGCCAGTTTGAGGAAAGTTCTATAAAATAATTAGCCTATAGTCTTTAAAAAGACATTATTGGGCTTCCCTGGTGGCGCAGTGGTTGAACGTCCCTGGTTGGCAATACTTCACATGTGTTGTTACATTTCATTGTTGGGATACATATTAAGTGTGTTCCTGTACGATTCCAATGGGAAGAGACACCTAGAAGCTTATATCTGGCTTCTCCTAGACTTTGTCCTATGTGCCTTTTCCTTTTGCAGATTTTAGTAAGTATCTTTTCACTGTATTAAACTATAACCATGAATATAATAGCTTTCCTGCATCCTGTGAATACTTCTAGAATCATCAAGTTTGAAAGTGGCCTTGAAAACCCCCGACACAGTTCCTATATTGGAAAAAATTGCTATGAAGAACATTACTAGAATGATTATTGAAACTGGAATATGGATTGAAAATTAGATAGAAATATATCAGTGTTAAAATTTCTGAATTGATTACTGTGTGCAAGAGATTATCTTTGTTATTAGCAAATGCACGTTGAAGTATAGTGGGGCCATGGGGCAAGATGACCACAACCTACTCTCAAATGCTTTTTTTTTTTTTTTTTTGTATATGCATAAGTAGAGAGAAGAAGAAAACAAATATGTCAAATATTAAGAATTGACAGATTTGAGTAGAAGGCATATGGGCATTCTTTGTATGATTCTTGCAATTTTTCTGTAAGTTTCAAATTATGTCAAAATACCAAGTTAAAAACCTCTGCAAAGGATTATATATATACATACATATGTGTGTCTATGTGTTTAATCTTCATTTATAATTTAATGTGAATTCACTATCTGAACTTTCTAAATATTACCCAAGAACTGCATTTAATAAGTAACTAGAAGGTAGAGAAAAAGTTCAATCATTTAACAGACAATTAAATGATTGGGCAGCTGGATGTTGACCTTAAGGTGGAAATTGTCACTAAAAAGAGAAGCAGAAGGATTGAATAGAGATGTCAGTTGTCAGAATGGATATGTGGTCTCTGATAAGGTGGGCCAAAGATAAATTGGCAGACCCTGGGATGGAAGCAAAGATTTGCAGGCTAAGTTGGCGAAGACAATGGTGACTATCCAGTTTTCAGTTAAGCATGGGTTTCAGAGAATATGATGACAATGATCCAGATATGCAGATTGGTGGTGTTGGAAAGTCTAGGATGGGATACAGAAAAGGTTTCCAGACAGGTGGCAAAACGTAGGTATAGGGAGTCAGGGAACAGGCAATTTCTAAGGGATCCAGACTAAGTCGTAAGTATCATACAAATTTGGAAGAAATTGCCAGACATCCAATGGTGGTGAAAGTTAAAAAAAAAAAGAAAGAAAGAAAAGAAGAAAGGGACTCCAGGCTTCAGAAATATTGGTAAGAAGAGAGAACAGTATTAGGACCTAGGTACCAATTGATGGGATAGATGGAAAGGAACCTAATCAATTCAGTAATTAAGTTTATTGAGGTACAGAAACCCAACAGAATTGATAATATGAAATGCTGAACAATCAACTGTTGGCCTAGAGCTTTTTAAATAGAGGTTCCCAGCTGCTGAGAAGGGACAGAGTTTGCAGGTGGGAATTAAGTGGTCCCAGCTGGGAAATTTGGAGGACTTGAAGAAGAGAGTGCCAAGCAGTCACTGCAATTAGTTTTTCCAAAAAAAAATTTCTATGACTGCCAAATTAAAGAGGTGCTAAAGAGGAATATGGAAGAAAAATGCATTTGGGATTCATACAGATCTGCATGTAAAACTTGTCTCTCCCACTTACTGCCTATGTGAACTTTATCAAACCTCATAATAGTATCTAATTCAGAGGACTAATTTTAGAAATAAAATAAATTAAGCAAATATGTAAGCTTTTGGTCCAGTGCTTGGCACAAAGATTGCACTTAGTAAATGATAGATTTAATTATTATGGGTGGAACAAGAGATTGCATAATATTCTCTCTCTTGCTGCCAATTGGTAAGTGACAGAGGTAGACATACTCGGATTCCTAGCTTCATTGGCCAATATTTAAAACAAAAACAAAACAAAACAAAACAAAATAACCAACAGGTAAAATAAAAGTCTTCTTGTGATACAAAAGCTCTGCATAGTGGTAGCCTGCTTCTGAAGTTTGCTTTCCCAATGAGAGATGGGTGTACACATAATGTTGACTTTAAGGTCTACCAGGTGGACTGAGAGTTAAAGTTGGCTGGTGTCTCAACTGTTGTGGGAAAACTTAAATGTAAATGAGATCTTACATTCTGCAAATTTGAGGCCCACATACTGCTGGGAGGAAAACATTAAGCCATATGATAATGAAACTATATTGAAGCCTCCAGTTGCAAATGCCAAAGAATGTCATTCATATTTACACTGGGCCTAGAATCTCACCCAGCTGGGAATCTGACAGAAATATGAATTATATATAATTGAAATATGTAAACTGTGGACTGAAAGTGAGAGTGTAGAAAAATTATTACAAAATTAATTCCACCACAATTATATCACCAAGTAAACAAGGTTTTTTTTTTTTTAAATATTAGCACTTTATTTTCTTGTTCCATTTCTACAACTCTTTATTTTCATAATTGTCTATTTGTAGTCGTACAGAAAATAATCTATTAAAGCTGGAAAATATTTCTGTGTGGATAATTTACTTTTGTTCACTTTATCTCATTTGATTTTTGTAGCAACTCTTTGAGTTGTGAAGGGCATATGATATTCCCATTTTGTAGCTAAAAACCTGAAGTTCAGAGAGTTCATAAGAATTGCCCAAGGTCACACAGCAGATAAGCCAAATCTGGAATTGCAATTTCTCACTCCAAAAGAAGCATGGTTTCTAATTCATTATTCTAACAAAATTTCTAACAGCTCAAGGCAACATTCCTAGGATGACCTAGCCCTCCTTAAGTGCTTGCCTAAGGAAACTCAAGGCTGTCAAAGGAATTTACTGTTTGTTTCAGCCCACACCAGAAGATAAGGCCCCATCTCCCAGTCTCTGTGGAGGGTAGGAATCTAATTTAGATAAATGCCAGTTAGCACATGGGTTTCACAGGGACCAACATGCCCTTCCTACATTTTGTAATTTTTCACTTGCCTGACTTTCCTGAGACTCCACTCATCCCCTTCCCCATTTCTTCATCCTCCCTTTATAATAACCAGTCTTCTCTATAAAGGTCGAAGTTGAGGTCAGTTCACACTGGACAGACTGTTCCCTACTGGAGTAGTGTCCTACTGATTAAAATCTGTCCTTATCACTCTAACTAGTGTTCAACTTCCTTCATCTTTGACAATAACCCCTAGATTGAGAAGAATTAAAAGCTTTAAATATATAAGCATACCTTGTTTTATTGCACTTGGCTTTATCGTGATTCAGATACTGCTTTTTTTTTTACAAACTGAAGGTTTATGACAACCCTGCATCAAGCAAGTCTGTTGGCACCATTTTTCCAACAGCATTTGCTCACTTTGTGTCTGTGTCACATTTTGTTAATTATTACAATATTTCATTAATATTATATTTGTTATGGTGATCCGTGATCAGTGATCTTTGATGTTGCTACTATGACTTGTTCAAGGCTCAGATGATGGTTAGCGTTTTTAGCAGTAAGGTATTTCTTAATTAAGATAGAAAGCAAAAAATTCATGTGTCTCGCTTTAGTGCAATATTCAGTTTATTGCTGTGGTCTGGAACCTAACCGGAGATATCTTTGAAGTATGTCTGTATTAAGTGTTGGTAAGGATAGAATCCAGTGAAAACACTTCTACACTGCTGGAGGACTATAATTTGTACTATAAATTGGACAGTTTTCAACATGTAGTAAAGCTGAGAGTTCTTACCCTGTGACTCAGCATTTCTTTTCCTGTCCTTTACAGACTTCCTTACCAGGATAGTTACCTAGAAAATACTGTTGCACACAAGCATCAGGATGCTTGCATAAGAATACTACAAGTGGGGCTTCCTGGTGGCGCAGTGGTTGAGAGTCTGCCTGCCGATGCAGGGGACACGGGTTCGTGCCCCGGTCCAGGAAGATCCCACATGCCGCAGAGTGGCTGGGCCCATGAGCCATGGCCGCTGGGCCTGTGCGTCTTTAGCCTGTGCTCTGCAGCGGGAGAGACCACGACAGTGAGAGGCCTGCGTACCGCAAAAAAAAAAAAAAAAAAAAAAAAGCATACTACATGTGGGAAACATCTAGATACAAACTAGATGCATAAAAACAGAGGGAGAGACAAAACATGTCCAGTGCATTCATAATATTCATACAATGGAATATTTTATAATAATAAAAGTAAATGAACCACAGCTGCATTTATCAATATTTGTGACTCTCACAAGTATAATATTGAGCAAAAATTTAGAGAATTCATGCAATATACCATTTGTATAAATTTTAAATTAGTCGCCAAAAGAACAATAATAATAATAATATAAAGTATATAAAGAAAATAGAGGAATGGCAAGAGGAAAAAAAAGGAAAAATATTCAGGATGCTGGTCCCTTCAGGGCAGGAGGAGGAATCCAAGAAGAGATATATCTTAACCTGGGTGGTAGATACAGTAGTCTATTATGATATGTTTTATAAAGTGTATAATTATATATGTGTATGCTCAAAATGAAGTTAAAGTCATAGGTCATAAATTTTAAAAATCATAACCTAATATTCATAAATTATGAAAATGGGATATTTCTTATATACTTGTTTTTAAACTAAAGTCCATACCCCAACACATCAGTTCTGAGCTCTCAGCAAGTTCACAAAATCTTTGTAGTAAGCAAAGTCTCCCCCTCCACCCACCCATCCTCGTTGAAGAATGAATGTTTATTCTCTGGAAAAGTTGAACTTCAGGAGAGATTATGGACACAGGCAGAGAATCTTGCTGAAAGCAGGAGGATTTAACAAAAATGTGTATACTGCACCAAGAGAGTCTGACTCTGAGAACAGAGGTAACTAGGAGTTCATTGTCCCCTCATTCCCCTTGTCCTTCATCCCAACTCCTGACTGGCAGACCTGAAGATTCATTTAAAGAAAAACTGAACAGTATAAGAACACACCTTACTAACAAACACTTTCAGGAAATAAAAAGATCACTAGATGACCCTACAAGAGTTTGCTATAGTGGCTTACTCTTAAGTATGAGGGAACAGCCAAGTATTTTCAGACCATGAGGAAATTCTCTAATATTAATAAATGAGATTTTTAGAAAAAGAAAGACGCTCAAAGGAATTGAAGAATACAAAAGTACTGAGGTTGGGCAGGGGGAATGTTGATCTAAGCTTATTTTTTCATATATTTTTTTCATAAAGTAAAAGGTAAAAATAAAAGGTAGAAATATTGGAATATATATATATATATATATATATATATACACACACACACACACACACTGCAATATATATATGTTCCAATATTTCTACCTTGTATTTGGGGATTAAAAAAAAAGACTTTGGCATTTAAAGAGAATTTAATAAGTTTTATCATTCATTATTTTAAATCTTATTCATTCTACTGATGAAATTTATTATATGATTATATTAGGAAATTTTAATACCTTTATATACTAACAAATTTAGATTTATTTTAGATTATTTTGTATCGTTTAATACCTTTACTATCCTTCTTGTCATTCATTGATTTTCAGATTTCAAATTCATATTTGTCTATTACTAAGAATTTTGATTCCTCTTTTGTACAGGCTGTGTCTTCTTACATCATGATGATGTACTTTTTTTTTTTTTGTAAATTTTCTTTAGTTTCTTAATAGTAAATAATTTTCAGGGCTTTCATTTCCTCTATGTCTCCAAGGTGCTGTTTCCTTCCTTTGCCTTGTAGTAATTCTTCCTAGGCCTGTTGTTTATTTTTGGCTCTATATTTGTCCTTCATATTCTCAGCAAGGCAGAGATTCAGCTAAGCTTGGCATGTTCTGTTATTCAGGTTGTTCAGATGGATTTCTGTTCCAGTAGTTTTTTCTTTTTTTTTTCACAGTAGGCTTGTTTCATTTCTGTGTAAGACTTGCAGCTGGACAGCATGTTGATAATCACGTGTGACCAAGTATGCCTTAATGTCCTTCTCAGGTTGGCTAACCTTTAAACACGCTTCTTCCTGACTCTTGGTTCCTGACGTCCCTTTTCTTACAGCATTTACTTTAGAAAGCTTGTAATTTTAAATCTCTTCTCTGCCCCTTGGAGAAACAATTGTTTTTAAAGGCCTCTTGCCCATTTTACAACCCAAGAATGTCTTTCTTAAGGACCTGGGAGCCATCTCTTTGAAATGTAATAATCAAGAAAGATAGCTCCCTACTTCCTGAGAGGCACCTTGCTCACAGTTGGAAAAGTACCTCCTGTCATGAAAACATGACAAAGTTTACTTTTCCTTAGAACAAGGCCAGTTTAGCAAACACAGGTGGCCTGTGATTCCACTGCCCCCACTCCCCTCAGTTCTTAATATTCACCAGCCCTTTGGTGCATTGGAGTTGAGCTCAGGACTCTCTCCCTTATAGCAGTAATCTGGGATAAAGCTTCGCTTGCCTGCATATCTTTGGTATGATTTTTGCTTCGACATGTGTTATGACTCAGTTGTCCTAAGCTTTCATGTAGAAAGGTTATGCTGACTTCAGAAGAGATGGTCACTAACTATACAGAGCTATGTACCTAACTAAAACAGAGCTATACACAAGAAGTATTTGAAAAAAAACAACCCCAGTAGACATGGCTCCCAGGCTTTTATTTCTTGTTTTACTTTCCTATGTTTGTTTCTTTTACTTTTGGCCTGTTTATCCTCAGGATGAAATGCAGCTCTCCACTTTTGTCTCCCTTATCATATAATCTCTGAGTAGATGCAGAAAGAAGTATTAAGTTAGTGGGAGAAGAATTCTCTAACTTCCCCCTAAAGCTTCAGCTGTACAGTAAAGAGATTAAAAAAAAAATCTCAATTTTCTTTTCTTCTTTTTATTCCTTTTTAAATTTTTAATTTCATAAAGCATCTCTAAAGAGAGGAGTTGCTGCATATGCTTAGTCTCTAGGACATTCAAACATGGGGATTAACACACATCAATTTATTCCCTGCTGTTGTAAGTACGTGGGACACTTCTTACAAATTAAGAGAACTGAAAATGCTCTTGAGAGGTCTGATTTACACTTATATTTAAATCAAAGAAAGCTGGAATATTTCAAAGAGAGAAGTAGAATTGTAGTGGTTCCTGGCTAGGAACAGGAGATCATTTCGGATACCATTATAATTATACCAGTGAGTTAATAAAGGCTTTAACTAAAGATTGGAAATGTAGCTGAATATAATAAGATAGTTTCAAGAGGCTTTTGGAGACAGATTTGGCATGAATCTGTGATTATGTTTGGTGGATGAGGAAGAAGGGGGGAATAATTATGTCTAAACTTTCTATGTTGGGTCATGGTAGATGATCATGAACAAAACAGGAGTCCGTATGTGGTATATTGGAAAGATAATTTGTTTCTAATCTTGGATCTGCCTCAGCAAATTGTATGACCTTATAAAAGTCTATTAAAACCTGGAGTCTCCAATTCTTCATCCAGTTTATCTTGATATTCCTTTTCAGCAGTAAATATCTAGTGTTCTTAAGGTAAATCAATCACCTTCATATTGAATGATCTCTTTCAAATCGTTAACAGGCACTTATATCAAGCATCTGTTGTGGTTGTTATATAACACTGAGAATTAAGAGAGATACAGAGTAAAGACAGTATATGTATAAAGACAATGGAAGAATAACCTGCACAATGCATTTATAAATTAATAAAGCAATATTATTTAAATTCTAGTATATATAAGAAGGTTAATACTATGGAAGTTTAATCATTGCAGGAAAAATTAATAAAGAAGTCATCTTCTGCATAAAAATTACCGTGTAACACACAAAAAGACCGCTTCAAAGTTGCCAATTGCAAAGAGATTATTTAAGAACTGAGATACAGAGAATAACAATGACAACATATTTTTTAAGTTTAGTGTTTGGTAAAGAGAAGGCCACGTTTTAATTCAGACATGTCCGATTCCAAAACGCATGCACTTTAATCTATATCCTTGTTAGATCTTAGCATTACATAACCTATTTTCAGTAATGAAAGATTGTTGCTTTCTTACTTGAAGCATAAAAAATACATTGGCCCTAATCTAAAAATAATGTGCAACAACTATTTCAGATGAACTAATATATTACTTCAAGATATTGTCTTGTCATGAAAGGTTTTGAAACAAATATTAGGAAAAAAAAACCCAAAACTCCAGTTGAAATGTATAAGAACTGAGTTATGCTGCCATCTAGTGGTCATTTGGTTGCTGACATTCCTTGAGTACCAAAATAAATAAATAAAAAAATCAAGGGAATTAAAGATTTGTATATGTGCAAAAGGTAGGCTAATAAAGCTAATAAATAGGCCAATGTAGATTTATATAGTTAATTCCATACAAGTTGAGATGAGGGTAAAAATATAAAATAATCATGAAATAAAAATATTAGTGAAAAATTTTATTATTTAAAAAATTTTTCTTCTTAAAAGAAGAAACTGCATTAGTTTACATAGAAACTTAAGTCCTTCAGTAGAGTTTCCACACATTTCATTTTATGGATTCTAGGGTTGTTTTTTTTTTTGTCTTATTACTTAAAGTACATATTCTTTATAACTTACATGTAGTCTCAGTTTAGAGAGATTATATTTTAGGGAGACATATCTTTCCACCTAAGCTGGAAGTGAGAATAAGAGATAAAGACAGTTGGATAAAGAGAGGTGATCTCAAGAATGTCACGGGCAGAGGAGGAAGCAGCATGGAAAGTGGAGAACAAAGATTTGTTCTTAAGGTCAATTGTGCTCAGTGTTTTAAGGAGCTCAATTGCTGGGGAAACTTTAAGAAAACATTCAATGGTAACCAAGTAGCGGAGGTCTCAAAGCATTTTATACAGTTTGGCATATTACACAAAATAAATATACAGGGTTTTAATTCCAAACAATCATATCTGGAAAAACTCTAGGAATATTAGATATTGATTCTCATTTATGTGTGTCTCTTAGATGAAGATAAAGGTCTATAGGCTTAAAGGCTTGAGAGTAAAGAGTACTAAGGACAGAGAAAAAAAGATTCTACATTCTAAAATGCATTCATTTACTTGTTCAGAGAGTTGAAATCACTTAGATAACATATGAGATGCTAAACCATGTGTTAGGTAGTGTTACATACTAAATTCTCCCAGCTCTTAAAAAATTTATAATTAAATGACAGAGAAACACACCTATAAATGATTGAATATGCTAAACGTGGAGCACATAAACAGAAGACAACTTTTTTTTTTCTCTTATCATTGTGCACACACACACTCTGCTGCATCTCTCTTCCCAATTTATTAGGGACATTTTTGGCAAATCATGACTCTCTGGTAATATGGGGGTATTAGAATAGCTTCATTGTTGGGTTTAAAAGTTTACCTCAAGATATAAACTAATCGAGGTTAAAACCTTACTATCTCATTTATTCCAGCAGTGGAGCAAAGATAAATTGAAAAATTGAGTCTGTCATCAGACAAGATAGATGTGTCTGAATAAATAAATCTTTGTACAATAAAATTCTACAAAATATATATTAAAAGGAAAACAACAGAATGGGAGAATTATGTCACCAATATTACTGTGAAGAGCTTATTTTTATTTATTTATTTATTTTTGGCTGTGTTGGGTCTTCGTTGCTGCACGCAGGCGTTCTCTAGTTGTGGCGAGCGGGGGCTACTCCATTGTGGTGCATGGGCTTCTCATTGCGGTGGCTTCTCTTGTTGCGGAGCATGGGCTCTAGGCGCACAGGCTTCAGTAGTTGTGGCACACAGGCTCCAGAACGCAGGCTCAGTAGTGGTGGTGCACGGGCTTAGCTGCTTCATGGCATGTGGGATCTTCCCGGACCAGGGCTCGAACCCGTGTCCCCTGCATTGGCAGGAGGATTCTTAACCACTGTGCCACCAGGGAAGTCCCTGTGAAGAGCTTATTATTATTAACAAAATTATTAAAATTGGTAGAACTGTGTAATAAACAGGTCTAGATGCTCCTCCCAGAAGCGAGCAAAGACGTGGCCAGCTGGTACTCAGGGCCGCCAGGAGCCGTGGTCTGGCCTGGAGAGAGCCTTGGACCCATAATGAGTCAGAGTCCACACATCCCAGTTACCTAATGAGCCCACATCTGTCCCTTCACATGTAAAATGCATATAATTATACCTGCTTTGCAGGATTCTTACAAGGATAAATTAGAGGGCCTGTCACTATTGTGAGCATTCAAGAAATGGGATTATTATTATCATCAGAGGGTAAAAATGCACACCATTACTGGCAATTAAAGAAATGAAAATTATGACAATTTAAAGGTAACATGACATATCCATTGAAGTAGCAAAAAGATGTCCAAATTCAGAAAAGGACTTGAACAAGAATATTCATAGCAGATCCATCCACAATTTCTAAATCCTGGAATGAGCCCAGGTGACCATCAGTGGATAAACAAATTGTGACACATTCACACAGTGGAACATTTCCCAGCAACAAAAAGAATGACTCGCTGATACGTGCAAGAATGTGGATGAAGAGCAAAATCATCATGCAGAGTGAAAGAAGCCTTACCCAAACGATTTCCTACTGGATGATTCCATTTTTATGGAATTCTGAAACTCTAGAAAAAACTGATCTGTGGTAGAAAAAATCAAAATAGTGGTTGCTTTTGGAGGTGTGGGTCAGGGATTGACTAGGAGGGGGCATGAGGGAATTTTCTGGACTATGGGAATGTTCTGTATCATGACATGGTACAGCAATTTTTTTAAATTAAACACTTCCAGCTAATTCTACATACAGGGATTGCAAGAAAACATAAATAAAAAGAAACATTTGGAGAAGAGGGATTGGCCACCACTCTACTGAATAGACCTCTGAGGTCCAGTACAGTAGCCACAACCAAACATGTCTGCTGAGCATTAGAATGTGGCTTGTCCGATGTGATATGAGTGCAAAATACATGCTGGATTTTGTACAAAAGTAAGATATCTCTGCAATATCATTTGTAAAGATTACAGTTTGAAATATATCCATATACAGTTTGAAATATACAGTTTGAAATATAACTGACTTCATTTTAAGATTCCTGGAATGAGTGGATAAAGTTAATATTAAGAAAAGATACAAAATGGTTTACAGGTTCAATGTAATCTCTATCAAAATGCCATTTTTTTACAGAAATAGAAGAAAACAATCTTAAAATTCATAAGAAACTACAGAAGACCCTGAATAGCCAAATCAGTTTTGAACAAGAAGAATAAAGCTGAATAAAACTTCCACATTTCAAAATATGTTACAAAGCCACAGTAATCAAAACAGTATGGTACCAGCATAAAAGTAGACATATAAGCCAATGGAATAGGATAGAAAGACCAGAGATAAACCCATGTATATATGGCCAACTAATCTTTGACAAGGGTGCTAAGAATACACAACAGGGAAAAGATAGTTCCTTCAATGAAAGGTGCTGGGAAAACTGGATATACACATGCAAAAGAATAAAATTGGACCCTTATCTTACAACATACACAAAATTGCCTCAAAATATATTAAATATTTAAATGTAAATCATGAAACAATGAAATTCAAGAAGAAAACTGGGAAAAAGCATCTTGACGTTGGTCTTGGCAATGATTTCTTAGATATGACACCAAAAGCTGAGGTAACAAAAGCAAATATATACAAAAGGGATTACATCAAACAAAAAAAGCTTCTGCACAGCAAAGAAAACAAAGCAAAAAGGTGACCTACAGAATGGAAGAAAATAGTTGTAAACTGTACACCTGATAAAGGGCTAATATCCAAAATATATAAGAAACTCTTAGAACTTAGTAACAAAAAATAAATACTCTGATTTAAAAATGGGCAAGGAACTGAATAGACATTTCTCCAAAGAAGACATACAAATGGTCAACAGTTACATGAAATAATGCTCAACATCACCAATCATCAGAGAACTGCAAATCAAAACCACAATGAAATATCACCTCACACAGGTTAGGATGGCTATCATGAACACACACACACACACACACAATAACAAATGTTGGTGAGGATGTGGAGAAAAGAGAACACTTATGCACTGTTGGTGGGAATGTAAAATGGTACAGCCACTATGGAAAGCAGTACAGAAGTTCCTCAAAAAATTGAAAATAGAACTACCATATGATCCAGGAATCCCACTTTTGGGTATGTACAATGGAATTGAAATCAGGATCTCAAAGAGATATCTACACTCCCATGTTCATTGCAGGTTAGTCCCAACAGCCACACGGAAGCAAACTAAATGCCCATCAATAGATAAGTGGATAAAGAAAATGTGTTATATACATGCAATGGAGTATCACTCAGTCTTAAAAAAGAAGCTGTATGACAACAGGAAGAAACTTAAAGGACATTACACTAAGTAAAAGAAGCCATGATTCTTCCTGCATGATTCCACTTCTATGAGGTATCTAAAACAGTCAGACTTAGAATAGTGATTGCCAAGGGCTGGCAGGAGGGGAAATGGGGAGTTGTAGTTCAACAGATGTAAAACGTTCCAGTTGTGTACAATAAATAAATCCTAGAGATCTACCGTACAGCACAGTGCCTACAATTAACAGTACTATATTATAAATCTAAATATTTGCTAAAAGAGTAGATCTATGTTAATAGTCTTATCACAAAATATAATAACATATAAATAAATACAATAATAGTAATAATAGTAAAAATAAAGTGGGCAGGCAGAAACTTGGAAGGGATGGATATGTTTATTGCAAAGATAGTGGTGATGATTTCATGAATGTATAAGTTATCCCTAAATCATGACGTTGAATACATTAAATACAGACAGCTTTTTGTGTATCAATTTATACCTCAGTAAAGTGGCTAATAAAAAGATAAAAGAAAAAAATATATATATAAGTCATTTAAAGGAAAAAAAGAAAATGTTGACTTTTGCAAAAGAAAAAGCAAGAAACAATATTTCACTCTTGAGTTATATAAGTTTCACTATAAATGAAGTCAGCCTTCAGTACCTTAATATAATCAGAAGAAAAATGTTGTATTTAAAGTCAATTGATTTCAGAATAAAACTTCCACAAGAAGGATAAAGGCAAAGTATTATTGAATCTCAGGCAAGTCTTTATTTATAAATACAATTTCTCAAATATGTTTTCATCCAGTTTGGTCACAGCTTCTGGGAAGTTATTTGGTGACATATGTCTGTGCTTGCAAAGCTACTGGAAAAGTGGAAACAGAGCTGCTTTTTCTAAAGCTGCTAAAATGATATAGACACACGGGAGAAAGGAACCAATTATTTACTTTCTCTAAAGGTTAAACTACCAATCTGGAGATAATAACAAGTTTTGTGGGTATTGGTAACATTTTTCATCATATGTTTCCATGCATGATTTATCCTCCCTATTTTCCTTCAATAAGGTGAATTGCTTTTCTGATGAGGGGTCATTAGGTAACACTTGCACAGGTTATAATAAAATGTCTAATGATTAGAACTAATGTGCCAGCTGAATACAGTCAATATAAGCAGACATTATTAGCTGAAAAGAGAAAATGGCTTGAATATCTAGATGCCTTTTATGTTATCTATAGCATCATGAAAATCTGCTTAAAATGCAAAACAGATCCATTTGACAGAGTTTGGTTTTAGGTTTAGACGAGAGGAAATGCCTGCCCGTTCACTTCCCAGAAGGTGTACTGGACATCAGTCAGCTCAGATCAGGGACTTGGTTGGTTTGGGGCAAGATGATAGATATTATTTGGAGATTGATTTTAGAAGGATACATTCTTCTTAAGAGAAGGGAACAAATTATATTCACCTTTCTTTTCTTCATGTATATACTTACACATCCTTTGTCATTCAGATATATTTATTTTTACATAAATTAATATAAAACGCCTGGATAACTCACTTGATACAGTAAGGGCTTTTGGAATAACTAACAATCATTATTATTCTGAGAGATTTAACATGGAAGAAGAAGTTTGGTGTGAATTATTAGTATGATCATTTTTATTGTGAGAATTATTATACTATGTAGCTTTTTGTGGTGGGCATCTTTTTAAATTTATAACCACTTAGCCTTTGATCCTCTGACCCTATCTGGAGAATTCCTTACTTTAAAAATATTGGTAGAGGGGAAATAAATACCCTCCTTCTATAGAAACTAAAAATGCTAGCTACTCCTGATCTAACCTCTCCCCACCACTGACATTGACTCAGTAGCTTGTAAACAAGCAATTCCCTTTCTTAGCTAGTGAGGATAGTAGTAAATTATGAAAGGTGACATTTATGGAAACAGAAGTGTCCAATGCTTGAAGAAATGTTCTTCAACATACCAGTTCTGCAGAGTGGTTTTATGCATTGTTCCTGGTGATTAATTCAAAAATTGGTTCTTTGGTCTTTCCAATGATTCCTTTTTTTTTTTTTTTTTGCGGTACGCGGGCCTCTCACTGTTGTGGCCTCTCCCGTTGCGGAGCACAGGCTCCGGACGCGCAGGCTCAGCGGCCATGGCTCACGGGCCTAGCCGCTCCTCGGCATGTGGGATCTTCCCGGACCGGCGCACGAACCCGTGTCCCCTGTATCGGCAGGCGGACTCTCAACCACTGCGCCACCAGGGAAGCCCCCAATGATTCTTTTAATAAAGTTATTTTCTTCCTTTTTAGATAGAGCCAGTTTCTGTTAATTGAATAAAAACCCTGATCTGTTCCATTGCATAATTCCATTTCACTGTGACTTCCCTTCCTTTGGAATTTGTAGAGAATATGACCTATATGTGTCTTTATTTCTCTATTTAATCATAAACTGCTTGATCATGGGGCTCTTATGTTATATATTCTTTGTATCATTCATAGTATTTAGCAAAATGCCATCTTTCAGATGCTTGAATGAAATTGAGGTTACATAGAAAAAGCATAGACTTGAGAAATACTCAAAATGAACACTACTCTGCTAAAATCTTACCTTGCCTAAGCCACAGTATATGCCTGGGTCACAGATTCTTCACATATAAAAACAGTCAGATAAGGTTTATGGTTCTAGAAATCTATGTCTATATTATATGTCTTAGCTTGTTCTGTTCAGTAGCTCTTGAAGTTAAGGACCCTTTAATAACTTCAGGAGCAGGTATGCCTAAAATAGATGCACAGCCCAAATTTAATTCATGTTTCTTTGTTGTTTTTCTGCCTGTAAACTGAGGATTGACTACACATGTGCCAAAATAACCTCAGCTTAGGGGAAGAGAGTTAATTAGACTGTTGTCACCTCCCTTTATTATCTGGGTCCCTCCAGATTTTCCTGAGACTGAGAAGCTCAACAATTATAGCAGCTTAGTATCCTCTGGATCTTACTTTCCTATAATTATTTATGTCTCCAATCCCCAGTTGCCACTCCCCAGCTGCTTCTTTGTTCTTCTTTCTGCTTGGGGACAAAATGGGTGACAGGCATATCCAGACTTCCCCTCTTGGTATATCAGCATCTATCACTAATGAATAGTGTCACTCTTTCTTGCTAAGCCTGCATATGTTTGGCAAATATTCAGAACAACACTCCAGGACGTCAGTACTAATCAGGGCTGGCACAGTTTGGTGCAGACACTTACATTAACTCTCTCACTACTCACTTCAATGCCTTTGGGGCTTGCTTTCTTGAACAACAGAGGCTGGGAGCCCACAAGCTGCATTTTCCAAACATCCTTTTAACTGGGGTTCAGGCATGGGAATTAGGTTCTGCTAAGCAGATGGGCCTGCATGAAATGTGGATGAGGAAATAAACAGCATGAAGTAGCTGTTGCATGTGGGTCTCCCGTGGCAGCTGTGGTAGAGTTTCCAGTTCCTACTGTAGGGGCAATGGCATGTTTTTCCATTGGAATAGCCTCATGGTATGATTGGGCATTTTTCCTGGATATGTTGTCCTTCATGTATCTCTCCCAGAAATGAAGTGCCCAGACTGAAAGGCCATCCTAACAATTCTGTTATGTGATTTCCACTAACCACTGCCTTAGTGAATAAACCAGCTAGATTAATTTCAATTGTCTGACACTAAGAACTATGACCTATACAAAGTTGAAATGTACTTTTTATCTCTGTCAATTAATAATGTGTTTGTAAGAGAACACCCAACAAACAGTGGTTTAAACATGGGGCTTATTTTGCACATGGTGCTCAAGGATGTCAACCAGAAACTATCTTCAGCATGTAATTTTCTACTGCATTGTTGTAAGATGCATCCCTATTTAGTCTGCACACCAGGTAGGAGGGAAGGGTGGATCAAAGCTTTCTTCTAACATTCTTTCATTTGAGAAACGATGTCATACCCAGGGACTACTGTTGACATTTCAGTGGCTAGAACTGTGTGACATGCCCTCCCTAAAGCATAGAGGCTGGTATTTCATTATCCTATTTTTATAAGAGACAGGCAAGGAAGTGGAGATCAGAAATTGTGTTGAGGGAGACATATTACAGTGTTTGCCACACCATCATTGCTTTAGTTGCTGTTGTCACCTAAGACTCCTCTGATAAGCTCTTACCAAAGCCTCCTCACATATTTAGATGAAACAGTTAGTTATCAACTGGATGAAATTAAACATACCAAAAGGCTCATCTGTTCAAAAGTGACTTCCCCCAAATCTTGTCATCAAATGTAAATTTTCTACTTCTGGAGTCACATATTTGGATTACGATATTTGCCAACCAGAGAACATATGCTAGACTGCCTATGTATTATTCAGTGATAGCAACTCAAAAACCCATCACCACTCATTATCTTGTTACTACAGACAAGATTATTAAATGGACAGGGATATTTTCATGCAAAACAGAGCAGAATGGAAGCTTTATGAGAAAGGTAGGCCCGAGTAGACCATAAGGCAGCATGAGCAATTGGATAACAGGGATGACAAAGTAAACTAAAGAGGAAAACAAGTACAACTAAGCTTCTCCTACACAGATCTGATGAGATTGACATCTTTCTGTTCATTTCTTCTACCTGAAATCCGTAGGAGCAGCACTTCACTTCCATATAATCATACTAAGACGTAACCAGTTACCGGCTACTCCAATTATGAAGGACCAAAGTCCCACATCCTAAACCTTTTTGCTATGTCTTAATATTCTTGAGGCCTGGCTTAAGTTTATGTTCAATATTCCAATTCTATAATTCTGTGGTATTTGCTGCTTATTTAAAGATATGAATTAAAAATGTAGACCTACAGACCCCTGCATTTAATTTCTACAGAAATTTTTGTTTTGACTTCCATAAAATATTAAAATTTAGTAGAGAAATATTGATTTCAAGTTTCATTTTTTAAAAGATTTATAATTTACTAGGACCAAATTAGATGATTTGTACTTAATGTTTATTCATATAAATCAACATGTAATCACCCTCCTCACTTAGCAATGACAAAATAAATAATAAAATTGGTATCTACCAACTTAATCATTGCTAGAACCAATTTTTAATTTGAATTTGTTTTTTTCTTAGTCATTCATGCACAATTAATCATTCTTGAATTGCTCAGTCCTAAAAAGGTTTGACAAATGTTGCACATAGAAACAGGTTTGTTTTCCAAATTGCATTTTCTGCACTACTCTTTTTCATTACTCAGAATATTTGCATAAAAATAGTATCAAATTAAACAAGTTGCCAGTTTCATTTTAGTGGATCTGAAATGCTCTTGAAATTATTACAAGTCAACAAGATGTAAACTTGCTTGCTTTAGCATATACATGTTGAACAGCAAACACGTCCAACTTTCTTCCCAGTGATACCTCTGTTAAATTATGCTTTATTCTACTACTCCATAAAAGAACCATAAAATATTGCTTAAAAACTACCTCAACTAACTTTTAAGTTAGTTTCTGCAAGTGCAAAACAGAAGCATTTGATTTCATGAAGCTTAAAGTGAACTTCTAGTACATTTAGGCCACTCCATCTCTCTGAGCATCACTGTGCAAAATCATTTTCAGGTTAAGTATAAGCTTTGCAAAGAGTAGTCACCTGAAAACATAATAAGAATGTAACCAAGATTGTTTTTATAGCTTCCATTTTAAAATTTCTTCAGTCCTGTAATTTTTCATTTGGTTTTCTATATAGCAGCCATTAACGCTTCAGGATTGTCTCTGAACGATGCTTATTTATTTTTGTTAATATGTTATTCTATTTCTTTATCCATTTTCATCCACGAAATATTCAGGCTAATGGAGACTGAAATGTGTTGGGAAGCTATTTTTCTCAATTTGCTTATGAGGTAGATTTTACTTTTGAAAGTATTACCATTTTTCCCATTTTACTATCATTCTTATTAAAATAGTTACCGATATTGTAGTAAAAATGACAGACTGCTTAACTTTAGGATTTTTAATGGAGAAATAAAAATTTAGTCACATTATATTCTCGAAGTTTCGACTTCTAAGTTCAACTTACATTTTTTCCCTCTCCATTGTCATCATCGCAGCTTTAGTCACCTAAAGCCTGGGTTTTGCAGCCTCCTTTCTGCTTCTTTTAAAACCTCCAATTTCTCTCCTCTCCAATAGGATCTGCACAAAATTTACAAAATTATCTTATTAAAAACAGTTCTATTACTCTGACTAAAATCTATAAAAACCCTACTTATTTCCTGCCATATCTATTGTAAAATAATAGTTTCCGTGGTTTTTATCCACCTCTCTGTATTTTCCCTGCTAAGGTATAGGTCTGATATGGATGTGCTGGTGATTCCTTAATTTTTTAAAACTCATCTGTTATTTTTTATTTTCATTTTTCAAGGTCAGAAACATTATATCACAAAGTTATCTTGATTATGAAAATATTTTCAATTCCTTACCCTTTCATTTATTCCTTTCACAGGTATTGATTTCTCCAAGTATTTCTGACTTCAGGTAACAAACACTGCTTTTCTACTTTTTTCAGATTTATTAAGATATAATTGACAAATAACATTGTATAAGTTCAAGGTGCACAATGTGATGATGATACATGTATATATTGTGAATGTTTACCACAGTGAGGTTAGTTAACACATCCTTAACCTCACGTAATTACCATTTTGTGTTGTTGTCCTCATGGTGAGAACATTAAAGTTTTATTCTCATAGCAACTTTCAAGTATACAGGGTTGTTAACTAAAGCCACCATGCTGAACCTTAGATCCTGAAACTTACTCATCTTATAATGGAAAGTTTGTAAACTTTGACCAACATCTCCCCATTCTCCCCCACCTTCAGTCCCTGGCAACCACCATTCTAACTTCATGTCCATGAGTTCAATGTTTTTAGATTCCACATATATGTGAGATCACACAGGATTTGGCTTTCTCTATTTGACTTAATTCACTGAACATAATGCCCTCAAGACCATTTGTGTTGTCACAAATAGCAGATTTACTTCTTTGTTATGGCTGAATAATGATAATAATAAGAAGAAGAAGGATGAATTTAGGTAGATAGATAGATAGATGTCACATTTTCTTTCATCCTTTGACAGACACTTAAGTTGTTTCCATGTCTTGGCTATTGTGAATAATGCTGCAGTGAACATTGGAGTGCAGATATCTCTTTGAGATAGTGATTTCATTTCCTTTGACTACATACTTAGAAGTAGGATTACTGGATCATATGGTAGTTCTAGTCTTAGTTTTTTGAGGAACCTCCATACTGTTTTCCATAGTGGCTGCCCCAGTTCACATTCCCACCAACAGTGCACGAGGGTTCCCTTTTCTCCACATCCTCACCAACACTGGTTATTTGTTGTCTTTTTGATAATTGCCATTTAACAGGTGTGAGGTGATACTTCATCGTGGTTTTGATTTGTGTTTCCCTGATGATTAGTGATGTTGAACATCTTTTCAAGTACTTCTTGGCCATTTCTATGTTTTCTTTGAAGAAATGTATATTCAGGTCTTCTGACAATTTTTAAATCAAATTGTTCGCATTTTTGCTGTTGAGTTGTAAGAGTTTCGTTTATATTTTGGATATTAACTCTTTATCAGACACATGGTTTGCAAAAATTTTCTCCCATTCCACTGGTTGCCTTTTCATTTTGTTGATTTCTTTGTGTGTGTGTGTGTGTGTGTGTGTGCAAAAACTTGTTATTTTGATGTAGTCTCACTTGTTGAATTTTGCTTTTGTTGCTTTTGCTTTTGTTGATATAGTCAAAACATCATTGCCAAGACAAATGTCGAGGAGCTTTTTTCAATGTTTGCTTCCAGGAGTTTTACAGGTTCAAGTCTTACATTTAAGTCTTTAATCCATTTGGAGTTAATTTTTATGAATGCTGTAAGATAAGGGTCCAGTTTCATTCTTTTGATGTGAATATCCAATTTTTCTAACACCATTATTGAAGCGGCTGTCCTCTCCCTACTGAGTATTCTTGGCTCCTTGTCAAATATTAGGTGAACATATATGTGAGGATTTATTTTGGGACTCTCAGTCCTGTTCCATTGGTTTATGCGTCCGGGAGCATATTTTGACCCTGGATATGGTGGTACAGGTGCATGTGGCAGCTCTCAGTCCAGGTGTCAAGATGTCAGCTCACAGCACTAGGATCCACAGCATTGACATGCATGGTCCTTTGTGAGCACTGTGAGTCGCCCCACAGTGGCTACTATGGCTGTTGGACTCTCAGCAGCACCTCATAATCTAGCAGCTACAGACCAGAGCAGGCAGGGGTAGTGGCCAGAACCAGTACTATGCACATATTTGGCTGCAGAGCCAGCTCCAGATGCCTTTGTAGTGGCAGAGGCCTGTAGCAGGCAAACACGAAGTAGTGGGGGTCAAGGTCAACTGCAGGTGTTCTTAAAGGTCCATCAGTGGATGAATGGATAAAGAAAATTTGAGATATATATACATAAATTCTGCCATAATTTTATTATTATGAGTATTATTCAGTCATTTTGGTGTACAACGTAATGTCAGAATACAGAAAAACATCATCCTAATCTTTGATATTTCAATATGCCATATGCTTTATTTACAAGAATACAATGTTACATTAAGAGTGTGAACTCTGGAGCCTGACAAGTTATGATAAAATCCTTTATCTGTTATTTATTAGTAGTAGTATCACCCTGGGCAGGTGACCTCATCCC
The DNA here is from genome assembly GCF_949987515.2 of Delphinus delphis. Classification (NCBI taxonomy): domain Eukaryota; kingdom Metazoa; phylum Chordata; class Mammalia; order Artiodactyla; family Delphinidae; genus Delphinus; species Delphinus delphis. Next base: position 59,305,688 of record NC_082693.1, on the reverse strand, counting down.
TTGGTATTTCAGTCCTCTCAACAGTAAAACGGGGTCAGCAACATTGCCTACTTAAAGTGTTGTATCAGATACATGCAAAGCCTATAGAACAGTGACTTGTATACATATGTGCTATACAAAAGGTAAGCTATTACTATTTTTATTATCATCATCATCATCATCAGTGGGTATATATTTTCTTGTCTTGTGTGATGACTCCATAGCATTTGAAAAGAACGATTCAGTACTTCCTTCCCCTGCCTTGGTGATTAAGGAAGCACATGTTTTTGTGAAGGCCGCTGAGCCATCACAGAGGGAGAGCTGCTACAGAGTATCTCCTGGACCTGTGGTGTACTGTGTGCATGAAAAATAAACGTGTTCTTTTATGTTACTAAGATCTGGAAGTTGATCTTACTATATCATAACTTGGCGTTTCTGACTAATAAATGTTGGCAAGTCAATATACCTTGTTAAAAATTGGCTACAGTCTTCACCAATTTCTAGTTATGTGGTCTTGGAAACTTCTCCATTGCCTCAATTTTGATCTATAGAAAATAAGTGAGACTATTATTTATTGTAAAGGATTATTGTGAGAGTAAAGAAATATAAACTTTATAAATTGCCTCACATGTATTAACCCCTCAGTAATTAGTATTACTATTTTAAAATTTGTAATTAAAAAACCCCAAATATATTAGGGGAACTTTTGATAACTGGTTAATATTGAGAGTCTAGCTAAAACTTTTTTAGACATACTATCTTATCTGTAGCTGGTGGGAGTTGGTGGGGCTGTAAAGTGGAATAGTTTCTATGGAGGAAAATTAGACAATATTTTTTCAGAATTAAAAATGATCATACCTGCTAACCCAGCATTTCCACTTGTGGGTATTTGTTCTCCACGTAAACACAAATATGTATGAAAATGCCTATGTACATAGATATTCATTGAAATATTGTTTGTGATAGCAAAAGAAGGAAAAATAAACCTAACTAGTTAGCAATAAGGAATTGGTTAAGTAAAGAATAATAAATTCATACTCTGAAATACTATCAGGCAATTTTTAAAATGAAGTGATCCATAATATGGAAAGATCTCTAAGATATACTGTTGGGTAAAAAGTGTAAGATGTGGAGAAGGTTTAATGTGTTTCTACTCATGTAAACAGAAGATGTATATGCATAGAATGTCTAGGGAGAACGGAAGGATGAACAAACAACTGGTAACACTATCTTTGGGAAAAGGAGTTATGTTTTGGGAGAAATAGTTGAATGAAAGATGTATTTTTCATTGTATTTCTTAAATAGTTTTTTTTCACTTTTACAATGCAAATAATATAAAGTAGACAAAAGGAAAGATGATGCACCAGGCATACTTTTGTCATTATACTGTCACTAAAGGGTTGTTTATGGGTAAATGAATTGAGTGACATTGAAATGAGTTTTTTTGATACACTCGAGTGTTACTTTTATATACAGAAAAAGCAATTTAGAAAAATTATTTTTAAGACTAAATATTAAAATTAAAATATATTTCCCTCCTGCTTTAAGCTTATTTTACAAATTTTTAATTCTATTCATAAGTTTATCAGATTTTGATAATTATTTCTAAGGAGGATTTAAATAATGTGTACTCCTGTTTCTAAATTTAATCATGCATCCTCGAACTTTAAGCAGTCTTCTATTATTATATTAGATTTCTTTTTCAAATACTTGTTGTCTATGATAAAAATATTTCTAAGTATTTAAAACATTCTTATAAGTCTAATAGATTAAACTTATATCACTATTTAAAAATTAGTAAGGCTTCAGCTTAAAGACACTAATCTAAATCAATTACTCAATTATACATTTTTAAATTGTCTTTTAAAAGACTGTCACTCTAATATCCAAACTGTCTTAAACAATATAAGGCAAGAATGCTAATGATTGTATGAGATAGAATCTTGAGTAAGGTGGGTATTGATTTTACACGTGCAGAGCAGTTAAGAAACTTGACTAAGTTAATATAACTAAATAATAGCAAAATAGGATCGAGGTTTGTCTGATTCCAATTTCCTATAACCTTCACACTATGTTACCTGCTTTACCACATGCTAGAGACTAGCAAAAAAGAATTTTATTAACTCATGTATTTAAAAGTTCAAGAAGTAGGGCTGGCTTCTAGTGTAGTTGGATATTGGGGCTCAAAAGATAACTTCATTATCCAGTTTTACCCTCATACTCTTGCAGCTTTGCTTTTTCGTGTGTTAGCTCCATTTTTAGCTGCAGAAACAAGTCTTATATTTACCTACCATCTAATCAAATGCTGGTATTTCATTTTTCTTAAATTCTCCAGCAAAGACCTTATCATATCCTATTTCTCCATTTTTACAATAGCTGCATCCCTGAAATATAACAACTAGCCAGGGAAATAAGATATACTGATTCCCTTAGCTAAAGCAAGACCAACCTTAATGTGAGGTTCTATTTTAACAAATCATGTGGATCAAGAGTGACAAATAGGTGAGGCAAATGTGAGGAGAAAATCTGTTATTGTTAAAGGAAATTCTGAAGTGAATCCTGCCCTTTCTGCATCTACTAGGCTTGTTATTTGAAGACTTTAGAATTCCAGAATCACCTATTAAAGTTGAAATGTCTACTTTTAACTTAATTAACCAGTACCTTTAGTGTGATCTGGGGAAAGGAGGGGAGAGTGGCCTATATTTTGGCAACACAAGCTTTCCAGAGTAAATGGCCGCTGATTGGCAGATAGCCGGTATGAAGAATCATAGTGAGAATTGTACCAAGAGTAGATAGAGAGTATTGGACAAAAGATGCAATAAAAAGTGACACTTCCCTTAGCGGTTATCAGAGCCCCAGTTAAGCTGCTAGGTATTTGTTCAAGGCTAGGAGACTTAGACACTAATAAGAGGAAGTTGTTACACCAGTGTGAGAGGAATTGAACCATGTGGCATGTTGTTAAGATAGACAGTAAGGGCAGGGTTCTTAGTACCAGAATTCTATGAGGCAATGACTAAGACTTGGCTGGACACCAATACAGGAGTCACGGCTAGAGTAGTGAGAGCAGATTTCATAACAAGCAAGAACATTTGCTTTTAATTTAAGTTTCTTCTGCCTAAGGTCAGAATTAGTTCTGATAAAAATGGCTCCTGGAAACTGGCCTCAGACTTGAAAAAATAAACTTTGGAGAAGTGGGACCTGAAAGCTTCCAATCAAGGCACCATGTGTCCTCAGGATTCTTCTCTAGGTCCCTTCTTTTAGAACACAGCTTGCCTTCATTTTCCCAAATATTATGTCTTATATTTTTTGTCCCGGGGATTTTTTCCAGCTTTATTGAAATAAAATTGGCAAAAAAAAAAAAATAGTAACATTGTATAAGTTTAAGATGTATAATATGATTACTTGATATATTGTGAAATGATAAGGTTAGTTGACACATCCATCACTTGATATAGTTACAATTTTTGTGTGTGTGGTGAGAATATTTGATTTACTCTCTTAGCAAATGTCAAGTATACAATACAGTATTGTTAATGATAGTTACCATGATGTACATTAAAGCCTCAGAACTTATTCATCTTACACCTGAAAGTTTGTACTTTTTGACCAACATCGCCCCATTTCTCTCACCCCTGGCCCCTGGCAACCACTAACCTACTCTCTGTTTCTGTGATTTCGGCTTTTTTAGGTTCCACATATGTGAGATCATACAATATTGGTCTTGTTCTGTCTGACTTATTTCACTTAACCTAATGCCCTGAAGAAGATTCATCCATGCTGTCACAAATGGCAGGATTTCCTTCTTTTTCATGACTGAATAATATTCCATTAGATATATTTAATATATATAAATATTTTTGCACATATTTATTTATAGCTAGTAAGATCATCTTCTGTTAAATAATAAGGCACCATTCATATATACATATATGATGTGCACACAAAGAAGCAAAGGGAGGGACTTCCGTGGTGATGCAGTGGTTAAGGTTCCAAGTTCCCAATGCAGGAAGCCCTAGTTCGATCCTTAGTCAGGGAACTAGATCCCACATGCGTGCCATAACTAAAGAGCCAGCACTAAGGAACCCGCGAGCTGTAACTAAGGAGACTGCCTGACACAACTAAGACCCAGTGCAACCAAATAAATAAATAAGTGAAATATTCAAAAAACCCAAAAACTAAGTAGCTGTAGAATTCACAAATTTTGCTCTTAAGAAACAGATTGTGACTTTCAATAATAAATATTTATTTAAGAAAAAGAGAAGCAAAGGGAGCTGAAGTGTACATTAGTATCTGGTAAGGGAGTTTATGTGGCAGCAACTTTACTAGAAAACTAGACTATACATGTTATTTTAGATGGAACTTTTTGTCTGTGATCTTTGGTAGAAAAAAGTCTCTTTAGGTTTCTTCACTATAAAAATGTTGCATTAGTTTAAAAAATAATATTCATATGTATTTTCTTTATCCATTCATTTGTCACTAGACAGGTTGTTTCCATGTCTTGGCTATTGTGAATAATGCTGCAATGAACTTGGGGGTGTATATATCTTTTCTAGTTAGTGTTTTTTTTTTGTTTTCTTTGAGTAAATACCTGCAAGTGGAATTGCTGGATCACATGCTAGTTCTATTTTTAATTTTTTTTAGGAACTGCCATACTGTTTTCCATAGTGGCTGAACCAATTTAAATTCTAACAGTGCACAAGTGTTCCTTTTTCTCCACATCCTTGCCAACACATGTTATCTCTTGTTTTTTTGATAATAGCCATTCTGACAGGTATGAGGTGGTATCCCAATGTGATTTTGATTTGCACTTCCCTGATGATTAATGATGTTAAGTATCTTTCATGTATTTCTTGGCCAGTTGTAAATCTTCTTTGGAAAAATGTCTATTCAAGTCCTTTGCCTGTCCTAAGGATTTAAATAATCAATTGAATGTATAGGTTTGTGTTAATGTGCTTTTGTGCAACTTACCTTTTTTAGGGATTAGTTTAGGCAACCATAGATCAAGGGAATAACACTGGTGTTAAGTAGTTAATTATCAGGATGTTAGAAACATTGATATATAACCTAAATACAAGGAAATCCTTGGTCATACACAAATTAGTTTAAAAGCAATTTAGATACCTATCCATTGCTGAAGGTAATGAGGCTAACTGTATTCTTTCTTTAAAAAAATTCTTGGTCAAATTTGCAGATAGAGCCTGGAGCATCTTATCATAGCAGAAAATGAGGAAATGACATAAGGGGGAAAAAAACCCACAATGATAGTGACAGGATATATCAAAGGGTCACAGGAGCTAACTGAAAGAGCTCCTGATGGGCAAACTTGGAATAATTCAGATAACGAAGTAAAGAATACAGACATGAGACAAAGATGCAACTAGGTATAATGGAAAGAGTATTAGATTTGTAACTGGGCAGTACAGTTCTTGTCTTAAATGTGCCATTTCATAGAGCATAACTTCTTTACCTCTCAAAGACTAACTTTCGTAGATGATTCACTTTAGAAGAGACCTTTTCCCATTGCTCTAGCTTCCATAAAATGGGTCTTTTTCCCTGAACACTCCTAGCCTCTTATCCTGTCCTTACTTCTTGTGGCAATGGAATGAGTTTCCTTGATGGTAGGTGAGAGTCATTAATTTATGATTCTTGATTGAATGGGGATAACCTAGAAATGGTTCTAAATGGGAGGTATTTGTTGTTCTATCCTTTCTTTTCTACTCTGGACCAACGTGAAACAGCTGAACAATGGCTGAAGCATTTGCTGTTTGGGCAACATGTTCTCTTGGGATTCAGTATTTTTCTATCTTCTTTACTGAGACTTTGTTTAAAGAGATCACCAGCACACTATATATAAACTTAAGATTCTGCCTTCTAATTTCTGAGAAAATTAGTTCTTCCAGTTTTATAAACTCTCTAGAAGAGTGGAGTGTGTGATTTGATTGTTCTACAACCAGCTAGGAAGTGAGTAGTCCCATTTGGGCTTCACACTATGTCTTCCATACTAGTTTTTATCAAACATATAGGAGATGTTTTGATTTACCTTCTGCCTTTGACTTAGTGCTCAATTGGTTCCAAACTTAGATGGGAAAAGGGAGGTGTTATTTGCTGAGACTCTCAAACCAACCTCAGCATTTCATAAAACCAAATAAAATAATTTATGCTCTGGTAGCTTGAAAATAATAAATCATCATATAAATGTAACTTGTTATCATAGTAAAATGGAAGCTTTTGAAACTAACAGCCATAAGTGTTGTACTTCTATGTAAAAAATATTGTTACAACTTCTGTTACTACCCAAAATAATAATGAAATTCTCAGCTTGTTTAAAGTTCGTGGCAATCTTGCTTAGCTTTATAGGGTGGACTCTTACACATTCCTAATTGCCAATTATTTCCCTCTCTTTTTGCCCCTTACACGTTCAATATAAAAACCATGCTTTTAATTAACTTCTGCTCAGTAAATAGGTATTAAGATGCACACTTTGTGCTTCAGAACCACAATTAAAGCTGTAGGGTTAGTTTTTGCAACGTTATTCTAATTAAAATACTTTTAGCTGTATTTGGCATGCATTAAAATGTCAAGTAATTGACAGCCCGTAAGTGAAAAATTGATCCAATTATCAAGCCAGCTAGAACTTTTTTTCTTTTTTCAACTGCAAAGATTTATTATGGCCATTAGAATTACAGATGTTTATATGTTTGCTTTTAGTAATTGGAATTCATTTAACTTTGCCATGCCCTCGGTGTTGTTTCTGCTCTTCAGTGGGATATACGATTCTTCAATCTTTGAAGTGCACATTTAGAGAAAGCCTCCCAATTCTCTCTTCACGTGGAGGAGATAATCATGCTTTCACTGGAGTTTAGGGAATAGATTTTTCTTTTCATGTCTCCAGATGGTCCTTTTAGTAATGAATCACAGAGGAACATAGTTTATCCTAAGATATGGCTTCTCTACAACATCTTATTTTTTAAATTAATGATATAAATCTTTAACAAATTACTTAATTTAAGATATGCAAATAGAGTAAAACAAAAGAAAATATAATAAATGTTAACTTCTAATTGCAACTATTTGGTTAGTCTCTCCTGCAAAGTAATAATAATATTTAATCCTCTCAATAAAAGCCAGCCCCAAACCCTCCAAAATATTAATTCTATATAGGCTTGAAAGGTGTTTAATTTAGAATGATTATTAATAAAGCAGAAAAGAAAAAGATGGGGAGGATTAATATTTATTCAGTTAGTTATATTGAGTTATTGGACTAGTACTGTGGGGAAGCAATACATATTATTTTTTAAGAATCTTCATCAGTAAATATTAGCCAACTAGGAAAAACGTCACTGCAGAGTATAGGTTGTAGGTATTAAATTTGTTTGTACCTGGATCTAATAACTGTAACTGGAATAAATATCAAACTGATTCATTTGTTATGGATGCCATAGACATATTATTCCACCGAGGGCATTTTAATAGATATATCTAAATCCTAAACAAGCCTTCCCTTACCCAAGACTTCATAATAACATGTGTCTCTTTAAAGTAAATGCAAAGTTCCCAGCTTAGTACTCAGTGTCTTTTATCACTAGACCCTGGTACCTCCACTAATTTCGCCATATTCCTGGAAATCCTGATCTAGGCCACCCAGAAACATCCAACACATCTTGAGCAATAATCCCACTTCTTTGCTTTTTCCTTTCCTATTTTCTTAATTCCCAGTAGTCTTCACTCTACCTATACAAAAGTTCCAGGAAGACCAGGCTAAAACTTACTTTCACCAAGACCATACCTTCATGAACCTATCCCAGAAATAAAATTCTTCTAATTCTAAATTCTACAGTAGTCTTACAGTTTGTGCTTCACTATAAGAAAGGTATTTAGAGTCAGTTCTCATTTCATGGTAGTTATGTTCTGTAAAGTCACTGCAAATATGAATCATTGCTTCTTGGTGAAATAAAGGTGAATAAAGAGAGGTCTGGAAGCCTCTTGTCATTACAGTTTTCTTAACTGATCAATAGGTAATCTTGTTTTATGCGTGCTTCTATTTCAAGACATCTTATTTAATATACATTGTTGATTCATTAACATTGAGCTCCTGGAAAACAACACTATACCTCATGAGTGAATAAAGCATCTAACACCTATTTTTCATAAGGCACATCACAGCCTTCTTGGACTTAAGAACACTGGATAACGCTTCAGCATTAGGCTTGGGGGTCATTTTAAACAGCAAAATCGCCAAGAAAAAGCACAAAAGTGTGAAAAATGTGGCGCTAAATAGAGCATGAAAAGAACACATTTTACAGTATGAAAGCTGAAATAAGATTTCAGGGAGAAACCTTATTTGACCTCAGCTGAGACCATGTGCATGGGGCAACTCAATTTTTTGCTACACTGAGCATGTGCATGTCCATGAATGGAATGACTGAAAACCCTAGAGTATTGATTTTAGGGTTGCAAATAAATTTAAATCGGTGAATTCATAATAATGGAATCATGGAATTCATAAATAATGAGGATCAACTGCATATTTCTTTACACCATCTTTTTAATTTTTTTTTTTGGTACGCGGGCCTCTCACTGCTGTGGCCTCTCCCGTTGCGGAGCACAGGCTCCGGACGCGCAGGCTCAGCGGCCATGGCTCACGGGCCTAGCTGCTCCGTGGCATGTGGGATCTTCCCGGACCGGGGCACGAACTCGTGTCCCCTGCATCGGCAGGCGGACTCTCAACCACTGCGGCACCATGGAAGCCCTCTTACACCATCTTGTCTTCAGAATTACATCGTCCCCCCAATTCTGATGATCCATTGTAATACATTTAATGACACTTGCTGAATGTGAAAATAAAGGTTACTTTGACACAAATAGTATCATACATGGGATACTGCTATACAAATTAATTTGATTATGTAATCTCTGGCCTTACCTGGAAACATGGATTTAAAGTGCTCTGAGCAATTTTTTTAAAGAACTTTAAAAGGTAAATATAGGGGCTTCCCTGGTGGCGCAGTGGTTGAGAGTCCGCCTGCCGATGCAGGGGACACGGGTTCGTGCCCCGGTCCGGGAAGATCCCACATGCCGCGAAGCGGCTGGGCCCGTGAGCCATGGTCGCTGAGCCTGCGCGTCCGGAGCCTGCGCTCCGCAACGGGAGAGGCCACAACAGTGAGAGGCCCGCGTACCGCAAAATAATAATAATAATAATTTATTATGCCACATTCAAATTTGGCAAAAATAAATAAAACAAAATAAAATGCTCTCTTGTATCCTGTTTCATTAATTCACCTATTTAGATTGTTCACCAAGAGGATTCATTGCTTCCCTTAGGTAATTAATATATAGTACAATCTAAGGACCCTAGTAGAATATCCCCCAACTTCCTGTATTATGCTGATATTAGCAATAGCTGGTTTGTTTTATAACAGGTATAAAAATGAAGCTGATTGCTTTTTAATTTCTTCTCTGTCCATTGGGAGGAGCCATTGCCCTTTAGGAATAGAAGAAAGCACGGTTACATAGAAAGTTGTCTCTTTGTTTTTTATTTTCATCTGGTAACTGACCTTTGTGGCTCTGGATCAAATTTTACTCTAGGAAACATGGGTGTTTCAGTAATGTCTGTATTATTACTAACTCTATTCATAATAAACAACTCCACAAAGCAGGTCCTTTTCAGTGGAGGGTGCCTAACACAATGCATGCACAATTTAACAACTTTAGAAATAAAAGAGCTACGTTGATTTTAATGGGTTTGGCTTTGTTTTTTGTTTGTTCACTTGTTCTGTTTTGTTTTAAAGAATAACAGAGTAAAATGTGTACTGGAAAACCGTACAACAAATTGGTCTTTAAGCTTTATGTAACTCTTTTTCAGCTTTCAGATACTTCTTCACCTCTAAATATTTAAGCATTAAATATGTTCTTCTCTAGAAGAATTTTTTTAAAAAAACCTTTAAATATTTGCTTAGTTGCAAGGATTAAACTGCAAATACGAATTATTTGAGAATCAGTCATATACTTAATGATTGTGCAAAATGTGAAAATACTAAATTTAGTTTGATGTACTGAAATACTATACAATTAGAAATTGAGCATTGTATTTGATATGCTTGCTTAGGAATTGATCTTTTGATCTTTTTCTCGAAAACTATTTATTAAATGGAAAACATGATGCAAAGGAGTAGGCAGTGGGGCTTAAAGCATGGACACTGAACAGAGCCAATACACAATACATTTTTTTAAATGAATTCAGCTTACAAACATCAAAATACTAAGACCCAAGTTCTTTCAGGAATTTAAAGGCAGAATAATTTATTAGGGATAAATATATACATTTGGGAATCAACAACACAGAAATCATATTGAAAGTCACTCAATTGAATGAGACCTCTAGTGAGAGCATTTAGATAAAGCACATGACAAGAAGACAGTCAATGATTGAAGCTTGGGACAGGCAAGGCTTAGAGGCTGAGCAGAGGCTGTGAAGGCGTGACCACTGAGAGAAGAAAACCAGGAATATGTGGTTTCCCAGAAGACAAGGTAATAGAGTATCTGATGAAGGATTTGATGGAAAGTAATATAAAAATCACAGTCCTGGTTTCTGGACTGGCATGGAAGGACCTTGGAAATCATCACTCCCATCCTCAAGACAAGAAAAAAGCTGATTGAAGTGAAAGTCTACAATTTTTCTTAGATCCAGAGAACGGAGGTCATAGGGCAAACAGCTGCTCTATAATTGTAGACAGACGAGTGAATACCTAAACAGAAACCCTGGGGCATAAACCACTTCTAGAGCCAGTACTCGGGTAATAAAACAAACTGTAATTGACAATATTCAGGACTTTCCTGGTGGCGCAGTGGTTGAGAGTCCACCTGCCGATGCAGGGGACACGGGTTCGTGCCGCGGTCCGGGAAGATCCCACATGCCGCAGAGCAGCTGGGCCCGTGAGCCATGGCCGCTGAGCCTGCGCGTCCGGAGCCTGTGCTCCGCAACGGGAGAGGCCACAACAGTGAAAAACTGTTTATAACAATTCATGCCTTTACATCAGAATACATTTTATTAATTGAAGTGTTCAAATTCATCATTTTTGTTTTGTACTTCATTATTTTTATTGGTCCTTTTCAGTTCCTAATAATAAATTTTAAAATAACAAAAAAAAAATCCTTTACAAATGTCCAAACAAGGAGTCTGCAATTTCTCATTATTGTACTGAAACTTTCAAAATAGTCTTTACAAATGGCAGTTGAAATTGAGTATTACCAACGCTTAACATGAGCCTAAAAATGTCTCTGGTCACTTCAATGCCAACTTCCTGAGAGAGGAAGTCAGGGTGGGAAGGTGTAATGGTCTTAACCAATTGCAGTTAAAATATCCTACTTTTGCAAGTTTTACAATAATACTTGGTCATATGAATACATTGTTAGGAACCTTCCCATTGTCTTAGACAGTAACTGTTCAAGTAAGGAGCACAGTTAAGTTTTAAATTTACTTTCACTCAAGAGTGTTTAATTTACCCGATTCTGTCACCATTTCATTGTTTTTCCCATAGATTGTTTGTAGGTTCATAAAGCCTATGTAAAATCTTTCTACATGCTTACTTTAGAAGAACGTTATAGGAAAGAACTACCAGATCTAGCTCCATCTATTTCTCCCCCACCCCACCCCCAAGGAACTTTCCTATACAATTAGAAATTAAAACTTTTCAGTGGTTACAGGCTCTACTTCTATAGTTTAGGTGAAAGGTGATAAATGAAGGACAGAAAATTAGCTCTACTAACACTTACTGAACTCATATAGAAATAAACTTTATCATATGAAAGAATTATATCGTTGATGTTGAAGTAGCTGTTTGGAAACTAATGTCTCTAATAGCCATTTATGATCCACCTGGTCCTGTTCCTCTGTCTCTTTTTGCTCTCACTCTCTCTTATTACATTTATCTATCTTTCCATCTCTCTCTCTCTAATATCTAAAATAGTTGGATTATTACTAAGGACTTTTTGAAGATGACAAATAATTATAGGAGGAGAGAACTCAATACATATATGCAGCTTATTATAAAAGTCTCTACAAGAAACTATTAAGAATGCAATTCTGATGTTATCCTTCAGTCCTAAACTAAAGGTTTAGTGTCAACTCTCAATGCAATGCTGGCACTCAATATGAATCTGAAATGTTGATGATAAATAATTTCAACTCAAACCCTCAAGTTCTTTGATTTAACAAGGAATCGAAGCCATTCTCATCTATCTCCTTATAATTCTTGAAAAAGAGGTGTAGCCTTTTCTGTTCACATATATATTAAAAAATGAAGACAAAAACAAATAGCTCACCATATTGAGCTCAATTTAGGTGTATAAACCAAACTAAAAATCTATGTAGCTCAGCAAAACCAAGAGGCATTGACGTTTGAACATTTTTATATAAAAAACTACCTCCTCTCTCTGGCCACCATTTCTAATTGGTTACTGATTGTTAATGATGATTTTTTAAAAATAACACCTCTTCCATTTGCCTAGCCCCAAATATATTTCTCTGAAAGTTGTCTGTATTTTTTCACAAAGATGTCTTTTTTTCCTATTTTAAATCTCTATTCCTTTGTATCCATTGTTTAAACTCCTGCCAAATTAATCTACCTAGACAATTACTTATGATATCACTTTACAGGTAAAATATGTTCAATCATTTTCCATTTTCTATGAAGTAAATGCTAATTTCGTGATGCTGGAATTTTAGACTTTAACCTGTAATTATCATCAGATATGCTAATTTGTCCCTTGGTCAAAACATGTATGTCTAACGTTGATTTAGAAGACATCTATTTTGGTCTATCCCAAAATAATTCGCACATTTTTTTATAGCCAGACCCCAACTTTTATTTGGAGAGTAGCCACCTCTTCACTTCCCCACGGTATTTTACATATATGTGTCATGTATCACTTTTTGCATTCTACCATGCATTATGATTATTTTTCTGCCAGCTGTAGCACAGTGAAAATAGCACTTTTTGTGGTATTTGGCGAATTAAGGTGGAACAACTTATTCCCACTGTTTATTGTGCAACCCTGGATAAGATGCTAAATTTCTCTGAACTTCAGTTTTTATGGTGATTAAGTGAACATGAGAAAATATTTAGTTCTAGAACTATAATAGAAATACTTCAGCAACATATGTACAAAATTTTTTATTCAATAATTGAATAACTATTTACTAAGTATTTATTATGTACAAAGCACTGAGCTAAGAACGACATTGTAACTAACACATAATGTGTTCTGTTCAATCAAAGTTTGTAAAAGAGCACTCATTATGTTCCTAGTTAGAATGAAAGCCTGGAAGAAAGGGTTCATAATTTATTTTATTCATCAAAACACTTATTACATTGCTCTTATCATATTCAATGATGTTTTTAATAAAACTTTAGGAGGAAATTAGAAATGAAATATTTAGAGTCAGCAAAGTTGCCATCTGGTTAACTGTACAGAAAGAAAGACAAGTACCAGATTTCCTTCTGTACTGTTCACTTTAAAGAATTATTGATATGTAAGTATCACTAATAAAGAAAACAAATCTTTAGGGAATGGCTGTACACAGTGCCAAAATATCTTTAAGAAGTTGTCATTTTGCTTATGTAGTTGTCGTTTAGAAGAACTGAGTTTAATAGAAGAGTATATTATTTCAACAAATTTCATCAGTAGTAGTTTCTTTCTGGGTCATGTTCCAATATGGCAACTGTATCATGTTCCAGTATGGCAACTTTAAATCTTATATCAATGTAACATTTCCCTAACCACTAGAGCTTTAAGAAAACATATTCATTAGACTTCTCATTTCTCTACCAGTAAAAATGCTCACGGCAATAATTGTCAACAGCTCTGTGTTTGTCACAAAAAAAAAGCCTTGGAAGCGACTTTCATTCCCTGGAATCATTGCAAATAGACTTGAGGGGCGGGCAGGGAAGCACAGTTCTTGTAAATATAGAATGGTGTGTATTTGCAGAGCATTTTTGTAATGGATATGGTCATTTCCAAAGTATGAGGGTACTTTAGATATAATAGATTATCTTTTTTCCAAAAGGTATGCTTTTAATCTTTTAGATATCTGGTACCCTAAGGGACAACCTTTTTAACATTTGCATTACTTATTTTACTGAATTATTTTAAAACAGGTACTTCAAAGTGTATTTTAATTATTAATATTTTTATTTCCCTTATTAACATTTTATTGAGAACAGATATTTACTATCTCTATGAAAGTATTTTTTCATAAAAGTACTACCATAAATTCAATGTCATTATTTAAACAAATAGACTTGTATCTTTATAAGTTACATATATAAACCATAGCATGTTTAAAGCAATATGTCTATATATATATACATATATATTGTGACATATATACAATATACTATATAATAACATCTATAACACAGAGTGTATATATAGTATATATTATATATATGCACCACTACATTTGTATCACAATGTGTGTATATATATATATATATGGAAAAATGTATATATGTATATGTCACACACACACACACACACACATACACAGAGGTTGTATTCCTGGCATTCTCTTCCCTGAGAAACACAGTTCTGATCGTATAAAACTTAAAATCAATGAAAAAAGTTTCTCAAATACTTTTCATGTGTTCTGTGGCCAAGCATATCAGCATGATTGAGAGTTAGATTCACCTGTAGGCTTAAATTGGGTAACATTTGTAAGACAGTTTCAGAAGTTCTCTAGATAAAGACATTTGAAAAGGTCATGGTGTGTTTAATGTACTCTATTGCAGAAGTCAAGACCACACTACTGATTTAAAATGAAATTTGGCTAACAGCTCCCTTTACAGCTACTCTCAACAACCCAAATTCATTAAGATTTAGGCAGATTTTAAATATCTAGGTAGCTTTAAAGGAATAGAGCTCATGATACCAAATACTATTAGCTAATTGAAAGCAACTGTCTGGAAAAACTTTCATTCATTATTGGAAAGAAAATCTTAACCATGATAAATACTTGGCTAAGCATTTCACCATAGAACATTCAGCATATTTATTATAAAATCAATACCACCTAACTACACATAGGAAATTATTTCACAAATATTTTACCATCAATTATTTGACTCAGAATCAGTATTAGTAAAAACATATAATTTGTGCAATTATCTTTCTATTATGAGATAAGTAAAAAAATACAATAGTATCAGTTTCCTTCATTCCAAACCTCTATTTTATATATAGGAATGGACAACAGTTCTCAGAGAATAAATAGGCATAACCTGCTTGATATGTGGTTGAGAATATTCTGGAAAGAGAATTATAAAAAAGTAAAATACTATAGGCAGGGAGATGAAAAATCTTTGGTTGTAATATTTCTAGGACATGTAATTCTTAGCATGTCCTTATATACTAGATTGGGTCAGAGTTCCCGATTACCAGAAAATTGCAATAGAACAAAACCCCAAAACAAGAGTAAATGGTTTTTATTGGCAACACTGAGAATGGACAAATTTAAAAAAATAAAAGAATGAAAGAAAAAAGAAATAAATGCTTTTGAGAAAACTGTATGGAGTGAGGGGATGAGTGGGGAAGAAACTAACAACCAAGAAAAAGAAAAGGAAGAAGAACATAGCTCTAACAATAATCTACTGAAAAATCTAGAAGAAAATGTCAGGAACGTTTTTATTTGTATCCTCAAAAGAATTTAGAATGACTTGGCCTCTATAAAATAGGAGCAAACAATTATTAGGATAGAAAACACTGAAATGGAAATTCTTTAAGATTAGTTGAAAAATCAACAGGATAAAAAGGATGCTTTCAGAATGAGCTGAAAAAGGAATCTGACGTGGTTATGAAAGATTGCAAGAGTATCAGCAAACACAGTGGCAAAATTAAATCCTAACTGAAATCAATAAAAGATAAAATTTACATTGAGAAAAATCAAATCACTGACCTAAAGGTCAAGTTTGAAAAGTTCTCCAAGGTTGCAAAGGAAGAGGACAAAGAGATAAATAACGTGAGAGATGGCATTAAACATAGGAAAAGAGAGACAGGGGAGAAAATATTCTAATGAGAAATGAAAACAAGTAAAATATAAAATCTAGGTAACATGGATTCAACATTTTAAAAATAGGATCTATGTATTCAGAGTGGTGTTTCACCTCATTCAGGACAAAATCAAAGAAAAAAATATTTGGAAATATTATGGAATATTTTTGAATGATAAGCATAATAAAATAAAACTTTATAAGGAAGCACTCATTTACTTTCTTAAGTTTTCCTAGGTAGGAATAAATTTCAGGTTGGTTCTAAGACTGTTGAAAGTTTTAGGGGAAACTTGAAACAGTAAGAGACTCAAAATGAGAGCTATAGAAATGAAAAATGGAAGAAAGCATAGGAAAAACCATGCTTTTAAACAATTTTTGCATTTTTAACTATTAAAATTTTTTTTAATCTTTTTTTAAACATCTTTATTAGAGTATAATTGCTTTACAGTGGTGTGTAAAGCACTTTACAGTGGTGTGTAAAGTTTCTGCTTTATAACAAAGTGAATCAGTTACACATATACATATGTCCCCATGTCTCTTCCCTCTTGCATCTCCCTCCCTCCCACCCTCCCTATCCCACCCCTCCAGGGTGGGATCAGCACCGAGCTGATCTCCCTGTGCTATGCAGCTGCTTCCCACTAGGTATCTGTTTTACATTTGGTAGTGTATATATGTCCATGCCACTCTCTCACTTCGTCCCAGCTTACCCTTCCCCCTCCCTGTATCGTCAAGTCCATTCTCTAGTAGGTCTGCATCTTTATTCTCCTCTTGCCCCTAGGTTCTTCTGACCATTTTATTTCTTTTTTAGATTCCATATATATGTGTTAGCATACAGTATTTGTTTTTCTCTTTATGACTTACTTCACTCTGTATGACAGTCTCTAGGTCCATCAACCTCACTACAAATAACTCAGTTTCATTTCTTTTTATGGCTGAGTAATACTCCATTGTATATATGTGCCACATCTTCTTTATCCATTAATCTGTCGATGGACCCTAAGGTTGCCTCCATGTCCTGACTATTGTAAATAGAGCTGCAATGAACATTTTGGTACATGACTCTTTTTGAATTATGGTTTTCTCAGGGTATATGCCCAGTAGTGGGATTGCTGGGTCATATGGTAGTTCTATTAAAATTTTTTAAATCTTAAATGACATTGTTTCTTGTGTATATTCAACACACATGATTAATTTATATCAGTGTAGAAACTAGATTTTTATATCCTACAGATTAAACTGTGACTCAGAACTGAACACATATTAGTGCACCATGAGAATAAATTATTTAATATAAGTGCTCATTCCTTTCAAATGCATTCACTGAAGTAAACTCATATGAGTTTATGAAAATATTAAATGATTAGTTTTTCTTTTAGCTATTTTTACTAATGCTATATATTTTTAAAAAGAGTAAAAAAATGTTAGGAAATGTATCTTAATTGAGTATTTTTCTTTATATTATTTCATGAATGGAAAGAGAAAATCTCACAGCTCTTAATAGCGAAGAACACTGATGCATTCGCCTCTGATAACTTGTGGAAACAAATTCACATAAAATTTACTGAAAAATACATAAATTTGTTTTTTCCATTAAGATAATTTCTCATGAATTACACTTGTAAACAGAATAGAGTAAGACACAATGACCTTTTTGGCTATTTGGGACAGAATCAACTTGTTCTCTCTCTCCACCAACTCCCCCCATCCCCCGCCCTCGGTTGCATAACTGAATGAGTATCAGTCTGAACTCTAAGTTACAAGACTGTAATTAATTACATCACAATTGACCTGCTGGTCAGTTCTCCATTTGCACTTGGCAACCTGGACCAACAATTTTCTACTAACAGACAAATTGCATTTTGTACTTTTTCACTGTGATGCAAAAAAAAAAAAAAAAAAAAAGGCTAGTGACCCAAATGGCACAGATGATGCTAGAGAACACACATTCTATGAGAAGTCTTGACAAATCCCAAGTGTGAGAAACCAAAGCAGAGCCCATGCAGAGAATTTGGGAATGGAATTCTAAGGGAATTTCATAAATGACTTTCTACTGACAAAGTAAGACATGAACTAAGCGAGACATTACTGCTTATAGTAATCCCCATCGAAGTCAGCATATTCAAGTTAGGATAATGCTTTGACAACTAACTAAATCAACAGCAAGAAGCAAATTTCTACTTCAGAGATTAAATAAGTGGGTACACTTGAGTATTATGTTTTATATTTTTAAGTAAAAATTTTGTCTGATTGTAAGAAGATACATACATGTTTAAAATTTGGAAGCTATATGAAAGACAAATCAAGAACGACAATGCAAATGAATTGTGCAAGTATAAACACAATTATTTATTTTTGGTTTTATCAAGATCATAGTCATTCTATATAAACTCTTGTATTTGTTTTTAAATTTATGTGGACCTTTATTCGCTTTTGTTTTCTTCTGAACACATGCTTTTTACATCCCTGCCCATGGATTAATCCCTATCACATGGATATAGCATGTGATAGCACTGAGCATAATATCTGAATCATAGTAAGCTCTTGAAAATAATCAATTATTGTTTCCATGAGCATTTTGATTGTTCAAAATTGTCTGATATGATAAATAATGCTTTGGTCAAAATTATGAATGTAAATACTTATCTGAATTTCAAATTCCTTTAGATAAATTATTAAAAAGGATTTATTGAAAGTGATCTATTTAAGGCTCTCAATATTGAAAGTTTATGATTATGTGTCCCACTATACTCTATTGATATTATTTTTCTGTATCTAAATCTATAGAATTATAGGAAAATTATACCTTCTTGTCTAACAAGAATTTATGTTATTAATAAGAATTATAGAAAATTCATTAGTTTAAATTTTAATTTTTCTATGCATTGTTCATCTTTGGAGTTAATGTCTCTTTTAGAGCAAAGGTTTCTAAACTATGCTTCATGGAGATCTAGGGACCTATGTTTATGGGCCCTGGGAAGCCAAGCAAGTGGGCAAAGAAAAGGAGCCCAGTGGGTGTTCAGACTCTGGAATTTGACCTGAGCAAGTCTGCCCCCACCTACTTTACAATTCGGGCTTCATCTAAAGCTAAATGTACAGAAGACGCTTGGCAATCACTATATTTTAGTGTTAGTAATTGATTACTAATTTTTAACAGCCCTACACATTTTTAACATATTAACACTGTATTCTTTGTAAATATTTCCTAGTTTATCTTTAGTCTTGTTCGATGGTTTGTAATGACAAGAAATAGTTATTTTTAGGTAGGAAAATGTATGAATTTATTTTATTCATTATAACCAAAATATGCAATAGCTTTATAAACTCAGACTGTTAGGAAGAAAAGCACAAAACCTTGCCAAGGGCTATTAGAAAAAATAGTCTTAAATAACAGGAGAGGGATAGCGTGTTTATGAGTACAGATAACCACTGATATGTCTTAAGTCAGGTTGTGCTGGAAACATTCTCAGAGCAAGATTTGTTTGAAGGCACTTTATTGCTTTTGGTAACAACTCCAAAACACCATTGTGAGGAACTGGGAAGCAGGATTAGGTAGAGGATTAGTCCAAGCCAATCCCATGGGGATGTCTGGAGCTGGGGTGGTCCTTTAGAGTTGTCTTGAATTGAGGCAAGGGGTCTGGACCTTTGTCCCTCCACATTAGCCAGGCATTGTAAATAGGTGCTCTGGAGATGCAGCTTAATCTTGGGCAACTTTTAGGGAAGGAACCCGGTGTAAACTATCAGCAACCAGTATTCCCTGCAGCTTGTGGGGTGAGAACCTTCCTCTGAAAGGGGATCTGGGCTGCACACCTTAGCATCCACCCTATTGTAAGATGTTAATTTCTCTCTTATGCTGCTGTTGGCAGTATAAATTGGTATAAATTTCCTGTAAGGAAATTTTGGTAATTTATATCAAAATTTTTTCCAATTTGCTTCTGGAATTTTTTTTTATAATAAAATTATCAGATATATGACAAAGATTTATAGGCAAGTATGTAAGATTTACATTTTTCTCTATCTACCTTTAAATAAATATAAACATATAATTATAACTAAACAATATTATGGTATATTATATTCTAGAGTATATACAGTATATATTATAATAGTATAATCTGATATATGCTTATATGCATTTCATATACACATATGAAACATATATATATATATATATATATATATATATATATATATATATATATATATGGAAATTTAGCAGAAAATTTGTGTAAATTGCTCCTGGATCATGAAACTTTGGCTAGTAATTTTTTCCCTGCTATTTATTTTTTTGTCTGTTTTTCAAGTTACCTATGAAAACTAATATTACTTTTTAATTAGAAAAAATATTAATTAACCATGATATTTAAGCTTTAAACGATCTCTTAGCTTCTTCATATCAAACACACAAGTAGACCGATTTTTTTTTTTTTTTTTTTTTTTTTTTTTTTTTTGCGGTACACGGGCCTCTCACTGTTGTGGCCTCTCCCGTTGCGGAGCACAGGCCCCGGACGCGCAGGCTCAGCGGCCGTGGCTCACGGGCCCAGCCGCTCCGTGGCATGTGGGATCTTCCCAGACCGGGGCACGAACCCGTGTCCCCTGCATCGGCAGGCGGACTCTCAACCACTGCGCCACCAGGGAAGCCCCCAAGTAGACCGATTTTTTAATGGTTTGGTTTCAATATTGCTCTTTTCCAAATCATAACGTAAACCATACAAACACATGAAATGTATATCTTCCTACCCAAGATACCTCACTAGAGAATGTTGTGAAGTTATTTCTGAGAGGGGAGATAAGTTGTGAGACTCTTTCTCAAATTTTGATCAGATTATCTGAAATCAACGTCTCACTGAATTTAACCTTGTCAGGACAGGCAGCTGTTGGTCAAGGTTGGTCAGCACAGGCTTTAGCATTTGACAAATGTGATCCCCACACTTAGCTCTGTCATTTGCCAACTATGTATTCTGGAGAAAGTTACACATTTAATGTCTCTATTCTTCAGTCCCATCATCTGTAAAAAGGGGTTAATGCTGCTTACTACAGAATGCTGTGTATAGTAAATGAGAGAGAATATGTTGCATAACTCCTATCATTTCAGCCAAATTTGTGGAAAGAAGTGATCAAAAATGATAGCTATTTTATTATCATTCTATGGAATTTTTCCCCTAGAAAGTCATTGGCTCTAATCTGAATACAAACCAAAGGAAAGAAACTATGAAGTGGACTCCAAATCACAGAATTCTTATAATGTTTCGACCTAATTACTACCATTTTATGGGTGGCTGTCAACAGTTTACTTTATTCAAAGTAGAGGAAAATATAATTTCTATCTAGTTCTTTTGATAAAAATGAGATGATCACTACTATAAATGATTACATTTGCAGTGTCAAATTATGAAGGGAAAACAATTCTAAAAATGGAAACATATATTCTATATATATATATATATACATACATATGTATTTTTATACACACACATTTTTTTCTCTAGTTGGTAATATGTTGCCCTTTTTTGTTGCCATGTGATAGAAGAATGATATATTCATGCACTAATGTGTTATAGAAAATCTTTCACACACACACAAAAATGTAGATTTCTAGTACTCTGTGTCCAATGACCTGAGTTGAAGGAAGAGATACATATACTGAGGATCTGGAAAGCTGACAAAAACCTTCATTAACAGCAATTTATACAGAATTCGGACAAGCACAGTGCTACCTGAAAATGTATTTTGCTGTATCAAGGAATTAGCCTGTGATTTTCCCCTTAATGATTATTTAGCAAAGGTGTCAACCAATTTTATTGTGGCTTTATTCTTTTATCATTTGAGCTACATATGACTAAATCAGAAGCATAGTCTTGTAATTCAATATGAATGGCATTTCTGTTTTACAAACATAATCATTGGGAAACTCTCTATATTAGCAATATTGTATTTCTTCAATCCTTGTGCTAGATGCTTTAGCCTTTTCACTCTGGAAACTGTTTAAAATGGAAAGATAACCTATTAAGCAATTTCACAGAGTCCCAGTGATGGAGATTAGCAAAGCAGTCTTCAATTAAATCTGAAGGCTAGTGAAATGAAAGGGCACTTGATTCATTCATTTCTGTCTACCCTCTGACTATGACATGAGCAAATAAATTGTCAGCAAATGGAGAGTACATATTACAGTTGCTTTGTTAATAATGTTAAATTTTGAAAAGCAATTATTTTTTATAACCCTTCTGGAAATAGATGAGAATTCCGCTTAGATTTCCACTTTATTTTCAAAGTAGCTCTTAGTATAATGTGTTGCATAATGTATTTTAATCTTCACGAAAATTTTCTACACCAAAATAATAAAACTGCTCCTTCATTTGTTCTTCATGGTTTAAGGTTTAAGGAATAGCCTATGTTAAATTAGTCAGGCCGCTTTGTATTTTCAGCTGTAATACCACAGATTTAAGTCAGATATTCAAAAAAACCTTTCTTTTTTGTTCTTAACATATAACAATTTATTGAAAAGGAAATATAATTGGACTGAAAATCAGGAGAGATGAGCTTGAGTCCAGGCTCATTTCTTTCTTTTTTTTTTTTTTTTTTGCGGTATGCGGGCCTCTCACTGTTGTGGCCTCTCCCGTTGCGGAGCACAGGCTCCAGACGCGCAGGCTCAGCGGCCATGACTCACGGGCCCAGCCGCTCCGCGGCATGCGGGATCTTCCCGGACCGGGGCACGAACCCGTGTCCCCTGCATCGGCAGGCGGACTCTCAACCACTGTGCCACTAGTGAAGCCCCAGGCTCATTTCTTGTTTAATGTTGATTAAACCACTTGGTCCTCCAGGCTCCACATATATTTACTTATAAAATATGGTAAAATTGTCTTTTGATTCTTTTCTTTTTTCCCCTATCAATTATGCTAGAAATCTAGCATTTGGTGATCTACTTTCTTTCAGGAAAAACAGCATAGATAATTTCCTGGGTGCCATTAGAATCTTCTGGGGTTGGCAATCATATAGAATCTGGATTCAGGAAGCATGCTGAGGACCTTTTTCCTTTGATTAATAAAGATTTACTTTTGTTATGTAATGTTATATGGAAATTTGAGAACTGGGAAAGATATATAGATAAGTGAGGAGTTTTCATTTATTATTATTCATTTCCTTTATTATGAAACATGTGGCAGCAGCAATAAAGGAATTAGAGAAACATAATTAATATATCTATCCCCAGGTCTCTGCTTTTGGAAATCAGGAAAACTCACGTAGGAAAATATATTTTTTTACTCCATGTTTTTAAAAATTCTCTTTAAGCCTCCTAAAAATATAATTTAATTATCTATAGATTTTTAAATGGAAATTACAAAAATATTCTAACCTTCTTAACTCAGTTTTATTTGGGTAAGAGTCAACTTATACAAGAAGTCTCATTCAGCTAAGTTGTGCACTTTGGGGGAAGGAGTAGCAGAGTATGCATTTGAAGACTTGGAACTGATTTCAAATTTGAGACTAATAACCAGGGGCACTGATGCTTTGTCAGTGAGCTTGGTATACAATCTTTACAACAATGTTTTTATAAAAATTAAGTAATATAAATTATACCATGTTTTTACATGTTATGTAAGCTGTGAAATACCTTGCAGATGAAAGATACTGTTTTAACAAATCTAATATATAACTCAGGCTAAGCCATATGTGACTAGTTGATCCAACACATATCTTCTGGTGTGCATAGCTCTAGAAACAGAACAGGAAGGAAATTTATGAGATTGCCCTTGTGTTTCATGTCATATCACGTCAAACTAAACTTTTGGCCTGTGGTGAAAATCCGCTTCCTAAGTAATTGTGAATCTATTTTCCACTAATATCTAAGCAACAATTTTAAATGCAGATATAGACTTTAAGTATAATGATGTTGTATTAAGATAACAAATCAAAGAAAATATGAGATGTGAAATCGTACTGTAAAACGTAAATACAAAAATATAAAAATTAGGAAAAATAAATATACTGAGTCTGGAAGCACTTAAAGGCAGGGATGTTAAAAATAAAAAGCCTGGAAAGGAATTCTCAGTGACAGAGCATGTTTTGATGTACGTCAAATTATACAATTAGCTGGGGGAGAATCACTTCATTGTTTGAAAGCAGTGAAAAGCAGCTGAGGGTTTGTTTGTTGATTTGCATGCAAAAATATCAGAATGACATAGGGAAAAAGATTTGAAAAGAAGGGTTAAGCAAAATTCTGGGGAAGATAGGAACTGCCAAGTTAGAGAAGAGTTGAATCCAGAGAAAATATCACCCTGGTGTTCAAGAATGACATGGAACCTGCAGTGGGACGATGAAGCCATCTAATGATGAGTTATGATCATTGCCCAGGAAATAGTCCTAGGACCTTAAAAATCAGACTCCATAAACTACTATACATAGGAATTAGTAAAATGAATTTTTCTTTTTTTTAATTAATTAATTCATTTATTTTTGACTGCGTTGGGTCTTCATTGTTGTGCGAGAGCTTTCTCTAGTTGCCGTGAGCGGGGGCTACTCATCATCGTTGTGGTGCACGGGCTTCTCATTGTGGTGGCTTCTCTTGTTGTGGAGCACCGGCTCTAGGCACGTGAGCTTCAGTAGTTGCAGCACGCAGGCTCAGTAGCTGTGGCTCGCGGGCTCTAGAGTGCAGGCTTAGTAGTTGTGGCACGCAGGCTTAGTTGTTCCATGGCATGTGGGATCTTCCAGGACCAGGGCTCGAACCCATGTCTCCTGCATTGGCAGGAGGATTCTTAACCACTGAGCCACCAGGGAAACCCAGTAAAAGGAATTTTTCCCCGTTTCTTTACCTTTGTGTAATTTGTACTCAGTTTTCCTCTAGAGCCAAAATATTCTACTTAGACTACTGTCTATTGGCTTGAAGAAGCTGGTGACTTCTTGAAGAGAACATAAGAAAGGAGTGCAGTCAGAAGGCCCTGCTTTTTAGAGAATAGAGCTTTTCTAAATCCATGTCACCTATTCCTCTTATTGGTAGTAGCACCACTGAGAAGAACCAGGGACTGTCTTTCAGATGTAAGGTGCATCAATATAATGCCATCACCATTGTAGTTTCAGTTTAATAGCTTGGGAGTTAAACCTTGTGACAAAGATATGATCTATAATACTCCAACTTGATTTTATAAACTGACAAGCCATTTTGTATTGACCTCCCCCCCTTTTTTTTGAAAGCTTAGGTTTTTTTTCTGCTGTTGCTTGTGGCTTTCTTTCATGTTTAACAAATTCAGTTTGTTATGCATCATTCATTATTTCATTAAAGTTTTCAAAAATATTTTCCCCACTAAATTCCCTAAATTCTGGAGCTCTTGATGGACCATTAGCTAATCAAATAGAACTAGTAGAAAACAAGTGATCTTAAACCTCTGTTGTTTTTTTCTTCATAAATCAGTGCTAATTATTTAGGTCCAGTGAGGCTGCAAAATGGTAAATCCCTAAATATTAGAGGGAAGTGTTTGATTTTTATCAAGGTTTTAAAGCATTAATGCATAATCTTAAATCTGATGTAAGATTTTATATTTCACTGGCTACAGCTTTTTATAAAGCCAAGTTTAAACTCTGACTAATTCCCAAATTCTTATGCAGTTGAATGTTCATGATGACCTTGTAAAATTAACTATGAAAAAAATCTAATGAATGGTATAGTATTTACATTGTAACCATTCCTTAGAGAATTTACATTTTCCAGCAAGCCCGGGTAATTACTCATGATGGCAGAAAGGATTATTTTAAATGTCTGTCTTTTCAGTTTATGTCTTGAATTAATATATGCCAAGAATGAGAACTAATTGAAATGAGTTCACTGTTTTGAGAAGGAATAAAAGAGATCACAAAATATCATTATAGCTACAGTTGCAAGTATTTCCATCTATATTGTGCTTAGAACAAAATGTATCAAATACTATTATATTGCCAGTTGGGTACTTTTATTGTCTTGCTTGTAAATGTTTAGAATGTTCTTCTTGTGTAATTTTTAATCTGAGTCTTTAACTTTCTCTTTGCCATGAGGTCAACAAATGATCTAATTTGGACATGGCAGTCTTAATGTTTACCTTTATTTCATAATCTAGTATATCAGGATAGGTTTTAAAAATATATGAATTTGTAATTTTCATAAATATTCTCTTACTCTACCTCAAGCTGGAAGTTCTACCTTGACCTTTCTTGCCTTCGTTACAGCAAGGTGGAGATCAAGGGTTATTTGAGGTCACAGGCTTTCCCTTTCTTTGTAGAGGGTTTAAATGATTATGCTCAGTATCTAGAACAATAAACACTAAACACACACAGGTGTCCGACTCTGTGCTCAGCACAATTCTAAGTGCATCACATACATTATTCCTTTTGTTCCTTTCACCCTTATAAGACAGGTCAGCACCAATATCAACTCCTTTTAAAGATGAGAAAATTGAGGTTAAGCAGCCTGCACAAAGGCACAAGCTATTGAGTGGCTGAGCCGGGCTTTGGACTCAAGCACGAATTCCAGTCCCTTGGCCATAACCACTATACTTTCTATAATATACTTTCTATAATATACTGGATAGTTTATGGAAGCCAGATTTGAAAGACAAAGATGGAGGATGAGGTTGTTCATAAGACTTTAAACTGTATAGCTGTTAGGGGAACCTAGAGTGACAAGACCTCCAATACAGGGGCTTCAAACTCAACAAAGCTTCTAGTGTTTCAGTTTGTCATGGGAGCAGCTTGTAGCCACTAGGGACTCACCTACTGACCATAGGGCCTCTCAGAGTTGTAGATTTCTAAGGTAGAATAATGGAGGATAGAAAGACTAAGGTTTAGTTGAATATAAGAAATGGATAGAATGTATAAAGAAATAGGCGAGGCAGGATTATACTTCATGAGAACAAATAAAGACATGATTCTCACCATTTTCATCCTTCTCCAAAACTTCAAAGACATTGAAGATTACTGTATTGATATAACATCTATATGAAAATATCAAACAGCTGAACATTCTCAGCCTTAGGGAATATGTTACGAATGGCATTGATTTGGGGAGTCTTCTCCACATAGATGAAGTTACCTTACAAAACTTACGATACATAGGTTATTCAGTAGTTGAAAAATCAAGACTTTTTGCTGTTACCACTCATGGAAAAACTAGATGAAATATGGTAAGGAGGGTACAAAAATTCTCATGAATTGCAGATAATTTTCTATCTGGAAAAGTCAAGATGATCAATTGAATATCTATTAAAATTAATCAGCAATGCTAGAAATGTGGCTGCCTATATGGTTTCCTCTTGTTTTATGTCAATACAATCATATTATACATATTCATACACTAAAATAAAATATATATAAGGACACACATCCAAATGTTAACGCAAGTTACCTTTAGGTTATAAGAGTGAGAAAATGTAAGAGGAAAGTTTTCAGTTTATTTATTATAACCTCTATACTGCTTGAATTTTTAAGAATAAAAGGTGTATCACTTCATTTTAAAAATGTAAAATAAAAGTAGATTTGGGGGAAAGTTGCAGTTAATTTTATCTGGAATACTGGTCACCTAGATTTAAAATGCTGAATCCTAATTCTGCCTCACCACCTCTGTACTCCAATTCCCACCTGCTTAATCAGACTTTGTCAGGATGGGCCCCAAGAATCTGTATTTTTAACAAGCTTTCCGTGCACACTAAATTAGAAAATCACTACTTTACAGGGTAGTTTCAGTACAGATATAGAGTCAAAAATCAATCTGTCGTAGTGGAAGGAGTGAATAAGAGATGTAAATATTGAGGAAGAAAGTAAAAAGTAACATGGAAAAATTTTGAAGGAAAGAGCAGAGATTGGCAATTGCCATTAAGCTGGTAATTGTAAACTGCATTCAAAAATCTTTCATTAATTAATTAAGAAACTAAAATTATTAAAGAATCGTATTTTTTTTTCATTTGGGTAAAAAGGATTTTTGTTTTAACTCTGATTTTGTGCAATTGGTAGAATGAGTCTAAAGTAAAAAACCAAAGGAGTAGTAGTTTGAGTTATACTGATATAAACACCAGGATATATTTTATCTGTCTTTATTTCTCCAATAGAAAGACACATTTTTCACATTGTCCACCCTACCTGTAATATCTTTAACCCTTTTTTTACAAGTGGTGATATATGTATTTTATCCATATTAATTTATCAGAACTTGATATTTTTGCTCTTTTCAATATATGGAGGAATTCACTACTTTTAATAAATCAGAACTCTGCTGATTTTCTTTGGACAGCTGGTATTCGTGTTTATAACCTTAAAGGGAATGTGTGAACATCTGCGTTTGATGAATAACTCCATGTGTATTGTACCTCCTTCAACAGAAATTGTTCAGAGGTTCGGAAGCTGGTGATAAATAATTAATGAGCACAGAAGCAATATTCTCACTTTATTGCCAGACTTAGAGGAAACACACAGTACAAGCTGTAAACCAGGCTTTCCTTTCTCTTTTGTCTTCCCTTTGACTAGTCATTTAGTTGATTGCAGGCTCTGCCATTCAGAAGACCTCCAGGCTTATAAAATATCTTCATTTTATCTTGTCTTTAATTCATTTTGTAAAAGGGATATCATGAATCTTGAAAGCTGTCCTTCAAACGCCACTGAGACATGACTTCTAGAGGCAATACTTAACTTGGATGTGGTGGGTATGAGCCCATCTACTTTTTATTTTTTACTTAAAAATTATTTTTTGATTTTGTAAAGCTTTTTTATGACATTAAAAGAAATGGAAAATTGAAAAGTTATAGTAATTAATGAAATAATTGTGTCACTTCTATACAAATCTTAGAATCAAAGTATAACTATATCTAACAACACAACAGTCCCACAAATTGGTTCAAATTTGAGATTCTTTCAAGGGTAAAGTAGCTGAAATTTAATATAGGCCTTTATGGATACAATGACACAAACATTGATAAAGAGGTAATTTATTATAAGATAAAATCTGCCAAAAGATTCTGTATACTAACAAATTATATAAATAGAATTCACAAAAAAATTCTTCTCTGGGCTTTAGTATAAGATATTATTATTATTATTATTATTATTATTATTTTTTGTGGTACATGGGCCTCTCACTGTTGTGGCCTCTCCCATTGCGGAGCACAGGCTCCGGACGCGCAGGCTCAGCGGCCATGACTCACGGGCCCAGCCGCTCCGCGGCATGTGGGATCTTCCCGGACCGGGGCACGAACCTGAGTCCCCTGCATCGGCAGGTGGACTCTCAACCACTGCGCCACCAGGGAAGTCCCTAGTATAAGATATTATTAATTAAAAAGATAAATTCTGATATTAATTTTATTTTTAAAGCTTGTACTGTTGTAAAATTTGAACTCAACACATTCCCCAAGAATGACAGCCATTGAGACAATAAAAAATATGGATTAGGAAAATAAAGCATATATATACTTATGCCAGGCCCCGTACATTACAAATGTTATCTCATTCAACCTTCCTAATAACCTATATAAAAGATATTGTATCTGTTTTACAGATAAAGGCAATAAGGCTAGATTATATATCTATTTTCAGTTCTCATAACCTGTGAGTGACATAACTGGGATTGTTTTCCTCTAAAGTTCATATTCATTCCACTGTACTATCTTGTAGAATACCTGATTTCACCTTACATGATATTAATACTATACACTTTATGACACAAGGCTGTTTCTTGGCATCAAATATTCTAAGACATTACCTATTCTCTGGTCCACAGGAATGAGCTAACAGTGCTGTACATGTTATGGTGCTAGTGTTAGTTAGCCCACTAACTTTATTTCTCTCCTATTTTCTTATGGTCTTTCTTCGTTTCTTTCTTTCTTTCTTTCTTCCTTTCCTTCTGTTTCATCATCTATTTTTCTATTATCTCTCACCCTCTTCTGCTCCCTCTTCCTCTCCCTCTGCCCCCCCTCCTTCTCCCTCTCTATCCATCTACCTATCTGCCAAGTATTTGTGTAGTTTCCTGTCTTCTTAACCATTATTGAATTTATAATGAGAGCAAAGACCATATTATATATTTTCTTGTTCCTAGCACAGTGGCACTGAAATGTGTTCAGGAGAAAAAAATGTAATCCTTTAGTTATGACAGGATTATATTGGAAGGCAAATTGATGCCCAAGACTGTTGTAAATCAATGAAGCAACAGAGGAATCAAGGATTAAAAGGAATTTACTAGGTCAATTTTCAAGTCATTGACATTTTGTACTTACAAAGGGTGAAATACACATGAAGAAAAGGAGATACCTGGCAGAGAAGAAATCAGGATCTTCGTGATTTATTTTTTTCAGATGAGTCATCCTTTAAACAATAGTTTCTGCTAATATTGACTAATTCTCCATAATACAGAAGGATTATCTGCATGATTCATGCAGGTAACAAACCATATTTGCTTTTTGCCTCTTCAACCAGCTTCATTCCCTTTTATTTATTCCATTTTTCTTTATAAGTGAAATGCATGGTGATGTGGAAGGAAAAGAAGCCAGGAATGAGAAATCCAAGTTCTAGTTCTCGTTATTCTAATTATTAGATCTAAATTTTTTTTTTTTTTTTTTTTTTTTTTTTTTTTTTTTTTGCGGTACGCGAGCCTCTCACTGTTGTGGCCTCTCCCGTTGCGGAGCACAGGCTCTGGACGCGCAGGCTCAGCGGCCATGGCTCACGGGCCTAGCCGCTCCGCGGCATGTGGGATCTTCCCGGACCGGGGCACGTACTCGTGTCCCCTGCATCGGCAGGCGGACTCTCAACCACTGCGCCACCAGGGAAGCCCTAGATCTAAATTTTGGGGTGCCTCTTTGAGCCTCAGTTATCTAAGGTGAGGATTATGATATATGACTTCTCTATAAAATTTTTTAATTTACTGAAAATGATATATTAAAGACAGAGTAATATATGCTGTTTTTTATATAATTTAATAATCACAAAAAATCATGTGATATGTTTATTCTCATTTTACGTTGGATTGAGTCATAGAAAAGCTAAAGAGTTTATGCAAACTAATGTAAGTAGCAGAACTGATATTCATATACAAGTATTCTCCCAAAGTCAATGTTCTGCCTTTACAAGTAATTAGTAAATTGATTTTTGTTTTGTGCTGTTTTGGTACTTAGTATGCTTATACAATTGAAAATAACACACAATTCTCCAAATCAAAATCAAAACTGGTTTTCTATGGAAATGTCTGCTGGAATTTTTCTCATAGAAATTTAAATTTGTTCATTGAATTTCTCTTCATTCTGATTAGATTGCATAAAAGGTCATTCATAGCATTCCAGACCCTCACAAGCAGCATAGACAAATGTAATCTGACCTTAGT
Source organism: Delphinus delphis (assembly GCF_949987515.2). Lineage (NCBI taxonomy): Eukaryota > Metazoa > Chordata > Mammalia > Artiodactyla > Delphinidae > Delphinus > Delphinus delphis. Next base: position 59,274,344 of record NC_082693.1, on the reverse strand, counting down.
CTGATGCTATAATACCTTCCTCAAAACACCATAGAATTGCCTGTCTAACTGATAAATGTATCCAGGTTTAGGACGTTGTCTACTCCCTGAAGACCATTGGATTCGTAAAGGCTTCTGTTGATAAAACTGATTCCTTGTTATTGCTGTGTAGATCTCCCCCATCTTTGAATGTTTGTTTTACAGAGTAACACAGAATAAGCCTATATTTGTTGCACATGAAATCTTTACATATTTCAAGATCAGTATTTCAGAATCCTTTTATTGTCATGGTTAAGCATCCTATGTTTATTCAGTGGGCTCTCACATTACAGGAATTTAGGTTCCTTCACCACTTTCGTAACTCTTCTTCCTGTGTTTCTCTGTTACTTGCCTGAACATGAATCCAAACTTTGCCCAGCACAGAGGTGGAGCAGGTCTATCACTTCATATTTTCTTAAAATATTATTTTGTAATGAAGTATAGGAATGACAAATTTGAGACAATGGTTCTATACAATTGACTCTTATTAAGCTCACAAGCAATGACAAATCCTGGTTCTTTATTTGTTTTCCATACAGTCAAATTGTACTTTCAATTTTTTGCTTGTCAGTTTATTTTTAGACCTAGTTTCAGAACTCCATATTTATCCATATTACATTTCTTTTTAGGTTTATTCCATATTCAAACTTGATATGATCATTTTTGTCCAATCCAAATCGTTTGCTGTTCCTTCATAAACTGTATCTTCTAAATGATTAAGAACAAGCACTTTTTGATATACTATCAGATATCTTTTACTACTTAATATAAATACATTATTTCATAATCTTTTGGAGGCAGTATTCCACCAGTTTGTATTCTTCTAACTTTATTCCAAATTTAAATTTCTCCATTAATGTCCACATGATACTTCAATAGACATTGGTAAAATTCATGACAAAATCCAGATTATAACCAGGGACAACAAGCCCACAGACAGAGGTGGAATTCATAGTAGATATATAATGTTTGGACTTCAAAGTGTTTAAAGACAATAGAAATTCAATGACTTTAGGAGAGACTGTACTCTCCACCTTCCATAGGCCTCTGTACTCCTTATTGATTTACACTTATTGCTTCACAAAATTATGTTTCTGATCTGACCCCTTAAAGTATTAGAGTTTGAGACCCCTGAATAATTCCCCTCATCTACCAGCTTTTACCCACGTAAGTATTTGCAATAGTCAGTTTATGAGCTGGCTCCTAGGGTTTGCCAGTTATCTCCATTCTAAGTACACACACAACACTGTTAGAAAATTAATCCTTGAATATTTCCCTGGTTAAATATCAGTTACATATATACCTGGCTAAACATTACAAACCTTGCATCTAACGTCTCTACCTTCCTGAAAAGTGTGGCTCTATTTTTTCATCTCTAATCTTCATATTCCACAAGATTATGAAAATATTGTGGTTAGTGGTAGTAACTTCTCATGCAAATTTTTTCCAGTGCTTTGAGATTTAATTTCTGCAAACAAGATTTAAACTTCATTTAGAACATCTAGGAGCAAACCTAGAATCCTGCATACATCTTGGGATTCAACTCTATCTGAATGTTTCCTCAGACTGAATGGCAGTATGTCCTTATTCCTGAGAAAGAAAAAGGTACAGATTAGGAGTTAAAAAGTGGTACTTTAGTTATTATTAGATCATTAGTTAGTTCCCATTGGCCAAGATGGCTTTACTATTATAGCCTTCACTAAATTTAAGAGAGGTTTCTTCCTGACAGAGGACCCTGACCTCCCTTTTCTTAGAGCCTTTTACTTTAGAAAACTTGCAACTGTAAATCTTTCTCTGCCCCTTTGAGATGTAAATCTTTTCCAAGACTCCTTGGAGGCTTGTAAAATCATTTACAACCCAGGAATGTCTTTTTTAAGGACCTGGGAGCCATTCCTTTGAAATGTAATCATCAAGAAAGATAGTACCCCTGTCTTCCAATCTCCAAAGCAGGAACATAACTTCAGTACGCACCAATTAGCAAACACATCGACTTAATCACTTTGCCCAAACTCCCTGCTAATATAGGCTAGCATTTTTCCACTTGTTCAGCCCAGCATAAAACACTCTCTGCCTTTTGTTTCATGGGAGTTAAAGTGAATCTCTTTCTCCTATTGCAACAGCCTTGAATAATATCTTCCTTACCTATTTAAGTTGTCTGGCACAATTTTTCTTTGGTATAATTAACCCAGCTACAACTACCAAAAAAAAAATTTTAAGTATTTTTCTTCAATAGTAGTAACATATATTGTGCATTGTTTGCCAGACTGTATTTACTTCTATCTTCTTCGCAATAAAACCAAAGGAAAGTCCTAGTATTGCCCCTGATTTGAAGATCAGCAAACTAGACTCAGAGAGTTTGCTTATTTGTTTAAGGCTAAGTAGCAAACGGTAAAGATGCCAACCCAAGCAGTCAACTCCAGAATTCATGCATTTCACCAGTAGGCTAATCTGCCTCCTGGTTTTAAGCAATATTTAATACTGTAGATTATTCTTCAATTCAGCCTTCCTTTTTTTTAAGAATAGTATTTGCCTTCCAGCTTTGCTTATTTGCCCTTATCTCATTTTTAAAAATATATCTTTAAAATCTGAGCTCAAAGTGAAACAGGAAGGAAGGGGACAGGGCACAACCTTTAGAAGAATGACATAGCCCAAGGACATGACAAACTGATTAGAACCAAATAGGTCCAAGATGGCCGAGGAGTTGACTTTCACCAGACCGTGAGCTTCAGTAGATGCTCACTGTAACACATCAGCAAGCTAAATGACACACTCACCAGCACCATGACAGTTCTGAGGCCCACTATCAAAGATCGAAAAGTGGGCGGTGGCCCAATTACTGGGAATCCCCACCCCTTCCCCAAATTAGCTGGAATACCCTTCCCACTCATTAGCCTATGAAATTACCTACCCTTATGAAAACTGACAACTCCATACCCTGGTGCCTTTCTCACCTTCCGAGATGGCCCACACTCCGTCTGTGGAGTGTGTTTCTCTCTAAATAAATCCACTTCTTACCTATCACTTTGTCACTCGCTGAATTCTTCCTGTGATGAGACATCAAGAACCTGAGCTTCATTAAGTCCTGAGACTAGGTGTGGGATCTCAGTTAAAAGACCATGGGTTCAAGTCCCAATCTGAGTTGCATGGTTTCAAAAGGAGCTTTCAGTTCATTCTTTTTTTTTTTTTTAATGATTAATAGACTTTAATTATATATTAATTCTATATTGTAAAAAGATATTCTTTTTTTAATAAATCTTTATTGGAGTATAATTCATGGAAGACCTGAATAGACATTTCACCAAAGAAGACATACAGATGGCCAAGAGACACATGAAAAGATGCTCAACATCACTAATTATTAGAGAAATACAGATCAAAACTACAATGAGGTATCACCTCACACTGGTCGGAATGGCCATTATCAAAAAATCTAGAAACAATAAATGCTGGAAAGGGTGTGGTGAAAAGGGAACCCTCCTGCACTGTTGGTGAGAATGTAAATTGATACAGCCACTATGGAGAACAGTATGGAGGTTCCTTAAAAAACTCAAAATAGGGGCTTCCCTGGTGGCGCAGTGGTTGAGAGTCCGCCTGCCGATGCAGGGGACACGGGTTTGTGCCCCGGTCCGGGAAGATCCCACATGCCGCGGAGCGCCTGGGCCCATGAGCCATGGCCGCTGAGCCTGTGCCTCCGGAGCCTGTGCTCCGCAATGGGAGAGGCCACAACAGTGAGAGGCCAGCGTACCGCAAAAAAAACAAAACAAACAAAAAAAACCCTCAAAATAGAACTACCATATGACCCAGCAATCCCACTACTGGGCATATACCCTCAGTTCATTCTTTAACTACTTTCATTCCAATAGTTTGATGTTCCTCTTTAGGGTCTTAGTCTACACCCATCTGTAGTCTCAACTTTTATAGTTTATCTTTCTCAAGTTCGAAGTATATTTATTACATTCCCCCTTGGAGCTATCACTAACTTGAAAATGACATAGTCCCTTTCTCCAAAGGTTAAACAATGTGTGTTCATTTTATAAATAATGTAATGAAGCATAAAAGTTAAATTGCAGTAGGAATAGCAACAAGATCAAATGGCTGATAGGGGAAGTTTTTAGTAGTGATATTGATGACACTGTCTGTAGAATTTATTCTTTGTTGGAAATGACAAAGAGAATAGCCTCCTAGCAATCCACTAGACCATAGCAAATATCCAGAGTGTGTAAGCTGATAATCACCCACTCTTGGGCATTCAGGCAACATTAGATCGCTATTTTTTGGTTTCTTTGTTACCTTAATTATTTCATTTTTGTAGTATTAGTGGTTCTTTCCAAGAATGTATCCTAACTTTAAATATATCATTTTATGACTCTACTACCGAAAGCAATCTATAGATTCAATGCAATCCCTATCAAACTACCACTGGCATTTTTCACAGAACTAGAACAAAAAATTTTGCAATTTGTATGGAAACACAAAAGACCCCGAATAGCCAAAGCAATCTTGAGAACGAAAGAAGGAACTGGAGGAATCAGGCTCCCAGATTTCAGACTATACTACAAAGCTACAGTTATCAAGACGGTATGGTACTGGCACAAAAACAGAAAGATAGATCAATGGAACAGGATAGAATGCCCAGAGATAAACCCACGCACATATGGTCACCTTATCTTTGACAAAGGAGGCAGAAATGTACAGTGGAGAAAGGACAGCCTATTCAATAAGTGGTGCTGGGAAAACTGGACAGCTACATGTAAAAGTATGAAATTAGATCACTCCCTAACACCATACACAAAAATAAGCTCAAAATGGATTAAAGACCTAAATGTAAGACCAGAAACTATCAAACTCTTAGAGGAAAACATACGCAGAACACTCTATGACATAAATCACAGCAAGGTCCTTTTTGACCCACCTCCTAGAGAAATGGAAATAAAAACAAGAGTAAACAAATGGGACCTAATGAAACTTAAAAGCTTTTGCGCAGCAAAGGAAACCATAAAGAAGACCAAAAGACAACCCTCAGAATGGGAGAAAATATTTGCAAATGAAGCAACTGACAAAGGATTGATCTCCAAAATTTATAAGCAGCTCATGCAGCTTAATAACAAAAAAACAAACAACCCAATCCAAAAATGGGCAGAAGACCTACATAGACATTTCTCCAAAGAAGATATACAGAGTGCCAACAAACACATGAAAGAATGCTCAACATCACTAATCATGAGAGAAATGCAAATCAAAACTACAATGAGATATCATCTCACACCAGTCAGAATGGCCATCATCAAGAAATCTAGAAACAATAAATGCTGGAGAGGGTGTGGAGAAAAGGGAACCCTCTTACACTGTTGGTGGGAATGTAAATTGATACAGCCACTGTGGAGAACAGTATGGAGGTTCCTTAAAAAGCTACAAATAGAACTACCATATGACCCAGCAATCCCACTACTGGGCATATACCCTGAGAAAACCATAATTCAAAAAGAGTCATGTACCAAAATGTTCATTGCAGCTCTATTTACAATAGCCCAGAGATGGAAACAACCTAAGTGTCCATCATCGGATGAATGGATAAAGAAGATGTGGCACATATATACAATGGAATATTACTCAGCCATAAAAAGAGACGAAATTGAGCTATTTGTAATGAGGTGGATAGACCTAGAGTCTGTCATACAGAGTGAAGTAAGTCAGAAAGAGAGAGACAAATACCGTATGCTAACATATATATATGGAATCTAAGAAAAAAAAATGTCATGAAAAACCTAGGGGTGAAACAGGAATAAAGACACAGACTTACTAGAGAATGGACTTGAGGCTATGGGGAGGGGGAAGGGTAAACGGTGACAAAGCGATAAAGAGGCATGGACATATATACACTACCAAACGTAAGGTAGATAGCTCGTGGGAAGCAGCCGCATAGCACAGGGAGATCAGCTCGGTGCTTTGGGACCGCCTGGAGGGGTGGGATAGGGAGGGTGGGAGGGAGGGAGACGCAAGCGGGAAGAGATATGGGAACATATGTATATATATAACTGATTCATTTTGTTGTTAAGCTGAAACTAACATACCATTGTAAAGCAATTATACTCCAATAAAGATGTTAAAAAAATATATATATATCATTTTATAAAATAAGTTATTGGTATTTTGATTTGTGTGTTATTCACCTAAAATGCCTCACATGATGTTGTTTTATTTTATTAATTTATTTGAAGAAAAGTTTGCTATTTTTCTTTATTTTTCAAAACCACCTACCAATTGGAATAAGGATAATTTACATCTTAGTTGGATTTGTGACTGACAGGTAAATATTTTTATAACTTTTGGCAAATACCAGTTAAAAATGATGCAGAGCTACATACACACAACACACACACACATACATACACATCACTACCAGAGAAACAAGCTGATTTTGTTAATATATACTGCCTTATATTCACTCTTTTGATGCCTTTCAGGAAATCTCCATGAAAAATAATTTACAAAGTAGAAAAAAAATGAAAAATTAAATGAATTTTATTAAGAAAACTTCAGCACAACCGTAAGTTAAAAGCTAATTTGAAAGGGAAGCATGAAGTCTCATTTGAAGATAGGAAACTTCCTCTCTCTGAAAATGCAAGGTACATTTTCTTCTGTGGAATTTAATAAGCTGATATGAATCAGTACCTTAGCATTCAGCCCAGAAGTAGAAAGCAAAATTATCTTTCTGGCCAAAATGGTGACACATAATTACTCATTCTCAAAAAAATCATTAGCACTACAGCATTTTCAAATGCACATTTGCTTAGACATGATATCTATCTTGAAGAGTATTATTTAATGAAGAATATTCTGTCATCCTTTGGAATTTAACTGAACTTGCAAGTAACCAGAAAGCAAGCTCTGAGTAGATGGTCAGTACTTTTACTTATGACAATGTCATATGTAATATGAGATATGGAAGGTCACTGAATAAAAAATGTACAATAATCCATCCCAAAATATTTCTCATTTAAATTTTTTTTATTTGACATGACAATTACCTGTCTTTTACCTTTTTTTTGTTCCATTGACCTGGCTTATAATACAGGCAATACCTTCTGTAGGGAAAAAAAGAAAACTCATTGACCTAAATGAAAAATATTTGAAGTAAAAGATAAGTGGATATGAACAAGTCAAGGTCTATAGCGATGATATTTTGAATTCTATACTAACTAAAATTATAAGCTTTTCTACATTAAGAGTGAGAAAAATGCATCATTTCGTGACCTACATTAATGCTTTACAAATTTGCCTGCTCATTTTAGCCATCTGTGCATCATTCTCAACTGGACTCAAGATGTTTCAATAGCTGTTTCAGACCATAGTGTATGATGTATTGTTACTTGAAATACCATCTTATTATGAAGGCTAGTGGTATTTTTCATTTAATATTAAGCAGAAATCCACTATGATAAATAAAAAAATATTGATTATTCAAGTTGTAGTGAGCTACAGTAACCTATCATTATATTATTGTTTCTGTTCTGTGGACATAGGTCACAAATTTCTGATTAATTCAATTTTAAAGCTTATCCCAAATATATTTATTTGTAATTCAACATAAGAAATTTAGTTTTTGCCATGGATATTGTAATCCTTATTACTGTGTAGGTACATGAAGTATGAAAGGAGGCTTATAAAAAATCTCTAATCAGGCAAATGCACCATTAAAAAAAAAACCTCGGAAGTGAGTTAAGTCATACAGCATTTAAGAAATGAGTACGATGGGGCTTCCCTGGTGGCGTAGTGGTTGAGAGTCCGCCTGCCGATGCAGGGGACGCGGGTTCGTGCCCCGGTCTGGGAAGATCCAACATGCCGTGGAGCGGCTGGGCCCGTGAGCCATGGCCACTGAGCCTGCGCGTCTAGAGCCTGTGCTCCGCAACGGGAGAGGCCACAACAGTGAGAGGGCCGCATACCGCCAAAACAAAACAAAAAAAAGAAATGAGTACGATGAAGAAAGCAAAGGCATTGTTTATACGTGATTTGAGAAGGATTTAGTATCTTACTCCAAGGTTCTATGTTATTAATTTGCATTGGAATTAATAGTCAGTGTTTCATAAATATTCTTTCTGTGTGTATGCTTATGATTTGTTTTCTTGTTAACCTCTATAATATTGCCTCACATTAAGAGCATTATCTGATCAACTGGGAAAAGGCTAATATACACAGGTTTTTGAGGGATCTAAGGGATTATCATTGCAGTTCATTGGCACAAACTCCACAGATGCTCACTCCTGCCTGATAAAATAATATTTTGGTATGGGTGATGGATGGGGTGGGAGGTAAAGGTAGAGTTGGGGGGGACCTACAAACCATTGATACAGAGCTTGCTTTAGGGAAACACTTTACTCAGTCTATTGAAATGAGCTCAAAATTCATAGATCAAGTAAATATCAGAAAAGGGTATGTAAGGAACACTTTTAAACTCTGATTCTTAGTCAAATTGGGTTGAAAATATGATAATAGTATTGATTAACTGAGAAATTAATTTAAATAAAGGCCCCTTATGTCCCTAAAAGTAAAATATGCCCAGGTGAACTTATTTAGAAGTATTTTATCTTCCACTTAATCATCCACTTTTTAATTTTTTTTAAACATCTTTATTGGAGTATAATTCCTTTACAATGGTGTGTTAGTTTCTGCTTTATAACAAAGTGAATCAGTTACACATATACATATGTCCCCGTACCTCTTCCCTCTTGCATCTTCCTCCCTCCCACCCTCCCTATCCCACACCTCTAGGTGGTCACAAAGCACCAAACTCATCTCCCTGTGTTATGCAGCTACTTCCCACTAGCTATCTATTTTATGTTTGGTAGTATATATATGTCCATGCCACTCTCTCACTTTGTACCAGCTTACCCTTCCCCTTCCCCATATCCTCAAGTCCATTCTCTAGTAGGTCTGTGTCTTTATTCCCATCGTGCTCCTAGGTTCTTCATCACCTTTTCTTTTTTCTTTTAGATTCCATATATATGTGTTAGCATACGGTATTTGTTTTTCTCTTTCTGACTTACTTGACTCTGTATGACAGACTCTAGGTCCATCCACCTCACTACAAATAACTCAATTTCGTTCCTTTTTATGGCTGAGTAATATTCCATTGTATATATGTGCCACATCTTCTTTATCCATTCATCTGTCAATGGACACTAAGGTTGCTTTCATGTCCTGGCTATTGTAAATAGAGCTGCAATGAACATTTTGGTACATGACTCTTTTTGAATTATGGTATTCTCAGAGTATATGCCAGTAGTGGGATTGCTGGGCTCCACGGTAGTTCTATTTTTAGTTTTTTAAGGAACCTCCATACTGTTCTCCCTAGTGGCTGTATCAATTTACATTCCCACCAACAGCGCAAGAGGGTTCCCTTTTCTCTGCATCCTCTCCAGCATTTATTGTTTGTAGATTTTTGGATGATGGCCATTCAGACTGCTGTGAGGTGATACCTCACTGTAGTTTTGATTTGCATTTCTCTAATGATTAATGATGTTGAGCATTCTTTCATGTGTTTGTTGGCAATCTGTATATCTTCTTTGGAGAAATGTCTATGTAGGTCTTCTGCCCATTTTTGGATAGGGTTGTTACTTTTTTTGATATTGAGCTGCATGAGCTGCTTGTAAATTTTGGAGATTAATCCTTTGTCAGTTGCTTCATTTGCAAATATTTTCTCCCACTCTGAGGGTTGTCTTTTGGTCTTGTTTATGGTTTCCTTTGCTGTGCAAAAGCTTTTAAGTTTCATTAGGTCCCATTTGTTTATTTTTGTTTTTATTTCCATTTCTCTAGGAGGTGGGTTAAAAAGGATCTTGCTGTGATTTATGTCATAGAGTGTCCTGCCTATGTTTTCCTCTAAGAGTTTGATAGTGTCTGGCTTACGTTTAGGTCTTTAATCCATTTTGAGTTTATTTTTGTGTTTGGTGTTAGGGAGTGTTCTAATTTCATTCTTTTACATGTAGCTGTCCTTTTTCCCAGCACCACTTGTTGAAGAGGCTGTCTTTTCTCCATTGTATATTCTTGCCACCTTTATCAAAGATAAGGTGACCATATGTGCATGGGTTTATCTCTGGGCTTTCTATCCTGTTCCATTGATCTATATTTCAGTTTTTGGGGCAGTACCATACTGTCTTCATTACTGTAGCTTTGTAGTATAGTCTGAAGTCAGGGAGCCTGATTCCTCCAGCTCCATTTTAATTCTCAAGATTGCTTTGGCTATTCAGGGTCTTTTGTGTTTCCACACAAATTGTGAAATTTTTTGTTCTAATTCTGTGAAAAATGCCAGTGGTAGTTTGATAGGGATTGCATTGAATCTGTAGATTGCTTTGGGTAGTAGAGTCATTTTCACAATGTCGATTCTTCCAATCCAAGAACATGGAATATCTCTCCATCTATTTGTGTCATCTCTAATTTTATGCATACAGGTCTATCGTCTCCTTTGGTAGGTTTATTCCTAGATATTTTATTCTTTTTGTTGCAATGGTAAATGGGAGGGTTTTCTAAATTTCACTTTCTGATTTTTCATTATTAGTTTATAGGAATGCAAGAGATTTCTGTGCATTAATTTTGTTTCCTGCTACTTTACCAAATTCATTGATTATTTCAAGTAGTTTTCTGGTAGCATCTTTAGGATTCTCTATTTATAGTATCATGTCATCTACAAACAGTGACAGCTTTACTTCTTCTTTTGCAATATGGATTCCTTTTATTTCCTTTTCTTCTCTGATTACTGTGGCTAAAACTTTCAAAACTGTGTTAAATAACAGTGGTGAGAGTGGGCAACCTTGTCTTGTTCCTGATTTAAGTGGAAATGGTTTCAATTTTTCACCATTGACAATGATGTTGGCTGTGGGTTTGTCATATATGGCCTTTATTATGTTGAGGAAAGTTCCCTCTATGCCTACTTTCTGGAGGGTTTTTATCATAAATGGATGTTGAATTTTGTCAAAAGCTTTTTCTGCATCTATTGAGATGATCATATGGTTTTTCTCCTTCAATTTGTTAATATGGTGTATCATATTGATTGATTTGCATATATTGAAGAAGCCTTGCATCCCTGGGAAAAACCCCACTTGATCATGGTGTATGATCCTTTTAATGTCCTGTTGGATTCTGTTTGCTAGTATTTAGTTGAGGATTTTTGCATCTATGTTCATCAGTGATATTGGCCTGTAGTTTTCTTTCTTTGTGACATCTTTGTCTGGTTTGGGTATCAGGGTGATGGTGGCCTTGTAGATGAGTTTGGGAGTGTTTCTCCCTCTGCTATATTTTGGAAGAGTTTGAGAAGGATAGTGTTAGCTCTTCTCTAAATGTTAGGTAGAATTCGCCTGTGAAGCCATCTGGTCCTGGGCTTTTGTCTGTTGGAAGATTTTTAATCATAGTTTCAATTTCAGTGCTTGTGACTGGTCTCTTCATATTTTCTATTTCTTCCTGGTTCAGTCTCAGAAGGTTACGGATTTCTAAGAATTTGTCCATTTCTTCCAGGTTGTCCATTTTATTGGCATATAGTTGCTTGTAGAAATCTCTCATGATCCGTTGTTTTTCTGCAGTGTCAGTTGTTACTTCTCCTTTTTCATTTCTAATTTTATTAATTTGAGTCTTCTCCCTTTTTTTCTTGAGCAGTCTAGCTAATGGCTTATCAATTTTATCTTCTCAAAGAACCAGCTTCTAGTTTTATTGATCTTTTGTATTGTTCTCTTCATTTTTTTTTCATTTATATCTGACCTGATCCTTATGATTTCTTTCCTTCTGCTAACTTTGGGGTTTTTACGTGTAAGTTTAGGCTGTTTATTTGAGATATTTCTTGTTTCTTAAGGTAGGATTTTATTGCTATAAACTTCCCTCTTAGAACTGCTTTTGCTGCATACCATAGGTTTTGGGTCATCATGTTTTCACTGTCATTTGTTTCTAGGCATTTTTTTATTTCCTCTTTGATTTCTTCAGTGATCTCTTGGTTATTAAGTAGTGTATTGTTTAGCCTCCATGTGTTTGTATTTTTTAAAGATTTTTTTCCTGTAATTGATACCTAGTCTTATAGCCTGTGGTCAGAAAAGATACTTGATACAATTTCAATTTTCTTAAATTTACCAAGGCTTGATTTCTGACCCAAGATATGATCTATCCTGGTGAATGTTCCATGAGCACTTGAGAAGAACGTGTCTTCTGTTGTTTTTGGATGGAATGTCCTATAAATATCAATTAAGTAATTCTTGTTTAATGTATCATCTAATGCTTGTGTTTCCTTCTTTATTTTCATTTTGGATGATCTGTCCATTGGTGAAAATGGGATGTTAAATTCCCCTACTATGACTGTGTTACTGTTGATTTCCCCTTTTATGGCTGTTAGTATTTGCCTTATGTATTGAGGTGCTCCTATGTTGGGTGCATAAATATTTACAATTGTTATATCTTCTTCTTGGATTGATCCCTTTATCTTTATGTAGTGTCCTTCTTTGTCTCTTGTAATAGTCTTTGTTTTAAAGTCTATTTTGTCTGATATGAGAATTGCTACTCCAGATTTCTTTTGAGTTCCATTTGCATGCAATATATTTTTCCATCCCCTGACTTTCAGTCTGTGTGTCCCTAGGTCTGAGGTGGGTCTCTTTTAGACAGCATATATATGGATCTTGTTTTTGTATCCATTCAGCCAGTCTGTGTCTTTTGGTTGGAGCATTTAATCCATTTACATTTAAGGTAATTATTGATATGCTCCTATTACCATTTTCTTAATTGTTTTAGGTTTGTTATTGTAGGTCTTTTCCTTGTGTTTCCTACCTAGAGAAATTCCTTTAGCATTTATTGTAAAGCTGGTTTGGTGGTGCTGAATTCTCTTAGATTTTGCTTGTCTGTAAAGCTTTTAATTTCTCCGTCAAATCTGAATGAGATACTTGCTGGGTAGAGTAATCTTGGTTGTAGGTTTTTCTCCTTCATCAGTTTAAATATGTCCCGCCAGTCCCTTCTGGCTTGCAGAGTTTCTGCTGAAATATCAGCTGTTAACCTTATGGGGATTCCCTTGTGTGTTAGTAGTTGTTTTTTCCTAGCTGCTTTTAATATTTTTTCTTTGTATTTAATATTTGATAGTTTGATTAATATGTGTCTTGGCATGTTTCTCATTGGAATTATCCTGTATGGGACTCTCTGTGCTTCCTGGACTTGATTAACTATTTCCTTTCCCATATTAGGGAAGTTTTCAACTATAATTTCTTCAAATATTTTCTCAGTCGCTTTCTTTCTCTCTTCTTCTTCTGGGACCCCTATAATTGGAATGTTGGTGCATTTAATGTTGTCCCAGAGGTCTCTGAGAGTGTCCTCAATTCTTTGCATTCTTCTTTTTTCTTTATTCTGCTCCGCAGTAGTTATTTCAGCCTCTGGCTAGAGTCAGGCGGTAAAGACAAGACATAAACAGCTCCTCTCCTTGCCCTTTCAGGTGCTGCTTTAGCCCTCACTCATGACTGAGGACCCCACAATTTGCCAGTACCTCCACACACTCAAAAGTCTCAGGGTTCCTTCTCAAACACTATTTCAGTTTCCCAAGGCTATAATATATTATATGTATTAAGACAGTGTTAGGGGATTACGTGGAGTTAGTTAACATAGGAATATATTTCTGGTTAAATTTCTGGGAAAATTAAGCCACCACCTGTCCCTGTGAAGTATGTGAGTAAAGGAAGACATGAAATCACATAAATCAGATTATTAATTAATGCTGGGAGTAAATCAGGCAAGATTAAAATAATACTTGACCTAGGGATACAGGGATGCCATAATAGCACCTTTGATCTTTCACTTTAACCCACAGGGTCCCCAAAGCTAAGTATAGAGTATAATAAGGATTTGGTCTCAAATTCTAGTGCAGAGCCCTAGTTAGTGAAGATTGACTAAGTAGGATTGCTTTTTGTCTTTACTAGAGGCAGGGGGACCTACAAACCAGGGCGCTTTCCTTAAGGCCGGAAGCAGAGTTGGCTTCATGTTAGATCTTAGGCATTTCCAGGATTGTAACACAAGATTTTGTGCATAATTAAAAAGAATCTCAAAGAAGAAATTAATGGCTGATTTTTTACCCCCCTCTAGATTGAATTCCTCTCTTTGATTACTTTAGCCACAAGGAAAATTTGAGACGAAGGTTGTTACAGCTATTTTCTTAGGCTTACCTGGGTACAGTGAATGCTCTGCCCACTTTTTGCTCCCAAGTATAGAATAAGGTTGGATAGCCTTGAATGGACTTCACCTAGAACCCTAAGGTAATATTATTTGGGCTGTAAAATAATTACAACTTCAAATTTAGGTTAAAACAGGACAGGGTCTTGAAGATAAAGATGCTTTTAGAATAAGAAATCCACAGAAGCTTAACAACACATTATGGTTAGTCTGTAGAACAAGTCAGAAGAGGAATGACATTATGGCAAAATGGATGTTTAACAATAAAGGGAAAATAATAAAGCTCAAAAACATTTATCTTATGAGACACTGAAACACAATCTATGGAAATTGCATTGGTTTGGTGGCTGAAGAAAATTAAAGATGTGTATTATACTTCTGCTTTAAAAAGAAAAATGGAGGGTTAAATTAGATAATTAGGTGATATATGTGAAGTTGTATTATAATTGTAAAATTTATAATGCTTCCTATTTAGTTCCAGTTTTCTATTTGTTTACCCTTACACCAGTGTCATGCTCGTTTAATTGTTAAAGCTCTATAGCAAGCCTGGAATTCAATACACTGAGTCCTTGATTGGCTTTCTTCTTTTTCCAACTTGTTTCTGAAAAGCCTAGGAAAAAATATTTGTAAAATAGATATTTGATAAAGGGAAAAAAATGGAATATATATTTAAAAAAAACCAAAAAACCTCTTATAACACAACATTAAAAAGAAAATAACAAATGAGTAGGAAGTTTGAACAGGTTCTTCCCCCCAAATAATATAGGTCAATAAATAATGTAAAGATGTTCAACATCATTACTTAACATGGAAACAAAAATTAAAATGGTGATGTTACTCACTTACCACTGCATACCCACTAAAATGGCTTTAAAAAAAAGACTCACAACACCAAGTGTTAAGAAGGATGTGGAGTGATTGGGATACTAAACATAGCAATTGGGAATACAAAATGGTAAAACTATTTTGGGGAAGGGTTTGAGAGTGTCTTAAAAAGCTAAACATATACTGGAGACCCAGAAATTCTATTCATAGATATTTATTTACTAAGAAAATGAAAACAAATATCCACAAAGAGACCTGTACTCAGTGGTTTAAGCAGTTGTATTCAAAATGGCCCCAAACTGGAGACAACTCAAATGTCTATCGACTGGGAAATGGATAAACACATTGTGGTATATTCATACAATAGAATAATAGCTATAAAAAGGAATGGACTGCTAATGAAACCAAGCAGGACCCCATGGGGCACTCCTAGGTACAAAAGCCTTCCTGTGTCCCCAGTTTCTTTTCTGTAGGAAATAAGTCTTCAGCCTCCTAGACCTTTCCTGAGTCCTAGAAGGCAGATTCAAATAGTTACAAATTAGGGAAGTGAGGGAATACAGAAACAAAGGAGGAGCAGTCAAGAAGCAATAGTATTGCAATGGGGCAGGGTTCTGGATCCTCCTCAGGTGATGTGCATAGCAATCGGATACATATCTCTGAGTTCTTCTGCAGGAGCTGGAGCTCCCACCCAGGGGGAGGATGGTAACTCCAGGTTGAGCACAGCACATGGACCCTAGACTGGTTAGAACCAGAACACTGATGAGGGAGACTCCTGGAACACCACCCTAACCACCAACCAATCAGAAGAAAGTCACACACCCTTGCTGCCCTCCCTCCAAATCTTGCCTATAAAAGCTCTTCTTTGAACCACTGGGGAGTTCTGGCTTTTTGAGCATGAGCCACCTATTCTCCTTGCTTGGCCCTGCAATAAACCTTTCTCTGCTCCAAACTCCAGTGTTTCTGTTTGGCCTCACTGTGTGTCGGGCACACGAACTTGGGCTTGATGGTATGTGCTACAACATGGATGAATTGTAAAGGCATATGTTGTCAAGCCCAACATGGATGAATTGTTAACAGTGACAGAAGATGGACAAAAGGACTGGAAATGGTATGGTTCCCTTCATATGACACTTTGAAAAGTCAATATTATGAAACCAGAGAGAGAGTTAATCATTTTTGCCAGGATCTAGGTATGGGCAGATAAGAGATATAAGAGAAATTTTGGGGGTGTTGGAAATAAATGTCCATATCTTGATTGTGCTATTGATTACACTACTACACACATTTGTCAAGTCTCAACAACTGTACCCTTTAAAAAATGACTATTTTATATGTAAATTATATCTCAATAAATAGATATAAATATATATTAATTATTTTTTAAAAATTTCTCCTACATTGTTTCCTAGTAAGCCACTGTAACTGTATCTCTTTCACACAGGTGCACACGCATGCACGCGTGCACACACACACACACACACAGAGTTTTCTTTCTTTCTCACTTCCCAGATTTGCTTTCGTATAACACTCAACAAAAATATGTGAACTGTGAATGTGTTTTCTATTTTTTCTGCACCTGAATTGTTTAAAAGCAAGTCCCAAATGAAACTTTCAATGAAATGAAAATCAGTGTCTTCTTGTGATAGCTGTCTCCTTGTTAGATCATTTCTCAGGTTCTCCAATATCAAGTAGATATGATGGAATCTAGCTTAAATTCTTGCCTAGTTAATCTAGGGTTTCTATTGGCTCTCTTAAGAGTCTGCTCACAGCCACTAAGCATTTCTCTTGGGTTTAAGCTTCTTATGGAAGGAGAAAAGGGGATAGAAGAGTGAGCAAGTAATTTTTGTTTAAAGACAGCAGGTAATATTAGCTGATTTTACAAACTGAATATCTTACCATGATAGACCCTGTCCCAGGAAAAAATGCACATATACAATTTCATTTGCATACACATTTATGAAGTTTATGGACAATGTTAAGACTACAGAAGATGGGTGAGGACACTTTCTCTGTGGGAGCAGCAAAGACCATTTAATGTCCCTGAAAATATCTTTAGTACCTGGCTCATCAGGAAATCAAATGTATTGATTAATAGTGATGCTTACCATAAGGGTAATGACAACTTCTTTTCTCAATTGAGGTAACATTTCAAAATGTAGTTTAATTTTTGCTTTCTATTTCCAAAGTAACAACATGCAGAAGGATTGAGAACATGATGCAATTTGAAAAACATGACATTAGGAAATGCATGAAAACTCGAGTGGCACTTTCAACGTTGTTGCCTTGCCTTATTTGATTTTCTACGGATGTCAGTTGTTCTCCAAAAAATGTACTGCCACCCAGCAAATAATTAATGTGCAACTCTGTGAGTTTCCAGTACCAGAGACATTTTCTTCCGAGTTCTCACCGATTTTGTAGATCAACAAAATGGTATAACCAAGGGCCTATATCTTTTCCTTGACTAGCTTTCTTTTTGCTCTGGAAATCCTTTTATAAATAATGCTATGAATAAATATTAGCGATAATTAAAAGTGAAAATATACTTGATCTTAAAAGTAGCAGAATTTATATACTTTTATATAGAGAGCATAGCATCAACTTCCAATTATCCATGACAATGGTGAGCAGATAGTTGATGAACCCAAATATTGACAAGTAAGATACAAATGGCTTTACATCTAAACCAATTTCCTTCCCCACCAATTTTCTTTTTTTTTCAACACTACTGAAAATAACAACCAGTTGGAGCAAATAGTCAACAAAAGTAAGTACTTACTTACTGGATACATTGTTATCTCTGAGGAGCTTTCTTGTGGAGTGGTGATTACCTAAGAGGTGGGTAAAAGGAAATCAGAGAGAGATGGGCATTGAAATTTCTACAAAGAAGAATCAGCCCTAATAGAGCAAAACAATAGTTACCTCAGCTAAGTCTTTGTTTAGTACTTCCTTTTGTCTTTGTTGAGTATTCTTTACTCAATTACTGATTTTGTGTTGGAAAATTGAAGTGACAGGACATAGCTCTCAGTAAATCTAAGAGGGCTTGCCACCTTATTGTATTCCTTAGGGTGACGATTCAAGCATCCTCTACAGTTCCTCAAAGCCTCATTCCAAACCTGTGTGTTTTGTCTTATTCTCTCAGTGCATTCTATAATTCTTGTTTTGCGGGCCAAAGGCATCACCACTTATGTGCTATATGATTTTTGGTAATTTCTTAACTTCTCTATTAATCCTTTACTCTCCTCATCTTGTGGGTTTAGTTTCTTGTGGGTTTAATGAAACAATAAAGTGTTTAGAGCTATTAACCAACATTTCAGAAACAGAGACCTGATTGGAATAAAGAGGCATTTGTTTGGGGTTTGTTGGGACTGCAGCCAGGAAATAGATACAAGAAGCATTTGAATTGTGTTCTGAGGGACTACATAATGTGGAAGGCTTATAAAGGCAAAAAACCTACAAGGTTACGTAAATTGATTGCCAAGAATTAGGATTGGAGCTGACAAGAAGGGTATTTGTTATGCAAGGATTGATTGTGGTCTGAAATGATTACATAGTTGCAAAGTGGAAAGGAACTTTGAAACTACAAGTTTGCTGCTAGTAGTTGCTAGCAAACATTGTTTGGCTGTGTCCTTGAGTTTGATACAGTTTAGAGAAAATTCAAGTTCTCGGTGCTTCAAGGAATGTGTCTGAAACTAAATCCACAATGGCCAACTGGCTCCATTTTGGATGCCTGAGACGTAGTTACTTCGTTTTGATTTTTAAATGATTTTAAATATTTCATCAGAGAGATCCCTGGGATACTGTAAGGGCCAATATGTTAATTGTTGTGTTATTGATATTTTTGTATCTCTACATCCACATTTTTGGTGCTCTCAAAATTTCTTCTTCTAAATTTTCATCCATATTCATTCTATTTTGCTGTCTTGGAAAAAGAAGACGACTCCTCCTGTCCAATCTTATATTAAACTTAATGTAAAAACATTTTTAGAAGATCTGGTGATTTGATGACCCAAAACAAATCATCCACTGGTGGTTGTTTTCCAAGTATATTTTAAATTTCTTAACCTAGCATCCACCATTTTCATCTATCTGCCCCAAATGTATAATTATCAATCTTCCCAATTAACCTGCAATGCAGGGGACACGGGTTTGAGCCCTGGTCCAGGAAGATCTCACATGCCTGATCTTGAATGATGGTGGGAAGTAAAGCTCCTACTAATTCACACTGGACATGTACGATAAACAAAAAATAATACTCTGTAATATTAAAACACTCATTCATTGAGGTTGATTTGTGACCATGGCAGACCCTAGCCTGTCCTGACTATCCTAGGTGCTAGAGATTTTAAAGAAAAGAACCATCAAATTGCTTCCCTCAAGGACTCATGAGGTAGAACTGTGCTGTCCAGTATGGCGGCACCAAATACACTTAAAAGTTAAATTAGCTAATATTAAATAAAATTCAAAGTTCAGATCCTCTATCACACTAGCCACATCCCAAGTGTTTGGTAGCCATGTGGCTAGTGGCTCTCATATTATACAGCATATATTTCCATCTTCAAAGAGTACTACTGGACAGCACTGGTCTAGAAGAATGGATAAAGTCAAGCTATTGCAATACAATTCTATAAATGATAACAGAGCTGCAGGTGAGGGATATAATGAGAAAAAAAGTGCTGGAAAATAGAGTCTCAAAAATGTTATTTTTAGGGTAACTGAAAAAAATGGAAGTGAATAACACATCACACTTTAATTTTTTTAACGTGCAAAATTATATTACACTTTTAGGATTTTATTCAACACATGTATGAGAACATTTATGCAGTGCAGTATACAGAATTGTCAAATGCAGCAAAGCCATTTTAACACCAGGTGTCTGCAAGCACTGGAGATAACTGCATGCTCATCTCTTCAGGCCTGGATATATGGATACATTATGATATATCCATGAGATAGGATATAAGGTAGTTTTCAACTTAATATGAGTTGGGGTGTCCTCTTGGTTGGGCTTCATGTGGTGAGTATCACCATCCTCACGGGGCATGTCAGGGAGAACTGGGTGCACTAAGAATGAAGCTGAGTCTGAGCCAGCCCGGAGGTTCTGGATGTTCTAGAGTTTGAATTATTCTAGAAAAGAAACTCCAAGGAGAACTGATCAGCTCATCCACTTCTAAAACTGAGGTCTGTTGCCAAGAATGAAGTATAGGGATGTCACTGTAAACATCTCTTGGCAGGAGAAGGAATGTCTGGATGCTGCTCAAGGGACTCGTCCAGAGATGTATTGTTGGAGAACTACAAAAGTTGTACTCACTGGGGACTTGAGTTCCCACTAAGATGTGATAAGGGCATGTGATCCTGACTTCCCCACTGAATACAACTGAAACTCTGGGACAATATGTGTGAAGCTATTTGCTGTGGGCTGTGCTAGCAGCAAATGCTAGCAGCTGGACGGGAAGCTCAAAGTCCCGACATACAGGTGGTGAGCCTTCTGTGTTGGTCTTGTGTTCTTTTTCCTGTTATCTCCAAGCCTGAAATCAAAGACAGTCTGAAGCCTGAAAGTGCATGCTGATTACAGAAAGAAGTAGTTTCTAAATAAGCCCTTTCTTTCTGGTCAGAGGTGTAGGAAATGGAGGCCCTCTGAGATAGAGTGGAGGAATTTCCTGTTTTTATTTGTTTTGTTTTCAGCCCTTCTCACCTTCACCCCTAGGCAAGTATAGCTGGGTGTCTGTTTTAACTGATAGGTTATGAGTTCCAATGGCATTCTCTCTGTTGTGTGCCCATGATCTAGAACAGTGCCTGAACACAGGAAATACTCAAAAAATATTTGTACAAAGAAACTAAAATATAAAAGGAGGCAAAAGGTAGAAGAGACCACATCAAAAGGAATATAGAACAATCAGAGTGAAGAAGACTTTTAGGCTATTTCACTCCTCTGGAAAATTTACCCAAAAGGGACAAATAGGATCAATAGAGTAAGTCATTTAAGATCATTCATTTGACAGATGAAGTAGAAAATAAAAAAGCTGCATTGGTTAGAAAAAGTAAGACGCTCCAGTGAAAGTTTGTATTAGGCATAATAATAAATTTCATCTTCTCTTCAATGTTATCTATATGTGAATAACATTGCTTTACAAAAGCAGTGGTGCTTCACGAAATTTAAACAGCCTGCATTTTCTATGCTATGGCAAGGAATCCTAAAAAGAACCAAGTACTCATCAACCCACATGTATTTATTAAGTGGCACTTTAGCCACTCATTTTAGTGAATGGAGTTTAACTTACTAAGTTAAGGGAATTATTTTAATAATATCTGGCATCAGTAGACTTTTCCAATATTCACTGTGCACTGTGCACTCTGAAATAGGAATGCTCAATGAACAAAAAGTTGCAGCCATCTCTTATGGGCAAGAACTTTGGCTTCCATGATTTTCTATCAGTGGTTTCCTTTATATTTTTCTTCCTCGTGTTTTTTTCTTTTCTCCCTCAGACATCTCTGATTTCAGGGTTTAGGCAACGCAATAAATTATTTCATATACTCTCTCCTGGCCATCTTCCAAGCACAATGCCCTCATTCTGCTTTTTTGTCTATGTAGTCTGTGTAGCACCTCATGATTTTATTGGATACATCAATTGTGCAGAGCTTTTGATTGTATATGGGCAAACACAACCATACAATTTCTCTAGTTTATCTTCTGTGTAATGTATCCTTTCAACAATCTCATAAATACACCCAGCCATTTCCCCAGCTTGTCCTCCCTTTGCAGGAGCAAGCTGAGATAAAAATGTACAAAATCCCTTTTCACAATAATTTTACTCACCCTGAGGACTAGATGGGCAATTACTTCCCCGTTTTAGATCTGTTTCGCACTGTGTTCCGTGCTGGTTGATATTTACAAAATCTCTTAATTTACTTAGTCCTTAAATCCAGAAATCAAGTCCAAGCTCCTGAAAAAGTCCCACCAGCCTAGCATACCTGGTCTTACGTTGAATATCTCTGGTTTTAATTTCATGAGCTCTTGTATGACACTTACTATATCCATCTAGGAAAATCTTGACTACTGGATACATGTAGGAAACACATCATTCTGATCAACTGAGTTTTCTGAAAAGCTGAAGACATGCATTTATGAGCAGCAAAGCCTTAAAATTAATTTTGAATAGACATCTTTTAAAATGTGTATATGCCTGATTCTAAGATACTAAATGGAAGCACATGGGGGACATAAAAATATTACTAACACCATTATTGGAGGGATTTAACAATTTTTTTTTCAGTTTCTTTTTTCTTACAAAATTGGCAAATCTGGGCAAAATCACCTTGAGAGTAACTAAGCTTCCTGACTTTTACCGTGGACTTTTTGTATCAGACCCTCCCAGAAACCACCTGACTGTGCCTGTGGCGGGGGGAGGCAGGCTGCATGGGTAAAAGTTTGCCCTGATGCAAAATGGTGACTGCTGATCTGATTTTACAGTCCTTACAGCTGCCTTTTACTGTGTTGCTGTTTTCTCCTTGCTCTGAGGCCGGCAGGTGTCTGTCATTGCTCACTGCTGCCAGCGCACCAGCTAGTAACAACGCTTCCCCTGCTGTCTAATGTAGCTGTATTCTAAAAAAATGATAAATATTACAAAAATGATAAATTTATTTGCAAGAGCCGAGTACATATTCTCTAAGTGTAGGCCCAAGGGGCTCTCTTGTGCATATGTAACCAGCTTATGTAATGGGAGGGAAGAGCTTTATTTTGTCTATACAATGAGAACAGCTTTATTTTGTCTCCCCATTGCCTTAACCACACTATTTTGAAGTCTCCTTTCTGCCCTGGGATGCCTTTTCAGGATATACTATAATTTAGGAGTCACTTTCAGATACTAAAAGGTGTGATCCGATCTAAATCAAAACTTGAACCTTGCATTCAGTTTAAAGTTTTTACTGTCACCAGTTGAAGCCTAACCAATGTGCTGTAGGCCCAGCAGAGAGGAAGGGGTGAGGGTGGGGAGATGGAACCTGGTCTGTTATTTCACTCTCTTTATTCCAAATGCCTCTTCTCTCATCTCCACCCCAACAATTTCCTATCTGTAGTTCTCACTTGATTTTGGCAGGTGTCTATATTTGATTTACTTCCTGGAGGATATTAGTGGTTTCTTTGGAGAATACCAACAGGGGATTCTGGGGGATTTATTTTCTATGAGATCACACATCACTCTCATGAGCTCCTGCCCTGGCTTTACAGATAAGGGTTCCCTTGTCCTGGGAGGCAAACCTCTTGGGCAACTTCCATGGTTTCCGTTTGGGCCATTGGAAAACTCACAAATCCTTGTCCCACAAAACAGGGGAAGTTCAGGTCTGCTAACACTCCTGTCCTTCCACCCTCACTCCTTACCTTCCACTACAGGTTTGTTCAGCCAGCTTGTGATTTGCAGGTCCTTCCAGAGAAGGTCAGGTCCCTGTTCTTTCTTCCCTTCTAAACTTGTAGGAACAGATGACCATTATTTTCCCAAGAACACATGCAAGTTTCTGAAGCTTGGCTGTGTCTCTTCTGTGGCGACAACTCTAAGCTCTATGAGTAGTTTTTTGTTTATTTGTTTGTTTTTGGGGTGGAGGATCCTTTACTTTTTTGATGTGTAGAGGAAGGACTCTCCTTCCTGCCTCCCTGGGAGAGGGAGGAATGAAAATGCCATAATAGTTTCTATCTCTAATGAGTCTCCAGCCTTTTTAAAAACCACCTGGAGACTAGATGGCTACTGACAAGGACCAGCTTGGCCACCACTTAATGACTACTCTGGAATGTGTGATCACCTCTCTTTAAAATGCAGACCTGGACTTTTTACTCTTTGTCCTGAACTTTGCAGCCTCAGTCAATCCCCCTAGACAATAGGAATAGTCCCATTTGATACCCAGTTACAAGTATGTTGTGTGAACTAAGGAGCAATTACTTTGTAATATCTTAGTTTCCCAGAAGCCTTTTTCATTTTGTTTTATTTTATATCCTGGTGTATTTTAGATTTTCAAACCTGCAGTACTGATATGTTTCTAGTTTTTGGTAAGTGTAATGGTGTAGGCTTCCCTGTATCATTTTTTTTTTAACATTTTAGATTTATGTCTCACACCCCAAGCTAATTATAAGTGACTCACTGAATTCTTAAAATTTCTTATATTGTAATCAAATAAAATATATATTAAGTTTTCAGCATTGTTTGGAAAAGACATTCAACATGTATTTATTTATTAATCGTATGAGTTTTTCCTATGTAAAATTTTCTTCCTTTAACATGGTACCTTTTCAAGGACAATGCTTTGGTATACCCTATTTTTAAGAGGAAAGATATTGGAATTTGTGTTAGAACTTCAAATGCTGCTTGATCACTTACTAGATATGAGATTTGGAGAAAGATTTTTTAAACTTATTTCAGCCTCACTTTCCATTATTTAAAGAACAATATCTATTTTGCCTGTTCGTAAGAATTATATGTTGCAATGAATATAAATCTTCTTCTGAAATTCAGAAGAAGATTTATATATATTAGTACCCTTTACTCACCCTTCAATTACTCGTCCCTTATGTAAGATATTCCATTCTGAGTATCTTCTCTGAATCTGTGATGGTGATTCCTTGCTCTCAGAATAATTAATCTTTCAGAATCTGTATCACAAAATCTACAATCAATATACCAGCCACCCTTCACTCATTTGTATTATATTATACTCAGAGTGCTTAGAGAGCTATAAAAAATATATGCACTTGCCAGGGGCAGTATTGTTGCTTTTTCTGATTCCTTCTGAAGTCTGTGATGTAATTAATCTGAGCTTGGTGCTCTGTCAACTTCAATAATCCTGATGACCTTATTACACTCTCCAGTGGAGAGTTAAGTATTAAGCGAGCACCTGAGGGAATTAGATTCTACTGTCATCTTTACAAACCAATGTTTTTAGAAACCGTTTCACCCCCTTGTGTATATGAGAAGTTGTATATTAAACTGAGGATGAATAGAACTGTTGTGTTTGCCAACTCATTTTCATAACTGGGGGCTGGGTGGAGGAGGAGAGCTAGTGAGGATTCTAACAAGGAAGAAGAAAATTAAACTGCATCTGTGTAGGTAAAACCCAGAGTCTATTTTCATTATTAAAGCTGTTTGTCATTGCAATAACCACTGGTTGTTGTCTCAGGGAAGTACTGTACATGCCCACAGTTTTAGAAAACAACTTCTCCATTTCTCTTTGCTGCTTTTGACTTGATAGCCGGGATGGCAGCGTGGAATAATAATAAATTTTGGCATGCAGATTTGAACAGTGAAGGAAAAGGATGAGGAAAATAATGGCAGTGGCGTAAGCCCATGTTAAATTTATGCAAAAATATGGTTAGCCAAATGATGAACAGATGCAGCTGAGTATTTCCATCATTTTTGTTAAATATCCTGCAAATGATTCTGGCTGGTTATACAGGAAAATTGCATCAAAATGAAGTGTGTACATGAGTAAAATATTAATGACTGATCTCCATTCAATAGGCTATAGACAATACAGCTGTTTTTAGCTGTAAGTTATGGAAACATAACTTACTTTTTCTGGGGGTAGGGGGAAGAAAACTTCCCATTTTGCTTTATTTCCATCTCATTTTCTATTATTCTTTTCTTCCCTTAGTTTTCTGACACCTCTTTCTTTTAGGAGTATCTCCAACACCCACACAATCTTCCTGAGTAATAGGAGTCAGCACATGTAAACTTTATTTAGACTTCTGGCAATGTGTGTCGTTCATGAGTGGTGACATCTTGGGGAGGAGCCTATTAGGGTCTCAGTGCCTGAAGTAGATTTTAGGATGGGAGGCTACGTGTCTTTGGCTCCTAAGTCACAGCTGCCATGAGGCCAGGAGTAGACAGGAAACTAGGGACTGGCCCCACTTCCCATAAAAGCTTGGCCAAGCGTGGGTGGTAATGATTAAATCAAGATTGTCTTTTTGAGGGATGAATAAAGGCATATAAGGAGTAAGGCAGGACGAGGGTAGGCAGAAGGCTAAAAATGAACAGAGAAAGTAGTAAGTAAAATCTGTGAAGCAGAAGTGGTTGAAAATAAACAGAAAATTCAAGTGGAGCAAAAGAGCGAAAAGTGAATTGCTAATTTATAATAATGGCATAGATATGTAGCCAGACACTGTAGGAAGATCATTTCATATACCATCTCATTCAATTATCACTGCACTCCTACAAGTATTACAGAATCCATCCAAATCCTATAGATGTGGAAAACGGAAGTTCAGGGACATTAAAAACAGGCAAACAAACACATCTAAGATTATATAGCTGTTTGAACCCAACACTTTGGCCCCAGAACCCATACTCTTGAGCACTGTGACCGTATTGCCTTCAGTAACACCTGTAGTAGTGAGAGAAAATCTGGGAAAGTGAATGATTCATAATAGTACCAGAAATGGACAGTAGGTAGCAGCTGCTTTCACTGAGATCTGTTCTATTTCACAGAGTTTTCTAAATCCTTAAATTATAATTCTGGCTATGAAACTCATCCTTTTCTTCTGTGAGACCTGGCTGTATGGTCCTCAGGCCTCCAGCATTCTTACTTGTTGGAGTATTCTAAAATAATATAGGGATAGGCTTGGAAGAAATGCGAATATGGGGACAGAGTGGTCCAGGCAGAGACAGTAAAAAGTATAAATGCCCTGAAATAGAAATAAGACTGTTCTAGTCTTAGCAAGAAGTCCAGTTTAGCTCTATTATAACAGAGATTCTATGCTATCTCAAAGTCCCTAAATCTTAGAACTGTGAGAGTGACTGACATGTAGGAAGGGTTCAATAACCGCTTGTTGAATGAATAAATGAATGAAAAAGTACATGAACGAAAACTGAACAATATTTAGGCACCAGGCGTTGGTGAATGGAAGTCAAATGTTACCAAAATGGCAATAGGAGAGGAAAAATAGCTTGAGCATTTAACATGAGATAACTTCTTTAATTCACCAATCTGTTCTTGATTAGCCCCACTTCTTTGTTTATATTTTATTGTACCCAATAGCCTCATGCTGTTTACTTGGCTTCAGAGACTTTGTGTTTTTCCAAACAAACATACTGCTCATTAAAAAGGCCATTTCTAGCTTTTCATGAATGGGGAATAATGCCAGAATTTGACAACTTCATTTTATCAGGCTGCTCATCTGTGTAAATTTATTAGGATCATTTATTTCTAAATATCTTCCAGATTGATAGCTAAGTCAAAATCAAATCATTGCCAAATTGGCTACAGATACATTTTAATAACTTCAGTGTTCCTTACTACCAACTCTACAGACATGCTCTTTGACTAACTCAAGTTTTATGTTAGATAGTAATCCATCTTCAATATGAACCGTACTTATATGTAACTGTGCTCTCTAGGATATTAGAACTAACAGATTCATTGAAAATCTACAAATAAAATACTTGACATCCACTTTGTCTTCTTTTTGATGCTTCTAATTTTCTCCCTACTCTAGTCATGTGCTTGTATTTCTTCAATGTATTGCGTGTGATCCATCTGGTGTCCTGAGTTCTGCTTCTGGGTCTGCTACTGGTGTTAAAGCTGTCAAACGTTTGCACAAAATATGGTAAAAAAAAAAAAATCAATTTTTATTCACTCATTTTTCAGTGCAATCAATCAATGAACGTTGGTCATAATGCTATGAGAACTTGGCAGTACCAATCTGAGTTATAAGCACCAGGCTGTACTGAGATCCTCCCTCTCTTCAGATGTTGAATTTTCAACCTTAAACCAAATCTCTTGGCTTTAGTGTGTAGGGACTCCCATAACAAAATACCACAGACTGGATGGCTTAATCAACAGAAATGTATTTTCTCCACTTCTGGGGCCTAGAATTCCAATATCAGCAGGTTTTATTTCTTCTGAGTCCTCTCTCCTTGGCTTGCAGATGGCCATCTTTGTGTTATATCCTCATGTGGACGTCCATCTGTCTGTGAGTCTGCGTCGTAATCTCCTCTTCTTATGACACCAGTCATATTGGATTAGGGCCCATCTATCCCACCCATCTGACCTCATTTTATCTTAATTACCTCTTTAAAGGCCCAGTTTCCAAATATAATCACATTCTGAGGTACTGGAGTTAGGGCTTCAACATATAAATTTTGAGCGGACAAAATTCAGCCTATAACAATAGTATTTCTTCATGACATATCTCCTAGAAGAATCTTGATGGCCTTGCTGTACTAAATATCTAGACGTACCCAGCATGCCTCAAACTCAAATAAGGGCCTCTGCTACAAGCAGATGACTTTGATGGTTTTCAGAGGCTAAAGGGAAGAAATCAATGAGTAGACAGTTTTGCTACTCTAGAGGACCGACATATGTTAAGTTTTAATAAAGCCATTATACACTAAGTGTGTTTGTTTGCATGAATGTATGTAATTTTTTATCTTTACAACCAACATAAAAAGTTGGTTTTATAAATCCCGCTGTACACATAAAACTATCAAGGCTTAGAAAATTATATGATGTGAAAGATGGCAAGATGATAGGCATAGGGCTGGACTTAAAAACCAGATTTCTATTATTTCAAATTATTTCTATTATTTCTATTCTATTTCTATTATTTCTATTATTTCAAAATCCTTACGCTTGCCATTGCATAGGACCATGTCTCTAAAGCCTAAACTCAGTTTTGACCAAACTCATGAGAAAATTATTAAATGAGACTCTCTGAAATATTCTTTTCATCTTTCATATTTGCAGGCAATAACCTAGTGCTTTTGTTAAACTTATGGAGGTGATTCAACTGAGAAATTCAGTTCAGGTAGGCTGAGAGTCTAAAGAGGTTATAAGACCTAAAATCTCAGCAAGGGAACAGCAAATAAGACCACCTGTGCTTACTACCGATGGTAATAGCAGGGTTCTCCTGCATCTTAAAGCCACACTAATTTAGAACCATTCAACTTAAATAGGATCTCTGTTACAAATGAAGTTTTTGTCCATTTGTCTGTAAATCACATCTGGCAAAAAGAGCCAGACAGTTTTTCCCAAAATTGGAAAATACATTTGTAATGGTTCGGTATACAAAAATTTGCTTTGAGATCTATGAGAGAACTATCTCAGGGGATGAGATAGTTATCCTGTAGTGTAATAGAAATATAAATAGAGGTTGTGAGACTGCCTGTACAAAGACACATGCAACACTTACTGAGATGCCATAAATAACTAATCGTTATTGTATCTAGAACCCCCAGATCAATAGTCACCGTGACATATTCTTAGGAATACTATTTTGGTGACTCAAACTGAGAAGTTAAAATCTCCTCTTATTTGGACAGAGATACTTGTAGCATGAGAGGTAGAGTTAATAAGAATTGCCAATTCTAATTGTGCTGAGTAGGCCAGAAGTTTTAAATAAAAGGATATGCTATGTAATCCTTTCACTTTAGATTATATTTATAACCGAGTATCTTGCACCTACACAAAAGCAGTCCTGATAATTGGAAGAAAGTCTGTTAAGACTGAAAGCAGAAAGAATGACTTCTGTTATAAGTGACAAGTGATGGAACAGGAAATTACTTGCAAATTAATGAATGATTATGTAGGGAAAATCATGATATAACAGAAAAATATCATATTTATCTCAGTGTACAATCTTAAATGAGATACTCTAACCCCATGATATTTATATCCTAAGGTTTTCCTCCATTTAAACTTTAGCATGAATGATTAAACTGAGTTCAATGACCTCCCACAAAAAAGTATAAGACTAGGGAAATGAAACTTGTTTTTGAGAGATCTTTCCTCGAAGGTATGTCATAATTGCAATATTTACACTTATAAAAAATTACAGTAAATATTATGCAATATTTAAATGGGTTAATTGAACTGTGCATGTAGGAAAACATTATTTTTTTAGATTTCCAAACTACGGTTTGTACATTTACATATTTTGGTTACAAGAGACCACCTACTTTTCATATTGCTAAGTGATAATGGAATGGATTATTGATAAAAGGAATCATTACACAGCCCAAGTCCATAGAGAAAAAGAGAGGAAACACAGAAGAGGGAAACTGTGCAAATTATGTAATTGTACTTTTTTCCATGTTTAAAAAAAATACACGGACAAAAATTATGATGAAAGGGGTAAGTCAACTTGTTACATTTTACTGAAATTGGTATTATTTTGAGGTAGACACTTAGAATAGCACAAATATTGGCAATCTTGTGACAACAGTAGAATAGGCCTTTAGAATAAGCCGAGTACTTAATGGAGAAAACGTAAAGGGAAAGGAGAGTGAGTAAGCTCTCTTTGCCACAAGCTGTGCTCCTTCCCATGTCACACACTAAAGTTTGTTTTATAATTATATTTACACATCTTACACACTTAAAGAAAATATTTTAAGAGCAAAATAAATTGTCAAGTTCTCTCTGAAAGATTCTTCTGTTAGACAATCTCACTATGAAATCACTGCAGTACATGGATACATGTCTGTTACCAAATAAATAATACATGCAGAGAATTAACTTTTTTTTCCTCTAGAGAATATAATTGTTATGTAGCCTTTGAGCACAATTAAAATTCAATGAAAGATAACATCACATTAAATAAAGGGTAATTCGTGAATGTTCCAGCAGATTTCTCCTGCTGAAGGTATGAGTGAACATCAGATATGCAGTTGCAATATTCATGTGCATTGGCTGGCCTGAGGCAAATAACAAGAATAAAGCAGGTTGAAGTCCTGTCATATCTGAGTCCGTAATTAATTCTGACATCACTGTGAGGGTGTAATGGTTGAAATCCTTATCCCTCTTTTAGAAGTGAGAAAACCTGAGTCTGAGAGATGATATGCCAAAGATCACAAGACTCCTTTGTGGCAGCGCTGTGACTACCACATGCTCCTTATGACTACTCTGGAGTTTTCACTCAATCCCAAACCTTTACTTTGAAATAATCTAATAAATTGATTTGATCCCTCTGTGTGATTGCACTTGAATTTTTTTTTTTTAGATCAGAGGCTCTTTTCATTAAATGACACTCAGAAACCATTTCACTGATTCTCAAGCTGAACTGTTCAGTAATTGGTTGACCTGTGGCAAAACCACATAATTAAAAAGAAAGAACAAAATCGTTGGGGGAAAACGGAGAGCATTTAAAATCATAGCTTAAGTGATTTATAATCTAGTCATTATCTTCATAATAAATGAATTGTCTTTGTTCTCAAGTCTCAGAAATAATGTTGCCAATGTGTGAACACTTTTGAAAAGTAATTGTTTAAAAAATTCTATTCAAAAATGACATTTATCAGGCACATGAAATTATCTGCTGCTCTAAATAGACCTGAGATTTGGCCACTATTATTTGGTCACTGAAAGAAGTGAATCAAGATTTAAAATTTCACTCAGTTTCCATAATGGCAAGGACAGATACACTGGAATTGTTAAAATCTTAGGATTAATTTAATTTTAGCAAGCACAACTGTAAAAATAAACAGTAGGATATATAAGCAATGCAGATCAATGGAGAAATGTTTTAAAGCCAGCTTTTTTTTTCCTGTTCCAATGGTTTCATTGTAGCTCTCTAAGATTTGTTAGCTGCTTTTGTTGTGGTGGTGTATGTTTTGTTATAAGCTTTTCTTTTGTTGTATTCAGCTACCAAATCATGTTTGTTTTTCTATGTAAAAATAAAATGTACAATTTGTGATTAAATCATCATATAATAGTCTACCTTTGCAACCTAGCACTTTAGCTTTTTACAAAAGTTGTGATGATCTCATTAATGCTGTCCCCCAAAAAGAGAAAATAATCAAACTTTAATTGCCAAGATACTTTCTAGAAAATGAAAGTTATGAGATGAATAGTAAATTATCTCATTTGCTTTTTGCAACCAAACAGAAACCTTCACGTTTCACTGTTTAAATTCACAATGTATTAGGCAAAAAAGGACAAGTAGTACATTGCTATTTCTTAAAAATAACTTTAAAATGTCGTGATTTTTAAGAGATATTGAATTTGTTTAAATGTGTGAAATTTTACATTTGTAAAAAAAAGTAGATTAAAAACAAAAAACCTAATTTTTAAATTCTGCAGAATAAAAGCCTGGAATATACAAATATCTAGGAAGATTTTATAATTAAAATAATGGTAAAAGAATTTTGTTCCTCCTTGACAAGAGCAAAATGAATCCATCATTTTACTCTTGGAATTAACATAAAAGAATATTATTCAATTCAATATTTACTTTTTATTCTATCATTTCTTCTATCAATATTTATTGAACACCTATTATGTGCCAGATATTGTGCTGAGCAGTATATAAGACAACGATCATCAGTTCTCATGAAATTTAAATTCCAAAGGAGAATTCTACAGTTTGTAAGGAGTTGTGCTTAATATGCTCATCTCCTTTAGTAATGGGGGAGGTGAGAGTGATGTGGGTAGAACTTTTGAGACTGAGGTGGTAGGGTGGTGTGGTATTGTGGGCAGGGGAGTGATGATTCAAAAGTGCCCAAGTAAGTGCCACAAAGAGTGGTGCTGTCACAATCTGTTGTTATTCCCATCTCACATATTACTGATAAATTTTCCCTATGAATGGAAATAAAAGTCCCCAACCAAGAGTCTTAAATATCTTGCTTCGATCAAAACAAGGCTGCAGGTCCTTGGATAACACTGTTTTTCCATGAACATAAACGCTCTGGAGAACTCCACGATTTGGTAGATAGGGGCTTTTTGTGTATTATTTATATGACACCTAGTCACACTGAACTTGTACAACCCTGCTCCCTGAAGACCAGACAAGAGAGTAAACAGGAGATGCTGTCCTTGGAAACTCCATCCTTATCCTCATAACAGCTTAGCAAACAGGGTACTAAGAGGCAAAGTGAAAGCACAGTCTGTAAACGGGTGGCTTCTAAACATGGCAGCCGCCCCCTGGTTTACACACTTTTTATAACCAACACCTTGAAGGGGTGAGACAGGGCTGTGAAAACGATGGGATATCACTCCTGCAATTAAGCTACTTGTGGACTTTGTGTTCATAAAAAGGGAGATTACCCCGAGTGGGCCTGACCTAATCATGTCAGTCCTTAAAAGAGAGTGAAGCAACAGAGATGTTCTCTTGTTGGCTGTAAGCTTTCGTGTTGTGAGAGAATGGGAAGGTGGGCTCCAGAAGCCGAGAGCCACTTTTTTTGGGAGAGGGCGAGGGGTAGAGTGACAAAAAGGCTGATCCCACCTCTCTACTTGCATGATACACCATTACCTCTGAAGTAGCCATAACTTCCTCTGCATTCTCACAGTTATGCACAGCTCTAGACACAGAGCCTTACCATCTTTGCAGAAAATTTTATTAAATAACACAATCTATAGTATTTTATGTCCATCAATAAAAGGTAACGTTTAAGGCCTGGAACATTATCCTCATCCAAGCACCATGACTAACCATAAACTGAATATAACAAGCTGTTCTGAATTACTCCTGCCCAAGCTCTGCTTAATGACACTGCCTGCCAATACCTGTGAGTTGCTAAGTGTTACCTGCCGTATAGCATTGTTTATGAGTATCACCACAAATTATGTGATTTGGTCTCATATTACAAACTGCCTGTGGTTTTGCCACCTAGACACAGGTAAAGCTTGAAGTCTGAACAATTTGCTTTCACTCACAAGTGCTCATATGGGACTCCCAGAGCATATAATAATGGTTTAAGGTTAGATTGTTCCAATTCATCCCTGTCCATTCTTCACTCCTACTCACATCAAGCACGGAAGATCCAGCTTCAGATATCTTTAACCCTTTGATTTTCCCATATATTTCAAATTACTCCATTAGCTAATCCACTGTACATTTTTGACTGTATGTCCATGCAGTTCATACCTTTATTTCTAACTTCTGATTACATACTATTTTCAAAACAGAATGTTACAAGTAAACAACACTTTCTTTGTAGATTTGGTCTCACAACCTTCATCACAGTTTGGCCCTCAATCTCTTTTAAAAACATCTCTCAATTCTTCTGTGAGTTACAACTAGGGTAAACAGATAGCTTATTTTCCAAAACATAACACTTTTGAAAGGACAGGGGAACGATATCAATAATAACTGAATAACAGTTGTAAACCAAGACTCTCCCAGGAAGACCAGGATATGTGGTCATTCTTTGGGTCTTGTTAAGGCAGGAAGTCTGATAAATATTTGCACACACCCACAAGATAAAGTAGCTTAGTTATCTTTTTCCACCTGAACCTAATAAATGTTCCTAATATACCACTTTCTGGGCCTGAAGTCCCCCCTTAGGCCTATCTCATAGCTTTCCCAATAGTAAAAACTATAACTGTTATAGATCAGTTAGCATTACTTTTATGGGGAGCGGATTTTGGACTATACTATGGATTATTCTTTCCCTAGCTAATAAGAAACAACCTATAATTAACACTAGACAAACCAGTTAGAGTTTTTACTTTTTTATATATTCTCTGTGAGAATATTATTCTAATAGCGATGGTTTTATTAAACTACTGTTTTTGTGGCCCACTGACATTACTCAGAAGAAAAGAGTTATTACAGATAATGTTGCTGATAAATTGATGATGACAAAAGTCAAAGTCTCTAAAAATTTTATGAAGAGTCATTAAATCTATTGGGGGTAATTCACTGACTGTAAATACAAAGCTCTTGAACTAAAATTTTAGCTGAATGGGAAGTGGGAAAAATATTGATGCTGAGAAACTGGGAAATAGTATATGAGACAAGTTAAAAAATACTTTAACTGCTACACTGCAAATGCAACTGAGCAGTTCATTATAGGCAGTCATTCTGAAGTGATAAAATGATAAACTGAATTACTTCATATTTTCCACTTATCTTTTCAGACTGCCGTTTTTGTCCACACTGTAGAGCCCTCTTAAATGAACATTAAACTTTTTAACAAAAGGATGGATCCTTTACAACTGATCTAAAGATATGCAAACAGAAGACTAGTGCCATCTATTGGAATATATATTGCCTTTAAATGCTTAGGGGCAGAAGGATGATATATTTCTCTTATCATTCCAGAGGCAAAAAAATCTCAGGGTTATAATTTAAGAAATAAATAGTTCTAAAACATCAACTTTATAAAGGCATTACAATGTGCATGATATCATGTTTTTAAATTCTCATAATTTTAAATCACATAATTTATATATACAAGAGCTCAGCCAAAAAAAAAAAAAAAATTCCAGGGTCCCAAACATTCTAGGGATATGCTATTGGAGATTAAAAAACAGGATGAATGCAGACTTATTTTCTGCTTTCTCTCTAGGGCAGTAACTCTCGACATTTAGAATGCACTGAGGCATATGTTGAAAATGCAGCTTCTCAGACCTCACTTTGCATAAGATGAAATATGAGGTGCTTGTGGGACACACAGTTGGAAATATATAGTATTTCCTTGGACAGGCAGATCTGAAGCAGAGATGGGAGCTTGGTTTAGAATGGCACATTTCTAACCAAAAAGAGGTGTTTGAGATCTAGAGCAAAAGCCATAGAACAATTTACAAAGCAGAATTACAAAGACTCATGTGAAGGAGCCCATAACTTAACTGTGCCAAATTCTCTGCATTTAGATGGTAAAACTGATCTTGGGAATAAGATGACTTGGGTAGTTATTTTCAACATTTTATCATGGAATCAGAGAATGTCACAGGTGGAATGCAACCAAGAAATCGTTTCATTCGAGCTTATTAATTTATCAGTGAAGAAACTTGCCCAGAGAGATGAAGTGACCTAATTGGGGCCACAGAGTTTGTTGTTAAACTGATCATAATGTTTTTTCCCATCTCTTATACAACATCTAAATCAGCTTTTGAATCACTGTTGAATCCAGTACTAAGCAGACATAACACAAGCACATTTAATTCCAAAAGAAAATTTAGCTGAAAGGGAAGTACTTAAGAGACCAGCACTCATCTACCTTCAAACTATAGAAATGGCTGCTCTGCAAATAAGGCCTTGAACTGTAATAATTCATACAGCAGCAAGAGCGGAAGCAGCTTAGCTAGCCTTTCCCTGAACTGGGTTGATTTAAAGTTATAACTCCTGTGTGTATTTACGGGCATGTGCATGCTTGTGCGTGTATGTCTGAAAACAGAAGGAGCTGGGGGATAAGAATGCAGTGGGAGCAGAGTAACTTTAGGTGATAAAATCACATTAAAAGTGGAGAGGTCACCTTGTATTTAAAAATCAGCACATCATCTTGCTGATCTAAGGTTAAACTTGCAGGTGAAAGGTGTTATTATATTGATGTGAGTTTGTTTTCTTAGAGCTCTGTGGAATTATATCCCTAATTATGATTTATCTATTTACCTGATAAAATCCAAGTAAGGGGTTTATGCCAATAATAAAGGTGACCGTCTAACGGAATAATCCTTTCTAAGTCTGTATCAGTTCATGACTGTATTAGTTTTCGGTTGCTGCATAACTACTTATCACAAATCTAGCTGCTTAAGACAGTCCTCACTTAGGAGTCTCACATTTCTCTAGGTCAGAAGTCAGGGAATGCTTGGCTGAGCCGCCTACTAAGAGTCTCCAAGGCCAAAGGCAAAGTGTCAGCTAAACTGGGCTCTTATCTGGAGGTTCTGAGGAAGAATCAGCTTCCAAGCTCATTCAGGTTGTTTGCAGAATTCAATTTCTGTGGCTGTAGGTCTGAGGTACTGTTTCCTTGCTAGCCGGCAGCCAGTGGCTACTCTCAGCTCCAAGATGCACCCACATTCCTTCTCACTTGGCCCCCTTCATCTTCAAAGCTAGCAATGGTGCATCAAACCCCTCTCACACTTCAAATCTCTGTGATGTCTTCTCCTACCAGATGAAGAACACTGAGTTTTTTAAGTCCTCACCTGACAGGGGACAAGTCTAGCCAAATAATCTCCAAATCTTAAGGTCAACTGATTTGGGATTTAATTACATCTCCAAAATGCCTTTACAGCAATATTTAGGTTACTGTTTAACTGAATAACCAGAAGACAAGAATCTCAGGAGACAGGCTTTAGAATTCTGCTGGCCACACAACATTTTATCTATGGCACAAAATACTGAGAGCATTCTTTGGACTCTCGATATTTTGAAATATCTTTGCAACATCCTTTAATGTCAAGTATACTGGGCACTTCACTTCCTCTGAAACATCTTTATCCTTTTTATCACAACCAGTTTCCTCACTTATGTTGGTAATTCCACCTTCATTAAGTTCCTCTGGCTGCATACCTTGGGTCTCTAGAATGCTGGCAGTGTCAACCACTCCTATGATCAGCCATCTCCTAATCTCATCAAATCTCACTTTCAGTGTTATGAAAATTAGAACTCTTTTCTTGAAAATAGAATGATTAGATGCAGAACATGATAGCGGTAAGTAAACTCTTTTGAAAACTAGATGTTTCTTTTATTGCAAATTTATATTTTGTGAGAATGCTGAGGGACCCAAACTCTATTAGGTGGCCAAGAAGTATATTATCTTGGGCACATTATATAATTTTCAGGCAGAGGTTTCTCTAACAGGGTAGGGTAACTATTTGAAAGCAAGAGTATAAGTACCATTTCCAGAGGAAATGATGATGATGATAATGTTATTATTTTAATTAATTTATTTCACCTCAGGCCAGGGCAGAGGCTTTCTTATCTGTTGTTTCTGCAGTCAGGAAGATCTCTGTTTCTCTCCTTTTACTCTGCCCATCCTTTCACTAAGGATGTAAAGATTATCTCAGGTATCCTGTATTTATGGGGAGTGTAATGAGTGGTCTCAATTTGTGATGATGGAGGCCTAATCTCCCATTCTCATGTGGAAGTTCCTGGTTTCTGTATGTCCTCCCGTGCAGCCCCATTTTCTGTTTTCACTTGTGTCTCTGCTCTGTGTTTAGTGTGTGTATGTATGTGTGTAGAAGAGAGAGCTATTTCCCATACTTTCTTGGGAGGATAGCAAAACACTTAATAGCATCTTTGTTCCAGTTTAATCAGCATCCAGGTTCTTTTTGCACTGAGAAGTCTTTTTCCAATATCTAGACCACGATACACATAGAAGTGGAAGTCTAGTTC
The DNA here is from genome assembly GCF_949987515.2 of Delphinus delphis. Classification (NCBI taxonomy): domain Eukaryota; kingdom Metazoa; phylum Chordata; class Mammalia; order Artiodactyla; family Delphinidae; genus Delphinus; species Delphinus delphis. The sequence continues at coordinate 59,236,297 of NC_082693.1, read as the reverse complement.
ACGTTTTTGGTATACATTTTGTTACATATGTACATATCCCTAAACAATATATAGCATTGTTTTGCATATTGTTAAGCTTCAAATGAAAGGTATCAAATTATAAGAACAAATGTTTTACTAAATATTTTATTTGTGCAGCCCTGGTTATTTTCACTTCTGCATGGGACTATATATTTTTAATGGGTAGTTATATCACTTCCAATTTTTTCCTATTACAGACAGTGCTACAAGAGGTGGAAATATTGGGTTATTGGTTATGCATATCAACTGCAATAGATATTTCCAAATTGCTTTCCCAAATATTTTTATTATATTACAGTCCACCAGCAATGTACGAGACTTTTAATTGCTCCATGTACCTGTCAGAGTTGATATCATCACCCTTTCTTAACTATTCTGAGTGGTATAAATTGGTATTTAATTTGCTTTTAGCTTGTATTTCTTCAAAACTAAGTGAACTTTTCACATCTTTTCTGTCATTTGGATTTCTTAAATCTATAAATGAGCTGTTCTTTTACTTCGTCCATTTGTCAATTGTATAATTATTTTGCCAATAATCTTTTATTGGTTATAAGAACTGTAACACTTCTACTAGCATGTTATGGCATTTTGTTGTTGTGTGTTTCTAGTATGACAGTGCATAGAAAGTTTTACTTTTATTACGGCTCAACATATCAATCTTTTATGTTTGATGCTTTTATTTACTTAAGAAAATTTCCCTTGCCTACAATTATGAACATATCCTCGTATATGTCCCTCTAAATGTTTGATGTTTTACTTTACTACAGTAAGTCTTAAATCCTCACGGAAATTAATTTTTGTGTCTGGAGTACAGTTTTAGTATTTATGGCTAATCTATTCCAGAACAATGTAACAGTTTATAGTCTACTGACTATACTACCAGTTTAGTCATACATCAAGATGACAAAAATGTGTTTGTTTTTCCATCTAATTCTGAACTATCTTCTATTCTCCTGTTTGTTTCTGCACTACAACCACACTAGCTGTTCATCAAAAAGATCTTGTCGATACTTGCGCCTTGCTTTTCATATAAATCTTAAAATTAGCTTATCAAGTTCCATGAAAATGTCCATTTGGATTTTAATCAAGGTTACTTACATATATTTGGAGTGATGATACTGAGCCTCCTATCCATGAACATCCCATTATTCTCCATTTATTTGGGTTTCCTTTCTTATGACTCTTCATTTATTTGAGTTTCCTTTAACATTCCAGATGAAATTTTTCTCATTTGCTCCACAAAATTTTACACCACTCTTGTTACATTAGTATTACATAGGACCATATGTACTTTTGTTGCATTACATTATAAATGCACCATTTAAAATTTTTTATTGTCCTGATTTTGGATCCTGATCTTATATCCAGCAACTTTAATATCCAGCAACTTTACTGCATTCTATCATTACCTGCAGTGGTATGTTCATAGATTGTACACAATTATCCATTTAGGTATCATCTGAGAATGAGAATTTTGTTTCTTCCATTCCTGCTTTTAAATGGAATGCTTCCAAGTATTTACCATTAAGCAAAGCAGTTGTAGATCTTGATACATATGTTATCAGTGTATGGAAGTCCTTTAGGCCTTGTTTCTATATGGTTAATGAGTATTTTTAAAGTTAATAGTTGGTATTGAATTTTACAAACTATTTTTCTGTATTGAAATCTTCACATGGTTTTTCTCTAACGGTGATGCAATGGTTTTTTTGATTTGAATTTTATTTATTTTTTATACAGCAGGTTCTTATTAGTTATCTGTTTTATACATACTAGTGTATATATGTCAATCCCAATATCATTCATTACAGCACCACCACCACCCTGCCCCATGATGCAATGATTTTCTGAGTCAAAATCTTTCCTAGGGTTAACCTGACTTGTTCATAAAGTTTATTTTTGATATTTTAAAGGAGTTGGTTGCCTAACATCTTCATAATACACTTAGCCTATAATGATTTTTGTTTCTTGCTATAGTTTGTAAAACTCAGTGTCTAGAGTTTTTTTGTATATTTGGGTAGAGATGGGATTTTTTTTTAAGTTCTAGTAAATTACTACATTTATTAAATTTTAAGGTTAAAAATAAAAATTCCTTGAGTCACTTTTGATAAATTATATTAAATATATTTTCCATTTTCAATGTTTTCACTCAGTCTTAAAGTTTTCATCAGTATCACAATTTTTTCACTCTAACTGCAATTTGTCTTTTAAAAAAATTAGTCCTTTCATTTATTAAAAATTTTCTTGCTTCAACAAAGTACACTGGCCTTGCACTAGCATTCTACTTTTGCTTCTATTGCTTCTGTATTTTTGTTTTTGAACTGTGGGCAAGTCTTTGCTGCCGAACATATTTTCTCATTTCTGAAATGAATTTAGTATTTCCTTTCCAGCTCACATATTTCCACTAAGGCTCAAGTAATAATGATTGAAGTTTTCAAAATGGAAAAAACAAAACCAAGGATTTACAGGTTTGTCTACAATAGCTTTCTGAACAATTGCATCCCTTATAACAAATATTTTCTTTCAAAGCATCACGGGCATCTTTGGGAACATGTGTAAGAATCGAAAAGATGTTTAAAGAAAGCTCTTCCAGAATCCTTAACTACTTGAGCATACTTCATTTTCTTTGTCAACATCAAGCAACCATGTATTAGGTTCCTGACCTCATGCTACCCGCCAGTTAAAACCAAGTATGTAGGGAGTTAAAAGGTATGTGATTTCTTTTCTTTTTAAATATAATGATCATTAGTTAGAAAACATGAAAATAATCTCAAAAGTCATACTGCCAAGTGGATTTAGTAGAGCACTGAGGTCTTGCAAATACCTCATTTCAGAAAAGTAGGTTAGCATGAAATATATCAATTCAAATCTAAACATATGAAATAGGATCCAAAAGGACTTGCTGCAGCTGCATATGAGTGTTAGGTGACTTAACACCATGTCACATGTCAATGAAGTCCCCTGAGATAGCCTACTGCAACTGGTTTCCTCTGATCCCATTTCTATAACTTTTATTCATCTAAATATTATTTCCAATTTGGGACTGTTTCTTTAAAGAACTAGAACATTTAGCAAACTAGTGATTTGATCAACACTAAGGAGCAATATGTACAATTTCTAGGGAAGTGCTCCAACTTTGGAATAGGAACTGGAATAAATGAAAAATCTCTGAATTATCTAAAAACAAAATGACAGACCTAAATAGTTGGAGTAAAATGAAAAGTATTGGAAACAATTACCTTTAGAAAGGCTGACTCATCTTTGCTATGAATCATTTGCCTCTTGAGAGCAAGAGCAGTATTAGATCAAAATGGTGGCAAAGTGTATATATTGATAGCTTGAGTGCCATTTAAATTGAACTATCCTTCACACTGGACTCAGTGACAGGATTGCATTGTATTTATTTTACCACCTTCTAGTTATGGTAAAGGGAAGATCGTATACAGTTTGTTTCTTTCACTGGATGTTGCAGAAAGCTAAATGTGCAGTATTAGATGGAGAAACAAAGTTGGGCAAAATTCCTCTATCTGATAAAACTCATTCAGGAGAAAGTAACTAAGGTTCAACATTTATTTCACTACGTGAATACCCAACAAACGTACAATTTTTAAAAGAAAGATGAACATAGAGTCCAAATAAAGTCATTTTTTAAAATTTTGTTTATTGTAATTGTTTACCAATGGGGAGACGCAGTTTATTTACACCAGCAGCCATGGGGCAAGGGGAATACACAGTTAGTTAGCAGCCTGTATAGGATGGACTACTTATGCAAAAATAAGACTCTCCAAAACAAAGGACAATGGTGAGCTTCACTACACTTCCCCCAATGATCCCAGCATGCGATAATGCCAGGCAATGGCCCCTGGGCATGCGGTGGTGTGAACTAATGTATGGAAGAAAAAGCCACAAACCACAGAAATTTGTAAAGAACCCCTTCCCCCCCATACACACACACACTCAGATACATAATAGAATTACAGGGTGATCAATACACTTAATTGAGGAGATTAGGACAGGAATTCTGCTGTTAAGAGGAAAGATAGGGAAAGGGAGAATTCCTAACCACTGTTAACTATATGGTAGGGAGCATTCTCTCCCCCAAAAAGAAGAGTTAGTTTGTCCCCTTAGGGCACCTGTTGGACCTAGCCCACCTCATACCCAACCAGGACCAGGGGCTACTGCCCTAATAACGGGGAGCAAAAAAACAAAAACACAAACCAAGAGGGAGGTAATATGAACCAACCATTACTCAAAACTATTTCCACTTCTCCCTCCTCTAACCAGGAGAAAAGACCAAGGAAACAGTAATGTCACAATCTGAGCTCCCTCTCTGAAGGAGGAGTGGACCATGGCCTACCTTCAGCCTGTTTCCCAGATATTATCTTTAAGTAGGCCAGAGTCTCACTTAGACCCTCCTTTCCTTCTGCATCCCCTCAGAAGGAGATGTCTCTAAAAAAGGCAAGGGCAGATAACCCAAAATTATTTCAGTTCTTGCCAAGGTTTGACTTTTTAAACAGTTATTACAACTCTTGGATTGAAGACCAATCTGTAGCTAGGCCCTCACCCTGAGCGGGACAACTCTAGAGGGAGAATGCAATAATAAACAGTCTTGAGGCCCTATTACTATGCTTCCCTTAACCCTCTAGAGTATGTAACCCGAATCAGTCCATACAGTCCAAACAGTTCCTTCTGGGATAAGGAAGGATACATGCACAGCAAGGGTTAGAGAAAATGGATCAGAACCTACTCTGTCCCTGTGTCACTCAGCCTTTACTGCTTTTCTGCTTAGGTCCTAAGGGGCAGTATCCAAGTGGAGGTGGGAAGATGTAACTCCTCAGGAAGTAAGACACAGCAGGAAGGCATACCAGCAAGGCAGTCCTACAGAAGAAATGCTTAGGCATGACACTGCTTTTCATATACAAAAAATTACTTTCTCTTCCCATCCTAATCCCAATACAGGGAGCCGTAAGAAAGATTCTGCTCTGACTCTCTCTCAAAAACAAGAAAACAAAACAAAACAAACTTAAGAGAAGCCAAGGAAAGGGAAACTGGGCAGGCTTCAGAAGTAGGAGCATCAAGAGAGAGAAATTGAAACTGGTCAGCGTGAATGTAGAGCGGCAGGCAGCACCCGGGGTGATGAGCTGCACCAAATAGGCATGGAGCAGGGGACTGGAGGAACATGGGGCCAAGCCAGAAAAAGAAGGCTGGGCCCCTTACTGGGGCACAGAATGAGGTAAGAAAACATTTCAAATAAAGCAGCACCGCTCACCTTGGGGCTCCCACCCCTATACACTTCATAAACTTCAATCAGGGAGTCAAGTGGAGGGTAGTTTTGATACCCAGCTCACACTTTCCATCCTCCCCTATCCCATTCCGTAAAACCAGAGGGTTTCTGGGGGCCATTTCCTGACTTCCAACAACAAAAGGACAGCTCTTGTTGTCAAGAGGTCCAAAGGGAACTGAGTGGAAAGGGCTGCCCTTCGGGAGGGGCAGAGAAGGTGGTGACAGTCTAGATGTTCACTGCAACGGAGCTCTGTGACTGCCCAACCCAAGGAACAGGGGCGTTCAATAGGATGCTGCACAGTCAGATGAGAGTTGACCCAGTCCTGCTCCTTGGCTCCTAGCACTAACCCATTCACATTAGTGAGTGCAGCTGAAAAAGGTCCCCTCTGGGCTCAGCTTTCAAACCACAGCCTCCTGCACAGCCATGATGCTCTTCCATAGTTCACTCCTGCCCCGAAAATGGGAGGCAGGTAGTGACCTGGCACAATAACCAAGTCAGACCCATGGACTGGCTAGGTCACGAGTAACTCAGAGTAGGAAAACGCCCCACCGAACTGTTGTCCACAGCATAATACATCCAGATATGAATCCTGCAGTCTGAAAGATCGTGCATAGTCGCAGAAGGCCCTGCTACCTCCCCAAGGGATCATAACTTAATCCTCAGCCTGCCTGGATAACCAAGTTATTCATCTGCTAAGCCTATGCCACCAGGTGGGTTGCAAGAAACAGGGCTTTGTTCAGCAAAACGCTAGCCCATGTCCCCAACTCCGCTGAAGTCACTGTTAAATGCTGGACCTTTGGGAAACTGGTGGCTTTGAGCTTTTCTTCTTGTTGGCATCAAGACACAGAGCTTCTCCTACCAGATTCAGCTGGGAATTCTTTTTCTTGCCTTTCCCAGATTGGAATGATTAATATCCAGATCTCATAACTGACTTTCATTTGTCTTGGAGAAGCCCAAATCAGAGGCTCTGAGATCAGAGGTGCAGTCCCACTGAGGCCCAACAATTAAGGCCTGACCATCAGTTATGTCCAAACGGTCAGTTATCCAGAAAGCCCTTGACATCAGGCAGACAGAAAGGCTGAGGAACCAAAGAACTTTATATGCTGAGCACACAGATGCTCACCTGTGCACTGGGGACAGTACAGGGTTCTTGTGCACTTTCTGGTGTGTTTAGAAATCAACCACTGCGTGGCTTGCAGGATGCACAGCACAGCTCCTCCTGTCCAGGATTTCAAAGCTGATCCAAAGGTAATACACTTAAACAAGGATCCGATTTCCTAAATTCTCCACTCCAAGTTTTTAAAGGCTAGGTTCTTCAATGGGAACTGGGACTTTTGTCTGATTTTTTTTTTTTTTTTTTTTTTTTTACTTAGCTACCTAACTTCTCAAAACCACAGGACTGGTCTATGTTATTGTCCTGGTCACCCTCAGACTCTCATGTTGCAGCTACTGGAATTCCGGAGGTGAGCGTTGCAGCTGCTGATCAGGCCCATTCCCAGATTCTCCAGGAAGGGAGCAAAGCGGCAGGCGACACGCTCCTTTATCTTCCACTGGCTGAATGCCAAAATCCTTCACGCTACCAGTCTCTGCGAATTCCAGGTAGAAGTAGCCACACTTGACTGCCCGGTGCACCTCAAAGCAGAAGCCCAAACAGGAATCCTCTATTAGGTCTACGTATATCTCCTGAGCGATGGCCTCTAGCTTGTTAGTATCCAGGTTAGCCAACGAAATTTCCTCCATTTTAATCTGTACACGACCGTGGAGAGGGCGCTCGGATTACTCACAGCTGCACGGGCGGCAACTCCTCGGGCTCGGCCGGCCGCGCCTAGGCCTACAGGCCTGTCAGGGCCGCGTCTTCAGCAGGGAGGGCGGAGGCGTCGCGGTGGCAGCGGCAGGGCAGCTGCAGCAACCAGCAGCGACTGCTCCGGAACCCCAGGTATCTCCGTTTCTTTTGGCGTCTCCCCGGATCTGGGACTTTCACCTCGGGCTGGCCCCAGACTCACCGCCGCCAAACGGTCTCGGAGCCTCTCTCTGCTACCCCGGCCTCTTCCGCTTGCTGGTCCGGGTTTAGCCCAGCCTCCCCACTTCCGCTCCTCAGCACGCCTGCGCATTGGCCCCGCGCAGACTCGCCAGGTTCCTCCCTACGCGCAGCTGCCTGGAAAGCCTTGTAGTTTTAGGAAAACGAATGGGAAGAACTAAAACGTATCAGACTGTCATTACCTTTAATTGTAAAAAAGATGATAAGGAGGCTGTTTTATGTTAATTTTTTTGCAGATTTAAACACTCGCTAATGAATTCTTTGTCCATGCTTAATCGATTCCCTCTTGAAAAAGGCAAATGACAACTGTGCACATTTGTGGTAATGATCTGAAGTACAGTTTTAGGACTAGTTCTCCGGATACGTTTGACGGATACGTTTGAAAATTTGACATATAATTGACTTACAATCATTTATACTACTGCCGCAGTTGTCATTTAAATCCACTAGATGGTGCAAGGAAACAAATTACACGAGTTTATCTTTCAGTCTTCTTTTGAAAGAAAAACTAGGCACTAAAGACATAATTCATATATATTGATCACATGAACCTAAGGCATTTATTTCATTTATAAGACCATTAAGTCAGTGTGATTATAACTAGATCATCATATACTGTACATCTCTAAAATAATTCAAAGAGAAAATTATATGTATATTTTCTATTGAAGAGGGAGGAAACCTGAAATATGTTAAATACACTGGGAGGTAGAGGAATCTTTTCCTAAAATTGTGCTGCATGAATTGTGGGATCTAGAGCCAGTCTACCTGGGTTTAAATCCTAGATCCAACATTTAACAGTTCTGTTTCCTCATCTGGATAAAGCTAGTTCCCATTTAATAGTTAAAATTAAATGATATTTAAAAAAAATCTTCTTGTGACAGCTTCTTACATGTAAGTAAGCATTCAGTAACTGTCAGCTATTTTAATCATATCAGTTATGGACTTGAATATAAGAAAATTTTCCTGTATCTTGTTAGTTTCCACCCCCACCACTGTGAAATAGAGCAGCCTCTTGTACCTTTATACTTTATTAAAATATAGCTCTAGCCGAAGAAACAAAATTTAAAAAACCAATACATATTTGTATCTGTCTGATTCTATAATTTCCTTTCCAGAGTAAAGGAAAATATAGACATGTATCTTTCCAGATACAAATAAAAACTTTCTAATGTATATGATCATCCGAACACTATTAGTTTTAGAGTTCATTCTTAATATCTTCCTCTATATTTTTATGAGTAGAAGGTTAAGTACCAGTTTAACTTATTGGTTTAGGAGTACTTAACTGGTACTTGTACCCATACAAATTTTCTGATTGTGTATTTTATCATCCTAAAAAACAAAAACTGGCAGATATGGAGGAATTTGAAAGCCTAAGCTATTTAAGACCCATGCATGACAAGAATATTTTTATCTGGGACATAACTTTTTTTCCATTGCAGCCTTTGTGTAATTTATACATTCTCCATTCAAAAATTGGTATCATGTTTTGATATAAGTTGAAATCTGCATATAGCCATGTGCTAAGCCACAAAATATAATGATCAAGTGCATAAGTTCTTGAGTCAGACTGCCTCCCTCCTACCAGGTACTCTCTATGTGAACTTGCCTTATGTACTTTTGTAAATCACAGTTTTCTCATTGTAAAATGTCAATGACAATTCCCATCATAAAAGTTTGCTGTGAGATTTAAACTTGACAATGAATTTAAAAGTCTTCACAAAGTGTCTGACAAATAGTATATAATATTGTTTACCTATCTATTACATGTCTAGTTAGGTAAGAAGATACAGATGTAAATACAATCATTTCCACTCACTCCTCTCCCATGCCTTCTCCAAATTTAATTTAAAGCAATGATTCTCAAATATTAATGTGTATATAAACCACTCAGAGATCCTTTTAAAATGCAGATTATGATTCATTAGCTCTGGAGTAGGACCTGGGTTTTCGCATTTCTAACATATTTGATGCTGCTGGTTCGTGGACCATACTTTGAGTAGCAAGGAATTAAAAGGGCTTGATAGTGGGCAACTTTTCTTCATAGTGATTGACTCCGATAAAATTTGTTCTCACCAAATTATCATGAGAGACTTTGCATGCTTAATTTTGACAGAAGAAGAAGTTATTGTTTTTCTACCCTTTAAATCCTCCTTATATTATGAGAGTTAGAACTCAAATCTGCAATTTATTTAATGCAGAGTGGTAGTCAATAAAGCTTACTTCAAAATATATACAAGAGACCATAATATTAATTGAAATTCAGATAATCAGGACTATGCCTAGGTTTAGATTTCCTGTCAGTATTTTATTATATTTACTCTTAGAAAAAGAACATTCTCATGACACTGAAAATGTGTACTTATGCTCATTGTCACCTTGTCACCTCTCTTCTACTTGTATCACTTAAGATGGCCTTACTTCTTGTTAAAACGTACTGAAACTCTTTATGTTAAATCAATGACATGTCACAAAATGAAGTTAGAAAGAACTTCGTTCCACTGCAATTAATAGAGTTGAAGGTATTTAAGCCTTTGGTATGCAAATATTTTTTAAAATAGAAACTCTCCATTATCTAAATCATTTTTCTCAATACAAAGCAAGTAACAGGGGTTGATTCTTCATAAAAGAGTGATCTTCAAAGAATATGTACATCATATATGCTTAAAACATTTAGTGTACAAATTAAGGGAAGTAAAATCGTATTGTGAAATTTAATTGTCTTTGATTTTTCTCTTCCCATTCAATAACTGTAATATATGCAGTGGGAGAATCAGCTTTTGCAAAGAGGAGCATCTTTTAAATTATTTAAAGGTTTTTATTAAAGACTGAAATTCCATGTATTTTTTTTGTATTCACATAAAATAAAACAGTGAGACAGCAGAGTGCATTCAGGAATAGACCTGGGAGCCCAAAGACCTGAGTTGCTGTCCTTTTTCTGCCACTAACTTATCAGGTGACCTTTGGCAAAAAGGCGAATTCACATTTGTGAAAACATGGACTCATGTTTTCTGAATATCCCTTTTAAAACCAAATTTCTGTGAATCAAGAAATCTGAGGAGGTACTGGCACAAAAACAGAAAGATAGATCAATGGAACAGGATAGAAAGCCCAGAGATAAACCCATGCACATATGGACACCTTATCTTTGATAAAGGTGGCAGAAATGTACAGTGGAGAAAGGACAGCCTCTTCAATAAGTGGTGCTGGGAAAACTGGACAGGTACATGTAAAAGTATGAGATTAGATCACTCCCTAACACCATACACAAAAATAAGCTCAAAATGGATTAAAGACCTAAATGTAAGGCCAGAAACTATCAAACTCTTAGAGGAAAACATAGGCAGAACACTCTATGACATAAATCACAGCAAGATCCTTTCTGACCCACCTCCTAGAGTAACGGAAATAAAAACAAAAATAAACAAATGGGACCTAATGAAACTTCAAAGCTTTTGCACAGCAAAGGAAACCATAAACAAGACCAAAAGACAACCCTCAGAATGGGAGAAAATATTTGCAAATGAAGCAACTGACAAAGGATTAATCTCCAAAATGTACAAGCAGCTCATGCAGCTCAATAACAAGAAAACAAACAACCCAATCCAGAAATGGGCAGAAGACCTAAATAGACATTTCTCCAAAGAAGATATACAGACTGCCAACAAACACATGAAAGAATGCTCAACATCATTAATCATTAGAGAAATGCAAATCAAAACTACAATGAGATATCATCTCACACCAGTCAGAATGGCCATCATCAAAAAATCTACAAACAATAAATGCTGGAGAGGGTGTGGAGAAAAGGGAACACTCTTGCACTGCTGGTGGGAATGTGAATTGGTTCAGCCATTATGGAGAACAGTATGGAGGTTCCTTAAAAAACTACAAATAGAACTACCATATGACCCAGCAATCCCACTACTGGGCATGTACCCTGAGAAAACCAAAATTCAAAAAGAGTCATGTACCAAAATGTTCATTGCAGCTCTATTTACAATAGCCCAGAGAGGGAAACAACCTAAGTGCCCATCATCGGATGAATGGATAAAGAAGATGTGGCACATATATACAATGGAATATTACTCAGCCATAAAAAGAAACGAAATTGAGCTATTTGTAATGAGGTGGATAGACCTACAGTCTGTCATACAGAGTGAAGTAAGTCAGAAAGAAAAAGACAAATACCGTATGCTAACACATATATATGGAATTTAAGAAAAAAAATGTCATGAAGATCCTAGGGGTAAAGCAGGAATAAAGACGCAGACCTCCTAGGGAACGGACTTGAGGTTATGGGGAGGGGGAAGGGTGAGCTGTGACAGGGCGAGAGAGAGTCATGGGCATATACACACTAACAAACGTAGTAAGGTAGATAGCTAGTGGGAAGCAGCCGCATGGCACAGGGATATTGGCTTGGTGCTTTGTGACAGCCTGGAGGGGTCGGATAGGGAGAGTGGGAGGGAGGGAGACGCAAGAGGGAAGACATATGGGAACATATGTTTATGTATGACTGATTCACTTTGTTATAAAGCAGAAACTAACACACCATTGTAAAGCAATTATACCCCAATAAAGATGTTAAAAAAAAAAAAAAGAAATCTGAGGAAATAGATTTCACCAAATGAAGGGTCAAGTCACTTCTTATGTACTGGCCAACAAAGTTCAAATGTTGGATCCTGAGGGTTTTCTTACCCCAAACTAATCTGCTGTACTACCTAGGGCATCTTGAAGCATCTCCACATGTTTGGGTTAAGGGCATTATTCATCTACTGAATACCAGGTGCGTGTTGTAATTATCTTGCCTAACATCTGAAGATGTTGCCTGTACCTGTATGTGGTCACTTTTAGTTGAAAATTTGAATTTATCTAGTGATTTTGACTCCTATGAAATCCATTTTCATCTATAAAATATTAGTTAAAACTTTACTTCCTTTTCTTTAGTTACCTAGGTTTTTAAGGTAAGTGAATAGTAAATCAGAGAGAGAGAGAACATTTGACTATATTGTCTTCTTTTATTCACAGGACCATGCTTTATGTCAGAAATAAGCTATATAATATTATGCCTTTTTGTCTGTAATTTGCTAAAAGAAATATATGTGTGTCATAGCTCAACAGTAAACACTCACATGTTTTTCTAGGCATGACCAGCTTGAAGTTTCAAATCCATCCTCTGCTTAAATACATTCTTCAGGATTTGCATTTAAAAACTGATTATCATGACTTGCATGAGATTCTGAGATGCCAAAATTTGATATTAGATAAGGGTGCCATGCTAAAATTGCAATGTCAAAAATAAATCTATGATTTTAATCTGCCCTACTCAATTGTGAAATCAAGGTGACAGTGAACTTTGGCATTTATGACAACTCTGGCTTACGCTGTACTAAAGAAGAAAACCCTGTACTCCTGAGCTAACTACAGTTAGTAAGTAGGGTAGTATGCTAATCTAAAATAACATTTTAGGACTTAGCATAACACAGTCTTTTTTAAAAAATTGATCTTTTGATAGATAATTGATCAGCATCATTTTGATCTATGGAAAGGCTCTCTGGAATTATTTCCACATATTTGCATGTACAGGAAAATGTTAAAAATATTTTTCAAGTGTTTGTGACACTGCCTTTGAAGATTATAAGCTATTTCTTAAATAAAAATATAATAATTATTGCTGGCCTCTCCCTATGTGAGAGAGTCGGCCTGGTAGTGCAGAGAAGGATATCTGTTTACCTTATATATGAATATAAGGATGGGCCCAGAAAAATTTAAACTTAAACACTGAAAATCATTTCTTTTAAAAAAAATTATTTATTTAGACTGTGCGGCATGTGGGATCTTCCGGACCAGGGCACGAACCCATGTCCCCTGCATTGTCAGGCGGATTCTTAACCACTGGCCACCAGGGAAGTCCTTGAAAATAATTTCTGATTAGGCAATGCTGATGTGATATGGCAACAATTAACAGAGACTTAAAAAAAAAACCAACCTTATTTAGGAGAATTTCAAGCTTACAAAAGAGTTGCAAGACTATTACAAATAATAACTTCTATATACCTACTCTTCACCCAGGTTTACTTAACATTTTGCTCCTTTTACTTTCTCCATCTCTCTCCCTCCCTCTCTCTCTTTCTCTCTATCTCCCCTCCCACACCCCACCGCTGCCCCCTCCTCGCTGAGGTTTCCTTTTCACAAATTACTCTGAACTATTATTTTTCCTAATCTATTTGGTCAGTAAATTGCAGATATCATTCCCTATTATCCCTAAATATTCAATGTGTGTGTGCCTTAAGAACAGGCATTCTTTTATATCACCACAATACAATGAGCGAATTTAGGATTTTGACTTGTTTAGGAATTACCTAATATCTTAAGTCTAAAATAAACTTCATATACAAATATTTCCAATTGTCCTAATAATGTCCTTTACAGTATTTTTTCCCCTGGATCTAATCCAGGATTACATATTGCCTTTACTTACTGTGTCTATTCAGTTTCCTTTAATCTGGAAGAGTTATATAGCAGAGAATTTTGAGAATAAAAGGATATTGTACACAAGTTCAAATACATTCCATTTCAATAGAATATAAGTAGAATAAAAAATATTTTTAAAGACATGCAATTTCCCTAATTAAAGCCTTGATTATGGTAAAAATATATCTTAGCAGATCAGGATGCTGTAGCAATGTTGCTTGAAAATAAAGTTGATGATGAAGAAAGTTTATCTACCCGGGTAAGTTTGCAATGCTGACATGTCAGGGTTTTTTTTGACATAGATGCCTTCTGGAACTTCTATTACATCCATTTTTAGATATATTTAATGACAGTAATATTGATTCCTTCCCTGCTAACGCATGTACTTTAGGAGATCTTGATCTTGCTAACTCTAGTTTTGCCAAGCACAATACTTTTCAGAAATATAACCCTCAAGGCTGATGAAGAGTTTCTTTCATGATGTAAACTGTTGCTTGGGCCTGTCCTGATTAGTAAAACATGCCTTTTGGTTGCTAGTACACATCAGAGTAAACCAATGGAAAGTAACATCTAAACTTAGGAATCATTGAAAATAAAATCATGGCTTTCTTCACTTAAACAGTCTAATAGTAAAAGGAGGAAACTATAATAATATATTCAAGTCTGATTAAAAAAATTAAGGCCAGAGATGTTAAATGAATTGTCCAACTAGTTGGTGGAAGAATTAGAACTAGATGTTAAGGTTTCTAACTCCGAATTTTCTTTCTGTTACACAATGGTGTCTCCAGTACATACTTTTTTAATTTCAAAAAAGTCAGTAGTGACTACTTCCTATAATGTATTTGGTAAAAACACTTTAGAGTCAGTGTTAATATGTAATACATCAAAATCTTACTGCTGGGCTTCCCTGGTGGCGCAGTGGTTGAGAGTCCGCCTGCCGATGCAGGGGACATGGGTTCGTGCCCTGATCCAGGACGGGAAGATCCAACGTGCCGCGGAGCGGCTGGGACCGTGAGCCATGGCCGCTGAGCCTGCGCATCAGGAGCCTGTGCTCCGCAATGGGAGAGGCCACAACAGTGAGAGGCCCGTGTACCGCAAAAAAAAAAAAAAAAATCTTACTGCTAATGTAGCATGCACCAGCGGCCAAAAGCATAAAATATTTTTTAATCATTCTTTGCTTATCCACAAGGTATTATCCACAAGGTGCTAAAACTCATAAAGTGATGCTCTACACAATGTGCTCTTTAATTTTTTTTATGCTAGAACTTTAAAAGGAGAATTTTTCAGATTAAGAAACCATGTATTCCACAAAAAGATCATAAACTTAATTTAGAAATGTATTTTGAGAGAGTTTTAAGAATCAGATGTTCACAGAAAAGTTTTTACTGCCTGAAAGTAGTGTTATTTTTAGAAGTTTTTCAACAAATTGGTTTTAAGTTGTTCAGTGCAACATTGTTTCTTTCTATGTTTTTTCCTTCTTTTTCCGTAGTTCTTTGCTTTCAAGTTATAGAGTTTTCCTGTAATTAATTGACCATACTTTTTTCTAATTTGACTAATGTCCATTAGGTTTGTTTTTATCTTTTCCCATCGAGAACTGTCTCATATTTTCTTAAGTCAAGCTGTTAGACTGGTGGGTGGGATGCTTTTACTTCTTATAGTCCACAGACAGGCATCTGGCAATGACCACCATGTGAGAGATTAATTTTCTTCTCAAAAATCCTGGTAAATGTAGAATTAAGAGCAAATTTAGGTACTAACATGAGGGTATCTCAGAATCTCTCACAGGTTAATTATAGATTCTTTTTTATTAAAGTAACTCTGGTTTCTCTTGTTGGACTTAAACTCATTTCATATTACCTCTTTTTCCTTCGTTTACCTGAAACCGCTCTTTGCTTTTCAATTCTCAGAGGAATTCCAGAAACTTGATTTGTCCCTATTGTCAGAGATCATTAGTTGTCTTCTAGCCTCACTTTTTTATATTTGCTAAAACATCATTCTTATGTTATCTTACCCTAACTTTACCCAGTTCTCAGTCTGTATGAACATCACTGTCTACTGTTATCTTACTACTTCTCACTCTATATGAACATCACCATTATTTATGTATTGTACGTGCCTACTTTTGCTTCAAAGGCAGAGTTGAGTAGTTGCAACTGAGACCATATGGCTTGTAAGCCTAAAATATTTACTATATAGTCCTTTAAGAAAAAGTTTACTGCTATGGTTCTGTTAGAAGGACAAAATAATAGAGAAAGAATTATTATTATCCTTCACTTTTATTATTTTGTTGCCCGACTACTGCATTATCTTTCTGGAGGATATAAGAGGAACCTGGAGATACCACCTCTATAATCTGCTTTTAGCTTTTATTGAACACAATTGAGAATTCAGAAATTTTCATTTTCTACCCTTAATAGCATAGGGAAGAAAATTGACAGAGGAGGATGCTTCACAATTATTAGATCAATTGGAAGATAAATTCAAAGAGACAGATAACAGTACTGTAATGATAATGGTGAAATGGATTATGGATGTGAAATGGATCCTGTAAGTGGAGTCTTAGACAATTAGACAATGAGTCTTCAGATGACAATATCTAGATGAATTTTTTTAGAATATATACGTGAACAATATATTTCCAAGAACAAAGGGAGTAGGTGATTTAATCCAGTTATTGTTAAATAGGAAATACTTCATCAGGCAATGTTTTACAGTAAGGACCTAGACTATCCTATTTTGCTGAAAGTAGGTGTTTTCATCTTTATTCATCTTTTATGATGTTCGTGTGCCAAAATTTACATATTACAAAGAAGTTTGTAATGTTTAAATTTATTTAAAAATTTTGGATATAGCTGTTTTCGACTATCTTTTTATTCTTACCTCTGTGAATTATTTATTAAATGACAAAATTATTTTTAGGAGTTCATTGGGTCCAGATAAAAAATGATGGTGATAATTTTCTTGATATACTGAGGGCTAAATATTAATGACAAGAAAGAAAGAAGAAACAAAAAGGAATGAAGTTAGGCAAGTTAGATATAGTGGTTTTAAGTCATAGTTGTTAAAAATTAATGTAATAGGGCTTCCCTGTTGGCGCAGTGGTTGAGAGTCCGCCTGCCGATGCAGGGGACACGGGTTCGTGCCCAGGTCCGGGAAGATCCCACATGCCGCAGAGCGGCTGGGCCCGTGAGCCATGGCCGCTGGGCCTGTGCTCCGCAACGGGAGGGGCCACAGCAGTGAGAGGCCCGCGTACCACAAAAAAAAAAAAAAAAGAGTGGCCCCCGCTTGCCGCAACTAGAGAAAGCCCTCGCACAGAAACGAAGACCCAGCACAGTCAAAAATAAATAAATAATATACTGAATACATAACTACTTTAAAAAATAATAATAATGATAAAAAATGAAGTGTACCTTTCAAAAAAAATTAATGTAATATTTCTGTATTTATGTTAAGCGTTTTTCTCTGAGAGCCTGTCTGCATCCCACGCACAATCTCAAGGATTCCAATATAAATAAATTTATTGGCTTTTATAAAAAAGCTTTCTTTTAAAACATACAAGTGGCATGTGCCCTTGAAATAAGTCTGTGCAGTGAAATTCTCTTCTGGTCAAAAATAGATGCTCTTACCAACTTTTATTTTACGCGGGCCTCTCACTGTTGTGGCCTCTCCCGTTGCGGAGCACAGGCTTCAGACGCGCAGGCTCAGTGACCATGGCTCACGGGCCCAGCCGCTCCGCGGCATGTGGGTTCTTTTCGGACCGGGGTACGAACCCATGTCGCCTGCATTGGCAGGCGGACTCTCAATCACTGTGCCACCAGGGAAGCCCACCAATCTTCTTTAGATCAGATGTCAGGTTCCTGGAGTTACTTTGTTTTGTAGTTTTCCTTTGTGGGCCTGCCTTTTCACTTTATTTTTAATTCAAGCAGATGTTTCTCTAGATATATTTTCATGTGTTTACCTCTGGTTTGATAAGTTTTCCTCAGGAATTTTAATGAAATAACAAGGCAGCTTTTTTTTTAGCCCCTAGATACTTGCTCCCATAAATCCTACATATATAAACAAAGTACGGCGTAGAATACAAGAAAAAGTATATATATATATATACCCTTAAATCAAGATGAGCTAAGAGAAAAAGAAACTTAAACTTCTCTTCTTGCACCTGAAATAATCAAGCCAATCTTTGGTACTGTACATATTGACACTTGCTGATGCAGGGGAGACAGGTCAAATTAATAGTTTCAGGCTTAAAGTAGGCAGTTTGCAAGCTGACAAAGATTTACTCATTTTTTACCACTCTTCCCTACACAGAATACATTATAATTCTATACAGATCTCACTGTATAATGTTGGTTTTTTAGAGGAACAACAACATGGAAGAAGAAAAGAAATGGGAGAAAGGTGGGAGAGATCTTATTGGTTTCTGATTTGATGCCAATAACTGCTTGCATTAAGGTCTCAATAGAGTAAACTCATTACATCTACTCTCTAGTCTCTTTCAGCAGTAAGTTTTTCTATATTCATTTTTGTTATAAAGGCAAAAATGGCAGTTAAATCCAGGGACGCTGAAGTTTTAACCTGGGCCACTTACTATTTGTATGACCCTAGGCAATTCTAGTAACAGCTCAGATTTAGTTAGTTCATCTGTAAAATGGACATTGAAATAGTGCTTTCCTTATAAGGAATTGTGAAAGCAAAATAAAATGTAAATTACTTAAAAGAATGTTGGGCATTAAGTATTCAGTAAACACAACGTATTTTTATAGTGATGTAGGAGAAATACTGATCTTTGAACTCAAATGACTGGTTTTCAATCACTTATTCCTATATTCAGTAAATACTGAGGGTTTTTTTTCCTTTGTGTTTGGAAGTTAAGGTACAGTGATAAAGGGGTCCAATTCTTCTTTCAAGGAGATATTTAGTGGAGATCGAGTGATAAACATAAACTCATATAATTAAGGGTTATGAGAACTCATAACAATGTGCGTAGAATTCAGTAGGCATACTCAAAATGAAGCTGTCAGTTCTGTGTGCAGAGAAGGGAAAATTTTGTGGGAATGTGACCCTTTGTTTAGGACTTAGAAGAGGAATACATATTGCTTGTCAGTAGTTACAGGTGGAGTGAGGGATATTTTAGGTGGAGAGAGGAGCATGATAGAATAGAGGTATGAGATAACATTGTATTCGTTATCTGTTGTGTTACTCATTATAGCTAGAGTGGAAGAAAACGTGTCTACAATCTGAGGATGGGATTGGAGGAGAGGCTGGAAAAAATTTTGTGGTCATTGAAGGGTTTTTAGAGATTTTTATATTGGAAAGGTTATCTAGAATCAATGTGGAGGAATGGAGTGTGAAATGAAATGTTATAAAACCATGGGCAGGAAGGGTAACATGAAGACTGTTTTAGTCCGGTGAGAAATCATAGATTCATGAACTAATACAATAGCACTGAAGATGGAGGAAAGGAAAAATTGTGGTAAATACATAAGGCATCAAATTGATAGGATTTGTTTGGGTTGCAATAAGAAAAACCTCACAGAATGACAGAACAAATGAAATGAGATATTTAAATCAAAGTGCTTTGTAAAATATAAAGCTATGTATGATTTTCAGTTGTTATCCAAATTGAAGATTATATAATCAATGACTTTAAAGACACAATTAATATTTGTCCGACAAAATATAACTGTTGTCTACTCTTAAAAATTTTAAGGCTTTAAATTGTATTTTAAAATACAATCTTTCAATCTTTGTCTAGAGACTGTCCTAATAATCCTAGTATATTTGTGGGGACATATGCCACCTCGATAACTGTTTCCACGTAATTCAAGCTTCTTGTATAATTGCAACATCTGATCAGATTTACCAAGCCTTAAAATTTTACCAGAAGATACAACATGTTTACACACACACACACACACACACACACACACACACACACACAATCGGGTTAAACTAAAGGAATTATTGAAGTAGTAGAGTTACAGACAAATTTTCATAGTGCTTTAGCTATAAGAATAAAATTTATAAGAATAAAATTGGAGGCATAATTCAAAATGGATTCACATCGTACCCATTTTTAAAGTGAGGCTTGACTTGTCTTCATTTGCGTAGGTAACTAGGAAGCAGCAAGTTAATTTTTAAGTGATAATCATTTTTTTTTTTCACAGCACTAGCTAAAACCTTTGGTGGCCAAAATCCTATAAACCTTGACAGACAACTACCCTACATGAACTCTAGGTCTTTGACTCATTTATTGTTAGAGGAATCCAGCCGTGCCTGGCATGAGTTTAAAAACATTCAGAGATCTCGTTCTCATATTCCACATTTTGGGGCCATTTATCCATTGACATTAGGTCTGCCACATCTGTTCATGCATTTAAATGAAAGTTAAAGACTTTCCTTTTTGATCAAGTTTTAGTGTTTTCATAATTTATATGCACCACACTAATCTAGAAAAGTTTGTTCAGAGCAATTTTCTCTGTTTTATCTGTCAATGGTATTTTTACGCCTTTTATCCTGCAGCCTTTAAGATGTGATGTGAATAAAAACAGCTTTCTAAATAAAGATTGATTGTCTGGTAACAGTTACACAGTAAACAACAGTCTTCAGATGAGACTTTTAAAATACATATTTTAAAATGATATAATGATATATATCATTGTTGGTTTAAATGATAGAATGGCACATTTTTTTTTTTTTTTTTTTTTTTTTTTTGCGGTACGCGGGCCTCTCACTGCCGCGGCCTCTCCCGTTGCGGAGCACAGGCTCCGGACGTGCAGGCTCAGCGGCTATGGCTCACGGGCCCAGCCACTCTGCGGCATGTGGGATCTTCCCGGACCAGGGCACGAACCCATGTCCCCTGCATCGGCAGGCGGACTCGCAACCACCGCGCCACCAGGGAAGCCCATGGCACATATCTTAATTTATTGGAATGTACACAAAACTATCCTCAAATGACATTAAAGTTAAATTGGGAATTTTTTAAGAAAAATTTTGACAAATGCTTTGTTCAAATGGCTGAAAACATCTGTGTACAATGCTTTCTTAATATGGACGCTGGAACAACCTTTTTTTTTCCCCATGGAGTTTGATTCTGTCCTACTGAGAGGAATATCTTTTGTTGGGATTGAATGAAATTCCCAATCGAGTCCACAGGTCAAAAAATCTGGTCTTAATTAAATTTCCTTCCCTTAATCTTCAACAATCTTTCTAACAACTTTTCAGTCTACTGAAAGAAAAGCGGGTGTTTGGAAGAAAAGCTTCTAGCTTTTCCTATACAAAGAAGTTTGTTGGATTTATATTTACGTTACTTCATTAAAAAATATGATGTGCATCAAATGAGTTAGATTATTTTTATTGATCCTCAGTGAAAAGTGAACTTATGCCTATAAAAGAAAAATGTAAAATACCTTTTAAAACTTGTGGTAAAATGTAACGCTACTTGCAATAAATATAAGGAATCACAATAATAAAATAATAACAATAATAAAATAATATAAATATATTATAAATGGAATTGCATCGATCACCATCAGAAGGAATAGAATATGTCCAGAGATACTTTGGTAAAACAGCTCCCCCGGACTCAGTAAACACATGAACACGTACACATTTACTCTGACACACTGCTCTGGAATTTAACCAAACCTTTTTTTTTTAAACTCAAGAAAGTTCCAAATAGGGTTTGTATTTTTCCTCTCTAATAATCTCAATTTATATATTTAAGCATATATTCTACTCTCATATGTGTGTTTTAAAGACTTAGAGTAAGAATCTGATTTCTCTTTTGTTCAAACAATTCCTAAATTAGATCCTGAGTTCTGATCACTTTACTGAGTTCCAGAGTAGCATGTCTACCTGCCTGGATGATATCCTCATTTGGTTATCTATTGGGTATCTCAAACATCTTTACATGTCTTAAACACAAATTTTGATTTTCCCTCCATCCTTGTCATAAAAATGCTTCTCTCTGTTTTTCCTGTTATAGCTCATTACACTGTTCAACCAGATAGCCAATCCAAAAGTCTAGGACTCAATCTTGAGTTCTCTCTGTTAATTATGTCTGTATCCATCTTTTAGCATCCTGTGCACTTGACATCAAAATGCATCCCAAATCTTACCATTTTTCACTCCTTGAATTACCACTACCTCATGACCATGCCACCATCATGTCCCACCTCAGTTGTGGCAATAGTCCCCTACCTGGTATCTCTACTTCCACACTTTCTTCTCTATAGTTCATTTGACCTAGAACAGACAGAGTGATACACACATACATACACACACACAACACACACACATTTAAAGTTCTAATATATTTCCTTGACATTTAGTGCAAAATCTCAACTCTTAGGCCACAGTGTTCCGTATAATATGACAATTGGCTCCCTTTCCAACTCCATCTTGACCTTTATCCACTCTGCTCCATCCACAATGTCCTTTTTGCTGTTCCTTGACAAGTTAGCTCTCATCTCAGACAATTTAAACTAGTTATTCAGTTAGTGTGAAATACAATTCTCCCACATCTTTACAGGGTTCTCTCTCTCTGAAAATTCAGGTTCTTCTCACCTATCTCATTAGAGAGGTTTTCTCCAATGAACTTACCTAAAATAGCCTCCTCTTTGTTTTCTCTACTCTCACTTTATCTTGCTTAATTTATTTGTATACCCAGTTTCTATCTGCAACTATTCATTTGTTTATGTATTATCCTTTATCTCCCTCATTAGAATTTAAGTAACAGTAGGTCAGACACTTCATCTTGGTAATTGTTATATCTTACTCAAAATATAAGTGATGAATGCATGAATTAATGGATAATTCAAACTTTATCTGGAATTAATTTTTCAGCTTTCGTTTCTTACTTTTATACTCTAACATAGGAATCAGACATGCAGGATGTGTGAAGCATGTATAGGTGCTTTGGGATTATTGCCTTTATATTGCTCTGTGA
Source organism: Delphinus delphis (assembly GCF_949987515.2). Classification (NCBI taxonomy): domain Eukaryota; kingdom Metazoa; phylum Chordata; class Mammalia; order Artiodactyla; family Delphinidae; genus Delphinus; species Delphinus delphis. The sequence continues at coordinate 59,213,530 of NC_082693.1, read as the reverse complement.
CCTTAAGTACATCAATTCGATCAATTTGCCTTATTTTCTTCATTTTGAATAGTGTACATATAATTGCTTGAGAGATGAAAAATTGACTTTTGTTTCAAAGTTACAGTGAAAGTAGTATATCTGAAAAAGTTGAATATATATGGGGAAAGCCAATTAGTAATATCATGAGTAAGGGTGTATTAAAATGCATGTATTTCTTTCAAAGCAGACTAAAGTCCAAAAAGATTACCATTCAACTTTATAAGAAATGGAGAAACTGAGATACTAAAATTTTTTTAAGAATAAAATACCTCATCAAATAAATTATATGTTAAACCATGCAGTCCCTTGGCTGTTTATTGAGAATGTTAACAACTCTGTAGGCTCTTGTTTCTCCTCCTTGCACAGAGAGTTGTTCCAATTATGATTTTTTTAAAGTATTTTATTAACCAACTCCTACTCCCAATTTTAGTGTTTTACTTCTGTTTTGAAAATTGCTATCTTTGAGAATTGTTTTCCATGGAAGTAATTTGTGAAAATGGGATCCTGATCTTAGGCATCGTTGCGTTAATTGTCGTGACTCACAATTTAAAGAAGTTATTTTCTCTGTGGGTTAAAAATCAATCCACAAGGAAATATACATATCCACCTTTTGAAACCTAGACTTAACATGTATAAACTTTCAAGAGAAGGTTCATCTAGCTCTGTATCTCCTTATCATTGCTTCCCATATCAGGTTACCAATGTTCAGCCTTAAGGTTCAAGCAAGGAACAACACAACTTGAAAAGTGCCAGTGTAGAATTTAAAGAATCTTTCATTCAATTAAAAAAAAAGAAAGAAAAAAAGTGCTATTCTCTTTGGAGAAATTATCAAGGAAGGAATTTCAGGGAGATGCTCTAGTAAAGTGTTAGGTTGGGGCTTGTTATTATGGTGGCAACTTGAAATATTGAGCTAAACTTGTTAAATTTATTATCTCTAAATATAGCTGGAAACGTTAACACAGAGAGATGGAAATACATTTAATTTCAGGGCGGAAATGATAGCTGTAACATTATCATGTAAGGGACAATTCGAGATAAATCTCTTCACAGAGTTGCAATAACTTTATTTAAATTTGATTTAGTTATGCCTTATTCATAGTGTTGTGGTAAATGTTAAATGCAGAATACAGAACAAAATTTGTACATTTTAATGTACTGTGTAAATGTTTTTATTATTAGAATACATTTCATCGTTTCATTGTGTCCCTTAATAGATCTTTTCTCTCATAGCTATGTCTCGAATTTGAATTTCAATGGATCCTTCAGTTTTCTCCATAGTAGGCAATTTTACCTTGGGCTAGTTAGGAAGAAAGCAAAATCAAAGCTAATGGCTTGTTGCTCATATAATTTTGGGTTATATTTTTTTCTCCCTCTCTTTAATTTTCTTGACATACAGAAATATGTGAGAAGGGAGAAACCCATGGCTGCTTATTGGGAATAGCTCATTCTTCACTGGCCTGCTTATTGCTGTACCAGGCAGTCTTACATGTGTGGTAGTGCAAGTTCTCAGCCTCTGGCCATCAAGAAAGAAAATGAGAGCTCTCTGTGGGACTTCAACATGATACAGTCCATAGAGATGCTCTGCCTTGGGTTGTCTTGTCTGAAGATTTCATCAATTCAATTGGGAATAGATTTGACAAGGTAGGTAGGAGCTAGAGCCCAAAGTTAGACTTCTAGTTCAAAATGGGTGGTTGTATATTCCCTATTTGCCTAAATACGCATCTGCATTTTTGTTAGAGGATTTTAATTTATTTTTACTGATTTCATGTGGGCACAATCTCAACCCCTGATATATGCTTTATATTTTTCACCAACTTTCTTCAATGTAATCCTCATATGTGGTGGTGTAACTAAACACACTCTGAAGAACTTAATTTTTACTGGTGTTACTTGCAATTATGATATGCAAATACTTATTAAATGAACGGGGAATTATCATCAGAGTTAGACAAGGTCAAAGATAGAGAAAGCAATGTAATATCCATAGAAGCAATTGTTCCCCTTATTTCCTGGAAATGTGTCTCCTTGCATGGAAATTATATATTATACATTTCAGGATGCATATGGTTAAATATATCCATGCTTATATTAGGTGTGCTCTAAAATAATCCCTCCTAGCTGTTTCTTTGTTTTCCACATATATTTTCTTAAACCAAGCCAAATCATTTCTAGGATAAATGAGTATGTTAAAATGTTAAATCATGTCACTCCTCTAGAGAAATCTTTCCAGTGGTTTTCTATCTAGGAATAAAGTTAAAATTCTTTGTCCTTCAAGACCCTACAGTATCTACCCCCATCACTTCTCTGAAATCATCACTTACTTCTTTCTCTTACTAGCTCTTAAGTCACACTGTTCTGGTTGCAGTTCTTTAAACATACCACACTCACTTTTGACTTATGACCTTTTCATTGGCTATTCCTTCTACCAAGAAAACCTACCCCAGATATACATATTATTAACTTTTAAATCTCATTCAAGTTTTTGTTCCAGTGTGTTTCCATGAGTTCTTCATTGACTGCTCCATTTAAAATTACAAGCTGCTTCCCCCTACCATGGACTTGGATTCCTGATGCTACACAACACCCCCAAATTATACTACCAGGTGTGTGTGTATATATATATATATATATATATATATTTTTTTTTTTTTTTTCGGTACGCGGGCCTCTCACTGCCGCGGCCTCCCCTTCTGCGGAGCACAGGCTCCGGACGCGCAGGCTCAGTGGCCATGGCTCACGGGCCCTGCCACTCCGCGGCATGCGGGATCCTCCCAGACCGGGGCACGAACCTGTGTCTCCTGCATCGGCAGGCGGACTCTCAACCACTGCGCCACCAGGGAAGCCCACCAGGTATATTTAATTCTGCTTTTCTGAGGCATTACAATATACTTATTTCACTTATGCTGTCTCACCATAGTTCATTTATTTCTAAACCCAAGTCCTTCCATCGAACAAATAGGAGCGATCTTTACTGAATCAGCAGAGCGGGTTAACCCCCAGTGTTCTGACTCTATATAGTACACTCAACCTTCCCTTTTTGCACTCTTCATCAATTTTTCCTTTGATTTCTGAGTAGAAGGTATATACTTTCAAATTTATGACTGCCACAAAATCCAAAATGAGCATTATTTTATCACCCATAAGTGAATTAAACAGTAATTTTTCTTTAGCACTAGAAATAATCTTGCCAATCAAAGTATATTAGCTTCTTCCAGTTTAAAATGGAGAGTTTTAGGACTAATATGATTCTCTCCTATTCCTCTTTCTTTAATCTCCAAAGGCCACCTAAATCCAGGATGGAGGTAGGGAGGTGACCTTAAGGAAGGGGCATTTGCTTTTTGGGCTATTCTCTGTTCTCACCGAGTTCAGCCATGATGTGATTTATTTTGTCTATACTATGGCCAATCGCTGCTATTGCTGCATATTTATTTTTGCTTAATATTTTAGAAAAGTTTTAATTTTGAATAGTTTTAGACTGATAGAAAAGTTGCAATGATAGTGCAAGGAGTATACCCCACACCCAGTTTGCCTTATTATTAACATCTTACATTAGCATGCTACATTTGTCAGAACTAATGAACCAATACTGATATATTATTATCAACTACTCTCTATGCTTTTTTTCAGATTTCATTAGTTTTCCCCTAATATCCTTTTTTTAATACAGGATCTTATCTAGGATACCACTTTGCATTTAATCATTATGTCTCCTTAGGCTTCTCTGGGCTGTGGTAGTTTTGCAGACTCTCCTTGTTTTTGATAACCTTGACACTTTTGAGGAGTACTGGTCAGGTATTTTCTAGACTTTCCCTCAAATGGGATTTGTCTGATGATTTCCTTATGGTTAGACAAGGCTTAGTGGTTTTGTGGAAGAAGACCATAGCACATCATATAAAGGGTACAAGCTATCAACATGATTTACCATTGGTTATGTTAGTGTTGATCACCCATCTAAGGTGGTGTTTGCCAGGTTTCTGTACTGTAAACTACACACACACACAAACACCTTTCATAGTTTACTCTTTGGAAGTCATTTATTGGGTGGGAATTATATTCCACCTCCTTGAGAGGGGATATCTACATAAATTATTTGTCTTTATCTTTAGATTTGTCTTTACTCCCAAATTTACTGATTAACTAAATAATTTATATCAATATTGACTCATGGATATTTATTTTATGTTTTAAGTTATAATACAATACTATGATATTTATTTTGTTGTGCACACTGTTCCATCTTTGGCTGTTGGGGGAACTTTCAGGGTCCCTTGACTTAACCCCAACATTTTGGATTTTAAGCACTTACTTTCTGGCACTACAAGATGCTCCAGGCTCATTTCGTATGTTATCTGCCACAGTTTCAGACTCAGCTCTTCTTCAGGGAGCCTTGGTTCCTTTTATTGAAGAATGGTATTAAAACTTAACATCTGGCTTCTAGGTCTGCTCATTGCTCTTGAGTCATTGTTTCTAGGCCCTCCTTGTGGACATAACTAGGACATATATGTATGTATACTAACCGATGTATAAACCTGTATCCATAATTATTTCTATACACACACATGCACACACACATATATGGTGGTTTCAAAATTCTTAACCTATACCATCATGAGAAAATAACTGTAGAGCTGGAGTAAAGTTTATGTATATTTTCTTTTGTCTTCAGTCTTATGATCTAGTCATTTCCAAAGTTATTAGGTCAGCACCTCTTTTCTTCCACCTCCTATAGTTAGGTTATATCATACATTTTTAACACAGAGTTGTTTGTCACAAATCCATTGGGCACTCCATTCTAGACCCCCACCCTCTACTTGACCTTTTCTTTCTTCAATTTGTACACATTACGGTTCACTCTTTCTATCTACCACTAGAGAACTATACAGAATAGAATCATGGCTCTAAAAAATCCCCTGTACTTTACCTATTTGGTAGGCAGTTAAATTACTTGTGGATTCTTACTGATTCTGTTAGTGTGGTTTTAGACTTTGTCAAGAAAGGTCTATTTGATTTTGTCCTTAATTAGAGGGTGTTACCTTTATTCCAAAAGAATGTCCTTTCTGAGCTCTCAGTTGAATATCTGAAACCCTCAGCAATGTGTCTTCTCTCCAAATGGGCCACAATTGCAGTATTTTCCATCCTTGTGTGACCACTGTTTTCTCCATTCAGTCTTAGTCCAGCACTATCTACTTTCTGCCGAGGCAAGTAGGGTCTTTCTGTCAGCATGCATAGCATAGCCTTCAGCCAAAAACTCAGGGTGAACCCTCACAGAAACTTCTCTGGCTCCTTTGTTCAACTTCTTCCTTTCCAGGAACCTGCCCTGAAAATTCCATCCACTTCAGCACTATAGATTTCTGATCTCTGCTTCTATAGCTCAGCAATGCCACTACGTCACTTGGGCTCCATTCCCCTGATACAAGTAAAGGAAGTATCTGTACTTAGAGTACTGCTGTGTCCCTTCTCTTAAAACTGACGGTACTGCTTTGCCTATAGTTCAGTACATTAAAAAATCCTCATATATTTTGCCTGATTTTATAGTTATTTATAGTTGGAGATCACATAAGATACCAGTTACATTTTTGATGGTTGGAAATTTAATTGCCCCATAACTAGACTTTTATTATTATTTCAATGCAGGAAATTTTTGAATGGTTGAAAATTAAATTTGTTGTATAACTATTAACTTATCACTCTAAAACTTCTATAGCCAGTAATATTTCCTGGCACATTTATGACCCATTCTTGGAATATAACTGTACTCTTGCTAAAGTTTTGGGAATCTGTGGTTTATAGTGTAAACTTTATGCTATAATTTATTGAAGATTTGCTTTTGATATTCTAAGCCAAACTTCAGGAATACCAAACAGTTATTATATTTTTCAAGTACTGATCCTGGAGATAAAATGGTCACCTATTACTGAACAAAAGTCTAGGAAGGTGAGTATGTTTTCAAGACTGTTTTGGACCTTATGACCAAGAAATTAACACTATTTTTGTTATAGTTTTGGATGACGGAGTATTAACTCAAAATCTAGTTTAAATTCAAAAAAGGGACACATAGCTAAAGGTATTACTGGGAAAAAATACACAAGAGAATAAATCAAAATATTATCCACTAAACCAGTCTTTTCTCTAGGCTTAATATACCATGGCCATTTTATGCATACGACATACCATCTGACGGTAACATTAATTCTTTTTAGAGTCCTGGAATACACCTGCAGGAATATACTTTTCTGTGTATTATCTGCTTTTAACAGGAAAAAATGAGCTTGGGAAAGTAAAACTAATTTAATGTCTGTCATGCAAACTTCTATCTATATCTCACTACATATATATCCATACTTAGGGGAATTTTAGTATAAGAAGGAAGAATCGTAAGGATTCGGTTCACGTAGTAACAACGAAAAAGTACCTCAGAAAAAAACAAGCAAAAGTTCTTAAACTATTAAATCATTAGAAGGTTAAAGCGTTATCCTGTAGTAAGGATTGTGCTGGTTACACTGTAAAACAGAGCACCTTAGTGACATGGTGATGTATTTCCCCTCCTCAATTTCAGTTTGTATTGTGTGATTATTTCCAAAGACATACTAGGTTCTGACATGGCTTTTTTTTCCCTGGTAAATACATTTCAAAAAAATGAGCTTTGTGTTGACTTCCTTTTCTGATATGTTTTTCTAATGTCAATTTAAGAAATTAACCAGTATAACATAACACACCAAAAGGAGATAAAATTCCTAATGTTGACACATTGTACATCTGACCTAAATCATCATAGGTTGTGGTGTGAATGTGGTGTTACATTTACGTGTTTTGATGATGACTTATTTTTAAACTAGAGGTGAAAGGGAGGCCTGACTTCCCAATATGATAATGACCCTCTCCTTGTTATAATTCAAATTACTATGATTTTGAGAAGGTAGACATACAAATGTTATCAGAATCTTATAAAAAACTAGTCTTTGAGTTATTGTTGCTTTTATTACAAGCCTACTTCGAGGAATAACTAACACAATATGTTAACCAATGTGGACAGTGTTATGAGGTTCTGTAGGTCATTGCAGTTTGTTGCATTTGAAATGACATGAAATTAATCATTATGTAATTATCACATGTGACCTTACATTATTAGTGCATTTATTAATACTTGCATATGCTAACAATCAGCAATAATCAGATAACCAAGCAAATTAGTGTAATAAGATTGCTACTGTTAGAACTACGAGGAGAAAATCAATTAAATGAAATAAGATGTGCAGATGGAATATTCAGTGTTAAGTATGAAGTAAAAGAAACTAGGAGCTTCTTTATAAATATTGCACCTGACATCATGATTATCACATATTTTATGGAAACCTACTGCATCTGTTAAGACTAACATGGATTTGTGCTGGAAGTACTTGTGCTTCTCCTTCATTAAGAAGTCAGGGCGACAGCAATCCCACTACTGGGCATAAACCCTGAGAAAACTATAATTCAAAAAGAGTCATGTACCACAATGTTCACTGCAGCGCTATTTACAATAGCCAGGACATGGAAACAACCTAAGTGTCCATCGACAGATGAATGGATAAAGAAGATGTGGCACATATATACAATGGAATATTACTCAACCATAAAAGGAAACGAAATTGAGTTATTTGTAGTGAGGTGGATGGACCTAGACTCTGTCATAGAGTGAAGTAAGTCAGAAAGAGAAAAATACCGTATGCTAACGCATATATATGGAATCTAAAAAAAAAAAAAAAGGTTCTGACAAACCTAGGGGCAGGACAGGAATAAAGACGCAGACGTAGAGAATGGACTTGAGGACACAGGGAGGGGGAAGGGTAAGCTGGGACAAAGTGAGAGAGTGGCATGGACATATATACACTACCAAATGTAAAATAGATAGCTAGTGGGAAGCAGCTGCATAGCACAGGGAGATCAGCTCGGTGCTTTGTGACCACCTAGAGGGGTGGGATAGGGAGGGTGGGAGGGAGACGCAAGAGGGAGGGGATATGGGGATATATGTATATGTATAGCTGACTCACTTTGTTATACAGCAGAAACTAACACACCATTGTAAAGCAATTATACTCCAATAAAGATGGTAGGAAAAAAAAAGTCAGGGTGAGATAGTTCTGGGATTGTATTGCAGCTCAGTAACGACATCTAGGACTCAATATCCTCCTGCCATCCTGGCTTGCATTTTTTTTGTGTGGACTTTCATCTTTGTAGAATCAGTGTTGATGCAGTCTTCCAGATATTGCTTTTGCTTTTCAAGCAGGAAGACGTGTACAGAAGGAAAGAGCTGATGGCTGATGTGCCATTTCAACTGCCTAACAAGCTTTCTAGGATGAAGGTCTACCCACGTACTGATTTTTTTACCTCATAGTGAACACTGGGTCATATGGTGACCCCTAACTGCATGGGGATCTGGGAAGGTTAGTATTTACGTTTCCACCTACTTAAGGAAGGCAAGAGAGAAAGCAGTGTGTCTAATGTCAGAGCTGCAAGTTCACACGATCTGCAATCACTAGTATAAGCAAACCATAGGATGAGGATTTATTGATTTGGGGTCACCTATTGCCAGAAATAAAAAGTTGAAAATATTTGATAAATGCTGCATCTGGTAGAAAATTGCTTTTATGTTGAAACCCATTTCTGGGGAGGGGAATTTTTTTTCTAGCAGTAGGTGTGTCTGTTTGTGGAATGGATGATAAATTTGCTCCCAGATGACAAGGGAAAAAAAACCAAAACTACTCTGTGTGAGAGGAAGTTTTTAACTCTCTAGACAAGAGGTGAGAGTCTGAGATATATCAGAGTACAAACCCTGAAAAAGGTGACCTCTTTGTATAAATCTTCAAGTCTTGAGTAAAGTTACTAAATTCACAAAATGCTTGTTGCAATTTAATTTTTTTTAAAACTGTAAAGAGGCTATATTTTACATTCTGTCTGACACTAGAGAAAAGTAGGAGGAGCATGTGAAATGCAGGCACTATAGAAAGGGCACAAGAAGATATCAGCCTGCAAGACTTTATATGTATCATAGAAATCTGGACTGTCTCTAAGGCATGGGGAGTTTCCTGTGAGTCAAGTATTTTTTTAAGAACTGTCAGGGCAGGGAAAACCCAGCTGACCTATAGGCTACACATAGAAAACTTGAGCTAGCAAATAACTAGCAAGTCAGAAGCTTTGCAGAAATTCATGCATATGTAACTATGTAGTAGATGAATAAGAGAGAGAGAGAGAGAGAGAGAGAGAGAGAGAGAGAGAGAGAGAGAGTGTGTGCGTGTGTGCGTGTGTGTGTGAGTGTGAGGTTTAAATAACTTTGATATTGGATTTTCTTTTCAAGTTATCATCTCTGTTGTTGGAAGTTAAAAGGAAAACTTTTCCAGAGGGAACTTTTTTCGTAGACATTTCTTTATTGCATTGTATCAGATAACAAAGTGAAAGCCAGTTTTTTATTAATTCCTTTAAAAAAGTTTTCTTGATTTTGTCTTCTAATGAGATTATGAATTCCATTTAAAATGGTTACATAGTATCTAATGTATCTTTATATTATAATTTATATAATCAATTATTTGTTCATGTGCATTAGGCTTTTTTCCAACTTTTTATGAGAAACTGTACTGTATGATGCATATCTTTTTGTACTAATGTAATTATTCTCCTTATGAGTATACTCCTAGGGTGAGTTCACAAGATTAAAAAGTATATGTAGTTTATATTTTTAGATAAGCTGAAAAAACACCTACCAGTAAGGCTATAATAATTTGCCTTTCTACTATCAAATTTTATTTGCTTTTATTTGAATGTTAGCAACAATAAATATCTTTTCATGTTTGTTAGCTAATTCATTTAATTTAGGAGTTGTCTGTCTCTTCCTCTGCCCATTTTTGTCATGTTTCTAAATTAAATTCATAATTTATTCGTAAAAACTGTACATGAGAATTTTAATGTTTTCTTTGATATTTTTATGTATTTTGCAATCGTTTTACTATTTCGTTATTAGTATTTTACTTATATTTATTTTATTTATTGTGACAAAGTCACATTTAGATTGTCAAATATATTGGCTTTCAACTATATCGTTTCTGGTTTTATTTTGGAGTTTTTACTATCCACTGACACAAACATGTTCAACATTTTCTTATGGTGTTCTCATATTATTATTGTCATTTTTATGAATGAGAAATTTATTTTGAACTGAACAGTGAACTGGGAATCCAGGTTTCATTTTCAAAATAGCTAGCTCATTGTCTTAACACTCATTTTTGAATAATTAATCAGATCCTTAAAGATTTTAAATATACCTCTATTATATACAAAATGTCCTTGAAATCTTTTGTTGATTTCTGAGCTTTCTATTCTGTTTATTTAATATGCATCAAGGATGGTCCAAGTAATATTTCACTAGTAGCAGAAGAAGTGGTTCCCTGGCTGCGAGGAACAATTAAAATATATTATACAGTGTACACTTAATTATACAATTAAAGTTTATTATACTGCAAGAGGGTTATAATAGTTCAAAGAGAGGACACTCATACCATCATCATCTGATTTTAGTCCTGGACTTCATACTAGGATTTTTTGTTTAGGAGTTTAACAGTGGAGACCTGGTTGAACTACGTCTCCAACATGGGACTTTATGGGGAAGGTCAGAGAGTAAAAACATGTGTTTTATGCATCTCACCTGCAGCCTTGAAACAAATCCGTTACTTGAACTTAACGTTTCCCATGCCAATTTCAAATAGCAGGGCTCTGTTTTGCCCCCAAGACAGTTATATCATAACTGAGAATATTTCTTATTGCACAATATTTTTAAAGTTTCTCTTGTTACTTCAAAATATAACAAAGTTTAAGACTTGTAGTGTTTGGGTTAACCGATAATCATAATTTCTTCTACTTGTACATACACATATTTGACACTTGCTTTTTATTAGTGCAGGATTCTTCTGCAAAGAACTTTTCAAGGTCTTGTCCATATATTCTTACTATGTATTTCTATTTAGACCCACACAATTTAATTACAGTAGTGTCACTCCTGTTTCTGAGGACTTTTGTATCATTGATTGTTTCTTTCTACAGAATTTGAAAATACATTCTTCCAAGAAAAAGAAAAGTCCTGTCAGTACTTTAGATACATTGATTTGATTTTATTGTTTAATTTTGGAGGAACTTACATCTTTACAAGATTGAGTCTTCCTCTCCAGGAAAAAGCCATATCTTTCTATTAAAATAAATGTTTATGTCCTTCAGCAAAGTTTTACAGTTTTCACCCTATATAAGCCATATACATTAAATTTGTAACTAAGAATTTTTTTTGAGCTTTTCTTTTTAATGTGCATTGTCTCATTTATATCTGTTTCTATTAACAGATGATTGTTTATATGGAAATTTTATTATATTTCTATATTTTTTAAGGTGATTGATATTTTAACCAATGTTTTTATTTTTAATAATTTTTCAGTTGATTCTCTGATATTTTAAAGTAAACATATTTCTGAAAATAATGATGATTTCTTCTTCAAATTGTCTATAATAAGCCAAGGAGAGATTGTAGTTATCCAATCATGCCACTGTATCAAGTGATTTTGCTCATTGTCAAATGACCAAACTGCTATGTCACAACTGCTCACTGACTACCACTGATATTAAGATGTCATTGATTAAAAAATATATACATAGATTTCTGAGTTATTAGAATATTAAATAAATGGGCATCTTAGAATCAATGGTTAGATTAAATGAATATATGCAAATCTTTTTATACCACAAATCAAACATTCTTTATCTTTGAAGAATCATTTTGTTACATGTAGAATTTTTGGTTTACACTTTTCATATTTCATTTCATTGCTTTCTGATCTCCACTGTTTCTGATGAGAAGTTACCTATTTGTCATTTTTCCTATGAATATGAGGAGTAATTTTTTTCTTGCTAGTTTCGTGTGTTTCTCTGTCTTTGGATTTCAACAGTTTGATTATGACTTCATTGCTTTTATCCTACTTAGGGCATTCTGAACTTGGATTTGTAGATTCATGTTTCTTTGAATTTGGGAGTTTTCAGCCATTATTTTTATCATAAATTTTAAAGACTTTTCTCTCTCTCCTCTCTAAGACTGACATTGCATGTATGTCGGCACACTGGATATATGTCCCAAAGGTGTCTGATAATATGAAAAACTGGAATTCTCACACATTGCTTGTGGGAAGGTATAACTGAGCTGCTATTTTGTGAAAGCTTTTTTTCAGTTTAACTTAAAATGCTAAACCATTAGCCAGACTCATCAAGAAAAAGAGGGAGAGGACTCAAACCAGTAAAATGAGAAATGAAAAAGGAGAAGTTACAACAGACACAGCAGAAATACAAAGCATCCTAAGAGACTACTACAAGCAGTTCTATGCCAATAAAATGGACCACCTGGAAGAAATGGACAAATTCTTAGAAAGGTATAACCTTCCAAGACTGAACCAGGAAGAAATAGAAAATATGAACAGACCAATCACAAGTAATGAAATGGAAACTGTGATTAAAAATCTTCCAACAAAGAAAAGTCCAGGACCAGATGGCTTCACAGGTGAATTCTATCAAACATTTAGAGAAGAGCTAACATCCAAACTTCTCAAACTCTTCCAAAAAATTGCAGAGGAAGGAACGCTCCCAAACTCATTCTACGAGGGCACCATCACCCTGATACCCAAACCAGACAAAGATACTACAAAAAAAGAAAATTACAGGCCATTATCACTGATGAATATAGATGCAAAAATGCTCAACAAAATACTAGCAAACAGAATCCAACAACACATTAAAAGGATCATACACCATGATCAAGTGGGTTATCCCAGGGATGCAAGGATTCTTCAATATATGCAAATCAATCAATGTGATACACCATATTAACAAACTGAAGAATAAAAACCATATGATCATCTCAATGGATGCAGGAAAAGCTTTTGACAAAATTCAACACCCATTTATGATAAAAAACTCTCCAGAAAATGGGCACAGAGAGAACCTACCTCAACATAATAAAGACCATATATAACAAATGCACAGCAAACATCCTTCTCAGTGGTGAAGAACTGAAAGCATTTTCTCTAAGATCAGGAACAAGACAAGGATGTCCACTCTCGTCACTATTATTCAACATAGTTTTGGAAGTCCTAGCCACGGCAATCACAGAAGAAAAAGAAATAAAAGGAATCCAGGGCTCCCCTGGTGACGCAGTGGTTGAGAGTCCGCCTGCCAATGCAGGGGACACGGGTTCGTGCCCCAGACCAGTAAGATCCCACATGCTGCGGAGCGGCTAGGCCTGTGATCCATGGCTGCTGAGCCTGCACGTCTGGAGCCTGTGCTCCACAACGGGAGAGGCCACAACAGTGAGAGGCCCGCGTACCACAAAGGAATCCAAATTGGAAAAGAAAAAGTAAAACTGGGACTGTTTGCAGATGACATGATACTATACATAGAGAATCCTAAAGATGCCACCAGAAAACTACTAGGGCTAATCAATGAATTTGGTAAAGTTGTAGGATACAAAATTAATGCACAGAAATCTCTTGCATTCCTATACACCAGTGATGAAAAATCTGAAAGAGAAATTAAGGAAACACTCCTATTTACCATAGCAACAAAAAGAAGTAAGGAGACAAAAGACCTGTATGCAGAAAACTATAAGACAGTGATGAAAGAAATTACAGATGATACCAACAGATGGAGAGATATACCATGTTCTTGGATTGGGAGAATCAATATTGTGAAAATGACTGTACTACCCAAAGCAAGCTACAGGTTCAATGCAATCCCTATCAAACTACCACTGGCATTTTTCACAGAACTAGAACAAAAAATTTCACAATTTGTATAGAAACATAAAAGACCCTGGATATGCAAAGCAATCTTGAGAAAGAAAAACAGAGATGGAGGAATCAGGCTCCCAGATTTCAGACTATACTACAAAGCTATAGTAATGAAGACAGTATGGTACCGGCACAAAAACAGAAATATAGATCAATGGAACAGGTGAGAAAGGCCAGAGATAAACCCATGCACCTATGGTCAACTAATCTATGACAAAGGAGGTAAGGATATACAATGCAGAAAAGACAGTCTCTTCAATAAGTGGTGCTGGGAAAAGTGGAGAGCTACATGTAAAAGACTGAAATTAGAACACTCTCTAACACCATACACAAAAATAAACTCAAAATGGATTACAGACCTAAATGTAAGGCTGGACACTATAAAACTCTTAGTGGAAAACATAGGTAGAACGCTCTATGACATAAATCACAGCAAGGTCTTTTTTGATCCACATCCTAGAGTAATGGAAATAAAAACAAAAATAAACAAATGGGACCTAATGAAACTTAAAAGCTTTTGCAAAGCAAAGGAAACTACAAACAAGACAAAAAGACAACCCTCAGAATGGGAGAAAATATTTGCAAACAAAGCCATGGACAAAGGATTAATCTCCAAAATATATAAACCACTCATGCAGCTCAATATTAAAAAAACAAACAACCCAATCCAAAAATGGGCAGAAGACCTAAACAGACATTCCTCCAAAGAAGATATACAGATGGCCAAGAAACACATGAAAAGCTGCTCAACATCACTAATTATTAGAGAAAGGCAAATCAAAACCACAATGAGGTATCACCTCACACCAGTTAGAATGGGCATCATCAGAAAATCTACAAACAAATGCTGGAGAGGGTGTGGAGAAAAGGGAACCCTCTTGCACTGTTGGTGGGAATGTAAACTGATACAGCCACTATGGAGAACAGTATGGAGGTTCCTTAAAAAACTAAAAATAGAATTACCATATGACCCAGCAATCCCACTACTGGGCATATACCCTGAGAAAACCATAATTCAAAAAGACATATGCACCCCAATGTTCACTGCAGCACTATTTACAATAGCCAGGACATGGAAGCAACCTAAATGCCCATCGACAGATGAATGGATAAAGAAGATGTGGCACATATATACAATGTAATATTACTAAGCCATAAAAAGGAACGAAATTGGGTCATTTGCAGAGACATGGATGGATCTAGAGACTGTCATACAGAGTGAAGTAAGTCAGAAAGAGAAAAAAAATCATATATTAACGCATATATGTGGAACTTAGAAATATAGTACAGATGAACCGGTTTGCAGTGCAGAAACAGAGACACAGAGGTAGAGAACAAATGTATGGACACCAAGGTGGGGAAAGTGGCAGGGGTAGGTGATGGTGTGATGAATTGGGAGATTGGGATTGACATATGTACACTAACATGTAAAAAATGGATAACTAATAAGAACCTGCTGTATAAAAAATAAATTAAAAAATGCTAAAGGTAAACTTAACTTACATCTAAGTGATTGAATTTCTAGAGCTCTATCCAAAATAAATGAAAGTATATATTTTCACAAACTTGAATGTTAATGTCCATAGAAACATGATTCTCTGATAATAAGAGTTGCAAACAATCCAAATGTTTTTCAACTGGGGAATGGATAAGAAAAAGATATATATTCATACAGTGCAATATTATTTAGAAATAAAAACAATAAAATGCTGTTCTTGTTACAACATAGAAGAATCTCAAAAACAGTATGCAAAGTGAAAGTAGTCACATGCAAAGGACTGTATATTGTATGATTCCAGTTATATAAAATATTCAGCATTTATTATTTGTAGACTTTTTATGATGGCCACCCTGACCTGTGTGAGGTGATACCTCATTGTAGTTTTGATTTGCATTTCTCTAATTAGTGATGTTGAGCATTTTTTCATGTGCCTGTTGGCCATATGTATGTCTTCTTTGGAGAAATGCCTGTTTGGGTCTTCTACTCATTTTTGTTTAGGCTGTTTGTTTTTTTATATTGAGTTGTATGAGCTGTTTGTGTGTTTTGGAAATTAAGCCATTGTCAGATGCATCACTGCAAATATTTTCTCCTATTCCATAGGTTAGCTTTTCATTTTGTTTATGCTTTCCTTTGCTGTGCAAAAGCTTATAAGTTTGATTAGGTCCCATTTATTTATTTTTGTTTTTGCTTCTTTTGCCTTGGGAGACTGACCTAAGAAAACATTGCTATGATTTGTTTCACAGAATGTTTTGTCTATATTCTATTCTAGGAGTTTTATGGTGTCATGTCTTACATTTAGGTCTTTAATCCATTTTGAGTTTATTTTTGTGTATGGTGTGAGGGAGTGTTCTCACTTCATCTCACTACCTATGTCTGTCCAGCTTTCCCAACACCACTTGCTGAAGAGACTGTCTTTTCTCCATCACCAAGAAGTCTCATCATCAAAAAGTCTACAAATAGTAAATGCTGGAGAGGGTGTGGAAGAAAGGGAACCTTCCTACACTGTTCATGGAAATGTAAATTGGTGCAGCCACTATGGAGGACAGTATGGAGATTGCTTAAAAACTAAAAATAGTTGGTATACCATATCTTCTTTATCCATTCATCGACAGATAAATGGATCTATCTATCTATCTATCTATCTATCTATCTATCTATCTATCTATCTATCTCCATACACACACACACACACACACACACATACACACTCAATGGAATAATACTCAGCCATAAAAAGAATGAAGTATTTGCAGCAACATGGATGGACCTAGAGATTATTATACTAAGTGAAGTAAGTCAGACAGTGAAAGATAAATATCATATGAGTTCACTTATTTGTGGAATCTAAAAAAAATGATACAAATGAACTTATTTACAAAACAGAAATAGACTCACAGACATAGAAAGCAATCTTATAGTACCAAAGGGGAAGCAGGGGAAGGGATAGATTAGGAGTTTGGGATTAACAGATATACACTACTACATATAAAATAGAGAAACAAGGACCTACTGTAAAGCAAAGGGAACTAAACTCAATATTTTGTAATAACCTATAATGGAAAAGAATCTGAAATGTATAATTGAATCACTTTGCTGTACAACTGAAACTAATACAACATTATAAATCAACTATACTTCAAGAAAAAATTTTAAAAATATATATATTCCTCAAGAATAATAAACAAGTGAGATAAAATATATATATATATTTAAGGCAATATATATGGTTGAATGAGTAAATCATTTCTAAGTTTTTGTATTTGAACATGTATTTTCAGCATTTGTTTATACTTTGTGAGCCTGGATATTATGTAGTGTCAGGTGTATCTGATTATTTAGAAGATTATTAGTCTTTCTTAATTTACATGTCTTGTGTTCTTCATTATAGGCAATCAAAAGGAAAAGCTCCCTGTACCAACAAAAGGAAATCCCCATAAAACAGTCTCGTAAATTTGGTATAAGATTTGCAAAATCACTAGAACATCATTTTTATTGATTCTGACTACATATTTCAAATACTGAAACTATTTTATATGCATTATCAATCATAATAAATTGAGTTTTTCATGTAACAAAAAAATTAAAAAATAAAGTGTCTGTAAAATGCAGGTTTATAGAGACAGAAAACAGACCAATGTTTGCATGGAGTCGGGGTAGGAGTGGAAACTGACCACAAACAAGCTCAAGGGAATTTGTGGGGGGAATGAAAATGTTAACAAACTGCATTTTCTTGGGCGTGCACAACTCTGTAAATTTGGTAAAAAGCATTAAATTGTATGTTCACTTACAATGGGTAAAATTTATGGTATGTAAGTTGTATCTTAAAAAGTTGTATATAAAAAGGAAGGGAAAAAAGAAGAAAAGTTAGGGAAAGAAAACAATGCCATAGTGCATTACTGGAAGCACATTTCATTCTACATATTTTACAGTATATTTCAAGTATTATTTTGTACAAGTAGAATTATAAGGTAAAAATTATAAGCATTTTAAATTTTTATAGATAGTGCCAAATTGCTTTCTGTAGGAAATTCCACTCTCACCAGTAAAATCTAAGGATGACTGATTCCCCAAGCTTTTCCATGTTTTATATTATCAGACTTAGATTTTTTAACACTTAGATTTTTTAACATTCTAGCAGTCTGTATGTACTTTATGTTTTCATTTGCCGTACTATAAGTGAGAATCTTTTCACGTATTTAAAAACTATTTGTAATTCTTCTGTGCACATTCTGTTGATATCTCTTATTTTCATGTTGTATTTTTGTCTCTTATTCATTTCTAAGAACGCTTTAAACATAAGAAATTTTAGCCCTTTGCCTGCTCTTCAGTTGCAAATATTTTTCCTACTTCGACGTATATCTTTGACTTTGGACTAAATTAGTCTTTCATTAGAAGTTCCAGCTTTCTTTTTCATCTTACTCGTTCAACTGTGTAATCCAGTCTCCTCCAGTTTTTTGCAAATGAAAAACAATTACTGTACAAATCTGTCATCTGTTTTGGAGCATAAAAATATTTTAATCTATTTTCACTGTCCTATTAATTTTTTTCTGTAGAATTTTTGATAACAATTTATGCTATGATTTTGTTTATGAATTCTTTTCTGGGGGCACATATCTGGCAGTGTTTTCGCTTCTACATAGTATAGATAGAGCCCCTTAATCCCCTCCCTCCTAGTTTCTATTTATTTAATTTGTTTTAGTCATTGACTTTTAAAAAAAGGTTAGTTTTGATGGCATGAAAATTTGTCTTTATCATGCTATAATCTGAGTTTCCCTTCTCAATTTCTTTCTGATTTTCTTGAATTTCCATTATTTGTACTTACTTTGGGGCTTGTTCTCTTCCATAGAGAAATATTCCTTTGCTACTAATCCCAAATTAGGAGGAGAAGGATCCCCCTTTGAGAAGCTGATTTAATGATTTACCAATAGGCTTATTGGATTTAATGGGTCATTTTATATTTCCCACCTTCTTATTGACTAGAGCTGAAAAGTAGGGTTGCTTCTAAACCTTACCTTCCTTTAAGGAATCCTGTCTATGGGAGAAAAATGGTGCTGCTTGGCCCAAGTCTTATATCATTATTGTTGCCCCTTACCATCTGTGAGAGTATAGCTTTTTACAAACTATAAGGAGTTCCCCTGACTCTTCCCAGCCACCACTTCAAGTTATGCTACTCACAACTGTGACTGTGCTTGAGAGAGAAAATATTTAATGTGTATTCCTGATGGCCCCTTTTAATTTGATCAACAGTGTGTCACTTTTGGCTGATATTTCTGCACTGTATATATATTTGAGATTCTCTCTCTCTCTCTCTCTCATTCTTTCTCTCCTCTCCTCTGGTTTCTGCTCTCACTTTGGTACAACAACCTACTTATTCCCATAAGAAACTGCATCACTTTACTAGAAAAGGCCTGACTTCCCCGTAGGCTTCAAGAATGACAAACCCTCCAAGAAATTAACTGTCTGGGTACCAGTGTATTTCATTACATTAAAACATTTTTGACTGCAACTGCAGCACTGGGACCAAAGGGACATTACAATACGGCAAAGACTGTTAATTATCAATGGATCAAGAGCACTCTGTAGAAATGGAAGAAACGCTCTTTGTACTTTTAACCTATTACTTTCCACTAAATGTGTATTATAAGAGCAGCTATAAGATGTGTTGAAAGAGGGAAGAAAAATATGAATGGGAGAAACATGATGAATTATAATGAAGAAATATCTAAACTGATAGGAAAATTTTTTTAAAAAAAGTAGACATAGTGTCTAAAAAATTACCTACAACAACTTTCTATGTTATAATTTTATGATCAGTATATATTTAATATCAATCACAATTCTATGCTATATGGAGACTGAGCCTACTACTCCCTATAAAGACATGCCTGAATTCAAATTTATGAAAGTGATAGAAAAGAGGTATGTTTACATTTTGAATATCACTTACCTTGCTCCATTGATTACGTCACCTGGGCAGGACTGCAATTTCAGGTGAAGCTGGAAGGGAAGAAGTTTTGTGAAATTAGAAGGTCGCATTCTCCACTGGCTTCTTACCTAAAATACAGTCAATCATTAGGAAATAACATTAAATTGAAGAAAGTTAATTTCTATTAACCACCTATTACCCAGAGAACATTTCCCTAAAAAGAACCTCTATTAGCAGTTTTCCTATCACTCATATCCTCTGTAATAACACTGTAAAAACTTCCTTTGGAGCACTGATTAGACTCTTCAACTACTGATTTATGCAATGATATGTTGTTGTCATCACTGCAAGTTAGACTTCAAGGTCCTGAGATCACTGAGATTTTGTTTCCTTTTGTATCTGAAGTTGCTCATCTGTCTCACCATAAGCATGCCGTAAACATTTCTTCAATGAAGGAAAGAACACAGAATTTGCTCTTCCACTCATAAATCCAGAAATAAGTACCCGAGTTATAGCTGAACAAACATGAGGGTAAATACTGTGCAGTGGATATTTGTTGTCTGCATGACCCCCTGGCATGCATTGCTCTCCTTCCGGATGATACCCTGATTTCCCTCACATGGATTTCTTCCCTATGTGTTTGACCTGAGAGGCTCTCAGTGAAGATCCTCTGCTCTCACACAAAAGAAGGTAGACACAAGAATGGAGAAAAACAAAGTATGTGCACATAAAAGAGTCAGCTCCAACTACCTGGAACACTGAGGCTGGTTCCCTTTTGTGAACCTAGTTCTTAAGCCACCTCTTTGATTGCATGAGCGAGGCCCCTATCCTTCCCATAACTTTCTTTTTCTCTAAGTTAGATACAGTTGATTTCTATTGCTTGTGACAAAAGTATCTCAATTTATATACATGGAGATGTAGTTAGTCTAAATGAAACACACAAGAAAGTTATGCCATTTATTAACAGCCTGACTAAAAAACTAGAGAGGAATTAAAAAGGGAAGCGAGGAGAATAAAGAGTGTGAATAATTTTTCAGTGTCACTTGAGTCAGTTATTCACAATACGAGTTAAATTTTTCCTTGCAGGGAAGTTCCAAATATCAAATCATACTCATATTCAACTGTAAATATTAAGATGTAGTTTCTTCTAAGGCTCAATTACTTTTAATTAAATTGCGAACAGTAATATTACCTCCTTTGCAGATTTATTGTGAGGATTACAGGGGATTGGAAACACATAAATCAGACAACACATAAATCAGACAAATTTTTAAAAACTGTTAGCCTTAGTATGAACAGTTATTATAAGGGGATGTGATTTTTCGGGCCCTAGCCCTTGTACTACCATTTTGTTTCCTCCATCCTTTACCCTTACTATCGCCTCCCTCTAAGGAGAGGATTGTTACTCCTTGACTGATCAGACTCTATTGCATTAATTAGGCCTAGTTTCTCTGGTGAGACGGATCACTGCATTGAAACAGGATGTGAATCTGAGACTTTCCCTGTCTACTTCCTCTTCCTTTATCTATTGCCAGAAGAATAAGTGGCCAGGAGGGTGAGCCAACTTTATCATATTAGAGAAAGGGTAAATGCAGGAAGCAAGAAGACTCGATTAAACCTGATAGTCTCAGCCAATGTTCTCAAATTTTAGCATTCATCAGAATCACTTGGAGGGTTTGTTAAAATACAGATGGCTGGATGCCACTCCAGTTTATCAGATTCAATAGATCTGAGATAGAGGCTAGGAATTTGCATTTCTAATAAGTTACTATGTGATGGTGATCATTGCTAGTCCAAGGATGCTTTTGAGATCTCTGGACCTTTGAGAAACACTGATGCCATTTTTCAAAAATCTGATCTGCGTTGGAACTTATCAGGTAAATTTTTTCATTTTTTCTATATTTGCCTCTTCAAATATATATATATATATTTTTTTTCTTTCTTTCTCTTTCTTTCTTTCTTTCTTTTTCTTTCTTTCTTTGAAGTCATTGAAGGAGTCAGAGTGAATGATAAGACAACCAAATACTAAAAATGACAAACTAAAATATTGCAGTATATATGAAAATATGCTACTGTATTTTATCATACCTAAGATTCCATGGATTGGAAGATACACCATTATTTTAGATACCATCATAAAGGTAAATATTCTCTGCCAGTTATGTTATGATACAATGCTTTTTAAATGTTATAGTTTTTATTTTATTGTTATTAAAAGAATGGCTCTATACTTACTATTTAACCTTATTTTTTTCTTTATTTTTTATTTTTTTGCGGTACACAGGCCTCTCACTGTTGTGGCCTCTCCTGTTGCGGAGCACAGGCTCCGGACGCGCAGGCTCAGCGACCATGGCTCACTGGCCCAGCCGCTCCACGGCATGTGGGATATTCCGGACTGGGGCACGAACCCGAGTCCCCTGCATCGGCAGGCGGACTCTCAACCACTGCACCACCAGGGAAGCCCTAATCTCATATTTTTATCATATATCATTATCATGTAAACATAGAAAGCAAAATAAAAATGAAAAAATTAAGATATTCTTAAAACTTTTCATACTCAGAGTTTGATCTTCAGTTCACTTTCCTACTCATGTAAAGTCGAAATTTTGTCTACAAGATGTCTTGCTGTGTGCCCTCAATAGCATTGGGGCTCTACCCCATTTGTGGAGCTGCGGCTGTGATGCAGCATTTCTTGAAACAATGATTCACTATTTTATGAAAGATTTTAAGTACTGACACCCATTCTGAAATTTTGATATTGAGGTATTCTTACTCTTACTATAAAGCATTAATTGGCTTTCTGGCAACAACCAGGAATCATATTCCTTCAAATGGTACACAATTATTTTGTTGACCAAAACATGAAGGAACTGCAGTGGTCTTTTCATGCAATTATGAAAAACAACCAACTTTTAGCCATTTTGAAAAATCTAGTGAAAATTAGGTTAGAACTGCTGTCTAACTGACAGTGATTGCAAGGTGCCATAAATTGTAAGACAAATCCCAACTTTAGAGATGTTAAAATATGCAAAAAAAACCCATTATGTCTTACTACTGATGAAATGAGTTTCTCTGATTTTCAGTTTCAGTAAATCAGTTAAGACACCACCACCCATTTCTCCTCCTTCTTGCAGTCATCTACAAAGCAATGGGTCACTTTTTTCAATCCTTTTGGATTTTAGCATAAATTCTACCATAAATTCTGATCATTTCAATATCCATGTAATGTCCCTCTTGTCTCTCTTCACTTCCTCTTCAGTGATGATCTTATACTAAAACCCACCTCTTACACTTACTCCCAAGTGAATGCTAGTAAGTACACCTCTTTCATAATCATAACTTGAAGTATTCCACTCCCAAACTTCATTTGATATCTTTCCAGGTCATTCATGATTTACAGTACCATGTCACCAGCAATTCTTTGTCAGTGCTTAGAGAAACAGCTCCTTGTCTCTACAACATGATTTATCATTGATTCTACATTATCCCTCACAAACCTCCTATCACCACTCCCTCCTCACCCAATGTAGGTCCCATTATGTATTCTTATACTAACTCCCTCAACTCATTTTCCCCATTCTCCCTATTTTTTATTCAGTTTGTATAAATACAAACTGCCTAACATTGAATTTAGACCAAATGTTAGAAGTAAAAGGATGGAAGCGGTCAGAATCTGTATATATCCTGAATGTAGATTTTACAGATACTTACTTTTAGACTTCATATAGAATGTGATAAAGTTTGTGAAGTCAAGAGTGAGTCCAAGGTTTTAGGCCTGATTATGCTGAAGCATACATTTGCCATTAACTGAGACATGCCTTCGCTGAATCTGTGCCTGAACAGCTGAAAGTTGCTGGAGAAAAATGCACAATTCTGCTGAATGGTCCCATTTTAATTTCATAGCTACTCATCTCAAGTTGGTTCTTGATGCTACTTTACATTTATTCCCTTTTTATTTCTGCCTTATTTTTTCTTCTCCTGTTTTCTTATGGGTTATTCTCATTGTTATTAAAAAAACTGCTACAATATATCCCTTAAAAAAATAACCTCCCTTGGTCCACATTCCTTAGGGCTACTGTCCCATTTCTCTGCTCTCTTTTATAGCTATACTTCTAAAAGAGTTGTTAATATTTAATATCTGCTTACTCGCATTCAGTTTTCTCCCGAACTTACATCTTTTATGCTTTTATTCCTACAATTCTTAAATAGACATCAGGGTTACCAATGACTTCCCTCTTTTCAAATGCAAATTGCTTATTTTTTTTAACATCTTTTTTGGAGTATAATTGCTTTACAATGGTGTGTTAGTTTCTGCTTTATAACAAAGTGAATCAGCTATACATATACATATATCCCCGTATCTCCTCACTCTTGAGTCTCCGTCCCACCCTCCCTATCCTACCCCTCTAGGTGGTCACAAAGCACCGAGCTGATCTCCCTGTGCTATGCGGCTGCTTCCCACTAGCTATCTATTTTACATTTGGTAGTGTATATATGTCCATGCCACTCTCTCACTTTGTCCCAGCTTACCCTTCCCACTCCCTGTGTCCTCAAGAAGAAGGACTATTTTTAAGGCTCTTTTATATGTGTCAGGAAACTTGATTCAACTTATCTACTTGGCTCATATCATCATTGATCAATTGATATCCTGAGATGTTAACACCTGGATAAGTTGGTATTGGGGTGGATTTCTTTAATTAATAAATTAATTAAATTAAAGTAATTAATAATAAATAAATGAATTAATAAATAGGCAACAATCCAGTTCAGTAAGAAACATTTAGAGTTGATAACAGGTCAGGAGGTGAGAGTTTTTCATATCTGACTCTTGCTTTTTTGATGTGGAAACATACACGGCCAGTTGACATTCTACAGACCTACTTTTATCTTGCAGTTTGTTGTGTATCCATTTTAAGCAATAGAATACGCAATTGGTCTTCAGGAAACATGTGGGAATCAAATGAAGGCACCTCCGGTTTGCTTCATTCTCTTTCAAACTTTCAGCCTGTGTTTACTGATAGTGGAATACTTTGTTAATTTGTTAATCACTGCAAATGAAACAATTATTTGTCTCAAGTGTATTCTGCAACATCGTTACTCTTTTCTCTTTTATGTTTTTTAACAATAGCTATTAATAAACTTATAATTATATTTTGATACATAATGCCTACCTTATTTCACATGATTATTTTTTTAAATTTTTTATTTTTTTAACATCTTTATTGGAGTATAATTGCTCTACAATGGTGTGTTACTTTCTGCTTTAGAACAAAGTGAATCAGTTATTTTTGTTTTATTCATCTACTGATATGGTTGATCACTTGCTACACATTAAAATATGTTTTTCACTGTTTTCTTCTAAGACTTAATTCTCTCTTTGTTTTTCTCCTGAATCATTTTCCACTTTTCCTAAAGCTGCTTTGCTGATCTTTCCCATTTTTCTGACCTTTAAACATAGATTCTTTCATGTCTTAGGTATTTAGTCTAGGCTCATTGTTACAAATGTTGTTTCTATTCTGGTGATTTGCAAATTTTTATCTCCAGCTTAGACTTCCCTCCTGAACTCTAAAGATATATATTCAACTTTCTACTCAATATTTCCTATTGTGTATATCTAATATGCAACTCAAAATGAACATGCTTAAAACTCTTTTTCTGATGTCCTGCTTCTGCAAACCTGTTTCTCTTACGACTTCATGTCTCAGTTAATGGCAAATGTATGCTTCAGCATAATCAGGCCTAAAACCTTGGACTCATTCTTGACTTCACAAACTTTATCACATTCTATATGAAGTCTAAAAGTAAGTATCTGTAAAATCTACATTCAGGATATATACAAATTCTGACCGCTTCCATCCTTTTACTTCTAACATTTGGTCTAGATTCAATGTTATTCCTTACAAAGATTTTTGCAAAATTCTAACTGGTAATTCCACTTTCATCCTTGCTCTTATATAAGTGTATTCTTTACAATGTAGAAGGGTTTGAAAATTAAAGACTGATATGTTATCCATGCCCCCAAACATTTCAAAGCTTTCCCATATCATCCAAAATTGGAAAAAAAATCTTACAAATGCCTGAAAACTACATAATTCTGTTGTCCTACTTCTTGACTATTCTAAATTGTCTTCTATTCTCTCTGTTGCTCACTTAGCTCTGGCCACAAGGGTGAAAAAAATATCTCCTAATAATGTGTAACTTCAAAGTGACCAATATTGCTACAATATTTCCCATTAAAAAAATAACTTCTCTTGACCCACATACCTTAAAGCTAGTGGCAGAGTTCACGAAGTAGGTATGTCCCAAGAAACCTCAAACTGAAATTTGTTTTAGAGTGGTCCCAGGTTGGCAGTCTCCTGAGATGCCTGGAAGAAGAAAATGCAAATCTTCTCTGGAGAAAAAGCCATTTTAAAACTAGGTCTCAATACATTTCTTCAGATAAAGTTACACTGAACTTTATGTCAAAAATCATTACCAGAAAAAGACACCATAAAAAAGAGCCAGCAGAAAAAAAATAAACAAGGGACTTCCCTGGCGGTCCAGTGGTTAAGACTCTGTAATTCCAAAACAGGGGAGTGTGGGTTTGATTCCTGGTTGGAGAACTAAGATCCCACATGCCAAAAAAACAAACAAACAAAAAAACACCTTACTGCAAAGCATTCAGATATTGAAATCATCAGAAGCAGAATATAAAATATGTATCTAAAAAGAGTAAAATATGTGTCTAAAAAGGGGCTATTGAAATTATGAGCTAGGAATAGTTAACTATAAAAAGAAATTACCAGGTAGTTTTGCCTAAGGATGGAAGAGGGCTCTTAGAAGAAACAAAAACAAACTAGGGCAGAAATATCCTTAAAGGATGAAATAAATTATACAAAGCAAAAGGGGGATTCATGAATCAGAAGATAGGTATAAGAAATTACACAAAATGCAAAACAATGAGACAAAGGGTTAAAAATAAAAATGAAGGTTAAATACAGAAAGAACAGAGGAAGAAGTTCTGGCTCTCATCTAACTGGAGATCTAGAAGGAGATAATAGAATGTGGAGAGGAAATATTTAAACATGCCATCTTTATAACTGAAAATAGACAAATCATCAGATAAAGGTAACAATATATTTCTAGAAGGAGAAATAAAAAGAAATCCTTTCAAATACATCTCTAGGTGAAAATGAATATGATTAATATAAAAGAGTTGATCTCTGAAGTAGGCAAAGAAAAAAGATAGATAACATACTAGGTTGAACCATTTCAAATTGCCTTTTTCCGTAGATTGAAAATGGTCAAATAGCTGCAATTTCGTATATGGTCAATGTATTACAAAGAAACAATAGTTCAACTGTTGGGAATTTGGGAGACAAAACAATCTTTGCCACACAAGTAAAGAAAATTTGATAATGTGTAACTTCAAAAGCACCTACATGTGGTTCTATAGGCAGAATTTACAAAACAGTTATGTCTGTTGGAACCTCAAGTTCAAAAGCCATGATGACGGGCTTCCCTGGTGGCACAGTGGTTGAGAGTCCGCCTGCCGATGCAGGGCACATGGGTTCGTGCCCCGGTCCGGGAAGATCCCACATGCCGCTGAGCGGCTGGGCCCGTGAGCCATGGCCGCTGAGCCTGTGCGTCCGGAGCCTGTGCTCCGCAACGGGAGAGACCACAGCAGTGAGACGCCCGCGTACGGAAAAAAAAAAAAAAAAAAAGCCATGATGAAACATTTGCTATGCAAAATAAAATGTTCAAATTGTATACATTTATTGTATACACTTTTCAAAATTTACTAGCGATAGTAAAAGTGAAAGAAAATAACTGTCAACCTGGAAGTGTAAAACAGATTAAACTAAGGACTGAATAAAGATATTTTACTGACAAACACTGGCAAATTTTAGCACCCTCCTTAAAGACTTCAAAAGAATCTACATTTACATGTCCATCAACATGGGTGAGGTTCCTGGCCAAAATCCAGGACACTGACAGCACTAAATGTTGGTAAGGATGTGGAACAATCAGAACTCTAATTTATTGCTGGTGGGAATGCAAAATGGTACAGCCCCTCTGGAAGACTAGCAGTTTCATTCAAAACTAAACATACTGGAAAGAAAAGATCCAGCAATCACATTCCTTGATATTTATCCCAATGAGCTGAATACTTATGTCTACACGAAAACCTGAACACAAATGCTCATAGCAACTTTATTCATAATTGCTAAAACTTGGAAACAACCAAGATGTCTTTCAGTAGGTGAATTGATAAAAAAATTAAAGTATTCCCCTACAATGGAATATTATTCTGTGATGAAAAAACAAGTGCTATCAAGACATGAGAGGACATGGAGAAACATTAACACATATTCCTAAGAGAGAGAAGCCAGTCTAAAAAGGCTATATACTGTATAATTCCAGCTATATAACATTCTGGAAAAGGCAAAACTATGAAGATAGTAGTTGTCAGGGGTTCAACAGGAGAGAGAGAGGAATGAATAGTAGAAGCATAGGAGATTTTTGAGGCAGTGAAACTGTTCTGTAAGATACTGTGATGGTGAACATATGTCATTATACATTTGTTAAAACCCATACAATTTACAATACAAAGAGTGAGGGCTAATGTAAACTATGGACTTTAGTCAATAATAATGTATCAGTCTTGTCCCATGAATTGTAACAAACATACCACACTAACGCAAGATATTAATAATGGGCGAAACTGGAGGGAGAGGATGAGGTACATGGGAACTCCATGTGCTTTCTGCTTGTTTTTCTGTAAACCTAAAACTATTCAAAACTAACTTAAAAAATTGGGAGTAAACAAACAGCCTCTTGAATAAAAAATTGCATCATATAATGGAATACTATACAGCTATTAACAAGAATGAAGGAAATCTGATAGCACTGATATGGAAAAAGTGTAAGAGAGAAAAAATAAGGTGTAGAACAGTGTTTATATTATCTATTTGTATGAATCCAATTTATATGAAATATATATATACACTTTTTTCTTAGAGGATGTGAAAGAGTTGTTTATAGTCCTTACCTTTGGAAAAGTAACTGTGGGTTGGAATTAAGTAGATGGTGGAAGGGAGATACAGGCATCTTATTGTATCCCTTTTATTGTATGTGTATTTTGTTTAAACAAAATTACAAGTTTAAAGGTAAAAATACTCCATACACATTTATTGTATACATTTTTTAAAATTTACTAGTGTTAGTAAAAGTGATACATACTAGATTTTAGTGAAACTAAAAAATTTTCTTTGCTACCAACTTAAATGAATGATTTTATATCAATAGTTTATTACTTACGTATGGATTTCTTGACTGCTTTGACGCTCTGAAATATGAAATCACTAGGCATGGGGCTGACCTGAGCTGGAGTGGAAAGATGGGTCAAAGAAGAAACTTTGAATTGAATTGGATGTAAAAACAAAGTTTTGTTTACTCTGGATTGGATCTTTTGATAGAGAAAGTGTTGAAATGGACTTTTTTTTTCACATGCATGATCAAGATGGAAAATAGAAAGAGGGGTGGAAGATAAGAAGAAACACCGTGGGATCTGCCTAACAACTCATCAAGAAATGATGAAAAGACAGCTTACAGATTGTGCAAAGTATCTTTGAAAGCAGTGGCTGCAGAAACATCGTCATTTCTATTCTTATACCCCTATTGATTTTAAGTGTCAAGTAGGTTAAGAAACAGTAACAGTGTTATAAATTCTAAATTTCTGTAGCAGGAGTCCAATTCAATAAATGGCTGAATACTGTCTATCACATGGCATGATATTTTCTAAAAGCCAGATCAAGAAAGAACAGATTTGTTTTCTCTTTCGCACTGTTTTCTTATGGAGAACTTTTATGATCTCAGATGTCTGTTAAATTCCATATCTAAAACTACCATGATGCATCACTGCAACCTCAGCTAATGGTCATGAACTGGGAAGAAGAGGCTATTTTTATTCAGAGTAGAGGAAAGATAATGACAGCAAAGAATTTAAGTTTTGGATGTTCCCTATTTGCATGGAAATGTTAACAGATCTTTAAAAACTTATATTTGTCTGTAAGACATGTCTGTTATTTTTCTTACTGACACAAAGAAGCTATTTACTAGACTTACTCTATAGCTATGTTTCCAAAGTTGAAGGTAAAGCAAAATGGTGGAACTTCTCAGTACATATTTCCAAGCAGTTGGTGATCTACAATCAGGACCATTGCTCCAGCAGGGATGCCTGTACCTAGCTAACTGCCAGTATTTCTGTTTTGTGTCACTTCCCTGGGGATGGATGGAGGAAGAAATTTGACCTTTTTTCAGGCAATGACGCCAGCACGAGAAGTCCCAGCTTAACATCAAAGTCACCTCGAGAGTAATGTATGCAAGTAATAACACTTTAATTTGTGACTGAAGAAGCCTGAAATAATGAACAAGGAAATGATACTGCCTAAGAGAAGAGCGAATCAGGAAACCAGTTTTGACAAGTTGTCCCAAGCACTAGTCTCTGGCCCTGCTTCAGGTTTTTATGGATATATAATTGAGCCAGGCCTGTTATAAGCTTTCTGGACACATTTAGCTCTTAAAATGTTTCTGTTAATGTAACAACTTGTATATTACACCCTGTGGACAGTAAATAATTGCTTAAGCTCTCTGCTTTACTGATTCTTCTCAGGCAGACCTGCAGGACTGCTTAACCTTTAATACTGAACAACAAGAACTTGGTATTTATAAAGGGGATCTTGAAGTCCTAGCATCTCCAGTTATAAACAAAGAAAGTGAGATAAGAGTGTTTATGTGACTCGCCTGAAATCAGTGATGTTTGTTAATCTGCACGAGACTCAAAAGAATTGCGTGACCTTTCCCAGCTTTTGTAGATAACTAAATCAGCAGAATGAAAGTCCTTTCTTTCTTTCCCATTGTAAATTAATTCCCCCCGTTTAGGCAGAAGTATATGAGAGCAGAGTGACACTCTTCACTAACTTAGCAGACCAGTCAGTCAAATATCGCTGTCTGTTGCCATGTAGTGCATTGTGGAGCTGACACACGTTTAGCCTTTGAAGAAAGGGCATGTAATTGCATCAGTGTGCCATGAAATCCATTTTAAATCTGGCAAATGTACTGCAGTGCTTTGTTAGCAATTATAAATTCACAGTGGTAGGTGATAGGAAAAGAGACAGAAATGGGATGTCAGGAAAAATGAGGATCACTTGCTGGCAACTGTCTATTCAGTTGCCAAAAAATTAAACAGTTTGAGTTTCATTGTGGTATTAGTGCTACTGCTCAGAAGCCAGCAGTTAATTTTTATACATCTCTGTCGTTCCCACGTTTGTTCTCATGAAGCAAACAAATTTAGCTTCTAATGCATAGAGTGATGCCATAATGAAAAGGGGTATTTCTCTAAAGGAGGATATGTTAAAAAAGAAATATTTCTTTCTAAGATTATTGCTTTTAAATTGCATTAACAGAAGCATAATCAGGAGAGCAAAAAAGGAGAATATTTTAAACCTAAATATAACTGTCCAATATACAACATAGTGTGTGAGAGTATTACTCGTTTGAAATGATAGAATTCTCATAAAGACTTTGGCAGGGTACATATATGCAAAGCTCCCAAGTTTTTGAAAACTGAAAATGGTAAGGCTAACACAATGAAAATATTGAGTTTTACACTGCATTTAATTTATAAATAGTATCCTTGTTTTTAAAATGAAATATAGGGATGCAATCAAAGTACATGTCTCAAAAAGAGGGATCATTTTGCCCCTGCTGACAGGGATGAATCCCATGATCACTACTCAGGTGTGTAGTAGCAAGTGAGTTTAACAGATGAGGTAACATAAGGCACTTTGTATAAATCTCCTATACACATTTTAAAGCCCAAATATTTTCTATGTAAATATAATTCATAATGCAAAACTTATGGAGCACTAGAGGAAAGTTCTTCACCCTCGTTTTTTTCTCTTTCTTTCCTTAACCCTAATTCTTAATCAAGTCTCTGGTTTTCCCAAACACCCTGATGCAGTGTCCAACCATTCCTCCAAATCTTCCCCAGAAATAAATCATTATTTAAAGTTACCTCTACTTCTGTGCCACTGCAAGTTCCCAATCTTTTTTTCTTTTTAAAATTTCCTATTTAAAAATACCTCCTCCTTTCTAACTCTCTCCCAACATATTTTCCCATGTTTCTTCCTCAAGAATCTACAGATGATGGCAGTAATTGCTAAATGAATAATATATGGGGTAAAATGTGATTAGCTAAAATGCCAGGCTTATTTTTATTGCAAATCAGCAACTTAAATTATATTGAAGGAGACCATTTTCTTATTTCTGGATTTGGAGAAAGTGTGTATTTATTTGCAACTCTAATGAGAAAATGGGAGTTATAAATCTTATTATCTAATTCTGAGAATACATGAAAACTAAATTAGGTATTTTCTCAGTATAGTGACATCATATTTCAAATTATACATCTGCAGGGCTAGAGTTGATCATTGAGCTTACATATAAACATTCTTCTGTAGAATTTTTAGTAATCTTAATGTTAATCCATGATGATGAATTAGAGCTCATGGTGAACTGAAAAGCAGAATGAACTCATTAATCAATTCAATACAGTATCTGTCACAGGTAACTTTAGAATTATCTATTTCCTTCTCATATCTGAAAAGGCCTAGCTGCCAGATGACTATTGATAAAATGTCATAGTGAAAAAATATCTGAAATTGAAGTATACCTACTTTGATAGGAAGTACTTGAATTATAAAAGTAGAGCAATATCTGGTATTACATTAACTCTCATAGATACCAACAGGTCAATGTTTTATATAAAAATATGAAATATTATATATGAAAATATTTTATATGAAATTAGAATGAAGACGAAGTAAATTAGATGTTAATTACATTATTTTAACTGAATAAAAGTACTACAGCATAGGCACGAAATTAATATGCTGATAACTCCTAAATCTAAATATTGAACTTGGATCCTGAATCCCAGGTCTGTATCTTAAGCCCTAAATTCTCATCAGAACCCCAGACTTATAATCGAGCTGTCTATATCATTTCCACTTGGATGTGTACTATCTCAAATTTAGTGTAACCAAAAGGGAACTCTTACCTTTAGTCCTCAAACCTCCTTCTGCCTCAGCCCCCCATTTCAGTAAGGATATCACAGTCTTCTCTGTAGCTTAAACAAAAAAATCACGATTCTAACCTGATTACGCTCGTTTACTCACTTCTTATATCTAACCCACGAGCAAGTCATGTAGACCCATGTATATTTCCATATACTTTTTACCATTCCCACTATTGTTACCCTAATTCAAGTCATTGTGATTTCTTGTTAAGATCATGGTAAAAGTCTGTTTACAAACTTTCCTGCTTTCCTTCTTGCCCTTTCCTTCTGTTGTCCACAGTGTAATCTGAATAATGGCCTAAAAGTTAAATCAGATCACGCCAATCCCTACTTAAAATTTTTTACTATTTTCTTAAAATGATTGTCAAAATCTTTCTAGACTTAAAATCCGTATATATACTGGCTCCTGCTAAATGTTCAGACCTCAGCTTGAATTACTCTCTCCTTTACATATTTTGTGCCCAAATTACTGGAATGATTTTGGTTTCTTGATTTTTAGCGAGCTTGTTTCCATCTTCGGGTCTTTGCAAAAAAGTATTTTCTCTGCTTAAAATATACTTCTGCTTAACTTTCTCAGGCTGGCTCCTTCTTGCCATTCAGATCTCTGTTAAACATCAATGTAAGTATCAGATTCCTCCCCTGACTTCTCAAACTGTGGTACAACCCTGTACATTTTCATTTAACATATTATGCTAATTTAATTTATGAATTTATGAAAATAGTATTCCAATATTAAATATTTATTTCTTTCCTTATTAGTGAGATTGATCATTTACCATTTATAGTAAATATTGTTCTCAGTTTCTTTATTATTAATTTATATCACCGTTTTACAGTGGAAGTAACAACCTCTTAAACTCATAGTGATTGCAAGCCACCTCCATGTTGCTACCTTTTAAGTACAGGAAGTTTTTGTGCTCATATTCTTATATCTATCCTTTTCTTCACTTTGGGATTATTTTTCCTTTGAGTGTTAATATTGGAAAATTATCTATTTTCCAACATTTAAAAATCAATAATTACATTAGTTTATAGTTTTAATGTATATTTTTACATTTAACTTTTATGTGTATGGAAATTATTTGAAGAGTGTAGGTTGAGTTTATTTTTCTTCAGACCTTAACAGGTTCTTCTAATATCATGTATAACCCTCCCTTTCTCATCACAATGATATGTGAGGGTTCCTTTCTCAGTCATTGCATTTTATTTTTGTGACACTTTGCTATTTATTAGTCTCATATTCTCTTATTTCTGGTTGTAATATAGTTTAATATTCATGATGTTAACCCTCATTACTGCTATTTTAATAATTTTACATAGTGTAGTATATTTTTGTCTTCTTTTTGAAGAATACTGTAACTATTTTAGTTTACTTACATTGAATATTAATTCTTGAAGAATGTTTTTCTTTAAAATACTTAATATTTTCTTCTAGATATTTGATTCACTTTATAAAATTATTGCAAATAGTAGGTACTCAGATATTTATTCAATAAATAATTTTGTCAAGAGTATTACCAATAGCAAAAATATAAGCTTTTAATATGTTTAAAACAAAAAAAAAGTTTTCTTTCAATTTTTTTTTTTTTTTTTTTTTTTGCGTTACGCGGGCCTCTCACTGTTGTGGCCTCTCCCGTTGCGGAGCACAGGCTCCAGATGCACAGGCTCAGCGGCCATGGCTCACGGGCCTAGCCGCTCCGCAGCATCCGGGATCTTCCTGGACCGGGGCACGAACCCGTGTCCCCTGCATCGGCAGGCGGACTCTCAACCACTGCACAACCAGGGAAGCCCCCAATCTGATTTGAATCTATTGCCTAATAAAACTGACAAGATTTATTTTTATCGGCTGCCCTGAGATTCATTTTATTTTGTTTAAACACCAGTATAATTATTTAATAGTTATCATTTAATTTCTTTGAAAGTACTGATTACACACTATTTATTTTTAGCATCTGAGTTTTCAAGATTTCTTTGGTCCATGAGAAATACTCAAATTTTAAAAAATTATTTGTTTATATAATTTTTCATGCCAGAGATGATTTTAATTATGGTTGTATCATTATCATATTTCTTTTATAGCTTCACTATTATACTCTTATCATTTTATTAAAATCACTAAATAAAACTATTTGCATATTTTGATCCCCTTTGCATACTTAATTTCACTTGATTTTAATTTTTTTTAATACATCTTTCTCACATCACCCAAATCTGCTGCCCAAATATAGTTGCTCAAGCCTAAATGCACACTTGCCTTATTTCACTGGTCCTATCAGGTTGCAAGTTAAAGCCACTTAATGTTGACAATACTTTACAACTCAAGTTGCAGATTAAATGCACCATAAATTCCTTTACTTTACAGAGCTGATCTGTGACTTCACAATTCTTTGTTAGACAGTGTGGATTTCTTCAACATGCCTAGCTGTGATTTATCCCCAAGTAAATGACCAAGAACTAGTTTGTTATTCATAGATGGTCAAGTGACCCCCCTGTGTAATAAAAAGAGAGAAAGTGAAACCCATATCAATAATGTCACTAAGCTTTAAACATTGACCAAATACAGGCAGAATCTGAAAATATAATGCAATTTGCAGTAAATACTTACAGAAGAAAACATGAAATCAAGACACATTGGGGAAAAAAAGGCATGAATGGAATATTGCTAGGAATATTTTCCTCAGTTATATCTTATTAAGTGTTTCTTCAAACCCAATGTGAAGGGTTTGGAAGTTAAGAACCACACTGGAGATTAATTCTTACATGTTTGTATATAATTATTCTACGTGAACTCTCTATTCAAATTATGCCTTTATTCCATGGTATGGTTCAATGATTCTCAATTAATCCTTTCATTATAAAGTACTTAAATGACAAAAATCTTCATGCAATTGATGTATAGGCATCTGAATGTGATAATCACGGATCAGTAACTGATTTCTAGAACTTGGTTATCAGTAAGGACTAGACAGCTAAGCCACATTCCAAATGGACTGCTAAAGGTACCAAGCATATTCCTGTTAGTTATGTCATATGTTGCCTATATGAACGTTAGTGACATGGTTATAAGAGTTGTAATATCTCTGATAAACTTCAGAAACATTAATTATATGAAGAGGTTCACAGCATCATAGCATTTACATTTACACTCTAATGGATTCTTATATTAGGTAATTGAGAATAATAAGCTTATCATCACTGAGGTGCATTAGAGACATAGAGGCTTCCAGATATGCCAACAGTTTTCAGTCCCATTTACCATTTTTTAAAAACAGAACTATTACTATACATAATCCATTAATAAAGCTGCCAGAAGATGCTTGTTCTTGTAAAGAATACTGCACTCTAAAGATAAGTGGCATTAATGTTACTCAGGAAACCTGAAACTTCAATCTACTCTTAGGGACAATTAGGATTCTGTCACACAAGTGCTAGATTATATCTACTTAAACCGGTTTTCTATATCGTGGAAAGTAAAAAGGTAATTATCAAAATGGATGTAAATGAAACATGCATTTTAGAAAACAGTTGAAGCAGTTACTCTCAGAGGATATATAAGGGTTGGAAAATCTTTCACCCAATTTACTCATCAATTCAAACTTTATTTCCATAAGTAAGCAGAGATTATTCCATAAATACTTATTTATTAGATTTATAAAATGTGGACAGCTCAACCTGCAGAAAACTGTTTGAAACAAGAATTATTTAACAACTAATGGAAGGCCATTCTTAAGAGATATTTCTGCTACAGAAGTAAACTTTGGAAAAAATCTCTGGTGCTATCTTATGAGATACCATTATAACAGCAGACAAAGTATATTCACTCTCATTGTCAACAGCGCAGGACTTTTACTGAACCAAATCCTCAGACCCTCTGGAGAAAGGCAACAACACGCAAGTCTTTTTTCTTTTTAAAGTGAAAGCAGGTTTATTCAGGGAGATACGCACTCCATAGACAGAGTGCGGGCCATCTCAGAAGGCAGGATGCCTTGGGAGAAACACCCAAGTCTTTATGTCTATTAAAATAAGTAAATTGCATGCCTAATTATCTAGGGGCCACAGGAACATGATTATTTTACATCTGACATTTGTATTCCTCACTTATAGCCTCTATTTGTTTCCTTATAGTGAAACACTTATCTCTTATAGGAGTAACAGGAAAAAAAAAGGAAGATTAATATCTTTTCTATTTGCCTTCTCTTCTTTCTCTTTACCCTTCTATAATTTTATTACCCTTACCATCATCATCATCACTGTAAGCTAAAAAGCAAAATGTGAATAAATGGATGGTTGAACATTAATATGATGATGAAAGGAAAAGTGAAAAAGTAATACTACTGTGCATTTGAATCTTTTAGGTAGGAGTTATATATCCATTTTCTGTTTATAATATCCTTGCGCAGTAAGGATATTATAAACAGATATTATGTAACTGACTCACAGTAAGAGATAATGTAGCAGTATTTAAACATACGTATGGGCTTTAGTATCTAAGAATCACAGATTCATATCTCAGCTATATTAATTTCTTTCTTGGTGATAGTTGGTGGGTAACTTAATCTCTATTCTCTAGAAAGTTTTACATACCAGTTCAAGTGACTTAGAGTTAAATTATAAACTTTCCACTGACTCAGAGGTTTTTCCTCCATTAAATAACATGTATTTGAAGTTCTTAGAAAGGAAAAGAGACTTTTGTGTATGTGTGTTGTGCTGGGAGTGTTGTGAACAAAGAAAAAAAATGGCAGCAAGACTGTTCTTTTACACATGGCACTATGTTAAAACATTTTTACATTTCTAAACACTCTTTCCTAAGTGATGGTATTTGCTAAGACATGTATAGAGTCAATGGCTCCTCATAAAGCATGACTGAGCTGTGCTGGATGATAGTATAAAATGGTGATTAAGAGCATGGGTGCTACATTCACACTGCCTGGATTTAGAGCCTGGGTGTACCACTTACTAGCTCTATGACCTGAAGTAAACTACCTAATCTGTTTACATCTTAGTTTATTCATCTGTAAAATGACTCTATTAATAATACTAATGTGTACATCCCAGGGTCAATGTGAGTTTTAAATTAGTAGATATAGGGAAAGTCCTCAAAACTCTCTTGCACATAGTAAATGCTAGTTACATGCTATCTATTTTCATTATTGCCAAATCTCTCTCAGAAGTTCATGGAGCAGTGATGTTGCCATAAGAACATTATCTAATTGTCAACATCTTTCATCACATAAAGCTGCCTGAGAACATGGCCAGATTTCAAACTCTCTGTAGTAATCTTTCCCACCCCCATTGTCTGTAGTCCGGCACAGCAGGCTTATTAATGAGGTTTCCTCAGAATTGTCTGGTAGTGGATATGGTGGATTAGTATCCTAAGAACTAGGCAAAAGAGTGTCAATATAATTCCTCCTAGCTCAAATCATTTATATTACTTGCTTTCTGGTGTGAAAAGATGTCCCAAGCTCATGTTGTATATCTCCTATTCAAGACTTAATCATTTCCTGTAATATATAATATACAGTATATATTAAGAGCTACAGATATTTCATGAGTTTTATATTACTAATTCCTAATATTTCTAATTCAAATTTAGTACTAAAGGATATTTACTTAACCTTGTTAATGTTACATCTGTTCCTCTGTACTTCCACAAAGAAAATCTTAGTTCTCAACATGATTAGTCATTTGCATTATTCCACAATATTCACAACACTCTCAAAATGATATTAACAACACTAACAAAAGAATACTATAAGCAGATACTTTCTTTTTCAGTTCTTTTTGTCTTTAGAGTATATTCTTGGTGGTGCTTTTGCCGACATACGTTTGAGATATATTTCTAGAAGTGAGATTACTGGACCAAAGGGTACAAGCTTATGTAATTTTGCTAGATATTATGACTTTTCTGTCCAAATTTTGTACTCCCACTAGTGATGTATGAGTGCCTATGTTTCCACTGGTGTGTCACCAGAGTATGTTTTCAAATTTTTAATATTTGCCAAACTAATAGGTGAGAAATTATATCATAGTGTAGTTTTGATTTACATTTCTTTTTATTATGAATGCAAGAAAGAACCAGTAGCTTATCTATGGTTAAGGACCATTTGCATTTTTTTTTTTTTTTTTTAGTGAAAGGTATGTTCATATATTTAGTCTCCTCAACACAATAAAACTTCACAACATTGCAAATATATGATACATTTTATAACACAAGCTTCTTTTATGCTATTGGTGTTTTTATCCACATAGCTCCACTAATGCACTGTGTAACCCTTCTGGCAGCTCTCCACCTTCACACTCTTTTCCCAAGGGGTTAAACCATGACTTAACATACTGTCAAATTAAGGAGGAGATTTTTTTTGAAGATGGCCATTCTGACCGGTGTGAGATGATATCTCACTGTAGTTTTGATTTGCATTTCTCTAATGATTAATGATGGATGTTGAGCATTCTTTCATGTGATTGTTGGCAATATCTTCTTGCCAAATAAGATATCTTCTTTGGAGAAATGTCTATTTAGGTCTTCTGCCCATGTTTGGATTGAGTTGTTTGTTCTTTTGATATTGAGCTGCATGAGCCACTTGTAAATTTTGGAGATGAATCCTTTGTCAGTTGCTTCATTTGCAAATATTTTCTCCCATTCTGAGGGTTGTCTTTTTGTCTTGTTTATGGTTTCCTTTGCTGTGCAAAAGCTTTTAAGTTTCATGAGGTCCCATTTGTTTATTTTTGTTTTTATTTCCATTTCTCTAGGAGGTGGGTCAAAAAGGATCTTGCTATGACTTATGGGAGGGAGGGAGATGCAAGAGGGAAGAGATATGGCGATATATGTATATGTATAACTGATTCACTTCGTTATAAAGCAGAAACTAACACACCATTGTAAAGCAATTATACTCCAATAAAGATGTTAAAAAAAATTAAGAAGGAGAAATTGGTCATGCACAGCTGGCTTCTGCTTTACCCTCTTCCTCTGAACCTGTTGCAGAGTCAGTGAGCTCTTAATTAATTTTACTTTCCTGTAAATGTAGTGTTAAAGACCTTCTTCTATAGCCTGTTACTAGGCATGGACGTTTGTCCAGTTTTGGTATTCAGCAAGTAGGAGCCCAATTGTTGCCTACAAGTATAAGGAGATTATCTTTATTCCTAGGAGATACATGCTACAGTATTTAGGGATAAAAGGACATGGAGTTTGCAACATTTTTTTTCAAATGGTTCCATAAATAAAGAACACACACACAATAATAATATTTACTATTATATTTGTATCACTTTTATCAGAGATAAAAAGCAAAGAAGATAAAGTAATAACAATGGGTGAAAGATATATGGAAGTTCATTGCATTATTATTGCAACTCTTCTCTAAATGTAAATAGTTTTCAAATTAAAATTTAAAAAATAAATAAATTGGTCATAAAATAAAAGAATAAATACAGAAGAGAAAAATAAAAGTCACTAAGACATAAGAGAAGATAAATGATAAATAGGCCCATATATTTGTGTATATGAGAGTACTGTTAATAGGAGTCACTGAGTAAATCCTATAATGATAACATATTATATATTTATTAGAATATTTAACAAATATCATGAATGGTAACCATATATTTCTTTTCTTGTAATTAATAAACTTAGAACTTTTTATTATGTGGCTAGATTAACACTTAGAACCAATAGCCAACAATCAGTCAAAAGTGCTAATTTTGTTAAAATCTCTTTTTTTCTTACTGAAGATAATATTGATGTTTCTTAGTTTTAAACCTCTGAGATTTCTTTAATTTTGTTTCAAATTCCTTCAAGGTCAGACAGGGAAACAAATACTCTTATTTCATAGTCAAGCTGTGTGGATGCAAATTTATCACTGCTTTCAAAGAGATGAGATGTTCTGACACCATGATTTATGACCTAAATGATTTTTATTTGATGATATACAAATGAAATTTCCTAATTTGGGACACTGAGTATTGGGCTTTCTCTATTATTTAATAGAAATGTTAGAAAGTAGCAAGTGTGCATAATTTCTTTTCTTCTTTTATTGTATTATATCTTATATAAATTATCTTTGGGGATGAAATACAAAAGGCCATGTGGTATCAAGACCTAGGAATGTAGCTGCAGGTTGTCAAACACAAAATTATCACAAATAAAGGAACGATGTTTATATAACAAATGTCCATAAATCTTGGCCTATAAACAGGATATGTCTAAGGGTTTTATTTTTTTTGTTTAATAATATGCTATCAAAAGACTTTCTCATTTTTCTCATTATCTCTCTCATAAATGAATGTGATATTATCAAGAATGAACTGTATTATGCAACATTTAATTCCATGGCAGGCCAAAAAGTGTAAAGTTCATTCTAGCTCCAGTATCTATGTTGCTTTGTACCCTAACCTTTGTCCCTCCTGGTTGCTTTATTTGGCACAATCCCTTTCGAGCTAGTCCTAGGCGGGCAGCCTTCCCTAGGCACTGATTGGGTTCCTGCACCTTTGCCCTCCTTCAATGGAAATGCGGCACCTCTCAGTGTAACTCCCTTTAAATTGCACTCAAGCCAAGTCAGCTTCAGCCGTAGTTCTGGCCTCAGACTCTCACGTGTGAGTCAGTTACAGGCCCCCATGATCCTCAGCCTTCAGGAGACTCCTGTCATGGATGTCTCTGAAAGGTTGCCTTTACTCCCCTCTCCTTCACCGTGGAGAAGGGAACACCACCGCCCCTCACCGCCCCCCACTCCCGATAGGGAGGATGCACATCATTCTGAGAGATTGCTGCAAAGGAATCCCCTCTAGGATTTTTTCTGCCTCCTTTTTGTTACAGCCTAATACAGAGGAGAAAGCTAAGGGCAGAAAAAACTGTTGTACATGTCTTAGCAGGTGATCCAACACCCCAAGCTATAGGTCTTCTTGGCACCTCTTGTGTTGTTCATGTTCTTTGTATGTACTGCTGAAACTCTAATCAGAGTCCAGTTTACCATCCTGTTATTTTTTACGTCTACTAACCAAAGTCAGTTTCTATGTTTATGAACCTTAATTAATATAAGCAACTTCAGAGAATATAATTTTGCTATGCAGTCAAAGTGTGTATTTGGGGGCGCTCTCTCAGAGATCATGAGATCTAAGCGAGAAGCAACCTTGGATTCTACTGGACGTAAAATAGGAGGTTTACAAAACCAAAACAACTTAAAGGAACCCTAGCCTTCTTAAAGGCTAAAGAAAGGAGGTGTTTAAGAACAATCCAGAGAGAAATGTGTTAAATTCTACTATAATAAGCTGGTCGTGATAGTTTAAACAATGAATACATGTGATTGTGATTTGAGTGATGTGCTTCAGGAAACTGGAGGTCTCCTGAAAACCTAGACTAAAAGTCAGATGCTTGTTGATTCTTAGTAATCAGTTAACCTCACAAGTTCTGATGATTTAGCTGCAAAATGAGCAAATGGAATAAATGATAACTGCAATCATATTCATTTGAAACATTCTAAGCTTTCCAGTATTTTGTGATTTATTTTAAGATGTGCTCATGTTGTCATTTTGAGTCTAAACAACTGTCTTTAATTAAATTAATTCATTCAAAAAATATTTTTGAACTTTATGTGCGGGGCCCTCTTCTAGGAATTTGAAATACATAAAGTAGACATATCAAATAGATAATCTAGACATATCTAACAGATAATAATAAATACAATAAAAATAAAGTTCTAGTAAGGTAGAATGTGCTAAGGGCTGTGGAAGAAAACATAGAGTACGATAAAGGAGCTCAGGAGTGGAAGCAGGTGAGGAGATTATGGTTTAAATAGGATTGTCAGAGTAGCTCCCGTGAGAAAGTGACATCTGAGTAGACTTGAAAGTGAGATAATTAACTACTGTAAGGTGGTAAGAGACAAAGAGCTTTCTGGACTGAAGTCATCATTCAAAGTTCAAAGGCCTGAGGCGAGCAACCCTAGCCTGTCTTTATAGAATGAATAATAAGTGTGCACCGCAGAGCCTGAGGGAGTGAGTGGGGCAGAAATCATAGACAAGGTCAGAGACATAAGGGTGGGGACAGAAGCCATAGAGGACACAGTATTGAAGCAAAATGTAAAGGTCTACATACAGTCTTCTGGGTAGTAACCGACCCACAGAAGATACACTGTTCTAAAAATGCCCAAGAGCCTTACTTTCAGCCCTGCTGATGGTCATTTCCTTTCCCAAGGAACAAGTACATTCAGAAAATAACATGATGTGCAGAGGTTATGTGTCTGATAATTGTTTCTGCTCAGCCCAATTTGTCCCACAGAACTTGAAGTATAGGAGAGAGGTGAAGGATAAAATACCGGCAAAAAGAAGTGCAAATTAAAACCATTCCTTTAGTATCAAGAACATTTGGAAAATTGACTACCTCTCTTCTTTATTGGAGTAATTGTCTCAGTTGTCTTATAGTATTTTAGAGAAATTAATTTCTCAAAATTATAATATTGATAAATTATCAATTACTTATAATTACAAAATAAATGATTTAATGTGCTTCAATGACAATCAATAATACAAGAGATCCAAGACTACCAGTATGACCCCCTCACCCGCTAATCCATCCAGGTGACAGACAATGCTTAAATCTTATTGGATTACTCGTTCTGCTATGCTATTCAGGTAATTTTTTAGAGGATTTCTAAAAACCTCAGGTAGCTTGTTTTCCAGAAGTCAGGCAAGGGGCATTTTACTTACAAGTTGCATCTTGTTCTTTAGGATAATGGTGCTATTGGAAAACATAGAAGAGAACACTGGTATTTCTCATTGCAGGGAGTGTGGAAGTGAGGATGGGGAATGTGTCTTGTTCCATTTATGGGAAAAAGAGCACTTAAAGTAGTAGCTTATTCCTCACAATTTCCTTGGATCATTTCAAAAGGATTTTTTTTCTTTGAAGAGAAAATTATTATGCTTTTCAGCTAGACAATAAATATAGAGCTTTGTTTTAAAACAACGTTTTGTTCCACTTTGGTGGAAACTAATAGAAAAATACAACAAATAAAGTAATGAAGCTAATCATTATATGGAATGTACTGGGGTTTCATAGATATAGAAACTGAAATAGAGTAAGGTTTTAATCTCTATGTATTGGCTGGTATGAAGTGGTTGTGGAATAGGGATATATATTAGCTATCTGAACCAAGGGGAATTTCTTTCCTTCCTTTATCACAGGTTATCTCTGATAATTTACTGTTATTTGAAATATTTTAAGTATTTGCCCACAATGCACAAAAACTGAGGGTGTTTGTCTCAGAAGAATTTATGGTAATACATATTTTTTATGTCAACTTGAAAAGAAAATTTTAAGAAAATATTGTATTTCACTTCAATCTGTTTTTATCCTATGTTAAACGGTAAATATCTATAGTAAAAAGTTACCTAAAATATGATATATCTAA
The DNA here is from genome assembly GCF_949987515.2 of Delphinus delphis. Taxonomy (NCBI): domain Eukaryota; kingdom Metazoa; phylum Chordata; class Mammalia; order Artiodactyla; family Delphinidae; genus Delphinus; species Delphinus delphis. The sequence goes on along the minus strand of NC_082693.1, from coordinate 59,169,216 downwards.
ATTTGACATAATATTTTGATGTGAAAAGATAAATACAATTTAATGAAAAGCTGAATTAACATTTCAATTATCCTATGTAAATGATATCTTCCTCTGATGCAGACACATCTTTTAGTTAGAGAAAAAATATTTTCCATTTAATAATTATCATTAATATCTACAGCATAGCCATTAATTTTACTGTGCCACTCTGACATGTTTTAAAACTCTGAATTATACAACCACCTGTTTATGTGAGTCTGAATGAGAAGCTTTCGTTAACTTCACAGCATGGTTCTAATACATGTACAGATACCAGCCAATTAATAAAGAGGGTACCAGAGGCAAAGGCTCTTGAATTCTGGTCAGTGCTGTACTGTGTAAGAACAAGGCATTTATCAAACTGTCTTACAGACATCCCGTTAATCTAAATGTGTCTGGATGGAAGTACCAGCAATTTATTTCATCATTTCATCACTTGTGAGGTTTGTAGTATTAGTATTTAATCATTTTAAATGCATAATTATTATCCTTTGCTCCGTGATTTCTCACAGGTCCTCTTAAGGACAGTAAAGTATTGCAATCATATTTTTGGTAACTATTTCTTCTCCCAGTCTTTCACACTGATGAATATTACTAAGAATGCAGTATGTTAGTGTACATGAAAGGGGAGGAGATCAATTCTGTCCTTAAATAATTAGAACGAATGCTTCTGTTTTAGTAATATATGCAATTAACTTCAAGTTATCTTTCCATTCCTTTGTAAATTTATACCATTTCTGGCTGTGTCTTGAAGCAATGCTGAGCACCTCCATGCCTATATCAAGGCAAACTGTGCCCCGTTTCTCCCAATTACAATCAATGTCACACCTTTTAAAATATTGGTAAAGATTAACCTTTTAGAACAGCTCTGTAGTTAAGATGGGTACTTGCTGAATCATTAAATAATATAATTAAATATTGCATTAGTTATACAGACAATACTGTAGTCTTGAAATACTAGTTTAATATACTTACGAGAACAAAAACATTGCTCACTTCTATGCTATGTTAAATATTCATGTTTTCTTTACCTGGGAGCCAGTCATCTCTACATGTATTTGCAACCCTAGTAAACAGATTCTAAGATTCTAACCCTTTGTTAAATTGATGTCCTGATATCAATTGGTTTTATTCATACTTTTTTCTTTTTTTTTTTTTTTTTTGCGGTACGCGGGCCTCTCACCGTTGTGGCCTCTACTGTTGCGGAGCACAGGCTCCGGACACACAGGCTCAGCGGCCATGGCTCACGGGCCCAGCCGCTCCGCGGCATGTGGAATCTTCCCGGACCGGGGCACGAACCCGTGTCCCCTGCATCGGCAGGCGGACTCTCAACCACTGCGCCACCAGGGAAGCCCTATTCATACTTTTAAGAAATGTATATGTACAAAATTCCTACTGATATTAGCAGATTAAACAATACTCTGAAAATATTTCAGAAAGGACTACTTATTAGTTTTCTTGCATATCTAACCATATTTACATTTTTTGTTTTTATAGACTAAAACTTTATAGTGTATTCCTTAGAACGTCCTTTTCACATTATTTTCCCCAACTCATTTAAAGAGAGAATTCGTTTAATTGTAGTTTGTGTTCCTTTAGGGAAATGCTATATTCTTATTTGCACAGGGAGGGAGAATTATAAAACTAACCAAATAACTTAGTTTAGTGTAAAAGAAAATTTTTAACCAAAAATAAATTAGATGTGCTCTGGTGTGGACTAGAAGGCTTTTGTTCGCCGTTTGCTTCCAAACTGAGAATGTCCCCCATAAGTAATTCACTTCCCAAAACTTAACTTCCCCAGTGCAATCCCTTTGTTTTCTGAATGACTTGTCTAACATCAAAGGAAAGGGAGAAAATTAAAGATGCATTCCTTATATATCTGCATTATAAAGGTGGGTATTCCTGAGGGTTAAAATGAAAAAAGCCAAAGGATTCATCTTTCACATATCTATTACAATAAAAATCTGTATTTTTGAGAATTTCCTATGGGGATCTGGCTTCATTCATTCCTTCCTTCAACAGCATATGGATTTATTGAGAAGCTATTTGTGCCAGGCATTATTCTAGGTTCTAAGGAGTAAAAATGATAAAATTCCCAATTCCTGGGTTTACTTTTCAGTGGGGGTAGATGCTGTGATACACCAGGATCCATCCTCTAGCTGGTCCACCTCCACTTCCATGTTGAGGGCATGCACCCTCGAGTCTTCCGCCTACGGCCCTGTACTTCTCTTGCTTCACATTCCTTGATGAACAATCTCAGTCTTTGCCGTGATAGTACAGTAATTATCCACTCTGCCTTAATGTTTTCAAACCTACAATTCACACCTGCACCACCCTGATAGGCCTCCAGACGGCTTAGAGCACAGTCAAGTTGAATGTCCCAAAGGTATTGTAGGCACAAAGTACAAAATATGAACTCAGTATCTCTATCCCACACCTCCTCTAATGTCGACCTGTCTGTCATGTCCTGTCTTTAATAAATGCCATCCATTTATTAAACCAACTGGCTTCCCAGTCTCTCATCTACTCATTCTTACTGCCCTTGCTCTAATTTTGGCCAAGTTGCCTACCAACAAAACTAGTATAATATATAATAATAATAATATTTTAATGTACTATGAGATATGATATGCTATAGTATAAAAAATTGACTTCTTAACTCTAATTTCACTATAGCTTCTCCCACTAAAACTCAAATGCATCTTGATTACTGAGAGAATTATCATTTAAAAATCTCTACACTTCATAATCCTTTTCCACTTAAATCTTTCCAAGGTTTCAGGTGAAAACCAGTATTGTTTTAGCATGGCATAAAGGGCACTGCATATCTGTCATCTACTTATATCATAACCTGCTACCTCCCTTTGTTCTCCAGAACACCATTAGTTGTTTAGCATGATTTTATAATTCTTCCATCTTTATCTCTCATCCTGTTTCTTTTGTCTAGAAATTTAGTTCTGCATTTTCTGAACATATTTTGTGAATATACATATAATTATATATATATTTACTTGACTAGTTAGACAGCAATATACTTTGTAAAATTACTTAATCATTTTTACTTTTGACATTTTCTGCAGCATTTTCCTGTATTTATTTATTTTCTTATTTCTCCAGGAGTGTTCTCGAAGTGGCAATTTGAGTGGCAAATTTTGGAGGCTGTCATGGATCTACCACTTAAATTAAATTCATTTAGATATATAAATATAGGTTCGAATTTATTTTCCATCAACCACTTTATAATTCTTACTCAATTTATTTATTCATTTATTTTTTACATCTGGGATTGCTGTTGAGAATTCTGATGCCAGTCTAAGTCTCACTGCTCTGTAGGTAATATTTCTTTTTTTTCTGGAAGCTTTTATTATTTTAAGTTTATAAGTGTATGTTAGTTTTTTATATAAAATACTTTGCACTCTATGAATACTGTAAATCTGAGGTCTTTAATCGTTCTTTATTTGATATTTATTATCATTTTATCATATATCTCTTCCCATTTATATGTATGTAAGCATATATGTGTGTGTGTGTATATATATGTATTTATTCATTTATTTTCTTTCTCTTTTGGAACTCACATTATCTGTATATTGGTGTCTACTTTCTATGCTAGTCTATGTATCTCTTAAGCTTTACTTTTTTTTAAATTTAATTTTATTTCTTTATTTATACAGCAGGTTCTTATTAGTCATCAGTTTTTTACACATCAGTGTATACATGTCAATCCCAAAAGCTTTACTTTTATATTCTCTACTTTTTATCCTTTTCTTTTGCCTTCTTAGAGAGTCATTCACACTGATCATCTTGATCATTTTTCTTCCATTTTATCACATCTCATTGCTCTTTTTTCAATCATTATAATATGCATAACTCATATTTTACTTGGATATCTGTATGACTTCTTACTCCTGTTTTGGTTAAAAATATCCTCTACTGTCATTTTGAAAATGTTTACTATAGTAAATACATTTATCAAGTGTTCCAATAATCTTGCTTAATGCTCTATGTGTTATTTAGATAGTTTTCTTTCTTTCAATGTGTTTAAACTCTTTAGCTAATAAGCCTACGTCTTGGGATAAAAGCTATTCTGCCCATTAATAGTTAGTGGGGAGAGAGGCTGCTAGAAATGCAGTGGCAAAAAAACCAGGCAAGCTCTGCTTGCATGTAGCTTAAATCCTTTTTTTAAAAAAAATTTATTGAGGGATGAGAGACATTACAAAAAGTTAAACATATTTAATATGTAAAACTTGATGAGCTTGGAAATAAATACACACCCGTGAAACCATCGCCACAATCAATGCCACAAACGTATAATTTATCTTCAAAGAATATGGCCCTCAGAGAAAATTCAGAGTTTTAGGCACCAGAAGTTCTGTGAGAAGGAAATAGGCAAACCTGGCAATAATCTATGAAAATAATTTCCTAGTGAAAGTATATACTGGATGAGACAAGTGTTATTTTGTTTTGATAGGTTATTTAAAATGAATTTTAGAGATATATATTGCAGGTAAATATAACTAAATTCAATGAGAGCTAGTATTAGGTTATGAACATTTAGGATATTTTTGTTAAAATTTTGCAAATCAAATTATTCATTTGGGGATTTTTAGTCCTTAGGCAGTGGAAAGATTTTTTGTATAATTTCAATATATTCATTCTGCACAAAAATCTTAAGAAGGGAAATTTAGGTTATTTATTCTTCACACTGTATAAAATTGGGATCTTGCATGAACCTGTTAGCTTGTCATAAGACGTTATTTTGATTCTTTATGGAGACTGCTTCTGAAATGGTTTGATATTTCTAGTTGAAGGTAAAACAAGGTTTAAAATGCAAAACTGAGTTTGGCAATTCTTAATAGCTTCTGCTGAAGAAGGATCACACCAATCTGAAGAAAACATGTTCCTCTGCTGTTCCAGTTGTAGCTAGAGTTTTACTAAGGGAGGTTGTAAATGTCCCATTGGGATAAAGCTGTGAGAGTAACAACACCATTATTGTACAAAGGCTGCTTGGATTTTACTCCCTTGAGAAGGTTTTTGCAAAAGCAGGCATATGGGGAAAAAAACCTGTTTTTTTTTTTTTAACAGGGAAGGCTAACACAGTGGAATACACAGGTGCTACACACACACACACACACACACACACACACACACACACACCCCACCCCACCCCCACCCCCCAGTTGTGGTGGGTATTGTGCAGCGGCTAAGATATAGGTATCCAATGGCTCATAGCTCAGTCCCTTCCTGGAATTGGGAGTAGCCTCACCCAGTTATAATTTTTGTCTTGGGAGTAGCCCACCTACAATGTCTGGTCCATGCTGGGATACAAATTTCCCACCCCCTTCCCTCTATTCATTACACTGCTGTTCAGAACCCTTCCTGTTTCAGAGTGCCAATGGGATTGCTTGAGTCACCTGTCTCAATTGCATCAGCAGTTTAATTTTTCTATCTTCTCAAGTCTGCTTCTTCTCTCCTTTATAGGTGGTGTTCTTGAGAGCACATCCCCCCAAATTCCTGCATTCAGATCCGCATCTTAACAGAGTTTGTTTTGGAAGAATCTGACCTACAACACACTGAGTGACATTTTCTACTGGAATTCCTTGTGTTTCTGCCACTGGAAGTCTTGGGCTTTCTCCTGTGGTTATAGTATTCCTTAGCCCTCATATCCTTCTGTATTATTGAAGCTTACTGAAATTTATCAAATAGACAATGAGAATTGTCATCTGTTACAGGGCAAAGTGTACCCAGATATATGAAATAATTTTTTATGATGATCCTCTCCTGACATTTATACTTGTTACATGCTATCACATTTACCTTTCACTTCATAACTCAATATTTTGGTAAGCTAGGGGGGGTTGTTAACTAATAATTTCATTGGTTATATGGAAATTTACAGATCAACCCTGTGATACTGAAAAAGGTATAAAAGGTTTATATACATAAAACTATAACCACAAAAATAAAGTGTTGCAGCACTGCATATTGAGGTTGGTTCTTGTTCTCAGAAAAAAAAAAAAAAAAAGGTTTAGATGGTTTTCTAACCTGGATGAGATATTTTCAAGATATCTGGGCCTGAAGTTCATCTGCCTGGATTCTACCAACTTCTGTGTCCTGTTATATACTTCTTACTGATTGTAGAAATGCTGTCTAGCTTTGCCCTACTTAGCTGTGTGTTTTTGAATTACAGTTGTCATTGGGTCTAGACCATACTTAAACTTGATTACCAAGATTCAAGAATAGCTCCAGGATGATTCTATATCTGTATTTGATGTCTTTGCTCCCCAAACTTTGTCACAGACCTTTCAGCTCCAGCTCCAGTGTCAGTATTCATGATGCATTCCTGCCCGTGGTCCTGACCTTAATAGACTTTTTTATACTCACATATACTCCCAAAAGTATTGCTTCATTCACTCATCCATCCATTCATCCAGCTATCCATTCATTTATTCATTTATCTATTCATATATCTTAGGACAGTTTCTCTAGAACTGGAACCTGACATGAGGAGTTCTTGTTCGAATGATTTTTTGTGGGAGTGCTCTCAGGAAGAGGGAAGGAAAGGAACCAGGTCAAAGCAGGGAAAAATCTAAACATGGTTGTGGCTCTCTTGGAGACTTGGCTGCAGTCTGATCCATGAGGGATATTCTGTGGCACAAATTGTGCCACAGAATTAGTCCTATCTTGTGGCAATTATTCCACTTTAGTCAATCATTGGCCAAGGTCTGAGATTTGAAAGGCACAGAAACAAAGGCATTCTCAAGAGAAGGGGGAGGGAGGAAAAGTGGGCAATAACAGTATCTACTAGAACAGCCATCTGTCCATCATCCATCATCCATCTAACTATTCATTCATGTATCCAAGTATTTACTGAGTATACATTTTGCCAGCTTCTGGGAATTAAAGAAAGGACCCTTGATCTGAAAGAACATGCAGTATAGTGGAGGAGGAACAAAAGGCAATTAAAACCCAGAAAAAAATAAGTTTTTTTGTAAAAGTCTGAACTAGGAGCTCTGTGCAAAGTTAGGGCACTCCTAATTCTACCACAATGAATGGGGTTATAGAGAGTTTCCTAAAAGAAGCAATCATTAGTAGTAATAATAAAAGGAGTTTATTAGTTGCTAAAAAGGGTGAAAGGTGGTACAATGAATGGCAGAACAGAAGTTATTACTGCTCCTTCTTGATAGGGAAAAGCCTAGTCAAATTAATATTTCTTTGGGCCTATTTTCCTGTTTGGGCAGAGGTAAAAAAGAATGGGTGTTTGTGAAAGGCTTGATGAAATAGATTAGAGGGTCCTCTTGTGTTCCCTTGACTTGGGTTTACTTTGTTAGACCCCAAACTCTATCCCAAGGAAAAGGAGCATCAGTTTGAAGGTTACTATGAAGAGAGATTCTCTCCTTAGTCACTTGACTTAGTAATGTTTAAGAGGTTTCATAACAATTTTCCTGTTAAATTCCTACAGTCTTAGGTTGAATATAATTATATTGGGGTGGGAAATTAACTGTGATTACTGAAGTAAATCTTCAGGTTGACTAGCTAAGTAGAAAAGAGAGGGACAATTCAAGTATGAGAAATAGCAGCGTACAGAACTCTTGGAAAATAAAAGCGTTTATTGGAAGTCTAAATGCATTTTTGCTAGACAAGCGTTTAGGATAGGGTCTTGTTAAGACTTGGTTATAAGAGAACTTACACATCATTGGAGTATGCTAAGTATAGGAATGATATGTTCAATCTTTGTTTTATACTATATTTCTGCATGAGGAGAAGATTTCTTAGATACAGAAACTTAGAGGGAGATGAGTTAGCTGTCCATTTCATTTCCAAGACCTGACTGCCTCAAAATGATCAGGTTACCTTTTTACTCATAACTAGAGCAGGGGAAAAAGAACAAAGCTGTTATTGCTCTACTATCAGTGGATTGATTTATGCTTATTTGTAGTGAACTGAAGTTGGCTTTGCCTTTCTGGATTCCCTTTTACTGACAAAAGCACTTCAATATTTTTTACTGAGTATCCACTACTCCTTCATGTATTGCAGGTGGAATTGACAAGCCTGGTCAATGAGATTCACAGTAATTGATTCTAGGATGAATGTGTGACCCAATCCAAGCCAAGAACAATTAGCCTTATAAAGTTTGCATGGCACCATCAGGAAAAAAAATACATGCTCATTTTCTCTGAGGTTAATAAATCATAAAATGCAAGTTTTTATTTGTTGTTAGCCATCTCTGATACTTTGTGGAAGGGAACCTTCTCAGATTAAAACCAATATAGAAGGAAACAGAAAAAAGAGATGGGGAGCCAGTTAGAATGGGCATCATCAGAAAATCTACAAACAACAAATGCTGGAGAGGGTGTGGAGAAAAGGGAACCCTCTTGCACTGTTGGTGGGAATGTAAATTGATACAGCCACTATGGAGAACAGTATGGAGGTTCCTTAAAAAACTAAAAATAGAATTAGCATATGACCCAGCAATCCCACTACTGGGCATACACCCAGAGAAAACTATAATTCAACAAGACACATGCACCCCAACGTTCATTGCAGCACTATTTACAATAGCTAGGTCACGGAAGAAAACCTAAATGTCCATCGACAGATGAATGGATAAAGAAGATGTGGTACGTATGTACAATGGAACATTACTCAGCCATACAAAGGAACGAAATTGGGTCATTTGTAGAGACCTGGATGGATCTAGAGACTGTCATACAGAGTGAAGTAAGTCAGAAAGAGAAAAACAAATATCGTATATTAACACATATATGTGGAATCTAGAAAACTGGTACAGACGAACTGGTTTGCAAGGCAGAAAGAGAGACACAGATGTAGAGAATAAATGTATGGACACCAAGGGGGGAAAACGGGGGGTGGGTGGTGGGATGAATTGGGAGGTTGGGATTGACATATATACACTAATATATATAAAACAGATAACTAATAAGAACTTGCTGTATAGCAAAGGGAACTCCACTTTGCTGTATAGTAGAAACTAACACAACATTGTAAAACAGCTATACCCTGATTTAGAAAAAGAAAGGTAAATAAGTGGATACAGTAAAAGAAATGTAAAAAAAGAAAAGAAATGGGGAGAAATTATTTCTTGAAGATGTAATTTTACAGCCTCACTAGAGTCATGTCTGAAGTCCATCTAGTTATGGGCAGGCTTTCTAACAGAAAAACTTCTTTTTGTAAATAAGCCAGATTGAGTTGTATTTCAGTTTCCTGGACTCAAAAAAGAGTTCTGACTCATAAACTTTCCTATCAAAGCTCCAAACTGCCTCTTGTCTGTCCTCTCTTGACTCAGAACATGCTTTGTTTCTCATCTCTTTATTATTAATTTTTCTTTCTTGGAATTAGTAACAATATTTTGGGTTTATTACTTCAGCTCAGATCTGCAACTACTGGTGGGAATTGCTGTCCCCACTATACAAAGTTCTCAGCACACAAAGTCATTTGAGGAATTGTTCAATTGTCTTGCAAACCCCATTTCCCTACCCAAGCTTCTTTCTCATCTCAAGATACAAAATTTGAAGAAATCCACAGCAAGTCAGATAATTAACTGATGAAGTCATAAACAAAGAGGTGAGTTAAGAGCTCCTTAAGAGGCCAATGGATATTGGAAATGAGGGATAGGATGGAGCTTTTAAGGACTTTGGCTTTCCTTGGTACTCAGGTGAATAACTGCCATTAGGGGAAAGTTTTAGGGAAAGATAATATAATTCTAGATGTATGTCTTTCCATCTCAACTGCCCCAAAACTAGTTTAATTTATTCCTCCATGGATTATGATAATCTTATTACAGTTTCCTCACATCTACTCTTATTCCCTGCTACCTAAAGGCCAGCGAGAATTTTCATAATATAAGCCAGAATATGTAAACTCTGCTTAAAACACTTTAAAGACTTTCAACTATTATCAGCAGAAGAAAAAAAAATCATCATGTTAAGAAATTGAAGTCCAGAGAAATACTGTTTCAAAGGCACTGAAGAGTTGACCATCATCTAAGAAATACTTAGTTACATTATGGAAATTATATAAACAGCAACCATCAGTAGAATCTGACTCTCCCTACCCGTCAGGCTCAGTTGGCCAGACACGTCCCCTTCTAGTAAATCATTGCACCCTGGCAATCCCAGTTCCTCAGCACACCCACCTGCCTCCACTCCTGGGGCTTTTGATCATAATGCCCTTCACTCTGTTGGAGCAATCCAGCCTTCCATACCTTATTTCTCAAGTTATATTTTTACTTATTTTTCCCCAACATCCCTCACTAGAGCAATCCCCCTATTAAATCTTTAAATTATTTTGTAATTTTTACCAGATCTGTAGTTTTGTGACCAGTTATGTGATGATTTGATTACTTAAATTCCTTTCTCACTGAACTGTGTGTTCCATGAGGGCAGAGATCATTTAAGCTTTAGTTCACCATTATATTCAATGTCTTGTTAGTGTCTGGCTCGTTACAATTCCCTCATTTATATTTATTTCTTAAAGGAAAAGTGTTTTTTCAGAGTGTATATATTTTGTTAAAAACTATTTTTCTTTTGCTTGCTGTTGCATGTTTGAGGCCATAAGGAACAACATTTTTCAAAAAATGTTCTTCTCCCTCCTGTGTCTCTGCCTCAGTTTAATTTTTATATATCACTGAGATGAAATCCCTTCTTTTCTCCTTTGGCAATAAATGCTTGCAGCAAATATTAGTTAGGATTTTGAATCCTAAACATATTATGTAATGTTTGTGTGTAGTGCCATGGATGGTATTGCTCTCAATTCAGGCAGGATTACTGATACCATTTCTTTGATAGAGGAAGTTAATTTTTTTCACTACAATTTATTTACTCTGGAAATATCAGAAAACTTACTATTCAGAAGTTTCTTAATCTCTTGTCTTTTAAAATGACGATTTATGTGGTAGGAATGGTGGCACAAGAGAATGTCATTTATTTCTGCAAGGTTTATGTAATGGACAGAGTGCAGATAGCAGATAAAGCTGAATATTTGTGTCTGGGATAAAGAATATTTTAATTGCAAATTCACCAGTAGGGGAATTCTTGTCACTACCTTAGAGGAGAATAAATAGATGATCTCTTTACTTCTGCATGCATACTTATGAACTTTATCAGGGAACCAGGCTAGACATAACTGCACTCGGTTTAACTATTTCTATGCTTTCTGCCCCTAGAATTGTTATAGCTGACTCATTAGCTACAATATATCTGCTTTGGGGAGGTCTCCGTAGAATTTGTTAAAATGACACCTTTGCTAAATCAGGATGCCCAGTTTGCTCCACTGGAAAGTGATCTGCAGACAGAAAATACAAAGCTCACGCATGAGATTAAAAACACAAACAATATTTGTCAGGTTTTTTGCTGCCTGGATATACGGTGGAGATACGGTTTTTAATTTTCCAGATTATAGTGTTTATGATGTTTCAGGCACTATTCTATACACTATTAATTTATTGAATCCCCATAACAAGTTGTCAGGCATCACAACCCCTCAGAGGAGGAAACTGAGGCATAGAGAGGATAACTAGCCTGAGGTCACACAGCTACTGAGTGTTGGCACCAGGACCAGCAGACAGCAATCTGCGTCGGAGTCCATGCCCTTCCCCACTATCAGGCGTTGCCTCTCAAGTTTATTATAGGTTCATTTGGTGTTTTTGGACTGATCTCTAAAACCAAGCTTGGTTTCAACTCAGATTAAAAATAAAAAACTTAAGAAAGTACAATCCATTTGACATTCACTTTATCGGCATTCATCCACTTTGAAAAACTACCTGAAAGTGCACTGCTTGTTTCCTTGATTTTCCTTGTAGGCAAATAGAGAGGAGTGTACTTCCCAAGGTAGTTACAGCTTGATCTGTCTTCCCACACACAGTTCTCCCAATATGATGTTGACACTCTTTCCATGAGAGGTGAAGCTGACGTTGTCTCCCTTGGAATATGAGTGGATCTGTGCCTATAGTGGCACTGACCTAAGAAGAGGTCATTAAAGATGATATAACTTCTGCCTGGTCATCTTGAGGTGTTTGCTCTTGGAACACAGTCACTATGCTGCGCTGAAGCCTAGACCTCATGGAGAGGGCATGTGGATTTTTTCTGGTCATCAGCCTCAGCAGAGATCCCAGCCAGCAAACAACATCGGCCACCAGGCATGTGTGTGAAGACTACTCCAGATGACTCTTGTCCCCAGTTTTTGAGTCTTGCCAGCTAAGACCTCAACCATTGCAGATCAGAGATAAACTTCTTTCTGTGCCCTGTCTAAATTCCTGACCCATGAAGTCTGGAATATAATAAAGTTATTTATTTATGCCACTAGTTTTGTGTCAGTTTGTTACTCAGCAATAGATAGCTGGAACAATGAAATGGGGCTAATACCGCTGGCCTTTTATAAGGTATATAATTAATTTTTGAAGCAGTAATGTAATTGGAATTATTCATTATAGTTAAATCCTGGAAGAACTCTAAAATCACTTTAGGTCAAATGCATCTAATTTAAAAAAAATCAGAGTGGGAGTTTAAATTGAATTTTAGTGATGGTTTTTCACTTTTTTTTGCTGCTGATTAGTTACGTAATTTATGTTTTATCTCTGCTCAAATGTTTTGTGCCTCATTTTCTTTCTTTTTCAAATTCTCAACTGCTGACATCACGATGCTTTTATTATTGTGATTAATCATAAACTTTTGCAGAAAACAGTTCCTTGTATGGCCACATGACTATATTTTAGTGCTGACATGTTTACCAAATTTTAGATTCAAGGTCACTAGCACCTAAGATTGAAACTAATTTTATTTCAGATATTATCATTGGAAACTGCACCTTAATTAGGTATTTTTCCCAGCAATGGAGGGTATTCAATAGTCAGTATTTTGGGGGTGTGGAAGAGAAGAATCAGAGAAAATTTTGAGTGATTTTTCAATTTAAAAAAATCATGACAGTTGTGTTTGTGTGTGTGTGTGTGTGTGTGTGTGTGTGTGTGTGTGTGTGTGTGCTTTGAGACCTGATCTTCTGGGGCAGAGTATCTAAATCTGAGATTGTTCATGACTTAAAAGATTGGGATAATTTAAGTTTAATAGACCTGAGTTTTAGTGCAATTTTTAAGGTTTTCTTTGAATATATTACATACCTGATTAAAGACACATGAGTATTTTGTTTTGATATATGACTAATTATTTTTCAAGGATTCTAAATTTTTTCACCCTGTTGACAATTTCATGTGATATAATCATATGCTTTAATCTCCTAAACATATAACTCTCTTGACATTTTAAAAATGTGAGATTTAAAAGAAACAATCATTAACATATTTAAATAGCTATAATATTTTTTTCAGCTCATCATTACAAAATGGCAGATATTATGGATTCTAAAACAAAAGCTAGCAAGAGAAAGAAAAGTGGAGGTGAGAGATCTATATTGTATAACACACAAGAAAAAACCTTCATTAGTTCATGTGCTCAGCTATGTCCCAAAATAAGTGGACATATTAATTAAAATCTAACATAGATATAAAAAAATAATATTTTTAAGAGAAGTAGGAAACAGTCTGCTTTAAGCACTTCAGTTACATAAAGGGTATTAAGCACTTACTTTGAACAAGCAATTGTGATAAGTTTTGGGGACACAAAGAGACCCTTACCGTCAAAAAAATTAAGTTCTGCAGAGAGACACATTTGACATAAACACATAATGACAAGGCAATGTGCAAGTACACAGGTATTAAGTACAATGGTAAACAAAAATGTCCACGGGAACAAAAGTTCTCTGACTGGGGATCTCCCAAACAATTCTGGGGAGAAGATGATCCCTCATGAAAATTTTGAAGGTTGAGTTAGAAAAAGATGAAAGAAAGAATATTCCAGAAAGAAGTGGCAGCCTCATGAAATACATTCCAGATGAAGAATCATTTATGGGAGGAACTAGAAACAATTTAGCATGTTGGAGCATAAAATACGAATCAGGCTGCACGGGGGATAAAGCCTACGCCATATCAGGCATGATCCTGTATACTATAAGGAACTATGTCTTCTCATACGGTATGGGGAATAAAGCAACACTGAAGAATTTATGAGAAGGGAAGTGATAAGGTCAGATAGTTGTTTTAGGTAGATCACTGAAGCTTTGTAGAAACTGGTTATACATGGGGAGGAATTATTTCTGTAATTGAAGGCAGAGACTGAGGGTCTAACTAGAGCAAAGGAGGCCAGAGTAGAGTACAGATTCAAGAAATAGTGATTTTGTAAAGTTATCAGTTTTTGTAAAGTTTTGATTGAAAACCTAGTGGATGGGGAATGAAAACAAAAAGTAAAGAATAGCTTTCTGTTTTAAAACTTAAATTACAAAAACGAAGCAAAGCTGAACCCACTGAGTGATGAGGCTGGAGCCATTTCAGACAAGGTCTCATACACCATGTAAACTACAAAGCTTAAATGGATTTTAAATGATGTTGTCACTAACTGAGATAGAGAACATAGAAAGAGGCCCAATTGTGGAGAACAGTTTTGTTGTTAGCAATGATAAATTGACAGTTGTAAGGTCATGTTTTGAACTTCTGCCTGAGGTTCTTATGGAACAAAAGTGTGGAGAGTCATATATGCACCAAAGTTTAAGAAAGAAAGCAGGATTGGATATTCCAAATTTTGGAATAGTCAACATGAAAATATTAGTAAAAATAGACTACAAATAGAAAGTGAAAACAAAGAGAAAAGAAATGGGCATAAATGGGAACTCTAGAGATTCCAATAGTTAAAGTCACTGGTGTACTGGTAAATGTTTAACAACAGACTTTCTAGGAAAAAGAAAAATCATGTCTATAAGTATATACATTTACTATAAATTTTACTAATATAATGTGACAAAAGTTTTAAATAATAGTAAAATGTACAGTACTTATTACTGAAAATTATTCATAGTCAATCAATTCCCACAGAATGCTTTTGTTGATTTTTGCTGCACTCTTTGTATCCATAGCTAATCCATGGCAACAACTGATGAACGATTGTAGTTCCCATATGAATGCTCATTGATATTCTTCTTAAGTAGTAAGTTGAAAGTGAAACAATGAAGTTGTATCTTGGAACCTTACTCATGTCAATAATGTGAGACTTCTTTGCTGAATCAAAAAATAGTTTTTGAATACAGTTAAGAATATTTTCTCATTTTTGTGTTGTTGACAATGTAATGGTTACACACACAGACTTTTAAGTTTAAACTGTATTATTAACATTTCTCCAACACCTTTTTAAGTTTAGAAAATCAACAAAGCAAGTGATCAGGACTTAATTTGTAGTAAGTTCTGATTTCCATGGTGTAAATACTTCCATCATGGCCAATTTTAAGATTTCAACATATTGTCACATAATGCAGCACTGAAAAGAGATATGAAGTTGCACATTTATAATATACAGATAAAATAGCATGGCATTGGTTAAAATGCAAACAGAGAAGAGAGACCCCTGAAAGAAACAGAAAATATGAAAGAATACAATTGGAGAATATATTTGCAGGCAAAAAGTTTAGAAGAGGAGATGTGATGTTTAGGGAGAACAAAATGATCAGTAGTTAAGTCCAGTTAATAAGGTCTCAAAACTTTCTTGCCTTGACAAATAACAAGTTTTGCTGAACAAAGACAAAGCTTAAGAAATATCATTAAGGTGGGGAAATGGTAGAAATAAACTGGATATAAAGGTTGTTTGTTTTTTGTTTAGTTTTCATGGGAAAACTTTAGTAAACTGAATAGGAGCTGTCTGGGAAGAAGGAATTCTTGGTTACTTGTAAGGAAATCTAATGTACATTTGACACACAAAACAATGTATTGTAACATGATTTTACAGAATTGTCATGATGTACCTTACAAAGACCATACATAACCAGCTAGAGATAGTAACATTTAACACCTTATGCAAAGACATATTAAGAGGTAAACTATAAAATTTAAGGTGTCAATGCTTACATCTATATCCTCCAAGGTGAGAAGTTCTGCTATTAGGTGTTCATTATTCTAGTATGCTTTTCTTTTAAAAATAAATCTTTATTATAGTAATAAACCAACTTTTATGATATTGATCTATGGAAGTAGAAGCTATGGAAAATAAAGGTGCTAATGAAATGAAACTGTGTCCTAGAAGGGAGAGGAAGGAATACTAAATCTAAACTTTTCTGAACTTTCTGATGAAGGATGATGAGGGTCTTCATTTGCATACCAATTTTATATATGAAATTATTATTTTAATCACATAAATACATGCGTTATTATACATTAGACATATATTCCTCCATTAATCCTTTTCAAAAATCAATCAGGTCACATGTCATATGTTTTGATCTTTTCCACACTTCAGATTATATTTTTGATCAAAATGAGTTGTTAAATCCTTTGGTGATTAAAAATGCCATTTGCATTATTTACTTACAAAAATATGACCTATGAAGTCACACAGAATAGGGTTAACAAGATATTAAGCTTGGATCAGTGAACCACTTAATTTTGCATTATTTGATACTTCACTCTACAATGAAGGTATTAAGATTTGCACTGTATCTCTCAATATAATGATGCACATGAAAGCATGTTGACATTATTTTGACAGATACATGGCAGGTATGTGAATACATTAACATAAAATATTATCCGGGCTTTCCTTTTGCATAATAGTTCATTATAGTTTCCCTGTTAGTGTTTCTCCCTTCTTTGCTGACATGACAACTAAGGCAGAGCTTCCTTCTATATAATTATCAAGGAATGTCTACATGTCTATAGGTATAAACTTAGCTAAAATCACGTATGATAGGATCAGTAAAACCCCCTATGATAGAGCATAACATAGGGTCTTGTACATTTGAATATGTCCAGAGGTCTTCTTGGTAGCAAATTTGCAAGAAGTTATCCCTACTGTCAATTGATATATAAGAAATTTGCTCATTGCAAATAAGGACCCTGCTGTATACCCTATTTATAGTCCTAACATTGTCTAACATATATTTAAGCACAGTGTTGTCAATTAACATTTAATTAATAAGATGATATAGTATATCACAATTAGTATTTGGAGTAACAATATGTTTGTGTTTTGCTGCACAATTGCATCCTGGGGTGTGGCACAGTCCCCGCTTGGCCATTTAGAAGCCACTGGACCTGATACACTTACTCAGGCTCTCTGGGCCACTAGTTCCCTCATCTTTAAAACGGGGATAATGCCTATTTCATCCAGCTCTAAAGATTTCATAAGAAGTTGTGCATAAAATGTTTAGCACAGCTCCTGACTTAAAGTTAGCTTTCAATAAATATTAATTCTTTCCTGGCCCATCATTCTCCAGAAGTTGAATTATACACATGCATTATAGGCAACATAATTAATAGCTGATGCTGCTAACATCTTAAAAGTATTAGTTACAGGAACATCTTATATTCTATAAATGCCAGAGGATAACAACAACATCTTTAAGGCAAATGTGCTCAAATGACTCGTGACAGCAATCTTACTACTAGGAAATAAATTATAATAGTAGTAATTTTCCTATGAAATTAGAAACCTTTTCATAAAAGAACAGTTCTTTTATCTTTTTTTTTTTTTTTGCGGTGCGTGGGCCTCTCACTGTTGTGGCCTCTCCCGTTGCGGAGCGCAGGCTCCGGACGCGCAGGCTCAGCGGCCATGGCTCACGGGCCCAGCCGCTCTGCGGCACGTGGGATTTTCCCGGACCCGGGCACGAACCCGTGTCCCCTGCATCGGCAGGCGGACTCTCAACCACTGCGCCACCAGGGAAGCCCAGTTCTTTTATCTTTAACTTCATAAATCATGGCATATAATGTGCTCTCAATTTGAAAATAAAGACTTTCATTGGTAGCTGTTGAAAATTATAATGTTGGTAACTGCAGCACTGGAAAGAATGCCACTTTAAAGAAATCTGCATTTTTCACTGGGATTAACTACTTTTCCCTACATAAAAGAGAATTTAAACAGTTATATTATAAAATCTTCTCTCTGGTATTCTGTTCTTGAGGGACTTTCTGATCTCAACTGATTTCTGATGATGTCAATAGTGTTTTACTGTCTGTACGTTGCATGCATCTAAATAAATGAATAGTCCTCACGCTGCTTTTGTTTCTGCCATTCTTTCAAGTAACTAGATCCCATGCCTGACACTGGTCCCAGAAGCTTTGTTCTCCTGAGAATAAATAGATTAAAAGACTCTTTACTCTGGATGGATCTTTGATAGACTACTTGTAGTAATGGTCAGAAAAGGATTTTTAAATGATGGTTTGGGAAAATACATGCAAGTTGATTATTTTTTGAATTTCATATATTTTTATTGTCCATGTTTTGGATAACTTGAAAATACTGCTATTTGCCTGAAAATATATTTATGAGTGTTTATGAGTGGGATTCTTACCCAGTTCTTACTTTCCTCCCTATTTTTACATCTTTCAGACCTGAATCATGGTCTAAAGGCTCTCCCTGCCTACTTCAGCTCCCATCCCTTTATTCTTCACAAATATTTCCCCCAATAAATTTCTTGTATCTTCACATGAGTTTTTAGAGGACTCAAACACATGCAAATAGAGTCAGGAGTGGTCCAATAAAATAGGCAGTAAGATGGGGTTTGGGGAATTGCAAAGGGGCCCTATCTTGAGTGGAATATGAGGCACTAATAGTTCCCAGTACAAGATGATTGCCCAACTGCTAAAGATTTCACCAGTGGTGGACTTGGTAAATAGTCTGGTAGAAGAAAAATCTTTGTTGATATGACGACTCAGGCATTTGGAGAATATGTGGGTGAACTATGCCTCCAAGGACAATGGAACTGGCAGGTTATTACTGAGTTACGTGGCCAGTCTAAACAGATGATGAAAAACCAAGCATTGTTTGAAACAGTTAAAGCCAGAGAGACAGAGAATATCTTCAGAAGCTTAAGAAGAAGTCTTTATCACCAGCAGACAAAAAGCTGAGGAGCAGTTGCAGGATTTGACAATGTTGCAAAACTCCAGCAACACTTAAATGCTCAGCCACGGCAAAATCAGGGGCCTGGTTGGAAAAAACTGGGACCCTGAAACATAGGCTGGATTCCCTCGAGGATTTATGCTCTGTTGGCTGCCTTGAGTCCTCAGTGTTAGTAGAGGTAGCTCACCCTTCCTCAATGAAAGGTACCACTTCACTGTTCAGGATGTACTGAGGAGGACCCATCCTCTCCACCCTAAGGCAAGAGGCGTCCCCTCAGGAGATGTCCCTCACCTGGCTGCTAGGCCTGTGGCTAGTGTTAAGTTTCAGCTGGGGACATGCTGCAACTCATAAGGAAACACAGAAATTATACACCATGGTACGTCCAAGAATGATTTAGCATGTGCCATCAGGAGCCAGAGGAATATTCCTGGGAGTGCTTGATCAGAATATAAGATTGGATAAGCGTGAATTTGTTGAATTATGGGCACTTTCTTGGAACACAGGACTTAATAAGCCATCAAGGACCCCAGGGATTGGGGCAAACTCACTGTTAAGATGATGATCCATGCTGAGTGAAGTGGAAGAGGTACTGAAAAGCCAAGTAGATAAAGGCTGGCCTTTCACCAGCCTTCATAATAAGCTGTTCTGGAACTTGCATCACGAGCACATAAACGGAGTGTCCAATAATGGCTGGTATAGAAGCCACGCATAGGCTCAATGTCATAGACTCCCACTCACCGAAGTCAACCAAGCATAAATGACTCAATGTCCAATATGTTAACAACAGAGGCTAATGCTGAGCCCCCAACTGGGTACTTTTCCATGAGGTGAGAAACCAACTCCTTAGTCACAATTCTACCACATTGTGTCACTTCTACCCTAGAGTGTCAGTGGTTTGTCCTTTTGGAATAGATAACTATTCTAGTATGAATTTGACTCTCCTGCCTGCGAAGCCTTAGCCAGTAACACAGTCTGGGAGATTATGCAATGCCTTATCTACAGACAGGGAATCTCACTGCCTAGTATCTAATCAGGGGACTCACATTATAGTAAAACAGGTGTGAGAGTGTGACCTGTGATAACAGGGTTCACTGACTGTATCACAAACCACCCCCTCCAGGAGCAGACATTCTCACAGAGGGCTGAAATGGCTAACCAAGACACAGCCAAGATGCTATCTTAGAAGCAATACTCTGCTATGATGAGGTATCATCCTTCAGGAGTAAGACATGTACTAAATCAAAGAGCTCTAAATGTGTTTGGTGCCGCCAATAGGAAGAATATGTGGGTCTTAGAGTCAAGGGATACACTATGGTCTGAGTGTTTGTGTTCTTTTAAAATTCATATGTTAAAATCCTAATGCCCAATGTGATGTTATTAGAGGGTGGGTCCTTTGGAAGGTGCTTAGGTCATGAGGGTAGAGCCCTCATGCATGAGATGAGTGCCTTATAAAAGAGGCTCCAGAGAGATCCCTAGCCCCTTCCATATGTGAGGATAAACAGAAGTCTATCAGTTCCACCCCACAACCTCAGAAGAGGGCCCTTACCCAACCATGCTGGCACCCAGATCTCAGACTTACAGTCTCCAGAACTGTGAGCAATATATTTCTGCTGTTTATAAGCTTCTCAGTCTGTGGTATTTTGTTATAGCAGCCTCAACAGACTAAGGCGGGGTAGAAGCAAGAGTAGACCTACTAATTATCACTCCCTATGACTCATTGGAGGATCTGATGTACCTTATACCTCAAACTCACAGCTCTGAAAGTGGGAATCCTCAAAGGGGGCACACGGAAAAGAAATATGTAGTAAAGGAACCATTGTATTTTTTTTTCTTTTTTTGCGGTACGCGGGCCTCTCACTGTTGTGGCCTCTCCCGTCGTGGAGCACAGGCTCCAGACGCGCAGGCTCAGCGGCCATGGCTCACAGGCCCAGCCGCTCTGCGGCATGTGGGATCTTCCCGGACCGGGGCACGAACCCGTGTCCCCTGCATCGGCAGGCAGACTCTCAACCACTGCGCCACCAGGGAAGCCCCATTGCATTTTAAGTTAGAACATATGCCAGGCCACCATGGACATTTTGTGTCCAGGGAAACGGAGTCACCAAGTCGGCAGGGATAATTGACCCCGATCAGCAGGAGGATGTAGGACTGTTTTCACACAATGGGGGCATAAGAATACATGTGGAAGCCAGGTGATCCACTAGGTACTCCTTCACCCAACTGAGAACGGACACGTTCAACAATCTGCACTGGGCACCTCTAGCTACTCCCTCACCTAATTAATAGACAATAGACACATTCAACAACCTGCACTGGGAAGCGTGTGACTATCAAAGGTTCAGATCCCACCCCCAGGAATGGAGGATTGTGTCACATCACCAAATAATCCATCAGAACATGCTAAAGTGATGACAGAGGCTGAGGGGTGTTTAGAATGGCTAGTGGACAAAAGGGAAGATGAGTATTAGCTTTATTCCCAAGACAAATTGCAGTGACAGAGGTCATAGTTCATCTCCCTAACCTCCCTTTCTACAAATTCTTTCAGGAAGAGAAGCCAAAGGGAACACTAGAAGAACGGATTTCCAAACTTGAAAGGAAAAGTGGCCTCTACAGTGGCTCCACTCAGGTCTCTTTCAAGAGAATCTGATGCTATGGCCATGACTGACCTACAGCCCAGCTTCCATTCTTTGATCCGTTATTGTATTTACACTCAGGCCACACTTTCCCTGGGTTGCAACCAGCCCATGGTGAAGCATGACAGTGCACTATTGTCAGCCCCTTCCTGCCAGGTGCAATATTTCTTCAATGGGAAAATTTTGCTTTGAGATTCCTCATCAGTCTGGCCAAGACTTTCTAGAGCTGTGCTACAATAAGGCCCTTTCTACCCAATCGTTACTTTACTCTCTCCTTTTACAGATGAGACCTGCCTACCCCTGATCCCTTTATTTTTATCTTTCATAAGCAGTCTTCCAAATAAATTTCTTACACATCAAATCCCAACTTGGCTTCTGCTTCTTAGAGGATTCCAACTGAAACAGTGGTTATCGGACCCTCATGTGTACTATTTCTGTTTATTATATTTTTGCACTTACCACAGGATATTAAAATGCATTTGTTTGCATGTCTGTGCCCCTACTGGACTAGGTGATCTTAGACTATCTGGTAAATGAGAGTGGGACTTGCACAATCTAACATATGCTGAGTAATACGTGTTTCTTGGCTACTGTTTTATCAAATTTATATGTTCTGACAAGCATACCTATATCAAATTTAGCATTCATCATATTGTATTATCACATTGCATAATTACTAATGAGGCTTTCTCCTATGACCACCACTATGAGCCATTTAGAGTAAAGATTCTTCTTATTCATCTGTATTCCCAGAATATAATGCCACATAGTAGCTGCTAAATAAATATTAAAATTAATATTTTCTTATTGTTGAATATAATTGTTTAAAATGAACCACATTTAAACATTTGTTTCAACATTGATACTTCTTAATTTAATATGTATTAGTTATAGATACTTCTTAATAATTGCCTACTAGTATTTATTGAAACATAGTTTTAAATGTTGTATTCTAATAGATGTTAAAGATATACCACCTTACATATTAATATTACTCTCATCTCTATTGGCTTCTCTTTTTTTTTTTTTTTTTTTTTTTTTGCGGTACGCAGGCCTCTCACTGCTGTGGCCTCTCCCGCTGCGGAACACAGGCTCCGGACGCGCAGGCTCAGTGGCCATGGTTCATGGGCCCAGCTGCTCCACAGCATGTGGGATCTTCCCAGACCGGGGCATGAACCCGTATCCCCTGCATCAGCAGGCGCACTCCCAACCACTGCGCCACCAGGCAAGCCCCTTGGCTTCTCTTTTAACATTGAAAAATAAAACAAAGAAGCAACAACATAAAATTTTTGAATCACTATATTGTACGTCTGAAACTAATATAATACTATAAATCAACTATATCTCAATAAAAAAAAATAACAACTCATTTGTAGATAAATCATACATTTTCTTTAAAAACAGCATGAATCACTTATAAAATGGCAAAAGTAAAAAATTTGTTCATATATTATGATCATTAAAATTATATAATAATAAACATTAAAATATAATATTTAGTAATTTGCTAGTCTGAAATATTTTCACTTCAACTTGCTTCTTTGTATCACAGAAAAATAATGACATGATTAAAACTCCTAAAAAGAGCAACAACAATAAAATGAAGAAATCAAAAAATAAAAAGATCATATCAGTCTTATATAGAAAGGACAAAATATTTCCTTTGATTATTTCTAACAAATTACCACATCATTGCTCTTACTGTCACAATTAAATATTTTACCTTACTGGCCTTAACTTCCCATATTTCTTTACTGATAAACTATGGATTGGGCCACCATTATTCTATTGAATCTATTCTTTTAAGGATCAAAAATAGCTGCTAATATTAATTCCCAGAGAGTGTTAAAAATTCACTACTGGGCTTCCCTGATGGCACAGTGGCTAAGAATCCACCTGCCAATGCAGGGGTCATGAGTTTGAGCCCTGGTCCAGGAAGATCCCACATGCCGCGGAGCAACTAAGCCCCTGCACCACAGCAAATGAGCCTGCGCTCTACAGTCCGCGAGCCACAGCTCCTGAGCCCATGCGCCTAGAGCCCATGCTCCACAACAAGAGAAGCCACCGCAATGAGAAGCCCACGCAGTGCACAAAGAGTAGCCCCCACTCACCACAACTAGAGAAAGCCCACGTGCAGCAACGACAACCCAACATAGCCAAAAATAAAATAAATAACATAAATAATTTTTTAAAAAAATTCACTACCATGAGGCTCTGTGGCATAGGAACATGGGATATATGAAGTGGGAAAGGGGAATAGTAATGGAATAGAGAATATCACCATATGAAGTAAACATTTTAAGAATAAAAGGTATATGGTTTAAAAAGCTAGTAAATGATTAAATTAGAGGGGACAATACCAGCTAAGCTCAAACATCGGTATGGTAGACACAATTTAGTTCTTATTAGCCATCAGTTTAAACAATAAATACATGGTAAAAACATTTTTAAAATGAGCCATCTCTGTGAACAAGGTACATTTAGTAGCACAATGTACAAACAGCAGAAACACCAGGTATTATATAACTCCTAACTTTTCACTGCTTCAGTTGAAAAGTGTCTCAGTTTGCCTGTCTTGTCATTTTCAACACTCCAGCTTAAGTTCAATTACCTCTTATTTGTGACACATAATGTACCTTCCAATCCAGCCTTTTTGCTTCTAGATTTTTCCTCATACATTTTCAACCATGTCATACAAGCTGACTTTCTAAATCTGATTATGTTAGTCCTCCTCTCAAAAATCTTCAGGGTTTTCTCTTTCACCTTGTGGGTAAAAATATCCAAATTCCACAATACAGGATTCAAGGATTTTATAATTCATTTTCAGCCTGCATTTTCATCTTGACCTCAGGTCATATTTCTCAATACTTTGCATGCTGAGCTTGCGGTTTCTCCCCAAATTCTCATTAATTCCTTCTCACCTTAGCTTAATCTATTCCATCTATCTGAACTCTCCTTTTTCTCTGATTGTTGAGTGACACCTCACTTACCCTTCAGCAACAGCTGGAATGTAGGTCCTCAATGAAGTTTATCTAGAACGAATGCTGGCAAGTGTAACTAACTGCATGCTATTAACACAAGCACTGATGAACGTTTTCAGTACCTCCAGGAGATGGTTCAATCCTAAGGTAAATGGCTATGTTTGAATCCCTTTTCTTAGCTCAGTGCCTAACATAAAATAAGCCATGAGCAAATATGTATTATATTTAATGAATAGGTGAATTCTCTGTCTCATCATATTGTCTGTAGTTTAAATTTTGAGCATAGGATTAATAAACGCATAGCTCTGGTTTTGTAAAATTCAAGCTGAGGATTGGGTTAAGGGAATGGTTAGACCCACCAGAGAGGTCTGATCATTCTGTGGCGCAGGCTAACTACAAATGTGGTCTCCAGGGCTGGTTCTGGTGAAGTACAAGGAGGGCAGGGTCACATTAGCTTCTGGAGGGTTTTTGAACAATTATGGTTTTGTACAAAGAAGTTGATCCAAACATGCCACAAAGTGCCTATACAGATAGAAAAGTTGGGAATGATAGAAACTGTTGAAGGAAAATCAAAATGGAGTTCGTATTGCTAAGAGAGCTCTCTAAAATGTAGCTGGGAGGCCACTGAGGAAGTGTAACTTATGCATGTCTCAGCCTGGAAGGAATCTGAACTTTTGACCACTTATTATCCTAATGAAGACATCCAGAACATCTGCTAGAAACTCAAGATACTTATCAGAACCTTATGGTAAAATACCTTGTGGCAGTCTATCTTCTTATTGGACCCCTACCCTAAAACAACTTGTGATTCCTTAAGAACAAATATTTTCTCACTCAGCTCAATTACAATTCTCACCAGGCAACTTTTAATAACGTTGTAGCTTTTTGTCTTTATAAGCCCCTGACTCTTTCTCTTTCTCTTCCTCAAAACATTCTTTGGGTTTTACTGTACTCTGTGTCTCCAGAACTGCAATTCTTTTTTGTTTTTGTTTTTTGAAGTATAGTTGATTTACAATATTTTGTTAGTTTCAGGTGTATAGCAAAGTGAGTTGGATATATATATATATGTGTGTGTGTGTATATATATACATAATTTTCATATCCTTTTCCATTATAGGTTATTACAAGATATTGAATATAATTTCCTGTGCTATACATTAAGTCCTAGCTGTTTATCTATTTTATATATAGTAGCATGTTCATCTCATACTCCTAATTTATCCCTCCCCACACTTTCCCCTTTGGTTACCATAAGTTTGTATTCTATGTCTATGAGTTTGTCTCTGTTTTGTAAATAAGTTCATTTGTATTATTTTGTAAATAAGTTCATTTGTATTTTTTTTGTAAAAAATACAAGTGATATCATATAATATTTGTCTTTCTCTGTCTGACTTACTCTACTTAGTATGATAATCTCTGAACTGCAATTCTTAAGACCGCAAATAAATATTTTTTTATTTGCAGCCTCTTGCATTATTTTTTTTGTTGACAAAACACAGATACCATGATTTCCATAATCCCACAAAAGGGGTCATCTTGACAATCTTGGGGTCAATAAATGCATGGAATGGGATCCAGAAAAAATAATTTTAGTCAGGAGTGAGGGTTGAAATAAAAAGAATGGCTTGGTATCAGCAAATAATGGCTGTCCCTTTCCTGAAAATCAGAAAGAATTTAGTGAGAAAAGAAAAGAAGTTTTAACTGCATCTTTCCTGTACTCCTCAGGGATTCGTGTGCCCTCTCCTCTGTTGGAATTTCTTAAGGGAGCCATGACAAATTCTGATGACTCACACAGAATGAAACTAAGAAAACATTCCATATATTTGGAATAAGAGCTACCTTCCTTTCTCTGTACCAGACAAATTAACCATTTTGAAAATTTTAAAGGATTAGCATCATTTTCTGAATGATTTTTATTTAGTCTCTGTAAAATCACACAATAGAAAAAAATGTCTCTACGTAGTGCCAGAGGTGGATCTCAAACTCATGACTCTTGTTCCCTTTCTATAATGTAACTACACCAAATATTAATAATAGTCTAATAAAGGGGTTGGCGAACTGTGGCCCATGGGCCAATCCAGCTTGCTGCCTCTTTTGGTAAAGTTCCTTGGAACACAGCTATGCTCATTTGTTTACATATCACCTATGAGTGTTTCCATGTGACAAGAGCAGAGTTACCTAGCTGCAGCAGAGACCATCTGGTGCTCAGAACCTAAAAGATTTACTCTCTGGCTCTTTAAGAAAATGTTTGCCAACCTCTGATCTAAACCACCAGTCTTCTTTCCCACTTCAGTTTCCTTGCAGCTACCCACTCTCTGGCAGCAAACACACTCTCCTATAGAACATACATATTGGAAGGAGACAGAGACCTTTATACTCCAGCAGACTGTGCACTTGTATTTGTTATTATTCACTTTTTATTCACAAACTAAACTTTCCTTAAGGAGACGGTTTTCGATGCTTTAGAAGCCATTAAGGAAACGTAATATACATTATAAGTTGGACACTGGGTAAACATTGTAGCATCACTGTTATTGGCAGTGACTAGAATAACTGATAGTCTGGGATCTACTTCAGAGACTGGCTTCAAATGTTTCATGAGGGGTCTGCAAAGTAAGGTGTACATCTTTAAGATTAGACAATTTTGTATTGATTTCTTTACAGATTACTTCTTTTTATCACAATTTGCAACCACAATTCTCATCTTTGTGATGAAAATTTTGCCTGAGAATCCTCTCCAGAAGATCCCTTCACCATCTGAGTTGACAATAATGAGCACATTGGCTAAGAAATGAAAATAACGCCTTCATTGGAAACAAAAACAAAAACACCTGAGAAATAATACTTGAATAGCTGCTCTGAAAGAGCAGAGTTATCTTTCATCTGGAGAAAAAGAAGAGAGTAAAATGAATCATGATGACTGGATAGAAAGAAATGTGGCAATGAAGAAAGTAAGTTAGCTTCTCAGTTGTAGATATAAAGATGAGGATGGCAAGGCAAGAAAGAGTAACATGGAAAAGACCAATCAGAATTATGTGACAGGAGGAACTGAAAGAGACCATGTTCACCTGAACCTCAAACCCTGATGACATTAGACAGAAAATAAAACACAAATTCAATTGGAGCCTTGCAAAAGTGGGAAAAGCACCTGTGCTGCTTGGTGAGGTCAGCTGTTAAGGACGATGTTATCGGCAATCTTCTGCTGGACTCCCTTTGAAGCTACTGAGATTAAGGAGTAGAAGAATAGGAGGGGGACCTTCAAGATGGCACAGGAGTAAGACGTGGAGATCACCTTCCTCCCCACAAATACATCAAAAATACATCTACATGTGGAACAACTCCTACAGAACACTTACTGAACGCTGGCAGAAGGAAAAAAGCCTGGAACTGCCTAAGAGGCAAAAGACCATTGTTTTAGGGTGCGTGAGGAGAGGGGATTCCTTTCCTGTCTGCACAAAGAAGGCAGAGCACCACCTAAATGAGCTCCAGTGATGGGCGCAACCCGCAGCTATCAGCTCGGACCCCAGAGATGGGCATGAAACGCTAACTCTGCTGCTACCGCAGCCACCAAGAATCCTGTGTGCAAGCACAGGTCACTATCCACAACTCCCCTCCCAGAAGCCTGTGCAGCCCGCCACTGCCAGGGTCCGGTGATCCAGGGACAAGTTCTCCGGGAAAACATACGGTGTGCCTCAGGCTGTTGCAAGGTCATTCCAATTATAACTACTGTACCCCTCCCTCCCCCCAGCCTGAATGAGTCAGAGTCCTCTAATCAACCGCTGCTTTAACTCTTTCCTGTATGGGTGGGAACAGATGCCTGAGTGCGACCTACACGCAGAGGTGGGTTCAAAACCAAAGCTGAACCCCAGGAGCTGTGCGAACAACGAAGAGAAAAGGACATTTCTCCATGCAGCCTCAGGGGCAGTGCATTAAATCCCAACAATCAACTTGATGTACCCTGCATCTGTGGAATACCTGAATAGACAATGAATCATGCCAAAATTGAGGCAGTGGATTTCGGGAGAAACTGTAGACTTGGGGTTTGCTGTCTGTGACTGATTTGTTTTTATGTTTATCATAGTATATTTTATAGCGCTTGTAATCATTGGTGGATTTTTTTATTGGTTTGGTTTCTCTCCTTATTTTTTTTATGATTTTTTTTTTTACTTTAATAATTATTATTATTACTTTTTTCTTTCTTTTTTTCTCCCTTTTCTTCTGAGCCATGTGGCTGACAGGGTCTTGGTGCTCCAGCCTGGTGTCAGGCCTGAACCTCTGAGGTGGGAGAGGTGAGTTCAGGACACTGGACTCCCAGAGACCTCCCAGCCCCACGTAATAGTTGGCGAGAGTTCCCCCAGAGATCTCCATCTCAATGCTAAGACCCAGCTCCACCCAATGGACAGCAGACTCCAGTGCTGGATGCCCCATGACAAACAACTAGGAAGACAGGAACACAACCCCACCCATTAGCAGAGAGGCTGCCTAAAATCATACTAAGTTCACAGACACCCCCAAAACACACCACCAGAAGTGGCCCTGCCCATCAGAAAGACAAGATCCAGCCCCACGCACTAGAACATAGGTGCCAGTTCCCTTCACCAGGAAGCCTACACAAGGCACCGAACTAACCTTATCCACTGGGGGTAGACACAAAAAACAATGGGAACTATGAACCTGCAGCCTGCGAAACAGAGACCCCGAACGCAGTAAATTAAACAAAATGAGAAGACAGAGAAATATGCACCAGATGAAGGAGCAAGGTAAAAGCCCACCAGGCCAAACGAATGAAGAGGAAATAGGCAGTCTACCTGAAAAAGAATTCAGAGTAATGATAGTAAAGATGATCCAAAATCGTGGAAATAGAATGGAGAAAACACAAGAAACGTTTAACAAGGACCTAGTATAACTAAAGAGCAAACAAACAATGATGAACAAATAAATGAAATTTAAAATTCTCTAGAAGGAATCAATAGCAGAATAACTGAGGCAGAAGAACGGATAAGTGAGCTGGAAGATAAAATGGTGGAAATAACTGCCAGGGAGCAGAATAAAGAAAAAAGAATGAAAAGAATTGAGGACAGTCTCAGAGACCTCTGGGACAACATTAAAAACAAAAACATTTGAATTACAGGCGTCCCAGAAGAAGAAGAGAAAAAGAAACAGTCTGAGAAAATATTTGAAGAGATTATAATTGAAAAATTCCCTAACATGGGAAAGGAAATAGTTAATCAAGTCCAGGAAGCACAGATAAATCCAAGGTGAAACACACCAAGACACATATTAATCAAACTATCAAAAAATAATAGAAGAAAAAATATTAAAAGGGAAAAGCAACAAATAACATACTAGGGAATCACCATAAGGATAACAGTTGATCTTTCAGCAGAAACTCTGTAAGCCAGAAGGGAGTGGCAGGACATATTTAAAGTGATTAAAGGGAAAAAAACTACAGCCAAGATTACTCTACCAAGCAAGGATCTCACTCAGATTCGATGGAGAAATGAAAACCTTTATAGACAAGCAAAAGCTAAGAGAATTCAGTACCACCAATCCAGCTTTACAACAAATGCTAAAGGAACTTCTCTACGAAGGAAACACAAGTGAAGGAAAAGACCTACAAAAACAAATCCAAAACAATTAAGAAAATGGTAATAGGAACATACATATCGATAATTACCTTAAATGTAAATGGATTAAATGCTCCAACCAAAAGACATAGACTGGCTGAGTGGATACAAAAACAAGACCCATATATATACTGTCTACAAGAGACCCACTTCAGACCTAGGGACACATACAGACTGAAAGTGAGGAGATGGAAAAAGATATTCCATGCAAATGGAAATCAAAAGAAAGCTGGAGTAGCCATTCTCACATCAGACAAAATAGACTTTAAAATAAAGACTATTACAAGAGACAAAGAAGGACACTACATAATGATCAAGGGATCAATCCAAGAAGAAGACACAAAATTGTAAATATTTATGCACCCAACATAGGAGCACCTTAATACATAAGGCAAATGCTAACAGCCATAAAAGGGGAAACTGACAGTAACACAATCATAGTAGGGGACTTTAACACCCCACTTTCACCAATGGACAGATCATCCAAAATGCAAATAAATAAGGAAACACAAGCTTTAAATGACACTTTAAAAAGGATGGACTTAATTGATATTTATAGAACACTGCATCCCAAACAACAGAAAACACCTTCTTCTCAAGTGCTCATGGAACATTCTCCAGGATAGAACATATCTTGAGTCACAAATCAAGCCTTGGTAAATTTAAGAAAATTGAAATCGTATGAAGTATCTTTTCCGACCAAACGATATGAGTAGATATCAATTACAGGGAAAAAAACTGGAAAAAATACAAACACATGGAGGTTAAACAATACACTACTAAATAACCAAGAGATCACTGAAGAAATCAAAGAGGAAATCAAAAAATACCTAGAAACAAATGACAATGAAAACAAGACGACCCAAAACCTATGGGATGCAGCAAAAGCAGTTCTAAGAGGGAAGTTTACAGTAATACAATCCTACCCCAAGAAGCAAGAAACATCTCAAATAAACAACCTAACATTACATCTAAAGCAATTAGAGAAAGAAGAACAAAAGAAAACCCAAAGTTAGAGAAGGAAATAAATTATAAAGATCACATAAGAAATAAATGAAAAAGAAATGAAGGAAACAATAGCAATGATCAGTAAAAATAAAAGCTGTTTTTTTGAGAAGATAAACAAAATTGATAAACCATTAGCCAGACTCACAAAAAAAAAGGGAGAAGACTCAAATCAATAGAATTAGAAATGAAAAAGAAGTAAAAACTGACACTGAAAAAATACAAATTATCATGAGCGATTACTACAAGCAACTATATACCAATAAAATGGACAACCTGGAAGAAATGGGAAAATTCTCAGAAAAGCACAACCTTCTGAGACTGAACCAGGAAGAAATAGAAAATACAAACAGACTAATCACAAGCACTGAAATTGAAACTGTGATTAAAAATCTTCCAACAACCAAAAGCACAGGATCAGATGGCTTCACAGGTGAATTCTATCAAACATTTAGAGACAAGCTAACACCTATTCTTTTCAAACTCTTCCAAAATATAGCAGAGGGAGGAACACTCCCATTCTATGAGGCCACCATCACCCTGATACCAAATCCAGACAAAGATGTCATAAAAAAAAAAAACTAGGGCTTCCCTGGTGGCGCAGTGGTTGGGAGTCCGCCTGCCAATGCAGGGGACGCGGGTTCGTGCCCCGGTCTGGGAGGATCCCACATGCTGCGGAGCGGCTGGGCCCATGAGCCATGGCCGCTGAGCCTGTGCGTCCGGAGCCTGTGCTCCGCGGCGGGAGAGGCCACAGCAGTGAGAGGCCCGCATACCGCAAAAAAAAAAAAAAAAAAGAAAGAAAGAAAACTAAAGGCCAATATCTCTGATGAACATAGATGCAAAAATCCTTAACAAAATACTAGCAAACAGAATCCAATAGCACACTGAAAGAATCATACACCATGATCAAGTAGGGTTTTATCCCAGGAATGTAAGGATTCTTCAATATATGCAAATCAATCAATGTGTAACACCATATTAACAGACTGAAGGATAAAAACCATATGATCATCTCAATAGATGCAGAAAATGCTTTCAACAAATTCAACACCCATTTATGATAAAAACTCTCCAGAAAGTAGGCATAGAGGGAACCTACCTCAACATAATAAAGCCCATATATGACAAACCCACAGCCAACATCATTCTCAATGGTGAAAAACTGAAACCATTTCCTCTAAGATCAGGAACAAGACAAGGTTGCCCACTCTCACCAGTATTATTCAACATAGTTTTGGAAGTTTTAGCCACAGCAGTCAGAGAAGAAAAAGAAATAAAAGGAATCCAAATCAGAAAAGAAAAAGTAAAGCTGTCACTGTTTGCAGGATACTATACATAGAGAATCCTAAAGATGCAACCAGAAAACTATTCGAAATAATCAATGAATTTGGTAAAGTAGCAGGATACAAAATCAATGCACAGAAATCTCTTGCATTTCTATACACTAATGATGAAAAAATCTGAAAAAGAAATTAAGGAAACACTCCTATTTACCATTGCAACTAAAGGAATAAAATACCTAGGAATAAACTACCTAAGGAGACAATAGATCTGTATTCAGAAAACTATAAGACACTGATGAAAGAAGTTAAAGATGATACAAACAGAGAGATATACCATGTTCTTGGATTGGAAGAATCAATATTGTGAAAATGACTATACTACCCAAAGCAATCTACAGATTCAGTGCAATCCCTATCAAACAACCAATGGCATTTTTCACAGAACTAGAACAAAGGATGCTCAACATCACTAATTATTAGAGAAATGCAAATCAAATCCAAACTACAATGAGGTATCACCTCACACCAGTCAGAACAGCCATCATCAAAAAATCTACAAACAATAAATGCTGGAGAGGATGTGGAGAAAAGGGAACCCTCCTGCACTGTTGGTAGGAATGTAAATTGATACAGCCACTATGGAGAACAGTATGGAGGTTCCTTAAAAAACTACAAATAGAACTACCATATGACCCAGCAATTGGGCATATTCCCTGAGAAAACCATAATTCAATAAGAGTCATGTATCACAATGTTCACTGCAGCACTATTTACAATAGCCAGGACATGGAAGCAACCTAAGTGTCCATTGACAGATGAATGGATAAAGATGTGGCACATTTATACAATGGAATATTACTCAGCCATGAAAAGAAACGAAATTGAGTTATTTGTAGTGAGGTGCATGGACCTAGAGTCTGTCATACAGAGTGAAGTAAGTCAGAAAGAGAAA
This sequence comes from Delphinus delphis, assembly GCF_949987515.2. Lineage (NCBI taxonomy): Eukaryota > Metazoa > Chordata > Mammalia > Artiodactyla > Delphinidae > Delphinus > Delphinus delphis. Next base: position 59,135,773 of record NC_082693.1, on the reverse strand, counting down.
AACAAATACTGTATGCTAACACATATATATATGGATTCTAAAGAAAGAAAAAAAATGGTTCTCATGAACCTAGGTGCAGGATAGGAATAAAGACACAGAGGTAGAGAATGGAATTGAGGACACAGGGAGGGGGAAGGGTAAGCTGGGATGAAGTAAGATGGTAGTATTGACATATATACACTACCAAATGTAAAATAGATAGCTAGTGGGAAGCAGCTGCCTTGCACAAGGAGTTCAGCTCAGTGCTTTGTGACCACCTAGAGGCGTGTGATACGGAGGGTGGGACGGAGATGCAAGAGGGAGGGGATACGGCGATATATGTATACATATAGCTGATTCACTTTGTTATACAGCAGAAACTAACACAACATTTTAAAGCAGTTATACTCCAATAAAGATGTTAAAAAAAGTATACTTAAAAAAAATACTGGAGTAGAAGAATAACATCAAGGTTATGCACAGCTGAAAGAAAATTATTCCTGAGAACATCAACTTTGACCCTGTTTGTGGCAGACTCACAGGTTCCTCCTCTTCATATTTTCTGACAAATGCTTCAGCAGAGCAGGAGTAGGAAGAAGATTCACAGGAATATGGTCAAGAATTGCCATGAAATTCTTTCAGCTCACCAAAGACCAGTGATGACAATAAATTTTATACGAATATCCAAATCCCTGGAGCTGGGAATCTAGGCAGATTCCACGAACGCGTGACACCTATCTGAGCTACTACTCGGTGCCAGATCATAGGAAGCCTTCCTGATCAGAAAAGCATCATGTAAAAGAAGCCCATTGATTCTGATTGTTCAGCCCGGTCTGAGAATCACTGAACATAAGAGTTTAGATCAATGAAAGATTTTGTGTTTTAGAGCCATCAAATAATCTATAACTTACCTATTATGCCCACGAAACTGCTTTTTATATTTCATTAGATATTAAAATTAAAACTCAGTTTGAATTCGTTTGGAAGAAAGCTCTTATCTAGACCCACGTCCAATGTTCATGAAGCCTGGGTGGGGTCCAAGCATATATCTGCATTAAGCTTCCCTTTTCCTTTTCACATGCTGGAGACTAGCACATCTCAATTGCCTCATCCTTTCTGAGAGCATTTTTTTAAAAAATAAAAGCTACAGATGTCATCCTAATTCCTACTCATTCATTCCCTTATATGATTTAGTAGAAGTTCCTACCCCTGTGTTCATGCTCCTTACACAAGCTCACAAAGGGGTCTTTGCAAGGTCAGTATCCCCTGGCTTAGTCTTTCTGCTTAGTCTCAATATTTGCAGAATTAGGATAATTTAAAAATTAGATATGTTTATTCTACTTCTAGCCACATTTGAGTAACTTAGTAGTCTACATGTAACTTGGAACAAAGAAATTAAGGGTAAAATAAAATGATAGGACAGAAATAAGAAACAGAATAACAAAGGAATTAAGCTTTTCTGAATGTGTGAAATATGACTACACATTTGCTTTAAAAAAACAATTCTTACATTGCCAGTGGAAAATGAATCTTATATCTGATATGCAATGTAAAATGTAACAGCTTTAAGCTTTTAAAAAAGTATTATAATAGAATTTAGTATTTAATCCCCTGCCTTTTATTTATACATTGAAATGCTTTCCTACTGAATAAATTTCAGTTATAAGCCCTCCCATGGAACTTGGGTTTTGCAGCTATTTTAACATGTAATGTAGTGAGCCTTGAGTTCCATAAGGTGGCATCAAATCTACCAGTGTGAGCAGGGACACCACTGATAATATTTCAGGTGCCCCTGGACCTTCAGCTTTCATTTTTCCTAAAGTTGTTTTATGCAAAGAAGAAATTCAAGGACATCTTAACAGGTTCCTTCAGCTCTATTATCTATTGACTTAAACAAAGAAAATCTCAAATGAACCCAAATTTGTGTTCTCCTAAAGAGCCGAAAGTTCAAGTGTGCAGCTGAAGCTTATCTCAGTTTCTGGTCTTCCCTGGCCTGAAGACTTGGGCGTGAAATCCCACAAGGAACTCTGTGCTTCTGGAGTTTCCGACATTTCAATTTTTGGGTTATAGTCAAAGTATGATCAAACGTACCATGCAAACAGTAATTTTGTTAGTTTTCTTATGCAGCAAGGAAAGATGGGAAATCAAGAAACATGTAAGATATTTAATATTTGAATTTTTGGTCTTTTTATAGATTGAATGAAATCTTATTTGAAAATAAAAATAATAAAAATAATGGTGCTCCTTGAATTACTTCTGTAGGAATATAAAAAGTCTCAAAAATACATGATTAAAGTAATCAAATAAAAATGAGATTGACCTGCATAATCCTCATGTGATAAAGAGGACAGATTAAAGTAGTTTGTCTTTGTGTTTCTGGCCACGCTTGCAGGATATTAATTCCTCTACCAGGGATAGAACCCTGGGCCCATATCAGTGAAAGCACTGAGTCCTAAATTCTGGACCGCCAGGGAAGTCCCTAAAGTAGTTTATCCATAAAAAATGAAAGGGAGAAAGTAAAAATGCTTTCACTTATTAGTGAATATTAAAATTTTCATTTATTAATGGATGTTAACTAGCTTATATAACTAGAAAAACAAAAGTGATTTCGTTCCATAATCACTAAAATACCATGTACTATGTTCTGCCAATATAAATGCATTTATATTCTCAATTATTCTTTCAAAAGGCCATTTTAGAGAACACTGTTACAATTAAATACGAAAAAACCTGCTTAGTTCTCAACTCCTAGTTCCAGCTATCTCAGCAGAGATTCTTGCAATATGAGAAATAATGACCCAATATTGTAATGAAGGCAAGCCTAAAGCAGTTTTCTTAACTCTGCTTTTTTACTGGCTTGGTGACATAATATAAGACATTTAATCTCCCTACATGTAGATTGGGAAATATTCCCCATTCTTACTTTATAGCAATGTTAGGAGAATTAATTGGATAATGAATCTAAAGGCTCTAGGCTCAGTAAAGACACAAATGCAATGTATTATTTGCCAGTGAAAGAAGACAATGAAAAAGCACTTTCCCTCCTAATCAAAATGATTCCTACCAAGAAAGCGAATGCTAGCAAGTAAATTAAGAATATTTTTGATAGAGTTTCTAGTCTCACATATCCTAGGGCAGCAAGCAAGGAGAGAAAACTTGGCTCTCAGACAATTTAAATACATTTCTTCCATTAAGAAAACAGGACCACTTCAAAGGCGTAATGGAAAAGATTTCATAAAGTCATTAAAGCATAAACCTTGAGAAAGTTGGACCAGACCTAATTGAAAGGCACATGTTCAATAAATTAAAAAACAATAATAATTCAAATGATGGTGTCTTGCATTCTTTTTCCACTGCTTTCTTAGAAGAAAGAACATACCACGGCAAATGATTTTTAAAATAACATAATGAAAAACTATCCTATATGGTAGTAGGTACAAAATATAATTCCTAGAATTCATAATAAATATGAATACCTGTGAGTGTCCATAAGAACATAGACATCAAGGAGTTGTTGAAATAGAATTGGACTGGAAAAAAGATTACCTGAGGCTGCTCTTTTTGATGCTGTCTCCTTAGGAATTTTTGCTCTTAAATTAATTTTTGCAGTGAGAGGTCTGCATTATATCAAGTTGTTTCCTCGCTGAAAGATAAAACAATTATAATTTCTGCTGAGTTTGAATCTCAACAAGGGTTACTTCCTGAACAATAAGAAATGAAAGTTACTCTGTCCAGGTTTCCCTAACTGAGGGTGATGAAGATTGAGTTCCCCACTACATCAGAGTAGTGCCCCACTCAGACTTCAGTTGAATTTAGCCATCTTCAGGTATGAAAACAGATTTGAGGCAGGATTTATGAATTTGTCCTATGAAACCAAGAACTCTCACGCTGGCAATCTTGGCAGTATGTGAATATGGTTAATGCATTAAAAAAAAAAAAGCAGAGTTCTTAAGATCCAATACTATCTAACTTTACCTTCAAATAGTTCACATGGTTTGTGAATTTGAAGCTTTAACAATCATTAGTTAACCTCCTTCCATCAGTATGATTGATGGCATTGTGGTTAACCCATGTTCCCTTTTCACTCTTTATTATTAGATTGTAGCAATTATCTTGCTCTTTTTTAAAAAATTTATTTATTTATTTTTGGCTGTGTTGGGTCTTCGTTTCTGTGCGAGGGCTTTCTCTAGTTGTGGCAAGCGGGGGCCACTCTTCATCGCGGTGCGCGGGCCTCTCACTATCACGGCCTCTCATTGTGGAGCACAGGCTCCAGACGCGCAGGCTCAGTAGTTGTGGCTCACGGGCCTAGTTGCTCCACGGCATGTGGGATCTTCCCGGACCAGGGCTTGAACCCGTGTCCCCTGCATTGGCAGGCAGATTTTTAACCACTGCGCCACCAGGGAAGCCCTATCTTGCTCTTTTAATGATAAGTCCCAATCGAATGATCTCATTTCTTCTGAGAAAACTCACAGCCTTTGCTTAGACAAGTAATTAACTTAGTTTTGGAACATATTAGATGTATTCCCAGAGAGCAGATGACCCATGGTCATCAAGACAAGAAAAAAATATGAACATACACATTGCATATACTCTAATAAATCATGTTATTTATCCACTAGTAATTTCTATTTGAATAGTTATCAAATTAGCTAATAAACTAACCATATACTATATAGTTCATTATAACTGCATACTTTTAAAAATTGATGGTAAGGTGTAAGTTGTCTTATAATACATGCAATTTCTTATTACATTAATATTTGTTCAGCAGCCAAATCTAATTTTAAAGTTTTCAGAAAGTAACCAGTGTAAAACAGAAAGTTTTAAATTAATGTCACGATATCACATATATTTTGTAGGGATTGAGGTAATATTTTTCCTATTTTTTTCCCAAGTTTATTGTGTCACACTACTTGTAGAAATAATGGGAAAAAAGACAGATTTATCATAAATGCTATTTTAAGATAAGAGATGCTATTTTTAGATCTTTATTAACCTCATCACAAAATTATCTGTTATTCATATGTAAATTACCAGCCTCAACAAGGTTGGAAACCTGTACTTCTTTCTTCAAGATTGAATTTTGCTACTTTGAAAAATCAGCACAAGGTGGCAGCCAAGAGAAGTTTTTAAAAAGTAATCTTGGAATTTAATTTATGGGGTCAGAGTTACAATTCAGGTTCATTTGAAGAGTTACTACACATCTGACACGTCAGCGGCCAAACCAGTACATAAACGTTGATATACACTTCAATTAAAAATCATAATTATTCATACAAAGAAGGTAGCAGAGTATGAGACCAAATGCTCTGGAACTGAGCCAGATACCTTAGATAGACGTTTTGTTCTAATAGTGTAAGTCCTTGTAATCGCATTAACTCTTTGTGTCAAGACATTTTCATTTCTTCATGCCAACCTCACAGTGACTTAATATACAGTAATGAAAAACAGCTGTCTGAAGCATTTCAGCTCTAGCGAACTCCAGGAATCTACAGGAATAAGCAGCGCTGAAAGGAGCTTTCTGTTTAAAGCAATTCAATTTAATTTACCTCATTTAAACTCCACTCTCAGAGATCAATCAGATAAGGGCATTGTGCAGGACACACTGGGGTATACACAGATAAAACACAGATCTTTGGCCTCAAGGAAACAAACAAGCAAAAACATAGGACACAAGGGAGGGAACTTTTGGGGAATTTCTTCACTAATAAAAGTGAAAATATGATAAATACATAGAAATATCCAGATTTGTTAGACTAGCTCAAAGTCACCTTTACCATTCATAAATTTTATATTTAAGACTGAAACAGTATCTAATTAGTCTCGTAATAATGTATTAAGAGGTCTGTAAAATTGACATGTCTGTCAGGGGTCTATCATTCACTGAAAACACAGAAGTGTTATGTATCTTATTTTTACAGAGAATTAAGTTTCTTCAATAGTAAAACTAACATTATTTATATTACTTATATAAAGAAAATTAATTACTGTAACATTTATCAGTCCTAGCAAAATTTCTGCACATTGTAGTTTTTCAATATATATTAGTTTCTTTACTGATAACTAACATAGTTGAGTATAGCTATGTTCCCAGTACGTGGTCTCATTAAACATCTATGATCTCTATTATACTATTAGAAAACTGGGACTGAAAGTTTATTTGATTTTTCTAATTCCACGTAATTTACAAGGGACAGGCACAAGATTCCAACCTAAGCTCACTTGCTTCCAGTGTTTGCAGTCCTAGCTATCACATGAAGATGTTTAGTGCATGATTTGGTCAGACTGTCTTCACAGAGATGTTATGACTCACCTTTTCTTACATCTGAAGTAAACTATCCTTAAGTCTAACCAAGACCTTTTAACCTTAATATAAGGGAGCTCATGAGACTAAGGAGTTTTTTGCCTCACAGTTTTTGCTTAGAAAGTAAATTGATCCAGAATTAAACTTTAAACTCTGTTCCTGAAAATACCAGTGGACAATTGTTTCTTTGAAAACAAAGATCATGCCCTCCTTTCACTTTACAGGACTTCCTTGTAGCTCCAAGTGCCCTACAAATAAGGGTGCCTGCTCAAGGTTGGTTTGCATATTTATGTATTCTAGATGGACTTAGTAATGTGGATCAATGACTGGGTAACCAGTAAACAGCTTTGTGAGTTGTGTTTCTGGTTTTATAGGTAATTTTTGTTACTAATTTAATAAGTCTTATTGCACTTTCTCAAGGAATAATTTAAAAATATACACTTGAAATTCATTTGTAAATTAAATAAAAGGCTGGAAACAAATATCATATTCATATACCAGATTAGCAACTAAAAACTTCTCTGAATAATTACCTGTTTTACGTGTGTTAGAAAACCCACAATAAATGTATGCTCGACATTTACCCAGTGTCTACTGTGTTTGATCAATTCCTTCTTATGCATAATCATTTTATCCTTTTGTCATCTCTTTCTCTCCTTTCTCAGTTACACTTTTTCAAAATGGACCCCCAATTAGCATTATTTTGTAATCAGTTTTCATATTAATGCAGACTTTCCTAGTTGTGGTCTGGAGAAATTTTCTTTTGAAATTCTCAAGCAGGGGCAATTTTGCCACACAGGAGACATTTGGCAACGTCTGGAGACATTTTTATTGTCATTATAGGGGAGGGAAATGCTCCTGGAATCTAGTAAATAGAGGCTGAGAATGCTGCTAAACATTCTTCAATGCAGCAGACAGCCCCTCGCAACAGAAAATGTCAATAGTGCTGACATTGGGAGATCCTGCTATTTTTAACCAGTATGTTCAAAGTTGGATGTATATACACATGTATTAGCATGGTTTTTTTCTAAAGAGAGTTTATGGCTTTCATCATCTTCTTAGAATGGTCCCTGATATAAAAAACTATACTGAAAATAAGTTATACATGATTCTACTACCCAGTTTACGTTCTGTCTAGTTTTTGAAGTGACATTTATTGAATATCTTTGCTTAGCGCTGAATTAGTTATAATTTTTGCACTAAAGAGTTAATGAACAATTAGGGAAGTATAATAAAAATGGCAAATAAAGCAAGATATGAATGACAGGAGAAACTGTGTACAGGAGGAGGGGGGTGTACCGGAACTCAATATTTTCTGCTCAATTTTTCTGTAAACGGAAAATTGCTCTAAAAGCTAGTCTGTTAATTAAAAAAATTTTAAATTGAAGTATAGTTGATTTATAATGTTTCAGGTGTACAGCAGTGATTCAGATCCATATATATATATATATATATATATATATATATACACTCTGAAAAAGAGTATATATGGATACTCTTTTTTCAGATTCTTTTTCACTATAGGTTATTACAAGATACTGAATATAGTTCCAAATAGTCTATTAATTTTTTTAAAAATGTAGTGTGGTGTATGCAATAATGGTGATGAGGCAAGCAAAGACCAAACAGAAGGTGATACCTTAGCACTGAACAAGCACAATATGAAGGAGAGATATTTCCAGGCAGAGAAAAAAGCCATATTGTTTAACAATATGAATAATTCATTTGAAACTGAACATCTTCTGGGGAGTTTTCACTGGTATAATTAATAGATACTTCAAATCAGGGGCTTCCTGGCACTTGCATACCCTGCTTTCCTTTCCAATTTCTGCAGCTATGTGGATGCCATATTCCTTTTCCTATGCCCGTTTGTGCTTCCTATACTGCCTGACTTCCATATATCTCGTTTTCTTTGATAACTATCTCATTTTGTTCTATTTTTATTATCCTAGCAAGACTTCCATTCTTCCTTCTCTCCATTCTTCCACCTCCCAACTCCATTTATAATGTTGGTTTGGAATAATCTAATTCCAGAGGTGGATGGAGGAAAATTTCAAAGGACCTTAAAAATACAGTTACCTTTTTCTCTCACTTCAACAAATTAAGAAAATCTTGGAATCATTCTCTGAACGTTCTTCTTACTCTATATGACCTAAGACCGGCTAAGCGCAAGAAATTCAAATCTGCTGACTTTTGCATACTTTCTTTTTATTGTTGCTGACATATTTAGGATTGGCTTTTTCCGTCACTAGAGAGCAAAAATTTTATGATTTTAGGTTTGGGTTTTCAGATGAAAGGCAAGCAAAGTAGGTGTTTGGTCTGTGTTTGTTCTGCTCAATTCAGCTTTTTTATTGTAGAGAAAAGTAGCCCTCCTTATATTCCAACCTCACCCCATGGAGTTTAACACTGGAGTTAAACTGGGGAGAAGTCCCAGACAGTGACACTAGACAGCCTACCTTGTATTGCCTCCTTCAAGTATTACTGGGGATATATGGTTAAAAAAAAAAACTCCTCCAAATCCAGAAAACCTATCCACAAAAGTAGAATATATAAAAAAATTTATTATTGAATAAACATTAAAGCAGGATGCAATAAACTTCACAGGCAATTCTCTAAAGAGATTGCAAAGGCAGAAAAAAATCTCACCTCTTACATGGTCAAGCAAATATACCCATTACATACATATTCTCAAAATAAACAATCACTATTCTTCAAGTAAGGGACTTGACATCACCTTTTGCCATACATAGTTCATCCTAAGATCACTTGTAAATTGGAGCAGCCACGTGTGTTTGCTAACTGCTTTTGTTTAAAAAAGAAAAAGAAAAAGAAACATCTTTATGATCAGAGGTAGGTGTGCCACTTGCAGTCAGTACCAGCAGAAATTGGGATCCCATTGCACCAGGAAAGTGTGAGATGGGAGTGCTCTCTTCCTTGAGTGATTACACTTCAAAGTGATGGTTTCCAGATCCTCAGGAAATATTCCTGGGTTGTAAAACTGGCAAGAGGCTTATTTCACCTTTAAACACATTTATATTCATTTCAAAGGGGGCAGAGAAAGGATTCACAATTACAAATTTTCTAAAGTAAATGCTCTAAAAAAAAGGTGTACATGTTTGGGGGCTCTCTTTCCCTTTTGCAGGGATTATTAACTTTTTTCTATTTAATTTGTATTTACCCTTACAGTCTACAGCTCACCAGTGATTTTAAAATGTGCGGTATATTCATCCACCAGTGGGCAGACAGCAGAAGCAAGAAGAACTACAATCCTGCAGCCTGCGGCCACATTCACAGAAAGACAGACAAAATGAAAAGGCAGAGGACTATGTACCAGATGAAGGAACAAGATAAAACCCCAGAAAAACAATTAAATGAAGTGAAGATAGGCAACCTTCCAGAAAAAGAATTCAGAATAATGATAGTGAAGATGATCCAGGACCTTGGAATAAGAATGGAGGCAAAGATTAAGAAGATACAATAAATGTTTAACGAAGACCTAGAAGAAATAAAGAACAAACAAACGGAGATGAACAATACAATAACTGAAATGAAAAATACACTAGAAGGAATCAATAGCAGAATAACTGAGGCAGAAGAGATAAGTGACCTGGAAGACAGAATGGTGGAATTCACTGCCATGGAACAGAATAGAGAAAAAAGAATGAAAAGAAATGAAGACAGCCTAAGAGACCTCTGGGACAACATTAAATACACCAACATTCGCATTACAGGGGTCCCAGAAGGAGATGAGAGAGAGAAAGGACCCTAGAAAATATGTGAAGAGATTATAGTCGAAAACTGCCCGAGCATGGGAAAGGAAATAGTCACTCAAGTCCAGGAAGTGCAGAGAGTCCCAGGCAGGATAAACCCAAGGAGAAACACGCTGAGAAACATAGTAATCAAACTGACAAAAATTAAAGACAATGAAAAATTATTAAAAGCAACAAGGGCAAAATGACAAATAATATACAAGAGAACTCCCATAAGGTTAACAGATGATTTCTCAGCAGAAACTCTATAAGCCAGAAGGGAGTGGCATGATATATTTAATGTGATGAAAGGGAAGAACCTACAACCAAGATTACTCTAGCTGGCAAGGATCTCATTCAGATTCGACAGAGAAATCAAAGGCTTTACAGACATGGGCTTCCCTGTTGGCACAGTGGTTAAGAATCTGCCTGCCAATGCAGGGGACACAGGTTTGATTCCTGGTTCGATCACTGGTCTGGGAAGATCCCACATGCTGTGGAGCAGCTAAGTCCGTGTGCCACAACTACTGAAGCCTGTGCGCCTAGAGCCCATGCTCCACAACAAAGAGAAGCCACCGCAATGAGAAGTCTGTGCACCGCAGCGAAAAGTAACCCCTGCTCTCCCCAACTAGAGAAAGCCCACACGCAGCAACAAAGACCCAATGCAGCCAAAAATAAATTTAAAAAAATAAAAAAAAAAAAAGCTTTACAGACAAGCAAAAGCTAAGAGAATTCAGCACCACTAAACCAGCTCTACAACGAATGCTAAAGGAACTTCTCTATGTGGGAAACACAAGAGAAGAAAAGGACCTACAAAAACAAACCCAAAACAGTTAAGAAAATGGTATAGGAACACACATATCGATAATTACCTTAAATGTCAGTGGATTAAATGCTCCAGCAAAAAGATAGAGGCTCACTGAATGGATACAAAAACAAGACCCATATATATGCTGTCTACAAGAGACCAACTTCAGACCTAGGGACACATACAGACTGAAAGTGAGGGGATGGAAAAAGACATTCCATGCAAATGGAAATCAAAAGAAAGCTGGAGTAGCAATACTCATATCAGATAAAATAGACTTTAAAATAAAGAATGTTACAAGAGACAAGGAAGGACACTATGTAACGATGAAGGGATCAATCCAAGAAGAAGATATAACAATTATAAATATATATGCACCCAACATAGGAGCACCTCAATACATAAGGCAAATGCTAACAGCTATAAAAGAGGAAAATGACAGTAACACAATAACAGTGGGGGATTTTAACACCTCACTTACACCAATGCACAAATCATCCGGACAGAAAATTAATAAGGAAATATAAGCTTTAAATGACAGAAGAGACCAGATAGATTTAATTGATATTTAAGGACATTCCATCCAAAAACAGCAGATTACACTTTCTTCTCAAGTGCACACAGAACATTCTCCAGGATAGATCACATCTTGGGTCACAAATCAAGCTTCAGTAAATTTAAGAAAACTGAAATCATATCAAGCATATTTTCCTACCACAATGCTATAAGATTAGAAATAAATTACAGGGAAAAAACGTAATAAACACAAACACATGGAGACTAAACAATACACTACTAAGTAACCAAGAGATCACTGAAGAAATCAAAGAGGAAGTAAAAAAATACTTAGATACAAATGACAACAAAATACCATGATCCAAAAGCTATGGGAGGCAACAAAGTAGTTCTAAGAGGGACATTTATAGCAATACAATTCTGCCTCAAGAAACAAGAAAAACCTCAAATAAACAATCTAACCTTACACATAAAGGAACTAGAGAAAGAAGAACAGAGAAAATCCAAAGTTGGCAAAAGGAAAGAAATCATAAAGATCAGAGCAGAAATAAATGAAATAGAAACAAAGAAAACAATAGCAAAGATCAATAAAACTAAAAGCTGGTTCTTTGAGAAGATAAACAAAATTGATAAACCTTTAAACAGACTCATCAAGAAAAAGAGGGAGAGGACTCAGATCAATAAAATTAGAAATGAAAAAGGAGAAGTTACAACAGACACCACAGAAATACAAAGCATCATAAGAGACTACTACAAGCAGCTATATGCCAATAAAATGGACAACCTAGAGGAAATGGACAAATTCTTAGAAAGGTATAACCTTCCAAGACTGAACCAGGAAGAAATAGAAAATATGAACAGACCAATCACAAGCACTGAAATTGAAACTGTGATTAAAAATCTTCCAACAAACTAAAGTCCAGGACCAGATGGCTTCACAGGTGAATTCTATCAAACATTTAGAGAAGAGCTAACACGTATCCTTCTCAAACTCTTCCAAATATATAGCAGAGGAAGGAACACTCACAAACTCATTCTACGAGGCCACCATCACCCTGATACCAAAACCAAAGACACTACAAAAAGAAACTTACAGACCAATATCACTGATGAATATATATGCAAAAATTCTCAACAAAATACTAGCAAAAATAATCCAACAACACATTAAAAGGATCATACACCATGATCAAGTGGAATTTTTCCCAGGGATGCAAGGATTCTTCTGTATATGAAAATCAATCAATGTGATATAGCATATTAACAAATTGAAGAATAAAAACCATATGATCATCTCAATAGATGCAGAAAATGCTTTTGACAAAATTCAACACTCATTTAAGATAAAAACCCTGCAGAAAGTAGGCATAGAGGGAACCTACCTCAATATAATAAAGACCATATATGAAAAACCCACAGTCAACATCATTCTCAATGGTGAAAAACTGAAACCGTTTCCTCTAAGATCAGGAACAAGACAAGGTTGCCCACTCTCACCACTATTTTTCAACATAGTTTCAGAAGTTTTAGCCACAGCAGTCAGAGAAGAAAAAGAAATACAAATTGGAAAAGAAGTAAAACTGTCACTGTTTGCAGATGACATGATAGTATACATAGAGAATCCTAAATATGCCACCAGAAAACTACTGGAGCTAATCAATGAATTTGGTAAAGTTGCAGGATACAAAATTAATGCACAGAAATCACTTTCATTCCTATACACCAATGATGAAAAATCTGAAAGAGAGATTAAGGAAACACTTCCATTTACCATTGCAACAAAAAGAATAAAATACCTAGGAATATATCTACCTAGCTAGACAAAAGACTGTATGAAATAAATTCACTGATGAAATAAATTAAAGATAATACCAACATATGCAGAGATATACCATGTTCTTGGACTGGAAGAGTCAATATTGTGAAAATGATTATACCACCCAAAGCAATCTTCAGATTCAATGCAATCCCTATCAAATTACCAATGGCATTTTTTACAGAACTAAAATAAAAAATCTTAAAATTTGTATGGAGACACAAAAGACCCTGAATAGCCAAAGCAGTCTTGAGGGAAAAAAGTGGAACTGGAGGAATCAGACTCCCTGACTTCAGACTATACTACAAAGCTACAGTAATCAAGACAATATGGTACAGACACAAAAACAGAGATATAGATAAGTGGAACAGGATAGAAAGCCCAGAGATAAACCCACTCTCCTATGGTCAACTGATCTATGACAAAGGAGGCAAGGATATACAATGGAGAAAAGACACTCTCTTCAATAAGTGGTGCTGGGAAAACTGGACTGTTACATGTAAAAGAATGAAATTTGAACACTCCCTAACACCATACACAAAAATAAACTTAAAATGGATTAGAGACCAAAATGTAAGACCAGACACTATAAAACTCTTAGAGGAAAACATAGGAAGAACACTCTGTGACATAAATCACAGCAAGATATTTTTTGATTCACCTCCTAGAGTAATGGAAACAAAAACAAAAATAAACAACTGGGGCCTAATGAACTTAAAAGCTTTTGCACAGCAAAGGAAAACTTAAACAAGACAAAAAGACAACCCTCAGAATGGGAGAAAATATTTGCAAGTGAATCATTGGACAAAGGATTAATCTCCAAAATATATAAACAGCTCATGCAGCTCAATATTAAAAAACAAACAACCCAATCCAAAAATGGGCAGAAGACCTAAATAGACATCTCTCCATAGAAGACATACAGATTGCCAAGAGGCACAAAGCTGCTCAACCACTAATTACTAGAGAAATACAAATCAAAATTATAATGAGGTATCACCTCACACCAGTTAGAATGGGCATTATCAGAAAATCTACAAACAACAAATGCTGGAAAGAGTGTGGAGAAAAGGGTTGCACTGTTGGTGGGAATGTAAATTGATACAGCCACTACGGAGAACAGTATGGAGGTTCCTTAAAAAACTAAAAATAGAATTACCATATGACTCAGCAATCCCACTACTGGGCATATACCCAGAGAAAACCATAATTCAAAAACACACATGCACCCCAATGTTCATTGCAGCACAATTTACAATAGCCAGGTCATGGAAGTAACCTAAATGCCCATCGACAGATGAATTGATAAAGAAGATGTGGTTCATCTATACAATGAAATATTTTCAGCCATACAAGGGAACAAAATTGGGTCATTTATAGAGACATGGATGGACCTAGAGACTGTCATACAGAGTGAAGTAAGTCAGAAAGAGAAAAACAAATATCGCATATTAATGCCTATATGTGGCATCTAGAAAAATGGTACAGATGAACCGGTTTGCAAGGCAGAAATAGAGACAGAGATGTAGAGAACAAATGTATGGACACCAAGGGAGGTAAGCAGGGGGGTGGTGGCGGGATGAATTGGGAGATTGTGATTGACATACATACAATAATATGTGTAAAATAGATTAATAAGAAGCTGCTGTATAAAAAATAAAATAAAATATAATTCAAAATAAATAAATAACTAAAAATGTGCAGTATCATTTTGAGGGGTTATTATCAACTGATTCAAATGTTATTCTAATACACACACATTTATATTTATTTGTAATTATCAACACAAATTTGACCAAGCTTATGCCTGTTTATAAAGATTTCTATCAGTTTTTCTATTTTTCTTAACTTTATATACTCTAAGGGATCATTACAAAACTATTTGGGAAAAAACTTATATTGAACTCTGTATAGAAAAAAAAACATTGAATTGTATTTATGAAATTGAAAAATATAAGAAGGGAGGGGTCAAAATGGATTAAAAAAATTTTCCCTACACATAAATTATTTTAAGATGTTTTTGTTTTGTTTTGTTTTGTTTGCGGTACGCGTGCCTCTCACTGTTGTGGCCTCTCCCGTCGCGGAGCACAGGCTCCGGACGCGCAGGCTCAGCAGCCATTGCTCACGGGCCCAGCCGCTCCGCGGCACGTGGGATCTTCCCGGACCAGGGCACGAACCCGTGTCCCGTGCATCGGCAGGCGGACTCTCAACCACTGTGCCACCAGGGAAGCCCAAGATGTATTTTTTCGTTGCTTTTTTATTAAATACTCTTCTAAGAAAGTAGCTTTTAAAGGCTTGCTGCTCAAAGTGTTGTCCATGGACCAAGAGCCTTGGTATTGTCTATGGTACTGATGTTAGAAATGAGGATCTCAGGATCTACACCTAGTCTACTGAATCCGCATGTAAGTTTTAATAGGCCTTCTACTCATACTTACAAGTACAAACCAAAGAAGAAATACAAAATCATGTCTGTTCCCTGCATAATATATCTAATTATGTACAAGTGAAAATCTGCTTACTGTCCTGCAATACTGAAAGTCTCTAAGTATTATTAGTTTTTTTTTTTATTATTATTAGTCTTTCAATATCTAGGTGCTGTTTATTTCTTTTCAAGTTTAGTCATTATCTCACTTTGATATTCTGTAAACTATGTTACACTTTAACATTAACTACCAACCCCTTATACAAAATAGAAATGGGGAGAAAGGAAGGGTAATTGGTTAATATTAAGTACACACACACAAACACATGAACATACACAGGTGTGAGAGAGAACAAGTAAGAAAATAAGGATAAAATATCTCCTTTTTTCAATGCATAAGAATGCTATGGGTCTTATTTACAGCTTCCTTCCTACAATACCCCTTCCATGTTCCATCTGTCCTCAGCATCTCAGCTTGATGCTGTTCTTTTCTTGGTAAAATGATTCAAACTTTCTCTTCTGGAGATTCTAACCCCTTGGTGATCCTGATCACAGGTGATAAAAGGCACTTCAGCTAAATTTTTTCATCTCAGATTCAGATACAATAGCCAAGAAACCACTATAAATTACATGATTCTGGTGTTAGAAATAAAGGCCCAGAGAATATGATAAATGGGTATTTTGAGTGCCTTATGTATACATTTCTAGTGAGCTACTTGCATCGTCTATTTAAAATAATACAAATAGAAGAGCAAATGTTTCTCCTTTGCTACTTTTTAAAAAATTTTCAAAATGCCTAAATAAATAAGTTTCAATAGGCTGTAAAAGTTTCAGTCTCATATAGCATGATGTGAGGCCATAATACTAGGGTTTTGTGTGATGAGTGTTCAGGTGTCATCATTGTATAATTTCAAGAAGTGGATGATTTTGTTTGAATCATATTGAAGGAACCTATATTTCTGGACATTCTGCAATTAAATGTAGATAAATATATTCAATATTTCATATTAAAGCAGTTTGGATATTTGGATGATAGGAAGGAGCTCAAAGGAATATATTTTTATAGAAATTTATAAACATAAAAGTAGCCATATGTTTAAGCATATTACCACTGTTTACTTGCCTAACTCTTAGGATCTCTGCACCTTTGATAGCTTCTCTTTAGATTGATAAAAATAAATGTGTCTATTCCCATAGAACTTCAGCATATAGATTTATTGTCAAACTTCTTTTCATAAAATGCAGCCTGAATAACCAGTATGTGATATCAGGCCTATTGTAACTTTGGGCAGCAATTTAAATTTTAAAATTCAGTCAAGCACAATAATTCTGAAATTCCATTTCTGTGGTAATGTATAAGAATCCCCATTATACGATGTTTCTCTGTATGTGATAATTTGAATAACTGGTCCTAACTTTTCACTCTTCTTTCTCATATCCTTTGCCACGTGACTTTGTATTTCCTTCCAGGAAATGGGGCAGAGTATATTTTTCTACTGCTTGACTTTAGGTTCAAACATGTGTTTTGTATTGGCCAATACAAGAGAAGTGACAAGTGCTAATTACCTTAAGAGACCGTGTGTATTTCCACTTGTTCCTTTGCATCTCTGCCCCTACCAAAAGAAGAGCTTCCCCTGGTAGCTACTGTTTCCTCAAGCTTGAACTTAGAATAAACACAGAGAGGAGACATGACACTAAATCTCAGTGGGAGAATAGCCGTGCTCAGAGAGATCCATGGCTTACAGCAAAGCCTTCCTCAGCTGAATGTAACCAAGATCAGCTTATGCCCAACAGTGAAATAATTAAATACTTATCATTATATGCCACTGAAAATTTGTGATGATTTTGATGCAGTACTACTCCTCCACATAAAGGTGAATATGTTTCATGATCTAAACTTGTATTCATCCATTTCAGACTGCAGCTATACCATTTGATGTTTATCCCATCAATTGAATCAGAAAATAGGATGTGTTGAAGCCCATAAAACTGATAATGTCTCCTTTCTTTAAGCAGCATTGATGTAAGATAATATGGATTTTAATAGAAAGTCTCTTGCTTAATCGCCATCAAAAGAGCATTGTATACAATTCCCAGATGAAGAATGACTTTGTAGTTAAAGGCTTGGAGTAATTGTAAATGATAAGTCACCTAGTACTTGAAAGAGAAATTATGTCACTGCCAGAAGATAAATGTTTATATTTTAATTCAGCAAAATATTCTCTGTACAATATAAAAACGGAGTTCAGTATAACTCAAAAATTCAAGTGATTTGTGTGTGTATGTGTGCATATTGTTGAATGATAGGAAGGAAAATGAAAAAGTAGGAAATAGCCTCTTTGAATCTCTGAGCTTAATCCTAAAATTCTGTTCATCTAGTACCACTCTGAGTGCCAAAAATCTGTATTAGTCAGGGTTCTCTAGAGAAATAAAACTAACAGAATATATAAATAGATATATAGAAAGAGATTTATTACCAGGGATTGGCTCACATGATTATGAAGGCTAAGAATTACCAATATCTGCCTTCTGCCACCTGGAAACCCAGGAAAACTGGTGATGTAATTCTAGTTCAAACCTGAAGGCCTGAGAATTAGGCCCAATATCTGAAGGCAGGAGAGATGGATGTCCCAGCTCAAGGAGAGGGAGCAAATTTGTCCTTCCTCCACCTTTTTGTTCTTCCCTGTCCCCCAGTTTTATTGAGAAATAACATTGTGTAAGTTTAAGGTGTGCAATGTGAGAACATTTAAGATCTACTCTCAGCAACTTTTAAGTATATATTATGGTTAACTATAGTCACCAGGCTGTATGATAAATCTGTAGTCAGACAGTGCATAGATCTCCATGTTTTAGGGTCAGTCATTGTAGATTTCTTGATTTCCTTTGGTGGTATCCATTACTCATGATCCTTGTGGTCTTGCATGGGTGCCTGTTCATTTGAGGTACCTCTCCTAGTCTTTACGGACTGGTTTTGGCAAGGAAAGCCCTTTACCAGTTTCTGAGTGGACTGTCTGCCATTGCCATTGGGTGGGCTGGGCTTCCTGCCAGAGTCCTCTAGCAGTCAGTTCCGGTGCCTGGATCAGTAGGTGGGAAAGCTTGGTGTTTGGGTTCACAGTGGTGGACATGGAGCCTGAGATCACTGAGGTGGTCCTGGCACTTAAGTCTGCAGTGATGGATCCTGGACATGTGTCTGTGTGGGCTGGTTTGGATCCTGGGTCTATCGGGGCTGACCGTGTGCTGGTGACCACTGGGGGGTGCCTGGAGACTAAGTTCATGGGGGCCAGCCTGGTGTTGTGCCAGTCCAGAAGCCTGGGTTTGCAAGAGTTGGCCTGGCACCTGGAGCCCCAGGATCCAGCTTGGAGGTTGGCTCTACAAAGGCTGGGAGCCTTTTTGTTCCATTCAGGCCCTCAAAGGATTGGATAATGCCTAGCCACATTGGTAAGGGTGATCTTCTTTACTTAGTCCACTGATTCAGTGTTTTTCTCTTTTGGAAACAGCCTCATAGACATATCCAGCAATAACATTTCACCAGACGTCTGGCCACCCCTTAGCCCAGTCAAGTCAACACATAAAATTATCCACACAGTACTTCTACAATCAAAGATGCAGTCTCTGGTAGTTGTGGGCAGTAACTCGATGTATAAATAAGTGGTAGAAGTAATGGTGGCATGAAAATTTTCAGTGTTGTCTTATTCTTCCTGGCCATACCTTGATATTTTTATTCATCCATAATAAGTATTTAATAAGAGTTTATGTGCATGGATGCTATAGCAGAATCTATGGGAAATAAGAAATAGGAAATATAATTTCTGACCTATGGAGCTCTGAAATCCATGGATGTCAAAACACTTACATAGAAAATAGCCAGCAAATATCCTAGTAGCTAGAATATGCTGAGTTGGAGTCCACATTTTGCACAACTAAACTTGAGTGATCTTGAGTCTAAAACTAACAGATAGCCAAATTTATGGTCAATATTGTTTGGATTATAAAATTGATTAGTCTGGTTATGAATAAAAGTCATTTTAAAAACTAGGAAACGTTAAAAAATTAACATGTTTTTCTTCATTTATGAGACTGACAGAAACTCCTTCTTGCTCTTCATGAATAGAAAATAGATAATTAAATATTTCTACCAACTGAACAAAACTGAATTTTTAAAAGTTTATATACTGGGTCATATGGTAGTTCTATTTGTAGTTTTTTAAGGAACCTCCATACTGTTCTCCATAGTGGCTGAACCAATTTACATTCCCACCAGCAGTGCAAGAGTGTTCCCTTTTCTCCACACCCTCTCCAGCATTTATTGTTTCTAGATTTTTTGATGATGGCCATTCTGACTACTGGGCATATACCCTGAGAAAACCAAACTTCAAAAAGAGTCATGTACCAAAATGTTCATTGCAGCTCTATTTACAATAGCCCGGAGATGGAAACAACCTAAGTGCCCATCATCGGATGAATGGATAAAGAAGATGTGGCACATATATACAATGGAATATTACTCAGCCATAAAAAGAAACGAAATTGAGCTATTTGTAATGAGGTGAATAGACCTACAGTCTGTCATACAGAGTGAAGTAAGTCAGAAAGAGAAAAACAAATACCGTATGCTAACACATATATATGGAATTTAAGAAAAAAAAATGTCATGAAGAACCTAGGGGTAAGACAGGAATAAAGACACAGACCTACTGGAGAACGGACTCGAGGATTTGGGGAGGGGGAAGGGTAAGCTGTGACAGGGCGAGAGAGAGGCATGGACATATATAAACTACCAAATGTAAGGTAGATAGCTAGTGGGAAGCAGCCGCATGGCACAGGGATATTGGCTCGGTGCTTTGTGACAGCCTGGAGGGATGGGATAGGGAGGGTGGGAGGGAGGGAGACGCAAGAGGGAAGAGATATGGGAACATATGTATATGTATAACTGATTCAGTTTGTTATAAAGCAGAAACTAACACACCACTGTAAAGCAATTATACCCTAATAAAGATGTTAAAAAAAAGTTTTATACTAATTAAGCCAATGCTAATGGGCTATCCTATTGCTTGTACTGGACGGGTGAGGTAAATGTTTTCGAACTGTTCTTCACACACTGACCATGCTGAAAATGTGCTAGATCAGTACAATCTGAATATGCCCTTAGCTGACGCAACCACAGTATCTTTATGACTTTGGCAAGATTTCAAAATCTCTGACATGACTCCTCATCTGTATAATCGGGATGGTAATAGTACTTACCCCATAAAATTGTGGTAAAGAGCAAACCATGTATGTGGCATGACACAGGTAGATAGGGGTCTACCAGCTGCTTTGCTCCTGGCAGTTTGGGGCAGTAAGTGGTGTGGGAAATGGACCTAAAAGGCAGAAGAGCTGGAGAGTGATAGGCATCTCTGAATATCCTGGGGTGTGGGGAGATGAGAATGGGAGAAACTACCTGCTTGTATGTAAAAAAATTACAATTAATAATTGGAAGGTTCTAAGAATAAGTTGGGCAGGAAGGGTCTGATTACATATTGCTGACAATTGTTAGGCACACAAATGTTTGCTGTCTGTTGGCTGAACTAGGTAAGGAATGGCCACTCCAACTGTAGTTCTCTGAGTGTGCTGAGGTTAATTTAATTTTTTAAATTAAATCATTGTTGATTTACAATATTATATGTTTCAGAT
The DNA here is from genome assembly GCF_949987515.2 of Delphinus delphis. Lineage (NCBI taxonomy): Eukaryota > Metazoa > Chordata > Mammalia > Artiodactyla > Delphinidae > Delphinus > Delphinus delphis. The sequence continues at coordinate 59,114,506 of NC_082693.1, read as the reverse complement.
GTACTGAGGATTTTTAAATTCTTTTTTTAATTATTGAAGTTTAGTTGACTTGTTATATTAGTTTAGGTGTATAGCATAGTAATTGGATATTTTTATAGATCGTACTCCATACAAAGTTATCATAAAATATTAACTACATTCCCTGTGCTGTACATTACACCCTTGTAACTTATTTTATTTATTTATTTACTTATTTTTTATTTTTATTGGTGTTTAGTTGATTTACAATGTTGTGTTAGTTTAGGTGTACAGCAAAGTTAATCTGTTATATATGTATATACATATATCCACTCTTTTTTAGATTCTTTTCCCATATAGGCTATTACAGAGTATTGAGTAGAGTTTCCTGCGCTATACAGTAGGCCCTTATTAGTTATATATTTTATGTATATGTCATAACTATTTTATTTCATACCTAGTAATTTGTACTCCTTAATTCCCTTCACCCATTTTGACCCTCCCTCAACCCCTCTCTCCCGTGGCAACCATTAGTTCGTTCTCTGTATATGGAAGCAACCTAAGGGTCTATTGACACATGAATAGATAAAGAAGATGTGGTTTATATATACAATGGAATATTAGTCAGCCATTAAAAAGAATGAAATTTTGCCATTTATGGCAATATGAATGGACCTGGAGAGTATTATGCTTAGTAAAAGAAGTCAGACAGATAAATCAAATACTATATGTTTTCACTTATATGTGGCATCTAAAAAGTACAACAAACAAACATGTATAACAAAGCAGAAACAGACTCACAGATACTGAGTGTGCTGAGGATTTTTCAAAGAAGAAATAAGAGACCTACTAAGATGTAAACAAATGGGCCTCTTACTGCAGGGAACAATTTGTGAGAAAATACTGTAGGCTTTTCATCTGCCAGCAGAAAGGACTTACATTGGAAGTTGCCAGTGAGAACCACTCATCAATCAGAATGGGAATATAGACATAAAACAACAAAACTAAAATGCATATTTGGAACTTATTTAAGGTTTTCAGTGGCAATTAAATTGAGAAAGTCACATTTGCACACATAAGATGAGGATGATTGTACTAAGTTGGCAAACAACTTAAAAGATAAGAAGAATGCTATTACCAGGATATTCATGGGATTTTCATGTTTACTTCTTTTACCTTTCTAAGAGAGAATTAAGTTTCTCAAGTGGGGAGTTTTGTCTCTATAAGTGAATGCTGCTCTGAAATAGTCATGTTGATGTCAGAAAAATATTCTTGAGACTTTAAAAACTACGTACTAACTTAAAAATATATACATCCTTCAGTAAATAATTTCAATTATTTTATTGGGGAAATAGGTTTTACTTAGGTGAGCTAAAGGCATGGAAATGTGAGACACATAGTAAACATTCAATAAATATTAATTGAATAAAAGTATTATTATTAATTATGCCAATCATGAAGGATATTAGTGTGTGCAATATTGTGCATGTGTTCCCAAACTGATATTAGACTTATTATATAATGTGTTTTATGCTCTAAAATAGAATTTTTCAAGAATTAGGAATTACATGCATGAATTCAACAGTTTTGACTACAGGAGTGAAGTGGCTGTGCCTTTCAAAGAGACTTTATTAGCAATAAAGCAAAAAGTCTATGAGATTATATGAACAGCAAATTCTAGTATTAAAAGTATTTCAACCTAATGGATTAAGTTCTATATTTTTGTATTTTGTATTTAATATACTGCTCCTTTTCATTTTTGTCTAAAAAGCAGACTCTAGAGACCAACTCCTTCCTGTCCACTCACACACAATTTCTGGAGAAGGGACCAGTAATAAATCTTTTAGCCACAAGATGGAAGTTGAGGTTGATAACCAGCAGGCTGGTGAAATAGAGAAAATTAGTTAGCTTCAAACTGTTTTGTGATGTATTTTTACATGGGATAAAACACTGGGAATTGAGATACCATTTAGATAAGAGAAGATATGTCTACTGAGTTGAAAATATTTTTGTAAATTTATAAATAGGCTTCTTATCCAGATTTGGTCAAAGTTTAACCTAAAGCGTACAAAATTATGAGCTGAAGAGTTGTATTGAAGTTAGAATAAAATACCTATTAGATGTATTTGTGCTCTTAGAAATTGTGGGTTAGGATATACATAATTTTTGATACATTTTAAATAGCATGACAGACTTATTTAAGTTAGGAACTTTAATCGATAAAATTGAGATCTAAAATTGAGTCTAATCAGATATACACCTCAGAGTGAAAGGAATTCTTTAATGGTGATGCTAATTTGAATGAAGAAAATGCTTTTTATCACTAAAATCATTGTTGAAATTTATATCTTGCAAATAATAATATTTGCACTCAAATAGAAATGAGAAAGTTTAAGGTGATTAAAATTAAAAGATTTATTCTTGTGTAATTATCTATGTTTTCTATGAAAATGTTTGTGATTTTGCTAATGGCAACTGGATATTTCTTGGAATGCTATTGGTGGCGTCTGATATGCTGAAATGTACCTTGGCTGTGCTTGCCTCATTCAATCAGTAAAGAGAGAAACATAATATCTACATTTCTGACATTCTTAAATAAAGGAGTTTTTAGCTGGACTTTTAACTATCATTTGAGACCTGACTCTCAGGTTCCAAATAATAGTCTGAAGTATACATGGACTTAATGAATCTATTAAGCTTTAACTATTTGGGTTAGTAAGGCCCAACTGTAATTATTTTTACTGTTTCTTTTGAAATTATCTATTTTGAAAATTAAGTTTAGAAATAGAACGTTAATTAAATGGAAATTTTATCAGAAATGTGCCAGGGATGTTTTAGATCTCTGTTATTGACTTTATCTAGGCTACTTAATCTTCTCACAAATCCAAGAACTCTGTTTGGTCTGAGGCTCTCATGACTGAGGGCATACTTTTTTGTACTAAGAACTACTAGAAAAAGACTCTGTTGGATACAGGAAAAGGATCATACCCTGAAATAGCCACAGTTAAATCCAGATTTAGAAAGGGGATTTTGAATGAGCCATGTTTAGAAGATACTAGGATAAATGGAAATGAGAAGGAGGATAAATAGATTGAAACAGAGCAGTGGAACATGTTGGCTCATGTGGAAAGAGAAGTGCTGGTGCAGGATTTTTAGTATCCTAAAGCCATTATCTCTGTTTTCCTTTTTGTTTTAAAAAACTGATGGGTTCTAAGTATATGGGGATCAAGATATAATTCTTGGTGCTTTGCACAACATTCCTCAAGAGAAGAATAAGTTGTCACTTTCTTTGTTAATTTTATTTTTCATTTTCTGTGCTTTTACATCTGCATAATGCTATAAGTGGGATCACCAATCCTGAATTCTATGCAGCCAGTTTTTAAATATCTGTGCCAGGGTTAAAAGAAAAAAAAAAGTAAAATCACCATTCTGTTCCAACGCTTTTGAAATACTGTGTACTTTACTTTTAGGTAATTATGAATCATTTTAGTCTTCTCTGAAGCCTACGCTAGGCTGGTGAGAAACATACAAGTTGGGAATTTTATAGGTTTCAATACAAAGAGTATCAGACCTAGGAGAGAAAAATGTATTTTTACATATGAAACCAAAATACTTAATCTGTTTCATATGGCCGGCACGTAATTAATAGAAGTGACTAGCTAAATGAGTGAATAAAGAATAAGGAGGTATAATAGGTTGTGAAGAATTAGGAGTCAAGAAATATTAGGAATTCTTATGAATATTTTTGAAATGTATTTTGTGGTTATGTTATGTCGTGAGAAAAGAGGGACAAAGATGTACACAGAAGAAAACTTACTTGTATTAATGGCTTGAAAGAATTTGATGGACTTTTCTTAAGAGATTCATTGTGAAATCAGTGAAATAAGAGGAAACTGGCTTAGAGTTTTAAAAATTTGTATTGTCAAAGGAGAGAGGCTGGAGGAATTCAAAGTGAGTGAATCAACCATAAGACAACTCAATGGATGCAACCATAAACTCCTAAAAGAAAACGTATGCAGTCAACCCCTTGTCATTGGTCCTGGTGATGATTGTTTGAATTTGACACCAAAAGCAAAGGCAACAAAAACAAAAGTAAACAAGTGGGACTACATCAAACTAAAAAGCTTCTGCACTTCAGAAGAAACCATTAACAAAATGAAAAGGCAACCTACTGAATGGGAGAAAATATTTGCCAATCATATATCTGATAAGGGGTTAGTAGTCAAAAGTATTTTAAAAATTCATACAACTCAACATCAAAAAAACCAAAAACTCGATTAAAAAATGGGCAAAGGACCTGAATGGATATTTTTCCAACGAAGACATGCAGCTTGCCAACAGGCACATGAAAAGATGGTCAACATCACTAATCATCAAGTAAATGCAAATCAAAACCACAATCAGATATCATCTCACAATGGATATCACCTGTCACAATGGTTATTATCAAAAAGACAAGAAATAATAAGTGTTGGCAAGGATGTGGAGAAAAGGGAATGCTTGTTCATTGTTGGTGGAAATGTAAACTGGTACAATCACTATGGAAAATAATATGAAGTTTCCTCAAAAAATTAAAAATAGAACTACCAAATGATCCACCAATTTCACTTCTGGGCATTTATCTGAAGAAAAAAAAAAACACTAACTCAAAAGCATATACACACCCCTATATTCATTGCAGCATTATTTATAATAACTGAGATATCAAAACCATCTAAGTGGGGCTTCCCTGGTGGCGCAGTGGTTGAGAATCTGCCTGCTAATGCAGGGGACATGGGTTCGAGCCCTGGTCTGGGAGGATCCCACATGTCGCGGAGCAACTAGGCCCGTGAGCCACAACTACTGAGCCTGCACGTCTGGAGCCTGTGCTCCGCAACAAGAGAGGCAGCGATAGTGAGAGGCCTGCGCACCGTGATGAAGAGTGGCCCCCGCTTGCCACAACTAGAGAAAGCCCTCGCACAGAAACGAAGACCCAACACAGCATAAATAAATAAATAAATAAATAAATAAATAAACTCCTACCCCCAACATCTTCTTAAAAAAAAAAAAGAAACATCTAAGTGTCCATTGACAGATGAAGGAATAGAAAAAATGTTGTATGTATACAAAGGAGTATTATTCAGCCACGAAAAGAATGAAATCTTGCCATTTGCAGTGACATGGATGGATCTTGAGGGCATTAAGCTAAGTGAAATAAGTCAGACAGAGAAAGACAAATACTGTATAATCTCACTTATATGTGGAATCTAAAAACCAAGCTGATTATTATAGAGAACTGATTGGTGGTTGCCAGAACTGGGGGCTGGGGGTGGGCAAAATGGGTAAACGGAGTCAGAAGGTACAAACTTCCAGTTATAAAACAAAGAAGTCATGAGTATGTAATGTGTAGCATGGCAGCTATAGTTAATAACACTGCATACATATTTGAAAGTTGCCAAGAGAATAAATCTTAAAAGTTCTAATAGCAAGAAAAAAAATTCTGTAACTACATATGGTGACAACGTTAACTAGACTTACTGTAGTGATCATTTCACAATATATACAAATATCAAATTATGTTGTACATCTGAAACTAATATAATGTTATATGTCAATTATACTGCAATAAAGAAGGACAACAATAAAAAACCTGCAATGTACTTTTTATTCTGCCAATTTACAGAGGAAGCGACTCCAATTTTCACCTAAGGGCAAAATGCTAAGTAATGAAATTAAGTTATAAGTCTACTAAAATAATTCTAATTACATGGTTTGGCTCTAACTTTTATGTATGGTGTGAGATGTTGAATAATGATATTATTAAGTTATAAATTTACCCTCCAAAAATCTAACTAGATGGTTTGGGTTTTTGACTTTCTTTTGGTATTTTCTATAATGACTAAAATATCAGTCCAAATACGGTTTGAACATATTACATATTGCTGTCTTCATTTTACATTTGAGATTGAACCAAGGACCTTGTCTAAGATAGCATCTCAGGTAAGTTGTAGGTCAAAAATTAAGGATTATATGACTCCAAAACCAGTGCTCTTTTTTTTTTTTTTTTTTGCAGTACGCGGGCCTCTCACTGTTGTGGCCTCTGCCGTTGCGGAGCACAGGCTCCGGACGCGCAGGTCCAGCGGCCATGGCTCACGGGCGCAGCCGCTCTGCGGCATGCGGGATCCTCCTGGACCGGGGCACGAACCCGTGTCCCCAGCATCGGCAGGCAGACTCCCAACTACTGCGCCACCAGGGAAGCCCAAACCAGTGCTCTTTTTACTCACAAAATCTCCTGGAGTGCAGTCAGGGAGGACAGTTTCACTTGAAAAATGCACACCGCATTCATCTTATTAATAAATGTGAGGATGGGACAAATAGAAGTGAAGCGGTTGGGTGTTGTATTTTAGGGTGATTAGGGAGAGCTCTCTTAAATGAAGTGAAATTGTAAAGAGATCTAAGCAAGGTAAGCAAACTTTCCCAGGATATAAAGAGGAGAGCATTCCAGGCAGAGAGAAGAAATACACATGACCTAAGGTGGAAGGTTGCATGACATGCCCAAATACTTGTAAGGAGGTCAGTGTGGCTGGAGCTCAGCTACCAAGTACGAATGCTTATTCAAAAACCAAGTGGCAATAGTAGTTCAGGGGAAGGTTCGGTCTGGGAAAATATTGCTAGATGTCAACTTATCAATGACATCCAAAGGCGTGGAACAGGATTAGGTCTCTAATAGAAGTATGGCAATTACAAATGAGGAGGTCCAAAGACTGAACTTTGGAGCACTCCAAACTTCAAAAGTAAAAAATATAAATAGGATCTGGAAAAAGAGCCCCCAAAAGGGGAGAAAATTAAGAAAAAAGGCAGGAATGTGTGTTGTCCTGGAGGCCAAGAGGAAGTATTTCAAAAAGGAGTGGTCAATTCTGTCAAATGCTGGTCCCATAAGATAACGAATAGTTATTGACCATTGGAGAGCTCATTGGTGGTAGAATGAAATTTGGATAGAGTAGTGGAGAAGAAAATCTATCCAGAGTAGATTGAGAGCAAAAATGAAGCAGTGCTAATATAGAGCAAAGGCAAATCATTTTAGGTGCTTTGTAGAAAAGGAGAGTAGAGGAAAAGGTTGTAGTTGAAGAAATGAATCAAAAGAAAATTTATTGCTATGAGAGGAGATATTACAGTATGTCCATGTGATAATTTTTAAAGAATCAATTAGAAAAAATTCTGATGATCTAAAAGGGGAGGAGTGGGGAATAGTCTGAGTGAAATCCTTAGGTAAGAGGGCAGCTATTCAATGCATAAGTGTATAGGCCTTTCAATTTAATTTCTCCTAAAAGCACAGCATGAGAGAAAAACTTGGTTGTATATAGTTTATTTAGAAGATGTTCCCTGTAAGCACAAATAAGTCAGTAGTGAGAAGGATATGGGAAAAAGAAAAAGCCAATATAGGTTGCATTATTGAGGATATGCTCTCCAGAGGGATCGCAGAGAAGAATATAGAATCCATCCAGAATTTTCTAGTCACTGGCCTTACTCTACTTTAATCCACTGATTCTCATATCCCATTATTTGAGGGTTATCCCCAGGGACATTCATCATGATGATATTTTTAGGCCTAGGGACTTGTAACTGATGAATTCATTCAACCACTGATATATAATAAAATGAAATTTCCTTCCGAAAGTCCTAAATAAGTACCATGAAATTGGCAACTCCATTCAGTCACTGAGAACACTAAACAGGGTAGAAGAAGAGGCATTTTTGTATGGATGGAGGTACCCTTGGGGGCTCTATATACTTGCCAACTATGAGAAATTTTACGGCTGTGCAACTCTGTTGAAAATGACTTGGAAATAGGCCAGCTTGTGTCTGGATACACTTTACAAGAAAGATAAAACCTATATATCTTTACATCTGATAGGAGTCATTTCACATTGTTAGTATATGAAGTATATTTAAGGCCCTGTGTGGGGACTTTTCTATAATGACTATTATCTTTGGTAGATGCACATGGATATTGACTCATTCTGAATTAATTAGCACCATTCGTCACAGAATCTCACAATATGTCTGTGGATTTGCTTTTGTCTTCACTTTTACTGAAGTACAAGGAGGTCAAGTGACTTGCCAATGAACATCAAACATGTTGGTAAAGAAGCCAAGAATAGATCCTAAGATTCTGACTACAAGTTATTTATGTCACTGTATTTATTGATTTTACCTTCTATTTAGTCATTTTGGGGCACATTTACGATAAATATAATGAAAAGCGACATTCCTATGCTTTAAATAGAGGCTGTACTTTACACCAAGGCAGGATGAAAACAGAATTTAAATCTGTGAGGCATATGGATTTTTGACAGAAGTTTCAGAATAACCAATTGAACAATTCATTTAATTTCTTAAGGTCTCAGTTTCCATATCCATAAAATTGATGCAATAGTTTCTTAGGTCCCTTTTAAGACCCACATTCTGTTTTTCTAGGAGATGATAATTGAGGATTTGGTCATTTTAACTTCATCTGTATGGTGAGTGACGTTACCATATAGGGTTCCTTAGTCTCCCGGATTTTTATCAGGGATCCTTAAAGTACAGATTCTCATGGATTCTGTCATCACAGGCTCTACTGGGAAGTCCATAGTTAGTTATGTCTTTCTCCTAGAATATTAGCCAATTTGGCTTTCTGAGCATAGAATCAAGATAGTAGCTTTCCAAATTACTTCTGAAAAAATGTATGCCTGCTAGTGACATATGCCTACAGAAATATCATAACCTCACTAAGAATTAAATTTCATGAGAGAGCCGATCTGTTTCGCTTCTTATTTTAAATATATACATGTATGTGTATGTGACTGGAATAGTGTCTGGGACATAGTAACTCAATAAAAACTTTTATGAATGAATTATTAGAAAAAAAGAGCTAGAAATCTGCCCCATACCGTCTTAGGCACAGGGTCCATGATAAAAGTACAAGACAAATAATAAAGTTATCAGATGACTTTAAACGTTTCTCATTACCCCTCCCCCACTTCAAGTCCTAAGCCTCAGAAGCTATCTCCTTTAATTTTTTGTTTGTTTCTAGTTTCTATGACTGTTACAACAATTCTAATTAAAATGCATTCACCCGTATTTTTTCTGTCATCAGTCTCTATGCTTTGAAAGATTTGGAAAGTGGTTTCCCTGAAGTAATTTGTACACCTGTATACTTTCCAAAGTTTTATTTTCAGTGATACTAAATTTAAAATGTTTTCTGATGTTTATCTCTATTTATTCTTTTTTAAAATTATATGTTACAGGTGTACAATACAGTGATTCACAATTTTTAAAGATTATACTCCATTTATAGTTACTATAAAATATTGGCTATATTCCCTGTGTTGTATGATATGTCCTTGTAGCTTATTTTATACTTTATAGTTTGTACCTCTTAATCCCTACCCCTATATTGCTCCTCCCCCCTCTCTTCTCCACACTGGTAACTGCTAACTTGTTCTCTGTATCTGTGAGTCGGCTTCTCTCTTGCTATAGTCACTAGTTTGTTGTATTTTTTAGATTGCACATATAAATGATATCATACAGTATTTGTCTTTCTCTGTCTGACCTTTTTCATTTAGCATAATGCCCTCCAAGACCAAGTCTCTATTTATTCTTAAATCTCTATTTCTTTTTATTCCAAATCTTTTTATATCTTTTTATTCCAAATTTAAATAGATCTTCTTCTCATCTCTGTTTCATCAGGTGAGGAAATTAGCAATCTGCTAATGCCCTTTGCCACTTCTAATTCTCTACACTCAAACTTTTCTTTGCTATGTCATTCATTTTACAATACGAGGGAATGCTGGTTATTCGTTGTGACTCAGTTTTATTTCCACCCTTATGAACATTTCTATTACAATTAGATTCTGCTTAGATTCTGCAAATGGAGGCAGTTAATGGGAGGAGGAAGGGATAAGATGTATTTTTCTGTTCCTGGTGGTCAGCATGGTATATCTATTTCCAACCTTTTACTTTTAACCTACCTGTGTTTTTATATTTAAAGCACATTTAAAGTTGACAGCATATGTTTGGATCTTATTTTTTGTGGAGTCTGACACTTTTTTTCCTCTAATTATAATAGTCTGTATTTAACATAATTATTGATATGATGGAGATTTAATCTACCACCTTCCTATCTATTTAGTTTTTGTTTCATATGTATGTCTTTGTTCCTTTTACTTGGATTAATTAACAATATTTTTGAATTTCATCTAGAATGTGTTGCTTAATTTCTAGATATTTGGGGACCTCCAGATATCTTTTAGGTGTTGTTTTCTAGTTTAAGATTGTAGTTAAAGAACATGCTTTGAAAAATTTGAGGTTTTTTTTAATTGAACATTTGAAAGTCGCTGTGTTCAGCTGTTACTGGGTCACACATTCTGAAAATATCAGTTTGGTCGATCATCAATCTAATGTCCTTTAAGTATTCTATAGTTTTACTGATTTTCTGTCTGCTTGTTCAATGTAAAACCAAGAGAAGAGGTTTGAACACTCAAAACATGCCTGCCCCAAACTGTCCTTGGAGGCAGGAAACAGTTCTTACGACCTTGGCCTTCCTGTGATGTGTGTACTCCCCCTGGCTGCAGGACCCAGCCTGAGTGGACAGGAGGAGCTGCTGGGATGAAGCCCTTCTTGGATGTTTGCTCCTGTATCAGCCTACCCCACAGCCTCATTCATGTCTGGGACACTGACCTACATGGAACTCATCCTGGGGGAGGAGACAGCCCTTCCAGTCACAGGTCTCCTAGGAAGGCCTGGCTTCTCTAAGAGGATGGGCCTCGTGTTTAGATTTGTTCACATCCAAGACCTAGGAGAAGAGGCACCTTGAACGTGACCTACTCAGGCCACAGCTGGGGTCACTTTCAAAAAACATGGTTCAAGAGCCACAGACAAACTCATAGGCCTGGTGCAAATGTGGCCTTGGAGATGGAAAATGTTTCCCAATCCCCGAGAGCTTTGAGACTTTCAGGCCAAATTCTCCCTGTGTGTTACAGCTATGGAAATAGGTTCCCATGGTCCAAAGAATTTAGCTGTTTATATAAAATGTATACCAAGTCCTACCAGGCCCTGTGTTAAATCCTGGAATATCCAGAAGAGTAAGACACTGCCCTGTCCTCGAGGGATTTGGAGACACACAGGAAACAAATGATTCCGCCAGAGCTGCTAAGAGTTGTAACAGAGTTGGTGAAAATGCTGTGGGAGCCAGAGGAGGTGGCGCTAATTCTGCAGGAGATCACAGGGATCCGAGAAATTCTGTGACACTTTCCAAAATAGGACTCAGAAGTAGGTTGGCCACCTCTACGGTGGAGATCATGGGTGCTGGTCATCGGGACCAAGATGGCAGATTTAAGCCCAATGGTCATTAGAAAGCCCACTACAGGGCTGGGAACAACATGCTGCCTGATGATGAATAAGCAGGGGACATTTTTTCCCCTCTATGGATAGGTAGGTAAGTAGCTAGCTTTGAATAGCAAAACCACACTTCTGGGTAATGCTTCTGGTATTCCAATGCAATGCAGTTGGACACAGAATCCAATTCACATCACCCCCACCCAGACGATGCTGCAGTTCCCTCTGTGCTGCTGGAAAGGAGCCTAAAAGGATTAGGCTGCAGGAATGGCTTTTACCCTAGTTCAACAGTCTCTGCTTTAATGATATATTGCTTCCTCACCACGGTGGCTCATTTCTCCAAACGGCACATGAGATTGTCTACATCCTGTCCCAAGAGAGACAGCATTTTTCCTGATAGTGTGGGATTTTGCTTTCCCAAGACTAGGTTTTGTAATGTTTCTTGGCACTCTCCCAGGTGCAAGGGGCTCTCTAATATATGAGATTATGATTTTTAAAAAAACATCAAATTTGATTTTGTGACCCAGGCTCTTCCATGTGACTTTCTGAGTTATTATCAACACACATTTCTGGTTTTAAAAAAAATGACTGCCCCTCTTCTTTTCTTCTATTATTCTAATATCCTAATATTTCCTTCTAATACACATACTGTTACAGTGGTCATTGAGGCCCTGTTCATCTTTATCCAGTCTTTTTTCCACTCTGCTTCACTGCAGATATTTTCTATTTCTATGTCTTAATGTGTAGCAAGCTTCTATTCTGCATTTTCTAATCTGCCGTCAAGCTCATTCAGTGAATTTTCACTTCAGATATTGTAATTTCCGTATCTAGAAAGTCCACTTAGTCCTTTTTATAACTTCAATTTTTCTCTTCAGTAGTATGTTCATGTTTTCTTTTAAATACTTTTACATAGTGATAGATATTTTAATGCTCTTGTCTGTCAATTCTATTATCCCTCTTACTTCTAGGTCTGTTTTTATTGACATTCTTTCCTTGTCACATAATTTTCTTGCTTCTTGCTATGGTTAGCATTCTTTTAAATTGTATGCTTAACATTATGACTCTGTTTCAGGGCTTTGAATTTTAACATGTAGGCAGTTAAATTACTGGTGGTTCTATTTGCTACTTTTGAGATTTGCTTTTAATATTAATTTAGTGGATCTTGGGTAGCCCTTATTACGAAAACAATTTAATCCCACTACTTAGGTGGTCTTGCTGTGGTCTCACCTAAATGTGCCTAGTGGTCAGCAGGGACACCTGTCTCTGTCTCTGGTTGATTGGAATTGTAGTGCTTTTTTGTGTGGGCTCTAGATCAGCTCACAGCCCTTCTGGTTGCTCAACCTTGTAGAGTTTCACCCCATGCATGTGTATTTTAGTAGCTGTGATGGTTAATTTTACATGTCAACTTGGTTAAGCTGTAGTACCTAGCTATTTAATGAAACACTGATTTAAGTTTTGCTGTGAAGGTATTTTATAGAAGTAGTTAATATCTACAATTAGTTGACTTTAGCTAAAAGAGATTGATAATGTGGGTGCATCTCATCCAATTAATTGGAAGCCTTAAGAGCAAAGTCAGATTTTCTGGAGAAAAATAAATTCTGCCTCAAAGCCATAGTGTCAACTCTTGCTTTAGTTTCCAGCCTTCCAGACTGCCTACAGTTTCAGACTTGCCTGCCCCCAGAATCACACGAGCCAATTTCTTAATTCCTTAAAATGTCTATCTATCTATCTATCTATCTATCTATCTATCTATCTATCTATCTATCATCCCTCCATCTATCTCCTATTGGTTCTGATTCTCTGGACACATCTGACTGATAGAGTAATCTATAAATATTCCAGGGGCTGGAACATGGGAATTTCTGAAACTTTTTTTCTTTGCAACTCCCTCCTCTCTGGAATTCTATGCTGCAAATTCCAGCTGCCTCCACATCCATGAAATCCAGTCTCTGGCTCCTCAGTTAAACAAGATTGCATGCTCTGCTTAGCCTCTCCTTGCTCATTCGTTTCTCCAGGCACAATTCTGGGGCAATTGCAGGGTTCACTTCATTTATTTCTCTTGTTCAGTGATCATGGTTCTGCACTGCCAGTTGTCCATAACTGAAAGATGTTTTATACATTCTGTCATTTTTTTCTGGTTGTTTACAATATGAAGTTAAATTCAGTCCTTCCTTTCTTTTAAATTTATTTATTTATCTGTTTATTTATTTAAAATTTTTAAAAATTTTATATTGGAGTATAGTTGATTAACAATGTTGTGTTAGTTTCAGGTGTACAGCAAAGTGATTCAGTTATACATATACATCTATCTATTCTTTTTCAAATTCTTTTCCCATTTAGGTTGTACACACTGCTATATTTAAAATAGGTAACCAACAAGGACCTACTGTATAGCACAGGGAACTCTGCTCAATACTCTGAAATTCAGTTCTTACTCCACGGTGAATGGAAGCTTGTCTCTCCATCTTCAACATTAGCAAGGCAAAAACTCAGTCAATTAAGAATCTCCATTTAAAAATCATATTGGAAAAGCTTCTATTTCATAAGGAAATAGACATTCATTGCTCTGATTTCAGTAAACTAGAAATAGAAAAATTTCATATATAGGCACTCTTCTTGTATGTTTGCATCACAATTTATTTTTACACAGAGGTTGTCTTCCGTTTTGATCTCAGCTAGTGTATAATCAATCTTTTTTCTGTTTGTGTACTGTCTTGGTAGGGAGTCTTAGTAAATCATGGGTGCATTGAAAGGTCACAATTAGTGTTTTTTTAATATGTTATTTTATATTTGCTCAGAACCATGATTTTTGGGCATTCTTGACAAAAGTAATAGATCTCTCATCTCTGCACAGTGATAGGACTGGTCAGCTACTTGTTTTATAGATTTATTGTTTTGGGACATCAACTTGCCATAACATTGAAAAAAAATTCCTTTCTGAGTCTAATAGTATAATTCCCATTCACTCCCCTTCTTACCACTTTTCTGGGCTAATGAGCTTATTCAGAACATTGCCTCCTGTGTTCACAAACTGCTGCTTCTTTTCTTCTTTTATTGATTCATTTCAGGTCTAGTATAAGTGGAAAATTACTCCTTTCACAGCATTAAATTTTTGTATTTTTTTTTCCATTTCAGTAACTATATGATGGATGTAAGACTTAGTTTCCTTTCTATGTAATAATGATAGTTTCCTTTCTATGTAATAATGATTGAGTTGCATATAATGGGCAAATAGAAAATGTTTTATACAAAATGGCCTAATGGAAGTACTTTTCCTTGTTTAAAAAACACAGTATCTTCCATTTTTATGTCTACTTGATGCTGTTTCTCAACTCTCAATTTAGCTCTCCCTGGTGGGAGTCATCATTTGCTCTTGGCAAGCAGAAAGACTGCAACAAAGTTATTTAGTTTCACCCATATTTTTGAAGTCACCTCTGTAATGAGATGGTTGTAAAGGCTATTTCGTTTGCATTCCCCAATGCTATTTTTGTTGTCGTTGTTCTGCAGTATTTTCCTATGTACCTTGTACTCTATTTGAATCCTAGGTTAAAACTTGGTGTTTGTGTGTGTGTGCGTGTGTGTGTGTGTGTGTGTGTGTGTGTGTTATGTAGATGTATTCTCTCTCTGTCATGACTAGAGCAGTTGTATTTTGACAAATATTTATGAATCTTGAAGAATATGGTTACTGTACGACCATGATTGGTATGACATTAATAACTTTGATAATTAATATTATTAAAACATAGTAAGTTAATATGAGATTGGATGTCATTGTTATCTAGTGCATTGCTTACTTTTAATTTTGTGGTTATCTTATTAGAAAAAATAAATTAGTTGAGGACTTTCAAAGAATGTTACTCAAAAAATGTTTGCTTCATTTTGTTCCCTCAGCACCAATGAGAGTGCAAGATAGTGACTGTTCAATAAGTAGTATTTACAATCAATGAGATCATTTGAAACATTTTTAACAGTATGCTGGAAATAGTTTGTTGTGATTTTAACATATCTTCACATTAAGTAGTCAATATTTGGGGGACTTGTCTGGTGGACCAGTGGTTAGGACTCTGTGCTTCCACTGCAGGGGGCGTAGCTCTGATCCCTAGTCAGGGAACTAAGATCCCACATGCGGCGTGGCCAAAAATAAATAAATAATAATAATACCTGGTAAATAAATATATATTATTTTAAAAAAGTAATAAATATTTTATAGTTAGAATAGTGCCAGTCCAATATATATATATATATATATATATATATATATATATTTTTTTTTTTTTTTTTTTTTCTTTATCACACAGCATTTCACTTGGCTGGCATTCCTTTTAATATAAAACCTGAAACTATTTCTCTCTGAAACCCTGTCAACATTAAATTCAGGACTTTTATGTATATTGCTTAAAACAAATAACTCACTCTTGTAGATGAGTTCATTTTTTTTTAAGTGAACTTTAAAGATCAGATTTATTTGGAGAAAACAAAAAAACCCACAACCTAAAGGATGGGATTTTACATCTCAAGACATCTCCCAGGTATTAAGTCTACAGATTACAAATCATTTTCATAGAAGATATTTTTGTACAAATTTTACATGTATTGAGGAGCGGGTCATAAATCCCTGTTTGTTTTAACAGGGTGGCAGGGTAGAGGAATGGGGGAAAAAACAGCTTTTTTGGACACATCTATTCGGAAGCAGACATGAAGAGGGCAAACCCTACTTTTTCATCATCTATAGCAAATGGTTAAAAAAAAATACCCTCTCAACCTTGGGTATCTCTAAAAGCCACTTCCTAGCTACTACCCGCTCCAAGCCAATTATTTAAACTTACTTCACTTGGTATGTCTTTTATGTCCACTGGGTAAATGATTCATTATGCTCACTGCTGCAGCACTCATAAACCAACACCCCTGCATGGCTGTAAAGGGTCTAACCTAGGACTGATGTGAGAAGAGACCAAGATGTCTTTTCTCTGCAGGTACCAATATTGCCTGTAAGGACACCATTTGTTGAGCTGACAGTACCAAGGTGCACATAAAAGCAGGCAAGTAAAGCTACTTACTGTGTTGCAAGAGAAGTCAGGACCTTGTGAAATTGTTCTTCTCCATTATCATTTATTCTCTCAAGGGGATGCTAAAAAAACAGAACCAAAAAACCACACATTGGTCTAAGCCACATTATAAATCCAAACATTGGTGTGGGATTTCACTTGGAGAGAAGGAAACTTTTGTTTTTTAAAAAGCCCCTCAAACCCCAATCAAGGTTGTAAGAAAGGCTCCCAATTTAACCACCCTCGCTCACCACCTAAGACTGGTAATTCTAAAGTTTTCTGAGGTGTAAAAGGGGTCAAAGCAGCAGGAGTACGAATGGCTGGAGGGAAGGGGTGTCAAAGCATGAAGGAGGCAAGATTTGCTTGAGAAAAAGCAGTGATGATTCCTCATTGGACAGTTGCCAGGGGCTCTAGAGAATGCTTAGGAGGTCAAGTATGTGACTTAAGTAGAAGCTGCCTGTAGGAAGGTTAACAGGAAAAAGTAGCATGATGAACATAAGATGATGACAAGAGTCTAAATTTTTAAAGCTTTAGGATTTCAACAGAATGTGGATATATTTGAACTTTCAGAAGGGATAGTGTTTAAGAAAGGGTGAAACCAGGACACATAAAAGACCTGGGAATTCCCACAACCCCTAAGTGCTTCCTGCTCCAGGAGGTAAACGATTATGTGTTTACTGGAGGTCATACCATTTTCCCTGTTACTGGTGCAAAATAATTCATCAAATCCCCAAGCTTCTTTTCAAATCACGATTTCCCCATTTACTTTGGTCACCAAACAGTCTTATTCTTCAGTGGCCTGTAGACTCACTCCCACCTACCCCCCTGGGGGGCACAAATGAAGGAACTCCCCCTTAGGCTGGCCCCAGTAACTCAGAATTAAATAAGAGGTGGGGCTGGCAGCCTCCTAGAGACTAAAACAACATCAGAGACTAAACCTACCTTGCCAAGAATGGAGAATTTATTCAGATACTGTTTGCTAATTCATGTATGCCACAACAGGATAAGAATTAAAGGTAGAAACCTCACACTCTTCCTTATACCTGCCTACTGCCCAACTAGATTCCAGACACTGCATCACTATCACCGCCATCTTGCTAAACGGAGGCCCCTAGGCACTAATCACACAGGCAACTGCACGTGTCATAAAAATGCACCACAACTTTAAACTTACAGCATTAAAAGCTGTACGGAGCTTCCCTGGTCGCGCAGTGGTTGAGAGTCCGTCTGCCGATGCAGGGGACACGGGTTCCTGCCACGGTCCGGTAAGTTCCCACATGACGCGGAGCGCCTGGGCCCGTGCGCCATGGCCGCTGAGCCTGCGCGTCCGGAGCCTGCGCATCCCGAGCCTGCGCGTCCGGAGCCTGCGCGTCCCGAGCCTGCGCGTCCGGAGCCTGCGCGTCCGGAGCCTGTGCTCCGCAACGGGAGAGGCCACAGCTGGGAGAGGCCACAGCTGTGAGAGGCCCGCGTACCGCAAAAAAAAGGTGTACGTCTCTCTCTGGCTACATTGGTGATTCTCCAGTTAGTTCAATATTTTAAAGGCTGCAGCAGTATGCAAAAGAATTTCATTTTGTTTCTTTTAAAAAAAAAAAAAAAGTTTAGAAAGGTATCCAGGAGATGGTGAGTTTTATTTTGTCTTGTCTGGATAGAGGTTTGATTTGCTCTCGAATGTTCCAGGGTGGTGAGAGACTAGGAGAAAGCACAGAATGCAGAGGTCTATTCGGTGTAATCTTCTCCTTCATTTTCATCTTCACCATCAACGGCAAGAGCAGCATACTTGCTTGCAGAACTGAACTTAGAGGCTGGATTTTCTTCAGCTTTCTTTGGCTCAGGTGCAGATCTGGAGTCTTGATCCTTTTTGCCATCTTTCCTATCTGACTCCTTCCAGAGGTCTTTGTTCCCTCCATCTCCTGGACCACGGCTGGAATTTCCACTTTGGCCTTTTGGGGCACTCACCCCATCTACTTTATTTTCATCTTTCCTTACGGGTCCTTCCTCAGATGGTTGAGCTGGAACTACTTTCCCTCCACCACTTGTCGGGGACTGCTGCTCTGTGTCTGAGCTCTGAGATCGAGCAGGAGGCTTAGAACTTCGCTGTTAAATAGTCAAAATTCAGCTTTTGTTCTTAATGCTGATTTTATAAGCAATTTTTCCTATATTCCTTTTCTGTTTCCCAAAGATGATGATAGCAATGGTAGATAAGTAAATATAATCTGAAAAGATAAACTATCTAAGGAACTGTTTTATTAGTCTAAGTTTCAAGAGAAATTTTCATATCATATTCCTTAACTTTAAATTACACAAAAATATGGAGCCTCCGTCAGCCCTTGAAATGCGATGGTTATTTCACGTCTGTTTTCTCATCTCTGACTCCCATAATATACTATAAATCATACTTACTAAATATCAATAGCAAATGCAGACATCTATAGACCTTTGAGTGGTATAATTTTTATAGTCAGATATCTAAGGTCATTATCTATTTTTGCACACTCTTTTTGCACACTTAATTTCTGACTTATCTTTCTCTGATGTTATTTCCATAGGTACAAATTTTGGTCTTATTTTTAAGAGCTTGAAAATAAAGCACCACAGTTTGTCACATGTTAAAATTTTCTAAAGATGGGGAAATTGTACCTTTTTATAGATATGCATTACTTTATTTACAGGCAGGATTTTTTTTCCATTAAATAATTTTTTTCACTTGTTAAATCATTTGGGATAGAAGCATGGCAGGCACAATAAAAGAACTGGCTTACCTTGACTGCTACTATTCTTGTGAATTTAAATAAGCATTTGAACATTCCTGGTCTCTTTCTTTGATACAATGAATTATTAGACTGGACTGTCTCAAAGATTTTCAGCTTTAAATTTCTAAGAATCTAGCTTTCTTTTTGCATATCTAATTAGATAGAAATTGTATAAAAGCAATTCTGGTCAGATGAGAAAGGATTCAGTTAGGTTAAACAGGTGATCACTGGGAAAGGGTTAAAATGGAGCTCAGTGGTGTTAACTAGCAATAAGTACACCGAGCTTCCACACTGGGTCATTGTTATTATACAAACCACCTGTGATTGTACTTCATCTCTACCCAAATTCTGTCCATAATTTATGCCCTGTGAAAGACATTGCTCAAAATGCTGGCCTTTTAGTTTACTGGGAAACTTCATTCTGATAGATTTATTCTCCATTTCATCAAATTTTCCTATTGCCGTAGTCATACCCTAAAACACCAATCTTTGATATTGCTTTACTCTGAAAACATAACAAACATCCCAACATTATCTCCAATATTTTCATTTCCCTTCTCAGTTATTACTCCAGCAAATGTTCTCCTTATATTTTGTTTCCTACCATATTATCTCATTGGGACTTTCCCCCTCCCATTTATATGCCTAAATTCTCCAGTGAAACCCAAAACCTGGAAAAACGTAATGTTGGTTTTCTTTATGCCTACCATCAGGGTGCTGAGCCTTGGATCAGTATCACAGTATCAGACAGTGATAGAACTAATCATTTATAATCATGTGCATCAGTGACCCTTTTGACCACCTGGGCAATCAATTACTTATAACAATTTTTTCAGCTTTGTGAAACTTCCCATTTCTCCCACTACATGCTGTCCTCAGCAGAAACTTAAACTTTCTCTTCAGCGAGAAAAGAGAAAAATATCAGTGAAGAATTACCTCAAATTCCAACTACCAATCTACAAACCAGTATAAATTCTCACCCCTTCTCTATTCTTTCCTTTCTGTCACAATGCTGCAGTTGTCATTCTTCCCTTCTAAAATCAACATTAAAGTTGGCCTTTAAGTTATTTCATTCTACTTCCCTTTATATTCAGTATCTTCAACTTTTTCAACTATATTATGTCTGTCCATATGTATTTATGCATATTAAAAACACTCCAGTTTGAACAGAAATGTCCTTTCTTAAAGATACATTCAATTTCAGCTATAATTCTATTTCTTGCACTTCATACTCTAACTCTGTAAGTAAGTTTCTAAAATCTTTGTTTCTATTTCATCATCTCTCATTTGTACACCTACAGTTCAAGAGAAACAACCTTGGCAAATGGCACCAATGACTTCCAAGTCACTCCAATCAGGGGCCACTTCTCAGTCTTCTTGCTTAAACTCTCACTACCCTTCTGAATAAGTGACGCTTTCTTTAAAACACTATCTTCTCTTCAGATTTGATTCCACTTTCAACAAGTATTTTTCCTACATTCTCAATTCTTTCCAATGGTCTATAGCATCTTTAAATCTTGGATTTCCTCATGCCTTCTTCCTCAACTCTATTTCCAATTTACTCTTCCTCTCATGTATTACCATGGCTTACCAAAGCCTGCAAATATGTATTTCTAATACTCTTTTTTGAACTTTAAATGTCTGTATATTTATCAAATATCCATCTACCTATCTGTCTGTCTGTCTGCCTATCTATCATGGTTGTCTATCATCTACTGCCTCTCGACCCCACAATTTAAACCAAAAGCAAATCACCTATCAATCTGGACCAATTGTCCATTTCCCACAACCTGCCAGATGTGTGAATTTCTTCTAGAATAGCACTCTTGTTCTCTCTCTAACCTCTCAATCACTCCCTGATTAAAGAAGAAGTTATCTGATTGATTTTTGGAAAAAAGAGCAGAGCATGCTTGGCTCAGTTCTTTTTTCCTATATCATGCCTATTCCTTCAGTATGCAGCCTTTTATTTAGTCTTATGATATACTCAATTGCTTCAGTCAGGAAGATAGAAGATAGAAGATAGAAGTTGATTTGTCTTCTTTTTCCTCATGCCCTTCATCCCTACATATCCAACTAACCTTGTACTTCTCCAAACTCTCACTGTTACCCTTCTATTTCTGCCTTCCTCTCTCTCTCTTCTGACTACTGCAATAGGATTCTAAGTGGTATTCCCCCATCACTTCTTACATCCCATACAACTCCAATTTATCTTTTAAAATGCATATAGTTATGTCGCCACATCACTTTAAAAATATCTTTCAGTATTTGTAGTTACCTATAGGAAAAAAATCCAAACTTCTTAATCTGGCTTAAAATTGGTGTACAATTGGGTTCTTGTACTTGCCTCTCTTACTGGCTACCCACAAGCTTGCTCTTTAAGAATTAGCAGTAGCCTCCTTCTCAGAATTCTTCAATATGTTATATATTTTTACCAATTCAGAATTTTTATTCATCCTATTCCTTCTGTCTGGAACAATCTCTACCTTCTCCATTTGAACCTATTCTCTTAGATAATATCTATTATTCTTTTCAGTTTTCAGATTTCAGTTCTCAGGTTAACAGCCAATTCCCATGGAAGTTCTTTATTGATTACTGAAATAGATAAGATAAACAATTTGTATGCTATATTGCATTCTGTATTTTTCATAGCATATAATGGAAATCATAACTCTAAATTACTTGTTTATAAAAATTTGTGTAATGTTTTTCTTTCTTACTAGACTCTAAGCCCATAAGGACAGAGCCTATCTTTTCTCAGGGCCACAATGTACTCTCCAACATATTGAGAAGTTCAGTAGGTATTTGCTTAATAAATGAATAGCCAGTAAAGAAGTAGGAATTTCACAGAAAATTATGGCATGAGGAAGGTGAGGAAAGAGACTTTGGAAATAAGGATGGTTATATTGCATAAGTAAGAGAGCAATTATGAATTGTGCACTTACATCGTAGGGCATTTTTACAGAAACTTTAGCAAGTAGATCTTGGGATACTATTCCTTCCTCCCTTTTACATATGAGGGAAGTGAAACACAGCAGAGATTATGTGGCTTGACAAAGACCTCACAGCCGGTAGAAGTGGCACTGGTTTACAAACTCAGTAATGTGGATGCAGAGCCCATGCTCTTTAGCACTATTTGTCTGGTTTTGGTAGTAGAGTAATGCTGGCCTCATAGAATGAGATAGAAAGCATTCCCTCTGCTTCTAACCTCTGAAAGAGATTGTAGAGAATTGGTACAATTTCTTCCTTAAATGTTTGGTAAAATTCACCAGTGAACCCATCTGGGCCTGGTGCTTTCTGTTTTAGAAAGTTATTAATTATTGATTCAATTTCTTTAATATATATAACCCTATTCAGACTGCCTATATATCCTTGTGTGAATTCTGGCAGGTTGTATATTTCAAGGAACTGGTCCATTTCATCTAGGCTTTCAAATTTGTACGCAAATTCACACTATCTTTATTATACTTTTAATTTTCATGATATCTGTAGTAATATCCTTTTTTTCATTTCTGATATTAGTAATTTGTGTTAACTTTCTTTTTCTCTTAGTTAACCTGGCTAGAGGCCCATCAATTTTATTGATTTTTTTCAAAGAAACAGCTTTCAGTTGTGTTGATTTTCTCTATTGATTTCCTGCTTTCAATTTCATTGGTTTCTGCTCTAATTCCTATTATTTATCTTCTTGTGCTTGCTTTGGTTTTAATTTGCTGCTCCATTTCTAGTTCTTTAATGTGATTAAAGCAAGCCAATTTAGAGGGTCTGACACATTCCTTAAATTACATGAGTTAAACATTAAAAGTAATTAAAATTACTACAAATGTAAAGGACAAGAGAAACAACATATATATATATATATAACCCATGTGCATGTGCACATATATGTGCATGTGTATGTATATGTATACATAATATGTTTGGTGAATATTGAATGAAAGGATTTCCATTTTGAAAAGTGAACTATTTTCTATTCCCCTTTGAAATGAGACTCAGAAATTCACAGAAGCATTTTTAAAAAGAAAATGTGAGGGTTTTTGATTGTATTCTTTAGTCTGGTCATCCTTGCTTGAAATTTGCCTACCATACAAACTATTCTCTACTTCTGGTTCTCTTCTTTTAGTAGATAGATTTTGGAACTTTTGGATAGATTCATCAAGTGCCAATTTTTATCATTTTATTCCTTATTATTTAGTACTGTATGTTGAGATAATTCATACATTGGATTTCACTGTTATTTAATTCAATATATAGAAATTCACCTAATCTATTGAGATTTGTATTATTATTATTATTACTATTATTATCAAAAGTTTTGTTTTACTTTCAGCTATCAATCTTCAAAATTATACATAGTTAACTTGATTATTTATATATTCTCCCATATATTGGAAAATATCAAATATGCTTAGTAATTTTATTGGCTTTCTCCAAATATCTGGTCACTTCTGTATGTATTCTTGTACTGTTTACCCCAGTTTTGATATTTGAAAACACCCACCATTCTTCACAAAGTATACTCATATAGGCTTTTATTTAAAGACCAAAGATGAGTAAAGTGAGATAGAGAATGCATGTAGATATCAGAAATCAAAGACATTCTGCAATGAATCCCTTTTTTTTCCACATACACATGGGCCATGCTGAGTTTCTAGATTGAAATGCCATGATTTGTGTGAAAAATCTTGATTTAAGGAGTGCGCCTCAAAAAAGCTCTCAGCATCCCTTTAAATAATAAAGCCACACTTGTCAAATGGGTTGGGCCTGTTGCAAATCAGCTGTAAAGAAACTGATCCTGTGGGTCACCAGGGACGTTTGAGACTTAAACATCACATCATAAATACCACTATTTTAATCTTTCCCTGAGTCAAAAACCAGATGTGAAGGAGTCCCAAGATATAAAGACTGAATTTTCCCAGTCCAGCTGTTAATCAACTCTGGCTCCACATCACTAATATTTTATTTTGAAAGGCTTTATTCTGTTTGCACCTGTCATACCATTTTATGACAGTTTGTCTCTAGATCTTGTGGAGGAAATATGGAATGGACTGCTGGGTAGTGGGTTTCAGTCTTAAGTGTTCTGGGCATGGGGCTTCCCATTTGTTCCCATGGCCTTGATATGCAAAGCACAGCTTGGCATCTTATTCAACAATCCCAATAATAAACACGTAATTCTCTTATTTAGAAGCAGACACCTTTGTGGACAATATTTGTTTAAAACAGTATGGATGTGGCCTGGAGATGAGAGTAGTTGAGGTTGGGATGAAGTTAATCTACCTGGCAGATACTAGCAAGGTACTTTTATTGTTATGTTTGTTCCTTCTTCTCCTGATGCACAGCACATCGATGTTCATAATCTTCCTGAACTTTCCCAACTTTGCATCAGCCTTTTCATGAACAGGTTTTAAAGTACATTTTCTTTCTCCAGATTCAAGATTTACCTCTGTCTCCACATCAAGAATTGCTCAGAATTTTGGTCCCCCAGGACAACATTTTTGTTTGCCATGTTTTTTCCTGCTTTAGGATTTTATATTCCTTATTATCTTTACCTTGAATACTTCCTTTTCTACTTCTTTTCCACCTAGTTACAGCTCTGTAATAATTATTCATATCTTCCAGGGAAAGCTTTTTTTTTTCTTTTTTTTTTGCGGTACGAGGGCCCATCACTGCTGTGGCCTCTCCCATTGCGGAGCACAGGCTCCAGACGCACAGGCTCAGCGGCCATGGCTCACGGGCCCAGCCGCTCCGCGGCATGTGGGATCCTCCCAGACCAGGGCACGAACCCGTGTCCCCTGCATCGGCAGGCGGACTCTCAACCACTGCGCCACCAGGGAAGCCCAAGGGAAAGCTTTTCTTGATTTGCCACTCTGTTAGCTTCTCCTCTTATATTATGATATAAAACTTGAACTTGGCCTTCAGAGAGTTTCTGACAATTCTTTTTTATCCTCTATAGGATCTGCAGAGGAATCTGCAATCGAATGTATTTTGCCAGTTTGGAAAAATTTTCAAATATTACCTCAAATTTGGCTTCTGTCTCTCCTTTTCTTTGGAGAGATTACAGTTACACATATCTTTTCACATTTTTTTCCATTTGCCTCTTGCATTCTTTTTCTCTGTTTTCCATCCCTCTTCCAATCTGCACTTTAATCTTAATATTTTATATTCACCTAAATTCCTGATTATCAATCTTTTTTTAATACTGTGTCTAATATGACTTTGAACTCACTTATTGGATTCTTATTTTCAGCTACTTTGTTATTTTAATAAACATTTTATTTTAGAACAGTTTCAGATTTACAGAGAAATTAGAAACACAGTTTTGAGAGTTTCCATATATCCCAGACTTAGTTTACCCTGTTATTAACATCTAATTTAGTATGGTGCTTTTGTTATAATTAATGAATCAGTGTTGATAAATTATTATTAACTAAAGTCAAGAGTTTATTATGATTTCTTTGTTTTTTTCCTAATGACCTTTTTCTGTTCCGAGATCTCAACCATGATAGCGTATTACATTCAGCCATGTGTCTCCTTAAGCTACCTTGAATGTGACAGTTTCTCAGACTTTTTGTTTTGATGATCTTTACAGTTTTGAGGTGTACTCGTCAGATATTTTCTAGAATATTCCTTAATTGAGATGCGTCTGATATTTTTCTTACAATAGGACTAAGGTTATGTGTTTTTCGGAGTAAGATCACAGAGTTAAAGTGCCATTCTCATCACATTATAACAGGAATACATACTACCAATATGATTTAGCGCTGTTTATGTTAAACTTGACATCTGGCTACGGTAGAGTTTATCAGATTCCTCCATTGTAAACTTAATCTTTTTCCTCCATTTCCATGCAAACAAGTATAGTCAATTTATCTTGACAAAGGAGCAAAGGCAATTCAATGGAGAACTCACAGTCTTTGCAACAAATGGTGAGAATTTATGTTTATCTGGTTAGGAGTTGGTCTCTGTTTAATGTTTTCATAGTTGTATGTGCCAGAGGCGCCAAATTAATTTAAGTGTCCTTGTTTCTGTACCCCTTTGACTTTGGGTTTCCTTAAGAACTGCCCCTAGAAGGGATTCTGAATCTTGTCTTTCAGCTGTAATCCACTGTTATTGTAATGGAGCCCTGTTGGTGAGGTAGAAAGGTACAGGAAAGGGATGTATTCTATAACCTTTTGATTAAATCTCTGTATTTTTGTGAGCTTGTGTCTCTGGGTTGTTACCTTCATAAATGTTTCTGTAGCAGTATAGCTTTTTTTAAAAATCTCCCTCAGATGAGATAGGAAATTAGAGGAGGTTGCAATCTGAGTAAATCACTTCCACCAGCTGAGATAAAGATCTGGTAATTATTTTCCCCCCTTGGATAATAGGCAGTACTAACAGAGGAAATTCTGGGAGTATCTGACAATAATTACCCTTCCCCCTTCCCTGTCAGAGCCACAGGGTATCTTTCTAACATATTACCTTAAAGACATAGTGGGCTTGCAAAGTGTGGGGCTCGTTCCAAGATTATGGACCCCAGGTTTTTCTTATTGTCATGCTTGTCTACACTCAGCTTCTAGCAATTCATCAAAATGTCTATGTGAGCACTTCTGCATGTTTATGGTTTCTGTGGCTCCTGCTCTAAGCAAGTGGTTCTTGACTGTGACTCTCTTGATTTGCCTGCTCTCTGAATTTCATGGTGACAAATGGCCTTGTAATCTTTGTTACCTGATGGATTCAATAAAAGCCATTGATTTTCTTTTTGTTCTGCTCTTTCTTGTTTTAAGTTTGGGAGTGACAACTTCAAAGCTCTTCTTTAAATGAACACAGCTGACACCAGAAGTAGCAAACCATTGGATTTTTAACTTCTAGAACGTTAAGTTGACTCCTTTTAAGGATTTGAGGTTTATACTGATATTCTCCATCTGTTTTCTATACTTAGCAACATATTAAGCATATTTATTTTAAAGTTATGGTCTGATAACTAGGATATCTAAATGATCAATTTTTTCCCTTGGTTTTGGTCATTTTTTTTGCTAAAGCATACCTCGTAATATTTTATTTAATGCTAGATATTGTATATGAAAAATTAGAGAAGCTCTGGATGATATTTTCTTCCTCAAAAAGGGTTAAATATTTTTCTGGAGGGCAAATAGAGTAGAGGCTGATTCCCTTGATCCCACAGAGGATTCATTTTAAGTTTTTTTTTCTTTCAGGCAGAACACATTCAACTTTGGCTTTACTTCTAGATCATAGCACTTACCCCTAGGCTGTGCTCCTCTGAGGTCTTAACTACAGGCCAGAGTTGTTTGACTGTGTTCTTTATCTTGGCAGGTCTTGAACTCCAACCTCTGTCTCCCTAGTATTGCACTGCTGATCAAATTTCTGAACAGTTCTCTAACTTCCCAGCTGCTACTTTCTGTACAAATTGTTGTAGTATCTTTCTGAGCATGCTCATCTTAGGAGCTGACAAATACCTCAGAGGAAACTGCACTCAGATACTTGGGCTCACTTTTTGTGGCTCTTGCCTCTCTGAGATTTTGTCCTAAAAGGCTAATCACTTTGAAATTTGCAAACTCCAGTCTCTGAATTAGCATAAATGTCAGTTACATTAAATGGAGTCTTAAATGTTCCTATTATTTTTATTGTCTTGAACTATATCAATACACATCTATATTTGAAAATATATTCAATTAAATTTTGAATGATATTTCAGGGTCTTAAAAAACATCATATGCAAAATATGGAAAGTGTGATCAGTCTACACAACAGTAATCAAGAGAAATGCTTGCTAATTCCAGGTCTTTTTTTTTTTTCATTTTTGAAACATTTAAAATAAATAATGGATTTGTTAACATTTTAAAATAAATTTAGTTGCCTGTGCTTTATATTAATTAGGATCTGCTTAAATCCTGTGATATTTTGGGATTCCACTTTTTAATTCCATTTTAAAAAATGTAGTGCTAGTAAAATGAGAAATAATTACCCTGTATTTCATACATATAATTCATGTTTAGAAGCTATGAAACATGGATTATAAATAGAAGCTATGAAACATGGATTATAAATAAAGTTTTAAAATTTGAAAAAACTATTCTTGCTATACTATTTCAATGTGAGATCATATAGTTTACTGTAATGGAAGGACATGAAGGTATCAATAGTTAAGTGGGGAAAAATGCCAGTTCAACACTATTTACTTATTAAATTCATTTTCTTTCCATTAATTCCCTCAAATAAAAAAAACAGGACACATGAATCTATTCTGTTAGGTTAATATTAACGTGTTAAGCTTCATTTAGAACCCAATTTAGAATGTATACATCACTAGTAATAATATAAATTTATTTGAGAAAGAATACACTTCCTGTAATGATTAACTAATTTATTATAAATATATATGTAGAGAAAAACAGGAGAGAGAGAGAAAATTTAGAGAATGTCATTTAGCCATAATAACATGGTTAAAAGAAATCCATTTTATGTATTTATTTTTTTTAAACATCTTTACTGGAGTATAATAGCTTTACAATGGTGTGTTAGTTTCTGCTTTATAACAAAGTGAATCAGCTATACATATACATATATCCCCATATCTCCGCACTCTTGCGTCTCCCTCCCACCCTCCCTATCTGACTTATCTAGGTGGTCACAAAGCACCAAGCTGATCTCCCTGTGCTATGCGGCTTCTTCCCACTAGCTATCTATTTTACATTTGGCAGTGTATATATATCCATGCCACTCTCTTACTTCGTCCCAGCTTACCCTTCCCATTCCACGTGTCCTCAAGTCCATTCTCTACGTCTGCGTCTTTATTCCTGTCCTGCCCTTAGGTTCTTCAGAACCACTTTTTTTTTTTTAGATTCCATATATATGTGTTAGCATACGGTATTTGTTTCTCTCTTTCTGACTTACTTCACTCTGTATGACAGATTCTAGGTCCATCCACCTCACTACAAAAAACTTAATTTCGTTTCTTTTTAAGGCTGAGTAATATTCCATTGTATATATGTGCCAAATCTTCTTTATTGATTCATCTGTTGATGGAGACTTAACGTTGTTTCCATGTCCTGGCTATTGTAAATAGAGCTGCAATGAACATTGTGGTACATGAATATTTTTGAATTATGGTTTTCTCAGGGTATATGCCCAGTAGTGGGATTGCTGGGTCATATGGTAGTTCTATTTTTAGTTTTTTAAGGAACCTCCATACTGTTCTCCATAGTGATTGTACCAGTTTGCTCTCCCACCAACAGTGTAGGAGTGTTCCCATTTCTCCAGATGCTCTCCAGCATTTACTGTTTGCAGATATTTTGATGATGGCCATTCTGACCGGTGTGAGGTGATACCTCATTGTAGTTTTGATTTGCATTTCTCTAATGATTAGTGATGTTGAGCATCCTCTCATGTGTTTCTTGGCAATCTGTATATCTTCTTTGGAGAAATGTCTATTTAGGTCTTGTACCCATGTTTGGATTGGGTTGTTTGTTTTTTGATACTGAGCTGCATGAGCTGCTTGTAAATTTTTGAGATTAATCCTTTGTCAGTTGCTTCATTTGCAAATATATTCTCCCATTCTGATGGTTGTCTTTTAGTCTTGTTTATGTTTTCTTTTGCTGTACAAAAGCTTTTAAGTTTCATTGGGTCCCACCTGTATACTTTTGTTTTTATTTCCATTTCTCTAGGAGGTGGGTCAAAAAGAATCTTGCTGTGATTTATGACATAGAGTGTTGCACCTATGTTTTCCTCTAGAGTTTTACAATGTCTTGCCTCACATTTAGGTCTTTAATCCATTTTGAGTTTATTTTTGTGTATGGTGTTAGGAAGTGTTATAATTTCATTCTTTTACATGTAGCTGTCCAGTTTTCACAGCACCACTTATTGAACAAGCTGACTTTTCTCCATTGTATATTCTTGCCTCCTTTATCAAAAATAAGATGACCATAAGTGCATGGGTTAATCTCAGGACTTTCTATGCTGTTCCATTGATCTATATTTCTGTTTTTGTGCCAGTACCATACTGTCTTGATTACTGTAGCATTGTAGTATAGTCTGAAGTCAGGGAGCCTGATTCCTCCAGCTCCGCTTTTCTTTCTCAAGATTGCTTTGCCAATTCAGGGTCTTTTGTTTTTCCATACAAATTGTGAAATTTTTTGTTCTAGTTCTGTTAAAAATGCCATTGGTAGTTTGACAGGGATTGCATTGAATCTGTAGATTGCTTTGGGTAGTAAAGTCGTTTTCACAGTGTTGAGTATATGTATAGTATCATGTCATCTGCAAACAGTGACAGCTTTACTTCTTCTTTTCCAATTTGGATTCCCTTTATTTCTTTTACTTCTCTGATTGCTGTGGCTAAAACTTCCAAAACTATGTTGAATAATAGTGGTGAGAATGGACAACCTTGTCTTGTTTCCTTAGAGGAAATGGTTTCAGTTTTTCACCATTGAGAATGATGTTGGCTGTGGGTTTGTCATATATAGCCTTTATTATGTTGAGGTAGGTTCCCTCTATGCCAACTTTCTGGAGGGTTTTTATCATAAATGGGTATTGAATTTTTTCAAAAGCTTTTTCTGCATCTATTGAGATGATCATATGGATTTTCCCCTTCAATTTGTTCATATGGTATATCACATAGATTGATTTGCGTATATTGAAAACTCCTTGCATTCCTGGGATAAACCCCACTTGATCATAGTGTATGATCCTTTTAATGTGCTGTTGGATTCTTTTTTTTTTTTTTTTTGCGGTATGCAGGGCTCTCACTGTTGTGGCCTTTCCTGTTGCAGAGCACAGGCTCCAGATGCGCAGGCTCAGCACATATAGTATTATTTATGTACCTTAGAAGATCACCATGAAGTTAAACCAAAAAACTTATTTGAAGCAATTAGCTCTAATAATCACATACAAAAAAGTGTTTACACACTCCATAGTCAATGTGTCCAAATATTTATTTTAAATAAATGTTAGTCAAAATTTCTCATTTTACAGTTCTACACTGATTACTATTCTAAAATCTACTATAATTTGTTATTGCATATTGTTTACACACACACATGCAGATTTGAACTATTGCTCTTTTGTAAATGGGACATTTTCTGAAACAAAGACCAGTATTTTGCCATAATTGGACTTTGTGAAGAGCATTATTAGGTTATGGCAATTTTAGCAGGCATTCTTTTTCTTCCTAAATGGCTATTTGGAGATAACTGGAGAAAGCAAAAGAATATCCTTGGTGTTAGTTGGATTACTACTTGATAGGAATAAAGCCTACATGGGGCAACATGAAACCTACAAAAGAATAATGATAAAAAATTAACGAACATTCTTTAGAAGTTCAAAGTGGAAACTGAAATGGTTAGATATTAACATTCTCTGCTATGTCTTTCAGAAAATATTCCATATTGACTTTGGTAATAACAAACTTAAAAGAAGCCTAGTTAAGAACTTATCAGAAGTACTACCTCTCTTTTTTCTTTTATTATAATTATTACTTTCCTCATTTATTTTAATTGCTAGATTTCAAATAATAAAACTTAGGAAGAGAAAATTAACTTGATAATTGAAGAGTGAGGAATTTTCACACAGGCCTAAACACACGCACACCCACAGACACACAAATACAATAAATACCTTTTTACTCATCAACTAGAATCAACCATTCTAACATTGTCATAATTGGTTCTTGTGCTTTTTTGTTTTGTTTAACAAACATAAAACATTCTCACGGCTAACTCTCTACTTGAATAATGTCTCCATTGAATGAAGTTTTAACTATGATACCTCTCTAAAGGCAACCAATATCATGAACTTTACATGTACATTTTCAATCTAGTTTTATTACTTCTTTATATATACTAGATTATATTTGCTTTTTAAATTTGTGTAAATATTATCAGAGTGTATCATTCTTCAGCTTTTTATTTTACTAAACAATACATTTTTGAGATCTATCTCTATTGAGAGAGACAGTCAGATAGATATACCTAATTCATTCCTTTTTCTGTTTGTATAGTTTTTACTCTGACATTTCCAGCCTATATCTATTATATTGTGCTCTATGGATCTCATTTTAACAGAATAAAACTGAATTTTTCAAGTAAAAGTTTGCATTAACAGGATTAATCTGTGAGTTTATTCAGTTTACATGATTACCTGTACCTTTTTAAAAAAATGTCTTATTCTATTTACAACATATTTCCTTTGGTTCATTTTATTTTTCTTTTCCCATTTTTATTGAATTTATAAATATTCTTTAGTTCATTTTATTTTCTCCCTGTAAGAGTTTGTTTATTCTTTACTTTTAAATTAAGGGCCTATCATGAAATACTTAATCTGTATTTTATACAGATGTATATTCATCTATTTATTACAGTAGAAAATTAATTGATATTTTTAGCTTATACTTCAAGGAATTTATTGTTTTTTGCTTAAATATCCTGAAAGTTGTCTTTTACATTTTCATGTGATTTTTTTATTCATCTCTTTTGGCTGTATTAGTTTCTAAACACAAAATAAAATTATGTATAATCCTCTAGCTAAAATGATTTATCTATTTCTTTACTCATCATTACAATATGATTTACAATTATTTTCCCTAGATACTTTTGTTTTTCTTGCCAAGTCCTTCATTTTTTCCTACATTCTTAAATTATAGTTCAGCTTGGTATAGAATATTTGATTGATGATATTTTTAATACGTGCTTTGAAGATACTCTTTTTTCCTCAAGTTATCTTAGGATGAGAAATATGCTTAATTTGCCTTGGTGTACTTCTGGAGACACTTAGATTTTTAGTTTGATAGCTTTTAAAAGTTAATCTTTTAGGGACTTTGCTGGTGGTACAGCGATTAGGAATCCACCTGCCAATGCAGGGGACACAGGTTTGAGTCCTGGTCTGGGAGGATCCCACATACCACAGTTCAACTCAGCCTGTGTGCCACAACTACTAAGCCAGTGCTCTAGAGCCCATGAGCCACAACTACTGAGCCCGCATTCCACAATTACTGAAGCCTGTGTGCCTAGAGCCTGTGCTCTGCTGCAAGAGAGGCCACCTCAATGAGAGGCCTGCACACCGCAATGAAGAGTAGCCCCCGCCTGCCACATCTAGACAAGGCCCGCGTGAAGCAACGAAGACCCAATACAGCCAAAAATAAATAAATAAATAAATTTATTTTTAAAAAAGTTAATCTTTTAACTTTTCTTCTTAGACTTTGATATTCCACAGTTTCATAAAAATATACTTAAGATTTAATTTTTCAATCTAAGGACTTAGGTATTTCTGTAATTCTGAGAATTGTTGTCTATCATCTCATTTAAAATTGCCTCTTTCACATTCTTCCATTATTCTTCTACATCTCTATTCACTATTCTGCTAATTCAAATAGAACTATATTGGATCTTCTAAATCTATCATGTTATCTACCATATGATAATCAAGTGTATAGTGTAATTTGTCTATTGAAGTTTATTATGATATAATTTGGATTTTTTGTTCTTTTTAAAAATCCATTTGCTTCTCTTAAAATCTGCCTTTCTTGTTTCAAAATCTTGATCCTTTTCTATATTCTTATTTCTCTTATTTTATCTCTCTGAATATTGGGAACATACTACATAGTCAATTTAATTTTTCTTCAAATTATTTCATTATCTCTAGTTCCTTGGCTTACAATTCTCTCATTGTGGATCCGTCAGCAGTCAGTCACCTTTCATTGAACTTCATTATAAATCTTATAATTTGATTTCTTTACCATCCTCAATGGGATAAATCTGGACTCCTCAAAGTACCAGGAATAGAGACTATACCATGGGATCATTTTTCATACTGCTGCCATGTCTTTATAGATTTCATCAGTTTGGGACAAGTCATGCCATCAGTTTATATGCTCTGGGTTCTTGTTCGGCCTGAATGTAGCCTCAAAACTCTACCATGTGCAATCTTAGACACTTGTTTGCTTCCGTTCAGAATCTGGTGCAGTAACCCTACACAAGCAGTTGAAAAACGCTATTTAACATACTAAATATTAGTGATATTTGGATCTGTACATGAAGTCCACCGACTTTGTCCTTGATTTTCAGCGTTTTGTAGACTGTTCAAATAGTAGGTGTAATTCCTTTATACCAAATCGAAATTCTTCCACCATCAATCCTATGATTTACATGCCTTCAACCTCCTTTCAACACAAAAAGCTATTGATTGTTATTCCATCCAATAATTAATTATATATGTCTGAACAAAGAGTAAGAATCGTCCATCAGTTAAATCTGACAATTGAATAGAAGTTCACAAAAATTTATATTTATATATAAAAATATACTTTTTATACAGTTATTTGAACTACATCTTTAGATTCAAACAATTGGAAATTTACCCATCCACAACGAACATAAAAATTTTGGTTATATAATTTTATATATATCATCAATGCATTTTCAGAAGGTATTTTGGTAAAGAAAACTTTTATTTCCCCATGAAACTCACACACATAAAAATATGTGGAAAGGGACTGCATATGAGAACCCATATTGAAAACTAAATGTATTCATATTTACTTATGACATTGTATCTTAGATTTACTTGTAAAATCAATTAGATGAAATCTTATCTGATAAATAGATCTTGAATTAATAGACATTTAAGCCATGAAGACTCAAAATCTATTTGCTTCAGGGTCAGCCAGATACATCATCTATCTTTTGCATCAAAAGAAATATTGTCCTTCTCATAGCGGTTACGATAAGAAGAATCCTAATAAATTTGTTATTATCAAGAAATGGTGGCAAAATCAGAGAAATATGATATTCATTATAGCTGTCCATCAATTAAATTTTAGTCAATTTGCAACATACAGAAGTATATATGTTATGCCATGTGCTCATCCCATCTCCCCTTACACCCTAAATCAATAGATTAATAAGATAAACTTAGCTAATTTTGTCTGATAGTTTTATTGTTAATATATCTCACTTTGAAGAAAGTTTTTTGTGTTTTCAAGTTTTAATTTCATGATTCATAGCAATGACCTTAAAGCACTGGTTCTGAAGTGAACTACATATCATTTCTCTTTTGTAACAGTTGGGCAATTAGCATGACTTAAAGACAAAAATAATCATGGGACATTATTTACACAGTAAGGATACAGGAAAGAAATGATTAACTATATCCAAAACTTTTAAGATTTAACACTTCTAAATATGTGTGGTCTTAGACTATGTAAACTTTATGAATTTAAGGCTTTACATATCCCTTAGTGCATATAAAATAAGTGATAAGATAAAAAATAGATATTATTTTAAGATATTATTAAAAGATTGAAAATATTAGATATTATTTAAAGATTGAATTAAAATGGCTAAGTCAATTAATGTAGTCAACAAACGATTTTTTGAGGAACTAGAATGTATGAGATATATGGCATTAATTGAACATACAAATTTTTGAGACAACTCCTACATTCAATGAGATTAAATCTACTGTAAAGGAGCTCTCTAGGGAAGTTTAATTAATAAATACCTATTGTGTTTAAAATAATAACAAATTATTAAATAATAAATTAATTGCTGGAATAAAAAATGAAGAAAGATATGAGACAACTAATAAGATGATATGTGAAATGAGATGTGTAGGGGCATACAGACTGAAAAGGAATGAAGAAAAGAGAAAGAATTATTATATAATTAAGAAAATGAGAAATAAAACTAAACAAATGAGAAATGAAACTAAGTATAGGATAATAAAGAACAATAAAAATCAGAAAAATGTGAGCCAGGCTTCCAAAACAATGATTTATTCACTAAACTTTTAATTTTATTTATAATAGGCTTTATTATAATATGGGATATTATTTGCAAAATCATAAAGCGTGCTTTACTAATATTTTGAAGGAATGAAGTCACTATTATTTTGCAATACAACACTGTATTTAGCATTGAGAATCTTTGATGTCCTAAACTTTTATAGATGTAAAACTCTTGTCAAATAGTACCATTTCTGTTGTCTTGTATAAATAACTTAGATACAAAATTGTAATTTGGGAGTAGCATACATATCAAAAAGAAGCAATACTTATATAAAAGCAGAGGAAACAAAAAATGTAAGCTATCTCAACAAATCTGTGGGATTTTATAGTTCTGATAAAAATTATTAGTCATAATTCTTATTCCCCTTGATAAAATAATGTAGAACAACTTTTTCAGTTCTCTCCATGGGGACAATTTTAAAAATGAATGAAATATACAATAAAAAGCATCTTAAAAATATCAGAAAGCTATCAAGATAGTGAAGAAACAGAGTCAAAATCTAAAAGAATGTAAGTCCACAGAGAGGTAGGCCTAGAACTCAAAAATGCTTCCTATGAGGCATAAAAGCTTCTGATTTTTAACATACAGTGTACAAAAATAGTCAAAAACAAAGGCAAAGAAAGGACTGAGATAGCAAAACCTGAGGAGAATTCAGAACTATATCAACAATGACTTCAGTTTTAGATTTATCAGCCACAAATTAAACACACACACACACACACACACACACACACACACACACACACACACACACACATTTTACCATGCTCATGAAGATAAAAGAACAGCTTAAAAACTTTGCAGGAAATAAGAAACTATAAAATTTGACATAGTAGATTTGTATATAAGCCAAACAAAAATTCTTGAAAAAATATATCTGTACCTTAACCAATAGTAACAGCAAAAAGAGGAAACTACTAAATAGTTTTCAAAAGCAGATTTTATATCTAAGAGCAGGTTAAGCAGAAAGAACCAGCCAACTGGAAAATAGATCTGAAGAAGCACTCAAACCACAGTATTGAAGATAAGACTCAAATTAGAGAAGAGAGGACAAGAAAATAGTAAATATGGTGAGACATTCTAAAATCTGTATAACTGGAGTCTCAGAAAGTGGATAGAAGAAACAGTTCAAAAGCAATGTTTTACAATAAAACGGTTGAGGATTTTCCAGAACTAATGAAGTCAACAGTGAACAGATTCAATAAGCTCAGTAAATCCTTAGCATGACAAATAGGGGAAAATACACTTAGAAAACTGTTTAGTATTTTCTCAAACTGAACAAAAGTATACTCTACAGCCCAGTGATTTTTTTTTTTTTTTTTTTTTGCAGTATGTGGGCCTCTTACTGTTGTGGCCTCTCCTGTTGTGGAGCACAGGCTCCACACACGTGGGCTCAGCAGCCATGGCTCACAGGCCCAGCTGCTCCGCGGCATGTGGGATCCTCCCGGACCGGGACACGAACCCGTGTCCCCTGCATCGACAGGCGGACTCTCAACCACTGCGCCACCAGGGAAGCCCACGGCCTAGTGATTTTGATACTAGTTTATATCACAAACATATATGCATATGTACACAAAAATATGTACAAGAATGCTCATAACATTTTTATTTACATTTGCCTTAAACTGGAAACAACCTAAATGTCTATCACAGTACAAGTTAAGCATTGCCTATTTTTCAATGACTGGAAAGTAGAAAAGTATACAGCAATGAAAAAGAACAAACTACTGCTACCTGAAATATCTTTTATATATGATGTGCAAATAAGGACAATCATAAGGGGTATATACTGCATGATTCCATTATACAAATTTTAAGAACAGATAAAACAATACATAGAATAATATCTATGTTTGGGGAAGAGGTTGACTGGGAAGTAGGATAAGAGAAGTTTCTAGTGTGCTGTTAAAGGTATATGTTTTGATCTGGGTGGTGAATAAATAGATAAACTTGTTTGCAAAATTTTACAAAGCTATATAATAAAGATTTGTGCATTATATTACAAGTATGCTATATTTCATAAAAAAAGACCTTGTCATTAAAATGTTAAAGCTATTGAGAAGAGGAAAAAGATATGTAAAATATTGACCGAGAACATGGCTAGGGAAAGTTCTCTTAAACAGGAAACAGAGTATTCATGATATGAGAAGAAATGGATAAATTTATCTACATCCAAATCAAGAGCGTCTTTCCATCCATAGTAATTGATGAACAATTCATATCTAGAATATACAGAAACTCTACTTATCAATAAGGATAAAAATAGAAGGCAACCTATTTAAAAATTGGCAGAACTCTTGAATAAGAACTTCAAAACAGAAAAAAAATGCAAATGATAACAACAGTATCACATGAAAAGCTGGACAACATCTTTAAAAAATATATAGAAAATCTGGCAATTCCATGTGTTGGAAAATTTGTAGAACAATGGGAATTTTCATACCTTACTGGTTTGTGTATTCTTTTTTATAACCATTTTGGAAAGCTCTTTGGAATTATCTGCTGAAGCTAAAAATATGTACATCCTAAGAACAGATAATTCCGCTCTTGAATGAATTATCAGTAAAGGTGCACCAGGACCTATGCATAGAGATGCTTGTAGCAGCATTGTTCATCATTGTCTTAAACTAGAAATGACTGAATGGTCATCTACATTAGAAGAGATAAATGAATTGTGTTATATTTATAAAATGTATGTTTCTCTAGCAAAAAAAGCTAAAAAAAACTAGCTAAATCCAACACCATGGGTGAACCTTAAAATACTGAGCAAAAGAACACACTAAAATGATATGTTGATATGATATAATTTTGTTGACATAAAGTGCACAAACAGGAAAAACTGTTCTATTTTGATGTACACATAGAAGGTAAAACTATAAAGTAAATCATGGAAGTGATTACTATAAAAGTCAAGATCATGTTAACCTCAAAGAGACAGGGAGGAAATGTAATTGTGAAGGAATATGTGGGGCGGATGGGAATGTTCTCTAATGAATAACTATCACTTTATGGTTATTCCTTATACTGTATATTTATGTAGTATTGGCATATTGACATATATATGTTATACTTCTATAAAACTTTTTTAAAAGATCACCAAATCATATACCTAATAAGTTGAATGCAAATAATACATGATGAACACTAACTTTGCCTGGTTGATAATTAAAACCAATGGGCAAAAAAGTTCAGTTCTGTGTTATTGTAACAACTGCCTCAACCTGAGTATGGTAGTGAATCTGATTGTGTTGTTAAACTAAAAACATTCTGATGCTAAAATCACTTTGAGATAAACAAAAGTTGATTCAGTTTGTTCATGACTAGATTATGGTTGGCTCAAATCCAATGACTGGTGTACATATAAGACAAAAGAAATATGGTTCTTGTTAAATATGATATAGAAATAAAATGTATACCTCTAATTTGAAAAAGAAAAGCAAGACACATAAAGCAGAATTAATTCAGAGAGGAAATATTTATTTCACTTCCAAGTTTCCCCTAAATTGTTTATTTCTTTATTTTAAACTCTATTTCTTTTTTTTTTTTTTAATTACCCACTTCCTAAAACTAAGGTTACATTAAAGAGGAGAGCATTGTACCCGGCTGAGGAAAAGTTTCAGATTTATTTTTATTCATTAAAAAAATTTCAATTACTATTATATATTTTTTAATTTTAAATTTTGAAAAGTATTCATTTTATATGGTAAATATTCAGTTGATTTATAAGTCATTTATATCAGATTATTTTCCAAAACCTTTTCTATATAGTAGAAATTGGACTATGTAATTAAGATTATATAATAGAAATACTTACAGAAGAACTTATCTCCTCACATGAAATACTTTAACATCATAATATATATCGACAACTCTAATTCTACCATCATGTGCATTATAAGTGGGGCTAAATCTCAAAACGTTCAAATTTGAGAAATAAATTATGGGGAAAACAATGTCAAACTCTGAGGTAGATTTATATTTCATTTTATATATTTTAAGTAAATTTTTAAAGTAACTGAAGGGTAAGTTAAATTTAATGAAGCACTGGGGATACAATTTATTATAATTATGATTAAACTATTTTATGACACATCTACTACTGCTTTAACTGATACTGCATCTAATAATATAATGATACATAAATTCCTTTTCACATTGAAGTTACCAAAGTATCTTTTGAGAATCAGGTTAAGGCTTTGTTTGGAGCTCTGGATGATTTATGTTGTGCATGACAAAACCAACTTCCACATTAAGCTAACTTGAGACCTGGCATCACTTTCTCTCTAAAAAATCTTGAAGCTCTTTTTATAGTAGTGCATTGCTCATTGACGGTGAGAGGATTTCAAGCAGGCAAGTGTCTGGGTCATTATTTGCTTGGCCATGTATTATGTAGGTATTTAAATTTGTTTAGCTCTGGTTAGTTTGTGATGTATTTTAATTTAGAGGTATAAATGCTGGCCAGAGTTCTGAGTTTTAATTAAATACTGTCAAGGGATTGATTACAGTGTATTGATCCATAACTGAACATACTATCTACTGAGCCACAGTTCTAGTAAACAAGGCTACATTTTTAGTTCTGTTCTGATTATAGTCTGTTACTGGGACAATATATAAATTGCATTGTTGTTATTTGAGAATAATGATACACAGCCATTGATAAGACATGTTTCTCTTCCTTTCACTCCATTAAGCTACAAGTTTGGATAAACAAAGAAACAATATTAGTTTCATATATTTTCTGATGGCAGCTCTGAGAATAAAGAAACAGCTTTGGTAAGACAATACGTTTAGTTGAAATAAATTTTTGGAAATTACTTCCTAAAAAATGGATAGATTTAACTAGAAAATAATGTTTCTATTCTCTTTTCCAAAGACATTGATGGCCCTTCTTTTTCCTCAGTCATCATTGATGTTTCCTATCCTCTAAACTACCCCTGCCTCACACAGTAAAACTTAACATTCAAAACATAATTTTTCATGTATCTGTGAATCTTCATGTAGCTTCTAGATGTGGTTTCTCTATATTGTTGGAAATATATCTAGATGTATATCTAGATGTGGTTTCTCTATATTGTTGGAAAATTCAGCATCATCATTGAACCTTTTCACTTTGCAGTTGAAATGTAAACTTAAATGGAATCTATGTCCATGTTGCACCCTTTGTCTCTACTTAAGCAGTAGTGGTATGCTTCAGTATTTATTTTATTTGATAAAATGTTCACAAACATTAAGGACTAACTTAAGAAAAATGTCAGAGAATCCTGATTCAGAATCTGTGACTTACTGATAAGGATTATTTGCAAACTTAAGACATGCTTCCTGAAATGACAAAAGAAAATGTCCTAAATCTCACTTTCTAAAGCATAGAATGATGGAGTCACATTACCTTCCCATTTAATATGCATTAATTCAACAACAAATAGTAGATGAACAAACACTGTACACTTTCTCCTATCATTTCACTCAATGGGCATATACTTGGGGCAAGCATAAGATGAGACAAAATTTTTCTTTCAATTAAGTTTCTTACAAGCCTTTTAGGGTATGGACATCTTGTACCATTCTGGTCTACTGCTGGTGGTCAGAATTTACATTTCTAAATTGTTTCAAACTTAAAACAAATTCTAGTATTTTAAGACAAATATTTTTCACAAGCACAATCTTTAGTTTATATACTTTTTGTTGTGTCGTTCAGTTCCTTTGTGTTTTGAATTGTGTCCCCTGAAATACATGTTCAAGTGATATTCCCCGGTACCCTGTGTAAGTTGTCTTATTTGAAAATAAGGTCTTTGCAGATGTAATCAATTAAGGTGAGGTTAGACTAGATTATGGTTGGCTCAAATCCAATGACTGGTGTACATATAAGACAAAAGAAATTTGGACACAGGGAGAACACCATCTAACAATGAAGGTAGAGAATAAAGTTGTGCTGCCACAAGCTAAAGAATGCAAAGGATTACCAACAACCACCAGAAGCTTGGAAAGAATACACAATAGGTTTGCCTTCTGAGCCCCCAGAAGGAACCAATGTTGACAACACTTTAATTTTGGACATTTGGCCTCCTGCATTATGAAAGAACAAATTTCTGTTAATTTAAGCCACCCACACTCCGGTAGATTTTTTGTTTGTTTGTTTGTTTATAATTATTTTAAAAAATATTTATTTCATTTATTTATTTTTGACTGCGTTGGGTCTCTGTTACTGCGTGCAGGCTTTCTCTAGTTGCGGCGAGCAAGGGTTACTCTTCATTGTGGTGCACAGGCTTCTCATTGCGGTGGCTTCTTTTGTTGAGGAGCACCGGCTCTAGGTGCACCGGCTTCAGTAGTTGTGGCGTGCGGGCTCTAGAGCGCAGACTCAGTAGTTGTGGCGCACGGGCGTAGTTGTTATGTGGCATGTGGGATCTTCCTGGACCAGGGCTCGAACCCGTGTCCTCTGCATTGGCAGGCGGATCCTTAACCACTGAGCCACCAGGGAAGCCCAGGGAAGCCCCTCTGGTAGCTTTTTTATGGCAGACCTAGGACACTAATACAAGCCCCAAAGAAAACAAACAAAAACAACAAAACCCTGGCTGGAATTACTTAGTGAGAGGCAGTCTTAAGGTGAACCCTTCCTAGGGTTTTTTTTAAAGGTAATATTGTGGAAGATACTGTTTATATAGGATCTTGGTTAAAGTCAGCATCTAACTCATCTTGATAGTAGAAACTGTTCTTTTTTTTTTTTTTTTTTTTGCAGTACGCGGGCCTCTCACTGATGTGGCCTCTCCAGTTGCGGAGCACAGGCTCCGGACGCGCAGGCTCAGCGGCCATGGCTCACAGGCACAGCCGCTCCGCGGCATGTGGGATCTTCCCGGACCGGGGCACGAACCCGTGTCCCCTGCATCGGCAGGCGGACTCTCAACCACCGTGCCACCAGGGAAGCCCTGTTCATTTTTTTGAAAGACAAATTCACAGTTATAATATTGGTGATCTAATTCATATAAGTACATAACCCTTTATACAGTTTTACATGTAGGCAATAGAGAATAGTGGTTAATTACCAGAGTTCCTGAGTTGAGGAAATAACCCAGTATTCATACCCACATCTCCTACCTACCAGCTACATGGCCATGGGAAAATTATTAAGATGGTCTAAACTTCAGTTATTTCTCTATAAAATAGAGACAAGAATTAACTATTGTGCTGCTCTAAGTTTTAGATAAGATAATTTCCAGTAGAATGTAAGCTACACTCAAACAGGAGCATCTGTCTTTTTACTCACTGCTGGAACCACATGGAAGGGATTCTATGAACACTTGTTGACTGGATACATGGATGAATGAATAATGCATGGCCAAAAAAGTGCCTGGCTTGGCACATGGAAAATATTCTAAAGGCATTAGATATTAATGTTTTCCCAAAAAAACCCATCAGATTAATTTATATTGGACTGTTCTAAAGATCTATGCTGAACTAATTTTTTTTCTCTTTTTGAAATATACTTTCTTTCATTTTTTACAGCTTGCTTATAATATATAAAGATTGTTCAATTTCATGAAACTTTCAGTACAAGACAAAAAGATTTATATATTGTTTGATGGATTTGGTGCTGCATGAATAAATTAGTGGCTAGGAAATATTATACTCTTGAAATTCATGACAACTTTTATGCAACTAGGGTATTATTTATCAAATTGATTTAGCAAATTATTGAAAGGTGGCTTAGTAACCAATGATATACTAGTTATCAAGAACAGGTTTTTCTCCTCTGCTTTATTTAGTGATAAAAGATAGCACATCAATCATTTACAGACCTATGCTATTGTCCACCCAGTGACTCTTAGAGAAAGTGTAAATGGCTCAAAGTGAATCATCTCCTCTGTTCAAAAAACAGTTTAAAACAAGCATCATATTTTTTATGGACGAATCACTAATGTTGCATTCAAATAGGAATTGCATGCTTTTTCTGTTGTATGAAAATTATACAGTCTAGCATCTCTTGTATGAAAATTATTAGAGTCTAGGTGTACCTTTATAGAAGGCACATGCTCTTCTCTGCCAGGAAGATACGAGTTGATACTCTTAATGCAATAAGTGAGGTGGAGCTACAGATTTGGTAAGTCTTTATATCATCCTTGTTCCTAAGCCACAGC
Organism: Delphinus delphis; assembly: GCF_949987515.2. NCBI lineage: Eukaryota > Metazoa > Chordata > Mammalia > Artiodactyla > Delphinidae > Delphinus > Delphinus delphis. The sequence continues at coordinate 59,070,497 of NC_082693.1, read as the reverse complement.
CTTCCTAGGACTTTCAAGTAATAGTGTGGTAGGTTCTCTGTGGTCCTTCCCCCAGGCTGGTCTATGCAGCATTACAATACTGCTGAAAACTCTGCCCTACTTTTCAGAGGACTTCAGCTTAGCTTTTTAGTATCCTGCCCTAAGAATGTTCAGACTTCAGCAAATGTTTCAAGGTAGCATGCGTGTGAGGCCTTTTATGTTTTCAATTTTGTGGCCTTTTTACAGAGAAAAATTAGATTTCAGTCCCATGTTCATACATGAAATTATCAAATTCATTAGGGAAGGGCTTCTCTGGTGGCGCAGTGGTTGAAAGTCTACCTGCCAATGCGGGGGACACGGATTCAAGCCCTGGTCTGAGAGGGTCCCACATGCCGCGGAGCAGCTGGGCCCGTGAGCCACAACTACTGAGCCTGTGCATCTGGAGCCTGTGCTCCGCAACAAGAGAGGCCGCGACAGTGAGAGGCCTGCGCACCGCGATGAAGAGTGGCCCCTGCTTGCCGCAACTAGAAAAAGCCCACGCACAGAAATGAAGACCCAACACAGCCAAAAATAAATAAATTAAAAAAAAAAATTCATTAGGGAAAATGCAATTTCAGATTAACATCTGGTTTTTTACTCTTTGTAATAGGTATTAATTCTATTAGTCCTAGGGAATTTAGCAGTTCTCTGATGACGTTCAAAAGATATCTTTATTTTTTTCTTATTTAATTCAGCTTTTTAAGTTATCCTCAAGAATGTTTTTGTCTTCCATTAGTCACTACATTCCACCCAGCAATAAAAGTCTCAAGAGGTAGTTCTGTGGGAATTTTATGTTTCTTATAGGCCCCTCTTACTGCAGTTCTCTTTGTCTCAAAATAATGCATCTCGATTTTTGAAGGCTGCTTGCAAATCAAGTCACTCTTCACTCAGGAGTCACTCTGGTTTTTGATATTGAATCTCTCGTCTTCCTTACATCCCTGTGTGATGGAAACTGAGACCACTCTATAACTGATTTCTTATCTCATAGCCTTTATCTGTTTCACAGGAAATATTTATGCATTGCTGGCACCAACAACCTCTTGGATATTAGGCTTAATCCAATACAGACACCTCTATCCTCTTGTTAGAGCTCATTTTAAGCTTTTTAAGGTATAAGCCAAACATCCTTATTATGTGTCTGAAAAGTACAATAAACACATTTGAAATCTCTCCGAGTGGTCCTGTGAAAGGCATCTTCATAAGATCAAAGGTTAAAGAGTTAGCACCTCTCAATACGTTCCTTCTTGGTCCTGGTGGTGTGGTACATTAAGTACAAAAATGATACTCAATCTAAGTTTTTGAAGAACCCTAAGAGCTATTGTTTATATTTCTTATATCTATTGATATTTACTGTGTTATAAATTAAAACACAAGTTAAAAATATTTACAAACTCATTCAAAATAATGGTAATCAGCTTTTACAGGTTAACATGAATAATATATGTTGCTTGAAAAATAACTATATTTTCCAAAAGAAAAGAGTGATGTCTTATATTTTTGTAAATCCTTTAATATCTTGTTAAATAGAGGTCAAATGGATTCCCATATCTGCTACTGCATTCATCATTTGCAATATCAATTATTTCTTCACTGTCCATGCTACCCTGTATCTCTCCACTATGAACATACAGTTTTTTTTTTGTTTTTTGTTTTTTTTTTTGTGCGGTGAGCGGGCCTCTCACTGTTGTGGCCTCTCCCGCTGTGGAGCACAGGCTCCGGATGCGCAAGCCCAGCGGCCATGGCTCACGGGCCTAGCCGCTCCGCGGCATGTGGGATCTTCCCGGACCGGGGCACGAACCCGTGTCCCCTGCATCGGCAGGCAGACTCTCAACCACTGCGCCACCAGGGAAGCCCGAACATATAGTTTTGATATTGTGTATATTCTGACTGGATTTGGAGAAATCTCAAGGTTACTAGATCACATTTTGATAACCACTGTAGTACAGTAATAGCATTCTTTAAATTAATATCTTTACTTTTCTCTATGTTTTTATTCTTGAAGCAATAGAGAAGATTCAAAATGGAGGAATATGAGGAATATTTTTGGAATGATGGGAACATTCTAAAATTGAATGATGGTGATAATTCCCCATCTGTAAATTTACTAAAACTCACTGAATTACAAACATATATGGTTAAGTGTTATGGTATTATAAATTATGCCTCAATAAACCTGTAAAAATGGTGGAATACATTCTAATCCTTTTGTTTCATAAAATCATCATGTGGTGATATTACTTTGCAATTTCACGTTCGTTGTAACTTGGTGACTTATTTAAACCTTCAATTTCTAGGAGAGGCTGGATAGCACAGGGATTAGAAACAGATTCTTGCTTCATCCTGAATTCCTGGATTTAATCCTATACTGTCTCTCTGTTTCCTCCTCTGTAAAAAGGAGAAAATAATAGCAGCTAAGCTAATGACTTGCTCTAAGTACCAACTGAGCTAATATGCGTAGATGTGCTTAGAGTTGTGCCATTGCCTGGTAAACGTTACATAAGTCCTAGTATTATAGATGCTGAATTAAGAAGTCAGTTAACGTTAAAATCGAAGACACAAAAGTCAGATAGTAAAACTGAGAGAGAAAGATATGAGAAAAGGGAAGTAAAAAGGAATGTGATTAATCTTCTTAAAGTAAATAAACAAATCTTATCCCTGAAGTAAGACATACACAATGATGATTAAGATTAATTCAGGTATAATTTCAAGTAGTGGACTGATGAATGATGGTGTTAGTAATTAGGAAGATAATAGAAATTCAGTTATTTTGGCTATTTCTATTACTATTTTATAGTAGGTAAAATCATTTGAAGAAAGAGATAACCTGGGATACTAACGGTAGGAGAGTTGAGATTAAAAGTTTGCCATAACTGTTGTTGGGAAATGGAGAAAGATGTTAAATAAGAATACAGAAGAGAACAACCAAAGTTGTAGACTATAATTTTTTCTCAGTGTTAATGGAAGTATATCCCTTTGACAACTTCAATAGACAAAATGACAAAACTATTTTACTAAAACTGATCCTCATTAATTATTAGAACCAGTTTTAAGAGCGTACAGTAGCCATTATAACTGACTAACCAATATTTATTCCCCATGAAATAATTAGTCTAAGTCAATCATAATAATTTCTTTATCTCGCCAGTGCTGAATTTAGAGATGGACAAGTTGAACAACTTGAGGCCAGTGAAATGCAAGTAAATATTTGCTTTGGACTCCTAAGGAAGTAAATTAAGCCTTTGCAGTTGGATGTGAAGAAAGGTGCTTTTAATCCCAGTTTCTGCTAGCAGACATTTCACCCTCATGACGCGAGCCATCCTCAAGATTAATCTAAAGGTTTGTGGTGGCAGAGATAGAGAAATAACCTTGGCTCTTCATAAAACCTTTCAGAAATCAAATCAAGCATCTCAAGAGCCTGGCCTAAATCTGAACTACCTATTATGTAAACTTACTTCTTTTCTTTTCTTTAAAATACAATTTAAGCTGAAATTTTCATTACCTATGGTTGAAATAACTCAATCTAATACAGAATATAGATCTGGAAATACTCTTCAGATACTCATTATAAAAAGTAAAGAGCAAAAGTAAATAAATTTCAGAAGAAAAAGTTTTTAGTGAAAATTAGGTTGTTATATTTATGTATGTTAACTGAATTTACATTTGATCATCTTTATGTAGTTAATCATTTTATATGGAAATTACGGGCTCCTCCCAAGCTGAAAATCACAAAGAAGCAACCAGGATGACTGAATCAATGGGATTCAAAGCATCTGAGGATAAAACAATCAATTGTATAAGCTCACATTTGACTAAAAGTAATTCTTAGGATGTATATAGATCATGAATATGGTGTAACTGAAACAATCTTACAAATTAAAGAGTTTAAAAATTCAAAAAATATATCTGATAATGTGGTAAGAGACTTGCATTTGCTTCTGTCCTATTTTTAGCATTGCTATCTAGTAGAAATTCACCAAAGAAAGCATTTCATTTAACTATATTGGTTTGAATCATTGCAATGACTCTAGATTATAAATGGCTTACAAATTATAGGAGAGGTTTTACATTATCCTAACTGCATTTCACTTTTTTTCTCTCTTGACTTATAGGCAATTTTCTTAGCATACCTCATTACATTATTCTCAGAGTACATTAATCTCACCACTTTAAAAAATAAATACCTGCCAGTCTTCTCACACTGATTGTACCTGAAGAAACTCTTCTAAAATTGTCCCTTTAAACATCTCTTATTCCTGGGTATAATTAGAAGAAAGAAAAAGTGAACATAAAGCTAATTTCAGTTCTTTTATTTTGATACAATAACCAAGCGCTCTAACATGTGTCCTTTAATTCCTTATTAAATAGACGATAAAAACTATACTAGAGCATGTCATTTGGAAGCCAAATCCTTTATCCTTCCCTAAATATGTGCATGGATTAGAAATACACTAATTAAATTCCAAACTTATAGTGTGATTCCCTTTGTGAATGGAAAGGTGAAGTCTCACTCAGCATAGTTTTACTAAGCCAGAAAGAAAAAAATCGGCATTAAATGCAATTTATTCCAAAATCATATGATGCCCTTACATTCTAGAAAATCATTCAGGCTTGACAGCAAGAAAACACTTTTAAATTGGAAAAGGCTTTAGTTTTCAAACTTTTCCCCTGGTTCTTATTTCCCTTTTACATTTTGATGTCACCAATGTTCCATTCAAATACACACCTTGGAGCTTTTGTGCAACCTTCCTCATGTATTTATTTCCCACTCGAGTACTATCTAGAAGGAAATGTTACTCTACCTCTACTTTTTAACAATAATTATTTCTTCCTTATTGATATAAGTTATTTGATTGAGCCACAAGAAAAATTATCAACATTCAACCATCTACAAAAACAGTATTTTCAGATGGCTCCAGCTAGTATTATCAAAGTATTCAGAATTTCTTCATATCAGAAAAAAAAGGTGATCTAATACAATTAATAATATAAATTAATTTTCTTTTTAATTTATGTTTCTGAGATTTTAATTACCCTGGATTTAGAATTATATGTATGTAGATTACTTTACTTTGGCCTAATGTTATTTTCCCCCTTTGCTAATTTCAGGGATTATTTTAATCTGAGTTTGGTTAGGAAAAGAGTATTACTGGATAAGACGTTTTAATATAGGGATTTGAGCTTATATATTTCTGGCAGAAACTGGGAGAATGAAAATAGGTTTACTTAGAGCTGGAGCACTGGAAAAAGAGTTACTAATGATATCAGTTGAAGCATAGGCTGAGGAGGATGGGAAAGAAGCCACAGACTACAGGGAGTTTGACAAGATTCTTTTTCCCCAGAACTGCAAGTCAGAGAGGGTGCTAAACCGTGACGTCTGACCAGAACAGCCTTAGTGGCGATCACTTCATGTCCACTTTCCTAATTTTACTCAAGTTCTTCTTAATGAAAAACTCTAATTTGTGCTAACACAGAGAAGGGGATTCCATGGAAAATATGTCCTGGCCGTAGAAGGAAGTGATGGGAATTCCCAGTTGACTACTGACAATCCACCTCAGGCACAGGAGCCAGAGATTTGCATAAACGATCATTCAAAGATTTTCATCTCCAAGGGACCATTGCTTTTTCCAGAAAACCTAATGATGTAAGCTTATCACTGAGATGCTCCATACCCACAACATACACACACATACACACAAAGATACACTCAACTCAAGGATCCTGCCAATAAACTAAGCAACAATGCTTTTCCTAGAAGTTTAAAGCATATTGACTATTTTGGCTCACAGGCATAATTAGTAAGGTAATCGATAGGTAAGTCAGGTCTAATAACAGGGCATTCCTTTCACACTCGGAAAGAAAGTTGGTCTGCCTGGTCAGCTTCTATGTAAGTAATAAATCTCTCATCTGTCTTCATTTCTGAGACACTCTACTCCTTTTACAAGATTAGGTAAGTACTCAGGCTTTAACGCCTTTCCCACTAGATCTTCAAGTCTTCTAACAATCATTAATATATGTAACTACAAATGACTATGGAATGAGAAAAACAAACAAACAAAAAAAACATTTTTTCCCCCCACAGAAAAGCTCTTTCCAAAGAAACATGATCTTGTTTACCAAATGCTGGGGCATAATTATTATGCCAATTAATCTTACCATTTGGAGAAAACTACCTATTTGTTAAATTCAAAAGAAATATGTGAAAATAAAGTATTCCATATTGTGATTTGAACTATTTAAAAATAACTTAATGTTATTTCTTTAGAATATTATTTAAAAGTAAAAGCTTGTCACCAATTTTTGTACACCATGTATTTTCCTAGAGGATATATTTTTTTCTCATTTCACAGCTTTAGAAATACATATATCTTACTGTAATCAAAATGTAAGTGAAAGGATTGTGAATCTTATATCAACATTTGAAAAATAGGAAACCACAAGAGAGTGGAGACCTAATAGTGTTCATGAATATAGTACTTGTCTTTAAAATTATTATGATATTGCATGAACAGGAGAACATGAGAAAGTGAGGTTAAGAAAAAGAGCAACTATTACAAGGTGGTGAGGGCTGAGAATGATGTTCAGATGGACAATGAAGATGGATCAGATATGAATATTGTGTCAGAGGTAAGGAAGGGTCTCAGAGCCTTGAAAATAAGCAAAAAAGTATTAAATGTATTAGGTAGTGAAGAATGAAATCAGTTGATGGCTTTGAGAAACAAAGTAAACGATGAAATCTTATTTTTGTAATTCAACCCCAAAAGACTTTTTGATGTGTTAGTCTTGGGTACTTTTGTTTGCTAACTATTGCTAAAGCAGATAGACAGTACTTTGTCTATTTTATCTTTCCCATGTCAGTCAGCTTACTGGCTTCCTTGAAATTTAAATTAATAAAATTTATGGCTTAATGATTAATTTTGACACTATAATTTTAAACAGAGATGAGTCTCATTATTGTATGGTACTTGATCATTCCCTAATATGAGAATATAATTTTTTTGATTTTTTTTTAAAAGACATTTTTAAATGTCTCAAGGTATTTGGATCTAAATCTTGGTGATTTCTGTTAAAATTAAAGTAGAGAATTAGGTGGTGTACACTGTATTAATTAAAATTAGAAACATCTATACTTGAATATTTTTATTTTAGAATACATGAAGATTTACAAAAATGTTGTAGAGAGAGTACAATTACTATATACTCCACACTCAATTTCTCTTATTATTAATATTATATTATATTAATATGGTACATTTGTCACAATAATAGACTGATATCAACACATTATTAACTGAAGTCCATATAACTGAAATCCATACTTTCAGGTTTCTGGAGTTTTCCCCTAACCTTATTCTTTTCCAGGATCCCATCTAGAGTAACACATTACAGTGAGTTGTCATGTCTACTTAAGCTCCTCTTGGTTGTCACAGTTTCTTAGATTTTCTTTGGTTTTGGTAACCTTGATAATTTTAAAGCTTACTGGTCAGGTATTTTGTAGAATTTAGGTTTGTTTGATGTTTTTCTCATGGTAAGACTGGAGTAATATATACTTGAACATTAATGAGAAGAAGAAAGTTTTAAAATTGTCACTCAAAAATGATTATAATCTAGTAAACAAATGTAAATTTGTAGGGAAATGAATGAAAAATTATAATATATTAATATCATATCAAAATATAGAGTTCAAAGAGCAGTTTTCTAACTTTTTGAAACCTCAATCTATAATAATAAATATAAGTAACATTGTGCCTCAGTAGACATACACACATATAAAGCTGAAAAAATAAGATTGTCTATTTTCTTTTTTTAAATTTCTTTAACTCCACTAAATTCATTTTACAATCGTCTAATATGCCATGACTTGCAGTTTTAATAGACTGGTCTAATTTACTGTGTGTCACAGAGGAAATCAAATAGTCTTTTCTCTCCCTCAGAGCTTTGGAGAGCGTTTGATTGAATATTCCCAAAGACATAGGGGGAAACTGAGCAAAAATATTGGAGAGATAATATAATGTCTAATAATATAAAGTTCCCTCAAGAATTTCTTTACATCTGTTGGACACACAAAAGGCTAAGTAAGAAGAAAATAAATACATGTTGTTGTGATTTTCATAATGGCTATTACAGTTAAATTAGGTGTGAATCAAGAATAAAAAAGTTTAATCCCATGGATAAAGGTTGTACAGTAAGTCAATAGTAAAGAGGAGAATAAAAACCAGGCATCTGTCCCCTGCAGTCACTATTACATATGTCCCGCAAATAGTTGATTTAGCAGGAAATTGCATTCTCTTTAATGTTTCTTATTACATAGGTCTGCTTTTCACTATAAAAGAGAAAATGAGTGTAGGGAATTCAAAACTATGTACAAATGATTTGGGGTCTCAATTTCATTTCTGTACTGAATATGAAAAATTACAAGAGTCATGTAAAAATGTCCTCTGTTTCAAGTGACTTGCACTATAGCAGTCCCCACGGCAGAGTCCCACACTTGAGCTAAAAGGTAATATTACAGGGATCATTTCCAAATGGAGATAAAAATAAGAGAAGAATCCTTCATCCTGCATCCTACTAGGAAATGTGACTCAGAAGCATCTTTTCTTATTACTTCTTCTGTTTGTTTAAAGAGGTAAACACACATCTGGGGAGTATTTTCAAAAAGGGCAAATACAACAGGGATGTTATCAAATGACTGGAGTATGATCTAGGCATGTAAGGAATTCTAATTCAGGTGTTTGGGGAATCTTATAAATTCAGTTCTTGTTTAAGAGCCAAAACAATAGTTCATTAGTAACATTTTTTAATGCCAGAAAAGAGATGTGGGTTCAGTTCCCAGTGTCTGTAGCTACCTCTTCAGGCTATTTGGCACACATTATACAGCAGATGTTGCCTGAAAAAAAAGCTGGAGGCCAGGAAGTATGGCATGCTGCTCACCAATGGTTCCGCTAGGCAGGAAATGATCAGCATGTTGATAGGCCCTCTGATTAGCTATTCATGATGAGATGTGCAGTTATGGTGCATGTGTGTGCATAAACCAGGAAGGGGTAAAGTGAAATGTAGAAAATAGATAGGCACAAACGCCTTTTGTACTTGGCCAGTCTAGGTAAACATGAAGGTGATTGATCATGTCTAATTGTAGATAAGAAATAATTACAGCCATTTCAAGACACTAAATGATCAACTCTTAATTCATATAAATAAAATAAAGTCCTAATCAAAAACAACTTGGTTTTTTGACTTTTGCTTAGCTAATTTTTAACAGGGCTTTTTATTTTGGTTATTATACTTTATTATTTTAAATCTACAATGTCAGTAACTTTATTTGTAACCTAGTGCTCCTTCTAATGATGATGACTTTTCAGTTTCTTAAAATATCTCTTGATGGTATTTTTCCACACTAAAACAAGATAGAAAAAAAGAAGTACTAGAATCTTTAAATGATCCTTTACTATATTCATAAACAACATAAGAGCAAAGGGAGGAAATGGACCAGAAGAATAAAAGGAAATTCTCCATAAGGAATGATAGCATTCTGACAAACAGCTAAAAGTCTGCTGAAGTCATTGGTTTATATACTTGATTCAATTAATTCTTAAAGGAGACCTGAAGTTGTATGCAAAACTTGGAGTAAATATGTATTTGTGCATTTTTTTTCATGAAGCAAATGATCAATAGTTTTCATAGCATTTTGAGAGCATTCTTAAGTGGATCCATGACCAAAGTCATCAAAATTCCCTTCTCCTTCCAAATATATCAGATTCATATGAGTTTTCCCAAACTTTCAAGAAACTAGATCATCTATGTCTTATAGAAATTATGTTTTGTAGTCAGATGAAATTCTTCAAGATTTTTGTCTTCAATTTCCCCCAGCTTTCTATTCTATTTTATTCTACATTGTCTTAGAGATATTTTCACTGTTTTATTGGTTTGTTGGTTTTAATTCTCTAGAGTTGGATGAATCTGCCTTTAAAGTGTTGTACAAATGCCATTTTAAAACAAAGCCTATTCATTATTTTTTCCCCAAAAATTGGTTGGGTTGGGTTGAAAGGCATAATAAGGTGTCTAGAGAATATGTGACAAAAGATGGGTATGGTAAGTAGTCTATGTCAGGGACTTTCCAGGGGGGAGATCAGCATACCACTGATAGGCCAGTGGAGCATGGCAATGAACAATTTAAGAACTGTCACTGTTCAGAGATACAGATAGATAACCTAAAAAAAGAAATTGCATGAAGTAGCAGGGAGACAGACATTAGGGATTAGTTGCAGTCTCTGGAAGGTGGGAGGACAGGGGTTGACAAGAGAGAAAAGGAGAGGTTCAGGCTTGAGGGACTGGAGAAGTTCTAAGATAAGCAATTTAAGGAGTAACCTTGGCACAGGAGACCAGGGACAATCACCTGCTCCAGGAACAAAGCGTAATTTCTCGATCTGGCCTCTATGGTCAGAGGCAGGTTGGTAGCAATGACAACTTGTTGCTGACCATCTGGTAGTGAATTAAATTCTTGCTGGCAAGGGAGAATTTTGGGTCTAGAAGCAGTGGCAGGGTTGAACTTAATGCCAAGAAGTCTGGCAAAAGGGAAGTAGCCAAATCCTGATGCTGTGGAGATTTGACCTATTTCATATACATTTCTTTCAGTAGTCTTTAATTATATTCTTTAATTAATGACATTTAGAACTTTCTAGTAATAGCTCCTCCTCTTATTGCTGAGAATATAACATATGTAAAATACTCTTTGCTCCTTACTAAACATTATTAACAATAAATTAAACCTAAGACAATTTTGATTTCTCAAAGTTTACAACGTCTACCTCAGAGGGACTTACCTATTAAAATGTTTATCTCAGTCATTTCTAACTGTGGGTCACATATTCTAAATCAAGAAATACAGAATGCCCTTTAAACTTGAGATACTGCTCTGTCACCCAAACTTCACATTTAAAATGTTCCTTTCAAAGGGAAAACATCTGTCAAAATTTGTTAAATAATATTTTCAATAAATGCCTTACTTCCCCATTCTTTTACTGTGGCCCCATTATTAAATCAATCTGCCAAAGCATACATTTTTACTTATTTTCATTGCCTCTTCACAAATTGGTACAGATGTGGATGTCAACCTTTTCTTATATAACACTACTTTCTGAAAAATATTTGGTAAATTATTTCATAACTACTAATTTAAAAATAAAGCATGCACTAAAATTTTTTGTAATCTACAATACAAATCAGAATGTTGGATATGGTGGGGTTGTGATTCTACTCCTCAAAGCTCCTATTCTGAATAAGATGCTGCTAGTCTCTTTTAGTTTTTGTATCAGCCTGTTGACTTTGCAATCTGAAAGCGCTTGATCTTTAATGATCTGTAGCACATCTGTATGCATAATATTGTCTTTCATACTCAACAATACAAAAACATTAGGCACGTATCACAGAGCTCTTTTAATACATTTTCCATGCAACAGTGCTTTTCTAAAATGCAACCCATTTTTGCATAAAAAATAAGGTTTTATTGTGTGGGGATAATCAGGGAGTTATGTTGAACTAATTGAGCTTTTTCTCTTTCTGACAGTCCTCAGATACAGTAATTGGGGAATTTAGTCATTCCTTAGATCTAGGAATAATGAGTTCTTTACCTTTGGTCACCATTAAAGATTTCCTTACACTGGAATATCCAGGCCAGGCAAGCTCATTAACAAGCAACATTCCAATCCATTGATTACATAATATGAAATAATAGGCTATCTGTCTAGTCATTAAAACTGAGCTACTCTGCATATAATGTAAATTGATTGTGCCACTTGCCACTGTTATTTTCATTACATAAATTAACCTGAAAAAGTGTATTTTTTTCTTTATTACATAAAGCAAAATTTAAAAAATTAAAAAATGATCACAGGGAAGTGATAATGTACTAGCTGGGATAACTTGGCTTTATTTCTTTAGAGGAAGTCTTTTTTTTCTCTAAATTGGAATCACATTTTAAAAATTCTATTGTCATAATTTTTAGACATTCCACTTCTTCTTCTATTTATTTCAAGTCCTGATTGTGTTCCAGAATTCGGTCTTGATGCTCCATAATCATACAAATCCCCTATTCTGAAAGGAATATTCAATTCAAAAAGAGAGAGGAAGAGCCTGGGAAATTCATTTAGACTAATAGCATATTTATTTAGCACTGAAGGGCAACATTCTTTTTATGGAAAGATGTTCTATTTTTTCCCCGAAAGGACAAATATGCTAGTGAGAAGGTGGCACATCTTCTACCTTTGGCTATTTTTCTCTGAAGCTCTGACCTATTTCTTACACTGTTGTGGAAATAGTTGTTGTTTTCCTCTATTTCTTTCCCTCTCTCTGTCACTTCTTTCAATAGTTCTCTATATTCATGATCAAAGGAATGGAAGCTTGAGTGTTCCTGTGTGCACCCAGCATCAGAAATGCAAGTACAAGATGTCTTCTTTGGGTGAGCATAAGGCTTACCTTCAAATCTATGTTTAGAGATTTAAAAAATATTTTTATTATTATTTTTAATATTTCTAGTTTCAATAGATGCATACTTGTAAAAAATGTTGTGCCTTTTATTCTTATTCTCTCCATTTTCTGGCTTGTTTGGGGCATCCAGAAAATAAGACTAAACTGATAAGAAGCTCAAGAAAAGGCATGATTAATTTAAAGCAAAGAACATTAACAAGGAATGCAATTATCTGCCTGTTTGGCAACAGCCACCAGAATAAAAACCACAGGGACCAAAAAATAAATAAATACATTTTTTAAAGGAAGAAAGAAGTATACCTAAACATGTTTTCTGCAAGCTAAGTGAGCAAAGCCGTAGTTTCTTAAGAGCTATTGCATCCAGTCTTAGGACTGAAGCATTAAATCATCCCAAGCCCATCTGTCAGCCAATCAGGAAATCTTTACATTTTAGCTGGGTCTTTAGCACAGCAATCAAGGTACTCACAGGTTGCTCTCTTGTAGCATAAAGTTTAATGCACTGTATAGCACATCGTTGAAAACTGGCCAAGACGGACAGGGACTTGGCAGACACTTTCTGGAGCTCCTAGTGCCAACAAGATGTCTTTGCTAGGTAAAAACAGATAAGAACCAAAATTCTTTCCAGCCTGCAGAAATAAAAGGTTCCTGGGAATTGCTGAGTGTTAGATTGCTGTCCTAAAACCCTTCACTTTGTGCTTTTGTTCTGAGTTGTGTTTTTGTTGCAATTGGTTCCCTGCCTAGGAACTTGCTATGCCCTGCTGGGTTAACCATGATGGGCAGGTGGGATGAGGGACCACTGGTTGATTTGACAGTAGACCAGTGGTGCTTAGGATGACCTTTGCCACAAGAGGGTGGTATACATTTGTGGAAGGTAGGTGATGTTTTAATCCCCACCCTCACCTCCCCTTTTAAATTTGTCCCTGTCTTCTCAGTCTTTCACTTCTCACTTTTCCCCAGAAATGCCTCCAATGGCCATTCTACAAGGTTACATTGCAGTGTCACATTATCAGCTTCAAACATATCAAAAAACAATCAAAGTGACCATCTTGCAGGCGGGGCAGGTGGTAATTCAACAGAGTTAAAGTCTATAAGACACTGTGGCAAATATTTAGAAAATGTCCCCTTAAAGCCCACAGATAAGACTACGGAGTGTTTTAACAGTATTCAATTGTCTATGTAAAAGAAGGAAAAGGGATTAGCTGAAGGTTAACATTTATTCACTAATATTTATGTCATTAAAAATTGCAAGAATATTGTTATTTTATTTATAAATAGCTTATTGAATCTCCACTATATTTCAAGCACCAAGGATACAGCAATGGACCAGAGACAAAGCCCTGCTCTCATGGAGCTTACAGATGAGTGGGAAAGACAAAAAACCAAGTATATTTACAAACACATATATATGTCAAGTGGTGGTTAAGTGTTAAGAAGGAATGTAAATCAGGTTAAAGAGAAAAGGGTGGTGCTATTTAGATAAAACAATTAAGTAAGGCCCATCGAAATCCAATATAAAAGTGAGTTTGTATAAATTGAATAGTATTTATTCACTCAACATATGTATATATAATGCTTACATATAATGGAAAACAGGTATATTATCTGGTACTTAAGCTATACTATCTACATCCTTCAGGCATTATTTTTTGTCACTCTGGCAAAACATAAATGTTGAGATCTTAGGTTTTGATATAATATACTTATTTTTGTGTCTTACTGTAATATGATATATAATGGGAAATTAATTTGTCTAAGTCTCAGTTTTCTCATATATAAAATGATATTTGTCTCATAGATTTGTTATGTATATAAAGGAAATAACAAATGAGAAGCACCTAGAATAATGCTAGGAACACAATTCATACTTATTGAATGTGGTATTGAAATTGTTTAAATCAATGCATGGCCAAGTATTGCAAGCTAAAAATTAAACATCAATTACATAATCATGGGAGCACTTTTGGGCTTTTTTTTAAAAGTTATTATAGCCTTCCACTTACTTTAATGGTAGCATTCTTTTTTTTTTTTTTTTTTTTTTTTTTTGCGGTACATGGGCCTCTCACCGCTGTGGCCTCTCCCGTTGCGGAGCACAGGCTCCGGACGCGCAGGCTCAGCGGCCATGGCTCACGGGCCCAGCCGCTCCGCGGCATGTGGGATCTTCCCGGACCGGGGCACGAACCCGTGTCCCCTGCATCGGCAGGCAGACTCTCAACCACTGCGCCACCAGGGAATCCCAATGGTAGCATTTTAAAAAATGAATACTTACATACTGTGATTAAAAAAATAGCTGCTGTTACTTTTCTACAAATAAAGGCAAGTTAACTATAAGGTCCCTTTTTCAATATATTATTAGTTAAATTAACAAAATTATTTTGAGAATTCTCTTCCTATACCTTTACAGATGAGGTATGTTTAGGAGCAGGGGCAGAGTGTTTTGGATCACACTGCAGTAAGGAAAGAGAGCAGTGTCTGTATTTCTTTTTCCTGAAATATCTTTGTATTCTGCCACAGCCTTTGGTCACCAAGATCCTCAGACTTTCGAGTCCTCCTTGTCCCAATTTTAGATCCTCTCAATATTTCTGACCCCATCTGATAGTAGACGGGAGCCCTCATCTTCTTTCCCAGTACTACCGAGGACTGTGAAGCTGCTGTGAGGCTTCAACCTCATGCTGGACAGGACGTGGATAAAAGGTTTATATTCTTGCTGTACTATATACTCAGAGGGGAGGCTGAAGGCCACACGCAGGGATTCCTCCCGTACCCTTGGTGTAGTAATATTGGCTACACCCTTACCTACCAAGTGTTTTGGCCTCTAGTTGGGACAGGTGTAATAACTCCTTTTCAAACAAGTATCTCTAAGTCATTCTTATCAAATCTCTTTTAACCTAGAAGAGTGGTTCTTAAGGGTGCAGCAGAATCACCTAGGGGGATTTTAACGCATAGATTGCAGTTCTCTACCCCCAGAGTTTCTCATTCAGTAGGTCCTGAATGGAGCCTGATAACTTGAATTTCTAATAAGTTTCCAGGTAATGCTGATGTTGCTGGTGTAGGAACAATAATTGGGAAACCACTGACCTGGATGATCCTTATTTCCTTTTGGGCTGGAAGATCATCATGGTGAATTTTCCCTTCTTTGTATTTTATAACATAAATTGTATTTCTCAGTCTTTCAAAATTGCTCTTAACATTTAACACCAAATTTTTGGAATTCTAGAAGATGTTTTTCTCTCTCACCAAAAGACCAGTGGTTTTCTCTTTTTTCCTTACTATATTTTGGATCTGTTTCAAACTAAGATTAATAAAATGAAATACCAGGAGGAAGAACTAGATTTCTTTTCCAATTTCAAATGTACGTTTTCAATTTGGAAAAAAACAAACAAACAATACATTTGCATGTATTTGGAAAGTATTTATTGTTTAAATATTCTCTGTTTTAACCTTCTGATTGCTAAATATGATTTAGTCACTAACAGTCTTCCAAACTCTGGAGGTATCATACTGTTTTGCAATTATGTTCTGTTAAATAATGCTTAGGCAGATTACAAGTACTTAGCTAAGTCAATATGAGCAACCGTTTACAATCTGTTATATTTTGCTTATGGTAATTTTTAGGAGATTATGTTAGATGCACAAATAAGCTAGCTGAACCTGCTAAATGAAAGTGCATGCACTTAATCCTTTTTCTCTTACCTCATTTAAATTAGACCATAAGAATTGCTCTTTTTATAGCATGTCCCTAAGAGTCAAAATGAACACCTGGGCCACTGAGGGGAATATCATAAATAAATGCACACATGCAGAAACATACACATATACATTCACCCATTTTGGTAAATGGTGCTGAGACGAAACCAGATACAGCACATATACACAAGAGCTTGCCAATTTAATTTATATGAATAAAAATAATATATCATTCAAACTTTCAATTTTCCTGGCTTCAAGCAGACTAGACAATGTACTTGGTCTAAATGTTTAATCATCATTTTTTTCAAGTAGCCTCAAATTTAACTGGGATTTAATTACAGAGTTTCTATTTTGATTACTTAGATTTAGGGATGAAATTTTCATTGCTAGATTTTTGTGTGTTTGATTAGTCAGTAATTTTTCAGACAGACTCACTATATTGTAAAAATTCATGGCTACCCTTGACCAGCACTGTCCTTGAGTGTTGGTATGGCATTTGCACCTATATGGTATAAAAACATAGTTAATATACTTTAATATTTGAAACTGACGGTGACAGTGGAGGATCAGGTTGAAAAGGCCAGTATATATTCTGAGGCAATCAATTATGAAAGCTGCCTTCTGCTTAGAAGGTGAGGTTGCTGCTTTCATGGCATGCCCTTTGTATTTGAAGCCCTATCTGTTGTCTATCAGTCTCTGTATTATAGATCTGCAGAGACTTTTTCCCCCAAAATGGTATCAGCCCATCTCAGATTCATCCCTGCCAGCTGCCTGTTTCTATTTCTGTTTATTTCAAGCAATCAACAACTCCTTTACATTTCTACTGGCTGAGTTTCTGTGGGCCAGTCTTTCTTTTGGCTGGAAAATATATTGGCTTCATTTGAGAGTAGGTCTAGTAAGCATGGCTATAATACCAATTGCTGCATTTTCGTCCAGGATCTTGATAATTTCAGTTCCATTTTGCTAATTGAAGACAACATTAACACAGTGCTTGCCAATAAATCCAGTCCAAATACTGAACAAAGGGAGTGATAATGTTCAAGGACTCTAAGCTCTGAGGGTGCATTATTATTCTTAGAGTCTGTGTTAATCTTCACTGCCTCCCGTGGGTGCCATTGATACTAGAGATCTATTATCTTGCCTACCCAACAACCATTTCCCTTTCATTTGGCAAAAGCACCTTGCCTTTCTTTTAGAAGATAACTTTTCTCAACCTTAATTCATGTGATTTGAGGGGAACTGACTCAACCTTGAACTTTAGTAAGACATGTGACCCAGATGTGGACATTTAGGGCACTTCAATTTCCTCACTAAACTCATTACCTCAGCTGGACCAGGGAGATCCTTACATGTGGATTTTACTAGCAAGAGGAAAAGGAAGTAAAAAGATGTCTTTCCAAAAAGATGTCTAAGCTGATACAATATACTTTTAGTGTCACTAGTTATCACTTGGCACTACTTGTGATTGAGGATAGCTGCCTAAAAATAAAGTCAACAGAGATAAAAGCAAAGCAGTGGTGAAGAGTTATTCTTAGAGACCTATCCTTGAATATCTCATTTGAACACCTACATCAAGCCATACCTAAAGCCCACCCTTAGACTTCCCTGTTATACCAGCCAAACACTCTATTTTTGCTTGCATCAATTTGAATTGGGTTTCTGCCACCCACAACTAAACTGTTTTATAAAGTACACTGATTAAAACAGTATCCCTAGTCCCAAATGCTAGTGTTGTGAGTAACACAAACAACAAAAGCATGATAGAACCATAAACTTTAGGATAAAGCCAGTGGGTTATCCTAAGATAAAACACTCTGTTTTACTGGCATTAACACCTAACATTTCACCTACTACTAAGAAGTCATTTGATGTGATATGCATGTGCATTCAAGTATGAGACATGCTTCCTCTTTCTTATCTTTCTTTTCATTTATAGTTATCCCCTTGGTTTACCTGAGTACCATGTAGCTACTTCGGTTTCATATATTTAGTGATATTTTGTCTTTAATTAAGCCAGATTTCTTTAATAGGAAGCTGGTACATAAATATAACACAGTATAGTGGATACTGAATATGAGCTATGGAAGTAACAGAATACAGTGACAGCTCTGAGCCACACAGGTCAGGAGAGAGTTGCAGCCAAATGTAGTATTTGCCCAGCAAGACCTTGGTTTTCAGGATGATTGTCATTTCATTGTATTACACTGAACTTTTAAACAATCCATAATTTATTGCATATCTTCTTGAATGTGTACTTCTAGGGCAGAGTTAGCAGTGTCGACACTTTCCCAAATAACTTTATCAAGGTTTTCAGTGTACTCCTATGAACCCTAGGAGTAGAAGAGTTTCACTTATTGTCCAAACTCTGGGTCCCAGGCTTTTTGTTTTATAACTGATCAGAGTGGAATAGGGCTGGAAAGAGTCACTTTTACCTCTATGCCTTTGGCTTCATTTATGCACCCAGGGACTGATACTTTTGCTGACTGGAGTATTTTCCCAATATGTAAAGATAGTTTTTAAGATCTCAGAGTCCTCTGAATTGTGACAAACACATATAATACTCACTTTCATGCTTACTATCTGGGAGTCCTTGGGACTTAGGTTCCTCCCTTGTAAACTAGGATGACCTTAATAGACTATTTTTGGGGTGGTAGTTATTATTATTAAATTAAATAATCCTGATTAGTCCACAAAATGTGATTTATTAGTATTAGTGTGAGTATTATAGTCCAATGTAAAAAATAATCATCTAAAAGGAGTCCAATTCTCAGGCAAAGATTTTTTTTAGAAGTAATTCCTAAGATGTGAGTCATTCAGAAAAATGTTGTCTGACTCATACATGCTATATCATGAAATTATTTGCCTGAGGTTACTACTTGATTTATATGTTCTCCCTGACCTCTCCCACTCTTTTTCCTGTGTGAGTACACCATAAGTATATTATCGACCATATGTTTCTACTTGCATTCAGTGCCCAGAGTGTGAACAAACATGAAATGTTTCCCATGAGGGAAGAGAAACAAAGACCCTCGAGACAAATGAATCTCCCAGAGCAAAGGAAAGATGCTCTTCTCTGGAATTCAACATAGTCATGGAATCAGAGCACACAAGAAGTGATCTATCAGTACAGCCTCAAGGTCACAATTTCCAATTCAGAGAATCACCCAAGAGAGGGTTTCAGAATTAGTTAAGTGCTCTGGGACAGCAGCAGAAAGCAATGCAGGAGGAAACACCATTTATAAAAGTGAAGAACTACAGTGAATACTAAATTTTTTCTCCTTTCTGGGCAAATGACAGAAGAGGCTATCATATAAAATGAGAAGTGATAGTAATTATGACTTATTGGAGGTTTTTCAATACATTACCATTGGTGATGATGATAAACAGAGTTATCTAGGACAGGAGGGAGAGTTGAACAAAACACAAATTCTAAAAGAACATAAAAGAAAGAGACCCAAGATAATAGAATTATTTTCTTAAAATAAAGAAAAAGGGGAAGTAGGAAAAAAACTTGGAGGCCCGAGTGAGATAAAGCATTAAAATTTTAGCATTCAGGAGTTTGGAGGATCAAACTTGTTAAGTTTAATAAAAATGTATTTAAGCACTCTCACTAGAACAAACATTTATATGTTATTTGAAATATTTTTATAAATAAATACTACTTAAACTAATATTAATGATATTATTAATGATAGGTTACCTTTATATAGGCCTACTATGTTTTTCACTAACTCTTAATACCATGATTTTAATCAGTCCCAGAGAGAATAAGAGGCTTGTTAAGACCACAGAGCAAATAAATTGGTCAGAATTGGGACAAGAATTTGTTTTGTTTTGTTTTGTTTTTTTTGCGGTACGCGGGCCTATCACTGTTGTGGCCTCTCCCGCTGCGGGGCACAGGCTCCGGAAGCGCAGGCTTAGCGGCCATGGCTCACGGGCCCAGCCTCTCCGCGGCATGTGGGATCTTCCCGGACCAGGGCATGAACCCGTGTGCCCTGCATTGGCAGGCGGACTGTCAACCACTGCACCATCAGGGAAGCCCTGGGACAAGAATTTATATTTTCTAAGTACTCAACCAAAGATTCTGCCATCATATTACATACTCTCAAATAGATTTTTCCCAATTTCATAAACATTTAACATGGAGACTACCATCTCAGTAGGCCTTATTAATATGTATAATCCCATCAATTTCCTAAATTCAGGGTAAACCAACTAATAGCTATATTAGTTATTATTTGTCTCCTTGGGGACAAGCTGATACTGAGTGTGTTCTAATAATAATTTCTTTTTGTTCTTAGCAATGCATACATTTATATAATTGGAAATGGTATGGCTTAATTTATGGTAGGAGTGTGTGATATATCTGGGAGATTGGAATTGTTTCATTTGGTCAAAACGGTCAGCTGTGGATCTTTGGTTTGATAAGTTTCACTGCATCTTAAGTGCAAAGCAAGAGTAGGCATGTTGATTTGATATTGAGACTTCAGAGAAATGTCACAAGAATGTGACCAGGTAGAAAACTTTGAGGATAGAGTTGAAATTAATCTATAAGATTGGGGATATGCAGGGAATTCAATATTTTAAGCACAAAACTATCCAAACAGCTATCCCTATGCTAGTTAAATTTGCCAACTCTTATTACAATTGCTACTTTGTAATGAAAGTGTCTAACTTAAAAAAAAATCTCCATTAAGCTTATAAACAGAATTTTATTGTCTAGCTAAGTGGTAGTATAATTTTTCTCTTCTTTTCTAATTGTTTAACTTAGAGGATTTAGGATATAATTATCTCTCATTGTTGTGAAACTAAACTTTTCAATTTATCAACAAATACACTAAAATAGTGTTCTCCATAATTACTTCATATGTAGCTTATTAGTTTGTATTTTTCTGCTGCATATTCTTCTTCAAATGCATCATCGAACTATTCTTTCCATTAAAACTCATCTCCGGGCTTCCCTGGTGGCGCAGTGGTTGCGAGTCCGCCTGCCGGTGCAGGGGACGCGGGTTCGTGCCCTGGTCCGGGAGGATCCCGCGTGCCGCGGAGCGGCTGGGCCCGTGGGCCATGGCCGCTGAGCCTGGGCGTCCGGCGCGTGTGCTCCGCAATAGGAGAGGCCGCAGCAGTGAGGGGCCCGCGTACCGGAAAAAAAAAAAAAAAAAAAAAAACTCATCTCCTTCTCATCTGAACAATTTCCCCAGCTGTCCAGATCCATCTGTATTTTTGACCAAGCTGATTTATTATCTTTAGCTTCTAGAGTTTTATTATTACAGATTTGGATGTGTACTCGTTTACATTTTCCACTGACTGCTTAATGAATATGTTGAATAATACCAATTCACATTCTAATCCCCAGAGACCTTCCTTGATACTTCTATCTTCCGATGAGGTATAAAATAATTTAAGTTTTCTATTTGCTGGGCTAATTTGTATATTCTTATTGTGCCATTATTTGTATGTAAGAAAATCTTAAGTACTGAAACCCGTCATTTAACTAGACTTTTTTCAACTCTCAGCTGTTAGGAAAAAGAAGAAAGTAATGGCACAACAGTAGATAGCAGGCATTGAGTTTAAAAACTACTACTTTACAGAGTCCTGGCTCAATTTTGCTTTAGCTCAGTCTCCTTTATCTTCAGTAGCTACAATGACAAAGTTTTAAATGGTAAGACTTGGGTACAACAATATCCCCAGGCACTCTACTAGGAAAATATGCCACAGACCCTACGGTAAACTGAAGGAAACTGGACCTGCTCGCTTCATGGGGAGGATACTATCTGGGTAATATTCCATCCTCCACCCCTATGCATATATACATAAGTGCCCAGAGAGAAAAATCAGTAAATTTTTTAGACAAGCAAAGAATTATCGAGACTTGGGTCACAGTCTCTTCATGATTAGATGAGCTTGCTTGCTTAGCTTAAAATGACTAATCTCTGGTTCATGAATTGTGGATTTTGAATAAAAATCTTTTCCACATATTTCTGTGGAAATATAATACATCTGGGCACATAATCTCCTCTATCCTACATTTTAAAAAGTTCTACCTAAATCAACTCCATGGTAGTGTGGGTGTGTATATTCTAATGCTATTTTTTCTTCAGAACAGAGAACTTAACAGCTAAAAGCGAGTCTGATGTTATCATAGCCAAGCTCAGCATTATACTTGAGTCCGCCCTTCAAAGCAAACCCTCCCCTCTCTACCTCTGCTGTACTGGTTGCTGCTTCCTATGTATCACTTTACTTCCTTAAGAAAATATTAAGACTGTACACAAATTTGCAATCTCTAATCTTGGTCCTATACCTTTATTGCCTATTTCCAACAAACTTTAAATTCCAGCTCTAATCAAGAAACTTGATAAGATTCTCAAGAGACTTTATCAAGCAGGACTTGTTTGGAATGAGCATATAATCAGCCCATGGTAAGGCGGATGTATATCTAAAACCCAGAATAAAACATTGTGTGATTCGCATTTCAGTAAGTATAAATGAGGTAGTAAAGTATGATGATAAAGGAAGCGTTTTCTAAATGGAGAAAATATCATAAAAAATAAAAGAAGAAAACATAATATATGTTGCCTGATTTATATGTAATTGAAAGTTAGAATAAGAAGGGGAGGATGCTTAAACTGTCTATTAGATTAAGCAAACTCTACTCTGGATTATCTTGTTTAAATTATATAACCAAACCAATCCCTGTTATGTCATTTTAAAAATGGCAATTATAAATCCTGAATTGCTCCTAGGGTTTAAATACAAAAGTAGATATAAATCCCCTATCAAAGTGGCTTGTTCATAATAGGTAAGTGACCATAAAATGTTAGCTACATACCCTCTTCTGCCCCAGAGCAGTACTTTGTGGACATATCTCCAACTATTTAAATTAAAGCATAATGAGGAGGGCGTGTTGGAGACAAAGTGACATAGATTACAAAGAACTAGGTTAAGAACATGGTTAAGTCTAAAAACTCCAGAGAGGAACCCTATGGTATGCCAATTCAGTGGGTCAGTGAACCTTGTATTAATATAGCAGGAACATGGCAACAGATACTCAGTAAAACCATTATACTAGGTATAGTATAACACTAGCCAATATAGATTGCTATTGGGTTACCTCACTTTTATTTATTTAAAGAGCAGCTCTATTTATTTATTTATATTTTAAGTTCTTTGAAATATTGTTGGCTCTTAAAATTGTCATAGACCAAGTAGTGGAAGTTTGTCTGGGCTTGAGGAAGTTTAGTTTTTATTTCTGGTACCACAAGTGGGAAAACATTGCCTCAACATTTTTACATCAGTAGGGTATTTAAAAAACATTTGAAAAAAAAATACAGTTTCCCATTTTTGCCTAAAGATATGCCATGAAATTCTCCAGAAAGTTCAATAGAGCAACAAAATCTAGTCTGCAGAACAGAAGTAAGTGACATGAAAAAATATTTTGGAGACAAAAGTAGAGAGTTTTTTAAAGGAATTGTGCATCATTGTATCACCAATATTCTTGATGTCACCGCAGGGCATATTATTCTTAGGCAAAATACAGAGGATGACAATTCTGTGATTCAGAAGAGCCAGACTCTGAATGGAAGGTCTTAGGAGTAACTAAATCAAATTATTTCTCTTATACTTTATTTTAATGTATATACAAGAGTGACATATGAAACAAAAGTCTGAATTGAGTCTGAAAGATATCTTCCCACAGGTATAAAATAAACAAAAACATATTGTGATAACTTTTAATTGGCAGTGTTATCCTATTGTTCTTTCTTAATTGTAATTACCATAACAGTGTCATAAATTGACTGTGTTTTGGATTTAATGAAGTACAGTAGCTGCTCAGATGCTAGAAAATAGTGACTTAGACTGTATCGTAAGATGACTATTTTTATGAATATATTAGAGATTTTCCTTGTCTTTCCTCACTAGCGTAGGTATAACAAACAATAGAAACACCACTGCGGATACCACAAAAAGTTACAAGATTTACATTTTTGGACATGATAGCATAGGAGAGTGTTACCTCAGAAATGTGAATTTTTTAATGATTCTAAAATATACAATAAAACAGTCTTACTTTTCAGAGATTTTAAAGTAATATAAAGTAAGTCTGCTAGGCAAAGAGAAAGCTGAAAAAAATCAGAAGAAAATGATTTACATGGCCAAGCATATAGATTAAATGAAAACACAGAGATACTTAAGTCCAAATTTGCTCAATTGTAGCCTCCATTTTGCACCTGCAGTGTGTGGGCACCATTCAAATGAGATAACATCTGGTACATTGTTAGTGTAGTAATCGACAATTGCAGAGCATTTAAATTGTGGCTGTACTTATGGAGAAAGAGAGAAAATGCAGTTAAAAAGATGTGAGTCTAAGATAGGTTTAAACTCACAATATCCACATAACTCATTCTTCAGAAGAGAGACTGAAGCTAAGTCTGAACTGGATCAAAGAGGGAACTCAAGGTTATGAAGCTACAAGGAGTTCAGTCATGGGGTGGTAGAAAGAGGATGGGCTTTAGAAATGATCAGATGTCATTTCACATACACTTTCTAGGTGTAGGAAGTTGAAGCAACTACTTAACCTCTTTGTATCACAAGTCTGTTGTAAAAAGAAAATAATAGAAAGGGTGTGGATTTATAGTGAGAATTATAGTAGTATGCTAAAAAGTAAGAGTCACTATGAATTGTAGTTTCCTTTCTCAACCTTCTTTTTTCTTTCTTATATTTCTATCCCTAGATTTTATATAAAGTGATGATAATTTTTATGTACTTAAGTGTGTTTCAATTTGACTTATAAGTTCACCTACTTCATACTCTGGGGATTTGGCAATCATTCATTCTAAACCATGTAACAAAAGCCTCTTTTATGCGAATTAATATGCCAGGTGCTGGAATTACAATTGTGAGCACAAAGAAACAGGACCCTAGGCTTGTTATAACCTATTGAGTGAGACAGACATTAATCAACTGTACAAAAAAAAAACTAGTGACATTACAAATGAGACAAGTGCCATGGATAAGGGATATAGCTTGTAACATGAGAGGGTGCAGAAATCAAGGAAGTTAGGGAAACATTTAGGAAATTGAAGGAGGAAGAGAAAATATGTAGGCAAAAGGCAAGGGAAGAGCATAAAACCAAGAGAGAAAAAAAGAGAAAGTTCTTTCTGGCAGAAAGGAGCACTATATATGAAATCAAAAGAATATGTTTGGTATTAAACTGATGATATGGATGAAACATTACATACTTGAAAAATTTATAGAGGTCTTTATCAGATTATATGGAAAAAATAGTAAAGTTATCTACACAGTATAGGGTTGGAGTCATGAGTTATGTTCAAAATGTGTTTGAAATTTTAGAACAGTGAAAGTATTCCTTACAATGTAAATTGTGCCAATAATGGACATTTTGAGGGCAGTCAGATTAATTTAATTCACAGTGACATCCCTTTGAATTCCAAGTTCTAAATTTGGGAGAGATATAAAATACAAGCATGAGTGGGAACACTAGAATTTGGCATGACAGATGTTCACATGTACACCCTTCCTCTGCTTGATCATTCCTAATTTTCTCAGTACTTAGTTCAATGAGTGTCAGAAAGAGAATAGGAAAAGAAAAGAGTTTCACTTCTAAGCTGGACTGAACTATCACTTCTGGGAGAGACTGTACAAATATAGTAGTACAGTTAATATATGTGTATGTGTACCTCCACATGAAGTACTGATGTAAGAGAAATGCAGCTGTTGAGAAGCAGTCCAAAATCTGAGCTGGAGTATGGATATTTTTCAAGTTTACAAATCTTACATGACAGGATACTCAACATCACTAATCATTAGAGAAATGCAAATTAAAACTACAATGAGGTATCACCTCACACCAGTCAGAATGGCCATCGTCAAAAAATCTACAAACAATAAATGCTGGAGAGGGTGTGGAGAAAAGAGAACCCTCTTGCACTGTTGGTGGGAATGTAAATTGATACAGCCACTATGGAGAACAGTATGGAGGTTCCTTAAAAAACTAAAAATAGAACTACCATATGACCCAGCAATCCCACTACTAAGCATATACCCTGAGAAAACCATACTTCAAAAAGAGTCATGTACCACAGTGTTCATTGCAGCTCTATTTACAATAGCCAGGACATGGAAACAACCTAAGTGTCCATCGACAGATGAATGGATAAAGAAGATGTGGCACATATATACAATGGAATATTACTCAGCCATAAAAAGAAACGAAATTGAGTTATTTGTAGTGAGGTGGATGGACCTAGAGTCGTCATACAGAGTGAAGTAAGTCAGAAAGAGAAAAACAAATACTGTATGCTAACACATATATATGGAATCTAAAAAAAAAAAAAGTTCTGAAGAACCTAGGGGCAGGACAGGAATAAAGACGCAGAGGTAGAGAATGGACTTGAGGACATGGGGAGGGGGAAGGGTAAGCTGGGACAAAGTGAGAGAGTGGTATGGACATATATACACTACCAAATGTAAAATAGATAGCTAGTGGGAAGCAGCTGCATAGCACAGGGAGATCAGCTCAGGGCTTTGTGTCCACCTAGAGGGATGGGATAGGGAGGGTGGGAGGGAGACAAAAGAGAAAGGAGATAAGGGGATATATGTATACGTATAGCCGATTCACTTTGTTATACAGCAGAAACTAACACACCATTGTAAAGCAATTATACGGCAATAAAAATGTAAAAATAAATCAATAAATAAAAGTCAAATTACATAAAAACTTCAATAACAATAAACAATAAAAGTGCTGAAAGAAAAAATCTTAAGGGAAGTAGAAAAATGTGATTGTACCTTAAACCTCTGGGATGGACACCATAAATTAGACAAATGATACAAAGAGTGTTTTAATTTAGTTAAAATCTTATTCTAAATTATTTATCAGTCAACATATTCCGCTCATACAATATATTAATGTAAGTCATATATTTATGTTTTAATAAGAATAAGCTTCCCCAAACCACTGTCCATAAGATAAACAACATCTAGAAAGGAAATACAGCTATTTAGCAAAATTAACACTAAAAAATTAATAATTCTGTATACTTATTTAATTTTTACAACAAACCTTTGAATTTTGAGATAAATATTACTACTTCAATACTGAAAATAATGAAACTGAGATCTTGAATATTTAACTTAGATATCCAAAGTCATAAAGTTATTGAGTCTGGCACATAGCAATTATATGATAAATATTTATTGAATTAATAAGCCCATGGAGTATCTTAGGATAAAACCTAGATCTCCAGGACTCCATAGCATCTCACTGCATAAAAAAGATAGTACTATCTTTTCTATTTAAGCAGAAAACTTAAATAGAAGCCTAAGCTAGAGTTTAAGCAGAAAACTTAAATAGAAGCCTAAGCTAGAGTTTCCTTCATTGAATCATTTGTTTTATGTATTCATTCATTCACTTGTCTGTTCATTTTATTTCCCATAAGTTTGTTGATAGCATATTACATGTGAGGAATTTTGTTAGGCATGGAGATGCATCAAAACACAAAACAGTTATGTCCTCAGTCCTCAGAGAGTGTATAGTTTTTCAGGGAACATAGACAAGTACACAAGTAATTACTGCATAGGTTAATGTAGGAAAAGTAAAGAATGCAAGAGAATAGGGCATGATAATCTGGGGTTGGTGGAGAGAGGCAGTGAGAAAAACTCAGAAGTGCTTTTAAGTCACGTCCTCACCTAAGAATGGGAATTAGCCAAGTGAAGGTATGCAAAATTTGGTGGTTAGGTAGGAGAGTACTGTGTAAAGGAATAGCATGTATTGAGAAAGTCTGTAGATTACAAAAAGAAACTGAGTATGAATAGAACATAAGAGTACAAGATGGAGAGTGGAAAGGCATGAGGATATAGAAGAAGACAGGAGCTAGAAAATGAAGACCCTCATGCAGCTTATTAAGATGTACCCTCAAAGCAATAAGTTTATTTTGTAATAGAGGATTGGTTAAGCAATAAAGCATCATCGTTAGAGCTGCATTTTTTTTGGTTTTAAAGATTATTTTACAGAGGTTTTATATGGACAAAGTTTTAGGAAAAAAAACTAAAATCATTTATGTAGGGATACCAGTTGGTTTCAATGGTATTGGAGAAAACAAAATCACTGGGGGATATGCTTAAGACATTGTCTGCAAGCCATTGTATGGGATTGGAAAGAATGATTCCAGAGATTCTGATTGCAGTAACTGAGGGTGCTGCAGTGCTAATCATGGAGTATGGGAACAGTTATGGAAGAGAGAGTTAGGATATAGCATGATAAGCTTTGCTCATATTGAGTTTGAAATGTCTACCAGACATCAAGTGGAAATTTCTATTGATTATTATTTTTATTATTTTGCAATACGCGGGCCTCTCACTGTCGTGGCTTCTCCCGTTGCGGAGCACTGGCTCCGGACGCGCAGGCTCAGCGGCCATGGCTCACGGGCCCAGCCGCTCTGCGGCATGTGGGATCCTCCCGGACCGGGGCACGAACCCGTGTCCCCTGCATTGGCAGGCGGACTCTCAACTACTGCGCCACCAGGGAAGCCCCTATTGATTATTTAAATAGAGGGATCTGAGACTGAGGAGAAAAATGTGGTATGGAGCTAAAATTTTTAAAACAATAGATAAAATAGGGAAAAAAAACCATTAATGTGATAGTGCTCACAGTCTTTCCTCTGAAGGATGAGGCTTTGGGATGGCTTTCTAATTCTGAATCCCAGAATTAGAGCAACACTGACTACGGCAAATATTGCAGATTGGTTCGATCAGCATCGCTTTCTGTAAACTAGACAATAGAAAGGTGAAATCTCATTTCTCATACTCTTGAAGCTAAGTTTTCAAAGTGACTGATTTGTACCAAGCAGATTCCCATGCAAGACTTGAAAGGCAGAACTAAGATTATAGGGCAGAGGCCATGAGGCTTCTCCAGCAAGCAGTCAGAAAACTTTTTCCTTTTTTTTTTTCTCATTCTCTCTCTCTCTCTCTAATGGCAGCTCTATAAGGATCTCTGTTCTCCAGTGTTTGGTATCTTGGGTGGTGAGAACCAAAAAGCTACTACTACTGCAGGACTGCAAGAAAATATTTTGTTGGTGTGATTGGACAGTTCTGTTTACATTGCTTCTGGAAGTTTAGCACACAAATTTAGTATCCAAATAATAATAGTTTTAAATAAATTCTTTTTTTTTCTTTTATTCTAGTTAGAGTAGATTTTGTCAGCCATTAAAAATCCTCTCCTAGTGATAATTAACTAGGTTTTGTTAGCGTCATTACTGGCTACATAATTTGCAGGGCCCAGTACAAAATAAAATTTGACATCTTTTGTTCAAAATATATTAAGAATTTCAAGATGGCAACCACAGAGCATTAAATCAAATACTGGGAGCTTCTAAGCTGCACAGGTAACACATCCATGAAGCCAGTCCCAGCTGGAGCATAAAACAGCCAGATGGGTTGACGTGGACAGAGGGTGGTTCTAGAAACAGGCATTTTCAGACTCCACTATCTTGTAGCTTTACTGTCTACAACAGCTGCTAGTTGCTGGGTCAGCAAAAGAGGGAAGGAATAATCACTCTTGAGCTTATCACTGTTCCACCTAAAAGTGTCACATGCTATTTCACCTTATAGGCCATTGGTCCAAATTAATTACAGGCTCCCTCCTAACTGAAAGAGTGCTGGGTAATATAAGGAAGTACTTTTAACTGTGTGAACAGTATAATATTTGCTACAAATCTCATCATACACCAGTACAAGTCACAGAAAGTCCTTGAAATCGACTAATACCAGACTAGATGCTTTGCTACTAAGCTTATCACAAGAATGCATGACGACATCAGCTTGGTCTTTGCCACCAGCATGCCTGGGGCATGGAAGAAGCATGGAAGGGGCCTTTGGGATTGTGGAAGGAGCATGGCCCATGCCACAAGCTACTGACTCACTTCGGGTGCTGCAGCTGTATGTTTGTAATGCAACCTCTACAGCAGCTGACTGTACAAATAAAAAGTTCTTTTTGCTTAGTGAGGAGGGCTGCTTAATGTGTAGAACCTCCAGAGCACTGGCATCCCAAATACTTTTATTTTCAAATCCCTTCTCCATAAGAAGGCTTGAAAAACTTCCTGTTTTTTAAAAAATTTTGTGAAGGGGTTGCTGGTGAGGAAAGGGCTGGAATTTACTAATTATAGTCAATTTTAATTTTACAGATATTTTACATCCTGATTATATAATCTAAACTCATTCTAATAGTAGTTAAAAAAAGCTTAATTAAGAAGGCAGATTTAGGAAAAATACAGAATTGCAATGTGCAACAAAACCAAAGATAAGTCACTTATCTATTATTGGGTGTTTCAGACCATCTACATCATCTTTTTAATTTATGGAGTGCATTTAAGCACCCCCAAATGTTGTCTTTTACAGAGACACAAGTACCAGAATTTGACACAGTTACACATTTGACTGGTATATTAGGGTGGTAGTGATACCACTTGACCTGATTTCAGGAGATTTAAGGTTTATTTCGTCCAGTCTCTAGATGTATAACCTTTAAAAGTCACATAATCACATATCAAACTGTTCTAGTATTTTATACAGCATCACTTTATTTTTGACTTGACCTAAGTCTTACGTAGTTGGGTGTTCTAAAGCAGATTACAGGCTTCCAAAGATTACATCTTGCTCTTTTTGTTTCCATTCTCAGTCACATGTAAAATTTCACTGCAAACTTCTTGAAAATTTTGATATTCCCTAATACTACTTCATGCTAATATGCTAAGTTTTTAAAAATTTTGTAAAACTAAATGTGTATTTGATTACCTCTCACACATTTAAGTGTCATAAATTAGACTTAATTCTATTCAGTTTTCACTTTAAAAATATTAATATAAATATATTTTAATGGAGAGAGTAGGAAAGCAAGTATGGAAGGAACAAATAGTACATTGTAAGATCCACTTGCAACTAGAACAAGCTAGAGAATTTGACTTATGAGATATCCAACCATGAACTAACCTTTTCTTTCAATTGGCTACCTATTTCCTATTAAAAAAATGATTAACTGAATGTCCTGAAATTTACAAATAAGATATAAAATTATATCCTTCTTATGACTTCAGCCACTAAAGTTGTCTTTACTTTAAAATTAATGATAGATAAAATCTTATACACAAATATATATTTGGGCTCCACTTTACGGAAAAAAGAAAACATTTATAATACCATAACTTCCTACTTAACATTATCTTCTAAATGGTGAATTATTGATGCTGCCAATTATGTTTAATTTAGAGGTTAAAAGTTTCCACAATTTCGCTTTTGTTAATTTTACTAACAACACAGTTGGTGATTCTTTGAGAGCTTTCTTTTTGTTCAAATATTTGTTTTAAGAAACAATAAATTTTCCAGTTTTCTTTCCTTCCTTTTTCTTTCTTTCCTTTTCTTTCTTTCTTTCTTTCTTTCTTTCTTTCTTTTCTTTTCTTTTCTTTTTTTGTTTTTTAACCAATTCACAGAAGTCGAAATAGAAGACACTTTTACTCACAAAGAAGTCAGGTAACTGATACACCCAAAGCTCACATCAGATAACTCACCTAAATAAGCTAAACGCTCAAAATACAAACTGAAAATTTAGCAAGTAAGAACCATGTAGTCATTCTCTTTTTGTGAAATTACAACAAACAAATAGAATATGATGGTTAAATCAACAGATCCAAGGTACAGAATACTGCTAACATTTGTAATATGTCAATAAATATTTTTAAATAAATCCTATTTAGTTATTTTATTATCCTATATAATTATTTTATATTCCAGATCTGTATCCTTTTAACAAATGAGCATAGGAGGAATGTGACCTATCGGCACAGTACTATAATCAAAAATACCCTAATGATAAAAATATAACATCTTTAACATATCAATAATATCAGGGAATATACAATTTTATCCTGAGATTCTTACTGGCAGGAATCTAAGGCCTAGGAAAGGTGCTCCCTACATCCAGAAGAAAAAAAAAGAAGGTAGGTAGTTCTCTGTTAAAGGGAGAGGAGAAGCACTGTACAAAAAAGAGAGAACGTAGAAATATATGAAAATACCCAAACAAAATGTACCTGCTTCACAGTGAATAATTTGCAAATATTTATATTTGCAACAGTTGCCAATATATGATTAAAGTCTTAATTCTTGGAATATCAAAGGATGTACAGATAGAGCTATTCAGTTTCCCACTTCATGTTGTAGTAACAACTGCCTCTTTCTACGTGGCTCACTTTCTGGAAGTAGCTGTAATCAAACCCATAAAATTTAATAGTTTGTTTTATTTTTTAATCCTATAAATTAATTCACTGGTCATACACATTTTATGACAAACTACCACTGAGATACAAAAATTTTGTAATGTGACAACTTCTTAGATGTACAGTCTTCTAAACTGTCATTAAAATCTGGTTGACTTTTTATGTCTATAAAATATTTGTTTTTAATCCTTTAATGTTATTGCATTGTCAATGAACTATAAGGCTTAAAACTCTGGTTAGTTTAAAGTTTTGTCAAATTTTGGCCAACAAAAGTGAATTTATTTTGACTGTATTTCTTGTGGTAATATCTATTTATAATGCTGGCTGTAAGTGACTGCAATGTGTATACCTCTCAAGAAAATCATGAGCATATTTTAAACTACAAAATACATTCTGCGCATGAGCAAGAGCATATAATTGGATTGATTGAAGCCACTTATGTCAGAAAACAAAAGATGATATAATCTGTAAATCAGGTTAACTTATAACAGTGATGAATATCTGCTAAATTCCTAAATTCTCTCTTCTGTGTTTATATGATATATTTTTGGGGGGTTGATATAGAAAACCATTTTCAACGTAGAATATACAAACTCTTTAAAACTGATGATTTTATAGTGTGATTCCTACTACATTACTTGTAACAAAACTCTGAAGTGGATGAACTTTCAGACATAATCAAACATTTAAACATTTAATCATTTAAATTTCTTCTTACATTGAGTTGTTTTTTTCAGGCATCCTCAGAAGCACTAGCATGATTTGTTACAGCAAATTACTGATCATCCAGTTGCTCAAATACCAGATTGTGATCTGTTTCAGAGCCGTTGCTTCCCATCACATACCCTTCCCTTTTGTTTAAGAGCATTTAAAAAGCCCAGGAACTTCTCAGAGAAAAGGAAGGACCACAGATCCCCAAGTGGGCTCACTGTTAAGAGTCCCTGACACATTATGGAAAGGGACTTACTGGCAGCTTACTCCTTCATTTGTCCTTTAAACTTCCTCTACCAAAGCTTTTGGCTCTAAAACGAACAGTGATCATATCATTAGAGCAGAAAATTAAATGTGTGTGTGTATTACTTTACAGATATTTTACTTTATTTTATTAACAAATAGAGGGAAAGTAAAGGGATAAGAAAGCTAGCTGGGTCACATATTCGCAAATAACATTTTCTGCCTCTTATACTCAGGGTCAGCTTGGGATTTAAACTTTCATTTATTTGAGAAATGTTGATTTGATATGCATATCCTTAGAACTAATTTAAATAAAATGGGTAGGAAGATATCAATATTAGGGAATTCCCTCTACAATCAGCCGCCTGCCTTGCCTGTACAATGTGTTATGTTGCTTCAATCTGGCCAGTGACCTGTCTAGAACCAGAGACATTAATGTTTAATCATTCCTAGTCACCTTCCAAGCAGGGGCAATTGTCACCACTCCCTTAATAGTTCTGGAATATGTGATACTTAGTAAGGGGAAGGAACTTGATTCTAAGTGCAGTGCTGTGTGGTTAGGAATAGTCAGGTTCTATAATATCAACATAGAAAATGTTTGTGTGTATGAGAAAGAGTGCCTACTGTAGGTTTTCTTAGCCCCCTACTTAAAACTGTTAACAGCTGTTTGAAAGAGATTATTAATCTCATTTTACAGATGTGAAAATTGAGGTTGAGAGGTTGGGAAAATCATTGACTGTCAAACACCAGCCAGTAATTAAGCTCCCATCTGTCTGATTCCAGGTCAAACTCAAGGGTTCTGGGAAGACTTTACATTCTCTCAAACAAGTAGTGCGAACAGGGAGAAAAAAAAATAGTGTCAGCTTCATAACTCCAGGCAACAAACTCAATGCTTTCTCATAGTTTAGTGAAAAGATTTACTCAGGATTCCCAAGCAATTTCACTAAAAGCCCAATTGGTTTGAAAATTTTTATCTCAGCACTAAATAATAAAAGTCTTAAAAAGCAGTTTTAGACTCACATTGATATAGTGATGGCATCATTATGTTTACGGGCTGATAGGGTCTGAAACTAGGTGTGTTTCATGGATAGCAATACTTTTCACCAATCACATGGACTAATCATCAGATGTTAAGTTAACCTTACTTATAGCAAAACTCATCCTGACTTCTGCTATGTAAAACGGAGAAAGGCGCAAATCAGCAGAAAACGGGATGAGTCAGAAATAGCCTTATCTTCAAATTGCTTAACTCTGATGACTTATGCCTTCATCATACTTTTCAGCAATATAGCTTTTTGAAGTAATTTCTTTTTCCTTTGGCAAAGAAGAAATAAATGAGTATATGAATAAAGGAAAAATTAGGTACTGGAGAAATGAAGACTTTCTAATATATCTTCCATCTACTAGATACAGCATAGTTAACTTGTATAGTTAACTGTTCTCCCAATCCTTAAAGCCATAACAAGACTTATTGTTGAATATTAAAGATGAAATAATAC
Source organism: Delphinus delphis (assembly GCF_949987515.2). Lineage (NCBI taxonomy): Eukaryota > Metazoa > Chordata > Mammalia > Artiodactyla > Delphinidae > Delphinus > Delphinus delphis. The sequence continues at coordinate 59,035,573 of NC_082693.1, read as the reverse complement.
TTGAAGTTACACAAAATATTATATATAGCAGTATCAAATTACTATCATTTAAAGAAATGATAAATCAATATTCTTGTTTCTGAGATAGAAATTTAGCTGCTGTAAATCATTAGAATCTTCCTGCGTTTCCACTGAACCATTACTGTCTTTTATATTCTAACAAGTATCATGTGACTCCTCTCCAAAATAATAAAGAACAGGGAATCACTGCTGCAGAGAAAATCCTTGGTTTTACAAGCAAGGTATTTCTATATTTCCTTTCTAAGGCCACATAATGATTCCTTAAACTTTTCTTGACAGGGAAAAATAGTAAATATTTTTAGGATTTTGCTGGCCACCGGGTCTCTGTCACAACTACAAAACTCTACCGTTGTAGTGGGAAAGTAGCTATAAATAATAAGTAAACAAATGGTGGCATGACTGGGATCCAATAAAATTTCATTTATAAAAACAGGACAGAACTGACGCAATGATTCTAATTTTCTGACTTCTATAATGCAGGGTAGCTTCATCAGACCTTCCATTTGGCCAAAGTGTCCCATTGGAGGTTTTTTTTCACTATTTCCAAATTTACTCACTGCCAATAATATAACTTTGTCTTTACACTCCTTTTAGTATAAAACTGCCTTCATATTTAATCTGTAGCCATTCTTCAAATCCCATCTTAAATCCACCTCATCAGAGAACTCCAGTGAGCATGATACTTTGAACATATTAAGCTATCATAAACTATTTCATCAATTAAGCAATCTTTCCTCTGTTGACTTATAATAGTGTTCATCATTTTTGCACATAGACTCCTTTTTTTAAGAAAAGAAAACAAACCATCCAATTTAAAAAATGGGCAAAGAACTTGCTAAACATTTTTCCAAAGAAGACATACAAATGGTCACTAGGTACATGAAAAGATATTCAATATCACTAATCATTAGGGAAATGCAAATCAAAACCACAATAAGATAGCACCTCACAATAGAATGACTATTATCAAAAAGACAAGAAACAGCAAGTGTTAGTGAGGCTGTGGAGAAAAGGTACACTGTTGGTAGGAATGTAAATTGTTGTAGCCATTACAGAAAACATTATGTGGAGGTTCCTCAAAAAATTAAAAATAGAACACCATATAATCTGGTAATCCTATTTTTGTGTATATAACCAAAGGAAATGAAATCACTATATCAGAGATATTTGTACCCCCATGTTCACTGCATTATTATCCACAGTAGCAAAGTGGCGGAAACAACCTAAGTGTCCATCAGTGGATGAATGGATAAAGAGGATGTGGTGTATACATATTCTAATCATCTAATATAATAATAATCTAAGAAAGCTGAACTCATAGAAGTAGATGGTAGAATGGTGGTTCCAGGGCCTGAGAGGTGGGGGAAATGGGGTCATGTTTGTCAGAGGATATAAACTCCCAGCTATAAGATAAAAAAGATCTGGGGAGCTAATGCATAGCATAATGACTATAATTAACAACACTGTATTATATACTTGAAAGTTGTTAAGAGAATAAATCTTAAATGTTCTCACGACACACATAAAAAAATCTTAATTATGAGGAGATGGGGGTGTTAACTAACTTTACTGTCAATCTTTTTACAATATATACATTTATCTAATCATCACATTGCACGCCTTAAACTCATCTATGTTATATGTCAGTAATATCTCAATAAACCCGGGGGAAAAATGAAAGGGAACCATAACTATCATGTGGTGTGATCCTGTCATTTGGCAAGCATGAAAACCAGAGAGGCTAAGTAATTTTCCATGATCAAATGAAGGAAAGACAATAGTAAAGCTCTTGAATCTACTTTAGTAAGCTTTATTAAGGCTGTAAAAATTTTAGCATTTCATAAGGATTCCTAAGGATATATAACTCATTCCATCAAGTACCAAAAGATCCTCTATCAGTTCACTAGCAATTAATATCCAGTTTCAATATTTTCAATCATAGGGAAATAATGACATGCTCCTACTTACAAATAGCATAATTTTTTAAAAAGACTTTTGTGAGTCCATTTCCTATTGAGCCAAAAATGACACTCAAACTCTTTGCTAAAGTTGATGAAATGGTGATCTGGTGAGAGTCTTTGTTCTTATTAACAAAAATTGTAAGTAGACAGAAAATGAGAAGCTTCATTACCTCCTTTGAGATATATCCCTAGTTGGACAGGTCTAATCGCTATTTCTTATACTGAGCAAAACCATCGTCTCTGTAACATTTACTCACTGGCTTAGCTCTACAAATTTACTCTCACGTGTCTTATCTTATTTACATGTGACAAATCTTCACATATTTGAGAAATGTTGTCATGTACCTTCTAAGAATTTTTTTTCAGACTAAACACCACCAGAACAGCCATTATTTATCCATAATACATAATACCAAGAACACGTCCAATAACTCACATATATGTATGCATGTTACTTCCCACAGTGGCAAGAGGTCTGACCCGCACAGAGTACCATGAGTTTCCTGTCTTCCATGCCTTGTAAGCCGGAGTTCTCTTAACACAGATTGATTGAACTAAAGATAGACTCTCTTGGCTAAATCTGATAATAGTTTGCTTATATTCCTTACCCTTTAAGTACGTTTCAGTACATTAAAATCAGAAATAACTCAGTTATGATTCAACAAATTCCCACATAAACTATTTCCTCTTATTTCCTTGCCAGTTGAGCATGTTGTAATGTAGAATTCTAAGTTGTATGATTTAAACTCATATGTTTTCACTGGTAATGCTGCATGGTTGGAGGTCTTTGACTTACTTTCCTAAACCACTCTTCAATTAAAAAAAAAAAAAAAAGAGATTCTTTTATGAGAACTAGAGTTCCCGGAAAAGAAAGTTTGAAAACAAATATTCTTTTTGAAGGCTTAAAGTAACGTCAAAGACGTAACAGGGAACTGTGCATTTAGACCTATATTTCACATGTTTTTGCTACGATAAGCACCCTCTGGAGAAACTTTCTGAGTGCTGAATGTTGAAAAGGATTCTTAAGAGTATATAACTCAACATGCCATCAAGTACAAAAAGCCCCTCTATCAGTTAACCAGCAATTAATATCCAGTTTTGATATTTTCAATGAATTTGTTTTTACACATAGTCATTGGCTGAATCTCACCATTTGTGATCTAGTTCTGAAAACAGACTCTCCAAGGCTAGTGATCAGCAGGGAAAAGAGCTTAAATGTATCAGTAAGCCTCTACCCAAGACTCCATTTAATTCATTCAACATAAAGGCAGCATTTTCCTGAGTTAATTTCAACAGTTTTAATCCACTTCATCTATTTAACTAGATTGCTCTCTATTATTTTAAAGATGTTGTTTTGAGAGAACAAAAGAGGAAAATTATGTGTGAAAGATACATGTTTAGGCAAAACCAAGCTAAACAATACAAAAACAGAAGAATATGGAGAAAGTATCTGATTCGATCAATGCCACAAGACTTTCTCATCAAGTTATTTAGCAAGTAATTTGAAAATGGGCTTGGAGTTTTCTAAGCCTTCTAAATTAGTGTGATGCAGCCTAGAGCTTCCACATCAAGGTTCTTATCTATAGGACAAGCAGATTAAACTCATTTGCAAGTGTCAACTCTGTCCTATTCTCATCCTGAGTGGCTCATTAACTTGTTTTGAGTAAGAGTACCTATGTACCAATGAGCTGGTTAAAGGTTCTTGTCATGTACTTAGATTTCAAAATGGATGTGACTAAAGCAGTGACTGTCATTTTCATACAGCAGCAATTCTGCAGAATATGAGTACCTGCAGGTAACATTTTATTCATCTTCCTCTTTTAGACAGATTGTGGATTGGCCTACCCACACTGTCAAGTGCAAGTGTGAGGGAGGAGGAGAGTGAGAATTCATGAGAAGGGGCAGGAGGTAGTAATGTAAGAGACACATTCTTACTTTAATGTGGCTTGAAAATCCCAGCTTACCTCCAGGCTGGGTTTGGGAGACAAAAGTTTATATGCTATATGGCTGTTAGAAATATTTTATATTTTTATGGACTATTATTTGGGCTTCACAAAGAAAGATGTTAAAAATCTACTTTTATATCACTCTAAAAACTATAGAAACTATAGAAAGACCCATAAATGAAAAAAAAAAATCAAACATAATTCCAAGACCTAACTCTTATAGTCTTTTTGCTATGCATAAAAATAGAGACAGCATATTAACAGACATATAAGATATATATATATATATATATATATATATATATAATTGTATGTATACATATATCTTAATGTAACTGAAATTACCCATTGTCCTTTCAGATTTAAATAAAAATTTATTAAAATCCAGTTTGTGGTAATTTTAAGCATGTCTACAAATTCTCTGATACGCTATACTTTCCTTGAATATTGGCTGGTCTTAATGCCTCACTATGACAACTAGTTTTATGTGTCAACTTGGGCAGGTGACCTAGTTATTCAATCAGACACTAATCTAGGTATGCTGTAAAGGTGTTTTGTAAATGTGGTTAAAGTCCATATTAAGTTGATTTTAAGTACACAGATAATCCTAAATAAACTGGGTGGACCTGATTCAATCAGTTGGGAGTACTTAAGAGCAGAGCTGAGGCTTCCTAAGAACTTCTTCCTGTAGACAGCCTCCTCAATAATGTCCAAGAGTTTCTTTATTTTTCCTTATTTAAAAATTTTTTTTAATTTAATTTCATTTATTTTTTTATACAGCAGGTTCTTATTAGTTATCCATTTTATACATATTAGTGTATATATGTCAATACCCACCTCCCAATTCATCACACCACCACCACCCCCCGGCCACTTTCCCCCGCTTGGTGTCCATATGTTTGTTTTCTACATCTGTGTCTCTATTTCTGCCATGCAAACCAATTCATCTGTACCATTTTTCTAGGTTCCACATATATGCATTAATATACGATCTTTGTTTTTTTCTTTCTGACTTATTTCACTCTGTATGACAGTCTCTAGATCCATCCACAACTCTACAAATGACCCAATTTCGTTCCTTTTTGTGGCTGAGTAATATTCCATTGTATATATATACCACATCTTCATTATCTATTTCTCTGTCAATGGGCAGTTAGGTTGCTTCCATGAGCTGGTTATTGTAAACAGTGTTGCAAAGAACATTGTGGTGCACGTGTCTTTTTGAAATATGCTTTTCTCTGGGTATATACCCAGTAGTGGGATTGCTGGGTCTTATGGTAGTTCTAATTTTAGTTTTTTAAGGAACCTGCATACTGTTCTCCATAGTGGCTATATCAATTTACATTCCCACCCACAGTGCAAGAGGGTTCCCTTTTCTTCACACCCTCTCCAGCATTTATTGCTTGTAGTTATTTTGATGATGGCCATTCTGACTGGTGTGAGGTGATACCTCATTGTAGTTTTGATTTGCATTTCTCTAATGATTAGTGACGTTGAGCATCCTTTCATGTGTTTGTTGGCAATCTGTATATCTTCTTTGCAGAAACATCTATTTAGGTCTTCTGCCCATTTTTGGATTGGGTTGTTTGTTTCTTCGATATTGAGTTCCATGAGCTGCTAGTAAATTTTGGAGATTAATCCTTTGTCAGTTGCTTCATTTGCAAATATTTTCTCCCATTCTGAAGGTTGTCTTTTCGTCTTGTTTATGGTTTACTTTGCTGTGCAAAAGCTTTTAAGTTTCATTAGGTCCCATTTGTTTGTTTTTGTATTTATTTCCATTTCCCTGGGAGGTGGGTCAAAAAGGATCTTGCTGTGATTTATGTCATAGAGTGTTCTGCCTATGTTTTCCTCTAAGAGTTTTAAACTGTCGGGCCTTACATCTAGGTTTTTAATCCATTTTGAGTTTATTTTTGTATATGGTGTTAGGGAGTGTTCTAATTTCATTCTTTTACATGTACAGTTTTCCCAGTACCACTTATTGAAGAGGCTGTCTTTTCCCATTGCATATTCTTGCCTCCTTTATCAAAAATAAGGTGACCATATGTTCATGGGTACATTTCTGGGCTTCCTATCCTGTTCTATTGATCTATATTTCTGTTTTTGTGCCAGTACCACACTGTCTTGATTACTGTAGCTTTGTAGTATAGTCTGAAGTCCGGGAGCCTGATTCTTCTAGCTCCGTTTTTCATTCTCAGAATTACTTAGGCTATTTGGGGTCTTTGTGTTTCCATAAAATTGTGAAATTTCTTGTTCTAGTTCTGTGAAAAATGCCATTGGTAGTTTGATAGGGATTGCATTGAATCTGCAGATTGCTTTGAGTAGTATAGTCATTTTCACAACGTTGATTCTTCCAATCCAAGAACAAGATATATCTCTCCATCTGTTTGTATCATTTTTAATTTCTTTAATCAGTGTCATATAATTTTCTGCATACAGGTCTTTTGTCTGCTTAGGTAGGTTTATTCCTAGGTATTTTATTCTTTGTGTTGCAATGGAAAATGGGAACGTTTCCTTAATTTCTCTTTCAGATTTTTCATCATTAGTGTATTGGAATGCAAGAGACTTCTGTTCATTTTGTATCCTGCTACATTACCAAATTCGTTGATTAGCTCTAGTAGTTTTCTGGTAGCATCTTTAGGATTCTCCATGTATAGTATCATGTCATCTGCAAACAGTGACAGCTTTCCTTCTTCTTTTCCAATTTGGATTTTTTATTTCTTTTTCTTCTCTGATTGCTTTGGCTAAAATTTCCAAAACTATGTTGAATAATAGTGGTGAGAGTGGACAACCTTGTCTTGTTCCTGATCTTAGTGGAAATGGTTTCAGTTTTTCACCATTGAAAATGAGGTTGGCTGTGGGTTTGTCATATATGGCCTTAATTATGTTGAGGTAAGTTCCCTCTAGGCCTACTTTCTGGAGGGTTTTTATCATAACTGGGTGTTGAATTTTGTCAAAAGTCTTTTCTGCATCCATTGAGATAATCATATGGTTTTTCTCCTTCAACTTGTTAATATGGTTTATCACATTGATTGATTTGCATACATTGAAAACTCCTTGCATTCGTGGGATAACCCCCACTTGATCATGGTGTATGATCCTTTTAATGTGCTGTTGGATTCTGTCTGCTAGTATTTTGTTGAGGATTTTTGCATCTACGTTCATCAGTGATACTGGCCTGTAGTTTTCTTTCTTTGTGACATCTTTGTCTGAATTTGTATCAGGGTGATGGTGGCCTTGTAGAATGAGTTTGAGAGTGTTCCTCCCTCTGCTATATTTTGGAAGAGTTTGAGAAGGATAGGTATTAACCCTTCTCTAAATGTTTGATAGAATTCGCCTGTGAAGCCATCTGGTCCTGGGCTTTTGTTTGTTGGAAGATTTTAAATGACAGTTTCAATTTCAGTGCTTGTGATTGGTTTGTTCATGTTTTCTATTTCTTCTGGGTTCAGTTTCGGAAGGTTGTGCTTTTCTAAGAATTTGTCCATTTCTTCCAGGTTGTCCATTTTTTTTTTGGCATATAGTTGCTTGTAGTAATCTCTCATAATCCTCTGTATTTCTGCAGTGTCAGCTGTTACTTTTCCTTTTTCATGTCTAATTCTATTGATTTGAGTCTTCTCCCTTTTTTTCTTGATGAGTCTGGCTAATGGTTTATCAATTTTGTTTATCTTCTCAAAGAACCAGCTTTTAGTTTTATTGATCTTTGCTATTTTTTTTCATTTTTTTCCCATTTTTTTCTGATCTGATCTTTATGATTTCTTTCCTTCTGCTAACTTTGGGGTTCGTTTGTTCTTCTTTCTCTAATTGCTTTAAGTGTAAACTTAGGTTGTTCACCGGCGATCTTTCTTGTTTCTTAAGGTAGGATTGTATTGCTATAAACTTCCCTCTTCGAAATGCTTTTGCTGCATCCCATAGGTTTTGGGTCATCGTGTTCTCATTGTCATTTGTTTCTAGGTATATTTTGATTTCCTCTTTGATTTCTTCAGTGATCTCTTGGTTATTAAGTAGTGTTGTTTAGCCTCCATATGCTTGTATTTTTTACAGAGTTTTTCCTGTGATTGATATCTAGTCTCATAGCGTTGTGGTCAGAAAAGATACTTGAAACGATTTCAATTTTCTTAAATTTACCAAGGGTTGATTTGTGAGCCAAGATACGACCTATCATGGAGAATGTTCCATAAGCACTTGAGAAGACCGTGTATTCTGTTGTTTTTGGATGGAATGTCCTATAAATATCAATTAAGTCCATCTTGTTTAATGTATCATTTAAAGCTTGTGTTTCCTTCTTTTTTTCATTTGGATGATTTGTCCATTGGTGAAAGTGGTGTGTAAAGTCCCCTACTATGCTTGTGTTACTGTCAATTTCCACTTTTATGGCTGTTAGCATTTGCCTTATGTATTGAGGTGCTCCTATGTTGGGTGCATAAATATTTACAATTGTTATATCTTCTTCTTGGATTGATACCTTGATCATTATGTAGTGCCCTAATTTGCATCTTGTAATAGTCTTTATTTTAAAGTCTGTTTTGTCTGACATGAGAATGGCTACTCCATCTTTCTTTTGATTTCCATTTGCATGGAATATTTTTTTCCATTCCCTCACTTTCAGTCTATATGTGTCCCTAGGTCTGAAGTGGGTCTCTTGTATACAGCATATATATGGGTCTTGTTTTTGTATCCATTTAGCCTGTCTATGTCTTTTGGTTGGAGCATTTAATCCACTTACATTTAAAGTAGTTATCGACATGTATGTTCCTATTACCATTTTCTTAATTGTTTTGCATTTGTTATTGTAGGTCTTTTCCTTCTCTTGTGTTTCCTGTCTAGAGAAATTCCTTTAGCATTTGTTGTAAAGCTGGTTTGGTGGTGCTGAAGTCTCTTAGCTTTTGCTTCTCTGTAAAGGTTTTAATTTCTTTATCAAATCTGAACGTGATCCTTGCTGGGTAGCGTAATCTTTGTTGTAGGTTTTTCCCTTTCATCACTTTAAATATGTCCTGTCACTCCCTTCTGGCTTGCAGAGTTTCTGCTGAAAGATCAGCTGTTTACCTTATGGGGATTCCCTTGTATGTTTTTTGTTGTTTTTCCCTTCCTGCTTTTAATATTTTTTCCTTGTGTTTAATTTTTATACTTTGATTAATATGTGTCTTGGCGTGTTTCTCCTTGGATTTATCCTATATGGACTCTCTGCACTTCCTGGACTTGATTGACTATTTCCTTTCCCATATTAGGGAAGTTTTCAACTATAATCTCTTCAAATATTTTCTCAGTCCCTTTCTTTTTTTCTTCTTCTGGGATCCCTATATTTTGAATGTTGGTGTGTTTAATGTTGTCCCAGAGGTATCTAAGACTGTCCTCAATTCTTTTCATTCTGTTTTCTTTATTCTTCTCTGCAGTAGTTATTTCCACTATTTTATCTTCCAGGTCACTTATCCATCTTCTACCTCAGTTATTCTGCTATTGATTCTTTCTAGAGAATTTTAAATTTCATTTATTGTGTTGTTCACCATTGTTTGTTTGCTCTTTAGTTCTAGGTCCTTGTTAAACCTTTCTTCTATTTTCTTCATTCTATTTCTAAGACTTTGGATCATGCTTACTGTCATTACTCTGAATTCTTTTTCAGATAGATTGCCTATTTCCTCTTCATTTGTTTGGTCTGGTGGGTTTTTACCTTGTTCCTTCATGTGCTGTGTTTCTGTCGTCTCATTTTGCTTAACTTACTGTGGGTTCTCCTTTTTGCAGGCTGCACATTCATAGTTTCCGTTGTTTTTGGTGTCTGCCCCAAGTGGCTAAGGTTGGTGGGTTTGTAGGCTTCCTAGTGGAGGGGACTAGTGCCTGTGTTCTGGTGGATGAGTCTGGATCTTGTCTTTCTGGTGGGCAGCACCGCGTCCAGTGGTGTGTTTTGGGGTGTCTGTGACCTTATTATGATTTTAGGCAGCCTCTCTGCTAATGGGTGGGGTTGTGTTCCTGTCTTGCTAGTTGTTTGCCATAGGGTGTCTAGCACTGTAGCTTGCTGGTCATTGAGTGGAGCTGTGTCTTATCATTGAGATGGAGATCTCTGGGAGAGCTTTTGCCATTTGATATTACGTGGAGCCGGGAGGTGTCTGGTGGACAAATGTCCTGAACTTGGCTCTCCCATCTCAGAGGCACAGGCCTGACACCTGGCCGGAGCACCAAGACCCTGTTAGGCACAAGGCTCAGAAGAAAAGAGAAAAAAAAAAGCAAGCAAGAAAGCAAAAAATAAAATAAAGTTATTAAAATAAAAAATACTTATTAAAAATAAAAAAATTAAAAAGTAGTAAAAAAAAGAGAAAAAGAAAGAAGACATCAACCAAACCAAAAAACAAGTCCACCAGTGATAACAAGTGCTAAAAACCATACTAAAAAAATAAAAAACCTCTAAATACTAAACTAATATAAACATAAAACCAGAAACGAATTAGATGCAGAAAGCAAACCCCAAGTCTACATTTGCTCCCAAAGTCCACCTCCTTAATTTTGGGATGATTCATTGTCTATTCAGGTATTCCACAGATGCAGAGTACATCAAGTTGATTGTGGAGATTTAATTCCTGCTCCTGAGGCTGCTGGGAGAGATTTCCCGTTCTCTTCTTTGTTTGCACAGCTCCCAGGGTTCAGCTTTGGATTTGGCCCCACCTCTGCATGTAGGCCCCACCCCTACATGTAGACCTGCATGTAAGTCACCTGAGGGCATCTGTTCTTTGCCCAGACAGGACGGGGTTAAAGAAGCAGGTGATTCAGGGGCTCTGGCTCACTCAGGCTGGGGGGAAGGAGGGTTACGGATGCGGGGCAAGCCTGCATTGGCAGAGGCTGGCGTGACGTTGCACCAGTCTGAGGCACACCGTGCGTTCTCCCGGGGAAGTTGTCCCTGGATCACGGGACCCTGGCAGTGGCGGGCTGCACAGTCTCCCGGGGCAAGAGGGCAGTGTGGAGAGTGACCTGTGCTTGCACACAGGCTTCTTGGTGGCTAAAAAAGCAGCCTTAGCATCTCATGCCCATCTCTGGGGTCTGCGCTGATAGCCACGGCTCACGACCCTCTCTGGAGCTCATGTAGGCGATGCTCTGAATCCCCTGTCCTCGTGCACCCCAAAACAATGGTCTGTTGCCTCTTAGGCAGGTCCAGACTTTTTCCCGGACTCCCTTCCGGCTAGCTGTTGTGCACTAGTCCCTTCAGGCTGTGTTCACGCAGCCAACCCCAGTCCTCTCCCTGGGATCCGACCTCCGAAGCCCGAGCCTCAGCTCCCAGCCCCCGCCCACACCTGCGGGTGAGCAGACAAGCCTCTCCGGCTGGTGAGTGCTGGTTGGCACCGATCCTCTGTGCGGGAATCTCTCCACTTTGCCCTCCGCACCCCTGTTGCTGTGCTCTCCTCCGTGGCTCCGAAGCTTCCCCCTCCACCACCCGCAGTCTCCCCCCGCGAAGGGCCTTCCTAGTTTGTGCAAACCTTTTCTCCTTCACAGCTCCCTCCCACTGGTGCGGGTCCCATCCCTATTCTTTTGTCTCTGTTTTTCCTTTTGCCCTACCCAGGTATGAGGGGAGTTTCTTGCCTTTTGGGAGGTCCGAGGTCTTCTGCCAGCATCAGTCGGTGTCCTATAGGTGTTGTTCCACATGTAGATGTATTTCTGATATATTTGTGGGGAGGAAGGTGATCTCTGAGTCTTACTTCTCTGCCATCTTGAAGGTCTCCGAGAACACACATTTTTAACAGGTTCACCAGGAAGTTGCTTTGCTCAAAGGTGAACATTTTCTTGCTTTGTGGCCAAAGTCAATGTATGATTATACTGGCTATAAAAAATAGTCCTTGATTGGGCTTCCCTGGTGGCACAGTGGTTGAGAATCTGCCTGCTAATGCAGGGGACATGGGTTCGAGCCCTGGTCTGGGAGGATCCCACTTGCTGCGGAGCAACTAGGCCTGTGAGCCACAACTACTGAGCCTGCACGTCTGGATCGTGTGCTCTGCAACAAGAGAGGCTGCGATAGTGAGAGGCCCACGCACCGCAATGAAGAGTGGTCCCTGCTTGCCACAACTAGAGAAAGCCCTCGCACAGAAATGAAGACCCAACACAGCAAAAATAAATAAATAAATTAATAAACTCCTACCCAAAACATCTTCTTTAAAAAAAAAAAAAAATATATATATATATATATAGTCCTTGATAAATTCAACTATGTTTATTTATATAGGGTAGACCTTTGTTGCCTTAACTTTTAAGAACATTTAAAAGAATATATATATATATATATATATATATATATATATATATAATCACATTATAAAACCAAGATCATGGAAATATAGAAAAATATGTACATACAATATAAAAAAGATTTAGGCTATTCTGGCTGAAATATTTTAGAAAGGCTTTTGTTTGCTAAAAATCATTGTTTTGTGAACCCAGCTAAATATTTGTTAGCCATCATGATCTTTCCCCTCCACTTTTTGTGCAAAACCAAAGTTTAGGCTAATGTGTGATATAAATCATACGTGAACGTGGGTTTGAAATGGACCAAGAAGTACATATGATGCTGTATCTCTAATCCTGATGCAAATATGTCATTGGTGAATTCTATAATATAGGTATGGTGAAACTTTTTGCTCAGCAAGGAGAAAAATAAGAATTTGAAATAAGGCATTGCAAGCTGGTCTATCTTTCCACTCTGCCACACGTTGATGGCCCTCATAATTCATACCTAGGGGAAAGTACAAGGCAAGCCGGGGAAGTCTGAAACCAAATAAGCCCTACTGTATTAGGGAAAGTGCCAATTAAAGACATGTTTTATTATCAACAAGAAATCATGAGTGCATTAGTGCATGGTGGAGAAGGAAAATAATTTGGCTTAAGAGGATTAGAAATCCCCAGTTCCTAGTTAAAAGTAATTCAACCACATAGCAAAATAAACAAATTCAATAATATTTGAAGTTTATGATCAAAGGTAGTCAGAAGGGGAGAAATGACACTGTAATGATATAGACAAAGCTTTGTTTTTAGAGCTTCTGAAAAATCTGTTTCAGAAAATTCTCACAGAGAGAAGAAAAACAGAGCTTACTATTAAATCCTTGCGGCTAAACCATTGTTTTGCATTGATTTTTGTTATCTTTTTCTCTAATAATGTCACATTATTTATTAAAATTATGACCTCACAATAATTGGTACACAGTTAAAAGCATTCTGAAAAATAAACTTTGCAAGAATTGTGCTTCATTTATTTTTGATTTCATTGGTTTTGTGTGGGTTGTTTATGCATCAATGTTCAGTACAGTTTCATTTACTTTATGCCCATGTGTTATTTGTAAGTTTGTTGATGTTTCACCAATAGACAACAAATCAATAGAGACAGAAAAAAGAGAAATAAAATTTTAATTCTTCCTTCTCCATGATGATATGGCCTTTCCTAATTTTCCCCATGTAAAAATAGTGATAATAATTTATCTCTGTTTCAAAGACTTGTTCTGAATATTGGATAATTTAAAAACAACTCAAGTGAATAAGCTTTAACACTATAAAGTACTATGCAAAGGAAATAGCCATTACTTTTTTATTAATATAATAATTAACATTAAGAAGCATGCCTTTTTTGGACAGATGAAAATGAAATAGTGCAACTATAAGTAAGTCTGAGAAATGATGAGGAAAAGGCTGAAGCAATCACATAAAAGTAGATTAAACTTGTGTCAAATTTCAGGCTCAAAAAACAACAACAACACAAAACACATATTAGATTTTGCCCGACGGGCATTACTAGCCTTCAACACATACCAAGTGACAAAAAGCAGGAAGACATCCTCAATTCACCAACCCCAGCCCCAGCCCACACTCCCTCATGGAACCTTTCATTTCTCAGGACTGTGGAATATACACTTGTCTGACATTGTAATTGATGTTGCTGCTACAAACAGCAGCAAATATGAATGCACCCTTATCTTTTCCCCAGCTTCAATAGAGGAAAATGGAACTACCATGCAGGTGTGAGGAGATAGAGAAGATGAACAACTTCAAAATTTAGTGAACTTCTGACTAGTAAACAGTTAAATTCAGAATAAAGAAATAGTTGAAACTCATAGTCACAGAGGGTATTCCTAAGTGGGTTCCAAGTAAAGAGCACAGAGACTAGATACTTGGTGTGGACAAGCAAACCAAAATTTCAACATTTTAAAAGTATGTGATCTCAGACAAGTTTTTCAAACTTGGAAATAAAATGTGAAAATAGGCGAGACATTAAATTACGAATATTTCAGGTATAAAGTAAGTACCAAGTAATGACAGTGGTAGTGATGATAACGATGATGATGATACTGTCAGACATCGAATTATCTCTGAAGTCATTATCACAGTTATCTATAATTTGGCATTATCTGTCCCCCAATGTAAGTCTTATGATGTAAGCTAATAGAATATTCCTCTTTCATTTTGAAAAACTTTGAGTATATTTGAGTGAAGATGTTAATGTTAAATTTTACTGAGAACAAGTAAAACTTAAATAAATGGCATGTTCAAACCAGAGTTTAATAAATCCAAGTATCTTCTTTCTTTTGTAAATTATTCAATAATTGCAGTACCACATATTTATCAGTCTGAATATCAACTCTTCACATGAGCAGTAAAGATTAATGAACATATCTAATTAAATGATTTCAATTAAATGTGTACTGAGTCCAAGTTATCCCAAAGATTTTAAAAATAAATTCCTGATATTAGCTTATTTTGCTATTTGCAAATTACTCCTAAAATAAAGATGTAGGAAAACTGTTATGAATGTAACTGACTGTTCTGACCACTTCTTGCTCATCACTGCATTAATCTAACAATATTATCAACAATGAAGCTCTTGTCTCAGTGTTTTGCTTTTCTATAATTATTTATTAAATCTTAATAAAATTGAAAATGGTAACATAGTATTTTTCTGTTGACTCCCAAAAAGTAAGAGATATAATTAAGAAAAAAGTCTTGGTGTATTTTTAAATCTTTTTCATTTCTCATATACTTTTTTTTTTTTTGCGGCACGCAGGCCTCTCACTGCTGTGGCCTCTCCCGTTGCGGAGCACAGGTTCAATGGCTGTGGCTCACGGGCCTAGCCGCTCCGCGGCATGTGGGATCTTCCCAGACCGGGGCACAAACCCGTGTCCCCTGCATCGGCAGGCAGACTCCCAACCATTGCACCACCAGGGAAGTCCTCTCATATACTTTTAATAATCCTTATATATGTGGCTGAGCTGGATTAAGGCAAAAATATTTACTTTTGTAATAATAAAGTACAACAAAGTAAATCCATATTTCTGGGTATTATTGTTTATGGTACTATAGCAAATAAAATATTAATCTTTTAAAATATATATACTCTTTGCTAATGTATCTTTCTAGTTAATGAAGAATGCTATGCATTTCACAGCTCTAATAGTGCAAAGCAAGGACTTTGTAAAAGTCAGAAATCTGAATATATCATGATTTTTTAATATGGTGTAATAGCACTGGCAAGACAAATCTCAGGGTGTTTCTGTACCTTTGGCCAATTTAATTCAATCAAACACGTAAATCATTTAACAGAGCTCCTGCTATATTTGTAATGTTCAATAAATATGATTTCTTATTCTATCTCTGTCCTAGGCTGCCTTGCTTTGGCTTTTTAGACCCTCTCGTTCTATTAGACATGATCTTCACCTCACGTTGAAAATCATGCTCACAACACAAGTCTTCTAAGTCTTTCTCTAATGGAATCATCTTATTTGAATTATTACTTTTCTATGATTTATCCATTTAATGTACTAATTCATACATTCTTTCATGGTTTGACATATTGTGCTGCTTTATTTGTCTCACTTATGTTACTCTATTAATCAGATGCCCTAAAGGTAAAAATAAAACACTGTACTATAAATATTGCTCATTACATATCAGTTTACTAGCTGGAATTTGCCTTAAAAGTGTCTTTAGTTTTTAGACTAAATACAGTTGATATTTTCATTATGTCATTTGTAATGTTGATGTTAGCCAGTCATTTCAGCTAAAATTAAGTCTTCAAATGAAGAAAAGCAAAGATATGTTATTTTAAATTGTTTACATTTGTAAATCGGGTATTTTGACATAGTTATTGAACTTAATGATAGATTAAATTCCAATAAGCATTTAAACTCTATGGGTTAATCCACTATGCAAATTTATGTTAAGTCAAAGGGCTCCGAATTTAAACTACTTAAAGATATTATAATATGAATAGCTAAAACTTCTGATTAAAAAATGGAAAACAAAGTTACTCTCAGTGCTGCCAGTACAGCCATAGGCTATTTGAACTTACTCCCCTCCTGTGCTCAACATTTTAATCTAAGACCCATTCTTTGCTGTCTTGAAAGTGCCAATTCTCAAGAGTAATCTATTTGAGAAGCTCTTTGGTCTTCTTGTTTTGTAAGTGGAGGACAAATGGGATGTTAATAAGGGAAAGTGCAAGTACTTAGGACCTGAGGTTGACAGCAGAAGAAATTAAAGATGGCTCTGGAAAAACAGCTTCCGTTAATAGTAAAAAATAGAGATTAAAAAAAATAGAAAGAGGATCTTGAAAGTAATGGATTTGTAACTTACTACTTTCTAAATTATTTAAATAGCCTTATTAATATCAGATTATTATTTCATTTTACACAATGTATTTATTGACTAGCACATCACACAAACTTTGTCAGCTTAACAATGCCATAAGAGTACTAGTTACTTTTTATGTGGCATCAGATTTCACTCCCTATGAGTCCCTCACCCAGAATATCTGGGAAAATTAACTCACGTATCTTTATTCTCCAAGAGTTAGATGCAATACAATTAATAAAATGTTGCCATGATTCTTCTCGTTTCTCATATACTATCTCAAAATCTTAACCAACTTCCAAGGTTCAGTGTAAGTTTCACTTCCATCACAAATATTTACTTGACTACTTCAGCATATATGATCTATTTCTCCAAATCCATAAGCCATCTATTTCTTGCATTACACAATTTGGTATTATACAACGTTCTAAGACTGCATGCATTTATATTTCCCTCACTCAACCCTTCAAAATATTATACCTTTTCACAGTTCAAAGGCTGTCATTCACACTTCACTTTTATGTGCTTGTATACTAGTATAATTATAAATATGACAGGCACTATTTTTTGAGCTGCAATATTAATATCAGAAACTTGACTTTGTCATTTACTTGCTGCATGACCTTGGGCTAATCAATTGATATTTCTAAACCTCATTATTTTTATGTATGAGATGTTATGTTTATATTGAATTCATAGGTTTATAGGAATAAAAGGAAATACTGCATGATAAATAGTACTAAAACCATAAAGTATTGGAAAAATTAGTTGATGGAACAAAAATTATGTCTAAATGGACAAAAGAGTGCTAATCTTTGAGATCACTTACTTAAGAACAGATATAAGGAATTATGAGAAACAGATATAGTGCACTTTAATAAATATCATCCATCTTGATCATTTTTCACAACTAAATTAAAATAAAATCATCAGTTCTGCAGTAGTCAGCACCTTTCTTGTTGAACGTGTTCTATAACTCCTTCCCATAGAGACACGGCAATTTACTATTTCCCCACTTCTCAAGAACAGATATAAAACCAGGATGCCACATCTAACCAGGCATAAGTATGTCCTCCTTTTTTATACTTGTGAGAATCTAGCTTTCATGCCCAACAACCCAGATTCCAAGCTTCTCAGTGTGACTTTTACTGATGTTACTTTAATAAGGAATCTAGGGAATTGCAGTTTATTACTATATTATTATTTATCTTCATATCTATACCTATATCTATATATATATATTGATATGCAGTAAACTGAAGATTGCTAGAGAAAGACATCTGCACGTGGGGTGCAAGGTATTCCGCTGAGGAAAGAATTGCAAGAGTAAAATGATGAAATTTTCTTTATGTAATAAAGGGAGGAAGGTGGCAACTTCTCTCCTTCCTCACGTCAGGATGTCTCCTTGAAAACATTATACACCCAATCTTTTGATTTTACAACATAAAGATGAAGGCTTTCTGACCCTTGGAACTTGAAACATGTACCTCTAAAATCCACCCAGGAGATTCTTAGGAAGGGTCCAGGAGACTATCACATAGTGCAACCATTTGTCTCTCACAGAAATAACTACACCATAGATGTTCTAATAATTGTCCCTTATTTTTGTCCACACCTTGCAGTCTTCTGTGGACTGTCTGCATGCATGTAATCTGATATGTATACTCAATAATTACCTCCCTCTTCTGTATTGATGCAAAGTTTTTTGGGTTTTCTTGGGGAGAGAGGCATGGTTTTCTATTTCCCCTACAGAACTATATCTTAACTACTTCTAACCGAGTTTCAAAGTTATGGTAATGATCAAGAAGATTCCAATTAAGGCCTATAGGGAAAGAAGGAATAAAGACAACCTGTAAGTAGAAAAAAATGGGTAGAATAAGTTGGCTCTGTACTCTGTTTTTGGGTGTGTCTAGGTTATTGCACCTAAAAAGTCTTGCTAATTTTAAGATGAATACGTTTTCAGACGGACAGTGTGCACTTGACCAGGCAGGTTTGCATTCTGGGAATGCATAGGTGTGAATACAAAAAACCCTTTAATATTGATATTAAAGGTGAAGTATATCCAGTAACCATCTTGAGCTTAGAATTAACTTGCCTGGGATGGTTTCACTGTTGCTGAC
Organism: Delphinus delphis; assembly: GCF_949987515.2. Lineage (NCBI taxonomy): Eukaryota > Metazoa > Chordata > Mammalia > Artiodactyla > Delphinidae > Delphinus > Delphinus delphis. Next base: position 59,016,946 of record NC_082693.1, on the reverse strand, counting down.
ATCTTTATATACCATTCATCAAAGTTCATGAGAAGCTGAACTCCTGCGTGGAAACAGGAGCTTTAGTCGTTAGCCCGACCCCCAGCCCCACTGCCTGCTCTATAATCTGGAGAGGAGAGTCCAGTATTTTAACTATGTCTGACTTTGGTGGCATTATAAGGAAGGTGGCTTCTTCTGGAGCAAGGACATTCTGCTGATGATTGTAGGGCCTCCCTGATGATTTACAGGCTCCTTGAGGGACATCTACATCTCTGTATTTAAACAGAAGCATGCACTGACTCTTTTAATAGTAGACAACAGTACAATTTTAAGGTTATATCAGGAGGAAATATAGCAGTGTCAGAAAGCTAATGTACTCCCTGATCATCTGGCCCTGTGGAGAACCAGAGTCAGAATACTAGGAATAGGACTTAACCATTCTACCGAAACAGGAAACCTTATTTCACATACTTTATAACATTCTGGTCAATTGAATATAATAATTCACTTGAAGATTTTAAAAAAATTTTTTAAAGAAAATATTTTTTGTATTTGTTAGTTAAAATAATGTTTGAGAATTTGAAAAGACTGTGATGCGTTGGGCTACTCCACAAAAGCTTATACCATAAGAGATGTATCATTTAATGTTCATCAAATTATTATGTATTTTAAAAATTTATATTTACAGATTATTCATTTGTACCACATCCATTAAATAATGCTATGAAAATTATGTGATAAGCAAGAAAAATTACTTCCAGATCCTGAATGTAGGTGCCTTGATGGTCCACATTAATTCATAAAATTTGACTAAGTAATGACATAATTAAGAGTTTGCTACTACAGAACTCTATTAAATTTAAATTTCTTTAAAGCTACGAAGTTAATTATCAGTTAATTTTTTTGAAAGAAGCATGTCATTTTAATATATGGAATAAATACATAGAAGAGAAAAAATAGTGAATTATTAAAATTTAACTTAAATATTAGTAAATTATATAATAACGGACAGAATACTTATAAACTAATTTGTCTAGCACATTAGTTTCAAGGTATCTACTTTTCCTTACAGTGGTGCAGGGAATAGTAAAAAACAGTTCTAAAATGGAGTCCCAGTTTACAGAAGCAAAAATCTCTAGGTGAGTTTCCAGCCACTAACAGATGTATTTGAAGCAGTTGAAGTAAGACAGGATTTTTAAAGAAAGCTTTAAACTCACAAGTTCCATCATGAATAAAATTTAAATTATTGCCTTCATTAGTTTTCTTCCCTCCAAATCTTGAGAATTTGCTTTCAATATCATCCATCAGAATCATTGTGGAGGAAAGGTCACAGATCTAATTCTTCATTCAGGCACAGAGGACATTAACATCTAATATACAATGTGAGCTATCATATATAATAACTAGGATGTAATTATCTTCATATATTTCCTCATAGATGTCTTTAGGCACTAGCTGTTCTTCAACTTCAAGAAACCACAGTGGACACTGTTCCTATGGTTACCTGGAGGGGTGCACTATGGAGATAGCTCAAGACTATAAAAGGAGTAAGAAACAAAGCCAGAATTGCCAGCTGGCCTAATAAAGTCACTCTGTCCATCAGTATTTCTCATTATCCTGATGCTAAGATTGTGTTCTTTACTAGGAACAAAGAAATTAATAAAACATTAAACATTTTACATGAATAAACCAATTTAATTAGTTTTCAGTCTGCTTTAATCCATTTATGGCTGCAGCTCTAGATTCCTGATAAAAATTATTAAAAAAAAAAGAATTTGGGAAAAGAAGTCTGCTGTTTTAAAGGGGACAGCATTTTGAGAGAACTGTTCCCTCAAATATTATTAAGGTGATCACTGAAATAGTACAGGTAAAGTCAACTAGTATTTAAAACAACAGTCCAGTGGGAAATAACCATGTTCTCTACACAATCATAGGTTTATTTAACTGAACATGAACCTAATCTTGTTATTTTGTTTTTGTAATAGCTTGTCTGAAATAAAACCTCTGTATTTTGACAACATTTTTGCTGAGAGAGAGAGATAAGAAAATGATAGCATCACATGCTCTAAAAGGAAGTAAAAGTGGAATTAGAGAGTGAAATGAGAATGGTAAGAAATTATTAAGCTCCCCTAGACAAAACTAATTTTTGGTGAGAATTCTTTGAAACTTTCACTTTTCCTATTCATTGATTTGCAAAACAAAGATATGATTTGCTAAAGCACCTAAATATTCTTACTAATTTTGAGATGGAAAACGCAGTCTTCAGTGTGCTAAAGTTTGCCGAATAGAGATGTTTATACATATGTATACATACTTAGAAAAGCTTACCATTATATTCTCTTTTCTAATCAAACATAAAATATTTAATCATTTTTATTTAGTTCCTGATACAATTTATTTTTAAAATCCAGGTTGAAGCTTATGAAAAGTACCAAAATTTTTCAACTCTATATTTTTGCATGCTTCTGACATTAAATATCTTAGAGAAAGTCAGTCTTCCTCAGTTTAACAAGCTTCCCTCTCTGACTGCCAGAGCTGAGAAAGATGGAAAAAATGGCAATTTATGCAAATTTTCTAATTAAGCAAGGAAATCCTAAGGCATTTACTGGAACCTACCATCAAGTATCCTGACATTTTTTTAAACTGAATAAGATATAGTTATTTGTTTATGTCAGCAAATACCCAGTGGCACGTCTGAGAGCAACATTTATAAAGAGCAGACACCCCCATTTACCTGGGAAGATTCTGAAATAATTAAGTAAGTAAATCATCACCTAGTCAGGACATCAGGGTCCCACAGCTACTCTCCTTGATCTTCACCTTAATTATGTACTTGTCTTGATCCCGGATTATAAAATGTACTGATATTCATGTGCTGTTGACTGCTCTATTCTGGATATACTTGATAAGCTATCCATGATTCAATGTTTTTATTCTAACTCTCCATGCTGCTTTGACATATATATCCAGAGAGAGGTGTCTGTCATAACCTGCAAACTCCTAGGGGGTAAGCTACTTACAATCAGTTTTCATTGTTCAGTAGCCACAAGAGTGGCATTTGCAATCAGTCAGTTAATCAGTGCTTAATGTCAGGATAAGGATGACCATGACAAATCCATATTTTGGTTGAAGTATAAATATATTATATAAAGAGAAGACAGACAGTGTCATCCATTTCAAATGTACACACATGCATACACACACACAAAATAAAGAGGATTTTAAATAATACATTTCATCTTAACTCCAAGATCTATCAAGACCATTATGCTTTTAATAATTAAAAAAAGAATGTACTACTGTAAATTACTACTGCCATTAAAAAGGAATGTCATACTGTTGATTACCCATTATAGTGGTACAGTGATATAATTGTATTTTCGAATTATACCTTATTTTTATTTCTTTTATATCTATTTTGTATATTTAGTATATATGTATATGTACATATGTGTGTGACTTTCTATTAGAAAAAATAAAACAAAATATGGGTGTCTATTATTCAATTATATGACATATAAGATGAAATATTAGAACTCAGTCTTCTACCAGGGATGAATTACTCACATCCTCTGTAGAACACCTACAATATTCTCTCCAGGAAAGTGATACTGACTATCGTAGAACCAAGAAAAGGCAAGTTAATGAGGAAATAATGTTATTAGAGTCCTTACTTTTGGATCTGCTTAAGGAATAATCAGAGGGAGAGAGCATAATACTACATCACCCAAGTCTGTAGAGTGAATGGATGAGGACATTATACAAACAAGAAATATACAGCATTTCTAATCCTTGTACCATACTAATCCTTGAGAGAAGTGTCCTGTGTCTTCAAGGTTTGCCTTATGAAGATCTCAACATTTTGAAAAATAAAGAGACAACAAGATAGCAACAAATAAAAAAGCCTCAAACCTTGACTAGTGATTGAATTTTTCACCTGCTATCTTTTACTATTTAATCTGTACATGGAAGTAAAAATCAGCTGACCTGTCCAGAAACATCTGGATGTGATGGTACCCAACAAATATGATAGCCACAGCTAATAAGCCTAAAGATAGGAAGAGCATTACCTGGTTCCTGTTTCAGCGTTTAGTCAATGAACATAAACAGGTTTTCATTGATCTTTTGTCCTACTAAAATGTAATCCCGTTTATTGAACTGATGACTTACATTAACCATTTTGACATTATTTCTTTATAAGTCTAACATGGTGTCCTTGTTCTGTTCTTCATCTCTCTGTATTAGAGAAACCATAATAAAACGATATAATCTGTTTAAGCTCAGTGATTCTAATGATTGATAAAAAAATTTGTATAGAAAATGCCACATATAGGTATATATACAAAATATATATAAAAATACATATGGGGGTTGCCCTGGTGGTGCAGTGGTTAAGGGTCCGCCTGCCAATGCAGGGGACACGGGTTCGAGCCCTGGTCTGGGAAGATCCCACATGCCACGGAGCAACTAAGCCCGTGTGCCGCAGCTGCTGAGCCTGCGTGCCGCAGCTGCTGAAGCCCGTGCTCCGCAACATGAGAAGCCACCACAAAAAGAAGCCTGCGCACCGCAAGGAAGAGTAGCCCCTGCTCACCGCAACTAGAGAAAGCCCGCGTGCAGCAACGAAGACCCAACGCAGCCAAAAATAAATAAACAAATAAAATTTATACAAAGAAAAAACATAAAAATCACACATGAAAAAAAGTTGAATCTCCACTTTCATGTCTATAGTTATTTCATACAAAATGTTCTGCCTCAATTTTGTTCCCCGAATAATGAGATTGATGATGGGACCTGCCCCAAAGGGTTTTGTAAAAATGAAATTAAGTAATGCATATAACGTCTATACAGAAAATGCTGAGGAATGTATTCATTGATATTATTATTGTCATGGCTATTAGTATATCATCAGAGTGTCACATCTAAAGTAAGTTTTATGCTGGCAAATTTGTCCAACATTAGGAGAGAAAGGCTGTGTTGAGATTGGGAAGTATGCCCAGGCTAAGCAATGGGCTTATGAAGGTAAATGTGGAAAAGCTGGCCTCTTTTGGTCTGGTCAAGACAGAATGACTTGTCTGTCATTCAAGGCTGGGTCTTCTCCTGAGGAGAAGTGGCTCCCATAAGCACCTGGACTACTCACTCCCCTGCCTCAACTGGAGGTCACTGTGTCATATACTATATATTCAAAGGCCATACTCTGTGATCTGAGTTGCATTTTATAGTTTTATACAATAAACTGTATCTACTGTGTACTTACTAGTGGTCAAAACCCTTGACATCTTTTAAGTCCTGTGCTTCCACTGGTCTAAGGATGGGGAAAGAGGATAGAAGGGGCTCTTTTGGTCTACCTGGAAATATGCAGAACTTGATACCAAGTTTTTAACATGGGAAACTAGAAGTATTAATAAAAATATAATTTTAGGACACAGAATTAACAACGGAAGTTAAGACTGTAGCTTTCATTTAGCAGCATTGCAACAGCATAATGTGGGTTTTATCATTTAAAAAACACTGTCTTATAAATAGTTTTACATAATTTCACAACCAATCAGTGACCTAGCTAGAGAAAATATTGTTTTCTCCATTTTACAGATGACACAACTGATTTTTAGAGGTAAAGTGACTTAACAAATCTCATATATGTGTAAACAATAGATTTAAGGCAAGAGGTCATATCTTTTCCCTCCAAACAAAATTTCTTAATATTTATATATTTCAGCTTTACATATTCATTGATAAAATGAACATTTATAAATAAAATTCTAGCAACTTGTCAATTTGTTTTTATTACAAATATACACCAAATTTCTCTCTTAGAAAATAAACTTTAGTGATATATTTATTCAGGTTTAATAACTTCAAGTAATAGCTTTTGGGTATATACTCTGTTTTCATCCAAAGGCATTCCATCTCTAATGGAAATACACCTAAAGTTATAAAAACACAACATGATGAAGGAAAACTCCCAGGTAAGTGGTTTAAGCCACTGGGTTATCTGTGCCATTCAGTGAGATAGAGATGTGATCAAGATAGTTTTTGGAGGAGAAGGGAGGGAGTCAATAGTTGTACTTTTCACATATTATATCTGAGGATACAGCTCAACATGGAAGTTCAAATATTTGGTTACACAAGTCTAGATCTCAAGGGATCTGGTAGAAGTTGTAAATGGGGGGAGCCATGAGCATATTGAAGTAGATGTATGAGTCCACTTAGACATGGTTTAGAGAGGAATGAGAGTTTGGCCTTGAAACATTCCAACATTTAGAAACTGGGCAGGAAAGAGAAGCCAGCAAAGGAAAATAAGGAAAAGTTGGGTGGTACAAGAAAAGTCCTGGGAGTGTGACTGTAAACAATAGAAGAAAGTGTTTCAAATATGCTGAACTTCTGGAGAGAAATGGTATGAAATAAATGGTACTTGAAGACATTTCATTGGTCTGAGTGAAACAAAATTCATTTCTGGAGAGATTTCTATCAGTCAGAGTTTGATCAGAGAAACAGAACCCCTTATAAATAAATAGTTTATTGTAGGGATTCAACCTTAACAATTGTGGGAATTCATTATGCTATCCCTGATGGAGCTGTGGCTAGAAGTCAGCAGTGCAATCTACTAAGAAAAGATTGACATTAATGTGAAGTGGGGAAATATGGAACAACTAGAATACCCCAAAATGAATGGACTCTAGGAGTACAGAATGGAACTGACATTGGTTTCCTATCACCTCCGAGACTCTAACTTCAATAGTTGGGGTGTCCTGCAGGAAGACCTAGTGACTTTTGTCAATGAGCTAGGAGTGCAAAAGATCCTTAAGGAGGAGGTGAGGCAGTAGCTAGAGTTACTGTGGATTCATCTGCAGCCCATCCCAACCAGTTGAGCCAACAGATAAAGGGCAACCTGCCTGAGCTGTTAGCAGCAACTTATCCCCCCACTATCCTTCCTAGAGTAAAAAAGAACATGACTCCCTCTGTCTAACTCTTGTTCACGATGTCTCTTGTGACCCATGCAAACTGGAACCATGCAGGGAGGGGAATTCAGGGAAACTATGTCTCAGTTAGCTAACTTGACACAGTACAAATTCTCCTGAGGGTGGAAGACTGAATGGGAGGTGAGTTAACATCTACAACTCTTTCAAGGGTTTTGCTGAAACAAATAGAAGTGTAAATTTTTTAGTTTAGTTTTTGTTTTTGATTTATTTATTTTTGTTCTACAAGATGATTGATAACGGAGCAATCTGGTTCTATGAGATGGTCTATAATTGAGAATGACTCAGCAGAAATGGAGAGATTAATGATGAAGGGAAGAGAGAATAAGGACAGAACTAATAAAGCCCTTGAGAAGGTAAGATGAATAATTGCTGTTAACACTCTAGGTCTAGGACATTTCTTTTCAGTCTTTCTTTTTGCTATGTATTTCTGATGGAATTTAGTGGTTCATAGCACAGACTGGGACAGATTGGCTTTAAATCTTGACCCTATTACTTAATAGTTGCGTGACAAAGAGCAAGAATATCTTTGCCTCTGATTCTTCTTTTTAAAATGGCAATACAAAAACTAGACTCAAAGCGTCACTGAAAGATAAAATAATAATGGTACCCATCCATAGGTCATTGCCAAGATTAAATAAGTTAATATTTGGAATTCATGTTGAACACTATGGGTTTTTAGCACGTGCTCTGTTATTATCTAAATATTTGGGTGCCTAAAAGAATATACATTTCTTAAAATTATTTTTTCATTAACATTCTAATCTTAAGACTTCTATTATTTAAATTTCTTTACAAATATTGTTTTATTATTCCATAATCTTCCAGCATATAGAGTGTAACAAAATGTGCCTAACTTTTTCTTTTTCCCTGAATGGGCATTCAGGAAAACTAATCATACATTCAGAAAGCTTCTAATTTTAAAAATACTTTTTCTGTTGTTTTTGTTTGCTTTACTTAATGCTGTTGTGGACATCTTTGGACATAAGGATATGTCCATTTATATTATTTCTGTAGAATAAACTACTAGAATTGGAATAATGAATTAGTAATTCCCAGCATTCTTAATGTTCTGTCTTTTGAGTAATAAAGAAAAAATAGTCCTAAAAATTAAGTTTGAACTTTGTTCTTTTAAAATATTATCTTAAGAGTTTTGTTCATTAAGTGACTAAATGGTAGAGAGCATTAAAATTTATTAAAATTAAAATTTTCAGCAATACGTGTCTATCATGTATTTCTAAATCCATGCTAAACTCTGTTAAATACTAGAAAATCATGATTTTTCTTCAGCTGCATCGCTGTTAAAATCAACATTGAGATTTCCATAGAAAAAATGTTTTCTTTAGACATTTAAATTATAGTAATTACAATAGTTTTTTAGATTATTTTACTGTTTGCTCATCTTTTGTACCTGATGTTTACAATTATAGATTTTATCATGAAACTTAAAAACACACTAAAGTGAGATAATATACATAGCTTTTCACTGATTGTCAATTACCATTTTGATTATGTCACTTGTTAATTTCACAATTAAAACATATGGATAATTTCTTTGTATAGCAATTGCCTCTGCTCTCATAATAACTAGTGGCAAATCTGCCAAGACAATATTCTCACCTGTCTCTAGAAATTTGAGTCTCCTTTGCATTATTAATTTGACCACAAAGTTGATCTCCTCCAGTGTGCATTCATCTGTCGTTAGTGTATTTGTTAACAACCATACCCATGTCTTTATTTCAACTGTTAATCATGATTTTATAATGCACAGTTATGACAAGTGTCCTTAAACATTTTCTTGATGAATGCCCACAATTTCACAAATGTTCACATGGTTGTTAAAAAAAAATTACATCATGAATAAAGCAGAAGAATATATGCCTACACAAGGAAAGAAAGAATTTTACCCTATAGAAGAATACTCACTAATAATGCCATAATCACTGCTATTAGAAGCCGCCTATTTTCTTTGCAGTCTTCTGTCTTTGGAGTGGAAAGATAGGTTGTTCCTGTTCCTGAGAGACAGTGGCTAAATAAAATGCATTTCATTTTTTCTTTCCACCATCAAACTGGTGTTCACATCCATAAGAAATAGGAAAAGTACATTTTTAAAATAGTGTACTCTCATGGTTTCCTTAACACCACACTCTCCTTGTTCTCTCTAATCTTTTCTACTTTTTCTCCTTATATCGTTATAGTTAATACCCTTTAGGTACTACAATTTTAGAATACACTAGTGAGTACTCCAAATGCATTTTCTCCTTTAATTTTCTGAATAACACTATTGGGTGAGTATTTTATTGAAGAGAGGAAACTAACTTGCCACAAAATAATGTAAGAAACAAAATGCAAATTAAATCCAGAAGGTGTGACTGACTCACCTCAAAAATTTAACTATTATGCCTCTCCCCGCCCCTGCCATTACCAGCTCCTTTCCATCATACGATCCCTTAAGTGGCTGTAGGACCAAGTTTCTCTCCATCGTCATCCACTCTTCTCATTCGGCATTCTTTCCTTCAGTGATTTCTTTCCCATGTTTTCAGATTCTATTGTAGCTTGGAGGCTTCCATATCTTTTTCACAAGCCTAAAACCTGCTTCTGAGCTAAAAATTCTTAGTTTCATTTGTCTGATGGACACCTGCACCAGAGTGTTTCACAAGAACCTGAGTATCATTATATCTATAATTAATTACATAATTTCCCCAGCTCCATTCTTTCTCTGCCAAACTTGTCTTTACCTTTAATTTTCTATCTCTGTGATTGCTTCAATGTTTATGAGATCCTTAAGAGTCTTTAAAAAGTCTCTTTCCCATTCCACATTTCAGTCATTCACCAAAGCTTTGTCATCCCAATTCCTATAAATCTGAATTCATCTTCATTCTCTATCCTCACTGCAAATTCATTTCTTCCATCTCAAATCCATTCTTCAAGTGATCTCAAATTGATCTTCTGAAAATATCTTAATGGACTCCCATTATATTCAAGATAAATTTCAAATTCCTTAAGTAGCCCAGAAATCATAATCAATATTATGCCAACATTTCTAACCATATTATTCACTTTTCCTACTGTAATGGAAGTTCTCTTAACAAGTAAGATTTCTTACTGTTCCCTGCTTTGAACTTAAGCTTACTCTGTCTTCCATGTTTTTAATGGACTGTCAACCTGAAAACATTTTTTCCTGCCTTTCAAAATCACTTAATTTTCTCATTCTCTGTGAGATTCTTCTTTGTTGTTATTTTAATGTTTTTATTAAAATGTAACTTAAGTAGATAAAAGTGCTCAAATAACAGATGCACTGCTTAAACTATTATCTTAAGAAATTTTGTTCATTTATTTGTATTAATTATTGCTTTTCCTATTTTTGACACCCCTTTACCTGGTCCCTCCTATCATATTCCGAAGTCTTCAAAATATGCAAGTTTTTAGTTTTACTAAAATTCAAAAATATTTTAGATATGTGATAATTTTAGTGTTACTAAGATTACCAACAGCTCCTCTCTATTAGGATACACATTTTCCCTCATCCTCACCCATCCAGAGTTTTGTCTCACTTCTTTTTTCAAGGTTTTTAATTTAATTTAATTTAATTTTTAATTTTTTTCTTTTTGGCCACACCACGTGGCTTGCAGGATCCCAGTTCCCCAACCAGGGGTTGAACCTGGGCCACGGATTCTAACCACTAGAACACCAGGGAACTCCCTTGTCTCACTTTAGAGAGATGTTTTCTAATTTTTGTTTTAATTTATATTTTGAATTAAGTAATAGTAAGTATATTTTCATATATGAGTGCCTGTTTTAATTTTTTTCCAAAAGCAGTGAATTTATATATTTGCCTATTTTTTCCAACAAGGTATTTTTACTTCCTACTGATTTGAAATGGCTGCTTATACATGAAGTAAATTGCCTGTTATGCATTGTAAATATTTTTCAATCTGTTTTTTGTTTTATGGATTTAATGTTTTTTTCTTGCGTTTTTCTCAATCTTTGTCTTTATGGCTTATAGATTCTATGCCATCCTTAGGCAACCAATTGAAGACATGAAAAAATATATTTATTCTGGTACTTTTTTGAACTCACTTTTACATTTTTAAATTGGACACTTCTGGTATTAATTTTATAATAGGGTATATAGTAGAAATCCAGATTTATTCAAATAGCTAGTCAATTCCCTACCATAGTCTCTTTACTAATCCTTGTTTTCCTCACTAATTTTCATAGATTAAATCAATTCATATTTTGGGGGCTGTTTCTGGTTTCTCTATTATGCTCCATTGATCTGTCAGTCTACTCATGCACAAATAACTTATTTTATTAACTGAAGCTTTATCCTTTGGTATCCAACTAAAATACTTCCTTTGTCACCATCCTAATCCTCCTTTCATACAGAAATTTTCTGATTATTCTAGGATGTTTCTCTTTTAATACCAACTTTAGAAACAGTTTCTCTAATTCAAAATTAAAGCTGGTATTATTTAAAATATTAACTTAGGAAAACGGCATTTTGAAAATATGTAATATTCATATCCAAGGACAGATTATGCACTTCCATCTATTCAGAGTCATTTCTGCATTTTTTTAATTCTTCATATTCTATAAAAGTGCATTATTGGGCATTTCATATATTTATATTGCCAATTGTGAAGACAATATTTTAATTTCTTTCCTCACTGCTTATTACTAGAATAAAATGCATTTCTACCTATTTGTCTAAGTACTTTTTAATCAAGCATATTACTAGCTTTACTTACTAACTGGTAATTTTTTCATACCTATTTTCCACCTTTTGTTTTTTAAATATATAATCTATGAAAGAAAAAGTTTCCCTCCTCTTTTCTAGTTGTACACCACTTTTTTATCTTCTCTCATTCTAAAGGTCAATGTGGAGAACTTTTTTTTACAGCATCTAGAATTCTACACTCCATTCTCATCACTCTTCCCTCCTTTAGTATTTATTCAGTCTCTGCTACTCAGAAAATGCTTGGTCAGATAGTAAGGGAATGAACAAAATGCACTGGCATTTGATTTATAATTGTTTGCTAACACAACTGTATCACCATGGCCTATCTTCTACCTGGGACCTCATGAGTCCTCCAAAGTGAGTTCTATATTTGGAGGAATACATTGGTAACATAAATACACCGTTTTATCAAAAGTGGTAGAGAGGAAGATAGTTTGTTAATACATGTTATTCTGCACTTGTCTGAATTCTGTCAAGATGAACAGGAAGAAAGTCATTACAACACTGAGAAAATCTCTTCTGAGTAAAACAGAACAGAATAGTTAAGCACCCTTCCAAGTGCTTAAAACTTGGCTGTGAGCTCATTTGTTTTTTTATTCACTTATTCATGTAATTGTTCAACAACAATATGCAGACATTGTTCTAAGCAGTGAAGATATGGCAATAAACAAAACAAACCCCATATTCTCATAGAATTTCACTCTAGAGGAAGGAAAGATAATTTAAAAACATTGTTGGGATTAGATAACATGTAAATGATATTTAAAGCCATGTACTAAATGAGATAAGCTTGGATTTAGCGTAGATACTGAAAGTCCAAGGATTGATCCCTGAGATATACCAATATTGCAACATTGGTGAATTTAGGAACAGTAAGAATATTAGCCCGAAAATAGTAAATTAGAAAAATAATCAAGAGAACTGTGGGCTCTGGATTTCACGTAAACAGTGTATTTTAAGAAAGAAGTAGTGTTCAACTGCATTAAGTTTTCAGGTTGTAGGTTGAGTAGAATGAGGATTTGGAATTGATCATTGGATTTTGTAATGAGGAGATCATTGCTGACCTTAGCATGTTTTGGTTTTGTGGAGTGGAAGGACTTCACTCAAGGTTGGAATAAGTTCGAGAGAGAATGAGGAAAGGAAGAAAATAGTGGAGTGATACTCTTTAAGGTTGTTTTGAAAGCACAAATTAGAGTCTAGGGAGTTTTGTCTATGATGTGTGTATTATTTTTCTTTAAGGTGGGAAATGTTCAGCATGTTTGATCCAGTACAGAGAGAATAATTATAATTCAGAAGAGAGAGGACCAATAAGAAAACAAACTTCTAATACTTGAGAGGTCATGAGATCCAGCGCAGAGATAGAAGAGTTGGCCATTAAGAGGCACACTGATAATTCATCTGTAACAACAGGAGGAAAGATTCTGTATATAGTTACTAATGCAGGATATTTTGTGGAAGTTGTGGTGGACTTATATAGAAATTCTCTTCTAATTTCCTTTATTTTTCAACTGAAATGAGTAGATAATAAGGTCACAAGCAGAAAGTAAGGGGAAGAGGAGAAAAGGCTGATATATTGAGAAATGTGAAAACAGTGTAAAATAGTCCTTTTGGAGAGTGACATATGAGGTGAAGGGCAACACTATCAGGGAGCACTGAGGTCTCACTTAAAGTTAACTGTTATGAATTTAGAATGAGAAGTGCCAGAAAGCTGAGTGCGTTGCTGAAATAGGTAAGGATTTAGAAAGTACAACTGAGGCAGAGCAGGGAAGGGAACTGAGAGTGTGCAAAGGAAATAGTTTATTTGTTTATTAACCATAGACTTTAATTGGTTCTAATAATCTAATTGGGTCTAATAAAAGTATGGAGGGAGGATGTGAGAGATGTTGATTCATAGTGAAGAAGACAGAACTGTGCACCTCACCCTACCATCCTATTTTAATGGGAAACAAAATATATAAAAAGGATTTGCAAAAAATTTAGCAGATATGGGAGACAGAAGACAATAGCTACCCTCTGTACATGGGGTACTCCAGAGAAAAAACTGCAGTACTAGAAAAAGAAGCAAAAATCAGAAATATTTCCCAGACTAAACCATTCCCTAATTAAGTGGATTGAAAAGACATAGCATTTAAGGGAAATTCAATGTAAAGAAAGTCAAAAAAGAGGGGAAAAAAAAAAGAGAAACAATACCCTGAGTAAACCATAATTCAAAAAGAGTCATGTACCATAATGTTCATTGCAGCTCTATTTACAATAGCCAGGACATGGAAACAACCTAAGTGTCTATCAATAGATGAATGGATAAAGAAGATGTGGCACATACATACAATGGAATATTACTCATCCATAAAAAGAAATGAAATTGAGTTATTTGTAGTGAGGTGGATGGACCTAGAATCTGTCTTACAGAGTGAAGTAAGTCAGAAAGAGAAAAACAAATACCATATGGTAACACATATATATGGAATCTAAAAAAAAAACTGGTTCTGAAGAACCTAGGGTCAGAACAGGAATAAAGACGCAGACATAGACATGGACTTGAGGATACGGGTAGGGGGAAGGGTAGGCTGGGATGAAGTGAGAGAGTGGCATTGACATATATATGCTACCAAATGTAAAATAGATAGCTAGTGGGAAGCAGCCACATAGCACAGGGAAATCAGTTCGGTGCTTTGTGACCACCTAGAGGGGTGGGATAGGGATGGTGGGAGGGAGATGCACAAGGGAGGGGATATGGGGATATATGTATACATATAGCTGATTCACTTTGTTATACAGCAGAACTAACTCAACATTGTAAAGCAATTATACTCCAATAAAAGATGTTAAAATAAAAAAAAAGAAAATGGAAAAGAAAAAGAAAGTATCAGTAGAAAAAAAAATCTATGAAGAAGAAGAAAAGTTCAAAAATTTGTGACTGAAAAGGAAGAAAATTTAAGTTTGCCTCAGATTTTCCATTGCAATACTGAAACTAGAAAACAATTCTTCTGAATAATTTAATCAGAGACATTCAAATAGCAATCTATCCTCTGATAGATCTAGTGCATCTACTGCAATCAACGTCTAATATCCCTATACCTCTCACTTTGAGTTATCAAAGTACAGAGATATTTATGAAATTACTTGTTTTATCAAAGTAATGGGTCCTGTGGTGCACCAAAACCCTGCCTTTAGATACCACAAAGCTTATTTTCCTCCCATAGGTTTCATTTGTGATCTCAGTAAATGAAAAGAGTCAGATGCAAGGATAACTCTTCTACCTCCCTTTGAAGTTTATGTTGTATAATTCATCATGGCATCTCTAATATATCTTCTAGTTTTAAAGGATTTTCAATTTAATTGGACCAACCATCTTGAGAATCACTTCAGAACAACTGTATTACTTTAGAGTGAATATATAAATCTGCCTCAACAAATACATAAGCACAGGATAATAAAATGTCTGGTAAATTTGGTAATTATGTGTACCAGTTAATCTTTGGGTTCTGCTACTCACATTGAATTTTGAACGTTGGAAATACAATGCTTGTTAAATACTACTACCATTGTTTACTTAATAAAGGTGATGTAAACTGATCTCTGTAATTAGCAATGTAATTGATGAATAATATATTGCCCATTACAATGATAACAAAATAAAATAAAATAAAAACAGCAATGTTAGTGCTATGGTCTGAGTGTTTGTGTCTCCTCCCACCCCCAGTGCACATTTTGGAAGCCTAACACCCAATGTGGTCATTTTAGGAGGTAGAGCCTTTGGGAGGCAATTAGGTCAATCAATGGGATTGATACCTTAAAAAAGAGATTCCACAGAGGTCCTTAGCCCCTTCCGTCATGTGAGGATACCAGAAGTGAGACTGGGAAGAGGGCACTTACCGGACCATGCTGACTTCCTGATCTGGGACTTCCAACCTCCAGAAGTATGAAAAATAATCTTTGTTGTTTATACCTCACCCAGTCCATGGCATTGTTATAGTAGCCAGAACAGACTAAGGCAAGTTAACATTTTTAATCCTTAATTTATTCCAGGTATTATACCTGGTACTGTAGGTAGCATTTACTTCGTACCGCCTAGCAAATACCTGAGATATGTCCTATGATTTTCTTATCCTACAGATAGGAAAACTAAGGCTTACAGTCATTATGTGTCTTGCCCAAGGTCAAGGTGTTGAAGCTGGAATTTAAACTCAAGAGGGCTGATATTATAATTCAACTCATAACTATTAAGACAAAAAGTTGTTACACACGAAGCAACAGTGTATTTTAAAATGCTGGCTAATATTGTGGATTTTTTTTGTTGTTTTACTTTCTCAGGCCTCTCTTAGATGACATTTGTGTAACATGAAAATTTCAAAGAAAGATCTACATCTAAAAAGCATGACTATTCCTATCAGCCGTTTGCAAGAACTGTATTAGTAAATCACCTGGGAAACATGGCATATTAAAGGCTATTTATCATGAGTCACTCTCTTTCATATCGGTGCTGAATAATGTGAGTTTTAATTTACAGCAGTGACTACATGAAATGCCACAAGATAATGGCCAACAGAAAAAAAAGAAGAAAAAAAGGAAGAAAGAAACCCTAGAAATAGAGAAGTAGGATATGTATTAACGCAATGCTACGTGTAGGGTCTGTGTCTTTTAAGAATCTTTTTCTTTTTCACACTATGTTTTTCCCCTGTATCTCATTTGACATCCATTATGGCCCTATATATTTTAAAGGACTTGCAACAATGCTGACTACTATGACATAATATCATTCACTTTGACTTTAAATGGAAATTCTGAAATACTGATTTTCAATCTCTGCTATCTGATGCTTTCATAAACGCCGAGTAGCTTAGCTTCTCCTAATTTTCTAGAATGGCAATAGTGGTTTTGAGAGTTTTGGAGGCTTCAATTTCATGTTTGCTTTCTTGCTCTTTGAATAGAAAAATAATCCATAAAAAATGTGATGAGCTTACAAAATCCTACCTAAAACTAAAATGAAAAAATAAACAGCTGTATGTTTTGAAAGCAGCCTTTGTCAATTGGCACCTTTATTTGTCAGTGACTTGAGGATAGCAAGCTAAAGAATACATCATTATAAGTGTATAAGGGATACATCTGTTATGCCTGAAATCAAATAATTAAATAGTGACTTGTTATTCAAGTCACTATTAAAAATGGCATTAATGCCATTTTTTATAAAATATGAGGGGATATATGAGGTGGGTATATCTGTAACAATGATAATACTAATAACAAAGATTCAATAAATTATCTTTTAAAGAGCCTGTTTGTATAATTGTTGAGGGGTTATTAAAAGATTTTTCCTTCATATTTTATAACTTATACTGGAAGATTCATGGAGGGAGAAAATTGATCACCAGAACTCTTAACATGCAATGGAGTTTAGTGGAATGAACACTTCATTGAATTAGCTATGTTAATGGTCAAAATCAAGAACAATTCTTTCACATATTGATATATAAAATGCAAATCAAAATCAAATTCAATATAAATGATCCCTCTCTGTATTTTATATATATATATGTGTGCATGTGTATATATAAAATAAGCCTTTTGAACTTTAACTACAAAATCTGAAACTTCAGAAGTAGAGTCATGTTTGTGATCCTTTAATCACCTTCCTAATTGAATCCCCATTTCACAGATGATTAAACTAAGATTCACAGACTCTAAGTTATTTCCCCAAAGTAATTTTATAACTAGCAAGTGGCAGAGATCTTGTTCCCCAGTATCCAAGCTTGGTGTTCTTTCTCTAAACATGAAATAAATAACTTTAGAGGTGAATGCTGGAAAAAGTTGACAAGATAATAATAAAATGCAAAGTATATAAATAGTTAAGTTAGCAGAGTTATTGTGCTATTTAACTTTGCAGTTTAGGTTCACACCATTATGTAGAAATAATTTATGTATTTCTTTAAATATTTAAAAAATTCAAGTTTTGAATATTTTTGTATTGAAACAAGGAAGGTGGATAAAATTTAGTTCTAATTTAGTATAGAACAATCTACTTATTTCTCTTTTCCTTCTTATGTTATTAGTCTCCTTTGATCACCTCTTCTATCCTTTTCCCCCATATACATACACACATATATTTTAACACACTCACACATACACAAGTAGTTTATAAAAATAAAGCATGGTTGATTTATCTTTATGACTTATTTAAACATGGAAAAATATTTGTAGTTATCAAATCTAAAACCTGTAAAAAGGTCCTAGACCTGTACTTAATAATCAGAATATAGTCTTAGAACAAGTACTTAGGTATGTATTTGGTCTTTATCTCAGGTATTTAAGCTCAATTTTAAAAATAAAAATAATTATGCATAGCTTCATGTGCTCTACAAAAATTTACTGCCTTCTTAAACAGCTTAAGATAAATTTATATACAATAAAATACACAGATATAAAATGCACAGTTTGAAGAATTTTCACAAATTCATGTAGCCATGGAACTAGCACCTCAATGATCCTATTATCTCAAAACAACCCATCATGTTCTTTTGCAGTCAATCCATGCCCCTCCCTCACATCCCACTTCTTGGCAACAACTGATCTGGTTCCTGTCACTGTTTAATTGTTTTGCATAGTCTAGAATTTCATATAAATGAAATCTTACAGTCTTTAGTCTTTTGCGTCTGATTTCTTCTGTTCAACATAATGTTTTTAAAATTCATCATGTTATATGTTCCTTATATTAATGAGTAGTGTTGCAGTGTGTGGACATTTTTATGAAGAGAGTTAGTGAACACATTCACATATAGGTCTTTTTTAGACAAGTGTTCTCAATTACTTCGGATAAATACCTGGTAGAGAAATTGCTGGGCCATATGATAAGTGTATATTTAACTTTTTAAGAAACTGCCAAACAATTTTCCAAAGTGCTTGTCCACTTTAATTCCCATTGGCAGTAAAGAATAGTTCTAGTTGCTCCATGCCTTATCCAACAGATTGTATTGCCAGCCATTTAAACTTAGCTATTCTAGTGGGTGGACGTATAGTGGTATCTCATTTTGATTTTGTTTTTCTTTCTCTGAAGATTAATGATAGTGAGTATCTCTTCATGTTCTTACTGACCATCTGAATATCTTTTTGGTGAAGTGTTCAATTTTTTTGGTCCATTTTAAAAATTGGGTTTTTGTCATAAGTGGCTTTTTAATATTCTAGTTATACTTTTGTCATGTACATTTTTGTGAATCACTTTTCACAACATGCATATTACCTTTTCATTTTCTTAGCAGTTTCTTTAAAAGAACATATTTTTTCATTGTTTATAAAACCCCATTTGGTAGCTACCTATTGCTGTGTAGCAGATTTCTTCCAAATTTAGCAGCTTAAATAAACAACACATTATCTTACTTAATTGTGAGGGTCAGTAATCTAGGAGCAGCTAGATAGATGTTTCTGGCTCAGGATCCCTCATGAGGTTGCCGTAAAACTGCTGGTTGGACCGGAGCTGGAGAATCGGCTTTTACTCTTATTCACATGGTTATCACTCAGTCTCCAGTTCCTCCAATCTAGGCTTCTCCATAGGGCTGCTTATGGCAAGGCAGTTCAATTTCTTGAACAGTTGTCATCCAAAAGAGGGAGAGAAGTAGAAATAGAGATAGAGCAAGAGCAAGAGCCCAAGAGACCAAGATGGAAATCACAGTATTTGATATAACTTAATCTCAGAGAATGACCTATGATCACTTTTGCCATAGTCTATTGGTCACACATTCCAACCCCATACAATGTGAGAGGAATTACACAAAGTTGTGAATACCAGGAAGTACTAGGGGATGACCAGGACCATCCTGGAGACTAGCTACCACACACATTTATTAATATTTTATTTTATGGAATTGCTTCTTGTATCCTACCTATGTGAACTTTATCTATCTTAATATCATATCTCCTTTGTTTCCTTATATAAAATTTAAGTTTTTAGCATTTCTGTTCAGTACAATTACCCATTTCAAGCTATTTTTTTGGTATGGTACGATATGAGTTGAGGTTTCATTTATTCCATATGAATTTCCAGTGGTTCCAGGAAAAGTATAATTTCCCCATATGAATTACACTAGAACAAATTAAAAAAACTGATTTACAAAATTTCTATTTTCAGTAAAACTAAGTAAGCTCCCACCATTTCTCACCTTCCCACAGATAACAACTATAATCTTTGGAGAAAATAATATGACCTGTAGGCATTGGTGGGTGAATCAAAATAGGAAGATTCTGAGAGGAGAGTCAAAACACGAATGTCCAGAGTAAAATAAAAAATTACATAACATACTATGAACCAAGAAAATGTACCCCATTCTCAATAGAAAAGTCCATTAGTTGAGATCAACATTAATTTGAGATCACTCAGATGTTGAAATTAGCAGATAAGGATTTTAATAGTTATTATAATTAAGCTCAGTGAAGTAGAGAAAGATGTGATTCACAATGAATAAAAATATTTGAAATATTGACAGAGAAAAAGTATAAAATGGAAATTCTGAAACCAAAAAAAATCACAATAAGTAAAATTTAAAAATAACTGGATGTTCTTAACAGCATAATGGGTTTAAGACAGAAAAAGTAGTGAGCTTAAAGATAAATTGATACAAATAAACTAATATGAAGGACAGAGAGCACAAAATTTGAAAGAAATTATTCAAACCTAAGAAACACCAGGGAATATAACACAAAGTGTAACATTTTAAAGAGAAGTAGTGGAAGGTAGAGAGAGAAAATGGATAGAAAATATATGTCAGTGTATAAAAATGTAAAAGCCAAAATGTTTCCAAAGATAATGAAAAATATAAATGTGTTGGTTCAAGAAGCTCCCCTCAACAGGATGAATATGAAAAAAAACATGGTATGCACAAAATAATCAAAGTGACCAAAACTAAATATAAAGGGAAACTTTTCAAAGTGGCCAGACAAAAATGACAGAAAACATATAGGAGAACTATAACTTGAATGACTACTGACATCTCATCATGAAATATGAAGGCCAAAATACTCTAAAATACTAGGGAAAAAATCAACTAACTGCTCTATATACTGTGAAAACACTCTTCAAGAATAAAGGCAAACTAAAGATATTTTCAGGCAAAGCAAAGATGAAAGAAGTGGTCATCAGCAAACCTGTACTACAAGAGATAATAAAGGAGGTTCTCAAGGCTGAAGAGGGATGATAACATGAGTAACTTAGATCACCAGGAAAGGAAAGAAAGAAAGAAAGAAGGGGGGGAGGGAGGAAGGGAGGGAGGGAGGGAGGGAGGAAGGAAGGAAGGAAGGAAGGAAGGAAGGAAGGAAGGAAGAGAAAGAAAGAAAGGAAGAAAAAGGATGGAAGGAAGCAAGGAAGGAAGAAGGGAAGAAAGGTAATGATTAAAGGGTCAGTACATCAGGAAGAATTGTAAATGTATGTATACTTATTCATGAAGCAGAATTTGATTGAATTAAGTGAAAACTAAACAATTTTATGATCATAGGTTTAGGTATTTAAACCCATCTTTCAAGATATAGTGGAACAAATATATTTTAAAAATTGGTAACAATGTAAATTATCTGAAGAACGCTATCAACATATTGACCCAATTGATATTTATAGAACACTAGGTACTATAACTACAGCATGAAAATTTGCAAATCCACATAGTACATTAACCAATATAAGCCATATGCTAACGCACAAAATGAGTCTCAATGCATTTCAAAGGACTGAAATAACTTCTAAATAATACATAAGTGAAAAAGAAAAATCCCTAGCAAACATAGAAGATATTTCAAACTTCATAAAAATAATGTATCCAAATATATGGATGTCTGGAAATTCCCCAAACACTGAGAGCCTAAATAAGACAATGCTAATTAATCTACAGAGCAAAAGAAGAAATCAAAAGTGACCCTAGAAAATACTTTGAATGAAAGGAAGCAAAAACACACATCAAAAACTGTTCAGGTAGCTGTTAGAGTAATTAAAAAAGGAGGTCATTAGACTGAGGTAGCTCTGATACGTTGGTAGCCTATGTAAGCAAACCAAAACCTAAGCCAAAGTGAAGTCCTATAAATGTGCTCAATAAAATTCAAGAACAGCCAATCACAAAAAGCCAACCAGAATTTTCCCAAATAAGGCAACCACTTAATCTATAGGGAACGAAATAATTTCTTTGCTTTACTTCTGCATCTGCTCTATAAAAGCCTTTTCCAGCTCCTGTAGAAGCAATGCTCCCAACCGCTTCCTGTTTGGTGCTGCCCCATGGGAATTGATGTTTGCTCAAACTCTTAAAACTTTTAATGTGCCTCAGCTTATTTTGTAAGTAACAGCTAAAGCAGTACTTGGTATCTTTATGGCGCTAAATACCTAAATAAGAAGAGAAGAAAGATCTCAAAACAAACGACTTCATCTTCCACATTAAGAAACAAGGAAAAGATTAAATTAAAACCATAGTAATTAGAATAAATTTTAAAATAAAGACCAGACTGAAAATCTATGAAATATGAAATGAAAACAATAGAGACAATCAATGAAATCAAAAGGTGGCTCTTTGAGAAGATCAATAAAATTGATAAAATTCTAGCTAGGATGATCAAATTTAAAAAAAAGACACATATTAACAACACCTGGAATGAGAGGGGTTACATAACTCTAGTTTCTACACATATTAAAAGGATATTAAGGGATAGTATTAATGTTTTGGCCAATACATTTGACAACTTGGATTAAGCAAGCAAGTTTCTTTAAAGACACAATTAACACAGCTCACGAAAGAAGTTATAGAAAATCTGAATAGCCCTGTATCTATTAAGGATATTGACTTTGTTATTGAAAATATTAACCCTCAAAGAAACTCCCAGCCTAGTTCACTTAACTATTAATTTCTATCAAATATTTACAGAAGAATTAATATCAGTTCTACATAAACTCTTAGAGATAATTTGAGAGGCGGGAATATGTCTCAATTTATATTATGGGACCAGAATTATCCTGACACCAAAACCAGTCAAATATATTTCAATTAAACTACAGACCAATATACCTTAAGAATATAGATGTAAAAATTATATACAAAATTTTAGCAAATGAATCCCCACAAATAAAGATAACAAATTATAGTCAAGTAGGTTTTACCCTAGGAATATAAGGTAGATTTAACACTTAAAAGTAAACTGATGTAATTCACTATATTAACAAATTGAAAATGGAAAAACATTATGACCATCTTAATAAACAGAAATCTTTTGACAATATCCGAGATACATCCTGATAAAAACTCTCAAACCAAGAATAGAAGAATACTTCTTCAACCTGATAAAGAGCATTTTTCTTAGTTTTTCTCGTCAATGTTTTGTCATTTTCAGTGTACAGCTATTTCACATATATATATTTAATCATCACTATCATTTCATATGTTTGATGTTCTAACAAATCTGGAAACTTTCTGGGACTCAGAACATTTCTGGGAATTTTAATAAGCCCTGCAATCTTTCCAGAGCCCCAGAAACTTCCTGGGAACAAGATATGCATATTTTAAAAATAAAGATTGTTTGGATTGGAGAGCTGCACACAAGGGACTGGAGCCTAAATCCAACAGTGACTTACCCAAGCCCCTCAGTAATGATGAGTGGAGCAGTGAATTCAAAGTGTTCAGTGGGTGCTTTGCCTGGGCACTTCATCGTCCCATAGGCCATTAGCAGTCAGCTTAGGATCCCATTCCTCATCATGGAACCTGTTAAAAAATGATTAAAGAAGACAATTTAAGTGTTAAAAAGAAACTTAATTTAACAGTTCCTGAAGTGAACAGTCTCCTTTCAGAGAACTGCAAAATAAGGCAGAAGGCAGGTAGCTATTACAGGATAAAGAATAAAGAAACAGGAAGAGAAAAACAGAAAGTATCTGATTGGCTGGAGCCATATAATCAACCTTGTTTGGGGTAAGAAGGAACAAAGAAATTAGTATAGAGCCCAGAGTTGGCTTGGTGTTTGTGGATTGGCATAAGGATATCCTGAGTTTCAGGTCAAGAAGAGCATCTACAGGGACATGAGAGTTGTCTAAGTTTCTGTTTGCTGAAGTGGCACCCTGGGCAGGAGCAACTCCATCTTGGGCCTAGAAATTTATTTTAACAACATCCAAGGATAAGGTGTACTTGCAGCCAGCCCACTCGAAAGGAGAGAAGTTTGCTGATTTTCCTGGACTATAGGTGGTTCAGTGTCACCAGGTAAGCAGGAAGCAACTCTCCAGGATGCAGGTGAACTGCAAGGGTGTAGGTACATAGAGAAAGGGGGGCACCTGTGGGGGAGGTCTGGATCACATGATATCACAGTGTCAGGAGGTCCTAACCATCATTACTCAATGAATAGTTGCCAAACGCATAAGCTGTAATACAAATTTACAGTCCTCAATTTATTCCATAAATATTTATGGGGAATATAGTATGTCACAAACACTAATCTAGGTGTTGGGCTGTTACAACAGTGAACAAAATAGGAAAACATTTTCTCTCTGTGGAGCTTAAATTCTTGTGGAAATAGACTTAGCACAACTAAGTAAGCAAAATACGTACATCAGATGGTGTTACTGCTATGTGAGATGGAGGTCAAGAGAGGTGGTATTGTTATTTCAAACAGGTTGCTTTGGGAGGCATCACTAAAAAGTAGATATTTCAATAAAAACCTAAAAATAGGGAGAAAGCAAACCATTCATATGTCTGAAGAAAGATAGCTCCAGGCTGAATAAACAGTAACTACAGATGTGGGAGCCTAGTTAGCATGTTCAAGGATTAGAAGGGACTCCAGTTTGGATACAGCAGAGTCAGCAAGGGCACAAGTAAGAGATCAGGTCAGAGACATATTGGAAGGAAGGCTGTATACAACATTGTGGGCCATTGTAAATAATTTGGATATTACTCTAAACAAAATAAAAATCCATTGGAAAGTTTTAGGCAGAGAAGTGACAAGATATGTTTTATGTTTTAGAAGGATCTAGCTGCTCTGTTAACATTGGACCTTTGTGGTATAAAAGCAAGAACAAAGGCAGGGAACCATTTGGGTGGCCAATAGACATAGTTCATGAAAAAGAAAAGAGTTGTTGGAACGACGAGGATAACAGGAAATGGTGAAACGTGGCCAGATTCTAGGTACATTTTCAATGTAAAAACAATAATGTTTACTGTTATATTGGATGTGGAGTGTGAGAAAATATAAGGAATAAGAATAACTTAAATATTCTTTTTTTTTTTGGTACGTGGGCCTCTCACTGTTGTGGCCTCTCCCGTTGCGGAGCACAGACTCCAGACGCGCAGGCTCAGTGGCCATGGCTCACGGGCCTAGCAGCTCCGCGGCATGTGGGATCCTCCCGGACCAGGGCACGAACCCGTGTCCCCTAGCATCGGCAGGCGGACTCTCAACCACTGCGCCACCAGGGAAGCCCTAAATATTCTTTTAGTTTTAAGAAAATATTAAAAGATTTTGGCCTGAGCAACTGAAAGAATGATGATGTAATTCCTTTTTTAAAAAATGTATTTATTTATTTATTTTATTATTTGTTTTGGCCACACTGTGGGGCTTACAGGATCTTAGTTCCCCAACCAGGGATTGAACCCCAGGCCACTGCAGTGAAAGCACCAAGTCTTAACCACTGGACTACCAGGGAATTCCCTGTAATTTCTTAAGATAGATAAGGTTAGGAGAGGTACATCAAGATAGAAAGGATCGATGGATTTTATTTTTCTCTTCAATTACAGTTTAATAATTCACAGGCAATTATATAGTATTCAAAGAAACATTTTAATTTTCTACTAGATTCTTAAAATGAATATGCCATCACACTTGGAATAAAATTTTTTTCTTTTTTTATATTATGATTCTATTTATTTTATCTTATTTTATTGATTTTTTAACATCTTTATTGGAGTATAATTGCTTTACAATGCTGTGGTAGTTTCTGCTTTATAAAAAAGTGAATCACCTATACATATACATACATCCCCATATATCCTCCCTCTTGCATCTTCCTCCCACCCTCCCTAATCTTGCCTTTTCTATGTTTGAGTTTTTAACAATCCATATATATATGTAATATTGTCACTCCTAAACTATATTTTGTTTGAAAATTTTGACTTTTATACTTTGGTCATGCTGTCAGAGAGCAAAATTTTGGCTATTGCAGTGTCATCTTTCTCTATAGTGTTTGTGCAATTAATAAGATACTTTATTGAATTTTTCCGTATTTTGTATAAATTACTAGAAAACAAAAGAAATTAAAGTGCTGATACTAGTCATAAAAAGATGTATCATAAACATAATGCAATTGCGACAAAGATGGAATTCATTAAGAATGTGGAATGAAGAAACTCTTTAGTTTCAGTTCTATATCATTAGACTTATCTGATGGTGTGAAATGTGAAGGGCAAAAAGAACAAAATTTAAGAACACGTGTGGGATGCTAGTATATACTGTCATACTTTAAGAGCTCTACAGGAGAGCACAATTGATGCAGTGCCAATCTATTGTTCAACTCGAAAATATAATATTAAGCTTTCATAGTTAGAATTAGACATATGATGTCTAATTCAAAGGTCGTGCTTTACATTCTATAGAATTTTGTCAATTAACTTAAACATTATGCTTTCTAGAATAAATAAATCCCAAGTGGTTGTTACCAACATATGCATAGATTGTGTCTATACAAAAAAAGTTATTAGTTTAATCATCTAGTCAAATAATAGGTTAATCAACAGAAAATATACTAGACAGGTTATTGGGAGAACTGGTAGATAAAATTAATATGGTCAAGTTGCTTATACACATACAAAGGATATACTTGCAAAATTACAAAACTATTCTACCAATTAGCACAAAAAAGTTATTTAAATTACCATACCATAAGTTAATTGACAAGAGATCAAGTTATTAACATCATAGTATAAAAACACTGTTAAGTCCTAGAAAACTTCCTCACTGAAATCTAGACATTCTAAAATGAATATGCTTCCATCATTAAGTGCTTTATATTTCACTGATAATATCTAAATATTCCTAAGTTTATTCAAACTTTATTTCATAAAAGACTTGAAATCTGGAAGAATTTTAGTTTTGCTTGTATGATTTTTCCATTTTACACCATGCATAAAAGCAAATTCCCAAAGGCTTTAATATTTGAATATAAAAATAAATACAATTAAATTCCCAGTAACAAACATAAGAGAAAAGCAAAATACCCAACAAGAGCAACATGAGACTATCGTGGGAAACAACACTGACTACATGTACACTGCCTGCATAGGGAAAATAACATTTTTGAAAGTAAAAGGTCAACCATTTGGAAGTTCTACAAGGCAGATAAAGGATCTTTACACTAAATGTACAAGGAATTCTTGAAATAAAATAAGATAAAGATGAAATGCTTAATGGAAAAAATAGGCTAAAAAAGAAAACAAATTTAACAAAATAGAATATATCTATAAAAATCAAGCTTTAATGTGCAAACAACATAAATTTCCCTCGACAGATAAATGGATAAAGAAAATGTGGTATATATATATATATATATATATATATATATATATATATGTGTGTGTATATATATATATATATATATATATAAAACGTAATTCTATCGAGACTTTACAAAGAAGGAAATTCTGCAATATGTGAAGGATGAAATTTGAGAGCATTATGCTTAGTGAAATAAGCCAGTCACAGAAAAAGAAATACCGCGTGATTCCACTTATACGCAGTATCTACAGTAGTCAAACTCATAGAATCCAAGAGTGATAAGATGGTTGCCAGCCACTGGAGGGAAGGGAAATGAGTTACTAATCAATGGGCATAAAGTTTCATTCAAGAAAAATGAATAAACTCTACAGATCTGCTTTACAACATTGTACCTCAACAAAAATACATAGTGCACATAACAATTTGTTAAAAGGGTAGACCTCATATATTAAGTGTTTTATCCACAACAAATTTTTTTTAAGAAATCAAATTTTACCCTAATAATAACAGGAAGATATAATTGAGGACATCCAATGACGAAACTTGACATAAGTCTTCATGTTCTATGATGATAAGCATTCAGGAAAAGTCTCAGCAACCCACGGCAAATACCTGGTTTTCAAATTTAACTGTAAATTTTTCTTTGCTTTAAATTTTTTAGCAATGGGACTATATTAAATGTAAATTTTAAAAAGATTATGAAAACGTTTAAAGTTCCGTGAAAAATTTAAAGATCATAAACCTTTATGAAAAATGTAAAGATTATAAGCAGCTGCAAAACTGCAGAAAATAGAAAATAACATAAAGTATAAAATGGCACATTTCTAGGGAAGCAATTTATCAGTACATACCAGGTCCTTATTTTTTTCACATCATTCAGGCCAACAATCATATACAAATACTTATAAATATAAATGTTTTGCAGATTTTATTTATGGTCATTTTAGCACAGTTTAGGACAATGTTAAAAATGAATAACCTGTCTAAAAATAATGAATATAATTACAATAAAATAATTGCGTCATAGCAATTTAAAGATTGTTATATGTATTTTAAATATCTTTTAGTTACATATTTATTGATGTAAAAATTATTTAATATAATGTTTAAATAAAAACCATGCTACACGCTAAATGTAAAAGGGCATTTTATTTTATAAAATTGTAGATTTACATGTATCTGTACTATTAGACACAAATATCTAGTTATCTTATTTAGATATGATACCTATAGAATTATAGATATTCTATAGCTTGAAAGCCCAGAAACCCTTTCATTTGCCAGATCTCAGTCACAACCCTCAAAACACCCCCCCACAATCCTGTCTTTTGTGCAGCTATTTTCTTGTGTATTTTTATTTTTTCATTATCTAAATATGCATCCTTATATATGGTAGTTTAGTATCACCCATTTTCTTAAAATTTGGTATGTCTCTTAAGCTTCTTAATTTACAGGTGCAAATTCTATCTTTTCTTTTCCCCTTACAACTTATCAAATTGAAAGTCACAAGCCATTTAAATTTTCCCGTCTGGATTTGCTGATTACATGCCTGTTTTGCAATTCATATGTTCCACTGCCCTCTGCATTTTCTGCAACTTGGAAGAAAATAGACTTAGCTTAGTTTTTTTTTTTAGGCAAGATCACACATGATTTTGGTTTTCTAGCTTGTCTTTCTCTTTCTATGCTTAATTCATCTATCCATTAATTCACTGAGAGTTGATTTATCATTTCTCTTTTTAGTTATTACCAGGGGTAGTTCTATAAAGTTTCACTTTCCTTCATCTGTTAACTAAGTATTAGTGTTTGCTACTTGTTATATTAATAAAGCATTAGTTCTCTTTTTTACTTATCACTTAAAATATTTTAAAAGTAACACTTTAAATGGAAAAACAAGTTAAATCCCTGATTTTTCCCTTTATTTTATAGATTGCCAGGTAATTTGTTTCTTCTCATTCCCTAAAGTAACTAAGTAGATTGCTGTTTAAGTATCATTAGGAACTCATGTATTTAAACGTGTTTGATGGATTTCAGTTCCTTAATATAAATTCAATTCAGTTTGAAGCTCAGATTATCTTATCTTTAGTTATAGCACCTCTTCACATTGAATCTTGTCTCCTTTAGATGTGATCCCACTAGTTTTTCAATGACAAGATATTCCAGATTTGTTTCGTGTCATTTTCAGCCTCAGAACTGGAATCAGCCATTCCTCCAAGAAGTCCTCATTATCTTTAGTGGGAAAAGGTAATTTAAATCTACAGTCTGGATGTTACGGATGCTTTTTTTTTAAACATCTTTATCGGAGTATAATTTCTTTACAATGTTGTATTAGTTTCTGCTGTATAAAAAAGTGAATTAACTATGTGTATACATATATCCCCACATCCCCTTCCTTTTGCACCTCCCTCCCACCCTCCCTATCCCACCCCTCTAGGTGGTCACAAAGCTCCGAGCTGATCTCCCTGTGCTATGCAGCTGCTTCCCACTAGCTATTTTGCATTTGGTAGTGTATATACAATACCGTATGCTAACACATATATAGGGATGCTTATTTTTACCTGATTTCTGTCTATACAATTTTGTGGATGAAACTTATAGGAAAATAAACATTGATAGAACAATGACTTGTTCAATGGATGGATAAAGTGCCTAATGAGTTTATACTAATTTTCCAGTTCAAATTCAGGAGTGCAGGACCACTCAGCCTCTTCTACTTTACACCTATTCTTCTTTCACCTTGAGAATTATGTTTTCAGGTACAGAAGGCGGTGATAAAATTACAATATGCAATAATTATCCATTTGCCTTATTCCACATCATACCCACGTTAGTTTCCACATAACAATGTAAATGCTTCCAAAACTAATATGATTACTGACCACATTTAAAAGATTTGTAAATGCATTCTTTTTGTCCTCAGTTATTTATAATATTACTAAATCTACTTTGTCCTATCATATAGTAATTATACTCAATATCCTCTCCTCATTTAATCTTAGTTTTATATAGGTAGCTATATATCCAAGGCTTATTTTCATATGAACATTTGAAATTTTATAAATTTCCTGAAATTTTAAAAGGAAGTTTCTTTCAGAATAGATTTTATAACTTCACAGAGCTCTCACATCTGTTTTCTTTATTATTAGTATTTAAAAATATGATTTTTCTGGCTCAATTTCCCTCCCCCCCTTTATCTGACTTTTTCTTTTCTTCATTTCTATTGGCCTTATCCTGATAAGTTGAATTCAGGAATTCAGTTCTCAGGTTTTTGGGTTTTTTTTTTTTCCCCGTAGTGTGGAACTCTGTTCTGGAAGTTGGTCACGCTTAATCAATTTAAAAATTCAAAGTGGCTAGACTGTTCCAGCCCTGCCAGACCTTCCTACAGACAGTTACACTGACCAAGTGTGGATTAGGCAAAATTCCTCCTAATTTTAACTGCTGTTTTCAAATTGGCTCCTGGTGAATATCCTGCCTTCAGATCTTAAAATGTCTAATTGTTTCACCATGCTTCCATCTGTACAACGGCTGAGACAACATAGGGCTTGTAGCTGTTTTCTCCCCACCCCTTGTATTTGGGGTCTGTGAAGATACCTTGTAATCTAATATTGTTGTAAATGTGGTCCATCCATTTGGGATTACTATTTAATTGTTCTATCTGCTTTTATAAAGGTATTTGAGGGGATTAAATATCATGCTACTGTCATTTCCCCAGAATCCCTTGTTCTTATATTGAAACCAATTTTTCATAATGGAGGAATGGGTCCTTAAATAAAAGTAACTTTGCTCTCCTTTCAATGTTCCCATTTCAAGGTATTAGAAGTATACTATAACTGCATTTTGTGTATAAAATAGAACAAATTTTAGCATAACCTATGCCAACCAATTAAAGTAAAGTAAAAGCATAAAGCAGAGCTAAACACAGTGCACCAAAAATTGTGTTAATACCAGGCAAGTATCTTTTGGCTCTTTCCACAAAAATCTACACTGTAGACAAATTGCAATAAACAAGACTGACAGTTATTCACTGTTGGTCTCTTTAGCTTCATTTGGAGAGCCAAAGTCTGTGATTCCTTTTCAGCAACAAAATTAGTTGGAATGGTCAAATCCTTTTTGTTTAAGGCAGTTTTGTATCAATTATTTTTTAAAATTACTAAATGTTAGCTGAGAAATTAGTCTGCAATTATCCCTGCCATCCACCCCCTTTGGCTTCACTGCTTCTATCAGAGTTTTGCCTCTGGGGATATAAACATATGGAGTACTTTGCACAAATTTATTCCATTGCTTATAAAATCATATTATATTAGACTGTATGGTTACATTTATTTAGCCCTGGGCTATTGCATAAGAAGACTAACCTACATATAACTTTGTATGAGCTATAATTTTATGACAACAATTAGTTGGGGCAAATATGCTAGAAGGAGTTAACTCATTTGTAAAATCGTGGAAAAAAGTATTCTATTCTTAATATTCTAGTTTGAAAGTTTCAACTCTTAAGCAATTTTTTAAAACTTAGGCATAGGGTACAAAACTATTTGGGTGTGATAAACTTTCTAGGAAATCCTGGTTAGAATAACTAACAGTTTCATCAATTTTTACACATGCCTAAAAATGCACCATTGTCTATTGGATTTGGTTATTTGAACATAATGTAGTTTAGATAATGTACTGCACAGGAGAACACATGGGCTTTGAAGCCTACAGACCTAAGTCCTCGATTTCCTTTTGCTGTATACTGGATGCATGACCTTGAAGAATTGCTTATCCCATATATGCCTTTGCTGTATACCGGATGCATGACCTTGAAGAATTGCTTATCCCATATATGCCTCAGCTTCCTTTCCCAAAAGTGAGAATAATAATAATGTTAAATTTATGAAATTTTATGATAATTAAATGATACAATAAATACAAACCAACTTTTACTCTGCTTTGTATATAGTCATAAAAGTTTGAACATAAAAAGCATCACAAATTTCACTTGTCCAAAACAGATCACTTTTTTTTTCCCCTATCCAACATCTTTCCCATAGCTCTTCACATGATTTACTCCCTTTCTTCGTTCATTTATTTGCTCAAAGATAATAATGAATATATGTTAAGGATGAAGTTCCTGTAACAGTGGTGCCATAGTAGAATAAGCTCATTCTTCAGTCCTCTATAGCGGCTTTAAACACCTTCATGTAAGAAAAAGTAAGTACTAAATATCTAATTACTAAATCTAATTATTTTTAAAGACTAGCAATCTTAAAAATGGATAACTCTGAATTTAGATTAGGGCTTCATTTTATAATAAACTATATTATTTTCAAAATGTTCTGTTTTCTTTTATGTAAGCATGCACTTGTTTCTAGATTAACATTTTATTAATATTTGAAAATAGCCCTTTTACAAGATTTGCTATTATCTTTGGACCAAAAATGTCAACTTGTTCAGCTTTCTTCAATAAATAAACTATAAATGCAGGAAATATTTATTTGCATTTGATGTATTCCATATATTTGTTGAAAATAATTTTAAATTTATATTTAAATTAGCAGAATTAATCTATTTATTTTAAAAAGAATATTTGTCATTTAGGTGTACATTTTCAAATATAAGCTTGAAAACACTGACTTGCTGAGAACATTTTTATTCATCAGGACAGATAGAAGAACCTAAGTCCCATCTGTAGTAACAACCTTGGTGTACTTTAAGAGACAAGAGGAGATATATATTATATATATGATATATATGTATAAATATATAATAATTTAATATATTAATTATAATTTATATATTTAACAATAATATATAATAAATATTTATACATTTATATATTATATATATATATTTTGAAATATAGAAAGAGGAGAATAATGGGTAATGAAGAAATGTTCTCAGTCCACAAAGAGTCTTATATACTGTTTGTACACATACTTTCTTGATATGTTAAAGTCTGCATGTGTGCGTAAGCTTTAATAGCAGTAATATAATCAGAAAGAATAAGAGTTACTTTTTACATTGGCATTTCCTGACTTCTGCAATTTCCAAAAAGATGGTTAGGCTTGTGGTCTTTGCTGCAGTTAATGTTTACATTTTAGGGCCTAAAGCAAGCTTTGCCTTCACAACACCTCTCCTTCTAGCATTTGCCTGAGCATATTAAGAGAAGAGGAAAAAGGGTGCTTTTTGCGGTGGTGTCAATGGTGTGATTTATTTTTATTTTATTTTTGTAAATAATAGGACATTATTTAAGCACTAAGGTAGTACAGTAATAGTCACATGTCAAGACAACTCTTAAAAGGTGAATTTAAAACGTAAAGCAAGGGCTTCCTTGGTGGCGCAGTGGTTGAGAGTCTGCCTGCTGATGCAGGGAACACGGGTTCGTGCCCGGGTCTGCGAGGATCCCACATGCCACAGAGCGGCTAGACCTGTGAGCCATGGCCGCTGAGCTTACGGGTCCGGAGTCTGTGCTCCGCAGCGGGAGAGGCCACAGTAGTGAGAGGCCTGCGTACCGCCAAAAAAAGAAAAAAAAAAAAAAATACATTGCAAAATTATTGAGTTTTATGCAGGTGAGTTATGTAATTTGATGCTATTTTTGGAAGATGATTTAAGAATATTTTAAATTCCCATAGAAAAGGAATTAGAAAGGGGATAATTAAGAAGCTGGTTAAGAGGCTGTTACCATAAAAACAATAAAAGATAAATATAATCTTTGATCATGGAAGTGACAGAATGGTTTTATATAAAATATATTTTTGACCTATGGAAAATATAGGGGAGTGTCAAAAATGACTTCCATGTTTATACCTAGAGAGACTGCATGGAGATGGTGCCATTACCCAAGATGGTATGACTATGAAGGAGTAGTGTTGGTGAAAAGTTTCTTGTGACAGTTATTATATGAAAAGCTGTTACATAGTCATTTGCACATACAACTTTAAGCTCAGAAATATATCCTAGAATGAGAAATTTAAATCATGTCATTCATTCATGTAAGGTCATTTTTAAAAACTGAAAGTGTACAAAGTAAAAGACAGTTACTATACTGGTTGCTATTTCATGGATACAATGATTAGTTATGAATTTTCACTAAAACATATGTTATGGATTAGATATCATTAGCTTTTTTATGGTGCTCTTGTCATATGTGATGTCAACACAAAAGATATTTTCAGATATTCAAGGGTTTTGGAAAAAACACATCCATGATCCCTCACTGAAAATTTAATCAATGTGTAATTTAAGTGACTAGGTGGTGGACTGCAGTAAATACAGATTTGGAAGCCATGGTATAAGAGAATCGACAGTGAAAAATGAAACCAGTAAAACATAAAGTTAAGATCAGTAGGGCATGCACAGAAATAACTAAAATAAAACACAGAAAGTAGTAAATGTCCCCTGAGAAATGATATACAAATAAAGTTCAATTTGGTATTGGGAATTGAAAATTCTTTCCATAACAAAGGATCAGGGATATCTGAGGAAGGAGGTGACTATAGAATTGGGCCTTATAGGGTAATTAGGATTTGAACAAGGAAACATGGGAGAGAAATTATTAGGTTGTTCAAAAAGACCAGCAAGAGCAGGTACATTGACTGGACTAAGGGAGGCGTTTGCATCTTGTATAGTTCTCTGTGAGAGGACCACGTATATCACATGGAGAACTGGGTGACTCAGCAGGACACAGAGATCAGACCAAACTGGGTGAGGCTTTGAATTTATATATCATCTCACTATCACTAATGGGTAATCATTCTTTACAGGTACAACCCAATAATTTAAAATTATGCAAATGGGAAAAAAGTGAACTCTTGCTTGAAAACTTATCTTTAAGAATTCAGTTGTAACTATCTGATATTTAAAATAAATTGTTCATTTTATAGTAAGATTCCTTCAGCACTAGATCTGATGATTATCCAATATCCCATAAGGAAAGTTAGAGGTAAGTAGGGAAATTAACAAAATAAGAAGTAAACTGAAAATTTTTAGATTTGATTTTCTCCATAAAGAGAATGATGATTTTAAAATATGATTATAAGGCATGATTGCAAATCAATGCCAATTAACTATAAAGGAATTATATTTAATTAAGGGGTATTCTTAAAATGTTCAGGTACTTAGAAGATATGAAAATTTACCAAGGGAGCTTCAGTTTGGTCAACAGATTGTAGATTTAACACATAGATTAGCTTTAAATAGTATTATTCTTCAAAATAAGGTTTAGTTTGTATATTAATAGACACAAAGTTTTTCTACATATTTGCAGTGTGATGTGTGCTGCATGTGAACATGAAACTCTGAGATCTTTAGAGATCTTTTACTTATTTCAGGCTCATGCTTGCAACCAACCAATGTTAATATTAAATTCCTAAACACTCAAAACAAGTAAAATAATTCAATAATAATCTGAAAGTAAAAATTATTTCTTTTTAATTCATCATAATTTAAAAAATAGCCTGATTTTTAGCTTATTTTCCATGAATCTTTTATTTCTCAGTGTAATCAAATACTTCCTCTCTGCCCATTTCTTCTTTTCTTACATGTCTTAGAATGGCAGCACAGACTGTATAAATTATTGTAAGCACATAGTCACAAATCTACAGGAAATTTACACAGAGCTAAAGAAAATCAGGCAGAAAAGACAGTAAAGAGTACAGCAAAAATGATGCTTATTATGAACTGTTTTCATTACTCTTTCCTGTCTCATCACTTTCTATACTTGGCATATTCTTTTACTTTTCGTTCTTTGAAATTGAACTCAGATGGCATTTTCTCAATAACCTCTCTCTTTCCTGTTCTTCCAGAATGAGAGATAAGAGTCAGGTTACACACTTGAAATCTGGCATCAGATAAACCTCATTTGTGTCTAACCCTTGTACTCCTTACTTTGTAAATTTAAAGTCACTATTCTGTCCTTAGTGGAGAGTGTTAAGGGTCCCTGCCTCAAGAATTTCTATGAGGATTTAATGAGCTTGTGTATATCAACAGCTTAGTATTATTACATGTTCTACTGTAATATTCCCACGTTGTAGTATAAATCCTGCTTTTCTTCAATCTTTATCATCTGATTTTTTCCTTAAAGGAACTCCAATGAAATTATTCCCCATCCAAAACACTGAAAATCTCCTTGTCAAGGCCACCAATGACCACGATGGTATTAAAACTTAATGTATTTCTCAGTTCTCATCAAATTGCTGCACTATTGGACACAAGTGATCTATCACTCCCTTCCCAGGAGAACGTTTTAATGTCTGCCTTCCAGGGCCATTCCCCATCACTATTGTTCTTCCTCTTCCATCACTGGTCATTCCTCCTCAGTCCCACTTGCTGATTCCTCCTTATATCTTCAACCTCTTAAAGATGGAGTGTCCCAAGGCCCATGGTCCTTTCTTTTCTCTCTGTACTAACTCCCATGACAATCTCATGCAGACTGTATGCTGAAGGCTCCCATATTTGCATCTACTATGAATGCAATATTTATCTATTCAATGGCCTACCTAACATCTCTGTTTGGATATCTAAGAGACATCTCAGATTTGGTCTTCTTGACACTTCCTAACCTGCCCGTATCTCAGTCTTCCACACACATCAGTTGATGGGAACTCTGTCTTTCTAGCTGCCTAGGCCCAAACTCAGGTGTCTTCCTTGTCTTCTCCCTTTCTCTCACATACCACATCAAAACTGGCTAA
This sequence comes from Delphinus delphis, assembly GCF_949987515.2. NCBI lineage: Eukaryota > Metazoa > Chordata > Mammalia > Artiodactyla > Delphinidae > Delphinus > Delphinus delphis. The sequence continues at coordinate 58,980,098 of NC_082693.1, read as the reverse complement.
ACTTTAAAAAACATACAGAGAATTAGAAATTTTCTCACCCCTCCAGTAATCCCTCTCTGGTCCAAATCTGGATCATAGCAAAAGTCTTTTAAAGAGCTCCCTGATTCCATTATCTGTTCCTCTAGTATATGTTCTTAATACAAAAGCTAGACTGATCCTTTCTAAAATATACTTAGAACGTGTTCCTTCTTTTCTAAAAAAATTTACAATGCCTTCTTCATATCATTTAGAACAGCAAAAAAAAAAAAAATTATTTATAATATCCTGAAAATTTCTACATATCTGTTCCTTACTGCTTCAATGTATACCCCTACAGACTTCTTATCTTACATATCGTTTTAGCCACAATGGCTTTCTTGATGAATTTTGAACTTGCCAATTAGGGTCCTACCCCAGGGCCTTTGCACTTGCTCTTCCTTCTGATCATAATGTTCCTCTTCCACATATTCACAGGCTAGCTCCCTCATCCACCTTAACCCTTTGCTCAAATATAACTCTAAATAAAAGAGGCCTCCCATGGCTACCCTATTTTAACTTGTTGTACTCATCTTCCCTCCTCGCTTTATTTTCCTAAGGACTGGATAATATGTGTTGTCAAATTTTAAAAGTCCACCTAAATATCTATAGAGCATTTACTATTTTATCATAATACAGAAAAGTGTTTAATTAGTCAGTCACATTTGTTTAAAAACCGTATGATCACTACTACTTTTTTTTTTTGCAGTACGTGGGCCTCTCACTGTTGCAGCCTCTCCCGTTGCGGAGCACAGGCTCCGGACGCACAGGCTCAGCGGCCATGGCTCACGGGCCTAGCTGCTCCGCGGCATGTGGGATCCTCCCGGACCGGGGCACGAACCCGTGTCCCCTGCATGAGCAGGTGGACTCTCAACCACTGCGCCATCAGGGAAGCCCGATAACTACTCTTTTAAAATATTATATGGTTGTTTTAGAAATATTTAGAAAATATATAAGCTGAATCCCATTTGCATTATGATAAAATGGGATTCTACAAATTAATTCCAATAGGATTCAATAATGAACATAATAATAAAAATTGGTGTGCTCTGATGATTAATATATTCACACAATTTAAGCCCCCTTCTTTACTTGTTCTATATACAATACTGCTGTTTCCCTTCATCTAAAATGAAGAATTTTCTTTATTTATACAATCAAAAATATTTTAATCTCTTTTCTCCCTCACTCCCTGAGGTTTCTGCCCAGTTTATTTTTGTTCATTATATTCCAAAACTCCTCCTGGAGTGGTCTTCCTAATATACTGTGGTTTGTTTAAATATAATACTTATAATCCATATATAATTTTTATTAAGCAAAATGCTTAACTTAAGAATAATCTCTTTCAAACTCAACAGTGTCCTTAGGTACACCTGATAAATTTCCAGCAGACAGTCATGAGCTATTCATTTAATATAAAAAGTACTTTTCCATTCTTTCTTTTTTGGTTCTTAAATGTGTATTAATAATTAATGAAATAGAAAAAGTTTCAAAGGATTCTAGGCGATGCACAGTGTTACAATGGATTCTGCGGCTATGTCAGCCCTAGGATTTAGTATTCTCACTTATAAAATGAGAATTATATACTCACATGTACCACATACACAGAAAGACTAGCTCATAAAAATGGTGTTTCCCAATCAACAAAGTGAAATAAGATAGGAAAAAAAAGAGCATAAAGGGCATAATTAACCAAAAGAATGATAGGCTCTTAAGCTATGGAAGTGTAATAGACTAAAAGCTTAGCACACCATCAAAAAGTGATGACTTAGCCAGTTTCCATAGAAAATAACCCAAAGATACAGATTTCAACTTTTGTTCTAATTTAGAGCATTCTAAAGCAATACCTCCAAAACGAACTGGATAACACCCATCTTGTTTGGAAGACATGTAAGAGAAAAAGGTTTTAGGTTCCTTTGATAAAAATTCTGCATATGTCTAGTTTATTTTAACTTTGTCAGCAAATATTTTCTCATGCCATGTATCAGAAGGAGATTTTCTCCCCCTTAGGTATACACATTTAATCACCATGTTTGTATGTTTTTCTTAAAGACAGCAAAAAGCTCTATCTAGGAAAACCATTTTTAAACTCTTCTAGCTTAACAAATAATTTTAGTCTATTTGTTGCTCTTCAAGAATAACATTTAATTTAAACAATTTATTCAACAGTAGTGACAAATCTAAAATTTTCGGCTAGGAAATCTCTTCCCATTCCTCTCCTGTAGTTTAGCTCGATAAACTCTAAAAATAAAATTTCAAGTAATAGTAGATATACACCAAGTTACTTCTAAGTAATACTTCAAAACTCAACAGGCCTTACAGTAAATCTGAAGGTAGGAATGATTCCCTACAGATGCAAGACCCACCATAGCCATTGTGTTATTAGTTACACCAGGAAGCCTTGTCAAACTGCATGACTACTGAACCTGGAAATACTCTGAAATGTCACAGATCAAATCTCCATCGTTATATAGACTCTACAAAGACCCATAAAGGTATTTTAACTTGGATTGACATTTATGCTTCCTGAAAAACTTTAACTTTCAAGAAGCAAATATTCTCTGGCTCTATGGTTTATTTCTTCATGTGTTATATGAATACTATCTCTTGGTAACACTCCTAAATAGCCACTGTAAATTGTGTTTAATTCAAGGAGTTTATATATTACATATGAATATAGGGCTCTAAACTACGTAGGCATTGAACAACTTAGGAAAAAAACGTCGTTATATTTTTCGAGATGTTTAAAACATGCACAGATCCTAAGCACTAACTAAACAAAATAAATTATTTATTTTATAAAGTAGGTATTTAATTTGATGATAATGAAAACTTCACTAAAATGCTAAACTACAGGAATATTATTATAAAGGTTAAGAAACTTTAAATTTACACATTTATTAGAATTGCTAATCAGGAAAAAAATATAAAATTCAACCTAATTAAAAAGAAAACTAGGCTATGCTTTAAACATTAAAGCATGAATTGGAAAATACAGGTAATAAAAGATAACTGAAATGAAACCAAAAAACCTCCACTCTTATTTCCAAAGTTTTAAGCATTTGAATGATGAACAGTTTTGTTTGGTTATTGGGACAATTGGATAAATTATCCACTAAATATGTTTAGGCATAGCCTTAAAATCAATAAGAAAATGGAAAAAAAATAGTTGTATATTCATGAAATAGTAGTCTTTAAAAATCACAGATTTAATGCTTACTTGTGTTTACAAAAATGATATGCATGTTATTTCAATATGAAACTAATTTTTATTTGAAAAACATTGCTCAAGCTCTTCTATACGAAATATATCTAGAAAAACATCATTTCTTTAGTTAGATTTCTGAAAGTGTTTGTAATGTTGTGGATTTCTTGCTATTTTATTGTGTCTTAGAAGTTACACTGTATTATAAAACAATTGCATGGGAGGAATGACCACTCGGATGAGATCCTTTCGGTGTAGGCTAAAGGAGAATGCTAATACTTACCCATCAGCATTCTATTTCTACTGGCATCAGAATGATGGCTTTCTCATGGAGCATATGGGGGACCTCTTCTGAAGCCACTGCCCTCAAGATATACATATTGACAATCCATATCCTGATTTGACAGTGCCACTTTCTAGGGCATTGGTTTAACCTAATAGAACTTATGCACCCAGGCCCACTTCTCTGTTTTCATCTCTCCTTGCCATACTAGTCGTGGCTCATCCAGTAAATCACCAGTGTTCAAAATTCCTCAGAGAATTACTGAGGACAAATGTCAATTTCTCAAGAACTGAACACCCTCCAGTGGCTATTGTAGGATGGCCCTAAGGGTCTCTGCAGCTTTTGAAATAGCCAACCAGAAATGAGCAATGTCAACTCCCTCTTTAGTAAGTACTGCAACCTCTCTGAGACTGAGCTCCCCTCAATTATTCTAGTGAGCCACACCCAGCACTAACATACTCATTTTCTCCCTCCAAAGCTCTCCATTTTCCACTTATATGGCTTGATTATTGTGAGTAAAGGTGAAACACTAGTTTGTCTACCTTTCCCTTTTAACAAATAGGCAAAGTCCAAAGTAGGATTGGGGGTGGGGGAGGAACTCTGGCAGCTTTGTAATTGTTTTATAATGTAGATAGACTTGTCTATAGTTCTCAAAATTAAAAAAAAAAGAAAAAGGAAAAAGACCCATTTTACATACTGTCATGTATCTCAGCTAATCCACTTACATAATTAGAATTTTCCTGTAATACATGAATTAAAGAGGGTGGGAATTGTGAAGAAAAAACACTACAGAAATCACGAAAGAACAAAACCATTCCTCTAATGTGTGTGAAAACTTCTCTTCTATGAACATATAGCCACAAAGTTGTGTGCTAATATAAATATAAAATTTTGTGTGACTGTGTGGATAACACTAAGCTTTGGTGGTCATTATATTTGCTGTGAATAAAAACTCACTGCTCATAGGCTTTTATGAATACCTCACTTCATTTATTCTGTGGTACCCATGGGAATGTCTATTAATATATATTTCATTGAATAAGACACAATTTCTCTTTCATTTTCCCTGTCCTCCACCAAGCACACACCTGTGTGCTTTCAGTGTATGGTTAAAATAAAAATTATCATATAAGGTGGCAAAGTGATTTATTAAGAATTTAATGTGGCAGAATAACCTATTAAGAAATTAACTGTCTAGCTTTTCTTCTTCCATAGCACAACAAAATGGATAATATGTTATTCTGTTTCACCCTCCATTTGTAGCAGGGAGCTCTACTTTTGTGTCTTGAATTCTGGATTTTCTTTATTTTCTGGGTAAAGGGACAGAGGAGAATTTTTTGGGTTTTTGTGGGCAATGGAGGAGTTGTCAGGCAGAATATAGAGATAATATGTTTTAAAAAGTAAAATCCCCTATGTTTCCCTACAGCCATTCCATTTTTGAAATATAGTTAGCTCCCCTGGATGACAGAGACTGAAGCATCTTTGTGCTCTGGTACTCAGAGGTCTGTGGTTTTTGAAGAACTCTTCTGATTAACTTAAAAATAAATTTAGATAGTTAATGTAGCTTACCTTACTGGACAGCTGAGCTCTATAGGAAAATTCATATGAAGTGTTACTCTGAAGAAACATCTTAAGGAAGAAAAAGATATACGCATTGCATTTTCAAGCACATTTTCAAGGCAGTAAAAGAGATGTGGAAACCTCTGCTTTGTTTTATTGGTTCATAAGAACAAATTGAAAATGACAAGATGGCAGTGGTTAAAGCTAAAAACATGTACTGATTACTTAGAAAATTAGAAACAGTGGGCCAAAAAATTTCCTGATGCAAAGAGGATAAATGAAGGTAATAGATTTCATAACATGTAGATGATTAATGATTCTACATTATCAGTAGTTTTAGAAATGTTATAAAACATTATGAAGGGGCTTACATTTGGAATCTGAAATTTCACAAGATGCAGGTACATGAAGTATGAAAATTTGAATTACTTACAAAACACAAAGCAGTGTGTTCTCTCTTTGAGTTGTCTATTAAAACCTTGCTTTTTATAAAAGTCGGGTAGAAAGTACAAGTCATGGAAAGAGGAGTGCTGTTTTTCAATTAGGGCATAAATCTGATGGTAATATTCAGAGTTCAGTACTTTTATTGAGATGACAATTTTGTTTACTTTAAACATCATACATTTAGCAAAAGATTTATGGTAATAAAAATAAAATAAAAATATAGCTATTAAATTATTCTGTTTTCTTGAGGAATTCTTGAAAAATTAAGTTGATATAAATACATGTAACATTTCTTAAGTATGCTAAAATGTGTATAGAAAACAACTTATAAAGTTCTTATCTAACTAGTAGGGAATTTAAAAATCTTTAATATAAAGTTATATTTATCATTTATTTTTGCTTCATTTCACATTTAAGTAATTACCAATGAGTTTGTTTTAGGACCTCTAAAGAAAAGCCAGTGTGTTTTATATTTAGAATTAAGACATAAATATCTGAGATGAATCTAGCTAATAGTGAAACATAAGGACATTTTTCATCTTCTAAAAATTATCCATTAATGTTGTACATTTATGTTAATTATAAGTCAATAAAATCTCTAGTCATGAGATTTGGAAGTTTACTAAAAGATACTGCAGATGAAGAGCTAAATATTTTATCACAATTGAATGTTTAAGTAACTATTCCATTTAATGTTGCGTATTTCACTATATACCATAATTGTCTCCATAACCACTAGCAAGAGTTATGGAGCAGGGGCTTCCCTGGTGGTGCAGTGGTAGAGTCCGCCTGCCGATGCAGGGGACACAGGTTCGTGCCCCGGTCCGAGAAGATCCCACATGCCGCAGAGCGGCTGGGCCCGTGAGCCATGGCCGCTGAGCTTGCACGTCCGGAGCCTGTGCTCCTCAACGGGAGAAGCCACAACGGTGAGAGGCCCGCGTACCGCAAAAATTAAAAAAAAAAGAAGAGTTATGGAATAAACCCACTACAGTGTAGTGTATCAATTACTTTTTCTTTATGCACCAGTATCTCCTTTTGTCCTGTGTTTAGACAGTGCTGCCATTTGTGAGTGTGTGTGTATGTGCGTGTCTGTGTACCTACATGATAAAACAATCCATTTGAAGGCTAGGGAAGGGAATATTAGTTGTATTTTATGTTATGTCAACTCAATGAACATTTCAAAACTAAGTACTCATGGAGAAAGTGAGTAAGATGTTATAGGCAAAGCCTTTTTTGGCATTGTGTATGGTAAGAATAAAAACTAAAACCTGTGTTAAATCATATACTTTCTACTAGGTTTGTTCATCATGATATAATATATTCCAGTAAGGTCATGAGTAAGCCTGACTAATTTCAACTTTCTGGAAAGAATAGTGCTTATCTCTTTTGTTCTCTAAAGGCCCAGAATTTTGAATACAAAAGTTCTGGAAAGGCCCAATTAGTCTACATAACATATAACCTTTATATAATCTAAATGGATTTTTTAAATTAAGAAAAAATTTTAAGAACTTCTGAGATTGTTGTTTTATTTATTATTTGTGTGCTCTCTCTTTTTTTTCTCTCTCTCTCTATATGTATATATATAATAAATGTCACATATTGGTAACAGATATAGAACAAACACTCATGAATCTACCACCCAACTAAAGAAGCAAACACTGCAAATAGTTACTCTCTAAGTGCTCCCATCTTCTCTGCCTTCCTCCTATGGGAAACCACTAACCTGAATTATGAGATTATGCTCTTGTTTTTTAAAATTATAATTTTACCACATATGATAAAAAATAAAACAAAATGTTTTTAGAAGTGCTAAATACCTGTATAGCATAGTAAAATCAGACAGAATTGGATTCATATCTTGTCTTTTTGTTTTTGCTTTAGTTTTTAGTGCTGTTGTTTTGCTTCATATTATCTCTGTATCTTTGACATTTTTATTCTAAATTTAAAAAACAACTAAATAAAAAGGTATGGGATGTACTGTTAATACCTTCTTTATAGAGTTTTCATGACAATTAAATGAAGCTAAGAAGATTAAAATGTATCTAAAGTGCTCAGAACAATGTTTGGCGCATACTGGATGTTTTTATCATTATTATTATTACTGTTATTATCATTATTTTATGTTGCTGTATGTGCGTAACTCTTGTTTATGATTTAATAACTGTTTAGTCAATCAACATGGTTCAATCCAAAGCCTTGGCTTAGTTCTTAGATAATATTTTTGCTGTTATACATGTCACTGGTTTTTTTTTTGGTTTTTTTTTTGTGTGTGTGGTACACGGGCCTCTCACTGTTGTGGCCTCTCCCGTTGCGGAGCACAGGCTCCGGATGTGCAGGCTCAGCGGCCATGGCTCACAGGCCCAGACGCTCCACGGCACGTGGGATCTTTCCAGACCGGGGCACGAACCCGCGTCCCCTGCATCGGCGCCACCAGGGAAGCCCTACATGTCACTCTTTTAATTAAATTGTTTCTTCAATGTTTATTAAGAAGATAATTATGAAACACATAATTCTATATCAACTCCTATAGTCAGTACCCTCATGCTCCTGTAGATAGTCAAAATAAACAGAATGCCATGAAAAATTGCATCAGAACAGACTCTGTTCCTGTCCAAACATACCACATCCTACTCCAGAATCTATATTAAATGAAACATTCTTGTACTGACACTTTCATGACTTTTAAAAAATTTCAATAATTTACCATTTACCACTTTCCTTTTGTGAGGAATGGAATAAAGTCTCTTATTACTCTAAACTTGTTTCCACAGATAATATTTGTATATTATAAATTTTAGACATTTTATATTTTAAAAACACAACAATGTAGTTTTCAATTACATAATTAATAGATATGTAATAATGCTAAATAAACTTAAGTACTCCCTTTGACTTTCTACATCCCTGTAATGTTTTTCGATATGTTATGTGGAAAAGAAAAATTATATCATTTTGACAATTTTCTATTCTCAAGTTGCTTAGCAGTGCAGATGCGTGCCATCATTTCTTCTGTTCTCTTTGTCACATGTATAATGTTAAAAGATACAGTGCTTGTAATGTCTTTGAAGAAATTACTGCCCTCAAGAATTCTATTGTGTTATTAATATGTTACTCAACAGGTACTTTTAAAACATTCCTGCTAAAATAGGCCATATCATTTCCTCTATCATTTTTCTCCATCCCTTTGCATAGTTCGATTAAAAAAAGAAAAGTCTAGGGCTTCCCTGGTGGCGCAGTGATTGAGAGTCTGCCTGTTGATGCAGGGGACACGGGTTCGTGCCCTGGCCCGGGAAGAACCCACATGCCGTGGAGCAGCTGGGCCCGTGAGCCATGGCCACTGAGGCTGTGCGTCCAGAGTCTGTGTTCCGCAATGGGAGAGGCCACAATAGTGAGAGGCCTGCGTACCGCAAAAAAAAAAAAAAAAGAAAAGTCTAAGGGAGCCAATAAACAGTTTTAGAAATACATCTACTTTCAAATTAAGACAGAAACAAACACAAATGAACATATTTAAGATGATGCCCTAATAACATCATAGTTAGATTCTGTTTAGTATTAACTGTGTTATATACTACAAAGATATTATAAATAAAATAGAGTAGGGGAATTTTCTGAATTTAAAAGCAATGGAAGAAGTTCCAAAGAAGAATGTCCATAGATTTCCAGCATAAAATACCACAACTTCAAGTGTAAGAAAGCCACAATTAAAAAACAAATAGCTATGAATCAAAATATTTATTTAAAATAAACTGTATTTATATCATTAAAGTTTAAATGCCTCAGGCAACTAGATAAGAAAATACAAATATAATAATAGGTAAATGAACACACTGTGAATTGACAATTCACAAAAGAAGAGAACGATTATAATACTACTAGCCACAAATATTCAGAACCCATCTGAACATGTGAAACAGTTGACAAAATATCAAGAAAAATTTTTCATTTCTAATTCACTAATACAATTCTGTGGGGAAGATATGAACTCTGGGGTTCAAGATATCAGTGTACAATTTTGTGGTCATGTCTTAGCCCTTTAAAAATTTAGATTCTATGATATAACAAAATCTAACTTTTTCTCCACTATGTGTGCCCATTGCCCTTTATGATCCTTTTATGCTCTGCCTTTCAGTGGTGTCCTTAAGAAGGTCTTTTTCTTGGATTTCAGTGTGACTTTACTATCTCTGCTATTAATTAACCTTTCTTCCTCTGAACTGGTTTCACACTCAGTGTGCCTGTTTGTCTGTCTTTGTTCTCTCTGAGCTGTCTATGAAATGTAGCAGAGGAACCAAGGCTCTCTCAGCAAAAGGGCACCAAGTCTTTTTTTACAGCCTACTCTTTGGTTCATGGATTCTCAGCGGTCAGTTTGAGACCATAATTGTGTTCATATGTCACCACAGACAATTCTCAGGGGCCTGCCTTCAATTCCTTATTCCCTCACAGAATCCTAAATATCAATTCTAGTCCCTTTACCATTTAAGCTTTCAACTAAACAACTTAAGACAATTCTCAGGGGGAGAATGGGGGAAAAAAAAAACCCCAGTGTAGTTGAAAACTACCTTCTATTGTGTGTATATTCAGATAAAAAGCAACCAAACTGCAGAGATTTCCCTGTCCCTCCAATAACACTTTTCTGAAAGAAAGTTGGGACACATAACTGTCATAAGCCCAGCAAGTCACAGGGCTTATTATTTTTCATTCAAAGCAACTACAGTGTGGCACTTGATTATTCAGTGCATACTAAGAAAATTTTAACATTCTGAGGAAAAACTGCAACCCTTTGTCTGAAAACTACTTCTGTGTTCTGGTTAATTTTTTTTTAAAACCAACAACCATGGTGTTTAAATATAGGCAGTTCTTAAAAGTTAATTCTATTAGTGAAGTGATATAGGTTGAGCTTTCTTCTAGAAATAATTTGGGTAACAGAGATAAGAGATCAACTGTATACTCATTTCACATGACTCTGGGTCAAATTAACTACGTCTTTGAATTTCAAACTTCGAACTGGGAAGAAGGATTAATCTGACTTGACCAGGCAAATGCGATCTTAGGAACAGGTGAGGAAAGTGTCAGAAGAAGCTTCTCTGTCAGTTAAACACTGGGAGTCATGGAATTATGTTCACGCTGCAGGGAAAAGAAGAACACTGGATGGGAATTAGACTCTAAAAGATTCATCAGAGATGGAAGACCCTTTACCACTCATTAAGCAAAATGGCGTGGCAGCGGGTATCAACAGCTATAACATTAACCTTCAGAATGGATTCCTTCCAGTCATGGGTCATTCTGATATGGGATTTCAAAGGCAGCATCCAAGTTCCTTGGAGGCAAAATAGTGTGGCCTTCTACCTCACAGAGTCTGTAGAAACCTTTTGAACAGCCCTGAATAGTCTGTCACCAGAAGCTAAGTTACTAAACAAAAATTAGGGAAATTTCAGCTCACATGGAAGAACAGACATAATTGAATTAATGGTCTTAGCCTGAGTCAATTTGAGAGATCTTTTAATGAGACCTAGAGGCTGGAATTTTCAAAACAATGAGAACAAAAATAAGCAATCCGAATCGGCTTTTTCTCTTAAAAGAAGATTCATGACAGTTCACCAAAAATATACTTTGTAGAGAAGTATTTTGTTTTTGTTTTGTTTATCTATGTGTTAGACAAGTTTTTATCTGCTGAGAGGTTGACCAAATGGATCTGCCACTCTGTTCCTGTTTCTATCACTGCTGACCTCTGACCTCTGAATTACAATTCCAGGACTGATTTTGATCCTCTGCAGTGCCACCAAGAAAGGACATCAAAGGATGATGGAGTAAACTGGCATAGAGTTTTCTGCATTACCATCAATTTTATTCTGAGTCTCATGTTGTAGATTTTTCAGAAATGAATGCTGCTACTCAAAATGCTTTCTGGCCATAGAGCCCTTACTTAATCTTAACATACAATACAAGTATACATCAGAAAGTTAGGAAGTCAGGGTAAAGGTGACTATAAAGTTGAATAAATCAAGAAAGAAGGATAATCAGGGGTTGACGTCTAGAGTCTTGGAGGTTGCCTCAATTAGAGAGAGGATCACACCTGGGAGAAACTGAGGAGTTGAGTTTATATGCTTCAGTAAATATGACCAAGTGAGAAATCAAATAATTATCTTATCATCAAATATAACCATTCTTTTTCATATTTAGTGAGCAGGGACCCTTCCTTGGTTATAACTGAATATCTGTTGAAAAAGAGAAATGGTAAAAGGGGTACAATTTTATATTGTACTTAGAAGAGAAATGCAACTATCTGCATGCATACACGTGAGCACATGTATGTACACACACAATAAACAATAAGGAATCTTAATTTCCATGTTATTTGAATTACTTGAGAGCATAAGAAAAGTTACAAAACTTCTCAAGTCATTATAAGGCAGTCATCAACTATATAGCCACATAATACGACCAAATTTTAAAAAAAGGTGTAACAAAGTCATAAAGTATTCACAGATATTATCCACCAGTGTATTGAAAGAAAAATGTATCATGACAAAAAAGATTTAATCCTGAGAAAGGAATACATGTTTAATATTATCAGGTTTATGTTGTCAATGATCATACCAATAGTTGTCAACAATTTGTGATAAGTCAAATTGAATTAAATTAAAGCATACATTTATTTTAAAATATATAAAACTCTTAATATGCTTAATTTTCCATCATTGAAAATAACTATTCTTAGAGGAGAATTAAGAAATTTATCAATGACTGACAAACATATAAATAGTTCTATCTAGGTGAACTATTGCACTAATTGTACAATGTAGGTTAAGTAACCCAGAAAAATGTAGTATGTACACCATCTTCTAAGAAAACAATCATGTTATTGACATATTTTTTTTTCTGCAGAGATACATTATATATATATACACACATATATTTTTGCTTCTGGGAAGACAGGGTAGACATATTTACATATTTTCCCTGTTCCTCTAGCTAAGTACAATTAAAACCCTAGACATTATACATTATCTATATAACAAACATTCTGAAAGGTGAAGAGAGACAGGCAGACAGGCTAGAAAACAGGGGTCTGAGGAATGGCACAGTGATGAGTTTCCTGGGTTTTCTTTTTGTTTCATATATCCCAAACTTAAGAGCTGGAGAAGTCAGTGACCTGGAAACACCAACAAGTAAGGACAAAAATAAAAGTCCCAATAGATGCTTGTTCTTTCTAACAAAAGAACCAGGAAAGCAGCCATCTAGCCAGATAGAAACTTTTACACAATAAGCACTCTACTGCAGGAAACACAATAGGAAAGAACATGGCACCATCCCTACCCAGCCAGCAAAGGCAGAATGGGGAGCCTAGATTTCCACTGTTTCCATGTTGTAGCAAGGTGTACCAATCTCCCTTGCCTACCATGTATGAGTGGGATTAGAGAAAACTGAGTTGGGAGCTAGGACATTTCCTTTAGGTGGTAAAAAGAACCTTACATGGTATTAATGGAGACTACATAGCAAGCCTATATTTCCACTTCCACCTGGCAGTAATGAGCTAGTGCCCCTCCTTCTCCCCCTAGGAAAGCATTAGAGGAGTCCTCTTGGAGAGCCAAGACTTTTATTCTTGCCAGCAGCAACAAGGCCATCCCCTCACCCAACCTAGTGTAATCGGAAGCCATGTAAGATGCAGAAACGAGGCAGACCTATCTCTCCTAGACAGGGAGATATTAGTAGTGACATGGTAGGGGGCCAGAACATCCACCATTTGACAACAGTAGTGAGTAGCCCCTGAGCCTGGGTGTCAACAGAGGCCAAGTGGGGAACCTGTACATCTATTCTCTCCTGGCAGTAACAAAGCTTCACTTTGCCCTTCCCGTGCCAGAACAGTGTCAGAGCAAGCCAGCTAAAATGGGTTTAAAGATCCAGAGTTTCATAACACTCAAATGTCTAGGTTTCAATATCAAATTATGCCTCATACCAAGAACCAGAAAGATCTCAAACTGAATAAAAAAGACAAACAATAGATGCCAACACTAAGATAACAGAGATGTTAGAATTATCTGATAAAGATTTTAAAGCAGTCATCAAAACAATGCTTAAATGATCAATTATGAACACACTTGAAACAAATGAAAAACTAGAAACTTATGGCAATGAAACAGAAAGTCTCAGCAAAGAAATTGAAGATATAAAAAAGAACCAAATGGAAATTATAAAGCTGAAAAATACAATAATTGAAATAATTCAATGGATAGGTTCAACAGCATAATGAATGGAACAGAGGAAATAATCAGTAAACTTGCAAATACAAAAATAAAAATCATCCTTGGGCTTCCCTGGCGGCACAGTGGTTGAGAGTCCGCCTGCCGATGCAGGGGACATGGGTTCGTGCCCCTGTGTGGGAGGATCCCACATGCCGTGTAGTGGCTGGGCCCGTGAGCCATGGCCACTGAGCCTGTGCGTCCGGAGCCTGTGCTCTGCAACGGGAGAGGCCACAGCAGTGAGAGTCCCGTGTACCACCAAAAAAAAAAAAAAAAATCATCCAATAAGAACTACAGAGAGAATATAGACTGGAAAAAAATAAATGGAACTACAGGAACACTGTGGAACAGTGGGTCATAGCAAAAAAAAAACCCAAAAACCTAATATACATATTATTGGAGTCCAGAAAGGAAATAAAAAAGAGGATGGGGCTGAAAGAGTGCTTGAAGAAATAATGGCTGGAAACTCCTCCAATTCGGCAAAAGACAGAAACCCACAATTTTAAGAAGCTGAGCAAAACTGAAACAAGATAAACTCAAAGATATCAACACCAAGAAATATCATAATCAAACTTCTGAAAACTAAAGACAAAGGAGCAATCTTGAAAGTTCTGAATGAAGTCCAGAAAGAAAAGAACTGTCAACCCAGACTTCTATATCCCTGAAAATATCTTTCAGGAATGAGGGTGAAAGCAAGCCATCTCAGAAGAAACTAATGTGAACAGGAGTTGGTAAAAGAGAATATCTAAATCTCCAAAAAGCATATAGAACATGTTCAGCATCATCTATCAACACGTAAACACAAATTAATTCCTGCATGATATACCACTTTTCATCTACCAAGACAGCTAAAATTAAATAGATTTATAATATTAACTTTGACAAAGATATGGAGAATCTGGAACTCTCATTCAGTGTTGGTGGTTGTGTAAATTGGTTAAAAGACTTTGGAAAACTGTTTGTAACTACTAAAGCTAAACATATGCCTACATGATGACTCAGCAAATCTACTGCTACCATATACCCAAAAGACATGAGCATATAGGTCCTCAAAATCATATGCAAAAGAATGTTTGCAAAAGGTTTATTTATATTTGAAAACTAGAAACAACCCAAAAGACTATCTACAGGAAAATGGATGAATGATAGAATATTCAAACAATAGAATACTACACACCTAAATAAGAATGAAATCCTGATAATCAAAATAATATGGATTAATTTCATAGATGTTATGTTGAGCAAAGGAAGTGAGACACAAATGATAATATCTCATATAAATTAATTTATATGAATTTCAAGAACCCACAGTACTTATCGATGATTATAAAGGTTAGAATAATTAAGAAATTCTGAGGGTGAGTATAAATCAAAAAGCCAATGAGAAAAATTTCTAGAGTCTTAAAAAAGAGTCTATATCTGATATTGGGTGTTACATACGTAAACAATCTCTGAGATCTACATTTAAGTTTTGTGCACGATGAAGGTGAGCATAACTGGCTGAGTTATGTTTTCTTACCCTGAAAGTCACTAATTATTTGAGCTTGGATTTTTCAAATTTCAGAGACCACGGTAATCTCCATTATGTCATGTTGCCCTCCTAAGATAAATAGTGCCATCTAGGTCTAATTCTACGGCTCAGTAGCCCTGAAAAGTGGAAGAGAATTTATCCTGATTAAGAACACTGAAGAAATCATACTAATATAGGGTTAACAATTGAATAATTCACCAAACATTCTGCATAAAATATAACCTCAAATGGAGGGCCATTTATGATTCAAAAATTGAAACTTCCCTGCTCATATTGAAGAGAATGTAAAAAAGTAGGACTTTTGTTATCCTCATAGTTTGTGGGTTCAATAGTAATACTGATGGACTATTCAAAAAGTAGGTGTTTTTTCTACAAATACTTAAATTATTTGGGTAACACCAAAAGAAAATAACTTTGAGTCTAAACACACTTAAAAAGGTAAATATCATATATGGGACAATAAGGCATGAAATAATATGTAATATTAAAATAATATGCATTTAGATGTAATATCCCCTATTGATCCCTTCAAATTAAGTTGTCCTCTCTAAGTCTTTTCCAACCCATTGTTCATATAGGTTATCTAATTCTCTTTCACATTTTTAGTTTTCTCCTATATGCTGAATATTATCAATATTAAATCATATTTCTCCTCTGCTCTGCCTTTTCTATTTGAACATTTAGATGCTTCTAGAAAAAAAAATCTTACAATAAGTTCATCTTCTTCTCCTCTAAACCCATTTATGTATTCTCAGCATCATATTGCAGTACCGCAGTTAACCCACTCACCCAGCTAAGAACACTGTGTCACACTTGACCTCCTCAGTTTTATAATTGCCCACTTCTAGTTACTTTATGTCTTTGATTATATGCTTAATAGTTCTCTACACACAACATGCTATGGTGTCTTATCTCTCTGATTATTCCTATTTTTTAATCATTTTTTAGAATCAGCTCAAATGTCTCTAATCCTCATATCCTTTCTTGCACTCTGCATATACCTACTTCCATTAAACTAATTGTATTAAAATTATGTATTTAATTTGAATCTTTTCTATTAGACTGTAACTGCATAAAGAACTATGCACCTAGCCTCTTGCCATCAAAACTGTCCCGTACATGGAGGCTTCTCATGTGAAGAAGATGTACAGCAAGATCAATGCACCTCATTTTGAAAACAGACAAACATATCTGAATGAAGAGAGAACACATAACATCTGCAAAAATCGAGGCTTTCTTTGTTTAGAAATCACATTAGTTTCTTTTATATTTCCATATAAGTAATTGAGAGGAACCTTTCTCTTCTTACTCCCAGTGAAGTCTGAAATTTATGACTTGAGGTCACACTGGTCTACAATTTCTGCTCTGAAAAATTAATGAGTGTCAAAACACTTCCTCACACTGTTGGTAAGTTTGACCAGTTAAGTTCACAGATATTTGGCTTTAGCAGTGGAATCCTGTCAGCCTCATTCTCTAAGTGACCCATGCTTTTTTCTCTTGGTCACCAGACCAGTGGGATACTTGCAAAAGGTGGAAGCAATGAGGTAATAGCTGTACTCTATTTGTCTGTATATGTGGTTGAGGAAAAAGAAATAGTGTCTTGCAGTGTCCTGCAATTAATTTTTCATTTTGATCCAAGGGATGAAAGTACCATCTAGCCCAAAGAGTGACAAGAGCCATAGTTTTACTGAGAGGAACTCACAGACAGTTTAATTTTCTAAATAAAAAATATACATTTATTTACCAAATATAAAATGTTAACCTTCTGAATATATTTAACCCTTTTAATTTTCATTCTGAAAGGGAACAATCAACACTTGGCTATCTAACCCAAACCATGTTTTCCCAAAGTGTGATTTGCAGAACCCTGATTTGAGAAGCTGCTTGAAAGGAATTGAATGATAGAAAGACTTCTATAGTCAAGCACATTTGGGAATCATATAGCTAAGCAAATTTAAATAAGTTTCTTCATGACTTAGAGCACTGGATATGCAAATATGTCTTAGAACATGTTATAATATGCAGATTTTTCTCAGGTATTTGAATATGGCACTTTTTTTTCATTGATTGTATCAAGATAAAAGTATTTTATAGAATTAATGTCACATGAAGCATGTCTTACAAATTACTACCATAAACTAACCATATCTATCTTTCCATTTCTTCCTAATGTTTCTGTCTTTTATAAAAATGTTCCCTTTTTATTCTTTGTTCTTGTTTGTTCAGTTTTCTGACCTTACTAAGCACCCACTGAGCATAGCATAGCAGGAGGTAGAGGCTATTTATTGCCTTGACAGGTTGGGTAACCTGACAGGGTAA
Organism: Delphinus delphis; assembly: GCF_949987515.2. Lineage (NCBI taxonomy): Eukaryota > Metazoa > Chordata > Mammalia > Artiodactyla > Delphinidae > Delphinus > Delphinus delphis. The sequence goes on along the minus strand of NC_082693.1, from coordinate 58,962,504 downwards.
GGGCATAAGAAGGGATAAAACGATGTTACTCTCAAAAAAAAAAATCAATTTTTTCTGGTCTGCTACATACTTTGTAGACCCATTTCATTATAATATAAATGACTACACAGAATGTCAACCTAAAGTACATCTTGGCCCCAAAGCCCTTTTGGGTAGTCACATAAACTCTTCAGGGATTTCATAAGCCTCTAAACTGTCATTATCCACATACTAGCATGTAGGTACTTGAGTTTAAGTAAAATATAAAATCTTTCCAAGAAATCACAAAAGAGGTTAAAAGTGCCATGAAACTTCACTATAGTTAATGGTAAATGGACTCTCTCTCATCAATATCTTTCTATCTCATCTATTGAATGATTATTATGTTGGATTAATAATTCAATGATTATGCCTTCAGATAGCTTGGTTTCATAATAAGAAAGTTCACCAGTAAGTTGTAATGGATAATCATCCTGAAATTATTTGTTTAAATATTCAGCCTGATATTCTACATGACTCATTTATATCATAGAATTAGTAAGTGGCCTTTCCAAGATTCAGTATTTATAATAAATGAGATTGTTCTGGTATGAAACAACTTCTCATAAGTAGGTTAATCATTTAAACTAAACCACAGCATCCTACAGTGACTTTTCCTCTCTAAACTTCTATGATTGTAAGTCAGGCTAAATCATAGTATATGCTATAATTTATATATCTTCTGAGAACTACTAGGATCCTGAATCCTTAACTGATTTTCTGTCTTAGCCAAAGCTCATATGGTAAGATATGCAGAGGGTACAGGACAGACAATTGTGCAAAGCTTTGACCTCAGACTCCCTTGTAGAACATATAGTCATGGCAACTTGGGTGGGATGATTTTTGAGTCAGAATTATTTCTTTGGTGTTTGTGGCCCAAAGCCTTGACTACAACAATAATGAAAATCACTCCTTGCTCTATTTATTTATGCTTATATCTAGCATCTTTTCACAGTTTTTTTTTTGTTGTTGTTGTTGCCTCCAAAACTTTAGCATATTGTTTTTTGTTTTTTTTTACTTTACTCAATTTTTTTCTTTTTTTCATAGAGGTGAGACTCACCTGATTTGTTTATTGATGACTGTTACCAGGTAATTGCATAATTTTCTTCTTGTCAAAATACATCACACTTTAAAAAATATCCAATTACATGTCAATAAATGTTCACAAAATTACTTCAATATTTTGTCCTCTTTATTTCTCAATAAATGATTAATTTTTCCAAAATAAAATTTATTTCAGATTTAGAATTAATTTAGATTTAGTCCACTTTATATAGAAGAAAAATCACTATTATTTTACAGATTAAGTAACTGAAATTTTAAAAAATAAAATAAGTTTTCCAATGATATTTACCTAGCTAATGGCAAAGAAAAAAATTATGTTAAAACTACGCCGCACGTTGGCCATAACATTGAATGGAGACATATTTAAGGCACATGTATGTTCCTTGGTCTCTAGGGGGATGCAAAACCCTGATACCACCAAAAGAACTGTATCATTTGTTCTGGTTTTATTGACAGTTTAAATCTCTGCTTGATTTGTTCTTCATTTGTGAAATCTGGATTTAAGTGCATCTGAACATTTTCATAGCTTAGCTTCCAAGTAGATATCTGTTTAGGATCAACCACATATCAACTATCTAGCAGCTGTGAATTAAGCTGACCTTAGGGTTAGAATCAGATGACCTTAGGGTTAGAATCAGATTTCCCTAGTACTCATGCTTTCCAGATGGTTATTTAGCAAACTGGGACATTTCTTGGTCCCTAGGAAATAAAGTATGTTTCTAACTACTATCAAACCTATTTTGGAATTGTAAGCTCTTGATAAAATTCCATTTTGGCTCTTTGTTCTATTACTTAACATATCAGTTTTCACAGTCCTTCAGAGTTACAGAATAAATTCCTTGCTGAATAGAATAAATGGGGTGTTTTTTTTCTTTTATTTCTGCACTCAATTATCAGTCAGTGTTCTCACAGGACTCTGATTTAGTGAAAAAAATTATTAGTCTCTAGAGCCAAAGAAAACATGTGACTGAATTGCAGTTAAATGCTTGATGTTGCAAACTAGAAATGTGCAGGAAGAACTGGGGGATCAAAGTGCAATATTTCTTGAAATTAAATTGTCTGTATTAATAAACATTGTTGTATAACAATAATTAAAATGACACTTTTTATTAACAATTTTAACAAATACTCCTCTGCCTCTTCTATGTGCCAGCCCTATTTAAGAAATGGCATTGCTCAATAAACATGGAGCCAATGGTTACCTGTAAAGTTTGTGTTTATTTACAAATCTCAATCTCCAAACAATAGTCTCCATCCTCTCTGTCATATTTCTCAGAGACCATATCTATATTACTATACACTTCGCATGAATCATACAGGCTTGATAATTTCTCAACTTTCTAATGTCCAGACAACAATGCACAAAATGTACCTGTCATCTTAGAGATAAGCATGATGGACATAGAGAGAGGAGATAAAATATAGTAAAGATTTAATTTTAAATACAAATTTTTTCTTCAGCAATATTATTTTATGATGGTCATTAAACTGAATCAATGTATTTTATATAGTTCTTTTTAAATTTTAAACTCTTCATTTTTCACTGTATTATTTTTGAATTTTACAAGAACCAGAGATGTACACAGCACATAAATAATATTCCCATTTTACATGTAGTATTAGCAAATTTATACAGTGCCTAATATGTTTCTGTTTAGTATGTGTTTAGTATTTTCCTGTACAAAGTGTGCTATGTTGATAAATTCATTTAGTCTTTAAAACTTCAACTCTGAGGAAGTTCTATTATTAGCCCTCTTCACGTTTAATAAGGAAACAAAGGCATAGAGAGCAGGTAACCTCTCAACATCCCACAGCTAGAATGGTAGAACCAGAATACAACCTCGGTAAACTGACTCCATAGATGTCCACTGTAACCTTTGTATTGTACTGACTCTCACATCACAAAGTAAGGATATTAGGGCCTCATGAAAATGTGATTTTTTATCACACTGCGATATAAGCAGTAATAATGAGCTCTTGTCTCCTGATTCTCATTAGGAAAGACTACAAAGCTTAATAAGCGTATTGCAAAGTTCTTAATAAAGATCAGTCAGTGTTTTTCTCAAATCCAAAAAAGCGTCTTAATTTCTAGATGGGTATCATTCTTTTGATCAAGGAAATGCCATTCAGGAAATTGGGACCTAAACAGCAAATATTTGCAATGGTAGAGTATGCATTTGTGGATACATGATATGTACGAGTAAAACTACAAAAGCTAAACCCTAGTTAAAAGGACTGAATTGATTTATTTTTTAACAAAGATTTACTGAATTCCTACTTATACCAAGCATGCTTCTTTGCGTTACACTATGTCAGTAGACAAAAGATCCTGCCTTTGTGTAGTCTATAGATAAGCAAATGGAGGGATATAAAAAAAGGAAAATAAAACAAAACCACAGGAAATAAGGAAATTGTAAGGCAGTAGGGGTTATAGAAAAAAGAAAATGTCAAGTATGGTAACAAAGAGTCTGAAATTCAACATGGCTGATGGTAATGGAATGGCTATAGTTTTTATCAGGGTGTTCAGATTTGGTCTGACAGTTGAGCGAAAATTGTAAAGAGGTGAGAAAAGCAGTCATGCAATTTTCTGGGGGAACAACATTGAGAAAATAGGAACAACTTACTAAAACCAGTGGTGATAACTGGCATATTCAAGAAATACCAGAATGACCAGCAGAACCAGTTAAGTAATTTATGTAAAATTAAAATGTTAAAAATATTAAGAGTTTAAAGATGGTGACAAGGGAGAATTAAAGTGTGGGGTCCATTTGAGCGAGGAGCCCTATATGATGACATAGGTTGCATGCCCATGAAGCTGTCACTGTGTGGCCAAGTGACTGACTAGGGAGATGAGATTAGAAAAATGAAGAGAGGCCAGATCTTGTAGTACTGTACAACTAGGGCCATGGAGACAGCTTTTGCTTTTACTCTGAGTGAAGTGGGGAGCTACTGAATGGTTTTGAGTAAAAGAACAATATGTTTTGATTTATAGTTTTAAAATGACCTCTTCTGCTGCTATTTTGAGAATGGAATATACATTAGCCAGGGTAGAAGCAGGGAAAAGTTGCATTAATAACTAATAATTGTTTGGGTTGGATAATAATGCTTTAAGAAACTAGATATTTCTTTGCAATGAACTTAATAGCTCTAACTTATATGTGTAAGTGTGAATGTATATATAGTGGTATGAATGTATATTAAGAGAACTGGTTCAAATTAAAAGAGAACATTTCAGTTTTATGTAAATTGATTGTAAGAGATAAAAATAAAGTTAATTATGGAAGAGGGTTAAATATTTGAAGTTAGAGCATTATATTCAGGGTAAACTTCCAGATATGGAAATCTCATATTAGATTTTAATTGTGTCTGTAGTCTGAATATACATTTTAAAATATCTAATAAATGAGAGCATATGAGTTGTCATTGGAAGTAACTGTAAACTCGAGATAATCATATATGGAAAGATTTTTGGAGATTACATCCTGTGAAAAAAGGTGTGTGTGTGACTCTTAAAGGTATTGCTGAGCATTAACACTTGCCTTAGCTCTTACTTCATGCATTCTAAATGATACCTTTGTAATAATAATTTGATTATGCTAGTTTCAGAGTTAAACTAAGCACTTTTGAGTATATGTATACATTCTGGGATTTTAAAACTTAGATTTACAGAAAGTCAAATGTTAAAATGCTGAAAACATAAATAATTCCTCCTTTAAATATTTTTGGCAATCTTATATGCATTGGATGTTGAAATTCTATTATTATAAAGTGATAAAAAGTCCAGAGTTAATTACAGTAAACAATTATTCACATAAAATTTGAAGAGTTTATTACTTTCAAAAGCAATAAAAAGATGGCTACATACAAAGAATCTACCATCTCTGAGAATTTACTATCAAAAATAGGTCAGGTTGGGATTCTGGAAAGATGGATGCAATGATTGGATGGTTGGTGAATCTCCTCCAATATCTTAATTTAAAAAAACTAACCAACTACCCAACCAACCAACGAAATCAAAACACACACACACACACACACACACACAAAGCCAGATTAGGATAGCAAAACCAAAAGCCCCATGGAAAATATCTATATAAAATCAAGTGACAAAATCGTTTCAGGAACTCAAAAATACGTGTGTGGAGTCAAATCTACAAGACCCATGGGAAATCAAAAACTGCAGGAGGGAAAGTAGAGAGAAAGCACTGAGCTCTTATAGCCCTGGGACCTGAGGAATCCACAAGTCACCATAGATATTCACTGCCAAGCATCCCAGTTCAAACTGAGAAGAGCATCCGAAACTGAGAGGGAATTTTCAGGAACAAGTTTGATCATCTTATGAAAATAATGGAGAAAAAAATCTCTAGAGTGATAGATGGAGCACCATATGAAGGCCCAAAATGCCTGTCTAAAAAAATACAGGAACACTAATCTCACTTAAAAATGAGCAACCAATAAATACTTTTGGTTGAATTCCATAGAGATTAGTACAGAGAAATAAAAGAATAAAAAGCAGAGTAACATCCCTAAAAAAGTGAAGGTGTAACAGAAAGACCTGCACACAAAATAATTTTTTAATATAACCTAATATTTCAAATTGAGTTAAAATTAATACAAAAGTAATAGGAGCTCTGAAAGAACAGCTTAAATCAGAAATAGAATAAAATAAAAAAATATGCTTGAGAAAATAAATGAAATGTATATGAGAGGAAATAATTAGAAAATTTTTAGAAAGTCATCTCAGAAATAAAGACTGAATTGGAAGAAACAGAAATAATTATGAATAATGCCATAAGAAATATAAAATGTAGAAAAAAGGACATTTGAAATTTTTAAATGAATGTAGAAATAAATCAAATGGATTTGAGAAAAGTCATTAGATATAGAAGATAGGCCAAGATAATCCAACATAGCTAAAAATAAGCATCACCAAAATGAAAACCAAGCAATAGAGCAGAAATAAAAATTTTAAAAATCATTGAAAAAAAAAACTACTGGAAACTTAGTATTGCACTATTACAGCTCATAAATGAGAAAATCAACACAGAATGACCCATACATTTATATATCCTAACAAAAGTATTGGCTTTGAGTAAAATGAAAAAGAAAAGAACTATTTGGGCATTTAGGTAGACAGTTTATATAATGTATAAGGGAAAGAAAATCAGTTTGTCATTAGACTTTCTGACAATACTTAATACTGTCATACAATTAAATAACATAGTTAAGATATTAAGCCAGTATCTTATATTCACTCAAACTGGCCAGAGATAACTAGTAGAACCATATAAAACTCATGAAGAGTTTTTTTCTATAAGTTCTCTTTTAGGAATTTAGTAGATGCATAATTACCTACAATTAATTAAGAGGTTATTCATATATTTTAATAGGTAATGGTTTTATCAAATTTTTTATAGTATTTGGATTTCTTGATACATTTAAATAGTACTTTAAGACAGGGCTATCTCAGTGAAATAAACATGTCATTTGCAACTATTTAAGGTTTTAATAAAAATATTAGATGTCTTTCTAAAATGTGCAAGAGAGTAGATATTTATTCAATAAATATTTAATTATGTGAAGTTTTTTTGAAAATCATTGTTCCTAAGAGCCCGAGGCAGTAGTGGAATAAATAATTTAACATGGTTAAAATAGAAAGGAGGTAAATTTTAGTCTGTTACAATTACCTAGGTAGAAGATAATTGTGGCAGTGTTCCTGGAACCTCTGATATACATGGAGAAGAATCAAATTATTTTAAAGAAAGAATTACTAGGATTCAGTGATATAAAGAACATAAAAAGATTTTTAAAAACAAAAATATATCAAATATGACCAAGTTTTCTAGAAAAGGAATCTAGAAAATCATCTGAAAAAAACTCATTGACAGAATTGGGTTAGCTGGAAAGCAAATGTATGTTGGAGGATGATATGGAGGAGTTAAATTTTGCATATAGTGAGTTTGAGGTGACGATCAACAAAACTTTTTGCATATACACATAACAAGTTTGGACTATAGATATAAATGTGGGGTTAGTTTTAGAGAAATAAAAGATGATAATGTAAACTTAGGCAAGGATTCCAAAAGACTAAATGAAGAAAATAAAGCAGATTTCTAAAATGAAGTAACTTCCTATATTTTTAGCCAACTGCATTTTTGTTTCTAGCAGTAAGGATTTGCTGAAAGATGGGGTGATGTTAGAGGATATAGATTTGAAATATGTCTTAGATTACTAAGTGTCTAAGTAAGTCATTCTTAACAAATGAAATTTTCATCAAGGGTGCTGCAGGCATATCATATGAACGCCCAGTTCTCAATTATATTTTAACTTCTCAGTTTACAATAAAGTTATAATGGGATTGTCAGATGGGGAGGAGGGAAATGCATCCAAGTATGTACACTTCTTTATCTTTGTATGTCGAGCTAAAATGCTATATATATATATATATATATATATATATATATATATATATATATATATATATATATATATATATATATAACAGCATTGTCTATTTTATAAGAAAAAGTAAGACAACAGCCCAAGGCTGTGTCAAACCTATGTCAAAACAAACTGATAAATTCCGTATGAGAACAGCAAACTTGTATGCTTATTTTAAATAATTATACTTGAATTTTAATATTTTCTCTTAGGCGGATTTCTAATGAGCTAAAACACCTAGTTAATAGTATAACAAATTTTAAATATCGTATAAAAGTTTACCTTATTAATTTCTCTGCACATGTCAAACTTTGCAGTATTTAAACATATTGTGCTAGGTGGGTTCCATGTTCAAAATTTTTGATTATTTGAAATATTCAGTCATATTATATGACAGCCTGTTTTCTGAATCTATGAGCAAGTGAGTTTTAGTTATGACAATATTATCATCAGTTGGAATGTTTCTATTTTTAAAAAAGTGAATCATATTACTTAAGAATGTAATCAAAAAGTAGATTGCAAAGTTCCATTCTAAAGGGAGGAAGTCCGTAAAGTTTTACAGTTACATAGGCTGCAATGTAGACTGTAAAATCTCCCCTTCCATACTCAAATTGAAACAGTATTTACCAAAATATCAGAAAGACATGAGCTATCATTTGGTCTAATAACAGGATATATGAGGAAAATTAACTGTTAACTTCCTCCCAGAGAAAAGAACATGACTTGGATAAATCAATTCCATCTATCTATCTATCTATCTATCTATCTATCTATCTATCTATCTATCTATCTATATCTATCTATCTAAAAGTCCATCTGTATCTAACTACCTATGTAAATAATATATCATGTCCACAAATTTTATTAATTTCTATAAGAGCATACATGCAACTTTATTTACTTTGAAATTATTTTATCTATAACATTGAGATTGTTTTTTAATAAAATAACCAGCCTCAGGACTTCCCTGGTGGTGCAGTGGTTAAGAATCCACCTGCCAATGCAGGGGACATGGGTTCAAGGCCTGGTCCAGGAAGATCCCACATGCCATGGAGCAACTAATCCCATGCACTACAACAACTGAGCCTGCGGTCTAGAGCCCATGAGCCACAACTACTGAACCCATGCACCACAACTACTGAAGCCCGTGCGCCTAGAGCCCGTGCTCCGCAACAAGAGAAGCCATTGCAAGGAGAAGCCCACACACCGCAATGAAGAGTAGCCCCCGCTCGCCACAACTAGAGAAAGCCCACACTCAGCAATGAAGACCCAACGCAGCCAAAAATAAATAAATAAAATAACCAGCTTCAAAGCTATCTTTAACTAACATGCCAGATAAAATATTATTTTAATAATTCTCTAAAATCTCTGCTCCTATATACATGAGAATATGTACAGAATTATAATTTTTATCATGTACATGTGGCCTCCTCTTTGTCAATGGATTCTTTGCTCATAACTAGAGCTTAAATTTCAAGAGAGCAAGAATGTGAAGGGAGTGAAGGGTGGTAAGAAGCATTTTATTCACTCATTTAGGTGGTAGATTGAGGAGCAGTTGGAAGCTGGGAACTCCCAGTGATGTAAATACCTAGAAATACATATAGTTTTCTAAACAATTCTCCATCCTTTTAGTTACTGTTTTTCTGTTCTTCCACATAGACCAGGATTTTTGTGTTCATAATTTTCCATTTTGGGTGAATCAGACTCAAGAGAGACCTGTTAATATAAGACTAAATTTCATTAATAGATGAGATAAAGAGAAAGACACTGTGGAGAACTGAGTTTTTCAAGATCCAACTAAGTGTTAATATTATACATGAGGGTCTAAAGTTGTAAGATCTGCAGATTCCTCAATAGAAATAGGAAGTCTGAATTTTTAAATAAAATGAGGAGTTTTAAAACATTAATTGTTAAAATCAAAGAGAATATTTTAAAAAGCATAATTCACTCATTTATGAATATATATGTATATTTTGCATCTGTATTACAATTTCCACCTACCACCTTAATAGATTTTTCTCTTACTTTGAAGCAAGACTTTTAGAGCCAGGAATTTTTATTGCTATATACAAAAGGAAAAGCAAATACAGCTACAGAGGCATTTTCCTGCTTTTGGCCATGATGTTATAAGTAGTACTGAAATATTAGCCCTCTCAAGATTAACACCTATAATTTTTGTTTATCTGAAAATGTCTTCTGATGGAATTCATATGTGAAGAATGTTTTCACTGACTATTCAATTGTGGTTTGACATTTTTTTCCTTTCCATGCTGCAAAAATGTCATGTCAGCATCATAAACAAATACACATTACATAAGATATTAAAGTTGTTTAGGTTGAAGAAATTGAATTGCAGGAAGGAATAAAAAGCACTGAAAATGATCACTATATGGTAAATATAAAATATTTTATACTTTTCTTCTCTTAATTTTTTCTCTTAATTTAGTCTTTCAAACAATAATTATAACAACGTATTGAGGATTTCACAATGTGTGTAGGGATATATATAATAAAAATTACACATTGGAATGGGGGTAAAAGGAATTATATGGTTCATTTGCAGTCTTTTTCATTTTATGTGAAGTGGTAAAATATAAACTCTAATAGTCAATGATAAGTTTAAAATGCGTATTATTGATATAATCCCTAGATAAGCCGTGATATCCAAGAGAAAGCAGGAAAGGGGAAAAAAGATTAGAAAAATTGGAAAAAAAAATTAAAAACAATAGAAATAAATTGAACCATATTAAAAACTAAAAATAAAATCAAAGTAAAATAAATGTCTAAAAAGTCCTGTATTTACTTAAAGATATTCAATTTGTAATTAAAAGTTCTCCAACCAGGATAACACTGGCCCATGTGAATTAACTCTAAACATTTTGAAACATTATAGAAGAAATAAAATCTTAAAAGAATTCCTTCAGAAAATGGGGAAGGAAACACTTTCCAGCTCCTTTTCTGAGGCCAGTACAACACTCAGTGTTAAAACTGATCAATAAAGAAGTAAACTGATCAAGATAATAAAAGAAGTAAAATTACAAGCCCAGGTGCCTCATAAATATAAATACAAAAATCCTAAGGAGAATATTAGCATACCAAATCAGTAACATATAAACTAAATTGACATCATGACCAAGTGGGTTTTCCCCCAGGAAAGGTACTTTAATATTGAAAAAATCAAACAAAGTAATTCACCAAAATAAAAGAGAAAAGAAAATGATCATTTTAATAGATACAGAAAAGCATTTGACAAATTCAACATTAATTCATAATATAAACTGTCAACAGAGGAAAAAATGTTCTTTATCTGATAAAGAGCATCTATAAAAAACCCACAGCTAATATACTTATTAGTGAAATTGAATATTTCAAATGTCCTAAACTTGGGAACAAAGCAGGAATGTCTTTACTACCATTTGTAGTCAACATGTCACGACTGTAATGGGTGTCCTTGACTTCACTGAAGCAAAAAAAAAAAAAAAAAAAGATTAAAGACTGGAAGAGAAGTAGCAAAACTGTCCCTAATTTCAGGCATAATTTTTTGTGTGCGTGGAAACGTCTACAAAATTCATTAAACTACTACTAACACCTACATGCAAATTGGCATGGTTGAATGATAGAAGGTAATTAGACAACAATCAATTGAAATTCTATATATTAGTTTCAAACAACAAGAACATTAGAATTTTTAAAAAGGGCCACTTGAGAAACATATAAAATAATATTTAGGAAGAAACAACAGATTGCATGTCCTCTACATCAAACATAATGAAATTGTTGAAAGAAATTAATGGACTAAATAAAGTGCTACATATGTTCAGGGATGGGAAGATAAGATACTGTAAAGATGTCAATTTCATACAAATCAATTTATAGACTTAGTGCAATCTTTACCCACAGTGGTTTTATTGATATAATTCACATATAATAAAATCCATCCTTAAAAGTGTAGAATTCTGCAGTTCTTGCTCTAGGAGGTGGCATCCAACCACAAAATGTAATTTTAGAACATCTTTTTCACCTCAAAATGAAACCCTATACCCAATAACAGCCATACCCTTCCACCCACATGCCCCTGGAAACTCATAATTTACTTTCTGTCCCTATGTATTTTCTTATTCTTGACATTTCCTAAAAGTGCAATCATACAATATGTGGTTCTTTGTAAATGCCTTCTTTCACTTTGCAAACATTTCAAAGTAAATGCACATTGTACTATGTATAAGTGCTCTGTTCTTTTTGATTGCTAAATAGTATCCAATTGTATGGGTATACCACATTTTTTTTTCATCAGGTGATGGATATTTAGGCGTTTCTATTTTTTAGCTATAATGAATAATACTACTTTGAAAATTCATTTTTTGTGGCAATATATATTTTCATTTCTCTTCAATATATATGTAGAATTTAGAATTTCTGGGTCATTTGGAAACCCTACATTTAACATTCTGAGGAACTGCTAGAATGTCTTCCAATGTGGCTGCACCATTTAACATCCCAACCAAATAAACCTATCTAAGGAGACAAAAGACTGTAGGCGGAAAATTATAAGACTCTGATGAAAGAAATTAAAGATGATACAAATAGATGGAGAGATATACCATGTTCTTGGGCTGGAAGAATCAACATTGTGAAAATGACTATACTACCCAAAGCAATCTACAGATTCAATGCAATCCCTTTCAAACTACCACTGGCATTTTCACAGAACTAGAACAAAAAATTTCACAATTTGTATGGAAATACAAAAGATCCCGAATAGCCAAAGCAATCTTGAGAAGGAAAAATGGAGCTGGAGGAATCAGGCTCTCTGACTTCTGACTATACTACAAAGCTACAGTGATCAAGATAGTATGGTACTGGTATAAAAACAGAAATATAGATCAGTAGAACAGGACAGAAAGCCCACAGATAAACCCATGCACATATGCTCACCTTATCTTTGATAAAGGAGGCAAGAATAAACAGTGGAGAAAAGACAGCCTCTTCAATAAGTGGTGCTGGGAAAACTGTACAGCTACATGTAAAAGAATGAAATTAGAACACTCCCTAACACCATACACAAAAATAAACTCAAAATGGATTAAAGACCTAAATGTAAAGCCAGACACTATCAAACTCTTAGAGGAAAACATAGGCAGAACACTCTATAACATAAATCACAGCAAGATCCTTTTTGACCCACCTCCTAGAGAAGTGGAAATAAAAATAAACAAATGGGACCTAATGAAACTTAAAAGCTTTTGCACAGCAAAGGAAACCATAAACAAGATGAAAAGACAACTTTTAGAGTGGAAGAAAATATTTGCAAATGAAGCAAGTGACAAAGGATTAATCTCCAAAACATACAAGCAACTCATGCAGCTCAATATCAAAAAAACAAACAACCCAATCCAAAAGTGGGCAGAAGACCTAAATAGACATTTCTCCAAAGAAGATATACAGATTGCCAACAAACACATGAAAGAATGCTCAACATCATTAATCATTAGAGAAATGCAAATCAAAACTACAATGAGATATCATCTCACACCGGTCAGAATGGCAAGCATCAAAAAATCTACAAACAATAAATGCTGGAGAGGGTGTGGAGAAAAGGGAACACTCTTGCACTGTGGGTGGGAATGTAAATTGATACAGCCACTAGGGAGAACAGTATGGAGGTTCCTTAAAAAGCTAAAAATAGAACTACCATACAACCCAGCAATCCCACTACTGGCATATACCCTGAGAAAACCGTAATTCAAAAAGAGTCATGTATCAAAATGTTCTTTGCAGCTCTATTTACAATAGCCAGGACATGGAAGCAAGCTAAGTGTCCATCAACAGATGAATGGATAAAGAAGATGTGGCACATATATGCAATGGGATATTACTCAGCCATAAAAGAGGAATGAAACTGAGTTATTTGTAGTGAGGTGGATGGACCTAGAGGCTGTCATACAGAGTGAAGTATGTCAGAAAGAGAAAAACAAATACTGTATGCTAACACATATATATGGAATCTAAAAAAAAGAAAAGAAAAAAATGGTCAGAAGAACCTAGGGGCAAGACGGGAATAAAGATGCAGACCTACTAGAGCATGGACTTGAGGATACGGGGAGGGGGAAGGGTAAGCTGGGACAAAGTGAGAGAGTGGCATGGACATATATACACTACCAAACATAAAATAGATAGCTAGTGGGAAGCAGCCGCATAGCACAGGGAGATCAGCTCAGTGCCCTGTGACCACCTAGCGGGGTGCGATAGGGAGGGTGGGAGGGAGGGAGATGCAAGAGGGAAGAGATATGGGGACATATGTATATGTATAACTGATTCACTTTGTTATAAAGCAGAAACTAACACACCATTGTAAAGCAATTATACTATGATAAAGATGTTTAAAAAAAAAAAAAAATCCCAGCCAGCAGGGAATGAAGTTTCAATTTTTTCTACCTCCTAATGAATATTTATTATTATCTGCAATTTTATTTTAGCAACCTACTGCATGTGAAATAGCATCTTTTTGCAGTGAAGCTTTTCATTTCCCTAATGACTTATGATGTTTAGAATCTTTTCGTGTACTTATTGGCCATATATATATATATTCTTTGGAGAAATGTCTATTAAAATCCTTTGTCAAGTTTTAAAATTGGATTATTTTTAATTGTTGAATTGTAAAGGTTTTTATACATTCTGGATACCAATCACTTATCAGGTACATAGATTGAAAATACTTTTTTTCTATTCTGTGTTTTGTCTTTTTATTTTCTTGATGTGTGTTTTGAAGCAAAAACATTTTAATTTTGATGTTAATTTATCTTTTTGTTATTGTTGCTTGTGCTTTTTGTTGTCATAGCTAGGAACCCGTTACCTAATATAAGTGCATTAAGTTTTCAAAAAAATTTTTTTAAAGAAGATGTTGGGGGTAGGAGTTTATTAATTAATTCATTCATTTTTGCTGTGTTGGGTCTTTGTTTCTGTGTGAGGGCTTTCTCTAGTTGTGGCAAGCAGGGGCCACTCTTCATCGCGGTGCGCGGGCCTCTCACTATCCTGGCCTCTCTTGTTGCGGAGCACAGGCTCCAGACGCGCAAGCTCAGTAGCTGTGGCTCACGGGCCTAGTTGCTCCGCAGCATGTGGGATCCTCCCAGACCAGGGCTCGAACCCCTGTCCCCTGCATTAGCAGGTAGACTCTCAACCACTGCACCACCAGGGAAACCCTGCATTCAGATTTATGCCTATGTTTTCTTCTAAGAGTTTTATAGTTTTAGCTATTATATTTAGTTCTATAATACATTTTATGATACTTTTAATATGGTATGACTAGCATCCAGCTTTATTCTTTTGCATATGGCTACTCAATTTTCTTAGCACCAATAAAATTCCTTTCCTCCATAGTGAAAAACTTGGCTCTAATTATCCTCAATATATTCAATTTGCTCAATAATAGAATACACAGAATTTTCAGACTTCTTAACCCATGTTCCTGCAATAAACAGTTTCACCAGAGTTCAATATTTTTTTAGGTACAATTTACATATGGTAAAATGTACATATATTGAGGATACAATTCTGTGAAGTTTTATAAATACATACTCTCATGAAACCTACATACATATCTAAATAAAGAATATTTTCATCACCTCAGAATGTTCCCTAGGATCCTAGACTGAATACTAAAAGGCAATATCTGTTATAAATAAAGGAGAAGGAGGAGGAAAAGACCAGAAGGAAAAGAAGACCAGATTTAAGCAGTATAAGTCCAGATCTCAGTTTCTAAATACCAATCTCTACTAAAAGGAACAAAATTTCTTTAGAGGACGGTTGATTTCTACACTAGGACAGGGGAATAAAAGTTGAGCCAGTGAGCCTATGTTGTGTCAAAAAGAAATGAAGTATCAAGAATCATGGAGACTTGTCAGGAATTAGTGTGACAAGGTTCACAATGGCTAAATCTGGAACAACTTGAGCATCAAAATAAATATTTACTGAATTGCATCTTATTAAATGAAAGAAAAATCACTTAGACCACAATGACATAAAAAAATAAATGAATACATAAATGAATAAATGCAGAGAAGGGAAAGCATTTCCTCCCAAAACAATGACCAAAAAAATCAAATAGAAGGAATAAAGGAGTTAGAAAATTATTAGTAGGTACTAAAAATAAAAGGTAAAATTTGAGGAGAATACTTCCAGTTTTACCTCTAACATGTAGAAAGCTTGAAAGTAGTCATTTTCATCTTTACAACAAAAATACTTGGATAAACTGAAAGTCAGTTTTTCTTGGACCTATCAGAAAACAGACATGGCTAGACATACTACTACCCCCAAATCTGGAGAGACAGTCAAGTCCAAAGAGACACAGCTAACTAAGATCTGCTTAATTGTATCAGAAGCCATAAATTTGTAGAAATGGGATTTTTGGTAAATTGCTGGAGGCTCAGTGGGCATGAATGTGAGAGTGAGGAATTCCTCGAGGCTGGAGTTTTAAGAGGGACACATCACATTAATTTGATTTATGTACAGGAACCACACTAGATTCTTACAAAGAGTATCCAAGAAAAATCCCCTCCTGACTGTGGCGGGGGTGGGGGGGGGAAGAGTAATTACTGAAATAAACCCAAAATCTTCTCCACAACTGTCTACTGTCTAAAAGTGGAGATGTAATCAGAAGACTATAGAACTTCCTCTTTCCCCTCCTTACTACCACCACAACAGGGCTCTAGTGTAATAACAGTGGATTACAGATAGAAAAGCAGCAAGACCTTAATTCTCTCTGATGAAGAGTACTTAGGGAAGCCCCAAATCAACAGAAGAGATGTAACATGGACAAAAACATAATTTGAAGCCTCTGGCATCTATAGGTACAGCAAATATTCACGGAGCCCACTGCTAATGAGATGAACATAGATCCTCACATAACAGACCTATTTACCTCAGTTCCTATCAATTGATAAATGTTTGCCTTTCAAGAGAAAATTACAAGTTATGCCAAAACACAATAAAAAAAAAAGGCAGGCTGAGGAGACAAAGAAATCATCAGAAGTAGAATCAAACATGACACAGGCTTTGGAATTGCTAGATAGGTAATTTAAAATAACTATGATTAATTTATTGAGTTCTAATGAAAAAAGTAAACATGTAAGACAAATGAAGAAAGTAAGCAGAGAAAGGAAAAAAAAAAAGAACCCACATAAAACACTAGAAGTCAAAAACAACAAAACAACAAAATAAGTAAAATAAAAAATGCTTATGATGTTATGATGTACTTTACTAAACTTAACATGGCAGATTGGTAAGCTTGTGGATAGGTCAGTGAAAACTCATGAAACAGAAATGCAAAGAGAAAACACAATGGAAAAAAAAAAAGAACATCCAAGGACCGAGAACCGTGGGGTAGTTTCAGACTGTGTAACATATATATAATTGGATTACCAGGAAGGAAAGAAAAGTAGAAAAGAGTAGAAAACAATAGTTGAAGTAATAATGGACAAGAACTTTAAAAAATTAATGACAGATACCAAACCACAAACCCAGGAGGCCCGGAGAACACCAAGAAGGAAAATACAAGTATGTCCCCCAAGTATGTTCTCAGCTGAAAAAAAATCTAGGCTTACCTTGTTCAAATGGAAGAAGAACGAAGGCAGAGAAAATCTTAAATGAAGGCAGAGATGGGAGAAACTTTACGTATAGAGGAAGACGGATAAAAATGATAGCAGACTAGCAAGAAGAGAGTGGAGTGAAATATTTTAAGTATTGAAAGAAAAACAAACAAATACAAACATAAAATGTTTTATCTACCATTAAGTGTGTCTACCAACAAATGGGGAAAAATATAAAAAACTGGAGCATCTGAGTAAAAAGTATTTGGGAATTCCTCATTATTTTTGTACATTTTGGAAGTTTAAAATTATATCAAGTAATTTAAAACTAAATCAATATAAAGAGTCACCTCCAAATAAATCCATCTTTCCAACTCATGACCCCATAGGATTAGACAAAAAGGAATGTAGAGAACTAATTTTTTATTTGGCAGATTCCCCCAAAGTAAGGAATATGATCATGTATGTTAAACAATAGTGTACAGTAAAGTCACTGCTGAGGTGAGAAGTACCTTGGCTAGAATTATGGCAACGTGGAAAAGAAGTTTACTTTTGGGGTTTGCTTGACTACTGTACCTATCTTTTCTTGCCACCAGCACTTCTGATATTATAGCCATACCCCAGAATACTGTAAGAACAAAATGAGAAAGTAGTGCTACATTTAAAATTCAGATATAGGCATACCTCATTTTAGTGTGCTTTGAAGATATTTCACTTTTACAAATTGAAGGTTTGTGGCAGCCCGGCATCAAGAAAGCCTATCAGCACCATTTTCCCAACAACATTTGCTCACCTTGTGTCTCTGTGTCAACATTTTGGTAATTTGCACAATATTTTGAAGTTTTTCATTATTATTATATTTGTTATGGTGATCTGTGATCAGTGATCTTTGATGTTACTACTACAACTTGTTGAAGATTAGCATGTTTTAACAATAAACTATTTTTTAATTAAGGTATGTACTTTTTTTAGACATAATGCTTTTGCACACTTAATAGGCTACAGAATAGTATAAACATGCAATTTATATGCACTGGGAAACCAAAAAATTTGTGTGACTCACTTTATTATGATATTCACTTTATTGTCATGGTCTGGAACTGAACCCACAATACCTCTAGTTAAGCCCAATTCTATTCTGACAAAAGGGGGAAAAAAGAGGAGAAAAATGTGAGGTATTAGTATGGAGGTTGGGAAAGTTCTCTGACTACTAGGTCACTCAGAATAACAAGAGGCACTATTACAGGGTAAGCTTTCATATTTGAGCAATAGTGTTAATATGTTTACATTCACCAAGAAATGAGATTAATTTACCTATTCCATAAGCACAAAATGAGTAAATATTTAACTTAAAAGTAAACTGTAAATTATACTATCACATTTATTGTATATAACTTTTTATTTTTATATATGGTCAAAATCCAAGTAATAAGAGTGATTTTCAGGCAAAAATAAGTTTTAAACTTGTGAAAAATTTTAAAAAGTTTGCATAAAGGAAGTTCCTGTAAGTGACAATTTCTATTTTCTTCTCATTTTGTAACTGGTTATATAATCAGAAAACCTGTTGATGTGAGCCAAAGGGACAGTTTATTCATACAATATAAATTATTTCTGAGTCACTTCATGCTTCTCCCTCTGCCATCCCTATTAGAGATAATTGGTATAATTCATGTATTCCTGGGAATCCTATGAACCTACAATTAACACTGCAATTATGACTTCAAATTTTCAAAAACCTTAATCAAATCTGAAAATCTCCCCCTATTCTGTACTTGATTCTAACTACAGATTGATTGCCTTTGTCATGACCTCAAAGGAGAATACAATTAATTGAAGGAATATGATTAGTCTGTTAATTAATGATATTTTTGTCAATTTAATGATTTTTACATGTATAGTTAATTAAGAATATAAACTGAAAATATCAAAATCTCTCAGAGCAGATACCAAGAATCCTCTCTATACAGAAAGCTGGGTTGCTGTTTGCTTATGAAGTGGTAGTGCACTAATCCATATGAATGTATCTATAATTTTTCCCTCAAGAAATCTCTATACTGGACTGTGAACTAAAAGGTGTGATATTTTTATTCATCTTCATATTTCCAGCATTTAGCATATTGTCTGACAAAGTATGTCTTGTGGACAAAATAATGGAAGGAAAGAAAGAAAGAAAGAAGTAAGAGAGAGAGGAAGGAAAGTGGTTGAGTGGGAGGGTGTGTCTTCTGAGGACAGGTAAAATCAATCTCATTTTTGAGGTAGTATTTTCGATATGAATAGCATAAATATTCCCAGGAATACTTGGTCAGTACAATCTTTAATTCAGGGTAAAACCAAGAACCATGTGATTTTGAGGCTTCTTCATACATAAGGTAATTTGAAGAGTAAAATCCTTTGTTTTTTCCCAATCTGATAATTCCAACATCCTTGCCATATCTGGTTCTGAGGCTTGCTGTGTCTATTCAAATTGTGTTTTTGCCTTTTGGCATGCCTTGAAATATTTTTTCTTGATAGCTGGACATGAGGTACTGGGCGAAAGGAACTATAGTAAATTGTGGTGGTAAGATGTTGGGGGAGGGGATTTTCCTGTAGTCCTATGACTAGGTCTCAGTCTTTTAGTGATCCTGTGCCACTGGACTGTGAACTTCACAAATAATTCTCAGTCCCCTCCTCACCCCACCTGACTTGGGTGGGATGGGATGGCTAGAAGTGTCTGGAGTTGGGTATTTACCTTCTCCCCATGAATGCTAGAGTTGGCTAGAAGTGGATATTTCCCTTCCTCTAGGTCAGTTAGACTATTTACAACAAACAAACAAATGAAAACACTGGGTTAATGTCTGGTAAAATATTTTAAGATAGCTATTTTTCCTTCCTCTGGCTGGAATCATGATGGGATTTTTGTCTGATATTCACTGTGAGAACCATGTCTAGCATTTAGAGGCAAAACACAAAATTGTAGGGGGCACTCCGAGAGCAGTTTCCTCTAGAGTTTTTAACTCTCAGAGTTGTCCACATTGAGCCTCCAGCTATCTGTCAGTTACAGTTTAGGTTTTCCTACACCAGCCCTGGTTCCCTGTGAGGTTTCTGCTCATGAGTTTGTGCTCCAGTACATTGCGATTCCCTGTGTTCACCTTTCTCTACAATTTTGAGGACATTGATTTCACTTCAGTCAGATCTAAGAGTTATGTTCTTTTAATGTATAAAAAATATAATTATTATTTTAATAAACACTATATGTAAAAACATATAATGTATCACACTTTGTTACCACTGTGTACACTTTATTATGTATTTTATGCATATATGTACTTCTAATACATATGCATATACATAATTCTAATTAAAGTTTTATGTAATTCTAATGAATATCAGAAAATATAACTCATATTTTAATCTAACAACATTCTATCTAATCTGTTAATCATGTTAGTCATATCACAATACACAAACCTCTTGGCATCCATAAAAATATCAATTATTCACCTCATAGCTTTGATACTCCTTTGCCTTTGATAACTTCAAATTTTAGAATTCTACATGGAATATAGATTTCTTTGAAAACTGAAGAGAAAATGAAAACAAAAAAGAGGGGATAAATTTTTGGTGTTTTGCAAGCCCTAGAGATCCCTAAGGTAATATTAGTTAAGATATTATATATTGTATTCACTCTGCTACCAATTTTTGCTTAATGTTTTTAATAGGTCTATGTTATTTAATAATAGATAATAACTTTTACTTAAGTCCTCCTATGACTCTATTTCTACATACATAAAGAGATATATGCAATTAAATTTTATTTTGTATGTGACAGTCATTGCTTCAAAATATAGTATAATTAAGCAGCATTTTCTCTTTTTTTTTTTTTGCGGTACGCGGGCCTCTCACTGTTGTGGCCTCTCCCGTTGCAGAGCACAGGCTCCGGACGCGCAGGCTCAGCGGCCATGGTTCACGGGCCTAGCCACTCCGCGGCATGTGGGATCCTCCCGGACCGGGGCACGAACCCGTGTCCCCTGCATCGGCAGACAGACTCTCAACCACTGCACCACCAGGGAAGCCCTCTTTTTTAAAAATAGTATATTTTCCAGTCCCAATCCACAACCACCTAGCTCTTTACTTGCCATTGTATACATATTACAAAGATACAGCAGAATTTTGTGTGTTTCTGTTTTTAAGTCTCTCCCCAAATAAATGTACATTCCCGAATAGTGATAAGAAATGAGAAACTTGTATCTCTCATCTTAAGTTTGCCATATCATTTATTTTCACCCTCTCATGATGAAGTGGTCATCTTAGACCTTGATACATTTTTCTCTTTGAAGGTAAACTGTCTCTTTATGAATTATTCTTTCAGTAGAATACATGTATATACACTTAATTATTCCTGTTTCTCGGTCTTTGATCATAATCTATGAAAGAGGAAAAACTTAGAGTACCTGAAAGTGGTGTTGTATTGCAAGTTAATTTTCTAAAACAGAATAGTCTCCCCTTAGACACAGCACATCCCTCTTCTTCTGCTCTAGATTATTTTGGGAAATGCCTGGCTGATTTCTTTTATCACCACAGTTTCCATTCTTTTCTGTATATTTAATGTGTGACAGGTAAGATTGGAAAGATGGAAAATATCAGCCTGAGGAATGGCTAGACATCTTAGAAAGACAAAAGCATTATAAAAATTTTAAATGACACAGAGATGAGTCGGGCGTAAAAAAAAATACAGATTAGAAAATCTGAGGTAATATTTATTTTTAGGTGTGATAATTGCTGGCTATCAGTATTAATTGAAGGTAAATATCATGCTAGAATGAAAAATAAATGCATTTTGTAAACTAACATGGAATAAACTGCAAAGCTCAAGTCAATTACCATCAATTTAAATGTATTTTTATCCTTTCTATTTTGTATGCCTTCAGTTCAAAGAACTCAAGATTACCTTTGGAGCTCACACAAAGTACTTTGTTATGAGGCATACATAACACTACTGGACTACATTACATAATATGCTATGTATCCAAGATTTTTTTCTAAATGTATGATTTTATTTTAGTGTAATTCTTATCTTCTATTGATGGCAAACAAATAATAAACCTCAAAATACATCTATCAAGTAAATAAGCTACAATTACTTAGGTAGTATTTGTTTATAATTTAAAAGATTCATCTTTTAATTCCTTCCAGTTTGACAGTTTGACAGCAAGCTATTGAAAATCTGATGTTAAGTGTAACTGATGCAGCTTTAAATAAATTCAACACAATTCACTATGAGCATAATTTGAACAAAGGTTACTTGTCTCATGATTGAAACAAAAGCAGTATGAGTTAACAACTCTCTACTCCAAATCCCTGAATATTGTTCTCCTTTGTAAAGCCTGGAGAGGAAAGAAAGATTTATGGGAGATAATCTATATTTTTCAAAAGACATCGTGTGTCACATTAATATTTAAGACATTTTCAAATGACTTTTTTATTCTTTCAATGAAATTTTATTAACTGCCCCATATATACAAAATACAATCTCAATTCTGAGGATAAGAAATGAACAAATTTTGGTCCATAGTCTCAATGTATAAAAAATATACAGACTAGTAGAGAATGAGTAATCACAGTGTAATTTAGTAAATGCTGAAAGGTCATGAATGCATGATAGGGGAGGGGCAAAAAGTTTCCAAGTTCACCTGGGTATAGTTGGGGCTGCTGGAAAAAAGATGTCACAAGAGATCATTACAGAACACATATTGGATACAGCATATTATCATGAACTACAACTGTTTGGTTTTGGATCATTTATGTTTTTAAGGGCTAAAAAATATTTAAGATAATCTCTTTGTCACTCCTTTTCATTTGATTTCATGTGTTGTGTTCCTAATGCTTTTAGGGATAAACAAATTACGCCAGTAGTTACACAAAACATAAAAACAGTGCATAAAAATCACCCTCTATCCTTTCTTTTCCACAGTGAAGCTATTCAGTATGTGACATGCTAATATTAGGAAAGCCAGATATCAATAAAGTGTCCCTCAAAAAACAAAGGGTTATTACTAATTGATTGGTTACACTTCGTTTTCCTATTCATGAATACAGAAAGTTCAGCATAAACATTACAGTTTTTTTATTTCAGCATTGTATAAACTCTTCCTTTGGCAGTGTATGTAGCAGAGGAAAGACTGTTTTTTAAACTTTTTAGATTTTATGCCCAGTTTTGCTGAATAATATTTTTTTCAGTGAATTAATTTCCTAAGAATTAACTGAAGCAATGGAGATACTTTGGATAACATCTTTACTTTCCTGATTACATATTTTTTATATAAGTAAATTGCTTATAAAAACAAGGAATTTCTATTTCCAAGACCATAATAAAAACTAAAGTAATTTTTACTGTTAGGTACAGTAAGATAATAATCTATATTGGACTTTTTCAAACTAAGTCAATAAAGGCTTATTAATTAGTGTATGTCCATACATTGTGTAGACTTCTGCCTTTGAAGATTAACTAGTATCTTTTATCTAATCAAAGTCCCTAAACTAAAAGGAAATTGTTTTCCATGAGATTATTTATTCAGTGTGGTTACTTGTAATTTGTACGTTAGGAAAATAGAGAGCCTTGTTGACACGGATTCTGAGGCACGGTCAGAACTTGTTTTGGGAGTGGGGACAGCAGCAGGATTGCTGTAATTAAGGAGCAGTATCATTAACTCAAGAAAGGAGAGAGGTACCTATTGTGCTATATATTGTGTGCTGAAGTGATGTACAACTTAAGTTCTGTAATAGGCTGGATTATCATGATTTCAACAAGTCCCTTGAGCCTTCTTTTCCAGTAGGCATGTTTGCTCTCTAGCGCTAATATAGTCAATAGCAATTAGTAAATGTCTTCAAATGCTTGGCTTAATTGTCCTGCCTGTATAAGAAACATGAATTCTGCTATTCAAACGATAACTAAAATTACTCAGATAATTGTTCTTTATCCACATAATTTTCATTTTTTTTTCTCACATTTGGAATTATTTAACTGGTACTAGTTAAAAATTATAGACAACATTTAAACTGAAAATGCCTTTGGATTCTTTTCTCATAATTATGTTGTGTGTCTATTTGTCGTTTACCAAGGTAAGTATATACTGGTAGTTCTTAAGCTTTATTGTGCACATTAATTACCTGGGAGGTTGTTATAAATGACTAATTCTTGTGCCTCATCCATAATTACTATTAGACTCACAAGGTATAGTCTAGGAATTTGCTTTGTAATAAGTTCCATAGGAAATTCCAATTTACATTTTTCAGAGATTACACGAGGCTGGTTACTAAAATCACCCCATTTTGTGCTTTTAGTTGCAATCTACCCATTTAGAAGTTTCATAAGTCACACAAAGGAAAAATATTTTCAGCATGAATCATCTTGTGCCTTAGTTTAAGGATTTTAAATTTAAATCTTGGTCCTCTCTGATTGTGAACGCAGTAAGCTACCATCACTGCCATCCGTCTATTTTTCTAGCTAACATCTGTGTGAAAATCTTCTTCCCACACTAGCAGCCTGTATGCCAGCCAGTCACAGAACGACCAAGTTTGGAATGCTATTCTTATATAATTGCTGCCTGTGGAACATGGCACTGCTGTGCAGGATGCTAGTTCATTAGTTATGAGTTAGAGTGGAACTTGAGCATTAAAACAAGAAACTCTTCGTTTTCTGCTTGAGCCTCTTCCACTCTCCTTGTATAGGAGGCTGAGTCCAATCACAAAATCAGGTGAACACACCCACCCAGAGCGTATTCACTCACTAGCAGCAGGTCATCTCCTTTTCTTCCTCCAACATAGCTCCATGGCCCTGCCAGCTGCAGAGCAAATGTAGTTCAGCCCCCTTGCATAGAAGAACTGATTTCTACCAAGTGGGAAATTGATGAAGATTGTGTGATTCTAGTCAATTTCACTCACAATGGGTAAGAAGTGCCTGTGCACAGGCTGGTGTGGCACTTCCAGAGCAGCTGCTGCTCTTTTCCTGGGCTTAGTAAAGATGCAGAAAGGAAAATGGAGCAGATAAAAAACAGCGAGGCAAATGTGCAAACCTATCTTATTTTCTATCTTTTCACACTAAGAATTTACTATATTTTCTCACTGATTAAGTTATTAAAAGATTTGCATGTAGTCACAGTTTTACCTAAGGTAATGCAATTCCCAAATGGTTTGTAAAGTTCCAAACAATACAGGATTTATTTTTAGTATGCTACACAAGAGGACACAGGTTTGTTTATATTTTGGGGGGTTATTTTTTAAAATATGCTTGTTTTTAGAATGACAGACCACCCACAAACCATGAGTCTTTTTTAAATATTGTAGATAAACATTTACTTCAATGCAAACACTTTCAGAAACTGGCCGAACTAAATGTCAAACCTGACATTTTCGCCTCAGATTTAGAACAAGAAAAGTAAAATCATAGACTATGGTTTCTGCAATTCTGTCTATCATCCCCAACCAACACAGTTATCTGCATACAGAGCTAACCAATTATCCAAAGTCACAGGAAGGGAAGTGGCCCTCTAGCCCCTTTCTACCTCCTAGGGATCTGCCATCTCTTCTGCATCTGCCTTCTTAGTCATGATACCTACCCCTTTCCCCTAGACTACAAACATGCTCAAGTCTTTCTCATGACAATGCACACACACTCACTTAGATTTTCCTCTCCATTACAGTTCTCTCTCTCCCTGGCTCTCTCTCTCTCTTTTAATTTTGGGACTAAATTTCTTCAGTCTAATGGTATGGTACTTTCATCATTTTCCATTCATTTCTTAATGCACTAACATCTATATATTTCTACTAAAATTACTCTGAAAAAGCATTTCAACTGGTAAATTTTATATTTCTAAGAACAGTAGACATTCTGTACTTTGTCACTGATTCACTGATTTTAATATTGTTGACCATATAATCTCCTTAATAATTTATAATATTAATTTCCTTAAAATAATTTGCCCACTGAATAATGTGATGTCACTCACCTTGCTTCCTCTTCCATTTAGACATTAGTACTCCTTCATCTTCCTTGTCTCCTCCTTTTCTATTAATTAAATTATGATATTTCCTGGAGTGCTTACCTTAGCTCTTTCCTCCCTACAAACATTCACATAGTTTTTACTATAAATGCTATGTTATTAACTACAAATATGCTACAAGTAACAAATTCCCCATTCATAGAATACCAACCTGGGCCTATTCATTTTTTCTCATTTTTGCCCCATCTCAAGGGTGTCTCCCTCCTCATTTTTTTTTTTTCTCTCTCAGGAAATATCAGCACTACCTATTCAATCACCAAACCTAGAAATCATAACAGCAATCTTGACTTCAACATTTCCCTCAGCTTGTATATTGAAACAAAATCATTCCAACGTGGTCTCAATATTTTCCTGACTCTCTTTTTCCTGTTTCCACTATGGTCCTTTCAACCCTCATTATCTGTTACATCACCTTGGTACAAGCGCCTCTTTGCCTGTAGAATTGAATCCAAATTCCTTAACATTGTTCTTAAAGCTTTCATGACAGATCCCCGACTATACTCCTTTCCTGCTTATCTCTAGCATGCTATAGTAAGAAGAAATCTCTTGTTCTTAGGAAACATCATGCTATCTCTAGCTTTCTTACTATATTCCTTTTTTTTCCTTCTCTGCTAATAAACTATCCTTTCTACACAGAAGTCTGTTATTCTTTCTTAGTTAGCTAATTCCCAATTTTGCCCAGCTATTCACCTCCAAGGATATTTCCTGAACCCTAGACTAAATTGAATTCTGATTCATGACTAAACAAAATAAAATGGATAACATTATGGATTTTTTGCCCCAAGGAAACCAAAATACAAAAATATTTATATTTATCACTACATATGTCTGTAGGAGAGAAGCAAATATCATCATTACCATTAAAAAATAATACTTTTTTAGCTGTGAAATCTCCCTTCCTTTCTCTAGCCCCTAAGTGGAATTATATTAATCTAAGATTTTATAAGATTTATCTGGAGCAGAAAAGAAAAGGACATTTCTCTTTCTCAGGAAAATACCTAAGAGTCTATAGTACCTTTAGGGTTCTGGTGAAAGTCATGACACACTCATCTGCATCAGGCTTCTGTGGCCAGGGTTTGGGCTGTGGATCTGAAAACAAAAATAAACTACATGAGTACAAATGTGTTTCAACAATTAGAATTAATATGCAGCATATGGCCATTTCACTTACAACCACAATTAGAGAATAAGAATTCATTGATTAATAGACAACAAATTAGGAAAATAATTTATTTTACAAAATCTTTTTTTTTCAGAAAGATGTTTAACTCTTTGTACATAAAAATGTTTTCAATGAAGAGTATTTGGTAACCACTAAATGAGTTTTTTTCACTATGATCTACAACCACATTCTGATCATATAAATGAGAACATTTAAAACTCTTTAAAGGGGACTTCTAGTATCAGAGCTGACCTATAAAGAACTTGACAGTCAACACTCCTGTCCTTACAACAAGAAAAAGATGAAAAAACTTAAAATCAAGGATTCTACTTGGACCCATCAGAGGGCAAATCAGCGCACCAAAATCTGTAGAGATGTGCTCATCCAAAGAGACACAGCCAAGATTTGGTTACCCGGAGCAGAGCAGAAGCTGTTTTGACAAATCACTCTAGACTGGGTGTGGATTTCAATTTGAGAGTAAGAAACTCCAGGGGGCAAAGCCAAGGTTAAGCTTTTATGTGTTTAACCTAGAGGATTCACACCAGGCTCTCATAATGAAGATATGAGAAAGATACCCTCTATGTCAGAGGAAGGGAAGAGTAATCAATGTAAATAATTCCTTGAGCCTTCTCCATAATAAAGGCTTACTCTCCAGGATAAAAGATTGCTACAGCATTATTCAAGTGAAAGGGCATTCCTTTCACTTCAACCTTCTTTAGCCTTTTTGTGTCACCTAAGATGGGAAGTAGTCAATAGGGGTCAGAACATCAAGGAAATAGATTGAGAAGAATGATGTCCATGAAAGGATCAGGAAGAAGAGAGAAAAAAAGCAATCACATTGGGGAAAAAAGTTGGGACAGTCACAATCCTCTGACAAAGGCTATTAAAACCATGAGATTTTATTAGATTTTAGAGATTTCTTTACCCACAGCCTTCCGCAATAATAGCATGGCTCCCGTATAATATCAAAGATTATAGCTGAAGGAATCAAGGAGGAGTTCTTAGAAAAGCCAAAAGTCAAGGTGAGACCCCTGGCCCAGCTGGCTGTGGGACCCTGCTTCTTGCAGTTGCTGTGGGCCCACTGGTGGGTGGGGCTGACCCCAGGCACTAATACGCTAAGAGGGAGGATTCCAAAATGGCACTTGTCAGCATCCATGTCAGCACGATAGAATGAGGTCCCCAAAAATGTCTGCCTCTGGCATCTTAGTTCCCAGGGGAAATCCAAGCTGCCTCTTGCCTTTGTGGGAGGGTCTCCAAGATCAGTAAGTGAATCTGACACAGGTGCCTTTCAAACTACTACCTTTGTGCCAGGACTCAGAGCATGTGAGATTTTGCATGCACCCTTTAAGAGCAAAGTCTCTATTTCCTATAGAGCTCCACTTCTCCCAAATGTAAGCCCCACTGGTTTTCAGAGTTTGACTTTCTGGGGGCTCTTCTTCCTGTTGCAGGACATTCAGGCTGGGGAGCCTGATGTGGGGGTCTGTCCCCTTGCTCCTGTGGTTGTGACATCCCCCCCATTTATGAGTCACCAACCTGTGTGGTGTGCCTCCTGACAAGACCACATCTCTGTCCCTCTTACCCATCTCATTGTGGCTCCTTTTTTATATTTTTAGTTGTGGAAAATGTTTTCTGTGCATCCTCAGGTCATTCTCATAGGTAGTTGTAACTCTGTAAATAGTTGAAACTTTGGTGTGCCCATAAGAGACGGTGAGCTCAGGGTTTTTTTACTGCACCATCTTGATCCCTTCCTCATAAAGTCAATCTTTAAGGAAAATAAGAATTGTAGTTTATATTTCTCAAAGCTGATGATTAAATAAATGTATAAGCAGCCTACGGTATTTAATAAAAGTATTATATGAAAACACAAAAAATATAGGCAGAAAGAATATGGTGGCTATAAGTAAAAGCCAGAAACAAAATTAAATGTTCCTCCCTTTAACAGTTTCTTTAAGAGCAGGCCCACTATTTTTCTGAGTATTGATCCAGTAAAACACAATTTGGAAATCCTTTTCTCTAACAAAATGTATTTCAACCACAAGAAATTTCAGTTACTGAGTATTGGTGAGAACATCAACTTTTGCTGTTTCATTGAGGAAACTATCACAGCAACCCACTGGACCTTGTTTGCATCAAAATTCTTATTGGTAGAAAGTAGTTACTTCAAGATAATTATACCACAGTATATATTCAAGTATCTTTTCTCTTAACTAAATTTCTTACATAGGGAAAAACAATATAGAAAAATAATGTTGACATTGCTGTCTAGTTTTGAATATAAATCCCTCAGGAAAATATTTTCTATTCTAGTTAATCTTCCTTTAGTAGTACTCATAGTCTTCTGTAGTGGAAAATGATCTGACTTACTTTTCAAAAACAAATAAGACTGTTAAATGAAAAGGGATATACCACATAAAATTTTAGTTATTTTTTCCCCATTAAAATGTTTGCAAAGAATTAGGAAAACTCTGGGCTTCTCATTTCAAATATGAAAAGTAAGGGAGCTTAGGGATGTAATTAACATAAATGTAAACTGATTTCAGCAGTATTTTCCTTACAGAGATCTTTTTCTGTGACTAGGAATACACACATTTTATTAAGGGGGATGTCTGAAGAATAACTGTTTTGAGCTAATAGCTATTTTGACTGAGATTCTGTAAGTGAGAATAAAATTGAAGGCTTATTTGTTCATTTATATACACATAAATTAAAAATATTTATTGAAACCTATTTTGTGTAGTAAGTTATGAGCTGGAAATACCTCATGTTATTTAAAATTATGTCAGTAAGTGTTTTGTTCATGACAAGCTATTCCACAAAAATTGAGTACCTACTTAAGGTAAAGTATACTTTTATATTGAGGCTATAAATAAAAATTACACCATTCTTAAAGACCTCACAATTTATTTGTAAGATTATTTTAATATTTTACTTTTTAGAGGAGTTTTTGGTTTACAGGAGAATTGAAGGAGGTTCAGAAATTTCCCATATATCCCCTGTCCTTACACCTGCATAGCCTCCCTCATTATCAACTTCACAAAGAGCTTGCACAACACATCAAAAATAAATAAATAAATAAAACAATCTGATTAAAAAATGAGCAGAGGATCTGAATAGGAATTTTTCCAAAGAAGACACATAGATGGCCAACAGGTAAAAGAAAAGATGCTCAACATTACTAATCATCAGGGAAATGCAAATCAAAACCAGTGTGAGCTATCACCTCACACCTGCTGGAATGGCTATAATCAAAAAGGACACAAATAAATGTTAGCAAGGATGTAGAGAAAAGGGAACCCTCATACACTGTTGGTATACAAGGAAATGTAAAATTGTGCAGCCACTATGGAAAACAGTATTGAGGTTTCTCAAAAAGCTAAAAATAGAACTCCCATATGATCCAAAAGCTAAAAATAGAACTACCATATGATCCAACAATTCTACTCCTGGGTATATATCTGAAAATAACTAAAACACTAATTTGAAAAGATACATGCATCAATGTTCATAGCAGCACTATTTACAATAGCCCAAATATGGAAGGAACCTTAGTGTCCATCAACAGATGAACGGATAAAGAAGATATAATATATATATTATATCTTGTCTATTGACAAGATATATCTTGCCCGTTGTATCTTGTCTGTGTATCTTGTCTGTTGACATGCCGTTGTGTGAGTGACTTATACAATAATATATCTATTCATGACCATTTGTGTTGATTCCAGTTTTTTACTATTATGAATAAAGTTGCTCTGAACATTCTTATACATGTCTTTAGTGCCTATCAGTACCTCACAGTAAACAAGAAATTTTGTCTTCTAAGAAACTCCACCATATCTAGCTTATATTGTGTGCGTGCACACACACATGCACACACACACACAATACTGCATACACTCCTGGATTATGGAATTGATAAAAAATGCAGAGGAACATGATACAATACAAAGCAACACATGTCTATGTATATGCAAAACAGGTGTTTGTTTATAGGTTACCATTTGCTCTCCTCATCCCAAATTGTTTTAACCAGCTTTGTCTTACTTGACACTATGCTTTATTACTCAAAATTCATATATAATGTTCCCAACTGAGCTTGGACATCCAATTGTTCAAGTTCACATTATAGCAGTGAGCTAATGTAGAGTCTGCTACCTGTTTACCGCTCAGAAAGATTAAATTACCATGCCTAAGATAGTGGATAAAAATAGAAGAGTACTAGTCCTCCTTTTCAATAGATGATATTAAAGAATTTGCAGTGAAAGTGAAAGATATCCTCTCAGTCTTACAGTGATTCCTTAGTACTGACAAGTTAATGGAATGCCAACATTTTTTTTAGTACCTAAAGGGTTGTTAAAAATCTCTCTTAGAATATAAGGAAGATTAAAGAAAACCAAGATAATTATACTTCACTGCCTTTAAAAAAGTACCTTTACTATAAAAGTGAATTTACTGATTTATAGTAGAATACCTTTATTCTAAACCTGTATTCATTTATTGGAAAACTATAATATTTTTATTTCATTTACTATCAGATAATATATGAAAATATTTTAAAGCCTATCAATTGACTCAAGTTTCATTATTCTATGATCACTATCATTTTAAGAGGGTCACTTTTTTAAGATCCAAGAATTCTTTAATTTCTTTATTGCAATCACTGGTCAAAACAATAAATATAATTTTTATATATTGATTGTATTGGAAACCAACAGAACCATAGCTTCTTAGAGAACTCTTCATTTCCCTCACTTTAAAGATTGGAAAACTGAGATTATATGATGTGCCCAACATCACACTGATAGGAAGCAGCTGGTGACTTTTCACTTTCTTTTAAAACAGGAATAACAAAAGCTTTTTGTAAGATGCTTGAAATTTATAATGTATTTTTTACATATCATGGCTTTTGGGCCTTTCATTTTTTTAAGTAGAAAGACAACTGCATAGAAGAAATATTCAGAATCCAGTTTGGGTTGGTTACATGTATACATATAAATGTTGACCCAGGAAATCAGATTATATATTTTAAGGTAATAGGTTTATTTTTATATGATGAGTATATGAGACAATCTATTTCAATGGCAATATATATTTCAAAATACTTGACATCACTTAATAGGTAATTTTCTATAATACCATTACATATATATTATACATATACCTACATATTTTATATATATATATATATATATATATATGTTTATCCATTTCCCAAAGTAAGATAAGAAAAAAATTATAGCAAGCTAGAACAAGTTTATTATCTTTCCAGGTTATAAATAAACCACTGAATGTCTAATGAACTGCTTGTGAAGAAATGAAAAACTTATCCATATTTGAGTTTGCATGAGATTCTTTTAAATTGAATATTCTTGTTATTAAGAATCCTGATATAAGTTACACTAGTTATACCAAATCTATGACTCTAAAGAGACAGAATGTTTATTTCTTTCCCAGTCCAAGCCAATATGTGGTTTAGGGGGATAGAAAGATTCATTCATGAGATGACTCAAGTTTCCTTCCTTAGATTTTGTACTTGCCTCCCCAGTTGAAGTTTGCACAATACAACCACCTTCACGTTATAGCCCATGCGAAGTCAGAGAGGCATTCAGTAAGGACAATCAGGTTACTTCTAAAGATGTTACTCAGAAATTGCACACATTATTTTGTTTGTTATTAGGTAGAACTTAGTCCTGGTCATAACTATTTGCAAAAGCGTCTGGCACATGTGGTCTCTAGCTCTGCTATGTGCAAGCTAAAAAACAATGGAGTATATTAATAAAATGATGAAAATAAAATTGGCAGACAATTAATAATCCATGTCACATGTGCACTTTGTAGTGATGCTAAACATAATCTGACTTTTTATTTTTTTAGTTCATAAGGAACATGAGGACATTATTTTTCGTCATGTTAATTAATTTTCAATGTATATTACTTTAAAATTCTTTTTCTTTGAACATTTAGCTCCTAGGGAATTTTATATTTGTTTACAGGTTTTGACAACAGGGTGATAAACCATTATTTCAAATAAGCTATTATTTCTCATAAATTTTCAATCCTTATAAAACAGACTTTTCAGGTCATAGGCCAGTTTCAATTAAAATAATAGTGAAATTCTCTTTGATATATCTTAGTGTTATCCATCATTGGAAGAGCATAGGATTGTGAGAGTAAACTGGTCTGCTGAAAGATTTCTCATGGTTGTAAGCCTAAGGCAAGGATGAGGAAAAAAAGATGAGGCTGAAAAGTGGGTAAAGCCTTGTGCTTAAAGACTCTGAACACCATCATGTGCCTTCAAACTGCTATCATGAACTGGGAGATAAGAAGTCTCCAAAACATTTTATTGCATGTATGTCAATAAAAATTATTGAGCATATAACCCAAATATATGTACTTAGTGTAGACTTTGTATGCATATACTATTCTACTGATGTATTATGTGCATTATAAAGCATATACGAAATAGAGCATAAAGAGCTAAGGAGAAAACAAACAGCACTTTAAATATAAAAAAGATTTTTACTCTACAGTTATAAAGTTTATCTTCATATTCTGTACACTCAGTTTTTAAATATCTTACTGATAACATTAAAGTCATAATATAAGAAGTTACATTTCAAGCTGTAATTTTATTCAGGGTGAAGTTCAACATTCACAGTAGTTTCTTGTCAACCTGTTTCATAAATAATCAATAAATTCCAGAACTCCAAGCTTTCTTAAAAATTCTTAACTCTGGTCAAGCATTTGCTTTGATGGATACTGTGCATCCCAGTGTAGTTCTCTCTGGCTGGGCAAGAAACAATCTTCATCTTTATCTCCAATATTTAAGTGATTTAAATTAAAAAGCATTTGGAGTTACTAGTTGTAAGCTCTGATTAGAATTTTCTTTGTTTTTAAACCATGTGATATGGCTGGAAATGACCTCATGTAAGAAATATGAGACTTATTTGGTATGTTTAAATTATACACCATGTTCTCTGTTTGTGCTTGCATTACTGGTATTTTTATCTGTCAATCATGGGAATTAATATAGTTTAAAATGAAATCAACTTAACCAGACACGAATAAACTTTGAGGGCAGCGCTGTCAATCTTGCCTATTATGAAATTCTCACTTTTCTTGTAGGGTAACTCAATTGCCTAAATACAGTGTGTTTCAAATAAGTAAAGGAGCCTTGTAATTTGTATAATAAATATTATCATATCCTGGTATTTTTCTTATTCTCTTACAGTTTTTAGTTATAAAAATTAATATGAGTAAAAGTGCTAATATTTTCATTCAGGTTGCATGCAAATTTCTCTGGAAACAATTGCTCTAAGCAAAAGTTGCTGCTTGTTTTTTAAGCATTTAGGTTTGCATGAGATTCTGTATGATTGAATATTCTAAGTATTAAGAATCTCAACATAAGTTACAATAGTTATACCAAACCTCTGACTTTTAATGTATAGAATGTATAGTCTATATCTAATCCTCTAACTCTAATAGTTAACCTAACTTAGCATTTACCTTTCTGGGGGAATATCAAATCAAAATGTTAGCTGAAATAAATTCCAAGATACTTAAAGCAAGTTATTAACATTGATATTGCATAGACAAGTCAACAGCAAATGGCATCTCATAAAGTAATACCATTTTTTATTATTTGTTAGGTTTAATGTATACTGCCTCATGATAGCTCTCAATAAGACATAAGAAGGCAGCTTCCATAGTTTTAACAGAGGCATTTAGTGCTCTTAAGTACTGATAAAATTCTCAGTCTGTATGTTTGCTGAGCCTGGTTCCGTGATGGACTGTTGATGCAGTGAATAATTCTCATATAAGCCACTGTTCTTCTGTTTCTTGGCTATATCATCCTCTGATCAGCCATCAGAATGGAGCAAATTTAGTCACTTCTGTCCCCTTGCATCTGTTCCAAGGGATATCATGCACAGCATATTAGTGATCTCAAATACCAATCTGGCACAGGTGTTTGGGTCACAAGTTTTCATTTTGAACAAGTAATTGAAAAACAATCTTTACCTGGCCAGCACAAAAATGAACTAAAACATTCTGTGCCATATTTGTTTACTTCAGAGGGGATTCTATTACCATATATTTATCTTCAGTCTTTGCTTATAGAATAGTTATATATTTTATTTTGCCCCTAACCTTTTTCTTTAGGGGAAAAATAGAAGAAATAAGGCAGACTTTATCAAGATGCTTATTGCAGTCTAAAAGAAATAAATTCTGTATTCCTGCTTTAGAGAACAGGAAGACAAGAAAGCATGCAAATTCCTGCTAGAAATTCTCTTAACCATCAAATTCAAAATAATTATTTCAAATTAGAAAGTTTCAAACCTTAGTCTTATTCACAGATACCTTATTTCTAATGATTACACACACATTTGAAAAACACATCAGTGAAAAAAAATCATAGAACATCTTTTCTTTTTGAGATGAGATTCTCAGGATTCATCTCTATACCAAGCAACACGTTAATATTGTATCTTCTACTCTTTCAAAAAGGTTATTGATTTTTCATGGTTTTATCTCTCAATCAAAGCCTAACATGAAAACTTGTTTGTTGACATGAGCCTTGATGTAAAATTTAGTTTAACTCTTTTTTAGTAATATGTTTGTCAGTGGCATAGCAATTTTCTTGTCACTGAAACTAGTGGACCCTCTAAATGCTTTGCGCACCAGAGTATAAAATTATTGTTTTCTTCATCTTGGCTGTTCAACTCAACAAATGCTAATTTTAATAGAAATGTTAAAAAACTGTTTCAAGCAAATACATTACATTTTATACAGTTGAAACTGATTCCTCATCTTCTGCCATGCTAGTTCTTTTACAGTTTTAGAAGCTAAGACTCTGAAGCAGTTACATAGAAGGAAACATCCCAGGGCTGCTTTAAGTCTTGGTTCTGGCTTTACATATCCCAGGAGAGACACAAAACTCTGAGCTATTGTCCTGGAAGGTTATGTGTTTCTCTGCTATTTTTTATGAACCTAATGGAGGAACTAAAATGATGCCTGGTATCAGGAATAAAGCTAGTTTTATCCATGAGTTTTTAAAATATGCGATCCCCATCACATTAATTAAAGCTTGGTCCCTGTACTTCAGGTGACACTGTTAATTAAGGGAAAGTAGAACTCTCAGTGAAACAAATCAATTTCTGAAATAAACTTGATGGACACAGATTTTATTAATTCACCGAACTCAGGAACTTCTCTACAAGCAGGATTACTTTATGAAATGGCACTTTGTAAGATATACACGTTTTGTTAATGTTTTCTAAAGTGTTTATTTTTTCTTTTATTGGAGTAAAATTGCTTTACAATGTTGTGTTAGTTTCTGCTGTACAATGAAGTGAATGAGCTATATGTATACATATATCCCCTCCCTCTTGGACCTCCCTCCCATCCACCCCATCCCACCCATCTAGGTCATCACAGGGCACCGAGCTCAGCTCCCTGTGCTATACAGCAGATTCCCACTAGCTATCTATTTTACACATGGTAGTGTATTCATGTCAAACCTAATCTCCCAATTTGTCCCACCCTCCCCTTCCCCTCCATGTCCACATGTCCATTCTCTACATCTATGTCTCTATTCCTGCCCTTTAGGTTCATCTGTACCATTTTTCTAGATTCCACATATTTGTGTTAATATACAATATTTGTTTTTCTCTTTCTGGCTTACTTCATTCTGTATTACAGACTCTAGGTCCATCCACATCTCTACAAATGACCCAATTTTGTTCCTCTTTATGGCTGAGTAATATTCCATTGCATATATGTACCACATCTTCTTTACCCATTCATCTATCATTGGACATTTAGATTGTTTCCATGTCCTGGCTATTGTAAATAGTGCTGCAAGGAACATTTGGGTACATGTGCATATTTGAATTATGGTTTTCTCAGGGTATAT
Source organism: Delphinus delphis (assembly GCF_949987515.2). Lineage (NCBI taxonomy): Eukaryota > Metazoa > Chordata > Mammalia > Artiodactyla > Delphinidae > Delphinus > Delphinus delphis. Next base: position 58,925,283 of record NC_082693.1, on the reverse strand, counting down.
GCCCAGTAGTGGGATTGCTGGGTCATATGGTAGTTCTATTTTTAGTTTTTTAAGGAACCTCCATATTGTTCTCCATAGTGGATGTATCAATTTACATTCCTACCAACAGTGCAAAAGTGTTCCCTTTTCTCCACACCCTCTCCAGCATTTATTGTTTGTAGATTTTTTGATGATGGCCATTCTGACCCACCTATTTGCATTTCTCTAATAATTAGTGATGTTGAGCATTTTTTCATGTTCCTCTTGGCCATCTGTATGTCTTCTTTGGTGAAGTGTCTATTTAAGTCTTCCACCCATTTTTTTTTTTAACTTTTTGTTTTTAAATAACTACAGATTCACAAGAATTCACCAAAATAATACAGAGAGGTCCCTTGTACCCTTCACGAAGCTTCCTCAATGGCAACATCTGATATAATTCTAGTATAATATCAAAACCAAAGAGTTGACATTGGCATAATCTACAAACTTTATTCAGGTTTTGTGAATTTTTACATGTATTCATTTGTTCCACCCATTTTTTAATTGGGTTGCTTGTTTTTTTTGATATTGAGTTCCATGAGCTGATTGTATATTTTGGAGATTAATCCTTTGTCCATTGTTGCATTTGCAAATATTTTCTCCCATGCTGAGGGTTGTCTTTTCGTCTTGTTTATGGTTTCCTTTGCTGTGCAAGAGCTTTTAAGTTTCATTAGGTCCCATTTATTTTTGTTTTTATTTTCATTACTCTAGGAGGTGGGTCAAAAAAGATCTTGCTGTGGCTTATGTCAAAGAGTGTTTTTCCTATGTTTTCTGTTAAGAGTTTTATAGTGTCTCTTCTTACATTTAGGTCTTTAATCCATTTTGAGTTTATTTTTGTGTATGGTGTTAGGTAGTGCTTTAATTTCATTCTTTTACATGTAGCGCTCCAGTTTTCCCAGCACCACTTCTTGAAAAGGCTGCCTTTTCTCCATTGTATATTCTTGCCTCCTTTGTCATAAATTAGGTGACCATATGTGTCAGTACCATACTGTGTTGATTACTGTAGCTTTGTAGTATAGTTTGAAGTTGGGGAACCTGATTCTTCCAGCTCCATTTTTCTTTCTCAAGATTGTTTTGGCTATTTGGGGTCTTTTGTGTTTCCATATAGATTGTAAAATTTCTTGTTCTAATTCTGTGAAGAATGCTGTTGGTAGTTTGATAGGGATTGCGTTGAATCTGTAGATTGTTTTGGGTAGTATAGTCATTTTCAAAATATTGATTCTTCCAATCCAAGAATATGGTCTATTTCTCCATTTGTTTATGTCATCTTTTTGTTTTAAATAAATTTATTTATTTTATTTATTTATTTTTGGCTGTGTTGGGTCTTTGTTGCTGCGCATTGGCTTTCTCTAGTTGCAGCAAGCAGGGGCTACTCTTCGTTGTGGTGCATGGGCTTCTCATCGTGGTGACTTCTCTTGTTGCTTGCGGAGCATGTGCTCTAGGTGCACAGGCTTCAGTAGTTGTGGCACGCAGATCAGTAATTGTGGCTTGTGGGCTCTAGAGTGCAAGCTCAGTAGCTGTAGGGCACAGGCTTAGTTGCTCTGCAACATGTGGGATCTTCCCAGACCAGGGCTCGAACCCATATCCCCTGCATTGGCAGGTGGATTCTTAACCACTGTGCCACGAGTGAGGTCCCATCTTTGATTTCTTTCATCAGTGTTTTATAGTTTTCTTAGTACAAGTCTTTTGCTTCCTAAGGTGGTTAATTCCTAGGTATTTTATTCTTTTTGTTGCGATGGTAAATGGGATTGTTTCCTTAATTTCTCTTTCAGATTTTTTGTTGTTAGTGTATAGGAATGCCAGAAATTTCTGTGCATTAATTTTGTATCCTACCACCTTACCAAATTCATTGATTAGTTCTAGTAGTTTTCTGGTGGCATCTTTAGGATCTTCTATGTATAGTATCATGTCATCTGCAAGCAGTGACAGTTTTACTTCTTTTCCAATTTGTATTCCTTTTATTTCTTTTTCTTCTCTGAATGCCATGGTTAGGACTTCCAAAAATATGTTGAATAAGAGTGGTGAGAGTGGACGTCCTTTTCTTGTTCTTGATCTTAGTGGAAATGCTTTCACTTTTTCACCATTGAGCATGTTTGCTGTGAATGAACACTTAATGAATTTTAAAACAATATTTGGGGAGGCTGTAGAATGCCAAATTTCATTTGATACATTTTTATTGTATTTTAAAAATTTTTCAATGTACCACTACAGAAACATGAAACTTAGACGTTAACTGCTAAAAAATAGAGAAAAGGATCTCTGCTCTCTCATTCAGTTTTAATTTTCTCAGTTTTATGTAATATAATGAACTGAAGCTTTTCTTATACCACACCTGTTACCTTCTTTTGCCAAAAAATCTTTTGATGCTATATATTGCCCCATAGAGAGAGTCATGTGTTCTTCCCCTTCTCTTGGAATCTTAGTTATAGGAAAGGATTGTTCTTCATACTTGGAGTTCTAATAGTTGTTATGTTTAGATGTCTGCTAACACATTTTTTATTGGGCTACCAAAATTTAACAGTTGGTAACCCCACTCATTGCTAGCCAGAGGGAGCCATTAACTTTAATGAAGCAACCATCCTCACATGCTTGAATCAGATTGGTAATCAGTTTACTGGTAATTGGATTAGTAGAATACTCTGAGTTTCAAGTTCCTGTGCAATTTGCATATTCATACATATCCTGCTTCACTCTGATTTATGACTCTTTTATATGTATTTACATGACAGTCTTTCAATTTACAAGTGAATGGCTATCCAAAAGAGAGTGAATGATTCAAGCTAGCTCATATTTACATGAAGTGTTTAAAATTTGTGAAGTTTAGAGAGATTGATAAGTGTGATTTTTAATTTTCATATATTTATGAAAATAAGGTATACTTTGTATGCAAACAGAATTCATTGTATACACTTTTAATTCTACAGTAAATCAGAATATTCTGTTGCAACCTGATTGTTTTGATATACATATTCCATCAAATTATGTTTCTGTATATTGCTTCAGAATTTTAAAAGCAGATCCTAGGATTTTCTGTAATAAATTATCGATTTATTAAATAAAAAAGGCTGCAACCCATTACTTTAAAAGGGTGGTATCTTCCATGTTCTGTGACATGCCTCTACACTCTTCCCTCCTTCAATTGCCAGAGCTCTTCTAATGCAATAATTTCTCTTAACAGATGATAGGAGAGGCAACTATAATAAAGAGAAAGCCTTCTAGGATGGGCATACGTAATTCTCTACCATAAGCTTCAGATTCTTCCTCAAAAAATAAGCATGATAATTTCCCACAGGTTATTGAAAGTATTAAAGAGTTAATATGTTGTAAATGTGTTATGCTTTATATGACTAATATATTTCCTATCTATTGCTATGTAATAAATTATCCCCAAACTTAGCTGTTTAAAACAACAACAACAGAAAAAAGTTTATTATCTCACATGATTTCACGGGGTCCGGAATCTGACCTAGGCATCTTAAGTGGATAGCCCTGGTTCAGGGCTTTTACTGAGGTTGCAGTCAAGATGACAAGTTGGACTATTGCCATTTGAAAGCTTTACTGGGCTGGAGAATCCACATCCAAATTCACCCACATGGCTTCAGTTCATCAAATGGGTTTCTCCAGAGAGTTGCTCAGAGTATGGAGCTAGCTTACCCCAGAGAAAGTGATGTGAGAGAGGGTACAACATCAAACTGCCCTTTGTGACTTAGTTTCCAAGTCACACGTTAATCACTTCTGCTTCATTCTATTCTTTAGAAACTGGCCACTTAGTCCAGCCTAAATTTAATTGGGTGGGGTTAAACAAGTAAGTGAATATTTGGAGGTAATCATTGGGAGTCATCTTGGAGGCTGGCTACCACAAATAAGCTATCATAATCTACTCTGCTTGATACACTGTCACAAGGTGACACAAATTTAAAACTCTATTTCTGTCTTGTTCTACTCAAGGAGAAAATAAAGGAGAAAGAGAGAAAAATGAATCGAATAAATTAATTATATATTTGTTATTAAAATAACATTTTATATAATTATATAATATTAAGTATAAATCAGAGTTTCATATTAAAATTTGTATAAAATATTATCAACAGTATTTAATAGTACTGATTAAATATGAAATTAAATATATTACAATAAATGTACTTAGCACTTAAAGTAGCTATTGTAAACCTATTGGTTGTTAATTGGCACAAATGATGAAAAGGTGAAAATTGAATTAAGCATAAAAAGTGAGCAAAGTTAAATAATAGAGGGTGGAAGGCAAAGGAATCTCTAGGCTAGGGTGGCAGTATGAGCAAAGTTAGAATGAAAGATTGTGGCCTCTTTAAGTAACCCAAAATTTTTCATTTTATTGGAACATAGGATAGAAAGATGGTCTGAATGGAGTAAGCAAGTAGTTAGAGATAAAGACAAGGAACCAATCATGGAATATATTTTACAATGTTATTTTAGTTGAGGAAAATGTTGGAAAGATTTAAAGCTGAGGTGTATGAATGATAGGATGAAAAATTGTAAAACTAGAGACAAAGAGATGAGCCATCAGACTGTTACGTGCCCACATAACTGATGATAAAGGTTTGGTCATAAGTATAGCATTAGTATTAAACTCAGAAGACAACAACAATAAATGCTAAAAAAAAAAAAAAAGAGAGAGAGACTTATACCTCTGGTAGTGATGGAGTAGTTTATATGAGACAAATCTCCTCTCTGGGAAGAGCTATGACAGCTAGATACAATTAGAAATTGAAAAGAGTCAAGGAACAAGGACTAGAAGGTCCAAGATCATAAAGAGGAGGGAAAGGCATACATATGAGATCAATATTCTTCATGCTTTTTCTTTTCAAGATATTGGACAATTCTTATACTTCAAGAACTCAATGCTGAGAAGAGAAGAAAAACCGGTAGCACACAGATCAAACTAAGCTGAGCTTTGAGCATGCTTGTGAGATTGGAGAGACAAAAATTGGCTATTTGTGTAACTGTCAAGAAAAGCCCTGGTAGAGACCACGGATTTCAGTTAAAAATTAAGGCAGGATATAATATAGGAGTAAGCACTAATAAAAAACAGACCAGAAAGATCTAATTTTGAAATCACTAATTTCTTAATTTGATCAACTTGAGCTGCCTCTACATCCAGTACCTTCCAAAAGAAAAGTATGGACTCTGCAGGAAGAGTTAAAATCATCATCCTGAGCTGTTACAATTTTTATACACAATTCCAGATACTTAATCAAAAATCACTAGGCATACATCCACATCTGACCATCATGGAGAGAACAGAGACTGGATTTAACCCTTACCTAAGACATCTGAGACAAAATAAGAAATGGTTTTCAAGATATTGGACATCAGGCAGTGAAAGATGATGATTCCTGAGGACGGAAAACCAATGAGGCAACCCTGAAGATGGCACCAGCTTTTTGATCTGAGAAACTTTTCAGGCCGCAGCAAAGAAAGAAGGGAATCCAACTGAAGCTTGGCATACATCTTAAGTTGAGGAAACAGAGATGAGACCCACTGGGGGTCTCCTTGAGTAGTCATCAGAGAACTGATCAATGTGCATGTGAGAGGAAACTACCAGAAGCCAAGGAAAGAACATACAAAAGGATTAGAAGGAACAGGACCTAGTACTTACACAGAGCTAGGAACAGTGTCTGTTACCACCAGCCAGACTGGAATATCAGATAATTCATCGGGCATTCAATAAGCTGCCCAGTAAGGTCTTGCCTCAGTAGTAGGGAATATTTATCCTTAGAATAAATGCTGCTCAGTCACACCTAATATATCTTAAGACTCAAACAGATCAAATGGATTCTATTTAAGTTACTTACATCATAGAACAAATCTCCAGAATATTTATGGAAAAACAAAATATTTTTTAACATGTTTAACAAATGAGCTAATTCATATATATATAATTTTTAATATAATTTATTATAGAATAATTTTAGATTTACAAAAATTTGAGCAGATATTAAAGAATTTCCATAAACCTCTCGAACTTTCTTCTTGCCTCCACGGTTTCCCCCACTATTAATATTTTTCTATTAATGTGTAAACTTTATTAAATTTAATAAAATATTGATACATTATTTGTAACTAAAGTTCATAGTCTACATTAAGGTTCATTCTTTGTGTCATACAGTTCTATGGGCTTTGACACATGGAGACATAGAAAATATTAAAGCAGATAATAGGCCAATAAAATAAGTTCACCTGCAATTTAAAACCCTTCTACAAAGAAAACATCATGCTCTACATGTAAAACATTTCAAGCATTGCAATCAACTTTATTGGGAAATAATTTACATACAAAAAATTCCATGAACATTAGGTGTAAAATTCAACAAGCTTGACAAATAATTATATAACCACCACTACAATTATGATACAGGAGTTGAAAAACTTTTTTGTAATGGATAAGCTGGTACATAATGTAGCTCTGGAGGCCATGATTTGGTAGGTACTCATACCAGTATGAGACAGAAAATGATTTTCCAATAGTGGAGTACAATGTTTTTGTACTATGTGTCTTTTAACGAGAAGAATGGAATTTTTTTTGAGAGAAAACATTTCACTTAATTTGCTTTTAAAATTATTGTTCTCATTTATCAAAAACAATTGCAAATGTTTATGTGTTAGTACTAGACTTGGATGGGATTTTATGTATTTCACCTTTGACAATGTCTTTCACATAGATTAGCACTGCCACATAATGAGCATATTCATCATGTGAAAAGCATTCATAGAACTGCCTTAGATTCTTCTCTTTATACTCTCCTTTTATCATGTCATTACACTGCAGATGAATCACTTCCAAATAAAGAAAGGTAGATGCCCTTCAATTGCACAGTTAAATGGATTTTGAAATATGAAAATTTCCTTTGTACTTGCATCAAGATATGAAAAAAACAGTATTAAATTATAATTTGAACTCAGAGAATATATCTCCTGCAAATTGGTGTGACAATAGAGATCTCATTTCTTGTTTTAATAGTTGAGGCATAGGAAGTATATAAAACAATCTGACAGTACTTGGGATACAGAAAAAAAATCAGTTGTCATTGAAATTACTTTTCTCCAGTATAAGTTTTGCATATAGGCATTGTTTGTAATTTTAGGTTGACTCATTAAGAGACATTATGAGTTATGCAATAAAAGCTAGTTTTCAGGTTTTTTCCAAATTTTTTCTAAAAATTGTGATTTTTTTTGAGCTCAAGGATTTTTAGCTAACCCATAGAATTTCTGTGTCGTAAGGCATGTTAGCATACCATACAAAAAATTAAAATAATGCTTAATTCTGAGAGTAAATGAAATTCACTTTTTACATTACTGTTTCCATAACACATAATGGATTTAAATATTATCATCAAAATCCCTGTTGATGAAAAAATGCAATTAATAACCATCTGTTTGCAAAAGCTTTGTAATTATGTCTAAATAAACCTTTTTCTGCTCTATACATATTTTTAAAAATTTATTTTATTGAAGTATAGTTGATTTACAGTATTGTGTTAATTTCTACTCTACAGCAAAGTGATTTAGTTATATATATATATATATATATATATATATATATACACATTCTTTTTCATATTCTTTTTCATTATAGTTTATCACAGGATATTGAATTTAGTTCCCTGTGCTACAGAGTAGGGCCTTGTTGTTTGCTCTACACATGTTTTTATCACCACCCACTGTAACACATCTTAGCAGTTTTCACCTCAGGTTGTACTGAATTGTGATATCTCAAATTTGAAACTAATCTCCACTGTAGTTCTGCAATGCAGACTGCTGATGGAGGCTAATTCTTCAGTCACTCCAAACTCAGCATCAATCCCTTGAAAAAAAAACTGAGAAGGATTGATAACAATTGTTGACTCATCAAGAGCTAAGAAAAACCATCTCAAATAATTTGCCTTGTTTTTTGACTATGTATATTGCTCCCAATGACCTCAAGTCTTTAATTGTTCTCCTCAAAAAGCTATCTTAAACAGTTGATTTTTTCTGAACACACTTTTTTTCAGCCATTGATCAAAATGATTCAATTAACTCATTACTGATAAATGGCTTTTCTTGGTTGGCTAATTAATTAATTAGAAGTGGATGTTAGTTGCAGTCTTTCTCTTTTTTGGGGCGGGGCAGTGAGAAAATTGCTTTAATTTCTAGATTTTTTTCATTGATTTCTTGTTGTGATGGGTGCTTAGTTTGGTAATGTAGATGTGTATTGTATTCTGTTGGCATAGCTACAGTGACACTGAGTAATGAGCACAATACTTTGCCATCTAATACATTAATAGAATAATACAAATTCCATTGCGCCTCAAGAAGGCACAAAATTACTGACTATATAACAGTGCTCTTTTGCAATTTTGCAATTTTTAGTGTCAGTTTGGGTCAAGCAGCTTTTTTCCAGAAATATTATCTGTGTAAATTAAGTCATGTTCTAATGAATTCATTGAATGTAAGTCAACATTGTAAAAAATTAACAGTAAAGGCCCACTTGTTGGAGCAAAACAAGATATTCAAGGTAGGCAGAGATAGTTCTTTCCACCACGCTATAAATCCTTTCACTTCCAAGGCCACAAAAAAGCTATTTCTCAGGCTGCAGGAACTTTTTTCTTTTTAAGAATATCTTATCTACACCTATTTTCTCTAATGTAATATAAAAAGTGGTGATTAATCCTAATATTCACCAAAGGATTTAAACTTATTAACTATATAATTGAGCTGATATTGAGTGTTTCCAGATAGTCAATTTAGAGCATAGTACCTATTTATTTTAAATATCAAGATGTAAAATACCTTCATGGCCTGTGTTAATGCAATGTCGGTAAGGAGGGAAGAAGAACATAGACAAACATTTGTATCTTTCTTGTCTTCATTGGAAATAACTCGATTAACAATTCACACAAACAGATCTTACAAGATTTAGCAGTTATTTTAAAAATCAAATTCATATTTTATTCAACTAAAAGTTCACATTTAAAGAATGACCATGTTTTTGCTGTGTGAGCATATACTTATATAGCCAGTTTCTGCTTTCCATACAAAATCATTTAATGCCTTAAGGATTTAATCATATCAGGAAAACTGTAATCCTTTGAGAAAAGCATGCACTGTACACATGTATACACAAACACACACACTTTTTCAATTTCTTACACTGAAGAGAAAAGAAGCCAGGAGAAGGAAAATTGACAAACACCTTAAAATGAACAAAAATATAGTTATTTGAAAATTTCAAGTTTCCCTCATTGTCTACATACTTATATCAATCTTCTGAGTTTTTAGTCTTTCTAACATAAAAAAATTACATTATTTTCTAAATCTTCAATCTTCTGACCATTTCTTAACTATTTCTTCTCAAGTGAGAAGCCCAAATATCAGAGAGCTTAAAAAATGAGAGAGAATGAAAAAATGGGACTTGACACAAAAGTAGCAGATGATGCTATGCATAGAAGGAACAGTCCAATTCCTGATTTTCTTCACCACCAGCATGTTCCCTTTTCTTTCCACTTGCAGAGATCCTCAGTTTTTAAAATCTATAACACTTACAGAGTGAATCTAAAAATGCTTTACCAACATTATTTTATCTTAACACCCATGAGAATCAAATCACTTCTGCTGAGTAAAGTGATCTGAGAAATTAATTCTTTCTCTACATAAACTTCATGACTATTGATATTCACAGCTATAACATTTGATATACTTACAAAAAGTATGCATTTTTGAAAAGTAATTTTAAATTTGTCATTTGTTTACCTACTAAATAGACTGTAACATATAAGTTTCTTATACATGTATTTATAAGGCAAGTACATTAAAAAGCTCTTCGTGTATCTTCAAAATTTAATTTATATGCATATGGTTATATCTATAGGTTTTATTTTTTATATAATTCATAGATGATGAACGACAACTCATACTTTACGTGGAGAAAGGAAAAGAGACAAGTAGAATAATATACCATGTTATTAAAATATATTAAAACAAAAACAATTGAAAAGATGCTACACAAATTGAGCTTTTGATGGGATTATACCACTTAGAGTAAAGGAAGAGATACACACACTTTTGAGAGAGTGTCAAGTTTTTACCCATAATACAAAGTAGGAAAAAAAAAAAACAATCTGAAAAATGAAAGCATTTTCTGTGACACTAAAACTTAATCCTACTATGAATCTCCTTATTCTAGCACTGAAAATCATCATTTGTTGCCCCTAGAGAAGTTTTGATTTGGCAAATGGTGAAACTATTATAGAATAACTTTGATTATGAGTCTATTAATCAAGCAATATTTAATTCACTGGATTCAGTTACAAGAGCCATACGATGCTCAGGAAAAAAGAGAGAGAGAGAGAGAGAGAAAGAGATAGATACTAAATAACCTGGAAGAGACAGTTTTAAATGAAAAGATAGATTTTATCTATAACTGTAACTTTGCTTATTCCCTGAATTTTTAGCCAGAATGTAGACTTTAGAAAAAGATAATATCTGTTATAGAAAATAGAGCTACATATTTTCCTCATCTGAGTAGCACAGATGTTGAGCCCCAACTAAAATAATAATTTAAAAAATCTTAGAAAAAATAGTATAGGCAATGCATGATAGGATTTGATGCTAGAAGAAATTCTTCTAGAATATGATGACCTCAACTTCTTTATCACATAGAATGCACTTCAAGAAGTTTCAAGGAATATGGTTGGGTGGCTAATGAAAGATAAAAGACCTTTCAGTTAAGTGAGAAAAACTTTTGACTGACGTGATTGACAGAAGGTTGAGAACACCAGAACCTCAGCTTTGTAAATAAACAAGTGACAGCCCTGATCACAATTTCTAGGCAAGGCAATTCTGACAGTGGGTATGGTATTTCCTCAGTGACACTTCATACCTGAAGGATTTGCTTTTCCTCTACCGGCTTTGACATTGTAATTCTTTGTGGTTAAACTTCCCTGGTTAAACTTCCCTAAAATTGCTTGACATCCTCTAAAAGATGTCTTTGATCTCTTATCTCATATGGGAGGGGGGATTCCCTCATTTACGTGACAAATAGGAAGCATTCTTAAAAATTGTAGTTATCTAACTTGTTTCTGCTAAAGAATTTAAATAATTGATTTGTCTTGTTTCTACTTCTTTTACCCATATACTTTTTTATTGAAATATTTTTAATTGTGTGTTAGGATGTGATCACTTCCCGAGAGCATTCCTGAAATGGTTTACTTGTTTATGAACCTAAAATGAACTTTAAGAAGGGAACAGACTTTTGTTATCAATGCTGTAAGATGTTATAGCATATCTACAAACAGTTTTAGAAAGCACATTTGTGCTAGCAAGTTATTTTATTGAAAATGAAAATTTCAAATGCAAACAATATCCCATCAGGCTTGACACTCTACAATTAAGATCACTCGCAATGAAACAAAGTGGTTAAAAATATATGTATCTAAATCAAAGAGAGTAGTATTTGAATTCTGGTTCTGTCAATGGTAACAGTAATTTTAATTAATTCATTAACTTCTCTGGGCCTTAGCTTTTTCCATCTGTAAAGTAACATCATTAAGACTTTTTTCTTAGGTTATGGACAAGTTTAAGAATTTCCTAAAGGATTCATAAGTCGTATGCAAAATATCACAGTAGCTACATTGTTTGGTCTTCTAGAACATTCTATAACATGAAAGATTTTTCATGAATATTCTTGAAGACTTAGGAAACGTGTCAATAATACAGAATTGCCCTGGGATAAAAACGTGCAGCTGAAGGAAAGGGTAGCATTGTTGCTTAAATCCCCACATTAACTTCTCGTCATTTCAGCTCTACACTGTCCAGAAGAAGCTGGAGAGAGAATAAATGACTTCAGTGATGGCACTGTAAGATACAGGGCAAGTCCAAGAGTTCTAAAGTCAGAGAAATCTGTGTTCATTTACATTCCTAGTTGTAGAAATTTTGGTAAATTGCTTTATTTTTCTAAGCCTCAATTTCTGTATCTGAGAAATGGGAAGTGTCTCTGTGCTATATGCAATGTTCCTAGCACCTACAAGGCACTTAGCACATGAAAATCTAGTATTACACAAACATGAAGGATCTATCAATACAAAAATTAATTGAATGAATTATGAAATTATGGGTGCTGAGATTTCCCGTAAGCCACAAGTTTAGATGCCAATATGGGTGAGCTATTCATTCAGATAGCAATGTTCACTTATTAGACAAATCCTAAAATGTCCTCACCTATACACACTAGGCATAACTAGGCATAACTCTCATTTTACTGTGATGACTTTTAGGAAAATACCAAATAACAAAATATATGCACTATTTTTAAAAAGTTCAGAGTTTCATTTTAGTTACATAAGATAATATTTCATGGAATTTACATAAAAGTTATGTAGTCATGTAGTTATATTTATTTATTTGTTACTTAATTAACATTGTTTTATTTCAAATGATTAAGCAATTGATTAAAAACTTGAGTGCTACCTCAAAGCCTGTGATAATTTGATGAAACTATTTTGTGATGACCACCCAAAGCAAAAACAAACAAAAAAACCCAAACTCTGTATTTTATAAAAGGAAGAGAACTAGATGGAAAACTTGGAGAATTGGGTTGAAATTCTAACTCTCATACTTACTAGCTATTATTCAGTTTAGGACAAATTCATTAATTTTGCTCTATGAGCCTCATGTTCTATTAAAATTGAATTAGTAATACCTGTCCTTATCATTTAATGATAGGTGTGAGAACAAAGTAAAATAATGTCTGTAAAACTATATTTTATAATGGAGAATGCATTATAAACATGGATTTTGAAATTATCATAAAAATAAAAGAGGATAAAATCATTTCATGATATTCTGGTTCTTTCTGAGTCTTTCATGCATATTAAGGAGGGAAGAAATCAACTGTAGAGCTGATACTTTTACTCAGTAAGAACAAGAATAGGAAGAACAAGACTTGGAGTCTTAGAGAATAAGAAACAGTACATTTCATGACTGTCCAGAATTACAGGTAATGCTACTCTGAAACCTAAGGATCGATCCATGAGTTTTGAAATGTAATGCCTGTTAGTCTCAAAATAGAATGAAAGCTTGTGAAATGGAACTCTTGCCCTCTGCTATTATTACTTGTTAAGTTTGTAATGAATAGAACACTCATCTCAGAATAGGGAAGTGACTAAGAATCCTAGTTCTTCATGAATTATCGTGATTATCATGTTTTATCCGCCTGAAGAAGTCATGGCATTTGCTACTTTATTTATTAATGTATGCTAGATGCAAAATAACAATGAATACAGAAGTAAGCATAGATTTTACTTACAGAACATATAACTAATGCAAAACAGAATACTGACTCATGAAAGTGATTAATAAATAAGAAATTCTATAGTGAAAATAGTGCAGGGTTGAATCTTTACCAGTCTAATTAAAACCTGAATTCCAGAGAGATTTACATTAACTGGCATAGATTATAGTGTCTTTATATCTGCAATTAATAAGTTGGAATCTCACTCCTAAAAAGGTTCCTTATAGAATTTCAAGTATTAAGCTTCTTCTTTTTGTTGAAAGAGTGATTTATTTCCATCTGGTGTGGTAGACTTATATGGGAGATGATACACATAAAGTGTATAAGTTTGTGATATTTCATTAGCTGAGCATTGATATTAATAGCTAACTCTTGTTGTCAGCTGCTTTTTTATCTAGTTTGCCCCATTTACTTTTATACAATGAAATACACACATGGTAGGATCACGGTAGAAAATTAAGCTGCATGAGTCTGAAGAAAACACATTATAAGCATTATCTGGTTACTAATTAGACTCTAGCAGACACTCATCTGCAATGATTAATGCACTCTTAACCAAAGAAAAAATGATTCATCCTGTATATGAAAGAGATTTGGTTAACACTGAAATTAATCTTCCCATTTATGGGAGAAAATTTTTTACTGCAAATTTTGCTTACTTAACAAATGTAGATGAATTATCCTAGATGCCAGTCAAAATCATTTCATGCTATAGTCTCCTTGTGTTTCAGTATTGATTAATCTGATCTAATATTTTCCTGACATAGTGCCTTCTTTATGCTCAATTACCACAGATAGCTAGAGCCTTACCACACATCACTAACGTTAGCAGAAAAATAACACAAATACTGCTTCTTCTAATGAGTTATACACACTTAAAAACACAGCTAATTAAGTTTTACAACAGAAAACAACAAAATAAAATAACTAAAATGACATAACTGTGAACCTAAGACAAAGGGAGTGAAGGATGGTGATGTCAAATGTGAAGACAATCATGATCAATAAGATTATAGTGAAGCAGTCAGTCTTTACAATAGCATTTCATTTACTTTAATTAGTTTCCAATTCAATTAATTCTATATATTGCAACATGAATAATATTCTAGAGATACAAAGAGCTATAGAAACTATTTACGAAAGGGAAACTCTGTATAAGTTATAATTAATGAGTAGTTTGTAAGGGATTCTTTTAACTGGGTAATAGTACCTGCCATTATTAATGATTAATCTCCCCTCAAACAATATTCATCCCTGGCACTGAGTACCCTTCTCTGAATCACACTCTTCAGAATAAAAGTTGTTTTTAAGTAAAGATGGTGCACTGCATTAAATCATGAGTATTTTCAAAATGTATTTAAAATACATTGCTTCAGTGGAAAGCAGTAATATAATTAACAATGTCAAGAATGATGTCATTTGAAGAGTTAGTCTCTGATTACTATGGTTTTAGGGCTGTTGATGTAACTTAAGAACAATTATTTTCCTTTGTAACATGGCAAAAACTTTTGTCTCTAAAATCCTAATACTGATAAACCCACTTTTTGTTAGTAATATAATATTAGAAAGGTGTAAATTTAGCTTACATTCTCTTTTCTCCCCAAATTATTTTTATTGTATCTATATATACTGGATACTCTTATATAATTTTATCTAATATGAAGAGCCTAAGTTACTATGAAAAGACATATCTAAAGTTAAATAGTAAGTTGTGGCAGATCTACCAGTTGCATTTAGAATTGCATGCTTCCTATTTGGTATATAATTTGAATGAATTTTTTGCTCCATTCATTCATTCATCCTATCTGTTATTGATTCAGCATTTATTGTGTAATTATTACTTTATCCCATGAGCATTTCATCACTGGGCTCACAAACATATCTGGGAACTTGGAAGAACCAAGACTGTAATATTGATGCCAAGGAAGTTAAGGGAAAAATGTATGCAGATGAAGAACTTTTCATTGCAGACCTGGAATGAGAATACACATGTTTCAAGTGAATGGTCATCAAATAATACCCACTGCAAAAAACCTCCCAATAATCAAATGACAAAATGATCTTCCCTGTAGATATTAGTGAGACATTTCTTCAACTACCACACTCTCGCTAAATGAGCTAATGGACAAATTGGGTGTAGCAAGAATGGAAGCAATAGATGGGATCATTAATATTTTTTTTTCTTTAACCAAGGCTGAATTGGCTATCACTACAACTTGATGTTCACTTGGAGCTAACCATCAGCAATCCAGAGCCTTTCACATGGTACCATACCTTGCGGGGACCAGCCTGCCTACCAATGGCAGGTTGATTATGTTGAGTATCTTCCACCATGGAAGGAGCCCTATTTTCCCTTATTGGTATAGGGATTGATTATAGAGGTGGACTTTCCTTCCTTGTCCACCATTCTGCCACTATTTGCATCCTTACTGAATCCTCATTTGCTTATATATCCCACAGAATATTTCTTTGATAAACTATCCTTATAGAAAGAGAAGGAAGAAAATAAACTCATGTGTATAAGGTTATTAGGTTTACCATATTTCTCATCACTCAAAAACTGCTGGCCTGAAAGAACAGTGGAAGTTTCCACAGAATACTCAGTTAAGATGTTATAAGGGGGGCAATAATTTGGGTTTGGGCCATGGTATATAGGCTCTGAACAAAAGATCAATATGTAGTGCTATTTCTCCCAGAGTTAGAAACATGGACCCAAGGGAACAAGGATTACAAGCTAGAGTGGCATCTTCCAATCAGGATTCCTGGCCAACTTTCAAAATATTGATTTTGTTATATATGATATTTCGAGTTTCACCATTTCCGAGGTCTTACAATAATAAGGAAAAAATAAAACTTTCCATAAGAGGATTCAAAACATACTTCTATTGAGTTTATAAGCTGTGACTACTAAATGGCTATATTAGCCAGGGTTTTTCAGGTAAACAGAATCCAACGGAGATATATATAGATATATATATATATATATATCTACTATATATCTACTATCTATCTATCTATCTCTCTCTATATATATGTGCACATAGAGAGAGAGAGAAAGAGAGAGATTGAGAGAGAGAGAGAAATTTATTACAGGAATTGGTCCATGTGATTACGAAGCTGAGAAATCCTACAATCTGCCATCTGCAAGATGGAGAATCAGGAAAGCCAGTAGTACAATTCAGTTCAAAGCCAAAGGTCTGAGAAACAGAGGAGCTGATGGTGTCAGTCAGTCCGAGGCCAAAAAGCCCTAAGAATCAGTAGCTCCAACATCCAAGGGCAAAAAGCAAATGAACATCCCAGCTCAGACAGAGAGAAAGAATTTGACCTTCCCTCACTTTTTGTTGTATTCAGGCGCTCAAAAGTTTGGATGATGCCCATCACACTGTTGAGGGTGTCTTCTTTACTCAGTCTACTGAATCAAATGATAATCTCTTCCAGAAAAACCCTCACAGATACACTCAGAAATAATGCTTTACCTGATATCTGGGCATCTCTTAACCCAATCAAGTTGATACATACAATTAACCATCAAAATGGCCATTTGGGCTTCCCATGTCATTGAGAAAAACAGGAAAAGAGAGATTCCTTAAGTCTGGAATGATTGCTGCTGATTAACAAAGAGCAATACTGTTGCTGTTATAAGATGCAAGCATAGAAGATCTAAGGCACCTACAAAAAATGCCACATGTAGTGGTTAAAGTTAATGCATGATAACAACAATACCATGTAGTAATATTAAAAAAAAGTTCATAAATTTTAGGGAAGTTTAGACATCCAACCAATTAAATAGTCCTTGTCAACTGAAATGCTGACTGAAAGCAAAGGGAATGTTAAACCAGAAAACAAGAAAAGCTAGTATAAACAGTAATTTTGACCTTGTGAAAAGTTGAAGAAATGAAAGTCATAGAAATAACCCACGGATTAGTTATATTAGCTAATTTTTTTCAACATACTCTTCCACTTTTTATTTATATAGGATGTACTGGTTGGGGTTAAATTTATTCTTAAATACACAGTTTAGAGATTATTGAGATAGGTCTGTGAATAAATTACAGAGGAAAGGCCATTAATTAGAAATCCTAGACTTGAAACTGTATTCAGTGATTGATGAAACTGGGACCTTGCCTTCTGAGGAATGGATGAAAATATTTTTATTTATGTGTGGGCAGTTGTAATATATCAACATTACATTCAAAGGTACTGTTACTGCTGTTTTGATATTGAACAGTCAAAGGTGGGAATTGTGGTGGAGATCTGTTTTGATGACCATCTAATCAGAAAGACTGTAGTTACCTATATAATCTGGTCCCTCTCTTTACATTTTACTTGGCCCTATTTTACTTGCCTTTCCAATACAGAATCTCCCCCAAACCACTCCCCCACACTTAAAAAAATCATTTCCCTTTATCTCTACTAAGGCTCAGATATGAATTTTAGATTCCACCAATTACATGCATCCAAGGAAAATTCTGATTAGATAAATGGAAAAAGAACTAGGATACCACATATATCTTGTGCTGATGCCAATTTTTACAAAGACCTGAAACGGCAGGAGTGGAATGGCTTCCTGATTTGTAGCTTTCTGTCATGAC
This sequence comes from Delphinus delphis, assembly GCF_949987515.2. NCBI lineage: Eukaryota > Metazoa > Chordata > Mammalia > Artiodactyla > Delphinidae > Delphinus > Delphinus delphis. The sequence goes on along the minus strand of NC_082693.1, from coordinate 58,907,370 downwards.
AGAGGAAACAGCTCTTTGAAAGAACTAATTCTACAGTGTGGGTTAGAAAGTCATTTCTAGAATCTCAGTCTAGAATTTACTTTCTCAGACTGAAAAATTCTGTGAAATATCTGTAATTTTAACAACTTCTTTCTACTACTGTTCTTTTTTTCTTTTTTGGTAATAAAAATTCTGACCAATAACAGTCATATATATCAATTAAAAGTGGTTTTTGTTTTGTTTACTTTTGAGAAGGTTCAGAGAATAATTATATGTAAATGAGAAACTTGCAAATTATGATGATTAAAGTAGGCCTAAAATATGGGACCACTAAGAAAATAATTCAGCTAAAAAACTTAACTTGCAAAATTTGTTTTACCATATTTGTTAGTAAAGATTCATGGATATAGCTAGACTTCTCACCTATACTTGGTGTCAGGTGGTGTATAAGAAGATTTTCTAGAGCAATTAGGACTTAATAGGAGGTTAGAAACCTTAAGAGCATAACAAAGGAAGTGTCTTGAAGGACCATATGGAATTCTTACTCTATAATATAGTATCATTAGTAGCAGGTTGCAGGATCCTGAGTGATAGGGAAACACGTCTCTTCAGTTATAATAGGATTTTGTCTCTTGTCCTTTGTAGCCTTTTCTATGCAGCAATATTAGGAGACTGGATGCTTTTTACTATGCCACTTAGTGTCATTTTTCAAACTCCATTATCATTGGAACAACTACCCATATTTATGGCAGACATGGCATTGGTCTACCTAACAGTATAGAGGATTTTTATAATGACATTACAATGTCAAAGGGAAGCAAGAGTACATTAGATTATCAGAGTGCTTTTCCAGATGATCCTTGAAATTAAACGTTTTGGGAGTTGGAAATAAGAGAAAGATTTCCCCTCCACCCCCCAGTGGAGTATGCCAGGTGGTACCTATACTACAAAGGGAGTAGTGTGTAAAGAAACGCATTAACAGTCATGGTTAATTTTACCATTTTGGTTAAAACTATGGGGGTGAATAAATCATTAACAGAAACAGAACAGAGAACAATTATAAGGGATGTCCAACTGATAAGGTAGACTGGAATTGAAAGCCAGGATTAAAACACTTAAGGCAGAATCACCTGGGGTGATAACTTTGAGAATGGCAGAGGTCCTGAGAAACCCTGTGGGCCCCCTGGAGTGTCAGTCAGAAACCTTCCAGGCAGATACTATATGATAACTAATTCACTGTTTGTGTGAGTACGTACAACTGAGAAATTCTTTAATTCTCAGGCGGGTGTCTCTCTCTTTAGCAGTGGTAAGAGAAACAGTATCCACAAACTTTTAGATGAGGTATGGAGCAAAGCAAATAGCAACAGTCTAAAAACATTAATCTTTACTTACTCAATTTGAAAAACAATTTTAGGTTAAAGGATTTAACTGTCAGCAATTCTGACCCAAAATGTGTGCATTAAAACTTTCTTTTAGGCAGTCATAACTGTAGGTTACAAATAATGTTAAAAGATAGGGGTTCAGAAATTATTGTCCACTTAGGCTAGGAGATTCCCAGTTGAAAAGTACAAGTACAAAATTGAAGCACGAAATTTTCAGTAAGTGTACAAAAAGCAATTTATTGTTTAGTAAATTATTTCTGACACCAGAAAATATATGTAATAATATAATTTGCACTTGTGTGTCTATTACCAAGTTTAAGAAATAAAATAGAATTGAGGTCTCCAATTTATTCCTCCCAGACCTCATCTCCAATGTTCCTGCTTACAGATAACCTTTACTCCACATTTGGCATTTAAATACTCATGCAAAGTTTTATATATTTTTTCATATGGAGTTGTCTTCAAACAACATGTAATTTATTCTGCATGCATTAAAATTATATTAAAGATATTATACTTTATGATCATCTGGAACTTGCTTTCTTAGTCAATATTTTAAAATAAATTATCCATATTATTACAAGAGGTTCATTTTAGTGTGTATATATTGCAGTGCTGTGTGAATAAAACAACTTCTTGATTTATTCTCCTAGATGAATATTCAGATTGTTTTTCAATATTATAAAACAATGTTACCATAAACATTCTTGAACGTCTCCCTGGGCACATGTGGCCATTTCTTGGGGAAATGCAATTGCTGAGTTATAATACATGTGCATCTTCCACTTCACTAGAGAGTGTGAAATTGCTCTCCAGAAGGGCTGTGCCAATTTACAAATCTGCCAGCAATGAATGAGAGTTCCCTTTGCCCCACATCTTACCATTAGTTCTTGCTATTTTTTAAATTGTTGCCAATTTAACAGGTGTGAAACTTTAGGTAATTATTGTTTTAATTTGTATTTTCCTCATTATTAATGAGTTTGAGCATTTTTTGTATATTACTGACTTTGTGGGTCCCTTCTTCTGGGATTTGCCTTAATATATTGTAAGCTCAGCAAAATCTTTTAAAGATTGTTTCATTCTATTCAGAATTTTTAACTCTTTTACAACAGAAAGACTTTCATTGTTTTGTTTGAAATGTTTCTCTAAAGTATTAATGCCTGGTTCTTGCCCTCAGTCATTCTAATTTAGCTGTAATGTGGTGCAACCTGGGCATCAGGGTTTTACAAAATCCCCAGGTACTTCTAAGTGCAGCAGCATTTGGGAACCTTTGGATTAAGCTGATTCTGGATAGCTAATGTCCCGGAATAAACAAATCAATTGGTGTCCTATTTTTCACCTGAACAGGTGGTGATTTGGTGGGAGAAGAAGAAAGAGAAATCATTCAAATGACAAATAAAAGTGTAATACTTTCACCTATTTTATTTGATAAAGTATCCTGTCAACTTTGGGTAGTTAAAGATAATACTAAGGGACATTTGTTTTGTTTTCTGCCTAAGATAGAAAAAAATATTTAGGAAAGGAGAGAAAGATAAGCTGGCAAGCTGTTATTGTGAGAATATTAAATATTAAGGTTGTGTGCCCACATGAATAGACTTCAATTTGGTCTAATGTATAGTCTTCTGAGAAATGGATTTTTCTTTACCTAATCTAGCAGATAGAATAAACATAAACTGGAACTATTACTGGTGACTAGCACTACTGTTCAGACATGACCAATGCCCAAATCTCCAGAAAAGTTCTTGCTCAATGTATAACTTGCTCAATGTAGAGATTGGTGTTTAGTAAATTGTATCCATCACCTATTTTAAAGGAGCTCATATGTTTGCGGGTATCAACTTCAGATACCACTCACCCAGTTTTAGAGGGAACAGTGCTCACTATTAAAACAGTATAAAATACTCTCAGAAAGAGAAATTAAGGAAACAATCCCATCTACAATCACATCAAAGAGAATAAAATACTTAGGAATAAACCTACCTAAAGAGGTAAAAGACCTGTACTTGGAAAACTATAAGATGTTAATGAAAGAAATAGAAGATGACACAAACAGATGGAAAGATATACCATGTTCATGGATTGGAAGAATTACTATTGTTAAAACAACCATACTACCAAAGCAATGTACAGATTCAGTGCAATCCCTACCAAAATACTAAGGGAATTTTTCACAGAACTAAAAAAAATTTTTTTTAATTTATATGAAAACATAAAAGACAGTGAATAGTCAAAACAACCTTGAGAAAGAAGAACAGAGCCAGAGGTATCATGCACCCTGAATTCAGACTATAATACAAAGTTACAATAATCAAAACAGTATGGTACTGGCATAAAAACAGACACATAGACCAATGAAACAGAATAGAGAGCTCAGAAATAAACCCATGCACTTATGGTCAATTAATTTATGACTAAGGAGGCAAGAATATTCAATGGAGAAAAGACAGTCTCTTTAATAAATGGTGCTGGAATATCTGGACAGCTACATGAAAAAGAATGAAATTAGGACATTTTCTCACATCATATATAAAAAGAAACTCAAAATGGATTAAATATCTAAATGTAAGACCAGAAACCATGAAACTCCTGGAAGAAAACATAGGTGGAACACTCTGACATAAATCATAGCAATATTTGTTTGGATCTGTCTTCTAAAGCAAAGGAAATAAAAACAAAAATAAACAAAACAGAACTAATTAAACTTAAAAGCTGTTGCTCAGCAAGGAAACCATAAACAAAACAAAAAGACAATCTACTGAATGGGAGAAAATATTTGCAAATGATATGATCAATAAGGGTTAATATCCAAAGTGTATAAACGGCTCATACAATTCAACATCACAACTACATGATTAAAAAAATGGGCAGAAGACCTGAATAGACATTTTTCTAAAGAACACATATAGATGGCCATCAGGAACATGAAAAGATGTTCAACATCATTAATCATCAGAGAAATGTAAATTAAAATCACAATGAGATACGATCTCACACCTGTTAGAATGGCTATCATCAAAAATTCCACATATAACACATGTTGGCGAAGATGTGGAGAAAAGGGAACCCTTGTACACTGTTGGTGGGAATGTGAATTGGTACAGTCACTATGAAAAACAGTATGGCAGTTTCTCAAAAAACTAAAAATAGAACTACCAGATGACCCAGCAATTCCATTCCTGGGTATTTACATGAAAAAAATGAAAACACTAATTTGAAAAGATACATGCACCCCAATGTTCAGGGCAGCATTATTTACAATAGCCAAGATATGGAAGCAACCTAAGTGTCCATCAAGAGATGAGTGGATAAAGAAGATGTGATGTCCTAATCATTAGAGAAATGAAAATCCAAACTACAATGAGGTAACACTTCACACCAGTCAGAATGGCCATCATCAAAAAATCTACAAGCAATAAATGCTGGAGAGGGTGTGGAGAAAAGGGAACCCTCTTGCACTGTGGGTGGAAATGTAAATTCATACAGCCACTATGGAGAACAGTATGGAGGTTCCTTAAAAAACTAAAAATAGAACTACCATAGGACCCAGCAATCCCACTACTGGGCATATACCCTGAGAAAACCATAATTCAAAGAGTCATATACCAAAATGTTCACTGAAGCTCTTTTTACAATAGCCAGGGTATGGAAGCAACCTAAGTGTCCATCAACAGATGAATGGATAAAGAAAATGTGGCACATATATATAATGGAATATTACTCAGCCATAAAAAGAAACGAAATTGAGTTATTTGTAGTGAGGTGGATGGACCTAGAGTCTGTCATACAGAGTGAAGTATGTCAGAAAGAGAAAATCAAATACTGTATGCTAACACATATATATGGAATCTAAAAAAAAAAAATGTTCTGAAGAACCTAGGGGCAGGACAGCAATAAAGATGCAGACATAGAGAATGAACTTGAGGACTTCTTTAGTTATCTTCAGTTTCCTCCAATATGTAATAGTTTCACAGCCTTTCCTTGTTTTTCCTTACTGTGATAGATGTTTTTGAAGAGTAAATCAGTTACGTTGTAGAATGTCCCTCAATGTGGAGTTGTCACTATTTTCTGATCATTGGAATGAGATTATGCATTTTGGACAAGAATACCACAAAAATGATGTGCCTTTCTCAGTGCATCATATCAAGTTTTTGTGATGTCGATATGTTTAATAGGAAACAGAGCTGGTTAAAAAAGAAAAAGTTTGAGATAATAGAAACTAGTGAAATGTGCAAAATAATTTAATTCTATACCATCTGAAAGGAAAAAGACTATGACTGATATAATGTTGATATCTCCACAATGAACCTGATAGTGAACAATATAATAACACTACCCCACACATAAGCAATGCAGTAATCAACATTAGTGTCCCTCAACATAAAATGAAGGAATGTAAGTAAATGCTTAAAATATTTATTTTTAACTTATTGTGGAAATGTGAATCAGGCTAAAAATTGACATCCCTTATGCAAGAAAATTTCTAGCAACAACTACATGAAACTATCATTCTTGAAGCAACACTTTAAAACCAATCATGTAAACTGTGAATAAAAAACACCAGAATGTTTTGTAACTTAAAAGAGAAGTCTTGGCTGAGAACAGCATAATGAAAAGTACAATCAAACAAGCAAGCAGATTGCTTAAAGCTAAAATTCAAATCTATTTCAGAATTGTATTGGTAGTTGAAGCTCACACAATTGGAGAAATTTAGTGCTATTCTGTATTGTAGCTAAAAGTGGACAGATTTTAGGTCGAAACCCAATAGAAAACAACACTTTCAAATGACATATTTCACTATACTTAAATGCATCCTTAATTATTTTAGAAACTGAAATCAAGTTGTTTCCTACTCCTTTTTCATTTTCTTGTTCTCTTACCTGTCTACTCCTTTTTCATCTTCTTAGCCATAAATTATATAAGTAAATAATTTTGTAATTTTATTGCCCTTTTAAAACTATATATTAACTCTCATTCTATCTCTGTAATCAGTTCTAAATTTTTCCTAACAGGTAAAAAATTTTATGAGTCCATTAATTCTCAACATAATTAACAAAAAATGATAGTGTTTCTTTCCTTGAGGAAAAGTAACCTCAAGCATTGCTTAAAATATAGATAATGTGTTTTTGTAATTTTACTAGGAGGATAATTTTAAGTTGTAAAAATTTCTTCTTGCTATTAGCATCCTTTTAGCAGCTGAAAAGTTATCATTCATCATTTTGCTTGTCCCCCATAGGCTGTACCCACTAGCATGAACTGTTAGCAACACAAAGCAATTTGGGAACATATTTATGAAAACCAATAAATGTACAAATATTTTAGGGATGTAAAATAACACAAAGTATACTAGAAGAGTTGGACACAAAAATAAAACACATTCATAGAGAAACAATTTTATTTGATTTCAAAAAGGCTATGAATACTTTGCTCTTATAAAAAAATTTTAGGGCTTCCTTGGTGGCGCAGTGGTTGAGAGTCCGCCTGCCGATGCAGGGGACGCGGGTTCGTGCCCCGGTCCTGGAGGATCCCACATGCTGCGGAGCGGCTGGGCCCGTGAGCCGTGGCCGCTGGGCTTGTGCGTCCGGAGCCTGTGCTCCGCAAAGGGAGGGGCCACAGTGGTGAGAGGCCCGCGTACCACACACACAAAAAAAAATTTAAAGGCACAGCAACATTAGATATAAAAGTAATTTGTAATATGAGGATTAAAATGTTATTTTCAGCTTTATTGAGGTAAAATTGAGTTAAGACATCCATCACTTCACATATTTAATATTTCTTCCTTTCTGGTGAGAACAAATAAGCTCTATCTTCTTAGCCAATTTCAATTATATAGTACAGTGTTATCAATTGTAATCACCATATTATGCATTATCCTCACACCTTAAACAACTGTAACCAAAAGTTTCTACCCTATTACCAACCTCTCCCTAATTTCCCCATCCCCTAGCACCTGACAACCAATTTTTGCTCTCTGTTTCTATAAGTTCAACTTTAAAAAAAAAAAAAAATTGCAAATATAAGTGATATAATGTAGTATTTTTCTTTCTCTCTCTGAGTTATTTCACTTGGCATGATGTCCTCAAGGTTCATCCTCTTGTTGCAAATGACAGGGTTTCCTTCTTTCTAAAGGCTGTATAATATTCCATTGTACATATATAACACATTTTCTTTATTCATTTCTCAACACATAGGTTGTTTCCATACCTTGGTTATTGTGAATAATACTGCAATGAACATGAGAGAAAAGATATCTCTTTGAGACACTGATTTCACTTCCTTTGGATATATACCCAGTAGTGGAATTGCAGATCAAATGGTAGTTTTATTTTTAATTTTTTGAGGAACCTCCATTCTGTTTTCCATTGTGCCTATACTAATTTACATTACCACCAACAGTGTACAAGGATTCCCTTTTCTAAACATCCTTGCCAGCATTTTTTATCTCTTATCTTTTTGATAATGGACATCCTAACAAGTGTGAGGATATATCTCATTGTGGTTTCTATTTGCATTTCTTGATGATTAGTGATCAAGATCACTAATGATCTTGTACCTGTGTGTACCTGTTGACTATTTGCATCTCTTCTCTAGAAGAATCTCTTAAAGTCATTTGTCCATTTTCTAATTGTGTTATTTTTTTTACTTCTATTGAGTTATAAGAATTCCTTGTATATTTTGGATATTAATTCCTTACTGAATATGTGGTTTGAAAATATTTCCTCCCATTTCAAACATACCTTGTCTTTTCATTTTGTCGATGGTTTCCTTTGTTATGCAGACACTTTTTAGCTTGATGTGGTCCCATTTGTTTATTTTTACTTTTATTGTCTTTTGCTTTTGGAGTCATATCCAAAAAAAAAATCATTGCCAGGCCAATCAAGGAGCTTAAACCCTATGTTTTCTTCTAGGACTTGCAGTTTCAGGTCTTATGTTCAAGTTTTTAATCCATTTTGAGCTGATTTTTGTGCATGGTGTAAGGAAAGTGTCCAGTTTCATTCTTTTGCATGTAGCTGTCCAGTATTCTCAACACCATTTATTGAAAAAGTTACCTTTTCTCCATTGTATATTTTTGGCTCCTTTGTCAAAAATCAGTTGCCCATATATGCATGGGTTTATTTCTGGTCTCTCAATTCTGTTCCATTAATCTATGTGTCTGTTTTTATGCCAATATCATACTGTTCTGATTACTATGACTTTATAATATAGTTTGAAATCAGTATGTGTAATGCCTCTAGCTTTGTTCTCCTTTCTCAAGATTGCTTTGGCTATTCAGGGGTCTTTTGTGGTTTCACACAAATTTTAGGATTGTTTTTTTCTATTTCTGTTAAAAAAATGCTATTGAAATTTTGATAGGTATTTCATTGAATCTGTAGATAACTTTGGGTAGTATGGATCTTTTAACAATACTAATTCTTCCAATGCATGAGAATGGAATATCTTTACATTTATTTGCATCATCTATAATTTTTTCATCAGTGTTATAGTGTACAGATGTTTCACCTCCTTGGTTAGAGTTATACCTAAGCATTTTATTCCCTTTGATGCTATTGTAATGGTATTATTTTCTTAATTTCTCTTTCTGATAGATCACTATTCGTGTATAGAATAACAACTAATTTTTGTATATTGATTTTGTATTCTGCAACTTTACTGCATTTGTTTACTAGTTTTAAGAGTTTTTGGTGAATTCTTTAGGGTTTTCTCTATGTAAGAACATGCTACCTCCAAGTAGAGACAGTTTTACTTCTTTCTTTCTGATGTGGATATCTTTTACTTCTTTTTCTTGCCTAAATGTTCTGGCTAAGACTTTCATACTATACTGAATAAAAATGGCAAGAATGAGCATCCTCATCCTTTCCCCAATATTAGAATGAAAGTTCTCAGCTTTTCACCATTGAGTATGATATTGGCTGTAGATTTCTGTATATTGCTTTTACTATGTTGAGGTATGCTCCTCTATTCCCAGTTTGTTAAAAGTTTTTATCATGGATTTTGCATTTTATCAAATGCTTTTTCTGCATCTGTTGAGATGATCACATTATTTTTATCCTTCATTCTGTTATTGTCTATATCACATTTATTGATTTGTGGATGTTGGACCACACTTGCATCCCTGGAATAAATTTGCACTGGTCATGGTTTATGATCCTTTAATTATACTGTTGAATTCAGTTTGTTAGCATTTTGTTGAGGATTTTTGCATCTATGTTTATCAGGGCTATTGGCCTGTAATTTTCTTTTCTTTCAGTGTCCTTGTCTGGCTTTTATATTGGGGTGATGCTGGCCTGGTAAGATAAGTTTGGAAGTTTTCCTTCCTCTTCAATTTTTTTGAAGAGTTTGATAAGTATTGACATTTATTCTTTTTAAATGTTTGGTAGAATTCACCAGTAAAGCTGTCTAGTTCTAGACTTTTCTTTGTTATGAGGTTTTTTGATTACTGATTCAATCTTTTTGCTATTAATTGATCTGTACAGATATTCTATTTATTCATGATTCAGTTTCCTACATTGTATGTTTCTAAGAATATATATATTACTTCTGGGTTCTCCAATTTGTTAGTGTATAATTGTCCACTGTAGTCTTTTATGATCTTTGTTGTTTCTGTGCATTAGATAAAAACACCACCTCTCCCAGTATTGACAGAGTGGTCTCATGTGGGAAATGATCCTCTTCAATCAGCTCTACCAGAGCTTCTGGTTGTATCTCACACCTTTGTAATTGCTCAGTTTCCAGTAGTTGAGGGTGTGCCAAGACCTGGCAGTGTTTCAAAGGGGAGGATCACAGTTATCATGTATCAATAGATTCAGGTGGATTAGAAGCTAGACTTTCAGGCAGCAGCTGGGAAAGTATATAGTTAAGCATCTTTCAGGGAAAACTAGGAGACAGCCATCTTGCCTGCTTCCTTTGTTCTGGGCCTGGTATATAGTATGGGGCGGTGAAGGGATGCTCCTACATCTGTTTAAAAACTGCTTCTTTGTTTGCTACAGTCTGGTGAGACTTGTGAATGTAAGCCCTGTGGGCTACTAGAATCAGGCAATCCAGGCCTGTCCCTCAGGCAGCAGCCCTCAGGCTCCAGACCTGTGTATCAACAGTTCCATGGAGATACTGGTGACTTGGTATTTCTTCTTGGTGTGACAGAGAGGAAGAAGGTGGAGAAAGTGTCTGCTAGATTCTGCACTTTCCAGGGAGATCACAGCCAGCCTCTAGATGTGTGCTAATTTTAGAAGCTAGACCTTCAGGCAGCAATTCATAAAGTATGCAGTTAAGTCCTTTCAAGGAAAGACTGGGCAATAGGTGTTTTTTTCTGCTGCCTCTGTGCTGAGCCCTTTGGGGAGAGCAAAAGTGATTGCTCACATTCACATGCTTATTAAGAACTGCTTCTTTGTATGAAGTCTGGTGAGTCTCATGGATGAAAGCCCCTTTGCTTTCAGAGCTAGGTTTTTGGGGAGCCCATTCCTCAGGTGGGAGCCAAAATTGGAAATGCTAGAAGTATGGTTCAAAACCTTTGCTCCTGAGGAAGAAACTGGGAGTTTGGGGCTCCCAATTGGCACTGTGCTGGGGCTAAACTTTAGAGCCAGAGTGCATCTCACCCTTTGCTACCCACTCTGCTCTGGGTATTTTCTCATTTGCCTGATGTGTAGAAGTCACTGAGCTCATTTCTGGATTACTTTCAAAGGGAACTAGTCCATTTGCAGTTGTGTATTTAGTGAGTCCATGGGAGGAGACTTTTGTGTCAACATCTTGGTCAACTCCCCTCTTTCAGTGATTAAAGTATGTTTAGTAATAGACCTCCCTGTTCTTTCTTCTCTCTCCATCCCCTCTCTCTTTTACCAATCTCCTCTGTAGTCTATTTTCTATCTTTCCCTTCCCACCCTCTCCCCTCTGTGTTTACACAATTTTCAAATTCTTTTAGGAGAAAACACATTGCTGCTTACTATTCTTGGGGCAGGCACCTTGTCTTGTGTCATCACTGGGTCCTTTAGACTAGAATAGCGAATTAACACAATTATGCCAACTGATTTGGTAGGCGATTCACTGGATGATCATCAATATTATGGAAGGTATAACTGTGTTAAATGTGTTATGAGGTAGCAAACGTGTTATTAGATATCAAATCTCTAAGCCTTGTATAATCAGACATTTTTAGTCAGTGGCAGATTTGGTATTGTCCTATACTTTTCCTCTCTCACTCTCTCTGTACACACACACACACACACACACACACACACACACACACATATAAAACATTTTTAAAACACATAACTAACACTATAATTAGCCTTAGGAATATTATCTAGCAGGTATAGGCTTTCCCCTCCACAAATGGAAGACAATTCATATTGGATACTGTCTATTATTCTGTCTTCAAGTTCATTGACTCTTTTCTCTGACCACTCTCTTCTGCTGTTTAGCCCATCCAATAAGTTATTCATTTTCCTCATTATATTTTTCTGTTCCTCTTTATATTTTTTGTCTTTATATGTTCTGCTTCTTTTCTGAGACTTTGTGGGTTTTCTCCAAGCAAGTCTGTAAAAACTCATCAAAGTATTTTTTAAATGGCTGCTTTTAAATATTTGTCAAATAATACTGAGATCTTTGCCACTTTGGTGTTGGATTCTGTCAACTGTCCTTTTCATTCAAATTGTGGTTTTCTTGATTCTCAATATGATGAGTGACTTTTGATTGAAACCTGGACATTTAAGGTATTACATGATATGAGTCTGATTCTCATAAACAAATAAAAAACCCTTTATTTGTTTTTAAGATGGCTTTCTCTGACAATACTCCAACAGAGAAAAGGGGGAGGTGAATGCCAGGTGTGGGTAGTGCCTTGGTGGGAGTGAGAGTTCCAGTTCTTCTGCAGCCCCTGTTGACACCAACCTGGCTGGGAGAAGTAAGAGTACCTCTTTACTCTTCCTTAAATGACCTCCACTGACACCAACTTCAAGGTGGCCTCATTACTGCTGAGTAGTGGTGAAGGCCCTTATTCACCATTTGGCCTCTGCTGACACCACTCTGCCAGGTTGAGGTGCCGTATTACAGCCTAACAAGTATAGAAGTCTAGATTCACCCAGACTTTGGCTTTTGCAGGCATGAGTGGGAGAGGGACCACAATTTTTTTCTGCGGTGTATGCCTGGAATGGCATGGTCATTGTCTAAAGCTTCTCTGTCTTGCTAGACTGGCCTTTCCTTTCATTCTTAGACCTTTTTTTAAAATTTATTTTTTCTTCACCTACTCATGTTTCTGGGTTGCTGGCTTCTTTGGCTCCACATCTGGCATTTATTAGGCAAAAAGAAAATCCATAGAACTCACAATATGTTGTTCCTTGAGCCCTCAGATCCCCAGCTAGTCTGCCTTCTTCTCTTAACTTTTCAGAGTCTTCTTATGTTTATTGTGTATATAATTCCATGGTTTTTAGTTATACTTACCAGAAGAAAAGGAAAATGTACAAGTGTTCTGTCTCCCTGGAGGTAGAAGTTGAATGGAATTCATGCTTCAGACTGTATCTTTCAAGTTCAGCAACTGTTTTAAGTACTTTCACATGAGATAAATAATAAATCTCCAAATGGCAAAATATTAAACAAAGAAAAACACAATTTTATTGGTCACTTTCTATTTTGTTATTAAATATTTTATAGATCCAGTAAGCTCATTCACGTACTCACTTAGACGGTTAACTATAATATGCAATACCTAACAATATTCTAAACGCAATACATGAATGAGTGCCATTTTCCATTCCTTTTCCTTATACAAATCCTCTGCCTGCCTCTGTATATTTTCCAAATTGTAAATAAATACTGACAATTTCATACACAGACAAAGTGCAGATGTCAGGGCCAATCCATCTACAAAATATTAGTAAAGTTTTGTTTCTTTCTAAATTTTAAAAAGTATAAATATGAGTTATAACATTTTCTTTGACAGCTAAAAGACTCAGATATTCACCATTAGGCGGGAACTCCTTCTTTAAAGACTGCTGTTTAATTTGGGGGAAGGACAGGTTAACTGTTTAACTCCAAACAAAAGTAGAGTTGAATTAAAAAAAAATCTGAGATGGGAGATCTCATGAAGGGGAAATGAATGTTGTCAGCTGTTTGGGGTGTTTAGACAGAAAGGGAGAGTTTTAGTGATAGGTATTTTCAGTTTGATCTGCAGAGCAAAGCAGACAGAACGCTGCTCAATAACCTGCCAGAAGCTGAGAAGAGCAAAGAGCAATTTCACACCTTTCTGATAAGGCAGTGGGTTAATTAAAGGTAATCAATCTAGTGGCAAATACAAAAGAACTGCAAAGATTGTTTTAACACAAGAGCTTTTCAGTAATGAATAGATCTTTTCAATTGAAGAAAATCTAGGAAGCAGAGGAGTCTGTCTGCTTGATCTTGTGGGGTGGGAGGAATGACTGATCAACTTGCTGTCATCTGAGTATGATATTTCAGTTTCTTGTTCTGTTTTGTATGGTTTTGACCATAGTTTTTTAATCTCTAAATTGAGATTAATCTCCTACAATATAATTATCCCTACTGCCTATTTCTTTTGTGTACATAGACTCAAAGAAAGTTTTTGAATAAGCTCAGTATTGGAAATATTGAAATGATTTTTATATTTTACCCAGGTAATTTCCTTGGCCAATAAATCCTATAAAGTGGTTATGAGGTTGTATCAGAACTCCCTGAATTGTAATCATAATAGCATTAAATGTTATATTTATATAGTACCTTTCATTTCTGAATCTCAAGTGATTTAAATATGCCACATTAATCACTCAAGCATTCTTGGAGCTATGTAGGTGTGTGTTTTTAGCATTATTATCAACAATTAAGTAATACCAAAGAGATCAATCTTATCTTTTACAACATAAAGCAAGTATAATATTTTTTACCTCCAAAAGGCTCGTAATGAATAAAGAGAAAGACATTTAAATGTAAATATGCCTCTAAACACACTGTCAAATATCAGTGTGATAATTATACAAAATGAATTTGAGATTCATAGCAAAGAAACTACTCTCTTTAGAATATACTAGATTTTTGTGAAAACAGCATCAATAGTTTTAGGCCTCTAGGATATGATTAGGTGCATTAGAATAGTAATTTAATTTACTATTGATTCAGGTATACTCCCCATTTTCCAATGGCTATATTTCTGAAAAGTCTGTAAGAATTAAATTTTTATTAAAAAAGAAAACAAAAAGAACGGAAAGATGTTGCTAGCTGAATAACGTTTTTTTTTTCTTTTCGGTACGCGGGCCTCTCACTGTTGTGGCCTCTCCCGTTGCGGAGCACAGGCTCCGGACGCGCAAGCTCAGCGGCCATGGCCCAAGGGCCCAGCCGCTCAAGTGGCATGTGGGATCTTCCCGGACCGGGGCTCGACCCCGTGTCCCCTGCATCGGCAGGCGGACTCTCAACCACTGTGCCACCAGGGAAGTTCCTGAATAACACTTTTAAGGATAAGTACAATTAGTCGTTTACCTGGTATGTCTAATCGTATTAAACCTTCTGAATTTATTCAGAAGATTTTTACATATTTGGAATTCTTAAAAGTGGAACTAGACCTGTACCTTAATAGCATGGGAGAAAAATGTAATTTTCTAAAATAGTCCCAGGGAGTATTTTTATGCAGGGAGAATCTTCATTAGCAACACATTGCCATTAGTAAAACTGGTAAGGAAATCTGCTTATGCAATAAAATTTAAAATAACTAGAAATTTCTCAGGACATTAAGTGAATACATATGTTTGGTTTTGATGTGAAGTCTATCGTTCTTTAATTCAGATGTTATCTAAACTATTTATCTACCATAGTTCACCTTTTTATGCTTTGTAAAAAAAATGTAGTTAAATGTTTTTTAAATGTTGTCATAACACAGTAGGGAAATTTTCAATTTCATTACAGAAGTTTTAAAAAACTGATTTACTAGATACATAGTGGGCATAATTATCTCAATATCTTTATCTAACCTCTTCTGAGATTTGAATATGATTCATCTATAATGCTTATCACAATGAATTATTAATAAATAGTATTTTGGAAACAATTCTAATATATTAAAATTCAAAAAAATAACTTTTTTGGCTGCAGTTAAAAATCTTTAAAACAGTGACATGCAGTATTAAATGTCACTGAGAAGTATAAAAGTAGAAGCACAAATGTGAAGCATAATATTTATTATAAAAAATTCTAAAGACTCATTTATTAAGTGTTTCAAACAAGTCAAAGGACTTTTCAAAAGTAAACTATATTAAAAAGGACTGTACAATACAATTTTTCACTACAACATATAGTGGAATTTTCTCTGCAATTCTTAACTCACAAAAGTTTAGCTTATAAAAGGTACTTTACATAAAAATGGACTTGCTAGTTTACAACATAGATATTTACTGAGTATTTGTACCATAGCCATTGCTTTTTTGTGAAACAATCTTTCATTTGTGTGTGTGTACATATTAACATAAATTTTGCATGAAGTAAACAAGAATCACTTTTTTAAGACAGAATGTTAAGTGGAAGCATCTACAGAAATAACGTTTGTACTTTCACTGGGAATAGCAAGTCACTCATGCTTTTTGCTTTCCCTCCTACAAAGCAGATAATCTACTGTTCACGTCAAGTTGACAAGACACATCAAGAACAATTTAGGAGTTTCGAAGGTGGGTAAGGACCTCCATTTATGCTTAGTACTGCAGAATACCTTTCAACCAGTAACTAATTTTTTTCTCTTATATCCTACTTTATGGTAATAATAATAATAATGATAAAATTAAGCACATTTCCCTAATACACATGTGTTCTCTACTTATCAATTTTATGTCCACACAACTGTACTAATACTTCATAAATAGAAGTAGATCTAAACTGATGAGATAAAATAAAGGAAAATACAAGTTCTAGTATTTTTTTTCCCTGTACCTCTGGAATTAGACACTGTACTTTGAATATCACCACTTCAAGGTACAACAATGTTCCTATGTCCAATCCAAGAAGATCTAACTTAATTAACTCAGCAGCCATCTGCTAATTCTTCTAACTGGCTTTTTTTCCCCCCAAACTACTCCATACTAGTATATATCAGCAAGCATAGACAGTAAGTTCACTTTCTGTCAAAAGTAATCTCAGAAAAGGAAGGTTAGGAACTGCTACCACATGAGGTTTTTAATCTCACTATTTAACACACCCTTGCCTCAGGTTCCCCAAAAGGTATGTACTTTATGGTTGCTAGAGGCGTGACCTTTGATGTGTATTTTCACACACAAAAGCACACACATTTTCAAAGACACTTAACAAACACACAAAGACTTTATAAGGACTTGAGTTGCCTTTAACCTACACCCTTGGCACTTTTGTGTGATTGGCAGAATTTTTAATCATACCTGCCATTCAAAGATGTGGTTCCAAATACACATTTATTCTGTTGAACCAATTACTATGTTCAATATGCAATTATGAAGATAGGAGCTGAGCAGAGTCTCCCTCTCCCTTTCTTTCTCCATTGAATAGAAAAGGAAAAAATGATCTGGACCCACAGCAATCTGAGAATAAGGAGGAAACAAGGAAGGGGTAGGAAGGAAAGTGGAGCCAGGGGAGATGGCCCAAGTCTGAGAATTGGGAGCTTATGTTCACTTTAACTAGGTTTTCAAGAGACAAGGGGCCTCCAGCTCACTTAGAAATGAGGATTTCAAACTTAATAAAGATGACAAAGGTAAAATATAGTTAAAATGTAGGACTGCTAACATTTTCTCCTCTAGGTAACTCAAATGGTCACAAAGGTGAGCATCAAAGTTGGATGCGCACTTAACATCGTTCTGATCTAAAGTAGGCACAGGTGGAAGAGAGTATGGATAACTGACTCAGAGCACTTAATGTCTGGCAACGACTTTTGCCATATAAGTGCTGTCCCCATATATTGTTACTGTTAAGATTCTGCATAATTTAAGAGAATAGTCATCATTTATTTGATTGCATTTTGACTTATTCCAGAGCCTCATCTAAAGAGCCCAACAGTTCACAAAAAGGCTCTCTTATCTTAGAAGAAAAAATACGAAAACTTAAAGGAATATCTCATAGATTACATTCTCTTTAATTATATAATAGAATATAAAGAATGTCAGTCAATTTGGATCAGGTCTTGGACTGAAAATTTCATGAACTTTCCAGTGATTTCAGGAGTTCATACTCAATTTTTCTGATCACTTAATATTTGATTTTCCTTCATTGATAATCTATCGGTTATATTCCTGGAAAAGTTCACAACTGATGCTTTTATGGAAGCTATCCCTAACACATACTGCTCTTATATTGTAGAATAACACTTAAATGCTAACATTAACACATACTGCTCTTATATTGTAGAATAACACTTAGAATAACACTTAAAAACACAAAAAGAATTAGAAAGCTTAGATGACTTCTATTCTCATATCCTTTTGGACTAAGCTTTAACAGTGGGAACCAGGTACCTTAAAAAATTAAAAATAAAGATAGTCCCTAGGTGTTATAGATATAAATCTGAGATAGCATGACACCTTATGTCCAATGCAAAAAGGCAACATGATGTTGGGGAAAGGAAATAGGACTTTGAATCATACATTGCTGGATAGTAAATTAGCATCTTCAACTAATTGTGTAAGTTTTAGAACATGTTTAGGAAGTTATTTAAGATAATTATTGCTAAAGGGAAAAAAAAGAATCATAGAAGTCAGCAGTGCCAAACTAAGACACTGTGTAAACTGTATCAAGTTCAATTATGGCCTAAAGAAGCAGGTAACATAACTGAAAGGGGAGAATTCAGGTCAGAGGGTCATTCAACTCTATTAAAGGAAGTCAAATACTTAATTCTAGAACTTGAACTTTTGCTGATCTGTAGGTTCGGAGAGTCATAGGGTATTTGTGGATGAAGAATTTGGTGGCTTGGTGGCTGCTTCACAAGGGCTTCCCGTTTGTGAGACAGAGACAGAGGCAATTACTTTACATGTCAGGTAAAATCCCAGTTCCTTGCAGAAACCCTGGCTGACCAGTCTGGTTGAGTGATTGTCCCTCACATCTGTGGTTCTAGCAGTTATTGTCTCTGCCTTTTAATGGATGCTTGATTCTACAATTCAGCATTAACTATCTCACCCTACTTTCCTTAGAAGCTTCAGGAATACCTTCTGTTTTATATCTTGTTGTGTCCTGCTGGGTGATTAGCTTTTGATGAGGTGCTCAACAAGTATTTATGAAAGGAATATATCAAATTATAGAGCATATGTAATTGCAAGTTTGAGTGCCTTATCTGTCATGGCATTGTGTCTCATGGAGGTAAAAGACAAAACTGCATGAGTACAACAAAATTAGAGAACATACACATCCTTTGAAGACTATTCTTTTTTCTTCTTAATTTTATTTAATTCTTTGGCTGTGTTGGGTCTTTGCTGCGCGTGGGCTTTTCTCTAGTTGTGGAGAGCGTGAGCTACTCTTGGTTGCCATGCACGGTGGTTTCTCTTGTTACAGAGCACGGGCTCTAGGCGCATGGGCTTCAGTAGCTATAGCGCGCGGGCTCAGTAGCTGTGGCGCATGGGCTTAGTTGCTCCGCGGCACGTGGGATCTTCCCAAATCAGGGCTCGAACCCCTGTCTCCTGCATTGGCAGGTGGATTCTTAATCACTGTGCAACCAGGGAAGTCCCCGGAGACTATGCTTCATGCTTACTTGTGCTATTCTTGGCATAGCAAAGAGCAGAAGCATATGGGGTGACCACCCTCTGGAGCCAGACCTCCTAGATTCAAATCCTGGGTCTAACTTTGTCAGACTAGGTGATTCTGAACCCATCACTTATTACAATCTTGATTCTCAGCGGTGATAACAATTCCTAGTCTCAAATGGTTGATATGTGATTGAAAACATGACTGTATCTAAAGAACTTAGTAAACACAAAGCAAGCACTTATTATCTGAATCATTGTGAAACATACATTTCTCTGCCTGTTGGTGTTTAGAGTGTTGGCTACTCAGGCGTTTCATCATTCAGAGACTTATTTCATCATTTCCCACCTGTATTGTGGAGAAGTTATAGATTCCTGAGGACAGCATTTTTTTTTATGCCAGTGAGTCTGCAGTGAAAGCATTTTGTGGGTCCCCAATGGAGAAATATGCATGTTTCTGATTCTTCAAAGGTCTTTTGCTGAGAAACCACAAAATATTATTCAGAGACATGACATTTTCTGTGACTCAATCTTATGCAATCTGAATCATGAGAAACTGCTTTCTGGAAATTCTTGTCCTGCATCAAATTCATAAGAAAAAAGAGCCCCTATTTCTATAATAGTGCCTTTTAAATATTGCTTCATACTGGCCTCCCATATGCATTGCTTCAATATTTCTACAATTACTTTAAATATATGACACATCATATATATACATATATATATATATATATATATATATATATATATATATATATATATATATATAAAAGTTTAGCATTTTTCTTCATTAGCTATAGTCCCATATATCTTCTTAAAAAGTTGGGAAATTAGAAACGAAGTAGTACTGTCATTTAATTCCTATAACCAATATTCCACACTGCTGGAACTATTAGTTTTAATTCTACTTTTATTTTGGTGGTGGATTGTTTTAGTTGGGAAGTTTTGGTGCCAGGGAAGAAACCAAGTGCAATTAGCTCCAGCAAATAAGCAATTATAATAACACTACAGTGGTGTCTCACAGAACCCTACATAAGAACTGTACAAGTATCAGGAATTACTGAAACAATAAGCAGGAAGCTGGGAATGTGATCTTTATTTCCTTCTGCACATGTTCTTTTTGCTGTTTCTGGACTGAAGGACATTCTCTGATACAGAGTCCATACAGACTTTATAAGGACCTTAAAATCTAATATAAGGCCATTATTTACAGTATTTTAAAACTTTTTTCTTTTTTGCTAATGTGCACTGGTTTAATATATCAGCTATCTTACATTCATGGCATAGAAAAATTGAGAAGCGACCTTAATATATAAAATATTTACTTTCTAATTGCAAATAACCAAATTTTAACTTTATTAAAACCAACAAGGATTACTAAATTACAAAAAATTAGAAGACGCACATATGTATGTGTGTACATATGCCTATCTAAACATGAAAATATATACTTTGAGCATGACAACTGAGGAAGTTGTACTAAGAACAATACCTCCAAATTTCAAAATGAGAAAATTCTAGACAGTGTGAGAATATTGATTAAACAATTTCACATGGTAAGTAATACTATTAAAATAATGGTCAGAAGATTAATGAGAGAAGAGTCTGTATATTATTTTTCTTTTCAGGCCTGAGTAAAAAGACTATCATATATAATACTAGTTTCCCTAATAAATTCTATCTTTGTTAAATATATTATAGGCAAAAGAAAAAATGACAGAAGAAATAATTTTAGATAACTAAAACCTATACAAACATAAGGATATACAATTTAGAGCATAATACACCATGGGGTTTAAGTTCTAGTAGAATGACAAATACAGCAGTTTTAGAGAGTACTGATATGTTCTAAACTTAAAGGATGAAACAGTAGAATAAGGAATATGAGAGATGTGATTGTCCCTAAGCAGTACTTAAACTTCATAAATTCTGTCTCATGGCCTTTTGGTTTTTGTCCATTTTCTAAACTAAAACTTATAGTTTAGGGTTTCAAAAGAACTTTTAGGCTGTCACTCAAAGGGCCTCCTATTGTTACTTGTTTATTTTTCAGTGCAAGTTTTAATATAAATGATGTTCAATCACTGTTAAACAAAAGGAGATGGGGTATAAGAAATAAGGATAACATTTTTTATCAAGTGTATCTTAGACATCACAGAAGTTCTGTAATTCAAAGTCACTGCAATATCAAAGCATTATCATTATTGACAGTGATGTGACTGTAACTAGAGGCACACCTGAATCATATAAGTGGAAGAATCAAAAGAAAAATACAGATGATTTAATGCCAATGAATAGTTTTCTTAAAAAATAGAATTTAATAGAATTGTCAAAGAAATGTAAAAAACTAAACGAAGAACAATCACTAAATAGAGTAGTCAAACAAGTATTTAAACCTCTTCCTGCCAAATAGAAATCAGAACCACATGTTTTTTTATCAAATCTTTAAGAAGGAAATAATGCACATTTTTTTCCAACCAATTTAATGATGCTATTATACTCTTAATTCCAAAGTGGTCAAGGATGAATGAATAAAGAAGATGTGGTACATATATACAATGGAATATTACTCAGCCATTGTAAAGAATTAATAATGCCATTTGCAACAACACAGATGGACGTGGAGATTATCATACTAGGTGAAGTTAAGTCAGAAAGAGAAAGACAAATACCATATGATATTGCTTGTACATGGAATCTAAAAAAATGATGCAAATGAACTTATTTACAAAAGAGAAACAGACTTACAGACTTAGAGAACTTATTTATGGTTACCAGGGGGGAAGGGTGAGAGGGAGGGATAGATTGGGAGTTTGGGATTGACATGTATACACTGCTATATTTAAAACAGATAACCAACAAGGACCTACAGTATAGCATAGGGAACTCTGCTTAATATTATGTAACAACCTAAATGGGAAAAGAATTTGAAAAAGAATAGATACATGTATATGTATAACTGAATCACTTTGCTGTACATCTGAAACTAACACAACATTGTTAAATCAACTATACTCCAGTATAAAATAAAAATTTTTTAAAAAGTGGTCAAGGAGAGTACAAGAAAATAAATTATTTTTGCTCATGAACATATATGCAAAAATCTTCAACAAATCACATTTAGCAGTGTATTAAAATACTGAATCATTAATAAGGAGTGTTTGTCCGTTGAATCCAAGTCTTGTTCACTTTAGGAAATTTATCCATATTTAACAACCCATTAAGTTAAAAACAGAGAAAAAGTTATATAATTATCTCAACAGATCCAGAAAGTAATTTAATAATATGTGGGAAAGAATATTAGTAGGAACATGTACCAGTTAAAATTTCACCTGGAGCGCCAAAGCTGAAGACACTATTTTTTAAGTACTCTCACTTTCTAAAGCAAGACAAAGTGTAAGACAATTTAGTCACATCATGCAAATGGAATTTGAGTCCTCTAACCCAAACAGAACTCTACAACTTTCCTTTCTATTATAGTAGCCACCATAACTGTGGAAAATTTAATTTTAATTATTTTAAATAAAAGACAATTTAAAATTCTGTTTTTCAGTCACACATGCTGTATTTCAAGTGCTAAGTAGCTACGTGTGGCTAGTGACAGCTAAGTTGGACAGCACAAAGAACATGAGAGTGAAGCGGAAGACATGATTGGGGGAGATATAAAGAGTATTTCCTTGAAGCGAGTTGCTAGAGTGCCATTTAATCCTTCTTCTACTCTCCAGTATCCACATAGCTTGGAATGTTGGTGCACTTTGTCATGATCACAAGCCAAGTTAAGTGCTTATTTAAAATAAATACTAACAGACAGCAGGACAGTTGTCAGGCAGAAAAAAGATTGCCCTCCCCCTCACCCAACCTGGCTTCAGCCACTAAGAAAGCTGTTTCAGAATGCTGTAATGGAAGCACACTGTGCTTTCAGACCGACAGTGGAAAGCAGTCTAAATTTATCTGCCAGATGGTCAACCAAACCCATGAATAATAACTGGACTCAAGTATCTTCCAAGTCTCTCACCTAAGGTTTCCTAGCTAGACAAATGTGACTCTGTAGAAAGGTGCAGAGACTGTGGAGAATCAACTGTCCCTGTACTGTGAATTTGAAAACCCCACAAAATGTACCTCAATAAGAGAACAGTGTAGCATCTGACCATGTATCAATCCAGAGGAAGGCAGTACTAGGTTACAAGTACTTTGGTCAAGTAAGAGTTGTTCCATCCCAGACACCCCCATGTTCCCTGCTTCTTCACACCCAACCCCATATAGCCAGAGTAGCATAATGAATTGGAGAAGAGATATGGAAGAGAAAGGAACAAAGCCTCCAAGAAGATTGTGCACCAAGTCTTTGCAACATGCAACAGAACTGTCTCACTTCAGAGGACGGAGCAGATTTTTAAAATCTGTCTTTCAGGAGTGAAAAAGAGGATGGGGGTACAGTTTTGTAATTAATACGAATACAAAATGCATCTCTTTGTAATTTATATATAACCTCTATTTATGATAGCCATAGCCCCAGCAAGAAACCAAAAATAGTAAATTAACTATTAATCTTTTTCAATAGTAAAAAGTTAGTCAACATCCCTCCCTTGCCCATGTCTCTACACCTACGTTAGTCTACATTTGGTGCTGGATTAAGATGAGAAAACTCTTCCTATAAAGTAACAATACTCTTAAAAGTGATAGAAATTAAGACTGTTATTATTAATGCTGTGAAAATAAACAAATACAGCAATGGAATAGAATGGAAAGTCTCGATACAGGCTAAGAGCTCTAAAGGAACTTAGTAGACATTATTGGAAATAGTACAGATAAATGAAGAGACAGCTGATTTACTAAAACAGCATTTGAATCAATGAATATTGTCCAGCAAGTGGCACCTATTACTACCTCCATGGGAGGAGTCCCATAGCATGGATCACAGCAAATAGCATAATAAGTCTACACCAAGAACAGTAGTCCCAGATGGCAACCCACTACATGGTTTGCAGGCATCAGGTCTCCAGGAAAGATATAACTCACACAGGCACTGGATGGAACAGTGGCTTACTCACACAGAGATAGAATAAGATCAGCAACAGCGGGTGTTTGTCCCCCATGGCCAGAGGGTCTCCTCCCACAGCCCAGCAAAGAGGGGTTTGCATGCCCCTCTCCCCACGGGAAACAGTTATAGCAGTGGGATTGACCAGGTACCATATGACGCACACATGTAAGGAGAACAAAAAAGCACACTTTAAATCCATATGCCCAGCACAGGCTATGAGGGTTCTTTATTTCCTCGTAAAGAAATTTTCCTCTCCCAAAGCACATTCTTATGTGACCATGCAGGGGTGCAGAGACTGGGCTCACATGACTGCCTCTCCTCCACTTAAAAAAAGCATAAGTAAGGATTCCTACTTTGTAAAATAAACATAAATTAATATCAGCTAGTAAGATAGGCAAAATTTATAAAATTTAAACTTTTATGAAGAAAATATGGAATATATAAAGTAAGATGTAGAAAGCACAATATATAATGAATTATTAATATATTGATTATATTATAATTACATCTTTTATGCAGAAAAAAGGAAAAAGGTAAGACAGAGTTGAAAATATATTTTAAACACACAATGATATAGGATTAGCATTAGCATACAGCATATTAAAATACCTAACTAAAAAGATACAGCATATTAAAATACCTAACTAAAAAGAAAATGTTATAAAAAAATAAAGGATGTAAATAGGTAATTTAAAATAAACAGGAAACCTCAATAATTTGTCAAAAAATCCTCAGTGTCATCTTAAAAATAGAAATATTCTTTGACAATTCTTTAATCAACTTGGAAAAAAATATTTAAGCCAAAAACTTAGAATATGTTAACTGAAGTTGACTTTATATACATATATATATTTCATGTTTGAAAAAAAGCACAATTAAAACAAAATAAAAATCTTTATATAACTAAGAATGTTGCAAGACAAGCATTATTATTCCTTGCTGTGACAGAATAAACACATTATTTTGAAAAACACTTGGAAAATTAATACATTTAATGTCAAAATTTCGTTAATTTTCACACAATAATTCTACTTTGGATATTCTGAAAAGTAATTAATTGCAAGTGGTGAAAAAAGCTATAATCATTAAGATCTCCATCAATGTGTTACATGTAATAAAAATTTTGAAGAAATATATTCACTAATAAAAGAATACTACTTAAATAATGGCCTACCCACCCTGTGGAAAAATATTCTTTAAAAATTGAATGTATAAATAATTTATTAAATTCAAAGAATATTAATTTTTTGTTAAACATCAAACCTAGATGTGAAATGTTAAATTTTCAAAAAACCTTGTAGAGTTAATTATAAAAGTTTCAGTAAAAAAACCACCATTTTTTTCTAACTGTATTTAATTGAATTAACTTTAGCTCTTCTTAAAAGGTGGGTGTTAAATTGGTTCTGTGTATGTAACATGATGAAAAATATTTAATACATTTTCAATTCACAATTTCTGTGTCTTATTAATGTGAATTGTGTACCTTTAGAAGAGATATAATTTACACTTTAACAGATATTTTTGACAGAAATATTTTTCTCTAGTAGCATCTTGAGAAACAAATGTATTTAAGACAAAGTTAGAGGAAAAAATTGGAATGAAATAGACCAAAAATATGCACACTAGCTTCCTTGGAATGCTTCCACTGACTGTTCTAAGACTTTCTATTTCAATTCTTTCTCTTTAATAATCATAAGTTAGTTAATTCTACACTAACATTTGAAGTGTTATCTTTCTCACTAATGTATTTTAAAAGTAAGAAAGGACTTCATTTGTTAATACTACTTCTCTAAATAGTCAGTTAATTTAGTGGTACTAAAACACAAAGGAAATAAAACTGTAGTGAGAATTCCTTCCATAAATTACTTAACTTTGATTACTATTTAACTGGTATAGAGAGAGAGCAAATATCTGATTTTTTATTTTTATTTTTTGTATGACATAGACTAATTGCTTGCTTTTCATTTTATTTTGCTCGATTTCAGCAGAATTTGAAGAAAATTTCTAAAATTTAGTAATTATGCATTTTGTATAATGGAATGAGTACTGCTGACTTGTTTCAAAATGCAAATTGCACATTTACAAATTTGTGTCTCATTTGCCCTGGTTCCATTACCAGAGGGAAAACATAAACTCGAAGCTTGCCTTAACATTTATAACTATGAGGAACTGTTGACCTTCAGTTAGTGCTATTAAAATACATTTTTTAACATCTTTATTGGAGTATAATTGCTTTACAGTGCTGTGTTAGTTTCTGCTGTATAGCAAAGTGAATCAGCTATATGCATACATATATCCCCATATCCCCTCCCTGTTGCATCTCCCTGCCACTCTCCTTATCCCACCCTTCTAGGGGTCGCAAAGCACCGAGCTGATCTCCCTGTGCGATGAAGCTGCTTCCCACTAGCTATCAATTTTACACTTGGTAGTGTATATATGTCAATGCTACTCTTACTTCGTCCTAGCTTACCCTTCCCCCTCCCCATGTCCTCAAGTGCATTCTCTATGTCTGTGTCTTTATTACTGTCCTGCTCGTAGGTTCATCAGAACCATTTTTTTCTTAGATTCCATATATATGTGTTAGCATACAGTATTTGTTTTTCTCTTTCTGACTTACTTCACTCTGTATGACAGACTCTAGGTTCATCCACCTGACTACAAATAACTCAATTTCATTTCTTTTTATGGCTCAGTAATACTCCATTGTATATATGTACCACATCTTCTTTATCCACTCATCTGTCGATGGACACTTAGGTTGCTTCCATGTCCTGGCTATTAGAAATAAAGCTGCAATGAACATTGTGGTACATGACTCTTTGAATTATGGATTTCTCAGGGTATATGCCCAGCAGTGGGATTGCTGGGTCATATGGGAGTTGTATTTTTAGTTGTTTAAGGAATCTCCATACTGTTCTCCATAGTGGCTATACCAATTTACATTCCCACCCACAGTGCAAGAGGGTTTCCTTTGCTCCACACCCTCTCCAGCATTTACTGCTTGTAGATTTTTTGATGATGGCCATTCTGACCTATGTGAGGTGATACCTCATTGTAGTTTTGATTTGCAATTCTCTAATGATTAGTGATGTTGAGCATCCTTTCATGTGTTTGTTGGCAATCTATATATCTTCTTTGGAGAAATGTCTATTTAGATCTGCCTATGTTTGGATTGGGTTTTTTGGGGTTTTTTTTGATATTGAGCTGCATGAGCTGTTTGTATATTTTGGAGATTAACCCTTTGTCAGTTGTTTCATTTGCAAATATTTTCTCCCATGCAGAGGGTTGTCTTTTCATCTTTTTTATGGTTTCCTTTGCTGTGCAAAAGCTTTTAAGTTTCACTAGGTCCCATTTGTTTAGTTTTGTTCTTATTTCCATTTCTCTAGAAGGTGGGGCAAAAATGATCTTGCTGAGATTTATGTCATAGACTGTCCTGCCTCTGTTTTCCTCTAAGAGTTTTATAGTGTCTGGTCCTACATTTAGGTATTTAATCCATTTTGAGTTTATTTTTGTGTATGGTGTTAGGGAGTGTTCCAATTTCAGTCTTTTACATGTAGCTGTACAGTTTTCCCAGCACCACTTATTGAAGAGGCTGTCTTTTCTCCACTGTAAACTCTTGACACCTTTATCAAAGATAAGGTTACAATATGTGCATGGGTTTATCTCTGGGCTTTCTATCCTTTTCCATGGATCTATATTTCTGATTTTGTGCCAGTACCATACTGTCTTGACTACTGTAGCTTTGAAGTATAGTCTGAAGTCTGGGAGCCTGATTCCTCCAGCTCCGTTTTTCTTTCTCAAGATTGCTTTGGCTATTTGGGGTCTTTTGTGTTTCCATACAAATTGTAAAATTTTTTGTTCTAGTTCTGTGAAAAATGCCATTCGTAGTTTGATAGAGATTGCATTGAATCTGCAGATTGCTTTGGGTAGTATAGTCATGTGCACAATGTTGATTCTTCCAATCCAAGAACATGGTATATCTCTCCATCTGTTTGTATTATCTTAAATTTCTTTCATCACTGTCTTAGAGTTTTCTGCATACAGGTCTTTTGTCTCCTAAGGTAGGTTTATTCCTAGGTATTTTATTCTTTTTGTTGCAGTGGTAAATGGGAGTGTTTCCTTAATTTCCCTTTCAGATTTTTCATCATTAGTGTATAGGAATGCAAGAGATTTCTGTGCATTAATTTTGTATCCTGCAACTTTACCAAATTCAATGATTAGCTCTAGCAGTTTTCTGGTAGCATCTTTAGGATTCTCTATGTATAGTATCATGTCATCTGCAAACAGTAACGGCTTTACTTTTTCTTTTCCAATTTGGATTCCTTTTATTTCTTTTTCTTCTCTGATTCCTGTGGCTAAAACTTCCAAAACTACGTTGAATAACAGTGGTGAGAGTGGGCAACCTTGTCTTGTTCCTGTTCTTAGTGGAAACGGTTTCACTTTTTCACCATTGAGAACAATGTTGGCTGTCGGTTTGTCACATTTGGCCTTTAATATGTTGAGCTAGGTTCCCTCTATGCCTATATTCTGGAGAGGTTTTATCATAAATGGGTATTGGATTTTGTGAAAAGCTTTTTCTGCATCTATTGAGATGATCATATGGTTTTTCTTCTTCAATTTGTTTATCACATTGACTTGTATATATTGAAGAATCCTTGCATTCCTGAGATAAACCCCACTTGATCATGGTGTATGATCCTTTTAATGTGCTGTTGGATTCTGTTTGCTAGTATTTTGTTGAGGATTTTTGCATCTATGTTCATCAGAGATATTGGCCTGTAGTTTTCTTTTTTTACGACATCTTTGTCTGGATTTGGTATCAGGGTGAAGGTGGTCTTGTAGAATGAGTTTGGGAGTGTTCCTCCCTCTGCTATATTTTGGAAGAGTTTGAAAAGGATAGGTATTAACTCTTCTCTAAATGTTTGATAGAGTTCACCTGTGAAGCTATCTGGTCCTGGGCTTTGGTTTGTTGGAAGATTTTAAATGACAGTTTCAATTTCAGTGCTTGTGATTGGTCTGTTTCTATTTTCTATTTCTTCCTGGTTCAGTCTCAGAAGGTTGTGCTTTTCTAGGTATATGTCCATTTCTTCCAGGTTGTCCATTTTACTGGCATATAGTTGCTTGTAGTAATCTCTCATGATCCTTTGTACTTTTGCAGTGTCAGTTGTTACTTCTCCTTTTCATTTTTAATTCTATTTGTTTGAGTCTTCTCCCTTTTTTTCTTGATGAGTCTGGCTAATGGCTTACCAATTTTGTTTATCTTCTCAAAGAACCACCTTTTAGTTTTATTGATCTTTGCTACTGTTTCTCTCATGTCTTTTTCATTTATTTCTGATCTGATCTTTTTGATTTCTTTCCTTCTGCTAACTTTGGGGATTTTTTCGTTCTTCTCTAATTGCTTTAGGTGTAAGTTAGGGTTGTTTATTAGGACTTTTCTTGTTTCTTGACGTAGGATTGTACTGCTATAAACTTCCCTCTTAGAACTGCTTTTGCTGCATCCCATAGCTTTTAGATCATCATGTTTTCATTGTCATTTGTTTCTAGGAATTTTTTGATTTCCTCTTTGATTTCTTCAGTGATCTCTTGGTTATTACGTAGTGTATTGTTTAGTCTCCATGTGTTTGTATGTTTTACAGTTTTTTTTCCTGTAATTGATATCTAGTCTCACAGCATTGTGGTTGGAAAAGATACTTGATATGATTCAATTTTCTTAAATTTACCAAGGCTTGATTTGTGACCCAAGGTATGGTCTATCCTGGAGAATGTTCCATGAGCACTTGAGAAGAAAGTGTATTCTGTTTTTTTTTGGATGGAATGTCCTATAAATATCAATTAAGTCCATCTCGTTTAATGTGTCATTTAAAGCTTGTGTTTCCCTTTTTATTTTCATTTTGGATGATCTGTCCATTGGTGAAAGTGGGGTGTTAAAGTCCCCTGCCTAATGATTGAGTTACTGTTGATTTTCCATTTTATGGCTGCTAGCATTTGCCTTATGTATTGAGGTGCTCCTATGTTGGGTGCATAAATATTTACAATTGTTATATCTTCTTCTTGGATTAATCACTTGATCATTATGTAGTGTCCCTCTTTGTCTCTTGTAATAGTCTTTATTTTAAAGTCTATTTTGTCTGATATGAGAATTGCTACTTCAGCTTTCTTTTGATTTTCATTTGCATGGAATATCTTTTTCCATCCCCTCACTTTCAGTCTGTGTGTGTCCTGAGGTCTGAAGTGGGTCTCTTGTAGACAGTATATGTACGGGTCTTGTTGTTGTATCCATTCAGCTAGTCTGTGTCTTTGCTTGGAGCATTTAATTCATTTACAATTAAGGTAATTATTGATATGTATGTTTCTATTCCCATTTTCTTAATTGTTTTGGGTTTGTTATTGTAGGTCTTTTCCTTCTCTTGTGTTTCCTGCCTAGAGAAGTTCCTTTAGGAGTTTTGTTGTAAAGCTGGTTTGGTGGTGCTGAATTCTCTTAACTTTTGCTTATCTGTAGAGCTTTTAATTTCTCTGTCAAATCTGAATGAGATCCTTGCTGGGTAGAGTAATCTTGCTTGTAGGTTTTTCCATTTCATCACTTTAAATATGTCCTGCCACTCCATTATGGCTTGCAGAGTTTCTGCTGAAAAATCAGCAGTTAACCTTATGGGAAATCCCTTGTATGTTATTTGTTGCTTTTCCCTTGCTGCTTTCAATATTTTTTCTTTGTATTTAGTTTTTGATAGTTTGATAATATGTGTCTTGGCGTGTTTCTCTTTGGGTTTGTCCTGTATGGTACTCTCTCTGCTTCCTGGACTTGACTGTCTATTTCCTTTCCCATGTTAGGGAAGTTTTCAACTATAATCTCTTCAAATATTTTCTTAGACCCTTTCTTTTTCTCTTCTTCTTCTGGGACCCCTATAATTTGAATGTTGGTGTATTTAATGTTGTCCCAGTGGTCTCAGAGACTGTCCTCAATTCTTTTCATTCTTTTTCCTTTATTCAGCTCCCTGGCAGTTATTTCCACTATTTTATCTTCCAGCTCACGTATCCATCCTTCTGCCTCAGGTATTTTGTTATTGATTGCTTCTAGAGTATTTTTAATTTCAGTAATTTTGTTGTTCATAACTGTTTCTTTGCTCTTTAGTTCTTCTAGATCCTTGTTAAATGTTTCTTGTATTTTCTCCATTCTGTTTCCGAGATTTTGGATCATCTTTACTGTCATTACTCTGAATTCTTTTTCAGGTAGATTGCCTATTTCATCTTCATTTATTTGGTCTTATAGGTTTTTACCTTGCTACTTCAACTGTAGCAAATTTTTCTGTCATTTTTTTTTTTTTTGATGGGTGGTGCTGTATTCCTGTCTTACTGTTTTTTTGGCCTGAGACATCCAGCACTGGAATTTGCAGGCAGCTGGACAGAGCTGGGTCTTGGGGCTGAGATGAGGACTTCTGGGAGGCCTCACTCCAACTGATATTCCCTGGGGTCTGAGGTTCTCTGTTAGTCCAGCAGTTTGGACTTGGACCTCCCACCACAGGAGCTCAGGCCCAACCTCTGGCCTGGGACCCAAGATCCTGCAAGTTTTGTGGTGCAGTAAAAAAGAAAAAGAAAAAAAGGAACAAAGAAAGAAAAAAGGAGCAGTACAATATCAAAGAAGAGAAAACAAAATAAAATTAGAAAGATAAAAAATATATTAGAAAAAAAAAACTATAATTGAAACAACCGGTCGCTGGGGGTTCCTCCCAACCAGTTAGGTGTCCGTGGTCCCCACCGGTGCCTTGTATGTGCCCTCGTTGTGAGCAGACATGAATTCCGTGTCCTCCTAGTACGCCATCTTGACTCCACCTCCTTAAAATTTTTTAAATAATAATTTTATTCAACTGAATGGTTCTGGAAAGAATCTTTTTTAAAAGGATGATATTATCTTAATTAAAAGAGCATTTATGTGTGAAAACATAAGGTCTAATGCACTTCTGCTTTACATATTATCCAGAAGCATGAACAAATTTATAAGTTGTTAAATCATAATTATTATACTTTTTAAATTTCAATTTTACATTATATCAGTGAGGCTTCAGCTCCTCTTTCAAATTAATAAAGACCATAACACTGAAGCATTTTTAACTGATCTAAGTCAATATAACTCAGTTTAAAGAAAACTGCATCCCTATTTTAAAAAAAATTGAAATTAATTTTACAAAACTATTTTAAAACTTAGGAAGAAGAATCTATTAAATTGTATAGAAAGAGTTTATAATGAAGATAGTTGTATAAGTGATTTAGAAAATACCCTCACTACTCACTCATTTCTAATCAGATTCTCATTAGCAACAACATCATCAAATCCCAGAAGTGTATTTTGTTTTGATTAATTAATTATAAAATGAGAGTTCCATTAATCAATTACTCAATAGTTTACATACTGATTTTCTTGTACTGCATTAAGTATAGTGCAGAATATATAAAGAAATACAAAACCTGTATCAGTATGAAGCTAATATCTTTTTCAAACACAAAGTTTATACACGAATTCAACTAAGAATCACATTTGATTTGTTAAGAAATTTACATTACATTATTCTCAAACTTATCTTCTATAATACACTTCAAAACATAGCAAGCTCTTTCAAATGCATGAAGACTGTCTTCTCATCTCTCTGTAAAACTTGATTCCCTGATGATCATGCCATGTCTTCTCCTGAACAAAAATTCTATGAACAAGACTAGGGGAAAAAAGGAATTTAAGAGTGCTGAGCAATGAGAACTTTTCTCTGCCAAATCCGTGTTTGGCATGTCTTGCAGAGGATACACTGTTCATGCCTTCAAAGAGTTATAAGCAGAGAAGGGGGATAGGAAGGCGACTCCAGGAAGAATTTTACTTCATTTATTTATTCACTATCTAATCATTTATTGGTCTATTGATTCAGCCAATCAGCCATCATCACATAATTATATAATATTTAGTATATAAAGCTGAATAATACCAGCTCTGATATCTAGTTCTTTACAACATAGCAAAAAAACAGTCAAGCAGAACTAATTATGATGTTCATAATAAATTCTATAAGGAAATTTGTATTGTGTTAACAAGAACAAAGAGAAAATTATTGAGTGACAAAAGACTGATCCAAGATTTGCATATTAAAGAAAAAGTCTGGACCTTAAAGAATGTATAATCCAAGAAAAGCTGAAAAGATAAGAAATTCTATGGAGAAAAAGAGAAATGTTTCATTTTTCTCTTCATTAGTTGTTTAAAGAAATGCAGCTGCATAGCACAGAGAGATCAGCTCAGTGCTTTGTGACCACTTAGAGGGGTGGGATAGGGAGGGTGGGAGGGAGGGAGATGTAAAAGGGAGGGGATATGGGGATATATGTATAGATATAGCTGATTCACTTTGTTATACAGCAGAAACTAAAACAACATTATAAAGCAAATATTCTCCAATAAAGATGTTAAAAAAATGTAAATTCCTAGAATTTCAGATAAAAATACAATATTTTAGATACCCATTCATTCAAATAATATTTATTATTATCAACAGGGCATGTGCTGGAAAATTAAAAAACGTTATCTTATTAGCACAGCAATACATTTGAAAGTTAAATATTATTTGAAAATAAGCCATTATTTTAAATAATTTTGATCAATATTGCTATGTTTTGGCTATGAATAATCTGGTCTGTTGAAGTCTATTAGTTAGGGTTCTTCAGTCCAGAGAAACAGAATAGGAGATATACATATACATACACACACACACACACACACACATATATATACACATATACATGTATTTATACTTTATTATAAGAGCTATTATAAAGAATTGGTTCACAGGATTCTGGGAGCTGAGAAGTACAATCTGCCGTCTGCAATCCAGAGACCTGGGAAAGCCAATAGTTTAGTTCAGTCTGAGTCCAAAGCCCTGAAAACTAGGAGAACTGATGGCCTAAGTTCTAGTTCAAGTCCAAAATCATCAGAACTGGGAATGCTGATGGTGTTAGTCCCAGTTTAAGGGCAGGGGAAAGACTAATGTCCAGTTCAATGGTAAAACAGAGAAAATAAGAGATAATTTTCCTTTCCCTTTAATTTTTGTTCTACTCAGCCCCTCAACAGATTAGATGATGCCCACCAACAATGGGGAGGGCAAATCTGCTTTACTCAGTCTACTGATTCAAATGCTAGTCTCTTCTGGAAACACCCTCACAGACACACCCAGAAGTAATATTTACCAACTACCTGGGCATCCCTTGACCTAGTCAAGTTGACACATAAAATTAACTGTGGCATAATCCATTTAAAAAACTAATCAGTGAATGTGATATAAACCATTGGCAACTTTAACATTTTTTTTTCAAGTTCTGAGTGAAGCATTAAAATCAAATGAGTTCAATGTTTTTACTAAATTTTAGCAATTGCTTGACCGAACTGCTAAGTCAGTGTAGCTAACCTCTCAATCCAAAAGAGTTTCAGCTTGAAAGATATTCAAGGCACTTTCAATTTCCAAAAGTATCAAAATGATCCTTTTTTGAATTTGTTAAATGTGTGGTAAGGAGGAAAACTATATGAAAATAATAAGTTCCTTCAACTAAAAATTAAGCAGAATGAAAAAGAATGGAGAAATGTAGATATCCAAGACCAGAGGAAATCATATCAATCACATGCCCTTGTTTGTTCTTGACAAAAGTTAATCTTAATCAATGAATTATTACTAGGGATTTGAAAAAATGAACCTATGTACATTGAAATGGACATGTACGGAGGAATATTAAATGAAGTCCATTGTAAATGAGAGAGAAATATACAATTTTCCTGAAATGTATTTCAATGAGAAGATTTGGGATTGACAATAAAATGTTTCATAGTATATTTTCCTTTTCAGACTTTCAAAAGTTTAGGTTATTTTTAGATGTGGCTAATAATATATGTTCTTAAAAGGCATTCATATAATCTGCATACAGTATTTTGAAAATAATGCCATAGTTTTAGTATAAAACAATTCATGATTCGATGACATTGCCTATTTCTTCTAGAGTTCTAATAAGTAATTACCATTTGCAAATGTTTTGTCTATTATGCTTCAACTGACAAAAATTCTCCATAAATATACCTATTATATATTTCTCTTCAAAAATGGTATATATGAACAACTCATTCTATAAAAGTATAGAAGATTAAAGCATACTACAAAATTATACTGATTTTTCTATAGTTTCAAACATGTTTCCATAATTTATTTTATGGTATAATGCTGTAACAGGTGCTAGAGATCATGTATTTCACTCCTCTCAAGGCCGTCTGTTTCTACTGGCAGATGTACAACATTTGGTAGATTTTAATAAAAAATCCATGCATCATAAAGGGATGAATATAATCCAAATTTAGCATAGCTCAAGGAAGACTGTTGGTGGGAGAAATAGCTCTATAGATATATTTTTGGTAAGTGAGCTAAATATTAAATGAGAAGAAATGAATGAAAATGATTGAATATTATGTTTGCACAAAATTTGCCCTAAAAACATGTAATTATATAATGATGAAACCTAAATGTATCACTTATTCTAGTCCTCTGTCTCATATATTCTTATAATATATAGTCCAAATGACAACAATACAGTCGGCCCTCTATATCTGCAGGTTCCACATCCGTGGATTCAACCAACTGCAGATCAAAAATATTTTTAAAAAATCCAGAAAGTTCCGAAAAGCAAAACTTAAATTTACCACACACCCACAGCTATTTGCATAAGCATTTGCATTGTATTAGGTATTATAAGTAATCTAGAGATGATTTAAAGTAGATGAGAAGGTGTATGTAGGTTCTATGCAAATACTGTGCCATTTTATATAAGGGACTTGAGCACCCAGTCAATTTTAGCATCTGTGGGAGGGTCCTGGAACTAGGCCCCCATGGATACTGAGGGATGACTGTATCCTTTGCTTCTGAGTGTTTCTAAGGCTGGAAATATCCCATGTTTGGTGAATTTTTTTAATTGCATGATTATAACATGCATTGCTCTAGGAAGGATTTTCCTTTTCTTCTGTTGGAGGTATTTTCCACTACCAATCTTAGACTACCTTAAAATACATTTTCAGCAGATTTTTCAAGCCAGGTAGGTCATATGAATTAAGGGTGTGTGATTAGAGATTCTTCCTGGTAGCTTTTTTTATTATGTCTCCCCTCCAGCTAAGGCTGAAACAGACACTGATCTCCACTATCACCTTGCCTCTACATGGTGGGTTTTTCCTAACTTACCTACTGAAGAAGCTGGATTTTTCTGAGAAATCTATAATCTAACTTCCCTATGTACTGTTTTGTTTCCTGTCTCCCTTATCACCAAGGCTACCTGACTCAAGGATAAAAGCTGGCCTTAGTGCTCTCTGAATTCCCTCTATCTCATAGTATGTATCCTCTGAAAATGTGCCTTAATTTCCTGAAAAGTCAGTCAAACATTAAAAAAAAAAAATTTTCTTCTCTCACCTAACGCTCTCATACACCAATATTTTTAAATGTTCTTAACTGGGAAATTACTTCTGGTTGTCTTATTTAAAAATACATCTAAAACAGCCTTTTCTCATCTTTGTCCCTTAAGAGGAAGAAACCACACACACACAAATAAAAGATGAGAAAGAGGGGGAAGATGCCAGTAACACCTTGCAACCTGGAGGGTGTCCTTAACATAAGTAAATCAAGGTAAGTTGGGTCAGAAATTATTCTACTCCTGGTGTTAGTGTGGGGGGTTATAAGTTTTAGATTCTTTATAAGGGAACGTATCCGAAAACCAGGCTTTCAGTTAGAAGGTCCCACTGGAGAACAAGCGTGCTAAATGGATGAATATTTCATATAAATAAGAACTACAGAAAGAGCAAAGCATGTGCACACACTGTTGTGTTGTAGATATGAGAAGGGAAATCAGATATTACCAAGCCAATATTAAGTAGAGGCAAGAGCAATCCAAATATTTGACTCTAACTAAGATGAAGAAAGAAGACAACTTATAAAATATTAAAAAACAATGAAATATGTAAGTTGTTTAACTGGATGCTTGACAGAGTAAGTGCTTGATAAATAGCAACTTTCATTCTCTCTCCCTCCCATATCACTTTCCTCATTACTCCTTACAACACCCAGAAAATTCTAGAAAGTCATCATATTCTAAATTCAGGTTTTCATATTTGCAAGTTTAGTTTCTTGGGTTTTTCAGTTTCTAGGAAGAGGCTGATATACAAAGCAGAATACAAAACAGCTGATATATGGTGATCTTTCAATAAAATAATAGTACCCTTCCAAAAAAATAATATATGAAATGTAAGTTCTCCTTGCTGATATCAGGACACTTTGAAAATATTTCTCCTTCTCCTAATAAAGAATAATAATAATAAACAATAATTCAGAGAGCCTAAGCAGAGGCTGCTTCTTTCTATTAATATGGCATTTACTTGTTATAGAAGTCGTGGTCTAGGCTTCTACCCCCCTAGGGCTTCTGCTTAGAGTCTTGACTTAATACAGAAGCTCAGGTTCACCCTCCTAGACTTTTTGATAGCTACTGTGATCCATTATGTGTAAGTTTTGCCATT
The DNA here is from genome assembly GCF_949987515.2 of Delphinus delphis. Taxonomy (NCBI): domain Eukaryota; kingdom Metazoa; phylum Chordata; class Mammalia; order Artiodactyla; family Delphinidae; genus Delphinus; species Delphinus delphis. The sequence goes on along the minus strand of NC_082693.1, from coordinate 58,869,744 downwards.
TTATTTCCTACAAGTAATTGATTTCTAGCATTTGGGAGATCTTAATAGTAGCTATATATGTCCATAACCACATTTTTGTAGTAGCTTTCTATGAACAATGTTCCATATACATATATATCTTACTAACTAAACGAAATGATGTTACCAGTCAATATTAGGCTAATTTAAATTAGCCTAATTTAAATTGGGCTAATTTAAACCAAAGGATAGGATTTATAGTAAGTATTCCAATGCACCTATAGACAACCACATTTCAGATCATAGCTGGCTCTCAGGAAAGGACTAGAATTAGAAGCTGTATTGGCCTACTTTTTCTTTTTTCTATATACCTCTTTCTCTTTTTTTTTTCTTTAATGAGAATAGATTTTTCTACTTCTCCTTTTAAGTGTCAGGCTAGTAATAGCCACTCTATAGCTCCCAAGTTTATAACAGTCAAGACAACTCTTCAAAATAAATTAAATTACTTCGATCTAGTCATGAAACCAAAGAAGAATACCGGATTTCCCCAATTTGAGTCCAACCAATCGTGACAGGGTGAGTGGGCTCAAATTATAAAAGAGATTATTAGGTCTATTCATGGAGAAAATTGTCACTTGCACAGAAACCACTGAAGGATGGACTATAGTGTTTCATATTTCAAATAATGGCAGGTCATTTTTATTTTGGTGGGATTTTAAAATATTTATTTATTTCACATTAATTTTGGGAAATTTGAAAAAAAAAGATATTTTGTCCTGTTTTCCATGATAGAGTTAGCCCTCAATCTTCTCTTCTTCGCTGAAAATACTTCAGTAAGCTATGGACTGAAGGACTGAAAATAGAAAATGCCTAGAGAAATTGCATTCATTTATATTATGCTTATTTTGGGGATCCCTAGAAAGATGGGAGGAAGAGAACTTGATAATAACAGTTTACAAGGGGCAAGTCACTTCACTCAGAAGGAAAAAAGGAAAGAAAATGGCAGAAGGTGACAGGAAAGAAAATGAGACCTATAGCTTATTTACAGACAGGAATTTAGAGAGATTATTTATGGCTCTTCTCTGTCACTGGGATTGTATACTAAGTGATGAGGCTCTGAAAGCAATGATAAGGGAGAAGAGAGCCATTTGTAAGTGGCTCTAACAGATTAGTGACCAACAGATAACACAGGATAACTGTTAACAGATAACTCAAGAGCTGCCAGATTCAGCAGACGGAGAAGAGGTAAAGAGAGTCTCTGACATGAACAAAAGGCTAGGACTTACCCATTTTCTAGACAGCACGTAAACTTTCCAGATTCTTGTGTGACTTTTAATAATCAGAGCACAACAAACAATGAAATAGAATTGTTTGTCAACTTGTCAAGCTGTATTCTTTTTAAATGATATTTTTATTGAAGCATAACAGAGGATTGCACAAACCATATTTTTCATGAATTGCCACACACAGAAAGGTCAGCCCTTCTTGGGTGTCAAGCCAGCCAGCTTTTGGACTGGAAATTACACCACTGGCTTTCCTGGGTGCCCAGCTTGCTGACCACAGATAGATCTTGGTACTTAGTCTCTATAATTGCATGATTACATGAGTAAATTTCTCATAGTATTTCTCATAATAAATCTCAGTCTCTCTGTATATACAGAGATAGGTAGATAGATACAGATATAACTGTATATAACTGTATCTATCAGCTACTCAGCTGACTTTTACTGGTACATGCACTCCCATAGGTCACAGCTTCTTTAGTTATCTGCAGACTCACCTTTGGCTTATTGGAACCACCTACTCAGGGAAGTTCTATCCACCTCCCCATCCCCACCTTTGACCATCAGACAATGATTAACTGACATACTGGTACCAACAGCTGTACCTCTTGGCTCAAGGGAGGCCAATTTCATGTGCAATCTATGTTTCATATCATCATAGTGAGATCAGGTTAAGGCTAGTTTCCATCAGAGATTACATTCTATCTTTGCTTTTGGGCCCTGTTCAATCTCCCCTTTCTCATTCTTCTTCCTGGGGAGAATATCCTAAATAAACAATTGAAAATCTCTTCCTCAGACTCTTCCTCTAAGGACTTGAGAGAAGTTGTCCTAAAAAGCAAATTTTGCGGATGCAGTTCTGGAGTTGTATAATTTACCAGATGAAGGCATTATCACTAGCAGTAGATGGAGTACTGATGGTCTTAGGCATGCTTAGGCAGTGTGATTGCTCATACTTTTACCTGTGGTGAGCTGGGATGAGATGCAAGTGGAATGAAATTCACTGTCTGGTGCAAGTCTTGGGCAACTGAGAGGTATAGAAAAAATGCTAATTACAAGGACAGTGGAACTGGAATGGCTGAGTCACTGAAGAGAGAAAACTACGAGCTTAGGTCTATGAATCAACACTTTAAAGCAAAGCAGGAAAATTTAAAAAGCCTCACATACAGCATTTAAAGAGTCCCTCATCATATACAGCTCCTGGTCACAAATAGTTGAATGTCAGGCAAGGAATTTAATTTTACAAGTGGGAGAAATTCAATGATGGCTGAATTCTAAGCCTTAATAATTCTATTATCTGAAATTTAGGGCCCTCATAGGGAAGAAGTGGGACTGTTAGACTTGGGCTGGAGATATACCAATAAGCTCATTTGAGAACCTTGAATCCTCAGATTTCCTGAACCTTCTAAGCCTACATTCTTAATTTCTTGCATTCCTAATATCTATGAACTTACATTTTAATGCTAGAATTTGTACTTGATTCTATTTTATTGATTTAATTTATCTCCTAGACTTCTACATTTTATCTCTTTATTTTCTTGAAAATATTGGTCACATTTATTTTTAATTTTTAACTCCAACACTAATTTTTCTGAAGGTCTGTTTCTGTTGTCTGTTTACTTTCTCTTGCTTTTGTTTTTTTAATGATTGATAATTTGCGAGTAAATGCTTGGCATTATATATAACAAATTGTAGAGATAATATTACATTTTTTATTATCTTACCTTTCTCTATGGAGGGTTTACTTTTGCTTCTTGGGGGTTGTTTGGCTACAGGAAGGGTGTGTTAACATGATATATAAATGACCTATTTAGTAAGGGTGAGAAATCTGAAGCAAATAGCAAACAAGAGAGCAAAAAGAAAAATTAACTTCATCATTTTTTCACTTGTGCAGGAAAACCTACTGGTCCTCAGAGAAAACGCTTTCCTCCTTTAAAAATGGAGGCTTATGACAAATTCTAAGTTATGAATAGAATAGTCATAAAGCATAAAACATTGTATCTTCCCCAAATGCATTTTGAGGAATTTTCGAAAGATGAGGCAAAGATATTTTAGATGTTTGCAGTTGAGGCGGGTTAAGAATATTGTAGTAACTAAATCATGTGAGTGTATAGACCAGGAGGTAAAATGTAAGCCAGGAGAAACTGAAGCAAAATATCCCATCACAAGTTTGTTGGGGTAATTTTGATCAAGAGACTAAGAGGAAGAGCTAACAAAGCCACAAAATAGCCTCTGTAAAAACACATTAAAGAGGCTTTTGTAAAGATATTCCTCATAACAATGAAAAAAAGAAGTCTGGTTGTGAACAAAGTGAAGGTTGAAGTCCAAAGAAAATTACCAAATGCCTAAACTAGTCATTGAAGGGTCTGGGAAGAACTATTGGAAGTGGATGATTGCACAAAAAAATAGTAATTTTGTGGTTTATGATAGCAATGAATAGCTGATAACTGCAATTCTATGAAGACTTTGTAGAGCCATCCCATACCACAAATACAATCAGGGACTATATAGGAAGTGACATGACAAATTTCAGCTCAACAATGCAAGCAGTTACTAAGCATAGGGTTTGCTGTTTGTCACAGTAGAGAATGGAGTTAAAGATAGTTCTGCCAAGCTTCACTCATTATAGTGATGGTCACTTTGTTGAGATTAATCTAAAAGCCATTTTTAAAGGATTCTATTCTTATAGTGAAGAGATTTGCTGTCTATTTACTGAAACCAAGAAAACCTTTGTTGATTGTTTTTTGCTATATACTTTTCTCAACTGGCTTTATTTGATAATCCTGAGTCATACAATAAAATGAAATAACAGCATTTAAGACAATGTGTATGCATATATGGCACCTATATGGCCATGGATTCCTAGCTTTATTATACATACATAAAATATAAGTATATATGCATAGTATGTAGGTTATATATATATAGTTCTGTGTACGTATGTGTGACCTTACGATGCATATGACAGCTCCCTACCCAAAAAGAAATTATTTTGCCCAAAATTTGAGACTGAGAAACTGCATAGATAAACCATAACTAAATATTATTCCCTTTTTATGATTTTAATGGTGTGTCAGGCAACAATTGCTGAGTGCCTACAGTACAACATACACTCTCCTTTGAATGAGGATAGAACCAGCACCATCCCAGTTCAAACGGCAACTCTGCAAATTAAGCTACATTGCTGTCATCATCCAGAATACAATGGCAATAATTAAATCTCTGGTATTTCTGATGTTAATGATACTCCTTGGAAGAGTGAGATGCATGACATAAAACTATATGCAGAGGCCGTGATAGGATGACCAACCCATCCCCATTTTTCCAGGATATCCCCAGCTTTAGCCCTAAAACACCCACATCCATGAAAACTCAGTCCCAGGGAAACCAGGGTGCTTGGTCACCTTACTGGAAATAGTGGTTAAATAACATAGATAAAGTTTCTGCCTTTAAAAACCTTACATTTAAGTTTCAAAAAACAGACAACAAAATCTAGATGAATACTTAAAACACTTTCATTTAGGCACACATAAGTGGTGTATGAAGTGAAAAAGAATGGACTCCAGGATGATTAAAGATTTTGGTGGTAGCAGCAAGGAATGTAACTTTGGCTGAGATTAAGAGAAGAAACAAATAATAATTTGATTTTAAAAACTAGTACCTCAAGTCAACCTCAGAAAAGTACTCAAGACACCTGTGTTTTATTCCCAGAATTGTCAATAATTAGCTGTGTGACTCTAAAAAGGCACAACTTTTCTGAGCCTGAATTTCTTCACCTACAAGTTAAGCAAGATAGGCAATTTAATCTCTGTAGTTCTGCCTAGGTCTGAAATTCTAGAATAGAACCTTTCCAATCAAGAGTTAAATGATTATTATATCCTTAGACATAATAGACATCATGTCACCTATTTCTGTCCAGTTGCTACTCAAACAGTTAAGAAGTAGAAAATAATTGGCCTTTTGCCTTTTGAACAGTGTTATTGTTTCATCAGAAGTTACATGGGGAATAGACATTTATTGTCATGTCACATTTTACCTGCTGGGAAGGGATAGAAGCTAATAATGGAACTGTTTACAGCAAAATGCATTTGTACAAAAGAGAGTTTGCCTTCTGTGTGAAGCTGATGAGGGATTTTGAGCTAGTTCATTTCCTCCTCATGACTTCTTAAAAAAGACTTTCCACTTGCTGGGCAATCATTTAAAAAGCAAAGTGAAGTTTATAGTGTTATATCTCTTGTGGCATATACAAAGAAGACAAAGAGCTTCTCAATGGTGGGATGTTTAAAACCATTTTAGAGCGCAGTCATCATAAGCAATTATCTCCCCAGTGACCATTCTTCCAAGCCTATTTTCACTATACAGACTTATTAAGCCCATGTGCCTTAGAATCCAATGATCTGGTTTGGAACCAGCTCACTTATTAGTTATGACACTGTAGACAGAATAATTACTTTCTTTTGTAAAACAGAGATAATATTTCCTATATTATAGAGTTGTTTGGAGCTTAAGTGTGATAATACAAATAAAGTACTGAGCACAGTACTTGCAACATACTAACTCCCCAATAAATGTTTCCTAGAACCATGATTATTTTAAAACCCAAAACCACTCCAAGACAGGTTATAATAAAGTAGTGGCTCACCATGTGGCACTACTGAGCGATCTTTTAATGTATCTAAGCCACTTTTATCTATTATGCCAGTGCACTTCTAAATGTGGTATATTTCATCGTGGTCATAGGTTAGACCTTGGATTTCAGCAATTTGAGACCATGGTTGTCTCTTTTAAGTGTGGTATAGATGCATATAATGAAGTAACTATTTTTAGTTGGCAGTAAGTACATATCAGCAAACATTAAGTGGACACTGGGATCATGAAACATGTGAACATTAGATATGTGTTTAATCTAAATAGTTGACATCAAATATAAAAGAGCTTAATTGTTTTTAGAGAAAATAGGACTGTCATATAAGTAAAATCAGTTCTTTTTCTCATTATTTCATTTTACTTATCAAAACAGGAAAATTGTTCACAGTTTTCTAGAAAGAAAATTATTTTACACAGAAGAAAGCAGTTGATTTGAAACAGAAAATAGTTTTCAAAACCCAAGCTCAAGATTAAATTCTTAATATTTATAAGAGTGTTGCCTTATATAAGGTTAAAATTATTGTTTTATAGAAACAAATAAGGATTAAACAACACAAATAAAATAGCTGAAATTTCTTTAATTGTAGAGAGTAGAATGCATTCATATTGCTTTGTTTTATTTTTGCCTACAGATTTGGTAGAAGAAAGTGAAATTTTAAAGATTTAATATCTAGTTTTGCTATTTTAAGAGGATTATCTCCCTGTGCACAGTTCCCATGATCTAATGGCACCTCCCTGAGTCTTCAAACCATCACTAACCTTTACTGTTTCAACAGTACAAGGGGAAGAATGCATTTGTTTCATATTTCTATTCTAAGAAAGAAGATGTTTTCTGATCACATAAATGCTTCACATCCAGGAAATATCTAGAATATTTTTCTGAAAATAGATCACTATAAGTCTCAGTAAAAAAATGAATTTGACATGACACTGAAAGAAAGACTACATAGAAAAATGCACAACAAAAACTTCCTTTGATAAATAATTTAAAGTTTTAATATTATTAAAAGTTTATATATATATATATATATATACTAATAGAAGAGCCTATCCCTTTTTTTCTGAGCATTAGAAATTTCAAGCTTTCTACTCTCCCTCTATTGAAAGTATGTATTAATTAGTATTTCCATCATTTCAAAAGAATCATGTATTACCTCTTGGAAATTTGTCACCAGGTTTAAAGAAAATAGTAGTAGTAGTATTCAGGAAAAGAAAGGTTTATTCCTTTTGTGCTTATAATGCAATCAAGTTTTAAAGGATTCTCATTTCTTCTCGATTAAAAACTCTTTAGACAAAGATCATTTCTGTGCATATATGAATATCTCTTTGTGGTTATTCTTGGAATTTTTTGGTATTCTTTATATATGCCTTTGGGGATGGGGGGCAGATACTGTAGTTTTACCAATGGTACAATAAAACACAGAATTCAATTAAATAAATAATTGAGGCAGTACATGAAAAGGTAATATGTTAATATACAAGTATAAATAATTATCTTGTTATAATGTTGATAACTCATGTCTTCATTTACCTATTCATCTGACTACAGTAACAGAGGTAAAGAAAGGAAGAAGAAAACTCGTGTCTTCAAAAATATCTGTTTGGCACATTTCATTAACTGCTAAAGCAAATACATCTATCAAGAACATTTTTATACTATATATGTATAATATTCCATGTATACATATATATTCTATATGTATTCCATGTTTAAATATATTTATTTTGTATATGTTTACTTATGAATATATAAAATATTTACATTTCAAATTGTATATATTTTAATATATAATAATTCTCATTAATAGCTGGCCAATATCATGAAGTACATCTCTAATCCACAAATTTTAGTAAGGATATAACTGAGGCTCAAAGAAAATCAAAACTTTCTCTCAGAAGCGTACACTTAGTGAGAGTTCCCAAACCATACAATATAAATTCATCATTGATTCTCAAACTTTTAAGGTCATAATTTATTGTGATAAATAGAAAATCTTATCCTTGTTTTAAATATTCTGATGTATCTCTTCCACTGCAATATCCTAATTTGTTTCTCTTTCAGAAGATAGTATCTTTTCAGCATCCCTACAGTCTTGAAGATTTTGTACAGCATGGCTTAATTCTTACTGCTTGAAATATAAGGTAATGCTTTCCATTTATAACATAAATTACATGATAACATCTATTTTTAAAAAACATACTCCTCGCCTTTATAAAGTACCAGTACCTTCCCACAGGGAGAAAAATTACAGAAGCTAGGCCTTCTCTTACTTATTCTCTTTCTTCTGTACTACATTATTCTCTTAGCCAAAAATCATCTTAAATGATCATCCACTAAAAAGTTTTGAAGTATCTCATATGTGTAGGGTTATTCTGTATTTACCTTGTTTTGAGGTGATGGCATATAACAGGCTGGTGAAAGTTGTTATAATAACATTAGTGGCTGTGTTTGAATGAAATACTGGGATTTTGTCATTTATGGAGCATTTTCTGTGTGTCAGGAACATGGCATAATTACACTGCTCTAATAATCATAACACTAAATGGTATATATTACTATCTTGATTTTTTTGAGATAAGAAAAATGAGTTTTAGGAAGTCTAGAAAATTCTGAAGGCACTAATGGAAGAAATATGTTTTACGGTTTCCTGATTTCAAAGCTCTCTGCTTTCTGTTATGCCATGCTATATTATTAAGAATTAAAGGGTTACTTTTTGAAGTTTGGTTTATGACACTAGTACTCAGTCAGTGATGGGTCTTTATAAAAATTACCATTAAATATACATAAACTCTTGCACCAATTCAGTTTTAATGAAGAATAATCTCTGGGTCGGGGTCATGGAACACACATTTAAAAATTCTCCCGAGGTTAATGTGATGTACAGATAAATTTGAAAACTACTCAGTCTTACTGTTTCAAAATCTAATAATCCCATTTTATCCATAATTTGACACGACAGTATACATGCATAGAGTCACAGAGTTAACACTTCCTTATTCCATATAGAAATACAGAATTCCTAAGTCAGTAGGGGCACTAAAATTGGAGCAATGATCACAGCATATATGCTTTGTTTACTCAAGATTGCAGTATGTTGCTAGTGAGTAGACAAAAATTTGAAGGAACTTTTTTCATGAGAATGAAAAAAGTATAGCAATCGTGAAGAGAAACACTACTAGGGTTTTCATTAGGCAAAGACTCAAATAATCAAGAGTTATTTTATTTTACACTTAAAGATCATCATACTATCAATATTCCTACAATATTACAAAGGCTGTATAAATCTGAGCCAGGATTAAGTTTTCATTGATGAAAAAGAAAATATTTTTCCCGTCAGTAGACTTGTTTATTATTATGAAAGAAGTTCGTTCTTTCTTTCTCTCTTTTCTTTCTTTCTTTTCTTTCTTTCTCTCTCTCTCTCCTCTCTCTCCCTCTCCCTCCCTCCCTCTCTCTCTTCTTTCTTTCTTTCTTTCTTTCCTGTTTCCTTGAAGTTATTTTAGATTTACTGAAATATTGCAGAAAAGGTACAGAGTTCTCATATATCCTTCACCCAGCTTCCCCTAATACAAATAACTTATATAACTAGAGTAAAATTGCCAAAGCCAAATAAATAATATCTGTCCAGTATTAGTAACTAAACTTCAACTTTATTTGAATTTTAGCAGTTTTTTAATTGTTAGCTTTTTCCTGTCCCAGAATCAAACCCGGATCACACATTTCATTTAGATTTCATGTCCACTTAGTGTTAGCCAATCCAGAATGTGCCATAATGTTTCATAGTTGTTCTCTTCAATACTTTTGAAGAGTACTGTTTAATTATTTTGTAGAATGTCCTTTAATTTGGGTTTGTTTGTGTGTATTTATGGTATATCTTTCAATTCTTTTACCTCTAAGCTATACATGTCTTTATATTTATAACTGATTTATTATATACAGTATGTAGTTGGGTCTTACTTTAAAAGGCAGAACATATTTCTTTTAACTAAGATGTTTACACCATTCCTATTTCAATCTTATTATTGATAACCAGTTTAAATCTATCATCTTTTGAATTGTTTGTCAGATAGTTTCAACATTTGTGTCAGATCAGAGGGTCTATTTCTGAAGATACTGTCTCTCAGAAGATTGCTGTTTTATCCTATCTTTTAGAAGCCTTATCTTTTTTTTTTTTTTAACTGATAGCCAGATATCTCTATGAGAAAGTAGAGACTGAAATAAATGAGTACATCTTTACTTCTGGGCCTCTAGGGTGCAAATTTGGGGTAATCCACTTATGATTTATTATTGTTGTTGTAAACAATAATTTATATTTTTTAAAAATTCAGAAACAAGAAAAACAACGTATATTTACCTCCAAATTTATTATTTCCTGTGTTCTTCATTCTTTTATGTACACACAGTTAAACAAACAATGGGTCAAAGTAGAAATCACAATAGAAATCAGAAAATATACAGAGATAAACAAAAACCAAAACAGCACATTCCAAAATGTGTGGGGTGAGGCAAAAGCAATGCTCATTGGGAAATCTATAGATTTAAATTCTTAAAATAACAAAAGAAGAAAGATCTCAAACCAACAGCCTAACTTTACACCTTGAAGAACTAGAGGAAAAAAAAAAAAGAGCAAAGTAAATACAAAGCTAGTAGAAGAAGGAAATAATAAAGATTAGAACAGAAACAAAAAAAAATAGAGAATAGAAAAACAATAGAAAGAACCAATGAAACCAAAATTAGTTCTTGAAAAGATCAAGAAAGTTGACTAATATTTAACTTGACTCATATAAAGAAGTAAAGAGAGAAGACAGAAATAAATAAAATGGGAAACAGGAAATGAGAACGGGGATATTACTATTAAACTTACAGAAATAAAAAGGACTGTAAGATAATACTAAGAACAATTATATGTCAACAAATTGTTCTAGATAAAATTCCTAGAAACACATAAAATGCCTAAATTGACTCAAAATGAAGAAAACCTCAACAGACCAAACAAGAGACCAAATCAGTAATCAAAAACTTCCCAGCAAAGTCCAGGACTAGAAGCCTTTACTGATAAATTCTGTCAAATATTTATAAAAGAATTAAAACTATTTTATCTCAAATGCTTCTAAAAAATCAGTAAAAGAGGATGGAACACTTCATAACTTATTCTGTGAAGCCAACATCACCCTGATACCAAAGCCAGGTATAAACATCACAAGAATAGAAAACTACAGACCAATATCCCTTATGAGTATTGATTAAAAGTCCCTCAATATAACTAGCAAACCAAATCTAACAGCATTTTAAAAGAATTATATACCATAACCAAGTGAGATTTATGCCAGAAATACAAGGTTGCTTCAATATAAAATAATCACTGTAACACATGACATTAACAGAATGAAATTTAAAAAAACGATCATCTCAATTAACGCAGAAAAGTCATTTTTCCAAATCCAACACCCTTTTTGTAATTAAGAAAAAACATTCATATCTACAGATTACTGGATCATTTGTATAAGCACACACTAACCAAGATGATTCTCTAATACAAGCATCATGAAGTCTGTTTCTGTGACTAAGTGAGGAGAATGGGGGGGGGGTGTGCATCTCTGGGGAGGGGATACAATAATGAGTACATTTCTTCACACTCAAATCTATCAGCTCTGCTACCAAACAGCTTTGTAACCCTGAGCAAGACATCTTGGATATTGGCATCCTTGTCTGTAAATAATGTCCTTCCTATATTATTAGATATTATGAGTCACCAAAATTACAGGAGGTGGGAGGAAAAGAAGCAGACTAAGTAAAGTTGCAAAGCAGAAAAAAGAAACACTCACAAAAGTAGGAATAGAATGGATCTTTCACAGCATGATATAAGGAATTTTTTTAAAAAAAACCCAAAAAACAAAAACCAACATCATAGTAAACATCATACTCAATGATGAAAGACTAAAAGCCCGATGGAGAATGGTACATAGCACAAACACAAAAACTAATAATATACTATATAAAAAGAAAATATTTATTACTCAAGTTAATAAATCATAATTACAAATATTTCTTAATAAATAAAAGCTGTCAAAATAAAAATTATATGTTATCTTGTAAACAATTAATTCTTTATATATAAAACCTATAGGATATGAAAAAGGTAACAGTCGGAAGAAAAATTATAGTTTGAAAGACATTAAAATAAAAACAAGAAATACAGAGAAAATGAATATGCTTTCATATAAAATGAGTGGAAAAATAGCTAAGTAAACCAAAAGGAAGTAGAGACACAGAAATAATAAAGAGTGGAAAGTAACTGGAAAATGTAATACTATTATAGTTAAATATTAAAAACAATATTTCTTTAAAAAGTCAAATAAAACTTTAGGAACTATTTTTATAAATGGATCAAAGGCAGAAATTAACAATATCTAGAAAGAATTATGTAACTACAGATATGAAAGCATTTAAAATTTATAGAAATGATCCGTACAGCTTTATACAAATTAATTTTAAAGTCTAATTAGAAAGAAAATTTTCTAGGTAAATTTAATTGGCAAAAATTAACAAAAAAGAAGAAAGCTTGAAAAATAAAGTCAAAAAATAATAAAAGAAATTATTAAATAACTACACAAATAGGTGCTGAGCTTAGATGGTTATAGAGGTTGACCTTAACCAATCTTCAAGGAATAAATACTTAGATCTTATTAATGGAGCTCCAAACCACAGAAAAATGGTCAGAAAATTACAGATAATGAATTGAACATAACCCTGAAACTAGAACCAATAAAGGACAGAACAACAAAACAATGCTAGAGACCAGTATCACTTTAGAAAATTCATGCAAATAACACACTGCAAAACATAGTTCATAGCCATTTAAATAGCAGTACGTCTTGACAAAGAAGTATTTGCTTAGCTATTCAAATATGCTTTGATATTACAAATTTTACCAATGCAATTCACTTCATTATCAGTTTCAAGGTAAAGTGCTCAGAGTCTACTAGTGTAGAAATAACTTCTCTTGTACCAACCCTTTCAGTCAACAACTATAATCTCTGGACAAAATACAAATAGCTACTTGAAAGTATTGGAAAATCTTCAAAAGTAAGCAGACACTGGATGGCAGTCTACACTTGGGTTAAGGAAACAACATTAGTGAGTATTGGACAATAAACTCAAAGTTTTTTCCAGAGAGTAAGCTGAGTCTTACTGGCTTGAATAACAAGAGTACAGCGATTGAGGTAAAACAGCAACTGAAAAGGAAGAAAAATAAATCACAGAAAGAGAGAGCCATAGGTTTTAGCCTCAAATTTTCTAAAATATCTCTGCCCAAATCTCACAACTGCCTCCTAAATTATGTGTGTGGGGAAGACTTCAAGAAGCTTAGGTAAGAACCAAAGAAATAAACAGAGAAATTCTGCTATAACCTATGACAGGGAAGACAAAATTTAGAGTTAGAGTCTAGCCAATTTCACCAGTTTTCTTAAAAAGAGAAATCAACATTTTTCAGAGAAACAGAATTTAGAGCTTATACTATGTATCACTCTTAATATCTAGGATACATTTCAGCATTACTAAGTGTAGGAAGAAATAGGAAAATGTGACCAAGATTTAAGAGGAAAGGCTATCAGCACAGGCTAATCTAAAAATGATCCAGATGTTGGAATTAGCAGACAATTATTTTAAAATAGCTATTTTAACTATGTTCAAAGGCATGTGCTGAGATAGATTAGAGTTAAATAAATGGAGCAATATACATTGTTCACAGATAGGAATATTCAATATCATGTCAATTTTATCCAAGTTGATCTACAGGTTCAATGAAATACCAATCAAAATCCTATCAGGCTTTTTTTTTTTGTGGAAGTTGAAAAGTTGGTTCTAAAATACATATAGATTCAAAGGACCTGGAATGTATAAAACATCTCTGAAAAATAAAACAACTTGGAGAACATACGCTACCAGATTTCAATGCTGACTACATAAAGCTTCATTATCAAAACACGGAATTCTGGTGTGAAGAGAAGAAAATTGATCAATGATACAGAAAAGAAAGTCCACAAATAGATTCACACATATATGCTTAATTAAATTTGACAACGAAGCCAAAGCAATTCAGTGGAAAGAGGATAGTAAAAAAATGATGCTGGAATAAATGGATAACCATATATAAAAAAAAAAATGAACTTCTACGCTTAACTAGCAACATATACTACAGATAAAACAAAAACAAAAACAAACTCAGATTAGAATATATAGCTAGAAATTGCAAGGAAAGGGATTGTCACCCAGAGCCTGTAGAAAGGACCACAGTCTTACCAGCAGCTTGATTTTAGCCATGGAGGCCTGTTTTGGAATTCTGACCTATGGAAATGTAACATAATAGACTTATGTTGCTTTAAGTCACTAAGTGCATGGTAATTTTTTACTATAACGACAAAAACTTGATACAAAACCTTTTGCTGTATATAACATGTCTATAAGCTCTCTTTTCTTTTTTCTTTCTTTTTTTTTTGATTCAGTAAGAATGCAATGAGTGCCGTCAGTAGTAGTGGGCAAAACAGTTAAAGTCAGTAAAAAATGCTAAAATCTGATTTCGAATCTCTGTTTTCAGAGTCATTATGCAGATGTTATTTTCTGTAGGTGAAATGATGGAGTTGCTGCCCCCAACAGACTTGCATATTGTAAGTGTAGACTACTGGGAAGATCCATCTAATAACCACAGTGTACTGATGGAGTAGTTCTTTTCAGCTTACCAACAGGAGGATGAAATCAACTTCTCTGAAAACATAATGAGTCCAAGGATAGAGCCACTAATCAGAAATGACCTGAACAGGACATGGAGTAGGAATAGGCTCAAGAGGGGCAAAAGGTCTAGTTCAAGATATGACCAAGTGGGGAAGAGAATGAAGGTCCAAATACAGTAGTCTAAAGATATAACTGGGGCTAAAAGACTCTTTTGAGATTGTTCAGGATTGCTAGGTCAGCTTTTTCTACTAGGAAAGAGGCACAACCCCGGCAATTCTGAGGAGTACATTGAGGCCTAGCAATGACAAGCCATAGTTTTTTGCAGCTTTACTCTGTTGACAGCTGAAATGAAAAGCCTGTTAGTGTTCAGTAACAGGCCATCGTTGCTATGACCATAGCAAAGTTTTCAGATACAAGGAATATTAAAATCCCTGGCTCAGATAAGCAGGGAGAAATAGTTTAGGTCTAATTACTTGTTATTTTTACCTATTAAATATTTACATCCATGGTATTAGGAATTTTTAGAGGTAGAAGAAAACTTAGAGATCATCAAGTTTCCCTACGGAACACTGTACCCACTAGCCACACTGGCTCTTGAGCACTTGAAATGTGGCCAATCCAAATTGAAATGTACTGTAAGTATAAAATATTCACCAGCTCTCCTAGCCTTAGGATAAAAAGAAGAGGAATGTAAAATGCCTCATTTTACAACTTTTTTCAAAAATTGACTATATGTTGAAATATTAATTTTAGATTTACTGAGTTAAACAATATATATAAACCTAGGGAGATGCTTTCTTCTTTGTATCTTACTCTTATTTCTTAGATCATCCTCCTGTTTAGATGGTGACTTTGAAGGATGAAATAAATCACACACTTGAGAATGTATTAAATGAAAGTTCCCAAAAGTTGAAAGCTGAGATTGAGGCATAGAGAAATTAAGATATTAGGAAAGAGACTTCTATTTTTCAGAGTCTAGTGTATATTAATGGGCAATATTAAAACTTGTTTAGCAAAATGTCAACATTGCTAATTTCCCTGCTTAATGTTATGTAACAAATCCAACTATATGTATTTTAAAAAATTTCTTCTCTATTTTCACAACTCTTTCTTATGGACCTTATTTTCTATTATATATTATAAGAACATCCTAACTCATGCCTCTGAATATATTAAAATACCTTATCAACCTATTCTCTGTATAAATCTCAGAGTAATCTTTCTAAATTTATTATGCCATCCTCTGGATTACAATATGTGGCAACATTTCCTTCAACATGTGACAAATAAAATCTCATCTAGAAATAAAATGCAATTCTAGCTTAAGCACTAGTACTTCTCAATACCCTAATTCCATGCTAAACTGCAAGTAGTTCCCCCTAACATACGTTCATCCATTTCCACTTGCGTGTGATAAAATGCAGTGAAGAGGTCTTAGTAAATCCAGTCAAATCAAAGTGGTCTTAGCAAATTACATCATATCAAATTAAGGTAAGCAGAGCAAGCTAACTCCTGCAAAGAAAAATCCCAATGAGAATATTTTTGAATAAGTAGGGTGAGCAGAATTTATGGATTGCATATTTTTATGTTATAATTTACCACGCACAAAACTTTTCTTTAGCCAAAACTACTTTTTTTTTTTTTGCGGTACGCGGGCCTCTCACTGCAGTGGCCTCTTCCGTTGTGGAGCACAGGCTCCGGATGCGCAGGCTCAGCGGCCATGGCTCACGGGCCCAGCCGCTCCACGGCATGTGGGATCTTCCCGAACTGGGGCACGAACCCGTATCCCCTGCATTGGCAGGCGGACTCTCAACCACTGCACCACCAGGGAAGCCCCAAAACTACTTTTTATAATTAGGTCTTGCATTTTTCATGGTTGATTACAGGCAAGATGAACATATCCTGATCTTGAGGGTGATTTCAACATAAATGCAACTTTACTTTGATGTTAAATCTTGCTTGAATTTTCCTACTCTGGACTTTTGTTTGATACTAACAGCTTTTAAAATTTTTACTTTATTTTGCTGATATTTGTTATTTCCTTAACATTTTCATAACTTTTGATTTGCTTTGACTTTAACTCTGGTCTCAACCAAGTCCAGAAACTCTTTTAATTTCCAAAAATTGCAGTTTAACATGTAGTTATCATTTTGTGCTCATTTTTGTTCATTTTTATTATATATGCCTTTGTAATGGAATATATGGTTATTATATCACATAGTTATCCTGCTTACTTGTATGAACATTCTTAAGAAAAAAAGTAAATTATCTGTATCTTCAAAATTATTAAGCATCTTGTTAAAAGTATCATGTTTTATAATCAACTTTAATTCACATTATTTACTTAATTTTATTCACTATTTTAGTATAAAATCATGCCTCCAAAAATCATACTTTACAATTGTTCATTTATTTGGATGATTAATAAACATTTACTACTTCATCGTATTTCTTATGTTGCCATCTGCTGCTTTCCGTTAAATCTAGAAATACCATGAAATTTATGACTGAAGGCTTTCTCTGTGCAACTGAATTGTGACTCCACAAAGTAAAAAAAAACTAGCCATTTTAAAATTTGTAATCCACCATATGTACATTGGGTTTTGCTTTGAGATCAAAGATTAGAATATTTTTCCAACTAAATTTATTAAGTATAAATATTAATCTACTTTTTAATCTAGGTATTTTCTATTTACAGAATCTGTAAAATTTTCATTTAGAGAAACAGCAATACTCCTTTTAAAATAAATTATTTAAGATCTTGTATTTGATTTCTGAACTACATAATCAATACATATAAAAGAAACATTGAACTCTTGCCTAAGTCTAATATGATCTGCAGGTGTAATTGCACATTGTAAGACGAAATACATAATTCAAGAAACAGATGATTCAGTTGAAAATATTTATGTAATATGTAAACTGTTTAAGAACTTGATTTCTATTTTATTTAGAAGTGTAAGTTTTATCTCACTGAATTAAATTCATGACCAGTAGATCAAGCCCAACAATTAGAGAAACTTTGCAATGAACAAAGACTCATGAAGGATGGATAGGTTTGCCAAAGGACGAGAATGTCACAAACCTTGGACAAAAGGTATAGAGAAATAGTGGAGAAATGCAATTTGCAATCAGTCTAAAAATGGGAACTGCAGTCAAATGTGGAAGCTATGTTTTAAATTAGTATTTTTATTCTATATACTACTGATGGCATTGCATGCCTTTAGCGGGGAAGGAAACGGATCACATTTTTGCTCTACACAATTATCACCATCAGTAGTGATGGGGTGGATTGGAGCTAGGAGGAGTTGGAGATAAGAGAATCCTATTGGAATAGTGAAAGGCCAAGATTAATGATAATCCAAATGGTAGAAGAACAAGAAGGACATTGAAAAAAGACACAAGACATTGAAAATATAGGATAAGTAAAATCAATAAATGATAGAATGTATTTGGTCAAGAAGGTAAAAGAGTTTTCTATGATTCTTGGGGTTTTAAACCTGAGAAGTGACTATGGTATTAACATTAGCCAAAATTTGCAACACCAGAAGGCAGGTTTCTGAGAGGAAAATGTTTTTATTTTTATTTAGCCTTATTCTCACTGAATTGGAGCAGAGCAGCTGTCTCTGTGATTTGACAATTAAAAAGGTATTTCTGGGCTTCCGTGGTGGCGCAGTGGTTGAGAGTCTGCCTGCCGATGCAGGGGACACTGGTTCGTGAGCCGGTACAGGAAGATCCCACATGCCGCGGAGCGGCTGGGCCCGTGGGCCATGGCCGCTGAGCCTGCGCGTCCGGAGCCTGTGCTCTGTCCGCAACAGGAGAGGCCACAACAGTGAGAAGCCTGCGTACCGGGGGAAAAAAAAAAAAAAAAAAAGGTATTTCTGACTTAATGACTTCAAAATACTCTTTAATATTAGAAAAATGCCATTTTTAATCAATGTCCAGGTAGAACTAAAAGAAAAAA
This sequence comes from Delphinus delphis, assembly GCF_949987515.2. Taxonomy (NCBI): domain Eukaryota; kingdom Metazoa; phylum Chordata; class Mammalia; order Artiodactyla; family Delphinidae; genus Delphinus; species Delphinus delphis. Next base: position 58,851,167 of record NC_082693.1, on the reverse strand, counting down.
GTATTTCAACGTGCCAGCACAATTAGAAAAATTACAAGGGAGATATGCAAAATTGAGAATAATTAATGATTGCCATTCTAATCTTAATATTTGTTGGAAGTAATATAAAATGTTATAATCATTTTGAAAAGAAATTTGGCAATTTGTTTCAAGACCCAGTTACCGAATAAAACTACATATGGGAAGAGGAGCCCTCCCAAACTGTTTGACACTGATAAAAATTGGCATACAAAACATTTATCAATTAGTATTTTTGTGTATTTTTCTACAGACAAAAACGTTTGTCTTTCCGAACACAGAATATACTTCTTTGACTCCAATTATACTCGTACTAAAATCTAAATAACAGCTTAAATAACTGCTTTAAAATATAACGTGGATTTTAAGGATATTACAACTAGAAGACTGATAAAGTATAAGAAAAATCAGAAAATACATTGGTAATTCATTTTCTTTTTGTTTTGGTTGCACCGCGCAATTTGCAGAATCTTAGTTCCCCGACCAGGGAACCAGGGATTGAGCCCAGGGCCCTGCAGTGAAAGCACTGAGTCCTAACCACTAGACCACCAGGGAATTCCCAGAAATTATTTCTAAAAAAACTAGTACTTCAACAACAAAATAATTCAATAGAAGTGTGGCAATATTTTTTAAAATCTAAAACTAATATTATAAATAAATTAAACAAGAATTGGTAAGGGAGTGTTGGAAAGTAAACAGTAAATATACCCTAAAGTCTCTTCTCATATGTGAAGGAGGCTATGCATGCATTTGTTTTAACGTTAACTAAAATAAATGAAATAAATACATTCACATGTAAACACATTACAAAATGATTATAAGTAGTATCCAGAAACATAAGAGAAGGAGGTAAAATTTTATTACTGATGCACCAATGGTTCTCAAATTTTGGAGTATCTCAGAATCTTTTGGTATCATTGTTAGAATTAAATAGTCCTAGAATTCACGCCAAGAAATTCTAATTTTATTGTCCTTGGGGGAGGCTAGGCTATCGCATTTTCAATAAACAATCCAGGTAATTCTGATACACACAGTGTTGGGATATTTGAAACATACTGAATTTGAAAAGGAAGAAACAGTGGAATTTCCATGATTTAACTAATATAACTCAATTGAGATTTTAAAAAAAAGAACTATAAAATATGATATAGAAAAATATAATAAGACTAAATACTCTGTTGTTGCAGTCAGCTCTTATAAAATAAATGCTCCACATCCTTCCTATTTCTTCACATCAATAATCTTGGATGAAAGTTGTAGATATGTTATTGGTACAATTGGTCATATTTCTTTATACTAACAGCAAGAGAATCTGCAAAATGTGGTGTTTCTTTATAATTCTTAATAGTACTGGAATTCACACTTTTCAGAAATTTTGAATTGCAGTTAACATGTTAAAAATGGTGAATCAGCAACAAATGATTGCTATCTGTTACAGCTCCCAAAAAGAAAATATGGATGGCATTATGAATACCTATTAATATCTGAAAAATAGAAATAAATTGGCAATCTTCCTTCTAGCATTAGATAATATCTACTCGTGGAAAATGAATATGTATTTTTTATAAATGTATAAGAATGGCTGATTATTTATTTTTTGTTTGTTTTTGTTTTTTGCGGTACACAGGCCTCTCACTGTTGTGGCCTCTCCTGTTGCGGAGCACAGGCTCCGGACGCGCAGGCTCTGCGGCCATGGCTCATGGGCCCAGCCACTCCGCGGCATGTGGGATCTTCCCGGACCGGGGCACGAACCCATGTCCTCTGCATCGGCAGGCGGACTCTCAACCACTGCGCCATCAGGGAAGCCCGGCTGGTTATTTAAATAATAATATCCATCTATCTCTAAAGTATAGATATTTTTTCTACTTCTAACTGGGTAGATGTATGTTTAGTTTCCTATTGCTGCTGTAATAAATTACCACAAACTTATTGGCTTAAAAATAACAAAATTTATTTTCTTATAGTTTGGAGGTCAGAATTCCAAAATATGTCTAGTTGTCTGCAGAGCTGGGCCCTTCTGGAGAGTCTAAGGGGACAATGGGTTTTCTTGCCCTTTTTAGTTTCTAGAGGCCACATGCATTCCTTAGCTCATGATCACTTCCTTGCCTCACTCCAACCTCTTGCTTCCAGTGTAACAAAATTATGGATATAGTTTGGTGGGGTACCAGAAAAGGAAGGACTTACTAGAATTGATGTTAATACACAATAAATAGGTAGGAAGAAGATTTTTCAGTGTGTTTCAAAATGATGGCCCCAGGTACCAAGAAATGAGTTATTATGTGGACTGGATCTGCATCTCCAGGGAGATAAAGCCTTTGAATGCCCCTTCTAAATTGTATTAGTCAGGATTTTCCAAAGAAGCAGACCAACAAGGTGAGTGAGAGAGAGAGAGAGAGAGAGACAGAGAGAGATATTTGTTATAGGAATTGGCTAATGCAATTATGAAGGCCAAGAAGTCCCATGATCTGCTGTGTGCAAGCTGGAGAACCAGGAAGCCACTGGTATCATTCAGTCTGAGTTCAAAGGCCTGAAAATTAGGGGACTGATGGTGTAAGTCCTGGTATGAATCTGAATGCCTGACAATGAGGAGTGCTGATGTCTGAGAGCAGAAGAAGATAGATGTCTCAAGTAGAGAGAGTTTATTTGCCCCTTTTCTACCTTTTTGTTCTATTCAGGCCCTCAACAGATTGGATAATGCTGATCCCCATTGATGAGGGTCCTCTTCTTTACCCAGTTGAGTGACTCAAATGCTAATCTCTTTTGGAGACATCCTCACAGACACCCAGAAATAATGTTTTATCAGTTTCCTGGACATACTTTAGCCCAGTGAAGCTGAGACATAAAATGAACCATCACATAAATATATAATGATCTAATATGGAAATATGAAGTAAACAAGCAAGAGGATAAGACCTACCATTAAAGCTATCTGGTGGACAGCATAGTGGTAGAGAAGGAGGGAGTCAGAATTAGAACAGAAGAAAGGAAGGAAAGGAGACAAGGTTAGGACTACCAGACTCCCCACCCAGCGTGACTGCAGCTACTTACAGGCTCCCTCTTGAACAAAAATTCTCGGTGGAATTGAGTAAAAGGCATTCCTGCATAGTTGACTCTGATGTATTATTGAAAACACTTACTAGCAGGTGAAATATAATTTGGGGTTACTTCTTTGGGATTTGTACTGTGTGATGCTTGGCTTTTGCCTTGCCTCTTTTAAGAGCCTTGGATCAAGCTTATTTAAATTCATTGGAATGTGCCACTTAGCAAAGAAACTAGAAATCAGAGGTAGAGATAATCAAGACTCTCTGTTACCATATTCAGCTTTTTAAAAACAAGTTCTTAGGTGTTTCTTCTAAGTAAAATAGACATCATTATTACCCTTATCATCAGTATTTAACAATAACAATGCCATGACAGTTTTGGAATAATGAATACTGCAACTGATGATTATTTTAGTGTTGCAACTTTGAATAGGCAGTCATTCCATTAAAAAAAATCATTTTGGAGAATAGTTTGAGGCTGGAAATTTTAGGTGGGGCTGGTATATTCTCTTTACTATATACTACTGTGATCTGAAAAGAAACCCTTCTGATAAACATTGAATTTTTCAAATTATTTGCCATACTTATAAAGTGAGGTACTAAATAATAAAATGTATTCAAATATTTATAATAACCATTTTCGTTGTGAAGACAAAGCAATTAATATAAGCATATACATTAAAAACAGACATATTTCGTAGTACCTGCCATGTCTAAACTAATAGTTTCAAAAGCACCCTAGCATAACTGAAAATAGACATTCTTGAATCTTGAGACTGTAAAAATGGTATTATTGGAAAATATAAGTGGCAACCTGGTGAAAATTTACTTAAATATGTTATTTTCCTATAAACTTACAGGTCTTTTGCTTATTATATATTACATATGCCTGCCCTAGGATGAATGCAATAAACACATAAATTAAGAAAAAATATCTCAAACAAACAACAAAACTTTACATCTTAAGGAACTAGAAGAAGAACATTTAAAGCCAATGTTTCAGGAGGAAAAAATAATAAACAATAGAGTAGAAATAAATAGATCTAGAAACAATGAAACTAAGAGCTATTTTTTTAAAAGATAAAGTTGACAAATTTTTAGCTGAACTAAGAAAAAGAGAAAATTTAAATAAAATCATAAATAAGAGGAAAAATTACAACTGATATTGCAGAAATTCAAAGGATCATAAGAGACTACTATAAAAAATTATATGACAACAAATTAAATAATCTTGAAGAGACAGTTAAATTCCTAGAAACATACACAGTACCTAGACTAAATCATAAAGAAATAGAAAATCTGAATAGACCTGTAACTGGTAAAGAGACTAAGTCAGTAACCAAAAATATCCACCTAAAAAAAATCCAGGACAAGATGGCTTCACTGGTGATTTCTACCAAACATTTAAAGAATTAATGCCAATTCTTCTCAAACTCTTCCAAAGAACTGAAGGAGAAGGGACACTTCCAAACTCCTTTTATGAGGTGAGGATTACCTGGATATCAAAGCCAGACAAGAATACTATAAGAAAAGCAAATTATAAGTTACAATCCCTGATTAACATAGATGCAAAAACCCTTAACAAAATACTAACAAGTCAAATTCAACAGCACATTAAAGGAATCATATAGCATGGACAGGTGAGATATATCTTGGGATGTAAAATGATTCAATGTATGCAAATCAATAAATATGATGCACCACATTAAAAAAATATAGATAAAAATCATATAATCATACGAATAGCTGTAGAAAAAGCCTTTGACAAAATTCAGTATCTTTTCATGATAAAAATTCTTAACAAAGTGGTATAGAGGGAATGTACCTCAAGATAATACAGTCCATATCTGACAAACTGACAGCTTATTTCATACTCAATGGTGAAAAGCTAAATGCTTTTCCTCTAAGGTCAGGAAAAAGACAAGGATGCCCACTCTTGCCACTTCTAGTCAACATAGTATTGGAAGTTCTAGCCAGAACAATAGATAAAATAAATAAATAAATACATACATACATACTATCCGAATCAGAAAGAAAGATCTAAAGTCATCTCTGTTTGCAGGTGACATCATCTTATGTGCAGAAACCCCCAAAGACTCCACCAAAAAACTGTTAGAATTAATAAATAAATGAATTCAGTAAAGTTTCAGGATAAAAAAATCAATTTACATAAATCAGTTCCATTTCTATTCACTAAAAATGAAATATATTAAAGAAGAATGAAGAAACCAATCCCATTTACAATAGCATCAAAATTTAAGGATAAATTTAACTGAAGAAGTGAAACATCTGCACACTGAAAACTATAAGACATTGATGAAATAAATTAGACACAATGGAAATATTCTTGGATTGGAAGAATTAATATTGTTAAAATGTCCATACTATCTAAAGTGATCTACAGATTCAATGCAATCCCTATCAAAACTACAAAGGCATTTTTCAAATAGAAAAACCTATACGAAAAATGTTTTGGTATCACAAAAAACCCCAAATATCCAAGGAAATCTTGAGAAAGAAGAACAAAGCTGGAGGCATTTTACGTCTTGATTTTAAATTACATTACAAAGCTATAGTAAGCAAAACAGCATGGTACTATCATAACATCATATACATATACCAATGGAACAGAATAGGGAGCTCAGAAATAAACCCACACATATACTGTCAACTAATCTTTCACAAGGGTGCCTACAACAGGCAATGGGGAAAAGACAGTGTCGTCAATAAAAGGTGGTCGGAAAACTGAATAGCCACACACAAAAGAGAGAAACTGGATCCCTATCTTACACCACTTACAAAAATTAACTTGAAATAAAGATAAATTTAAGACCTAAAACCATAAAACTCAAAGAAGAAAACATAGGGGAAAAACTCTTTAACGTTGGTCTTCTTAATGATCTTTTTGGATATGACACCAAAAGCAAAGGCAACAAAAGTAAAATTAAACAATTGAGATTACATCAAACTAAAAAACTTCTGCATAGTAAAGAAAACAACATACAAAATGAAAAGGAATTCTATGGAATGGGAAAAAATATCTGCTAACCAAATAGCTGATAAGGGGTTAACATCTAAAATATTTAAAGAACTCATACAACTTGATAACAAAAAAAATTAAAACCCAAATAACCCAATTAAAAAAATAGGCAAAGGACCTGAATAGACATTTTTCAAAAATTTACTCACACGTGGCCAACAGGTAAACAAAAAGGTGCTAAACATCACCAATCATAAGGGAAATGCAAGTAAACCACAATGTGGTATCACCTCACCAGTTAGAATGGCTATTACTAAAAAGACAAGAGATAAATTTTAGTAAGGATGTGCAGAAATGGGAAACTTGTACACTACTGGTGAGTATGTAAGTTGGTACAGCCATTAATAAAAATAGTATGGAGGCTCTCCTAAAAATAAAAAGTAGAACTGTCATATTATCCCGCAATTCCAATTCTGGTTATATATCTGAAGAAAGCAAAATCAGTATCTTGTAAAGAGATCTGCTTCCCATATTCTTTGCAGCTTCTTAACAATAGCTAAGATATGGAAACAACCTGAGTGTCCACCTGTGGATGAATGATTAAAGAAAATATTGATACATATACAATGAAATATTATTCAGCCATAAGAAAAGGGAAATCTGCCATTTATGACAACATGCATGAAACTGGAAGGCATTATGCTTGACAGAGAGATACAAATACTGTATAATACCACTTATATGTGGAAGCTTTAAAAAGTTGAATTTACAGAAACAGAGGGTAAAATGGTGGTTATCAGAGGCTGGGAGTAGGCCTAACAGGGAGAGGTTTTTCAAAGGTACAAATTTTCAGTTGCAAGATGCATAAGTTCTGAGGAGCTAAAGCACAGCACGGTGACTATTGCTAATAATACTGCATTGTATAACTGAAATTTGCTAAAGAATAGAAGATGTTAAGTGTTCTCACCCTGCAAAACAGAAAGGAAACTATATGAGGTGATGGATTTGATAACTGACTTTATAGTGGTAATCATTTCACAATATATATCAATATGTATATCTAATCATCACATTTCACACTTTATACAATTTTACTTGTCAATTATGTCTCAATAAAGTAAAAATTGATATAAAACTTGATATCAAGTCAAACAGTTCAAAAATGATAAAACAACACAATTTTTTTTTCAAATCTTGTAAGTTTTTTTTTTTTAAAAATAAGTTCTGGTATTATCAGGAAAAGAAAACTTTTCTCCTTAATTATCTTATGGGATGGATGCCTGAGTAAGAGAATCTATATTATATTAGGTAAATTCTAAGCTAACATTCAGAATGGGTTGTCAAAACTCATACAAATTAAAGAGCTTAATATCACTAGATATAGTGTTATAATAATTTCAAGATTAAAGACAACCAAGAGGCACAGAAGAAGCCGAAGGAGATCTGGACACTGAGAGCAACTCCCTGTCTTTCCACAGTAGCCATGTACTCCTTGCCCAAAATGATGGACGAGGTCCCTGAGAGAGTCTGTGGGTCATCTCACACAGCAGGAAGGCTTTAAATTTTGAAATATCTCCACTTTATACCTCAGACTGTTGTAAAACTTACCCTGCCTAGTAAATCTGTAGATCTGGCTATCATTTATAGGTAACCTTTAGCCAAGGTTCTCTTGCTAAGAACCCTCTGTAGGTTAGAACTTTGCAAATATCATTAGTTTAATCATCCATAGTTCTAGCTGACAAAGATATTTAGAGTAGGACACCAGTAACTTCTCTTCTTTGCTGGGGGGCATGCCTCAGTAAAGCGAGTAAATGTAGCTGCTGCTTTGATTAGCTACTTTGATTCCTTCCTCTCCAGGCTCATTTAGGGATCAAATCATCAAACCTGAAGGAGGACTCATCATGAGATAATCTACTGTAGTGTCTGCTAAAGTGAAGGCAAAAAGTAGCCAGCTTTAAGTTTAAAATAAAGTCTAGTTTACTAATAACCCTCTTAATACTATCTTTTATATAGAATATATTGTAAAAATAAGTAGATAGGTGGTCTAAAAATATAAATTGGAAACTGCTGAAAAGAAAATAAAAATGCAGACAAAAATAATAGATACAAATTGTTTTGGTAATCACCCAAAGAATTCTGACAACCAAAACGTACTAAAATATAATAATGATCATAAGCAAAGACTTTGACAGCTTGACTCCTTTGACTGGGGTACATAGTATGCAAAAAACATTTCCTAAAGAGAAAAATGATGTGGAAGAAATATCTTCTTCCTTTGTAAGCAAGAAAAATAAGCTGCTTTTATCTTTAAATCCCAGAACTCTGTGTAGGAGGAGTCAATCAATAAGTCAATCAATTCCTATTTGGAATTTGCAAAGTATTTTATATTACATTTCCCAATTTTATCATTCTCATTATCATCTATAGTTGGATTTTAGGGGTTTTTTAATAGATAACTATATGGAAATATTAAAAATTCATGTTTACAGTCTTTTTAAAATAACATCTGTGAAATTCAGCCTTTCTCTGACAGTCTTTTGACTGTAACAACTACAGCAGCTGAGCAGATAATGAATAGTATAAGATATAATACTTTTGTTAACTTCTTTTCTGTTTATGTTATAAGGACATGCTCTAAATTCTGATGTATCTTTTTAACTGAAGTGTGAAATAGGGATTTGGTACTAACATTTTATGAAAGTAGTATGTCTTACCCCTAGAACAGCAAAATTAGTGAATATTTTTATGTCAATAATTTTACTAATTTACGACTTTGATTTTCATTCTATTATAAAATTGGCTTTTACCGTAGATAAGAGTAAAGGTAGTACTAAAAAAACTGGTGTATTTTCTTTTCTTTTTATAAATTTATTTTATTAATTTTTGGCTGTGTTGGGTCTTTGCTGCTGTGCGTGGGCTTTCCCTAGTTGCGGCGAGCAGGGATACTGTTCGTTGCGGTGCGCGGGCTTCTCATTGTAGTGGCTTGTTGCGGAGCATGGGCCCTAGGCACGTGGGCTTCAGTAGTTGTGGCACATGGGCTCAGTAGTTGTGGTTCTCGGGCTCTAGAGCACAGGCTCAGTAGATGTGGCGCATGGGCTTAGTTGCTCCGCAGAATGTGGGATCTTCCCGGACCAGGGGCTCAAACCCATGTCCCCTGCATTGGCAGGTGGATTCCTAACCACTGCGCCACCAGGGAAGCCCAAAATTGGTGTATTTTCTTGACAGAAATATATTTTGAGGTATATTTTTGTTTACATTTGAATCTTTATTGATATCTAAAGAAACTTGCAGATTTTCCTTCTAATGTGGGCTATTATTTCTAGTATCAATTAAAGGGTCTTTTCTTCCAAATACTATGTAATAAAAATCTCTATGTTCATAAGGCCTTGTCTGCTTACCTAGGTCAATTAATAATAAAACTGGAAATTGTTTAGTTCCACTGTGTAGGAGGTACTGCACTTGTTCACTTATTATCTCCTTTTACAACACCAGAATTTCTGAAACTTGAGTACTGCTTTAGTCTCTCTTACAAGAAAATAATCGTGAACATCCAATGGAATTAAAAATATTTTATTAAGATGACATTTCTATAAGTAACATGTCAAAGTATAACTCCCTGTACTTATAGTTCTTTTACAATTATTACAAATTTTAAATTATAAATTATGTACAAATACCCAAAATTAAACTAATAATAATAATAAAATGTGAGTGATCTTATTGTTTTCCTAAAACAACCAATTAAGCTGTATTTTTTCTATCCTTGTATTTTGAATTTAGTCGTATCAGTGAAAAAAATGGATATTGAAAGAGAACGGTGTGTAACATGGTATTAATATCACATCTTTGTTACTAGTTTAGCTAATCAGCCACGCAACCAAAGAACAACCACGAATATCAATTTAATTATGTGTCACTGACTTTTGTTATTAACACTCTTGCTAGTATAAGTTTAGTACTATAGCATTATGAAAATGTGCCAAGGTCACATTATATCTAAGTATTAGTAGAAACAGAAAAGATACTAAAAGTTTTAAAAGTTTGGACTTGAAAATATTGTATCTACAATCCATTTATTTAAAACTTTAACATTATTCTGCACTTGGTTTTATGGGTCTTTTGAGTTAGGAATGCCTGGATACCATGTGTGATGTAATGACTCAAATCTCTTCTCTATTTGAACTTCTGAAAAACACTGTTCATACAGCACATTATGGTGTAATTTGGGAAAGCACAGAAGAGTACAATGTAATTAAATATGCTAAAACATATTTTCTTTGGATTGTCATCATAATTAAAGATTATAGAATCTTCTATTTTTCTGGTTTTTTTTTTTTGGTAGATAACAAATCTAAGTTAATGGAAACTTGCATCTCACTATGATGCCTCAAGAATACTTGAAAAAAGTATGGTTAAATGTAAAAAGACATATTAGGACTGTTTTATCTGCTACGTAGGAATATAAATTCCTGTGTTATTTTTGTTTTTTAAATATTTACATTTATCATCAGGCTTTACAATATTTAGCACTTCAGAATTCTAGAATGTTCCTCTCTGCATTAATGTCCTACATATTTTACCATGAAGTCTATTCTAAAAGTGACATACAGCTAGATAATGCCTTTATATTGGTGCTTAAACAGACGATAAGAATGCTTGGAGCAGTTCTGGTGCTGGTGAGATCATATTATATTATATGTTAGGAACTAAATATATGCAAAATAATGGAGAAATGAGAAATGGCAGTGTTGCCTTTGCATTTAAATTTGCATCATCTTGAAGCTGGAGCCTAGTGTTGCCTGCATTCAAATGATTCCAGGTTGCAATTTCAGTTATGCCACTTAGAAACGTTGTGATTTTGAGAAATTTCCTTAATCAACCAGAGCATCAATTTCTCTACACATAAAATGTGATAGTAATACCTACTTAATATGATTATTTTGAAAATCAAATGTTTATTGTGCTTAACACAGGGTTCTACATGATCCAGAGTAGGCATTCAGTAAAAGAGTGTTTTTGATATTATTAGAAACAGAATTTGTACCTGGTCTTCTGGGACAAATTACCATCCAGTCTTATCTTTGATTAATGGGAAAGGGGAGATCAAAGTGGGAAGGAGAAACCTGCTCTATCACATTTATAAATAGCTTTTATATAACAAGTTTTGTGTAGTTAGTTGTTTAGACCTAGGGAGTAATTTTCTCATGGAAACAATGCTATAAATTGTAGTTAAGTCTCAGACAAGCCCACAGAACTCTGTTTAGTCCATAATGTAGTTGAAATAATGTGTACTTGCAATGGAAGATAGTAGAAAAGTAATACTGTTGCAATACTACCAATTAAACAAAACAGAAAAAATAGAATAAAAATTAGTTATTTTATTGAATTCTTGGATTGACTAGAAACATTTAATTAAAAGATGGTGAATGATCAACCGAGATTTCTGTAGAAATTCTAACGGTCACTTTTATAGAATTTCAGAAGCTTTAGAGGAAGATTATACTACTCATTAAAGCTAATCTGACTTAATTTTGTTCTCTTCTTTCTTTCTTTTTTCCACTGCAAACACAATAAGGAAATAATTAAGAGGAACAGAAAAAATAAATACAAGGAAAATGTTCTCTTGACATTGGAAGAGAGAAGGAATTCAGAATAGGAGGAGAGAAAAGAAAAGGCAGGTTATTGGAAAGGGGAGTAGAAGTTTATTGAGAAAGGAAAGGGGAGAGAGAGAAAGACTAAGTGGAAGAAAGAAAGAGGTACCGAGAGAAAGTGGAAAAGGAAGAGAGAGAAGTGGAATTTGTTGAAGAGTTGTATGCAATGTGAGACATGGGAAAAATAATGAAATAATCCATGACATCTGATTGCAATATGAAGCAGCCTACTGCAAAATGTGAAATTTCACTAATATCTTAAAATTTCTAAATATGTACAATAATTTTGCATTTTACAAGAAAAAAATGTGAATGCACTGGGAATCAATGAGTTTTTTTTATATCCATCAAGTAACTGGGATCACAAGGCCAAACTGCCACCTAGAAATCTGGAATATAGGAGAATACTGAGAATCATAGCCCAGATCAGCTCACCTGGAGGAGAAGCTCTGGAGTCATATTTGGTATGAACATTTACATGGTCATTTTGACAAATTGCTGGAGGCAGAGTGAGAAACTCTGGAGGACTCAGTTTTAAGGGGCCCCTACACTTTTGTGGGTTTACCAATAGGAATCTCATTAGGTACTCAATGTGATGATCCTAGAAAAGTTCCCTCATGTTTTCTGTTTTGAACAGGTGAGAACAGGATGTAAACTATTACTAATCTATCCCTGTTATAAAATGGAAACTAATATAAAATATAAACATAAATTGTTGATTTATGGATAGTTGATTCATGGATAGAGAGGGCTGACTGTAAAGTTGTATGTAGATTTTCAACAGGGTGGGGTTGGCACCCCAACCCTTGCCATTGTTCAAGGGTTAACTGTAATTAAATAATAATTAAAGGAATATAAAAAATGTATCCCTCTGTTTTATATCCCTGTTCTAAAAGGGAAACTAATTTACCAGAGCCTTCTTTAACTGGGAAAAGGGATATTAGCCAACTTCAGCCCTTCTAGCTTTCCTACTCACCTAAGATGAGGGAAAAAAAAGCTGAGAAACAATTTTGATTATCACAGCTACACACACTTAGACTCAGATGAACATAAAGCGATAGAGAGCATTAGAGACAGAAAGTTATAATGTACCTGCACTTCCCAGGAAGTGTTATTTGAAAGTGGACTTAGATTAGTTATAAAGGGTCATTAGGTATGCTGCAAAGTCTAGGACAGCCACTAAAAGCAATTTAAAAGAAATATAATTGATATGCTAAGGGGGGGAGAGAAAACTGAGTCATATAATGCTCAACTATAACCAGAAAGGGCAGACATAAAAGAGGGAAGATAAAAAAATAAACAGAAAACATATACAATAAACAGAAAACAGTTAGAAACATGGTAGTTATTAATCAAATGATGTAAATAATCACTTTAAATGTAAATGGCCTAAATTAAATAATTAAAAGACAGAGACTATCAGAGTGGATTAAAAAAAAAAAAAGACCCAACTATAAGTTGTCTGTAAGATATCTACTTTAAATATAAAAACCAAGTTAGGTTAAAAGTGAAGGTATGAAAAAACATGCTAATACTAATCAAAACAGAGTGAGAATAACTATATTAATTTAAGACAAAGCAGACTTTAAAGCAAGGAAAATTATCAGAGATAAGGAGAGTTATTCCATAATGATATAGTGGTCCATTCTCCAAGAAGATATAACAACCCTTAACCTGTAGGCACTCAACAATAGAGCATCAAATTACATGAGACAAAACTGACATAACTAATGGGAAAACTAAATGAACCTACTATTACAGTTGAAGATTTCAGGACCTATCCCTCTTTCAGTAAAGGCTATCCAGTATCCAGAAAGGATGTGATTTGAGCAATGCCATTAATCAACTATACCTAATTGACATTTATAAAATGCTTCATCCAATAACAGTAGAATACATATTCTTCTCAAGTTCGTACGGGTCATTTTCCAGGATAAACCACATTATGGGTCATAAATCACACCTTAACAAATTTAAAATAAGAAAACATATTCAAAGTGTGTTCTTAAACTACAATGGAATTAAAAAGAAATCAGTAACAGAGAGATAGCTGGAAAATCCAAAACTATCTGGAGATTAAACAACACACATTTAATAACACATGAGTCAAAGAAGAAGTATCAAGAGAAATATTTAAAATATTTTAAACTAAATCTAAATGAAAATGAAACATATCAAAATTTGTGGGATGCAGCCAAAGCAATGATTGGAGAGAATTTTATAATATTGAATGCATATATTAGAAAAGAAAGAGCTGAAGTCAACCTAACCTTCCACCTTAGGAAACTAGAGAAAGAAGAGCAATTTAAGCCTAAACCAAGCAGAAGAAAAGGAAAAAAAAAATGATTTAGAAATACTTGACACTGAAAACAAGCCCTCTCCCTCTCCCTCTCCCTCTCTCTCTCTCTCTATATATATATAAAAATGAAAGCAAAAATTGGTTCATTGAAAGGTTTATTAGAATTGATAAACCTATATCCTGGGTAACAAAGGAAAAAAGAGAGAAGACACAAATCACTAACATCAGAAATAAGAAGTCACCACCACTACTGATGCCAGGGCATTAAAAGGATAAGGGAAAATTTTGAGCAACTTTATGCCCACATGTATGATAATTTAGATGAAATGGACCATTTTTTAAGAGACACACACTATTAAAACTCCCTACAAGAGAAGAGGCCTATAACTATTAAAGAAATTGAATTAACACTTAAGAACCTTCCAAAAAAAGGAACACACCAGGCTTTTCACTTGTGATTTCTACCAAGCTTGTTAGGAAAAAATGATCCCAATTTTCTACAACTCTTTCAGAAAGTAGAAGCAGAGGGAACATTTCCTAACTAATTCTATGAGGCCAGCACTACCTTAATAACAAAACATATAAAGAATTTACAAGAAAGGAAAACCCCAGACTAATATCTCTTATGAACACAGATGCAAAAATTCTCAACAAAATATTAGGAAATCAAATCCAACACATTATACACCAAGACTAAGGGGTAGGTGGTTTTTCTAAATGTGCAAAGCTAGTTGACCATTAAAAAAAAGTTAATATAATCCACCAATCAATAGGCAGGGTAATGGTGAAAAATTATATACACATATCAATTGATGCAGAAGAAACATGTGACAAATTCCAACACTCAATCATGAGGAAAAAAGAAAAAACTCTCAACAACCTAGGAATAAAGAGAGAACTTCCTCAACTTGATAAGGAACATCTATAAAAACATCCTACAACTAACATAATAGTTAATGGTGAGAAGCTGGATGCTTTCCCCTTAAGACTGTAAACAAGGTAACAATATCTTCTTTTACCACTCCTACTCAACATCATATTGGAACACTTACCTAGTGCAGTAATGCAAGGGAAAAAAATGTGTACAGTTTGGAAAAGAAGAAATAAAATTATCTTTGTTTACAGATGGCACAACAGTCTATGTATAAGATTGTAATAATTGACAAACGAACAACTTCCAGAGCTAATATGCAATTATAGTAAGGTCATAGGATACCAGGTTAACATATATAAGTCAGTTGTTTTCTTTACAACAGCAGTGAATCATTAAAATTTGAAATTAAAAACACAGGACCATTTACATTAGCCCCACTCCCCAAAATTAAATACCTAAGTATAATTCTAACAAAATATATACAGACTCTATATTTAGAAAAATGCAAAACTCTGATGAAGGAACTCAAAGAAAAATTAAAGAAGATATATTTAATGTTCATGAATTGAAAGACTAAATATTAAGATGGCAATTATTCTAATTTGATCAATGTTATCTCAATCAAAAGAAGCTATTTTATAGAGTTCTACAAGCTTATTTAAAGTTTATATGAAAATTCAAAGACCTAAAATATTCACCACAACATTAAGAAAGTAAAAATTAGAAGGTTTACATTACTCAACTATAAGAGGTACTTACTATAAAGCTACGGTGATCAAGACAGAGTAGTATTTGTTAAAGTACAGACACATGGAGATCAATGGAACAGAATAAAGAGTCCACAAATAGACACACAAATGCAGCCAGTGAGTCTTTGACTAAGAAATAAAGGCAATTCAATGGAAAAATGACAGTCTTTTTAATAAATAGTGCTGGAAGAATCAGACATCTATATGCCAGGGGGAGAGAGAGAGAGAGAGAGAGAGAGAGAGAGAGAGATAGTCTAGACACAGACCTTTCTCTTTTCACAAAATGCAAAACTATAAAAACTGTTAGAAGATAACATAGGGAAAAAACTAGGTGATCTTGGACTTGGCAATGAAGTTTTTCATACAAATATACAAAAAAAATACACACAAAAAAATCACAATCCATGAAATTAAAAAAAAATGATAACTTGGTCTTTGTTAAAATTAAAAGTATCTGCTTTGCAAAAGACACTTTAAGGATAATGAAAGGATAACCCACAGGCTGAGAGAAAATATTTGCAAAACACATATCTGACAAACAACTTGTATCTAAAATAATTTTTTAAAACTCCTAAAACTAACCAATTAGAAAACAACAATCCAAATTATAAACTAGCAAAAATCTGGACATCTCACCAAAGAAGATATACAGATGGCAAACAGGAATATGAAAAGTTGCTCAACATCATTTTCCCCTAGGAAATTGCTAATTAAAACAAGACACCACTACCCACCTATGACAATAGCTAAAATGCAAAACACTAAAAATACCAAAAATGTTGACAAGAATGTCATTCATTACTGGTGAGAATGTGGGAAATGAGTGTGTAATTCATTACTGGTGAGAATGCAAAATGGCTCAGCTTATTTGTCTATTACTTACTGTAATAGCCATTTGGCTATTACAATAAGTAATATTGTGTTGGCTATTTGGCTATTACTTATTGTAGCAGATTCTAGGGATTTTGTGACTGCCCAAAGAAAAAGATGTGGTCATGAGAGGCAGTACACACAACAAACTCAGCATGGGAAGGCCTATCATACAGAAATGAGAAGGGCAAGGAAACTACTGGGGGAGAGGGGGATTGGAGAGGGGATTTGTGTGTCTAGGTGATAACTCTCTACAGCATGGTAGGCCATCTCTGAGTCAGAGAACTTTGATGGGCATTAGTGGCTTGTGGTCTTATATCCACAAGGCTCTATCTCATCAATGGCCAAAGACTGTTGGATCAGTTTTCACAGTACTATGAACCAAATTTTATCTTCCCCTCAAATTCAGTTGTAGCCCTAACCCTCAATGTGATGTATTTGGACATATGGCCTCTGGAAGGCCATTAAGTTTATATGAGGCACTAGGATGGGGCCTTCATGATGGGATTATTACCCTCATAAGAAGAGATACCAGAGAGAGTACCTGAAGGGGAAATCTCTCAACCGTTTGAGAACAAAGAGAGAGGGCAGCCATCTGCAAGTAAGGAATAGAGACCTCAACTGAAACTGAATGGCTCACATCTTAACCTTGGACTTCTCAGCCTCCAGAACTGTGAGAAAATAAATTTCTGTTACTTAAGCTACCCAGTCTATGGTATTTTGTTATGGCAGTCTACAGTACTTTGTTAAGACACTCAGAGTACGCAAAGCAGGCAAGCTCTAAATGGCTAAAAATGTGCTTGTTTAAGTTGAGTTTAGAACTGGTACACTTGTGAGATGATGCAACTCATAATACAGTGAAGAAATAATCAACCTAGGCACCAATATACAGAGACCATCTTTGGCTCATTCATATAACACTTACAAAGCTAAACATAGTCTTACCATATGATCCAGCAATCACACACCTAGGTATTTACCTAACTGAGTTGAAAGCTTATGTCCACACAAAAAACCTGCACATGAATGTTTATAGCAGTGTTATTCATGATTGCCAAACACTGTTAGCATTCAAGATGTCTTTCAATATTTAAATAAACTATGTTACATACATACAATGCAATACTCTTCAGCAATAAACAAAATGAGTTAACAAGCCATAAAAAGACATGGGAAATGTAAAATGCATATTGCTATCTAAAAGAACCTAATCCAAAAAAGCTACATATTGTATGACTCCAGTTATATGATATTCCAGAAAAGACAATCTAAAACTATAAAGTATTAAATATTTCTGAAGCCATACTGATATAAATAAATGGTTGAAAAAATTAATAGGTGAGAAGAGAAAATATCTCTTGAGGAGAAGCATTTAAAATAATTTATGTAGATATTCTATCCTAAAGGAAGGGGAGCATAAATCCCCACTCTTTAAGGGTGGGCTCCAAAGAGGAAAGCATGGAAATGGGGGAGGGAAGATAAATATAATTTTATATCAGAGAAACCTGAAAAACATAACATCAGCCAGGTGACCAAGGTCAACATCATAAGCCAATAGTCCTGATCAACAGAGTTATCAAAGGCCAACAGTCAAATCATGTTGATATTTTGATGTGACAAAAATGACAATTACTTCTGTGATCTTCCCTCAAATCCATAACCCCCATGAAATCATTAGGAAAAAACCATCAGGCGAACTTCAATAGAGGGGCATTTTACAATACATGTCCATTACTCCTTAAGACTGTCAAGGTCACAAAAATAAGGAAAGTCTAAGTAACAGTCATAGCCAGAATAGCCTAAGGAGACATGACAACTAAACAGTCTTTGGAGTCCTGATGGGATCCTCAAACACAAAAAGACAAGTAAAAAGTACAGCAATTTGAATAAACTGTGGACTGTGGATTGATAACACTTGAATATTGGTTCGTTAATTTTTAAAATGTACCATACTCATATCAGATGTTAATAATAGAGTAAACTCTGTGTGTGTGTATATTGTGGGTATATTGGAACTCTATGTACTATATGCTGAGTTTTTCTGCAAATCTAAAACTCTTAAAATATAAAGTCTGTTGGTAAAAAGCAATATATTTAATAAAATATTTCTCATTAAAATGGATGTTTCATTTCTGTTTTAAATTAGCAGTCTGAAATGCACTTTAGAAGAAGAAAACAGTAAAGATTGTGGGAAAGTTGTTGACCTATACATTCCCCCAGAAGATGTAAGCTTAAATTAATTGGCTTTCCTCTAGGATATTTTGTTGCAGACATTTTATTTCATTGCTTGAGTGTTTTGAGAGTAGGAAATCATTGGGTGAAGAGTGTATCATTCCAGAACAGAAGATACATGTAATAACTATGTTTTTAACTAATAAGTTACTGTAACATACTATTTCTATTAATGAAGAAAAGGTAAATCTTTAACAAACTTCACTGTAACTTTGTTATCAGATGTGGAAATAATTTAAAAGCACAGGATATATCATTCTTACTAACAAAGACATACACAGATACTAAATATAACATTTCTTAAATAGCACACACACACACACACACACACACACACACACACACCCCTCTTAAAACAGAGTATAGAAGTATTAAGGAAAAAGTGAGTCTGTAAGAAGCAGTGCTTAGGGAAAAAAGACATAGACGTCAAATTCTGAAAGTTATATATATCATCCAACCACTTACCAATTCCTTCACTGCATAAATATTTATTAAGTGGCTACTACTATATACCAAATTTTTATCTAGACGCTGGAGCTACAGTGGTGAATAAGATGAAGAAGGACTCTGCTTCATAGATTTAATGATTCCAGTGACATACAACATGTTAAAAAAATACAAAAAGAACTAGACAAATGAGCATATAGTAAATAACACAAATCAGTTAATAAAAATACCATAAAGAAAATGAAGCAGGGTAATTATATAGACAGTTATTGGACTAGGATGTTTTAGATATGGTGATCAGGAGAAACTCTCTAAAACTGTATATTTAAGAAATAATATACATGATCGGAATAATTTAGCCTTGAGAAGATTTTGAAGGAGAGAATCCCAGGCAAAAGAAACAAGAAAATGCAAAGTTTGTAAAAATAGGAACTAGCCTTGCCAGTTCCAGGAGAAATAAGACTAATGTGATTAGGCCATTGTGAATTGTGTTTGAGGAGAGTATGAATTGATAAGATCAGTGAAGTAGCTGATTGTTAGACCATGTGGGACTTAGGAAAGTGTACATGGCATTACTGAACCATGGAGTTCAAGAGAAGACCACTAGACTCTTGTGGAGGGAATGAAAAAATGGGGAGTGTAGACACAGTAACCAAAAAGTGAAGGATGCTATATGTCTTATTAGCAGTTTGAAAGTAGAGGTATATGTTTTTGAAAGAAAACATTTACAAGTGTAAGAATGGAGGAAGGTAGAAAGACACAACGAAGGGAAACCAAGTATGGCAAAGGAAATAAAAACTGCTATTTTATTTTCAAACCCCTTTCAAATTTCTTTCCCTTTCTGGAAATCCCCATTTCTTTCATTCTTCTGATTAAAATATTCCTAGCTCTGAAGATTCATCTCTTCTGTGTAACTCTTTCCAGCTATAAACAACTTCCTTCTCGACCTAAAGATACTTTAGCACTGATCTATACACTTTGAAATTGATTGCTTGTTATTTTACTAATATACATTATGTCTTTCAATTTGGCTGTAACTCACTGAAGGCAAGGTTATTTCTGTCTTTCCAATATTGTCTGTTATATTTAATGGACATAATTGGGAAAAATATGTAATTGTTAATGAATTCCAAATTTAAATCTTCAGTCTGGACTTTTCCCCTGAACTACAGACCCATATATTTAACTACTTACTGTAGCTCCAGTTGATGTTTTATAGGCATCTAAAACTTAACATGTAGATTGAGTGTTTGATATTCCCTCTCAACTTGATCTACCAGTAGTGTTTGCCATTTCACTAAATGGCGACTCTATTCTTCCAATTGCTCAGGCCTCAAAATTTGTAGCTTTCTTTGACTCTTTGCTTTTTTTAGTATTCCACATGCTATTCATTCTTGGTTCACAACTTTGGGAGTTCCCCAGGTTAAATCTGTAACTGGGTCCCATACACTGAGGGCAAGGAGAAACAGAAGAAAGAGGCAGACCACTCCAGATTGGTAGGTGGCAGTTTTAATAAGCAAAGGAAGTAATATGTGTAGCTTATCTTAAATAAGTAGATCTCTGCACCTCCCAAACAGAACCTTAAAATTTATATAGAGACCTTAATGGAGTTCAGTAACGTATACTGTGCAGATGGCCTCAACAACACATTAGTATCTCAAGTTTGTGTCCCTGAAACAGCTCAGGCTCTAAGAACAGTGGACAGAACATACATTCCAAGGACAAGGGACATCATAGCCTTTGCTCTTCCCTCTATCTGGAATGTTCCTCCTCAAATATATCATGGTTTACTGATTTACCAGCTTCATTTCTTTACGCAAATGTCACCCTCTCAGTGAATCTTTTCTGGTAAATCCTATATAAAAATGCAATTCTTTTATCTCTAATAATTTGCCTTTTCATAGCTTTATAATTTTCCAAAATATTTTATATTCATCTATTCATCTTTTTATCATCACTAGGAGGAAAGCCTCCTAAGGGCTGCAGCGTATTCACTGTTCCTAAAACATAATCAACACTCAAAAATTACTTGTTGGGCCTCCCTGGTGGCGCAGTGGTTGTGAGTCCGCCTGCCGATGCAGGGGACACGGGTTCGTGCCCCGGTCCGGGAAGATCCCACATGCCGCGGAGCAGCTGGGCCCGTGAGCCATGGCTGCTGAGCCTGTGCGTCCGGAGCCTGTGCTCCGCAACTGGAGAGGCCACAGCAGTGAGAGGCCCACGTACCGCCAAAAAAAAAAAAAAAAAAAAATTACTTGTTGAATGAAAGAATAAATGAATCATTGAAGATAGTGTGTTGAATTAATCTAAAACAGAGTAAATCTGATGTCCTGACATATCTTGTCTCAGTTAATGTGATCCATCAAATTATGGCACTAGCTTAGTCACAGTAATAAAATACTTTCATGTTAATTACGTAAACTGAATGTTTGAGGGGTGACTTTTGTTATAAAAAGCAACTTTCTGCTCAAATTTAAGTAGCTTCAAGTTTCAAAATGATGTGTCTTTTTTGTTGTTTTCTGAACAAGAATACTTTACTGAAATAGATCACAGCAGGAGGATGGACTAGTGTGGTTAAAATAAAAAAGAGAAGCTACAAGAGAGACATTCACTTATTTCTTTTTATTGTTGACTCCAACATAGCAGAATCATTTTTTCTCATTTCCTTTCCTTTCTAGCTTACCTAATTTGCTGAACCCTCTCCACTTACTGATGCCTTCTTGTCAATCTGACAAACTGACCCCTGCCTAGAAAACCTCCACTCTTCACAAGCCATTTTTGCCTTTCCTACTGCCATCTGATTTTTTTCCTTATCCATAATTCCCCTCCATGAAGTTTTACAATGTCTAATACATTCTTTGTCACAATTCTCTTCACAGTCCAGTCCATACTGCACATTACTTCAATGTAATCTTTGTAAAACTCTCACCTAAGAAAACTACTGATCTCTAGGAAAGGTATTTCTCTCTTTTACATGTAAAATATTGAATTTGTTTAGCTTTAAAGAGCCAATCCATATATTACCTCCTCTCTGTTTTTCCCTGACCCACTGAACCATAATTCCACACCCTGAACTGTTTTCTTACCTGTTTTTCCATCATAGTTTATGAATGCCTCGATTCAAACATCTCTCTTATTATATTACACGTATTTATTTCTGCTTCTGTCATGCTAGCTATATAGAGGAATCTTTTTTTTTATTATTATTTTTTTATTTTTGGCTGTGTTGGGTCTTCGTTTCTGTGTGAGGGCTTTCTCTAGTTGCAGTGAGCGGGGGCCACTCTTCATTGCGGTGCACGGGCCTCTCACTGTCACGGCCTCTCTTGCTGTGGAGCACAAGCTCCAGATGCGCAGGCTCAGTAGTTGTGGCTCATGGGCCCAGTTGCTCCGCGGCATGTGGGATCTTCCCAGACCAGGGCTCGAACCCGTGTCCCCTGCATTGGCAGGCAGATTCTCAACCACTGCGCCACCAGGGAAGCTCCCTATAGAGGAATCTTTAAAAGAATAATTTATGTTGTTTTTACTTTTGTACTATGTTTTCTGTCATTGGGTAACTACTGAAAAATAAAATATATTTATACTAGGTGCTTTCAATTCATAAAGAAGATTATAGTAAGATTAAGTTAGAGACACAACTTTTTTACAAGTTAAATGTTAACTGACTAACGTTAGTATAAAAATTAATTAGAAAATTAGGTGTATGCTGTCATTTTCATATTATGCCATCCTGATCCTTAGTTTCCCTGTGAGTATAAAAGAAAGAAACAGAGAAAGTTAGGAGAGAAAGAAAAAGAAAGAAAGGAAGGTAGAAAGGGAGAGAAAAAGGGAGGAAGAAAAAAAGGAAGAAAGAAAAAAAGAGGGAAGGAGGGAAGGAAGGAGAGGGGAAAGAGAGAAAAGCAGAATAAATAGTTATTAAGTACACTAAGACTACCTGAAAAAGAACTCTAATATTTTATAGTTTTGCCTTTTACACATTGTACTCTAAGCTCAGCTTCTCCAATCATTTGCTTTTGTAGTCCTACTGGATTCTTTAGATGTCTGCTCATTTTTTCAAATTTGAGCTGTCAACATTTCAGTTCATTTTAGTTAGTTATAAAATAAAACAGTCCTTGTTATTTAAGCTTTTGTTAGCTAGCTCATTTGCCTGCTCTCAACATAGTAAAATGAGAGAGAATGATGGTAGCTTTTCCTGGGACTCTCCACATTCTTTGTTCAGGGTAGAGATGTGAAAAATACAGACTAACTTTCTCACCTGGAAAGCAAATACAAAGAGAGAAGACCCTGTATACAATGTTGACGGTATTGTCCCCTCAGTGATGTACAAGCATTTTTGGTAGAAATGTTACAACAGCAATAAACTTTAGAACACAACTGGCAATATCTACCAGAATGACCAAGGCATTTATTACTATTCCCAGAAGTCTTATATAGGAGATCTGTCCTATAGATTTATCCGAACATTTGTTACAAGATATAAAAAAATAACAAGTGTACATTGATGATATTGCAGCATTTTTGTAATAGTAACATATTAGAATTAACCCAAGTGTCCACTGATGGGGGAGGGAAGAGTTAAATTAATTATTATTTTATCTTCACAATGAAATAAAATGTAAGGAAGACAAAAAGATGACCTACGGAATAGAAGAAAATATTTGCAAATGATATGACTGATGAGGCGGTAATGTCCAAAATATATAAACAGTTCATATAACTCAATATCAAAAAACCAAACAACCTGATTAAAAAATGGGCAGAAGGCCTGAATAGACATTTTTCCAAAGAAGATATACATATACATATTCATTAGCCAACAGGCTAATGAAGAGATGCTCAGGATTGCTAATCATCAGAGAAATGCAAACAGAAACCACAGTGAGATACCACCTCACACTTGTCAAAATAGTTATCATCAAAAAGTCTACAAATAACAAATGTCGGTGAGAATGTAGAGAAAAGGGAACCCTAGTACAGTGTTGGTGGGAATGTGAACTGGTGAAGCCACTATGGAAAACAGTATGGAGGTTCCTCAAAAAGCTTAGAAAAGAACTAGCATATGATCCAGCAATTCTACTAATGGGTGTATGTCTGTGTGTATATATATATATATATAAAATGAAAGCACTAATTCAAAAAGATAAATGCATCCAATGTTCATAGCAGCATTATTTACAATAGCCAATATATGGAAGGAACCTAAGTGCCTATCAGCTGATGAATGGATAAAGAAGATTTGGTATATGTACACATAATGGAATATTACTCAGCCATAAAAAATGATATTCTGCCATTTGCAATAACGTGGATGGACCTAGAAGATATTATGCTTAGTGAAATAAGTCATACAGATAAAGTCAAATACTCTATGTTATAGAGTAGGAATCTAATAAATAAAACAAGCAAATGTATAAAACAAAACAGAAACAGACTCACAGATATAGAGAATGAACTAGACATTACCACTGGGGAGAGAGGATTGGGTAGGGCCAAAATAGGGGTGTGTGATTAAGAAATACAAACTATTATGAATAAAATAAATAAGCAACAGGACATATTGTATGGCACTAAGAATTATAGCCATTATTCTATAATAATCTTAAATGGAGTATAATCTATAAAAAATTCAATCACTATGTTGTACACATGAAACTAATATATTTTAAATCAACTATACTTCAATAAAAAATAAAAGATATAGTTGTACATAAATATATTCTCTAGGGATACCAAATAAACTAATATGATTTCTTATAAAAATAAATCCCACATTGAGAGTTAAATAGAAAGTATATAAATACAGCTTATTTATCACTTTGAATCAAATCCAAACGCTATATTTTAATATATTTTAGATTCACAGAAGTGAATAGGTATTATTTTTCTCTTAAAAGCATACATTATTAAATTTCAGAGTCTAGGTTACAAAATCAAGTAGAGATATTGCATGATTGTCTTGGCAAAAAATACTAAGTCTTTCCTTTCTCAGAATATTTGGATGGAAGCTAGATTGTTTTCCTTTATTTGATTTATCCAAATAATGACATCAATCTTCTACATTAAATTTCTGATAGAAACTTGGCTTTGAGGAAAAGACATTATACACAACAAATTTTAAGACAGGGGCTTCCCTGGTGGCGCAGTGGTTGAGAATCTGCCTGCTAATGCAGGGGACACGGGTTCGAGCCCTGCTCTGGGAGGATCCCACATGCCGCGAAGCAACTAGGCCCGTGAGCCACAACTACTGAGCCTGCGCGTCTGGAGCCTGTGCTCCACAACAAGAGAGGCCGCGATAGTCAGAGGCCCGCACACCGCGATGAAGAGCGGCCCCCGCTTGCCACAACTAGAGAAAGCCCTCGCACAGAAACGAAGACCCAACACAGCAAAAATAAATAAATAAATTACTAAACTCCTACCCCCAACATCTTAAAAAAAAAAATTTAAGACAATCTAATTTTAAAACACAGACCTAAGTATTCTATAATTTTACATCATTTTTAATATGCCTAAACAGTTCATATTTACCACCATAACAACAAAATCCACTGACACCACTTTTATTTGTTTCTCCACTTTGGCTGTACTCCAACTCTTCCCATCTTCAGCAGAAAGCCAGTCAAGGGGAAGCCCTGACCCACATCCAGCTGCTGAATGCTATATGCCTCACAGCCTGAGTGCTAATTCTTTCTCTGAGAAATTGGAAAGGCTCCTACAAACTGCTGGTAAGCTTTAATGGAGAGTAGATGAACAGATTGTCCTTTAGAACTGGACAAATTTCAGTATCCATATTGAAAAACAGATTTCAAGAAGGTTTTTGTTTTTGTTTTATCCCCTTTACTCTTTAATGCTTTGTTCTTTCAACCAAAAGTGTCTATCTGGGTTTTGTGGGTCTCATTTTCATTCTAGTTCAAGGTATATAGCCTTATTAGCACAGTTGCCACCTGGCTATGCTTTTAATCTGTATTGGGTAGTCATTCACCTCCCACATGGCATCAGCAGGATATTCAGTTGATAGTTCCCAGGGGTGTCTTAGTGGGACTGTCTTTACAGAGTAGGATGTTGTCCAGCGTCCAGTATTCCTCTGTTCAGCATAGGACAGGCCAGTGTGTATCCAGGGGACAACAACTTGATTTAATTTTCATTTGCTATTTTTTTTATTAAGTTCTCTAGTGTGCATAAGAAGCAGAGGGAGCAATTTCAGCTTGTTTATGCTTGAGCAACATTGTGAAATGAAGGAAGCACTATACTGGGAGTCAGAAAATTTGTACAATGTTCTTTCATCTGTCTTTCCTTGGCTGGTCATCCTCTCACTTTGGGCCTCAGTTGCCTCCTTGGTAAAGTGGAATGATAATAATATTTACTCACCTAAGGTGGGACTTGTATTAATGAATATATGAGGTTCTTTGCAATACTAGGTTTTAGTCACAGTTGAAATAAACAGGCTCATCTGAAATTTACCAGTTCCCAAAAGAGACTCCTATGCTAATAGCGGGTGGAGCAAAAAAAATTCCAAGTAAATTAATGCCCACCACCTAGAATAGTGGTAGGAGTGCAACTTATTGAATATTTACTCCCTATCCAGCACTATGAAGGTACTGAAATGAAATACTGAGCAAAATCAATGTCTCTAACCTCACAGAGATTACTGAAGAAATGAAGAGTGAAGCACTAGGTGTTGTGATTGATTAGAATTCCATGTGCTGTACCAACCTCTTTAGGCTTAAGGGTTCTCTCACCTGTGAACAATTACTTGTTTTTCTTTATCAACAGTATCAGAATAAATAGAGGTTCTTAGTGAAACTTTCCTGCTGCCTCAGAATTGGCATCAAAAACTTTATCTAATGATATGGAGGCACAGAGAATTCTTCTCACATTTCAAGTTCAGAGAATTTTCAGCGGTAGCTGAGAGGCACAAAGGAGAAAGAGAGAAGGCAAATTAAC
Organism: Delphinus delphis; assembly: GCF_949987515.2. Taxonomy (NCBI): domain Eukaryota; kingdom Metazoa; phylum Chordata; class Mammalia; order Artiodactyla; family Delphinidae; genus Delphinus; species Delphinus delphis. Next base: position 58,824,071 of record NC_082693.1, on the reverse strand, counting down.
CCATTTCATAAGAAAATGGGTTCAAGTCCTGGGAAGACCCTGTATTCCTGGAAGAGCAACTGTTTCTTATTCCTTTCAAATCTCTTTTCAGCCCTCCTTTCCTTGGGGAGGCTATAGGGTCTGGACTGCTTTTCTATACTGGACAGCAGTATACAGAGCTCTGTGATACTAAGACAGGCTCACTCCTCTGCTATTGCTCTCTCACCTCCCATAATATATGTTGCAGATATTCCCAGATTCCCAAAACCTCCTTCAACGTACTAGCACCATACTCACTACTCAAATTCAGTAACAAACCTGAGGGTGAAAAGGTCAGGAAGCTCCTTGAGCTTCTATCTCCTGTCAATCTCTTTCAGCTACTTAAACAATTTTTAGACAATTGAAAATAACTGGTCTGAGTGTACCTGCTCTCCCTCTCTGGCACTTCATCCCAGAAACAAAATGCTTTCTTCCTCTTTAGAGTACTACTATCCCTTTTGTATATAGCACAATGACTGTCATTATGGCTGGCAGAATTCTAAAAATGCACCCTACCCTCCAGGGAGATTACTCTGCATTATCCAGGTGGACCTATGTTATCACATGAACCCTTAATGTCAGAAGAGAAAGGCACGAGAGAGAACCAGAGAGATGTAGCAGAATGCAAAGGAGGAGAGTGTTGAAGCTTGAGACAGACTAGACTCACTGTTGCTGGAAGGAGGTCATGTGGAAAGCACAGGGACAAAAGTGCGCTATCTAGGAGTGAAGACCCCTTGCTGGCAGCTAGCAAGGAAATGGGGACCTGGATTTGCCTGAATAAGTCTGGCACTGAATTATATCCAGAGCCTCCATTAAAGAACAAAGCCTTGTGTTGTTTTAAACTGCTACATTTTGGGTAATGTGCTGTGGCAACAATAGAAAACAAATACAGTCATTTCCTCCTCTTACTCTAAGGTGCCTTTGCCTTTCTGTCCCAGAGGGAAAGCTGTAGAAGGAATTAGCAAAAGGAGAAAACAGATTGGTGGTAGTCAAAATATTATTTCTTTTATATTTTTTTAACTTTATATTGGTGTGATATTCTATAATTAGATTATAAAGGCCTTGACAGACCTTACATACAAAGTAAGTTCTAAAATACATATATGTATGTGTGTGTGTGTGTAAGAGAGAAGTATTTGGATTAATAGTTCTTCATATGTTTATATTCATATATGAAAAACTATTAATTGAACTTCATATATTCAATATTCTCTCACTGGAACCTCAGTAAAACACCATGAATTAAGTGTACTTATGTGTGTATTATATATAAAGAAACAGCCTCAGAAATTTTTAGTGATCTGCCTGCCTAATGTCAATGAAACAAAATTCTGACTGCTAAGTGGAGCCAACTCTAAGGAAATGAAATGTCTAAAATTAGTGAACTTGTGGGGTTTCCTTGGTGGCACAGTGGTTAAGAGTCCACCTGCCAATGCAGGGGACACAGGTTCCAGCCCTGATCCAGGAAGATCCCACATGCCATGGAGCAACGAAGCCCGTGTGCCACAACTACTGAGCCTGCACTGTAGAGCCCACAAGCCACAGCTACTGAAGCCTGAGTGCCTAGAGCCTGTGCTCCACAACAAGAGAAGCCACCACAATGAGAAGCCCACACACCAAAACAAAGAGTGGCCCCCGCTCTCCGCAACTAGAGGTAGCCCGTGTGCAGCAATGAAGACCCAATGCAGCCAAAAATAAAAATAAATAAAATAAATAAATTTATTATAAATAAATAAATAAATTAGTGAACTTGCAAAAGTAGCCTGAGATCACCAAGGCTTGAAGAAAAAGCTAGAAGATAGCTTGGCCAAGTGTAGGAATACCAAAGGGTCGCCTGCATCTCACTATTTGTCATGATAAGAATACAGGAGTATTCCATTAATAGACTTAAGTTGTCTTATCGTTATTTCAAAATGAAGCATTTCCATAGCAAAGGGCCAAAGTGACAAAATACTGTAAAGCAGACCACCATAGCATGCACTCAAAAAATATTAAGCATAATTACGCTACACAGTCACCACTGCAATACACAGTCACCTCTTCAATAACTCATCTGAGGAGCATTTAAACTTAAAAACAAAAAGTTTTATTGTAATAACTTTAATAGGTACAGGTGAGGAGTAAAAACAGTACTAGTCTAAGGTAGATCTCTTATGCAGGAGCAAAGTCCTATAGTACCCTCTGTATAATCAAAATCTTTCTCCTAAAGGAGCCAGCATTTGAGTACATGCCACAGAGAAATAAAGGAAAACCAGTTAGTATTAGCTGAAGAATTACAGCACCCCACATAATGGGGACAACAAATTCTGTACCACTTATGTGGAGTTGCTGTTTTTTTACCTCTCCTTCCTCTGCATCTTCCCAACTAGAGAAGTAAGTGCAAGAAGACATCCAGGGAAAAGAACAGATCTTGTCTCCATCCAACCCAAACTGGTGGAAGGAACTATGAGGCTAGACTAATTTGGGAAGGATCAGGATTTTGAATCAAATATGTGATTGAAAACATTTAAAATGACTGAAATTCATGGACTCAAATGAGAAGCAATTATAGTAATAACTACACAATGGGAAGGGAGATTTCAAAGTCTGTACCAAGTATTAGAAAAAAATAGAAATATTTTCTACTTATACTTTAATGATTTTCAATTAATTGAGCAAACTAATTTCATATTACATTGTTTATATCAAAATCTATCTATATATATTTTTTAAGTTTAGGAGTATCCTACTAGAATTGTCACAAAAATTTTTTTTAATTTGTTGAAATGCTCTTCAAATGAGCCGTTAAACTGATGTCTGTGCAGGGTAATTATATTTAATTTATTGAGCACTTACTACGAGTAGGACACTGTTCTAAATATTTCACATGTAACATTAATCAGATTATCAAAACTACCTTAATAACGTTGGTAAGATGAGAAAACTGAGGCACAGTAAGTTTGAATACTGTGCACAGCTCAGAATGAAGTACCAGAGCTAGGATTTGAACAGGAAGTTGAACACTGGGGCTCTTGTGTCAAAATTCATGGACAAAGCACAAAAGGTTCAGAACAGAAATTCAAGTTCACTCCGCACTGTTTCAAAGCTAGAAGGATCAATCACAAATAACAAAAGAATCAACCTACTTCCTCAAACACAATATTTATTTGGACAATCCCTTGACTTAACTTCTCTGGCTTGACACACGTGATAAATTAACATTACTGGTCTTCATGTCTTTTTTTAATCCTGAAAACAATCCATTCTCAAAAATCTCTGAGTTTATTTCTCCTTCCTTCCCTCTTTTATTCCTGTAGAATTCCTACTAGATATATGTTGGAGACTTGCGTTTGTTCCTACGTGCCTCGATTGCTTTTACTATGCAGTCTCTGTCTCATTACATTGCCTTCTATGAGATTATAGTGCTATAACAGCTAGACTGAGACTGATTTAGTACATATTTGGTGCCATGTATTGCACTTTCCATTTTACACATTTGCATTCACAATAGCACTAAGATGTAAAAACTGTTATAATTCCCATTTTATAGATGGTCTGAGGATAATAGGGAAGTTAAAGAATCAAACCAATTCAGTTTGACCGCAGGACCTACAGTGTTAACTCCTGCCTTTACTGCTGGTTTCAGTTGATTTTCCTTAGCAAGATTTAGCCCACTCTTTAGCACTCCTATTGAAAGTTTTAAAAATTTAGTTTAAATGATATTTTTCTATTCCAAGATTTTCAAGTAATCTTTTTAATCTCTCTCTGTATGAAAAACACCCTACTTGTTTTTTGAATACTAATTAAACCTCAACATTTTGAGGGTTTAAGCTTACTTATTATGAAATACTGTACATACAATTATTTGATCTCTATTCCATAGATGTAAAGTTTCCTTTCTGTTGGATCTTTCAAATATTAAAAATTCTCTGTAGGCTCTCCATCATGCATCCTTTACTGGAGGAGTAGTTTCTTGTCAGCCTCAATAAGAGCCCTTTATGGTATAAGAAGCAGGGATCATGCTATCAGGTTGTTTCTAGGACCTTACTCTCTGCAGATGGGCAGTCTTGACCTTGCATTCACATGTAACACAGACCAAATTCTTATCATTTGTGGCTGCATTTACTTGATCCTCTGAATATTCAAAGTTGCACAGGATGGCTTCATCCCAAGTTGAGAGCAAAGGTAATTAGTGGACCCTGGTGTTTCCCTGGGTTCTGGGGATCACATAGGAAACCTAGCCTCCTCACTTCACCTCACCCCCATATATGTATGGAGTCTTCTATCAGTTCCAAGCAGCTAGTGGGTTAAGTTTTTGCTATTCTTGCTTCTTTGGTATTTCTCTTTCTATTTAGGCCCTTATAATCTCTTCTTTCTTTCATTTTTAAATGTATAGTTAATATTTTTTCAATCCTATGAACTAGAATGGATAAAGTTCTCTTGCTCTTTTGGTCACCTAGACCAAAACCGTGTATGTTTTAATGAAACAAGATTATAAAAGGATCTTTAAGCATGCAATAGTGCTAATTTATATACATTATTATTCTGTTTATGTAGAATTTTCACACATGATTTCAGGATGAATAAAACAATCTTTTTGTGATACATTATTTTAATTTTGTGTGCAACTCATGTCTGATTCATGGTTTGAAAGCTTCTAAAAATTCTACCAATATGAAGAAAATGGAGTCTTACTGTCTACTGGTTTTACTGCTAAAATACAGATGAAAGAAACATTAAAATATGTGAATAGAAAAAGGAGAACATTGAACATAAATACAGACAAATAAAACTCTAATAAAATAAAAAAAATCTGGTCTCATTAGTCCTCTTTTCTCCTTAAATTATTTGTTTTTATATTTTAGAGATTTTTAAAATTTCTGAAAAAGGAATTCTCTAAATAGTTAAGATAATGTAAGCACTAAGTTACCAATTTTATTCTTATCTCAAATAGAGATACACTAATAGATATAAGTATATGTACATTTATATACCTAATATATACATATATACCTAATACTCTGAAGGTTTAAATATAAGAAGATAAGTAATTATAAAAGATAATTATATAATATTGATTTTGTTTTATATTTATTTACAAATTAGGAATTATTAGTTATTGAGAAATATCCTTATTCTCAAAAAGAACCTTCAAATATTTGCCATTCCCACAAAATTGGTTTACTGCTTCCAAATATTACATTAAGGTAAGCAGTAAAATAATATGGTTCTCTGATTTTCCTTATTTCTTCTTTCTATCTAGTCTTCAACTTACCAACTGGCATATTTCTTTATTTTTACCAATATGCTATTTTACACTTTATTAAAACAAAAAATTCAATATCAAATTCAGATTTTTCAATATCCTTTAAAAATAATACATGTTCTTTTTTCTACAGAAAACTAAAACTAAAAGAGCACTCAGCTCTCTGAATAAAAGTTATTTCAGTATTTAATATCATGCAATATTTTTAAATTAAAAGGTGATGAATTCAACTTTAATATTTGATAAACAGCCCACAACTGGAACTTTTTTCTAACTACAAAAGATGTTATTTATATTTGACACAAAGTCAAAGGAATTAGAGATGCATATTTTCAATTATTTTGTGCTTTATTGTTCAAGGTTTTTTTTTAATTGAAATAAAGCTATCTGAATTTTACATTAATTTCTCATTTAACCTCCAAAGTCTCTCATTTTTATTTTTCCTTAGAAGAGAGTACAGTTTTTGTTAGAACTGGTTGTGAATAGTAAATAATAAGTACACAAATTTAAATGCTCAAGGAATATACAGTTATTCAGTTCATAATATAATCATTAATTTCATCCAGAACTGTCTTGTTTTTCTTCTTTGCTTCTTCTTTATTCTTTCTTTTTCTTTTCTCTTCTGTAAATATTTATTAATATTTGAAACATTTCCCATTGCTTAAGTCCTCTTCAACAACAATAACAACAACTTGCACTCTTGGGCACTTGTTTTAAGAAAAACTCAAAAATATTTTACTTATCATTTCATACCTTACTAGCAATTATATGACAGCAAGAGAAATGATCACAGAAATAATACCTAAAAGTATAAAGAGAAATCAGTGAATTAAGCTTTACCTTGGAGAACTAGAAAAAGCAGAGCAAACTAAGTCCAAAGGAAGCCAAAAAGAATAACTAATAAAAATCAGAGCAGAATCAATGAAATTGAAAACAGGAAACCAAAAGAGAAAATTAAAAAAAAAAAAAGCTGGTTATTTGAAAAGGCAATGAAAGTTAGCAAGGCTAACTAAGTTAGTTAGCTAACTTAGTTAGCAAGGCTAACTAAGAAAAAAAGAGAGAGGACACAAATTACTGATATCAGAAATTAAAGGGAGGACATTACTGTAGATCTCATGACAATAAAAGGAAAATCAAGGAATACTATGAATAACCCTATTCCACAAATTTGATAACTGAGATGAAATGAACAGTTTCTTGAAAGATACAATCTGTCAATATTACCTAAGAATAAATAGATAATCTGAATAGGCCTATACCTATTAAAGAAATTGAGAATAGTTAACAAACCTCCAAAACAGAAAGCACCCACCCCAGATGGATTCACCAGTGAATTCTGCCAAACATTTAGGAAGAAGTTGCACCAATTCTCCATAGACTTTTTCAGAAGATACAAACAGAATCTTAATTCATTCTATGAGGCCAGATTACCCTAATACCAAACCAGACAAAGACATTATAAGAAAAGAAAACTATATCTTTTCATAACAAGAAAAGAAAACCAATATCTCTCATGAACACAGATGCAAAAATTCTCAACAAAATTTTATCAAATCCAAACAATGTATAAAAAGAATTATACATCATGATCTAATGGGATTTATCCCAGGTATGCAAGGCTCATTCAACATTTGAAAATCAATTAATGTAAACCACTGCATTAACAGACTGAAAAGTAAAAATCACATGATCATATCAATAGACACAGAAAAAGCATATGGCAAAATCCAACACCCATCCATGATAAAAACTCTCAATAAACTAAGAATAAAGGAAAACTACCAGGAATTCTAGCTGAGGCAATTAAGACAAAAAAGGAAATAAAAGGTATACAGATTGAGAAAGAACTAGAACTGTCTTTGTTCACAACTGAAATAATTGTCCTTGTAGAGAATCCAAAAGGATTGACAAGAAACCTCCTGCAAGTAATAAGCAATTATAGGAAGTTTGAAGGATACAAGGTTAATAAATAAAAATCAATTACTTTCCTATTTCCCATAATGAATAGATTTGAAATTAAAAACACAATATAATTTACATTAGTGCTCCTAAAAATATATATACTTAGGTATAAGTCTAATATAATATGTACAAGACCTATATGAAGAATACCACAAAACTCTGATGAACACAATCAAAGAACTAAGTAAATAAAGGGATACGTGTTCACGGATAGGAAGACTCAATATTGTCAAGATGTCAGTTCTTCCTAACTTGATCTATAGTTTCAACATATTCTTATCAAACTCGCAGCAAGTTACTTCATGGCTACCAACAGATTCTCAAGTTTATATGGAAAGGCAAAAGACACAGAATAGCCAATACAAATTTAAAGAACAGCAAAGTTGGAGGACTGATATTGCTTGACTTCAAGACTTGTATAAAGTTAATCAAGAGAGTGTGATATTAGCAAGAGAATAGACAAATAGATCAATGGGACAGAATAGAGCCCAATTAATATAATCAACTGATCTTTGGCAGAGGAGCAAAGACAATACAATGGAGAAAAGACCCTTTTCAACAAATGGTGCTGAAACAACTGGATATCCACCTGCAAAGAAAAAAAAAAAGCATCTAGACACAGACGTTACACCCTGTTAATACACCTGTAAGAGTCTTAACACTATTAAAACACACTGTTAAGAAAATGAAAACACAAGCCATAGACTGGGAGAAAATATTTGCAAAAGACATATCTGTAAAGGAGTATTAAACAAAATATACAAAGAACCTTTAAAACCCAGCAGTAAGAAAACAAACAATTAAAAATGGGTCAAAAGTTGGGCTTCCCTGGTGGCGCAGGGAGAGTCTGCCTGCCGATGCAGGGGACACGGGTTCGTGCCCCAGTCCGGGAGGATCCCACATGCCGCGGAGCGGCTGGGTCCGTGAACCATGGCCGCTGAGCCTGTGCATCCGGAACCTGTGCTCCGCAACGGGAGAGGCCACAACAGTGAGAGGCCCGCGTACCGCAAAAAAAAAAAAAAAAAAAAGGTCAAAAGTGTTATCAGACACTTCACCAAAGAAGATATAAAGATGGCAAATATGCATATGAAAAGATGCCCTACACCCTATGTCATCAGGGGAATGCACTTAAAACAACGAGATGCTAACACACACCTATTAGAATGGCCCGAATCCAGAACACTGACAACACCAAACGCTGGCAAATGTGGGACAACAGAAACTCTCTTTTCATTGCTGGCTTGAATGCAAAATAGTACAGACACTTTGGAAGGCAGTTTGGCGGTTTCCTATAAACCTAAACATTCTCTCACCATACTCTTCAGCATATATACTCCATGGTATTTTACCAAATGAGTAGAAAATGTAAGTCCACATAAAAGCCTTCACACATATGTTTTTAGCAGCTTAATTCATAACTGCCAAAATTTGGAAGCAACCAAGATGTCCTTCAGTAGGTGAATGGAAAAAAAAAAAACCTGTAGTATATCCAGACAATGGAATACTATTCAGTACTAAAAATTGAGCTAACAGGTCATGAAAAAATATGAAGGACCCATAAATGCATTTTCTAAGTGAAAGAAGCCAATCTAAAATGACTATGTACTCTATGATTACAACTATATGATATTCTAGACAAAGCAAAACTATGGAGGCAATAATAATAAAAAAAAGATCAGTGATTAGAGGGGAGGGAAGGATGGATAGGCAGAGTACGGAGAATTTTTAAGGCAGTGAAACTACTCTGTATGATATTATAATGGTAGATAAATGTCATTATAAATTTGTCCAAACTCATAATGTTTAATACCATGAGTGAACCTCAATGCAGACTACAGACTGGGTGATATGATTTGTCACTTGCAACAAATGTACCACTCTAGTGGAGGATGTTGATAATAGGGAGAATATGTATGTATGGGAGCAGGGGTGTATCGGAAGTACCTGTACTTTCTGCCTAATTTTGCTGTGAACCTAAAATTGCTCTAAAAAATAAAGTCTCTTAGAAAATGTAAAGAGGATTAAGGGTGAAGGCTATATTTAAAAAGTTAGAGATTATTTACAGAAGTGGAAAGCCATGTGGAACAAACTAAGACTACTTTCCTGTGGTACCTAGGAACTGTTAATTCAATTTTAAATAAACATTTATTGAAATTCTAATATGAGCAGTTGTAATATGGTAAAAAGACTATTGGTTTAGAGTAAGAAGAACTAAATATATTTCCTAGCTCTTAAACTTAACTTCTGAGTTATCCTTCAGCTATTATTTACTTTGATAAATATGAACATCTTTTTTATCAAGTAAGAATAATGAATCCCTCTTTATATTGTATTTGGCTTGTTAAGTGCAATTAGATTTTGAGATTATCTAACATAGTTAAACTAAATGTTAATTGAATATTAATCTACAGATAATTTGATAATCAAATTAAAGACTTTAATGAGAGGAATCTCCAGTAAACTCATGGGTGATATGTTTTTATTTCTTAATCTGTTTGACTTAGTTATGTGAATTTGAAAGCAATAGATATTTATTACCACATAATCTTAGCATGGTGCCTGGAATAAAGTACAAAGCAAACATATCAATATTTGTTGAATGTTGAGCAATAGTAAGAAAGTTTATGTACCTTTCATTTATTATTATGTTTTTCACATGTTACAATTTTTTATTTTATTTTTTACATTTTCTTATTTATCATTCAATAAATACATGATGGTCAAGGACATTCTACACAATCACCTCCAGCTTCATCAACGATTCATATGGCTCATCATTATTTTAGCATTAGTGGCCATGTTTGGGCAATAACATGAGAAGGAAAGCAATCTACGTGATGAGAACTCATTATACTATATATAATAAAATTATTATATAGATATAATAAAACTTCAATAATAAAATAATTAAAAAGTTAGTTAAGATATTAAAAATATCAAAATGTTTGGTGCTTCAATTATTTTCATATATTTTACCTAACTCATGAGAGCTTGGGCTTAGACTTTTTATTGGTAGTGGTAACTTCAATACACTATTTACTGTTTGAGATTCCTCAACCTGCAGTGATTCACATATCTGTTAATAACTTAATTATTTCATTTGATTTGATAATTTTATTGCATAAAGGAAATCCTACAGTCTGTTTTTGAATAGAAGTCAATTATCATAAAATTAAGAAATTACTGTAACAAGGATATACAATTAATCAGCTCTATGCTTCACACTACCATGTGCATGCCCTGATGCATTGCTTTCAGCAATACAGCAGCTGTTCTTTAATGCATTTTTTTATATCTCCAAGTAATTCTTTCATGATGAATTAGGGCACATTCAAACAGAATTAATAATGCACCGAAAGCATGTGTGAAAAATTAAGTAAAATCTTTACTGAAGAATTAAATTTAATTTGAAATTAAAAATAAATAACAAAAAGTATGATAAATTTTCAGCTGATGGAAATCCCACTTTGTAAATATCTTCAGTGGTCAAGAATGATACAATACTTAACTTTAATGAGAAGTAAATATTCACCTAAGAGAAAAACAGGAATCATCCACTGTGGTCACAACAAGAATAAGGTAAGATCTTTGAAAGAACTACCTAAATATTGTTAAATTTGTAATTTTAACCTTGAGATACCCTCATGTCATATATATTCTATTACTGACATGCTGTCTTCTCAATCCCTGTCACCAGTGGAAAATGTTCAGTAATTTTCCTTTTGTTACTCTCACCTAAATGAACCCTGCGAAGAAGAGCCTTGAGATGAGTCATGTAATATTGTAGCATGAAGTAAAATCTATTCTATTAGCAAATGTTCTTGGAATGGTGATAATTAAGGAACTGTTTGCAGTCTGAGCCTAATCAAGAGAGAAAATCCACACAGTAATTTGAACAAGAAAAGTTCAATGTGAAGAAATATTAGCTATAACAAGGAATTGGTGTAATGTGGCATAGGCTTGTGAGAAGTAAAGAAACGTTAAAGAATATAGGTAAGGCAGATATAAAGAACAGCCATGCCCTCTATGGCTAAGATAGAACACCCAAAGAAAAGGCCCCCACAGGGCTCAGATACAGACCATATGGGAGGAAAAGCCATGGCTAATTTGATGGTAGAGAAGTCACTTTGGTGCAACACAGGAAAATCTTGCTGGGAATCTACACTCTAGCACTTGCCACATTTCCACTCACTAAGGTGCTGGGGAAAGTTCTTCACTGCGAGATATCCCACTGTAGACACTCTACTACAAAACCACTCAAGGAGGATGAATGCTGTTGGCTTTGGTGCACTATAGGAGTCAAGAACTGAAAAGCTGCAAGGAGTACAGAAGTCAGGTGCTAGAGAAAGTATCCACTCTGCATGAGCCCGTTAGGACCTCCTGCAATGTCTCTCTAGCCCCCTCTACTGGTAAAGCTGAACACTGTACCAGCTGGCAGAGCAGAAATACCTAAAGGGCACAGATCCATCTTTACAGAGCAAGCAAAAAGTTTGAATTAAGAGGTGAGAGTCAATAAATCAATAACTGGCAGAGTGACATAAATGCATAAGGGCACTTATCCATGATCCTGAGGCAGCTATGCTTGAAAATTCGATATTCATGTCATGTAAGACACATGACATGGACAGCAGTTGGATATGAAATACAAAGAGAAGAGCATGATCAGAGGAACAGGAGAGGAAATAGGAGGAAATGAATGCAAAGTCCCAATTAGCTGTTATGTAGCTATTCAGTTTTTGATGGCCTCTAAATTAAGTGATAGATCTTACTTAATAGACAATTGGGACGATAAAGGGTTTTAAGTAAAAGGATAAGGAATTCAAAATGTTCTCTAGAAATATTACTTCTATAACATGAACAAGACAGATAAAGCCACTGCAATGTCCCTGGGCCTTATCTCTTACCATGAAATAAATAGTTTTATTTCTATCTAAACAAAAGTATGCATAGAAAAGCAAATCAAGGAAAGAATAAATGTGTAAACTGGTGCTTGGAAATATGTTGATTTTTTAAATAAGCCTGTAAATTAGCAGCCCTTACTTTGCTCCACACTTGAGAGAAGAATCAGCCATAGTTGATAGAATACATAGGAATGATCATAGAAAAGGAGGTCACATGGAGCTACAATGAAGAAGAAAACTATCCTTGACTACTCTGTAAATTTATGCACAAAATTTTAAAATATATGCTAATTACTCAATTTCAAAAATCATGGGTGCTCAATATTCTTCTCTATTAGCTCTAAGTTAATTGTGGTGATGTTTTAAACTCAATACAGAGAAAAGTAAACTGAACATAGAATCAAAGATATGGATTCCAGTCTAGACTGTGCTCTCTATTTTCCATGTAATGTTAAGCAATAAAAATGATCTTTAAAACAGAGGTGTTAATGTAGCACACACTTGCCCTAGGAATAAAATAAAATAATGTAGGTGAAACATCTTTATTAATTGGAAAGCACTGTATAAATACAAAGCATTTATTTTGATTTAATTCAACTGTGTTGAGGAATGCTAGTTAAATAACAATGTTATTTCTTAAAGAATCAATGTTTCAAAATTTATTCAGGATATCTTTTATTAAGGATATCTTCCTCACGGGTATTCAGGACAAAATCTACTTTTCTCCCCTGATCTGAACAACAAAGAACATAGTAGCAAAGTTAAGGTTTTTCTGATAGGCATTTCACAATCTCATAGAATCCTCATACATGCTTCATATTTGATCTTATAATTACTCTAATTTTTGTATTTTTAGAATTAATATGCTTCAGTATTATTAAACTATTATCTACATCCACTTTTTCCTTTTTATAGGTCTACTCATTCAAGTGACATTACAAACTTATTCTTAATTTTCTAAGATTCATAATTCTAAACATATTTTGACACATTTTAAATTCAATATGAATACCTGTTTTAAAATATTTATTTTTAGTTTAAGTTTAAATAGGTTTAAATTTTCCCTGCTGATAAACTTACATAATGAATAAAAGCTCAACAAATAAGTATTATTTTTGCAGAAAACTGTTTTATATGGGTCATATATCTCAAGTAATAGAAATTTAAGAATGTAATTTTTATTTTCATTAATTAAATATATATATATATTCAGCACTCAATTTTTATTTCACAGAAGAATCCAGCAATCATCATTGCTTTGGATTATGCCATACCAAGAGGAAATGAGCCCCATAATGTAGCCCCAAATTGGCATTTATCCCAGAAATTGAAAGGAAATTTTGCCAGGATAAAAATAATAAAATAAGGATTGATATTTGAACCGTAACCACTTTCATACAGTGCGTATCTCTGCAGAATAAAGAAATATAAAAGCTGAAATGTCCATCAATATGAGGGCCATGAGCAAAAAGCAAACCAGTGCCTGAAGTACAAAAGCAGAAACTTGCTTATATTTATATATAATGAGTAAGTCATACCACCATATTTCTGATTTCAGCTGAAGTAAGCCTAAGTGTTACATAATGAAGGAAGATCCTGAAATAGAATGACCTAGTCAAATGTCATGAAAAAGTAAAAAGTACCATAATTGTGAGAAGATAAAGTGCAAATATTAGCGTTCGATGCCATTTAAAAATATTTTATTTGATCACATCAAGGTGGTAATTAGCTTAACAATAAGCTTAGGTCACAGAAACTATTGAACTATTAAATAGATTTACAAATTTTAAAAGCTACTGATTTATTCAGGTGATATGTATCTTTTCTTCATTACACACTATAATGATTTTACCTACACAGTGGAACATGAGCCCTATTGTTAATTACAAAAAATTGCATGTCACAAAAGATTGTGCTTTTATTTTTTAGAAGTTCTTTAAATTTAGTTACATACACTATAATGTTAAACTTCTTTTCTTAAATTGAGTGTTACTGTTGATTATCCCTACCCACTTTTTTAAACTGGATTGAAAACTAACTTTAGGGGATTTCATTTGCTGGTTATAGTGGAATAGCTTATATCAGACAAAATGTCTCAACAAGGGTAAATATAAAACCTGAAATAAAAATAAAAACTGCTGTTTGAAAATAATGGAAATCAACTCAGGAGGTCAGGACTTCAAGGGTCCAAAATTCTCAAGGAAGAAAAGCACAAAGAAAAGACTACAACACTGTTTGTCTGTCACTTCTCTTCTTAAGGTATTTGCAGACTTGTCAGCAACATACGGCCCATAGGCCAAGTAAAAATTGGATCTCAGGGCTTTCTGAAGTAGCACAAAACATTAGAAACAAAAATTAGAATTCAAGGCTATCACAATAGCTTGGAATTAAAAGACCAAAATTTCAGGGCAAAGGGAGCAATAAAGAGGTGAACTTAATATTATGTGACTCCTTGCTTGTATAGTACTTTTTAAACTTTTATTCTGCAGAGAGTGAGAGGCAGGGCAAGCAAGAGCAGTCTCTGCCAAAAAGGAAAAAAATAAAAGGCTATTCAGCTCCTTACTAGGATGAAATGCTCAGGAAAAATACTCCAGGTTTCCACAGAGACTCATGAAGTGTTACTGTTAGATAGAACTGAATAAAGTATTAGTGGAATGGAAGATAAGTCAGTAGAAAATATTGACTCATAATGAAGTAAACATGAATAAAAATATAGAAAAGAATGTTATATATATTATAATAATTATATATATATGTATAAATATAAATACATATAACAAAATGAAGAAGAATTGTAGACCTGCAACTGGAGTCCTAGAAGGAGCAGAGAGAGAAAAGGAGGCAGTGAGCAGTAAGTTTTGTTTGAAGAGACACTGCTGTGAATCTTCTAAAAATTAATTTAAAAAAAAGACATAAAGCTACAGAGACAGGAATGATAAATATGAAATAGTCAATCCTAGGCAAACTATAGAAAATCACTGAAATTCAATCAGAAATAGAAAAATGTCAAAAGCAATCAGAAAAAAATAGAACATTATCTTCAAATAAAGAGCAATAATAATGGCATCCAATTTTTAAACATAAATGATAAAAACCAGAGAATAGGTGATACATTTTAAATTCTTTAAAAGAAACCAAAGCTAAGCTATAATTTAATAACCACCTGAAATATATTTAAAACTGATGTTGAATTTTACTTAAGACTCTTCCTTCCCACGATAAAATAATTTATAGGTACCCAACTTGCACTAACAAATACTAAAGGAAATTGTTGAAGCAAAAGAAAAACTATCTTAATTGGATTTTCAAGGAATGAAGGGATAAAGAACACTGGAAAAGATAAAAGTATGGTGAGTTTAAATAAAATTGGCTATGTAAAAATAGTAATATGAAGACTTATTAAGAATGACAATACCTGACAAAGGAAGCACAAAATGTAGGAAGGGATAAATACACCTAATACTTTAATGGGAATTCCATGCACAAAAAAATAATGGATTAAAAATAATGTCTAGTTGAATTAATAACACTTTTTTCTCAATAAAATTGCTATATTTTTCTGACATTTAATATTCATTCAAAATTTTTTTTTATGTTTTATGTACTAAGATGAATAGTAGGCCTTGAATATACATATCAGAATATGACACATTCCCTGTTCTCAAGAGCATTACATCCAGTTTAATAGCAAATTCACCCTAGTCTAAGATTCAGAATTGATTTAATTCATATTAGGAACAAAGAAGAAACACTGCTAAATATACATACTTAAAAAAAAACTAACTGAAAACAACATCTATTCATTCATACAATTATATGCTCCTTTTATTCTGTATCCAAATCAAAATTTGAATCTAATATTTTGGCAAATTTATAATCTAATTTTTCTGACTTTCTTTAGTTATCAGTAAGAATTTATGCCATCATTATTATATTCTTGTATTAATAAAAATCATCTTACTTTACTTCTTTTAAACTTTTGGGATTGATAATATCATATGGGGCTAATTTTTATTTCATTTCTTGTTTGGCTAAAATTGTATTTCTGTTCACATATGTATAGAACTTAAGTACAATAGCATCTTGCAAAATCTTTATTTTACCTTATTTTACTTTGGTGCTTCAGTGATGTTCCTTCTTGATTTATAAACTAGTTATATCTAACTCTCCTAACTCTGAAAATTGTAATATTTATTTAAAGAGATTTGGCATTTTATTTGACATTAATTTTTCCTAGCAACAGGATAATGTTCTAAGCATACAATGATGCTTGATGTTTCATTAATCATCTTTTAAAAAACATTTTAAGCTACAAGTAGGAATTCAAATTTTAATTAGGAGTAGACCCCATATAGTGCTATAGATAAAAATAATTCAAGTGATGTGATGATCAGATGAGTAGAATATTTTAGCAAAGGTAAGTTAAACCAGGTGAAGTCAGTGACACAGCATCAGTGATAAAGTCTCCCTTGGCTAGTAAGATGAAAGCCACTTTTAAAAATTATTATTGTAGGACATATTTCAATAATTCAATTAGAGACATAAAATACAAAAAAAAATTACTGAGAATTGATGAAATATATTCATTATACAGCAATGAACAACACAAATGCAATTGTAAACACAAAGCATTGTGAGGCCTGGAAGAAGGGTGCTAATCCTTATTAACGAAAATTTTTTCTTCCATTTCTGAAAACATTTTCCTCAATATTATTTTATTCATGTTTAAAGATAAATATACAAAAAGCATTCAGACCATAGTACTCAGGTAAGATTCGAAGCGTTCCCTTATCATGCTAATTCTATGTTCATCATTTCTTGTCACTATTTATCCAAACAATGGAAAAGTAGCAAATGCCTGGCAGAGTTTGTCTAATCCTTTCTTCAAAGTAGAGCTAGAACAAGTTACTTCACACCAAAAAAGATCTCTTAGCCTCTTCACATACTTCTGAAACCCAAAGCAACTTGATTTCAAATATAGAGTGGGGAAAACCTCTAGGTTAAAGTAAAGATGTTCATAGACCAGATTATGTTTATGATATTCTTTAGTATCTGGTAAGCACCCTTTATTTTATTTTATTTTATTTTTCTATGGCCTTTAGCATAATGTTAAAGTTCTGTCGAGTCTATCTAAGCACATGAATGCTGTATTATGCCTTACAAAGAAAATAGTGTATTAGATATGCTTCCCTTAGGCATGAGATATAATGGTGTTACCTGTGAGTTGTGTTAATGCATCATAATAAATATTAAATAAGGTACCTTTAATCAGAAATACACATAAATCCAAGTTATGTGTTGGTCTGGTGTTGAAAGTATTGTAACCAGAGGCCTAGTCTACTATTTCCCTTAGGAGCATGGTTCAGTGATTGTGGTGACTTTATAGACCAGAACCAACACAAAGAGAACCAACTATATAAAAGAAATTCTATAAATTATGAAGAGAATAATTTATCAAAACCAAATTAGATTCTTCCCAATAAGGCAAGATTTATTTAACACTACAGAATTAATGAGTGTACTGTATCACATAAACAGATTAAAGAAAGTCATATCTCAGTAGCTGAGTGCATCTGATAAAATCCAACGTAGGTTTGTGTGAAATTTATTTTTGAATTTTTATTTATTTTTTTATACAGCAGGTTATTATTAGTTATCCATTTTATACATATTAGTGTATACACATCAATCTCAATCTCCCAATTCATCCCACCACCACCACCACCAACCACCCCCACCGCTTTCCCCCCCTTGGTGTCCATACATTTGTTCTCTGCATCTGTGTCTCAGTTTCGGCCCTGAAAACCAGTTCATCTGTACCAGTTTTCGAGGTTCCACATATATATGTTAATATAAGATATTTGTTTTTCTCTTTCTGACTTAACTTCACACTGTATGACAGTCTCTAGATTCATCCACCTCTCTACAAATGACCCAATTTCGTTCCTTTTTATGGATGAGTAATATTCCATTGTATGTATGTACCACATCTTCTTTATCCATTCATCTGTCGATGGGCATTTAGGCTGCTTCCATGACCTGGCTATTGTAAATAGTGCTGCAATGAACATTGGGGAGCATGTGTCTTTTTGAATTATGGTTTGTTCTGGGTATATGCCCAGTAGTGGGACTGCTGGATCATATGGTAAGTCTATTTTTAGTTCTTTAAGGAACTCCATACTGTTCTCCATAGTGGCTGTATCAATTTACATTCCCACCAACAGTGCAAGAGGGTTCCCTTTTCTCCACACCCTCTCCAGCATTTGTTGTTTGTACATTCTCTGATGATGCCCATTCTAACTGGTGTGAGGTGATACTTCATTGTGGTTTTGATTTGCATTTCTCTAGTAATTAGCGAGGTTGAGTAGCTTTTCATGTCCTTCTTAGCCATCTGTATGTCTTCTTTGGAGAAATGTCTATTTAGGTCTTCTGCCCATTTTTGGATTGGGTTGTTTGTTTTTTTAATATTGAGCTACAGGAGCTGTTTATATATTTGGAGATTAATCCTTTGTCCATTGATTCGTTTGCAAATATTTTCTCCCATTCTAAGGATTGTCTTTTCGCCTTGTTTGTAGTTTCCTTTGCTGTGCAAAACTTTTAAGTTTCAGTAGGTACCACTTGTTTATTTTTGTTTTTATTTCCATTACTCTAGGAGGTGGATCAAACAAGATCTTGCTGTGATTTATGTCAAAGAGTGTTCCTCCTATGTTTTCCTCTAAGAGTTTTATAGTGGCCAGTCTTACATTTAGGTCTCTAATCTATTTTGTATTTATTTTTGTGTATGGTGTTAGGGAGTGTTCTAATTTCACTGTTTTACATGTAGCTGTCCAGTTTTCCCAGCACCACTTATTGAAGAGACTGTCTTTTCTCCATTGTATATCCTTGCCTCTTTTGTCATAGATTAGTTGACCACAGGTGCTTGGGTTTACCTCTGGGCTTTCTATCCTGTTCCATTGATCTATATCTCTGTTTTTGTACCAGCACCATATTGTCTTGATTACTGTAGCTTTGTAGTATAGTCTGAAGTCAGGGAGCCTGATTCCTCCAGTTCCATTTTTTCCCCTCAAGACTGCTTTGGCTATTCGGGGTCTTTTGTGTTTCCATACAAATTTTAAGATTTTTTGTTCTAGTTTTTTAAAAAATGCCATTGGCAATTTGATAGAGATTGCATTAAATTGAGATTGCTTTGGGTAGTATAGTCATTTTCACAATGTTGATTCTTCCAATCCAAGAACATGGTATATGTCTCCATCTGTTTGTATCATCTTTAATTTCTTTCATCAGTGTCTTATACTTTTCTGCATACAGGTCTTTTGTCTCCCTAGGTAGGTTTATTCCTAGGTATTTTATTCTTTTTGTTGCTATGGTAAATAGGAGTGTTTCCTTAATTTCTCTTTCAGATTTTTCATCATTAGTGTATAGGAATGCAAGAGATTTCTGTGCATTAATTTTGTATCCTGCAACTTTACCAAATTCATTGATTAGCTCTACTAGTTTTCTGGTGGCATCTTCAGGATTCTCTATGCATAGTATCATGTCATCTGCAAACAGTGACAGTTTTACTTCTTCTTTTCCAATTTGTATTCCTTTTTTTTCTTTTTCTTCTCTGATTGCCATGGCTAGGACTACCAAAACTATGTTGAATAATAGTGGTGAGAGTGGACATCCTTGTCTTGTCCCTGATCTTAGAGGGAATGCTTTCATTTTTTCACCATTGAGAATGATGTTTGCTGTGGGTTTGTTGTATATGGCCTTTATTATGTTGAGGTATGTTCCCTCTATGCCCACTTTCTGGAGATTTTGTAAATCATAAATGGTGTTAAATTTTGTCAAAACCTTTTTCTGCATGTATTGAGATGATCATGTTTTAATTCTTCAATTTGTTAATATGGTTTGTCACATTGATTGATTTGCGTATATTGAAGAATCCTTGCATCCCTGGGATAAATCCCACTTGACCCTGGTGTATGACACTTTTAATGTGTTGTTGAATTCTGTTTGCTAGTATTTTGTGGAGGATTTTTGCATCTGTATTCATCAGTGATATTGGTCTGTAATTTTCTTTTTTTGTAGTATCTTTGGTTTTTGTATCAGGGTGATGGTGGCCTCATAGAATGAGTTTGGGAGTGTTCCTTCCTCTGCAATTTTTTGGAAGAGTTTGAGAAGGATGGATGTTAGCTCTTCTCTAAATGTTTGATAGAATTCACCTGTGAAGGCATCTTGTCCTGGGCTTTTGTTTGTTGGAAGATTTTTAATCACAGTTTCAATTTCATTACCTGTGATTGGTCTGTTCACATTTTCTACTTCTTCCTGGTTCAGTCTTGGAAGGTTATACGTTTCTAAGAATTTGTCCATTTCTTCCAGGTTGCCCATTTTATTGGCATAGAGTTGCTTGTAGTAGTCTCATAGGATGCTTTGTATTTCTGCAGTGTCTGTTGTAACTTCTCCCTTCTAATTTTATGTATTTGAGTCCTCTCCCTCTCTTTCTTGATGAGTCTGGTTAATGGTTTATCAATTTTGTTTATCTTCTCAAAGAACCAGCTTTTTGTTTTATTGATCTTTGCTACTGTTTTGTTTCTATTTCATTTATTTCTGCTCTGATCTTTATAATTTCTTTCCTTCTACTAACTTTGGGTTTTGTTTGTTCTTCTTTCTCTAGTTCCCTTAGGTGTAAGGTTACATTGTTTATTTGAGATTTTTCTTGTTTTTGAGGTAGGCTTGTATTGCTATAAACTTCCCTCTTAGAACTGCTTTTGCTGCATCCCATAGGTTTTGGATCATCATGTTTTCATTATCATTTGTCTCTAGGTATTTTTTGATTTCCTCTTTGATTTCTTCAGTGATCTCTTGGTTATTTAGTAACGTATTTTTTAGTTTCCATGTGTCTGTGTTTTTTACGTTTTTTTCCATGTAACTGATTTCTAATCTCATAGCGTTGTGGTCAGAAAAGATGCTTGATATGATTTCAATTTTCTTAAATTTACTGAGGCCTGATTTGTGACCCAAGATGTGATCTATCCTGGAGAATGTTCCATGTGCACTTCAGAAGAAAGTGTAATCTGCTGTTTTTAGATGGAATGTCCTATAAATATCAATTAAATCTATCTTGTCTACAGTGTCATTTAAAGCTTCTGTTTCCTTATTAATTTTCTGTTTGGATGATCTGTCCATTGGTGTAAGTGCGGTGTTAAATTCCCCCCCTATTATTGTGTTACTGTCGATTTCCTCTTTTATAGCTGTTAGCAGCTGGCTTATGTTTTGAGGTGCTCCTATGTTGGGAGCATATATATTTATAAGTCTTGTATCTTCTTCTTGGATTGATCCCTTGATTATTATGTAGTGTCCTTCCTTATCTCTTGTAACAATCTTTATTTTAAAGTCTATTTTATCTGATATGAGTATTGGTACTCCAGTTTTCTTTTGATTTCCATTTGCATGGAATATCTTTTTCCATCCCCTCACTTTCTTTATGTGTCCCTAGGTCGGAAGTGGGTCTCTTGTAGACAGTATATATATGGGTCTTGTTTTTGTATCCATTCAGCAAGCCTGTGTTTTTTGGTTAGAGCAGTTAATCCATTCATGTTTAAGGTAATTATCCATATGGTTGTTCCTATTACCATTTTCTTAATTGTTTTGGGTTTGGGAGGGAGGGAAATTTGTTGGTCCTTTTCTTCTCTTGTGTTTCCCACTTAGAGAAGTTCCTTTAGCATTTGTTGTAGAGCTGGTTTGGTGGTGCTGAATTCTCTTAGCTGTTGCTTGTCTAGCTTTTGATTTCTCCATCAAATCTGAATGAGATCCTTGCTGGGTAGAGTAATCTTCGTTGTAGGTTCTTCCCTTCATCACTTTAAATATGTCATGCCACTCCCTTCTGGCTTGTAGAGTTTCTGCTGAGAAATCAGCTGTTAACCTTATGGGAGGTTCCCTTGTATGTTATTTGTCATTTTTCCCTTGCTGCTTTCAATAGTTTTTCTTTGCCTTTATTTTTTGACAATTTGATTACTATGTGTCTTAGCATGTTCCTCCTTGGGTTTATCCTGTATGGGACTCTCTGTGCTTCCTGGACTTGGGTGGCTATTTCCTTTCACATGTTAGAGAAGTTTTCAACTATAATCTCTTCAAATATTTTCTCTGGTCCTTTCTCTCTTCTCCTTCTGGCACCCCTATAATGCGAATGTTGTTATGTTTAATGTTTTCCCAGAGGTCTCTTAGGCTTCTTCATTTCTTTTCATTCTTTTTTCTTTACTCTGTTCCACAGCAGTGAATTCCACCATTCTGTCTTCCCGGTCACTTATCCGTTCTTCTGCCTCAGTTATTCTGCTACTGATTTCTTCTAGTGTATTTTTCATTTCAGTTATTGTATTGCTCATCTCTTTTTTTTGTTCTTTAATCCTTCTAGGTCTTTGTTAAACATTTCTTCCATCTTCTCGATCTTTGCCTCCATTCTTTTTCCGAGGTCCTGGATCATCTTCACTATCATTATTCTGAATTCTTTTTCTGGGAGGTTGTCTGTCTCCAGTTCATTTAGTTGTTTTTCTGGGTTTTTATCTTGTTCCTTCATCTGGTACATAGCTCTCTGCCTTTTTATCTTGTCTTTCTGTGAATGTGATTTTTGTTCCACAGGCTGCAGGACTGTAGTTCTTCTTGCTTCTGCTGTCTTCTCTCTGGTGGTAGCACCGTTTATTTTTGAGGCCAATATATTTCTATAAAATAATTAGTTTGGATAATATTTGTGTAAGACAGTTACTGAGATTTCTGAACCTTCTTGTAAAATGCTAAATGCATGATATATTTTTGAGTGCTCCTTAAAAAGGTTGGAAAGTACTAGTTTCATAAATGAGCAAAATGAACACACAAAATAAACTGTAATAAGAGAGTTTGAAAAACTAATAAAATGTATTGAAAGGATGTGTTCTTCATAATCAGAATATAAAAATTGAAGAAATGCTTTATGAGGGGGGTATCATATGTGTTCCATCTTACATATATGTGGGCCATTTGAACATATGTGAATGAAAGAAAGAGATTTTCAGGTAGAGGAATTGAGTGAGTCTAGAAAAAGAGGTAGAAAATCCAACTCCATACTCAGAGATTGGAAACGAGTCTACTTTGGATTATAGGGTGGAAGAAAAATAAACAGCAGCAAATAAATCAGTGATGATGAATGGAGAAACAGTTTTTATATATATATACATATATATATATATATATATATATGACTTTTTTTCCATTCACCATCACTGATTTATTTGCTGCTGTTCATTTTCCCATATATATGGAAATATATATATGTGTGTAAATATATATATATATATATATATATATATATATATATATATATATATACAATGAATCACTTTGCTGTACTCCAGAAACTAACACAACGTTGTAAATTAACTATACTTTAATAAAAAAACAGAAAAAAGTTCTAGTTCTTCTATTCTGCCATCTTTTTCAAAAAGTATATAGGAGCAATGATTCCAAAATTAAAATTGAATTTTGTTTCATAAGGATTTCTGCTTTAGTCCTTTTAGTTTTTAGCATCAATGGTATGTAAAAGTGTGACCACTGAAACAGAATGCTTATAGACAGCATAGTTCAGTGAAAAAAATATTCTATTAAGACTTGAGTGTTGAGGGACTTCCCTGGTGGTGCAGTGTGCCTGCCAGTTCAAGGGGCATGGGTTCAATCCCTGGTCCGGGAAGATCCCACATGCCGCAGAGTAACTAAGCCCATGCGCTACAACTACTGAGCCTGTGCTCTGGAGCCTGCAAGCCACAACTACCGAGCCCATGTGCCACAACTACTGAAGCCCACGCACCCAGAGCCCGTGCTCAGCAACAGGAGAAGCCACCGCAATGAGAAGCCCACGCACCTCAACCAAGAGTAGCCCTCGCTTGCCACAACTAGAGAAAGCCCAGACACAGCAACAAAGACCCAATGCAGCCAAAAATAAATAAATTAAAATAAACTAAAAAAAGACTTGAGTACTGAGTTCAAGTTCTGCCAATGCCAGTGTACTAGTTATGACTATATCAGTTAAAAGTAAATTTGATGGCACTAAAAAGAAAGTTGACTATAGTGGCTTTTCAAATAGGTTTATATTTTTCTTATAAACAGAATATGATCAGAGATAAACAGTCCAGGATGCAACTACTCAAATGGTCATTAAGTACTTTTATAATCCAGCATCCTTTGCATGTGCGTTTCATCCTCCTGCTTGAAAGACAGCTGCTTCATTTCCTGTTATCATGTATGTCCTTTAGGCAAGAAGAAGGTAAACACAAAATGTGAAACAGTTGAGTCTATTCTTTTTATGAAGAAAACAATCCAGGAAACGCTATCTAGTAGATGTCTGTTTACATATCACTAGTGATTATTGTGATATCCATAATCAACAAGGTACTGTGAGGATATGAACATTTTTAATGAGACATATGGGCATCCAAATTAAACTGGTGTTATATTATTACGAAAAAAAGAGTGGATATTGATAGACACCTATGAGTGCCTGTTCCTGTAATCTGTGTTTTTCATTTAAAACATGAAGGGATTGCATAATCTATAAAACCCAGATCAATTATGAGAATCTGAGATTATATATCAACTAAAAAGAATTTGACCATTGTATTCAGCTATGAGTCACATTTCATATCATAATCATAATACAAAAACCAATTGCCTTGGCTATAAATGGTACAATCCTGGGAATTGTATTTGTGATTATGAGAGCAAAATGCTTCATTATTACTCAAAGTTTCTTTTTCATCAGAATAAGTGATAGCTCTGAACACTGAGTAAGCTAATGTCAGAAATGAGTTAATTAGACTTTGTACTTTTTATATTGTTTACATCAGTTCTAAAGGACTGTTGCATTTCAAAGTAGTAGAAATGCAATTTCATGGTATTCTGCTTAAATGACTTAGAGATATATACTAACTGCCTAAAGTTTGATTATTTTAATGATTTTAAGTCTACCAGAACGCAAATACAAATTTGTGATTTTCTAACCTATATACTTGTTCCAGAATGAAGGCTCTAATCTGAAAGTTAAATTATAAATTTGCTCATCAAAACTAATGGGCAGACCACAGAGAAGATAATCTTAGTAAAAGGAATTAATGTCAATAAAAGTTTTATGCATAATTTATGACAAGCATAGAATAAACTATCACAGAACCTAAGCATAATTACCAAATAACCTGAGGTTATTGGTAAAGCTAATCTAGACTTTTAATCAAATATTCACAAAAATGAATTTAGATCATTGACAGAATAATTCATTGATTAAAATTTCTATTTTGTTAACTGGTTTTTGTTATTATATACATGTACTATTTTGAGATCTTGACACATGCTAAATTTGAGTAAAATATTTAAAACTGTCTACTATCTGTATTGTTAGTAGAATGATGCATTATCTTTGATTGGTAGAATGATGCATTACCTTTGAGTAATTTAAAGAGTTATGTTTAGAAACATCCTCTGCTTTAGGTTTACTTATTTATTCATTTTTTCATTAGGCATGATAAAGATTTTTCTACATTATGACTAATAAGCAATATGAACACGTTTTGCAAAGGCAAATGAAATGCCATCTATTTCATAAATAACATTTCAGAAACTTAATATTCTTATTTAAATAGTCAATGTATATATTTTATATCTTTGAGTTGCAAACTAATTTAGAAATGATAATAATGATGTTGCATTGATTATTTTGACTGAGAAATAACAAATCCTATGCTACTAAAAATAAATTGATAAGAACATGTAGGTGTTCAAAGATTGACTATGGTCTCCCACCCTTATGAATATTAAGAAATTCAGACAGCTTTCTCACTGAGAATAATTAGAAGAGCTGGACAAATATAATGCATTAGGCTACCTAAAATAAAGTGAAAATTTTCTGTGATATTATATGAAGAAGAGCTAACTAAGTCCAATAGAGGGGAGTATGAGACTTGGGACTTTTTACTCTTGTGTGTGTTTTAGGATTTTAGTTAGGCTGTCTGAGAAGCTGAGTTGCAAGGCTAAGGTATTTTCACATGACTTTTCACAAGAATTTCAAAGGGGGGGTGCCAAAATCGGCAAACGTCCACACTTTGAGGCCAGATAACCTAAGTTTTCTTATTTACTAGATCTAGTTCCTCAGAAGAATTAACTTCCTTGTGCTTTCTTTCTCCTTCTTTGATATTTTATAATATACATAGTAAAATATAAGGTTCATTGTTATTACCATATATTATGCTAAATGATAGCATATATGCCATCATTATCAGGGTAGTGGGAAAGGAAAAGTAAAGAAAATTTCTTAAAAGATACATAAATAGATTCCTATTGGGCACAGGGGAAAATACTCATAACACTTTCCATCCTTACTTGGCGAATGATTCTGTGATTGTAGCTGGTATATTTATAACTACATTCCTGGTAAATATAAATCTATCAGTATTAAAGCAATTAAAAAGTCCTACAAATTGAACAGAATAAATCTAGTAGAAAAGTAATTAAAAGAATATTGACAGTCTTTCTAGAGGAAAAAAAAAGAACAATAATCAAGAAAATTAGCCTTATATATCATCTTAGAAATATTAATTCAGATAATGATATACAATTTCAAATCTACGAGACAGCAAAAGAATGAAAAAAGGGAAAGAGGGAGAGAAGCAGGGAAGAAAGGAAGGAAGGAAGGAGGGAAGGGAAGAAAGAAAAAAGGAAATGCTGGCAAAGGACACCAAAAAAAAAAGCAGAAAAGGAAAGGAATTGGAGACGACTGATATTACAAATTGGGAGGATGTGGAGCAATAGAAACTCTAAGACACTGCTGGTAGGAATGGAATTGGCAACACAATTGCGGAAAACAATTTGACACTATCTTGTAATGTTAAAGACGTTCATAACCTCTTACCCTCCTACTTTATCCAAAACTTATAATGGTAATTAATGGCAATTATAATGCTAATTACTTTATCCAATTATTATAATGGTAACATGCTTACAAGATGACAAAGAATATTCATTGTGACGTTGTTTGTAACTGCAGTAAATTGAAAACACCTTCATTTACAAGAAAATTGATAACTAAACTGTAGTAGAGTTATACAATTAAATATTGTTTTAGTAGTTAAAATGGAATGAACTAGGCTTCCTATTTCAATGTAGAAAGACTACAAGGATATAATATTGAAAAAAACAAACTATGTAAAATCCTACAAAAAATAATTTAAGTATAAGTGTGTATATATATAGATTATATATAATCTATGCATGAGAATAATAAGCACCATAACAGGGTAATAGATTCCCATAGGAGGTAGAAAAGAAGGATACAAAATAAATAAATGGCTTGATGACAGGCTTAGTTTAGTTTAGTTTAGTTTTGTTTTGAGTTCCCTGACACATCCCCAGTTTCTTAAACAGAACCTGGCACAAAGGAAGTTCTCAAAGATGCTGAACAAATGAATGAATGTATGATATTTTCATTTTCCTTCTTATAATCTGTATAATTACAAGATAATTACCAAGATTTAAATTATATCATTCTTTGTACTATTATTCTATGTATGAAACACTTCAGAATTTTAAAAACTAAAGAAAAATACTGACACTTCATATAAAAACTATTTTAAGCTGTTATTCTCATTTTTAAAAAAATATAGGGCACCATTTTGTCAGTTATTTATCCTTAGAAGAGATTATGTAATGTTTTTCTATTAATAAGAAATTGAAATTATAAATACAATCAATGCTATCAATGCTATTACAGTTTTACCCTCAAAAACGTTTTGAATCAAAGATCTCTAGTATTTCTATAATAATCTTCTGTCTTGTAAACATGATAGATGTAATCATGTACACCCTCAGAAAAACGTCCAAGATTAATGACATCAGGTATTGCCTGAAACCTTAAGCAAAATAATTATTTTAATATCAGAGTAGCACACATTATCTTGCCTTACTCAGCATCAGTTTGTACTGAGCCAATAACTTGCTCAGGGCAGATTACTGCTAACGAGACCAAGGTCACAAGCTTTTTTGACTTGCAGGCCAGTTAGTTTGTTCTGCACCTTGGCCCCTGATTGCACCATAGGGTGGTGGGTCTTGCTTGAGAAATTATACAAATAGAAAAATGGTTTCATTTAAACAAACAGACCGGAAATCTTTGAAAACACAGTTTTCCTCTTTTAGAAGTTGTTACTAGAATGTAAGAAGCTAGAGGAAATACTAGAAGTTAAGGGGCAAAGAGAAAGTTATTAATGTTTAAGTCAGAGTTAGAAATGCAAATCTGAAGTTCCAGACCACTGCAATAGTGAGTATTGCAATAAAGTGACTCACATAAATTTTTTGGTTTCTCAGTGCATATAAAATTATGCTTACACAATATTTCTGTAGTCCAGTAAGTGTGCAATAGCATTATGTCTATAAGAAAAACAACATACATAACTTAATTAACAATACTTTATTGTTAAAAACTGCTAACCATCATGTGAACCTTCGGTGAGTTGAATTTTTTTTTGCTGGTGGAGGGTATGCCTTGATGTTGATTGGCTGCTGACTACTTAGGGTGGTGGGTGCTGCAGGCTGGGGTGACTTTGGCAATTTCTTAAAATAAGGTAGTAATGAAGCTTGCTGCATCAATTGGCTCTTCCTTTCATGAACACTTTCTCTGTAGCATTCAATACTGCTTGATAAAATTTTATCCACAGTAGAACTTCTTTCAAAATTGGAGTCAACTGTCTCTAACCTTGATGCTGCTTTATCAATTAAATTTCTACAGTATTCTATGTCTTTTGTTGTCATTTCAACAGTCTTTCCAGCATCTTCACCAGGAGTAGATTCCATCTCAAGAAATCACTTTCTTTGCTATCTGTAAGAAGCAACTCCTCATCTGTTAAAGTTTATCACGAGACTGCAGCAATTTAGTCACATCTTCAGGCTCCACTTCTAATTCTAGTTCTCTTGCTATTTCTACCACACCCAGAGTTACTTCCTCCACTAAAGTCTTGAACCCTTTAAAGTCGTCCATGAGGACTGGAATCAACTTCCAAACTCCTGTTAATGTTAATATTTTTGACCTCTTCTCATGAATCATGAATGTTCTTAATGACATCTAGGATGGTGAATTCTTTCCAAAAGGTTTTCAAGATACTTTGCCCAGATCCATCAGAGGAATCACTATCTATGGCAGCATTAGCCTTACAAAATGTATTTCTTAAATAATAAGATTTAAAAATTCAAAATCACACCTTCACCCATTCTGGGCTGCAGAATGGATGTTGTGTTGGCAGACATGAAATCTCACTGTATATCTCCATCAGAGCTCTTGGGTGCAATTGTTCTTGAACAGTAATATTTTTAAAGCAAGCTTTCTTTTCTGAGTAGCTGGTTTCAACAGTGAGATTAAAATATTCAATAAACCATATTGTAAACAGATGTGCTGTCATCCAGGCTTTGTTGTTCTATTTATAGAGCACAGTAATGGAGTAATTTGTAATTTGTAATATATTATCTCATTTTAAACCACTGCACAACACTACAATATAGGAATTATTAGGCCCATTTTACAAATAATAAAATTAACTATTAAGAAGAAAAATAAATTTTGACAGATTTTGTCCTAGGAATATCCACCAGATTGGTCTGTGCTTGAGTGAGCTTGAATCAGTTTATGAGAGCCAATTGTTAAATTTTGTGAGGGGGTTGTTAAACTGTTGGTAGTTTTGAAATGGCCATGGTGAGAGTATTTATACCACAGAAACTGGCAAATGCTACAAGTTAGAGCTCTCTCTTTTCAGAGGGCTGCTTTACTAACCCACAACTGAATGTCACTCAGCTAATTTCTATAGAGTTAGGATTTATATTCTTCTGTGTTTTGTTAAAGAACCCATTCTTTCGATCTTTGTGTAACATGGTTTTCATGTGACACTATCACTCTTCTAAAATTTATTATTATGTATTAGTATAACATTAATAAGGTTAATAAGTCTTAAATTACATTTTATAGTGCTTAATAGTAAATCATGCTTACGCTGATTAAATTAATGATCCATGAATATCAAACTAGAAAACAAGTCCTTTATTTAGTAGCTAAGGGGGAGGTTTCATGCAGGGCAGGGCCATTATCAGAACTATGATAAGCTTCTTAACACATTCTCAGACAATAGGGTGAAAAGTGTTTTTTGCTTTAGAAGAGACCAGAGGTAAGCAATCAGAAGCCTATTAAAATAGTCTCTGTGAGCGGTAACAAGGTCTTCACTAATACAGTAGTGGCAAGTGTAGCTCCTGAATTTTATTGTTACTACCAGAGGACATCTGCACACCATAATAAAATGCCATATGGGAACTTAGCTTTGGTGGCTCAGTACAAAATTTGCTCCTATAAAATACTTAATTTGTGTCAATTGATATGATTGTACCTGAGTGTCTTCCTTTAAAAAAAATTAGTTCTCTCCTAGAGAGCACTGTACTGTTTCTAATTATTTGGTAAGAGTAATGAAGTGAATTCATCTTCAAATTTTTAGAGGTTTATGAATTTATGCCTGACTGAAAGCATTTTTGTCCTAGGAATATCCACTCTTTTCATGTTAATTTTCCCTCCATCTGTCCAAATATTCAGAAGGTGAAGAACACATTTGATCATATCCAAATTGTCCTGTTTCTTTTCCATTTGGCTAAATTGATTGCTCTAAGGAAAGGACTCTCTCCATTTTATCAGATTTTAATGTGTCTTGGAAACATCATAACAGTGAGTCCCTTTTGTTTTAGTGCTTTTAAAATGCTATTAACTGTTATTTTCTAACAGGAAAGAACTGATCACCTCCAACGTCACAGGTAGAAAGAGGAACAAATATACGTTTAATCTAAGGCATTTTATCACTAGATATTTACATGAAATTTGTATAGTTGATAGTTTGTAATTTAATAAATTAACCATGATCAAATCAGAACTTAAAAAAATACATAACAGGCATAAATCTCAGTCCATAAGCTCTGTTGTGAAAGAAATGTCATTTAATTATTTTTTTATAACTTTATTAAGTTTTTACATTGAACTCCCATTCTCTTGGGACAGCCTTATAGTCGAGCTCAGTAATGGTTTTGTCCTCTTTTCTCTTTTGCCCTCGGAACCCTTATAGGGTTCCAAGACCCTATAAGTTACCAGTGTCCAATGGCAGAGGTGGCTGTGGTTTTTAGTTACCTATTTCCATAGGTCACCAAACATCCTGCACATATGTTCCCTTTAGGTCTGGTGGCTCTCTATCATTTTGGTAAAATTATTTGTAAATGGAAATTTTTGTTGAGTTTTGAACCTCTATGCCTATGGCCTGAAGTAATTTGTAATCATTTCTCAGTATAATTTTAGTGCCTGTATTCCCAGATGACTGTCCACAGAACTGCTATGAAGCAAATTCTCGTTTCCTATTACCTCTGGACCCGAAAGCCTTCCCCTGGTTTCTTTTCTCAGGCCAAGGAAGTCTCCATATAATCTGGAGAAAATCCTTCTTCCATCATGTTTCATCATCAGCTGATTCCATCTGAAACCCTGTTTCTTTTACTCCCTTAGAAAAGTCTCTAAGTTCTCCTAAGAGTGCAAGCTACTGGAAGGGAGCTAATTCTACTGTGTACCCTGCCAAATGCTTCCCTTGGAGCTATGAAATACAGATCAAACTGCCTAAAAGAGATTGAGGCAGAGGCCAACATTTCAGGAGAATCTTCACTCACATAAGAAATACTACAATTGCATACACAATTAATCGTAAGATACTGATTATGAGGACTTACTGACTCAATATAAATATGTTTATACTTCTTTGTGAATGTGGATAATGCAGGTTGTCTGGGAAAATATGGCTCTACAAATGCTACAGATAATCTTTCATCAGAAAGATCTGTAACCATTTTAATATTGAGATTCTTTTGATATCAGTAATATTATCCTTGGAAGAAAGGATATGGTTGGGATTGGGTCACATCTATGAACATGACATAGTAAAACTAACCTGACCCACATAGCGAATGATGGTCTAGCCCTGATGACCTCGTTGCTCTAATAAGCTATTTAGTCAGTCACAAAATATCGGGTTGGCCAAAAAGTTCGTTCGGGATTTTCTGTAAACTCTTACGGAAAAACTCTAATGAACTCTTTGGCTAACCAATATCACCAAATTTTAACAACATACAAAGTAGTATACAGTTCACTACTTAACTATCCTAATTTTCATGTATCTTAGATTCACAAGGATTCAGATCAATCATTGTAAAAAATAAGATTAACTTTGTTTTTATTAGTTTGATTTCCTGATCCCTACATATTTGCTTGGGGCATAAGAAGTTAAATTATTCCAAAGGCAGACACTAATCTTCCTTTGTAGTTCACCTGAACACCTTCAGAAACCTATTAGTGAAAAAAAAATCACATTATTTATTTCCAGCAATAGAATCAAAATTATATCAATAAAAATAAATCTAAAAGCAACAAAAGTGTTATTAAATCTTTCTCTTAATTTTTCTCTCCTTCTTATCGTAAGTTTGATTTCCCTGTGTCTGCATGGCTCACTGGTCACTCAACGATTGGACAGAAGCTGTGCTCAGGCTCCTGTGTCCCTAAGGCTTCTACTCTGTGCTGACAGATCTGGGGATGGGGGTGGGGTTGAACAGTTTCAAACCTGCCTTAACTTTTACTTTCTGATCCAGTTCAGTCTTCTCTGTGCATGCCTACTGTTTTCTAGTCAGCCAAGAATGTATGCGGAGCTTAGCTTCCAGGGCTGTTTCATTTCCAGGCTCTCCCTTTTAAAAGTCCAGCTTGACTGCCACTTCCCCCAATCAAGTCCACAACCTCAGGCTAGCAGAGCTTTGATTTTCCACCCTTACTTCCGACTTAGTTTGCTACTTTTACTTACTATGCCACAGGGTGTGGTTTTTTACTCTGTTCAAAATCAATCAAGTCAGCCTCCTTTGTCAGCAAAGTTGCTAGTTTCCTTCGGCCATCTATACCCTGGTTAAACTATTGTGCTGATAATACTGAGAGTGAGGTGCAGGGGTGGGGGGCAGAAAAGGGAACAGCCCCAGGCCATAGAATCTTACCATTTTTAGCGGAAGTTCTAGCAGTTTTTCATAAATAAATGTTTCACAATTTGTTTTTGCCTTTGATCAACTTTCTGTGTCCTGACATGGTTGTTTTCAACAATATTGTACAATTTTATATTTGCTTTTTTTTAGAAGATTTGCCAACATCTTCTGTCTATCATTGCTGGAAATCCTGCCTTATTTTTTGCATTGTTAAAGGAGCTTACAATTATCTCATTTTATCATCACAATCAGTCTATGAATTAATGTTTTTATATTATGATTTTACAGGAGCAGAACCCATGAACAAATAGATTCAGAAGTATGATCAGGAGGAGGGTCTACATATGCCCAAAGATATATGATTGGCTTGTTCCAGAAAACCCATTCATACCAAAGTGATAGGAGATCATTCTTTACATTAATACATTATGGAAAACAAAACAAAACCATGATGCTTCGCAAATAAACAGACACATTCACACATAATGTCCTTCGCTTTCATAACTGAGAACAGAATGATCCCTTTTCACTCCCCATACATCACTTTTCCTCCCATACAATAACCAAATCTTCTCAGTATTGAAATACAGTAATTGCCTTTATTAAGTGTTATGAATGCATCTGAAATTAGGAGCATACTTAGATTCCAGCGAAAAACAAGAAACAGCTTATTTATGCAACATGTAACAAAAACACAGCTCCATTGCGAATAACACTTTTTAAAACACAGCATAAAAGTGATAAATTATTTTAGCATTTAACAATCACTTTAATTATGTTTTCCAATTCTATCACTGAGGTTGGAAACATATTTTCGCAAAATGTTTCCCACATGTACATTCAGTCTTTCCATAAAGCACTTAGTTTTGCAATAAAAACATAGCTTATTTTTAATGTGGTAATTCTGGGTAGTCCAAACAGTAGGCTTTGCAAATTCTGACAGGGAAGCTAAGTGCTATGGAGAGATACCGTGAAATAAACAGTTCTGAATTCTAATCACCCTTTCCATTTTGTTGAAATACATGTAATATCTCAATTTTAATTTGCATTTCAATATTTAGTTTTGTTTAGTATATGATGCAATACTATAGCTTAGAACCAGCTTAGAATGCTGTTTTATCAGCTTAGGCTGCCAAAACAAATACCATAGACTGAGTGGATTAAATAACAGACATTTATTTCCCACAGATCTGCAAAATTTGTGGTAACTCCAAGATCAAGGTGTCAGTAACACAGGTTTCAATCTGAGGCCATCTTGCTGTGTACTCACATGGCCTCTTCTTTGTATGTTCACAGAGAGAATCAGAGCAAGCTCTCTGGTGTCTCTTCTTTTAAGGACACTAATCCCTTTGGACCAGGGCCCACCCTCATGACCCCATCTACCCTACCTCCAAAAGGCCCCATCTCCAAATACCACCACATTGGGAGTTAGAGCTTCAACATACGAATTTTGAAAAGATACAAACAGTCCATAACAAACGTCAACACAAATTAACTCACTTACACATTCAAAGAATATTTACTTGGGGAGCCTGGTGTAACAGAGTGAATAAAAAAGATATTGTGCTTGTCCTCATGAAGCTGAAATCTAATTTATTTATTTTTGCTCATGTCCATCTTTGGTAAGGATTTCCAAAATAATCCCCAGAATTTCGGAAGCTGTATATGTACTGGAAGAAAGAATCTCCATGGCTACTTTTTTCCTAATAAAAATTTTAATATTTAACATAAAACAATTTACATGGAGGTAATAACTATTAAACACATAATGTGATAGTCTCTGAGGCCCTTCTTTGCTGTTGTTAGTTTTACCTCAATATATAAGACATCTGCCAATTTTCCAAATACACGATGATCAATTTATTTTAACTCTGCTTCATCTTACTCATCTTTCCAAAGGACAATGCAGGGGGAAGATGAGAGGGTTTTGAGCATTGGGTAGAAGAAAGACATAGCATGAGTCCAAAACGATGTAGCAATAATAACTGAAAAATTATTGTGATAAAAATATTTTATGACTGACTATAAACGTTCGTTTTGTTAAAATACGTACTGTAAATCTGATTTGAAGCAGAGCTAATACTTTGGTAACAGTTTTTCCTACTTTTAAAAATTATGTCATTCTCCCTCAATTTATTAAAACTATATATTTTGGAGGAAGCCATCATTCAGTGCTGTTTTTTTACAATTTAGCTGTCATTGTGTTCACCTTGGAAAGCACTGTAGCTTTTTTGCTTGAGGGTTTTTGTGCCATTCCAAATCTTTATACATAAATTTTCAGCTGGCATTCAAGGCCCTTCACACTATGATACAGATGAAACACTATCTTTCCTTCTCCTCACTCATCCTCCTTGGCCAAGTCTCATAGTGTCCAGCTTGCCAGGAAAACTAGATTATATACTGTCTGCTGAACAGATCTAAATCATTCTCACATCTGTGCCATTTTTCATGCTGTCCTTTTCCAGGAATAAAACACACACACACACACACACACACACACACACACATATATGGAAGATGTATATATATATATATATATATATATATATATATATATATCTTACTGCATAATTCACATATTACATTTCTGAATTTTCCTAACCACTCTTGTGACTTTTACCTCATTGACTCTCCGATCACATTTTATAACTAAATTTGAAGACAAATCTTTAAGTGTTTTCAAGTCAGATGAAACAAAGCGCAATCACATAAAGGAACATTTTTTTCATATTCCATAAAAATATATTGTTAAGGGCATTTTCTTTATGTGGTTTAAATTCTCTTAAATTAAAATAAAAGATGTAATATTGGAAAAAAAATATGGATCGTATATTGTTTTGTTTCTCTTGGTCATAAAATGGTAATTGTGTAGTAATTTTTTTTGTCCCTTCAAGTTAGCTAGCTTGGAAGTAAATGTGATATTCAATCGTAGTAACTATATGCAAACATTAGCTCCCAGATTAGTTGCTCATTCATAAGGTGTGGTGCATAAGAGAACCACAGACCCAAGAAATGCCTGACTCAAG
Source organism: Delphinus delphis (assembly GCF_949987515.2). Taxonomy (NCBI): domain Eukaryota; kingdom Metazoa; phylum Chordata; class Mammalia; order Artiodactyla; family Delphinidae; genus Delphinus; species Delphinus delphis. The sequence continues at coordinate 58,787,850 of NC_082693.1, read as the reverse complement.
GTGGTACTCAGTGAATTCAAATCCTAGGGGCATACGGATGTTTAGAGACTGCGATCTATAGGCTCAGGTTATAGCCCTGTTTTGGGAGAAAAGCAGAGGTACAGAAAAAGGTTTTAGTAATGGTGAGGAACTATAGGAACAAAGTTGGCAGAAACGAGGCAAGAACCTATGCTGTGGTCAGCTGGCTGGCTGCGTAGCCAAGAGCCTCATTCAAGCCTCATGCAGGAGAAAACTTGTACTCAGAGTTTATTCTGAACCTGATACTGCTTAGGTCCTGGGGTACTGATGAGAACAAAACAAAAACCCTGCTCTCATAAAACTTACATTCCAGTGTAGGGTCACAGACAGTAAAGAAACACACATATCATTTCAGGGAGTGATAACAGTCAAAAAGATAAATAAAAGACAGTAAGGAAAAAGAGCATTGAATTAATTAAGGTGAATGGTGAAGACCTTTCAATCAAGTGAAATATGACCAGGGATCAGTATAAAGTAATGGAGGGAGCTATCAGTATTTCTGAGTAACGTACCTTTCAGGCAGAGAAAACAAAAAATGCCACGTGTCTAGGTAAGAATATGCTTGGTTGGAAGGCCAGAAAGATAGAGGGTGGTTAGGATGAAGTGAAAAAAGAGAGAGTGGCCATTTTTAGATGAGGATTTAAAAAATATTTTTCAATGAATATTAGCAAAGTCTATTATAATTTTATATCCATTTGTAAAAAGATACTTTTCTACATCAATAAGAAAGTAGTAGAGTTTTAAAAAATGTGTTGCTGATTTAAACAAGGAATGATTATCTTCTATCTATCTATATCCCAATGCAGTCTCCTCATTGTCAAACTTAGAGTGAAGGATAACCATCTGGCTCACATTTCTTGGTATTTTGTGAAATGTAAGGGTTCATGTAGTACTCAGCAATTTACTTGTACACTGACAAGTATAAAAAATTCTTGAAGAAATTTATAGTCATGTTCCTTTTCTAATACAAATTCTAGGTGTTTGTCTTGATATAGGAAAAATCAGCTCATAAGTTCCTTCTGAAAACATTTCATCTCTGGTAAATTTGTTTTGACTTTTAAATATTTTTGTAGGTTAATGCAGCAAGATTTTTTATTTTAGATAACAATCCTAGGATAAAAATAAGTTCTTATAAAATAAGTCTCAATGTTTCAATTTCTTCTGACTATAGGAGATATGCAATTTATCAAAACCAGTATATAGGAAACGTATGAGGACTATTTTTGAGAAATAAAATCTATTTTTCAAGAAAATTTAAGAGGAGATCATTTATCCTTATTTTTAAACCATAAGATTGAAGAAATTTGGCATCTCCTCATACCTGGGAGAGTCTCATTAGCAGGACTTAATGGCCTTTGGATATAATCTAGGACAGTTGAGCTATTCTATATGTAACTGTGACTGATTTGACAGCAATTATTAGTATTAAAAGTTGAAATAAGCCAGGAAGATGACTTTAATACTATGGTTATCATAAATAATAGAAAGCATATGCTTTTTATTACTAACTTAATAAAAACTGCTTAGTTAAGAAGTACAGATGGATATATATTAAGATGTAAATTAAATGAAACAAGGAATTATTTTTTTATCTTTTCTTTTTGCTAGTATTGTGCCTACAGCTATAACCAATAATGACATAGTCTATGTCCTTGTAAAACTTTTTTCAAAATTTTTTCTACAATGATAAACAAGAATTTAAGTGATATACTCAAAAGCCTATTGAAGAGTAAATGATTTCCATTCTTGGTAATGTCAGATTGGTGAATCTAAACTCCATCCTACCGTGAATAACCAGGAAAAAGTGGTTAAAATATAAAAACAAATTCGCATAAGAGCACTGAAAATCTAATGAGATCCTAAAACTGTACGGTTCTAAGATCTTAGAAGAGAAGTAATCCAGGCCAGCGAGTACAGTTTGGGAGCTGCTTTTGCAATAAGAACATATATCAGTTCTGGAAGAGATGACCTTGAGGATGAGAACCTTGAAGAACTAAGGATATCAATTTTAGAGTACAGGGTCTGTCAAGGAGAAGAGGTCCCTGAGAATCTTACACATTTTTTTGCGTGGGCGGGGAGGGGGGCTCTGTAGAGCCTAACTGCAGGATTCAGAATAGAGTAGGCAAGTATTAGCCAGGAATGAATCCCATCTTTAAAACATGACAGTTACTGATTGAATGAGGTGATCTAGAGTTGCAAAGCTCGTGCCATCTGCCACCCTTAATGATTATAGTAGCATCCAGGCCTCAAATGGTATCTATAATGCACCATGTACAATTCCCAGAACTCAGCAAGACATGAGCAGGTAAATAAGCAAATAACAGTGTCATTGAAATCCATGAGGAATCACAGCTCACCGAAGTGCCTCTTACTGGGAATTCTGGGAAATGTAACCCCCAGCATCTCCTCTATGATGCGGGGTGGGGTGGGGGGGTGCTGAGAAGAAAACAGTGGTAATGGAGAGCTGACAGTGACCCTGCAGCACAGTAGGACAGAGATTTGAACGATATGATTGATAAACTTCACTTAACACATACAGACTGCTGTACCTAACAAAAGAATTTATATTTTAAAAATCAATTTGTAAGAATTGTATATGTGAGCCATAAATGAAGTCTCAAGCAATTTTAAAGAACTGAAATCATATGAGTAAGTTCTCTATCTAGAGAGAAATTAAGCTAAAAATAAGACAATTAGTAAATAACTATATATTTATAAAAAATAATTAGAAAATGAGTATTAGCAATATTGCCAGACATAAAGTCACTATATAAAATTTAGATGTATTTCTCCATGCAGAAGTCAGAAAAATAAATTTAAAATGATTCTATTCACCACAGCAATACACACATATACTAACGTATATGTGAGTAAAGCTAATAAATGTCAGAAGTCTAAGAAAACTTAAAACGATTTTTAAGAGGTATTGATAAGGTGTGAATAAATCAAGGAATATTCCATTTGCAAGATATTTCAAAGATACCAATTCTTATATTACTCTTCACATTTAATGCAATTCCAATAAAAGTTTCAACAGGTTTGTGTGCGTGTGTGTGTGTGTGTACATGTGTAAATTAAAACTGTGAGTCTTAAATTTATACAAAAATGCAAAGGGTTTAGAATAGTCAAATCATTCATGAAAAGGATAAATATTATTGAACTGGGATAAAGGACTATGTTATTAATAAAAGATAAGAAAATTTGAGTGTATACAAAATATGAAACTGGAGTACTACCTTACATCACATATAAATATAAATACCAAGTGTGCTATAGAATGAATTATAAAAGCCAAAATAAAAAAATAATAATAAATAAAATAAAAGCCAAAATAAATTAATATAGAATACATACATACATACATATAGATTCTAGAATGTACTATTGGAAAATATGTTCATGATTTTGTGGTATCGAACAATTAATTATGACATAAAAATCCTTGAAAATAAAGAAAAATATTGACAGGTTGCACTACATGAAAATTAAAAACCATTAAATTAGAGAAAAAGCAAACCCAGTAGTGAGAAAAGACTCTTGCAACACATGTAACCAACAAAGGGAGCATAGTCACTGCATATGAATGAGTCAAAAATAACTCATTAATATCAATAAGAAAATGATGAACAATCTATCAGGAACAAATTGTCAAAGCCATAGTTAAGTATTATATTTTATAAAACAGCCCAACTGGCTCAAAAACACAGAAAAAGATGCTTAAAAGTCACTTATGATCAGAGAAATGCCAATTGATATCACAATGAAATACCACTACATACGTACCAAACTGATAAAATGGAAAAAAAGGGTAGTATCAAGTATTAGAAAGAGTAAGGAACAATAGGTCCACTTAAACAGTGTCAGACTATTAATCATACAACCACTAATATAGCCATATATTATGACTCAGTAATTCCATTCCTAGGTCTATTTCCAATAAAACTGTGTACACAAAAATGTTTAAGAGTGTTCTAAGCACTATTATTCTGAATGAATACACTAGAAATAACCCAAACGTTCATCAATACTAGAATAAATACTGTTTAGCATATTCATAAAATGAAATCTACCCAACGATGAAAATAAATGAAATACAGCTTCATGTCACAACATGGATGGATTTTTACAAGCACAGTGCTAAGTAAAAGAACACACAAAATAGCATAATTCATGATTCTCAACTGAAAGCAAAAGCAGGCTCATCTTTAGTTTATGATTATTAGGTAGGATATTAACTAATTAATAATTAGTTAGGACATTGGTCATCTTGGGTAGGAGAGAGAGGATAATGATTGGTCAGGGTCAAGAGGTGAATTGTGATATGCTGATAACATTCTCTTTCTAGACTTGGGTGGTAGTTGCACATACATTCAGCTTTTGATCTTACAATGAGTTTTACATTTATTTTTTGTACATTTTGCTATACATGTGTTCTACTTTAATTTATAGAGTTACAAAATTTATAAACATTGTAGTGTTTATAAAGTTGCCATCCAACTTTAGGTATATGTCAAAGAAAACAGGGAAATTGTGGCTAATGTAGAGGGGAGTTTCTTTCCCTTTTGCACTGGAACACAAAGGTTATTACAACAAGTAATTATAGAGATAGAGATGTAATCCAATAGATGATATATAATTAAGGATTGACTAGGATCTGAAAAAAAAAAGAGAAAGGAAAGTTTCTTTGGGAAATCAACAGATACAGGCAGTCAGATATTGATACACAGAAAAACATCCAAGTTCAACATCACCAATAATGATGACCTTTTTAGTGTGTAAGACAGAGTTGTGGAATTTCTAAGTGAGCATACACAAATAGCATGAGAAGATGACAAGAAAAGCAAGAAAGGAAGCAAACAAGCAGGTAAGTGATTATACATTTGTTGGTGTTCCACATGACACCTAAGCATGTAGCAGATTAACTTGCTTTTTATTCACTGCTTTCCAGTAAAACTACTACAATGGGTAGACTTTCAAAATGTCATTAAAAAGAAAACTATGGAAAATGATTCACTTACATATAAAAAGAGCAAATATTGCTTATTAGTATATTTAAAAGGGAAAAACTTTACTAGAAAGATGTGGGATTTGCAGTCAGATAAATCCAAATTTATCTGACTTTTACAGTTATGTGATCTTGGTCATGTTTCAATAGATTTGAGCCCCAATTTCTTTAACTGTAAAAATACCATGTTATTTCACATAGATGTTGTCAGAAATTAATATAAACATCTAAGAATTAGTTTAGTGCCAAGCACTTAGTAATATATAATACATACTATTTCAAGTGGTTGTAATTATTTTTGGTAAGATAATCAGAGGTTACTCTTATTGCCTGGATCATCAAATTCTTTTAGGTGACACTTGTCTTAATATAGTGATAAAGTGGAGATCCCTATTTATAGTTCCTAATCTTCCTCTACATGGTAACTACATGTAATCACAATTTCTCTAAATGCAACCACAACCCTTGAAACATCTTCATCTTGGTCTTCTGGATGTCTATGCCAAGAAAGATATAGTTACTACTCCTCCTTCACCAGCATTCTCTCAGTTCTCTTCCTAATTACTTCTTCCACTCTGGGTAATTGATATAAAAAATAATCTTGCCCTTTGTTAGGTATTAGTCTAACCCTTCTTTATAGGAATGTATACCTTTATGTTAATAAAGGAGCCATCTTTCACATGGAATAACCTCCCAACATTCAAGAAGAGTAGACCCACGAAAATGACTTTGTGGCTGACCTCTGCTAACCTCTCTAGTTTCATTTTAAGCTACTCTTTCTCACTATGCTTTGATATAAGACATCCAGGAAACTAAGAGCAAATTTTTTTTAAGTTTACCAACTAAGCTCTGGACTCCAGGAGATAACTTTACCAAGACCAGGAAAAAGACTAGGGGAAAGCATGCAAAAAGCGCAAGGGTGGGCTTCCCTGGTGGCGCAGTGGTTGAGAGTCCGCCTGCCGATGCAGGGGACACGGGTTCGTGACCCAGTCAGGGAGGATCCCACATGCCGTGAAGCAGCTGGGCCCGTGAGCCATGGCCGCTGAGCCTGCGTGTCCGGAGCCTGTGCTCTGCAACGGGAGAGGCCACAACAGTGAGAGGCCCGTGTACCGCAAAACAAACAAACAAACAAAAAAGTGCAAGGGTGAGAGAATCTGACATATTGGAGGACACAGTGAAGAGGAGAGTGGGTAGCAAGGTAAATAAACAGTGGAATGATGTGAAATAAATTTGGGAAAATAGGTTGGCAATTTATGCAAGCCTGGTAAATCATTAACATAAGTTTGAATTGTAATTTGATTGCAAAGAGAAGTCACTGAAAGATTTTAGGCAAGAATTAACTGGAGGTGATCTTTGTAGATCATGGATAAGAATATAGCAAGAACAGAAACGAGAAGAAACAGGAAATATCTAGAGTAGATCTGAAAAGATATGATCTTGTCTTGGAGTAGAAATGGAGAATAGCAGATGTGAGGTTGGAGGTAGAATCAGTAGGACTGGCTGAAAGACTGGAGGTGGAGAATGATGGCAGTGGAGATGAAAACTAAGAACCAGGGAGATGTCCAGATTTCTTTCCTAAAAGTGTAATAGCATGTGGTGTCATTTTATTAACATGGGGAAAAAACTAGGGGAAGACAGAACTTTTTTGCATTATCCTGACCCTCATTTTATCTATTTATCCTAATGAATTATTTTATGCCCATCATTACAAGATTGAAGGCAGGAATGAAGTTTGATATTCACCCCTTGACAATTTATTGGTGATTTTTAAAAGATAGAGTATTTCATAAAGTCAAGGTTGAGTTAAGATATTTTGTTTGAACCAAATGCAAACTGGAGAGCTATCTGGCTTAAGGAATTTCAGAATAGTGAAGTAAATCACAAGAATATCAGAATTTTTTCCCCTACGTTCTTCATAACTGACCATCTAAAATATATTTAAAGCAAAAACATTTATTTTCCTTCACATTTAAGTTGCATCAACTTTATAGTAGCTCTGAATGATAGAGCATTTCTCAATGGATCCCAACAGCCTCCTAAAATCATCCTTAAACTAAAAAGGTTTGATTTTATGAAGACTATATAATTCTATTTACATGATGAAATAAGCATATGCATTAAAAAAAGAACTGGAACAACTGTGTTATTGCCAATTCAATTCATCTATTGATATTTGTGCATGTAAACAGCTAAGATTCCTTCATATTTTTTAGGAGGGTGTATTAAAAAAAATCCTTACAAAAGTTATAATGATTAAGATTATAATGTTGCTTTTCAAGTTGTAATTTCAAAGGAAACAGTAACCTTTAGGCACATACATATCATGTTTTCTGTAGAGAACGTCAAGAAAAAAACTATTAATATAAAGTGAATTTTTTCTTTGAAATTCAAATAATGAACCATAGAACTGATGACAATTTAAATAAGGAGTTTTGATATATATTGAGGAACATTCAGTGTAACAAAGAAACCCATGAACCTTGACTGAATGCACTTGATCTATCTGGGTTTCAGTTCCCTAGTCTTTAACTTGGGAGAGACCGATTAATATCTTTCCAACTTTAAAATCCTATGTTGTTTCCTTGAAATTAGAAAATAATAAAGACTTTTAAAAAAACTTCTCTCATCTTAAATCTGTTAAAAATGTCTTCACTTTAAAAAATTTACTCCTTTTTATCTACTACCTCAGACCAAAAGAATAAAGGTGATAAAGATTATTTTATCTAATATGAGGCTTATTATAATATATAGTCAGTGTTATATTAAATTGGTCAGTTTATAGCAAGCATTTCATTGTCAATACTTGACAATGTTCCAGAATAATTTCCATTTTCAAGTATATTGTCTCACTGTTTTCAGAAATTAAGAAAAAGCAAGATGATATGTCCCAACTGTCAATTGAAAAATACACTCACTAAGCTTTTAAAATATATAATAAATATATTACATATGTAAAATATCTAGTAATATTGATACTAAATATATATTACATACAAAATATAATAAATATGTATGCTGCCGCCCCTAATATAAGCTGATAAAAGATGAACATACTATTAAGGCACAAGCAATCTCAATAAAATATACTTTAGAGAAGTTTAGGGAAATTTTTATAGATAGGACATGCTGTCAAATAAACTAGAAGCTTATTCTGAAGACTAGTTGACTCCAGTAAACCTTCCTAATAGAGTCTCTAGAAGATGTATGAATAATAGAAAATGTCAGTATATAAAGGAATGTTTCCCTTAGGGTCCATATTGTACATGTTTCTGGATTTTGACTTCATTTTATCACTCTACATAGTCATTCACTTCTCACCTGAGTCCCAGTGTTTTCCTTTCTAACTCGTTCATCAGATGGTTCCTGGCTTATGACAGCTGCCCAGGTAAAAATCAAATCTTATTCACATTTCTTCTACCTAACTCTTAGGTAAGTTCTTCTCAAATTTACCACAGGTAAGAGGGCTTTTTAAAGCATCCATCCCAAGAAATTCCTATTCAACAGGTTTGGTGTGAGACCAGAAAATGTTCATTTCTAACAAGCTCCCAAGTGATGCTGATCCTACAGCTCTGTGAACCACACTTTCAGTAGCACTGTCTTAGGTGATACAGATGGTCACCCAAATCTATTAGAAGTTCAAAATTTAGCCAAGCCTGCTTTCCTCCATCTCCAAAATATTAGCTACTCATTATATAAATTACAAGCATCATTTATTGTCTATTTTTTTGATAATCATGAAATAAATAGATTGAATAACTGCTGATTTCACTACGGAGGCACAATCTGTTTGGTCAAATCAAGCAACTTAACAATGTCCAACATTCTGACAGTTCCAACCAACTGCCCTTTCGTTAGATAAGAGTCATGAATTTTAAGAGAGTTTCCAAGAGTTGTTTTTTCTGACTGACTCTCACACTTTTACATATTGAACATAATAATTTTTTTTCTTTGTGTATAATTTGTGTGCTTGTTTTTGTTTTAGGCAAAACAGCAGAAGAATTTTCTTTGGAAGAGAAACAATTCCTCTTTGATGTTAATTAGCACAATTGAGGTGTTATGTCTCAGATCTTTTTTCTTTCATCTTCCTCCTAACCCCTGCCACTCTAGCTAAAGCATTTCTCTCTAAAATGAGAGACTAACAATCTAGGCTTCCTTCTAGTACCAAGGAAAAAATGTACATACTGATGTCCACGAATCTGTAACTTTGGAAACTGAAATTACCAGTTTAAAACACAAGTTAGCTTTGCTAGACAATCATGTTCATTACATTTATGAATACAGTACAGGGAAGATGCACAGGGGCTAGTGTCTCACCCTGGATTGCAATAAACTTCTCAAACAAACCCTTTCTAGACATTGCATTCTTAGAAACTAGACCTTTCCATGTTGTAACAGTCATGAAGGAGATTCATGCTCTAGCACTCTAAGGATAATAGAATATTGGTGACATTTGTCATAATGATGACATTATAACAGGCACAAAGGGAACTAAATAAGGCCTCTGCTGGGGAAAAAGAAAAGGACAAGATTTTTACCTATGATTAAATGCTACTATCAAACAGAGAAAGATGAATTATACACTAAAATAGCTTGTTTTACAAGAATATACTATCAGTAGAGTCAATCTGATATGACTTCAAAAAAAATGTCATTGATGTATGATACAAAGTATATTTCTAAAGAAATAAAGCATTATTACTGATTTTAATAGATTTGGTGATTTTGTTAAATGTTTGATTCATCCAGTGAAATAGGATTTTAGTAGGTAGTTTTCTTTTTTTTCCCTGTTTTTCAAAATATAAGCCTTTATTATAAAAATCACACTCAAAGTATAAAGCAGGGACAGGGAGTTATTGTTTCATGGGTACAGAGCTTCAGTTTAGAATAATGAACTTCTGGAGATGGGTAGTGGTGACGGTTGCACAACAATGTGAATGTACGTAGTGCCACTGAACTATATGCATAAACTGGTTAAAGTGGTAAATTCTGTGTTATGTATATTTTACCACAGTAAAAAAAAGTATAAAGAAGTTTAAAAAATCACATGATTTCACACATCTCTCTCAACATATGAACACACATATATAAAATTTGCAGTGACCTTCTCTCACTCAGTTACAGATATCTCTTTTAAACTCCAATAATCTTAAAGATGATCTTAAATGAAATAATTAAAGCAATAAGGATCATTCATATAAAACAATCATAGTCAAATCCTTCAGATCACCTGGTGCACCAGAGGGCTTTCAGGAAGTCCCCAGGCTCCGTGCTGTGTTCCCTTAAATGGGCTCAGGTACAAGAGGTATAGTATGCTGTTTATACAGGAAATTTCAAAGTCAGAAGGGAAAAGCTGTCTTTTATGAAAGTGAAGAGAAGAGAGACAAAGAAAGTAGGCACTGTAAATATTTTCAAGAGGTAAGAAAGCCAAAATCCATAGAAATCATGAAACTAAAAGATTCATGTCACTTTCATTAGTCTAACTTTTTGCAGCCCTAGAAAAGTCCAAGTGCACTGCAAAGAAATTGTTCGTAGCTCCATCTTTTTCTGCAAATGACTCGTGGGAGACCTAGGGGGTGAGAGAGCCATGCTTTTCTTTTACAATCAAATGGTAGTTTTCTAATTTTATATCAGAAAAATGATTTGTTAACTGAAAAATATCTCAAAAATATTTTTATGTATCTAGATATTACATGGGGCCCAGCAATAACTGGGTTACTTGTTTCCCCCAGATATAACAATATGATTTTATAGTGTGATATATGTTTTGCCTTAATTTTATTTTACTTTTGTAAAATACATAGGCATACATATGTTTATTTGAATGTCTTTGAGCCAGCATTAGCATGTATAATTTGTAGGATTTAGCATGTAGGATTTAGAAAAAATGGGGGTGGGGAGATTGTATAAAAGAAAGCATAAATGGAAAGAAAGAAAAACATTAAAATCTGTGACATACTTTTAAGCCAAATATGTGTACTCAGGCAAGTCCAACATTGTTTTGCATCTCTTAAAAATCCACTCAGGAATGTTTCTAATATGTTCAAGGTAGCCACTGTCACATAATCCTTTGAAGACAGTCTTCCTATCCTTAACTGTGCTATGCCCCTGGGAAAAGGCAATCATTGAAAAATAATTTAGAATAAGGGAAAAAGAAAACAAACAAACAAAAGACCTAGATATGATTCCAGAATCCACCCATTACTGACTATGGAAATTTGAGGAAACTATTCAACTTCCCAAAGCTTCAGTTTCCGCCTCATGAACCACACATGCTTTCCTGCATTCTTTTTTTGGTCACTTTATATTTTATGTAGCACTGGCAAAATTATTTTTTAAAGTGTCTAGTTCTAGCATTAAAAAGGGAACAGTAGGGCTTCCCTGGTGGCGCAGTGGTTGAGAGTCCGCCTGCAGATGCAGGGGACACGGGTTCGTGCCCCGGTCCGGGAAGATCCCACATGCCGCGGAGCGGCTGTGCCCGTGAGCCATGGCCGCTGAGCCGGCGCGTCCGGAGCCTGTGCTCCGCAACGCGAGAGGCCACAACGGTGAGAGGCCCGCGTACGGCAAAAAAAAAAAAGGAACAGTACAGGAAGCTACCGAGTGAGGATACACAGAAACATGCTATTTAAAAGGTCAAACTTAAGATGTTAGTTTGAAAAGAAGAGTGAATACAAAGTTTTCAATGGCTTCAAGAGGTTTTTGTTAAAGGTATCTATGGGTCAACTTTCTACCTATTATGAAGATCCATTTCAACGGTAAAGAACTCCACCTCCTACCCAGGGAATTGGGAATTAGGAAGACTTTTATTTACATATCTTCTTGTACCGCTTCAAAAAAAGACAGTTGTGCAGCTGTCCAGACCACTCTCCCCGCTCTTTCTGTGTGAGTGCGTGTGTGTATGTGTGTGTGAGTGCACGTGTGAATCAGAAAAGTTGACCAATCAACTGATATTCTCATACATTGGGTGACCTTTCCTCCTCTAATCAGATATTGGGTCAACTTTCCTCAGATACAGAGAGTAGACATGAACATACATAAGGGATGTTATTTTTCTCTTAAATGTATCTATATAGTACTTAGTAGGGGAGATATATTCATTCTTCATTGTATTAAGCAATCTTTTTAAAGTGCTTGTTGTTTGCCAGACAGTAAAGATATAAAGATTATTAAGGCACGCTCTCTATATTTCAGGAAAATACAGTATACAAGAGTGTGGAATGTTTTTAACAAAGTTTTCATGGTAAAGTTTAGACAATTTCTTTAACGTATTAGCAATTGTTTCACTGATACTGTTGAACAAGTAATTTAGGTCTTTTCCACGTTTCTTCAAGAAGAATAAATTAAATTTCTGATTGACAAACCATAGATTTTGATTTAACTTCTTTTTAAAAGTCTCATAAAAATTTATGTTAACAATATCAGTTTTGATTAAATTCTAACTATACATACTTATGCGTTAACATTAAGGGAAAATACTTTTGAAAACAGTTTTATGAATTATTTTTTAAAGTGATTGAAACACTGATGTCCATCCATGACTAATGAGAACTGATTTTGAAGCTTCAAGGTTATAAACTGTCCTGACCCTGGTCTGTATATGATTTATCTAGCAAAACTCAGCTACTGTAGTTAAAATGCCTAAGCTGTTCTTTCTCCTAAGGGCAGAGAGATGTCTGATTAAAATACTACTCCCTTCTGCCCATTCCTGCCTTTCAAGGAGAATGAACACCTGTTGTATCCACCTACTCCCTTCAGAAAACCCGTCTGCATTTGGCCACTAACTTAACCTCTTATTTAACACTACATTCAAGCCATGTTCTGATTTGATATTTCTGACAACCCAAGGGAGAACTTTATAACTTTTTTTTTTTTGCCAATGCCAATTCCAAGTGAAGATAAAAACTTCTGCAAACAGCAGCCCTGCTTCCATTATTGCTTTTCTTCTCATCAGAATAGAAAAATAAGAGCTTCCCCTTTATATACTGCACTTAATGTTAAATTCTTTCTGCCACCAATATGAAGATTTCCATATATTGTTTAAATATATACATATATTTTTTGAATAGAATTAGTACCTATTTTTTATTTTTAAGCAAACCACAAAAATCAATATATGATGGCAGGAATTTTGCTATGTTCTTAAAATCATTAGCTAACTTCTTTCACTTCATGAATATTTAGTAACTGGATACAATGTGCCAGGAATTCTTCTAGTCATCTGGGTACATCTGTGTATAAAAGAGAATAGATTCCTATCTTCATGGAGTTTATATTTTAGCAAGGAGAGATAGACAATAAAAATTGACATAGCAAATGAATTTTCTACTATTTATAAGTATGAGGACTAAAAAAAGCTTATCAGTATACATGAGTCAAGAGTGTCAGGGGCTGGGAGGCACAGATTGTAATATTAAGTAGGATGATCTGGCAATTCTCCTTAAAATGATAAGATATGAGCAAAGATTTAAGAAGGTTAGTGGTTTAGTATATGGATTTCTGGATTCATTCCAAAAGAAATAAATAGCAAATATACAATCTTTATAGTGGAACAAAAGAGGCCACTGTGGCTGGAATATCTTGGTTGGGGAGAAGGGATAGGAAGACAAGAAAATGAAGTCAGAGAGTTAAGGCGGAGTTGGAGGGGTAAGGTTATATGGGGCTTTATAGAAGGCATAAGGGCTGTGACTTTTACTCTGAATGAACTAGGAAGTTATCACAGTTCAGAGGTAACATGATCTGATTGAGGCTTAGACAGACCCCTCCCCCTCTAGTGGCTTCTGTATACGAATTAATTGTACTGGGCTAAGAGTAGAAGCAGAAAGGCCAGTTAGGTACCTATTGAAGTAATCCCAGTAAGAGATGATGGAGACTTGTTTGAGGGAGGTACCAGCAGATCAAGTGAGAAGCTGCCAGATTCTAGAGGAGCCAACATTGCAGGGGGTGGGAGAGGGGGGTCAAGAAGGACCCCAGAAATTCTGGTGCTAACCAACTGAAAGGATGCACTTAGGAGTAAGTGGATTTGGGAGGAGGAAAAACAAGGGTCAGTTTTGCACATATTCTGTTTGAGAATTTCAGTAGACCTCCAAGTAAAGAAGTTAGCAACAAAACTAATAAACAAGTTTGAAGCTCAAAAGGAATATCAAACTAAATATATAAATTGGGGACCATTAGCAACTATGTGGTATTTAAAGTCATGGGACTACATGAACTCACCAAGGGAGGGAGGCCAGTTCAAGAAGAGAAAAAGATCAAATTCTGAACCTTCAGACGTTCTACCAGTTAGAGATTGGGAATATTAGGATAAACAGCCAGGATTAATAGGGAACACCTGTGAAGTAGAGCAGCGGCAACAGATAGTAGTACCTTGGAGGAGAAGTGAAGAAATATATCAAAGAGGAGAGACTAAGCATCTGTATGAAGTACTGCTAATAGATCCAGTAAAATGAGGGCTGTGAACTAATAATTGGATTTAAGAGTATGGACATCACTGGTGAACTGGACAAGAGTAGCAATATAGGAGGTATGAAAACAGAAGCCAGACTATAGAAGGGTCTATGAAAAAAGTGGAAAGGGAGAAATTTAATATATTCAACTCTTCCAAGGAGATTCATTACACAAGAGAGTAATCCTTCAAGGTAAAAGCCATTAGCATTTTATAGATTAGAAAAACAAAAGTGATAGAATACACAAATGGTCTCAAGTCAAACAGCTTGCAAGGGATAGAAACTGAATTCAAATTCAGACCTGCCTGACTCTTTCTGTTGTACCCTACTGTTTTCCCAAGTAGCCAGAGATTGAAGAGTGATCGATTAATACTTGTTTTATGTGATTTTGTGAGATTTAAGTGATTTATTTATATAAGTTGTATAGCACAAAATCTAGCATGTTATAGGTGAAAAATACATGTTTCTCCTCCTTATGTTCCCTACTCCCATTTACTGCCTGAAATATATAGCGTTGTTGGTAAATGTAAAGCAAGTATTTATTTATTGCTTATGAAACATGTGATAAAATCAAACATACTATAGCCTAAGAACGTATGAAGTTTTTAACTTACATTTCTTCTTATAATAGAGGGCAACAAGAAATGTAGAATTTATTTTTTTGTCACCAGAAAAAAAGGAATATTGAATCCTACCCAGCTGACTGATAATAAAAAGTATGCATGTATAGTTTGTAAGCTTACATTACTCTAAAAAATAGCCATTTATCTATGTAAGGAAGAAAGTTAGAATCTTTTATCAGCTTTTCCTCTAATATTCTTTAAAGTATATATTCTCTTGTAAACTTTTTAATTTAATAACAGCACGATTTTGAAAATGAACAGCATGTGGTATGGGAATTAACATTATGTAGATAATTACTTCAGCTACTGAACAGAAGAAACAAAACAAAATGAATCTAAATTTGTATAAATTGATATTTAAGGATTAGAGATCACATCACACATGGATGTTTATTTACATTCCAACTCCCTAGAAAAAATTACTTTGAAAATGCATACATAGGATCAAAGTTTTAGGTGTGTTTGGGAAATAGTAACTGGTCTTGTTTTGTTCGAATTTAGACAAACAAATGAATTATATAGACAGATATAGTTGTAGATGTGGATATACGTATAGGTAAGAAAATAGTATTTTTGATATCGGAAGAGGCTTTAAGAATTTCAAGCTTTGCAGATCCTTTCCAACCCAGATTAGGAATGTTAAAATAGTGTTTCATTCAAAATTACATTCTACCTTAGAGGCAGAGATTGGAAAGAGACAATAAATATGAAAATTGTTATTTATTACAATAAATAAATTGCTCATGGGTGTTGGCGATTTGGGAAGCTTCCCTAAGCTACATTATCAGGAGATAACTCTGAGGGAATACTGACAAGTTTGATACACCAACTGACAAGAAAAAGGTAGTCATGAAGGTATTTTTGGACAGAGCTTTCACAGTAGGAGTACACTTAAAGAAAGTGTTAAGGCCTTGAAAAATATCAAAGCATGATTCTGAAATTTAAAAATCAGAAAAGAAGAGCTCTCTGTGCAAAACACAGTAAGGAAGTGAGAAAATCATGGGAAAGATCATTGGAGAGGTTAGCCAAACAGATTACACAGGATCTTGTATGGTAAGGAGTGTGGACTTCATTGAAATGGCCATGGGAGCCTTTAGAGAACTGATTGACAATGGTGGTGTGGAGTATGATCTTAGCAGAGAAGAGGAAAATACAAGAGCTAGATACAGCAATTATAACAGATGAAATAAATTCCATACTTCTTTTGTGAAATGTGGGGTTGTATAAAAGGGAAGAGTAAAAAATAATTTTCACTGACTGGGTAGACGTCAGTTTGAATAGATTGAGTTTGAGATACTGTCAGTAGAATTCCAGAAAGACACTGAAAATTGAGACTAAAGTTTACCCTGAAGAGAGAGCCAGCCATGCAGTTTGGGGCAACATCAGCCTTGAGAGGATCACTGAACATATTAGAAAGACTGGCCTTTCCCTAGTCACAAGGGTTTGGGGACTTTGTAGAACACTTCTCTTCTATAATGCAAAGCCTCTAAATGAGAAGAAGCTGGAATGGGAAAGAGAAAGGTTTAGAATCTAAAAGGAAGAAGTAACGAGGGAGACAGACTCAACTCTCTTTCCCCTATTACCAATCAATGCTACTTTCTTTTCTGGGAAGCTTCAGCACCAATATTATGTTCCTGTAATATAAGTGGTGTATTTATTAACACGACTTAATTTTTAGAAGGTGTACATGAAAATGTGCATACTGTGCTCGATGAAGTTATAATTCAATTGTAAAACAAAAACAATGGACTTCTTGCTTCTATTTAAAAATTCACAACTACACAATATTTCAGAGAAAAGTTGTACAACTTCAGTCCTTAATGGGACTTATACTCTCTCACTCTACATGGCCTTTCTTAGCAAGCTTCTCTCCCTGCCAAACCCCTGTGACTGATAACTCTCTCCATCCCTCCCTCCCAACCTTACCATATTTTTTTATCATCTTCTCTTCTTTTGTCCCCTGTTATATTTCTACTTCACTATAGATAAATTCAGACTTTTTTGGACTCTTTGAATTTTTCAATCTATATTGAGATCAATCCAACAGAAGACTAGCAGAAAAGCTGATCAAACAAATGCTCTTCCATAGAAGGGGTGTGTGTGTTTGCGTGTTGTTGTTGCTGGGGAGAAGGAGGTACAAATACTTCTACAATAATTATTTTTGTCCCTGAGAGATGAGATATCATCTTTGGAATTTTAAAAATACATACAAAATGTGTGAAGAATCTTCTCACAAAAGACACATGCTCTGAAATCATGAAGTAGTTAAATTTTCCATTTGACGTTTTAAATTCTAAATCTTTTTTCTTATTTATTTTTTTAACATCTTTATTGGAGTATAGTAAGTATTCTAAACTTAACCAGTAATCAGAAACTCACATGCTTTCAAAAAAGAAGCATATAAAAACAATTAATTTGTCTCCGTCTTAATTAAATGATGAAGCAATTCAACCAACTCAGCTTTTAAATTTAATCATAATTAATCTAAATAGGTACAGAATGCTGTACTACAGTTGCTCAATAAAAGACTGCAGGCATCTGGCAGGAACATTTCAACTCTATAGGTTGCTTCATTTATTCAGAAAGTGATAACAAGGCAGAAAATCATTAAGAAGTTTTTTGCTGAGATGACAGTGCATTATTCAAAGTCTGTCTTTAGATATACTAAAGGATATAAACCTCATACATATTTAGAGTCTGTTTACAAGAGTTCTTAGACCTGATAGCAAAAGCATGAACCACAAAAACAAAAAATTGATATCAGACCTCATAAAATTAAAAAATTTGCCTTGCAAAAGGCTATGTAAAAGAATGATATAATTAAATCTGTAATGAAGACTTATTAAATTTTTTACATATTGCCAATCACCTATTTAATTTAATGTTATCTTATATGGATATAAAGGTCCAACATAATAACTGTGCTGTACCTAGACCAATTTGAAATAAAATGTGATGAGTAATCTGGTAGTTTTCATCAGATTAATTGGTTCAATTTGCATAGTCTACCATTACTGAAAGCAGAAGTTCTCAATTTAGTTTTTAAAAAATCATTTAATCCCCCACCTCCAAAATAGCAATTATCTTCTGCAAAAGACATATTGTCATAAAGGTGAATAAAGGCATTGTCCTATATAGACTACTAGATGGTAATCTGGATGGATAAGAGAGAGAGAGAGAGAGGAGAAAGGGAGAGAGAGATGTAAGGAAACCTGTTTATAAGTACAACACAGGCATAGGGTCTGGGTAAACATAAATAAGTACCTGATTTGAGTAGTAGCAGGGTGACTGAAAAAGAGATGACAGATATAAGAGAAAACATTTACAGAAATTGTTCATTATTCTATTTACTGTTCTTCATCTATTATGTTGCTTTTTAAAAATAGTAGAATAATGCAAAGCTTTTGGTGATATGCTGCCAAGCTGTAAGGTAGGTTGAAAAAATAAGACAAAAGTTAAAGTATAACGGTGAAAGGCTATGTTTGACAATTTGAACATCATCAACTAGAAGCATATTATCTGAGCAACAGAATTCTTTGTGACTATGTATCTCAAAATGAAAAAGAGAAATTGTGTCTAATGAATATTCCAAATTACTACATATATTTTCATAGATGTGGATGAGTTAACACTGATATTAGTAGAATAGCTTTTGAATATCTACATTTTTCTTTTAAATACAAGCAAAATTAACATTAACGCATGATGAACCTTTGAATTTACTTTTACTCAACAATGAATTACACATATAATCAAAGAACTTTTCAACAACTGGTTCTGGAGATTGTACATAGGTGAAAAACACAAAACAAAACTAAACTAAACTAAGTGAATCACAGACCTACATGTGAACCATAAGTTATAAATATTCTTTTACTTCCAAGGAGATATTGACTGATAATGAACAAATGGTTTCCTCATTGATGGGCCCTTGCATAGTAATAATTTCCTGTACTATCATACCTACTGAAAACATAGAGCTACCTCAAGTTTAGCAGAAGGAAGTACCTTTGGGAAAATGTAGAATTTCTTGCAGTGAATGGATGTTCTTCTGCAATGGATAAACAGATTAAATCTTCCACTTATACAAAATAATGAGTTAGTTTGTAATTTTAAAAAATGTTTTCTACTCATGTATTTATATTATTTCTTAAGTGTATAGACAAAAGTGAATTGGTGGGCTTCCCTGGTGGCACAGTGGTTGCGAGTCCGCCTGCCGATGCAGGGGACATGGGTTCGTGCCCCGGTCCGGGAGGATCCCACATGCCGCGGAGCGACTGGGCCCGTGAGCCATGGCCGCTGAGCGGGCACGTCCGGAGCCTGTGCTCCGCAACGGGAGAGGCCACGGCGGTGAGAGGCCCGCGTACCGCAAAAAAAAAAAAAAAAAAAAAAAAGTGAATTGGTAAGTTTAATTTGGACATATTGAATGGGAACATATTGAATGGTCAGTTGAAAGGACAGGTCTGAAACTCAGAAGAAATATGGTGCCAGAAGAAGAAAGTTGATGCTAATATAAATTATCAGTATGCAGATGGCATTACAAGATGCAATGGGTAAGTAAGATCATCCTACATGAGACACAAGAATGGGCTCAAAAGGTCCCGATTAAGAATGCAACCATATACAGTGATATGCATTATTATAATATATTGCACTCAGAACTACAAAATGTATCATTCCATTGAGAAATCATATTCAGAAATTAAATCATTTAAAGGCTTAACCACTTGGAACATTTCAGCATTTCACTGAATTGGTACTAACTTATCTACAATTGAATATTTGATTGGATTAGATTTAAAGGAATTAATGATCATGCTTGCATTGGTAAAAGAGGGACTGCTAATTTTTGACAAGTAGAGGCAAAACAGTTACTTAAATTACTGCCGATAGCCACTTATAATCAAGTGCTTATAAATGACAAGGCTTTGAGGAACACTTAGTACCATAAGGAGTATAACAGGGCTGGCTAGTTACATCTAAGTACACTGAAGAACTTGAGGAAAGAAAATGATGTGCTCAGGGCTTTAAATCTCAGCTTGATGTCTAAGTGAGTGACCAGGAAGCTTCTATGACTGCCCTAAAAGGAACATATCTGTAACTCTAAGACTGAGATTTCTGAAAACCAAACTAAAAGCCTAACATTGCAGATGGCTGAATTTTAATTCAAAATTTAATTTCCAACTCTCAGCCTCTCTTTTTGTTAAAATTAGGGCATTGACTGGGAAGGTAAAGATCCCCGAAAATTGAGGTAGGGGACACACTGGCCGATTCTTATAAAGCTGGAGAACTCAAGCTTTCAATACTGCTAAGCCTCCTCTGCAACCCTCTTCTCTATTTGAAGAGGTGAGTCTCCTCTTGCTTGAAGAAATTTAACAGCCCCCATGAGGAAGTTGCCTTGTAAGGTACTCCTGATCCTCTGTAGATTCTGCCCTCATCACCTCTATTTGCTACTAGATCCAAAAACAGACTCAGATCCCAGCAGGCCCCAAAAGATGAGGTTCAAACATAACCTATGAGAGAGTATTGATAATCAAGAAAATGACTGCATAATTTTGTTAATTAAGATATAATCCTTGGGAACAGGTGTGGGGATGTTTTCAAAGAGTGGGAGACCAGGTTGGAATCATGCAATGCCGACTCAAGAAAAAATTATTAACATGGCTCATCTGCAGAGATCCTAGATTTATTGTGTGACATTGAGTGGCTAGTAGTGACTTTAAAATTTGCTTTGTTGGCTGATTAAACACCAGATGTATATGTCGTCTCTACTAAATAAAGTAAAAATTTGGTCCTCCCCCAAATTTGTTATACTATAGAAGTAGGTATCCAAAATTTTACAGATACTGAAATGCTTGAGTGGATTTATCACGTAATATCTGTTCACTTATACCTTTACTATGTTTCCTAGAAGAGTCAAGAGGAAGCAATATCATGAGAAATAAATGTATGTGGGTAGTTCTGGCATCCTCAATGAGATCTTGTAACCCTTCACAATAGGTCAAGAATAACAGGGCAAACTCCTCCAGAGAATTCTTCAGGTGTGAAATTTTGAGCCATGTCCAACACACAACAAACCCTGGCCAACTTGAGGCCCTTTCTGAGAGCAAAGGGAATATGAAATGATAGTGTAAGAAAGTAGATGTAAATACCAGCTATGATCACATGATCATTTGCAAATTGAGGACTATTAAGAGTTTGAGTATTTTCCCTTTAGCTTATAGTTTTATGTATGTATCAATTATTACCAATTTTGTTTCCTTCCCATCTCCCACGCCCCTACCATTTAACATGATATGTGTTCATTGTTTTGGACCTTACATTTCATTATGTAAGTTATAAGATATGAAAGCAGGAGTTTGGCACAGTTAAAAAAGAAATGAACAGTACCCAAGGATGAACACAAAGGGTTGTATCCTCTTTTGATGAATGGATTAGCATGTGCAAGGGATATATGTATCCTATTAGGCAGGAGAATGAATTTGCTATTGTCTTTATTTGCAATCTATTCTAGTTAAGAGAGATGAGAATGAATGCCAAGTTGATAAGATATAGAGTGTGACTTCGTACTGTGGCAATTTAGGAAAGCTGGAATTACGTTTCCCGGAATCTCTTCCTATATACATATTTCACAAGAGAAATTAATTTTTGTGAGATATGGAAGTGAAGCAGCAGCCATATTTTTATCCTCTAAAAGTTGGTACAGGGCACCAGGCACTGTAGCAGTTCATGAACATAATTGTTGGTCTTCTAGCAAACTTTATTGGTGTGGAGCAGCATCAGACCTGCAACTTCTCCAGCTCCTGCTGAATCTCTTTCCTTCAGCTTTCCTGAGTCTTTAGTCAAGTGCATGTGCATCTCCGTGGTGAAGAGCACTGGCTTCTCTATCAGAGGCTGGAAGTGGTGAAAAACAGATGCAAGTTCTGGTTTGCTCTCCTAAGTTCCACCTGTATTCATAGATTCCAATTTGTTCATGCTCTTGTCCACATTAGTTTTCTTACTCCATTGCTAAACTGACTAATGTATTTGACCAAATTTGACCAAATAAATAACACTGACAACATCCATGCACAGATTCCCTCACCAATTTCACAACTATGTAAGGGCTAATTCTTATAATATCTATATCATTTATAGTGTCTGTTTCTCTTAATGAACCCTAACTAAGCTAGTTAGTTAGTTAGTTAGATAATAGACAGAGAATGAAAATAATGACACTGGAAGAAGTTGTACCAGAAAGTGATATTTCAATTCTGCATTGGTCTATATTACCTGAAAGAATGTAGTTTATGTTAAGTTCCAAAATTTGAGTACAGAAGCAAGCAAACAAACAGACTAAAATGAGATGGGGAAAATAAATAATAAAAATAAGAGAGGGCACATATTTTTCTAGGGTGTCTTTGTAAAACAAATTAAAAATACAAAAATGCCCTCAAACCATCTAACGACAAAAAAACCTCATGATTTAACAGCTGCATGACTCATTATTTAAATGGTATATCAAAAAAAGTTACTCTAAAGTAACAGCAAATTTGAAATGATTTAATCTAAAGTCCATAAAGCATAAATTTCTGCTTTAATAAATTATAGAGCAGCCTGCATTTAAAAAAGGACTAAAGGGCTTCCCTGGTGGCGCAGTGGTTGAGAGCCCGCCTGCCGATGCAGGGGACACGGGTTTGTGCCCCGGTTCGGGAAGATCCCATGTGCCGCGGAGCGGCTGGGCCTGTGAGCCATGGCCGCTGAGCTTGCGCGTCCAGAGCCTGTGCTCCGCAACAGGAGAGGCCACAACAGTGAGAGGCCCGCATACTGCAAAATAAAATAAAATAAAATAAAAAAGGACTAAAGAGCAAAATAAAATAATGACTACATTGTTGTACTTTAAAAAAATTTTTTTTTTGGTCAGCACAATTGCAATCATTATTCATGGAGTGTTTGCCTTGCACCAGGAACTACACTAATTATTTTATGTTCATTAATTTTGTTGTCACAATGCCTTATAAGTGTTATTTTTATCCTAGTTTATAAATGGAGAAAAAAAGCACAGGGAGATTAAATAATCTGCCTGAAGAAATACATCTAGTAAATAAGAGAACCAGAAGATGAACTTAGGTTATCTGACCTCAGAGGGTAGATGTTAACTTCTTTGACAGCCATCTTTGAAATTCTCATTAATGTATTCTTTTAAGATAAAACCTTATAGAATAAAAGTAATAATAATTTGAGAAACGCCAAAATATGAATCAACCCTAACAAAATGTTAGAGTAATTTTTCCAATCTGAGGAAACATTTTTCATTATTAGGTTACCTGAGGAGAAAAGGTTGAGGAAATGGAAAGAAGGGTCAGATGAGGAGGGAAGGCTACATGTCTATACCTGTGTATAAATATATATACATATATATGCATACCAATATACACATATATATGTGTATATATGTATAAAACAAGTTAGGTAGAATAAGATAGTTGATAATGAAACACTGAAGCACTTTCAAATATTTTCAACAATTTTAGATTATTTTTCTGACATCTGCAGCTCTATTACTAAATGCATATTTATACTTCTATATGTTGTTTCAATTATAGATGTTGTGTATAAATCTCCTACTATAGAAAATATTTTAGACCTCATCTGCTGCATCAAATAAAAATATTTTCCCTTACCTCATTCTCTCTATGAACTTTAATCACAGCTTTTTGTTAAATAAATACGATTTACATTATCATGAATATATAAACATTGGTCACATGTGGTTCCTGTAATGTCTTATATTCACATAATTTGGGGGGGAGTTAACTATTGGTATTATCTGGGGATAACAATTACCATGTTATTTGTTTTTCTTTTTTTTTCTATTTCCATCACTAGTTCTTCCTCAGACCCTAATACTATATTTGGTCTAGTCAACCACATTTAATCTACAATTTAAAAATTTTTTTAATTTGGAATCCTCTCTCATGAATCTCTCCCTCTTCCTCCTCCTGGGTTGTTTGATGACTAGCATGGAAAGAAAGCTGATTGGAAGGGGGTACATTTGAACTCATGCTTTATCAAGGGGTGATACAACAATAAATTGGTCACTTCATTGGAAGTCCCTCAAAATTCAGGGAGTATTTTGAGCCTGCTGCTGTTTCCAGGCAGTATTTCTTTTCTGACCTCAGCAGGAGGAAATATCACCAGAATACAAACATATTCTTTTTTAAGAGTTGACTGTGAATGCAGGCACTTAAGCAGTGGAGGTCTGTGTCTTACTGACCCTTCCACAATGTGCAACCCACACTTCTGATTTCAGCTTCAGGATCACACCTCACCACATTTAAATGTACCTGGTGCCTTCAATCCCCGAGCTTCTCCAGAGTTTTACACTGCAAGTTTAAAGTCAGTTTTCTGTGGGTTATTATGTCAGTTATTACTTTTCCATAGCTTTCCAGTTGACTTTTCTTCTATGAATCTCCCATTGTCCTGCTCTTGTGAGCATTACTTTTTTATTCCTTTATTTGCGTTATTAAATAATTATTCTAGAAGGAGAAGACTTAACTATGTGCATTATATAGTCACAGTTAACCGGAAGAATTTTTTTTGTTATTTTAAATTTAGCAGTCAATATATATTGTCTATACAGTTTGGTTGGTATGATTTGTAATAAAAATGATCAGAAATTAGAAATCCAAGCCAGAAAATTTCAACAAAAACCTTGACTGCAATCAAATTATGATGCCAATTTATCAACTTATCTGTTATTACCAAACAACTTATTTGTCTAATGTAATCTTACTATATCTGAGTTTAGTATATTATTATGAGGGAAAGTCAATCTGAATGATTAAGATGAGAAACACGATGTAAATTAAATCCAGGTTCCATAGTAATTTAGAAACTGTTTACATTACAAGAAACTATATGCAAACATGATACTAAGTCCATAGTTTTTGTGAATTGCTTTAATAAAGGGAATGTTGATTAATCATTAAGTTTTGAGATGAAACAAGAAATACTAGATACAAACTTCCAGCTTGGGAAAGAAATCATTTGGAATTAGATGAAAGGGTCAGGTTACATAGGATCCTATCTAGTGTTTAGGATTTGTTTTCTGTTTCTGGGGTAGGAGTTTGAGGATGGAAGTCTCAGCACATATTACTGAACACTCTTCTCTCCCAAATCCTTGACAGGGTAACTCAGCCATAAAAATTACCTTAACTAATTGTCTTTAGCCTACTTTAAAAAAGAAAAATCTCCCATGTATCTTTCATTTCTCATCAATTCTCCACTGCCCAACAGACTCTGACAGCCTGATCTTCACAGGCATTAAGGGTTCTCACACCAGCCAACATAAGCAGAAAAAGAAAGATCTCAATCTTTCTACTTCCTGTGTGACATAGGAAAGACCACGCTAAATAAATACAACCATGCTAAGCAAACACAAGAAAATTTTAAGCAAAATACATGCGAGCCCTTGAGAATATACAATTAGAGTAATTTCTAAGAAAGTACCAGAGAGGAAAATAGACACCCCAGGGGTACAATGGTCTGTTAGGCAGATAGGCAGCTCACAGTCAGGGGTAAATGAGGAAGCTGAAGTTCAGAACTCTGCTGGTGAGCAGAAGACTAAACCTATTCCCAAGGATAGGTTTGTGACGGACAAAAGGGCAGCAGATTTCTTTAGACTTCTCTGTTTAGAGTAAATCTAATGAAGCAGAAAGACCTGGGTCTGGCTGGGACTAACCTGGCTGGGACAGACAGTTTCAGATAACACAAGTATAGTTGGAAAAGGGATAGATGGACAAACAGTACTTGCTGAATAATTCAAAACTTAAATACTCCCATATTGTCTCAATTAAATACTGAATTTTAGGGCTTCCCTGGTGGCGCAGTGGTTGAGAGTCCGCCTGCTGATTCAGGGGACACGGGTTCGTGCCCCGGTCCGGGAAGATCCCACATGCCGTGGAGCGGCTGGGCCCGTGAGCCATGGCCGCTGAGCCTGCATGTCCGGAACCTGTGCTCCACAACGGGAGAGGCCACAACAGTGAGAGGCCCATGTACCACAAAAAAAAAACAAAAACAAAAACTGAATTTTATTAATATGACTTACAGTATAATCAGGAAAAAAAGAAATGTCTACTATCTTATATAATGACATTTCTATTGTATATGGGCAATATCAAGTTTTAGAATAATGAAAGTGAGTTTCCCAGTATAATTTTTATGATATATAATTAGTATTCTATAATCTTTGTGTGAAATAAAAGGAATATGAATTACCGAATATAAAAGCAAGTGACAAAGAGAAAGACAAACTTTATGGGAGCACCACTGCAGTCTCTGAAGATAAGATTTTTGCAAGTACTAAGCTACAAGATTCTTAGGCACTCATGAATCTCAGGTCTGCAGTGTGGAACAATTGAAAACAGAAAGCCTATTTTTGCCTGGCTTTATTTACTGACAATTTGTAACACCCAGAATCCTGTGTAGTATTTGTGTATGATAAAAAGTAGACACTGGAAGTGAGGTAGTTCTTAATTAAGAGAGTACTACAGACAAATGTTAGCAAAATACAAGACATACAAACAACAACAACAAAAGTTATGAAAGCTCTCAGATGAAATAGCAGGTGATATTTTGCTGTCTGGGCTTATACTAGTGAGAGAGTCAATGTAGGACACCAGCAATCAGCAGCTCATAGGCAGACTTTAGCGTAACAGGCCGAGGTCAATCTTCAATATTTTTCTTAATTAGACTGAGTTCTCACGTGATAAAAATTGAATGTACAAATTGATGTTAAAAACTAAAATGTATAGACATTTAGTAAACTTTATTCAATCAATAAGTTTGAATTTTTTATTTGTTTTGTCTTGCTTTTCAGATGAAGTAGAATCTTGCTTAAGTTCCCAACTGCCTGGGTTTGAATCCTGACTCTATAATCTACTAGGTCCATGGATTTGGATAATTTACTTAACTTCTGTGTCTCAGTAAAAAGGCAATAATAGTGTGAACTATCTCATAAGGTTGCTATGAGGTAATCAACTCATAAATTAGTTAATTTGTATAAATTGCTTAGGATAGTGCCTGGCACAAGTAATCACCATGCAAGTGTATGCTATTATTTTTATCACTATTTTAAGAAATTTTATGAATCTTACTTTGTACCAGGCACTGTAGGAAACATTCTCAGCTCTTCCTAATACCCACTTCTTCCTCCCCCTGAGAAATAATATTGAATTCTGCACCTAACATAATAATCCAATTACTCTTGAAACAGAAAAATAAATGTTTAAAGCCATCAAAAATGACCAAGGTAAGTGTGTGATGTCACTATATAATAGCAAAAGTAAGACTATTGTTAAAATTCTCAAAATTGTCCAAAGTTAGGTTGACATTTAATTCCCTTTCATCCCTATTACTGTGTTTTGTACTTTTTGCTGGTATTATTATCTTCTAGGACCGATGCTCCGTGGTCCACGTGGGCTCCTTATATAGAGACAAAGGAAATAATCTAATTAATTAATTAGTATTAAGTGATTTATTGACTTTAGCTTGGTCTTCTCCTACAATATAATTAAGGAATTTTCAACTACGAGAAACATCCAATAGCATTCATTAAAGGATATTTTACAGTGTATTAGGCTGACCATTCCTAGTGCTCTTTGAAAGCAGACACACACCTATTTTTTGCTATTGTTGTGTGGCTAATCAATGTTCAGCAACCATTGATAAATGATCAATAAATGTTTCCTGTGGAACTGCACCTTTGTCTTAATATATGTCAATAATAGATATAGATTGTTGTAAAAACCAGGCATAGGCACATTTAAGTTAATCAAGAATAGTTTCCCATCTAAAGTTTCGGAAGCCCGAAACTGGTAAAATTTATAACCACTTATACAAGCTAAGAATGTCACTGTGTGATATCTGGCACAGAGAGAAACAGAATCAACGTGATTGTGTCATAACTTTGAATCATACCCTATGTGTTAGAGGGCATCTCAACATTATCTTTCAGAATTTTTTCTGAAAGTGTCAGTGCTATGTGTAATTTTTAAAGTTTAAATTTCACGGCACTGTAAATGGCCCTTTAAAAAATTACTATTGGGCTTCCCTGGTGGCGCAGTGGTTGAGAGTCCATCTGCCGATGCAGGGGACACGGGTTCGTGCCCCTGTCTGGGAAGATCCCACATGCTGCGGAGCGGCTAGGCCCGTGAGCCATGGCCGCTAAGCCTGCGCGTCCGGAGCCTATGCTCCGCAACGGGAGAGGCCACAACAGTGAGAGGCCCGCGTACCGAAAAAAAAAAAAAAAAAATTACTATTAAGGCTAAGAATTCAAATACTTTTACAGTAAATGTAGGAAAACGGTGTTCTTGCAATAAGAAAGGCAAATGCAGAACCACAATGCCACTTTTCAGCACATTACTAAAAACTCATAGAAATAAATATGTATTCTTGTGGTTCTGTTCTCCTGACAGAAAAAAAATGCCTAAATTCTACATCACAGCATCACTCCATAAAAGGGATATCAATCTCCACCCTCTGTTACTGCAC
The DNA here is from genome assembly GCF_949987515.2 of Delphinus delphis. Taxonomy (NCBI): domain Eukaryota; kingdom Metazoa; phylum Chordata; class Mammalia; order Artiodactyla; family Delphinidae; genus Delphinus; species Delphinus delphis. Next base: position 58,759,231 of record NC_082693.1, on the reverse strand, counting down.
CTTCAAAAATTCTGCTGACAAGAATATATTACATGATAGCACCAAATATCAGATAACAATCAGCCTACCTATCAGTCATGAAGTCTCACTGATATGCTTCTAAAACAGATTTTTTCAGGTCATTTTGCCAATAATATTATAAATTGAAATATTAATATGAGGGAAAAAGGTTCTATGCACAATAACCATTAGAATTGAATAAACATTTCATTATACACTTTAGGCTTCTTCTTGCAAAGAATTATGCAGTAAAAATACATTTGATAAAATATTCTAATCTTTCATTCTGTTTCCAGGCCAGTGGTAACTAGTCTTGTATATTTACTGATCGCAATAATAGGTCACAACATGTATTCCCATGCCACGTACTATCAGCAATCACTTAGAACAGCAGCCTCTTCAGTTGAGTAGATGAGACACAGCTGGCTTTGGAGACAGTAGCCAATGATCAGCACGTTTATTGGATCTTCCAGCAGGTAAGATCATTTTAAAAGTTGAACCTGCTGGGACTTGGTTTTCTGAAGAGTCTGTTGTTTTTGCAGTAGTGAATTTCACATTAGCACACAGTATCAAGAAATTCTGACACCTAGAGGGAGTTAAGTACTCACCAGTAGGGCTTATCGTCAGGGAGCTTGCACTTAACACTGGAGAAACAGAGACTGACAGCCATAATAATGCGGTTGCAGCAAACCAATCCTGGGAGCATATTTTCAGTATTTGGACTTATATGCATTTATTTATTGTATCAGAGTTGGGTGACAAGATAAAACATCTTCAAATACAACAAAGTGATAAATGAAGTAGATAGTGAAGAATAATGGAGAAAAAGAATAATGAACTAATCAGTGCTTCTTCTCAAATTTCTTAAGCAACATTGAGTCTGGCTGAGAAACAGCATTTTATAATTATGGTAGCCATTGGCTACATATTACTTAGTGTCACATGTATTATTTCTAATCCTCACAAGACTCTATCAAGGTAGTTATACTTTATTTTAGATATGGGAAAAATAAGTCTAAGTTAATTTAAATAACTTTCCCATAGCTAGTGTTTTTTAGGACATTATAAAATGGTTTTATGAAACAGAAAGTTCAACTACACCTGAATTAAACAATAAGGAATTTGTTGGCTCTAAAAGTGGAAGACCCAGACGCAGAGTTTGACCTAGAAAGTTAATAAGATAAAGACCTTATTTATTTTTATTTCTCCATTATGTCACCCGCAATTTTGTCTTGGTCCAAGGTTGCTGCTGCTGCAAATGTAAGACAGATCCCAGCAGCAACCCAGGTACATAGGCTTACTCATCATGTCCACAAGTAATGACAGAGAACCTTGATACAATCAACAAAGTTTTGAGCTTCGCATTAATTGGGGCTTTCTAAACAAATCTGTAAACACAATACTATGCACTAATTGTTAAGACAGCTCTACATGTCACACTGGCACAGGGAATGGGACTTAAGAACCTACTCCTAGACAAAGACTGAGAACTGAAGTAGAAAAATCTTGGTGTTTGTAAGAAATTCCCTAAGTGACAATGAGAAATGCCAATTAACATTAAGAGAAAAAACAAGAGCAGTAAACACTGAGGCTAAATACTGACATGAGCTAAATCATGCGAGGTCTCATAGGCCATATTAAAGATTTTAGGCTTTGCTCAAATTTAATGGGTAAGTATTCACAGATCCTACATAAAAAAAAAAACATATGATCTAAATTAGGTTTCAAAATGAGTAATCTGGCTTTTGTGGGGGAACATGATTTCCAGAGAATAAAAGCAGGAAGCCTTATTTGCAGTCTAGGAAACTGATGGTGGTCGCTGGGACCACAACTATATCAGTGCAGATAGAGATTAATAGATTGACTTGAGATATACTTTGTAGACAGAATCAACAGGACATGCAGATGCCTCTGTATATGTTGAATATCATGTATTTTAATTCAAAATAATTAGTGATACATTATTGGGTATCATATTTCCATCCGACAGTATGATGGGTTTCAAAAACTGTCTTCAAAGATAGATAAAAATACCCTTCAGATAACTTACGGTTAGGAAAATAGATAATTAATGAAAAACTATCTTTAATGTGGTCTGGTAAGAAATATAACTAATAGGTAAAAAAGAGTGCAATAGATACAAGTGGAAATAAAGAGAAGTAACAAACTTAGCCCTAACTGGCCTGAGGGTTTGAGGAAAAAAATATACTAGAAAAAAGAAAGTAACACATTATTTACCTAGTTAGAAACAATCATAGATTTCATGCTTATCATCAATGCAAGTCTGTCAAAGATATACTTCAGCAATATGAAATCTTGAATTCTAACAGATCTACTTTTTTAAACAAGGAACATAACCTTTAAGTCACTGTTCCACTTGATGGTCACAGTCCATTTGTATAAACAGACTTGTTTGACCATGGATATAAACACAAATTCCAAAATTGCTTTTCATACATTTCAGGCTGACATTTATTGAACACTAACTTGATGCCAAGGTAAGTCTATTTCAGCCTCAATAAAAACACAATTTATTGCAAACCATCTCTCAACCAGTCACTGTTAGGTGTTCAGCCAGTCATTCAACTAATATTTATAAAACACTTATTGTGTGGGTCAGGTACTTGTGACAACCACTGATGATACAATAATGATTTTAAGAAAAACAGACACATCCCTTGCCATACTAATATCATTGTATACATAAATTAATATGCTATAAAGAAGAGAAACAGTTATAAATATTTGTAATAGATCAATTGATTCATAAAAGATATGTGGGAAAGCTCCATAGTTATGATTTCATACAAAACAGTGGAATCTGGTGAACTGAGGGACAGAGAGGAAAGCATAATCAGGCAGAGGGGACAGCACACATAAAATTATATGCTGAGAGAAGACATGGCGAATTTGAGGGGCTGAAAGAAAGCCACTATAGCTGCAATTAGGGACAGTATAATGTAGATGAACTTGGGGAGTTAGGTGGGTGCCAAAACATGCAATTTTAGGCATTGAGGTATGTTGTCTTCACTCTAAAAACAGTGAAAAGCCGTTGAAAGGCTTTATGTATTGAAGTGATACATTTTTATTTGATCACATAAAAGATTTCTCTGAGTACAAAAAAAAAAAATTGAAGGGGTAAATATAAGTGTTGTCAGACTTAGAGAAGAAATGATGGTGATGTGGACTAAGGGAGATAGAGAGATGTGTTCAAGCTTGCGATATTTTTGAAACCAACAGACTTTTCTAGGGTTGGAATATCAGAAGCGAGGCAGAGGCAGATGTCATAGATGATTTTTCAATTTCTCATTTACATAACTTGACGGTTATGCAGACATCTGTGAAGAAAAACAGTGGTAAAGAACTAGGTGTGGGGATAAAGATTATAAGTTTAGTTGTTGTCTTTATTATGGAAGAGGGTCTTTGAAATATCCAAGAATTTATTTCAATTAGGTAGTTAAATATTATCTGGAGCTAAAAGGCAATTCTGACCACAGACATCAATTTTTGAGTACTCTACCTAATGTAATAATGGCAGTCATATATGTGAATGGAATTGCCTAGGAGTATAGTCTACCTGTGATCTTGCAACTAAGATTTGACAAGTCTAATACTTTATTGTAGATCATAAAAAATGAGAAGTAGGCATAAAATATGGAGAATTTAAAAAATAAAATATAAAGAGAATGTTTCAAGAATAAGGGAGTGTTTGGCAGTAAAGACACCCACCCCACACACAAAAAACTTATTGAATATAGTGACTTTGGAAGTAATAAGTGAACTTGGGAGAATTTCAATAACAGAGAGATGGGGGCTAGAAGATAGATTGGTGTTGCAGTGAGTGAAGAGAACGAAAAAGAGAGAAGAAAAAGAAAGAAAAGAAAGATAAAAAAGAAAGAAAGAAAGAAAGGGAGGGAGGGAGGGAAGGAAGAAAGGAAAGGAGGGAGGGAGGAAGTGGAACATATAGATAAGCCTTTTGAGAGCTTTGTGCATAAACAGAAATAAGACTGAAACTGTAGAGGTATTTGTGGACAAGTAAGATTCTGTTGCCTTCTTTTTCTTTTTCCATTTCCCACAGGATATACTTGCATTGATTTACAGGCCAATGAGAATGATGCAATTGTGAGAAAGATATGGAAAATCAAAACAAGAATAGATGACAGATATCATAATAAGAAAGCAGATGAGATGGGATCCAGAGTAGAGACTAATTATCTTCAAACAGGAGGATGGATTTCATTGTGACATGAGGAAGGAGGAGAGAATGGGAGCAGATGATACTAATAATCATAAAAACGTTAATAATACAAGCTAACATGTGAGAACTTTACATATGGAAAAAAATAAGGCACAAAAAGTTTTGTGTTTCCCAAGGTCATCTATTTCAAAGTTAGTGGAAAGTTAAAAGTTGGGTATTTGAGGAGAGTAGAATAATGTTGAATAAGACATTTAGAAGAGAGGCAGGAGACGCAGTGAGCTGACCAGACATGTAGTGGGATTACAGAACAGTGTTGGAGACGCCAATTAAGTTTGGTGGTTAAGAATTTATAGTGAAAAATATTCTGTTCGGTTATATGAAAATCTCATGCAGAAATTGGATGATCAGGGTCAGTCCTGGAAAAAGATTATTAGGCTCAAAGGGGATGGAATTTTGCAATATGTGTGACAAAAATTCTGAGAAGTAAGGGAGATTTATATATACCAAACATTATTGATAAAAGTCACAGTGAAATCAATAAAGTTTAACAGAAAAGGAAATGAAGGGGATATCTAATGAATTTGTAGGGAGCAGCAAGTTCAAGGAACTGGAATTCCTGATAAAGTAAAATAAATAAAATAGTTAATGATAAATGATGGAAATGGTTGAATAAGTCATAAGGAAAGGAGACACTGGGCATGAAGTGGGATTACTGCATCAGTGATTTCTGAAGACTGATGAGATTCAGGTTATGAAAAGACTCAAGGTATGACCATGGAAGTGAGAGACTTAAGTGGAGAAGATAAAGAAGATCACTGAGTATCAGGAATTTTTAGAACTAAGGAGTTCTAGAGCTGGAAACACTGTGCACGTGAATGTTGACATTAATCCATTTGACATTGGGACTTGGAATAAAGAGAAAATTCTAAAATCTTTGAGGAGTGGAGGAAACAAACTGGAACATCCACAGATGACAGTGTTAAAGAGAGAGGCTGGTACAATACAACCACTTAATCCTCAAAGAATCTGCATTTTCTTTTTGTTTTGAATAAGAATGAAGTACTAGGAGTCTGGAATTATAATGCAGAATAAGAATAAAGCACACTAATTGTTAAGAAAAAAAAAAAGTAAACAGGAACAGGCACTATTTATCTGTCAATATTAACCTTAGGGCTTCCCTGGTGGCGCAGTGGTTGAGAGTCCTCCTGCCGATGCAGGGGACAGGATTTCGTGCCCTGGTCCGGGAAGATCCCACATGCCGGAGTGGCTGGGCCCGTGAGCCAGGCCGCTGAGCCTGCACGTCCGGAGCCTGTGCTCCGCAACGGGAGAGGCCACAACAGTTAGAGGCCCGCAAAAAAAAAAAAAAAAAAAAAAAAAAAAAAATATATATATATATATATATATATATATATATATAAAAACCTTAAATTTTCTACCATTTTCCCTGTCAAATGTATAAACCTTCCTTATCTTCTTTTGTATCACTCTTTTTACTTGCCTTCCTCAACAGAAATCAGGCCTCACTCTGAGAATATTTTATTTTTATCTTTTGAGATTATATACATATAAATATGTGTATATATGTATATAGGTACATATGTATGTACATATGCATATTGTGATATACTAGATTGCAACGCCTTGTAAAAATAGCTGAACAAATACTCTTTACCAAAACACATGTATGCATCTTTTGATCTGTTTCTTTTATTTATTTATTTTTTTGCAGTACGCGGGCCTCTTACTGTTGTGGCCTCTCCCGTTGCGGAGCACAGGCTCTGGACGCGCAGGCTCAGTGGCCATGGCCCACGGGCCCAGCCGCTCCGCGGCATGTGGGATCTTCCAGGACCGGGGCACAAATCCGTGTCCCCTGCATCGGCACGTGGACTCCCAACCACTGCGCCACCAGGGAAGCCCTGTTTCTTTTATTTTTAAAATATTTTTCTACAAATATAGATTTCCTTCTTTCCTTTATATTTAAACTTTTTCAAAAACTCAGAATCAGTAAATAAGTTTTTCTTCCTCTGTAAATCTCCATAGGCCTACTCTGTGTTGACAATCTATGCTAAACAATTGATATTGACTAACTAGATACTTCTATCAAGAATGACTTTTCTGGAGTAAAGAAATCACAATGCTTATATCCTTGACAAGTGCAGACTTTGCAAAGTATGGAGAATGAAATAAAATAAACCACTTTGCATTAGAATCTGTATATTATTGGTTCCCCTCATTGAATCAGATTAACTTTAATACTTAATTTTCTTTCCAATGCATCAAATAGGATACTTCTAATATACTCTAAGATAAGGAAAATATTAGCTCTGCTTTTATACAAAATTATCACTTCACTTTTTCTGTTGTATCCAGCTCATTTGATGCAAATTCATGGTATTCATCCACTTGAACTTCATTGGTAACAGTGAGAAATTATTTCTGTTGCATTTGATGGAGTCTAACCACGAGTCACTCATTTTTCTAACGTAAGAGTGACCGGAATGGATTAAAGGAAAACTTCAGACTATAAGAAATGTTTCACGATTGCTTCTTCCTGACCTGATGACACTGATATATGACTTCTTGGTTGAAAGAAATTTCCTGTTCTCCCTACCCATGGACTTGATGCTTTTCTATATGAAAACATGAGTGGTTAAATGTTAGCCTTCCAAAGCTCTGACACCTTGTTTGAGATTAGTGATGGTCAAAACTTTGGATATGTGTTCTCTAAACTTTCAATTGCCTAACTTTTCTAAAATCCTACATACTTATTTCTCTTTCTTTCATCACCATCTGTCTTGACAAAGAAGAAAATATTTTGGCCTTTCAATGTATTATAATAATCATAGGAAAAACCCATTGATAAAACTTCCATTAAATTATGTTGTGAATAAACAGCTTCAGCAACATCATATTTTTTTCTCTTAAAATACAAAGTATGGAAGAACAATATTTACACTGATATGAGGGTCCTTACACCTTATATTTTAGAGTTTCTAGTCCAATGTGAAGGAAATGCTAAAGACCATGTGGGCAAATATTTTAATTAGCAAGGCAGTGACATAAAACTTAAATGATTTTAACTCTTAGAAGATTCTCGTACACTTGTACTTTGCCAAGACAGAAGAAAATATCATCGGAAGATTAGATTGTTTCATGGTCATTTTCTAGAGTTAATACTGCATATAAACCACTTATGTCTGTGGTATTGATCCCTTGAGTTGATAGAATTGATCTGCCCAGGTAAGTGAATAATTTCTTTCTCCTTCAACACTCCACATTTTTATTTCTTGAATATATACACTTCTTAGGAGAGATTGGCTCTCCTGGGTAGAGAAACCTATATTTTCTCAAGATAAACAAAACCATGCTCTTCGTGTCAAGAACCAAAACAATTTTAAAAAATGGATCTAATTTAAACTAAGGGGAAATTATCACTTATTTAGGATGTTCTTAAACACTAACTACATTAAGATTATTGTGATAAAGCAGTTTGGAATGTATAAGATACAGTTCTATCTCTCCTAATGTGGTTTTTGGTAAAAGAAAATTAATTAATTATACTGTTAATAATCCTTCTGACACTCAAAAAGATGACCTGTCCTATGAAACCCCTTTAGATACAGAGTTGATACAGGGACCTTACAGAAGAACAGTTTAAAACTGACACAATAGATGGGTCTGTTGTCTTGTTAGGTCGCAACATTTTATTAGTTAGGTTAACTCTAGCTACTGTGATACACTAAAAATGGATGAAAGCTTAACATAACAGAATGCTATTTTATGTTCATTTAATAGTCCGAAATAGGTGTTCCTGGATGACAGGAGACTTTCATTTTATGTGTGATTCAAATACTCAAGCTCATTTAACCTTACAGTGCCATCATCTCTTAGGAGTACATGGTTACCTGCACCTATTTGGTGGGAGAACTTGTGTGTCGGTGGTGGCTGGGGCACACATATCTCTCTAAAGTCTTGGCTCAGAAACAGGCACATCAAATGTCTGCACATATTTACTGCTAAAATATAGTCACAACTTTCCCACTTAATTTTAAGGGAAGATAGGTATTATAGGCTAGGTTTTTGCCAAAGAAGAAAATCACCTTTCTATTGAAGAGCTAGTAATACCAACCATAATATAGAATTCTCATCTCCAGATCTACTTGAAGATTTCTTTCAACGTATGGAATACAATCAAATCCTCATGCAAGGAAGACAGCCCAAAGTACCATCCAATAACTACATCCAGTTCAAAGGCTACTATTGTTAGTGATGCAGAGTAGGTCCTCAATATACTCAAGATACAATAATGAAGCAGCACTGGAATAACTGCAATAAAAAGTTCTATTTAAAAAAGAAAAGAAGAGAAATAAATAATAGTGTAGTTTATAACAATTTTGCTATTCCACTGGTCAGATACTGTGAAGACACTCTTGGACTAGCTATGGAGAAAGTCATTGATTAGTCCTTGAGTCTTCCCTCTGGGAGGAACCTCCTTGACCATTACCCTTGTTACGTTAGAAAAGGTGGAGGTTCTCAGATTTTACCCCACTTGCCACTTACCAGATAACAAGTAAGCCTGACATAGTATTCTGACAAAACGGCATAGGAGCCCTGGATCAGTCAATCAAAATAGCAGTCATAGCAGCAGTTTTCATCAGTTCTTCATGGCCCAGATCCAATAGGCAATACAACGTGGGTCAGATATTACGTGCACATACAATAGCGTTCAATACAGGAAAGGGACACCAACTTTTAAGAGACGCTCAGGTTTCATGGAGCTGCTAGCACATCCACCCACTATCTCTAACTCTTAGAAAGAGAGAGCTTGCTCATTACCCTAGAGTGTAAGTACCTCTCTGGAAGGGAAACAAAAGGGCTTTATCTTTATTATGCTGGAATGTCTTTTGGGAGGTAAATCACTAATTCTCTCTGGGGAAGGATATACTATCTCTATCTTCTAAGGCTGTTTTCTTTCAAACATGTCCTTTCTCTTAAGTCCCAGACATTGTAAAAACACATTGTCTCTAACAATTCACCATGGGCACATATGAAATAGGTGTTGGAATTAACTTCCCATAAGACTATAAAGTTTTTGTATTCCATTTCCTATTATGCCAGTTTAGTGTCTTAGGATGTTAAAGCTGGTACATTCAAAAACACTTTAGCTTCAAACCATGGTTTTTTGGAAGTAAAATACCCTAAAATATTTAGTAGGCTTCCACTGTGTTTGCTTCTAGTTAATTCCTTTGGCCTATAACCACACCCATCATTATGTCTTGCATTTAATTTTCCATTCTGCTTGATTTTTTTCATTTATACTATCCTTGGCACTCCTGTACTGGTGGGCTACCTTAAGCCATATAGAACAACGGCGTTTGGCGGTTAGCTAATTACCGATAAACTGATTTTGGCTAAATCTCAACAGGTCCTTGTCTCAAAGTCTTTATCAGTCATATTTCCTACTTTGGTGGGTCCAGAAAGAGTTGTCACCACAAAATTGTGGACTCTTAATATTCCTTAATATCCTTTTTATTTCAGCTTATAGATAGTTCAATTCTGCTTGAGCTGATCTTTTTCTTATAATGTCTTACTATAAGGTTCAAAGAACAACTAACCCACTGTAGTAAACTAAGTCTGCTTAAAATTTTGCCTGGAGCTACAGTCTATAAACTGAAAATAAAAACCAGTAGGCAACTTCAGGTGACAAAGAATGTAGTTATAAGAATTGTCCCTGCTAGAGAATGTATAGCATTGTAGGCAATAAATCTTAAAAACCTGTTTTCAAGTTCCTAAGTGATAACAAAAGACTTGCCTTTAAAAAATAAAATAAAACCATAAATAATCAACTTTGCATAATTCTAGAACGTTAGCTTGATAATGGCAATATTTATCTTTGCAGTTTGTAATTGTTTTCACATGCACTAAAATGCTTATGATATTGTCTCTCTAGCTCACTACTGTATTCCCAATACCTACCAGTGTGCCTACCACATAGAATAAGACAGTAAGTACCTGAAGAATTAAAGAATAAATGTGGGTAACACTTTCAACAACCTTGTAGCATAATCAGCAATTTAAAGGTTCTGCACATGAAGAAACTGGGAAATACAAGATTAATTGATTGTTTAAAGTGAAACAGGTACTCAAAGAAGCAGTAAAGTCTAATTTACATGAATGAAAACCTGTGTTATTGGTTATAAAATATGGCTATAGTTGAGATAGAAAGAGGTTACAAGAGTATATACATGTATGAACATTCTAGATATAATTATAGACTACATGCAAATTATTAGGAAAAAAGCACATACAAACTGCACTTAGAATTATGGAGCTGAAAAAAACTCTAGATGGCATCTAGCCTACCTATTTCATCTTACAAAATGAAAAGAATGTATACATAAATATGTAGAGGGACTTCCCTGGTGGCGCAGTGGTTAAGAATCTGCCTGCCAATGCACGAGACACGGGTTCCAGCCCTGGTCCAGGAAGATCCCACATGCCATGGAGCAACTAAGCCCGGGGGCCACAACTACTGAGCCTGCGCTCTAGAGCCTGCAAGCCACAACTACTGAAGCCTGCACACCTAGAGCCCATGGTCCGCAACAAGAGAAGCCACCGCAATGAGAAGCCCGCACACCACAATGAAGAGTAGCCCTCACTCGCCGCAACTAGAGAAAGCCAGCATGCAGCAATGATGACCAACACAGCCAAAAATAAATAAATAAATAAATTTATATTTTAAAAAATGTATAAAAACTTGGAACTAGCCTATTTATATATGTTTAGCATTACTACATTCATCATTAGCCAGTTTAATTACAGTAACTGATATATCCAAGTGTGATATCACTCTCACAGAGCAGATGACATTTCAGGTAGAGCAATCAAGCTCAAGGCACATATGCCAGTGGCACTGTCACTTTTTTTTTTTTGAAACTCTTGTACTCAGGTTGTATACAAAGTTCATCTTCAATAAAATGAAGTGATTGGATTGGTTGTTTCAAAGGTCTAGCAAATTTTAAAACTCGGTGATTCTACTTGGAAATAATAGCTGCATATATGCCCTTAATAGTCATTGGTTGGAACCATGTTTAACAAAGTAAAATGTAGAAATATTTCAAAGATTAAATGGATGAATTTTTAATAATTACTGTATCTGGAAATAGTCACATACTCTGAACTTGGGAATTTGAAAGTAAAATATGTGCTCTTAGGCTGTGTAACAAGAATAAGTCTTCACTACCTCTGTAAGGACACTTAGAATATTAATAGAAAAGTAACTAAATATAGTCTTGTTCTATTGCTTCCATGTGTAATTTATTAACAACTGAATTTAATAAATAAAAATAACCAAAGGATTACTAACAAAACTGAAGTAGATCCTATGTTTTAGTGTCTTTTTCTCCTAGCAAAATTTTTGAAGTATTAATTTCTTATATTTTTGTCTATACATTTTTACTTTACCAAATGAAAGAAACAACAAATAATTTCTTAAGGCAAAATTTTATGAAGAAGATGGAAATATCAATATAGCAGCAATTTAATAACTTACAAAAATAACATTTCTAAGGCCCAATGATACAACTAAATATTATACCCTTATTCTGATTATAAGAATCAATCTAGCACTGCAATAAGAAATTACCTCTAGTTTCTTTTTTTTCTCCATAAATGCTTTTGGAGTAGTTTTAAACTCTCCAGTGGAATCTCCATCATTCTTACCATAATGATGGCAAATGCAATTTTTATAAAGAAAAATACCAATGTATGAGTTTTATGGCTCCAATAGTGAAATTGTCTTGGGGGCTACTGTGGGAGCAGTATCCAATGCATTTTTTAGAATAAAAATGCTATATTGCTCTTCATCAATATGCCTAGATAAGCCACATTTAATGTTAATTTGATATTAATGAAACATTATTAAAGAAATGCAAGAAAATCATATGTTTTATTAATGAAATGTAGTTTATTCTCTTAATGCAGAAAAGAGGCATTAAAAGATGTCTTCTAAGAGCATAGGCCTTGAGCAAGACTGCCAAGATTCAAATCCCTACAATTACGTACTTATCATATGAAAATAGTTAGGGCTTTATATCACTTTGCACCTCAGATTTCCTTATATATAAAATGAGAATAATAAATGTACCAACTTTATAAAATTCTAATGGTTATATGGTTTAAAATAATGCCTAGTACATACTAAATACTTCATAAATGTTAGCTGATATTATGATTGGTGTGTCCAAAAGGAAATTAAAAAATAACGTTTCTGAAATATTTTCATTAATCTGCATCCCTTTTTACATGTGGCATTCCTTAATGGAAAGGAAAAAAAAAAAACGTTCCTTTAAAGCAGTTGTCTTATATTCAGAAAATATTTAACTCACAGAAAAATTGACCTACTTTATGTAGTATTAATCTTAAAATGATTAAAGGAATTTGCAAAGACAAAATCTTATTTGATATTTACTTTTAATAGCATGAAGGATCATTTAAAAACTATGAGCATTCAATATCGTATTATTATAGTATCTAATCAAACTTTATAGTTACAAAGATAGTGACATATATGAGAGGGTAGAATTGTTAGCAAAGTTGAGTGATGGGGTGTATACTGTTCTTCCTCATTTACAGTTCTGTCTTGAAGGAGCAGTTGGAATTAGCCCAGCTATAAAAAGCGGAAGGGTTATAATATAGAATATCCTAGGCAAAGAAAACCTTCACAAAGTAGGATGTGCAGGGAATTTTAAGATATTTGATTACTGTACAAAGACATGAGAGGGTGGCAGAGTTTTGAGGGTACTGAATGTCATCCTAGAGAAATTGGGCACGGTCCTGTGAAGGAACAAGTTTGAAGGACTGGTGTGTCTTTTGACCATAGGACTTAATCAGAAGCATCTGTTCAGAGTTTTATCTTCACCTTTTTACATATTATTTCCTGAAAAATTGTCCTTGAAATTTACCAGCATTCATCTCAGTCCAGATTTGCCCAATAAACATGTCTTAACAGTCATGGCATAAACACATAGGAAAAGAACCCTTAAAACCAATTAGATATTTGTTACTGCTCAGAAATTCGCAGACTAACAGATAAAACTGTATTAGCTAATATTTCAAAATAAAATGATAAAAATGGCTAAAACTCATATTCCTCTAAAAAAAGATGCTTAATGGAATTTTGCATCCATGAATGGATGAGCAAAAGAATTAAAATTTAATTGCAATTTTGAATGACAATAGCACAGTTAATATCGGCATTTTTTATTTTCAAGAGATTTCATTTCTTTTTATTTTATTTTGTGTCAGCTTTGTCAGGGTATAACTGACAAGTAAAAATTGTATGTATTTAAGACATACAATGTGATGATTTGATATAAATAGAAATTGTGAAATGATTAGCACAACCAAGCTAATCAGCACATCCATCACTTCACATAGTTACTATTGTGTGTGTGGTGAGAGCACTTAAGACCTACTCTTGTAAATTCCAAGTATAAAATATCGTATTATTAACTACAGTCACCATGCTGTACATTAGATCCTCAGAACTTATTCACCTTGTAACTAAAAGTTTGTGCCCTTTGATCAACATCCACCCATTTCCTCCACTTCTCAGCCCATCACAACCACCACTCTATTCTGTTTCTGTGAGTTTGACTTTTTTAGATTCCACACATAAAGTTCACACAATATTTGTCTTTCTTTGTCTGTCTTATTTCACTTAATAAAGTGTCTTCCAGGTTCATTCATGTTGTCACAAATGGCAGTATTTTCTTTTTTATCTTTGAATTTTATATATATATATATATATGTGTGTGTGTGTGTGTGTGTGTATGTATAAACCATATATATACATATCCATATCAAAATTCCATTTTTCACAGAAAAAAAAAAAGAATCCTAAAAATCCATAGGGAATCACAAAAGACCCTAAATGGCCAAAGTAATACTGAGAAAGAAGAACAAAGCTGGAGGCATTCCACTTCCTGATTTTAAATTACGTTACAAAGCTATAGTAATCAAAACAGCATAGCACTAGCATAAAGCCAAACATATAGACCAGTGAAATAGAACAGACAGCCCAGAAGCAAACCTGTGCATATACAGTCAACTTATTTTTTGGATAGTTTGTTGTCAGTGTATAGAAATTCAACTGATTTTTGTATTCTGATTTGTATCCTGTAACTTTACTGAATTTATTATTTCTACCAGTTTTGTTGTTGTTGTTTTTTGGGTTTTGGGGTTTTTTTTGGTGGAGTCATCAGGGTTTTCTACATATAAGATCATGTCATCTGTAAATAAAGACAGTTTTATTTCTTCTTTCTTGCTTTGGATGCCTTTTATTTTTTCTCTTGCCTAAATGCTCTGGCTAAACTTCAAGTACTATGTTGAATAAAAGTGGCAAGAATGGGTACCCTTGGGCTTTCAGCTTTCAGCTTTTCACCACTGAGTACAATGTTATGGGCAGGCTTGGAATATATGGCCTTTATTATGTTGAGGTACATTTCTGCTATACCTAATTTGTTACGACTTTTTTTTTATCATAAATGGATGCTGAATTTTGTCAAATGCTTTCTTTACATCTATTGAAACAATTATGTAATTTTTATCCTTCATTCTGTTAATATTATATATCACACCCTATTTGTGTATGTTCAACCATCCCAGGGACAAATCTCATTTGATTATGGTGTATTATCCTTTTAATGTTTCATTGAATTAAATTTGCTAGTATTTTGTTGTGGATTTTTGCATATCTGTTTAACAGGGATATTGGTCTGTAATTTTCTTGTTTTGTCTTTATTTGGATTTGTTATGAGGATAACACTGGCCTTGTAAAATGAGTTTGGAAGTGCTCCCTCTTCTACAGTTCTTTGGAAGAATTTGAGGATTGGTGTTAATTCTTTAAATGTTTGGTAGAATTCACCAGTGAGGACATGTGGTCCTGAGCTTTTTTTCTGTTGATGGATTTTTGATTACTGACACAATCTATTTACTCGATATTGGTCTGTTCATATTTCCTACTTCATGATTCAGTCTTGGTAGGATATATGTTCTAGTAATTTATTCCTTTCTTTTAGGTTAGCCAATTTGTTAGCAAAGAATTGTTGATAGTAGTGTCTTATGATCCTTTGTTCTTGTATGGTATCCGTTGTAATGTCTTCTCTTTTATTTCTTATTATCTTTATTAGAGACCTTTCTCTTTTTTTTCTTGGTTAATCTAGCTAAAGTTTTGTCAATTTTGTTTTTATTTTCAAAAAACCAACTCAGTATCATTGATTTTTCTATTGTCGGTCTAGTCTCTATTTTATTTATTTCCACACTAGATTTTCTCATTTCCTTCTTTCTGCTATATTTGGGCTTAGTTTCTTTTTTTTTTTCTAGTTCTTCAGGTGTAAATTTAGGTTGTTTATTTGATTTTCCTTTTTTCTTAATATAGGCATTTATAGCTATAAACTTTCCTCTTAGAACTGCTTGCTCTCTCCTATAAGTTTTGGTATGTTCTATTTCTACTTTGGGTTGTCTCAAGCTACTTTTTGATGTCTGTTTGCTTTATTGTCTGACCCATTGACTGTTCATGAGTGAGTGTGTTGTTTAATTTCCTCATATTTGGGAATTTTTCAGTTTTACTCCTGTCACTGGTTTCTAGTTTCATACCATTATGGTAGGGAATGATACTTACTTGGTGGTACAACATTTGCCTGATTCCTCATGATCTATGTAGCCTTGCATTGGTATCTGTGCATTTGAAGGAGCAATTGCCTTTTCCAGTCTTTACATACTGATTTCAGCAGGTAAAGACCTTCTCTTGCTGGTTCCCTAGGCTGATGGGATTATACCTGCAATCATAGTCCATTTGGGTTGAGGTCAGATCATGTGGCTACTGCTGGGTATTTAGTGGGTTGGCAAGACTGTTGCCAGGGCCTTGGGCAGGCATGGATTCTGTCAGGTCCCTGGGCAGACTGAACTGCTTCTAGGTTCTTGGTCAGCAGGGCTGGTGCTGAGACAAGAGTCTGCTTCAGGGTCTGCATTTGATGGGCTTGTTACCAGGTGTGTGGATGGATGTGGCTCCCACCTGGCTTCTAGGTAGGTTCTTGCTGGGTCATTGAGAGGGTCCTTTGGCAGGCAGGATAGGACCTGGTCTGTGGCTGAGAGAGGCAAGAACCAAGACACAGGGCTACTTCAGGGTCTGCATCTGGGACTGGGGTCTGCAGACCTGCTTCTGGGGTATGGATGCGCATGTCTCCTGCCAGTTCCTGAGCAAGCAGGACTGTCCCCAGACCATGGCTAAGAGGGGTTGGAGTTGAATCACAGGACTGCTTCAGGATCTTCAGGTGGAACAAGGTTAGTGGGCCAACCTCTGGGGTAAAAGATGGGCATGTCTTCCACTAAGTCCCTAGGCAGGCAGGACCACTCCTGAACTGAGGTAGCTGAGGTGCTAGAGCTGGGTCTTGGGCTGCTTCAGAGTACAGAGCTGAGACCAAGTTTGGCAGGCCTATTACCTGAGGCTCAGGTCGGTCCAGATGGTGCTGGTGGCAGGATCAAAACCCAAACAGGGTTGTAGCAAAGTCCACACAGAGATGGGGATTCTTCCAGGTCTGTAGCTGGGACCACGGTTGGCCAACCTGTCAACTGGACGTGAGTCTGCCTTCTCAAAACTGCCCTCCTTGGTCTTGATCTCCACCAAGGTTTAGCAACCTTCTTACCTAAATCCCAAAGCTCTCACAAAGGTAGGTTTGTCAATAGATGACTGCCACATTATTGTCGCTGTGTGTGGGACAATCATCAGAGGACCTTTTATCCTGCCAGTTTACTGACATCACTCCTAATTTTTTAATATGCAAATTTGATTGAAGTCACTAAATAAATGCAATAGAAGATACTTCGTCACTTTAGGCACATTTTTGTTAGCTCTTCATACCAAATTTCTTAATTGTAATATAGAAATTTTTAAAAAAATATTGACATTCCTTATCCAGTATGGTTTGTGAATTAAGTATAAGATTAATTAATATTTGTAAAGAGTAAAGATTCTAGAAATTATTATACTTCTATACTCACTAAAAATCATTATTTTCTGGTGTTTTCTTAGCAGGTGTTTGTATCTCTTCATTAAAAAATATTATCAGTTAAAGCATATCCTCAGAGGTTTTAACAGAAGCTTTGATACCAAAGCTTTGATACCAAAATCCACTGGTATCAAATTACCTGTAATGTTTAACTGTCAAGGTTAATTACTTAAATTCAGCTTTTCTTGCAACAATTCTGGTAAGAAACAAATTGATTCAGCTGAAGCAATTAACATTTTAACAACAGCATCAAATACACAATAAACAAACAAATAATTCCCTAAAATCATATTATTTTTAGCTTTAAAATTATTACACAAAAACAAGTAAAAAACTGAGTGGTGTTTAATGTGATCTGTGAACATATTACAATCAGTTCTATTATAAGACATTTAAAAATTATCTATATTTTCCTGAGAGCAAACATATCCACATTCTTTAGAACTTTGTTTAATATTTGGGAGGTTAGATAAACTGATCTTTAAGTCTCCTTCCTTCTAAAAACTCCATGATTTTATCCTCTTATATTTTACTTATTTTGTTTTATTTTATTTTGCTTTTCCATTATTTTTTCAATTCCTACTTTCACACACTGGTCAAAGAGCTTACTGACAAAGGTTTTCATTTTTCTTGGCATTTTCAGGGTCCCTATATATGTTCCTACATTCATTTCTCTCTTGCAAATATCATCAAGTCTGTACACTAGTCATTCGGAAGGAATTCCTTAAGGTCACTGACATGGTAGCTAGCTAAGAGCATTCTTAAATTTGCTCTATACAGTACTTGCCAATATTTGCTGAGGTACCTGGTTTTGCATAAATTCATTACAATTTTCCATCTTTCTTCTTAAGCTCACAATAGTTATCTAACCCACCATTGTTTCATTTAATGTACTTTGCTTCTGCATGGTTTTTGTCTTGGAAGTATCTAATATGTCTATGTCCATATTGCCAAGTAGCAAAATCACTTTGTATTCAATTTCTCCTTCCAGATGCTATTAATTCCAGATTCAGATGGAATACTTCCTTTTACTGAACCACATGAGACCATTTATTTTGTAACAGCTTTTCTTTTTAAGGCTTAACTTCATTTTATATATTTGGCAATGAAAATTCTGTCCTCAAAAGTCTTTAGCTTATATTATTTCATTGCTTGGGCTTTCTTAACTTGGATCTATGTTAAAAACGTGTCTTCTTTTTTACAAAGTGAGATAATTCTAACTCTATCTAAATGATCATATTTCGATCTTCCTTCATAACGAAAATGAGAAATGAGGCATAGAAGTATCTGGGTAATGAACTGAATATTCGTTTAGTTCTTCAATAGGCAGTGAATTAGTAAGAGGACATGTATTTACCATGGGTTATATTTTAAAATGCTTATTATTACCCCTTTCTTAAAAAATTCTAAATAAACAGCTCTTTTATTGAAGAAGTTGTACTGTCATAGTTTATTAAACTTTAAGTCCCATGTAACAGCCCACCTTAAACAAATTATATGTTTAAAAAGAAAAAATGGTTGATTTTAGCTGCAGTTTCTATTAGCTTAGCAAAGAGATGGGAATAACAGGAGTTGAATAAGACAGTTTTTGGTGTAGGAGACAGATTGACAGAAGGAGTGACCAGGGTAGTAAACCAAGCTTAGATGGAAAAGCTGGTGACGAGCGTAAGATATCTAAGATAATGGGATCAACCAAAAGGATCCTCAAAATTCAAGCACACAAGCTATTGCTGTGAACAGTCCTATGAAAATGCCTGGATCCAAGCTAGTAGAAAACAGAAGAGCCACTCTAGAGGCAATCTGGAGTGGGTATGGAGAAGGTGCAACAAATTATCTATGGCATTGTTCTTAAACCTCTTTGCCTTATTAGCCTCTGGCGTTTGAGGATACCCACATATCAAAAGGAGGCTAACGAATAAAATTAAATAAATATATTTAAGAAAACATCTGGATGCTATGTTACTCAAGATATAATGCTCAACACTGGCACAACACATTGTGTAATCAAAACATTAAGTGTCCTACCACTGTTGGGCCCCCAGGAAATACTTCTTCTCATCTCTTGCCACCATGTCTGAATTCCAAGAAGATTTGCTGGTTGTTCCACTGCTGTCATAGAAAGAGACAAAGTTTAATTAAGAAGAAAGACAAATTAATAAGTTTGACAAATTTTTCTCAGATTGCATGAATATAATAGTTCCTTGCAAAATAAATTTTTATAAAAATTTGAATAATTTGAGGTGAATTAAAAAAATTTACATCAAATATAGTACATGTGAAATATATGATTAAAGTAGCCTTCCAATATTCCCAGAAAATTTGAATAATAAAAAAAAACATTTGTATGACTATGAAAAAGAATCATTTCCAAAATAATGATTTATATTCAGATGATTTTCTGGCCATTTTCAATCAAGGTAAATTTTCTGGTTAAAATTTTTTGAAAAAATTGAAAAATAAATTGATTTATTTCCTGATTTCTTTATAACACTGTAGCTTGAAAATATTTAAAAGAATTCAAGAAGTATTGTATGAATTTATACATTGCATGAATTAATAAACATGATGAAATTAAAATATTTTAATAGCTTATGTGATGATAATATTTTATTATATAAGATTTCTTTACAATCATTGAATATTATATCTGTGGTTAATGTCTGAATCTTAGTATTCCTTAAAGAATTCTATTGATAATTCCAGTTTTTCCTGTTTCAACGAAGTGTCTCCAAACTTGAACTTACTAGACTATCAGACTTTTAAGGACTCAGGAAACATATAAGTTTGCATTACTGTTAGTTGAACACAAATTATCTTAAAATATCAAATGTAATAATGTTAATATGATTTATCTTAAATATCAATATATAACAATATATATTTATACATATTTATAATTTATATTTCATTATTCATTCAGACATCATTGGCTCATCAAAGAACACTAATACATGAACAATAATATTTAAATGTAGTTATATCTGATATTTTGCTGACTTTCAGTGATAAATATAGTTTTGCATACATTTTTCAATTTTGTTTTATAGAGGTGTACTTTTCAAGGTAAGAGGATAGATGACATATTATTTAACAATTTATTAGCTTCATTCGTAACTTTTATGTGAGTTTGCATTTGTACTCGCCCAATGCCCTGAGGATATTAGGGGTAGGCCTGGTTATCTGAAGGAGTAATTTCTTTTGATAGAAGTTTTTAAAATAGATTTACTCACTCTTTGGTCACTTTTTTTACATCAACTATTTATGAATAAAAACAACCAAAATGAAATATGTTTTAGAGATATAATCATGGTTCACATTTTAATGTTTTCTCTCTTATTCACTTCACCAATTTTCACTTCCATATGAAACTCATATCCTACAATATTAGGATGTATTCCAATTTTTTCCTATGTTCCCACTCACTCTGTGAGTAAACTGGCCCAATTTTTTTTAACCAAATACACATGAATTACAAAATAATTGCTGTATCTCATTTAAATTAATTGATGCAAAATTATATCACATTATAAAACAGTGGTATCAGTTATGTCCACTGCCTAAATATATTTTTCTAAAAATAATAAAATTTTATGAAATAATAATGGTGTTTGATAATTTGGAATCATATCCCTGATCAAATAAGGTTTTTTGTTTTTTTTTTTACCAAGTTAAACCAATTATTTGGGGTGTATAGCTGGCTATGAAAGATTTGAAGAAAAATCTTGACATATTGACACTAAGTATATCTATATGTATTAGCACATAAAATCAGAAGTACACTTTCTGGAAGTAAAGTGTGATACCATAATGTACATCTATAATGATAACTTGAACTGTGGCAACTTTCATTTTCTTCTGATAAAACAAAGTAATAGTTTCAATAATTTAATAATAATAATGATAGGTGCTAATGTCAATTTCTGTCCTACAAATGGATCCCCTAAACTCAAATTTAAAATATGCTTTCCAATTTAAACTGGAAATGTATTTTTTACAACATTTTAAGAGAACACAGTTGATGCAGCACACATACATTTTAAAGCAATACACACACACTTTAAAGTTTGCAGTGCATTATCACTCAAAATCTAACACTTTGTTATTGAATCTAGGAATGGCTTTCCAAACTCGAGTTTCATGCTGCAGTCAATGAAACAACCACTGATTCTTTAAAAATTAAAACAAGAACATTTTTATCATTCGGACATTTAATTAGAACTTCAAAAATAGATTAATTGTAATTGAGTAAGTAATAAAATATAGCTTGGCATTTTTTAGAGCAATCTAAATTAACATGGTTAAGTTACTTTATTTTTTGGTTAGTAAACTTAGTCCTTCCCATGTCCTTAGAGTTGAAAAGCAAATAATCTGTAAAAATAGATGATCTTTTTTTCCTTAACCCCCTTGAAATTGCAAAGTCTATTAAAGCAGGTTTCACTTTTTATAATAACTGCACTTTAAAATGAACTTTTAATATACGTTTTTATTTCTTTCCTTTGCCTACCAGAGATACATTATATAACATCGTTTTTTCTTATCCTTCTTGTCTTGGTAAACAGACTATAGAAAATTTTAAATTAGCATAACTGTATTAATCTTTAGATAAATACAAAAATTAATGTGAATGATAAATATATGTATATAAAATATGACCCAACTGATTTCTTCTTTAAAATATCTTTTGGCCAATAGCTGCTAATCCAGCTGTTGCTAACCTTCATTCATTCAAACAAATTTATCAGTGCTCTACTATATTCTAAGCCCTGTTCTAAGTACAGGACACAACAAGACAAACTTTGTCTCTGAACTAAGGAATACACATTTTGTTTGAGAAGGGGTGGATGGACTACAAACAAGAAAAAAAATCACACACAAAACAACATAGTATCATCTAGGGATACATGCTTTGATGAAAATAGAAGAGACTATTATGATATTAAGTAAAGGGGGGAAGTACCTTTAAATATTGGGAGGAGTATTACAAGCAAAAGGAACAGAAAATACAAATGCTCTGAGTTATCTGAAAGAAAACCAATTATAGTGGTAGTGACTAAGGGGCAGAAACAAACTAAGTGTTTGTGAGCCGCTGCAAGGAATTTAGATGTTATTATAAGTGTGGAGAAAAAGGTTCTAGAAGGTTTTAGACTCTTGAATGTCAGAAATTTCAAATATTTACTCTGATGCTTGGGGAATGGAGAGAGAAGGGTGCCTACGGAGGGACCAGAAGGAAGGCTATTGGCACAGACTGGTAGTCTGGTCTAGAGATAATCATGATCAGGTCAAAGATGTTAATGGTACAGTGGGAGAGAAGTGAAAGCATTTATAATATATTTTGGACACAGGTCTGAAAATATTTGCTAAAAGAAAAAAAAAACACGAACATCAACAAAGATTCTCAGGAAGTTGGTTTAAGCAGCTGAGTTAGTTTTGGTACCATTCACTAAGAAAGGGAAGCATAAGACACAACACATTCGGGAAAGAATATCAAAAGCTCCATTGGGATGTCTTGAGTTGGACATGCATATTATCTAAGTGGAGATGTCCAGTAAGCTGTTGTATGTATGAGTCTGGATTTCAGGTGAAAAGTTAGGATTGGAGATAGACAATTGGGAGTCTTAGCATATGGATGTTACTTATAGGCATGGAACTGAATGAAGTTGCCTGAGAAGGGTATATTCAGAGGAGAGAAGTGAGTATGATGACTTAGCTCTGAGACACTTAATCACCTAGAGTCAAATGGCATAAAAGGAGGATCCAGCATCAGACACTGAGATAGAGTGGGCAAGAAGGTAGGAGAAAATAGAGTGTAATAGAAAAAACAGAATACAAAGGAATAAATTAATTTAAGAATAGTAAGTGGTATTTTATACTAAATGCTGTTAAGATAGCAATTAAGATGAGAAGAGAAAAGCAACATTTGCCAAGAAAGAAATTATAGGTTTCCTTGACAAAAGTAGTTTATCGTAGTAGCAGAGATGAGGTGAGAAGTGAAAAGTGAGGAAGTATAGACAGTAAAGACAGACTACTCTTTCAAAATTTATTTTTTATTAAGGGGAAGAGTGTGATGAGGCAGTGCCTGAAAAGGAACATGCTGTCTGAATGGACAGAAAGATGACAATCGAAAAAGGATTAGATAGATAGACAGATAGATAGATAGACAGATAGATAGGGATATATTTTACATTGAGGAAAACAAAGCATATTTGTATGTTGATTAAAAAAATCTGGAGAGAGAATATTTATGAAGGTGACAGAGGAAAGTCATAGGAATAAAGCAGTTTAGAAAGAGATAAGGCAGAGGTGGATGAATGTGGTTGTTGTAAACATTTAGAAAAGAGGCTGAGGACGTAGAGGAGTCTTGACAATCTATGTAACAATCATACTTGACAATCTATGTTACTGACAGCGAAAAGTGAAAGAGTTTGGGATGATGGAGAAGAGTGCAAGACTGGATTAGATTAAATGATGTACAGAGCAGTTTGGAGATAAAAATCTGGCTAGCGATGGATGACCTGGGAGGCATAAACATGGTTGTTGACTCAAGAAAATAGGGAAAGGAAACAAAATGGTAGTAGTGCCAAATCTCTCAGATAGTACTTCTCAAACTGTGTGTGGTGAAAGACTATTTTTCCCCTGTGCATCACAGAAGAATATTTATTTATGTAAAAAAAAACTTTATGGGAAATGATTACATACTTGGATACTGTAGCAATATTTCTATAAATATTTACTCCAATTTCTGTATTACTTTTCTGTGGACCAGTAAAAAAAAAAATTGCTCACTGACAACAATTTGAAAAATACACTTTGACTAAGACTTCCTTAGGTTAGTGTGAGAAACCAGATAAAGCTATACTTTACAGCAGTGTTTTGTTTTTTGTTTTTATTTGGTGAAACCAACAATAAAATCTAGGCAAACTACAAAATTTTTACTTAGTTAGAAACTTTATTTTTACTTGTAAATTATATACATGCACTACTGTGCTAATATATCACATAATAACATTTAAATAAAAGGAACAAGATATTCACTTAAAATGTACCTGTGAAGTCACTGAAGAAAAGATGAAAATTCGTAATAGTACTTAAAATTAAGGCTATCAAAATGTAATGCAAAAACTGGCACCAATATAAAAGACTTGGATCTGAGTTAAGAAAAATTTTACTCAGGCTTCGTATTATGGCACACCCAAGCATCATTTAAGAAATACTATTTTGACTATGCTAATGCTAAGCTTCATAGCACTACTAATAAGCATCACCTGACTCATGTAGAGTCATGTAGATTCCAGAAGCTGAGTAATAATACTTCTTCAGCCCTGAATACTATTACACCTGCCATATTTCTGCATTTAGACAGAAATTTCATAACACAGAGAAGAACTGGGAAGGAGAAGTGGGACTATGAAGAAAAGCCAATGGCAATTGGGAGGAGTTGTGGGATGCTGATAAGAATTCAAGCTTTCTAGAAGTATTACCTTGAATAAAGCCAGAAGGATATGAGAAAACATAAAAAAATCCAGATATGAATGAACCGTACCGAACATTTGATGTATTTTCCCCCCTGAATTATATTTATTCAGAATTACACAGAAAAAAATAATCGAGATAGAAAGAAGTATGGAATTGATTCAAAAATCTAAATTCTATTAAAAACAAGGAATTGTCTTGAATCTTTACATATCACCTTGTCTTCCATGACTGTGACTCCCATTTCTGTAGAACTAATAGGTCACTAAGAATTGCTACTATGTGCCCAAGGAACAGTGAAAAAGACCAATGCTCACTGCCTCCACTGTAGATTTCAAAGCCTAAGTCATGCTGAAAATAAGTAGGAAAGAAATTTTAAATTGGATCAGAGATCTATTTTCTTATATTAGCTTGTATAGGACTTTATTTAATAATTGCAGACTGAGATATTTGCTATTATATGCAAATGAGTGGAAAAGCTGTGGAAGAGATTTGAGATTTTATGCATGTGTGAAGAATGATCCTACCAAACAGATTTCAGAGGTCAGTGTTGCAAATTAATATTTATTTCTAAGGATTCCCAACTGAGTCCATCTCATCCTGGTTTATATATTAACAAATCACATATTGCCTTGTTTGAGAGTCTCTCTGAGACCGCTACCAATTAACCAAACTCATTTCCTGTTCTTTGGCACATGGATGGTCTCACTTCTCAGGCTCATTCAGAGTTAGATGTATACATGTGACTGAGTTCCAACCAATAGCATAAAAGCAATAATGTGGCACATATATACAATGGAATATTACTCAGCCATAAAAACAAACGAAATTGAGTTATTTGTAGTGAGGTGGATGGACACAGAGTCTGTCATACAGAGTGAAGTAAGTCAGAAAGAGAAAAACAAATACCGTATGCTAACACATATATATGGAATCTAAGAAAAAAAAATGGTTCTGAAGAACCTAGGGGCAGGACAGGAGTAACGACCCAGACGTAGAGAATGGACTTGAGGACATGGGGAGGGGGAAAAGGGTAAGCTGAGATGAAGTAACAGAGTGGCATTGACATATATACACTACCAAATGTAAAATAAATAGCTAGTGGGAAGCAGCCGCATAGCACAGGGAGATCAGCTGGGTGCTTTTGACCACCTAGAGGGGTGGGATAGGGAGGGTAGGAGGGAGACGCAAGAGGCGGGGGATGTGGGGATATATGTGTGTGTATGGCTGATTTGCTTTGTCGTGCAGCAGAAACTGGCACGACAGTGTGAAGCAATTTTACTTCAACAAAGATGTAAAAAACAACAAAAAAGAAATTGTATACCTTCAACATGTGTAGCTTTTTTTTTTTGGTATATTGATTATATCTCAATAAACCTGTTAAAAAAAAAAGAAAAGAAGAGAAAAATAACCTCTAAACATGACTCATTAACTACACGTTAATGATACAAGTGGCCTCTACATTCTTAAAAATTAAAAAAATAATCTCTGAAAGACCTGTAGAGAAAACAGAAATGTCAGTTACATTTTCATTTCAATGTTCTTCTCAAACTTTGTCTCTTAGTATTTTGGGCAAGAAAAGAGCATTAAAGATTGGAAGAAACAAAATAAAAAAATAAAAATCATGAGCTAGACTTTTCTCATGTAGAAAATGAGTAAGATAATTAACTCAATTTTTACCCAATTTGTATACAGCTATACATATCTTTACACAGACTATAAAATAACTTCAAATCTACCTTCTCATTTGAAGATTTCTATTCATGATTATAATTTGCAAGTGAGATAATAAATGTAAATAAATTTATAAAATATCAGAAATCATTTCACAGATATACTGTGGCTTTTTATTTTGCTATCATATAAGTATATTTTAACCTACATACTTTCAAAGAATGAAGGTGAGGGTTGTTTCAAGAAGCAGTATTATTATCATGGAATTAAAAGGAAATTTGTCAGTGGCTTCTAACAGAATCTAAACTCCCTACCTAACTTACAGATTCTTACATAATCAGGGCCATTTTTCTCTATTTTTCA
This sequence comes from Delphinus delphis, assembly GCF_949987515.2. Classification (NCBI taxonomy): domain Eukaryota; kingdom Metazoa; phylum Chordata; class Mammalia; order Artiodactyla; family Delphinidae; genus Delphinus; species Delphinus delphis. Next base: position 58,732,456 of record NC_082693.1, on the reverse strand, counting down.
ATTTATAATGTTTCTTTATTGCTCACTACCCTCTAGCAAAACTAGTCTTCTCAAGGGGTCTAAATTATGCTGATTTTATTCCCACTTTAGGAGCTTGTATTAATGTTTCTTTTATCTTTGATAGCTGACTCCTGGTCATTTAAACATTAGGCCTTCCCTAATCACCTGATCTAAAATAGCATCTAACAACTCTATCAAATCACCTTACAGTGATCTTTTGTAGAATACTCATCACCACCTGATATTTTCCTGTGTCCTCATTTATTTTTCCTTATTTATTGTCAACCTTCTCCTTCTAGGATTTACCTTCGTGAATGCGGGAACCTTGCCTTTGTTCTTCATCTCAACATATGTTTGTTAAATAATCATAGAGAACTTCCAAGCTGAACACTTCTATGGTACTGGGGACTAGAGTCTCAGAGGTGTACTCTTTGTACGAATACACAGCCAGTTTCTTGGATCTGAGTTCCATGACCTCTCTACTTTACCCTGCTAATCAGCACTAATTAACTCTTTTATTGGTTTTCTTGTCACAATGTTATGTTCAAACTTACAACAAGCAGTATAAACCTACTATATTTCTATAAAGTTGAGAAATATTCCCAGTATTCTAAGAAAAGAGCTGGCATTCTGCTGACCAAATAAAAAGGAATGCTGAGAAGTTGATCTGGGTCAATCATCCCCTCAAGTAACAGAAGCAAAAAGTGTATGTATAAAAGAAGTACTGTCAGCCAGAAGAATCCTAAAGGCACCTAAGATTCCAGATGGAGAAGTGACATTGGAAAGAGTTAGCGAAAGGCTTATTATTATGATTCCAAAGTGTTATTTCTAGTAGTTTTGACACAGGCATTAAAAACGTGAATGAAGAATGGTCACAGTTACTGATGGATATTTAAAGATAAGATAAAAGTCCATACCCAAAAATGACTGGCTAAAAAGGTTAAGGAAAACAGTCATCTCACGTAAGGAAGAACCAAAAGCATAGGTACTTACCCATTCACTTTGAGTGTGAAGGAAAAAAAAGGAAGGTTACCAATTGTTAAAGTATTTTAAGTCTGATAAGAGTATCAAACACTTTCATAACATTTAATAGTTTATAAAATCAAATTATTTTCATTCTCAGATTTAATAATCCTTTGTAAATAGTATTTTTAATTTCCCTTTTAAAGATGAAGGTAGTCACCTCAGCTCTGATATATAAAGAGTTTGGAGATGACCACTCCTGTCCTCCTTATAAGGGGAAAAAGCTGGACAAGAAAAAAAATTAATGACTTTTCTTGGACCCATCAGAGAGCTGATGTCACAGCACAAAGACCCACTATGAAATCTGGAAAGACAGGAACATCCAGAGAGCTATAAGACCCAAGATTTGCTTATCTGGAACAGCACTGCTGGGCACTGTAAGCTGGGAGGAACAGTGGGCAATTACTTAATTAGTAATTTTGGCTGATTCTTGAAAGCTGGGTATAGATCAGTGTGCAACTGAACAAATCCTGGGGCAACAGTCGTAGCTGGGCCGCACACTTTCATTAGCTTTCCCTCCAGGAACGCCACCTGGTTCTCACAGCAGGATTCAAGGACAATCCTCCTTGTGGCCCTGGCAGTGGGAAGAAGAGTAGCCAATGCAAAAGCCTCCCACGTTCTTCTCCCTAATAAAGGCCATCTCTCCAGGGGAAGGATGCCACAAGTGGGCAATACTGGAAATTTACCCCAGTTAGGGTAAGGAAACTCCAATCCCACTCTAGCCTGCTACAGTCTTCCTGGCTCAACTAAGAGGAAAAAACCCATAGTCAATAAGGGAGAGAGATTGAAGTAAACAGATTAAGAATGCTGCAGCTAAGGGAGGGGTAATGGGAAGGGGATAAAAAGCTAGACTCCTGTAGAGGAGAAAAAACACTTGTGAAGGCTACATTCATGAAATGCAGTCTCAAGAGATTGTGATTTAGTCAGAGAATTATAGAAGACTCCTCCTCCCCACACTTCACTGCCATATTAACAGCATTCCAGCATAGCAGCAGTAAACTATAGCTGCAAGATATAGGCCCTCTTAAGAAGCAGTGTAAAGGAAAGCCCCAAAACAAAGAAAGGAGCCCAAAATAAGGCCACTAGAGGAATCTGAAGTCTCTGATACCTATAACTACAACAAACATTGGATGCATCCCAGCTCTTAGCCAGGTTAACATAAATCCTTACATTAAAGGTCTATTTACCAGTTCCTATTACCCAATACAACATTACAAAATATGTCAAAAGGCAAGAAACAACAAAGTCTGAAGAGAAAAAAGCAGACATCAGAACCAGATTCAGATATGGCATGGATATTATAATTATCAGACAGAGAACTTAAAATAATTAGTACGTTAAGGCTCTAATGGGCAAAGTAGACAACACATAAGACCGGATGGCTAATGTAAGGAGAAAGTTGGAAACTATAAGAAATAATCAAAAGGAAATTCTGTAAATCAAAAACATAGTATCAGAAATGAATAATGCTTTTGACAGGTTCATCGGTAGACTCAAGACAACTGAGGAAAGAATAAATGAGCTAGAAGATAGGTCAACCTTAACAACCTCATACAAAAGTAAGAAGCTCATTTTTAACTTCAGTTCCTCAGTATCCAAATTCTACTACCCGCTTTTACCTTTAATTATCTACTCTAGCATAGTTAGAATCATTACCTATCAAAAATAAACACAATGGAATATAATATTTAAAATAATAATTTACTTGAACATTTGGTAAGTGAATATAAAAATAAATCCATGGTTTTACCAGCATAGAGATTCTGATAAAATATCAGTTACATAAATGCTAAGAAATCTAATTTGATTTGTATTTTCTCAGATTTACATTAGTACCAATTTTATTAACCAAGGAATCACCAAGACCAGGGTACATGGAAGACCCTGCATGAATGTCTATTTAACAAGTGAATGCAACTCTGTGCAAGAAGAAAAGAAAATATCAGAAGCCATTATTTAGCTAATTATTTCTCTCGTTTTAATTTCACTCAACAAATTATTACTTTATGCCTACTTTGAATCAGAGGTTCTGCTGTTTGTTGTTTTAACAAGAGTTATAGATTAATACAGATAAAAAGTCATGGTACCTTCCCTTGAATTGGTAACTGTCAAGTAAGAGAAGGTGGGTGGCTGGTGATGCTGTCTCTTAAAGGACATAATACGACAGGTTCTGAAAGGTGGGGAAAAAAAAACCTCTGAAGACTAAAACCAACTATATCATTGCTGAAGCGACCTTGGTAGGAACAGGTGGCAATACAAAAGGTGAAATCTCCCCCTCCATATTCCAGCCTTTCTGTCTCCCATGAAAATCCTCTATTATTTTTGACCTTTGAAACACAACAAAACAAAAACACTTTCTCTTAACCAGATATAACTACCCTTGATATGAACAAAGATTTCAAAGTCCAAACACTCACTGTTTCCATCTCTGGGTGACATGTATGGCATCCATGTCTAAATGATGTTAACTGATCCCTAAAATAGTAACAGTTCTTTTAATAAACTAAGGACTAAATTATAAAATTAAATACCAACAAAAATCTTTAAATAAATAATGAGAAAAAATGGGAAGAGGGAGAGGGATCAGGAAGAAGATGACGATGAAGACAAAGAAGAAGACAGTAAATATATAAACATATAACAAGCAAAGGAAAAATATTCATAGCAGCTAAAGTTCTCATTTCTGTAACATGTCACAAAGTCATGGTTTATATTTACCTTTTCATTCTTCTAGTATTCATTTGCCCTCTCCAGAACTTCAGCTGGTCAGGGTCTTTACCTCATGGAGTAATTCATACCTTAATTACTGAATGTTTTGACTACTCAGTGGTTTTGACTTTTTATGCAGCTTTTAATATTTGATATAGAAGTAGTAAGAGGTGCCTAAGAGAATACCCTGCATTTCAAATCCTGTCTTTCCTTCTACCACATTCTGAGTGGTTAGGAGGAGATGCATGTTCAATTAGAAGGATTTTTTAATAAAACATTTTTGCTTTTTGATTTTTGCATTCTTCTCTTGTTCTATAGTTACAAAGTCACGCTTAGGGAAAACAAAACAAAGTTGTTTTTTTTTAAACCAATTAATAGCAAATGATATGGAAGGAAAAATAATCAAGTAGAGATCCTTCCTCTATCTAATCAAACACAACTTCTTTTCTTATATTGATTGAAATGCTATTTGTTTACATAAACTGAGAACTTTTTGCACCTTTTCTACTTCTATTCCAGAACACTGAGCACAAAAGTGCTGACACAATCTTTTTATTTTTATTTTTCTTCCTTTTAAACATGCTTTTATGTGACAGGTCAAGACTATGGGTTATAGAACAAGATTCCAAAGAAATAAAAATATGAACTATATACAATTTCAGTGGCCTCTTGGGGCTTTTCAGAATTAAGGTCAACACAAAAATCCCACCTGTACTTATTACCTCCATCACCCGTTGTTAAGCCCACAATCTGCTTTTTTCTCTTCTTTCTGCCCCAGAGAGATTGCTATCACTGCACTTTCCATTCTCTCCCTCCTTATCACATTATGACTTCGAGGTCCAAAAAGGAGATGATTTACTCCCCTCAACATCCTAGAAAATCAAAACAAGCTCTCCTGTTGGAGCCAGTCTCAGGGAACAAAGGCCCATCTTGTGTTCTGGTTATTCCTACACTATGCAACAATCAACTGACATAAATAAGAACAATAGCATCCCCAAAGAGTGACCATGTATACATGTGGGGAGAAAAAATGAAGTAAAACACACCCAAGGGCAGAAATTAACTCTATAAATTTTTGACCTCATATCTTCTAAATGCCTGGTAAGTGCCTTGTAAGACATATAGGTTCAACGAATAGTTGTTGATAAGAACTGAGTTGAAATACTGTTGGGTGAAGCCACTAAGTTAATTTTTTCTAAAAATCTACTTCCTTTATATGCAGCGGGGAAGTGGGAAGGGAAAGCTGAACAATAAAATCATGCAATTCTATGATCTGCATGGAATTTAAGTTAAATTCACAAAAAATTGTAGCTGGGTGTCAATTTACTCCATATTTTATATATTTGAAATGTCATATAAAAGGATTTATGAAAAATGTGTACCTTTTATCTATGGTTGAGTTTTCAAATTTCACATAAAAAGTATAGCCAGTGATATCAGCTTAGATTCATGATGAAGAAAACATTCAGGCATTCATAAACACTTTGATTTTTTTAATGCTAATTGATATTCATATATGGAGTGAGAATTCACACATTTCTCATAAAGCCTTTAGATGATAACAGCTTTGAGTTGATTGCCCTACGAATAAGGAAGTGTGAAAGGAGTTAAGAAAACACATCAATTACTTGCTTTTTATTCTTTCTTAAATAGCCTGAATGAAGACCCTCTTTCAAGAAATTTACTCTAATTAGTGGAAGAAAATGTACATATTACTGATGTATCAAGAGAGCCACTTCTTTTGTTTTTCTTAAGGGGACTTTTTGATAAAATTATGGATATGTACTCATGATATATCTATAGCACTACCAATTTTATGCCTGCCTAGCTAGGTGTTTTCTTTAATTTCCAGGTGTAAATATTGATCTGTCTGCTTATTGAACCTTCCATAAACATTCAATAAGGTGACTTTTTAAAAAAAGAGTCTTTTAAATTAAGTTTGTTCACAATTTTGAACAATAATCATTATTGCTTTTCACAAAACATTTCTAGTTCTCCTTCTAGGCCAATAGCAGAATTGCACTTTCCTGTTCCCATATAACTTTGGGCCAGTGTAACGGAGCAAAAGTGACTCGTGTCACTCCTGGGCAGGGGCTTTAAGAACCAATGCATGAATCTGTGATTCTATACTTTCCTTGTCCGAGATGCAGTCTCTTGTTGCCTGGATCCTTTTGTTAGTACAGCTGACCCTTGAACAACATGGGTTTGAACTGTGCAGGTCCACTTATACTTGGATTTTTTCAATAGTAAATACTACAGTACTGCACAATCCATGGTTGGTTGAACTCATGGTGTGGAACCTGGAATACAAGGAACCACAGATATGGAGGGCTGACTATAAATTATACTTGGATTTTCAGCTGCAGAGAGGGTCGGTGCCCCTAACCCACATGTTGTTCAAGGGTCAACTGTACAGAGAGTAGAACTTCCTGCCACCTGTTTTGGGAACATATAATTAACAGGAAATAAATTTTGATTGTATTAAGCCACAGAAATTCAGAGGTATATTTTTCCAAAGCATAAGTTTATCTTAACAGGCATACCTAAAAATCCTATTTTCTTGTTTTCTTTGGAAAATGTTGACATAAAATGTGTAGTTGACTTTTCTGTACCATATGCTTCAAGGTTTGGTTAAAGACTGGGTATAGGGATAAGCATGAAATGAAGGGACAGGAAGTTAGAATGAGATAAGAGAAGGGAAAGATATTGGGGACAATGTATATATAGATGTACTATATTTTCTAACAACTATGGTAAAGTTAGTAAGAGCTTATGTGATCTACTGTAATTCTGATGACTAAAAAATTCTGATATAATATTTAACCATCAATTCTAAACTCCATTCCTCCCCTTTCTTCTTCTATGACTGTTTCTACTGTGCATGCTTTTTGAACATTTTTAAATCTTTCCATCTTAGTGACAGTGATAGTTCAATCCAGAAACACTTTACTTTGTTATATACATCTCAGGCCTCCAAAAAAAATACAGTATTTATAAGGTTACTGGACATATAGAATGCAATGTCTTCTCAGGAGAAATGACTCATGCTAATTTGGATGTTTATACCAGCTTCCATTCTCCTGCAGGGAGAGATGGAGAGAATTTGCTAGATTATAAAAATATTAAAGCAATGCAAAGCAAAGTAATGAAGAATAAAATACATAACCATCTTTTGTTTTTTGTAAGCTTGAACCTGAACAAAATATGTCAGTAGAAAGGAGATGGGTTAAAAGCAGAATGCTTTCCAAACTTTCTCTTTCTTTCTTGACTTACTTCATTTCATCTATCAAATTCCTTAGCAGCTGAATATGAATAGATTTTAGTTTTTAGTTGGAGGTTAATTTGGAATTTATGGTTTATAGCTGTGGAAAAAAATCAGGGAAAATTTTAAAAAATAGAATGAGGAGACTGATAAGGATTAAATAGCAAGTACTGCAGAATACCAAATATATAAAAATTGTAGAGGCTCCAACTACAATATGGATGACTTTCCAATTCATAAAATAAAATTTAAAGTGACATAAGTCACCATTATTAAATATATCATCAGTAACATGACTTAGCAGTGTATTTTGAGGTCTCTAGTTAACAATCTAGTTTCTGATGTCTAGAAACATTACCACCTTTAATGAGCAAGACTTCGACTATGATAAATGTAGTGACGACACCATACTTTAACAGGTGGTTTGGGATAGCAGCCCTGAGATGGAGAAGTAGTTTCTCTCTACTGCTCTTATTCATAGCCATTCTGATCGGCCTCTTTTTTTTCTCCTCAATGCAATCATCAAATAGATTATGTGTACTGCCATCCCAATTTTATTAGGTTCATGTTCTATGACTGAATTTGGGGTTCAAATTCTTTTATTGAAATCAGCAGCTTTATCATTTCATTTCATTCAAGAATAGAAAGACCATCATTTTACAGAGTTGGCAGCTTTTCTGCTTCAGAGATTCTGTAATTTAGTTGGCTACTCTAATAGGGTTATATTCCATGTATGCTGAATACACCCTTTATGCTTGTATTACTCCTTAAAGAACTCACAGACAAAAATAAAGTAGTTTATTGCATAAGAGATGGCAATTGCATTGACCATTAACCTCAATAACTTGCAAAGACTATAGAAAAGTTTATAAAACACTTTGTAGTCAAGTTTAAACTGGTACAAGATGTTTGTTCACACCAAAGCACTGATATATAAAGGAAACTCTTACATTCTCTCTCCCAGTGAGCAGACCTATCATTTCAAACTTAAGTGTATTTTGTATGTGTATATAGGAAAGGAAAGAAATTTATCTAGGTTTATCTAAAGCATTTCGGCTTACACATCCACCTTCAGTGTATGTGGAAAATATTTATTCACAGAGCACAATATTGTATCAGATTTTCAGAGTTCTAATTAAGATGCAGATATATTTTACACAAATAGTAAATTGCCTCTGTTAAGTTTTAAAGCAACTATATTAAAAATGCACAGATACATGCATTCTTTATGTAACTGGAAAATCAAGTAATTATTCCTAAATAAATATATCATTTATACTTGTAAGAAACCATTTAAACTACAATTTTCTTTAGATTACTAATGTCCATTTAATTTCTACAAGCAAAAGCATGTATTATGTTCCAATTGCTTTACAAGAAAAATTAAAGTTATAAGTTTTTAAAATTACACTATTTTCTGAGTATAGTACCTATTGATACTAACTTAGCATTTACTTTTAGAGCTATGTTAAAATAGCTTCAATACAAAACTTAGATAAGACTTTAAACATTAATAAAATAAACCATTAGCAAAAGTAGATTTAATAGGAAATTAGTAGTTTGCAAATGGAGACGTGTTAGCCAAAAGAAAATGAAAATCACATACTTTCAAATATGCATTATATAGCATCACTATTTTTTAATTTATAAATCAGGTTATGCTCCAATAAATAGAAAATGGATAACCTGAAAGATTTCGCAACAGCATTTTGATTCTCCTATGTTTAGAAGTCATAGAATCATTCATATAATAGAAACTTTGTACTATTCTTTAGAAGAAAAATTTGAATTTGGTAATAAGAAAGATATAAAGGTACAGAAAGGAGGATAAGTAAATAAATAAATTTCTTACATATTATCCTAATGTCTAATTGTCAAATCTCAACTATCTCAAAAATCTGAATAAAATGTGACTTATAGTAAAGAGGGAGCAAGAAACCAAAATGAAAACGTAATGTTATAGCTGCCTTTAGGACATTTTAAAAAGAGCCTTGATTTTTAAAGGCTGCTCTAAAGAAAAAAGCCTTGGTTTTTAAAGGCTGCTTTGTGAATAAAGGAAAAGACTTTGAAACCAAGAAAGGTTTTAAGTTGGAATTTTGAACTCAGCATAAAGTTAATTTGCTCAAAGATCTCTCTATTATAGATGAATGAGTGTACCATAAGATCCACTCAACTGGCAAGAAGGAGATGACAAGAGAAAAAATACTGTCTGTTCAAGCCTTACCAGTACATGGGAAAAAAGAAACTTCTTATGAGATATAATCCTCCTTTACATGACTTTTAAGATTTAATGTATACTCTCAGGATTGTAGAAAGAACTCCTGAGCAAAAGAAATAATTCAATGTATCTTTGTATCCACTGAAAGGTAAGCTCCATGATGATCAGATTTTTTGATGTTGTGGTTATTGATATTTATTGATATATCCCCACAATATAAAACATTCTATGCCACATGGCAGGTGCTCAATAAATATTTGATGAATAAATGAATGAATTTAGTCCTAAGTTAGGAAGACAGAGACTAGAAAACTCGATGTATTTTTAGAAGAACACAATCTCAAAAAACCTCTTCTGATTCTCAGAGGAAGCATCAACAAATCTGTTTAAGTCCAAATTATTTTTAAAAAAATGAAAATAAAGGTAATTTGCCAGTATTCAGGATTAAAATTTTAAAATATCTGATAATAGTTGTTTAAAGTTATGAAAGATGGATTCAAAATGTAAGAAAGAAATATATAAAAGAAAATTAGAAATATACCTTCTTATGCACTCACCCATGACACTGACCATAATTTTGTGATTCTTAAAATAATACCTGTTTATTCCACAAGATATTTCTCCATTTTGTATACTACTTGACACACAGTGAGTGCACAGAAAGAGTTAATAGATAAGTTAATGAAAAGAATCACTCAAAAACACAATGAAGCTGAAGTGTATCATAAATAACTGAAATTACTGTAGACAAATGAAGTCTACAGTTTGTTCTGTTCTGGCCCATCAAGTATAGACCGTCTTTAAATGTTTTTGTAGTCTATTTCGTATGGAGATTTTGTGAATCCTCAGTAAGTTTTTCCTAAAATTGCAAAGGAAATCCAGAAGATTGAACTTTTTATGTGCAAAATTAATCATAATATTCAATGAAGCACTGCATGTTATACTTGTGCTCATTGATATATTATTCTTGAGGTCAACCTTGGCAGGACGAGTTTTGGTACCTCAGTTTGCCATTCTTAATTTTTCAAAGGGTAGACTAAAGAAAAGGTTAAATTAGGAAGAGTAACTGTGATGACAGTTTTATTTATTAAGGGAAAAGAAAATATTTGTATATAGAGCAGATGGATAAATATTTTATGATGTAATGAAAACATGCATGTTCATAATATTTATTCCAAGTTATCAAAATTGTGTGATATGTGTCTGTGTATAACCTTAGAATAAAACTGTGACATGGGTCATATATTTTAAAGATTATTTATCAAAATCATTTAATTAATAAAATATTTTAAAACATCTATTTAAAAATACCTCCTACTTGTGATAGAACTGTTCTCTACCTTAACTGTGGTGATGGTAGTCATATGCATCTACACATGTGCTAAAACTGCATAGAATTAAATACACCTATTGCATGTAAACTGGTGAAATCTGAGGTAAGGTCAATTTCCTGGTTTTGGTACAATAATCATACAAAACATTACCACTGAGTGAAGTTATAAGATCTCTCTGTATTATTTCTTACAACTGCATATGAATCTACAATTATCTCAAAATTTAAAAGTTAAAAAAATTAAAACATTCTCCACCCACCAGCCACTATAAATTCCTTGAGGGCATGGACTCTGTCTTTTTCACCATTGTATCCTAACATCTAACAAAGTACCTTGTAGTTTGTAGCCAATAAATAAATAAATAGCTGTTTAATAAATACATGAATTCCTGTGAAATAAGCATATGTGAAGGGGGAAGCTTCAATACTGGAAAATGTAATCATATAGCATACTTCATTCTCTACAAATGCCCAATGTATATTCAACGTTCATATTATTCAGTTCTGCTTTTTTGAAATTATTAGGATCAGAACTAGATATAAAATAAAAGCTCTAGTTTAGAGACAAAAATATTTCTCTCTTTTTTTGGGGGGGGGGATGGTACGCGGGCCTCTCACTGTTGTGGCCTCTCCCGTTGCGGAGCACAGGCTCCGGACGCGCAGGCTCAGCGGCCATGGCTCACGGGCCCAGCCGCTCCGCGGCATGTGGGATCTTCCCAGACCGGGGCACGAACCCATGTCCCCTGCATCGGCAGGCGGACTCTCAACCACTGTGCCGCCAGGGAAGCCCTCTCTCTCATTTTTAAATTAATATTTCTTTTCTTTAAAAACGTGTAATAAAAAGAGAAAACATTTTATGTACCCCTAAAATTCTTAGGTGGGAGATATATATAAAACAAATTAAATATATTTTATATATTATAAAAATTTTATATATTAATTTATAAATATATTTATATTTATAAGCCTAACATGGATATGGCTTCCTCAAGGAAACCTTCTTCTGATGGTTAAATTATTTATAATTTAATTTATATTTAATTTCATATACATTATTGGTTTTATATATAACCAATTACATATATATATATATCTCCAATAAACACAAGACTCCAATGCTTTTTTACAACTTTAAATATAAACTGTCACATTTTGCTAGAGTAGAGCTCGTATTTTACTGGTGGTAGAATGTATTCATAAAAACTCCAAACTCCATGTACATCAAAATGCAAAGCCCTTAGCTATCTTTCTGTTATTTTTTATCAATTATTATTTTATCTGTTATTATCACTATTAAATTTTATCATATAAAATGTTCCCTTAAGGTTTTTACACTAACTGGCTTTCTATAACAGCAGAATAATTTTGCTGTTTTATATACTATTTAAGATATTAATAAGTGATAACATCAGCCATCAGATTTCTGAACTTCAATATCAAAAATGAGATCATGTCCCCTGGTATGAATCTTTTTTCTGTAAACTTTTTATCTTTTTAAAACAAAGATTATCCAAATTTGTCCAATGTTCCAATTTCATGTAAATATCAAAATGCTATTACATTTCTAGGAATCATTTTTCAAAGTTTTATTTTCTTTTAAGGTCCTTCATATTTAAAAGTTGTATAATCTCTACACAGAAGTAAAACCATAAAGAAAAATATAAAACTATTTACCAGAACCCTGTTTACTTATCATACCCCCACTGTAAGCATTCTTATATCATGCTGATCTATTCATTTCTAATAATTTTTTCTGCTAACCTAAAGATGACATATATTTGTTCCTTTTTATGCATTGATGTTGCCTAATTTAAAAAGTAGTTAATAATCCAAGAATATAGATGTTAGATAAGCATTACAACATATCCATAATAAATTTCTGTGCTATTATTTAAAATGAACATTAACAGGCTCTTGAAAAATATAATTTTGTATATGTTTGACAAATTGAATAAGAAGAACACGATACCAAATGTGTTCTAAATTCTCTGTAGCATTAAAACGAGGAAGGATATTCTATGTAGTGGGCTAAGGGCAGAGAACATTTGGCAATTTCACCCACAGAAAAAATATATATACAATATTTATATACTTTATATTTGCATATTTAATACCTGTTTGCATATTAATGTTTGCACATACGTGTATAGTTATTTAAATATGTTTATACATTTAAATATGGGTATATAATACATAGAGAGTGAGAATTAACTTTTTACAATCACATTATCAGACTGCAAAAAATTTTTAAGTTAATTTTTAATTTACTAAAATTTCAAAAAATTTTAATCAGAATCAGTGTCCTATTATTAGAATAGACATTTAAAATATGAAGTCAATATAAAGTCATATTGCTATAAATACTGTTGGCATTCGGTGGAACAGTGTTAGTAAATTTCACATATTTAACTCAAGTAAGGGCATTAATATTTTCTTCAAGCACCAAGCTATGTCACACATAAACACATTTATACAGACAAATAAAAGCTGCCACTCATTGAGAATGGGCATTATAACTATTTCAATAAGGTTATATATGTGTTCTGGCTTGCTTACTTGATAAACACCCTTATTAAAATGGAGGCAATACAAAGAAGATGAATCTTTGATTATGGCTTGTGTCTAATGGAAGACAAATTATGTTTAAGTTGTGAAACAGTATCTACTCTGGTTATAATTTAAAAACTTTAAAAAATTACTTAAAGAAGACCAAAGTGAAAGAAAACAATTTGTTTGATAAGGCCGACAGCTGTATCACTTTGATAAGCACTGAAAAAGAGAAATCACAACACAGGCATCTCTCTGTTTTTGCCTTGATACTCCAAGTGGAGAAATTCATTTTGTGTCAATAGGAACCACAGAAACCTTACTCAGTTTCTCTGCCAATATGGCAATTTGTATAACATTACCCACAATGCCTCACATTGTGATTTTTGCCTTGAAAGCAGATTTAACTGAGCCTTGTTGAGCTCCATTAATGTGTCCGTTTAAACTGAATAAACCTAATTATCTCACACGAAAGTTATGCCACCTCTGGTGCGGCAAAGCTAATGCAATTAAAGTCAGCCAGATGTATTAACTGAGTATTGAAAACACGCAGGCTATCTGGTAAAGAACAGTTCATTATACATTAGTACTGGACAGTTTGTAACATATCTACACCAACTACAATATACCTTTCTAATGCAACATTATCCTTGGTATAAAATCCATAAACTCCAGAATGAGAGGGCCACCATATGTCTTAGGAGTAAATATCTAGGTGGATTTAAGATGCTCTATCTCATACATTTTGGTTCTCTACTTTGAAAACCAAATTTTCTGAAGTATTCATAAAATATGGATTTTAACTCTTCATATTCTTTAAAACAATTAAATCAAAAGAAACTGATCTCTCATTTCTGTTCCACATGTAAGGAGCTTAGAAGCTGTGACTCTACCCTAACAAGTAAAAAGTTAAACTGATGGGAAAATCAACAATTTTTCTAGGATCTCTAAGAGAGGGAAGGACACAGGACAACTGCTGCCCCAAGGTTTGAGAGGTAGACATATAAGGAGTGAGCTTACAGAAGCAGAGACTCACAATGGGAAATCACTGAAGGAAGAAGTGCCAGGATAGGAAAACCTGAACAGTAATCAATGAATTATTGGAGGCTCAATACGGATAAATCTGACAGTTAAATACTCCAGAGACACCCAGTCATAGAGGGACCCCCACAATTTTGTGAGACTTAACTCAAGGAAGTCAACCATGTTCTCAAAGTAAATTATATGAGAAAAATCCCCTCCTGCCTGGGTAGAATGAGGAAAAAAGAATCATTTTGAAATATACCATTTCACTCTATTCTTCTAACAAGAGATGTCTTCAGGAGGAACTAGCTAACCAGAGCTTAACCTGCTGGTGTCTTATCAGAGCCAAATACACCTGGAAGAAGAGGTATATTCAACTCCAGCTCACTCTAACCATCATGCCCCACCTAAGGGAGGAGAAAAAAAAAAGGGAAACACTTGTGAAGTTCACCATCCAGACATGCAGGCTTAACTAAAAGACTGAGACCTAATCATAGGACTATAGAACACTTCCTCTCTCCCAACATCTCACAACCACATTACTAAAGATCTATTTGCACTTCCTTTTACTTGGCAGATCATGTCCAGTTATCAAGAAAAAATAACATGGTATGCCAAAAAACACAATTTGAAGAGACAGAGAAAACGTCAGAACCAGACATGACAGGGATGTTGGAATTAGGCTGGGAATTTAAAACAACTATGATTAATATACTGAGAGCTCTAAACAACAGAGTAAACAACATGCAATAAGAGATGGACAACGTAAGCAGAGAGATGAATATCCTAGGACAGAACCAAAAATAAATGCTAGATATCACAAATACTTTTATAAAAATGAAGAATGTCTTTAATGCAGTTTATTAATAGACTGGACACAGTGCAGGAAAGAAATTCTGTGCTTAAAGATATGTCAATTGAAACCTCCAAAACTGAAAAACAAAGTGAAAAGAGAATAAAAAAAAAATAAAAAACTAAAAAGACTCCAGGATATCAAGGACTGTGTGACGACTATAAAAGATATGCACACCATGAGAGTACAAGGAGATAAAAAAGACAAAGAACAGAAGAAATATTTAAAATATAGGAATAATTTTTCCCCAAATTGATGTCAGACAATAAACCACAAGTCCAGGAAGCTAAAAGAACACTAAACAGAATAAATGCCAAAAAGCTAAATTTGGGCATATCATTCTCAAACTACAGAAAATTGCAGGTCAAGAAAAAATACTAAAAAAACAGAGGAGAAAATACACTATATAGAGGAATAAAGATAAGATTGCAGCTGCCTTTTACTCAGAAATCAAGCCATCAGGAAGAGACTGAAGTGAAATATTTAAAGTGTTGAGAGAAAAAAGAACACAAAAACCTAGAATTCTATATCCTGCAAAAGTAAAGGAGAAATAAAGGACAAATTTGAACTTAACAACACCATCAATCGACTGTATATAACTGACATCCATAGACTACTTCATCCCATAACAGGAGAATTCACAATCTTATTAAGCTCAAATGGAACATTCACCAAGACAGACCACATTCTGAGCTATAAAACACTGTTTTAGCAAATTTAAAAGAATAGAAGTAATATAATGTCTGTTCTCAGATCACAACGGAATTAAACTAGAAATCAATAACAGAAAGATAATTTGAATATTCCAAAATACATGGAGATTAAACAACACACTTTCAAATAACGCACAAGTCAAAGAAAAAAACTCAAGATAAATTTTTAAATATTTTGAACTAAATAAAAATGAAAGTGAAATTTGTAAAAACATGTTGGATGTAGTGAAAGAAGGGCTTAGAGGGAAAATTGTAGCACTGAATGAAAATATTAGAAAAGAAGATAGATCTAAAGTCAATATACCTAAGTTCTTACCTTAAGAAACTAGATAAAGAAGAGTAAGTTAAATGAAAAATAAAGCAGAAGAAAAGAAATAATAAGACTTAGAGGGTTTCCCTGGTGGCGCAGTGGTTAAGAATCTGCCTGCCAATGAAGGGGACATGGGTTCGAGCCCAGGTCCAGGAAGATCCCATGTGCCGTGGAGCAACTAAGCCTGTGCTCCACAGCTACTGAGCCCGTGCACCTAGAACCCGTGCTCCGCAACAAGAGAAGCCACCGCAATGGGAAGCCCATATACCGCAACAAAGAGTAGCCCCCGCTTGCCTCAACTAGAGAAAGACTGAGTGCAGCAATGAAGACCCAATGCAGCCAAAATTAAATTAATTAAATACATAAATTAAAAAAAGAGCAGAAATCAATGAAACTGAAAACAGGAAATCAACAGAGAATATCAACAAAACCAGAAGCTGTTTTCTTGAAAATATTAATAATATCAATAAGCCTCCATCCAAGCTAAATAAGAAAAAGAGAAAATAGAAACTACTAATATCAGAAATGAGAGTGAGGCATCACTACATATCCCATGGACATTAAAAGGGTAAAAAAGAAATACTATGAACAGCTGTATGCCCACAAATTTGATAACCTAGATGAAACAGACAAATTCCTCGAAAGACACAGTTGCCAAAGTCACCCAAGAAAAAATAAGCTGTCTGAATAGGCCTGTATCAATTAAAGAAATTTAATAAAAAATTAATAACCTTCCAAAACAAAAAGTACCAGTCCCAGATAGTTTCACAGTAAATATTATTTCTAATGTAGAAGAAAACCAAGATGACTTTAGGTATAGTGATAACTTTTTAGATGTAACACCCATGGCATGACCCATGAAAGAAATAATTGATAAGCTGCACTTCATTAAAATTAAAAGCGGCTGCTCTGTAAAAGGCAATGTCAAGAGAATGAGATGACTGGGAAAAATTATTTCTAAAAGGCACACCTAATAAAATATTGTTATCCAAAATATACAAAGAAATCTTGAAACTGAAAAATAATAAACTGATAAAATAGAGAAAAGCAAATTTAAATAGCAATGCCTATCTATTCAACCTTTAGCTATTGTCAGATTTAATACATCTGACAATATAAAATGTTTGCACAGATGTGGGAAAGTTATTAGGCACTCTATCCTTCAAACAGTACTTGGGGGAAAAGTATGATATATTTTACTTAGGGACAGTTTAGCAATATATAATTCTACCAAAAATGTACCTATCTCATAATAAAGCAACTTGACATTTAGGAATTTACAAAGAAACATTTGGATCAGGGCTTTGAAGTATATTATTGAGCATTGTTTGAAAGAGTAAAAGTGAGTAACAACCTAAAATGTCCCTCAGTAGGTGAAGTGGTCAATAAAGTACAGTATACATGTACTATGGAATGTTAAAAGAAATGAAATAGATGTATCAACATGGTTACATCTCCAAAACATAATGTGGAATGAAAAAAAAAACAAAACCAGAATAAATCAGACAATGTGTCCATACATTACTGAAAAACAATATTAAGTATAAACATAACTTAATAGGTTCAAGGCTGGAAGAATTCAGCACAAACTCATGACTGAGTTTGCTTCTATAAAAAGTATCAGCACGAGTGTGAGAGGCTAGGGAACCTCTGATTATATGAGCAAATGCATGAGCAAATGCAGTACTCTACTTGTCAAAGAGAACTTGGTTTTCAGGCATAAGGAAGATACCATGCACATATTTTTTGGTTCATTTTTTAGAATAGACTATTCATAAGAAAATTACAAGAATGGATGTTAAACTATTAACAGATGTTAATAGTAGATGGGGGAAATTCATGATTATAATCTATTTTATTTTTCATATACCTTGTTTTTTCATTTATATATATTCTGAACTAGATGTATATAAATTTAATTATAAAAACTCTGAAGCTTTGCATTTTTAATACTTAAAGACCTACCAAAGATTTTGAAAAAGAAAAATTTTAATGTAACATACTTATCTAATAACTGGAAGTACTATTTCGGAAGGAAATTGGAGTGCAGAGTAAATGGAAATGTCCCTCTTTACTGCACATACCTCTGTATTTTTTTTAACATGAGAGTGGATTGATATATAATATGTATAATTAAAAATGCAATAAAACCATAATAAAGAAGAAAAACCACTTAAATTATAGCAAAAATGTACAACAAGGACAGAAATATCTAGCGCTTCCAGAAATGAGGATAATGCTGCTTGACATAATTTTATACCTATTTGCTGTGGGAAAGCCCTATTTCTGGCAATGTGAACTTTAAAAAAGATAAGGTGATCAATTGTATGGCTAACAATGCCTAATAAGCTAAAACCAAATCTAATTGCTTATGAGTACATCTTTTCTTTGTTAAAAAAATTGAGTTGAAAATAATATTGCAAGAATCCTCATAAAGAGGACTATTTGTTTTGTACCAAGCCTAGAAATCTGCATTTAAGAAACATCTTACCTGATATTTGAAGGTCATTGATTTTGAAGAACTGAAAGTGAATGAATGGCATAACTTTCACAAAATCCTATGTGAATGGTAACGATGTTGTAAGCTCTACTAATCAGATGCCCTCTCAAGATAAAATATATGTCAATAAATCAATAATAGGTACTACATATGATCAATGGTTCTATCTACAGATTTCAAGATAAATGGATATACCTTGTGATAAATAAGTTAATTTATAAATGAAATATAGTTGTATCATGTCTACATAAAATAATTTTGTCTTAGAAATGATAATATTGATATAAAGTCTTTCATGCAGACAATAATTACATATCAAGTCCATCTGGTTATTCAATCTATTGTTAATGTGAATAAAAACTACTACTTACAAATAAAGATTACTTATATTCCTCTATTCTACAGCAAAATTAGTTTCAAGTCATGACAAGTGGTAACTTTTTAAAGGTTTGTTTCAGTGTGGAATGTGAAAGCATAGCCATGAACTTTTCATAGTCTATTTCATTATTTTGATATTTTATATTTTGAATGGGCCTGGTACTCATGCATGGTTTTGTACCTTGATGCTTTCTTTTTTTGGAAAATATCGATATACTAAGTTACGCAGGCATTCCAATGATTGAGGCATTTCTTATCAAACACTATTAGTTATTTTCCTTGAAATGATAGGCTCTCATTATTCACTTTAGAGAAAATGTCTACCAAATACCCTATCTGAATAACCACAGTGTGTCTGTTGATCTCTCTTTCTACTAAAATGGTGTTCCATGCATAAAGCAGATAGTCAGCCTGTAACTCAAAAAACTGTGTAAGTGATTTTCATCAAGACAAACATGGTAATGTGGTATGTTGCAGATCTGCTTTCTGCACATTTCCTATTTTTTACACAGAATATTAAATGCATATACAATGGATGAATTTTAATAAAATTATATTTTTAATACTTCATCAAGGACATTTTAAAGGCAGGTTTTTTTTCAAATTGCAATTATATAGCAGTAAAAAATAGGACTAAGTACTAGTACCACTATGTTGATTCCCACTAGAGCCAGCATTTTTACTCACTATTGCTTTTGTACCATTAGTGCAAATGTCAACCCAGAGAAAGAGGTAATTAACATCTTAGTATTACTATGAGAATAGTTTTGATTTCATGAACCTCCTGTAAGTGTCTCAGAGAACCCAAATATCCTGAGAGTTTCCTCATTTTAACTATTTTGGGTAGTCCTAGCTTTCTTTTCATTTGTATGTTATAAATTTCATAAAATAACTATGAATTTTTGTGAAAATTTATATTAAAATAAGTTATGCCCCTAGAAAAGTATAAACAGATGCATAACAGGAAAAGAGATTTGAAAATGCACATGTGAGTAGGCATCATGTTTGCACAGGATGTGTCACTGGCTATAGAGAAGTAGTCTGACTTTTAAAATAAAACACTTTGTGTAGTGTATGTGGATGAGGGGTGTGAGAGAAGCATCTTCTTTGGATTTTTTAAAGTAACTTCTTTATACATCTTTTATGAAACCCACTTATGTTGATTGCTGTGTAATTTACATGCAAAAAGGAAATGATTCATAGTCTTCATGACTGCTTGCATTCATTTTTTTTTTAAGTCTTAATTGTCAGCAGAATTGGGTATTCTCTGCAGCTGGCTCTTAGTCCTGTGATGGTAGACACTGCAACCTAAAATGAAACCATGGCTTTGAGATCAGACAATCATGGAGACGAATCTAACTATTGACTAATCTCTCTCTCTTGCTCTCCTCTTCTTCCCCATTTCCCTCCCTTCCTTTTTTATCCCTTCCTTCTTCCCTTGTTTCTTTTTTCTTTTTTTTTTAAATAAGTATCGACCTCATTATGTGATAAGACTTATGCCAGGAACCAAATATAGGGACAAATAAGAACATTCTCCACGACCTCAAGGACTTCAATTTAGCAGGAAAATCAGGGGAATATTCAACATGTCAGGAGATAAATAAGATTAACTCTTCTTATAAAATGTCTGAGAAAGCGTCAAAAGAAGAGGAGAATTTGAGCTCAATTTGACCCATCAAAGGAGGTTATCTCCTTGAGATACATGACAGGATTTCATAAATATTCTTTTCTTAATTATTACTTTTCTTCTCTAAGTAACATATTATCCTGGGAGATTTTCAATATTTCTTTCATGAGAATCAGGTTTCAAATTAAATCTAAGAAAATCATGTTTCAGAAATTTAATTCAGCATACATTCCTGTGTCTACGTTTTTAGGTAATGATGGTGATACAAAGACTAATAACATATGTGCCGTACAATCTAAAAACTTACAGTTTCTCATGTAAAAAAAAAATGGGGAAACATGCAAATAACTCCATTAGCTGGCAGACTGGAATAAATTCTATTACAAAATTATAAACAGTGCTATGTAAACACAGGAAAGGAAAAACTAATTCCAAATGAAGGATCATAGAAAGTTTTCCAGAAATGATGATCAGTTTAGTTCTTGATATATATTGGTCATACTTTGGTGAGTAAATATGTGGGGACAAAAACTTATCAGGCCCTGAGTGCATGTTGAATAAAGATATAGAGATAAGTGTAAACCAAATATATTCTTAGATACTTGACAGTAGGGCAAAGAACAAGAGGAAAAATGAATCCAGTTTTGGGAAGTCTGGTGCTTATAGAACCAGGAAATGGGATCCTTAAGAAAAAACAAAATAAAACTTACAAATACAAGTTAGGCACAAATGTGAATTTTTATTTAGAACGAGAAGAAAATTGTAACAAATTATATATTTTTTTAAAAAACTGACAAATATCACTTTTAAAGAAAAATCACTCTGGAGACTTGTTTAAAAAAAAAGGAAGATTTTCTCAAGACTATTGCAATAGGGGAGAGAGATTGAACCCACTCTGCTGGGGAGAAAAAAAAGGCAGGAGGATTATTAAATTCTGAGTTGAGCTAGTAAAATAATACAGGAGGACATTAGTAGGGAGATTGGTCAGTGTGATAGGTCAATGTGTTTGCTAATTGCTGCTTATGGAAGTTAGGCTCCTACATTCCCATAAGGACAGGGAGACAGGAACCCTATCTTTCTTGACTTCTACATTCCAAACGCATGACTCCCATTTCTCCTTAAGACATTTCTGGAGGTAGAGGATTTATACCTCAAAGAAGCAGAGAAAAAGTTTACAATTTTAAGTTTTCTAAAGTAAATGCTCCAAGAATAGGGAGACGGGAAGAAATCTGTCTAAAGTTTAGTCAAGAGTAGGGAATGGTAAAGCTGTCTTGTTCACTAAAAAAAATCATCAAATCCAGAAAAATAAATTAACAGTTATTTTAGTTAAATTTCTTACAAGTTGTATATTACCTTTTCTATAATCATTAGATACATTATCTTGATTATATTTTCATGTGACAATTTTGTGATACCATTTCTTATAGAAAAATTTCATTTTCCTTCCAGCAAGACTGGCTAAAATAAATTATTATTAATAGTTTAAAGATGTTTATCTTAGATTTGTAACTCATTTTTGGTAATATCAAGAAAATTTTAGGAGGGTTGCCAAATTTAAAGAAATTGCTGTCAAATTTTTTTCATATATGTGCTATAAAATTTCATAGAATTTCAGGGTTTTTCGTGCAATAACTAATCCTAAATACTCTCTGAACTAATTACATTCATTCATTAATCTGCCAACAATGTCCTTGTTGTAGTTGTATACTTTGAGTTTTATATGATTTTTGTCAGTGTTACTATTTCCTGTCAAATAAACAAGAAATTAATAAGAATCTGAATAGTGTGATTAGGCAAGTCCAGCTCAGGCCAGTAGAAAAAGCACGAGCAAGTAATGGTCTGGTATTGTCCACTTTGGCTATTGTATGGTGTGTAACCTGAGCACCCGTTTACAGAACACTGGTGAAGTATTAGGAAAACTGGGCAGACAAGGACCAGGCATGGTTGGTTGACAGAAATGTGTACAGTATGTTCACAAAGCTAAACTGAAAAACTCCCTCTACCTTTGAAATCACTAAACTGAGGAACCAAATATCAGCTGGCTATTTATGTAGGGATAGTGATCTTTTTTATTTAGTTATCTTTTCAAATAAATTACCAAATGGAAATAATAAGTCTGGAAATTTTTTTTAGAAAGACTAATTTTGTAACTGAAATATATATTTTTAAAATCTCATCAGAGAAATTGTTACAAATATATGCAGGGCAGATAATATTCTTGCCTTGCTGAGCAAATAGAAGAAAATAATCAAAGAGAAGAAACAAAAAAGAAGTTAACTGAAAGCTGATCTAGGAGTTAGTTTGAACAGAGTCCCATTACCAGCTTTATAACTATGCCTTTGCTAAGTATAGGGAAATATTTTCAAGGACAGTATAAAGCAAAATGTGCATTACATGCCATCTAAAGTAATTTCCATTTCAGTGCTTGAATGGATAAAATGCTGCAAATTGAATACAGGAAAAGACCTACAGAAAGACTTGAAATGATATTTTAAAAAGGCCTTTAATGTCACTGAGGTAATTACTTTTCTTATGAAATAAGTGCTATACTTTGCTAGTAAAAGGAAAGGGTGACACTGTTTGTCTTGTTCATTGTTGAAACATGATTTATCACAGTTCATTTATGAGAGCCTCGTATTTTCTTGTCATATTTTGACCATGATTTTTTTGGGCAAAAAATGATTTCACTTTTCAATTTAAAAGTAGTATACAATCAGACTAGTCTGTAAATATGTTGAATACCACAACAACAAACTTGAAAAAAATTAACGTTTAGCTTGCCTTTTTTTTTTTTTAAACCAAACTACACACGGGAAAATGAGAAGATAAGACTGAAATGTCTTCACATCATCTGGAAAGAGCCATACACATTTAGAAAAAGGAATGACAGTATTTTAACCATACCAAGTTCATAATGGCCTGATTTATCAAATCAATGTAGCTTATAATGTTATAATTTTAGTATAATATGGAAAATTAAAATCATTCTTTCCAAAACTATGTTCATACATAAAATAAATTGCATTTCTAATCAAATAAGGAATAAGCTCCTCAAATATGTAAAAGAAAGATGACTTTAGGTTAGTATGTACCCTTTGAAATCATTGGCTGTTCTAGTCTTCAGGCATATCCTTTCACAGTTAGTTTGAGGTTGTTTATAAGTTTATTCAAGAAGGTTTTAGGTCTGCCACTTCTGTGTTACATTTTAAAGCATATTTTCTATCCAAGTGCACAGAGTCTAGAATATTCCTAATATTTTGCAAGTTAAGATGATTTACAACATAAAACTAATTAAAATCACATGTTGCATAAAAAGATATCAATTGTAAAATCAAATTTAGCCAAGTCCTTTTCAACAAGAAGTTCTATCAAGTATTAACAGTACCACTGGGTCTATAGGTTGGTAGAACTTTCCTAGAGGGCCAATTTGGCTCCACATACCTACAATTAAAATGTACTTACTTTGTATCCTAGCAATCTCATTTCTATTAATTTATCACAAGGCAACAATTAGATGCACTTACCAAATATGTATACAAAACTTCATTTCAACATTTTAAACATATCAGAATATTGGATGAAACCAAAATGTTAAACAACGGTTAATCTTCCAAAGTTTGGTGTTACTTGGCAATAATTAAAAATGATATTAATGATATATATAGAAAAATATGTCAATAATATTTAAAGTGATAGTTATACATAAATTATCAAATGTTATATTTCATTAGCTTATTTTTTGGATATGTTTTAAATGTACATAGAAAGTTTCTGGAAAGGACAGAAACCAAAATATCCTCCAATGATTGACATATTATTTAGCAGTAAAACCCAAAATTCATTTCCAAGTACATTATATGCACTGAAAAATATTTGTGACAGAATGAATAAATCATTGAATACAGTAAATAAAGACAATAATTAGATAAGGATGTGTATTCCCACCCATAATGTCATTTTTCAATGACATTCCTGCAAATGCAGTAAGTAAAATACTGCAGTAAGGAAACAGAAAAAAAAAAAGAAAAGAAAAGAAACAAAAATTAGAAAGGAGGAAAACTATAATGATTTATAAATGATAGTATTTCATACAGACAAAACACAAGAGAATTAATTAAAACTGTATACATTTTGAAGAGTGTGACTAGGATTAAATTTATGGAACCTTATAGCTTTGTATATAATACAAATTATGTACAAATACTACATACAGCAATAAAAGAAAATTAATGGGAAAAAAAGATGCTTACACTCAAAATGGTAATAAAATAAAGAATGAAATGCCTAACACATCTTACAAGTTGAGTCTAGGGCATATATAATTCCAACCACGTAATTTTTTACAATACATAAAAGAAGATGAACAAGTTAAGCAATCTATCATTACTATGAATGAGAAGACTTGATATTTAAATATATCAATTCTCAAGCTGATCAAAATATTTAAAACAATTATATTATTTCCAATGGTGACATTTTTGGATTTGAACGTAAGATCAATATACAGGAGTCAAGTCAATTTAGAGTAAAGACAATTTAGAATAGAAAGAAAATGAATGCGACCTTAAACAATTAGATAGTTTGTTACATTATACTTCAAACCTAAAATTATTTTAAGAGCACAGTACAAATTCAAGAGTAGGCAGATATATAAATAAAGAGAACATGTAGAGAACCAAGTAATATAAAATGCGGTATGTAACAAAGTTAGCATTTTTAATATTAGATAATGGTTTATTCAATAATGCAGATGGGATAGTAATTTTTAAAAATATGAGGTTAAATTATCCCACACATATATCACAAGAAACGCTAAATGGATGAACAGAATTTAAAAAAATAAACCAGAAACCAAAATGGCACTAGAAAAAAATATAAATCAATAATACACATACTATCGAAACCAACACAGAATATTTTAATATCACAGAGGAGGTTAAACTATATATAAATATATATATATATATATATATGCACATGTGAACAAATAAATTGTTAAGTAACCATAAAAAAATCTTCAAAAGATAAAATGCAAACAACAGGGAATTCCCTGGCTGTCCAGTGGTTAGGACTCCATGCTTTCACTGATGAGGGCCTGGGTACCATCCCCCGTCAGGGAACTAATATCCCACAAGCCACACAGTGTGGCCAAAAAAAAAAAAAAAAAAAGCAAACAACAAGCTAGAAAATACTTAAAAGATATATGGCATGATAGGGTGCTGGAGCTGGCTCCACTGGCTCATAAGCAGCCATTTTGCTCATCTTTTCCCAACTCTGCTTTCACAAGTGATGAGAGGTTGATAGCTTGAAATGGACTACAGTGGGACTGATTATACCATAAAAACAGGCAAACACTACAAATCAGGGCCCACCTGATCAGGGCCCAAGCCTGTTAAACACTTACCAGTATACTACTACATATACATTATGTAGTATACTACTACATATACAGTAATATAAACATGGATAGCATAGCGTGTGGTAGTGGTAGACAGGGGAAAACAGAAAATAAAAAGATTAGGAGGGGAGAGAGAGAGAAAGGGAAAGAGAGAGAGACTGAATTATTTAATGTTAAAATAATTATGCCATTATCATTTGTATTTAGAATTTATTGTCTTTTTTAGTTATAAAAGAAAAAAGCAGGTGCCTTTCTGTATTTTCTAAATATGTACA
Source organism: Delphinus delphis (assembly GCF_949987515.2). Taxonomy (NCBI): domain Eukaryota; kingdom Metazoa; phylum Chordata; class Mammalia; order Artiodactyla; family Delphinidae; genus Delphinus; species Delphinus delphis. The sequence continues at coordinate 58,706,287 of NC_082693.1, read as the reverse complement.
ATTTGTGTCATAAGAAGAAGAAATAATAACTAATTTCACTTTTAAAAAGTGCATATTTGTTCTGTCAGCTTTATTTCTAGTCAAATTCACCCTACATAAATTGTTACAGATATGAGAAAACTATGTATGTACACATGTATATATCATATTTTTTTCGGGAAAGTTTATTCCAGCCATATTTATAACAATAAACTGTTAATGCAATCTGAATATAACACACTAGGGCATTTGTTGATATGGAAAAACATCCATACTCTATGGTTATGTGAAATTAAGGCCAATTAAATATTTTCAATTAAATGTATTTGATTATCTGCCCTCATTGTACTCCCTTCCCCAAACTCTACTAATGACCATAGAGAGACTTGTTTTAATATTAAAATATATGAATAGAGAAAATAGTGGAGATAAAAAGTTGGAACACAAATTAACATAGCCTACTGTAAAATGCAGAATTATAGTAAGCCCAGAAAGACTCGGGAATTAGAGGAATTATGTAGTAAGCCAAGAAACAAGAAAATAGGGTTCTAGGGAGAGGACAGAGCACAGGAGGAAAATGGGGGAAATTTCCAGGAAAATAGTGAAAGGATATTCAAAGATGATAACTTGGTGAGGAGCCAGTCCAAATTGGATTAGAAAGACATAGGGGCCTGGCGTGTGGGATGTGGGGAGAAAATAAAGAATTTAATGGATTAATTATTATTTGAATGTGCTGAGAAGAGTTTTACTCTTCAACAGAGAGTTTGGGAATTAATTAATGATAGATCCATAAAAACTTAAGCATATAAACATATTAGACAGCTTTGGGAAGATAAAAATAGTGTACAAGAAAGGAAGTGAAACCCAGTCTTAGTGTATTACATGACTGAGTGGAAAATAATAGAGTTACAAGAATATAAACACTGAATACTGGTCTAACCAAATCTGAAAATATGGATAGAATCGGCTAATGGGAAGTATGTTTATGGGCATATGTGTATTGTGTATCTGTTTGTATACAGGAGGTACGAAAGCTAAAAGCTTCATTTTTCATGGTAAGATGCCAAATGATAGTATCCAAAATCAAAAAGCAAAGTGTTTGTGTTCAAAAACACGTTACCTGGAAAATAGGGAGCTAAACATAGTGGGCGTGGGAGGGGAGTACAACCGAAAGACTTGAAAGTGGTTGCCACTGAGAAACGAACACAAGAGTGAGATAAAAAGGCTTCTATTTATTCGTTCTGAACCTTAAAGATCTAGTTGGCATTTAAAACCAAGGAGGTTTATCTTTAACAAAAATTTAAAAACTAAAAACCTTAAATAATAAATGTTTAATAAACTTAGCCATCATTGACATGTCTAGATAATTGCCAAAAGCCTCTTCACTTGTTGCCCTGCTTTTGCTCTTGCCCTCTTTGAGTTTATTTTCAAAAGGGATCTAGAGTGATTCTGTAAATATATGTCAGATCATAACTCTCTAATGGCTCCCAAGCTATTCGGAGTTAAGGTCAAGAAGTGTAAAATGGTTTGCAAGGATCCAGCCACCTTTTACATCCCCAGCTTCATCCCTGCCACTTTCTCTCTGGCTCCCCCTCCTCCAGTTACACTGACCGCTCCTATTAAATGTGTAACACACTTACACTTGTTCTTCCACTGATAGCCGCAGAGCTCACTCCTTCTCCCTCAGTTTTGTCCTGACACTTTCTCAGTGATGTCCCTCCCACCTCTATTGCATCTTGTAAACTGCCACCACTCCAGGACTCTTGATATGCCTTCCTTGCTTTATTTTCCTTCACTAAACTTCTAACAGTGCAGTTCATCTGTTCATTTTTTCATATCCCTTCCAGTTAAAATGTACTCTCTACAAGAGCAAGGATTTTTCATTGCTTTATCCTCAGTGGCCAGAGCAGTGTCTGATATATACAATTCAATAAATAGTTTTTAATCAATGAATAATTGCAATAGCTATATATAGATTTAAGAATAAAGTTATTCAGCAATGTATAAGAAGTAGCTATTTCTGCTTATTTCTCTTATAGAATTTTAAGCATTTTTTCTATTGTCTTATTTTTAAGTGTATGTACAAATAACATATATACATTGTAATAAAGAGGTATATAAAATTAACTTTAAGAATAAATCTATATCAGCAAAGTGCTAAAAAAGAGTTCATACTGATCTATGGTTTAGGTAGAATGTGAAGAACAAATACAGAACAAGTGAAATTTTTTAATGAGAGAGTTAAAAACTAGATTACAATACTAATTTTAAAAAGAAAAAAGGAAAAGCTTTCCAATACTAGTATAATAATTTACATTATGTTGCCATCTGTTTTTTTTCCTTATCCACAGACATAGATGAACACAATAATGGTATTATTATTATTGTTTTAGTCATAGTTATTGATCACTGTTTTCTTGGTCTCTTGCTATGTCTTTTATGTGCATCCTATGACAATCGTTATGGAACGTTGTAGGCTCTATTAATTTTACATTTTATAGATTAAAATTTTGATATTGAAAAGCTGTTTTCTTCCAATTAAGCTACATTTCATTAAGTCTAATTACGGTATCATCATTAAATTTTTCTCTTTGAATCCACTTCGTTATGAAATATGTTTCAACCTTCATACGTATAGGCCCAAAGTCTTCAACCTTCCCCAAAATCTGTTTACCCCACCTCTGTCACCAGCAAAGTCCATTAACAATTCCCGAGAAACGAAAATAGAATCTGGGTAATAAGATAAAGTCTAACCTTTTTTTTCCTTTGTGCTTCACCCGGTTTCCCTTGCTCAGAGGGCGCGGGGCTCAGAGGCCTAGCCCTAGGCACTTCAGCTCGGAGCTTCCGGCGTGAAAAGGCTGCGCCGACCTCTTACGGCGGAACTCCCGCCTCAGCTCGGAGGGCCGTGCGCAGAAGCGCTGCGCACCACACAGCAATTCAACATGGCGGCGGCGGCGGGCTGTGCGCAGAGACGCTCTGGCCGGCACTCCCGTCTGGAGCCCGAGCAGCACAGCTGTGCACGACCCACAAGAACTCTGCCCTCTTCCGGCTGACAAGAAACCTACAAAGCAGCCTGTTCGGGAGAGCGAGTAGACTACAGCGACTGACTAGTCAAGCTTTCTTTTGCTCCTGAACCGAATTTGGTCTATTGGCGCGAGCAACACGGACACTAGGACCCTTGCTGGGGACCAACTCAGGAGGGTAGGTAATACCACCTAAATCTTTTTTCCTCAGTAAATGTCAGTGAACATTTGCAATTGCTCAGGCAAAAATCCTGGAGTCGCTTTTTTTTTTTTTTTTTTGCGGTACGTGGGCCTCTCACTGATGTGGCCTCTCCCGTTGCGGAGCACAGGCTCCGGACATGCAGGCTCAGTGGCCATGGCTCACGGGCCATGGTGGCTCACGGGCCCAGCCGCTCCGCGGCATGTGGGATCTTTCCAGACCGGGGCACGAACCCGTCTTTCCTGCATCGGCAGGTGGACTCAACCACTGCGCCACCAGGGAAGTCCCCTGGAGTCACTTTTGACTCCTCTTTATTTATACGCCCACATCAATCCTGTTGCCCCTAACCTCAAAATATATCCACAGTCTAACCACTTCTCAGTATTCCCTAAACCACCAGAGTCCAATTACCAGAATCTCTTGACTAAATCTGATTTCAAATACCCTGACCTTTTTTTCAGTAAGTCCTGTTCTTTATTTTGTTGAAGGAGGTCATGGAGAGGACGTCAGCTGTGGTTGAATTGCCAGCTGGATGGGGCAATCTGAGGCTCCTCTCCCCCTCCCCTGTCCTTGGAATGTAGCACCTACCTACGCTTCCTGCACAAGGAGCTTTTCCAAGGATGCAGCCTCTGAAAGAGTGAGGCAGTGTTGAGACCATCGGCACTGAATGTGCGACTGAAACCCAGTTAAAGCGTCTGTATAAACTTTTAAGATTCTGGCGGGCAGGTGCAGAGAACTACTCGTCTTAACAGCTGCAGGAGACAAGTCTCTTATGTAAGTTCCCTTGCTTATTTTTTTTTTACTTTAATTTTTTTTCGAAACACAGAGCTATTCCTTCACCACAACTTTCTCTTGTGGCTCTTTTGAAACTTCACTCACATCCCTCCCATTCCTACTGTTACCGACCCTTTCGGAACAGGTGGACCCTCAAGTGGGCACCCTTCCTTGCAGGGTGCCTCTCATGTCAGTCAAAAGAGACCAGGTTCTGCAAAGCAGAGCAGAAAGCTTATTTGTGTATCAAGGAGTGGGGAAGGGAGAACCGGAGCTGTAAAGAAGCCTTCTCCCAGAGGGAGGGAAGCGGGAAACTTTTAAGGGGTAAGAGGAGGGTGGGCCATCAGAATTCGAGGAATGGGAGGTGATTTTCAGGAACAGCTGGAGCATGCGCAGTCCTTCCGGCTCCACGAAGAGCTACTTGTGCCTAGAAAAGTGCAAGTCCCTCTTTTGGGCAGAGATCCTAGCATGTGATGAAGCAATGGCAACTTTCGGACACTTTGGGTCTCATCTATGCAGGGGCTGCCCTCGTGGTCAGGCTGGAACCGGTTCAGGGCGGTTGACTGTCCGCATCTTGGGCCTTTCTGTCTCGGGCTGGTTCTGTGGTTTTACTTACATGGCGTCTGCCTTCGTCTTAGTTTCTGTTAGGCAAGCACAGCTGTGGGAATAGAATAACAGATGTGGTGTGGAAATAAAAGGAAAGTAGGTGTGGGTCCTTTCCCAGTAACACTACCTCCTCCTCCTTAACCCTGGCAATGATTAATCTGTTCTCTATTTCCATAATTTTATTTGAAAAATATTATATAAAAGGAATCATACAATATGTAACCATTAGGATTTACTTCTTTTCGTTCAACATAATTCCCTGGAGACACCTAAGTTGTTGTGTGTAACAATAGTTTGTTCCTTTTTATTGCTGAGTAGTATTCCATGATATGTATGAACCATAAATTTGTTTAATCATTCACCCATTGAAAGGTCTCTGGGTTGTTTTCAGTTTTCATTTATTAGGAACAAAGACTCTATGAATATTTGTGTACAGGTTTTTATGTGATTTGTTTTCATAATTCTGAGATAAATGAATACCCAAGAGGGCAATTTATGGTTGGTATGGAGCTTTCATATATATTTTTATAAGAAATTACCAAACTGCTTTCCAGTGTGGCTGTATCAGTTTACATTTTCACCAGCAGTGTATGTATAATCTAGTCTTTCTGCATCGTTGTCAGCATTTGGTGCTTCACTAATTTTTATTTTAGCTATTCTGGTAAGTGTGTAGTGATATCTTATTGTGGTTTTAATTTGCATTTACCTAATGGCTAATGATGTTGTGCTTTATTGCCATCTGTATATCCTTTTTGGTGAAATGTCTATATACCTCTCTTTCTCACTTTCTAATTGGATTGCTTTTTTTTTTTTTTAACTGTTGAGTTTTGAGAGTTCCTTTTATATTCTAAATATTAGTCTTTTGTCAACTATGTGGTTTGCAAATATTGTCTCCAAGTCTACAGCTTGTCTTTCATTATCTTAATAGGGTCTTTCATAGAACATTTTAAAACTTTTTTTCCCTAGCTTTATTGAGATATAAGTGGTATATGACCTTGTTAAGTTTAAGGTGTACAATGTGATGATTTTTTACATGTATATATTGGGGACATCTTTTTTTTAACTTTGATGAGGTTCAATTTATGTGTTTTGTTTTGTTTTCCTTAATGGATCATGCTTTTGGTGTTACGTGTAAGAACACATTGCTTAACCTCTGGTCATGAGGACTATCTTCTAAATTTTTTATAGTTTTACATTTTACATTTATATCTATGGTACAATTTGAGTTAACTTTTGTATATACTGTGAGGTTTAGGTTGAGGTTCATTTGGGGGCATATGGATATCCAGTTGATTCAAGATCATTTGTCGATCACTGTTCTTTCACCATTGACTTGCCCTTGCAACCTTGTCAAAAATCATGTGACCATTTTTTGGTATGGAATCTAGTTTTGTAATTCTCTGTTTGATTTCATTGATCTGTGCGTCTGCAATCTATCCTTTCATCAATACTACTTTGTCTTTATTACTGTAGCTATATAGTGAGTCATAAAATTGGTTAATATGATTCCCTCAGTGTATTCTTGATTTTCAAAATTGATTTAGATATCCTAGGTCCTTTACTTTTCCAAACAAATTTTAGAATCAACTTTTCTATACCTAAAAAAAAAAAAGAAAAAAAAGAAAGAAAAGAAAACTTGCTGCAATTTTGACTGAAATTTCATTAACTTTCTAGATTAGGGGAGAATTGGCATTGTTAATACATTTACAGACTAGTTCAAATAATACATTTACTAACTAAAATGATTGTATTTATGTAAGAATAAATATAGTAAACAATGTTGATTCTCACTTGCTTATGAAACCTGCTACCTACCAATCTGAAGTGGTCTGCCTCTTTCTTTGATCTCTCTGTTCTTCATGTATGGGGGCCAGTTTCGAATTTTACCAGGTGGATACCTGTGGTTGTGAACCAACGGTCCCCCTTTCCTCTCTAATGATTTTTCTGTCTCAAGATAAACACCAAGATTTTTTTTTAAATTTATTTATTTATTTTTGGCCATGTTGGGTCTTCGTTTCTGTGCCAGGGCTTTCTCTAGTTGCGGCCAGCGGGGGCCACTCTTGATTGCAGTGCGCGGGCCTTTCACTGTCGCAACCTCTCGTTGTGGAGCACAAGCTCCAGACATGCAGGCTGAGTAGTTGTGGCTCACGGGCCTAGTTGCTCCGAGGCATGTGGGATCTTCCCAGACCAGGGCTCGAACCCGTGTCCCTTGCATTGGCAGGCGGATTCTCAACCATTGCACCACCAGGGAAGCCCCAACACCAAGATTTGATTTGCCCCTTCCTCTCCTAGTTACCCTTCAACCTCATCTGCTACTATTTTTTTCTTTGTTCATTCCACACAGCAAAATTGGCTTAATGGATGAATAAAATATTGAGATTATTTTAATTTAATTTATACTAATTTAACAAGTATTAAAAAAAACTATTTAGTTTTATATATCTGACTAGTAGTGAGTTCAACATTTTTAATGATGTGCATTCCTCAGTGTTTGCTTATGAGAAATATCTGCATATAGTTGTTCCCCTTTATGTCTGTTAGAAGCCCATATATATCTTGCTATTTGTGTAAGTTCAGTTTTTAATAATAGCCCTTTGTCATATTTCTATTTCTTAAAATAAATTTATTTATTTTTGGCTGTGTTGGGTCTTCATTGCTGCACGCAGGCTTTCTCTAGTTGCAGCGAGTGGGAGCTTCTCTTCGTTGCGATACGTGGGCTTCTCATTGTGGTGGCTTCTCTTGTGGAACATGGGCTCTAGGCGCGCAGGCTTCAGTAGTTGTGGCATGCAGGCTTAGTAGTTGTGGCTCATGAGCTCTAGAGGGCAGGCTCAGTAGGTGTGGCACACAGGCTTAGTTGCTCTGCAGCACGTGGGATCTTCCCAGACCAGGGCTTGGACCCATGTCCCCTGTATTGGCAGGCAGATTCTTAACCACTGTGCTACCAGGGAAGTCCTGTCCTATTTCTGACCTACTCTTAATTTTAAATTTTTTCAGAAGTTTTACTTTTTAAACAGAATGTTACTTTAATATTTTTCTCTATTGTGTAAACTTTAATGATTAAAAAATATTACTTCAAATAGAACACTTTCCATTTCTATTGCCAGTTAGAATTTATGTCACTCTTAGGAACGTATTTCACCAGTATGGAATTTTTTGCCTATATACAATAAGGTATGAATCTGAACGTGTGTCTTTTCAATTAATACTCAGTTTTGCTACCAACTTTTATTAAATTTTACCTATATCATCATATTGGTGTGTTGTATTTGTATGAGTATATGTGAAGTTGCCTGTATATAATAAACACTTTTTTAGACTGTTAGTATATACTGCAATTATTTTTATTTATATAAGTATCTATTGAATATTTTCCTTCATATCAAACAAATATAATTATCGTGTTAACTTAAATTTTAATATTTGGTAGAGAACAATCAGTATGCCATTTTGAAATATTATTTTATTGTTTCCACACATTTTCTTTTCTGGGTAAATTTATGATCCTTCTGAAATTGTGTTTGAAATTGCTTAACATTGAAATTTTAATTGAAAATTAATCTGGGGAGAATTTTCAAATTTCTGCTATTAAGTTTTCTAAAGAAGAACCATTGATGGTCTTCATACCATTCAAGTTTATATTTTTTAAATTTAGTGATCCTGAGTACATCACTAAATATTTTAGTTTTGGCCAAAATAAATGGGAATTATTACTGTCATATTTTTGTTGTATTTGCAATCACAATTGATTTTCAGGCTGATTCTTTTATTTATTCAGAGATGTGTATGTGTTTATTCAGAAAATATTTATTTTGCTCAGACTATGTATTAGTTGCTGTTCTTAACATTGAGGATATTGCATTCCACTTGGGGAGAGATGAAAGAAATAATGAATAAACATCATAGTACCAGAGAATAATAGTGGTGCACAAGAAAACGAAGAAGGATATGAAGAGAATGATTCCAGATAGGGGTATTTTGAATACAAAGATCAAGGAAAGACTCTCAGAGGTTTTCACAGTTTGCATTTCATTTCTAACATTTTAATTGGAATTGTTTATGGTTTTTAATCTCTTTTCTTCTAGTTAATCTATAATTCTACATTTAAAGTATTTTTATTCTAATTTAATTCAAGGCTCAACCCTGCTCAAACACTGGATAAAGCTTAGAGGTTTTTGTAGTTTAGTTTTGTTTTTATGATTCTGCTATGATTCTCATCTTCCTGTTTGGTTAATATGCTGATATAACTAATGGATCTTCTTCCTGTTTCAGCTACCTGTAGCTCTTTCACATGACTCAGATTATATCGGCCTTATTAGTGTGATTTATTCTTAGTTAATTTACTACCTAACCCTAAAGTGAGACAGAATTCTTAAATCATTATGCTGCTCTTTTTTCTGAACTTCTGCCCTTGACAATTTTTTCTTAAACTGTTCATCACTTTATTGCATTGAAGGTGTACTGAAATGATAATAATATCTACTAATAATAATTCAGGTATTTGCTAGACATTCTTTTGAGTGTTTCCACATATTATTTTAATCAGTTAATGAAATAGATTAATGGATGGCATCGTTACCCAGGTTTACACATGAGGAACTCAGAGAAAAGTGGAGTAACTTAAGATAGTATCATAGCTTCTACACTACTGTGGATCTCACACGCTAAATGAAACATTGACACCTGAGAGCATAATTTTTAGTTTCACTCTATACTTCCTTTGAAAATATAGACTATTTGAATATATAATATTTTTAGGACTTCTGATTTAAAATTGAGTCTAGAAACAAGATCCTTACACAATCTATTTTAACATTCACTTAAATAACCATTAAGATAGAATGAAAATAAGGAAAGGGAAATAAAATAATGAAAGAAATGAGCTCAAAAATAATAAAAATGAGAAAGAAAGAATCCAGGAAAATATCTGGTAATTCTAAAACCAACTAAACTCTATTAAAGAACAGTATAGCCATTTTGCTTTTGGACATTGGATTTCACCTCATAAAATGGATGCTTCTAAAAATATTTTTTAAATGTAAGGAGAGGAATTAAGCACTCTTCACGTCCCTAACTTAAAAACTAATTGCTTAAAACAAATGGAAAGTGAGGTAGCTCTTCTCTACTGTGTGGATGCAACTTTTTGATCCATGTAAAGCCTTCATCTCTTCTATATCTTTCCACATCCATTTAGGTTTTTAAGTCCCAGAAAACAATGGTGGGAGATGGAAGTAGATAGAATGACTGGCGTGAACATGTTACATCCTGGAAAGAGTTCCCGGTAGATTTGCATGTTCCAGGAAGGTAGAATTTTTGTCTGTTTTATTACCGATAAATCCCCATTATTTAGCATATGGAAGACACTAACCAGAATTTTGAATAAAAGGTATAAAGCCATGTAGGTGGTGTTGGAAACATGTCAGCTGTTGACACTAGAGATTTCTGTATTCCTTTATTCTGCACTGGAATATTAAGCCATCAGCAGTAGAAGCCTTCACTCTTATAGAGCAGAAGAGGAAAGCAATCTGGGAGTCTTCATCCAGCAACTCTGCATATTTAGATCCGTGAAACAATTTTGACTTCACTTCAGCCAATCCTCATACCCATTTCCACAGACCAACAATGGCTAGTAGTTCACTGATCAAGGACAAGTAAAGAATGAAAAAACTAGATGCAGTAAACAAACAAACTGTAAAAATAATGAAAAGAGAAAGCTATATTGAAAACTCAGAATAACATGCATATTGAGTTCTACGAATTTAAATAAATTTTTCATATTTTTAAAATAAGAATATTTGTCCTCTCTGAAACAGAAGCAGAAAATTATAAGAAAAGTTCAATGAAAATTAGAAGGAAAAACAATAGGAAACTAAAAATGCAATTTCAGAATTAAAACCACTTTAGAAGTAGTAAAGCATTGAGTTGGCAAAGTGGCAATTTGAATTAGTGCTAGGCAAAGAACATCTTCCAGAACACATTAAAACATAAAAATACTTCAGAAAAAGAGAACAAAATAATAGATTTGGAGAATATGACTTGAAATTGAGGATACTCACTGGAGTTATTTATATGTGCTCTTTAGTTTAGGGAGCTAATTTTTCTGCATATTGAATTTGCTGACTCTCAAGTTAGTTCATTTCCTCATGTGGTTAGGAGACTTTGCTTGTGATCTTTTCTTTACTAGGGTTGACAGTATGTCTGTATGTGTGTGTATGTGTGTGCTTTCGTGGAGGTGTTTGTGAGTATGTATTTTTTGTAGGAGTTCCCAGCTGAAAGTTGATGTTTTAATTTACTTCTAACTACGCATCAGGCTTTGTACATATTCTAGTCAACTTTTAAATTAATTCCTAGGTTTACCTAGAACAATCCATGTAGAAAGGTGGTATAAATTCAGACCTTATCTAACACCTTTTCGTAGCATAGACCAAGGCTAATTGATGGCATTAATCTAATTCCCATACAGAGTTAACTCAATTTTCTCTGATGATCATATATTTTATTTATAATAAAGTTTAATAAGAAATATTATTTTTAAATATGTAGACTCATCTGATTTTATAAATAGCTTAGAAAAGCACATAATAAAAGGTAGTCATTTCTGGTGATGGTTATAAAACATCTAGTGATTTATACTTTTCTCCATTTTTTATGATTTCAACAAGCATCATTTAATTAACAGGAAAGCTATTATTTTAAATGCACGTTAATATGCTTTTACCATCAATTCCAAATCTATGCACACACTTCAATGAAATATTTGAAAATTGTGTTGAGAGTTAATTCATTCAGCATGTATTTTTTGAGGTTTACTAAGTGGCGACCACTGTGATAGTAGCTGAGATCCAGAGGTAAAGAGGGGAGACAAGATCCCTATTCTCATAAGATTCCAAAATGGTGCGGTAAAAAGATAATAAATGCAAATAAATATTCAGTTCTATTTATAAAATAGGGATATATAATGCAATTTAAGAGTATAAAACAGGACTAACTAACTTGGCCCAAGATTCATCTATACTTCCTTTCAGGAGATGTCATTTAAACTGACACTTGATTTATGAATAGGAGTTGCCCAGGAAAAGTCAAGTGGCCTAGTTCTATTCTAAACTAGTCTTTTTATTTTTGAGTAAGTTACCTAATGTCTCTAAACTTCTGTGTCCTAATCTGTAAACATACCAAAGCATTATATTTAATCGACCTACTGCACAAAATTGTTGTGATTATTAAGTTAGTATTTTAGTCTGTGCAAACTGCTATAACAAAACATCATAGTTTGGGTGGTTTAAACGACAGAAATTTATTTGTCATAGGTCTGGAGGCTGGTAAGTCCAAGATCAAGGTTCTGGCAGAGTTCCATTTCTGGTGAAGACTCTTCCTTGCTGCCTCTTACTGTATCCTCACATGGCAGAGAAAGAGGCAGAAAACTCTGGTGTCTCGTCCTCTTCTTATTCCTGTCGTATTAGGGTTCCACCCTTTTAACCTCTTTTAACTGTAATCCTTAAATTTTGGGACCTCCTTAAAGGTCCTATCTCCAATACACTCACATGGAGGCTTAGGACTCCAACGTATGAATTCGAGAGCAATATAATTCAGTCCATAGTGATCACTTTTTTTTTTAACTAGTAGGTTGAGAAAGACTGTATAAGATTTTCAAGAGTATTAGCTACTATTCTAGGTGTTGGTAGCTGGGATAATACCAGTGGAGGTGTTATTATATATAGCCAGAACAACATGTGTGAAAGCCCTGGGTTGGGAAGGAGTTTGACCAATGTAATTGGAAAATGGTGAAAACTGGTACGCTGATTAAGGGAATTGCAAGGCAATCAGGGGTTAATTCATGCAGTGCCTGGTAGGACGTAAAAAGATTTCGAAGTGTTTACAATTGTCCGTCCCTCTGTATCTGTGAGGGACTGGTTACAGGACTGAAGGTATATGCCAAAACCCAGGATGCTCAAGTTCCATAGTTGCCCCTGTATCACAGGTTCCACATCTGCAGATTCAACCAACAGCAGATGTTGTAGTACTGCAGGTATTTTTTTTTTAAAGTGTATATGTGGACCCTCCTACTTCAAACTCATGCTATTTAATGGTCAAATGTAAATCTTGGGGAAAATAGACAGCAATTAGGGAGGTAACAACATCAAGACTGAATTTGAAGATGACTGACTCCATATAGGAAATGCATTGAAGGGGGGGAGCATTTATGCTGTAGGGCCAAATATAGGAGAGTAATAATGGAGATTTAGGGTTATCAGAAAGCATATGAGGTATTCCTATGCTGAAAGAAACAATTTGAAGTTCAGTCATTGAGGAATGATGTATCAATCTTGCTATATCAAATTTTAACATTTTTGTATATTTTAAAGATGATTTTTAGTAGTATTTTAAAAATAACTGAATAGCAGAAAAGTTTTCACAAAGCCATGCTAAGCTAGGGAGATAATATTTAAAACAATGTTTTAAAGTTTGTAAGTTTTTTTATACATATACGAATGCTACAGGTACATAGGCACGTGTAAAATATTACAAATATTTATGAACAATATGGCACACTTAAAAAGAAAATGAGTGAAATATAAATGTAAAATACTGCATATTTGTTATCATTTTAATTATGAAAATAGCACTTAAACTATTAATAATTGTTATTTTGGGAAAGACTAATTATAAGAATGCTTAATTTTTTTCATCTGCTTTTTGTACATCTCCAAATGTTTTATAATATTTATTATGTTACTAGGTATTACACATATTGTATATCTATCTTGATTTTATGGCCTTCATGAGACTAATGAAGTTAAAAAGTGAAGCAAAAAACAATAATTCAAACAAGAATTTTTAAGTTGTGATTTTTAAATTTTCTACTCTGATTACATTATTACAATCCTGAAATTATCAATATCTCACAACGGTAAGAAAATGTTATGTATTAATGTGGTGAAAAAGAAGCTCAAGGTTTGAAACAGAAAGAACTGTAATTGATTCTAAATGTTCTACTAGATAAGCATGGGGTTTTTACCAGGTTAGCTAAGCCTCATTTTCATTATCAGTGACTAAATGAGAAAATAAGCCCCGCTCTACCTATTGCATGTGGGTGTTGTGTGGAAGATGTAAAATAATGTGTGAAAGTTACTTGAAAGTTATTTATTATGCAAATCTAAAAATCCTTGTTTTGACAATGAAATTAATGATCACAGGGAGGCAAAGAAAACAATAAATAAATTATATTGAAAACTTGAAACAAATGATTAAGCAATATATGAGGAAAGCCAAACACTAAATAACTTTCTTTTCTTTGGGGTCAACTAATATCTCATACTCATGTAGTCCTAATAATCACTAACAAATTAGTTAACTTTCTCCCTAATGGCTTGAAAAAAACAGGCCATTTGATCAAAGACTTCATTAGTAGATTTTAAATTATTTTTATTGTAGCACAGTAAATTATTAACTCAACATAAGTAGACCAGAAATAAACTAGATCTACTCAGTTTAGATCTAAATCACACCCATATTTATTCATAATTAATAAACATCATTTAATAATATGCTAAGTATATGCAAATATAATGTGTACACTTGGGGTAATTATAGTGGATATAACAGATAAAAAGAATGGTTTAAAAAAGTTTCTAATAATGAAAGGTCATTTAAGTTTCTTGGTAGTCAGAGCAAAATTGAAAAATTAATTAGCATCATGCATTTCTGTTGTCGATGAAAATTGTGTGTGGCTTTAAATTGATTTCTTCAAGTCTCTCATAATCATACAATGTTCTGCTAGACTTCTAAAAATATGCCTGTAAATTCCTGAATTTCTCTTTTTACTAAGTGTGATCAAGAATGACAGGAAATTCTCTTTGCAGACTCACATGGGGACAGATCAGTAGTGTGAAAGAATGTCCATCCTGTTGCATCTGGTGCTGGCTTCTCTTGCCCTTGATTTTAGTTTCTTCTTTAACCTTTCTGGGCCCAACCTAACCCAAAACTCCTTCAGAGGCCCTGAAATGACTTTAACAGGGGACCATTTATTTTCTGCATCCTATTTCAGACTTAATAGCCTTAATACTTTTGAGGGGCCTAAAGTAATTTCTTTAATTTGTTCGTGGTCAATCAAGCTGAAATCTATACATGGCTCATTTTCTGCAAAATGAACAGCATCAGATTAAGATATCTAAATGCCGTAAGGATTGAAAAAATATAGATCCTTGTTTGTGTGACATTGGAAAGTAAACACTAATCTCCAAAATGAATTTGAAGAAATACCATATCATATCTCTCGTGTGTTACTTAGCATGTTTTGCAATATCAACTATCAAATTCTTTAAAATGTTTCTAATTTTTCTGCTGATTCTGCTGATTCTTTTAACTGGCACACAAGTAAGTGATTATTATAACAAATAGGTAAAGCCCCATGGGTTACTCATTATAATTGTATCTCTATTAATTCCACATGGATTTCTCACTCTATCAACATATACATTCAAGTAATGTATCCTTATACTTGTGACAACAACTAATTTTTTTAAAAAAAGAGTTTTGAATAGAATATGGAGAATCTACTTGTAGTAAATAAATACTTTTTCTCCCATAAACAAATCTTTTAAGGTAGGCATTTGACTGATTAACATAAAACGTCATTGTCAAAATAATTATATCTTTTTTGCAAAGTACTAATCATTCAATCAGTACATTTTAATATAGTGACAGGAAGATTTCTGAATTTGATTTACTTAAATTTTTCTCACCATATGTAAATTTATTTCTTCTGTCACACTTTTTTTTTTTCTGGAAATGGAAAAGTAAAAAAAACAAAAAGCAAACTTTACCTAATTGTTTATTTATTTATTTTTTTATTTATGGCTGTGTTTGGGTCTTCGTTTCTGCGCGAGGGCTTTCTCTAGTTGTGGCAAGTGGGGGCCACTCCTCATCGCGGTGCGCGGGCCTCTCACTATTGCAGACTCTCTTGCTGCAGAGCACAGGCTCCAGACGCCGCGCAGGCTCAGTAATTGTGGCTCACGGGGCCAGTTGCTCTGCGGCATGTGGGATCCTCCCAGACCAGGGCTTGAACCCCTGTCCCCTGCATTGGCAGGCAGATTCTCAACCACTGCGCCACCAGGGAAGCCCCTAATTGTTTATTTTTAAGAGTTATATTATGCCCCTTGCTTTCAAGAGCCATATCATGGAAAAAGGCATGACAGATTGTCACTATATTATCTTTAGCTATAGAACCGACTAACCATTTAATAATATCAAAAGTAAGATTTCCTATTTTCAAAGATTTAGTTTTCTATTCAAGTTAGATCTTAGCTAATTAGTTAGGTGTATCTGACTGAAACATGCGTTTTATCTTCCTTTTCTGTGTGCTGCCTTGCATAGAATTCAGCTGAAACATTTTAAAACCATGGAGTTATTACATAGTTAATATATTGAGTCAGTTAAATGGGTACTGAGAAATATGTGCTATTTCTTTCAGTCTGTTCACTTTTCAACCAAAGAAGAAGAAAGGGTGAGCAATTGTCTGCAAAGTATTTGCTGGCTGTCCTTTGACTTATAAATTAAGAATAAATTTAGACAGAATCAAACTTATGTTTTCCCAAATTATGTAATAGTTATTCAACAAATTTTTCTAATATTAAAAGCAAAGTACTTAAATTTATCATTTGGAAGCCATAATATCAGAATATTGATTATGAACATGCAAACAATACATCTTTTTTGAAAGAATGGGGAAAAATACAGCCAACAATTATTTATCTACTTTCAACACCTAATTCTACCAATTTCATAATTACAGCTAATATTTATTGAGCTCCTATGTGCTATTAATGATGCTAGGTACATAATGTGATCATTTTGCTTCATGTTGATAGTAATTTGATAACAGTGTTACTAGGCTAGATTATTATCCTTATTTTACACATTAAGTGACAGACACCTGTAAAGATGAAATAGTTTGTCCAAGATCACTCAGGTCAGAAGTAGGTGCTGAGGGAATCGTTCCCAGGGCTGGCTGGGACCCCCTAAACCCTTTCTGAGAGAAAACTGGAACTAACTCTGCCCTACCTCCCTGCACTAACCTGCTTTGAGGATGGCAGTGAAGAGCCCTGGGAGGGAACGCACCTCCCATGTGACTCCCACATTGACCATTAAAGTTATTTTATTTTATTTAAATTTTATTGATGTATAGTTGATTTACAATGTTGTGTTAATTTCTGCTGTACAGCAAGGTGACTCAGTTATGCATATACATATGCTTTTTCATATTCTTTTCCATTATTGTTTGTCACAGGATATTGAATATAGTTCCCTATGCTATACAGTAGGAACTTGTTGTTTATCCATCCTATATATGTTTGCCTCTGCTAATCCCAAACTCTCAATCCTTCCCTCCCCTACCCCCTTCCCCTGGCAACCACAAGTCTGTTCTCTATGTCTATGAGTCTGTTCTTATTTTATAGATATGTTGATTTGGGCTGTATTTTAGATTCCACACACAAGTGATATCGTATGGTATTTGTCTTTCTCTTTCCGACTTACTTCACTTAGTAGGATAGTCTCTAGGTCCATCCATGTTGCTGAAAATGGCATTATTTCATTCTTTTTGATGGTTGAGTAATATTCCTTTGTGTGTGTGTGTGTGTGTGTGTGTGTGTGTGTGTGTGTGTGTATAAAAAACACATCTTCTTTATCCATTCATTTGTTGATGGACATTTAGGCTGTTTCTATGTCTTGGCTATTGTAAATAGTGCTGCTATGAACATAGGAGTACATGTATCTTTTCAAGTCACAGTTGTGTCTGGATATATGCCCAGGAGTGAGATTACTGGATCATATGGCAACTCCATTTTTAGTTTTTTGAGGATCCTCCATACTGTTTTCTATAGTGACTGTACCAATTTACATTCCCACCACAGTATAAGAGGGTCCCCTTTTCTCCATACCCTCTCCAGCATTTGTTGTTTGTAGACTTTTTAATGATGGCCATTCTGACCAGTGTGAGGTGGTACCTCATTGTAGTTTTGATTTGCATTTCTCTAATAATTAGTGATGCTGAGCATTTTTAATGTGCCTATTGGCCATCTGTATGTCTTCTTTGGAGAAATGTCTATTTAAGTCTTCTCCTCATTTTTTGATTGGGTGGTTTAGTTTTTCATTGTTGAGTTGTATGAGCTGTTTGTATGTTTTGGAAATTAAGCCCTTGTCAGTCACATCATTTGCAAATATTCTCTCTCAATCTTTTCATTTTGTTTATGGTTTCCTTCCTGTGCAAAAGCCTACAAGTTTGATTAGGTCCCATTTGTCTATTTTTCCTCTTATTTCTGTTGTCTTGGGAGACTGACCTAAGAAAACATTGGTACGATTTATGTCAGAGAATGTTTTGCTTATATTCTCTTCTAGGAGTAAAAGACCCTTTGTTAAATTCTCCTGAATATACCTGAATCATTCTTAATGCTTACACACAATTTCCTGAGAATTGAAGAGAGAGAGATCAAATTGGTGTGTTGTTACAAAAGCTGTAGTTCCCAGAAAGATTTGCTGGTCTCTCCAGTATTGTAGCCATTAGCTACATGTATCTATTGAACACTTGAAATTGAAATGTGCTTTAAATGCTTCAAGTGAATAGTTGAAGTTGAGATGTGCTTTAAGTGTAAATAGACACTGAATTTCAAAGAGTATGAAAAGAAAGTAAGATATATCAGCAATATTTTAAAAATCTAATTACATGTTGAAATAAAAACATTTTGGAAATAGTGGCTTAAACAAAATATATTGATAAAATTAATTTATTTAATATACTAGATATTTTGGTGGCTGCTTTTTACTGTTAAGTTGGTTCATATATGTATTGTCTCTGCATATACTTTTGTATTCTTATGTACATTTTGATTTGCCCCAAAGATCTTACATTTTTAAAGAGCAGAAATTGTCTTCTATTTAATTTTTAATAATTCATCTGCTGGCCTGAAATACTAAAGACAGGTTGGCACGTGGCTCTGTGATAAACTGGCTGTGGGTGGCGATCACTTCCCTCCTTCCTTGGTGGTGTAATCTCATGATTATATTTGGGCAATCCTCCCTTTTCTAAACAACCATAGGGAACCAGTCATAACAACTGCCGTTTTCCTTAACAGTGATTTGTTTATATATGAGCCAATGATGCAGTGCAATCCAAAAAGTTTTCTGAGAGCAAGCCTGGTGAGACGATTTGGGGATTTTTTTTAGTATAAAGAGATTAATATGGTGGGGAAAGGTGTAATTAATTCTTCATTGATTGGGTACTTTTCTTGGTTAGGAGCCTGGAGCTGTGACATACACCCTCCTGCATCACAATGAGGGTAGCTAAGTTGACACAGTAAGATTCAAAGGAACCTGGGTTTCTGATGTCATTAGTTTTATTTTCTTTCTTCTTTATTTATTCATTCATTTATTAGTTATTTTCTTTATTCTTTATATATCCATACATTGTCATTCATTTCCAAAATAAAGATGAAAATTGAGCAGTTTTAGATGGTGATCAATATTATCTAAAAATGATAGGGCCTGGATTTACTATAAACTGTTATTAAAAAAGTATAAGATTATCTCATTCATAGATTTTCATTAACCCTAATAGTCATATATTTTATAGTTTTATCCTAAACATGCTGCAACTCCTGACGGTGTATAGATTCCTGTATCTAACATCACCATGCCTTTATATGTTCCATTGTATATTTTCCTGATAATTATGTATATTCTTATTGTATTTCTCTGTCATTCATTTGGAACATTTTTTCTTTATTATATATATATATGCTTTTTTATATCTATGCTTTTAGTCTACCTAAATATTTATATAAAAATACATATCTGAAACCTTAAAAATAAATATATTTTCCCTAAACTACAATACAGATTCACATGATTCAGGGGTTGAAAGATTATAGGTGATATTTACTCTAAATTCCTCCTTTTATAGTAAGTACATTGTCACAAAGAAGATTGTAGAGCTGGTAGTAGCAATGTTAGGATAAAAAAAAAAAATCTCCTGATATGCCCAGCTTAAAATTTTTTCAAAATAATGACAAAATCTTGGCTATCCTTCAGTTTTATATTTTGTAGACTATTGCAGATTCTAACATCATGCACCCAAATTTATGGTACCCATTCCCTACCCAATCATCAGTCTATCTCCTTCACATAAGTTATCTCCACAACAGTTCTGATTTTGACCAGGACTCCCCTATCTTTCCACATAGGCAGACCTCCTGATGTGCTGAGACTGTGTTCTCAATATTTTATTTATTAGTATAATTCATGAGCCAGGCCCAGGAAAGGTAGACAGAGATATGGTAATAAAGATGGATACAGAACCCACCTTTGATTGTAATTAATGTGATGAAACTAAAATGAAATAATTTTGACTCCCCAAAGAAGTGGGCTGTTGACTTTAGAAAAGCTTGTATTATAGATGGCAACATTATATTGATTTCCTCTTACCATCTTAACTCACCTCTATTTAAGAGCTGAGTTATTTGATAGGCTTTGATATCTATTCCCCAATCCCTTAATCATTCCCAGCCTGTGATCATACTTTTGCTTTGCATGCAAAGAGTGTTAAGCTTCTTTTGCTTATTTGTTATTAACAAAAATAATATTTTACCTTACAAAGTAACTTTATAGTATACTATAGTATATAGTATAGTATAGTATAGTATAGAAACTTAACTTTATAGTATATAGCTTTATATAGCAGGCTAGATGTTATACAAGAATGGAGGCAATGAGATAAACTTAGGAGGCTGTTTATGTTTTATGGTATGTCTTCAGGCTGAAGGTCTTTCTGAGGTTTGTCTACGATGAACGACTCCATCACATCAGTCTATACTATAAAGTTAAGTTTCTAAAAAATACTATACTATACTATACTATACTGTATATTTATTTTTCTCTACCACAGTGACCAGAGATCATCTTTGTCTTATCAGTTGTTACATATCTGGTACCTATACGTAGTCTAGATTTGAACAGACACTGAATAAATATCTGTGAAAACAATGAATGGTGTAACATATTTTCTGAATCTAAGATGCCTTGGATTTTTTAAGAGGACTATAATTAAATTATAGCTTTGATGAAAACAAGACCTAAATACTATCACATAAAATACATTTTTAAATTATAAAACACATATTCCCTTTAGAAAAATTTTAAAAATAAAAAATATGTCATTGATAATTAAAAAAATATGCTAAGTAATTTGGCTAAAATAAAACTTCCTGGCATGTGGAATACACGACACAAAAATGCAAATCCGGTAACTTCTGTTTCAGAACCGAAATATGATCCATCACTTTTAAGTTTTATAAATGTTTAAAATTCCATTTGCATCATCTCATTTCAATTTATAAACTAGATAAAGAAAATGAGACTCAAGGGACTATTTTATGAAGCTTGTACACTTCTCTAGGTGTATATGGAAGTGAAAATATGGTCTCCTTTGGTTGAGTAGTTTCTGAATTCCCCAATTGTTTCATTGAACATATTTGTTATCAAGAGAAATTTAACTTTTTAACTATAAGAAATCATTTAAAAATTATACTCAGAGACATGAACCAAGAACTTCTACACCAAGCTGGAGAAGGGTATTTTCTCTCCTAGTTTGTGGAGCTGAAAGACCCTCTTCTCTGTATCTTGCAAGAATTTCATGCAGAAATTATTAGAGCCCAAGTGCTAGAGCACCTCACAACTCCTACCCATCACATTATATCATCTGCCTGCCTATGATGTAATTTGCTAAGAAAATATCATTGCCTACCATGGAACAGAAAGACAAGTTAGACAAAGCTCATGCTTATAGGAAGTATAGCAAACTAAATATTAATAAGAAATGTTGTTTTGATGGAGAAATGTCATCAGCAAGATGGTGGAATATGAGTTTTCTGCTGTCATTCCCTCATAGAGCATTGACTTTGACTACCACCCACAGACAAGTGTACCTTTGTGGGAGTCTGGGAGCTCAGAAGAGAAGTTCCAACACACTGATGGGGGAAAAAAAATCAGAGAACAGACACATTGAAGAGGATAAGAAGAGCAGATTCACTTTATCCACATCATCCCTCCTTCCACAGCAGCACAGCTCAGTGTCAAGAGACACAACCTCAGCCTGTGATTTCTCCCATGGAGGAAAGAGAGAGTAGCTAGTGAGAACTCAGCTTCCCAGACATATGGGATGCTGGCCAAGAATCCACTTCTTTCTTTCCTCACCAGCAATAATGAGGCAAGCCATGAGTAGCATGGCTGTGGATTGTGAGAGACTGGGAGTAACCAGGCTTGGAAAACATCTAAGGGCTGTGGATCCTACTAAACACATCATGGATCCAGTCAGGGAACCTGACCACAAACTGCTTGGGACACTTTGCCTATAGACGCCCCCAACTAGACTACAGGAACCCTAAATGCTCTGAGTGTCTCACTCATCATCCCACCTCCCACCCATGGCAGACTTCCATGAACCAGTATGGATAATGAGTGAGTCTTTGCAGTTGGCTCATGAACACATGCAGAAAGCCAGCCCACTCTTTGGGATTGGGAGAAGGCACACAAAATTAAGAATTTAATGGCACTACCGTAGCAAAACCAAAGGCCTCTGAACCTAGCCTGGCCTTGGGGGATTGAGAAAAAGCATACAATTTAAGAATTCTTGTGCCAGAGGGAATAAGTGTTTGCGGGGGTGGGGGGGGTGGGGGGGGTGGGGAGGGTGAATCCATGGAAAAGCCCTGAGAGATGGTCAGAAGCTCTAGCTAGCCTGATTGGTGAAGGTAATTTTATTCCCAAAGGGAATCAGTAGGACTGGAAAAGATGACTATTTCTTTAAATGTGAAGACAGCAACATAAGATTTCAAGGAGCATGAAAAATTAAGAAAATATGACATCACTAAGAGAACATAACAATTTTCCAGTAACAGATCTCAAAGAAATGGAGAACTACAAATTTCCTGACAAAGAATTCAAAGTCATTATTTTAAGGAAGCTCAGCAAGCTACCAAACTGCAAATAAATCAGGAAAACAAAACAAGAACAAAATGAGTAGTCCAATGAAGAGATAGAAATCATAAAAAGAACAAAACAAATTCTGGAGTTGAAGAATACAATGAATGAAATGAAAAATACAATGGAGTATATCAACAGCAGATTTGATCAATCAGTAGAAAGAATCTGTGAACACAAATACAAATTATTTAAAATTATAAAATCAGAGGAGAATAAAGAAAAAAGAATGCCCATTCTAACCACTTCTATTCAACATACTACTGGAAGTCAGAGCAATTAGGCAAAAAAAGAAATAAAAGTCATCCAAATCAAAAAGGAAGAAGTAAAATTGTCTCTCTGCAGATGGCATGATCTTATATATAGAAAAGCTTAAAGAAACCAGGAAAATATGTTGGAACTAATCAATCAATTCACTAAAGTTGCAGGTACAAATTTAACTTAAAAAAATCTGTTGCATTTCTGTACACTATAAACAAAATTAAGATGCATATACTGTTACTAATGTCACAATTTTTTTTGCCATCTTTCTAAAGAATTTTTCAAAACCTATATATTTCCTGAATTCAATAGTGACCTAGTACAACACATCCATATTCTCTTTCTTTCTCTCTCTCTCTGTCTCAGTCACACACACACACTAACACCCAAACACAAGTCTCCATTACTTCTGACATTCAGAATCTACTTAGCAAAAGATGAATCAATATAGTTACATCTAATGCCAATGCCACACCCACACCCAACAGAATGAGGATCCATCTCACATAGCCTGTATTTATTACATTTACTTTTTTTTTTTTTCTGGCCACATGCCTTACAGCATGTGGGATCTTAGTTCCCTGACTGACCAGGGGTTGAACCCATGCCCCCTGCATTGGCAGCACAGAGTCTTAACCACTGGACTGCCAAGGAAGTCCTTAGCATGTATTTATTAAAAGCTAATTGTCATCTCATACCATGCTAGTCGCTCCAGGGAACACAAAGTCAACAGAAGTTATTTGAATAGTCACTCAAATTATTTCAAATGCGGTTAGACAAAGACAGGACATACTGTACATTATTACTATTATGCCTGGTGGAAAATGATTAAACCAGCTGTTGATATAGTATAGCCATTGATCTGAACTCTCTCTGTCCCTTGAGGGGCATTAGGAAATATGTGAGGTTGCTAGAGGTTGTCATAGTCACAAAGAGTGAGGTATACAGTGGGGGGGAAGCAGAGATTCTATATATCTATCAGAGTATGAGACAGTTCTGTACAGCAAAATATGAATTGATTCAAAATGCCAGTATAGTCCCAGAAATAAATAATACAGACTACTTATATACATACATGTATGTATATATATTTGTGTATATTCAGTATAACAATTTTATAGTATTTCTTGCCATGTAGAAATATATATGAATTATATATAAATATATGTATTTTACATATATGTTTTTCCTTCACTATAAAATTAAGGAAAATATCTTGAGAAATTTTATTTCAAGGAAAGAAATTTTAGAGTTT
This sequence comes from Delphinus delphis, assembly GCF_949987515.2. Classification (NCBI taxonomy): domain Eukaryota; kingdom Metazoa; phylum Chordata; class Mammalia; order Artiodactyla; family Delphinidae; genus Delphinus; species Delphinus delphis. The sequence goes on along the minus strand of NC_082693.1, from coordinate 58,682,169 downwards.
CTTTATATATTTCAAAGAAAAAGAGACAGCAAAGGCTACACAATGTTACTGCTCTTCTAGGAAAAACAAAAGGAGCCACATTGGGAAAATATTATCTCTTATCAAAAATTTAAAAATTGTTTTCAGTGACTACCATTCACCTTACACATACTTACAGAATTCTCTCACCACCCTCCCCTATCGCTGCAGTATGCACATTAATGTCTTTTTCTCCAGATAGAAAATTAGGGAAATGCCTTCTTATGAAATTGAGCTTGGGTTTCAAGAATGTGGCTGCTGCCCCCTAGGATACTGTGTGGTGTATGGATTGGTCACTGTTTTTGGTGAAAGAAAGCTAAACCTACCTGAACACTGAAGTAAAACATATTCTACATATCTTTCTGCTGCAAATAAGCTTATAGATATAGTTCTCTGGTTCAGAGAAATGGCCAGCTATGCAGAAGAAACTATGCCAGCTACCTAAATTAATAAACCTATGCTTTCATTCATAAATATAACTTGACAACAAAAAATTAGCAGATATTTAGAAAAAATAAGTACAAAAACTTAATCTACCTAGGAAGAATAAGCAGACTGTGGAAGAAATTCAGAGTGGAGACTATAACTTCTTAAAAAACTAAAATAAGAAAAGCAAAGAAAACATTCTAATCAGTAAAATTAGAGGAATATGAGAAGATAATATTTCTGCTAAACAAGAACAAAAATTTATGATAAAAGCAATTAGAGAGCAATAAAATAATTCATAAATATTAAAAATAAAACTCCCCTATAAGTAAAAAAATTGAGGCTATCTCTCAGAATGAAGAGTTAAACAAAAAGAGGTGCAAAGCATGTGACGATATCTGAGACATAACATATTCCATATCAGAGGACCAACAAAAGACTAATAGACATTCCAGAATAAGAAAATTGGGGGGAAAAAAGGCAGAATGTTATAATTGAAGAAAGAGTAGAAGATAGTTTCCCAAAGTTGAAACATGTCATGAGTCTATTTTCAACTCTGGTTTTTGATAGAAAGAAATAACTTTCAGGTAAACTACAGTGAAAAAAAAGAACTAAAGAAAGAGAATCTAAGAAATCTGAGGAATCTAGAAAGATTCCAGAGGATCCAAGAAAATACCAATCTTCCATTATACTAAAATGGAAATAAATGTCAGGCCTAGAGGTAAGAAGAAGTCCATGAATTTTATAATCAAAAACTGATCAAAAACTGCAACTTCTTAATGATATGGTAACTATGGTATATGTTTTATCTGCCAAAATGAAAATGAGATTTAATTAGATTAACCAGAAAAAAACACACCCAGAAAAGTAATACATTATTTGAATATAAAGTAAATTAAGACATGAAATAATTTTTACATTTTATGTAAATGTGGCTTATGGCTTTCATTCTCTGATAGATACCTGTTATATAGTGAGCACTTGATAAAATCTGTTAAAGCAATTAATTAATTAAATATAAGTAAAGAAAATTCATTTGACGCTGGTGCAAATAATTAATATATGGTTCAAATATATATATTGCTGAAGAGGCTTTCTGCTACTTTGTGGATGGAATTGCTGGTTTAGCAGTAAATCATATTTGCATTGTCAAAGAATCATAAATAATGTATATTCTCAGGCTTCCAGTTTTTACACAATGATCTATAGGCAAGATATAGAACATTGTATTAGAATTATAGAGTTGATTGTAAATGTTTTAAATTTATTGCTAATGTAAATGTGAAAGAATGGAGATTTAAAATTCTATTAGTAAAACTAAAGCTGCCTCTTACCCTAACTGTGTAAGCTTATGGTATACCAGACTGATGCTCAGAGTAGGAGAGAGAAGCATAGAGGAGGAGGAATGCAAAGAGACACTAGTTTCCTCTTCTCATATACTGGAGTGGCAAGCAATGTAATACATAGTTGATAGGCCATAATATATAGGTATGCACATATTACAAAAAACCAATACAGTCTTTTTTTGGTGTTTGTGTATGTGTGTGTGTGTGTGTTTCCTGTGGTAACAAATTACCACAAATTTAGTGGCTTAAAATAACACAAGATTATTCATTTGCAGTTCTGTAGGTCAGAGTCAGGTGTGAGTCCCATAGGGTTAAAATCAAGGTTGGCAGCAGTGTTATATTGCTTTCTGGAAACTCTGGGGAAAGTACTGACTTTCTTGTTTATTCAGATTGTTGGCAGACCTAAGTTTCTTACTGCTGGAAATGACCAAGGTCACCGTTTTCTTGGTATCTGCAGGCAGTCTGCAATTTACAAGCTGTTGCATTCCTTGGCTTGTGGTTTCATTCCTCCATTTTCAAATCCAGCGATGGTGGGTTGAGTTCCACTCACATTTCAAAAATCTTCTGCCTCTTTTTTAGTCTCATCTCTCTGACTGAAGCTTTCTTCCACTTTTAAAAGTCGTAATCACATTTAATCTACCTAGATTATCCAGGATAACTTTCTGATTTTATGGCCCATAAACTTAATTCTATCTGCAAAATTCTCTTTGTCATGTAACTTAACATACACAGACATAACACCAGGGTTAGTGTGAGGATATCTCCGGGGGTCTTACAGGAGATTTCAGTTCAGAAAAGTGCAGAATAATTAAGCAGATGCTGTGAATAATTGATTTTTTCATTAGGAAGTAGGCAGAGGTATCTACCTCCTTTGGGGAAGCATTCATCATGATTCTAGCATCTAGTTCCTAGCATTCTATGCAAATACCCAACCGCGGTACCCAGATATGTTTGGCTAGACTAGTACAGTATCTGTTTTGAGCATAGTTCCTTCATGTTCTCTGAGTTGAGTCATCCACTGCTATAGTAATGCTTCATAATAGTCAACTCCCAAATTCTCATTTACTGTTCTCTCATGTTTTTTTGGGTCTTCTGGGGTAGATCTGCTTTAGGCTAGGCCATCAATTTTAAGTCCTGAATCTCCTCTGCATATTTCTCATTTGAAAACCCAGGGTCAAGGAACAACAACTAATTGGGTATGTTCTTTTCATAATGACTGGTAGAATACCACGAGGCTGGCAGAGAATGTGTGTGTTGGTTTGTTTTGGGTTTTGTTTATTTTCATTTCAATATTTGTTTTTAACTAAAAACCTTGAATGATACAGAGGATACAGCAATACGTGGCTGAATTTTCATTGAATGATTTTGGAACAAACTATAAATGCTTCTTATTGGTTATTTCACTTGAAAAAAAGGTAATCCATGGGTGATACTGCTGAGTCAGACACTGTTTGAAGAAGAGGCAGCCTAAAGATATATATATTTTTTAAATTTTATTTTATTTACTTATTTTTATACAGCAGGTTCTTATCAGGTATCTATTTTATACATATTAGTGTATATATGTCATATATTTTAAGTATGATCTTAGAACCCCTTTTCTCAGAATAACGTAGTTATTTTTATTATTTTTAATTAATTTTTATTGGAGTATAGTTGATTTACAATGTTGCATTAGTTTCTGCTGTACAGCAAAGTTATTCCGTTATACATATACATATATCCACTCTTTTTTAGATTCTGTTCGCATATAGGTCATTACAGAGTATTGAGTAGACTTCCCTGTGCTACATAGTAGGTTCTTATTAGTTATCTATTTTATATATAGTAGTGTGTATATAGTAGTGTCAATGCCAATCTCCCAATTTATTCCTCTCCCTCTTCCCCCTTGGTAACCATAAGTTTGTTTTCTACATCTGTGACTCTATTTCTGTTTTATAAATAGGTTTATTTGTACCATTTTTAGTAGTTATTTTTAAAAAATCAACAGAAAACTTTTTTGCCCTATTGGAGAGCTACTTAAAAATATATGGGGCTTCCCTGGTGGCGCAGTGGTTGAGAGTCCGCCTGCCGATGCAGGGGACACAGGTTCGTGCCCCGGTCCGGGAAGATCCCACATGCCGCGGAGCGGCTAGGCCTGTGAGCCCTGGCCGCTGAGCCTGCGCGTCTGGAGCCTGTGCTCCGCAACAAAAAAGAGTATATGGTTGCTATGCCTGAGAATCTGATTTCAAATTAATTTTTCAACGGCAATTTCCATGCACCTTTTAAAACACCTTATTACTCTTGAACTAATATGCATTTAGTTAAGTTACATCATTGCTTTCTCTTAATGAAAGCAATTGATTCCTAATCTTCTAACAAAAACGTTGTTAAACCGTACTATCTTTAATTCTTTAGTCATAGTAAATTATTGTTTTAGGTCATTGTAAAGTACTTATCATGTATTCATATATTTGATCTCATTTTCTCTACTCACAGCACTCCTCTCTATTAGGCAGAAGAAAGAATAGTGGATCTAAATTTTTCTACTCTAAATCTCAACCTATAATGCCCAGATGCTTTAGAAAATATTGTAAATTCCTAAGATTCCCTTCAAAACAGAGTGCTTAAATTTAAAATTTTCTAACAATTTTTGCTTTGAAAATTGTTTTTATCATAAATTTTAAATATTTAATCTATTTTAGGTTGTAGAATGTAACATGTAATGGAGAGATGATTGCCCCTTTTTAAAGAAATATCTTTAAAATTACTTTGATGGTGTAGTGGTTAGATGCAAGACAAACATTGGCTCAAATCCCAGCTACTTCACTCACTGGCTGTATGATTAAAAGGATTTACTTAATTCTTAACATTTATCCTTTTTCATCAAAGGAGGTTAAAATAACCATAATATTATAAGAATTACTTTAGAACAGTCTTGTAAGCTTTTAGCATATATCCCAACCCCTCAGCTGTTATTCCTGTAGCTCTGGCATTTTTTTTTCCTGTTAATGGAATAGCATGACATTTAGCCTGACATGAATTTTGAAATAAAAAAAAAAACTTAAAATCTGAGTATCTGAGTTCAGTTCCACACTTCCATCTAGATTTTAAAGGTGGTGTAGTATATTGCTTAATACTGTGGATCCCAGAGTCAGGGTTTCTTGTTTAATTTTTTACTTTTTCACTCAGAAGATGACTGACTTGAAGAAGTCACTTAATCTCTCTATTCCTCAGTTTCTGCATCTGTAAAATTAAGGGAGTAAATTAATATAGCAGAAATTAATTTGTAAGGTTATGAATCTTTAAGACATAAATCTGTGTAAAATGCTTAGGAGCATGTCTATGTTAAGGGGGTCACTCATGTAAAGTTGGTTCTTATTATACAAGTTTTTGTACAAAAGGGAAGTATTTTACTTTTGCGTGATGTCAACATTTGACATTAGGTATAATATTGTAGTCTTGCCCAGCAGGGATGGGAGATGTGAGAAAGAAAATTGGAGAAGTGCTACCAAAAAAATCCTTATTAAGTTTTCTTTGGACATAAATGGCTTTATGTCACTGTCAAATATATTTTGAGTATACAATTATGTTTATGATTCATGAACCATATGAGACCAATGACAATATTATTGCTATAATTTTACTTTGCATTTGCATAGCCCTTTAAAATTTAGAAATCTTATTCATGTACAAAATTGTGTTTAATATTCACAAGCATAATGTGTGAGATGGGTTTACTTAAATACGTTTACTGATAAGAAAACTAAAGCTCAGAAACATTAAATAATTTGATAACATTTAAACAAACAGTAAGTGGAAGAGCTTAAATTTAAACCCTGGCCTTCTGACACTCATAATAGCGAGTTTTTCTTTGGAATCTAAAAGAAAATATTTTATTTAGGGATAGATGTTATCTCACTTTTTATGACAGGAGTAGAATCTCACCATACTAACTTTATGTAAGCTAAAGAATCTCAAAAAAAATCCAAAAAAACCCCCTGACAATTCTCAACAATGTCCTAAAATGAGGCCATACAGTCTCCAGAAAAATTAAGCCATTTTCTTTGTGACTTCTTTTTTTTGTTTTCTCCTTGAGATGAAAAATATTTATACTTATAGCCAGAAAAATTTACTTGCACTATAAAAACATAGGCCATGTGGCCCATTTGGCTCTGCTAGGAAACCTCACATTCATGTAAGCCACTTATTTTACAGATGTACAAAGCAAGCTTTATTTCCTTGTGTCATGGATGAGAAATCTAGCCTTTTTTTTAAGGGAAATATACAGCAGATCTAGAGATATCAATGAATATTCCATGTTAAGATAAGAAATATAATATTTAAAATAACTCAAAAACAAAGCTACTAGGCACATATACTATTGGTTTCCCATGTAAAATAAAACTTCTCCCTGAAGTAATTGTGTGTGTGTATCTTCTCTGGATACATATAATTTTTTCTTTTCTCCAGAGGAGGTCAAACTACAGGCAGCATATTATGAAATTAATCAAGCATCTCATTTATTGTGTCTGATTGAATTTTTTTTTTGTCTGATTGAATTTTAATGGAGCTGATAATCTAGTTTGACAACTTGCTGAATTATTGTCAGATATATTAAATAATCTCTTCTGATTATGTATGACAGTTAGTTAAGTGCTGTAAATTATGGGGCTCTGTAGGAGTTGGGTGTGTTATAAAGCCAAGTAACAGGCACTTCTGGAGAGGGAGGAACTGTTCTTAAGTGACCTCTGATAATAATTCCCAAAGAGCATTCACAGGCAATTCTACACAGCCTCTTTTATTCTAGTCAGAACAACAGCTGCTTACTTGAACAAGAAACAAAGAGCTAGAAAGATAGATAGAACTCTTTTCTCATATTACTTGAATTTTATCCAAACTTGAAGACCCAGTTTCTAGCAACCTTGTTCAGCTATTTCAGTCCAAAATTCACAAATATAATAAATATTTGTTGATTAATGATCTGGTAAATTGTGGTATTTAATAAATGAGAGTTATTAATATATTTTTATTTTTTATTATTATAGGGAAGAATCAACTAAGTTTTAAGTTAAAGAAATTAATATTTTAATTTAATGACATTAATATATTATAAACATAATTATATTGGTAAATTTTACATATAATAATTAACTTATATATAAATGTAATTGTGTATAATTTTATAATTACAAATATTTATTATATAATATGCTTGTTATATATTATAAGTATTAAATATTTATGAAATATATCTATATATAATTATATAGAAATAAAATTATAAATGTTATATATTGGTAAATGTTTTATATATATATAAAATGATTATAGTTTATAATGTGTGACAATAAATTAACAAGTACTCATTAGAGGTCAGTTAGGGCAAAAATGATGTAACATTATCTCGAACAATATCACTACCTAGAAATAACTGCTAGTTTTGTATATTTCAATCCTTCTATAACAACTGTCTTATATGAATGAGATCATGCTTTATACATTATTTTCCTTTTTTTAACTTTTTAAAATTTTATTTATTTTTAATTTTTATTTTTTTATATTTGCATATACCATTTTATCTCACTTTTTTGACTTAACATTACATTGTAGATATTTCCCATGTCACTAAAAATTACTCATTAATAATTTAAGTGTTTTAAGATTAAATAATAATGACTTTCAGTTTCATATCTGGCATGTAAAGAATTTGAAAGTTGCCACTCCCATTCTTATTACAAGAAAAAGCAGATCAAACTGAAAATTAATGACTTTTCTTTGATCTAACAGAAAACTAAGTTTCAGGGCAAATTGCTTTCCTGAAATATGGAAAGACAAGTTCATCCAGAGAGACATAGCCAGGTCAGCTTACCTGGAACAGGAGCCTCTGGAGCCATAAACTGATAGGAACACTTAAGTGGTAATATTGACGAACAGCTAGAGACTCAAGGTGCACTAGGGTGCAAGTGAAGAGCTATTGGTGACCCTCATTTTTCTGAGCTTAATATCAAGTGACCATGCTTGGTTCTCAAGATAAAGATCTCCCAAATGACCTCTTTGGGACAGGGGGAGGGGAAGGGTAATTGTGAAACAGACCTAGATACTTCTCCAGTACAAAGGCCTATGTTCATGGAAAGACTGCTGGAGCACTGTCTCATTTGAGGGAAGGGCATTCTTCCAACCTCATTCCCCTCTAGCTTCCTGTCTCACCTGAGTGGGGGAAAAATTCCATATTCAATTTTGGTCAGGTCTTCAAGGAATTAGAGAATGCCACAGCAGGGAAAAGTAGAGGATGGGGGCGGGGGGAGTTATATCCCTGGATAAACACTTGTGATTGCCAAACCTCCAAGACACATACCCACTAAAACTCCGAGATTTAATGGGAAGATTATAGTGTGTAATATAGCAGGACTCCAATATTAAAAATGTCAATTCAGTCAATAGAGCTACAAGACATAAACTCTCTCTAAGAAAGATTAGTTAGGGAAACCCAAAGTCAAAAGGGGAAATAAAAAAAGTCAGTCCACCTAAGGAAATTGAAGACTCTGTCACATATAGCTATAGAAAATATTACACATAGCCGAACTCCTAGCCACATTAACTTAACTCTTCACACTAAAAGCTTTTTTAATCTCAATTCCTATCACCCAATACAGTATGTTTACTTCTCAACAAAAAATTATGCCATGCCAGAAGGCAAGAGAAAACAATGTGAAGAGACAAAATTAAACATCAGACCTTGAATCAGATATTATGTTAGAATTATCATACAGGGAATTTAAAGTAGCCATGCTTAATATGTTAAGGCATCTGTCTGATGGAAAAAGTGTACAATATGTATGGACAGATAGGTAATTTAAGGAGACAGAGAGAAACTATAAGAAAGAATCACAAGGAAATATTAGAAATCAAAATGAGAGTGTTAGGAAATAAGGATGGGCTTATCTGTACACTTGAAAAGACTGGGAAAAAATCACTAAGCTTGAAAATAAGTCAATAGAAACTTCCCAAACTGAAATAGACAGAAGGAATTAAAAACAAATAAACAAACAAACACAACATCTAAGAGCTATGAGACAATTTTAAAGGTATGACATATGCATGATTGGAAAATCAGAATGAGAAGGTAGAAAAAAAGATTAAAAGGTGTGTATGGAATATTTGTAATAATAACAGAGAATCTTATAAAATTTATCACAGACACCAAACCACCTCAGAGAACATAAAAAGGATACTTCCAATGAAACAAAATAAATAAACATATCATAACATATGAAACTGCAAGAAACCAAAGACAAAGAAAAAATCTTAAAAGAAACCGGAGGAAAAACCAGTTTTCTTATAGTCAAATAAGGCAAGAATACTAGTGGACTTCTTGTCAGAAACCATGCAAGCAGAGAACAGAGTGAAATACTTAATATGTTGAAAGAAAAAAAAAGAACAAACTTAGAATTGTATATACAGCAAATCATCCTTCAAATGTAAATGAGAAATAAAGACTTTCTCATTGAAAAATGGAAACAAAACTGAAGGACCTTGTGACTAGCAGAAGAAACGTATATAAGTTCTTTGGAAGGAAGGAAACAAGCTTGGATCTATATAAAGAAAAGTAAGATGTCAGAAATGGGAAAAAATGAAGGTAAATTAAATATTTTTCTTACTCTTAATTGATGTAAAAATAATACTGTGCAAAGAGATAACAGTAAAAATGCATTGGTTGATGATAACATATGTATAAGTTAAATGAACATCACTAGGATGAAAGTGCAGAATTGGAAATTATGATAAAGGTCCCTGCACTACATGTGAAGTGGTATACTGCTATTTGAAGATATACAGTCTCCATCTCCCTCTCTCTCTCTCTCTCTCTCCCTCTCTCTCTCTCTCTCTCTCTTCCTCTCTCTCTCTCTCTCTCTATATATATATATATATTAGTTAAAAAATAACAAAAACCTAGGGCAATGACTAAGAAAATGACTTTTAAAAGTCTGAAGAGAAATTTAAAATATTCTGAACTAAATGAAAATAAAACTACAACATTATAACTTGTAAGATGCAGTTAGTGCAATGCTTTAGAGGGAAATTTTATAACACTAGGAAATACATGTATTAGGAAAGGAGAAAGACATAAAATCAATACCTAAACTTTCTCCTCAGGAAATGAGAGATACGCAAGCTTAAATCAAGCAGAAAAAAAGAAAGAAAAATCTGAGAAGAAATCAGTGGAATTGAGAAAAAGGAAAACAACTGAGAAAAATGATAAAATCAAATGCTTGTTCTTTTGAAAAGATCAGTAAAACTGACAAACCTTTAGAAAACCAAGAAATAAACAAAGATGAATATTACCAATCTCAGAAATGAAAGAGGACCCATCACTTCTGATGCCATGGATATTAAAAGAATACTTAGAACTACTTTCTGATAATAAATTGAATAGCTTATGTGAAATGGGCCACTTCTTTGTAGGACACAAACTATCAAAACTCATACAAGGAAAAACGGATAATACAAATAGCCATATATCTATTTAAGAAATTAAATCGGGAATTAATAACCTTCCAAAAGAAAACATCAGACCCAGATAGTTTCATTGGTGAATTCTACCAGAATTTTAAGTGATAAATTCTACTAATCCTTCCAAAATTCTTCCAGAAAATGGAAGCAGAGGGCATACCACTAAACTTATTCTATGAGGTCAGCATTACTCTAATACCAAAATCATATAGAAAGGAAAACTACAAATCATTATCTCTACTGAACATTGATGCAAAAAATCTTCAACAAAATATTAGCCAAATCCAAAAATATTTTAAAAGAATTATACACTATAACCAAGTGAGATTTTTTGCATAATACAAGGCTATTTCAACACTGAAATACCAATTGATGAAATTTACATCAACAGGCTAAAGGAAAAAAAAATATAATCAAATAAATTGACACCAAAAACTTAAAAAAGGAACAAACATTTGACATAATCCTAAACTCATTCATGACAAAAACTCAAACTAGGAATAGAGAGGAACTTCCTCAACTTGACAAAGAAAATCTACAAAACCTATAGCTAACATCATACTTAATGATGAGAAATTAAACATGTTCTCCTTCCAATTGGGAACAAAAAAAGTATGGCTTTTTATTGCTTCTATTCAAAAACATACCAGAAACTACCAAGATTTCTTTCAATATATGAATGAATAAACAAACTGAAGTACATCCATACATTGGAATACTATTTGGCAATGGAAGGGAATGAGTTATCAAGACGTGGAAAGACATGGAGAAAACCAAAACATTTATTGCTAAGTGAAAGAAGCCAGTTCTAAAAGAGCACACAATATATGATTTCATTGATTTGACAACCTGGAAAAGTCAAAATTATAGAGATAGTAAATACAACAGTGGTTGCTAGGTTCAAGGAGAGAAGGAAAGGGTAGGCATTGAACAGGTAAAACACAGGAATTTTTAGGGTGGTAAAACTATTCTGAATAACACTGTAATGACTCCATGTATTGGTCAGAAACCATAGAACTTTACAGCACAAAGGCTGACCTTCAATGTAGGCAAATTTTTAAAATTATTTAAGAAGTCAGGGCATCCTAGGATGGAATGCAGAATGGATCAGAAGAATTAATTTTAATGCAGCAAAAGGAATGGTAGTCAGAACTGTACTCTCATTGATAACATTGTATCCCATGGAAATATAGGATAACAAATTTGAAACACACACATACACTCACATATAGGCACACATATGCACACTATCATTGAACACTATTAATTGGTGGATGGTGGGGGTCAGGTTTCTCACTTTTGGAATAGAAATTTACAGATAAAAAAAGAGAGTAAACTAGCATGATTTATGTGGTAATGGATTAGAGTTTGAAACATCAATATGAACTCATTTTCACTGAATATAAATACAGATGTATGGAATTATTTATAAATTTATATATATGCGTGAGTTAGTATATACACTTACATTTCCTTGCTCTCTCAGCTGAGAGAGCCTAGGAGCAAAGACAACCCAGTAGCAACAAGCACACCTAGCACAAAGAGTTTGTTTTCTAATACCATTCTCCAGCAAAAATAACCAGAACACCTTGGAAAACTAGCTGCTTTTAGAACTGGGACAGGAAATACCCAAGATGAGCCTGGAGCATCTTGTAGTACCAAAAAACAAGGAAGTGCTCAAAAAAACCCTACAATAATTATAGTATGTCAGATGGACACAAGAGTAAACCTAAAGAACTCCCAACAGCCAAAGCTGGAAAAATTTGAACAAAAAATAAAGCAGTATTTTATTGAATTATAAATGAATTATGAATTATAACACAAAATATATAAAAATCCATTAATACATACTAATATATAAAAATAATTGAATACTTTAATAAATGGGAGAGAATAGACAAATATTCCATATAGAAAAATTCCAAATAACTTATATAAATACTTCACTATCAAGAAGGTGGAGCATGACTTCCAACTCATTAAATATGGGTTGCATATAGTGACTTCCAAAAAGTACAGTATGAAAAGAGGATAAAAAAATCAGATTAATTTAACAGTGGAGAAACCTGAAAGACACTAACTCAACCAGTTGATCAAGGTTAAACTCAACAATGTTGATAATATATACCCTCGATGTGGTATGATGAGAATGGCACTTCACCTCCGTGATCTTCCTCCCAAAATACTATATAACTCCATTCTAATCATGATAAAGATATCGGAAATATCATCAATGAAGGACATTCTACAAAATACCTGGTAAATACTTCTCAAACTGTTAATATCAACAAGAAAAAATTGAAACCTGTTACATCTAAGGGGAGTCTAAGGGGACATGATGACTAAATATAATGTGCTTTCCTCGGTGGGATCCTGGCACAGAAGAACACTCTGTTAAAACAAAACAAAACAAAACAAAACAAAAAAACCTCTGAATAAAGTATGAATTTGAGTTAATAATAAAGTTTCAATACTATTTCATTAATTGTGATTAATTTGCCATACTAATGTGAGATATAAATAACAGAGGTTACTGGGTTTATAGGGTGTATTAAACCTTGTGATATCTTTACCACTATTTTATGAATCTACACTGTTCTAAAATAAAAATCTTATTAAAATATAATATATTCATGGGACTTCCCTGGCAGTCCAGTGGTTAAGACTTCACCTTCCAGTGCAGGGGGTGCAGGTTCGATCTCTGGTCGGGGAATTAAGATCCCACATGGCTCACAGCCAAGAAACCAAAACAGAAAACAAAAGCAATATTGCAACAAATTCAATAAAAACTTTAAAATATATGTATATAATATATTCAAATTAGTTACATATATATTATTAGCAGATACATATTAGGCTGTCTTCAATGCCTTTCTGGTTTTTTTGTCTTTTGGTTTTTATTTTGCTATGTAGAAAATTATTATCTATATGTGGGTCTGCCTGAATATTTCAGACTTACATTTCTTTTTGAGAGCCAACATTACTTTCACTAATATTTTAAATAGAATTTAAAAATATGTGATAAGGTAGCTATTAGCATATTCCAGAAACACAATCTTTTTTTTTAAATGGGTCAAAAGTTATATAAAGAGAAAGATGACTATAGTATGATGTTGACTTATCTACAGAGTAGGTGTAAGTGTGGTATACATTCTTCAAAGCAACATTTGTCTCATTCTTCAATACTAAGAAACATTTGAGAGAAGCTCAATATCAAATTGTCCATGCAGCCTGGGAGATGATACAGGAACTAATGTTATACATAAGCCTGAAGTTTAAATTTTACATAGATATGATTATTCCATTGAGTGTGTGTGTGTGTGTGTGTGTGTGTGTGTGTGTTTGAAGAATATTTTTTCTATTTCTCGTTATTCTTTCTCTTCCACTTTTTCTTTCAACTTGTGTAAATGGAATAGAAAGTGCACACCCTCAAATATGTATGGTTTAGCAGGAACTGTCAGAGAAAGAAGTTTTTAGGTTCATTCCAGGATGAAAATAATGGAAATGCCAAAAGGAAAAAAAAAGGATGTTGAGATTCCATGTAAAAATTACATTTTGATGGCTCTGATTGTGTGCCTTCATGGAAATAATAAAACCCTATGATTTCAAAACACATTTAGATAGCACTTCTTTTTTCGACAATCCTCCATAATTCTTGAGAAGTATGCTATCATTTGTGTGTGTGTGTGTGTGTGTGTGTGTGTGTGTGTGTGTGAAGATGGAGGGAGACTTTGTAAAACAATAACAATTTACATAAATTATCATTTGTAGAGGAAGGGAGAAGGGAGATTTCATAAAACAGTAAAAATATACATACCAAAAATGTATAAGGCAGGAAGAAAAGTGGAACCTAACTCTCAGTGTTGGGTAGTGAATATCTCTGCACTATTCTCCATACATTATATATAAATCATAACTCAGATTACATTGTCTATATAGATTGCTTTGTACAGTATTTTGCAAAAAACAGCCCATGCAATGCTATTGTTATATACCTTGCTTTATTTTGAGTTTACCATATAAGATGGTGTTTGCCATGGTGAATTTTATGTTATAATGAAAGTTTTTATCCTATCTACTTGTATTTGAAATTTTATCTCTTCTTGCTTTCAAAACACTTTTAGCTACAACTATTCACATTTCTTTATTGGTCACATATGTTTGTTTATTTTTTATTAACATTTAATTTCTCTTTGCCATACATTAATTCTTAACTTTGAATGTTATTAAATGTATTCTTCCATGGTTCCCATTCCTTGATTTTTATCTTTTTGTATTGTTTGGTTTGAGTATGTTATTTTAAGTTTCTGTGTTTTGATGATATATTTTTCAATCCAATTTTGAGTTACTTTTTCCTCCTATAAACTGAGAAATTCTACCTATTCACATTTACTATGCTCACTGATTTATTTAGTTACTTGTCTGCTATTTCTTTCAACATATAATTCTTTCTACTTTCTTCAAGATTAATAGGATTTTAAAAAAATTTTCTTTATACCCTTTTCTCTTGTAGTGTGGAAGTTCTACCTCTGTTAATGGGCTGAACTGTGTTCCCTGACCCCCAAATTCAGATATTGAAGCCCTAACCCCTATTACCTCAAAATGTGACTGCATTTGGAGACAGAGATTTTAAAGAAGTGATTAAGTAAAAATGAGGCCCTTGGGGTGAGCCCCAATCCAATCTGACTGGTATCCTTATAAGAAAAGGAAATTCAGATTCAGGAGAGACACCTGTGCATTCACACAGAGGAAAGACCATGTGAGGACACAATGTGAAGGTGGCCATCTGCAAGCCAAGGAGAGGCCTCAAAAGACACCAAACTTGCCAACACCTTGATGTTAGACTTCTGGCCTCCAGCATGTGTGAGAAAATGCATTTCTGTTGTTTAAGCTACCAAGTCTGTGGTATTTTGTTCTGGCAGCCCTAGCAAATTATTATAACCTCTACTGAGAGTTGTTCTTAAAGCTCTTAAATATTTAACGTCCATATTTTAGCCTAAATTAATTTTTCAATATTAATAATTAAATGCAATCAGTAATGCTTTTCCATAGCAACAATGGTTTCAGCATGCTTTTACTTAGGGCTTTTCCCTTCCCCCAGTCTGATGGAGTTGTAAATCTAGATATTATGTTATTTTTTTTAATAAATGCTTCTGTTTTCATAATGTTTTCTTATTATTTGCATTAAATTTCACATCTGCATTGTCAACTATTATTGAGATTCAAATATATTTTTAAAACCTTATTCCTAAAATATCTTTCATTTCTCACATTCCTAAATTTAATATATGTTTCCTTTGGCTAAAGTACTTTCTCTATTCATGGCAATATTAATTTTTAAGAAAAATATATGTGGCTGGTATAATTTATTTCAGTCTTTGTCACAAAATTGCTTTAATTTTCAATCTTCCACATAAGAGTATTTTGCTTAGATCCAGATTTTTAAGTTAGCAATCTTATCCTTTACAATTATGTAAATTCTGATAAATTCTAAAGGTTAGAAAGCCAAAAGGAAAAGGAAATCTGGTCTTAAATGATAATATTAAAAGAAAAGAAAAAGCAGTGCTTTGTGATTACTGTCTCTATACCAAATGCTAGAGAATTTCTTGTTAACTTGAAGTAAAAAAGAGGATTTTAATATTATGACCATCTTCTCACTGCTATTTTTTGCAAACTATTTGCCCTCTGACATGTATACTCACATGAAGTGTTTTTTTTCTTCATCATATTGTCATTCCTTTGTGTACCACAGAAATCCTTTCCTAAGTAAATTAATAAGAATGAAGTATATTTCATCAAATTAAATCTGACAAGAGTGATAACATGCTGCTTCTTTAAGTTATGGTTAATAGATGCAAGCATGCTGATTGCATGACAATTACAAAATGTAGAACACTAAATATTAAACAATTTAAATTGTTGACTGTAATAAAGTTAATGTAATCATAGTAGTCACTTAAAGGAGGCCCTTTTACATTTAAATAGCTATAAGCTAAAAAATAGTTCTTCATAGATTTTAGAATATAGATATGTGTTCATTTACATAATATTTTATAAATATTTCTTTATGCAAATAAGCACTTCTTTATTACTGAATTTCCAAATCTGTGCCGGTTATAGGGAAAAAATGAGGTACTTCTTTCCTTGGAATAAATTATCTAATGTTCTGAATAAATAAACATTAGACTTCAACTTGCCCACCTACCACCACACACATGCACGTGTACACGTGTGCGTGCACGCACACACACACACACACGCATATACCCTTTAAGCACTCAGAACATCTGTTTCACTAAAATTTTAAGTCTTACTTAAGCCAGTGATGAAAAAATGGCTATATTGAGGCAAAATGAATAATACTGAGAGATGTGTATAAACTTCCCATAAATGTTAGTGGCAGAGAATCCCATTTGGCTTCTGGACCAACTGACATTGTTAATGAGGCACAGCTAAACCATCAAATGCACAGGTTGGGATTATTCTATCTAAATGCACATACTAATAAATGAGTGTCTTTATAAATGTGTTCTCAACTATGCAACTAGTGTCAGAAACATCAAATTACATTTCTTTTACGAGAGTCCTTACACTCTGGAGTTGGAACTTAATAAACCCTACACATCTCACCTTATGTAACTGGACTATTACCATAACACTGATCAGATCCACTCAGAATTAGGCACTAAATTAAATTTGTTCTTTGCTCTTTCACAATAAGTATTTAAATGACAAAAGGCAATTGTCAGAAAGTGTTGAAAATTCAATCAAGAAATTTATATTGAGATTTTATATGCTTCGGTAAAAGTGGTAGACACTAATGGATTTTGTTCTAAATTATTATATTAATACAAGTGAGCAGAATTTATCTAACAAACATTCTCTTTTTCAGAAATTTTGAATATAAGTAATTGTTCTAATCTTCAATTTTGAGCATTTTGAACTCTGGCAGCAGAATTCTGGTGCAGAGAAGTAAGCTAGACAGGGAGTATCACTGAAAATCTTCATGAAAGAATGATCCAAATATTAAAACATCCTAAGGTAATCTTCAAAATCAAATCTAATAACTTATGGGAATTAATCATAACTTGAGAAACCCCTAATAACTGACTTTATGGTTTTCTAGTCAACTGCAGTGATCCCACTGATTCTATTCTATACACTTATTCTACACAGAGAAAGTATTGGATTGGCCGAAAAGTTTGTTCACTTTTAAGAAAAATAAAACACGCATTTTTCATTTTCATGAAGAACTTTACTGAACAACGTATTCACTAACTGAAAGAACTTTTGGCCAACCCAGTATCTAGCTCACTTAAGTTTGCAAAATCCATTGCCAATGGTTTCATTAGAGCCTCAGAAGAATATTGAAACCCTGTTAAAGGTATGATATTAGGTATTTTCAATACCTCACTAGTATCCTATGGTATGATCAAGATATTAGACGTATCTGAAACACAATACTTATTATATTTTTGACTTATAAGTAAAACATATTGTGTGTATATATTTCTCCTAGGAGAAAAATGAAGCAAGTTGATTTTGAATAAATTTTTATTTGAAATATATATTATTATATAATCAATTATACTGTATAATAAAGATAATACAAATAAAATGGAAAAATGTTAAGTCTACAAATTATAGATCACCACAATTTTCTGTATATAGGCAAGGGCTCTGGCACAAACTAGTTGGTGTTCAAATTCTATTTTTGCCAAGTACTTGCTGTATAACCTTGGTTTCCTTATATCTAAGTGACAAAATAATGTTTCTTAGAATAGTGAGAAAGAGAATCATACAATTATTTTTGAACATGCTTTTTCCACTTAACATGACATAAATTAATTTTCATACCATAAACATACACCTATGTCATTTTATTTATTTTGCTTTTTTCCAGTTTTGAGATAAAATTGACATATGGCATTGTATTAGTTTTAGGTATACAGCATGATGATTTGATATATGTATATATTGTGAAATGATTACCACAGTAGGTTTAGTTAACATCATTCACCTCACAGAGTTACACAATTTTTTTCTTGTGATAAGAACTTTTAAGATCTACTCTCCTAGCAACTTTTAAATATACAATAAAATATTGTTAACTTTTGTCATGAAGCTGTACACTATATACCCAGAGCTTATGTATCTTATAACTGGAAGTTTGTACCTTTTGACCTATGTTATTTTAATGGCATTCTGTTATATAAGAATATCATGCTTTAGTTTCCAAGTGGATTTTTAGTTTATTTTGTTATTTATTAGTGATTCACTGCATTTAGGTAAGATTTGGTTAGTTGTTGATTCTTTAATATTTGCTGAAACAGTGTACTCTAATAAATAGCCATTTTAATCAATATTGTATACATGGTGCAGATATAAATATATTTTATTTGGTAGGAGGGATATCTTATTCAATGTTTTTTTAAATTTTTTCAGGTTTATTAAGATATAAGTGACATATAACATTGTATAATTTCAAGATGTACAACATGACTTCATACACGCATGTATTGTGAAAGGATTACCACAATAAGGTTAGCTCACACTTCTATCACCTCACATGATTATCGTTTTGTGTGTGTGCATGTGGTGAGAACATTTAAAATCTACTCCCTTAGTGCTCAAGTATATAATGCAGTATTGTTAACTACAGTCACTATGCTGTATATTAGATCCACAGAACTTTCTCATTTTAGGATTGAAAGTTTATATCCTTTGACCAATATCTTCTCATTTTCCCTATCCTCAGCCCCTTGGCAACAGCTATCTTACTCTCTGTTTCTGAGAGCATTTTAGATTCCACATAGATGTGAGATCATATAGCATTTGTCTTTCTCTAACTTATATCACTTAGCATAATTTCCTCAAGGTCCATCAGTGTTATTGCAAATGAAATAATTTTCTTCTCTTAATGGCTAAATAGTATTCCATTTTAATATATACCATATTGTCTTTTTTTCCCCAGCTTAATTTATACTTGACAAATAGATTTATGACATTAAAATGTACAGCTTGAGGCTTTGACATTCACTGTGAAAATTCTCTCTATGGAGTTAATTAACATATCTATCACCCCATGGAGTTTATTAACATATCTATCACCCCACATATTTACTTTGTGTGTGTGTGTGTGTGTGTGTGTGTGTGTGTGTGTGTGAGAGAGAGAGAGAGAGAGAGAGAGAGAGAGAACATTTAAGTTCTACTCTCTTACCAACTTTCAATTATGTTATACAGTGTTATCAACTATAAAAATGTTAGAATCTTAGACCTTATTCATCCTATAACTAAAAGTTTGTATTCTTTTACCAAGCTCTTCTTATTTCCCCTAATCCCCCCACACCCTGCCTCTGGCAACCACTTTATACTCTTTATATGTGTAGAGTATATGTTTGAATTTGGGGGCTTTTCTAGATTTTACATACAAATGATATCATGCAGTATTGTCTTCCAGTCTGGCTTATTTCACTTAGCATAATACTAAGCATAATATAAGACTATTTATAGCATAATCCATATTCATCTATGTTGCTGCAAATGACAGGATTTCCTTCTTTATAAAGGCTGAATAATATTCATATATGTGATATATTGGAGTTATATCAAAAAAATGCTGCCAAGAGCAATGTCAAGGAACTTTTACCCTATCTTTTCTTCTGGAAGTTTTATGGTATTAGGTCTTACATTTAAGTCTTTAACCATTTTGAGTTAATTTTGTATATGGTGTAAAATAGAAATCCAATTTTTTTTTTTTTTTGCATGTGGATATCCTGTTTCCCCAACACTGCTAATTAAAGAGAATACTCTTTCCCCATTGTGTGTTTGTGGCACCCTTGTCAAACATTAGTTGGCTGTATATGCATGGGTTTATTTATGGGCTCTCTATTATATTGATTGGTGTGTCTGTTTTTATGCCAGTACCATGCTGTTTTGGTTATTTGTGCTATATAATACAGGTTAAATCAGGAAATATGATGCTGGCCACTTTATTCTTTTTTCTTTGGATTACTTTGGTTATTCAGGGTCTTTTGTAGTTCTGTATAAGTTTTAGGATTGTTTCTTCTATTTCTGTGAAAAATACCATTGAAATTTAAATTGAGATTTTATTAATTTCATTGATCGTTTTGGATAGTGTGCATATTTTAGCAATATTGATTCTTCAAATCCATTTAATATGGAATACCCATCTATTCATTGATATATTCTTCAGTTTCTTTTCTCAAAGCCTTATAGTTTTCAGTGCACAGATTATTCACCTCCTTCATTAAGTTTATTCTTAACTATTTTTAGTTTATGATGCTATTGTAAATTGAATTGTTTTCTTAATTTCTTTTCAAGTAGTTCCTTGTTAGTGTATAGAAATGTAGCTGATTTTTGCATGTTGACTTTATAGCATGTAACATTACTAAATTCATTCATTCGTTCTAACAGTTTTTTGGTAGAGTCTTTAGAATTTTCTATACATAAGATCATATCATCTGTAAGCAGAGACAGTTTTACTTCTTCCTTTCTGATTTGGATGCCTTTTACTTATTTTTCTTGCCTAATTGCTCTGGGTAGAACTTCAAACACTATGCTGAGTAGAGGTGGTGTAGTTGGGCAGCCTTGTTTTGACCTGCTCTGCCTTTGGAGCTTTCTTTTAAATTCTTCAGTTCAGTCACTATATTCTTCAGCTCTAGGATTTCTTTTCTTTTTCTTTTTTTTAATGCTTTCTGTTTCTTTTTAAACTTCTCATTTTCTTTATGCATTTTTCCCCAATTTTGTTTAATTGTGTGTTTTTGTAGTTCACTGAATTTCTTTAATAGGATTTTTCTATTTGTCAGACAGTTCATAGATGTCCATTTGCTTATGATCATTTATTGAAGCTTTATTAGTTTCCCGTGGTGGCATAATGTTTACCAGACTTTCTGTAATCTTTGTATTTTTGCCTTGATATTAGTGCATTTGAGGATGCAATGTCCTCTTCTATACTTTACACACATTCACCTCAGCAGGGAAAGACCTTTATCATTCGGCTTAGCTTGGGATTCTGAATGTGTTAGTTGGTAGTGTCCACAGGCAAGATGGGATTGCTGTCAGATTCACTAGTTAAGTGAGGCCACTGCTCATGCTCTGAAGTCAGGGGGTGTCACTATTTCAGCTGCATTGTTGGATGGGCCTGCTGGCTGTAGTCTGTGTTCAAGTAGGCATGCTCTGTGGTCAGGTGTGGCCATCAGTGGGGCTCTGCAATTACCTTTGTTCATGTGGGTTTGCAGGCTGTGTTCCCCAGTAGGGCAGTGCTGCTAGTTGGACTCCATGATTGCACAGGTCTTTAGCCTGAGTTCCTGGTCAGGTAGGACCTCAGTCTATGCTCCCCACCCAGATGGTACTGCTGGTTGGACTCTGCATTTAGGAGGTGCTGCAGGCCGGGCTTCCTGTTCGGTTGGAAGCCTTAGGCTATGCTCTGCTATCAAGCAGGACTGCAGTCTTTGCCCTGAATTTAGCAAGGCTACTGGCTGGGCTCTGCAACTGAGCAAGCCTCTGTCTTTGCTCTCCTGTTGGGCAAGATCATCAGCTGGGTTCCCTGTTTAGGTGGGACTTTCAGCTGTACCCCACAGTTGGATGGGGCTGCAGCGGTTTCCTGTGGTTGGACCAGGGAGCTGTCCAGGCTCCGTAGTTGGGTGGATCTGTAGGCTATCCTCTGTGATTGGGAGGGGTCACTGGCTGAGCTTCCTGACTGGGCAAGGATTCAGGTTGTGCTCAGCAATTGGACAAGACCATAGGCTGGGCTCTGTGGCTGGGCAGTACAATCGGCTTGACTCTGAGGCTACCTGAGGTCACTGTTCAAGCTCTCTGATCAGGTGGGCCAGAGGTCATGCCCAACAAATGGGCCTGAGAGGGCTGTAGGGTGGGTTTCATTGCTACCTGGGTTCTCTGGCCAGGCTTCCTGATTGGACTATACTGGAGGGCATGTCCAGCAGTTAAGCAGAGCTCTGAATTTGCTTCCCTGTCTGGGTGGGATGAAGGATGTACTTTAAGGCTGCCCAGGGTCTCAGGCCAGACTTCCTGGTTGAGCAGATCTGGAGGCTATGCTCAACAATTGGTTGGGGGATGCTGATTTGTCTCTCTACTCTGGTGGGCCATAGGATGTGCTCTGAGGCTGCTGGGCATTTGTGGCCAGGCTTCCTCGGGCTTGGGAGTGAAGGGTATGCTCAGCATTTGGTCCGGGCTCCAAAGTTGCTTCCCTGCCCAGGTAGAGTTGTAAAATGGGCTACCCAGCAAATATGGTCCATAGGTTGGGGACCCAAGCCAATCAAAACTGCCAACCGATCCCTGTCCAGAAAGGGCCACCAGCTCCCCTCTAAAAATGAATAGCGCTGTTTGCTGGCATCTCTGCATGGAAGCCACTGCCTGTAGAAATGAGGTCCTCCAAGACCTGAGTGCTGGTCGCTATAAGCCCCACCACCTTCTCCATCCCTGAGCCCCAGTGGTCCTGCCCTGCAGGTTCCCTCAGTGATCCCCATAAAGTGAGACCCAAGTGGGTCTCTCAGGAAGTGTCCCACAATGCTGGAGAAGCTAGATGTCCATGTTGGGTTCTCTCTGTCCTACTGGAAGAACTGTATGACCAGGAGGGGCCTCTCCGTACAGTACTGTGCTGGCCTGTGGGAGGAGTGATGTGGTCAGTGTGAATCCACTCTTCTTACCCTTCTGCTATGTTCCTTCTAGGTCTCTGTGGTCCAGGTGTGTGCTTCAGCCTCATGTCCAAGTTCTGGGATTTTCACAAAGGTGTCTTGTCTATGTTGGTCCCTAACAAGGGTCCTCCTGCCCGGTGTCATTCTAGCCAATAGAACAAGACCAAATCCAGTTTGGAAGCAAAGAAAAACTTTATTCTTTGATCAAAGAATGGAGAGGTGCAAACTCTGTGCTCTAGAGCAGTGGTCCCCAACCTTTCTGGCACCAGGGACTACTTTCGTGGACGACTGTTTTTCCACAGATGGGGGTGGGAGGATGGGGATGGTTCAGGTGCTCATGTGAGGGATGGGGAGCGAGGGAAGCGGCAGATGAAGCTCTGCTCGCTCCCCCGCAGCTCACCTCCTGCTGTACGGCCCGGTTCCTAACAGGCCATGGACCTGTAGCGCTCTGCGGCTCGTGAGTTGGGGACCCCCGCTCTAGAGTACACTCTCTCCCAGCCAGGCCAGTGGCAGGGCTGCTTTCTAGGGATCTCATCGGTGGGGAGGGGCTGGAGTTCTCAGGGATCTGGCACGCATCTGTGCTGCTCCAGCACCAGATCTCGCAGTGCCAGGCCCAGTGTCTCTGCGCACAGCCCACAATCTTGTATTGCCGTGTGGCGCGCAGCTCTTCGCTAACAGCCCACGGAGCTGAGGTGTCAGTTTAGCCGTTAGAGGTCGCACCCCTTTGGCCCTGGGAAACTCTGGTCTGAAGTACCTGAGGCAGGGCCTCTGCACACAGCATGCTATGAGCAAATGAAACTAGATGAAGCACAAAGGACTTTATTTTATTACCCAGATTCTAGTTTTATTTCCTGGGAATTGTTAAGGGGCTTTGCCAGTGAATAGGGATAGCTGCTAGGTGGTTTTCCTGTGAGGGGGACCGAAGTTAGGAGTCACCTGCTTTACAATCTTGATAATGCCACTCCCCTAGTCATAGCTGTTTTAAATTCCTAGTCTGATAATTTCAACATCCCTGCCATGTCTGTTTCTGATGCTTGCTCTGTCCCTTCAAATTGCGTTTTTTGCCTTTGGTATGCCTTATAATTTTTTTTTTTTTTTTGACAGCTGGACATGATATATCAAATAAAAGGAACTGCTGTAATAGGCTTTTTGTAATATGGAGGTGAGGTGTGGAGGGAGGGGAGGCATTCTACAGTCCTCTTATTAGGTCTCAGTCTTTAAGTGACCATATGCCTCTGGACTGAACTTCACAAGTGATCTCAGTTTTTTCTGCCCCTTTAGGTGGGACAGGATGGCTGGAGTGGTCATTTCCCTTCTCTCATGTGCAAGGATAGAGCTGACTGGAGTTGGGTATTTACCCTCCTCCAGGTTATTTAAGCTCTGATAATACCCCAGCAGGTTAGGCTCCAGTTAACTAGTTTCCCCTGAGGTCAGGCCCTGCTAAGAAGAACAGAGTGCTCTGGTATATTTCAAAATAATTCCTTTTCCCTTCCCCCTGTTGGAAGCATGAAGGGATTTTTCTCTGATATTCATTTTGAGAACCTGGTCAAGATCCTGGAGATAAATCACACAAAATTTCAGAACCCCTTCAATAATGGGGGAGCCCCTGGAGTTTTTAACTCTTAGAGTTGTCTGTATTTGAGCCTCCAGCAATTCATCAGTTACAGTTCCAGTTTTCCGACCCTGGCACCAGTTGCTGCAGAGGTTTCTGCTTGTACATCTCTGCTCCGATAAGTTGAGACTCCTTATATTTGCCTGTCTGTCTCTCCATTCATGGAGGGAGCAGTTTGTCCTATGTGCGTCCCTGTCCTCTCCTATGGATCCAAGAAGAGTTGTTGATTTTTCAGTCTGTCAAGCTTTTTACTTGTTTTTTGGGATGGAGTGGCAACTTCCAGGCTCCTGACATGCAGAAATGAAAACTGGAGGTACCTCTGCAATAATATGTACACAATAATATATACTGAAGTCTACTTAGCACACTGCCTACTCCCATTCTGCAGAGGCTCACTCTGTTCTTTCTTTTCCAGATGCTTGCTCTTTATCTTTCTCAAACCTCCCAATCACTGACATTATCTCTGTCACCTTTACAAAACTACAATATTTTTACCATAGCTCATTTCCTTCTCTCCCCCTAGTGTTATCCTGCGTGTTTTATATATCTGCATCTTTTGAAAAAGCTGGTCTTTTGTTCATAGTGGAAATCAATCATAACATGACAGGATAAAGTGGTGGTTGAGAGCTCAGACTTTGGGATGAGTCATAGAAGGTAATACTTCCATCATTGAGACGATGAACAATTATCAAATTATTTAATCTCTCCTATTCTATAAATTGATATAGCCCTTACCTCATGGAGTTTTCAATAAGACTGTATTTGTAAAATACTAAGCAACTAGCTTCTCTCAAGTGTAGACAATCAGCTCCTTGCCTCAGTTGCACCCAACACCTAGTTGGATGTTTCTAACACTTCTCGGCACTTCCTTGTGCTCTATCTGTAAATGTTGAGGAGTCCCCACCCTATAATTGTATGGGGAGATTATTGAAAACTGGGGAATAAGAGCTATTATATAAAAGCTTCCGTTTTCAACTTCTCCTGTAAATCTCTTTTATAGAACTTCTGAGTTGAAGGTAGAATTGGCACCGTTCACTCCCAGCAGTCATCTTTTCACTAGATTTACATCTTTCTCATTTTACTACAATTCATTTTTTTTTACATGCTCCCTTTACCTCCCTGTGGAACATTCTATATGCATTGTATCAATATTCAGGTCTCTATGATTTTGTGAGTGTGTATGTGTGTGTTTTTTGTTGAGTCATCAGAGGGTTTACTTCTCTCTAGAGTTGAAGTATTTGGAAAAAGTTATATTCAGTAAGTTTTTTCAAAGGTCTGAGAATTCTGGGAGACTGAATAGTAAACTAAAATTTTACTATCCAACCAGTTGATAACAAAAATTCAATTCCAAGTGTCTGTTCCTGCAGTTTTATAATTCAATAGATTAACCACTTTCATTTCTTTTTTCCCCTCTGAATTCCGGCGTATAGAATACAATTTTGCATTAGAGTATATTTTGTCAATATTCCTTATACAGAAAACTAATCATATGGTAACACACAATTCCAGAATACACTAGTAGCTGCTAGAATACAACTATTCTGTAATTCGCAAATTTTTATTGGTGGCTTTGTTTCACTGATCAATGAGATGACAAATAATTGTTTTATTCTGCATTTTTTTAATACATGTATTTGTCTGAAAGAGGCCAATACCTCAGGAGTTGAGTAATGAAAGCTGTTTGCATATGCACATAAAATTCATGATTAAGTGATAAATTCATGGTCAAGAACATAAATATTTCTTTTGAAATCCATATTTATCCAAAAATATTGTCAATATTAATATATTAATATAGTATATTCAATGATATAATTATTTTAATCATAGGGATTATTTAAATTTTACTGAGATTGATATTATCAGTAGAGGATACTCATTAACAATTGTAATTTGAGAGGTAATAGTGACACATTATAATACAAAAATCAGGCACGTAATGTGTTGTTTTCCCGTGTGTTACACATTACATGTGTAATAAACATGTAATGGAAAACAACACATTACATGCCTACATTGTTTTTTTTAGTTAGATGTTTTTGTACCTTACTTTTTAATTTAAAATAATAGCACAAAACAAATCAGTTATCTTCAGTACCAAATAAAATTCCAATAATCAAGAGACTCCTCAAATGTTGAAGATATTTTTTTCAATCTTTTCTCTAGTTTTGTTAATTTAAAGCTCTTTGACCTTTGCTTTGAGAAACAAAATAAATATAGGTAATTTTTTAAAAGAAAGGCATTTAAATTAGTCATACTTAAAGGCTCATGGTGCCCAAATGCTTTAGTTTATGATGAATAACAGTTATTATTCTAAGCTTGCAGAAACACTAGGTACACTGCATAAGCATGTTTTCCCCACTGAGCATCAAGTTGTCCACTAATTTGTCTTTGAAATACATCCTGGGCAAGATGTGCTCTGGAAATTGTCCAAATTAATCAGGCTTCTTGATCGTGTAGATGAAAATGCCTTTATAGTATATTCAAAGTATATTACATTAAAGACACTGAACAGTCCTAGATTCCCAGCCAGCTTGTGATGACTATTATGTTGCCAATTGATTAATCCAATATAAAGGTAATAATTCAACTTTTTAATTCCCCAGCCTTCCACATCCAAGTAAATGGAACCATCATCCAGTTGCTGAAAACAAAACCATTCAGTATTCTTTGACCAAATTCTTGATATGATAAAGCACTTACTTCATGGAGTTTTCAATGAGTGTTCTTTGGTTATTCTCTATTCCTCAAAATCTAACCCAGTCTGCGATCAAGTCCTGCAGACTCTGGTGCCACAACACATTCAGAAAAATCTACTCCTTTCCAACTTCACTGCTACAGTGTTGGTCTCAGTCACTGTCAGCTTTCACTGGAATGACTACAGTAACCTCCAAACTTGTCTCCCAGCTTCCTTTATTAATACCCAACATAGCAATTGGCATTATTTATTTAAATTTAAGCCACACCTTGATCAATTCTCAGTTTATAATTTAATACACTTCCATTGCAATAAGAATGACTGCAAACTCTTAGTTTTGTTTTAATTTGGTTGATTTTATCTCATGCCAGCGTACATTTTACTCACTACAGTACAACAGCTACTGGCCTTTTTTCTGTTCCTTGTACCTGACTAATTTAACCCACTTATTGATTCTTCCCTCTGATCTTCAGATGGATGGTTTCTTCTATTCAAACGTCCATTTATTCCTGGCTCATAGAAGGCTTTCAACAAAACTTTTGAATGAATAAACCTAGTATATAATGCAGTATTGCCTAACAAACCCTAGATGGCACAAGAAAGAAAAAAGCTCTAAGAAGGGTAGGCATCAGCAGTAACCATACAATCAATTTCAAGTATTCTTATAAGTCTGTTATTTTGTTCTTTATCTCCTGCTAAAATAAAATAATGTATACAGAGAACATAGCCCTATTGATAATCGTGATACAGTTAATTAACATAAGTAATACATATAAGTAAAATAACCAATATAATAAAACATGTAATGAAAGTTGACTACATGAAAGGCACTGTCCTAGTCTCTAGGGACAAATTTGCTTTCTCTTAATATGTAGCAAATGGGTAAAATGATTAGTTCTTTTTTTTCCTTTTAGCATCAAAATTTTAATTCTTCATGATGATTTTAATAGCCTATAACATCATGTTAATGGCTCACCATTTGTCTTTCTTTCCTTCAAATTTATTGAAACAAAAAGATGGTCAGTAATATAGTAAAAAAGTTTAGATAAAATTTCTTCTTGAAAAAAAGTTTGTCAATATTTAAATCTATACAAATCTATGTTTTAAATTTTATTGGTTTTTTTTGTTTTTACTGTTGCCTCTCATGTATTATTATGAATCAAAATTACCTTATTTTATTAGCCAAAATTAAGAAATATTTTAAAGAATAATTAATAGTAAAAGAGACATTATTAAATACAATGAATGTTAGAGTCACTTAGGAAATTAAAACTGAAAAGACTTCAGTCATCTTTATCAAAACCCAGTAGTTCCAGATTTACCTAAACTCACCTCCCCTTCCCCAGAAATATAGCGTACACCTGCATAATTTGGGGGAAAATATTAGTATAATTTAACCTGAAAAACAGAAAAGTTATTATTACTAAAGTATAAAATATGAATTAATTCATTTGTCAATTTTCTCAGCAAACGTTTATGAAATACACACTGCATTCTAGTCATTAGGCCGTGTATACAGAGCAATTACCAAGAGAAAGAAAACATAAGAGAGTATGTAAGATTTTTTTTTTAAGCAACAGAGTGTGATATTTCAAATAATCATTCTACTTATGTTATCTTGCTTTATTCACTTCACCACTCTTATGCCATAGATTTCTGGTAGGAAACAGCTAACACGCTTCTTGTCTTGATAGTAAATCTAAGATTGTAGCTCCTTATCTGATCAGCCACTTAATTGTACTACATTACAAAGTCATCTCCACAGAAAGAGTTCCATCTGATGTATTTGTAGAATCTCTAATAAAAAATTATTGCCCTCAAAGGATTAGCTATTTAAATTGAGGGGAAAAGTGTCTACCCTATTTCAGTTGAATTGCCTAAATAATCATCTGAAATCATTATTTGAATTCTTAAGTGTAAGCCTGGCCTTTTTGGTGCTATTTTGTATATTTTCCACATCGCTATTATTAATATTTTTAGACACTTTGTCTACTACAAACAGCAATGGGTGGCTTTATTGTTCCATTCCAGTGCTTTCTTGTTGAGGAGACTAGGTGGGTATTACTGGATATTACTAGGCTGGTAATATCCCCAGAGATACAAAAAGTTCTCTTGATTTCAACATGAGAATTTTGAATAAATTAATCAAATTATAGCATTTTTTTGCTTGATTGACAACCCATAATTGTAATGTCTACAACACACTTATGAATAAAGAGCCTTATATGCCCAACATAGGTACATTTAGAATTTTCAAGTAAAACTTTACCAATAACAATTTGAAAACACATTGCTTCTTTATGATAAAGATTATAAATAGTTTTATCTATAAAATATAGTTATAACTTTATAATTAAATGTACCTTTAATGTGGTATTATTTTAATTGTTGTTTCCATTGTTTTTTTAACTTCAAAAGCTGAAAACTTTTATTAAATATATGAAAGGTCTTATGGTATCTTAAATCTAGAAAAATGTTATATATTTTTCTTTTTTTACAAATATATTTTTTCTTTGAACTATTTCCTCTTGACAATAATAAACTTTGCAAGATTCACTATAGATTTAAAAATATTTTCAGTCTTTTGCTTGTGATGAGGATGTAGAAAGTCACTAGAGATGGATGCTTCCATCCTAACAAAGATAATAAGCTAGGGAAGCTAAAATATCAGATATTTTTCAACACATAAGGGACTTAAGCAAAGAACCTTAAATTAACTAAATTTCAAAAAGTGATGTCATTTTTAAAAATTTTTATTGGAGTATAGTTGATTTACAATGTGGTGTCAGTTTCAGGTGTACAGCAAAGTGAATCAGTTATACATATACATATATCCACTCTTTTTTAGATTCTTTTCCCATGTAGGCCATTACAGAGTATTGAGCAGAGTCCCCTGTGCTATACAGTAGGTCCTTATTAGTTATCTGTTTCATATGCAGTAGTGTGTATACATCAATCCCAATCTTCCAATTTATCCATCCCTCCCACCTTACCACCTGGTACCCATAAGTTTGTTTTCTACATCTGTAACTCTGTTTCTGTTTTGTAGATAAGTTCATTTGTACCCTTTTTTAGATAAGTCTTCTCTTAGAAGATTGTCACAGCCAGAGAGAGGGGAATTAAAGGAATATTCCACATAAGGTACAAGAAGAAACCTGTCAAATTTTGAATAAACTTTTAATATTAGCATTATGATAATGTACTGTAAAAGATATGAGTCCTGAACATCATGGACTTAACGCTTGTCTGTAATGACCACCAATACTTTCCCACAGGGCTTATGTAGTTCATGGGAATAGGGTACAGGAGGTTGGGGCACATCAGGAGAATTGTAGCATGAGGGCCTTGTCCCAGTGCAAGGCAGCAGTCTTCCAAGTGTTGAGTGCGTCTACAAAAAAATTATCTGCTAACCTTGTATGCTTTTCTTCTAAGATCAGAACCAACCCCAATAATTCCACTTTCACAACTTCTGTTCAACATTTATTTTTCTGGAAGCCCTCCCTAGTACAATAAGAATGATAAAATTAGTAATATATGTAAAGCCTCTAAAGGAGATAGTAAAACTTTATTTCTTTTTCAGATGTTTTGTTGTTGGTGTATAGCAACACAACTAATTTCTGTATGTTGGTTTTGTGTCCTGCAACTTTACTGAATTTGTTGATTAGTTCTAACAGTTTTTTGGTGGAGTCTTTAGGATTATCTATAGGCCTACCTCGGAGATATCACGGGTTTGGTTCCAGACTACTACAATAAAGTGAATATGGCAATAAAACAAGTCACACAATTTTTTTGTTTTCCCAGTGTGTATAAAAGCTATATTTACACTATACTGTAGTCTATTAAGTATACAATAGCATTATGTCTAAAAAACTGTACATATCTTAGTTTAAAAAATACTTTATTGCTAAAAAATTCTAACCACCATCTGAGCCTTCAGTGAGTCATAATCTTTTTGCTTATGGAGGGTTTGAAATATTATGAGAATTACCAAAATGTGACAGAGACACAAAGTGAATAAAAGCTGTTGGAAAAATGATGCCAGTAGACTTGCTCAATGCATGCTTGCCACAAACTTTCAAGTAGTAAAAAGGCAATATCTGAAAAGAGCAATAAAGTGAAGCACAGTAAAATGAAGTACAGTACATCTTTGTAAGACCATATCATTCACAAGCAGAGACAATTTTTTCTTCTTTTTTTCAATTTGGATGCCTTTTATTTCTGTGCCTTACCTGATTGCTCTGGCTAGGGCTTCCAGTAATACGTTGAATAAGAGTGGTGAGAGTGGGCACCCTTTTCTTATTCCTGACCTTAGAGGAAAAACCTTCAACATTTCACCATTGAGTATGATGTTAGCTGTGGGTTTTGTCATATATGGCCTTTATTATATTAAGATATGTTCTTTCTACACCCAATTTGTTGAGAGTATTTATCATGAAAGAAAGTTGTAGTTTGCCAAATGCTTTTCTTGCATCTACTGAGATGGTCATATGATTTTTATCTTTTATTCTATTAATGTGATTTATCGCAGTTATTGATTTGTGTATGTTAAATCATCCTTGCATCCTTGGGATAAGTCCCATTTAATCACAGTGTATGATTCTTTTAATGTGCTAATGAATTCAGTTTACCAGTTTTTGCTGAGGATATTTGCATCTATATTAATAAAAGATATTTGGCTGTAGTTTTCTTTTCATGTAGTATCCTTAACTGGGTTTGGTATCAGGGTAATGCTGACCTCATAAAATGGATTTGGAAGTATTCCCTCTTCTTCAGTTTTTTGGAAGAGTTTATTAAGGGTTGACATTAATTCTTCTTTATAAATATTTGGTAATTCACCAGTGAAACCTCTGGTTCTGAGCTTTTCTTTGTTGCAGGGTTTTTGATTACTGATTCACTCTACTTATCATTATTAGTTGGTTTATATTTTCTGTTTTTTTATGATTCAATCTTGGTAAATTGTATTATTCTATGAATTTGTCCATTCTGTGTTATCTATTTTGTTGACATATAAATGTTCAGAGTAGTTTCTTATGATCCTGTGTATTTCTATGGTGTTAGTTGTAATGTTTCCTCCTTCGTTTCTGATTTTATTTATTTAAGTCTCTCATTTTTTCTTAGCTAGACTAGCTAAAGGTTTGCCAATTTTATTTTATCTTTTCAGAAAATCAGCTTTTAGTTCCATTGATCTTTTCTATTGTTTTTCTGGTCTCCATTTCATTTATTTCTGCTCTGATCTTAGTTATTTCCTTCTGCTAACTTTAGGATAAATTAGTTCCTCTTTTTCTAGTTTCTTGAGGTGTAAAATTATGTTGTTTATTTAAGATCTTTATTTTTCTTACTGTAGGAATTTAATGCTATAAACTTCCCTTTATAAATGCTTTTGCTGTAACCTGTAGGTTTTGGTATGTTTTGTTTCTGTTTTATTCGTTTCAAGATATTTTTTTATTCTTTTGATTTATTATTTGACCTATTGGTTGTTCAGGAATGTGTTGTTTAATTTCCACATATTTGTAAATTTTCCAGCTTTCCTTTTATAGTTTTATACCGTGGTGGTTGGAAAAGATACTTGTTATAATATCAATCTTCTTAAATTTAAAACTTGTGTTGTGGCTTATCTTGTTTGGCAATATATCCTGGAGAATGTTCTGTGAAAGCTCAAGATGTGTATTCTGTTGTTCTTGAATGGATGGTTCTGTATATGTCTATTAGATCCATTTGGTCTAAAGTATGATTCAAGTCCAACATCTTTGTTGACTTTCTGACTGGACGCTCTATCATTGAAAAATGGGATACTGAAGTCCCCTATGATTATTTGTCAATTTCTTATTCAAATCTGTTACTATTTACATAATATATTTAGGTGGTTCAGTGTTGAGTGCCTGTATTTTTAAGATTATTATATATTCTTGATGAATTGACCCTTTTTTAATTATATAATGACCTTCTTTTTCTCTTGTTACCATTTTTGGTTTAAAGTCTATTTTGTCTGATATAAGTATAGATGCCCCTGCTTTTTCTTAGTTTCCCCTTGCATGGACTATCTTTTTCCATCCCATCATTTTGAGCCTATGTGTACTCTTAAAGCTGAAATTAGTCTCTTGTAAGCAACATATGGTTGGATCTTGTTTTGTTTTCGTATCCTCTCAATATATGTTTTTTGATTGAAGAATTCAATCTATTTACATTTAGAGTAATTATTGATAGTTAAGGACCACTAATACCTTGTTACCAATTGCTTTCTCACTATTTTGTAGTGCCCTTTTTCCATTCTTCAGCTTTTGTTGCTTTCCTTTGTAAATTGGTGATTTTCTTCACAGTGGTATACTTGGATTTCCTTTTTGTGTTTTTAAAGATTTAATTTTTTAAAATTTATTTTTGGCTGTGTTGGGATTTCGTTGCTGCGTGCAGGGTTTCTCTAGTTGTGGCGAGTGGGGGCTACTCTTCCTTGTGGTGCCTGGGCTTCTCCTTGCGGTGACTTCTCTTGTTGCGGAGCATGGGCTCTAGGCATGCGGACTTCAGTAGTTTTGGCACATGGGCTCTAGAGCACAGGCTCAGTAGTTGTGGTGCACGGGCTTAGTTGCTCTGTGGCATGTGGGATCTTCCCGGACCAGGGATCGAACCCGTGTCCCTTGCATTGGCAGGCAGATTCTTAACCACTGTGCCACCAGGAAAGTCTCTGTGATTCCCTTTTTTTTAAAATCATTCATGAACCTATTATAAGCTTTTGCTTTATGGGCACCATGAGGTTTACATAAAACATCCTATAGATATTACAGTCTGTTTTACACCAATAACAAATTCAATTGTATACAAAACTTCTACCCTTCTATTTCCCCTATTTTACTTTTTAATGTCACAATATACTTTTTTGTTTGTTTTTCTTATTTTTAATTTATTTTTTCTATTGAAGTATAGTTGATTTGCAATGTTGTGTTAGTTTCTGCTGTAAAGCAAAGTGGTTCAGGTATACACACATATATATATATATATATATATTCTTTTTTATATTTTTTTCCACTATGGCTTGTCCCAGGACATTGAATATAGTTCCCTGTGCTATATGACAGGACCTTGTGTTTTATCCATTCTATATGTAATAGTTTGCATCTACTAACCCCAAACTCCCAGTCCATCCCTCCCCCACTCCTGTTCCCCCTTGGAAACCACAAGTTTGTTCTCTATGTCTGTGAGTCTGTTTCTGTTTAATAGATAGGTTCATTTGTGCCATATTTTAGATTCCACATATAAGTGATATCTTACGGTATTTGTCTTTCTCTTTCTGACTTACTTCACTTAGTATGATAATCTCTAGTTGCATCCATGTTGCTGCAAGTGGCATTATTTAGTTCTTTTTTATGGCTGAGTGGTATTCAGCATCACTAATTATTAGGGAAATACAAATCAAAACTACAATGAAGTACCACTTCACACCGGTCAGAATGGCCACCATTAAAAAGTCTACAAATATCAAATGCTGGAGAGGTTGTGGAGAAAAGGGAACCCTCCTACACTGTTGGTGAGAATGTAAGTTGGTGCAGTCACTATGGAGAACAGTATAGAGGTTCCTCAGAAAACTAAAATTACCATATGATCCATCAATCCCACTCCTGGGCACATATCTGGACAAAACATTAAATCAAAAAGATACATGCACCCCTATGTTCATAGCAGCACTATTCACAATATCCAAGATATGGAAACAACCTAAACGTCCATTGACAGATGAATGGATAAAGAAGATGTGGTGCATATATACAATATGCTTCTTTTTATATTATTTGCTCATTGAAATTTTAAGGTAAGTATAGTTATTTTTAATACTTTTGTACTTTAATCTGTATACTACAATTAAATTAAAAAAACAAAACAAAACCACAGTTCAGTTGGAGGATCCATGGCGCTTTCCATCACTCTTTCCCAGTAACTTGTGTGCTAGATTCCTGATGGAGTCCACAATGCAGTCAGCAGGAACCATGTCCCTTTAATTCCCTCTGAGAATTTTTCTGCTTCCATCCTGATCTCCTCCCTCACCCCAGTCATGAAGATTTCAGTTTTGTAGTTTGGATGCTGCAAGAGAGAGATGAGTCTCTTTGGCACCATCTTCACAGCTGGGAAACTGGGAATTCACTCACTCACTTTCCTTCTTCCCCCACAGTGGAAATCATGGGCCCAAAAGAACTTGTTTAGCCCTAAACTGTGCCACCATGGGGGATGGTTGACGTAGACAAAGTCAAGCAGTTCCTTTTACCCATTCCAGTGCATCAAAACTTGTAATTTGTTTTTAGCTCCAACGGAGGGCTTCTCTGGAAACCTGGCTTCCAAAAAGCCTCTCTTGTCCATGGGCGATTCCCAAGTCAGTATTCTCCAGGTGCTCCCAGACCATGACTGAGAGCCCCTGGAACCAGTTCACAGGCTACTGCAGGATCCACAGCAAATACTGAAGTCTGTTTATTACACTATGCACAGGTGGGCAAGACTCCTTCCAGGTCCCTTGGTATATGGTGCTGGATCCCACAACTTTCACAGAGGCACTTTCATTCATGATGGTTGCCAAAACTTTGTTGTTTAAGGGGGTACAGATCAAACAATGTCTTATACCAGCATGATGCTGTGATCCCTCTCTTTCATCTGGCTGTCTTAGTTTTGATGATTTTGACAATTTTAAGGAGTATTACTGGTCAGGAATTTTGTAGAATGCCCTTCTATTAGGATTTGTCTGAGGTCTTTCTCATAATTAGACAGGAGTTATAAGTTTTGAAGAGAAAGTCCACAGTGGTACAGTGCCATTTTTATTTTATCACATCAAGCATACATTACTATCAGCAAAACAACTCAGTTGATATGACAAAGGTTCTCTCCTTGACCAAACTCGAGCCAAGTTCTGAGCTCCCTTTTGGACTAGGCCTCCATCTGGACCTATTAAAAACTACACACTCTCAACACAAATGGTTTCAACCACTCTCATTCCCCACATTAAAAGACTGAAAGAAGCACTAACAGTTTCTAACAGGTTAAGTCCATATCCCTAGAATGACCCTAGCCACCTTAAAGTATCTGCCTGAGAAAGCTCAAGGCTGCCAAAAGAATTTCTTGTTTGTTCTAGCCAATGTCTGACAATAAGCCCCATGACTACCCTTTCTTAGAACATTTACTAAGAAGGGCTTACAACTGTGAATTCTTCCTCTGTTCCTTTGAGATGTGTATATATATCCTACAACTCAGGATTGTCTTTCTCAAGGACCTGAGAGCTCTTTCTTTAAAATGTTGTCATCAGGATGTATAGGACCTTTGTCTTCCAGTCTCTATGAAAGAATAGAATTGTAACTTTTAATAATTGCTAGCTA
This sequence comes from Delphinus delphis, assembly GCF_949987515.2. NCBI lineage: Eukaryota > Metazoa > Chordata > Mammalia > Artiodactyla > Delphinidae > Delphinus > Delphinus delphis. The sequence goes on along the minus strand of NC_082693.1, from coordinate 58,645,555 downwards.
ACAGACACAGCCGAATCAGTATTTATACTGACTAAAGCTTTATAATTTTTCATTTCCCTGATTCTACTGAGTCCCTGTCTGCCCCACTTCCTACTCCTCATTCTCCATTTAAAATGCCCAGGCACCTCTGTACAAATCAAAACTGAGTTCCGTTTATGCTGGACCCTCTCCCTAGTGCAACAAAAAAGTATTGATTAAAATCTGGCCTTACCACTTTAGTGTCCGGCCTTCTTTATCTTTGACAGATATCATCTTGATTATCTTCAGAGTAGGGTTTGTCTAGTTTTTCCACTATATATTTACTCTTTTATTCCCCTCCTTTCCATACTGTACTATTTGGAAGGAATTCACCATGTGCAGCCCAAATTTAAGGAGTAGGGGGCTGTGCTTCACCTCCTTGAGAGTGAAATATCTACATAAATTGTTTGGAATTGTTCTGCATGGGAAATATGTCTCTTCTCCCTACAATTTACTTATTTATTTATTTATTTATTTATTTATTTCCATTTGAATTGAGCCCAATATGAACTGATATAAATAGATTCATAAGAATAAATACATCATTTAAAATTCTTTTTGTACTTTGGTTTATAATAAAATACTACTTTTAAATTTTTTGCTCAAATTATTTCAGCTTTTTTATTTGATTCCTGTGTTCCTCTGACATACTCCCATCATTTTTGTTTTTGCTTTTGTTTTGTTTTGTTTTGGAGAACTTTCTTACTTTTTGGCATTATAATATACTCCAGGATCATCTTGTATATTTCTTGCCTTAGTCCTACAAGCAGCCATTTCTTTCAAGAGCTTTGATTGCTTTTATTAAAGGCTGGTTTTTGAAACCAAGATTAGGGATCTAGATGTATATACTATGACTTTTGTATATTGAGCATCTATCCCTTGAACTGGTTAATTTCAAATATTAGTTCTAGTATTTTTTATGTAGATTGTTTAGGATTTCTTTGCAAATAACCATATTTGTGAATAAAGAAATTGCTTATGCTGGTAAAGGGCAGTCTGTGAAAAATCTACATCAAGCATTATATTCTATTACCTAATGTTTTTCTTTAAAATTAGGATCAAAACAATGACCACCAATTTTCTTCAACATTGTTCTCAAGGTCCTAGTCAATACAGTAAGAGAAGAAAAAAACAGAGTACTAGCAGTGGAAAGAAAGAAATAATGTTGTTATTAATAGGTTTGTAATTTTTTTTAAATCCCCACATAAATTACTAGAATTATTTTGTGGTTTAGCAAGTTTACTGGAAAAATGTCACTGTAGAGAAATTTATTCTACACTCTCAACAAAAACAAAAATGAACCTAAAAAATTCTTTACAATAGCATTAAAATAGCTTGGAAAATTTTCAAGACCTCCGTATAGAAAACTACAAAATATTTATAGAAAACAATTTTTAAACTATATTAATATTTTATTGCTGCTGCAGCAAATTGCAACTCTGAAGGTCAGGAGTCAAAAATGGGTTCCACTGGGCTAAAATCAATGTGTCTGCAGGGCTGCACTTCTTCTGGAGACTCCTGGGAGAGATCTGTTCTTTTTCTAGAGGCCATGAGTATTGCTTGGCTCACAGTACCTTCTTGCATATTTAAAACCAGCAATAACACTTCAATTCTTACTCACATTGCATCACTCTAATATTAACCACCCTGCATCCCCCTCTTTGGGGGTTTTCTCTGCCATGTTCCTCATTGCTTCCTGGATACTCACTACCAGATTCTTTAATAACTGTATTTCTACTAACAGTTTGTTCAAAGCAATCTATGCTTTTCTTTAATGCTCTTTAAAATCCTTCCATCTTTTGTTTATTTCCCAATTCCAAAGACACTTCCACATTTTTAGGTATATGACACAGTAGCACTCCACTTCCAGGCACCAATATCAGTATCAGTGTCCTATTGCTGCTTTTACAAATTATCATAAACTTTGTGTCTTAAAAACCACAAGTTTATTATTTTTATAGTTCTAGAAGTCAGAAGTGTTGTTGCCATGGCTGTGTCCCTTCTAGGTGAAAATCCATTTCCTTGCCTTTTCTATAAGCCTCTATTCCTTGATTCATGGCCCCATCCTTTGTGAAATATGTCATCTCCTCATGACCCCCTCTTACAAGGACTCTTCAGATTAAACTGGGCTCACTTTCATAATTTACAATAATCTCCTCATCTCAAGATTCTTAATTATATCTGCAAAACCCTTTTTGCCATAGAAGCTAACACATTTTCTTATGATGGGGATTAAGGCATGGATATCTTTGGAAGGTCATTATTCTGCCTACCACAAGATATAAATAAATGAAGGTATTACCATGTCATTGACTGGAAGGCGTGTAAAGATGCCAATTTATTCCAAATTGATTTATAAATTCACTGCACTCCTTAAAAATATCCAAGGAAGTTTTTAATGGAAATTGGCTAGTTAAATCTAAATTTTACTTAAAGGCATAATTCAAAAGTAGCAAAAAAATAATCCTTCAGATAAAAAACAAAGCAAGGATGTAGGACTTGTTAAACGAGCTATAAAATTTTACTGTGGGGGTCTTCCCTGGTGGCGCAGTGGTTGAGAGTCCGCCTGCCGATGCAGGGGACACGGGTTCGTGCCCCGGTGCGGGAAGATCCTACGTGCAGCGGAACGGCTGGGCCCGTGAGCCATGGCCGCTGAGCCTGCGCGTCTGGAGCCTGTGCTCTGCAACGGGGGAGGCCACAACAGTGAGAGGCCCGCGTACTGCAAAAAAAAAAAAAAAAAAAATTTTACTGTGAAGCCACATATATGTATATACACACATATATATACATATATATGCTTGTGTCAAGAAAATATAAACAACTCCTATCAAAAACAAACATACTAATAGAAAATGCAGGCAAGAAATGTGAAAAGGCACTGAAAAGGGATATAAAATAGCCTAAAACTATGAGCATGTCCTCAACTTCATTAGAAATCAGAGAAATGCAAATTGAAGGCATTCCTGCATTCCTACCAGGATGGTTAAAGTTAAAAAGACTGACAATATCAAGTATTAGCAAGAATGTGAAGAAATAAGACCTCTCATAATCTGCTGGTAGGGATATAAATCGGCACAGCTATTTTGGATAACTCTTTGGAAATTTCTATTAAAATTGAATATATGCATCTTCTTGACCCAGCGATTTCACTTCCAAATATATAATCAATAAAAATGTGATGTGGTGATGGTAGCACAACATTATGAATGTACTTAATATCATTGAATTGTACTCCTAAAAATGGTTAAAATGCTAAATATTATGTGTATTTTACCACGATAAAAAAATGGGGAAAAAAAAGACATAAGGGAACTATCCACAAAATGCAATGTTGTATCTTTTTTGGAACCTGGCTGGAACAAATCAACTGTAAAAGTCCATTTTTGAGATAATTCAGGAAATTTGAATTTTGAGTGGCAATTAGATGATATTAAAGAATTATAGTTTCAGAAAGAATTATCCACATGGGCAGCAATAGATAAGGACAAGAACATTAATTTCATCATTAATTACGATTGCTCAAGCTTGATACTACTGAAATGTCCATCAACATTATAATGAAGGTGTACTGTAGTATATTCAGACAAATAGAATATAGCAAAAGAAGTGAACAATGGGTAAAGCTCACACACAAAAAACAAGAGTAAAAGAAATCACAGAGAAAAGTATTCATAATATACCTATTTCATTTCACATAAAGTGTTTCTCTTTTCTTTTTAAGGCCAAACTAATTTATGTTGTTAGAATTAAGGAGAAGAGGTTGTCTTTAAAAGTGTTGTCAACTTAGAAAAAAAAAATGCAGGATACCCAGGTAAATTTAAATTTTAGATAAACAATGAAAATCTGTTTACTATGTACCAAATATTACATTTTGTATTTTGTCTGGCAGCTGTACTTTGGGGAAACTGTAGATGATGTGGATAGGGAAGGAGTTTGAGGACTTAGGTGATGCTAAAACTGTTTTTTCTTTACTCGATTATGTTACATGTGTATTCACTTTCTGATGATTCACTGAGCTTCAGCTTATGAGCTATGCATTCATATTTTGTGTACTTTTGCTGATGTATATTTTACTTCATAAAAACTTAACTATTCATGTTTAAATGTAATAGGTTCACTGGAAGTAGTCAAAATAAAAATGGACTTGTCACGTAAATTAAAGAGAGGATTCAAACATGAGAATGGTGGAATTCCAGGAAATGAAAGATCCATTTTAGTGCAAAGAATGCATGTCCCATGATTTCTTACAAGTGTTTGTAATAGAGAAATTCTAGTAAACTTTTTGGTTGTGATCTTTCTGTAACTCACCAGAAACGCAGGTGTATTCTGTCTTAAGAACAAACCCAATTCAGTATTTATTTCTTTTAGCAAATGAGTTTTAAATTTACTAATATATCTTACAATAAACCTGCATTGTTTCTCAGTCAATATTACTTTTTAGCAAATGTTAGTAGGCCTGACCAGTCAGTTCTCTATTCTGTAGAAGTAACTAACTAATCAGAACATGCCTTTACCTGGTAGTTACACTTGACTAATTAGTTCATGTAATACCCACGTGAGGTAGGAAAGTAAGCATTTTACTTCCAATTTTACAAATGAGGAAACAGATGCAAATGTGTTAGACCATTTTCCTGAGGCCATTCAGCAAATCAATTGGAGAAGCAATATTTAAACTAAAAGTTTCAATTCTTTCACTAATTTTCTATTGACTTGTTTTTGTCAGGCTGTTTTCAACACATAAAAGCTAAAAGTCAAAAGTATTATTTTGTACAAAAAGTATTCTGTATTCACATGAACAATTAGGGTATTCAAAAATTATTCAGCCAAAAAAGAAAACATTCTCATTTTTATACATTTGGATGAATGCTCATTTTCTTATCTAATTTCTGAATCAGTAGGAATATGAAGGTAAGATGTCATTGCAGTTTTTATTGAAAGTTATATTTAAAGCACTGGATTTAGAATTTAGTACAGCAGACTGGGTTCTGGTCCCTCCTCTGGTAGTTTCGAAGGCTTTTGAATTAGGCAATTATTTAATAATGTAGTGTTTTAATTTTACCATTTCTAAATAAGTGGAAATGGGAACAACTGACCTGTTTATTTTAATTATTGTGAAGATTAAAGAAGACAGTTTTTATGTTTTTATCAATCTGCTGTAAAATGCATAGCTTTGTATTTTTCTGTACTTCAGTGAGAATTTTTAGAAAAGGAAATAATTTACTTTAAAATAATCCTTAGGAAAATATTTCTGTAGTCATCCTGCTTTGTGTGTTTAAACTATCTTAAAGTTTTAATGAATCTGTTTTTAAGTATATTTATGGAAAAGTAGAATGGTTTTAGATGGTCAAGTGTAGAACTGAATACACATGAAAAGCTAATATAGGCACTTTTTTTTTTCAGAATATTTTAAAAATGTGGCAAAGCAGCTGAATAGTCATAATAGCTGGAGTTTACTGGGAACTTGCTATTTTAAGACATTTTCATCTATGATATCATCTGATCCTTTCCACATCACTATTAGTTTACTATTATTTTCTCCATTGTCCAAACGAAGACACTGAGGCTAGGGAGTTTAATACCTAGTTTTACTCCTCTAGTATTACTTCGGTTTTACTCCTTCAGTACTTAGTAGCTGAGTAATATGAGCCAATTTTTTATGTCTCAGGTCCTCATTTGTATGCTTGGAGTAATAATTTACATTGTGTAAAGTGTTTATTTTAAATTTTTTAACACTTTAAAGAACTGATATCTTTTTTTGAAGTAGTAAGCTATCAATTAATAGCTATTGTTACACTCTATCACATGTAAATCGATATTCTTTTCAATGAGATATATTTTTTTTAGTAATTCAAATTTATTGTGACCCAGAGAAGATATTTATTTTATTTTATACTGTTGGGATGGTCAATTTCTCACTCTTCCTTAATAACAGAACCTTAACTTTGCACAGTGCAGCAATATTCTGAGTCCAAATTGCTATCTTTCTCAGACGCTTTTAGCTAGGGGAAGTATATGTCACATTTCTGGCCAATGTAATGTAACCTGAAGATATCTAGAAAGTTTTTACCCCCAATCTGGGTTCAGTATTTATTCTCTCTCTCTTGCCATTCTTTTTCTACCTATAACACCAATGTATGATTTAGAACAGCAATAGCCATCTGGAGACCATGATACATTAAACATGGGAATAGAAGCTAGCACACTGATGTTTCACTAATGGTTAATGAAAAAGAAATTAAAAGATTGTGGGTCCCCGGTTGTATCAGTGAGCTGCACAATATGACTACTGAACTCTGGGTCTCTTGATTTCTTTTTGGTGATTGAAATAAACTCCCATGTTCTACTATTTCTGGCTGAACACATTGGTAACTGATTCACCCAGTATGCTAATGACTTAAGAATCATTGAGTTACGTGATTAAATTTTTCCTTTCCCTTAATGGATCCCCATAGGTAAATCTTCAGTCATATTAAAGTTAAAATAATGACTGGTGATATGATTTAGGAGCAGCTCAAGTAATTAATAGATCGACTGTGGGTACACCATTAGTACTTAAACTATTCAAGGGAAGTTATCCTAACCTGGAGAAGTTCCCATTTGGAAATCAGCACTGCCATCTGCTGCAGATGGAAGCATATGATCCCTTATAGTTATTTAATAAAGATTTTAGAATTCTGTGAGCATCACATGACATATAAATTGCATGAGTGCACACTCGACCTCTTTGCCAGTTTCATGACAATATTATCCTTATAGCCAAGATCATTCATTTGAAAACCTTTAAAATTAATTCTAAGAAAATAATAGCCTTTATGAATCAGTGCAGTGTTGTTCAAAAGAATGATCATTTTATAAAAAAGCATTTATTAATTAAAATTATAGTATTCCAAGGAAGCTGTCCCCAAATCAGAATATTACTCTATGAATTACTTCCTACAAGGTTGTAAGTACAAAGCAGTTCATCTTGCTCCCTTGAAAAGCAGACAATGTCCTTATATATTTTGCAGTGAAATTAGACTGTCTTCATCTTTCTACTATATAAGAATGTGTGTGTGAAGGTCAAAATTTTCTTTAACCCACTGCTGTTTTTTTCCCGTGTTTTCTACCAACATTTTGACCGAAAAGGAATTTTTTATTTGTTAGTTTTAAAATTACGGGACCAATGTAGTAACATTGTATGTCCAACCAGATTTTAACCATGCTCATATTTATATTTGTTTCAGACCGTATTTTGTTAAAATAATACACAGTTGTAACTCCTATGTATACTTCTATCTGAATGTATTTCATATACCTATATTTGTTAATATTATCCTAAATTCAGAAGTGAAGTTTCTGAAGCAAAATATATTATTTACTTAAAGCCAATAATTTTACTGCTTTCCTTTTGCCCCAATTATTACACCTCAGGTGATGCAATGAGAACCAGATGTATCCTACGTGTAAGAGGGTCTACAGTAGGCAAGAAAACTTCAAAAAAAAAAAAAGAAATCTTGATGGTTACATAGGATAGAGAGGTAGCTCTTACCCTCAGCTTCTGAGGAAATACTCTTGAAAACATAACGAGAATAATCCTGTGTCCTCACACTTTGGAAAGTAAATAAATCTCTCCAGAGGAGAAATAAGGCCAGTGTCTCCAACTTTAAAATCAAAGGATGTCTTTATGGTCCTGTGACTCTTCCTTCTTAGAAATATAACACATGCCTGTCTCTGGAATTCTCTATTCAGTCATAAATTAACCTCAAAGTCTTGTCTTTTAGTTCAGGTCCCAAATTTCAGTAAAATTTGCTCAGGAAGCCCTAGTGGTAAAGAAACATAAAATATTTTCTCTGTAACTTCATACTTCCCTCTTTCTTGCCTCTGGAGAAATAACTTCAATTCTACAAGTTATTGTATATCCTTCCAATGTATGTGTTTAGAATTAATACAAAAAAAAAAAAAAAAACTTCAGAACTCTCTTAGTTCATTCAAGCCACCATAACAAAATATCATAAACTGTGCAGCTTGTAAACAACAAACATTTACTTGTTTGCTTAGAGGCTGGGAAGTCTAAAAAGGCACTGGCAGATTCAGTGTCTAGTGAGGGCAAGCATCCTGGTTCACGCATGGTCCCTTCTTGCTTTCTCCTCACATGGTGAAAAGGATGAGCTAGCTCTCTGAGTTCTCTCTTATATGGGCAATAATCCCATTCATTAGGGCTCTGCCTCCATGATATAATCTCCCAAAGTCCTCACCTCCTAAAACTATCCCCTGAGGGGTTAAGATTTCAATGTATGAATTTGGAGGGGACCCAAACATTCAGACCATTGCAAGAAACTTTCATTTCATCAATTTTATATATCTATTCAACTATTTCACATATACTAGCACTTAGAATTGCTGGGATGCTACTAATATTAGCTTATAAAAGATTATAATTTCAGTCTTGCTTGCACTTTCTTCACTCTTGCTTGAAGCCAGATGCCTATTTTGAACTGCCTTGGAAAAGTCCACACGCAGGTAACTGAATAGAAGTGATAAGAGAGGACTTCTTAATCTGGTTCCTGATTTAGGGGAAACATTCAGTATTTTACCATTAGCTATGATGTTAATTGGAGGGTTTTTGTTCTGCAAAAAGGATAAAGGCCTATTCACTCCTATTTAAGTATCTCTCTGTGCAACCCAATTGATTTAGAGAAGTGGCAAGAAAAACAAGAAATAAAATGTTATTTTCTATGGTGGCCTGGACTTAAGATTTCCTAACCTCAGAGATGCCTCCATTCTTCCCGCATCTTGGTAAAATTTATTGTTCTGTAGGTAGGAAAGGAGAGAAGGAGGAGCTCAACCATACATAGGAAGAAAATACAATCCATGGCCCAGATAGTTGGACTCAGTCACAGGGCATTAAGGCTCTTCAGAAAAAAAGAGTTCTTCATAATCTGTGTATGACTGCTGAGAAAGTGGCTATAAAAAGGATTTCCACCCACGTTAGAAAACTGTGAAGAGACAGATAATAAATAATATTAAGGTTTGCAGGTCAAAAGGCAAAATAGAGGATATTAGACAGGTACTTTAGGTAAAAATCCCTTCCCCACCTTATTTGCCTGGGGTTGGTCCACAGGGGTAGTAGGAGTGCTTTGCACTTAGTTGCCGTCAGCTGTAGACATTCTCTGTGAAAGAAAGACAGGATGAACAGAAGGGGTCTGGTGGGTGAGAGGGTGGGTACCTGGCTTAGTTTCTGACCCAGTTACTCCCAGATCCCCATGGTGTGCCCTTCTCTCCTTCCAGAGAGCTTGGCTCTCTCAATTTGTACAGCTTGGCTGCAGGTGAGTCATCTCCCTTGGACTCAAAGTTCCAACTCAAAGTTTGGGCCCTTGCCTCATCAGTCAAGTCCCCAGTGTATAGACAGTGGCCCTTGCAGACCTGGGGCAGCAGTGGGATACAACTGCCAGGGAAGCAGGCACTGGGATCCTAAGGGAAAGATGGGCCAGGCAGCCTGCTGGAGTGGTGCCAGGAGCCATGCAAAAACAAGGAGAGCATTGTATTTGGCCCACAGTCTGTAGTTTGCAGACCTCTGGTCTTTTCCATTCCTCTGATTTTACATGTGAGGAAATACACAGGAAATTAAAGCAACTACTACTATGAAACAAGTTATTTGACAGGACCCATTACCTCAAGCATACATACCATTCATGAATTTGAAGTGTAATTTGATTCCCATTATCTGTCTGTATGTGATAAATGCTGTGATTATTCTGATGGAAGTTTAAGATTACTAAACTAACACAGTGAATCAGGAACGACATGACATTATTTCTTTTATCTCTGGAAGACTGATTACTTCCATGAAGAGCAGAGGAAGAAAGCAAATATATACATTTATTTTCAGTTATTATTTTCCAGGCTTTGAGCCACTTCAGATTTACAATTTTTCTATAATATAATTATTACCAATCCAATTTTATAAATGAGTAAACACACGTACACATAAACAAAAAGTTTGGCTAATATGTGGTAGAAATGGAATTTGAACATGGATCTGACTAGTCAATTTTTAACCCAGTACTCATCCAATAAAGCAGTGGTTTTCAACATTCTCAGTTTTGTTAAACAGTCTAAAATATAGTTTTTGGTTCTTAATCATTATTTCACTCTTTACTACTTTGTTTTTGTTTTAGTATTTACTGCCGTGACTGAATTTTCATAACATTGTGAGTGAAAGTTCTCACATATCTGAATAAATATAGATTTTTTAGTGTATTGATATTTCACCATGCATTTTATTTCTTACTTCCTATACGTTCTACTAATACATTCACATCACATGATCTGTGTAATTTGATATTACTTTAGATAAATATCACCATGGTTGTACATATCCTCACAGTAGGGCCTATCAAATCACACATGTTAACACAGAACTTTAAGTGAATGTTTAAAGACCAAACCTCCAGCTACTGCTAGAGTATATGATAACCATTTGGGGATTACCAACTATAGAAAGAAGAGACAGAAAGCTTAACTTTTGTGGCAAAAGTTTAGAGATTAGGAGAGATTCCTTGCCAGATAATTTGGACACAGGCTTAGATGTTATCTTAATTACATGTGCAAGAGTAAGAAGTATATTTTACATAGCTTCCAGAGTTTTATTTTTGAGAACTATACAGTATTCTGCATATTTGATTCCCAGCAATGATGTTCATTCACCATGATGTGTGAACAAGGAGAGCATGAGTATCCAAAGCTGGAGGGCTTCTGCGTTGTATTTGCTTTAATTTTAAAGTACTTTGGAGACCAAAGCATAAAATGTGTTCGGCAATTGTTTTACAACTCACAGGTTTCTGATTGTACCAGTATAATCACAGACGTAAAATTTTGGTTTCTATCTATACTCAAGAATAGAAAAATAGGGGGCTTCCCTGGTGGCGCAGTGGTTGGGAGTCTGCCTGCCGATGCAGGGGACGCGGGTTCATGCCCCGGTCCAGGAGGATCCCACGTGCCGCGGAGCGGCTGGGCCCGTGAGCCATGGCCGCTGAGCCTGCGCATCCGGAGCCTGTGCTCCACAGCGGGAGAGGCCGGCCACAACAGTGAGAGGCCCGCGTACCGCAAAAAAAAAAAAAAAGAATAGAAAAGTAAATTTTCAGTATTGATCAACAATTTAAAGACTATGAGATACCATGCACAGTCATCTTTTGGAAGATTATGAAAAAAACTAGAGCTGTATTAATGACAGAAATTTACCTAAATGTTCTTTCCTGAATTAAATTCATGAGGTGAATAAAAATGTATTTTTTTAGATAAAACTAAAGATTCTAAAGAAAAGAAACAGATAATATGTTCCATGTGTGGAAATAATTGGTAAGAAGCATTATTGTTATTGAAAAAAATATATTATTGAATATTTAAAATTTACTGATGAAATAGAATAAAATTATACTACTATTTGTAGAAGGCTTACTTTTTCTTATGGCTCCTGTAATCTCCTAAAAAATAACATTGGATTTGATATTGAATAATAGTAATAAATATTTATGCTTGTTTGAACAGCAGAAGCCATTTGCCTCCCATATAACCTCATTTTATACTGCACTTTTTGTGTTTACCTTGATACATATTTTAAGAATAAAAATTTCAAATGCAAATTAACAACTCTGTATTATTTTATTAGGAAAAAGAGGAGTTGTTAATATTTATAATTTTAGTGTACATTTGTGATCCTTTTAATTCTGAAAGCAACCATTAATGTGAAAACATTTTGTTTAAATAGCATAAATCAAAGCAGAGTCAACCTCATCTTTTTCCTTCAAATTTTAATATTTCTGCTGCCCAGAGGATATATTTCATAGTGTGGTCTTCAAGTACTTTACCACGTACTTTATACATAGTTAATCAATATAAACTACTGACAGTTATTGATCATTAGCTTCTCAGAGGTTTCTTAACCCTTAAATCACTCTAACAATGTCTCCATAAACTATGGATTGTTTACTATTACTCTTCCTTGTGCACTGTAGCCATCATGCTACTGAGTCATTATTATCTTTGCCATCAGTGGAAAAATATCATCTTTGTGTAAAGGACATAATCCCCATTTCAACCAACATTGGTATTCTCTATGCAATCAAGCCTCTTCCCTCTCTCTCTTTTAAACGACTAATGACAATTGCATATTTAACATCATGGGTTACATTTAATTCACAGTAAATGATGAGCAAATGTGTAGAATTCTTGAAATTTTTGAAAAATAATTTTATCAATCAATATTACTAATGCATTTTCATAATTTGTTGAAATTGGATAAAATAACTTTGAAACAATTTTACAGAATCTATATAAATATATATCAAGGTCTGATGAAATATATTTACCTGTTCATTTGATCTACTCAGTCTTTAGTCATTTCTAGAAATGGGGAGCTATTCATATTTCAGAGAAGTAGATAAATAGTCCCAAGTCAATTTTAGGACTACTGACTCTTTGATAAAGCTGCCATAGAAACTTAAGACATATTATATATACATATATATATATATATACATATATATATATGTTTTAGTAAGGAAGATGTTTTGAAGTATTTGTAGCTCACCCCTAAAATACAAAACCCTAATGATAATATATATATACACACATATACACATACATATATATACATGTACATATATATACTTCCCTCGCAGTTTAAGACTCTGCACTTCCACTGCAGGGGACGCGGGTTCCATCCCTGGTCAGGGAACTAAGATCCTGCATGCTGTATGGTGTGGCCAAAAAATAAAAAAACTATGAAACTCAGTTCTAGGAGGGGGTAGTACCATGGTACCCAACTCCACGAGAGTGCCCGCAACACTTCAGCCTGTCAGCATTGATTATTGCAATTAAAAGAACAAAACAAAAGCTTTACTAATTAAAAAATATATATTCAATATATACACACATATATACATGTATATATGTGTGTATGTACACATATATATATATATATGTACGTGTGTATGTATGTATATATATTCTTAGGGTTTTGTACTTTAGGGGTGAGTTACACACACTTCAAAATATCTTCCTTGATATTTTACAACAATCTATTGTTGTTGGAGCTTTGGACTAAAAAAGCAATGAAAGTTAGAAATATTGAAGGCTGAGGTCAGTACAAGTGAAAAGAAGATGAAGAGGGAAAGTAGTTTTTAATCCTTATATTACAAACTTCTCTGTTCCTCTTACTCCTTCGTTTCTTTTTTCCTTTTCTTTTCCTCCTCTATCCTAGCCTCTTCTTCCTTTTCTCCTACTCTTCTTCATCTTTTTCTTCATCTTACTTTTTATATAGTGAATTACTTTTGACACTGTCATGCCTGAAGCAATTCATATTTATCATCTGGAACTAATGTAATGAATCATATGACACTCTTATATTGAATAAAAATGAAGACATTATTTAATTTTTTTTAATGAAAAAACTAGTCCCAAGTCAGGAAAAAAAATTTACATAATTATACTTTATTTTAGTAATTGTTTTAGGAACTGGGGTTTTCTTGTGAACATGATACAGCTTCTATCTCAGGGAGTTTTTAAACTAGATAGACATTGCTGCATCATATGCTAAATTAGAATAAGAAAGAACTGATTGCAAGTAAAGCACAATAGTAGGGGAGCACTTTACTAAAGTTTTGGTTCGAAAGATATCCTAGTCAACAATGTATAAGCTAAGATATGAAGGATGCATTGTGATTAACCAGATAAAGTGAGAATATGAAAGGGAAGAGAAAGTTTTCCACATAGGGTAAATAGCACTCGTTTATTCATGCATTCAATAACAATTTCTTTTCAATACCTGCTATGTCGTATACATTTTTCTAGGCATTATGGATCCAAAGTTGGAGGAGAAATAACATTGAGTCTCTGCCATTACAGAACTTACAATCTTGTAGCAGAGAGGCATTTATAAAAGAATCACAGTAATATATGTATAATTGTATCTGTATTATATTAGTACATATAAATATGAGAAAATATTTAAGTGGAAGATCGGGAGTTGATAGGCAAATGTTGTGCTTGTGGTGGTGGTTGCATAGGAAGTAGGGAGTGGGAGTAGGGCACATCATATTCAGATGTGCTGTGGTGGAAGTGTAAGTAAGGGTCATATCTTCATTTCCAAAAAGATTAATGAGTCTAGAAGAAGGCAGTATTATTGAAGCGGATCCCGTGTTGATTCAGAGAGGAGATTATTGCAATAATTTAGTAATTGTACTTTCTTAAAAGTTGTATGAATATAGTTGAAGACAAAGAAAATATTTAAAAATTATCCAAGTGTGAAAAATCAATGACTGGTCATTATCTACCATAGTCTATACATACATTATAATCCAAAAATTAGACTTATAGATAAATCCAACAGACTTATATGTACATATGGGCACCAAAAAGACTCACAAAAAATATTAACGCTAGGCTCAGTGTAACAGCCAAAAATTTGAAATAACTGAAAAAGTCATCAACAGAATAATGGATAATTAAATTTTGTATATTCATACAATGGAATTATATACAGAACTGAAAAATTAATGAACCACTGCTGTAAGCAAAAATATGGTTGAATGTTGCAAACATAATGTTGAGTGAAAAAAAGACATACAAACAAATACATAATATATGAATCCATTTTATAAAGTTCAGAGCTACTCAAAACTAATTCATGGTGTTAGAGATCAGCATAGTATTTATTTTGGTGGAGGATAGAAGGATAGTAACAAGGAAGAAACATGAATAGGTTTTTCCAGTGCTGGTAATTGTATGATAATTTACTGAGCTCTATACTGATGATTTGTATTTTTGTATTTATATGCATTGTACTTTAATTTAAAATAAAGGTTTTTAAATAAATAATGAAAATTAGAAATAGTTTTCATACACAGAAATGGGTAAAGTGGAGCCAAGGAAGGTCCTAGTGTTCTAGAATTATACGTGTTTTTGACATTCACTTAGAGGATATTAGAGGAAGCCCTGGGTTCAGCCACAATAGAAATGATTATTTTCAGTTTTGAATATTTGGAGCTCAGTGTGCCTTTTTCACATCTAAGTGGAAATGTAAAGGAGGCAGGGAATGGGTATAAGTTTCACAGCTCATAGAGGAGCTCTGGGCTAGAGAAATAAATTTGTAAGTTCATGTGCATATAGGTATAAAAATAAAATCATGTGAATACCTAGGGTTGGCAAGTGAGCAAATTTAGAGTTTGAAAGAAAGTGGGTGTGGAGTCCGCATATATAAATAATTTTTTTAATCAAGTTCGTCTCGATGGGGAAAAGAAAGCTAAAAGAGGAGACCAGTGTGTCTGGAGTAGAGAGAAGGGGAGTGGTAAGAAATGTGATCAGGTTTGTTATTGGTGGGGACTTCATTTAAAAGCTGTGGTATTGCACAAAGGGAAGCAAAAAGAGAAAAGAAAAAAATGCTAGATGACAGACCCTGGGGCAATCTATCATTTAGAAGTCAGCACTGAATGGACCTCAGGTAAGACAAAATCCAGTTAGTTTTGATATATAGAAGAAGGCAAGAAACATTATGTCCCTGTCTTTCAGAGGCTGACTACTTTAAGGATGCATGAATGTAGGTAGATTTAAAGTTCTACTTTTGAAAAAAATAAGAAACCTCACATTTAATTTCTCCTCTTGTTGGTAATGTGGTATGGTAGACAAGCTTAGAAGTATCTGGAATTTGAGACTAAAATAAATCAACATAGCTGAAGCATAAATTTTGGATGATAAGGAGAAAGAACAAGGGCAAGAGGTAATGCTTATTTATTAGAATGAAGTAAGAACAAGCAACAACCAGAGTAAAGAACTTGAATAGCATGGGAAATAGTGTGCTTATTTATAAGCGTATTGCCTTATAAAGGCACTGGAGAGAATATTAAAATGCTTAAGGAGGGAATGGACATATTGAAGGATTTTGTCTCTTCCTATATCTGTTCTGTATGTTTACTGCAGAAATTCACTATGGCTTATAGAACTAATATGCACATGTTTTGCATACACGCTTCTCCACTGCATTATAGTTTTTAAAAGAATATAAATGGATGTAAACTGCTGATTAAAAAACTGAAGACATTTTTCGTCTATAATTGGTGTGTGTCAGTTAAGGAGAAAGTAAGCTAATATACTCAATTCCTACATGAGAGAGAGCTAAAGCCAATATCATATATAAGTTAATAAAAATGTATATAGAGAAGAAAAATGCACATCCCAGTGTCATAGGGAGCACTGATAAAAAGAGAGAATCTTCAGAAATAATTCTGATTAAGAAACTGAACAATCAAAAGCAGTGAAGAATTACTGATTCTGCCAGCTACATATTGTACAGAGTTCAGGAGTCAAGATAAATATACCTAATATTGCTATTCTCTCTCTCTCTTTTCTTCTCTTTCTCTCTTTTTCCTCTTTCTTAAAATATTGTTTCTTTGCCTGATTTCCAGTAATTAAGAAGCAAAAAGTGGAAAAAATGAAATAAATAGATAAAGCACTTCTCATAAACAATTTTGTGAGGAAAATGTGAAAAACATATACAAAAAAATATGCAAGCATATAAGCATCATGACTAAGTCCCTGTTAATGAAAAGTAGCAGAAAAGTAAAGAGCTGAAACAGACCTGAATATACATCAATACTGGAATTATCAGACACAAATTACCTAAAAATAACGCTTTACCATATACAAAGAAATGTGTTTTTTTTTAATCTTCAATTTTTTTAAATTTTTTGAAATTTATTTTTGACTGTGTTGGGTCTTTGTTGCTGTGCGTGGGCTTTCTCTAGTTGCAGTGAGCGGGGGCCACTCTTCGTTGCGGTGTGCAGGCTTCTCATTGCAATGGCCTCTCTTGTTGCGGAGCACAGGCTCCAGGTGCGCAGGCTCAGTAGTTGTGGCTCACGGGCTCTAGAGCGCAGGCTCAATAGTTGTGGTGCACGGGCTTAGTTGCTCCATGGCATTTTTGATCTTCCCAGACCAGGGCTTGAACTCATGTCCCCTGAATTGGCAGGTGGATTCTTAACCACTGCGCCACCAAGGAAACCCCAAAGAAATGTTTTAAAAAATCTGCTAGGAACTAAAAATTACCCAAAAAACTAATGTATTTGAGGAAAATAAGTAAGCCTTCTAGAAATATATTTATCTGTCTTATCTATCTACATAATAATTGAAATAAAAATCTCCAATGAATTTATTTAACATCAGATTAGACAGAAACACATGAAAAGGAAATTGGTAATCTAGAAGGATTTTTACAGAATGGAACACATAAAAGTGAAAAGATGAAAGGTTAAAAAAAAGATTTAAGAAGAACTAGAGGGCTTCCCTGGTGGTGCAGTGGTTGAGAATCCACCTGCCAGTGCAGGGGACACGGATTCGAGCCCTGGTCTGGGAAGATCCCACATGCCGCGGATCAACTGGGCCCGTGAGCCACAACTACTGAGCCTGCACATCTGGAGCCTGTGCTCTGCAACAAGAGAGGCCATGACAGTGAGAGGCCCGCGCACAGCAATGAAGAGTGGCCCCCGCTCGCCGCAACTAGAGAAAGCCTTCGCACAGAAATGGAAGACCCAACACAGCCCAACATAAATAAATAAATAAATAAATTTATTTAAAAAAAAAAAAAGAAGAAGAATTAGGGATGAGGTAAAGATCTAACGTATATCTAATTGGATTTTCAAAAAGAAAAGAGAGAAAGAATGGGTAGATGAAATATTTGGAGGGATTGAACATCTGAAACTTTTCTGAAGTTGGTAAAATTAATCAATCTATATATTCAAGATGACTAACAAATCACAAAAATAATACATACAAAAGACCTCCAGACTCCTGGAAGAGAGCTTGGAAGTCACCACTCTATCCTAACAAAAAAAAAAAAAAGCTGAACAAATGGAAAAATCAAAAATTGATCTTAGCTCTACCAGAGAAATGAGGTCGCAGGGCATATCACTGCCTCCAAAATTGAAGAGACAGGAGGATACAGAGAATCACAACTTAGCTGAGAAGAAACTCACAAGCTGAAATCTCCCCTGAAGCCAATGCTTTGTAGCAAAATCTGAACTGTAATTGATGAATTTCCAGAGGCTCAGTGTGACAGCCTGAGAGGTAAAAACTTGGGGAGGAGCCCACAATTTCAT
This sequence comes from Delphinus delphis, assembly GCF_949987515.2. Taxonomy (NCBI): domain Eukaryota; kingdom Metazoa; phylum Chordata; class Mammalia; order Artiodactyla; family Delphinidae; genus Delphinus; species Delphinus delphis. The sequence goes on along the minus strand of NC_082693.1, from coordinate 58,627,412 downwards.
GATTAAACAAACCCTAGAGTTCTACCAGTTGTTACAGAGAATATCATAGACAAATCCATTCTAGCTTCTATCAGGAGGAGGGGGAAAAGTAACCATTTTGAAATAGCCAGAGCATTCTATTCTTCTAAAAAAGGCCTACCCTCAAGAGAAACTATTGGGTTGAACTTTTTGGCCAACCCAATATTTTACCAGAGCTTAACCTATTGGAGTTCTATCAGAATCTAACATACCTGGTGAAACAGAAATACGCAACTCAAAGCCCCTCTAGCCATCCTTTCCCACCTGAAGCAAGAGAAAAGAACTGAGATGCACTTGTGAAATTCATAGCCTAGGGGCATAGCTCACTAAAAGATTGAGACCTAATCATAATACAGGAATATCCCCCTCTCTCACATGTCTTACCACCACGTTATTGAAGGCCTGTTTACCTGAGTTGCTTTTACCTAGTATATCATGTCCAGCCTTTACTCCCCAAATTACAAGACATACCAAAAAGCAAAACAAACAAAGAAACAAAAAAACCCACAGTTGTAACAGAGCAAGACTGTTAGAACTAGACTCAGACATAGCAGAGAATTTGAAAATATCAGACTGTAAGAATAAACAAAAAATTATGATTGATATGCTAAGGATTCTAATGGAAAAGATAGACAACATTTGACAGCAAATTGGTAATGGAAATTCTAAGAAAAAAGATGTATTAGAGATATTAAAAACAATACCTTATAACAGAAAAAAAGATCTTTAATAGGTTCATTAATAGATTGGACACAGTTGAGGAAAGAATCTCTGAGCATAAGGATCTGTCAATAGAAACTTCTAAAACTGAAATGCAAATAGAAAAAAGATTAAAAAGAAAAAAAAGAACAGACTGTCCAAGAACTGTGGGACAACAACAAAAGGTATATCAAATGCACAATGGGAATAGCAGAAGGAGAGAAGAGAGAGGAACAGAAGAAATACTTTAGGAAATAATCAGAATTTCCCCCAATTAATGTCACATACCAAACCACAGAGCCAAAAAGTTCAGAAAACACTAAGCAGGATAAATGCTGAATAAACTACATTTAGAATATCATATTTAAACTGCAGAAAGTCAAAGATTAAAAAAATTCTGAAAGTATCCAGGGGCTGGGGGTGGTGGAGGGGGGAAACCTTAACTACAGAGGAGCAAAGATGAGACCATCCAAATTCTGCTTATAAACTGTGCAAGCAAAAAGAAATGAGTAAAATATTTCGTATTCAAAAACAAAATCTCCCAACATAGAATTTTTCAAAATTATCCTTCAAAAGTAAAGGGGAAATAAAGACTTTCTCAGACAAATAAAATTGAGATTTGTTACCAGTAGATCTGTCTTGCAAGAAATATTTTAAAAAGTTCTTCAGAGGAAAGGAAAATGATATGGGTCAGAAACTTGGGTCTACATAAAAAACAGAAGATCATCGCAGAAGGAATAAGTGAAGGTAAAATAAAAACTTTAATTTTATAATTCTTAATTGATCTAGCAGAGAATAATTTGTTTAAAATAATAATAACAATGTATTGGATGACTGTAACTTACATATGAGTGAAATGAGCATCATCAATGTTTCGATGGATGGGAGAGAGGAATTAAAGATAGTTTGTTATTATAAGGTAATTTCACTACCTGTGAAATGGTATAGTTTTATTTGAAATTTATCTGATAAAAGACTTATCTAAAATATTCAAAGAACTCTTAAATCTCAACAATAAGAAAATGAACAACCCAACTTAAAAATAGGTAAAAGATCTATACAGATGCTTCACCAAAGAAGATACACCGATGGCAAATAAGCACGTGAAAAGATGTTCCATATAATATATCATTTGGAAAATTAAAACAGTGAGATACCACTACACACCACTATAATGATCATAACTCAGAACACTGAAAATACCAAAGGCTGATGAGGATGTGGAGGTACAGGAGCCCTCATACACTGCTGGTGGGAATGCAAAACAGTACAGCTACTTTGGAAGACAGTTCAGTGGTTTCTTAGAAAACTAAACATACTCTTGCTATGTTTATCCAGCTATTGTACTCCTTGATATATACCCAAAGGAGCTGAAAATTTATGTTCTTACAAAGATCTGAATATGGATGTTTATAGCAGATTTATTCAGCATAGTTTTGGAAGTCCTAGCCATGAAAATAAGAGAAGAAAAAGAAATAAAAGGAATCCAAATTGGAAAAGAATAATTAAAACTGTCACTGCTTGCAGATTACATGATACTATACATAGAAAATCCTAAAGATGCTACCAGAAAACTACTAGAGCTCATCAAGGAATTTGGTAAGGTTGCAGTATACAAAGTTAATACACAGAAACCTGTTGCATTTCTATACATTAACAGTGAAAGATCAGAAAGAGAAGTTAAAGAAACAATCCCATTTATCACTGCATCAAAAAGAATAAAATACTTAGGAATAAATCTACCTAAGGAGGCAAAAGACCTGTACTCTGAAAACTATGAGATGCTGATGAAAGAAATCAAAGAGGACACAAACAGACGGAACGATATACCATGTTCTTGGATTGGAAGAAACAATATTGTCAGAATGACTATAGTACCCAAGATAATCTACAGATTCAATACAATCCCTATCAAATTGCCAATGGCATTTTTCCAAAACCAGAAAACCTTAAAATCTGTATGGAAACACACAAGACCCCAAATAGCCAAAGGAATCTTGAAAAGAAAAAAATGGAGCTGGAGGAATCAGGCTCCCTGACTTCAAACTATACTAAAAAGCTACAGTAATCAAAACAGTATGGTACTGGCACAAAGACAGACTTATAGATCAGTGAAACAGGATAGAAAGCCCAGAAATAAGCCCATGCACCTATGGCCAATTAATCTACGACAAAGGTGGCAAGAATATACAATGGAGAAAAGGCAGTTTCTTCAACAAGTGGTGCTGGGAAAACGGGACAGCTACATGTAAACAAATGAAATTAGAACACTCTAACATCATACACAAAACTAAACTCGAAATGGATTGAAAACCTAAATGTAAGATCGAATACTATAAAACTCTTAGAGGAAAACATAGAACACTCTCTGACATAAATTGCAGCAAAACCGTTTTTTGATCCACCTCCTAAAGTAATGAAAATAAAAACAAAAATAAACAAATGGGATCTAGTTAAACTTAAAAGCTTTTGCACAGCAAAGGAAACTATAAACACAACAAAAAGACAACCTCAGAATGGGAGAACTTATTTGCAAACAAAGTGACCGACAAGGGATTAATCTCCAAAGTAAACAAACAGCTCATGCAGCTCAATAAGCAAAAAAAAAACAACCCAATCAAAAAATGGGTGGAAGATCTGAATAAACATTTCTCCAAAGAAGACATACAGGTTGCCAAAAAGCACATGAAACGACCCTCAACATCACTAATTATTAGAGAAATGCAAATCAAAACTGCAATGAAGTATCACCTCACACCGGTCAGAATGGCAATTGTCAAAAAGTCTACAAACAATAAAAGCTGGAGAGCGTGTGGAGAAAAGGGAACCCTCCTACACTGTTGGTGGGAAAGTAAATTGGTATAGCCACTATGGAGAACACTGGAGTTTCCTTAAAAATCTAAAAATAGAGCTACCACATGACCAAGTAATCCCACACTTGGGCATATATCCAGAGAAAACCATAATTTGAAAAGATACATGCACCCCAGTGTTCATTGCAGCACTGTTTACAATAGCCAAAACATGGAAGCAACCTAAATGTCCATCAACAGATGAATAGAGAAGATGTGGTACATATATGCAATGGAATATTACTCAGCTATTAAAAGAAATGAAATAATGCCATTTACAGCAACATGGATGGACCTAGATATTATCATACTAAGTAAAGTAAGTCAGACAAAGACAAATACCATATGATATCATTTACATGTGGAATCTAAAAAAATGATGCAGATGAACTTATTTACAAAACAGAAACAGAGTCACAGACTTAGAAAATAAACTTTTGGTTACCAAAGAGGAAAGCTACAGTGGAGGGATAAATTAGGAGTTTGGGATTAACATATACACGCTGCTATATATAAAATAATCAACAAGCACCTACTATATATCACAGGGAACTCTACTCAATACTCTGTAATAGCCTATATCTGGAAAACAAAATATATATATATATATATATATATATATGTATAACTAATTCACTGCTGTACACCCGAAGCACAACATTGTAAATCAACTATATTCCAATATAAAATAAAAATTTTAAAAACAGAAGGAAAAACATCAAATATAAGAAAAAGGGAAAAAACATAAAATTGACTAGCATAAATGTAAAGACTGATCAATTCATCCTCTTTAAAATTTAGTAATTTCTAGTTCATAATAATATAGCTACTTTATTTGCTTTTCTTTATGAACTATTGTATATATCTCATAAGAAAATAGAAATGAAAGAAATGAACAGCATAGAAAATTTCTATCATGAGACTTCTATTGAAAATATTAACTCGAGTATAAAATCATTGTTACCTCCTGTTGCAACTATTTAGACTCTTACTAAGTTTACAACAGTTACTTCTCATGGAATTTGCTTCTCTCCTAAAGAGAATGTTAACTCCAGTCAGGTATTTCATGTGTGCTTCTCTTCCTCCTCCCACGCCCGCTCTTCCTCTGTTTTAAATTTCATAGCTGTGTAAAGTCATTTAGAGCCATGGATATTCCTAACATAATGTATAGGACAATATATGTAAAAAAGATAACATACAGTGCTTTAGAATGGACACTGACAAATTAACATAACCCATGGCTATGAAAGGGGGTCATTTCTCTAAAGTAAATGAATATATATTCACTTATGAACATCTTGCAACTTTGTAGGAGCTAATAATTTCTCCAGCATATCATGAATAAAATACCTATCAGATATATAAGTGCAAACAAACCATAGCAGATGGACTTGTTCTTTAAAAAGATTATCAACAACATGTAAATCATATTCTGCATTTCTTTGATGGGATTAAATTGTTAGAATGGGAAAGCTAGAGGTATTTATTTACTTATTTCTGACAGCATCACTTGCTTCACGTTGCACTGCTTCCCACAGGAATTGCTGCTGGCTGCTACATTCATTTGGCTCTCTTCGCATGACAAAAAAGCTAGGCTCCATTAAAGTATCATTTGCAATGAATTTAGATCCTTCCTCAGGGATATATCTAACCATTAAACATTATGCAGGAAGACTGACTTTTAAAAAAGACCTCTATTCTTTGGATTCCAAGCTGCATTCAAAAATAGTCAAGGATAAAATAGAAATATTTGACAGAGAAAATGAGATAAATTAACTTTCACATGATCTTGAGAAGCCACTTCCAAATTCCAGTTAAAATTGCTAGAGAAAGTCTATGAATTTAGGAGATAATCAAAAGGCTATTATTTTATATTTATCTGTTTGTGTTCTTCACACAAAAAACCTAATGTTGTAGCATTAGATAGAAATTAAGAATAGCTTTAAAGTTCAAGAAATATTAAGTTAAGCTTTGTTAATATGATCATTTCTCTTATAGAAAGTGGAGATATCAACTCAAATGTGAACAAAAGCAAAAAATTTTTTAATTTAATTTAATTTTTTTATAAAGCAGGTTCTTATTAGTTATCTATTTTATACATATTAGTGTATCTATGTCAATCCCAATCTCCCAATTCATCCCACCGCCACCACCACCACCACCCCACTGCTTTCCCCGCTTGATGTCCATATGTTTGTTCTCTACATCTGTGTCTCTGTTTCTGCCTTGCAAACCAGTTCATCTGTACCAGTTTTTCTAGATTCCTCATATATGCCTTAATATACGATATTTGTTTTTCTCTTTCTGACTAACTTCACTCTGTATGAGAGTCTCTAGGTCCATCCACATCAATACAAATGACCCAATTTCATTCCTTTTCATGGCTGAGTAATATTCCATTGTATATATGAACCACTTCTTTATCCATTCGTCTGTTGATGGGCATTTAGGTTGCTTCCATGACCTGGCTATTGTAAATAGTGCTGCAATGAACATTAGGGTGCATGTGTCTTTTTGAATGACGGTTTTCTCTGGGTATACGCCCAGTAGTGGGATTGCTGAGTCATATGGTAATTCTATTTTTAGTTTTCTGAGGAATCTCCATACTGTTCTCCATAGTGGCTGTATCAATTTACATTCCCACCAGCCATGCAAGAGAGTTCCCTTTCCTCCACACCCTCTCAAGCAATTTTGTTTGTAGATTTTCTGATGATGCCCATTCTGACCAGTGTGAGGTGATATCTCATTGAGGTTTTGATCTGCATTTCTCTAATAATTAGTGATGTTGAGCAGCTTTTCATGTGCCTCTTGGCCATTGGTATGTCTTCTTTGGAAAAATGTCTATTTAGGTCTTCTGCCCATTTTTTTGATTGGGTTGTTTGTTTTTTTGATATTGAGCTGCATCAGCTCTTTATATATTTTGGAGATTATCCTTTGTCCATCGATTCATTTGCAAATATTTTCTCCCATTCTGAGGGTTGTCTTTTCATCTTGTTTATACTTTCCTTTGCTGTGCAAAAGCTTGTAAGTTTCATTAGGTCCCATATGTTTATTTTTGCTTTTATTTCCATTACTCTAGGAGGTGGGTCAAAAAAGATCTTTCTGTGATTCAAGTCAAATAGTGTTCTTTGTATGTTTTCCTCTAAGAGTTTTATAGTGTCCAGTCTTATACTTAGGTCTTTAATCCATTTTGAGTTAATTTTTGTGTATGGTGTTAGGGAGTGTTCTAATTTCATTCTTTTACATGTACCTGTCCAGTTTTCCCTACACCACTTGTTGAAGAGACTGTCTTTTCTCCATTGTATATCCTTGCCTCCTTTGTCATAGATTAGTTGACCATAGGTGTATGGGTTTACCTCTGGGCTTTCTATCCTGTTCCAGTGATCTATATATCTGTTTTTGTGCCAGTACTATATTGTCTTGATTACTGTAGCTTTGTAGTATACTCTGAAGTCAGGGGGTCTAATTCCCTTTTTTTCCCTCAAGACTGCTTTGGCTAGTCAGGGTCCTTTGTGTCTCCATACAAATTTTAAGATTTTTTCTTCTAGTTCTGTAAAAAATACCATTAATAATTTGATAGGGATTGCATTGATTCTGTAGATTGCTTTGGGTAGTATAGTCATCTTCACAATACTGATTCTTCCAAACCAAGAACATGGTATATCTCTCCAATTGTTTGTGTCATCTTTGATTTCTTTCATCAGTGTATTATAGTTTTCTGCATACAGGTCTTTTGTCTCCCTAGGTAGGTCTATTCCTAGGTATTTTATTCTTTTTGTTGCAGTGGTAACTGGGAGTGTTTCCTTAATTTCTCTTTCTGATCTTTTGTTGTTAGTGTATAGGAAAGCAAGAGATTACTGTGCATTAATTTTGTATCCTGCAACTTTACCAAATTCGTTGCTTAGCTCTAGTAGCTTTCTGGAGGCATCTTTAGGATTACCTATGTATAGTATCATGTCATCTGCAAACAGTGACAGTTTTACTTCTTCTCTTCCAATTTGTATTCCTTTGATTTCTTTTTCTTCTCTGATTGCTGTGGATAGGACTTCCAAAACTATGTTGAATAAGAGTGGCTAGAGTGGACATTCTTCTCTTGTTCCTGATCTTACAGGAAATTCTTTCAGTTTTTCACAATTGAAAATGATGTTGGCTGTTGGTTTGTCATATATGGCTTTTATTGTGTTGAGGTAGTTTGCTTCTATGCCCAGTTTCTGGAGAGTTTTCATCATAAAAGTGTATTGAATTTTGTCAAAAGCTTTTTCTGCATCTATTGAGATGATATGGTTTTTATTCTTCAATTTGTTAATATGGTATATCACATTGATTGATTTACATATATTGAAGAATCCTTGCATCACTGGGATAAATCCCACTTAATCATGTTGTATAATCCTTTTAATGTGTTGTTGGATTCTCTTTGCTTGTATTTTGTTGAGGATATTTGCATCTATATTCATCAGTGATATTAGTCTGTAATTTTCTTTTTTTGTAGTATCTTTTTCTGGTTTTGGTATCAGGATGATGGTGGCCGCATAGAATGAGTTTGTGAGTGTTCCTTCCTCTGCAACTTTTTGGAAGAGTTTGAGAAGGATGGATGTTAGCTCTTCTCTAAATGCTTGATAGAATTCACCTGTTAAGCCATCTGGTCCTGGACTTTTGTTTGTTGGAAGATTTTTAATCACAGTTTCAATTTCACTGCTTGCGATTGGTCTAATCATATTTTTTATTTCTTCCTGGTTCGGTCTTGGAAGATTATACCTTTCTAAGAATTTGTCCATTTCTTCCAGGTTCTCCATTTTATTGGCATAGACTTGCTTGTAGTAGTCTCTTAGGATGATTTGTATTTGTGCAGTGTCTGTTGTAACTTCTCCTTTTTCCTTTCTAATTTTATTGATTTGAGTCCTCTCCCTCTTTTTCTTGATGAGTCTGTTTAAAGGTTTTTCAATTTTGTTTATCTTCTCAAAGAACCAGCTTTTAGTTTTATTGAGCTTTGCTATTGTTTTCTTTGTTTCTATTTCATTTATTTCTGCTCTGATATTTGTGATTTCTTTCCTTGTACTAACTTTGGGTTTTGTTTGTTCTTCTTTCTCTAGTTCCTTTAGGTGTAAGGTTAGACTGTTTATTTGAGATTTTCCTTGTTTCTTGAGGTAAGATTGTATTGCTATAAACTTCCCTCTTAGAACTGCTTTTGCTGCATCCCATAGGTTTTGGGTCATCGTGTTTTGGTTGTCATTTGTCTCTAGGTATTTTTTGATTTCCTCTTTGATTTCTTCAGTGATCTCTTGGTTATTTAGTAACATATTTTCTAGCCTCCGTGTGTTTGTGGGTTTTTTCCCTGTAATTTATTTCTCATCTCATAGCACTGTGGTTGGAAAAGATGCTTGATATGATTTCAATTTTCTTAAATTTACCAAGGCTTGATTTGCAACTGAAGGTGTGATTTATCCTGGAGAATGTTCTGTGTGGACTTGAGGAGAAAGTGTCCTCTGCTGTTTTCAGATGGAATGTCCTTAAATATAAATTAAATCTATCTGGTCTATTGTGTCATTTAAAGCTTGTTTTTCATTACTAATTTTGTGTCTCAATGATCTGCCCTTTGGTGTAAGTGAGGTGTTAAAGTTCCCCACTATTTTTGTGTTACTGTTGTTTTCCTCTTTTATAGCTGTTAGCATTTGCCTTATGTATTGAGGTGCTCCTGTGTTCAGTGCATATAAATTTATAATTGTTATATTTTCTTCTTGGATTGATCCCTTGATCATTATGTAGTGTCCTTCCTTCTCTCTTGTAACATTCTTTATTTGAAAGTCTATTTTATCTGTTATGAGTATTGCTACTCCAGCTTTCTTTTGATTTCCATTTGCATGGAATATCTTTTTCCATCCCCTCAGTCTGTATGTGTCTCTAGATCTGAAGTAGGTCTCTTGTAGACAGCATATATATGGATCTTGTTTTTGTATCCATTCAGTGAGCCTGTGTCTTTTGGTTGGAGCGTTTAATCCATTCACATTTAAGTTAGTTATCAATATGTATGTTCCTATTACCATTTTCTTAATTGTTTTGGATTTGTTCTTGTAGGTTCTTTTCTACTCTTGTGTCTCCCACTTAAAGAAGTTCCTGTAGTATTTGTTGTAGAGTTGGTTTGGTGGTGCTGAATTCTCTTAGCTTTTGCTTGTCTATAAAACTTTCGATTTCTCCACTGAATCTGAATGAGATACTTGCTGGGTAGAGTAATCTTGGTTTTAGGTTGTCCCCTTTCATCACTCTAAATATATCGTGCCACCCTCTTGTGGCTTGTAGAGTTTCTGCTGAGAAATCAGCTGTTAGCCTATAGGAGTTCTCTTGTATGTTATTTTCCGTTTTTCCCTTGTAGCTTTTAATAATTTTACTTTGTCTTTCATTTTTGTCAATTTTATTACTGTGTGTCTTGGCCTGTTTCTCCTTGGGTTTATCCTGCCGACACTCTACACTTCCTGGGCTTGGATGGATATTTCCTTTACCATGTTAGGGAAGTTTTCGACCGTAATCTCTTCAAATATTTTCTTGGGTCCTTTCTCTCTCTCTTCTCCTTCTAGGACCCCTATGATGCAAATGTTTGTGCATTTAATGTTGCAGTGAGTTCCACCATTCTGTCTTCCAGGTCACTTCTCTGTTCTGCCTCAGTTTTTCTGCTATTGATTCCTTCCAGTGTATTTTTTATTTCAGTTATTGTATTGTTCATCTCTGTTTGTTTGTTCTTTAATTCTTCTAGGTCTTTGTTAAACATTCCTTGCATCTTCTCAATCTTTGCCTCCATTCTTTTTCCGAGGTCCTGGATCATCTTCACTATCATTATTCTGAATTCTTTTTCTGGAAGGTTGCCTATCTCCACTTCATTTAATTGTTTTTCAGGAATTTTATCTTGTTCCTTTATCTTGTACATAGTCCTCTGCCTTTTCATTTTGTCTGTCTTTCTGTGAATGTGGTTTTTGTTTCACAGGCTGCCGGATTGTTGTTCTTCTTGCTTCTGCTCTGTGCCCTTTGGTGGATGAGGCTATCTAAGGGGCTTATGCAAGCTTCCTGATAGGAGGGACTGGTGGTGGGTAGAGCTGGGTGTTGCTCTGGTGGGCAGAGCTCAGTTAAACTTTAATTTCCTTGTCTGCTGATGGGTGGGGCTGAGTTCCCTCCCTGTTGGTAGTTTGGCTTGAGGCGACCCAACACTGGAGGCAACAGGCTCTTTGGTGGGGCTAATGGCAGACTCCTGGAGGGCTCATGCTAAGGAGTACTTCCCAGAACTTCTGCTGCCAGTGTCCTTGTCCCCATCGTGAGCCACAGCCACCTGCGCCTCTGCAGGAAACCCTCCAACACTAGCAGGTAGGTTTCCTACGGGGTCACTGCTCCCCCACACACACACCGGATCCTGATGTGCACATTACTTTGTGTGTGCCCTCCAAGAGTGGAGTCTCTGTTTCCCCAAGTCCTGTCAAAGTCCTGCAATCAAATCCCACTAGCCTTCAAAGTCTGATTCTCTGGGAATTCCTCCTCCTATTGCCAGACCCCCAGGTTGGGAAGCCTGACATGGGGCTCAGAACATTCCAGTGGATGGACTTCTGTGGAATAATTGTTCTCCAGTTTATGAGTCACCCACCCAGTGGTTATGGGATTTGATTTTATTGTGATTGTGCCCCTCCTACTGTCTCACTGTGGCTTCTCCTTTGCCTTTGGATGTAGGGTTTTTTTTGGTAAGTTCCAGTGTCTTCCTGTCGATGATTGTTCAGCAGTTAGTTGTGATTCCGGTGCTCTTGCAAGAGGGAGTGAGCGCATGTCCTTCTACTCTGTCATCTTGAACTGAAGGTCCCAAAAGCAAAATTCTAAAGTACCATAGTAGGCCGTTGTTACAGAAATGTAATGAAAATACAACTGCAATTTTCTTGGTGTAAACTGACCAATTCATTAATCTGAAAGTACATGCTTTAGAATTAGAAGTTAAGAATTCAGCTTATAATGTAAATTGAGTGCATAATTAACAGTATTAATTTTTTTCATTATTTTACATTCCAAAACATGGATTTACAGTTGAAGGTCCCTAAAATTTGGGGGTTTACAAACAGTTATCTTAGGAGGTATGAGGTCTTTTTATTCCAGGATTTATACAAGGCTAAGTTTTTGCAGGCCTCTCACTGTTGTGGCCTCTCCCATTGCGGAGCACAGGCTCCAGACGTGCAGGCTCAGTGGCCATGGCTCACAGGCCCAGCCGCTCTGCAGCATGTGGAATCTTCCCAGACTGGGGCACGAACCTGCGTCCCCTGCATCGGCAGGCAGACTCTCAACCACCGCGCCAGCAGGGAAGCCCAAGGCTAAGTTTTAATGAGACTAGTTTTGTTATAGTCTGTTTTGGGCTGGATTCTTGGAGTCCAACATGTGGTATTTAAGCTTAAGTAAGTCAGACTCTGAGAACTATGCTGGAACATGGGGGTGAAACATATTCTATGGTAAGACAGAATGTTTTCCTTGAAGACAATGAATATCCCTGCTATAAATTATCCTTGGGAAGAAAATGACAAACTGTTGACTGGGCTTTGAAAATTGGAGTCTGAACACTGAGAGTAAAGAATATACATACATCTGGAGACTCTATTGGATTAGGTTAAGCAGCCCCACTATTTAGAATCATAAGAAAATAGACAGGGATCAGGCTATGAAATTTCAGAGAATATGAGCCCTAACATTAACACGTAATAGCAGTATACTTGGTCTTCTCTGTTGTACATGTGTTTTTCTAACCCCTACCCATATGTTCAGAAAGAAGCAGTTTACTCCATTGAATCAAATATTTTTAATGATCCCTCAAAATTGCATTTAGTACAGAATATTACATAATTTGAAATAAAGTATTTGAATTAATGGCCCAATATAAATTAGCATAGGTGAGGAAAAGTAGCATGGTACAGAGAAAGGTTATTTGCAGTTTGAAGAAGGCATATTTTAGAACTCTCAATATTGCCAATGTTATATCCAAACTCACAAGTTTGAATCTTTTAATTGAATCTGAGTACTTGCAGAGTATATTTCTCTCTTTGATTGTAACTTTTCCAATCAGCTCTGACTCGCCCAAAGTGGAAAATCAATATTGTTGTGAATTTTTGAGAACTACTATGAGGAGTAATATACCAAAATAGTTAGAATTATGTTTTTCTGTAGTGGTCATTCACCTAATATTTGATCAGTTTTGTTATGCTACATCTACCAGTTCCTACTCTCCTTTTCCCCAGAATCATTTGTAAGATGGAATAAATCTCCGTAGTTTCACTCCTGGAGAACAAGAAATGTACACTCCAACAGCAAAATGCATCTATCTAGTCAACATTTCATTTAGGTTATTTGAAGCTGAAATCTTGCTTCTGGAATTCGACATATGATATGTAATTATGGAGAGGCAGAGACATTGCTCACTCAGTTCATAGTAGTCAATATTACTACACATATCAAGATAACTGATTGCTTTAAAATGCTATTAAGAGAATGAATTGAAGTTGAAAACATACGAAAGTCAAGGTCTAACAGTTTCTGAAGATAAATTATTTATTCTTGAAATCAGTGATCTTTCATTCAGTTTAGTGCTAGGAGATATCTACTAAGTTTCAGAAAATTCAGCAGAAGACATATTTACAAGTTTTAAATTCCTCTGTTTAAAATCTTCCTGAATCTTAATTCAATGTGTGATTTTTCATACCTATTTTAAATTTTGTTTTCAAGTTGATTCTTGCTAGCTTATAGAAATAAATTTGATTCTTATGTATAGACCTTGATCCAATAACACTGTTAAATTTACTTATAATTCTAATATTTTATATACATTCTAAAGACTTCCTAACTTTAAAAAAATTAAATGACTACCTTCCATAAGTATTTTTGAAATTTTATTTTCCAAGTTATTTTTCTTGGTGTATAGAAATATGTTTATTATTTATGGTAAATATAGATTAAAGATCCTCATTCTTGGACCCTCTACTTAAGTAGATCTGGACTTGATTCTCTATATTTTAATTTACAGTTTTATTTTTTGTTTTAAGGACCTCAGGAATTAAAACATACACACAGACACACTGAGATAGTCATCCTTCTCTGATTATGGCTTACTATCATGATTCGTCCAGATAAAGCTCCTTTTTAAATTACATTTTCCCTACCTCTCCCATTCAAATTTTGATGTTTTAAATCCCCCATAGATACTTACTGTAGGGTATGCACTATACTTCTTTCCACATGTATATTTAGTTACTGATGAATCCTGAAAAAGAATATGTGTAGGTAGTGTTTTAATTTAAATTATAGTGTCCTATAAATATAGTTATTTTATTATCATACTAATTTGCATTTATTTCTATATGAAGCACCACGTTTGTCTATATTTATTAGCAATTAACATTCCCTGTTCTGCATATTTCATATTCCTAATGCCCATTTTTTTCTTGCTTTTTATCTTCATTTCCTGTACCCCCTCACTGGAGTGGGAGCTCCATAGTATTTCAGATATTAATCCCTTGCTTATTTTATATTCTGCAAATATTTTTTTGAACTTGTTATCAATTAGTTAATTTGGTCTAGTATCCTTTTATGAATTGAACTATTTAATGTGAATTTTCAAATTTACAAATTTTAAAGTTTTCAGATTTATCAATTTTTATGTTTAAATATTATTTTCTCTTTTTTACAATATTATTTTCATTATCTAAAAAGATGGTATACAACTCTATATAATCAGATTTTTTAGTATATTTTACTTCGTGTTTTAATTTTTCTTACACAAATTTAATTTCAAGATAATTTATAAATTTTTGTTCCTACTATGTATAATTTTTAGGTTTCTTTTCCTGTTTCTAATTGGTTATTGCTGGTATATATGAAAGCTATGGATTTTTGTGTATTGGCCTCCTGAAATCTCTTCTGTTATTTCAAACATTTGTCAATTGATTCATCTGTTTTTTAGTATACCATTATGTTATTATTTGTAAATAATAACACTGTGCTGTGTTCCATTTTGTTCTTTACACATCCTATTCTATTTCTTATCTTAATATGTTAGTCAGGACATCTACAACTGTGTTGGACAGTATCAGTAAAGAAGGGCTTCTTTGTCTTGTGTACGTCTTTTTAGAAGGATTGCTTAAAATTTCTCCATTAAAAATGTTTCTTATTGGATATTTTTACATAAAATTTTGTCATAGGGATTTTTTTCTAATATTTCTTGTTTTTTATACATTTTTTCCTTTGCATCCTATATTTTGTGTATTGTGTCCTATCCAATATTTTCCAGCATCTATCAAAATAATCTAATAATTTGGTAGATGGGGTCCTCAAGGTGAAGAGACATTTTAAATATTGTTAGATTTTTTGTTGTGGTTTATTAATTTTGTTATTCATGTATTCTATATATTTTAATAACATTGAAATGCTCTATCATCCCTCATACAGGTTCATTAAAATTTGTAACTCCAAGTGTTTATTCTTATGTTTTTCTTAGAACTGGTGTCACTTATTGGTATAGATTTTTTTTTCCCATTTGTTATCTTTCTTTACTAATGCTGGTACTCCTTAAACATCTTGTCATTTTCCCCTATAAACACATTTTCTAGGACTATCATCTATTTTAGCTAGGAGTGTATACCTAGATGTAGAAAGAGGTTTGGTTGAAACAAGGGGACTCATAGGGACCAGAAATAATACTACGGTAAGTCCTCTACATACGAATGAGTTCTGTTCCGAGAGTGTGTTCATTAAGTCCAATTTGTTTGTAAGTCCAACAAAGTTAGCCTAGGTATCCAACTAACACAATCAGCTATATAGTACTGTACTGTAATAGGTTTATAATACTTTTCACACAAATAATACATAAACAACAAACAAAAAAAGAAATCATTTTTAATCTTACAGTACAGTACAGGTACCTTGAAAAGTACAGTAGTACAACAGCTGGCATACAGGGGCTGGCATTGAATGAACAGGGAAGAAGAGTTACTGACTGGAGGAGGAGGTGGGAGATGGTAGAGCTGAAGGATCGTCAGCAATAGGAGACAGAGGGCAAGCTGCAATTTCACTCATGCCTGACATTAATGACACAGGTTCTGGTTCCTTACTGGATTCAATTCTATCTACCCTCTTGAAAAAACGATCCAGTGATATCAGGGTAGTAGCTCTTTTTTCCTCATCATAGATGACATGGTAGCACTGTATTGCATTCTGAACAGCTGCTGCAACCTTCGAGTACCATTCTATGTTCAGGTTCTGTGCCTCAAAAACTAACAGTGCCTCCTCAAATAAAGAAAACCCCCCTTGCCATTTCCTGTGTCATGAACCTCTTCAGTTCTTTGGTTACTTCTTCCTCTTGTCTCTCTTCATCCTTTCTCTGGGCCTCCAGTTCCATCAGGTCTTCATTAGTAAGCTCCTTGTGTTGCACAGCAAGTTCCATTGTTACCTCTTGGCTCTTCTTACCAGTACCAGCTCCATCACTGCTGCTTTTACACTTGCTTCCAAACATCCTGAGCTTGAAATAAAGATACTGTACTACTGTACTCTATACAGTACTGTACAGTAAAGTACACAAAAGCACAACCACTTGTAGAGGATGCACGCATCTGACAGTATACGCCAGCCACATGAACTAATTTACATGACTGGACATGTGAACACGTGTTTGTGTCTTTGAAAGTTTGCAACTTGAAGGTTCGTATGTAGGGGTACCTGAAGTCATTTTAACTGCCCTTCCATCACATCCCCCTGAGAACCTGGTGGTAGGCCATCTGCTTTCATGTTATATATTAAAAATGCAGAGGGACCACAATGTCACAAGACAATTTACAAATTCTTCCCCAAAATTGGCCTTATCTATGTTTACTGACCACTGTACTGTCATTGATTGTAAACTGTCATTTCCCTCCCAAACTGGACTCTCCTAGGATTTCTCACGGTTTGTGTTTAGTCATGGATCCACTCAAGCCCCCTTTCCCTCCTGTGATAACCCTAAGGTTATTCAGCATAGGAAGGCAAACACCCATGCTGGTTTCTTATCTTGTCAGGAATTAGTAAGTGTGTATAATTTTAACAGTACCCCAGATGACTTTGATTTGAAGACCAATGTTTTAACGTAGTTCTCTAAAATACCCACAATTATATCTAGGCCTTAAACAAGACTTGTAAATAAATAAAATTAAGGCATCAAGGAAGGACAGTTTCATAGATGTTATTTACTGTGAATTGAGATAAAATTCATATGAGATAGTTTGTTAAAAATACACTTTACAAGGCCCACCCACATCTATTGAATTAGAAACTTTTAGAATAAAGATGATGAGTTTAATTTTAACATTAATACTGGTGATTCTTATTTCTATTTAGAGTAAAGTTTAAGAGCCCCAATTCCTGAATGTAAGTGTCAGATATAATTTAATATTTATACAAAAATTGTTAATTTGATTTGTGCTCTGATCTTAGAGAATCTAACTCCATTTCTAAATGAATGTGGTTTAACAGGCAAAACTTTAAAAATAGCAGCATAAGAACTATTAAACTATGTATAAGAAACTTGATTAATATCCTATATGTCAACAAACACTATATTTTTAAAGTAAAAATATTTTTATAACATGCATTTTATAAATTATAATATATTAATTATAAGATATAGAAAAGTAGAAAGCAAAAATATGTAATTTAAAACTGTAGATTTGGGACTTCCCTGGTGGCACAGTGGTTAAGAATCTGCCTGCCAATGCAGGGACAGGGGTTCGAGCCCTGGTCCGGGAAGATCACACATGCCACCGAGCAACTAAGCCCGTGCGCCACAACTACTAAGCCTGTGCTCTGGAGCCCGCAAGCCACAACTACTGAAGCCCACATGCCTAGAGCCCGTGCTCTGCAACAAGAGAAGCCACCGCAATGAGAAGCCCGCGCACAGCAATGAAGAGTAGCCCCCGCTCACCACAGCTAGAGAAAGCCCACGCACGGCAACGAAGACCCCACACAGCCAAAAATAAATAAATGAATGAATTTATTTTTAAAAAAAACTGTAGATTTATAGATGTATAGAGCGACAGATATAAAGATGTAGATATAGATCTGATATATGTTTATTTTATTTATCTTCTCATCACAAAAATATTACCAATGTTAATATGTGTTTGTTTTAGAGCTATAAAAACTGTTACTCATATTATTCGGCAAATAAAATTTACATGATTTTGCTTTAAGCAAATCTGCATTCATTATGGTTGCATGTCTTTAAATTCTCCTAAATAGTATAGAATTTACTAGCAATTTCCAGTGGGGGAGGGGTGGGAAAGCTGTGTGGATTTTCCATTTCCACATGTGAAAAATATGGATGGTGGTAGTCCAACCCCATAGGTTATTCTAAGAATCAAATTAGTTAACAGATAAAAACATCTGAGGATATTTGCCTTGAAATATGAAAACTGGGCATTGTAGGCAATACCTTGCAACAACTCTCTATTCTATCTTGTGTTTCTTTCTTTGTTTTCTTGTTCTAGTAGATGGTGAACTTGTCTAGACTTAAACTACAAACTTTCTGTTTCCTATGTTATGTAGCTTCTAATAACTTTGTGCTTATTAATTCTTATGGCTGATAGTTTTAATTAAGTTTCCTCTCCCATGCCTGCATAATTTGTTGGTCAGCCAGGGAATCAAACTCAAATATTTTACTCATATTTTGGGGCTTTCCCTCCTGTGGCTCTATATTTCTAAGACTTCCATATTTCCAGTTGTTCTTCCAGTTTATATCTGTCTTCTGAGATGTCCAGTCTGTGAGTAGTCAGCATTTTACATTCCACATTGTGTAAGCTTGGGAAATACACTCAATTAAAAAAGCAGGAAGCTCACAGGCTTTTATCACGATAACTTCCTCTCTCATCTATAAAAATTAGGAGGTAATACCTATGTTTAACAGACAAAATTAGGAGATGACACTAGGTCCCTTGGGCTCTCCTTTGTGTGTGCATAATTTAGCTGCCATTCCTGGATTTTTGGTCTCATTCCAAATTTCTCTCACAATATCAGTAAACCTGCAGCTTTTGTTATTATTTTCTACCATCATAACCAGAAAGCCACAGACTCACAGTTTTGACCCCTCTACTTGCAATTTTTCAAAAGTAAACTTGGGCTTCTGTCTTTTCTTGGATGTTTTCTGGTGCCTTTAAATAGTTGGTTTTTGAAAATAATTTATTTTGTTTATATAATTGTCATTTGTGGGAGGGTTCATTCCACTACTTAACTCCAAATCTATTCTTGTCTACACTTGATATTTTCATTTTCTGAACATTTAATATTTTTATAGTCAGCATACTCACCAGTTTAATAGAGTGTATTATTGTTTCATATATATCAGTTTTGTCACACAGTAGATTGCCCAAAGTCAACGTTTATACATGTCTCTTAAAATTTATAGCCCTAAGGAAAGTGCCTGGCTTATAGTAGTTTTCTTGTTTGTTTGTTTTTTAATGTGCTTACTGAATGATTAATTGAAGAGTTTTTTTTGCATTTACTTAGAGTTTTTCATTTTGTGACATTGTCCAATATTTTATATTTTGTTCTGCTTTTATGTTTCATTATTTTTATATTACACTGTGTGATGTCAGATTCTTGGTGTGATTCTCAGTGTTTTGAATCACTTTTCATCTTAAGAAACCTCCATTAGTCCATGAGGTGCTCATTTTCATTTATAGCAACTCAGAAAGTTAGAAAAAAAATTAATGTCAAATTTAATTAGACTCTAGAACTTTCCCTAAGCAACTATTCACAGATTACAGTGAAAGACTACTTTGAGTGAGACTCCTGACTAAGGCAAGAAGACAGAGGCAAGATAGAAAATAACAGAACTATCACACAAATGAAATAAGAGTTGGAGGTAATAAGGACATCAAAATGTTCCAAAACCAGAAAAACAAATAAAAATCTAGAGAACAGAGATAACTATAAAAATAGAAAGAAAAGAAGAGTCTGTACATTTGTCAAAATTTGGAGATGATGCTTTTTACAAAGTACCTAGCAAGGCATTTGGCATAGACTCATCACAAAATGTGTTTATGTTATCTCAAGTGTTAGTAGGATTTTAAGAAATACAAGATGGAAAGTCAAAATAAACTATCACAAAGAGTAGAGTTAGGGTAACTAAGGAAATAGAGGAAAATATAGAAGAAATGGGTATATGGTAGCCACAGTATGAAGAGTATCATGCTAATAAACCAGCTTGGTATTTGGAATTTCAGATGTTCTTACCCTGATGAGAATCCATCGTCAGCAAAACTAAGACTGGCTTGGTGGTGCATAAGTGATGAAAAACAGATTGAAATTTAATATTAGTTCCTAAATAATGAGTGCTCTCTCAATTTTCCAAGTTAACCGGCCTGTCTCCTGTCACCTGAATCTGCTAATGGTTTTCTTCTAGAGGTTTAGGTTAGAACATTTTCAGTGTTAGTCAAGGACAGATTAAGAAACAAAAAGTAATCAAAAAATTAGCCAGCAGTAGCGTTTAGAATTACACCGTGTTCCTAGCTAGTTCTGGTGATCAACAAGACAGGGAAGAATAAGTGAAAGCAATTTTTAGCCTCTCTTTTTGTGTTAGCCCAATTTATATGACTGCATTTTCATAATGGATCCTATACTATAGTCTATCTCTTTATCCACCTACCTTGTGATAGCCTGCTTTTAGGTATGAGGTCATGTAAAATCACAGCATTCACTACATTTGATGTGAATAGTTTATGTAGTTCAGTCATTTGCCTGAACCATACCTGCGTCATACATAGCCTTTAAAAACCATACCTTCTATGACTTGTGTTAGTTCCTCAGTCCTTCTATACTGCTCAGCCACATTTATAGCATTTAGAGGCATTATCCCAAAAATGATTTGCCAATTACTGAAATGTCCAGTTCGTGTTTAGAGCTTTCTGTCAAGTTTTGTGTTTTGGTCTTATGGTTTGTGTTTTAGAGTAAGGAGAACCAGACGTTTTCTCCAGCCTCAAAATTTGGCTTGGCTCTCTTACATTATGTGTTTGGCTCTGGGAAGTCAGTAACACTTTATTCCCATTATGCAGGAAAATGTCAGGGGTACAATTAAAGGGAGAAGATAGAGATGAAGAAAATCTAAGCTTGATAGTCTCTATATTAAAAGCAATTTTATTTTTTCTGACTTGTATTAATTTCCTGGTGCTGCTTTAACAAAGTACCACATACTGAGTGGCTTTAAAAAACATAATTTTTTGTTTCAATTTTGGAGGCTAAAAGTCTAAAATCAAGTTGTTGGCAGGACCATGCTCTATGGAAGGCTATAGGGAAGAATCTACTCCATGCCTTTTTCTTAGTTCCTGGTGCTACCAGTAATTCCTGGCATTCCTTGACTTGTAGTTGCATAACTCCAATCTCTGCCTCCATCATCACTTTCTGTTCTCCCTAACTCTCTGTGTCTTCACAGAGAATATAACAATATTCTTATACAGACACCAGCCACATTGGACTAGAAGCCCACTTTAACAGTATGTCCTCATCTTAACTAATTGCATTTATATTGACCTTATTTTCAAATAAGGTCACATTCTGAAGTACTGGGGATTAGGGCTTCAACATGTCTTTTTTGAGGGAGAATCAGTTCAACCCTAAAACACTTAAGTATTGACCAACAGGTAGAATTATTCAGGATAATTTTTTCCCTCAAAATATTGAAGAGGAAGTATTATACAAGAGTCTAAATGACATACAGATAGATGTCAAACAAAATTTTTTGTGCATTTAATATCCTAAAAAGTAAAAATCTATAATATATGTGAGACAGATAATTTTTGGCTCATTATGTTGAACGGTCTTAAAAATAAGTAGGGGTTAATGCTTACGTTGAGCAGGATAAGCTCAAGACAAGGCTTCTTGACTAATTTTCATTTACAAAATATTTTATACAAATTGATGTTTCTTTTTGGCTGTGTACTTTAAGAGATTTGATCATTTCTCAATAAGAAATCAAATCAGAAACTTAAAGTCCTATTTATAAATGACAGCACAAGCCAAAACTTGGGCTGAATTCAAGCTTTCATCTATGTTCCCACAGGAATTAGAATTTAAATGAATCTGTCACACAGGCAAATGATATGTTTAACTAGCTTTCATGAATAAACCCATTGCTTTTTTTAGATGTGGAATCTTCTGTTTGTCTTTATATCTTTGAATCGTTTTCTTTATACTTTTGTGTTATAATGGACTGCATAGTGGAAGAGCTCCTCATTTTCTGGTTTTAAGAATTTAGGAATCTGGTTACTCTCCTACTCTCCTTCAGTCTTATCCAATGACACATTCTTAGAGGTACAATTAGGGTTAACTCCCATTCTCCAGGGTTTTTTAATGTCTGATTACAGAAGTTATTTATTTAGTTTTTAATCACCAAAGCAGATATTTGCGGGGAGGAGGGCATTTGGTCAAATGTTGTGTTTGTTTGCTTCAATTTATTCCACCTAATGAGACATCTTAGGGCAGCAGTCATGTTGACAGTAAAAGTAATAGCTTTACAAAAGCAGTAACCTGTAGCCACATACTGTACTTCTGAAAAATGGAAACATTGGTTCAGGGCACATCTTTTTATTGAGCGACCACCATCTATGATGGAAGATATAGATGAGAAAAGAACATTTCTAATCGAAGAACACTCAGATAAGGAGGGTCAATTAATCTTTGTCTTTGGAAACTGAGGATAGGAATTAACTTTTGTAAACTAGGGTGATGGCAAAGTTCAAATAAAACTTACATTATTAAAGTTCTTTGTGACTCTCCTTTTTCAGCCTGTGCAAATTACTTTGCACTTGTGTCAGCTCATGACTTAATACAGTTGCTAGGGCCTGGTTGGTTACCAATGCTAACAAATGTTGAAAACCATAAATATCTCAGCAGTGGCTATTATCTAAACCTGAATGACTAGGTTGCATTTAGATGAGCTCATCTTAGCTTCTTGTTATCTTTTGGGAGTCTCACCTTAAAGCTCCTGAGTGGGAAAGCTAAGTGTAAGGTGAAACAAGTAAATCCTGCCCTGCCTGCGTGGAGGCTTTGAATGTTTAAAGGGATTAAAGTATAAAGAGCACATTACCAGCTCCATTGCTTGATCTAAATATATCTTATGTTTTGTCAGAATTGACCTTTGGGAACTGTTGATTCTTGGGAGATTGAAGAATTCTTAAAATTTACACATTCCAGAACTATCTAATGTGGTCTAGTTCACATTTCGCTGTATTTCCTTGATGATGGAAATTAATAGATACCTAGTATGTTTTCCATACAGATCCTGACTATAATTTTAATGATCATGATGATTATAGTTTAAGCACTATCAATATTTAGTTCATATAAATAGCTCAGAGTTGGGAGTATGGTGGATAAAAGGGCACAGTGTAGTCTAAGATTATATATGCCATGAATCATGAATTATGGAACTATTCCCCACCTCATGGACACTATATTAAACAACAGAAAACACAAGGGATAATTTGTGTGATGAAGGAAATGTATTAAATTGATTTCACCATACACATCTTTGCCACAAACATGTTCACCAAAACTAATTGGCTGTAACACAATTTTGCCGTGAAAGATAAAATAACTGGTTGACAGTTTTTAGTTTGCCAGTTTGGTTTTAGCTGGTTGAAATGTATTAGCATTTCCTCCAGTTAGCAGTGTTATTGATGGCTTTATCGAGCTGATAGATGATGATGATTTCCCCCAACATTTGGTTTCTTGTTTTGAAACACACTGTATTGGAGGAGAATGAAGTAGAGGGCCTCAAAGGCACAGAGTTGAGCCCATGTTTCCCAAAGAACTTTAGAACATCTATCAGTAAACATGCGACAAGATGCCCAAAACGTACAACATTGTAGAGGTTTTCACAATGAATACAAAGCTCAGTTACAAATATTCATCCTAGTGTTAGGAAACTGATACCTCTCTTAATGAAGAAAGAAATTTTAGCAAAAAAGAAAAAGCATGATGCTGAACGAGGAGATGAATCAAATTTTATATATATATATATATATATATATATATGTAACTGTGAATGAAAGACTTGGAAGACAAGTGCTTAGGTACAACCCACAAAATCAGTTATTTGACCCATGAGTCTACACACATTTTAAATGTATTCAAATATGTTTGTATTTCTCAATATAGTCTTTTAAATTTTATTTGTTTCTCGTGTTTCATTGTGTCTTTTTTTATGTCACTCTTTTGTTTTTCATTATTTAATCTTTGACAGCAAAATTGCCTTATGGCCAATTGGTTATGCTGTGAAAATGTTAGTAGCAAAAATGCTTGTGGCAAAGATGTCTGTGGCAAAGGTGATTATGGCAAAAGTGCTGGACACAGATTGCATCAAATAGGAAGTTTCACAATGGAAAGAAATTCTCAGCAGAGATTTTCCTTGCATTTGAACAAAAACATAGGCTCAAAAAATGTTTATGTAACAGAATATAGAAATACAGTGTTCTGTATTTTATAAATGTTGTTATAGATAAAATCTACTTCCATGGGATCATCCCTGTAATTACATAGTATTTTACTGACATATACTGGTGAAAAGTTTAAATTCATGTCTAAAAAATGAGGTTATTAGGACGTTAGTACCATCAGCTCACTTACTTTTCAATTTTCAATGGACCCTATATTGGTACAAAAATCACTACTTCAACAAAAGATACTTCACATTAATGTTTTCTGTCATGTTCAGCATAATTTTGTTTTACTTGTAAATTTAAAGAATTTTCAGTCTTCAAGTATGTGATAAGCCTTAGTCAACATGATGCCACTCACTAGTGGATCACAGTAGGGTTTTTTGTAGTCGGGGTTAACAGTTGTCAATTTCCAGCAGCGTGTTCTGAATAATAATGAATAGCTCATCCAGTTATTAATTTTAGCTGTTTTGTAAAACATGTTTTGAGCAGTAAGCTTACTTTCACTCAACCATCTTCCAGACATACCAAGACCCTTAATGAGAAGTTATACATAAAGCTGAAATAACGTCTTAGCTAAGTAAAAATTTTAAGAGGGCTTACCACTTAATCTTCTCTACTAAAAATAATGTAAACTCTTCCATGATAAATTATCGCACAAAATAAAAGTGACTTCCACATGTTTCTGGGTTTTGATTGTTTTTTCCTTTTTCACATCCCTTGTAGATACCTCAGCGAAGGGAAGGACTCTGACAGCACGCTCGAAATGCATGTTTCTTGGGAACATTGGTCTCAAGCTGATCAAAGATATTTTTCAAAACAAAATCGCATGATGCATATGTTCTCAATTTGGCAACAAACCATTTCTAGTATATTTCCCCTAAGTGTCAAAGGGATATGCTCTGTTCCTTCCTAACTCTAGCCTTGATTCTCAACAAGGCTTTTCTCTAGAAAGAAAACAACCTCATTTTATATAATGACCCTGAAAATTTCTTATTGTTCATAGTCAAAAAACACAATTAAGATGCTTCTGCTGAGATCAACAAGCTGCTGGAAATCTTGACATAATTTATTCATTGTTTTTTGTATTGAAAAGTAATTGGTAGATGGTACTGCTTTTCATGTGAGTGAAAATATTAATGATTGACATGTGGTACATTTTTAATTGACTTGGATCAGGACTTCCAAGCCCCCTTTCAGCAAATGTGGTGGCTTTCCAGCATTTGTGTCTCCTTAGCTGAGAATGGGGAAATTAAGAGTGTTAAAATAAGTCAAAATATTTAGTGTAACTATAGCTATTAGGCAGATAACTCCAAGAAAGGAAAACTTGGCTGAGTTTTTCATTTAAAAATAGTTAAAGAAGTAATTTTTGTTATCATTCAGAAAAGTGAATGACAATTTAATTTTACATATAAAATTATAGCATAGAAACAGAGTGTAATAAATTTATTTTCCACTCTTAATTTTAGACTATCTCATCTTACTTGCCAATGCATATTATTCCCAAAAGGATGTTGTCTAGTGGTTTATCTTTTATCCAGTTAAGCTGCAGAGTTTATAAACGTTAGCTTCCATTTCTTCCCTGGAGAGAGTGTTATACGCTCATCATCATTAAAAAGTCATAATCATTAAGAAGTTTTTGCTGACATTGGTCTAAATGCTTGTTTTTATTCTGCTAGTCAGGGTTCTAATACGTTAAATAATGTCATTTTATACTTGATTTTTACACCTTTCAACACTAGTTTTCAATTCACTTAATTCTGTCTGTAGCTTGCTTTCTAGCATCTATATAGATTTTCTCTCCCGTTCTAGAAATAAATACTAATGAAGATGCACTTGCTATTAAAGAGCATAGAGAATCGCTTTGAGCAGCTGAGTAAGGGTCTAAGCTTTATTCCCTCTCCTAATTGACTGAGCGAGAGCTACTAAGCTAAAATGAAAGTCAGGGCAGATAAGTAGGGGGAAGAAAACTTTGGAGACGAGATATTAAGTTGTTTCCATCACTGTTTTGTATAAACCTCTTTTTTCTGGTTTTCCTTCAATATACATAAGGGCAGGTCTTTTTTTATACTTAGTCTTGACCCAAATATTAAAAAAAACAAAATATTTCAAATATATAAAAAAAATCATTGCACCCCTGATATGTGATTTTTTTATGGCACCAATTGACCTTCCAAAAGACCAATTTGGGATTGATGAATTCTCTTTTTTTTTTTTTTAACATCTTTATTGGAGTATAACTGCTTTACAATGGTGTGTTAGTTTCTGCTGTATAACAAAGTGAGTCAGCTATACGTATACATATATCCCCATATCTCCACCCTCTGGCGTATTCCTCCCACCATCCCTATCCCACCCCTCTAGGTGGACAGAGAGCTGATCTCCCTGTGCCATGTGGCTGCTTCCCACTAGCTATCTATTTTACATTTGGTAGTGTATATATGTCCATGCCACTCTCTCACTTCATCCCAGCTTACCCTTCCACCTCCCCGTGTCCTCAAGTCCATTCTCTATTTCTGTGTCTTTATTCCTGTCCTGCCCCTAGATTCTTCAGAACCTTTTTTTTTTTTAGATTTCATATATATGTGATAGCATACGGTATCTGTTTTTCTGTTTCTGACTTACTTCACTCTGTATGACAGTCTCTAGGTCCATCCACCTCACTACAAATAACTCAATTTAGTTTCTTTTTATAGCTGAGTAATATTCCATTGTATGTATGTGCCACATCTTCTTTGGATATCCATTCATCCATTGATGGACACTTAGGTTGCTTCCATGTCCTGGCTATTGTAAATAGTGCTGCAGTGAACATTGTGGTACATGACTCTTTTTGAATTGTGGTTTTCTCAGGGTATATGCCCAGTAGTGGGATTGCTGGGTCATATGGTAGGTCTATTTTTAGTTTTTTAAGGAACCTCCATACTGTTCTCCATAGTGGCTGTATCAATTTACATTCCCAGCAACAGTGCAAGAGTGTTCCCTTTTCTCCACACCCTCTCCAGCATTTATTGTTTCTAGATTTTTTGACGATGGCCATTCTAACCGGTGTGAGGTGATATCTCATTGTAGTTTTGATTTGCATTTCTCTAATGATTAGTGATGTTAAGCACCCTTTCATGTGTTTGTTGGCAATCTGTACATCTTCTTTGGAGAAATGTCTATTTAGGTCTTCTGCCCATTTTTGGATTGGGTTGTTTTTTTTATTGATATTGAGCTGCATGAGCTGCTTGTATATTTTAGACATTAATCCTTTGTCAGTTGCTTTGTTTGTAAATATTTTCTCCCATTCTGAGGGTTGTCTATTTATCTTGTTTATGGTTTATTTTGCTGTGCAAAAGCTTTTAAGTTTCATCAGGTCCCATTTGTTTGTTTTTATTTCCACTTCTCTAGGAGGTGGGTCAGGAGGATCTTGCTGTGATTTATGTCAGAGAGTGTTCTGCCTATGTTTCTCTAAGAGTTTTATAGTGTCTGGCCTTACATTTAGGTCTTTAATCCATTTTGAGTTTACTTTGGTGTATGGTGTTAAGAAGTGTTCTAATTTCATTCTTTTACATGTAGCTGTCCAGTTTTCCCAGCATCACTTATTGGAGAGGCTGTCTTTTTTCCATTGTATATTCTTGCCTCCTTTATCAAAGATAAGGTGAGCATATGTGCATGGGTTTATCTGTGGGCTTTCTGTCCTGTTCTACTGATCTATATTTCTGTTTTTATACCAGTACCATACTATCTTGATTACTGTAGCTTTGTAGTAGAGTCTGAAGTCAGGGAGCCTGATTCCTCCAGCTCCGTTTTTCTTTCTTAAGATTGCTTTGGCTATCTGGGGTCTTTTGTGTTTCCATACAAATTGTGCAATTTTTTTGTCTAGATTTCTGTGCATTAATTTTGTATCATGCTACTTTGCCAAATTCATCGATTAGCTCTAGTAGTTTTCTGGTAGCATCTTTAGGATTCTCTATGTATAGTATCATGTCATCTGCAAACAGTGACAGTTTTACTTCTTCTTTTCTGATTTGGATTCCTTTTATTTCTTTTTCTTCTCTGACTGCTTGGCTAAAACTTCCAAAACTATGTTGAATAATAATAGAGTGGGCAACCTTGTCTTATTCCTGATCTTAGTGGAAATGGTTTCAGTTTTCACCATTGAGAATGATGTTCGCTGTGGGTTTGTTATATATGGCCTTTATTATGTTGAGGTAGGTTCCCTCTATGCCTACTTTCTGGAGATTTTTTATCATAAATCAGTGTTGAATTTTGTCAAAAGCTTTTTCTGCATCTATTGAGATGATCATATGGTTTTTCTCCTTCGATTTGTTAATATGGTTTATCCCACTGATTGATTTGCAACACTGAAGAAATCAAAGAGGAAATCAAAAAATACCTAGAAACAAAGGACATGAATACATGATGACCCAAAACCTATGGGATGCAAAAAAAGCAGTGCTAAGTGGGAAGTTTGTAGCAATAAAATCCTACCTCAAGAAACAAGAAACATCTCAAATAAATGACCTAACCTTACACCTAGAGCAATTAGAGAAAGAAGAATAAAAATCCCCAAAGTTAGCAGAAGGAAAGAAATCATAAAGATCAGATCAGAAATAAATGAAAAAGTAATGAAGGAAATGATGGCAAAGATCAATATAACTAAAAGCTGGTTTTTTGAGAAGACAAGGACTTGATGAATTCTCATTCATCAAATCAGAAGGTTCTGACATTGTTAGAAAGGTATAATTTAGGTAGAAGGTGGACTGAGTTGAAGAACTCATGTTGGTAACTCTAAATTAACTGTGGGTTCTGGTTTCCCTAGGAGAGTTCTGATTTATGCTTTGAAAAAAGGAAAACAAAAACAGAGATATAGTGGGAGTTAATCTGAGTTTATTACCAAACAAGACAGGAAAACCTGATCCAAAGCAAAGAGATTGGGTTGAGTGAAATGGTGCCCTAGAGTAATTGTCAAAGATGAACTTAGAGAAAATCGTGAAGCATAAGATGATAGATAGATACATACATGATATATAGATGACAAATAGGGTATGTGGGGGGAGAGAAGGAGAGAGAGAGAGAAAGAAGCCTTTGGATCACAGTCTCTGTGACCAAAGGGAAGAGTGAAGCTTATAAAGGCAAAAGCCCCAGAACTGCACAAAGGAAGGTGAGTGTGGGTTTCAACAAGTCTTTGTCTTGTCAGTCCAGAATTTGTCGGCTGAAGTAGATGCCAAGGCAGACCACTTTTGTCCATTTGTTGAGTGTAGGATAGTAGAATTATGAGTTCACCATCACCACCATCACCACCATCACTGGATTCTGATCAGTTATCTGAAAAATAGTTTTTCTTGTTCCTTCTGAGGACCCTTACTGCTTGCTGTCTTGTACACTTCAAGCTCAGGGTCACACTGAGAGCATGACTTTATAAGCATGCTCAAAGATCCCCAATTTATTTTTTTTAATCAAAATGTGGTCCCAAGGTCTTGTCCTACATATCTTTTTCACGGATTTTTAAATTTGTTTAAAAAAGTAATTTTTTAAATAGTCACATTAAAAACCTAGAGGGGTTTTGCCAATGTCTACTTTGTACTTCCAGTCTGTCATGGCTCCATTTAGAAACCATGAGATACATGAATTTTGTAGAATTTTAATTTGGTTGAGTCTGAAAGACCACCAGACCATCAAAAATGCAGCTCTCTTTACTCAGCCCTTTCTCAAATACATCCTAGAAAACACCTTTTTCCTAAATATAGTATGCAGAGTTTTTCAAGAGCAGCAGTAATGGAAAGCTAACACCTTCTTACATGAGGAGTCTTCAACACATCTGCCCCTTGCTGGACACTAGCTGTAACATCCACCTGTGCTGAGTCCAGTATACTGACTTAAAAGATGCAGTAAACGATCATAGAATGGTACCGAGATGGGGGAGGTACAGATTGTCCCTGGTGCAGCCAGTAGGGGAGTGCATTATACATAGAAAATTTTTAAAACAATAATAACGCTAACAATTGCTCATTTTTCTGCTTTTTATTGCATAATGCTCCAGCAATTCTAAACAATGGTATGACAAAATATTCCACCCTGCCAGGACTGACCACTTCCACTGCAAACCCCCAGCCCGCTTTGGGGCTCCAGTAGATACAGCCTCCAGCCATTCGGCAGTGGAGAACACAAGAATGGTAATTTAGGTGTAGAAGAAATTTGTGCAGGAAACTGAGACTGAGAACTAGTGTCAGGGACCCAGTGGAGAGTAGACTGAATATGTGTGTTATAGTGCTTTATGTACATACTGTGCTGTAAGTCTAAAAAATGTTTATAACTGTTTTCTGCATCACTGAACTAAAACAAAAGTGCGTGTTTAATTTAAAAATATGTACTAAATTGTCCATTTTTCAAGAGAGTTCAGTTCATCCATAATAGAAAGCTTGGTGTTACCCCAACTGCATAAAATCAGAAGAGATAAATCTGTTAAAGAAACATCAGCATTTACTTCAGAAGTTAATGGTTAATTTAGGAAGACTGGCCCTCTCCAGAGTTGATGTTAACTATATGCAGTGGCAGAAGGTGCATTTACAATGTCATTCCATGCAATGATACAGTTTATTTAAATAAAGTGACCCTTCTTCTACATTATTTTCAAATCTAAGTTTTCCTCTGCACATATAAAACATGAAACAACGACTTTTAATGTGTTGGCTCTATTTACAAAAGGAGAATTTGCAAGCAGAGAAATTCTGATTTTTATATTGGTGATATCAGATTCTCCAAAGAGAAAATCACTTAACGTTAATTGGAAGAGTGGTTTATATTTGTTGTATTGAACTAATTAAATGGATATAAAGCTTCTGAAAATTGTTTGTTAAAGATGAAGCACAGAAATAACTGGGAAAGCTCCTATAACTTCAGATTTAAAAGTTCAATATTGAAGATAAAATTATTTATTATATTAAAGTTCTAAAATTTGACAGGGCAAAGCATTGTGTTGAAAAAGTTCTTAATTAAGAAACCAGACAGATATAATTTGTAATATATTGTAATATGAGCTCTATTTATAATTATTTCCAAAAGTGCTCTGAAATTCTAAAATCAAAATACAAACTGAAGTTGTATTTAAACACTGATAGATTTACTGAAATATAGTTTTGTTAAAAGGTGATGTTGAACGTTAAATGGTAACATCTGCATGGTGGTAATACTTTCTATATCATTCATCATTCATTGGATTTTAGAAGTGCTTTTGAGCCCTTCAAAAGATACATTTAAAATCAGACTAAGTGTCCTAAAATGGTATTGGGACTTTTGACAGTAAATCCTTTAAATTGTAGTTACATAATGTTCCATATCAGTTTGAAATATTTAATCAAGTATTTTTCAAATGGAGCACGAAATGTCAGATTTTAAGCTTTTAGTAAATTGTGATTATAGAAAACATTATATGTAACAGGAAGACATTGGGATGTACCACTACAAAGACAAGGGAGGAACTGAACAATTCAAAGGAGAGTTTAGACATTCCATCAAATTTACATTTGAAATTTTATATTCACACTTTGGAATACCTCAGTGTGTGAGAAAGTGCTTTAAATGGAGCTGCTAATTTACTTAAAAATAATTGAAAATGCCCTTTGGAAAAGTATATTTGAATTAAGAAAGGGGATCAAAATGGTGACATTAAAGGATAAGTTGCTTTTATCTTTTATTATTCAGGATATTTATTCAGCTTAGAGATCACACACATACATGTGCCATACTTCGTGTATTTAGATATTCACCTATACACACACACATGGATATGCGTTTTCAAATAAACACATCTATTTGTGCAAATACGTACTTGTACATTTACACAAACATAGCATTTGTATGTGGCACTGTGTGTGTATATGTATAGGTTTGTGTGTGTGTTTGTGTATGTATGTAGTGAAATGTCTTCAAAAATAGGAAAACTTTGTTCCTTCGTTTTGTTCACTTGATATGATCTAATATGCAGTCAGAATTAAGAATCTAGAGAGACTCCTCAGTTTTTCCACGTCCTAAGCTTTTCCAAAAATCTGTTTTCCCAAATTTTCCAGATTAAAACATTATTGAAGATTCTGCTGTTACTCAAGTCAGGTTTACATGGGATCATTTCAAGAATGTTTCTTCTTCTTTCATAACTCTAAGTTTTATTTAGAATTTATTTGAACATGTTTATTATGAAGCATATCATGAAAATTCTTTAAACTTCACCATGTCCAATCCTTCCACCATTTTCAAAGCCAGTCACGTTGATCTTTACCAGAAATCATCAGCTTTGTATTCATGCTTAAAAAGTATCCTTTACAGGATTATTATGTAGTGGTTTTTTTTGTGGCACATACTTATGATATTCCTATTATCTTGCCTTAAATATGGCGATACTTAAATATTTCAGTCTTCTACTATAATTACCAATTTTACATTCAATAGATCCATGTGTTAGTGATGGGGAAGACAAAGAAATCTCTAAGTGAGCTTCATCTTTTCTCAAATAAAATAATTTTCATTATGAAAACCAAGGGTGATTTTAGTCTCTCCATGAAAAATTAGCAAACAAGCAAATTAGCAAACAAAATGTATCTTATCTAATGAACTTATTAAAAACTCCTAATCTGTTTATTTTCAAAGACTTGAAGTTACTTTATGAAATAATGGATTGAAAATTAGGATATACCAGTGATAAAATTAATCAAATATACTGATGAGGGAATAGCAACCCATGAAAAAATGTTTGAGTTTTTTTATTATTATATTGAAAAGATATAAACAATTATAGTCATATGCTTGACAGAGTTTGAACTTTCCAATTACTGGCTTATTTACCACTTCAAGCTCATTCAAAGCTGTCAAAATCAAAACAAAGTCAAATGAATCCTATTACCTCAGATGTTCAGAAAAGCTGAGAGATCTTAGAAAGCTCTCAGAAACATTTAATAAACATCTACCATGTGCTTCACATGGTGTTAAACCCTGAGAACACAAGCATACTTGTGAAACATCTTCTGTTTTGGTCTAGTTGTGCGGTCTGATAGAAAAAAACAGATACACAAGCAAATTGAAATACAACATGAAAGCACTAAAAAAGTAGATATAAATTTCTATTTTAATTTTTTTTTTTTTTTTTTTTTTTTTTTTTGCGGTACGCGGGCCTCTCACTATTGTGGCCTCTCCCGTTGTGGAGCACAGGCTCCGGACGCGCAGGCTCAGCGGCCATGGCTCACGGGCCCAGCCGCTCGGCGGCATGTGGGATCTTCCCGGACCGGGACACGAACCCGCGTCCCCTGCATCGGCAGGCGGACTCTTAACCACTGCGCCACCAGGGAAGCCCTAAATTTCTATTTTAGAAAACAATTATTTGTTGAAAACTGCATCTTTTCCAGAAAAGATTTAAGTACTCTGCATAGACTACTATCTTTGCATGATTTAAAGATGGAGAAAATAAACAGCAAAAGGTAATCCAAGTAGCCCTTCAAACTATATTCAACAAAGAATCCATTAAGCCAAGCCTTATAAATGAAAAAATAGTTTATATTTACTCGATTCCCACATACAATTGCTTTTACATTATTTTGTTTTTCTACTTCATGCTCTTTTCTGTCTCTGCCATTACTTCCACTTGTATATGTACTTCACAGCTTTTATCCATTTCTTTTGTATTTTGAAGAGTAACACAGAATGTGATTTGTGGATCAATTGAGAGCTTTATAAAATTTAAGTATACTCTAATCATGAGTGACAATTTTTTTTTCTCTTTGAGTAAAATGGACATTTTTAAACTGAAGCATCTGTTAGGTGTGAAAAGCAAAGAAACACTTAGCAAAGTAATTTATTAGACCTCACTTCATAAAAAAAGTTCATTTGCATTGTGCTTCAAAAAATGTAAGAGTAAATGAAATTGTGTGTATTTTGAGTGAAAGAGTGCTTAATTAAACTTACCAAAATGAAAGTCTTGATGAATTAGCACATTGCGGTATTCATCTATTTAGAAACGATTGCTGAGTTTTCAATATGCTTAATAAGTTCATCTGCTTAACTTTCCACATTAATATTATTAGCCATGGAATAACTAGAATTAGACTCCTGATGGTCACTGAGGAATAACTATGTTGATCCTCATTAGCATCAGTTATCTGTACAATACTTGAAGCAAAGCATGAGTTATAATCAACTTAATTATCATTCTCCTCTGTGTGAAGGAAATTGCTGCATTAAAGCTTCTCAAACTCATGGTGCCAGGTATAGGCACTATGTTTGATATCTTAGTCGAAGTAATGATGAAGTAACAAATAACTGACTTAAAACCAATAAAAATGAATGTCTATTGTGGTACAACTATGGCTCTATTTTCTCACATCTTTATTTCTCTCATATTTATTGACATTATTGAAGGTGCTTCCCCTACCTGAGATATGCTGTCTCCTGGAAGACTGACACGGCAGCTCTTCTATTCATGACTAATTGGGTAAAGCCAGTCACATTAGCAAACGGAATTTAAGTCTCCAATAAGCAGGGATCAGTAGGAAGGGGCAGTAAATATTTTGACAATAGTCCATTCTATCTCAGGGGCAAAGAGTAGAAAATATCTGCATTGTCCTAATGTCTCTTCGTGGCTTTTGGCCAGTCTTCTCCTTCTGGAAAAATTACCATTTTTTAACCTATTAAATTACTCTATGCATTTATTGTGGATTTTGTCTTTGGTTTTATAATTATCCATTCCACTCTACTTTTGAAATATTTTGAGAAAATTCATTGAAGTGAATAACCCATTAACAAAGAACATAGATTATTTCCCTTTTTACCAAAAAAAATTCATCTACATTTCACTTCAAACCTTACTCCTGCTTTTACACTGAATAACAAACATTCAGCATACAAACCTTTACTTCTCCTTCCATAGCTGTGCATGACCACAAAAATCAGTGTTAGCATTTTTTTAAACACAATCTGGAAATGGGTTTTCAATTCTTTCAAGATACTGTTTTAAGTGACCATATCAGCCAGCTAGGGTTAGCACTCAAGATGAAAACTTCTTACCTTTTCTGCTCATGTCCTTAGTATCAATTAAAAAAAAAACAAAACACACACACACACATGACAACAACAACAAAAACAACTTTTCACAACTATCTCCACCACCACCTCCTACCTTCTAGTGAACTAGAATATATCCCTATTACCCTCCCCTCCCCTAGCCTCAGGAACTTCTAGTCACTCAAACTCATCCTTTTCTCTCAATCTGTATTCCAAGCCTGACCTCACTTTCTTCCCCAATAAGCTAAACTCCTTGATCAATCACTTCCCCTGAGCTCAAAATTGCAAGGGGGTAAGAATGAGGAAGGCAGCTGCTTTCTACTCCTTCTGTCTCCATGCATTGTCTTCTACTAAACTAACATCTCTGGCTCTCTCTCTATTCTTCACACATCTTTACATAGGGAAGGAGAGTAAATTATCTTTGAGATAACTTAAGATAATATAATCTTTGAGATATATTTAAGAGAAAACACTGAGCATGCTTACCTCAGCTGCTTCCCTTTTGGGAGCAAGCCTATTTATATAGATCTTGCATAATTACCTACTCTCTGTCATATGGAAAGAAGCCTGCCCTTGAAGGGAAAAACAAGCAACTAGTTAATCCGCTGTTCCGGTGACAGGTAAGTATATCTAACTCAGGGATGAGGAATTAGCAATTTTGTTGGTTGCAGAAGGAAAGCCATGTTCTGTAATCACCTTTCATAGGAATTAATGTGAGAATTTGTTTTTATTATTCATACTCCTGCACCTTTTTCTCAATTTGCTCCATTCTTGAGTTATGAAGCATGTGTTATTTATTTGGACCCCTTACACCCTAACTCACAATATCTATATCCTTTTACTGGCAGTGATTTGCCCTATAAACCTCAATTTCTTTCTTACATCTGGGTCACTTAGCATTTCTGGGAGAAATAACACCGTTCTGTGCATGGATATAATTACATCTTTATAGCTTTAATAAATTCCATCTCAGCAAGACAATCAGCATTTAGTGGGCATGGCTAAGAGAGAAGGACTTAAGAGCCTGAGCTCTAAGATTAACACTGCCTTGGCTCCTCTGTTTCCAACATAGGAACTTTAGGCTCTGGAGCATATAACTTAAGGTCCTGTGCCTCAGATTCCTCATCTGTAAACTTCAAATATTGTAGCATGTGATGGGAAAGATTGAAACAACACATGCATAATGCTCAAAACAGTGCCTGGAAATAATGTCAGTTATTATAAGCTTGGCAATTTTGTGTGCGTGTGTGTTATATCCCTTGCCCTGTCCATCCAGGGCACATGTCAGATGCATTCTTCAATCTTGTCTTTCTTCATATGTGTAATAAAGCTTTTTCTTGAAATGCTGTCTTGACCTAGTTTTGAGGCTAGTAAGTTCTCCTTGAGCAGCTAATTACAACAGTCCACACTCAACCACTTCTTTTATCAGTGTCTCACACTTCCAGCCACCATACAAGATCTCCAGTTACCACTGGGCCAGGTACCAGACAACTGGAGACAACCTCTATGGCTGAGAGCCAGAGAAATTATTCAAATTAGCTAAATGGTAGGAAGCCCTTGAAATCTAGCTAACCCTACCTCACTTGCCATGGATAAGCTGCCCCTTATATTTCTAGCTCACTGTTATCATGTTCCCAGATTGTGCGGCCCTGTAAGGCACCTTTCTGTCATTCACAGCCATAAGTAACAAAGAGTTCTACCTTCATCTTTTGGACGGTCAGTGTGTTGTGCTCCTTAAAGCATCTTTAAGTCTTGTAAAACAATATGTTCCTCATATAAGCAATATCATATTTGTCTTTCTCTGACTTCACTCAGTATAACAATTTCTAGGTCCATCCATGTTGCTGTAAAAGGCATTATTTCATCCTTTTTTATGGCTGAGTAATATTCCACAGTATATATGTACCACATCTTCTTTATCCATTCCTCTGTCAATAGACAGGTTGACCTAGCTATTGTAAATAGTGCTGCAATGAACATTTGGGTGCATGTATTGTAAATAGTGCTGCAATGAACATTTGGGTGCATGTATCTTATTAAATTATGATTTTCTCTGGATATATGTCCAGGAGTGAGATAGCTGGATCATATGGTAGCTCTATTTTTAGTTTCTTAAGGAACCTCCATACTGTTCTTATAGTGGTTGTACCAATTTACTTCCCACCAACAGTGTAGGAGGGTTCCCTTTTCTCCACATCCTCTCCAGCATATATTGTTTGTAAATTTTTTTTGATGATGGCCATTCTGAAAGGTATGAGGTGATACCTCGTTGTAGTTTTGATTTGCATTTCTCTAATAGTTAGTGATGTTGAGGAACTTTTCATGTGCTTTTTGGCTGTCTGTATGTCTTCTTTGAAGAAATGTCTATTTAGATCTCCTGCCTATTTTTTGATTTGGTTGTTTTTGTTTTTGCTTTTTTTCTATTGAGCTTCATGAGCTGTTTGTATATTTTAGAGATTAAGCCCTTGTCAGTTGTTTCACTTGCTAATATTGCAAATATTTTCTCCCATTCTGAGGGTTGTCTTTTCATTTTGTTTATGGTATCCCTTGCTGTGCAAAATCTTTTAAGTTTAATTAGATCACATTTATTTATTTTTGTTTTTATTTTCATTACTCTAGGAGGTGGGTCAAAAAGATCTTGCTATGATTTATGTCAGAGTGTTCTGCCTATGTTTTCCTCTAAGAGTTTTATAGTATTCAATCTTACATTTAGGTCTTTAATCCATTTTGAATTTATTTTGTATATGGTGTTAAGGAGGGTTCTAATTTCATTTGTTTACATGTAGCTGTCCAGTTTTCCTAGCACCACTTATTAAAAAGACTGTCTTTTCTCCATTGTATATTGTTGCCTCCTTTGTCATAGATTGGGTGACCATAGGTGCTTGGGTTTATCTCTGGACTTTCTATCCTGTTCCATTGATCTATATTTCTGTTTTTGTGCCAGTACCATACAGTTTTGATTACTGTAGCTTTGTAGTATAGTCTGAAGTCAGGGAGCCTGATTCCTCTAGCTCCATTTTTCTTCCACAAGATTGCTTTGATTATTCGAGGTCTTTTATGTTTCCATACAAATTGTAAAATTTTTTTGTTCTAATTCTGTGAAAAATATCCAGCAAAGAGTCTCATCTAGTGAGTCTGCAGGGGTTCTCCAGGTGATCTGATGCACCTGGGGCTGAGACACACCTTGAAAATCACTTCCTTAGAATGTAAGGCATAACCTCTGAAGTCAAGCTGACCAAACTTACCCCCACTCCACCACTTGTCAACTGAGTGACCTTGAGCAAGTGAGTTAATCTCTCCAACGATAAGATTGGTGGGAGGATGAAATCAGTGTTTACCTGAGGGAGCTGAAGTGTCATCACCTTCTCCCTTCCAGTGGTCTGCTTCAGTTAATAGGACCAAAAAACATCAGTGTCTGTGGAGTTGTGTGAAAAGTTTTTAACCACACCTATATCTTACATGAATGCATGTGTCTCTATTGCTATAAAAGTGAAATTTCTACACCAAAAGTTATGTGATTAAGAGTAACTCAATTTATAGGGCTTCCCTGGTGGTGCAGTGGTAGACAGTCCGCCTGCCGATGCAGGGGACACGGGTTTGTGCCCTGGTCCGGGAGGATCCTACATGCCACGGAGCGGCTGGGCGCATGAGCCATGGCCGCTGAGCCTGCGCGTCTGGAGCCCATGCTGCTCAACGGGAGGCCACAACAGTGAGAGGCCCACGTACCGCAAAAAAAGAGTAACTCAATTTGTAGTTGGTAGTGATATCTCAAGTCCTCAAGGTGCATAAAAAGAATTCTTGCAAAGTGAGACAAACTAAATTATTTTCTAACATAATGCCATTAAAAAAAAAAAAGCGGCTTGAATACTTAATACTTAAAGATTTTAAAGACCTCCAAGATGATGATTGTATGCTGTGGAAGGATGTTCACAATATATTCTTATATGAAAAATCATTTTTGACAAGAAAAATGTAAAAAAAATACCAAAAACAGTATGTTCCTTAATTTACCTCAACAGAATGCATTTTCCTATCCTGAATTTAAAAGTGAGTTGTCCAGCATATAATTCTCTGAA
Organism: Delphinus delphis; assembly: GCF_949987515.2. Classification (NCBI taxonomy): domain Eukaryota; kingdom Metazoa; phylum Chordata; class Mammalia; order Artiodactyla; family Delphinidae; genus Delphinus; species Delphinus delphis. The sequence goes on along the minus strand of NC_082693.1, from coordinate 58,588,274 downwards.
GTCTAGTACCACAAACTTTTTCCCAGTCTCAAATCAAAACCACAATAAATTATCACTTCACATTTTTTAAATGGCTATTATTAAAAATAAAAAGATAATAGGTGTTGGTGAGGTTTTTGGGAAATTGGAACCCTAGTACACTGTTGGTAAGAATATAAAGTTGTGCTGCCAAGGTGGAAAACAATATGGAGATTGCTCAAAAAAGTAGAAATAGAACTACCATATGATCCAGGAATTCCACTTGTCTGCGTATATATCAAAAAATAAATAAAATCACTGTCTCAAATAGATATCTTCATTCCCATGTTCATTGCAGCATTATGCTTAATACAGTAAGTTCCCTACATACAAATGAGTTCCGTGCAGAGAGCTAGTTCATGAATCCAATTTGTTCATAAGTCCAACAAAATTAGCCTAGGTACCCAACTAACACAATCGGCTATATAGTACTGTACTATAATAGGTTTATAATACTTTTCACAAAAATAATATGTACATAAAAAACAAACAAAAAATAAAGAAAACATTTTTAATCTTACAGTACAGTACCTTGAAAAGTACAATAGTACAGTACAACAGCTGGCATACGGGGCTGGCATGCACATTCGCATCTTTGAAAGTTCACAACTTGAAGGTACGTATGTAGGGGACTTACTGTAGACAAAATATGGGACAACCCAAATGTTCTTTGATAGCTGAATGGATAAAGAAAATGTGGTATGTACATGCAATGTAATATCAACCAGTCTTACAAAAGAAGGAAATCCTACCATTTCTGACAACCTAGATAGACCTGGAAGACAGTATGCTAAGTAAAACCAGTCAGCCACAGAAGAATAAATACTGCATAATTCCTCTTCTATGAGGCATCTAAAGTAGTCAAAGGTGCAGTAGACAGTATAATGATGGTTGCCAGGAGATACGGGTAGGGAGATATAGGGACTTGTTCAGTTGGTATAAAGTCACAGTTATACAAAATAAGTTCTGGAAATCTGGGGTACAACACAGTGCCTATAATTAACAATAAGGTAATGCATGCTTAAAAACTGTTAAGAGGGTAGATCTCATGTTACATATTCTTAAAACAAAAAATGAATAAACAAAAGACACAAGAAAACTTTTGGAGTTTATGGATAGGTTTATAACCTGGATTGTGGTGATAATAACACAAGTGTATTCATATGCCTAAATTCACCAGATTGTATACATTAATTATGTGCAGATTTTTATACCAATTAAAGCTGGTGGAAAGAAACAACTTATCAAGGGGTTGTTTATCCTGGAAGTTCTTTTCTTACTCCAAGTTTGTACACTCGAATCATCAACAATAAGAGGATAAGAAGTCAGCAGCCATGGTTCATATTTTGAAGAACATGTCACTTCTATAGTTAATAATAACCAAATACCTAGAGCTGTATAATTACAGTTGTTGAAGATTATGATCTAGAAATATGGACCTTTACAGAAATGAATCTGTGAAATAAATAGAGGTAATATTAAAGAGATGTTCTTCAGTCAGTTGGAACTTAACTTACATTTGCTATAAGAATTCTGGTATCTAGGAACGTTAACATATACAACGATGCTTGAATGAATTTTTTTTTCCCTGTTTGGGTGTATTGTAGGCTCACAGTATGATATTCTATAAGAAATTCCGACTTAAAATTGTATTTCAACTCACATCTTACATACTCAGAAAGCTTCCATTGAAACCTCGAATGGGAGATGAGGTGAAACCTTTTGTAAGGGCACAGATTTTAGAGTGAAAATACTTGGTTGACTCGAGGCTTTACATACCACCAACTGTGGAAGCTTGAGCTAGTTACTCAGCCTCTCTGGGGCACATCTGCCTTTCTTAAAAGATGATTAAATGAATTAATTATTGTAAAGTCTTCAAAGAGAACCTGACATATTAAGCACTCTATAAATAATTACTCATTCAAAAACATAGCTTTTCTTTTTTTGTGTTTTTGTTTGTTTCTGTATGTCCATCTGATTTTTTTTTACTATAATATACCATGCACCATAATAGGTCCTAGAGGACTTTTATTTTACATTCTTGGTTCTTTATTAGTTTGGAACTTGCATATTTTATATTATGGTAAACTGACTTAAAATAAAATCTCGAATACCTCTACTATATCGTTAGCACTCCCCTCAAGTAAGAAAATGATTTATATCTTGTAAAATATAAGGCATATTAAAATGTCACTATACATAATATGATTATTACTAAAATTTTTTTAATAAAAATTTCTGAGTCAATCAAAGTGAGTAGAGTAGCACGAAATAACCTAAGTATAATTTATTATAGCAGTATAGACATAAGGCAGTTAGCTTAAACTAACCAAACTGTACTAACAAACTAAACTAACTAAATATTTGAATCATAAACATTAAACTTAGTTAATAGAATTTGGACAAGGAAACATTTAAAAAAATTTTTTGTATCTTAAATATTTTCTAAAGAATCTTTTGATATGTTCTCCCTTATCTCTCCTATACTTTCATTCCAATATCCATATATATTTATGTTTAAATATATAGAGCGATTTAGTGAAAGAAAAATCAACAGATGTTTATACTTTCAGATAAGAAAATTAAAAATCCATTATGTGTCTAAAATTAAATTATGTGAAGGAATTCTTTTTAACTTTAGATATGCATTATGATTGTAATGGGGACAGTTATGCTGTTCAATAATTAAAGCGTTGTATGTGTCATCCCAAATAAACTCTGTTCATTGCTAAATTTTTAAGTGGTAGCAAGAGTAAGTAGTTTATATTTAAGAGACTTATTCTAAACTTTATTATTCTTCATTTAGAATTATCATTCTAAGCAGTTATGGTTAAGTTGTCAGTACTGTTGTTTCATAGATTTTCTTTCCCTCTGTAAACCATACAGAGCCCACTAACAGAGATAATTATCTGTGAAAGTACATTTTAAAAGAAAAAAGAGATGTTCATAACTGATCTCTAATAAAGCACAGCAAAATGAAGAATTTGCAAGGAGTCATTAGAAACATTTTAGCTGCATTGACTGCATTTAGCTCAATTTTCTAAGACACTTAAAAGAAATTTTTCTGTCAGAGAAGTCAAACTTCATAGCCTAATTTATTATGTCTGTTATCTGAACTTTGGTGCCTGTCACTTCATGCATAATAGTATATACTAGGTTCTGCTTTACCACCACTGACTATAATATCTTACCATATCTTCATGCAAAATGAAGAGTAATTTCAAGGTAGCAGTCCCTCTTATGTACTTGATTACTATCCAGGGGCTTCGGTGTACAAAGATGCTTAGAGACAGACATATGCTACTTTAGGAAGCTAAGTAAATAGAAAATAAAGCTCGAATACAAATTAGAAAATTGTCAATACTATGAAAGTTCAGAGGAATAATGACATTCTGTTGAAAGAGTTCAAGGTGTCTCAAGTGTCATGGGAGAAAACCCTCCAAACCATTGGTCCCCATTGCTGATAGCTCTCTTGCTAATCCATTGGTCCTTAAACTGGGTATCCCACATACTCCTGGGGATACACATGTTATCCAGGGGTTCACAGTCATGGAGACCCTTAGGGGAACCCAAAACATGTACGTATTCTGCTTTAAAACTGGTCTACCTGAGAAAACCTCCCTTTTGCCACTTCTTTCCCATCTTTCCTTTCACTTTGAGCTTCTCCCACAATTCAAAAGGAAGTCCCATCTCACACCATCCCAAATCTCTCTATGGTTCTTTGCTCTGTAATTTTAAATACCTGCTTATTTTTGCAGAAAGAAAAAAAAATGGAAGAGACATTACAGAAGAGATATTTAGCTAGACCTTAAAAGGATGAATCAGTTGAACAACTAGAGTTAAGGAGGGAGACCATATAAATAGAAGGACTAATTTGTACACCAGGATGGAAGTAGGACATTGTGGAGTGTTTTGATTTGGAGTGAATGTTTGGTCATGAGTTGAATGTGTATACAAGAAGTAGAAAATGAGGTTAGAATGGTAAGTTGACACCAGATCAACTAACATTAGAATAATAAGCTAATGAGTTTGGGTGTAATTTGTAAGGCAATGGGAGCTTTATGTGTTATTTTGAGCAGGGAAGTAAAATGATCAAGGGAAAAACAAACAAATAAAAAACAGAGAGGTAACACACAAATTTGGAATTGGGCATGCTTGTGTTTCAGTTCCAACTGTGTAAATGGAAGAAACTTAGCCTCAATTTCCTCATATGTAATACTGACTGGTAAATTATATTTGGGGGATTGATGTGAAAATTAAATGAAATAATGTATTTAAAGCACCTAAGTGCAATGCTGGACAGATTATTAAATTTCAATGAATAGTAGTTAGCCTAACAGCAAGCACTGTGGGGAACGGATTTGTCTTTACAGATACTTCACACAGAAACAGTTAATTAATAATTAATATTAATTAGAGATAATAAAATTCTGATAAAGCCTGTTGCAGTAGGATTGGGAAGTCAGATATAATGAAGGAAGACTAGAGATGGAAACTCTCTAGAAGATGAGATGTCTATAGGGATAATGAAGAAAAGGATGGGAAATGATATGGATATTTTGAAATTTCTTGTCTAGGAAATGCTCCTGTCACCCAAAGGTAAGGAATTCAAGAAAAGAAACATTTATGGGATACATGATTTCGTTTAGAACCTGTTTATTTTGAGGTTGATTTTACAGTGTCAGTGAGATGCCTAGGTAACAGTTGTGGAATTGGAGCTTAGAAGAGAGAGCAGATCTTAAGATAAATTTAGGGCAGTAGCTATGAGGAAAAAAACTGGACAGAGAATTAGAAGTCAGAGGTTAAAATTAAAACTCTGTTTTATCGACTTCCCTGGTGGCACAGTGGTTAAGAATCCACCTGCCAATGTAGGGGACACAGGTTCGAGCCCTGTCCGGGAAGATCCCACACGCCACGGAGCCACTAAGCCCGTGTGCCACAACTACTGAGCCTGTGCTCTAGAGCCCATGAGCGCAACTACTGAGCCTGCGTGCCACAACTACTGAAGCCCTTGTGCCTAGATCCCGTGCGCCTAGAGCCCGTGCTCTGCAACAAGAGAAGCCACCGCAATGAGAAGCCTGAGCACTGCAATGAAGAGTAGCCCCCACTTGCTGCAACTAGAGAAAGCCCGTGCACAGCAACGAAGACCCAATGCAGCCCAAAATAAATCAAATAAAATAAATAATAAATAAATAAAAACTCTGTTTTCTGATTTTCTTAACCTTTTAAAAAGTCCCATAAGCCTCAATTTTATTAAAAAAATAACTTTTCAGATTATTATAGCAAAAATAAATGATATATGGTGTATTGAATGCTTTTAAATCTAAAATGCAATGTACAAGTAATAATGTTAAATAATTATTGAACTCTTAGAATAAGCAAACACACATAGAGAAATAAAGTACTTGGGACACAAAAAGCATAAGTAATGTGTCAAAGACCTGATGGCTTGGAAGTGGTAGAGCTGGTCTAGATACTCAGGCAGGTCAGGGTCCAGAGGACTTGCACGAAACTACTACTATTTTTGTTTTCAAGTTATCAAGTGTTATATTAAAACTTTCTTCATGAAAGAAAACATATTTTACCTAATTATATCTTTGTGTCCCCAGCACTTAGCAGATTTGTTCACTGTAATAGTAAAATGAATGTTTGATGAATTAATTATTGATCTACATGGAGGAGATATATAAAGCCATAAAAAATAAAGTGTATCAAATGAGTGCATATGGAGAAGTGGAGAGGAGAGGAGAGAAAGGAAATGAGAGGATGGGCAGGAGAGAGGAAGAATATAGGATTAGAAGTTTGGAAAAGAAAAACATGTGGTGTCCAAAAGCAGATAGAGATGGAATGAGCAAAGAGGGGATTAAGAAACATGAAATTTAGATTTCAGGGAATACAAGAAAGGAAACAGTTTCAAACAGGATACAATTGTCAAAAATATTAAGCTCCGTGGTAAGTCTTAAAAGTTCAAATGGAGAGCTTAACCAGTATAACTTTTGAACCACAGTCTGCCTTAGTAGGGATCTGGCTTTTCCCCTGATCTCCATGTTTGGGAAATCTACCTGGTAATACTCGGCCTCCTTTTCCACCCCTTATTCACTTTTCCCCATTGAAAGGAAGATTGATGATCTGATTTGGAATTTGGGAGAAGAACTTGAACATGTTCAGTTAAGAGTCATTGTCAAACCTTTCCTGACTCGTAGTTTTTCAGAGCTGAGTAATATACCTGCTCCTATACATAAGCCCTGCAACTGTTCATCTGCATCAGTAAATCTGTATACTTCAGAGATTAAATATTAGCAAGGCCATTGGGACTGCTTCTCCTAGGATATGATTTCTACTCTAGGGACAGCATTGATTTTTAATGTCTGTTTGACTCTTGAGTCTACGCCCAATTGGTCCCAGCTCAGGCATAGAAAAGATATTATTATTCATTGAATCCTTCTGAACTCCAACAGTATTGTTGTTAATTCTTACTCCACTTGCCCACCACAGTTGGAGTCCATTCTTTACTAGCTAGATATCTCAGTTCCCACAAAGTATTGCTGGTCTTCTTCCCCAAGAATGGTAATGTCATTTACTTAAGCTCTTGTTTCTTACTTTGGGACTGTAATGCTTTACCTCTCTAGAAGTAGCTGACCTAATGAAGAGTAGTTACTTTAGCAAGCCAGGTCAGGTTTAAAGTCCTAATATCCCCCCATGATGGAGTTTCACAATTTCTGGGGAACTAACTAGGTCTGAAAGTGTCCACAGAACCAGGTCAAAATGAAGACTATCTTACCCACATAGCTGGGGAAGGACTAGAGATATACAGGAATTTAGAGGCTGAAGACTCATACAGAACCTGACTATACTCCAATAAAAATAAAAAAAGAAAGAAAAACAAGACATGTGGGTCGTGAAACAAGGGTCAGGGTCCAAAGCAAATACTTTAAAAAAATCACTGTGAAACCTGAATTTATTGTTTTAATTGCATGGACTAGGCACACAGGCTGAGATTAAAAGTCTCAGCTCATTCCCCATTGCTCATGCAAAGCATTCTAGAATGCATTATAACTCAGGATAATTAGGAGATCTATGGAGACATTTGAGATGTAAGTGTTATGAGAGATGTAGAAATAGAAACTGGTGGAGGAGGGAGTTGGAGGTGAGAAAGCAGAAAGAAAATATGGATTGTTTCTCCCTCAACTTGGATATTAATAGAAGGAAGGAGGATATTATAGGATTGAGAGGGATTTGTATTTTAAGAAATACAACACCCGTATAGAAAGATGCATTAATCGTGTATGCACAATTCAATGAATTATCAGAATAAATACTGCCAGCTCAAGAAATATAGCATTGTCAGATCCCATAAATCCCTTCATGTCCTCTCTCAATCACTATCTCCTTCTTCCCTCCCAAAGGTAATGACTATCTTTACTTCTATTAAAATTGTTTAGTTAAATCTGCTTTTGAAGTTATATATAAATTAAATTATACAGTGTATTCTTTTGCATCTGAATACTCTAGCTTAACATTATTTGACAGTGTTGTAGCTCAATAATGATTATTACTGTATAACATTCCATTGTATGAATGTACACAATAAGGTATTTATGCCTTCTATTGGTAATGGACATTTCTGTTTAGTATGAAGTAAGTACTGATAAAAATTGATCAAAAATATTGAATTTTGGTGCACATGTAGAAGAAGTTCTGTAGGATACATATAGAAATGGATTTTTCAATCACTGGGTAAGAATAGGTTCAACAATAGAAGGAATTTCTGTTTTCTTTCTTTATTCCAGAGTAGCTGTAACAATTAATTATCAAGAGGTAATAAATTCAATGATTTCCATGAAATCAATCCCTCCATGTAAATTCCACAATTATTATAATGTAGATCTCTATAATGGTTTTTTTCCTGAAACTTTGAAGAATATTTGCAGACCTCATTACACTTCACCTTGAAAACTTCAGTGTGCATCTTCAAAGAATATGAACATCCTCCTATACAACTAAAATATCCCTATCACAGCCTAATACAATTAATAATATTTACAAATAGTGCTTAATATCAGTTTATATTCAAATCATCCCAAATTTTCTACAAATGTACATTTTAGAGTTTTTGAATCAGAATCTTATCAAAGTTTAAACATTCAAATTTTGCCTTCATATCAAAGGATATTATCACTGTGCATAGAATTCTGGGCTGAAATTTTATTTTTTCTTTACTTTAAAGATATTAATCCACCGTCTTCTGGGTACCACAGTTTATGGTGATAAATGAGCAGTAATTTGTATTGTTGGTTCCTATTTGATATGTGTCATTCTCTGCTTTCAATATTATCCTTTTGTCTTTGTCTTCCAGCAATAATACTGTAATATGCATGGATAGGTTGCTGTTTTATTTTATCCATTTGGAGTTCACTGAGCTTTTTGAATTTGTAAATTATCCCTTCACAAAATTTGGGAATTTATTTGTCATATATATTCAATATATTCAAATACTGTTTTGTACCATTCTCTCTTCTCCTCCTGGGACTCCAAATTCCACAAATTTTAGAGTTCTCAATATTGTCCCTTGTGTCTTTACACATTTGTTTAGTTTTTTAAAATCTTTTTGCTCCTTTTCTACATATCAGATAATTTGCCTAGATCTATCTTCAAGTTCACTGTTTTTTCTATTATCTCCATTCTACTTTTGAGCTCATCCTGTGAATTTTATTTCAATTATTGTACATTTTAGAACTAAACTTTCCATTAGTTTTTGTTTATAATTTCTATCTTTCTGATTTGTTTTCCAATCTTTACATTCATTCTGAGCATATGTTTTCTTACCTTATTTAGTATGGTGTATTAGCTACTTAACATCACTTTGGACAATTCCAACATTTGAATCATCTCAGACTTGGTTTTCTTTCCCCAGGAAAATTTGTCATATTTTCTTTTTTCTTTCTTTCTTTTTCTTTTTTATATGTCAAGTATTTTTAGATTGTTTTCTATAGGTTTTGAATACTTCAGTAGCAACTCTGGATTCTGATACTGTCCTCTGAAGGGTGTTAATATTTTGTTTCAGCAGGCACTTATCTTGGCGGGATGGCAAACGCTGATTTGAGATTATGATCAACTCTTAATCTTACATTGTATTCATTTTTAGTAAGCTGCTTGGAGTTTGACCTGAACATGCATGTTTCAGGGGTTAGTCAAATATTAGATTTTATATATAGAAATTGCTCTGCCCTCTGGCTCTCTCCCTTCAAAACTTTACTCACAGAAAGACAGAAGTTTTCCTGTCCGTTTCAGCTACCCCTGATAGTACTGACTGCAAACTTTCTCTCAGATCAAAAGTCATAAAAATGGAGAAAGTCATCCCATGCCCATTTCTTGGTATTAGTTTTCTATCTTTATATACCATATCACCATAAATTTAGTGGCTTAAGCAAGAGATAATTATGTCACAGATGGGTCAGTAGTCTGGACGTGGCTCAACTGGACCTTCTGCTCAAGGTCTTACAAACCTATAACCAAGGTATCAGCCAAAAAATATTTTCTTCTGGAGTGCAGGGTCTTCTTCTTCCGTTTGAGTTATTACCAAATTTAGTTTCTAGCAGTTGTAGGAGTGAAGGCCTCATTTACTCAACTAATGTCCTGAGGTATATTTGGATGGTTTTTAATATTTTACTAATCCAAATAAATTGTTTTCATTGAAGTATAGTTGACTTACAATATTATATTAGTTTCAGGTTTACTACATTAGCAATTCAATATTTTTATAGATTATACTGCATACAATGTTATTATAAATATTGGCTATATTCCCTGTACTGTATATTATATATTGTGATATCTATTTTATACATAATAATTACAAATTACTCTTAAACCCCTACCTCTATCTTGTCTCTCCCCCCTTCCCTCTCACAACGGTAACCACTAGTTTGTTCTCTTTATCTGTGAATATGTTTCTATTTTCTTATGTTCATTCATTTGTTTTACTTTTTAGATTCCACATAGAAGTGATAACATACTGTATTTGTCTTCTCTCTCTGACTTATTTCCTTAAGCATAATACCCTCCAGGTCCATGCATGCTGCTGAAAATGACAAAATTTCTTTCTTATTTTTTTTTAAATGGCTGAGTTATTTATATATATATCTCACACATCTTCTTTATTCATTGAAATGTTGATGGATTGCTTCCATCACAGGTTGCTTCCATGTCTTGGCTACTGTAAAAAATACTGCTATAAACATTGGGGTCCATGTATCTTTTGAATTAGTGTTTTCATTTTCATTGGATATATGCCCAGGAGTGTTTTTTTCACTTTACTTATGTTTATTTCTGCATGGAACTTTTTTTTTTCAAAAGTACATATTTAAATCAAGAACGTTGTTACAGTTGTGTGGATATTTGTAAAAAAGGACTCAACTTCTTTCAACAAATTTGGCCTATGATGGTTAAAACACGTACATAGTTTAAAAGGCATCATATCACTGTTTTAATCTTGACATACTTACTAATTTGCTTTTAACGGTTTGTATTTTTCTCTTTAAACTATACTGTTAAAATAGAATCATCCATCTCTTAAACATTTATTATTATACAAGCAGGAGTTTTACTGGATTTCTCCATAAATAAAAAGCTAATATCTTCAAAATTAATTTTGAAGAAATTTATAAAAACAGCTCTTAAAATACTGATATATTTTACACATAGAAAATAATTAAGATTAAGTGTTCTGATACAATCACATCAGATCGAAAAAAAGCTTGATGCCCTTTCTTCTCCCCTTTAATCTTAATAACATAATCATGACTTTGAAACAAAAATGACTTGAGCTAAAGTACTACATTCTTTGTAGGCACTCTTGCAGCTAACTATGTCATATAAGTAAGCTTTTACTTAGAACACAGAGATGATGATTGGAGCTCGAGCTGTAGTTTACTTTAGGATGGAAGCCATGCACCAGAATAGTACAGCAGAAAATAAAATCTATACGGTCTATAGAAAGTAAAAGGACTGTGTAGCCATCATACCAGCCTTCATTACCCATATGTCTGCACTTACAGATGGACAAAATATATTCTATTTTGTTAATCAACTATTTTTTGAAGGTTTTAGTTTTATGGAGTAAATATATGCTACTAGTTGATATACACAACTTATGTCAAACACTGAAAATATTGTAATGAAGAACTTTAGAATTGTTAAAAATAGTCTAAAATTAAACAAAAGTTAATTTAAATGGATCAGGAATTTGTTTTCTATATTGATCATATCCAAAACAAATATAAAATAGACTTTAGTTGTCCAGTTTTCCCAGCACCACTATTGAAGAGACTGTCTTTTCTCCATTTTATATTCTTGCCTCCTTTGTTATAGATTAATTGACCATAAGTGTGGGGGTTTATTCCTGGGGCTTTTATCGTGTTCCATTGATCTGTGTGTATGTTTTTGTGCCTATAGCATACTCTTTTGATTACTATGGCTTTATAGTAGAGTCTGAAGTCAGGGTGTGTGGTTGCTCCAGCTCCATTCTTTTTTCTGAAGATTGTTTTGGCTATTTGGGCTTTTATGTGTTTCCATACAAATTCTAAAATTTTTTGTTCTAGTTCTGTAAAAAATGCCATTGGTAATTTGATAGGAATTGCATTAAATCTGTAGATTGCCTTGGGTAGTATGGTTATTTTAACAATATTGATTCTTCTATTCCAAGAACATGGTGTATCTTTCTATCTGTTTATGTCGTTTTCAATTTCTTTCATCAGTGTCTTATAGATTTCAGAGTACAGATCTTTTGCCTCATGTAAAAGAATGAAGTTAGAACATTCTCTAACACCATATACAAAAATAAACTCAAAATGAATTAAAGACCTAAATGTAAGACCGGTTACTATAAAACTTCTAGAGGAAAACATAGGCAGAGCACTCTTTGACATAAATCACAGCAATATTTTTTTGTTCCATCTCCTAGATTAATGGAAATAAAAACAAAAATAAAGAAATGGGACCTAATTAAACTTAAAAACTTTTGCACAGTAAAGGAAACTACAAACAAAACAAAAAGCAACCTACAGTCTGGTAGAAAATATTTGCAAAGGATGCTACCGACAAGGGATTAATTTCCCGTGTTTACAAACAGCTCATACAGCTTAATATCAAAAAAGCGAACAACTCAATCAAAAAATGAGTAGAAGACCTAAGTAGACATTTCTCCAAAGAAGACATACAGATGACAAACAGGCACATGAAAAGATGCCCAATATATCTACTTATTAGAGAAAGTAAATCAAAACTACAGCAAGGTATCACCTCACACCAGTCAGAGTGGCCATCATTAAAAACTCTAAAGATAATAAATGCTGGAGAGGGTATGGAGAAAAAGGAATCCTCCTACACAGTTGGTGGGAATGTAAATTCGTGCAGTCACTATGGAGGACAGTATGGAAGTTCCTTAAGAAACTAAAAGTAGACTACCATATGATCCTGCGATCCACTCCTGGGCATACATGCAGAGAAAACTCTAATTCAGAAAGACACATGCATCTCAATGTTCATAACAGCACTATTTACAATAGCCAAGACATGGAAGCAACTTAAACATTCATTAACAGGTGAATGGATAAAGAAGATGTGGTGTGTGTATATATATATATACACACACACACACACACACACAATGGAATATCACTCAGCCATAAAAAAAAACATGAAATAATGCCATTTGCAGCAACAGGGATAGAACTAGAGACTGTCATATTAAATGAAGTAAATCAGACAAAGACAAATATATGATATCACTTATATGTGGACTCTAAAAATAATGATACAAATGAACTTATTTACAAAACAGAAATAGAATCACAGACATATGAAACATATTTATGGTTACCAAAGTGGACAGCAGGGAGTTGGGGGGGAGATAAATTAGGAGTTTGGGAGTAGCATATACACACTACTATATATAAAATAGGTAAAACAACAGGGACCTACTGTATAGGACAGGGACCTACACTTAATATCTTGTAATAACCTACAATGGAAAGAATCTGAGAAAGAATGTATACATATATATGTGTGTATATGATTGAATCATTATGTTGTATACTTGAAACTAACACAACATTGTAAATGAACTATACTTTGATTAAGAATGCATAAAAATAGATTTTAACAACACTTGAATTACATAATAAAATAAATGTGAAAGACTGGTTTCATTTCTCTCAAGTTAAAACTAAAGGTAAATCCTTATACATGTTGACTTTTTGTTCACCTCATCCCCTTTTAGTTTTTACAGAAAAATTCACTCTGAAGTCTTCCTTTCGTTTTGGTGGTTGCTTTCTATGGGATTTTGGGAATCTCGGAGAGATAATGTCCTGAATTCCCTGACCTAAGAATATCTATTTCTAGTAGTACAAATCAAAACCATTTCTTCCTTTTTCATAATATTATCAGTAAACCCCACTATTTCTCCTACTTTTATAAACCTGTCTAAATGTCTTATTCTACTCTTAGAAAAATCCTTTATATTCTCCACATTCTTCACTCCCAATCTGTATCACACATTATATCTCAAGATAAATTTATTTTTAAAAATGTTATATATGTGTGTACATATTTAAAATATTATCCAATCATGACATCATAATTTTATGCAGTATTTATAAATATAAATTATATATCAATAAGAAATATTAAATCATATAATTTTGGGTGATCAATACATAGCATTTATTATTAACAACTAAGGACTCATATGTGTGTGTTAGAATACTCTGTATCACAATTGAAGTTACTTTTTCCTTTATATCATCAACATTAATTGATGACTCTCTATATCATCAGTTTATTCTAATTGACCATCATTACTTTATTTTGAAGACCAAATGGTCATAATCTGCACAGTGGATCATCTTTTTGTCTTTTTTCTACTACTTTTTACTGCTACTTCTTCTCACCCCAGTTATTTGTGTACTTATCTGTGGTATCTGACAATTCCAAGAGAGTTTAGTTTTCAATTAATTTTTCCAGCCTGAGACATGGAATCAGGTATTCTTACAGGAATTTTGTAAGAATTTGTAAGAATTGGTCCCTTTTAGGTCAAGTTTGCCAATAATAAAACATGTACATGTATATCAACTACCTTATTCTATTGTGTATTCATATCTACTACCCTTTGAATTTTGGTTTAGAATTATAAATTTGATTGTTAAACTCTACTAATGAAACTCTACTAATTATAAATTTGATTGTTAAACTCTACTAATGAAAGCTCCCAAGTTATGGGCTCAAGCCAAAACTCTAAAATGACACCAAGGAGAAAAACCTTTTTTAAAAAAATTTGATATCGAACCTCAGAGAATAACTTTTTTCATAACCTTTTCTTTGCCAATTTTTATATCATGTACTCACTGTCATTTTATCCCAGCAAGCAAGATTCCAGCCAGGCGTTCTCAAAATAAGTTTGAACCTGAAAACAAAACCAAACAAAAAATCGTGATTTAAAAGCACCCAATTTATAATAACACTGTAATTTAACTATCTTGAGACAGTAGCAATCACTATATTTGAGAAATATGAATTATCCTGAACATTAAAAAACCAGAGTATTTTAGCTTCTTGTAGTTTGAGTCCAATTATTTCCCTGGCTAGAATTTAGAATGATGTTTTTTCTGAAGACTAATAATTAATTTTATTATCTCCCCACTCATTTGCAGAAATCCCAGCATCCCAAAGCCAAGTTTACTTGTCAGCAAGTATATTCAAAACATATACTTTAAAGCAGAGTTAATAGCTACAAAAAAAAGCCTCCCAAAACTAATTTTTCACCAGCACAATCAATATTAAATTACATAAACTTTTAAAGTTATTTTTTTCATATAACCTGTTTCTTTTAGAATTTCTCCAATGATATGATCTGTCAATGCAGTTCTCTAAATTTTACCATCTACCACCACCTACCCCAACATACACTTCTAAAACTTCTATCCTCAGTCAAATTTTCTGTGTTGTGAAGTCTCTATCCTATTTAAAGTTCATGGAGTTCACTTCTATTTTTCTTTCAGAACAGAATCCTTTGTAAAAGTGCCAGGACATTTTCTTGCTGCCCTCTTGGATCTCCGCTTTACTTCAACTTTCACAGTCAGAGGGATACTGGCCTTGAACCTATGAAGCAGAAACAGTTTATAATCCTTGGGCTTATAAAGCACCTTTCTAATGTGATTAAAACCACTACCTTTCCAGACACACCTGGTTTATCACCATGATGTATTTAGTGACAGTGAGATCTTCCAGACATCATAGTTTTTACACCATGCATTATCATCCTGTATCCCTCAGATCTAGAAAGAGGAGTAGAAGTCTTTTTCTCATTTTGTCTTCCCATGCTGTTTACACTACTGGAAGAGCTCCCACTTCAGCTGGAATAGCAATTTCCTATTTACAGCAGATTCTAGGATTGCCTGGGAGAAATTTGCACAATGAAAACCATTATTCTTTTATATCCTATAATAATTTAGATTGGTGTTGTATAGAAATTATAAGTTATTTTGAAAAATGTTCATCTTGACAATAATGACTCTTCTTTCAAAAATACGGTATATATTTTCCATTCATTTGGGTCTTTTATATATCTTTTGGTAAAGTTTTATAGTTCTTACTGTTGCTGTCAGGTCTTTTTCATATAACACTTTTAACTTAAGCTTATTTTTACATTTAAGTGTATTATAAAATTGATCAATGTAAATAGGTTATCTTTTTATTCCAAATACTAATTAATTATTGCTACTATAGAGAAATAAATAGGAAGTTTACTCGTTTTTATGTTGTTTTTTGGTACAATCTCCTTGGTGTACTTTTTCCCAATTATAGTATTATGTTTATTGCGTCTTTGGATTATCTAGGTGGAAGAGTTATTATTTATGAATAATGATAGTTTCATTTCTTAATTTCCAATATTTATATATATTTAATTTATTTGTGTATGTTGCATTGACAATGACTGTAGTACAAGGCTGAATAACTGTGATAGTGAGCTCTGAGTTTCTAGTAAATGACATTTATAGAGTCAAGGCATATCCCTCCAATTCTTTGTTTATTAAGAGATTTCTTATGAAGAAATGCTGTGTAATCTTGTATTTTTTTTTACTATGTGTGTGTATATATTTATATATATATATATATTTCTTTTTTAATTCCTAGATGTATAGATGTGCATAAATATATTTTCAGAGTCAGGAAAAAAAGCTGATCCTGGTTGATTAAGCAAAACGAGATTTTATTAAAAGGATATTTAAATTCAGCAAGTTCACAGGATAAGTAGAGAAAGGTTGCAGGATGCAAGATCAATATACAAAAGTAATTGTATTTCCACACACAAGCAGTGAACAATACAAAAATGAAATTAAGACTACAATTCCATTTGCAATTGCATGAAAAAGAATATAGCACTTAGAAAACATTCAACAAAAAAAAGTGCAAGAAAATTACAAAACTTTGATGCAGAAAATAAAGGAAGATCTAAATAGGTGGAGAGACATTCCATGTTCATGGTTTGGAAATCTCAATGTACTAAAGGTAGTAATTCCCTTAAAACTGATGTATAGATTAGAACAGTTCCTATGAAAATTCTAGCAGGGTTTTTGAAAAAAAATTGGCACCAGATTCTACAACTTATATGGAAATGCAAAGCACCTAATAACCAAAACAATTTTGAAAACGAACAAGTTTTCTGATTCTGCATGTAAGAAGTTGAAAGTCGCCACTTACTCTTTAACAAGTAAACAGCTGAACATATTGAAAAATCAAAAACACTTCCTGGATCCATAAGAGAAGAGAAGACACAAGGCACTGCTGTCCCCATAATTAGAGAGACAGACAAGGGAATGCAGGGAGTCATGGCTTGCTGGCTAGAGGCCTATTGATTTTATTGATCTTTTCAAAGAACCAGCTTTTGGTTTCACTGATTTTCTCTCTTGATTTCCTATTTTCAATTCCTGTGATCTGCTATAATATTTATTATTTCTATTCTCCTGCTTGCTTTGCATTTAACTTCCTCTTCTTTATTTTAGTTTCCTAAGGTAGAACTTTGGATTATTAATTTTTGAATTTTCTTCTTTTCTAATATATGCATTCAATGCCACATATTTCTCTCTAAGCACTGCTATCTCTGTATACCACAAATTTTGATAACTTGTGTTTTCAAATATTTAGTTCAAAATATTTTCAAATTTCTTTTTATATTTCTTCTTTGACCCATGTATTAATTGGAAGTATATTGTTGGATCTCCATATATTTTGGGATTTTCTAATTATCTGTTATTGATTTCTAGTTTAATCCTATTGTGATCTGAGAACAGACATTGTATGATTTCAATTTTTTAAAATTGGTTAAGGTGTTTTCTGTGGCCCAGAATGTGCTCTATTTTGGTGAATGTTTCATGTTAGCTTGAGATGAATGTGTATTCTGTTGTTGGATGAAGTAGTCTGCAGAGGGCAATGATATCCAGTTGATGGATGGTGAGTTCAAGTGTCCTTACTGATTTTCTGCCTGTTGGATATGTGCATTTGTGATCAAGGGGTGTTTAACTTTCTAACTATAATCATGGGCTCATCTATTCTCTTTGCAATTCTATTTTTTTTTCCTTCACATAGTTTATCCCTTTGTTATTAAGCACATGTACAGTAAAGATTAAGGCTTGATCTCCTGTATATATTTATACCAGCTCCATTTGATAATGGAATGCTGCTATACACATTCAACTTTATGGCTTGGTGGATCAGATAACACCCACTTCATGACAGCAGCTCAGGTTGCATAGTAACTTGGTGGCCCATGGTTCCGTATTTAATCTCTACTAAGGCTCAGTAGAAAGCTAAAATCTGTTTCTCAAAGGGAGAGTAGTTATCCACAGAGTATGGTAGGGCTTTGCTACAAAATTATAAGGGTCTGTATTGTGATACACCTATACGGGCTTGCCAAAGTTTCCAAATTTTGTCATCAATGTCATGGACCAGTGTGTTACCTTGTGGAAGAAAAAAGCGATCAATGTCTCTATGAGGTAGAGCAGTGAAGGTATATTGCTTCTTTTGCCAGCCAAAAGCAAACTGTATCTGGTGAGCCTTATTGACAGGGATGGAGAAAAAGGCATTTGCCAGACCTGCATACCAGGTACCAGGGGATATGTTAATTTGCTCAAGCAATGAAACCACATCTAGTTCAAGAGCTGTAATCAGAATAACCACATCTGGGTAAGCTTATAATAATCCACTGTTTTATGCAAGTTGCATCAGTTTTCTGCACAGGTCAAATTGGTGAGTTGAATGAGGATGTGATGAAAATCAGCACACTGCATCTTTCAGGTCCCTCATGGTAGGCACTAATCTTTGCAATCACTCTAGGAATGTTGTATTGCCTTTTATTTACTATTTTTCTAGTAAATGAACAGTAGAGAAAGTTCTAGTAACTTCCAATTGCCTCTTCCCATTATAATAGTCCTACTTAACAGGTCAGGCAACCAATGCTTGGATTCTGCCAGTTGCTGAGTATAGCTATTCAAATTATTCATTCCCAAACTGGGAAAATTAACTCCAGGATGGGTTCAGTGACCTACTGAGCTCACTGTGAGACTGACCGGAGGTAAAACCTCATTGATCACCTGACCTCCATAAGCCCTTACTCTGACTGGTGGACCACAGGGACATTTTGGGTCTCCTGAAATGTGTCAGTTCAAAGCCAGTGTCTAGTTGTCCCTAAAAGATCTGATTAATTTATTTACCCCAATGCACAGTTAGCCTGGTAAAAGGCTATAGAGCACTTTGGGGAAGACTGTAAGAAAGAGTAACAGTATAAAAAACTTCGACTGTATACCAGGATCCTTCCTTAAAGGAACTCAGCCTCCCCTTCTTTCAAGGGGTTCTGGGTCTGTAAACTGAAATCTGGGAATTGATTGAGGGGACATTTCTGTTTTGATAATTCAGGTAAATCTCATGTTCACTTGACCTAAAATATTTCTATTTATATAGATCATGTAAGAAGTTAGTAATCTTTCTATATATTTCACTTTTAGGAACACCATGATCAACTAGCCAAAACCATAGTTCTGGGTGTCAGACTAATCTGATTGATATTTTGATTCTGTTGTCCACTGTGGTAAGCACAAGCACCTTGTCTTTGGTGGTTGACTGCAGTCACTTAGTCCCTGCCCCCTTGGGATTCAATTACTCTTCTTGCATCTAGGTTTCCCAGTTCAGTGGCCACAGTTGTCACTGTAAGGTCTGGCCTACAAAGAAGAGTGATCACGGAACTCTTCAGTGGTGCTGGAGTTCCACTCATAAATTTATTTTCACAGTCATGGTGAAAGGTATTTGTTCTGGATCTTCCCAGGTTAGATGAGTAGGTCTTAAATGACAAATGCACTCTAATGTTTCAATTTCCATAAGCCTTTGAATCCCTTCATCTACATTAAATTGTGGGAGGTTGGGCATTTCCATGTCACTCACAGTGGGTCACCTTTTGATCCAAGTTTCAACTAACCAATCAAGCAAACTGTTAGAGACTTTTCTAACTCCCTTTCCAAATGCAGAATCTCTGCTTAGTGGACACATATCAAAAAATTCAGCCAGATGCATCTTTATGTTCCTCCCACCATTATCCCACATACCTAATAAACCCATTCCCAGCATATGCCCAGATTTCTATCCGTATAAACTTGAAATTCAAGTAGTTCTTTTGGAGTGTAGCATAATTCCTCATGGATCATACCTTGTTCCTCAACTTTAGGGGCCTGCTCTGACTTGAATGGAGTTATAGGTCCAGAAATAAAGAGAAGTGGTGAGGGTGGGTCCCGAGAAGAATCAGCATTGTCTTGCAAGGCAACAGCCTCAGGGAGCCTTTATAGTTTCTGCAGGCAATGCAGGGTTAATCTTCTCTGAGGGGAGCAGGGGAGCTACCTCCACTGGGGATGGAGAGTCTACTTGTCCTAGGGCTAGAGAGGCTAGTAGAAATACTGGCAAAGGATTATCAGAATTTAGGGGCTCAATGTCTGCAACTTTATCAGGATTTTTCCACATGTCTCCATTACAGCTTTCAGGATTCCATTTTTTTTCCAACCATTGCCCGCACTTTAGCAGTAGACACCCTGTGAGGCTGTGAATTCAATTTGCATTGTAATTCCACCACAGACAGGATGAGATTCTGGGTTTGGTTTTCATTCATGTCAGCCCTGTGGCTCCAGGAAATAAGGTCTCTTTCAGGGCAGGTATTTTTATACCACATCATTTATTTCTAGAAACATTCTATGCTCTTAGTATTACTTGATATTTTACTTCACAGTTGTTCCTTATATACCTTTGACATGTTGTTATCTGACTCCTTGTGACTCTTTTTTCTCCTCAGAGTTCTTTGCTTGACCCTTTACTCTTTTTATTTAACCATTTTTCTTAAATGGGGTTGAGATGAAGTATTGGTATCTCTAAATAAGTACCTAAGAGGCCTTCTGGAGGCTATTTGTAATTTGCTTTAGAACATGGACTTTTTATTTTTCTTTTTTATCTGAAAAGTGACTCAATAACTAGAATGTCAGCACTTTCCAAATCCATAGAACTGGCTTAGCCCAGGATTTCATGTTATCAACAATACCCGCTATATTTTATGGGTAATACAGCTAGGGCTTCTGATATTAGGGAAGAGAAATATATTCACAGTTCAGGTCTTTTGCAAATGTGGCATACAGTAAAGGGGAATTGTGTGTGTGTGTGTGTGTGTGTGTAATTGTGTGTGTTGCTATGTATACTGCAAATGTTATACCTGTTCTCAATGGGAATGACACAGTATGTTCTGCCCAAATAAGCCCATGACTAATCTCCTCCCTTATAGGAATATTTCTTCTCACTGTCTCTCACTCTCTCTAGCTCATTGCCGTATGTCTTTGATTTTGTCACATGTGTATCCAGCACATTTTCTTTTGATTTCTTCCAATGAAAATTATGAATCTAAATCTATTTTAAAATACTTACCAAATAGTCTCTTATGTTTTATTTATTTAATTCATAAAATGTTTGGTATCGAAACTAACTGGTTTTCAAGAATAAAAACCAATATGGTTTCTCTTTTATTACATTCTACATTTGAAGTTTATAGACAGTGTTAAGACATATTTTCTATTTTCTGAAATGATTATTTTACTCCATTGACTCAAACTCACAGAGAATTTTCCATTGACGCTTCTAAGTAATTTACTAAAATTTATACTAGATAATTTAGATAATAATACTTCTATTAGAATATTAAGATAGAGGACTGAGATAGGAATTTCTCATAGTACTATATCTGATAAGACTGAAAGTGACTGACACATTGCTTTTCATGAAAATTGATAATATATGTTTAATTTGAGTCAAATGTGTGTTCCAACACAGCATTAAATATACAGGATTTTCATCTATGCCTTTGCAGAGTCACAAGTATAATAAAAATATGCCTACTCTTAAGACTAAAATGTTTATTTGCACTGACCAAGCCCCTCCTTTCTTGAATTAAGTTACTCAGGAAATAAAATAAATAAAGGGCAACCTGACATATATGCATTCTATGTGAAAATATTATTATATTAATTTTGTTTCCTGTGCAGTGACTGTTTATTGTAAGTGTAAACCAGCCCTACAGACTAGAATATTTCTTTACACAGGTTGATATATATTCTTACCAACGTTCCCTTGACAATGGCAGATTAAGTGTTTGCAATCCAAGTCGTCCAACACTATTACGTGAGAATCTTTACTTTAGTATCTCCTTTGTTCATCTTGCCATGGTTTCTTAAGATACTATAATTCTCAGTTTGCGGGTTATTTTTATTGAGGGGAAAAGGTCAACAAGCTGTACCTAAATGCTCTCATTTGCTTCTGTTCCATGTTCATATATTTCTAGAAATATGTACATTATGGTCTGTTATTTTCCATTGAAATTTGAATAAGAAGATTTAATTTGCATCAATGAAATTTAGATTGAACAGTAAGAAAGTTTTACAAGTTATGATATGGAATCATACTACAAAGAAAAGAGGCCCGCGTACCACAAAAAAAAAAAAAAAAATATTTAGTCACTTCACTTTCTACAACAGAAAGTAATATCTTTTTTATTCCTCTTGAAAAAAAATTTAAAAAAGATTATAACCTATGCTTTAAGATTATAACAATCGTTAAAATTCTTAAAAATCAAACCTGGCAATAATTTTCCATTATTTCAATATAATTTATCACATTTTTTACATTTTAAAAGAAAAATGTTAATAAAAGTGTAAAAACTTTATCTCTTTGGGTGTTGGTGTAGAAAGACTATTATGTTTTTTCAACTATATGCCTGATTATTAGATCTTTTATTTCTTAAATTTTGACAAAAAATTTGAGTTCCCCCTTATGCCTAACTGATCTATTTTTATATTTTTTAATGTTTCTTTATATTTAAGAGATATTTTATAGGCATATTTTATCACATTTTGAAATTAAGGATCCCAAATAAATATTTGTAGCTATCTCAACTCTTCTTAATGTTTTCTTTCTCAAAATATGCCCTGGTGACTTAATAAATATTTTATGGGACTTATAGAACATGATGTAATGTTCTGGGGATAACAAAGAATTAAATACAAATTTGGACTTAGGATATAAAAATAATTTTCTTAAATTTTAAAATGTTTTAAATTTTAAATTTCCATAGTACTAGTACTAGTCAAAATTTAGTAATGCCCAAAGAACGTTGTCAAATTAGCTGAAATGATTTTTGATAATATCTATGTGTTTATGTATACATGTATCCATTTCTCTCTCTTCCCCCTACCTCCCTGCCTCTCTCCCTCTCTCTCTCTCTGTCTCTCTCATTCTCATCTATCTTTGGCCACATTTTCCTCACTACATTTTTTTCTCTCTTCACAAATCTAATAGTTCAAATTGACATGACGTGTATTCAAGGAAAACTTGTCACTCATTAGTAGAATAATGACAGAATTCAATTTTAGAAGAAAAAATAATTAGTAAAAATATTTCTATCTGAACATATGGCAAAAATGAGATGGCGTCAAAGTGGAGCTAAATTAGTTTAATGTTATCTAACAAATCACTCAGTGTTGGTAATAAAAGCAGAAAGTAATTATACTATACTATCATAGTCAACTAAGGTATAGAAGGCAAAGATATTACTGTGTATTGCATAGAAAAATTGTAGTATTTTATACAGTCTAGTGTAGTGTATTAAGATAACATAATTGTAAGCTCCTTTATCTTACTTGAGCCCATCAATGATCTTTTAAAGTTTTTAGTATGGAATTTTTCAAATGTACACAAAAGTAGGAAGTATATTCTAATAAACCTGCAAATAACTAACATCTACGTGCTAGAATTATCTATATTTTTAATTGTAATTTTAGTCTATTTCCTTCTTTTATCTTCCATTTTAATTAAAATACACAATTGTAGCATATACTTAAAATACAAATTAATTAAAATTTTTCCTGTTTGAAAAAGCTAAGTTACATGGAACTCATTATGGAGAACTCGTATCAGAGTTCTCCATGTGTTGAGATATACTCTGAATACATAATTTATGGTCAAATAAAATAAACTTAACAATTCTTCAATAATTCAAATCAAGTATTAAATCTATATTTAAGTTGGACAAGTATTCCCTTGGCATTTGGTTAAATGCCTAAACCATGATGATTCAATAATGGTGAGCAGTATACTTAAATTAGTTCAATTTGAAGACAGTATAGCAGTCACTATACTGCAATTAAATTTGTTTAGAAAATTAACTTGAAATAAATGGACCATTTTCTGGAAAGGATGTGTTTTATTTAGTTTGATAACTGTAAATGTTTGTTTAAAAAAAACTGATTGAAAGAAAAGTCATTAATTAATGCATTTTGCCATATTAGAAATAAAAAATTCAAGAGAAAGAATGCCCATTATCCATGCCCTTTCCTTTCACACACGGATGAATCTCTTTACCCTGGAGTTAGAAGTCTCTTCTTTGAAGTATTTCTACATTCTGCCAAGCCCTTTGCTCTGTTTTCAAAGTATACACAGTTTTTTTATTCTGCAGTGTCATTTAGCCATTTTGAAATAAACATAAAAACTTGAATTCATACAGTGCCTATCAGGCACAAACCCCATGGCATGCCATAGATATTAATTAATTGAATCTCATGAGCCATATGGTGATATACACTAATTCAAGAGCACAGCTACTGTCTTTTAGTGACTCCTAGGAAATCTAGGCCCTTGACTGTATTCTTTAGATTTTACTGGGTTTCAACTGGCAGACAGGCTAACCTAATGACATAAAACAAACCAGAATTTGTGGGGTTTTTTTTTTTCTCCTAAATTTACATTAATGGTATAAAAAGCTTTGACTTCCATAAAGGGTGCTCATTGTCTTATGGATTTTTTTTTCAATACTATTGCCAGGTTTAAATCATTCATCTTATGTTTTATATAGCTTCTTGATATGAAGAAATGTCATTTCAAAGTTAGTTAGCAAAATCTTCCGTATTATTCTATACCACAAAAATTAAAATAAGATATATTTTCCAAATATAAATGACTGTATTTGGTAATTTTATAATGTTACAGATAAACAATAAATCCCCTCTTGCCTTAATGACTCATGCATATGTCAGCATAGAATATTTAGCAAACCTTTATTCTCCATGTTCCAAAAGATTTGAATTAGAGAGGTTTTGCTTTAAGTTACAGTTGTGAAGATAGAAAAATCCTAATTCATCCCCATTTGTGAAATAACTTTTTTGTTTGTTTGCATGATCATTGGTTGTTTATTCCCCCTTAGATGTGCTTTAAAAGCAAAAACAAAACAGAAATGATTTTTTTTTTTTAAGTTATGACTATTTGAGAGTCTGGAGTGACATACCATCTCCTAAGCCAGAGGTGGTTACATGGTGAGAACTGCCTATCTTTTTACCTTTTCTATATTTCCCTTCAATAAACCTAATTTTCCATGATAGATTATAATTGCTAAAAATTAATGAACAATGTGTCTGGCATTTTGCTGAAATCTTTATACATCATCTTATTTAATTTTCACAGTGATCCTATAAGGTAGGATAAGTTTATAAATTACGAATCTAGAAGACAAGGAAGTAAAGCACTTTACCTATGATCACATAACAGTCAGATAGACATAGGTAGATAGATAGACTGATAGATAGACAATAGAATAATAGACTCTTAAGTCTTTGTTGTTTTTGTTTTCTGTTTGTTTTTGTTTTCACCACCCTGGCATTGCAGGACATCCACCAACTCTAGTCCTGACTACTATAAGTTAGAAGGGCTTCCCCAGTCACTCTGAAGACAAAACCTTCTTGGCCTCATTAGATTCCAAAAACTTCCCCCAGGAGCAAGACCAACTCACTAAGAATTGTTGCCTCTGGAAAAGAATTCAAAACATTCTGAGGCTCTTATTTCTGTCTTCTATCCTCAATTTGCCCTTTTTAGGGTTTGAGTGGTATTTTAGTAATTAAAACAAAAATAATAACTAATCCTGAACTAAGTCAAGGGTTTCTTCCTTAATTCTCCAAGGCAGAGGTATCTGCTCCTTCCTTTGGGATCCACACTGTGTCATTCACTGCTCTCATACCACTTCCCAAGCTGACAACAATTCACCTGTTTGCATTTATGTTTCCTCCATTAGAACAAAATCAAATTCATTCACTTTCACTTTTTTTTTCCCCTAAGAGCTGAAAATATTTGGGAATGATCTCAACCTCTTTTTGAAAACATCTTTACTATGGTATAATTGAAATACAAATGATATAATAAACGGTACACTTTGATATATTTGGCATGTGTATACATTCAGGGAATTGTTACAATCAAGATAGTGAACAAATTCATTAGACCAAGTTTTCTCAGTTATTCCACCTGCCCCTCTACACCCCACTCATTCCAAGGCAACAACAACCGGTCTACTTCTTGTCACTATATATTGGTTTGCACTTTCCAGAAATATTGAGTTGGCCAAAAAGTTCATTCAGGTTTTTCATAAGATGTTATGGAACAACCCAAATGAACTTTTTGGCCCACCCAGTATATGCAAAAGAAACTATACTATACATAATCTTTTGGTCTGCATTATTTCTTTCAGCATAATTATTTTGAGGTTCATCCCTGTTGTTTTATATATCACTAGCTCATTCTTTTTATTTTTAATTTAAATTAAATTTTTTTATTGAAGTGTAGTTGATCTACAATATTATATTAGTTTCAGGTGTACAACACATTATTTTGATATTTTTATATATTATACTCCATACCAATTTATTTAGCTCATTATTTTTAAATGATGACTTGCATTCTATTGTATGGATATAGTATATTTTGCTTATTCATTCTCTGTTCAATGAATATTTGGATTGTTTCCCCATTTTGGCTAGCAACCTTATATCCTGCAACCTTGCTAATTTGGGAAGTCAGCTTTAAATCATGCTGTTTGCTTTGAAGATAATCTGTTATTTTGCTGCTTTTAATATTTTTCTTTATTTTTGTTTCTTTCATATTGTGCTAAATATATATTATATATTGTTTGACTTAGACATGCATGAAAGTTTAATGTAGTGGAAAGAGCTCAAGCTTCTCCTCTGAAAATATGGAAATGGTCAGGTTTATAAAAACACCACAATATTTCCCCCCTTTTAGTTTCTCTACCAGTAACATCAATGTTCCTCTTTTTTTAATGCCATAATAAAGATATGATTAATCCTCAAATATTGTAATAATCTGAATATAAAACAATCATTAGGTCAGAATTATTAGACTAGAAGATCCTTAGGGCAAGGTCTCTTTGTTTTGTTTTTCATATATTGCATTCAACAGTTTTCCCTACCTATTAATCAGACAATACAGTGTTAAATAAATCCATTTATAAATAACAAAATATCATTGTGTATGTGAGCTAAAAAAATAGATTTACCTTACATATTAGGAATATATGAATATACTATTAGCTATATGCAGAGAGCTATTCATATTTTTCCTGTAATATAAGCAATAAATCCTCATCATTTGTGGTCTTCGAAATGTATTTGATGATGTGGGCATTTGGAGGGACCTGATGTTGTTTAGTTTTTATTGGTTTACATTGAAATTACTCTTTTATTAAAATTTAATATTATATATGCCCTTGGATTTTACAGAACAGTATTGGAAGATAGAGGATATGTTATATAAAACAATGAGAATGGGAACATTTTCCAGGCTTGGCATTGCTTTCTCATGATTTCTTATCAACAAAGGTATTCTGCTTTAATCAAGGAGTAATCTCACGTAAACTCATAGCAATATATTTCAAGTCTAGGGACCTCTGGTGTCCTCCTCTCACAATGCATAATAGAATTCCTTGTTTTCGCAAAGCCATGTCAGACTGTGGCTACATGAGAGTGATTATTTAATATTACCTTATATTATCTTTAATTTTATCTGTTTCATCCATTTTATAACATATAACAATTTTTTGACATTTTAAAGATTAATAATTAGTAGTTGAATTGAGACAAGCTGAACAGCATTTTGTCTGATTCATTCCTGTATTCAACATATTTTTAATGAAAACGAACTGAATATTCTAAATGATGTGAAAGTGGGGTTGGGATGAGAACACAGGGACTTGTTTTATAAGTCCTATAATACTTTCTTTTTTCCTGGTTTTAAAAAGGTTCAGAGGTCTTTCTGCCAGCCAGTAGATTGTTTGTTCCCAGTAACTTAATCAGCGTGCAAATATTGGCAAGGTTGATTCTGGCTAGAACATCAAAGGAGTATTGGAGTAAAAATCACAAAGCTTTAATGTTATATTTCTTTTGCTTTCCTATAACAGTTTAGTTATAGATAATATTTCCAAACTGTATTAAAATTAGATAATTACACACGTATAAGTAAACTTAGATTGCTGAAAGATAGTTTTATTTGAACTTTAATGACAGAAACAAATGCATTTTCCATTGAAAACTGACTTTAGTTATATTAAGTATTATATAACTTAGAAGTTAAATTTAGTAGTGGCAGGCAATATAGAAAACTATATCTGTAATGTACAACTTTTATTCAGAATAGACATTTGTTTAGAATTATGTTGTTGTTTTTTACCCCCTGCTAAAACTGAATATTAACTTCTGAAATGGTTTCTTTTTGTTTTTTTAACTGTTTATAAGAATGCCCCTTGTCTTTTTGTTTCTTTCTTTGAAAGCAAAATATTTACATGTTCTCAATAATCATAGTTTAATGTTTTACTCTAAATGAAATTTAATATACTGACACCTTATTGATTTCCCACAAGGGCTTTTATAAACTTTTTTATATTACATATTTTGATAAAATGTCTTACGAATTTGTATTTATTTCCCATCAGATGCTAATTGTTATCAAAAAGTGTTCTATGGAGAAGAGTAAAATCTGATTAACTTATTCAATAACAGGCAGAAATTTTCCACTCTTTTACCTTGGTAGTAGTCTCTCCTTCATGTAATTGCAGTATTTTTAATGAGAGTAAGCAGTCAACAAAAACCTCAGAAACTAATTTTATTTAATGATCTTAGAAAAAAATATGTTTTCAAATTTCTAGTTATAGTTTCACTCAGAGTTAAAACAGTCCTTTTGGGCTTCCTTGGTGGCGCAGTGGTTGAGGGTCTGCCTGCCGATGCGGGGGACGCGGGTTCGTGCCCGGTCAGGGAGGATCCCACATGCCG
Source organism: Delphinus delphis (assembly GCF_949987515.2). Classification (NCBI taxonomy): domain Eukaryota; kingdom Metazoa; phylum Chordata; class Mammalia; order Artiodactyla; family Delphinidae; genus Delphinus; species Delphinus delphis. Next base: position 58,559,520 of record NC_082693.1, on the reverse strand, counting down.
CGGAGCGGCTGGGCCTGTGAGCCATGGCCGCTGGGCCTGCGTGTCCGGAGCCTGTGCTCCGCAGCGGGAGGGGCCGCAGCGGTGAGAGGCCCGTGTACCACAAAAAAAAAAAAAAAAAAAAAAAAAAAAAAAACCAGTCCTTTTGATTGATATTCAATTCAATTAACAAACTTTTTTGAGTCTCCACCATGTATCAACTGTTTTATATGTTAGAAAGACAGGGAGAACAATAAATGAATTGTTGACTATATTTTCATACTAAAACATTCTCCTTATACATATAGTAAGTAAAAATTAAATTTTTTATACTGTTTTTTTAATGATGTCATTTTCCTGAAAGCAAGATTCATAATTATTTCACAGCAGTACCCTGCTTCTTGTTTATCTCTGCAACCTTCCAGGTTATATTTCTACAAAGTCAGTAGCTTCTTTTCATGTTGGAGTTTTCTGAGGGGTAACTTGATAGATTCAGTGGAATGTTGCATTAGCTAGCAAGGTGTAAAATAGGGTCTATCAGAGGCCAAGTGAAAACAAAATGTCATAGATAATGGCTTCAATGGATGCATCTTTAATTCTTTATTGAGATTAGAAAGTCCAGCATTTACATCTTTAAACCATGGTTCAAGTGATCGCAATCGTTGCTTCTCCAGTGGGCTTCACTTCAACCCTCTAGAATATGTAAGTCATGAAATGGTATTGATTAGACAGTGAGATCCTCATTAACAGGGTGTAATTGAACGTGAATTAATTACAATAATCATCTCTTCTCCTCAGGCTTTAAAAACAAATATTTAATTCCTAAGCAATAGTCATTTAGCAATCATTAATCCACTTAGCCAATTTACTATGATATGGCTATTTTAAGGTAGGCTTTAAAGAGTTGGAAATTCCCTTGCCAAAATTTTATTAGCCAAAAATTATTGTTGTAGGTTCATATGTACTAATTTAAATGCCTTAGATAATGATCTGGAATTTCAGTGGTTTGAAAGGCTGTTAAACTGGTGATAATTGAATTATGTTGATTTTCTCATTTCTGGTACCTAGTCTTAAAAAAAAAAAACAACTTTCTAATCTTTTATCTCCTTCCATGGGCATTCAAGTTTCTGAAAAAAGAAAACCATTAGGCTATTAGGCCAATCTCCATATCAAACAGAGGGATTCACTTTCCCCAAAACAGATCCAGATGTGTGAATACCTGTGGGCTCCCATCACAGGGAGGTCTTGAATAGAGAAAGAGTCTCATGGAATTATTAAGGAATAACATATGAGAAAAGAAGTCAGAATATTTAATAAAAAGCAGGTAGTTCTTTGTGGATTGAATTACGTGAGTGGACCCTGTTATGGCTTGAATCACAATCCTCAAAAGATATGTTGTTTTAACCCCTAATACCTCAGGATGTGTTGTTATTTGGAAATAGGGTCACTGCAGATGTAATTAGTTAAGATGAGGTTATACTGAGCTAGGGTGGCTCCTTACTTCAACATGACTGGTGTAAGAAGAGGGAAGATGATGTGAAGACAGACACACTGGAAGAATGCCCTGTGAATGTGGAGGCAGAAATTGAGTGATGCACCTACAAGCCAAAGAACACTGGGGCAACCAGAAGCTGGAGAGGCAAGGAAAGATCTCTAATGGCCTTAGAGGGAGCATAGCCCTATCAACAGCTTAATTTTGGACTTCTGGCCTCCCGAAGTGTGTGATAATAAATTTCCATGGTTTTAAATCACCCAGTTAGTACTACTTTATTACAACAGCCCTAGGAAACTAATACAGAACCTGTGTAGATTCTATTTCAGAGATACTTCTTTGCCCCAGTATGGTGTTGGAGTCATTAGTACTTTTAGTTTTTATCCGTGGAATTGTTTGCCTCAGGCATTCTATCCACTTCTCCAGCAGAAGTCTTCCTTTAATGAGCCAGTGGGGTGCAGCATGATTCACTGCCCTGACTTCTGAATTTCCACCTATACTACCCCTGTATATGTAAAATGTTTTCACTGTCAATCATGCCACATCCTGATCCTTATTTCTTCTTTCTCTTATGCTTCATGGGCATCCCAGTCATGCAACCTCATCACACTAACCTTACTATAGACTCAGACATTTCATGTTCCTCCTTCAACAGAACAGTGTGCTTTTCTTCACAGCTTAAAAAATGTGTTCTTACACACAATTTACCAGAAAATAAACTCAATCAAAATTGATGATTAGTAGACCTTCGATTCATTCCTGACATCCCAAGTTGCACATGGCCTTAGCATATAATAAACTCAATTTAAATTCAAAATAAGCATTAATTAGTCCTGCTCTAGTCACCTAGAAAATAGAATAAAACCATTTATGTTTTAGTAGTGCCCACTTCAAGATCTCATAAAGAACCTCTTTTGGATCCTATTAGATGAGTAGCCTCATGATGTAAGTGAATGGTATTCTAATCTCTCACGAGGCCTTTAAAATTAATTGAATATATTTATGATCCAAATCATGCTGCCTTCCATTATAAGCAAAACATGACTTCTTCATTCAAGGAAATGTCAGAGAGATGAGGGCAAATAAAAACATAATTAAATACAAAGCAGAATGCAATGATAACTCAGGAACAAGTAAAACATAAAGCAACAGGCTCTTGGGTAACAGAGGGAGAAGGTACAGATGAAGATGGATCCTGGCCTTGAAGGAAAGATCAGATTTTGACAGAGACAGTTACGTATAATTTTACATACAGAGCAGAGCATGAGCAAAGTCACAGGAACGTGAAATAGAAATAATAATGTAAATTGCTAAATTTCTTTCATCCTTTCTAAAACAGAATTCTATGTTAAATAAGTGTCTAATTTAATCTTCATAAAAGTCCTATAAATAGGTCTGTTACTTTCTCTGTGAACATGATGCAACTGAAGCCAAATAATTTGCTGAATTTTATGTGAACACATTTTTAGAGTACAGAAAGAGGACTGGTTTGACTAGATTTCTGATTGTGGAAGAAAGAAACAAAAAAGTCAAAAATAAAATACTGTAAAAAGGTAGGGTGTAAGTTTTGTTATGAAGACAAAGATTTAACCTGATAAGTAACTGAACAAGTAATTGAATTGAATTCAATTAAAATCATTGAATGTTTTGTACATGGCTATGACAAGATTCAAGTTCTGCTTGGAAAATATTAATCTGGTATCTGCGGTTTAGGTTAAAGAAAGTAAAAGTTTAAGATTAGATGATCAGTTAGAACACTGTATATCTCTTTTTCTCTTTCCACTGTCACTGCCTTAGGACAGACCCTTATCTTTATCTCTGTGGACTACAGAAATAGTCTCAGAACTAGTTTCTGTAGCTCCAGTTTCCTTTCTTCAATGTATAATCCTCATTGTCACCCATGAATTTTGTCAAACATGCATACCATTATTTAACTCCTGTGTTTTAATTTTTTTTAATGGCTTCTCATTACATTCAGAAAAAAAAGAGATAATCTTTAGTATGACTTTAAGGCTCTTTATAATTTAAACAGTTTTCCAGCCCTTCTCCTCACCTGCCTCCAATCTTTACCCTCCATACCATCTCTCTATTTAAGCACACCAATTAATGTTTCCAAATTTAGAACTTCCTGAGTCACAACACTTTATGTGCTCCATAAATCTATAATGTTCTCTCCCAAATTCTTTATCTGATAAAAGTTATCCATTCCTAGAGACCACCTTAGTTTCATTGTAGCCCCAGTTCAGGGAGACATTCCATTCTCTAAGCTTTCATTTAGCATGTATACCTTCCACTATTATGACATTTGTCACATTTTATTTGAGTCATATGTTTATATGCCTGTCTTCCACAGTTGGTAAAAACCCAAAAACAAGGCACCCACTCTATGCTGATAATTAAATTTTGGAAAAATTTCCCTATCAATAAAAATGGTCTGCTCAGCTTGTATTATATGTTAGCCAGGAACAAAAGAAGCAAAACTTCCACTCCCCTGTTCATTTCAAGAGAGGATGACACTTCAGGTCATGTATACTGATCAGCCAGATACTCATTGATAGTCCATTTAGGCAAAGTCCACATAGCATCAAAGCAATTAGTCACCGATTTAAAGAAAATAATTGAGAATAATGACGTTTTTATTATAGAATTAATTCAACCATGATGACATTCATAGTGTCAAATCCTTCTGATTTCTTTAACAATATTTAGGGCAGATCCTGCAGGAACTTAGTTCAAGAAGGGGTGAAGCAAAATAGAGAAGGTAATTTGTCAAGAAGAAAGCAAGAGTAACAATTAATTTTACTTACAGAGTGCTCTTGTAGAATGAAGGTGCATGTTGGAGTTTTATTAAACAAAACATTTCTTTGAAGTTGGCATCCTGAGGTTCCACACTGAAATTCTTCCTTATTTTTAAACAGATGGAGAAATCATGTCCCCCCCCACACACACACCCCTCAGTTATTTAAAATTATATAAACTATATTAAAATTTAAGAATTCATGAAAGAGATGCTACCAAATGATAACAAAACCCAGGATTTGTTTATTAAATGATGGATTTGACAATTGAGGTTATTATATATGCACAAAATTATCTGAGGTTATTATATATGCACAAAATCATCTAAGACATTTATTCTAAGCTTATTTGTTATAGATGGACAATTGATTTTTATCAGGTTCAGCCTGATAATACTTTTAAATAAGAGAGCTCCTGTAATTTTTATTAAAAATGGTAGTATTCACAGCTTCTACTCACTGAATACACAATAGTTTAAGAAAAATATATATTGGTCACAGTATACAATGAATAATACATATTTTAGCAAATTTCCAGCGTTTGGGCATATTAAGAAAAAAACTACCACAGGATGGTGAAAGTGGAATGGAAGATATCTTATCCTTTACTTAAGCTATAACAATTCCTAGGCTATAAATAGGAACAACTTTTTTTTTTTCTTTTTTGTGGTAGTGTTCTACTTCTACACACCTCTCCATCCTCACCTCATTCCCATGGTTCTTCATATCTCATCCTCTGTGAAACCAATGGTTAGGAAAAGATATACATTTTGTGGCACCTGAAGCTTAAACAGCTATGGGGCGAGGGAAGGGGGAGGCTTTTTGAGAAAAGAATATAAGATTTCCAGCAGGTATTAAAGTGCATATTCACTTAGAGTGCATATTTGAAGCACATAAAATTTTTAAAGTTTTTAAAATCTTACAAATAAAAGAATCATCACAAAATCCAGAAGGTAACCTAACACCTGTCTTATTTTCATATTACAACTCAAGGTGTGTCTATACATTGGGCAGTAAGGACCCTTGGAAGCTATGCCTACACCAAAATGACTGACAATAACAGCACATGCAGAAGTGATTTTAAATCTCATAAACATACAAACAGCATAAACTCTTACTCTAGTTCCCATTAGTCAAATAACAATGGCAATAGCCCCCTCCAATGCCACCTGGCATGAGAAAAACTGTCACAGAGGAGAAATCATAGTCAAGAGAGACAGTGGTCATAACTAGTTATATTCAAAGTATATCAATTTCATAATTTTTAAAAAATATATGACTACATGAATATGTTGTGGTATTTCCCAGGTTCTTAGAAGGAGCCTGTGCCAGTGAGGATCCCTGAATCACAAGGTTTTTTAGCTCAAGGAAAATACATCTCTACCTCTTGTCTAGCCCTTCCAAAATTGTTGTCATTCCATAAACACGTCATGTGTTTCCTTCCATGGTGCCTATGCTTTTGCTTCCCTTTCTGCTTTCAATTTGTATCTTATTCAAAACTTTTAGACTTTAAGACTGAGTTCAACTAATTCATCCTGTACACATTTTAGGAATTATTCTTATGTTTTAGAAATGATTCTGATGGTATCATCACATGTCTCTGTTTCCTTACTCTACTACTTCATTTGTATATAGTTTTCATGGTTCCTGGAACATAACATCTACTCAGTGAAAGTTCAGTTTATGTATTGTTGAGCATTAAGCAAAGCAAAGAGAAAAAGGAATTGAAAAATAATTGAACTGATTACAAAGGGTCCTATTCAACATCTGAATAGCATTGTTACCAGTGCCTCTCTGAATTTTGATAGGAATAATTTAGTGTTCTGTTAAATTTTAGAAAACATAATGTTTTCTTTAAAAATAAGAGTATGCAAATATTCTATTAAGATATAAAGAATATATATTTTCTAGTAAGGATTTTTACAGGAAAATGTTTTTCAGATTGGCAAGTTGAATCTTCTTAAATCTAATTCACAATGCAGCTTACAACCTGCTAACATAATGAATCCAATGTTATATTTTAAATAGTTCTCTGATGTTTTTCTAATCAAGTTGAGAGACTCTCTGCAATGTTATAAAAGTGATTTGGCAATTGGAGAAAATACTTAATCAAAACTGTTTCTAAAATATTTAAGTTCATTAAAGCTGTAAAAATGACTGTATTTCTACATAAAGACATGCAAAAGAGAGAATTGTGTTTCTTACAAGTCTTTGTCACTTACTTTTTTCTGGTTATAACTTAAATTTCCCTTTTACTAACTAAACTGAGACAAAAAGTGAAGCTATTTAAACTTCTTCAAATTATAAATGACTTTTCAGTATATAATTTTACTAATGGCTAGAATTTATTGATTACTAAATACAAAATGGTGAAGAAATATTATTCATATTTCTCAGAACAATCTTGTCTTGATTATCTCCATTTCAAAGATCTGAAATTGAGATTTAGAAATATTAGATAATTTTCTCAATTTACACAAATCATAGTTAGGATAAAAAGGATTTTAAAAATCCAAGTTTTATATTTGTATTTATTAAAATTTACAGCCGACTTCAAACTGACTTCCCATATATGTATTTTGTGCGTGGTGTGTGTGTGTGTGTGTGTATGTATTATATGTGTGGGCATAGATAAAAAAACATATTGATATATTAGAAACATTATAATTAATATATGAGAAGCAGTTACTAAAAAGAGTAAATACTTGCTTTTTCCTCAGGTTCAAAGGCCAGGAACATGCAAGAATCAAGAGCAAATGTACTTCCATGTAAGTTTATTCATGAGAATGTATTTCTTAATCTCATTGTATCCTTGTAATTATAATTGGTTAGAAGAAGTTGGGACCATTAGACCCCAGACAAACAAATTTGCCTAAGTTAGGTTGGTCTAATATTTACTTAGAACAAGAAACTTAACCACTTAGATTCTCAAATTTTTTATTGTATGATAGATAACAATACCTTTTTACAATATATAGTTTTTAAACTAATAACATAATGCATAAAACATCAAGATGATTGCCTGGAATAATTCAGACTAACTTCAAACTGGGATGAAAGTTGACTGATTCTTCACATATCAAAAATAAGATGCTAATTCTCTCTAATAAAATGAAAGACTTTTATCTGTTTATACTTAGATTGCATTTTCCCTAGCTAGGCAAAATCAATTACTGGTTTCAAGAAACACTATAAAAATATGATTTATGAATATAGCCTACAAAGATATTCTTGATAGTAAATTTATTTTTATTTTACTCTATGCCATAAAAAAGAATATCTAAGAGCTGAGATTCCACTAACTTCAAAGGAAGTCCCTACTTACCTTAGCTCAGCAATGTGCCGGACAAAATAAGCAGTGACCCCTTTGATTCTATAAATAGAGACCTACAGGCAGCCACACATCTGAAATTCATCCATCTATCTTTTAAAAAAAATGTCATAGATGGAGATTCAAGAGTGTTGATATAAAAGATATAAATATTAATGGCATGAAAAAATATCAATATGTTTAAATATGCCCTCAAGCGAAAAAAATTAAGAAGTTTAAATAAATAAGTTCAAATAACCTTCTCTATTATATGTGAATTGAAGATGTCATGGAATTGTTGGTATCATAAAGAAAGTACTGTTGCTGATAAAATCTTATGTGGATGAACTGAAATTATTAAGGTTTCTTTTCAAAAGCCATATGCATAGAACTCTTTGACTTGGTTGACTTTTTGCATATTTGAAAAATGTCTAATGAGGAATCATAAGCCTGATCTGATCATTACTGTAGGACAAGGGTGAGTCCTTTTGAAAAAACTATCCAACTCACTCCTAAGGAATATTGGAAGGATACTAATATTGAGGTTAATAGTGGTTTATTTTTTCCTCCTTAATTACAATTCTGAAGGAATATGAGAAATATAGATAGAGAGAGATTATATTTATATCATTTATACACACATATATATAGTAAGTTTCAATTTAATGATTATACTTTCTTCTTGATTTTCTTCTACATTTTGTATGTTAAAATGCTTTTCTTTTTTGCAACTATTTTTAAACAGCCTGTACTTGTTGAGTGAGTATGTGTGTGTGTCTCTTAATATTCTTACTTGGTTCAAGAAAACATTTGCAAACTTACGCTCTGCATTTAAAAATATATGAATCTATGAAATGTAACAATTTGGCACATGCAGTAGATTCTCTGGCACAACACCTAAATCCCCCATTCAGAACCCAGACACTCATTCCTCCAGCTACCAGGTATGTTTACTATTGACAGCTCACAGCTGAGTCCCTCTCCAGGAACTGATCTGAAGGGAGCTGCCTCGCCCAACACCATGTTCCCTCCCTGAGCGTAGCTTGCACCCAATGACTGATCTGTATTGGGCTACAAATGCCTGGCTCCCTTTTCATGACTGAGAACAATTCTGAAGGTCCATCCCTGCTCCACAGTCCCTCACAGGATCAGCCAAGGACTCTTAAAACTACATCTTGCAAATGCATCACAATTTACCATTTCTTTCCACCAGTGCAGCTTCTCACATGATTATAGGTACTGCCCCAGAGAAAACTCCCCATTAATTGACCTGCACGCAAATCTCATTCTCAAGAGATTTGTGTTTCTGGGGCAAACTAACTTCAGATATAAGCACTATTTTAGAGGTTACTCCAATCATGGCATTAATGTCAATCAATATTTTCTCCAGACAATGTCAAGAAATATTCAATTAAAAAGGCAAGAGTTATAAATAATATTTCATGAGCATTTGTACCTTAACCACTACTGAGGTGATAATGAGTGTGAACTTGCAAATAAGGTCATAATAAATAATGAGATAACATTTATCAGCTACTTCCTGTATGCCACATGATTATACATTATCTTTATTCATTGCTCATTACAAACATGTCGTGATGAGAAAACATAGCTCTGGGTTAAGTTATTTGATCAACATAATTTAACAGGACCAACATTCAAGCCAAGATCTGTCTTATCCTGAAATCTTCTCATACTGTGAATTTTCTACCCTAAGGGCTGCAAAACTGAGACCAAGTCAGTGGGGGCCTATTGATAACACTTTTGGAGTATGTGAGAAAAAATAATGGATAAGAAAAATGGATACAGCTGTACTGGAGGAGTGGTATCTATGAGGAAAGCCTTTCTAAAGAGTTCTAGAAGAAAAATTTACATCATTAGAGTGATCCACATCAGAGGAAAGCAGTGCAGATCATGATAGCTCCCAACATAGAACCATTGTTAATTTTAGGGGTTTAGCTATGAGTTAAAGTAAATCATGAACAATTTTCATAATTAACATTAATTAATGCTATTTGTCTGTAATTGATTTAAAATCATCTTAGTTATTTTATTGTTAAAGAGTTTCCAGCAGGAAAAGAACCACATTGTTTAATAGAAAATGTTTCCCAGATTTGGGGGATGGTGTCTGAAAGAAAAGAATAGTGATATTCTCCTAACCCAGACATACCACAAATATTTTTAAAGTATCCTTAATGACTGTCAAACTTGATATGAGTCATGTGTGTGTGTTTTACAATTTAGGTGGCACTTTGGCATCTTCAAAGAGTGAGAATTTGCTTATCTGTGGCATTATTATATTTAAAACAGTAGTAAGAAAAAATAAATAACTTTTTCTATGTAATTAATCAAAACTCAACTTCTCCATAAGCTGTTTTTGGAAGGGATTTCTTGTAAACAGAATGAGGGAAATGCTCAACAGGGTTGTAGGGGAAGGTATCCTTTGAGGTTTCTCTGCACTTGTGTTAACTAATCAAGCATGAACAAAATGTCCTACTATTATGTTGTTTGTTATAAAAGTGCCTCAGATTTAATTTTGATGAAAGTACTTTAAAAGAAATCCCTGTTACAAGCATGAACACTTATAACACCAGTTAAACATGAGTGTCTATAATAGTCAAAATTGAAATGCACAAAAATATAAATCCCAGACACTGAGAAAATATTTTTATAAATGATATCTTGCTTTTATAAAATTATAGCAAAATCTGTAAGATTTTTAGTCTGTCTTTGAAATATAGGCCGTACTTGCTCTAGGACACATTCAAGTACGAACTTGAGGATGAAGGTATTTGTAGAGTGTGAAATCTGTAGTGAATTTATCAAAGTGCAATTCTGTATGTTAATGAGCTAAATTTATGCTTTGGAGGCTTTCCCAAAGTGACTAAATGAGGAATAGTTCAACAAGAAAATTAGTTCATAGAAAAGTAAAAAAAAAAACAAAACAAACAAACAAAAAAACTGATCCAAAAGGAAGGTACTTTGGAATAGCACTTGGTCATTTTTGAAATTACATTCACGATACACTAAAGTATGAGGCTCTATAAATTTGCAGGTGTTTCAGAGGGAGGACATAGTTTCATTAGGTTGTGGTATAGAAAGGTTTTAGATACCTAGGAGAAGAGGGAGTCTGAGAAATAATTTTATAGAATGAATAAATCTTTAGATAATGGAGTAGACTTTTTGTAGAGGTGAGGCAATCATTTACAGTTAGATTGTAAAAGGACCTGACACTCCCAGCAGGATCAGAGGGAATCTTTAACAAAAGAGGAAGAGTTCCAGACATGTGGACAGTAGCTGTGATATCTAGCATCAGATAAATGGCTAGAGAGAGACTTTCTAGCCAGTAGAACACTGGGAATGAAGGAAAGTAGGCAGAGACTTTTTAGAAACTACTGACAAGTGTAATTTAGGATGAGAGATTAGATGCAGCTCTTATATTTATTCATTCATCCACATTTAATCATTCAACAAATATTTATTGGATATCTCCTATTTGTTTGATACTATTATGAAGTGGGGCACAAAGAAAATTCTCTACCTCGATGGAGATTACATTTTAGTGGAAGATGCAGACAATAAAAGTGAATATATAATTTCATATACATACAAATTGTAATAGATGCTAAAAAGTAAAGTTTGGAAAGTACATAACAAGTATCATGGGGGAAAATGCATTTTTAGATTGGATGGCCAGAGAAGGTCTCACAGAGAAGGTACCATTTGAGCAAAAGTCCTGAAGGAGTTGGGATAGAGAATCATGCAAATATCTATGGTAGCAGCATACCAAACTTCATTAGGTGGGGCACACCTGGACAGTGTGACCATAAAGGAATGAGCAAAGCGTAGAAGAGTAGATGTGGTTGAGGATACAGGTAGATTTATTTAGGTTCTTATAGGTCACGATGGAGATTTTGAATTTTAATCATCCTAGAGAATTAAGTAAAATACCAATGAATTTTGCAATTCAGTACAAGCAGGACTATATCCTATGCATCTAGTCTTTTAGGCATCTATGTCTTAAAATTATTTTCTATGAAGAGACTCCTATTATGCCCTAGGCATAATCAACATTCTGTCAGCTACAAATATCCAGTGCCTGTCACTCAATAAATATCCAAGTAACAGGATACAGAAAGTCCTTAACTCCTTAACATGGAGTCTTCATTCTCCTCTAATTCATTGCTAGACTTTCAAGAGATACAATATTAGTTGTTTATCTAGATTTTAACAGCAGCTCTGCCTCTGTGTGCCAACTATGTGATCTTTGGTAAGTACCTCAGTCCCTCCATCTGTAAAGAAACTAATAATACATATATAATTTTGAGGATTAAAATGATGAGTATGGGAAGCAACTTCATTTCTTTCACATGTAAATTTCAATTAACGTTATCATTCACATATTATCATTATTAAAGCATTAAAGAATCGAAACGTCAGAAATGTACATATATGCAAATAATATGTACCACCTTTTAATTACCTCTCCTGCTGCCAGCACATTTTCTTGATATCCTGACATGTTTCTGAAAAATAAAAACAAACTTAGGCTGACAGTGAACTTTTGTTGATTCCAAGGTCTCTTTCACTTGAAAACAGACTTGCCTGTATCTGTTAAAGATATATTGCTTGCAAGCTCCTCTTCCACATATTTATTAATTCAGATAGACTTCCTCTGGTTTTTGGCCTGCATGTATCTTCATGTAAACAGAGCTACAGATGGTTATGACAAGTTCTTGTTTGTGAATATTGAAGGGCATGCTGTGTGGCAAATTGCACTCTTGTGTTTCTCAAGTAGATTCAGGGAATTTTCTTTCTGTTTAATTTTTCCCCATGATAGGGCATCATATGGCCCATAGTGAACAAATGTAAATCTAAAGTTGCTTGGGCACAAAATAAGGTGCTAATAAAATAACATTTCTATTGTTCAGGCTTTAATAAGGCTTGTAATTGGTTTTGGTTGCCAAACATGTGGGTCAGTGAGAGTAACGCTGAAAGTAGATTAGATGCAATTCAGGCAGCTATATTAAGAACTCAGTGTGGTGAATTTGCTGTTATTGCATAAGCAGAAGTAGGGATGGTATGTCACTGACATCAGTGTGCTCTCATTTGATCTAAAAACGTTAATGTGTGTTGAGAGCCAAAACCGAGGAACTACTCACAAGTTTATAAAATTAACATAATTTTATTGTATAAATGAGATAGTAGAGAAAAATTTATTCTCAACCCTGTGTTTATGATACTATAGTTACTAAATTAACTATACTAATAGCAAAATTGAAAAATAGGTAAACTCAGAAGTCTCCATAGAGTCATAAAAGGGCTAAGTTCTAGTGTTGGGTCACCAGGTAGATACTAACTAAAAGGGCTTCACTTTGGTTTTCACTACCAAAGAAAGGTTTAAAAATTTCAGTGACAGAAACTCCTTCCCTTTACTTGTCCCCTTTCCAATACTAATAATATTCAAGTAAATTATACTGAAGAGGACTTAAATTAGATTGGACCCAGAAAGTATTGTAGTCAACTTTATGGAAAAACAGAATGAAGATTTTATTCCCAGGAGACCATGCAGAGTGCATGTAATAGGGTATCTGGATTGAAAGTGATGTCCTTTTGTGATTCCAGTTGATTTCCTTAATGTGCTTTAAATAAAACTTCTAATTAAGGCTCAGTAAATTTCATATACATATCAATTCTTAGAAGATTATCAATTAAATATCTACTCACATTTCACAGCACTACAAGGTACCAAACTGATTACTATTTTTTTTTCACCTCTCTTTTAAAGACTAGAGATTGAGAAAGCAAAGCTAAGAGAAATTGACAGCAAAGATGAAAATTAGAATTGAGAATTTCTAACTTTAATTCTGTATTCAGTCTACTAACCTACAGTGCTATTCACTAGAGAAATTGAACAAAAGCCCATAATACATCCCATAAAATTACATATATATGTAAACCATCATAACTTCCAAAAAACTTGAATAATTTTTATACATTTATCTTAATCTTTTCCTTCCACAATAAGAGCTCCACCCCTATCAAGTTTCAGGTTTATAAATTTAGCTGTTCTTGAGTAACGTGAGTGCCAATAGCTGCTGGAGACATTTTTATCAGAATGAGAAATTTAACTTTTTCATTCACATGTAAGTACAAGAAAAAAAAAAAAACTACTAAATTGATTTTGGCTAAACTTCCCAAATTATTCACCTTTAGGTTGAGAAGAAAAGAAAAAAAATCAGCTCAAAAAGTTTTTTGGATGACGTTATAAGCTATTGTGATAGATATTCAAGCTCTAAATCACTTTCAACTTTAAATTCAATGTTCACAATTGCAGAGGTTGATATCTTAGAATATACTTTTTGTTGATCTCAGAAATTATAAAAAGAAAAAATTAGCTAATCCTAGTAAAAACAACAGAAAATAGGAGCAGACATGAAGTTTTTATAAAATATAATATACAATGTATAATCGATTTTTGAAAAAGATCATGGAATTGGGGGGAAGTATACATTTTTGGAATGAAATATTTTATCCTAGTAGGAATATATGGTAAATAATTAGCTTGCTAGTCAATTTTCATTCAATAACTCAAAAATCTCATATATGAGTCACTGATTGAAAACGCTTTAAAAGACACACAAAAAATCTCTAAAGTATAGATCATTTACTCTGGTAGGAGTTTTGCTGAGCAGGGGATATTAGAGAAAATGAATTAAAAATGTGACAACCATTGTTTTAAAAATTAAATAACTATAAAGTTATTTATAACTTTCTTATAGTTACAAAGTTCACAGATCTATGAATAATAAAATTGAAAAGGACTTCAAAGACACTCAAGTTTGGTGTGTCTTAATACAATATTTTTGGCATTTTTTCCAGTATGTGATTATATTTTCTTTTTCATGGATTAGAAAACTAAAGCATTATAAAGCTAAAAGCAATTAACACTAAATATGGAATCATTCATAGGGCAGAACCATCTTGAACATAGCAAAAGTTTAGTACAATAGTTCCAGTTCTCTTATTAAATGCCAGTAGTATCCCACAAGTCATGAAGAAGACAACAAACCACAAAACAAACAAAATGCTCTCCCCATGTCCAGATGACCCTATGTAACATACCTCTCCCAAGCTGAAAACTATTGAAGCTGGTCCAAATGCCTCCTACCACAGATGAGAAAACTGAAGTCCAGAAAACTAGACTTTTCTAAGCTATTTTAATCTCCCAGACAAAGATTTTATTATACTATTTTGTTTAGCTATTACAGAGGTTAACTATACTTTAAATAATTTTTTAAACTGTGAGTTGTCAGGATTAAGGTTAATCACCCTTTGCTCTATTTTTTTTTTCAAATTTGCTAGAGTATAAGAAATAAATAATAGACTATAGTGACAAATTAAGTGAACCAAGAAAGGTAATTTACTACTATTATTATTAAGATTTTGTGTCTTAAGCAAAACAGAAAAAAATTAAATTGTTACTTGAATATGCTTTTTCTAAGATGCAAAGCATCATACAATTATTAGATATGATAAAAAATAGAGACTGACTTAACTACTTATTAAAACCAATTGGCATGATTTTGAATCATCAGTGGGTTTCAAGTCACATGTGAAAATAAAATCATGTGTGAATTAAAGACAGTTTAGAAAAATCTAGTATTGGTCTATACACAGAATCAGAGTATTTTAATTATCTTTCTTTTCCATGTCTCATTCCCTGGATTCCAGACTCAAGACTTCCAAATTTGAGAACACTTGACCCTGACCAGCAGACTCAAACCCATTGAATTTTCAGGACCTAGATTTTGGTATCAGGGCCAAAGATTACAATTCAAAATGTTTCATTGGATTCTCAGCATATCATCATTATCCTTTTGCTTATTTCTCCAGTTTGGTTATTTCAGGGATCAAGATATTATTATTTTTTCCTTTTTCTTGATACCCAATCCCCACATATTGTCCTTTTCATTTCCCCTCCACATATACTTACATAAAGATATCCTAAATTCCCTCAAGCTAGTAGATAGGGCCCTGCCTACTAAGAGAACTCCCTCCCCATGTCATCTGTTTGACTCATAGATTTCTGAATATTACATTTTTCTCCTTCTCCTTGGATCTAAGCAATTGTCAAGATGTACACCTTATTCCACGTTAAATCACTCAATTTCTTCCTCAGAAGATCATCTGTTGTTTGTTGCCATAATGTTCAAATGTCACTTTCTGCTGCTTTCAGCTAGCAATCCCTGACTTTCCCCTAGTAGCAATAGCTGAATCCATTTTCTCTAGTATCAGTTTAATCCTTTCTGAGCCTATTCTATTGTGACAAGCTTGCCTCTCCAAGTGTGTATTTCTTTGTGTATTCTCCTTAGAGCTCATTGACCCTCTTGAATATGTAACAATGTTTTTAATCAAATTTAGGATATATCCATGCCTTGTTTCTTCAAATATTATATCTGCTCTTTCTCATCTTGTTATGTCACTCCCATTATGTATATATTGGTATGCTTGTTGGTGTTCCACAGGTCTCTGAGGCTCTATTCAATCTTCATTCTTTTTACTTCCTATTCCTGAGACTGAATAATCTCAACTATAACATACCTTCAAATTCACTGATTTTTTTTCTTTCACCTGCTCAAATCCACTGTTGAAACACTCTAGTGAATTTTTCATTTAATTTATTGAACTTTTCAACTGCAGAGTTTATATTTGGTTCTCTCTCTCTTTTTTCTTTTAAATAATTTCTACTTCTGTATTGACATTTTCTATTTGGTGAAACATCATTCTCATACTTTCCTTGAAATTTTTACACATGGTTTCCTTTAGTTCTTTGAAAATATAATAGTTAATCTAAAATATTTATCTAATAAGTACAATATCTTGGCTTCTTCAGGGACAGTTTCTATGGATTGCTTGTTTTCCTGCATATGCATATACTGTGCATATTTATACTTTCCTGTTTCTTTCTGATCTCATAATTTTTTTGGAAAAAAATGTATTTTTTTATAATATTATGTGACATCTCTGGAAGTCAGATCCCATCCCTGCTACCCAGAGATTGTTGTTATTGCTGTTTATTTCTATTGTTTTTGTTGTTCCTATTTGTTTATCAAATGACCTTACTGAACTATGTTAAGTCTGTATTCTTTGCAATGTGCAGCCATTGAAGTTGCATAGTTACTTTAGTGGTCAGCTAAAGAGTGGATAAATATTTTATTAGATGCCCTAAACCAATAAGTCTTCTGTTCTCTCTATATATGAATTGGGGCATGCCTTCAATGATGTGGCAGTTAGTTTACAACTCTGTTTAAAAGCCTTCATTTCACACTTGTGTGGATTCTCAAGATTAGCTGGAGATGAGGAAGTAATGTTTTTTGGGTGTTTCCTAAGCATGTGTACAGCTCTGAACATGTGGGCAGCTTTATAGATTCCAGGAATATGGTACAACATTTCTAAGTCCCCTACCAATAGCTCATTCTCAGATTTTCTTTTTAAGGTTTTTTGGCCAGATTCTTATTTGCCCCAATTGCTGTCACTGTCACAGGCAACTGCAGTGTTGTACAGTTGCTACTGATTATTCTCAATAAACACATTGGGAGTAGAATTTTTCTCACTGAGTGATCTCTGAGTCAGGTCAAATGAAGACTTGCTCTGTGAATGGAGATTTCCAGGGAACTTCTAAACAGGTCATATAGAGTGACAGTTCTCTGGTAGTGAGACATTTGTGGAGCTTCAAATCCGTTCTGTCACCTCCAGTGTCATTAAGCTACTGGTTTTATAGCTACTATGATTACCAGGGGAATAAGAATAAGGTAGGTTAAAATGTGATAAAGCTCATTGTTACTGAGATACAGCTGTTTCTACTGTTTTGAATAAATACTCTGGATTTTTGCAAGCCTTTGGTTAACTTCCAGAATTAGAAAAAAGTTTATATTTACATTTTTTTTTTAACCAGTGTTCCTTTTGTATTTCTGAGGGAACATATTTGGGGATGTCATTATTCCACCATTCCTGGGGTTTTTCTCCCACACATATTTTAATCTGAAATATAAATGAACTGAACTCTTCTTTAAGAAAAGCAAATGTAAATATATATCTTAAACTTAAACACCAGTTGTCTTAAAAGAGACATATGTAAAATATAATTAAATACAAAGTTTAAAACAAGAGCAAAGACATAGATTGATTCTTTTCAAATTAAAACATGACTGAATAACACTATTTATATCAAAGAAATTAAATTGTTAGAGTTAAAACAATATACATAACAAACAGAATCACTTTATTGTAATATAATGTGTATCTATAAATATGTCTGTTAAATAACATAATAAAATTTATGAAAACAAAGTACTTTTAGAAAGTTTGACAAAAACACTATCATAGGAGAGAGAAAAATACATGCCCATATATACAAAACAGCTAAATATATAAAAGAGTTTAAATCTTGCCTCTTGCTTGCATTCTCTAAAATAAGGATTTTGGACCTGGGGATTGATGAGTAAAATATTTAAAAATTGTCACAACAAATAATTTCAATGTTAAGTAAAATATTAAAAGCATGTAAAAATATGGAAAGGTATTCAAATTTATTTAATGCAGGTGGCAGCTCTTGACTGAAAACTTGAAAAATATGGACCACAAAAAAGAATATTTATAAACATAGACACCAAGAACTGAAATAGAATACAAAGAAATACAATAAGACAGTGAAATTAAAAGTGATGACCATGAGTGGTTTACTATGGAATGTGTTAGTGCCCACAACTCAGCAATAAATTATATATGAAAAAAATACACAAACTACTTAATGTATTCTGAAAAAGCATTTGAAAACACACTTGTATCTAATTAGTTATTTTTTTACTTAAAAAACTTTTATTTTAATTAAAATTTTGATCATGGTAAAATACAAATAATATAAAATTTACCATCTTAATCAATTTTTTGCTTTTGAATTTTATTTTATTTATTTTTTTATACAGCAGGTTCTTATTAGTCATCCATTTTATACATATTAGTGTATACATGTCAATCTCAATCTCCCAATTTATCACAACACCACCCCCACCCCCACCCCCACTATTTATTTCTATTTAGGAAGCAACCTAAGTGTACATCGACAGTGAATGGATAAAGAAGATGTGGCACATATATAGAATGGAATATTACTCAGCCATAAAAAGAAACAAAATTGAGTTATTTGTAGCGAGGTGGATGGACCTAGAGTCTGTCATACAGAGTGACACATCCTCTCCTCACGCACCAGGAAACAAAGTGGGAAGAAAATGTCTCTTGCCTCTTTGGCAGGTCCAGACTTTTTCCCGGACTCCCTCCAGGCTAGCCATGGTGCACTAACCCCTTCAGGCTGTGTTCACACCGCCAGTCCTCTCCCTGCGATCCAACCGAAGCCTGAGCCTCAGCTCCCAGCCCCCGCCCGCCCCGGCGGGTGAGCAGGCAAGCTTATTGGGCCGGTGAGTGCCATTCGGCACCGATCCTCTGTGCAGGAATCTCTCCGCTGTTCCCTCCGCACCCCTGTTGCTGTGCTCTCCTCCATGGCTCCGAAGCTTCCCCCCCTCCGCCGCCCGCAGTCTCCACCCGTGAAGGGGCTTCCTAGTGTGTGGAAACCTTTCCTCCTTCATGGCTCCCTCCCACTGGTGCGGGTCCCGTCCCTGTTCTTTGTGTCTGTTTTTTCTTTTTTCTTTTGCCCTACCCAGGTACGTGAGGAGTGTCTTACCTTTTGGGAGGTCTGAGGTCTTCTGCCAGTGTTTAGTAGGTGTTCTATAGGAGTTGTTCCACGTGTAGATGTATTTCTGGTGTATCTGTGGGGAGGAGGGTGATCTCCGCGTCTTACTCTTCCACCATCTTCCTCCTCCCTCCCTTTAACTTTTTAAACAGTGTAAAACTTACCTTCTAAAATTTTCATTATCTTTATGATTCAATAATGACACCTCTCTAACTTTTCTGCATTTCACTTTGGAAAACATAGATTATAACATGCTATTCTGGGAAGGATCTGATGGCTTTTGAGAGAATTTGATCCATAAAATAGCATTACTGCTAATGATTGTAGGAAAAAAAGAAAAAAAACTTGTGTTTGTGTTCATGTTTTTGAATTGACAAATTTAATAAATAATGCTAATGTGAACTCTGGCTCTCTTGAACCACAGTGTCATGACAGTATCTGAAGTTACATAAGTAAGCAAATGGCCTAAAGACATTTGGAAAGTATTAATATAGTAGCTAACTGAATGTACTTCACTTAAGGGGCACTAATACATATTCAGAATAAGTAAAATGTCAGCTCTCAGAGAGTATATTAATCAACCATTAAAATGTCTATTAGGAAACTAAAAATTTTTGAATACCTAACTGAATGTTCTGATTTCCTAATTTTGTACAGGGGTAAACATATTTATCCATAAAGAGAAAAGGCTGTTGCACTCAAACCTCAGAAAATAGGTTGGTATTTATGCTTTAAGTACATCACTATGCTAATAAAAAATAAATAGCTAACAGAATACAATAGCTACAATAAGCTATTAAATTCACACATTGTCTATAAATATAGTCAATAGTTATACCTGATTATGAAAGTAATTATCTACATGAAACAAAATTGACAAAGTTTTGTAATTTTATAGATAATTTCAAAGTCTATATTCACTTAAATCATCCAATATATTCAATGTATTCTATATTTTATATAAATAGATAAAATTAAAATATAAACATGAAAATTTAACGCAATGCCAAAACAAGGAAACAAAGTCATAACTCTGTAGATCTTCACTGATAGAAAACAACATTTTCATTGACCTTTTGTTGTTTTCAAGTCAATAATCCATCTGTTACCAAAAGTCTTAAGATTATACTGAAACACTAGATCCTTCTAGGTCCCACCATAGTAGACAAAGATGTCAACATCTGAAGCAGCAATTTCTTTTGTAGTCATTCTACGAAGTTGTATCTATTCCTAAGTCTCAAGTATTTGCCTCATTAACATTATATGATAATAGTGGCATTACTTATGTACAGATTATCTGCTACAATTCAGACAGTAGGCACACAGGAGTATGTTGTGGGTCACCTATTCTTGTTTGAGAGAAGAAAGATATGACAACAAAAATTGTCTTTAGTCATTACAACTTCATGTTTCTGAAACTTTAGATCACAACTCACAACATTTGAAAAAATAATGAGTACTGGACAGTTATAAATATATCATGATAGCCTTCAAAAGTCTACAGCTCTACCTCTTTTTCTCCACTTGTTAACAGAGATCCTAAACATCCTCCTTTTTCATCAATCCAGATCTCATATCCTGCTCTTCATCTAAGCGTAGCTATTCCATGCTTAATCCTAAGTAAATGCTTCTTTTCCTTAATTCTTCTATTGCTCTCTATTGGCCTAAAACCATTTTTAAATGATATCATTAATAAAGTATCCAAGAGGAGCTGATCTTACATTGTTTCTACTATTATCACATCATTAACTTACTTATGGAACCATTCTGTACCATAACCCACCTTCATCTCTATAGACTTTGAATTCTCAACATGTGATCAGCATACATCTTTCTCAGATAACCCTAATTTTTCTGATATAAACAAAATTTTAAAAAAGAAATGGCTTAGAAATGTATAACTTTTAAAAGTATTTTCTTTCAAAACATTTTTACTATTACCCTGTTAGTAAACAGAATAGAACATTTAATTCTCATTTTTAAAAATGACTAACCTGATACCCAGAGAAATAAAATCATTTTCCAAAAGTTACATCAGAAATTATGGTCACAGATTAGTTTGTGTGGCCTCCCCAATCCTAATCCTGCTTTTTCCACTACTAAATTGTCTTTGTCTTGGTCTGTGCTTTTCTCACGATTCGTTCTTTAAAATGATAGCTTAAGATAATAAGCATGACTTCTGGGGCAATTTATCTTACAGTTCAATTATCAGAATTGATTATTGTGAGAATGTGGAGAATTGCTGAAGGAACATGATGGAGTATGTACAGAAAATTAGAGTTAAAGGTAAAAGTTAGTAGTTTTATGTAAAACATAATACTTGCAAGACAAAGTTATCACTGTTTCAGAAGCTTCTTAGTTGGAATAAAATAGTTTGCATATTCTATGGAACAGTTTGAGCTTTACTTCTCCACCCTATCTTCTAACCGAGCTCATAGGATAACTTGTCTGTACTAGCCTTATCATTATACCTTTTGATGTCTACCTTGTGATTGTTTCAGGTATGACTTTTTTCCTCTAGATCAGCTGCCTGATATTTTTAATTTGCTTAGAGAAAAACAAAATAATTTTTATATTGCTTTTTATTAAAACATTTTTTGATTGATTGTTTTAAAATTCCACATGGCTCAACTCATTTATAAGAATTGGAGAAAAGGAAAACAAACTATAGACTTCCCAGGTCTCTCTTTAGCCATGAAAAAAATTAATAAAGAATTTCCTGTGTCTTCTGACAAAGTCTTGGATAAAACATCTGGAATTTAATGAAATGGTATTGAACTGCCATGCTTAAACAGTTACCTGAGTTTTGAAAGAATTCAAAGGAACAAGGTCCAAAGTCACTATGCAGTGTTTTTTTGTACTAACTATTCCAAAACTTGCCAAAATATATTTTCTACAGATGCCTTTCACCTTCTTTATATTGGAATACATAACTGGATATATGACATCTCTGAAACAATATTAAGACAATTTTAGTCACATCATTGATCCACATGGATAAAGGAGATACTGTCAGAGATACTACACAAAATAGATGATTTAATAGATGATAGATAGATAGATAGATACAAAGAGGACATAAAAAGGAAAAATAGTAATTATTTTCTAGCATAATGTTTTAAAGAAAACATGAATTAAAATCTCTTGAATGAGAAGCAATAAAGAAATTATTATATTTTGTTGGTGGTTCCTTTTTAAACTTCAGCTGTGTTATAACATTTTGTGTGCAGACCTTGGACTTTAGGCCATTACTGTTGCCAATATGCAACTCTGTTCAATACAAATTGGAATTGTGTTTTAGCAATGGTGATGGAAAAAAAAAGAAATTATTATATTCTGCTCTAAGAAGATTATAAAAGAATACAAGGGAAAAAAATAGTAGAGCCAAGAAAAATAAATAGATCCTAGACAAAAGACAAAAGTTTAAAAATAAATTTTAGGATTTTACTTTGGTTTCTCAAAGATGAACACCTGAGCCAATAAACAAAATGATTCAATTCAATAACACATGTATGAACAAGCAGGACATCACAGTGTTGAAAGTGAAACTCAGCTACTCACATTGTGACTGAAAGAGCTAAGATTATGTAATGGGATGAACTGACTATATCTAATTCTGATTGCCCAACTAAAAATTTATTCTGTTGATATAAGCAAAGCTTGAGTGAGATACTAGGAAAATAGTTGCATTAGACAGAATGAAATATTAGACTTTTTTGTTTAGATGAGTAGAGATTAGATTATGCCAAGACGGTGTGTTTTTAGGAAAGTCAACTACTCCAAGTCAGAGTTTCCAAAATCATGAAGTGACAACAATATATTCAAGAAGTTATTATATCAAGTAACATATGTGAAACTTTTATATAATTTATGAAAAACTGCAAATGTAAAGCATCTACTTGTTTATTAGGAAAAAGAGAATTCTCTGATAGATGAGTACAGGTACCAGTCTTGGTCATTATCCATGCTTTGTGGGATGGAGACAATGAACTCAGATTTGTACCTGATATTCTAGTATGGAGGAATTGGATTAGACTATGAATAAAGTATCAGTTGTGCTCTTTCTCTTCTGGCCTGAAGCCTAGACAACTTGGAAGGGCAGCTGTAGGGTCCTCTGTGTGTTAATACTTTAATGACAAGAAAACCTCAAAAGCTTAATCCAAAGGAAAGAGGTTCTCTCTCAGGCTGAGAACATCCCAGCCCCAAACTTCCCATCACCCACCTCCTTTCCTCTAGGCTTCACGCTAATTTCCAACTAGCCTTTTAAACCTAGAGAATGGGAAAGGGACATCTTCTTGAGCAGGAAAAAATTTTCTTACTGTTGTATTTTACCATTTCTAAGGAAAGTATGAGAGATAAGAACAGAGCCATAGCTAAGAGTAAGTGTCAAATAGTCAGAAGAACATTTTTCTGTAATCCAATTTTATTTCTAATTTCTGAACCTCTCTCCTTAGAACCTCCACCCTATAGTACTGTCGTCTAATTATGAGTTTAGATTTCATTTTGTCCTTTTGAACACTGTAACTACTGCTTCCCATGCATAAGATGAGTTATGAGATGGTAATTGAAGGGAGAAGAAGAAGACTTTGATGTATCTCTAGTTTTTAATATGCTACTGACTTTCAAAAATATCATTTACACAGAAGCAAGGTAAATATAGTAAAGTTTGACTTTTTGCTTCTCAAATCCTCTTTAGCCACCTAAAGATTGTTGGCTTGTTCTTAAACCAGAATTATATACCCAAGAGTTGGGTGGTTCATAGAAACCTAAAAAAGCAAGTAGGATGTACAATATAGAGAAATTTTAGTTAAAACAAATTATCCCAATTTTAAGCGGACCTTTTTCTAATCCACTCTCTAAAAGGCATTGGAATACGGTGCTTGAATAATAAATCAAAACTAGTGACAGCAGAGACTCCCTCCCCACCCCCAACTCTGAGAATTCATGGAGAGTCCTTTTGAATTCTTTTCAGGCAGTGATGTTGGAAAAGTCAAATAACCTCCTTATGATTCAGTTAAATTCTCTATAATCTTGAGAATAATAGCAATTGCTGACTTACTCTGACTTTACTAAATTGTAAGGATCAAAAGAAATTTAATTAAATTGAACAAATACACATTAAAAAGTCACAGTTAGTGTTAGATTCTGAGAATAAAATAGTGAATAGACCTATTTTCCTTACCCTTCTGGAGCTTACAGTCCAATGCAGGGGTTCCCAACCTTTTAGGCACCAGGGGCCAGTTTCATGGAAGACAATTTTTCCACAGATTGGGGTGGGGGGAAATGTTTCAGGTGGTAATGCAAGTGATGGTTCAAGTGGTAATGCAAGCGATGGGGAGCGATGGGGAGTGACAGATGAAGCTTCGCTCACTCGCCCACCGCTCACCTCCTGCTGTGCGGCCTGGTTCCTAAGTGGCCACAGACCAGTACCGGGGCATTGGGGACCCCTGGTCTAATGAGAAAGATAAATAATCACACTATATCTGTTGTCTATTGGCTGATAATTCTGCATTACAAATGATAAAACCATAGTGGTACACAAAAATAAGAGATTATCAATCACCCAGTGTGCAGTTAGGTGGCTTTGCTGGACTTTATTTGACTCACTCACATGCTATGGGGGTGACTAGGCTGTAAGATGAACTAGGATGGCCTTGTTTGAGACAACTGGGGCAATTTGACACTGTCCACATGTCTCTCAACCCATAGAGTAAAGCCTGGGCATATTCTCTTGGCAATGTCAGAGATTACAAGAGAGATCACAGGAAAAGTAAGCCTCCCTATGAGGCTTAGACTCAAAACTGGCTCACCACATCATCCCTGCTAAACCTCATTGCAATAGCCAAATAAATCACATGGCTGATCCCAGAATCAATGGGTAGGGAAATTAACTCGATCATTTTAGTGACAGGAAATTCACATGGCAAAGGGTTTGAATAGAGAAAGGGGTGAAAAACTGGGGTCACTACTGTCATCAGTCTCTCATACACACACGTATATGCATAATCACAAAGCTTGCTCCAATGGAAACAGGTACCACTGTAACAGTAAACACTGACATAGATTGAGAGAAGTTTTGACATCTTCATCATTACATTTGAATCACAGGCTATATTATTTTTTCATTGCTGCTCTTCCAAATTACCACAAATTTAGCAGCTAAAAATAACACAAATGTATTATTTCAAAGTTCTGTATGTCAGAAATATTGTCAAGGTTTTACCCAGTCTGGGATCTTATCTGGACGCTCTGGGAGAAAAATCTGTTTCCAGGTTCACTCAGGTTGTTGACAGAATTTAGTTACATGCAGCAGTGGGACTGAGGTTCTTGTTTCTTTGCAGACTGTCAGTTTGGAACTTCTCTCAGATCCTTAATGTCTCCTGCATCTTTTGTCATTTTGGTCCCTTCATCTTCAAAGAGAGCAATGGCAGGTTAAATCACTGTCTGACTTTTATTTCTGCCCTATCTTTTTTATTCCAATTGGAGAAAGTTCTCTGCTTTTAAAGACTCATATGATTAGGTTGAGCCCACCAACATAATCCAGGATAATCTCCCTATTTTAAAGTCCATCAATTTACTTACATTCATTTTCCCTGTAATACTGCATATTCAAGAGATCTAGGCATTAGGACATAAATATCTTTAGTAGGTCATTCACCACCAGCCTTCTGACTCCCAAAGGTTCATGTCCCTCCCAAATGCAAAATACGTTCATCCCATTCTAAATCCTAAAGGTCTCCTTCCATTACAGCATCAGCTCAAATCCCAAATCACATCTAAATCTCATCAACTCAGAAATTCGAAATCTCATCATCTAAATAATCTGATAAAATCATCTACGTCATGAGGCTGAAGTTCTTGGTACAATCTATTAAACACAACAGCTGGGGCACAGTTCCTCTCCATCTGTGAACCTATGAAACTAAAGTCATAAATTATCAGCTACCAACATACAGTAGTAGGGCATGCATAGACAACAGTCACAGATATCCTTATTTAAAAAATGGGAAAATGGAGAATAAAATGGAGTCAGCAGTCCAAAGCATTTTTAAACTGAAAGCAAGCAAACTACATTAGGTTTCAAGGTTTGGGAATAATTTTCCTTGGTTCTCTGCTCAGGCCTCTGGTCTCTAGGCTTCACCTTTGGAGTCATTATTCCTTCTTTATGAAAGGTAGCACATATTTAATGCTGAGTATTTTTATCAGCCTGTTTCCTGCTGGTAGAATTTTGGAGGCTACAGGAGATTCACTTGGAAGCCTTGTCCATTTTTGAGATAATCCTGTGTCTCTTTGGTTTCTGTTCAGATGGCTGAAAGACAAAGACCTTCAACTTTCCATGGGACCCTGGCTTGATTGAGAGAATATGTGAGTCACACCTTTGATCTCTTCAAAGGGCCTTTTGTGTAACTGAACACTTGGACTTATTGTCCTCTGGGTAGGCTGAGATTTCCAAGTCTTCATGTTCTGGTTTCTTTTAGTTGAATAGTTCTTCCCTTAATTTATATAATTCCTCTTGCATTTTATTATAAACAGCAAGGAGAAATTAGGAGAAACTTAAACACTTTGTTTGGTAATCTCTCCAACTAAATATCCAAGTTCATTATTCACAAGTTCTGATTTCCACATAATCTCAGGACACCATTACACTCAGCTTTCTGACACTAAATAACAAGGGTTCTCTTTCTCAATTTTCTAATAACATATTCCTCAATTATTTCTGAGTGCTCACTAGAAGTGTCCTTGAAGTCCAGATTTCTATGGACAGTTAACAGAGATTTAGGCTTTCTCTAAGGTGATTTGAAATTTCTCATAATTCTCATTACTTCCTTCTGAATCAGTTGGTGTAGCATGATGAATTCTAGGGACTTCTTGACCTCATTTCAATTACAGCAAATAACCCCAGTAAGCTGGAATATTTCTGCAGTGCTATGGAGTTGCTCAGTACATGAACTCTGTCTTCCAGACTTCTGTATAATGACTTGCTAAGGAAGAACTTACTAAGAATTTATCTTCTGTGTATGTTTTTGGACATAAATCTCCTGACATCCTAAACCATGGGGAAGGTAGGAAATAGCCACTCAACAAATGTTGAAACAGAACTAAAACTGCCAATCTGCTCCTCAAGTATGTGAGAAAAACCATCTGGTTGTATCTTCAAAGAGTGTTTTCTCAAGAGTAATTTAGGTGAAAACCAGTAAGCAAAGTGGAAAAGATCTGTCACCTATTTTGTGAACAAGATGACATGTTTTTCATTAGATAACAAGCACATGCCTCTTCAAATGCAAAATTGGGCATATTAGGAAATGTAAAATTGGTACTGGTCATGGGGGAGAGAGAATGCAGATGGGTTTTATTTTTTTTAACTCAAAATGAATAACTAATGAGTAGAGAGATGAAGATGGTATTTAAAAATTGTCAAACAGCTGTTGCATCAAACACCTATATCATAGAAAACTTCATCATTTCAATAAAACTTTCAGGAAGACTGTTACAAAAATATAGTCTGTGATAAAACTAAGCCACTGTATTTGTCATGTTAATGAACCATTTTGAAGGTAATGCTTTTTGTTTATAAGTAATCTAATGAAAAACTCTAGAATATATAGGCCATTTAATAGAAAAATCTCAAGACTAAAATACTTGATCTTTGATATACGAATTTATTTAGTCATCCAACCAATTTATTATTATATTATTGATATTTTTCTTCTAAGAAATGCCTATTGGTTCCCTTTTGCCTGTAATACAAACTTCAAGGTTCTAGTCTTTATTATATGTCCCCAGTCTTGTGCTTACTTATACCTTCTGACATACCCTGACAACCACCTGTATGGAGTATCTCATGATTCCACAAACAAGCTATTTCTCTGCCTTTGTATGCACTCTATTCTGTCTGGAATGACGTTCTCAGTCCAATTGGTTTGACCTACATTAGATATTAACACCCTACCTCCAAGACTACTTCAATAATCTCAAACTTCATTAATAATTTCTGTTTCTCTGTACCCTTAGCATATTTTTATTCCCCCTCTTTTGGATTTAATGCATATTTTGAATGAAACACCAAAGTAATAGGAATGAGCATTGTCTTTGGGATTAGATAACTCATGGTTCAAATACTGGCCCCATCATATATTAGCTTTATGACCTGAAAAATTCTTACTTCTATGTAAAATAAAAAGAATAATGCCTATATTATAGGAACATCGAGAATATTAAATGGATACATATATAAAAGCCACTGCACCCAGCTGTTAGTATACACTCAATACATGTGCTTTTCTTCAAACTTCCACAGCACTATAAATATGTAATGTATATAACTCTAGTCTCACCTGTGACTACAAAATAAACTTAAACTTCATTTTTGTAAGCCCATATTTGTATGACATAAGCTCCCACTAGCTTATTTTGTAGAAATAAGTCCCACTCAGTGTCTTATTCTGTTATTTCCTTTAGTTCCTAAGGGGGAAATAAATGAATGAATGAAGCATTTATTTCATATAGGTGGTAGGTGTTTTAGATATATAATTTGTGTGTATTTAAAAACTAATGTTCTGGAGACCAAGGGGGAGTAAAATTTAATCAGCACAAGAGAGACTAGTGTGTTTGTTGTTTATCTTAAAAGGATAACTGGGCATCACTTGTGCACCAGAATTGGTCACAGGCAAAGCATTTCTAAGTAATCACTTGGGAATCTCCAGGAATCACACTTTCCTTCCCTTCATATCGGCTTCATATGCTGAAAGAGACAGAGGGAATATTTTCTTAAGCATACAAAATATTTTTGAAGCTACCTGGCAGTTTAATAGAGAGAATAGAATATTTTATAAAATACAGATCAAGAGACTCTTTTGTTTTTCTGTGTCATAACTTCATATTTCTTTCTTTTTGCTATACAAGGCAAACAAAATCCAACAAGAAATTTCAAGATAGCTAAAAGATGGTTTCAGAATTAAGTTGTTACCAAAAGAAAAAAAAATGGAGACAGGATTTGGAAGGGGAAAGTAAAATAACGGAAAATTTTACTTTAACGTATGTCTACTTACTCATTCCTACCTATTCTTTTCATTTCTAAGGGTCTACAGCCATAATCAAACATAATTGAACCATTCATTATCTGTCATTTTACCAATTTCTTACTCTCTTTCATCTCGAACTTATTTTGATTATAAGTTACTGACTTTTAACATATTGCTTAGCTAAATTTTTTTTTAATAACATTGGTCACTCTGGGAATATCTTTCAGCCTAATTATATCCTTTCATTCTCATATTTTATTTTCTTTGACTCAAAACTGTGACAGACAAGTTATCTGTCATTTCTCTTTTCACGGTATATATTATACCAGTTTACTCTGTTTTCTTACATTTTAATAAAACTGACATTCCTAAACCAAAAATAATTGTCTCAGTTACCAAATAGTCTCACCACTACTGCAAGTAATCCCTTACCACCTCTAGTTAAATTTGATTGTATATTTGTTCTTGTTCTCCAGATCTTCCTTGATTTCTAGGCTTCTAACTGACATTTTCCCCCCCTCCTTTTTCCATAACATCAAACCCAGAGGAGAATTGAATGAGAGTTTTCCTGGGATGAGATGCAAATATACTGTCAAGCTCAAACTTCTGGCCTGCAGCCGTTATTGACATTATTCCTATTCATTGTCTGTGAAGCACTAACCTAGAAGTTTCAGGAATTTGCAAAAGAAGCAGGAATCTCCATAACTAACCCAGATGACCTAATATATAAGGGAAAAGCAAGGAAAAAAGCAACTTTAAAAGATACATATTTAGCTGTTGTAATTTAATAAACAGATATGATTGAGAAAAAGAAAGCATAACGCATAGAGAACTTTCCTAAATGAAGATAATTAAATAAGGTTGAACTTAACCTTTGTTAGATAGTGATTTAGTATGAAGGAAAAAAGATATTTCAGGTAAGTGGATGAAGAAGAGAGGTATAATCATGGAAACTCAAATGTGGTAGAGAGGATATTTTCACTTTCATGAAATATGGGAAGAAGAGATCAATGATAAAGAGTACTGATAGAAATTTTTGTTTACACTTTGCTAACTGGTGCTGACTTAGTTAAGTACTCAAATTGTGCTTGCTCGTTTTGTTAGATAACAGGGAAGGAGGAATTTTCAGACCTCCTCTATAGAGGAAATGAGCAAATTAATCTGGTTAATTGGAAGACATGCTTTCCCTCCCTAAATCTATGCCGTTGGCAGTGTGTTTTTTCCACCCCTTAAATCTGGGCTTAACTTGAGATTCCCTTTAACAAGTAGAATGCACAGAAATAACATCATGCTAGGTTTGAACACTTTCATCCTTATTTTTGGAATTTTATGGAGCTGTCATGTGGGCAAGCTCCTGCTGGAAGAAAAGAGTCACAGAGTTCATTGTCCCTGTTGCCCCAGTCAACAAGCAGCCAATCCCCAGAAGAAAAACTTTCTGGCTGGCTGACAGTTGACTATACTCACTAGTTAGCCTGGCTGAGATTAGAACTGGCCACCTGAGTCCAGACACGCTGCTGACCCACAGAAGACTAAGTGAAATAAATAGTCACAGTTATCTGATTAAGTCTCTTAATCAGATAATTTAATTCAAAATAAAATTATGCTGCATCAGCTGACAAACTATAAATATGAAATTTAAATGCCTTATTTGAACAAATATTTATTTGTGTATATATGTTTATATAATACTCCTGTTTTATATAGTGAAATCAGAGTAATAAAACATAAATCTTTGCTCCTGTGGAGTTTATGTTCTAGAAGGAGTGATGCATAGTAAACAAAGGAAGTAATACTTATGTCAAATGTTGATAAATTTATGACAAAAATTAAACTAGGGAATGTCACTAGGAATCATTGTGGGAAGGAGATGGGAAGGAGATGTGGTTTTAAAGTAGTATTTTGACGTTGAGTAACTTTATATATATACATATATAGAGAGATGAGATGCATCCCACCCAAAAAGTGGTTCAGATATCAAGACTGTTGACACTCCATACCCCAAGATAGTTTGAAGAAAGTTTATCAATCACAAAGGGACTGTCAGAGGAAAGAAGAGTGGGAAGAAGAAGGCTTGGGCTGCCTTTATGAAGGCAGAGGAATTAGGTTAGGACTTTAAAGTGCTGGAGGGTAGAACTGGGGAAAGATTCCCATGTGCAAGCTGGAGATTTGTAAGGCTTAAATTTCCCATAGGGATCAGAAAAGGTGGCATGCATGGGCTTTCTTATTAGCCTGTCCAAATGTAGGGCCAAAGAGGAACAAAAGTGAAAGTTTTAAAAGAAGTCAGTAGTCAAACATGAAAAAATGAAGTCAGACTCTTTATTAAGGATGATCAGGAAGGGCCTGTCTAAGAATGTGACAAAAGACTTAGAGGATTTGAAGTGTAGTATTAAAAAAGTTTCTGTTCTTTGTCTCAGGTTTCTGATACAGAACTTCTAAAACCCCTGGAATTACCTGTGTGATTGAAGTGTCTCTGTTATGCTTATGAAGTGGCTTATGGTGGGCCACTGTGTAGCTTTGGGATGGGACTTGTCTCACCAGAAAGACCAACTATGTGATTAACGGGTTGGGACTTTGGGCCATTCCAAACTACACAGAGCGGAGGGAGGCCTGAGATTGAGTTCAATCACATGGCTGTTGGTTTCATCAATAATGTCTACATAGTGAAGCTCTAATAAAAACTCTGGACACTGAGGTTCAGTAGAGCTTCCTGATTGTGAACAAATTGATGTACTAGAAAGGTGATGCAGCACCCTGAGGCTATGGGGAAAAGGCATTGGAAGCTGTGCATTTGGGACCCTCCCAGACCTCACCCTATATATAGTGCTTTTCTATGTTCTGTGAGTCATTCTAATTATTGAATCTCAGGGAGTTGGGGAAAGCCTTGAATTTATAGCCAGAAGTGCACATGGCCTAGGGGCCCCTAAAGCATAGCTGGCATCTGAAATAAGAATGGTCTTATGGAGAAATTAACTCTTAAATTGTGGGTTCTGATGTTAACTCCAGGTGGATAGCATCAGAATTGTATTGTGATACACCCAGATGGTGTTACACCAGTTAGATTTTTACCAGATTATGAGGGGATAATGTTGTACAAGAGAAAGAAGAAAGAGCTTCCCAAACAAAAGGAACAAGAGGATCAAAAACCATGAGGTTGGAATGTGCCTGATGTGCTCCAGTAAAAGCAACTATCTCATTGTGGCTAAAGAGGTATAAGGAAACTAGATGAGTAGTTCCTGAGGTCAGAGAGGTAGAAGGGGATCAGAACATGTGGGACCTCGTGGGCCATTGTAAGGGCTTTGCCTTCTACTTTGAATTATACCATAAAGTTATGACTAGAGCAGAAGCATAACTTCACCTAAAAAATAAAGGAATGACTGCTTTTGTGTGTTTGTTTGGGTAGTTGGAAAGAAGCAGAGATATCTGTTAGGAGTGATATTGCAATAATAAGACAAAGGATAATAATGACTTGGCCAGGATTTAACTGATGTGATGAGAAGAGTTCAAATTCCAGATATATTTTAAAGGGAGAGGGGGAAAAAAAAGATTTTCTGATGAGCTAAATATAGAGTGTAAGGAAAGAGTGAAGTTAAAATCCAAGAACCTGTTTTTGCATCTTTTAATTAAGGCTCATTTGTTGCCGAGTGGTGGCTTCATCTTTCAGAAAGGGCCTGGAAGATACAGAGTACCACCCCACATCACTTGTATCCAGCCTGGGATATGCTGCCATTTTAGTGTCAATTCTCTTATTTTGTTTTTATTTTTATTTTCTCTTTTTAAAAAAAATTTATTTTTTTAAATTTTTTTATTTTTGGCTGCGTTGGGTCTTTGTTGCTGCGCACGGGCTTTCTCTAGTTGCAGCGAGTGGGAGCTACTCTTCATTGCAGTGTGCAGGCTTCTCATTGTGGTGGCTTCTCTTGTTGCGAAGCATGGGCTCTAGGCGCATGGGCTTCAGTAGTTGTGGCACGCATGCTCAGTAGTTGTGGCTCGTGAGCTGTAGAGCGCAGGCTCAGTAGTTGTGGCTCACGGGCTTAGTTGCTCTGCGGCATGTGGGATCTTCTCAGACCAAGGCTCGAACCCGTGTCCCCTGCATTGGCAGGTGGATTCTTAACCACTGTGCCACCAGGGAAGCCCCGATTCTCTTAAACTCATAAAATAAATCTGTCTTATTTATTCACATGATCCAGATTCAACAATACAATTAAATGATAGTCCCCTGTCCTAAAAATGTGTGTACACATAAGGGATTATTTAAGCACACTGAGCTTTTTTTTCCCCAGGGGATATATTATCAAATAAATTTTACTTCAAAATTTTTAATTAGAAAAATGTATTATTTAACTACTCTAATTAGTCTTGTGTC
Organism: Delphinus delphis; assembly: GCF_949987515.2. Classification (NCBI taxonomy): domain Eukaryota; kingdom Metazoa; phylum Chordata; class Mammalia; order Artiodactyla; family Delphinidae; genus Delphinus; species Delphinus delphis. Next base: position 58,525,813 of record NC_082693.1, on the reverse strand, counting down.
TCAATAAAAGTATCACTGTAAAAATAAATGCATAGTTAAAAAAATTATTTCCCCATAGATAAGATTTCTTACAATTATTTAGTGACATTAAATTACTCTGCCTATATTTTGGGAAAATTATTTTCCCTGAAATTGCACACTCATATTCTACAATAGCTCATAACATGTGCAAAATATTTAAGTAAATTTTAAAGAAAAAATATGAAGAATTTCTAGATCACAGAGTACTATTTTAATATTTTGTTCAGTTTTTGATCATAACAGGCTACTTAACACTCTCAGTTCTTTTATAATTTCTGTTGTAAAATACAAAAATTTATTTTGTAAATTACCCTGGATATTTTCTAATACATGACTCATTTGGTAATACATGACTAATTTGGTGTTACCAAGCAAAGTACTCTAATCAATATCATGTCTCATTTTCGACTTTTGATTGTGATTCAGAATAATTGGCTGTGTTGGTAAATACTGCTACATACTCGAATATTCTCCTTTTTACCTCCTGACCCCCTCCAAATACACATACACACACACACACACACAAACATTCATGCATGTACAATCAATAAACAAAGGAGGTATTCATTTTCAACCAAATAATCAAATGCACTGGGATATTTCCGTGAAACATGTTAATTCATCATGTCTACTGTAATAGTTAAAAGAGCAAGAACCAGCAAAATATGTTCTAGACCCTATTATTTCTTAATTGTACTCATGTCTATTCTCCTTTAGGAATCGTGTAGTGATTATGAAGAGCATTATCAAGTGGGGATTAAAAGAATAATAATAATTACAGTAGAAAATTTACATGATTTACAACATGACATGTTTTAACATAAAATCCTCATTTCTGACTTTTAATCTGCTCTAATGTTGCATTAGCATTACTCTTTATTATCATAATTTTAATCTTTTTCTTCACTTTTGCACACAAAAATAACTGCCTGTTTCTTCATAGACAGATCATAACATACAGCTCCAGACCTTTTTTAGTATCTTTCTTTTGTAACATTTCTTAAATTGAATAATGGCTTTGAACTTTTCTAGAAGAAAGCCTAGAGGCACATGAGAGAGAAAACAAATTTTTAAAAATGCCAACTTTATTTACTATTTGTTTACAAAGTTTGAAATGAAACAAACATCTAGGTAGTTTTCATAGTAATGAAAATTCCAAAGCTAGAGATCAGAAGACTTGGGTCCATACAGTCCATTTTCTCCTTATATATAATACTCCTATTACACAGGAAGGTTAGAATAAAATTAATTACATTAGATAATAGGTGAGAGTCCTTTGAAAATGCTAAAGTGTTACATAATGTATTGTTCAATTATTCAAATAAAAATTAAGGAACTTATTTTAATAATAAAGTTATCTTTGATAATTCAGAAGTATATGTTATACTATATTTATTTTATTTTTATTTAATTTTTACATCTTTATTGGAGTATAATTGCTTTACAATGTTGTGCTTCTGCTGTACAACAAAGTGAATCAGCTGTATGTATACACATATCCCCATATCCCCTCCCTCTTGAGCCTCCCTCCCACCCCCATCCACATTTCTGTTATGCCAAACCTTAGTTTGGGGATCCATATGGTTTTGTGGAGACTGACTCCCCTTTTGGCTTCACTGGTGGGATTTATATAACACAGCTAAGCCAGTGTTATGGGCTGAATTTTGCAAGTCCAGAGTACATCTCAGGATTTTTGTGGGGGACTATGGTGAAGTAAATATCCCCTCTTTCTAACTGAGAAGAATGAGGAAGGATGTAGTCCTAAGTGCCGGTGGCATTTATCTTAGTATCACAAAGGGAGCCTTAGGATGAAACCAATCTCATAAGGGCAGAATATTGAAAACATGCCAGGTCTACCTGTAGATTTTTAAGTTGTGTGAGCCAGTAATTTATCTACACTTGAGCCTTATGAAATTACTAATTTGATCATTTTTTTAATCATAAAAAAGACAAGTTCATGTTGATCAACCCAATGTACTGCTTAATCCAGAACTTCTGTTACAAGCTAATAAAACTGTCTAAACTGAAGAGATGGACACATAAATTCTATGCCTTTGAGAATTTTTAACTTGTTAAACTGCTGCCAAAACATAAATTTTTAAATTAAAAATTAACTTATAAATTTAATTAAATTATACATTAAAGTAAAAATATTAATTATTCAAAAAGTATATTGATATCAGTACAGTCTCTGTTGAAAGATTTCAAAAGGAATTTTTTGGATATAGAGATACAAAGAAAATTATAGGAATATGTATAGGTAAATGTATTACTGTTCATATAAATTTCAATTTCTTCCCTCATATCAGGTGGCTTTCTGCTTTTCACTCATTTTTTAATTCATTAAACAAATATTTATTAAACCTTTCCCATGTATCAGGCACAGTGAAACCCATAGGTATGGAGAGGTAAACAGAATGCACAAAGTCCCTGGCCAAAGTTATTGCCTAGAGGAGTAAGACATTAAGGAAACCATTACAAACATACATAAATACACACATAAAACTCCTTGTAGTAATTAACCCTTTTCCACTTGAAGAAGTTCTCTTTAACCTAAATCTGATTCAACAGTCTTAGGATGTGCATAGTACTCAGGCTGGGCAATCAGAGAACACATGCCCTTGCCTACAGTAATGGTTCATGGATGGACATGTGATCCAAACTAAGGTGATAGCAAGTCCTCTCCAAGTCTTTGCCAAAGCCAATCATGAGATAATGCTCTCTTTTCTTAATACCTTTAGCTGTAATGAATATTTATCCCTAGAACTGCTGGTAGCCATTTACAGACCACACAGGGAAATATTAATGGAGAATAAAATCAATACAAAAGAAAGCAGCAGAGATAGACAACCTTGATGATATTTTTGAATTTCTATCCCAATGGTGACTAAAAGAAGTTTATCCCTGGAACATTCAATTATGTAACACTGTATGTTTTCTACTTTTGTTTTTTTTTTTTTTTTTAGTTAGATGTATTTAGGTTCAAGTTACTTGGATCAAAGCTATTGATAACTAACACACCTCTTTCTTTATTTTGGGATCTGCACAACATCTGTCAAAAAGTCAAAATGCCTTTTTTCTCCTGGAAATCTTTATGTTCCAAGAGCATCCTACATTTAAGTCTATCATTGAATTTCACAGCTTGCATTGCCATTATCTATTTCTTTTTTAATTTATGCTGTATTGAAATTTAATAATTTAATAATAATTATTGAATACAACAATCTCTCATTTAACTTACTATACATCATACATAGTACATGCTAGTGTTTATTAAAGGACTGAATAATTACTCAAAACATAAAATATATGATTACTGATACACTAATTGGCTTAATATATTATAAAGCACTTAAACTGGAATTTAATAAGATAAAAGGTAACTTACCATTTTAAAATTACAAAAGGCAAGAAGTTTTGGTGCTATAATAAATCCCCAAATATGTAGGCTTTTTTTTTCACAATTCACAAATTCCTCTCATAAATATTTTTTCCCATTTTATCTTCACAGTAAGCCTACAGAATAAGCGAGGCTCATGTCTTTATTTTGTAGAATCAGAAACTGAAGTTTAGAGAGTTTAGATGACTTATTCAAAGAAATATGTGTATTAAGTAGGAGACCCAGAATTTATATTATGTATTTATATGATATCTTCAATAGTAAAGCCAACTTGGTGATTTTAATTTCTTTTTCTGTTGCCTATACTCCCATTGGCATTCTGTGATAAATAATAATTTCTCCAAATAAATATGGGTAGCAGGGTCTTCTCAGCCAGGGTATTTCAGAGAATCATGTATAAATGATATATAAATAGTAAATAGCCTCCTATTTGTGGTATTTAGTCATATTTCTTGACTTTGAGGGACTAAAAATTTCTATAGGAAATACCTCAAAATTGTTCACTAGTTTAGATATATCACTTAGAAAGAGATAAAATGTGTCCCAATAGAAATTATAATAAATAACAGAAAGGGCCAGGGACCTGAGAGAGAAAGGGAGAATATATATGAAAAAAAAAATGTGGCATTATGTACTTGAACTAGTAACAGGGACTAAGGAGAAGTGAGCAGTTTCTCAAAGTACAAAAATGGACCTTGCACTTGACTCCCCCTAGTTCAGACCCTAAGTTTCTTATGAGCCCTTGGAGAGAAACCAGTGTTTAGCAAAATTAAAAGAAACCCTGTCTCTAGTGCTCCATGGGATTTTTTATTTCCTAGGGATCTCTCTGCTCTCTACCTCCTTCTAGCAGATGGAGAGCAAGAGGGGCAGTGGAAGTCACAATCAGCTCCTAATTACCATGTGGATGTCCTGAAGAGAGTTGCAGTATCCATGTGAATCACATTAGAGAACTCTCCAGAGCTAGAAATTGAAGCACAAAGAAAGCAGCAAAAGGAATATAAGCAGCCCCAAGGTGTGGGAGACCAATGTGGATTACTGCCTGTATTAAATGTTGGGTCCATCACCCAAGCAGGAGCCAAAATAACAATGTTTTAAATAAGGTAATAGTTTCTATGCATGTAATGGCATAAACAGTTTAAGTCTTGGATAGTGACTTCACAGCAGAATTTTAAAATCCTATAATTTTGTTCTGCTGTCCTTAGGAGGTAACACTTGTCCACGTGATCCAGATGGCTTTTTAGTTCTTCCACAGTTTAACTAGGTCATGAGGCAAGGAGGAAAGAGGATAGGAAAGGTATAAAGTATGTCTTGAAATTTGCATATATTCCTTAGATTCATATATCATTAGCCAAAACTTAGTCACACAGTCATACACAGTTTAAAGAAAAACTAGGCAATGCTGTCTTTATTATGGACAGCCATATGATTCTGCTAATAATTGAAGATTTTATTACATTGAGAGTGAAGAGAAACAGTTATTTCGGGATTTACTAGGAGTGTCTGCCACATTGCTATTGTATAGGAAGTTAAGAAGAAAGCTGACAGGAGCAGATTGGTGCAGGTGACATCAATGTGGGCAAACAAAACAAGAGAAGACAAAAGCTAAGAGGGAGGGCAGAAGTAACAGCTAGAATAGATGTCTGACAAAGGTTAGGTTCGATGCACATAAAGTGTGAAACAACTTTGCCCTTAGAAGGATCCCAGAAAGATATTACAGGGAAATGTCTTTCTCTTTGACAGATGAGAAAAAGTAAGCCATTTTTCATAGATACTTAGACTTTTAAAGCGGCACACTAGGTTCCATAAAACAACAGAACCAAGGAGTCATTTTAGATGTATATGTATTAGAATTGTAATAGCATTTATATACAAAAGTAAGTGATATTCATATGTAAATGTCCTCACTTTTTAATTATCACTTTATATTTTTGAATTGTCCTGTTGCTAATATGTGATGAGTAGACAGAATAATATAAAATATATATTAAACCCAGGATAAATATAGGTTTGGGGAAGATAGAAAGAAGGGAGTCATCTAAAACATCTAAAAGTGAATGAATCTCAGGAGAAATAAAACTGATTTAAGACAAAGCTTGAAGAGCAATTTTGAGAAAGGACTTAAACTGGTCCCTTTAAAAAACTGTGACCTTAAGAAAACTCAGGGTGTGAAATTTGTGGAAGGTTCAGTAATTGACTAATGTCTTACATGTATCCAAGAGAGAAACTTTGACTTGACCTTTGGGTTATATGCAAGTCTCAGCTAGAACAAGGTTCAATATTTTTCTCAATTTCCAAAAGTCAGGAACCATGCAAGAAACAATAACACCTGGGTTCGGAAGTCAAAGAGTTTAAAATAAGCAAAAGAATGTATTAAGTTCAACAAACTGGATTTTGTATCTATACTGCCACATTCTTCTGACACTAGCAAGATTCTTCACACTGTAACCAAAAATGTTTACTATAATTTGTTAAGTGGGTGATGCATTAAATAATTCTCCAAGAAGAGATGTAGAGGAAAAGACAGTACAAGTCCCCAACTCACATTGACATTGTGCAAATCTACTCAACATTCTTTAGTTCATACATGTATCAGTGGACTACATCAGTTAAAAAGAGTTCCCCTCTTATTTAAGAGTAACCATGGAATATTTCAAAAGTTTCCAGAATTTTGAAGGCCAGATCAGTCTTATTCCAATAACAAAAGCATGTTGTAAACTTTCTATTGTCAGGTGTTTTCCATACAACATAGTAGTTAAGAGAATGTATTATTGAATCTTAACTATTAGATGTGAATTGTGGTTTCACCACTTGACTGGTGTGTGATTTGAGGCAAGTTACTTAAATGTTTTAGGTCTATTTATCTTTCCATTTTCAAAACATTTTAAAAGTAAATTTACTTCACAGGGTTGTTGAGAATATTTCATGTGATGGAAAATTAATTAACCATTTGCTAGCTGTTATAAGCAATGAGTACATGCTTACATTATTATTACTCTCACAAAGAGCCAGTGGAGCTCTGTGCAGTAGGGCAGGATGAGAATTCTGTAGCAAATCGAACCTTCAGTGAAGGACTTCCACATTCTCATTGCCATTAATTAGAAGTTTGTGTTGCATTTACATGAGGTCCTTTTACTATAAGTTGTCCATATCAACTTTTACTCTGATTTGGCAATGAGTCCAAAAAGTTTGCCATTTCAAATTTTGTCTCAGTTTCCTACAAACTATTCTTGCCCTCTAGTCCTTGAAATTCTGAGGCAGTAGATGATATTTGAGAGTTGGAATTACATTTTTTTAAAAACTAGTGTACTTCTGATTCAGTTATTACTGTTTCTCTGACTTGAATATTTTCCCCTAACTTATTTTGTTTGGAGGGGGGAGATATTTTTATAGATGCTTTATTTCTAAAAATGAAGCATGTATTAATTTCCTGAGACTGCTATGATAAATCTTCACAGATTGGTGGCATAAAACAATACAAATTTATTCTCTCACATTTCTGGAAACTAGAAGTCTGAAATTTAGTAGGGCTGTGCGCCCTCTATTGCTCTAAGGGAAAATCCATCCTTTGCCTCTTCTAGCTTCTGGTAGCTGCCGTGGCATTCCTGGGCTTGTGGTCACATCACTTCTGTCTCTACCTATATCTTCACATTTCTTTCTCCTCTGTATCTGTGTTATTTCCCTTTGGCTCTCTCTTATAAATTACATGTGATGGCATTTATAGCTCACCCTGATAACCCAGGGCAATCTCCTCATCTCAAAATCCTTTATTTACTTACATCTGCAAAGCTCCTTTTTCCAAATAAAGTAACATTTACAAATTCCAGATATTAGGACTTGATGTCTTTGAGTGGCTATTATTCAAACTACTACAAACTGTTTAACTGATATACTTACCTTGGAGGCATTTCTTCAGGGTAAGATACCCCATTCTGTCCTCATAGTGCACTTAGTGTGAATCACATTTTTTATTTCTTTTGTTGGTTTAAATTGTCCGATTTTTTGAAGTACACATACTTTTGGGAGTAAGTGTTATAAAAGTGAAATTGCTTTGTAGCAACTTCATTCACCATCCATGTGCCTGATCTTTGCCTTTAATATCACAGTGTCCCAGGAATTACTTGAAATACTGAACAAGACATCCCATGTTGTATATCAGGTAAATGAACAAAAATGAATGTCAATCTTCAGTCCAGTTCACACAAGTTGAAAAAGTTACTGGTAGAAAATTATGGAAGGTACAGAGAAACCACTTTCTATATATTTTGACTTAGAGGACATTCATATTCTTGAAAAAATAGAACTTTTTATTGCTCTAGAAGTCACTTTAAGAGTGCCTTCCTCCTGGAGCTCCTGACTTTATGAAAGAGAAAAGAGTCTTACGGTGATTAAGTGGCTCAAAAAGGTAGTGCACCCCATCAGAGGAAGCAATGGGGCTAGAACCCAGGTTTGTGTGGTTCCAAGGTCAGTGCTGCTTCCAACCCCTGCTGGGAAAAGCTTGCTACTTCATTAGATCAACTTCTCAATTTCTAAAATTGCCCGACACATCAAGGAATAATTCTGATTATTTGTCACAAGGTAGGCTAAGTATTACATTATTTTAATAAAGAAAAAAGTAAAAATAAACACAAGAAAATTCACCAGAAATCTTCATCTAAAAGCTGTAAAGACACAAGAAAAAAAATCACTGTACTAAAACAGAAAAAGATCTTAATATTTTCCATTGTCATGTTAACAATGCGCCAGTTTATCTATTCTTATCAAAATGTATGAATGCAGAACTCCCTTACCAATAGATGGGGCGGGGGAGCGACACAGGTGCTCAGTAAAGGTTAAGGAGCTGTACAAAATATATTTTTACCTGTTAACTAATTTGAATATTTTTTTCAATTGAGTTAAAAAATGCCAAGAAATAGAGCACTCCTTGTCATTGTTTAACCCAATTAGGGAAAAAAAATCCCATTGCTTGCAATAAAAGAGGCCAGTTGCTCTTCTGCTCTCATGAATACATTATTCCTGATTGATACACAGTATTGCTGTCGGTTATTAGATTAACTATTTGCAATCTCATAAATCTGAAGCCAAGAGCCTGTGGAATTGGAAAAAGTCTGATGGGGATGAATCAACAAGAGACAAACAATGCCTAGCAGTGCTTCTCAAATCTTAAGGTGCACAGGATTCACTTGGGGATCTTGTTCAAATGCAGATCCCAGATCCTGTTTCATGAATCAGGGGTGGAGTCTTAGATTCTGTAGTTCCAACAAGTTTTCAGGTGACACTAAGATCGTTAGACCATAACTCAAGCTTCAGCTATTAAGGTGGGAGATTCCACAAAAGGGTAAGAAGGCACACAGAAGAGTGGGTGAGCATAAAACAAAAATCTTTCCAGAGTTAATATACTGTGTGTCACAATTCTGCTGATGACCTGAACTGTCCAATGTATCTACATTTGTGCAAGTCCAATACCTCAGGTCTGAGCAAGATGCCCTGAAATTCCCTTCGACTTGACTGAATTTTAGACAGCCTTCTTTCATGATTCTGGGCCTCAGACCTCTATTTTTTTTAGATCATTTACTTTAGAAAACTTGTAATTGTAAATTCTTTCTCGGCCCCTTTGATATGTATGTAAATCTCCTCCCAGCGGCTTGCCAGTTTTACAACCCAGGAAATGTCTTTTCCAAGGACCTGGGGACCATCTCTTTGAAATGTAAAATGCAGAAGGATATCGTAACACTATCTCCCAGTCTCTGTGGGAAGGTAAGAGGCTAACTTTGATTGACACCAATTAGCAAACACAGATGGCCTAAACACAGAGCAAAAATCTGCAAACTTTCTTGCCAAAGATAATAAGTTCCACTGCCTCAAACTGAAAAATCTCAAGGCCCCCATAGTTAACCATGCTGCACATCTCTTTCTCTAACACTGGACATTATCATTTTACTGATCTCAAACAAAACAAACAAACAAACCCCAGTATTCTTTTCATGTGCCCCAAACCTGTTGCTTTGGTCTAATAGAGGAGAGCCACCTGGAAATTATTCTCCCCAATTACTAATTCATCACTGTTCACTTTCCTCTTCAAATGAAAACCCAAGCTCTCTAAGTATCAATTTATGTTGGCCTGAGAGATGTCTGAGGCCCCATATTCCAAATTTCCATTTATACATAACCCTGGTATCCTCCCATGTTTGTTTTATGAATCATCACAGCTGATGTATTAAAATCATTTACTTTATATGCACACAAGGATTACCTATCTCTCTATAGATCTACCTATAAATTCTTGCTGATGTATTCATCTCAATATATGTCAAGGAAGTAAAATTCACAGTTGGAAAAAAATACCACTTAAACAAATAAACTGAAACTTTAAGTCTTTTACTTCTAAACACATGTGATAGTTTTGAGTTATAAAGTATTTTCTCCCTATCATGGTTTTCAGTATATTCTTGTATTTTATAGTACATTAAATATAACTAAATACTTGACAACTACCTATATAAGGTGACTAGCACTGAGTGCATATTATGAACACTTTCTAAACACTTTACTGCAATCCTTACTATAATCTATAAATCAGGTAGATTATTATTATTTTACCCATGAAGGATCTTGAAGAACAGAGAGGTTAAGTAACTTGTCTAAGGTCATACACTGTCAGGGAGGAAGAAATTTTCCACTACCCTTCTGAGTTCTTCTAGCTGGTCTAAGAATTAAATGGCCGTGAGATAGGTTAACAGGAGAAAATCAAACGAAAGATTAATAACATGTTCACGTGGGAGAGACCTGGGAAAACTGAGTAACTTGTCAAAATGGCCAAAATCCTCATTTTATATAGCATCTTCAGCTAAAGACAAAAGAGGATGTAGAGGTAGTGGTTTGGGACTTCAAAGGGGAGAAAGGCAATTCACAAGGAGATGAAAAAGCAAATGTTTAGTAGACAAATGTTTGCTGGGCCATGCAGAGACAATGGGACAGAGTAGACTCTGATCTCCACACCTGGCTCATATTCTTTGCAGATGTCTCTGGTGTTATCTCTATTTTAGCAACAGGCCCTTTATTTAAATTCTTTTAGGCAGTTAAGGGGTAGATATCAAAAAAACTTCCCAGGTCTTCTGTTTCTTAAAAAAGGCAGTCTAAATTAATCCTTATACCAAAGAGACAAATTTTGGGGTGGCAAATTTTGCTTCCCTACCCAGCTGCTAAGTGAAGAAACTTGAACCCAAGAATTTAACTCTGTGGCTTAAGAGTTTAACCATCAAATATTTTGTGAGGTGCAATGATCTCACATCTCTCAATTCACTGAAATTATTTGAAAACTGGAAAAGATAGGGAGTGCAGCTAGACTTTCCCCTGGATACTTGAATTTTAACAAATGGTAGAGGACTAATTTGAATTGAAAGACGGCTTAAATTGTAGTAGTTCTTTGACTGCTGCCCTTGGTTCTCAAACAACTGATGAGAAAACACTGTACTATTATAACACACATTTAATGTAATATCAATGTGTAATATATAACAGAAAATTTGTACTAACCTCCTTCTCTATATATGTATATATGTAGATTTTATTTATATATATGTGGATTTTATATCTATACACACACACACATATCCAATGCAGACATATATTCTTTCTGAGATCATAAATATTTTGTCATAAATCTTTGGGGAAAAAAAGTTACAACATTACAGGCAGTAATTTTATAAAAACTATGATTTGGAGCTCTATTTTATATTCTTTTCATCAATGATTAACTTAAGTGACATCTAAAAGATAATAGTGATGTCATTTTTACTGAGATATGTGAGGCATCTAATAATGCTTTTGTTAGAAATTATATTATATTGAACAAAAAGACAAGCCACAGACTGGAAGAAAATATTTACAAAACACATATCTGATAAAGGACTTGTATCCAAAATATATGAAGAACTCTTAAAATGTATGAATGGGGCTTCCCTGGTGGCGCAGTGGTTGAGAGTCCGCCTGCCGATGCAGGGGACACGGGTTCGTGCCCCGTTCCGGGAAGATCTCACATGCCGTGGAGTGGCTAGGCCCGTGAGCCATGGCCTCTGAGCTTGTGCATCCGGAGCCTGTGCTCCGCAACGGGAGAGGCCACAATAGTGAGAGGCCTGTGTACCGCAAAAAAAAAAAAAAAAAAAAAAATGTATGAATGATGAGAAAACAAACCAATTTTTAAAATGGGCAACAAATCTGAACAGACATCTCATCAATCAAGATGCACAGATGACAAATAAACATATGAAAAAATGCTCAGAATCATGTCATTAGTGAATTAAAAACAACGAGATTCCACTACACACCTATTGAATAGCTAAAATTAAAAATAAATACAGGGCTTCCCTGGTGGCGCAGTGGTTGAGAGTCTGCCTGCTGATGCAGGGGACATGGGATCGTGCCCCGGTCCGGGAAGATCCCACATGCCGCGGAGCGGCTGGGCCCGTGAGCCATGGCCGCTGAGGCCTGCACGTCCGGAGCCTGTGCTCCGCAACGGGAGAGGCCACAACAGTGAGAGGCCCGCGTACTGCAAATAATAATAATAATAATAATAATAATGATAATAATAATAATAATAAAAACAGAACAAAAATCTGACAATACCAAATGCTAGCGTGGATGTGGAGCAACAGGAACTCTCATTCATTGCTGATGTGAATGCCAGATGGTATATCCACTTTGGAAGACAGTTTGGCAGTTTCATATAAAGCTAAACTTAGTCTAACCATATGTTCCAGTCATCATATGCTTAGGTATTTACCCATTTGAATTAAAAACTTAAGTCTAGACAAAAACCTAGACACAAATATTTATAACAGTTATGAAAAAAGGCAAAAAGGAAAGGTTGCAAAGATGATGTCCTTCAATAGGTGAATGGATGAGCAAACTGTGGTACATCTATACTGTGGGATATTCCACAATATAAATAAATTAGCTACCATACGATACAGCAATTCTGCTCCTGGGTATATATGTGGAAAAGATGAAAACACTAACTCAAAAAGATACATGCACCCCACTGTTCATAGCAGCAGTATTTACAATAACCAAGACATGGCTGCACTATCTTCTCAATTATTCTGTAAATCTAAAACTGTTTAAAAAAGTCAAGTCTATTGACAACAAAAATTGTACTATAGGATTAGTAATGATAATGTTCTCACTATACATTCATTGCAAGCTTCATAGAATCTTTTTTGAAGTCCAGTTATAAACTAATTCTGTATGAACAAGGTCAAATTCCCAATGCAAATGTAAATAGTAACCATTCTACTATTTAAAAATCTGCCCTGACAGAAATTAAATTAATTTAAGGCCACATTGATGCCATGGATAAATAACAGAAAATTAAAATGAACATTCTGAAATATTTTACTTCTTATATTTTTATTTTAAATGGATAAACATTAAAATAGATCTGCCTGCCAAATCAAATGATAATTTCTTTTACAAAATTAAGTAGCATTAGAATAGAATTTTAAGACTGCAATCATAAAAAGGAATAAACAGATATTTAATTTACAAGCAAGATCTTCCGAGTAAGAAAAAAAAGCTTATTTCAAATTCTGGCTTCACATGACCTGCAGCTGAGTAATCTATGTTCAGTTAACTAAACTCATAGTCTTATTTTCTTCACACATAATGTACAAATAATAACATGACCTCATTTATGAATCTGTAATAGCTAAATGAATGAATAGGCTTTAGCATGCTGCCTGGCATGTACTAAGCACTCAATGACCAGTCATTAAGTATTGTTGATATTATTGACAAAATATCTGATTTTCCAGATGAAAGTAATACCTGAGACTCAATTAGCTCTGCTTTTGATCCATAGAATTTCACATGACGTAGGATTGTTGCAACAATACTTCAATTTTATAGGTAAGAAAATTGAAGATCTTATGTTTGAGCATTTGCTCAATGCCAGATAACTAGTTAATAATTGCTTACACTTAGTCATTTCTTTATTACACAGCCTTTTCATTTGTGCGAGTCTAATATCTCAGGTCTGACCAAGATACCCTGAAATTCCCTTCAGCTTGACTGAAGTTACAGTAATATTTTTTCCAACGTCATCCCCTTCCAGAAGGCTTACTAAAAAAAGAGATTTTTTTTTTCCTCTCTTTTAAGTAAGGACAGTTTAGTGGAATAATATTAGGATAAGTTGCAGCAAGAGAACCTGGCTATAATTCTTATCTTGCCACTTGCCAAAAATGTTTCCTTGCATGGAGGGTATCATGTACTCTCACTGCATCATCAGTTTCTTCAAATGTTTATTGGGTGATACTGTAGAAATTATTAGCAAGTGCATTTTGTGTGATTATTGAAAGGCTACAGTAAAGTGTGATTAATAGTGGCACGAAAACCACAATGTGCTATATAAAGTATTATTATCATATCTACAACCCTATGAGAAGGAGTTGAAGGCAGATTACTGTAAAAGGAATTCATTGGACTAATAATCATAGCCAAAATAAGAGCGCACATTTATTTGAGGAACTGGAGGTGTTTCGGCTTGTTTTCATTTTTCCCTAGTGTTAGGAGCAATGAATAAGACTTAATTGTCATTTTAATTAAACAACATAGCAAATTACAACGATATTGTCAGGATTAGTGTTTGGCAGCCAGAGTTGAAAAAAGTGTGCCTTAAGCTCCTGGTGTAATGCAATATACACTGATAAAAATAGAAGTATGCATTTTAAACTTCTTTAACAGGGTTAACAGGGTTAAAATTAGAAGTATGCATTTTAAACTTCTTTAACAGGGTTAACAGTTAGCAAACTAACAACTATTCCCACTTCCTAAGTATAAAGGTTAATAGGTGTGTCATGTTTATATCTGCTTAAAAGTACTTCTGTATGAACAACTTGACTGAAACATGTCTTTCTAATGTCAAGGGAAAGACTTGAGATATAAAAATGTAATGTAAAAGTAAACACAACTTGGCTTATTTTTGCTCCTGAAGGATGGTAGCTTAAGGATGTAGGTGATAAGCCTAATAAATAGTTAACTGTAAGTAGAGAAGAACTTTGCCTTTTGTGGCTATTCTTTCACACTGGATTAATTTCTGGTTTACAGACCCAGAGTACTCTATCATCTGATCTCTTTCATAATGTCTCACTCAGTGAAAAGTTACAACCTCACAACCTTTTCAAATACATACTCTAAACTAATTATCTACATATCCATAAAGATAAAATAATGGTGGGGCACAGTTAGGCTTAGAGTAACTTTACAGATCAGTACCATACAGTTCATACTGGAAATGGTTTCCTTCATACATTTCCTCACTATTGAGTCATTTTCTTTTCCTTTCTAAAATTCTCCCTTTATATAATTAAAGATTAGTTTTCAGTTTGCAGTTGTAGATAATTTCCAGATTAATATTTCATCGCAGTGTAACTGATTCTTACCAGCATTCATTAATGATTATTTAAAGGAAATTTGTGCTCAGTGGAGTAAATGAATTCTTGTGAATTTTTGGAAGAATCACTTCAGCTAACTTTGAAAAAGGAGTGAGAAGGATGTGTTTTAAGCACACATTGCTTTAATCCTAGTAAGTTTATTTCATATATATATATACACACACACACACATACTTACATACATCTTAGCAAGTTCATTTATTGAGCAACCATTGGGACCACAGTATACCATTGCACTTGCCAACAATATATGCAAGTCAACCACCAAATGTCAGCTTTCTCTGAGAGTGATAGTGTATCCTCACACAAGCTTAACGTTAATACCCAAAGACCTTTCAGCCTGTTTCTCTCATTCAAATAAACTTAGCAATAAACAAACTAGCTGATCGATAGAGACTTGGTGATAAATAATGGAGTCTTGTATAAATTATGGCCAAAGAAAAATACTCTTGGAAATTAATAGATGTAGTAAGAGGTACCATATAGCCCACGGCAGCATGCTTCAAAATTTACTATTGAAAGCATGTTATAAATTTGTCACTGAACAGGAAGAAATATGGAATCAAGCCTGTGGAACTATAGGCTCCAGGATTTGTGAAAATGAAAATTTTCAAAAACTTTTTTACAGTAGTCTAAATAAAGTAAAAAAAAATTCTAAACACCTATATGAAATATATATTTCCCTACACACAAATCAAATTCTGAGAGAAAAATTTACAACATAGGAAGGAGGTCATAGTACCAAAGGGCTTATAAAAAGGGCCCATGTTTTGTAAGATAAAACTTCAATATAATCAGTTAACTAAAATTTCAAAGGGTTATAAAAACATTTTAAGTAAATTACCCCCTGAAGTTTAATTTAGTGGCAATACATTTATTAAACAAAGATATGATGCCAGATTTATATCACTGCTGTAACAAATCAGCAAAAACTTAGTTGCTTAACATAACACAAATTGATAATTTTGAAGTTCTGCAGCGCAGAAGTCAACAAGGGTATTAGCTGGCTAAGATCAAGGTGTCCTGCAGGGCTGCACTCTTTCCAGAGACCCGAGGGAAGAATCTGTTTCCTTGAGTTTTCTAGCTACTAGAGCCCTCCTGTGTTTCTTGACTCATGGCCCCTTTCTCCATCTTCAAATTTAGCAATCGCCGGTCAAGTTCTCACACGACATCACTCTGACTTAACTTCAGCTCCAGTCTTCTATTTTAGGAACTCTTGTGGCTATAGGACAATCTTCCTATTTTATAATCTGTTGATTAGCAAACTTAATTCCATCTCCAATCTAGATTCCTCTTTGCCATTCAACATAACATAAGTTTATGTTCTGGAATTGGGATTTGAATATGTTTGAGAGGCCATTATTCTGCATATCACAGATATATACAGAGTTTCACAATTTGCACTGAGTTTCATTTATGGATACAACATTCTTCAAAAATATTTAAATTTGCAAGTCCATTCTCACCATAAATAAGGAGTAAAAGGACGTACAATGCTTTATTTTTATTCCATTTACAATTTTTTTGGATACTTACTTTACTTTCCTATTCATTGAAGGTTTAATTAGAAAAACAAAAATGGGAGTGGTAGAATGCTATAATATAATCATGTGTATATATATATATATGTATATACAGTATAGGTACATGTATATATATGATAGAAGTAAATGTAGCTAAAAATTATGGAGCATGAAGGAAAAGTGGCATTCTGCAGTCTTCTTGAACTGCACATTGTTGTTACAAATCCAAAACACTTGAGGATTTATGTTTTCTATTCTGCCCTGGTTCTACTCCAAAATGCTCTCAGTACTATCTGCATATCATTTTTAGTTGCTATTTCTTTTCTGTATGTGTGCCAGGTTGGGAGATTAGACATCTAGGACTTAAATAAATACAGAATAAATTAGCTGCTGTTCTCAGAGTGCCCTAGAGTCAAGTAAGTTTAAAAAAAATACAACTATGAAATAGTATGCTAAATTAATGTTTCATATATAATACCTCTTACTTCTCTTTCCACTACTATTGTCCTGTCTAAATATGTCAAGAGAACATCTGATCACTTCCTTTCTCAAGTACATTCTCCATAACATTTTAATATTTAAAGCTATACCTACCTATTTAAGAAGGTAAAGTCTAGTGTTTCAGTTGTGAATATTGACATACACCATACATTGCTTAACACTTTTCTATTTGCAAATATCATTTTGAAAATACCATAAAAAATCATCTCCATCCTCTGATGCTTAGGCAGAATTAAATATGATAATTTAATCTAAGTAGATGAGTATCTATTTTGCTAAAATAAGGAAGAGTTTCATTTTTTTTTCCCCCTTGATGGTTTGTAATATGGTGCAGAGTAAGGCAGCATGAACTAGGATATCAAGATAGGAGTTTTGAATGGGAATCTGGAAAACAGAAGTCATAAACAAGTACTGGCAGTAACTGTATTTACAAAGACAAGTAAATAAAACACTGGTTCTTTCAAAATTATCTCTATCTATCTACCTATCTATCTATCATCTCTCTCTCTCTCTCCTTCACTCTCTCTCACTACTATAAAGTTTGGCTATGTGCCCCAAAACAATTTCTATAAGATTTAGTAAATCTATAATCTGTAATCTGACTTGTTAACATATTTTGTCCATTTTGTCATCACAAAAGTTAATTTTAAGTATTCATGGTTGAGTTCATTATACTAATTTTTCTTATTTAATTACCCAACTTGACTAATACTATTACTTTACTTATTAGTACCAGAAATAGTACCATGTGAGACAAAATATGTAGGAGGAAACTATGTTTTTACAAGTTGCACTGATGATCCAAGAGTTATAATACTGTGGATAAGATACAGCTGCATTATAATTTGCAGCCAAATTTTAAGTACTGATAGGGTCAGAGAAATAACTATAAAAATAGCAGGACCTGGAGAGCCAGCCTGTGGGGTATGACTCAGCATCCAGCCAGTACTTGTGGTTGTGCAGGCAGTGTTGCTGCACAAAACAGATGAAATGTGGATCCTCTAGCAAAAGGAGCCTTGTGGCTGACAGGGTCTTGGTGCTCCAGCCTGCTGTCAGGCCTGAGCCTGTGAGGTGGGAGAGCAAGTTCAGGACATTGGTCCACCAGATACCTCCCAGCCCCATGTAATATCAATCAGCAAGAGCTCTCCCAGAGATCTCCATCTCAATGATAAGACCCAGCTCTTCTCAACGACCAGCAAGCTCCAATGCAGGACACCCTATGTCAAACAACTAGCAAGACAGGAACACAACCTCACCCATTAGCATAGAGGCTGCCTAAAATCATAATAAGTTCACAGACACCCCAAAACACACCACTGGATGCAGTCTTGCCCACCAGAAAGACAATATCCAGCCTCTCCACCAGAACACAGAAACGAGTCCCCTCCACCAGAAAGCGTACACAACCCACTAAACAAACATTACCTAATGGGGGCAGACACCAAAACAGCTGAAACTATGAACCTGCAGCCTGTGAAAAGGAGACACCAAACACAGTAAGTTAAGCAAAATGAGAAGTCAGAGAAATATGCAGCAGATGAAGGAGCAAGGTAAAAACACACCAGACCAAACAAATGCAGAGGAAATAGGCAGTCTACCTGAAAAAGAATTCAGAGGAATGATAGTAAAGATGATCCAAAATCTTGGAAATAGAATGGAGAACATACAAGAAACGTTTAACAAAGACCTAGAAGAACTAAAGAGCAAACAAACAATGATGAACAACACAATCAATGAAATTAAAAATTCTCTAGAAGGAATCAATAGAAGAATAACTGAGGTAGAAGAACAGATAAGTGACCTGGAAGATAAAATATTGAAAATAACTACCACAGAGGAGAATAAAGAGAAAAGAATGAAAAGAATTGAGGACAGTCTCAGAGAACTTTGGGACAACATTAAACACACCAACATTCGAATTATAGGGGTACTAGAAGAAGAGAAAAAGAAAGGGATGGAGAAAATATTTGAAGAGATTATGGTTGAAAACTTCCCTAATATGGGAAAGGAAATGGTCAGTCAAGTCTGGGAAGCACAGAGAGTCCACACAGGGTAAATTCAAGGAGAAACATGCCAAGACACATATTAATCACTATCAAAAATTAAATACAAAATATTAAAAGCAGCAAGGGAAAAGCAACAAATAACATAGAAAGGTTGCCAATAAGGTGAACAGCTGAACTTTCAGCAGAAGCACTGCAAGCCAGAAGGGAGGGGCAGGACATATTTAAAATGAAGAAAGGGGAAAACCTACAACCAAGATTCCTCTACACAGCAAGGATCTCATTCAGACTTGATGGAAAAATTAAAACCTTTAGAGACAAGCAAAAGTTAAGAGAATTCAGCACCACTAAACCAGCTTTACAACAAATGTTAAAGGAACTTCTCTAGGCAAGAAACACAAGAGCAGGAAAACACCTACAAAAACAAACCCAAAACAATTAAGAAAATGGTAATAGGAACATACATACTGGTAATTACCTTAAATGTAAATGGATTAAATGCTCCAACCAGAAGACATACACAGGCTGATTGGATACAAAAACAAGACCCGTATATATGCTGTCTACAAGGGACCCACTTCAGATCTAGTGACAATACAGACTGAAAGTGAGGGGATGGAAAAAGATATTCCATGCAAATGGGAATCAAAAGAAAGCTGGAGTAACAATTGTCATTATCAGACAAAATAGACTTTAAAATAAGATGATTACAAGAGATAAAAAAGGATACTACATAATGATCAAGGGATCAATCCAAGAAAAAGATACAACGATTGTAAATATTTATGCACCCAACATAGGAGCACCTCAATATACAAGGCAAGTGCTAACAGCCAAAGAAGGGGAAATCAACAGTAACACAATAATAGTAGGGAACTTTAACACCCCACTTGCACCAATGGACAGATCATCGAAAATGAAAATAAATAAGGAAACACAAGCTTTAAGTGACACAAGAGACCAGATAGATTTAATTGATATTTATAGACATTCCATCTGAAAACAGCATATTACACTTTCTTCTCAAGTGCTCATGGAACATTCTCCAGGATAGATCATATCTTGGGTCACAAATCAAGCCTTGGAAAACTTAAGAAAATTGAAATCTTATCAAGTATCTTTTCTGACCACAACACTATGAGACTAGATATCAATTACAGAAAAAAACTGTAAAAAATACAAATAGATGGAGGCTAAACAATACACTACTAAATAACTGAGAGATCACTGAAGAAATCAGAGAGGAAGTCAAAAAATACCTAGCAAAAAACGGCAATGAAAACATGATGACCAAAACCTATGGGATGCAGCAAAAGCACTGCTAAGAGGGAAATTTATAGCAATACAATCCGACCTCAAGAAACAAGAAAAATTTCAAATAAACAACCTTACCTAACACCTAAAGCAGGTAGTGAAAGTAAAACAAAAAAAAACCCAAAGTTAGCAGAAGGAAAGGAAACATAAAGATCAGATCAGAAATACATGTAAAAGAAATGAAGGAAACGAACACAAAGACCAATAAAACTAAAAGCTGGTTCTTTGAGAAGATAAACAAAATTGATAAACCATTAGCCAGACTCATCAAGAAAAAAAGGGAGAAGACTCAAATCAACAGAATTAGAAATGAAAAAAGAGAAGTAACAATGGGCCCTGCAGAAATACAAAGAATCATGAGGGATTTCTACATGCAACTATATGCCAATAAAATGGACAGCCTGAAAGAAATGGACAAATTCGTAGAAAACTACAACATTCTGAGACTGAACCAAGAAGAAATAGAAAATAGAGACAGACCAATCACAAGCACTGAAATTGAAACTGTGATTAAAAATCTTCCAACAAACAAAAGCCCAGGACCAGATGGCTTCACAGACAAATTCTATCAGACATTTAGAGAAGAGCTAAAAGCTATCCTTCTCAAACTCTTCCAAAATATAGCCGAGGGAGGAACACTCCCAAACTCATTCTACAATGCCACCATTATCCTGATACGAAAACCACACAAAGATGTCACAAAAAAAGAAAACTACAGGCCAATATCACTGATGAACATAGATGCAAAAATCCTTAACAAAATAGTAGCAAACAGAATCCAACAGCACCTTAAAAGCATCATACACCATGATCAAGTGGGGTTTATGCCAGGAATGCAGGGATTCTTCAATATACGCAAATCAATCTATGTGATACACCATATTAATAAATTGAAGGAGAAAAACCATATGATCATCTCAATAGATGCAGAAAAAGCTTTTGACAAAATTCAACACCCATTTATGATAAAAACCCTCCAGAAAGTAAGCATAGAGGGAACTTACCTCAACATAATAAAGGCCATATATGACAAACCCACAGCCAACATCATTCGCAATGTTGAAAAACTGAAACCATCTCCACTAAGATCAGGAACAAGGCAAGGGTGCCCACTCTCACTGCTATTATTCAACATAGTTTTGGAAGTTTTAGCCACAGCAATCAGAGAAGAAAAAGAAAGACAAGTAATCCAAATCAGAAATGAAGAAGTAAAGCTGTTGCTGTTTCCTGATGACATGATACTATACATAGAGAACCCTAAAGATGCTACCAGAAAACTACTAGAGCTAATCAATGAATTTGGTAGAGTACCAGGATACAAAGTTAATGCACAGAAATCTCTAGCGTTCCTACACACTAATGATGAAAAATCAGAAAGAGAAATTAAGGAAACACTCCCATTTACCATTGCAACAAAAAGAATAAAATACCTAGGAATAAACCTACCTAAGGAGGCAAAAGACCTGTATACAGAAAGCTATAAGACTATGATGGAAGAGATTAAAGAAGATACAGATGGAGAGATATACCATGTTCTTGGATTGGAAGAATCAACATTGTGAAAATGACTATACTACCCAAAGCAATCTACAGATTCAATGTAATCCCTATCAAATTACCAGTGGCATTTTCAGAGAACTAGAACAAAAAGTTACATAATTTGTGTGGAAACACAAGAGACCCCTATAGCCAAAGCAATCTTGAGAAAGAAAAGTAGAGCTGGATGAATCAGGCTCCCTGACTTCAGACTATACTACAAAGCTACAGTAATCAAGACAGTATGGTACTGGCACAAAAACAGAAATATAGATCAATGGAGCAGGATAGAAAGCCCAGAGATAAACCCACGCACATATGGTCACATTAATTTTGACAAAGGAGGCAAGAATATACAATGGAGAAAAGACAGCCTCTTCAATACGTGGTGCTGGGAAAAGTGGACAGGTACATGTAAAAGAATGAAATTAGAGCACTTCCTAACACCATACACAAAGATAAAGTCAAAATGCATTAAGGACCTAAAAGTAAGGCCAGACACTATCAAACTCTTAGAGGAAAACATAGGCAGAACACTTTCTGACATAAATCACAGCAAGATCCTTTTTGACCCACCCCCTAAAGGAGTGGAAATAAAAATAAAAGTAAACAAATGGGACCTAATTAAACTTAAGAGCTTTTGCACAGCAAAGGAAACGATAAATAAGATGAAAAGACAACCCTCCAAATGGGAGAACATATTTGCAAATGAAACAACTGACAAAGGATTAATCTCCAAAATATACAAGAAGCTCATGCAGCTCAATATCAGAAAAACAAACAACCGAATCCAAAAATGGGCAGAAGACCTAAATAGACATTTCTCCAAAGAAGATATACAGATTGCCAACAAACACTTGAAAGGATTCTCAACATCCCTAATCAGTAGAGAAATGCAAATTAAAACTCACACCAGTCAGAATGGCCATCATCAAAACATCTAAAAACAATAAATGCTGGAGAGGGTGTGGAGAAAAGGGAACCCTCTTGCACTGTTGGTGGGAATGTAAATTGATACAGCCACTATGGAGAACAGTATGGAGGTTCCATAAAAAACTAAAAATAGAACTACCATACGACCCAGCAATCCAACTACTGGGCATATACCCTGGGAAAACCATAATTCAAAAGAGAAATGCACCACCATGTTCATTGCAACAGAATTTGCAATAGCCCGGACATGGAAGCAACGTAAGTGTCCATCAACAGATGAATGGATAAAGAAGATGTGGCGTATATATACATTGGAATATTACTCAGCCCTAAAAAGAAATGAAATTGAGTTATTTGTAGTGAGGTTGATGGACCTAGAGTTTGTCATACAGAGTGACTTAAGTCAGAAAGAGAAAAACAAATACCGTCTGCTAACACATATATATGGAAACTAAAAAAAAAAAAAAAAAAGGTTCTGAAGAACCTTGGGGCAGGACAGGAATAAAGATGCAGACTTAGAGAATGCACTTGAGGACATGGGGAGGGGGAAGTGTAAACTGGGACTAATTGAGAGAATGGCGTTGATATGTATACACTACCAAATGTTAAATAGATAGCTAGTGGGAAGCAGCTGCATAACATAGGGAGATCAGCTCATTGCTTTGTTACCACCTAGGAGGGTGGGATAGGGAAGGTGGGTGGGAGATGCAAGAAGGGGAGATATGGGGATATATGTATACGTTTAGCTGATTCACTTTGTTATACAGCAGAAACTAATACAACATTGTAAAACAATTATATTCCAATAAAGATGTTAAAAAAATAGCAAATAAGGCATCTTATCATCTCTTCTTGAGTTGTTGAGTCATACCTGCTTATGACAAAAACAAATTTCACTAATTTTAAGAAAAACTGAACTGTAATCTCTTCTATCCATGAAATAGCATTGGATCAGATAGTTTTAATCATGCTAAAAGATAAATCCTTCTTATTCCAGGACAAAAGATAGACAGTTTAACTAATAAAACAAGAAAGCTCAATAGACCTTCTGGCTAGAACAGTTTTTTGTTTTCTGTTAAAAAGTGTTATTGTTTATATCCATATACTACTCTCTAGGTCAGGAGTTTGTGATCCTGAAAAAGCAATATAATTACATATGGAATTTTCAGTAGTAAAGTTTCTTGGTTTCCAACTGCACAAATTTTCATTCAATATATTTATTGAGCATTTACTATGTGCCAGGCAGTGTTCCAGTCAATTGATATATCAGAGAACAACAAAAAGAAAAAATATATATGTATATATTTGTAGAATACATATTCTAATGGGATAGAGGGATAATAAATATTGGGTTGGCCAAAAAGATAATTCGGCTTTTCTGTGACATGTTACGGAAAAACCCAAACAAACTTTTTGACCAACCCAATATAATAAATACAATTTAGAAGATGATATAAGAGGAAAAATAATACTATGAAAAAAATCAGATCAGAGGGAATGGGAGGTGTTTTAATTTAAATAGTTTACCAGGTAGGCCTCCTTGAGAAGAAAGTCTTACAGAATACTGCAAACAAAGTTACTAAATCAGAGGCTTGTGCAGCAGTTATTAGGAATAGCAAGGAGGTTAATATCATTGGAGCAGAATATGTGAAGGAGAGATTAGTAAAAAAAAAAAAAAATGAGGACAAAGACATATTGCATTTTGGGGATGGGACCTATGCATATGTATTTTAAGCAATAAAGATGATTCTGAAACACAGCCAGGACTGAAGTAGTACCCTCTCTTACATGTTTTAATAACCTTTTCTAGTAACGAGTACTAATTTCCATTTACAAAGGGATGGATTAATGTTACAAAAAGATGAAGGAAACATCAAATTGCACAGAAATATTATTTAGGAATTAAACATTTCTGAAGTTGCACGATTAATATAGTAAGAGGCAAATATGGACTATTTCTTAACTGTGAATCCAGACATTGGAATATGTCCAATGATATTGAAAAATATATTGAGTATTGAAAAATAGTCTGCTATGAAGGAAATAAGTATGAAGGAAAAATTTGGAAAGAGCGTGATGCTATGCTTAAAAATCTAACATATGAAAAGTTCATTCAGTAACTACGGACATTTCCATATTTTTATTTAACCAAATGTTCACTTGGGGTTTTGTTCCACTGTTTTAAACTCTAAGTAATTACTAAATACATGGTAGAGAAATGTGAATGTAAAATATAGGTAACATAAAAAATGCTAATTTATTTTCAGATATCAAATAATTCAATATATTCTAAATTTGACCTCTCAGTAAAGTCTTGGGTAAAATGTTAGTGATTATTAAGTTCATAAGTAGTAGTCACTCTACATTATCAGCATAATGCCATTCATTCTTCAAAACCAGCTCCAACTCTAATATTTTCCATCTTGCTTAATACTACCACCAAAAATATTTAGAATTAGCTGACATAATCCCTAAATCTCTTTCCACCCACAACTTCCAAAAGACTATTAAATTCTATCAACACTGATTCAATACACTGGATCTGTGTACTCTCCATTGCACTGCTCTAGATGTGAGTGTTATCACCTCTCATCTGGACTATGAGAACAGATTTTAAGTGTATTCCTGACCTCTAGTACCATCCACTACCAATTACTCATATACTAGAGTCTTCTCTTCTAAGTGACAAATATACCCATATTATTTCCCTCCCTAAATCCATTTGATTAGCTGCTATCAACTGCAGAATTCATACTTTTTTGTAGGGCACAAAATACTCCTACAGGTTCTAGAATTTGCTTGTCCTCTAGCTTTGTTCCTTGCAATGTCCATCATCTTCTCACTATATCCTTCAGCCATGCCAAATTGGCCCTTTTCTCAATGTGTCATCTGATCTCACACTTGCATGCCTTTAAACAAGAAAACCTCTCTTCCTAGAATTCTTTTTGGTCCTTTATTTCCCTGGTAAACTAAAACAACATTCAAGATCCAACTTAGACGTTACATTTCCAAAGAGTCAATCCCTCCCTCCTTTAGAGTTATATATATATATATATATTATATATCTCCAATATAGGGCTTTATCACAAATTACTAACATTATGGTTTTCATGTCTGCATTATTAAGTAATAAAGTGTTTTTATTTTTGAAGCATACTTTCTTAGTATTCTTTCTATTCCTATGTCTAATTGAGTCCTGGAAAAGTTAATTTAATAAATATTTGAAGGGAAATGAATGACAAGAAAGGAAAAGAGGGAAGAAGTAAAGATGGCAGCGCATTGGTATTTATGGCTCTTTTTGAGGGCAACCATCCTATCTTTCTAGTTCTATTTCCATATTTCAAAATGGTTATCCCAGATGTAAAATAGAACTTACATACAGAGTGTGAAAATATGCACTAGCTTTATATTTTCAACTGATAATAAATTATCTAGGTTATAAAGAAGAAGCAAAGCTGGAATGCCCCCACACCCCCAATGTCAATGCAGTCTGTTAAAGTGTTATTCAGAAGGTACGTGGAAAGATGGAACATTCCAGGCACTTATGAACTGTGATGCTACAAATCTCAATTACCTTATTTTACTCTTCAAATTTGAGTGTTTCTTCTATCTGAAGAAGAAAAATTATTACAAAATAAAAATATAAAAAATCAACGACTTACCAAAAAATTTGAGTCATAAAAAGAGAGAGAAATTAGTTTTATAAATTCTTCAACATTTTTGACACAGTGACCACCTGAGACTTATTGTACATTTCTAGTGGGAGAAAATGTCCTTTTCCGAAACCTCCCCGTTTTGGTTGGTCAGAACTATCAGAAAGTCGTTTTGAAACCATCCTCTTCTTTTTTCCTTTACCTTCTGAAGCAACATTGAGTAAATTTAATTTTTAGAAATTAAAGAAAAGACTTCAAAGCATTATATATCTATAATTACTCCTATTAGTCACCTTTCATCCATAATAAATATACCAAATTCCTTTTACCATTTCTCAAAAACAAGTTATAGCTTGTGTTATGATCTCCAAAAGTTTTTAACAAATTTGTCCTCTGAACATAAAGCATAAGAAGGACCTATATAAATTACTGCAGATAGAAATGTTCACATTCTTCAATGTATTCTGACTCAGATGGCTGACATCTAGGCTGTATACTCCCAGGACACTACAATAAAATTTAACTTTCAAATATTCAAAAAACAAATACTGTAGACAGTTTATTTTCTAGATAGCTGAAAATTAAAGCCCAATTTTATTTTATAGATTCTTTTACATCCAAGATCATCTCTGAGTGTTTAGAGGTTTCATACATATTCATTTTCTTTTTTTAAGAAAACTCATTCCTTTTTTTATGATTGGTTGTAATATATTGTGAAGTGCTGCTTTCTTGAAACCTTGAATCACTTTAAATATTGACATTGGTGGAATCTTCCTTTTTTCTCTCAAGACATTTTGTTCTAAATTGCTGTCATCATCACTTTCTTAGACAATCTGATGTAAAGAGTTTCACTCAATAACTAGTACAAAAGTGACCTGGTCATTGTCTCCTGGTTTTTCAATGTTAGTGACTACTTGTTCCTTGTTTGTTGTAATATTTTCAATGTACCAAGTGCTACTGTTACTTCCTTTTATTCTTTAGAGAAAAGAAAATTCTTATAAGGTCATCCAGCCAGTACTATATCAGATTTGCTAAATTTAGAAAAATGAAGCTTCTATTGGTGTCCAGATATATACAAATACATGCATACATACATTCACTTTGTTTACAAATGATTTACATGTTGGGTACCAGTAGGAAGATATCTTATAATGAGATTGCTATATACTCATGGTCTTGTGTTAGATTTTACTGAAAATTACCGAGAGATTTATCAAATATTCTTTACTCTCTGTTATGCCTATTTTTCTTCATAGTGTCCAATATTAAAATGTTCCCATGATACGTTTCTCTCTCCATCACATTTCAAATTGAAGCCCTTTTATTCATGCCAGTAAATCTCTTAATACACACAGGTTTGTATAATTTTTAAAAATATACAGTTGCCTTAAAAGGGCTTATGGTAATTTTATAAATCATAATTTAAGGGAAAAAATCTATTCTTGTTTTCAGGCACCACATCTAAATTTGCTCTCAGTACACATTCTCTTTTCAGTATCACTATTAAAATCTTTAACTTGAAGAAATTGATGCATTAGCTGTGCCTCTAAATCTTTAAGTTTTGTATCTTGGCTTCATTCCTTACTTCAATCTTTCAAGAAAGATTTTTGTGTCAATTATATGGTAGATACTAATCTGTGTACATAAGAACAGGTAGAATGTACTCATTACTTTGAAATAATTCATTTACAATATAGTGAAGGAAATATATCTATACAGAAACTGTAATTAGAAAGTGCAACGTTGTGTAATGCAAAATTTTTCAAGAGAGGCAAGCTGAAGGAGTGCTTATTCTGCCAGAGGAGTTGAGGGGAAAAATCTGAGCTAAGTCATCTCTTGTGGATAGACATTCAAAAGGTGGAAAAAGAGGAAGCTGCTGTCCAGACAGCGGAAACCAACATGTCAAAAGGCATGAAAAATCATGGCGCCCTTGGAGAACCACAATTTGTACCATAAGTTGTCTAAAGTGTAAGGTTTATGAGCCAGGAAGGAGATGATCTTGGGAATAATGTTGGTCATAAGATGAAGAGTTTTGCATACTATGCTGAGATTTGACCTTATAGATGATAAAAGTATTGAAATAATTTAAGCAAGGACGTGACATAAACAGATTTGTATTTTAGAAGAGTTGTTTTTATCGAATTGGAGAATAGGTGACTTAAGACTGGAAAAATAATAATGTACATACAAGTTGTAGATGAAATTATGAGTGAGAAGATGGCTAAAGACACAGCACAAAGAAAAAAACAAAAAAGAGTTATCTTTAAAAAAATACAATAATTTCAAGAATAGAGTTATCAGCAGGATCAAGCATTACAGAAAGGACAGAAAAGACAAAATAAGGATTGAAAACATTATATTGGAATTGGAATAATAATCCCAAAAGAGTGGCAGGAGAATAAACCAGACTGGAGGGTTCTGAAATCTGTATGAAAAGAAGCATTTTAGACAGGTGTGAGGACTACTCTTTAAACAATGAATAAATGAATGAATGAATGATTCATTTTAGTAGTCTTTATTCCTATGAATTTTTAACTTGTTGATTTAGCAAATATCCATGCCAGTAGCTGCTTTAGACGTTGGGAATATAACATGAACAACAAAAAGCCCCAGCCCTAAAACCTTGAAGAGCTTGATAATATAACAGGTAAAAAGCTCTTTGGTCTCTCTGTAATGCAGTTCGTTAAGTAAAAACAGTAGTTACTTGGGCTAATGAATCTTTCTGAGAAAGAAACTAACAGGGAGTAACTTAGGTCCTAAAGTGATGCAGTCCATTATCTCTCAGCAATGTGGCAATTACATTTTTATGCATTAAGTGGAAGAGGCATGTATCTGCAGTTAAACTTTTATGCATCACTATTTACAGAAGTGGAATAAATATCCATCAATGACATCATGTATACAAGAACATCCATCAAGTGTTAGAAAAAGGAAAGGAATATCTGTGATTAATTGTTTATTCTTCAGTTCATCAAGTGGTAAAATAAATATGCTTCTGTTTAACTGCTGACACATACAGAGTAAGGAGTGGGATATTTGTTGGTTCAAATTGTGCATGTTACTAATTTCAAGAGCGAAATAAAAATCCATCAATGACATACCAAGTAACTGGAAATGCTTCAGAGGATTTGTCCAGAGATTTTATTTACCCAAATTGCCTTCTCAGAACTTGTTGTCACATCAAAAAAATCTGCCCTGATTTGTTGATACATCGAGTTCTATAGGGAACTAGTTATGGGCCAAAGATTTGCACAACTGTTTATATGACATATGACAGCAAGCCTAATACAGTCCAAGTGCTATCATGTTATTTATAAGTAATTGTACAAAAAACTCTGTCATCAATAAATGTTGGTATTAATGTTAGAAGGGTTTTATTAATTAGATACCAAAATATTGTTTGAATTTTTGTAGAGGATCTGTCCACTTTACCTATATACTATGATTGGACAATATTTTACTCAGTTCTTTTGCTCCCTGAATTACATTGTTATGGGTGACATATGTTACACTGAAAAGTGTACGGTTCCTCAAATATGTTCAATAGTACAAAGCTTTATAATATTTGCAGTCCACTCCTGGAACACTTGCGATCATACCAACACTATTATTTCAAAACTTTATCTTGCTTTACATGATCAATAGTGTATAGAATGGATATCTTAGAAATCCAAGTTGCTGAAGACTGAAACTGGACTAAAACATAAATGTTTACCAATTACCTACTATGGAATAACTGAACAATATTAAATAAAATGAGATTATTTATTACAAATACACATTGATATTTGACTAAGTGTAAGATGACTTGATGTACAAGCCTCCATGCTATTTTTTTTTAATTTGGATAAAAGAAAAAGTATTTTAAATATCCATTTGGATTGAGGACCAACATAAACTGTGCATGCTCTGTCTCATAAAAATAGGAAGCAAATTATCAAATCCAACTATTACTTGCTCTTTACTTTGACAATACAACTGTGAAAATGTAAATTATTTTTTTGTTCACAAATCTCTTAAGAATCATTAGAATCACAATCTCTTAAGAATCAAAAGACTAACTTCTCTGAATGACTCTTTTTATCACATTGCAGGAATTGGTAGGGGAGATCCATTTCATTAAGAAAGAATTTTCATTTTGTCCTTTATAGAATAATTCAAGTAAAAGCCATTAATGATTGAAATTGTTTTTAAAAGTCAAGATGAAGTTAAAAATCTTTTCTTCCTTTCTCCTCATTTTCTCAGAAATCCATCAAGATTCCAACTTAAAAGCTGTCTAATTAGGAGCATAATATTCAGATCCCACTTGAGAGGCAAAAAAGAAAGTAATATACAAAAGAAGGAAAGACACTGTAATCACTGTTTCCCAACCTTTTTCAGTTCACAGCGGGCAAGAATATTTGCATGGTACACTGAATAAACTGTTAAAGTGCTTACAGTCAAGAGCAACAAGTCAAGATTCAAATTCTAGGGATAAACCCTTTAATTGTCCTGACTTGAGGTTAAGTGCACTTTGACCAGGAGGAGAATAGGATGTTTAATTTGAAGGCTCACCAAGATTTAATCTAATAGGAGAAGAGTTCCCTAAAGTAAAATCAGGGTGCTTCTAAAATTAACAACAAAAAGAAGCATAGATGCCACAGAAGGAATGATGTTGTTAGAAATATAGCACATATATATTATTTCCATTTTAGAAATTTAAGAACATATACATACGCAGACAAGACACACTCATTTACATACATACATATATGTGTTGTTCATATTCATAGTTTTAGCAAGTGATTAGAAGGTAGAAAGTTAGGAATATGTTTACTATGGCTATATATATACTTCTAGGGTTTTTTTTTCTGTTTTTCTGTTTGTTTGTTTTTAATTGGAGTGTAGTTGCTTTACAATGTTGTGTTAGTTTCTGCTGTACAACGAAGTGAGCCAGCTATTTTAAAACTGACTATATGCTTTCAAAAATGAACAAATTTAATATGGATATAGAAATAGACATAAATATAGGTATAGATGTACAAATGCCTGTGCTCATTGTACTGATAATTATTTCTCCTACTTCTATGAAATCGGCATGTTCAACAGGGAATAGAAGTTTCATTAATTTTAAGACATGCTCTTTAAAAAAATAAACAGAGGGTGAATCCAGTAATTGCTAAATTGTGACAAAAGAAAAGACCAGTAGCAGTTAAGTGGCTAGTTATTTTTTATTTACATGCTTTGAGATTAATATAAGAGCTCTAACATATATTTTCCCTTGTATAACATCTATTTTATAAAAATACACTAATTCCTTTGGAAAATAACATGAAATCTCTGCTTATATTCACCAGGTGACTAATATTCATTTTGTTGTTCCATATCCAATAATTTTGATTAACAAACTAGGTCTTTAGAAAGCAGTTAAATGAGATGGCATCATTCCCATTTAATCATGACTTCCTTTTTACTTCAATACTCTAAGAAAAGGGCAGGAGTGAGGGAGAAAAAAACTAGCAATGAGCAAACAGACTAAGATATATGGTAACAATGTTGCTTCAACAGGCTACTCGCAAAAACAAATTTCTCTTTTATCTGAAGAACTATATGGCTGGGCTTTCCTAAAATCCTGGCCCTCTCTTTCAGCAGGCAGAAAGGGACATAAGTTTATATTTTAAAATTCCCATATTTAAAACTTCACAGTTCATTATTCATCTATTCCCAAAGACAGATACCTTTTCATTGTGAAGACATGTAAATAAAAGCTTATATTTTTACATGAAGCAGTCAAAAACTTTTGTCCTTATTATATAGTCCTGAAAGAGGAAATTAAGATAGATACCATTGTTCTGTGAAGCCATCTGAACTAGTAGACCCAGGTATACAAAAACTGCTCAGGTATCAAGTTTATGAGGCTACCAACATGGGTACATGTAACCACTATGGTTGTACATCAGAAAGAACAGAGATGTCAATTGGTAATTGTAAAATGAAAATTATCTAGGTTTATAAGTGATGTATGTATTTATGTATGTATGTATTTATTTTGTTGACTTTTTTCTTCCAGCTTTATTGAGATATAATTGACATTTGGCACTGTATTAGTTTAAAGTGTACAGCATAATGATTTAACTTCCATACATCATGAAATGATTACCACAGTAGGTTTTGTGAACATTCGTCATCTCATATAGATACAAAAATAAAGAAATAGAAGAAAAATGTTTTTCCTTGTGTTGAGAACTCTTAGGATTTACTGTCAACAACTTTCATATATAACATAAAGCAGTGTTAATTACATTTATCATGTTGTACGTTACATCTCTAGTACTTATTTATCTTATAACTAGTTTATACTTGGCTTTATAAACATTTTAGATCAACTATCATCTGTTGTAACTCGTAAATTGAATAGCTCAATGAACATTTGAATTATATACAAAGTGAACATAAAGATGACCTCAGGTAGGCACATAGTTTTCTTTTTTTTTTTTGTTATCCATTACTCAGGGTCTTGGGATAGTGATCTCAATAATGATTCCCCAATAATGCCTTGCAGAAAAGTTAATATAATGAACCTGAATTGAAATTGGATTTTGTTCTACACAAGGACTACTTCAGGGGAGAGGACATAAAATGGGGCTTAATATCATTTAATAAGTATATATGTTTTTCTAAAATAAAGTGTAAGATTAAGGCCAGATGGATGACAGTTTTAACAACTATGGACAGCTGCAGCAGAAGGCAGATGTGAGACTACCCACATGGCTCTAATTTTAAGAATGCAGGGCAAGAGAGAGGCATGGACATATATACACTAACAAACATAAGGTAGATAGCTAGTGGGAAGCTTTGTGACCACCTGGAGTGGTGGGATAGGGAGGGTGGGAGGGAGGGAGATGCAAGAGGGAAGAGATATGGGAACATATGTATATGTATAACTGATTCACTTTGTTATAAAGCAGAAACTAACACACCATTGTAAAACAATTATACCCCAATAAAGATGTTAAAAAAAAAAAGAATGCATATTAGGTTTCTTTTTTTTTCTTTTTTTTAAAGAAAGCATATTTTAAAATCTCACATTTAATCTCTTCTTCCACACAGGTTATAGTACAGCTCAGATGTGATACATATTTCTCTTCAGATGCTACTAATATTGTGCTATTTAAGTAGATTTTCTGACAGATAGTCCTTTTTTGGAGCAGAACTGTTTTCTAATCTTAATGCTAGTATTTAAAAAAAATGTTTTTTCACTACCTAAAAACACTCATTGCTTGCTCAAGTCTTTGAGTACATCTAATTTTATTGCACTATAAAAGAAAATGTTTTTACTATAGCAAAACTCAACAGTCACTATACATTTAAGAGAAACAGGACATAAAGTCTAATCCTGATTTTATTGATGGTTTGAGAAATAAAATGAATTCTTCTTGAAAAATAATATGAAGTCTCTCCGACTCACACCCTTCATTTTTTAGCTGAAATTAAATTTTTTCTTGGATTAAATAAGCAATATAGATTGTATATATGTGAGATATCATTGGGGCAGTAATACTCACTGAACAATTAATCTTTTATTTTTCATTGAGTTAGGTCTTACAGTCTCTCACAGAAGAATTTTGAAATAATTGCGGTTTAGAACCTAAATTGAACATAACTTTAACCATAGTTCAAAACAGTGAAAGGATTGAAATAGTTAGAAAGAGCTTACATTTGGGAAAACTTATTTTCCCACAGCATATTTAATTGTTTTTTCACTTTTAGCTGTCACTGTTATTTGTTCATCATATTCAACATTTAACCTTATGGTATGTCATTCCCTTTAACATCTTTATGAAACATTTTTTAAAATTTCATTTAGAAAAAAACTTTTTTTATGGGAGATTTGACTGTTTATATATTGTCAGACCAACATGCGGTATCATCTTCCATTCTCCCTATCACATTGACGGTCTTCACTGCTTCTCCCTTTCCTCATCCACTCGTATGCTGTATTCCTCAGATATTCTGAAAAGTCTTTCTCATCTACTCTCAACCCCGTTTCACCACAAACACACAAACATACTCCTTGGAATTAGGGTCTTCCTTCTTTCTCAATAGTTCCATCAACATTTATTAGTCTGGTTTTATATACCTTTTCAGGACTTTGAGTACACCTTCTAATGTGATAAATGGAGGGGTTACCGTAAGATACAATCTCTCCCTTTTAAAAAAGTTAGATATATTTGAATAGTGAGTGACACAGAAACAATAGATTAATCTCAAATTTTAATTTTGTTCTTTTATAAAGTGAGACTCTTTAGGACTAAATCAAACAGTAATGGTTATTTTTTAATCAATAAAGCATTTATTGAACATTTACATTTAGTCAAGTACTGGAATAAATAGTGAACACAAAATGATGAATAGGTGCCCTGATTTGAGAAACTCATGCTTTAGTATGGAGATCAATATGCTTAAAAGATTTATAAGGCAAAGTGAGTTATGTTTCTTTCTTACTTCTACTTCCTGATATGGTTTATTTGCTAATTATTCACAAAGTAATCTTGAATGTGAAATTGTCTTCATTTCTCCCATTCCTTACATAATTTGGTGCTCCTTGCCTTGTGCTTTGTGGCACTTTTTTACTTTACCACTTATCACAGTCCCATAAATATCTGTGTTTAATTTACATGACCCTCTTCAGGAATTGTGGCTACTTTGTGTTACTCGTGTTTGTATTCAGATACTTCATATGGTTCAGAAGTGTGTCAAGCTTCCAATCTATGTGGTAGATGAAATTACCTTGGTTAATTTCATGCTCTAGAGCAGGAAAAAAGTTAAACATAATAAAAATAAGAATTAATTTAGAAGGAAAGAATAGCAACATAATCTATCCTCAAAGGTTATAGTTTTTTTTTTTTTTTTAATTGGTATAGGCTATTTAGCCATTTGTTTTAAAAGTCAAGAGTAGCAGGAGTGGTGATATCCTTTGGGATAAATTTCTAACCAAGAAATACGGGGAATGGAATCCTCTAAAATTGAGTAAAAGATTGATGGGCATTCTGAGCACAAAAATTATATTCAATATCATACATTTCTAATAAAGACAATCAAAAGATATATTTTCCCTAGCTGGTTGAAAAGTTCTTGGGAGATTAGGAGAAAATAAATACTTGGATTGGGCTTCCCTGGTGGCACAGTGGTTGAGAGTCTGCCTGCCAATTTAGGGGAAACGGGTTCGTGCCCCGGTCTGGGGCACATGCCGTGGAGCGGCTGTGCCGGTGAGCCATGGCCGCTCATCCTGCGCCTCCAGAGCCTGTGCTCTGCAACGGGAGAGGCCGCAACAGTGAGACACCCGCGTACCACAAAAAAATAATAACAATAATTGGATTAATGTAGAGGTGAAGAATGAGTACAGAGAATATGAGGATATTTTATGATGGTTGGAAATCGTGATGAAATCCTGAGTGCAATTCTGAGGGAATGGATAAAATTACTGTTTATTTACTTTTGATTTGTAGAATATGAAGTGAAACCAAACAAAAAAAAGGTATAAAGACTGGAGGAATATGAAGGCATCAAGTAAATATAGGTATAATAACATAGATATGTCTGAATACAAACTTGGGATTTTTGTACAGGTGTAGTGCTCTGGTCTGAAAGTTTGTGCCTCCCTTCTCAATCCATATGTTGAATCTTAAGGCCCAATGTGATGGTATTAGAAGGTAAGGCCTTTGGAAGGTGCTTAGGTCATGAGGGCCAAACCCTCATGAATGAGATTAGTGTCCTTATATGAGACATCTGAGAGAGCTCCCTTGCCCTTTCTGCCATGTGAGGATACAATGAGAAGTCTGCAACCTGAAAGAGGGCCTTCACCCAGCCCTGTTGGCACTTTAATCCCAGACTTTCAGTCTCCAGAATTGTGAGAAATAAATTCCTATTGTTTATAAGCTACTCAGTCTGTGGTATTTTGATACAGCAGCCTGAATAGACTAAGACATAGGTGTTTTGGTCACAGTGGAATTTTATCATTTATCAAGTGCTTTCAGGATCATGGTGGACGAGATTATCTGGAACATCCTTTTACTGCAAAACAACTAGACCTAGACTGAAATGTTTCGAATGTATTCCTTAGCACTTAGGAATTTAAAGGCAATCTTCAAAGATTGCCAACTAACTCTTTTCCCCTCCCCACACACACTCAATGAAGGAAAACAAACAAACAAACAGAAACTTGATCCAAAACCTGACCTTAAAACTTAAATTTGGGACCAGTGAGAGAACCGGTAGGAGCAGAATTTTTCTCAGAGCAAATACCAGTGATAACTCTTCAGCAGAGGTTGTAAACCTTGGGCAGACTAGGAGGGCTAAAACTCAGATGCCCTCATTAAGCCACAATTTTAAAAGGATCTGGAGTGACTCAGGGTTGGTAGAGTCCTCAGAATCAGGCAAAATCAGCCACAAACCTCACAAATAAATATAAACTGACAATCAAAGGCCACAACCATCCAAGAAGATAAAGCATCATGAAAGTTTTGTCAGCAGTAATGACAACCACCTTGGAACTCCAAGTTTTACAAATGTTAGAATTGATAGTGGCAGCATATCAGATAACTATGTTTAAAAAGAAAAAGGAAACACAGAATGAATTCGTAAGTTTAAGCATGCTATAAAAAATTTTCTTTAATGACCAGGCAATCTTACAATCAACTAATAAATTTTCAAAAATTAAACATGATCATTGAAACAAAACACAAAATGAATGAATTTAATAACAGAACAAAAATGAAGAATAAATTGAAGAACAGAAATATCTAGCTAAAGATAATTTTTTGAAATGTCAGCCAAAAGAGAAAAGTAAGTTAAATACATGAAAGATAATTTAAGATATACAGTGGCTAGAATGAACATATGTTTAATTATAGTTCCAGAATACAAGTCTGGAGAGAATTGAGGCAAGACAAAACTTGAGGAAAAAATGGCTGAGAATTTCCTAATACAGAAGTGTGATAAAATTGTCAGGCAGCACAATATATCAAAATGGACATTAATTTTTTTAAAGTCCACCATTGGACGCAGCATACCAACATTTCACAAGAAAAAGAAAGCAATTTTAAAAGTAGGGAGAGACAAAATATTGATGCACCTACCAAAAAAGTAAATATTACATTAAAAGCAGAATTCCAAATAATAACAATGTTATCCCAAAATAACAGAATTAATTTTCTAGAGTACTGAGTGAAAATAATCATCACACTAGAGTTTTTACCCTGTCAAGAAATGTATTGTTTTCTCAGTGGTGATGGTGAACACACCTGTTGTAAACCAAGTCTCCATCTAAAAAAAACTGGAAAAG
The DNA here is from genome assembly GCF_949987515.2 of Delphinus delphis. Taxonomy (NCBI): domain Eukaryota; kingdom Metazoa; phylum Chordata; class Mammalia; order Artiodactyla; family Delphinidae; genus Delphinus; species Delphinus delphis. The sequence continues at coordinate 58,488,159 of NC_082693.1, read as the reverse complement.
ATTTTTTAAGAAAAGCTGTTTGTAGGCATTGGAAAACCACCAAGAGAACAAGGACTTATGGGGATAAGATTGAAGAAAAGGAAAGTATAAATTGATTAGTCTGATATTTGGATCTACTTTCCCTTGAACCATTTGCTGATTCTCAGGCTAAAAGGCTGAGAGAGTAAACAGAAGTTCTACAGTTGTCTAGGGCTCGGAAGGAAAAAAAAAACAATGATCTAAGCCTATCAAGATCCAGTTGTTCTTCCAGAATTTTATTGCAAATATCTATTCCCAGGGATATAAAATAGCTGTATAAAGATATTTGAAGCTGTTCACACCAGCATTACTTGTAACTGTAATTTTAATTGTAAACAAAACAAAAACCCAAGGAAGCAAAAAATTCGAAAAATATAAAATGTCTGTCAAAGAGAATGATTAAATTAATTACAGTTGTTATTGTCTACCCTGATATACCAACCTGTCTATAGTCTACAGTCTACCCTGATGTACCAACAAGTGTTTTGGGGTATTTTTATGTCTGAGACATTGTGCCAATTGCTTTATACAGTAGGTATACTTTCCCCCGTTTTGTAGATGTGCACAATGCGGCTTAAATAGATTAGATTACTATTCTCAGGCAAACATTCTTGTTAACTTCAAAGCTTTGCTATAATCCACTCTACTATTCTTTCCTGTATTATTATAGGGAGAAAAATATCTGTGATGGAATATTATAAAATATTAACTGTGGTTATATTAAGATGTTTAGATGGTAAATGATTTGTAAATTTGTCTTTATGTTGCATTATTTATTTTAATCTGAAAAAAAAATTAAGTAGTGCCTTATCTCTTACCATGCTTTGTGTTTCTTGAGAACAGGATCTATGTTAGAAGTGTCTTTTGTATTCCTCAGAAGGAACTGAAAATAAGATTAAATTCATATTAAACATTTGATAAATATTCATTGAATAACAACATTGATAAAAAATTTTCATGACAAGACAAAATCTGTACACTGGAGCAAACAAAAAGAGCTCATGGTTATATAGTTAGAGACCTGGCCTGATTTTTATAACTGAATGATTTGTAATGATTCCTCATTGATAATGCAGGTGGAAATGAAAAACATTTATCAAAAACACCTTAGGGCATCACCATCAATTTAATGTAATTAAGCATAGAATATTTCCAAAAGGTAACAAATCTAATCAGTGTTTTCATGTATAAGCTAGGTAATTAGATGTCATATATCAACAGCTCAAGAAATATTTGTTAGGTGTGTATTATACATTACTCCCTGTGCTTTAGCTGGAGGATGAAATGATGAATAAGTCTTTGTCTTTGAGAAATTTACAAGGAATATAGGCATGTAAAATTATGTATACATACTATAATAGTCATAAATCTAAGGACTTGCAATATGTTTGAAGATGTGGTCATTAATTCTATCAGCAGTGAAAGGTCCAGACAGGAGAGTTAGGAAAGACTTGGCATCAGAAGTGATGTTAAGAGATGGAGGCATAAATGACTAGCTTTGTAACAAGAATTACTACAAGCATTTGTCCATTAATGGAGAATAAAATGTTAAGAGACGGAGGCATAAAATGACTAGGTTCAAGCAAGAACATGAAATTGAAGGACAAATTCTATCATTTATAATATTAAGAGATATCTATATGTCTGGATAGCAATACATGAGGAAAGACAGGAACAGAAAGGATGCTTATGACTAAAGATCTCAGAAGGAAGCTACTCATAGTTCTCAAGTAGAGGTCCCACCTTTTTAGAAGAAATGGAAACAATGTGTGTGGAGTTATATTAGGAACTTCCCTGGATCCATTTTGTCATCAAGGAGGAGCAGGGGAGGCTGGACTGCATTGCTAATCACAGACACATTCCATATTTCCAGAAAACAATCTTTTGGTGAGCCAGAGTGAAGAACAAAATGAACGTTGCTTTTTTAAGGATTTTTATGTCTTCAGAAATCTATTAGACAAGAAAAAGCAAAGACAAAGAAAAAAACAAAAACAACACGCCATGAAACTTTGTGCCATAAGAAAGAGATATTCTGAAGCATGGAAACCCTACTCTAACAGGAACATCCTGCAAAATAACTGCTCTAGGTCACTGCATTCAAAAGATACATAATAATTTAAAAGAAATAGCACAGAATCTATACAAAGATAATTCCATGTAAAATAAAATTGGAAAGAGAGAAGGAAAGAAGGAAGAGCAGGCCAAGAAATCTTCCAAGTACAAATACTACCATGGGACATAGACTTTTACCTAGAAATCAAAGGGAGAAAAGGCACCTCCGTCATCTCAATGCAGAGGTTCAAGAATTTTGGAGACTAAAAGGCAAGACAATAGAAAGAATTTAAAACTAGTACAATTGAAAAATAAATTCATTTAGAAAAGAAAGCCTCATTGATGGCTGTACAAAAGAGATAGGCATTGCTAAAAACTAATAAAGGGGACTTCCCTGGTGGCACAGTGGTTAAGAATCCACCTGCCAATGCAGAGGACATGGGTTTGAGTCTTGTTCCAGGAAGATCCCACATGCCGTAGAGCAACTAAGCCCGTGTGCCACAACTACTGAGCCCATGCTCTAGAGCTTGTGAGCCACGACTACTGAGCCCACGTGCCACGACTACTAAAGCCCAAGCACCTAGAGCCTATGCTCTGCAACAAGAGAAGCCACCACAATGAGAAGCCCACGCACCGCAACAAAGAGCAGTCCCCACTCACTGCAACTAGAGAAAGCCCATGTGCAGCAATGAAGACCCAACACAGCCAAAAGTAAATAAATAAAATAAATTAAAAAAAAACCCAACAGCTAATAAAGGACATTGAGGTCAGGATTAAGAAAAGTGAACAAAATAAAGTAGAAAATGAAGATTAGGAAACAAATCAATAGATGCAAAAGACTTATAAAGGAGATCCAAAATATGCATACTTTTTCCCTTCGTAAAAAAAAAAAAAAATCCAACCTAATAGATTTAAATACAGTAAGAAAACTTTCCAGTGCGCAATAAATACTTGAATCTATAGTTTGAAGTGGGAAACCATATTCTAGGAGAAAAAAATACAGACAAAATTATTAACACCCACATATAAAAAAGGGATAAAGAAAGAACTCTTCATGTATTTAAACAAAATGTCATATTAGCTACAAGTGTGATCTCTGATATCCCCACAGAAATATCCAGTACTTGACAACACTGGGATAATGACTATCAAGTGCTCCAGGAAAAAGAGAACTATACGACAATTGCATATACCCAGCTAAACTTTGGTTCCAATGTAGAATTGAGAGTTCAGTGGGTTTTAACTCAGGTGGGACTTTCTTCAAACCACTCCTAGAGCACTAACTAAAATCCTAAAAAGTGAATCAGAAAACTATATCACGCTGTAAGGAATGTAAGCCATCTAAAGAGGCCATGTGTAGTTCTGGTCCACAGTTCCAGGTGAGTTTTCAGGGAGTACTCAACATCAACCACCAGATGTATGTGGACACCTCAAAATGTTTCCAGTTCCCAGCTGGCAAATCAGTCCCAACCACTGAGTGTTCCCAGGTGAAATATTGTATATATAAAGACATCCTATTAAAATTCCTGACCCACAGAACCTATGAACTTAACAAAATGGTTGTTTAATACCACTAAGATTGTAGTGATTTGCCATGAATCAGTAGTAACTGAAATAGCATTAACCATTATACTGAAATTTTACCTTCCCAAACAGTAAAAGTAACACACACACACAAGAAAATATAGAATATATTGTGAAAGGTTTAGAAATATAAATAATTATTTATATCTGTCAAAACGAACAAATAGTTCATTGTTATACTTAAATTATGCCTCATTAAAAATAAAACATAACTAAAAATGACAGAATTAAAGATATATACTTGTAAGTGAGCTAAATTCACCTATTAGATCAACTATTATATATGTATAATGACATGATAGTCAAATGTTCGATATTCAAATATTTTTTAAATGAAACCCCTCTATATAAGTTGTTATAAATGATTTCCAAAAATTATTTAAAGTACAGAATAATGGGCTTTGTAGTCTACTACTTGTTTTAAAACAAAACAATAACAAAACCCCCCAAATATGTTTATATACAAAGTATATCTTTGAAAAAGATACATAAATGATTAACACTGGTTTCTTGCAGTGGGGCAAATTGGGTAAATAGAGTAAAGTAAATGAAAGGGAGGTTTACTTCTTAATGCATGTTCTTTTATATCTCTTGTGTTGTTATTATGTGCATTTACTTGTTCCAAAAAAAAATCTATTTAAAAAATAATCAATTCAGACTTACCTTGAGGAGATTATTAAGTTCTACAAAAGGAAATTAATTAATGGAACAATTAAAGAAGAGGATTACCTATTTAGCAAAAGGGAGTAAATTATTCATTGGAAGTGAAATTCAATATGTAACCCATTCTATTTAATTTGATTGGTTAGTCTCTTCCAATATGTACTTACTTAAATTTACTTTCTGCGAGAAGACTCACTGGTTGCTGTCTCAAAGAATGAATAAAATTTTTACTCAGTTACCTTCTAATTAATTCTGAGTGTCTTCAACAACTGAAGTTGAAAAAATCTTGACCCTTCAATAATAATCCATCTTTCAAATATAGTTTTATGAATGAAGTTCCTGCTGATATTAGCATTACAGATTCATATGTACACAGGGCTATGCACTATTAATGGGGATATTTCATAAATAACTAAAAGTATGCTTCCTCTGATGTCATTAAGAAAGTCTTGTAATCTACAGTAATTCTTAATTTGTCAGAATATACTTTCAGGTATTTATGAATGCAAGTAAATATAACATAACATAACATAACATAACAGAGACAACATAATATGAATAATGGTTTCATTTTGCTGAAGTACATAATCTGAGAATCCTTGAAAATCCGGAATTTTAACTTTATTTTAAATGCAGTAGCTCTGAGACATTTTTGCCGTGGTCATATCACATTGTACATAATCTATAATCCTTTCTGCCTGTAACACATTAATCATTGCAGATTTATGATGCAAAAGATAATTTAGATAGCTTGCTCTTCAATTCACTGGGATACAAAAACAATTTTAATACATCAATAATCAGATGTCGTGTAAGGCACTTAATTGAATTTTTTGAATGACAGCAAAAAAATGGAATATTCTACAAAGGACAAATAGATACTAACTTTATATTTACTTTGGGATTTAACAAAGCTCAAGATGACTATTTTCCTTTAACCAGATTCATTTCTTACATAATTAGCTAAAGTCAAATAACTAATAGGTATATTTTAGGAGTTGTGAGAAGATAATTTTCTTTAGTAAGATAAAATTTTTCTTTAAATAATATGAAACTCTTCCTGCTGCTCAGTGAAAATATTTTCTTTCATGCAAGATATTTTCTCATAAAGGAACTTTTTCTTTCTTATTATTTCTAACGTTTTCCCCATTGTGTTAAGATAAATATACACTAATGTGAAGGAACCTGCTTCATGATTAATATTAATTAAATTATGAAGAAAAATTTCTACACAATGTATACTGACAGTCTCATCTGTACAGGAATTATACCTTTACCTGATTAATTAAAACCAGTCTTATTTGTGAAAGCTAGCACTGCTTCTCTCTTCTATATCAAGTGTGGATCTCAACTTTTTTTTTCTTTTCTTTCATTTGAATATTTAGAAAATGTTCAATTTTCTCCTCCCCATTCTGAAAGCTTTCTTCCAACAAACCTGTCAACTATTCTTTTTTTTCTCCCTAACTATATAGTATTTTCCCAAATCTGATTCTATAATGGCTGTAGTTACATAACAACTACAATAACTTCCTGCCACAACATTTTATTACAATGGTCTTTTACATTTATGCTTCATGCCTATATTAGGCTCTTCAAGAGCACATTTTTTTTTCTTTTGTGCTTGACACATTCCATTTTTAATTCTCCATTGTAAACTTTCAGTTAAAAAAATAATATAAAATAAAAAAAAATTAAATATTATACCAATGTAACACTGTCATCACTTTTGGCATGTCACCTATCTGTCATCCATTCTTCTTGTATTAAAACTTTTAATTTAAAATAAGTCTACAAAATAGCACATCTGATATGTATATTCTTTTATTATAAAGATATAAATAAGTAGCTAAAAGACACTTCTATTAGTAAGATGGATAAGAGGAAGTAATGCTGAGAGAAGGAAACTGAATGCTTTAAAATACATGGCTTTTTTGAGGCTGACATTTTAATAATACTTGTTTGGAGTTGCATTGTCCCCATTTTCTTTACAATTCCCGTAAAGAGAGATTATTATCCTAATTAAAGCTGTTAGATGTTAGAAGAAAAAAATGTGTGAGCAAGCTCTTTCTTTTTCTTCTCCCAAGGAAACTAAGTCTTCTAAATTATGAAGATAAACTCAGTAAAATTCTTCATAGAAAAGAAAATTTTACTTCCCTTAGAAACAACTTGAGTCTCTACCATGAAACTCAGAATCGATAAACCTGTATAACACTTCGTGTTTAAAAACTCTTTTGGCTGAAGCTCTTAGGAAATTATTTCCTATTGAGCCAGTCCTTGAAAATGGATGTATTTTCTAGTGTTCACTGTATTTAAATATATGGCCCATAGTTAGAGGCAAACAAAAGTACTAGTATCCAAGCCTAAGGAGTGAACATACTTTAATTTAGCACTCTCAACTTTTTAAATTCTCCAGTGCAATTCACTACAAACACTATGTAAATATATATTAACTTATATCATACCTGGCTGTTAATTTCTCAAAATCACCTCCAGGATAGTACCAAAAAGGGATCAGAACTATTTTAGATACCAAAAGTTCATTTGGACACCTTTTAAATTAAAGTTTTATTGTTTGTTCACTGCAACTTGTTTAAAATATACTAGGAATAGTTTGTTTATTAAATACAGGGAAAAAACTTCTATGTTACCAGACCTTAAAAGACATATTTGCTCCTTTACTTCACCTTCAGTTCAAGCACAAGTCCAATCTCCCTCTGTCTCTCAAAATACCCATGGAGGCTGAGAAAAAGCTTTGAGATTTTATTTACAAACTCACAAATTTTTCTGTAGTATGTTAGTAAATATGAAGATAAGATAAATGGTCTCAAACAAAAAATAAAATGCACCGACTAGTGAAATAAATGAAAATAAAAATTAAAACAGGCACTTTTTTTAAAGCAGTAATGCAAAAAAAGTCAATATCTTCTTTTAGCCATCAAGCATCTTCCTCTTCACTATAGTTTTTAATAATATATATATATTTTCTAATTTATTCATTAGTCAATTTATTCCTTTATTCAACTATTAGATACTTGGGGCCAAGTGATATCGGGCAGTGTGCTACATATGCAGGGCTAATCGGGAAACACTCGTGATGTTTCTCAAAGAGCCAACCATCTAGTAGATTTCATTTATTAAATTTTGATCATTATGAAATCTTACAGGTTAGACTTAACACTCAAATTGTTTGACCAAATAATTTTCCACCATTCAAATGTGGTAGTCTTTGTTCTTTTGCATGATTGATAAATAATACAATTTTTTTCACCTTTGAAAAAAAAGATTCAAGTTGCAAATATATAAATATGCACTTTTTTCTTTACCATGCATTGCTTAATAAAGAAAGCCAATGTTTATTGACTTTGGCTTCTGCCACATACTTATTACATTATTGCATTCAATATACATTCAACACATTTTTTTAATTTTTATTTATTTAAAAGATTTTAACTCATTTTTTTGCTATAGTTGATTTTTTCATTAAATTTTTTATTGGCGTATAGTTGATATACAATATTCTGTTAGTTTCTGCTGTACAGCAAAGTGAATCAGTTATACATAAACATATATCCACTCTTTTTTAGATTCTATTCCCATATAGGTCATTATATAGTATTGGATAGAGTTCCCTGTGCTATACAGTAGGTTTTTATTAGTTATCTATTTTATATATAGTAGTGTGTATATGTCAATCCCAATTTGTCCCTCTCTCCCCTTTCCCCCTTGGTAACCGTAGTTTGTTTTCTACATCTGTGACTCAATTTCTGTTTTATAAATAGGTTCATTTATACCATTATTTCAGATTCCACGTATAAGCTGTATCATGTGATATTTGTCTTTCTAAGTCTGACTTACTTCACTCAGTATGACAAACTCTAGGTCCATCCATGTCGCTGCAAATGGCATTATTTCATTCTTTTTTTATGGCTGATATTCCATTGTATATATGTACCCCATCTTCTTTATCTATTCCTCCACTGATGGACATTTAGGTTGCTTCCATGTCCTGGCTAGTGCTGCAATGAACATTTGGGAGCATGTGTCCTTCTGAATTATGGTTTTCTCAGGGTATATGCCCAGTAGTGGGATTGCTGGGTCTTATGGTAACTCTATTTTTAGTTTTTTAAAAGAAAACCATCAACAAAGCAAAACGAAAACCCAGAGGATGGGAGAAAATAATTACAAATGAAGTGACTGACAAGGGATTAATCTCCAAAATATACAAACAGCTTATGCGGCTCAGTATTAAAAAAACAAACAACCAAATCAAAAAAATGGGTGGAAGATGTAAATAGACATTTCTCCAAAGAAGACATCCGGATGGCCAAGAGGCACATGAAAAGATGCTCAACATCACTAATTATTAGAGAAATGCAAATCAAAACTACAATGAGGTATCACCTCACACTGGCCATCATCAAAATGTCTACAAACAATAAATGCTAGAGAGGGTGTGGAGAAAAAAGAACTCTCCTACACTGTTGTGAGAATGTAAATTGGTACAGCCACTATGGAGAACAGTATGGAGATTCCTTAAAAAGCATTCAACACATTTTTATTAATCCCATTTTCCTTCAGGTACTTATCCAGGCCATAGATGTTTATATGTGTAGTTGGGAAAAAAATAGTATGTGCCTTCAAAGAGACTCAAATTTAAACCTTGAAGATGACTATATTCTAAGTGAAGAAACAAATATAAAAATACTACAGTAATTTATGTGAATTATCATAGTGAAGATATATACAGAATGCAATAGGAACTTAGTGTGTCCAAGTAGCTCTGAGGGAGTCAGAGCAGGCTTCAGAGAGTGACTGATGCTTGAGATGACTCTTAAAAGATACAATTTGAGTGTATCAAGTGGATAGAGTAGTGCATTCCAGGGAGAGAGATGGACACTTGTGGAGTTATGGCCTAAAATGATTCTTCAGCATTCCCAGTGATTGTGTCAACACCTATTTTCCTGTATTATGTCTCTGTAAGATAGCTAGAATGGTTTATGTTTCTTGAAACTGAAACTTAATCTAATATTCCAGAGCCAGCACATGTTATCCATAGATTTAGAGGTATGATATAATCAGAGAATGACATGGAGTTATTGATAATTAGAAGCCAAGGCCACATGAAGAAGGTGAAGTAGCCCTTTGAATATTATGTAAAATCGTGAAGGAACGTGTACACTAAGAATGAAAACTTAGACTTTATAGTAGGTGATAGAATGTCATTGGTGCAAGTCAAACATTTCAGTAACATACACAAAGATGCATTTAAGAATAAGACTTTGGAAGTGGCACTGTAGATTTTCTGAAGAGACAAACCTGGAAAGCTGGTATGAAGACCAGCTATCATAACTATTCTGAAAAAAGAAATGAAAATAAGCTCAAAATGGTTAAAGGCCTAAATGTTAGACCAGAAACCATGAAACTCCTAGAAGAGAACATAGGCAGAACACACATTGATATAAATTGTAGAAATATTTTCTTTGACTTATCTCCTAAAGCAAAGGAAAAAAACAAGCAAAAATAAACAAATGGGACCTAATTAAACTTAAAAGCTTTTGCACAGCAAGGAAACTTTCGACAAAACAAAAAGTTAGCCTACTAAATGGGAGAAAATATTTGCAAGTGATATGACCAATAAGGGGTTAAAATCTAAAATATATAAATGACTCATACAACTCAACATCAAAAAAAAAAAAAAAAAAAGCCCAATTAAAAAAAAAAAATGGGCAGAAGACCTGAACAGACATTTTTCCAAAGAAAAAATGCAGATGGTAAACAGGCATATGAAAAGACGATCAACATTACTAATCATCAGGAAAATGCAAATCAAACCACAATGAGTTATCACCTCACACCTGTCAGAACGGCCATCATCAAAAAGAACACAAATAACAAATTTGTTGAGGATGTGGAGAAAAGGGATCACTTCTACACTGCTGGTGGGAATGTAAACTGGTGTAGTTATTGTAGAAAAACAGTATGGAGGTTTCTCAAAAATCTAAAAATAGGACTACCATATGATCCAGCAATTTCATTCCTGGGTATATATCCAACAAAACAAAAACACTAATTCAAAAAGATGCACCTCAATGTTCATAGCACCATTATTTACAATTGCCAAAATATGGCAGCAAACTAAGTGTCCATCAACAGACAAATGGATAAAGAAGATATGGTACATTTACATAATGGAATACTACTCAGCCATAAAAAATGATATTTGCAGCAACTTGGATGGACTTGGAGGGTATTATGCTAAGTGAAATAAGTCAGACAGAGAAAGACAAATACTGTGTGATATTGCTTATATGGAGAACCTAAAAAATACAACAAACTAGTGAATATAACAAAAAAGAAGCACATTCACAGAGAACAAACTTGTGGTTACCAGTGGGGAAAGGGGCAATATAGAGGTAGAGGATTAAGAGGTACAAACTATTACATGTAAAATAAGCTACAAGGATATGTTTTACAACACAGGGAATATAGCCAATATTTTATAATAACTATATATGGATTATAACCTTTAAAAATTGTGAATCACTATATTGTACACCTGCAAATCATATAATACTATAGATCAACTATACTTCAATTTTTTTAAAAAAATTAAGATGGTCTGAATGATGGCACCAATGATTAGAATGTAGAGAGGAGAAGGCTTTTGAGACATATATGAGAATTAAACAAGATGAAGTGAATATGAGTGATGAGGAAGAGGTGTATCTCTAAAGAACACTTCCACTTTCCTTTCTGGCCTGGTGAGAGTGGAAATGATACACTTTAGGTAGAGTAAGGCAGTGGTGATTTGCCAGTAATGACAGAGGAAGTAGTGGATGATGGGTGTGCAACTGGGGAAGATAATGATGAGTTCAGGTTTGATAATGATTCATTATTGATTCATGTTTTCTCTCTTACCCATGATTCATCTCAATTTTTTCTGGTCTCTCCAGTAAAGAAAAACAATGATTCTGCCTAAGGGCAGGACAGGAATAAAGATGCAGACGTAGAGAATAGACTTGAGGACACGGGGAGGGGGAAGGGTAAGCTTGGACGAAGTGAGAGAGTGGCATGGACATATATACACTACCAAATGTAAAATAGATAGCTAGTGGGAAGCAGCCGCATAGCACAGGGAGATCAGCTCGGTGCTCTGTGACCACCTAGAGGGGTGGGATAGGGAGGGTAGGAGGGAGACGCAAGAGGGAGGAGATACAGGGATATATGTATATGTATAGCTGATTCACTTTGTTATACAGCAGAAACTAACACACCATTGTAAAACAGTTATACTCCAATAAAGATGATAAAAAAAAAACAACAGTGGTTCTGTTCTTCAAAAAAGACATGATTTTCTTAACAACAACAAAAAAGGCAAATTCACAAGGACTTTAATGTCTATGTTTTAGGTGTTCAGATAAGGAGTCACTTTCCTCACCATCTGTTTCACCTGCTGTCCTCATGGAATATGCTGTTCTCCATTTCAGCTACAAAGTTGCAAACACTATTTTCACAGGGGACTCTGGAACTGATGTCAGGTCTTACTGAGCTTTTTACATTATGGCTCACCATCCAAATGGAAGTAAAAGTTTTGAGGGCTATTGAACAGTAAATGTTCCCCATGTATCACATTACAAAACAGAGACCTGTGTGAAAGAATTTGATGTCAACTTGCTGTGACAATGCAGTGTTCAATTGCCCAAAGAATGTCAAATTCTACACCTATAGTAAGATTTTTGAACTACATAAAACAGGCAGTGACAGACACTGATGAAATATTTTTAAGGACATATTTAACTCAGCTTTTGAGATATGTTCGTTCATCTTTTTCCAACAGTCTTGACTTCTTTGGTTTTATGTTACATTCAGACATATTTAAGGGTAACTCTGTGATGTTTCAAAGTAAAAGAATGTTATGGAAAAAAATACAGGGTCTTCTTTACGAATATAATCAAGCATCCACAAATCAGGTGCCCATTCTATACATAAAGAATAATAAGGGGTGCTGTTAAATTTCCACTTTAGAGCACAGGGCATATTAAATTAAGAGAGATATGGAGTTCAGTTTTTGCTGTGAACATTATTTTTTCTTTTGCCTATCAATTCATGACTTCACTTTAAAAAGCTTCACCTTGTGTTTATAGCATCTTGATCTGCAGTGCCTTCACTAATGCAGAATTCAACATCAACACAAATATGCCAGATGCTTAGAAAGATTTTTTTAGCCCAGAGATTATCAGAGAAATGAGGCCATTCTAAAAGGGAAGATAAAATTCAATCAGTGTTCAACCAAACATGTGAAAGCAATTATGGGTAGAGGGCATCACAGGAATGAATGTTATAGCAGAAGAAAGGTTATTGGACCAGAAAGGAAAAATCAGCTTAAAATATGGAACCAAGGATGACCATTAAAGAATGTGTGATTTGGATAAAATGTTTATATTATTTATTCCATCCCTTTTATATTATGTTGAAATTGTGCTGAGAAAGTATGCATTATTTTGCTAACTCAGACTATTAAAATATCATTTTACTCCAAAAACATTTCAGTAATCTGAAAGGTTAGTAGAAGACATAATATAAAATCTTAAGTATCACAGCCTAGTGGGAGCTAAGTTAGTGTGTGTGTTTAATTAGAATATTTTAAAGTAACCAATAATTATTATAACAGGTAACTGTCTTAATTTACCTCATGATTATATTAATATGGACAATGTCAAAGACATATGTTAATTGCTACATACATGTTAGCTTAATTTTCATTATCAGAAATAATTTAACATAAATGTCAGCATGCTTTTCTCCGTTTCCCATGAAGTAATGAGGAACAATAAAGTAAAAGATATGTTAAATTTATTCTATTATAAATTTTTTTTGTCATAAAAAATAGGTTTGAAAATTTTGTATTTTTTTCCTAAGGCATATACTTTATCTTGAAGGACAAAACAGACCTCTTTATTGAATTGTAAAATAAATGGAACCAGGAATCACACATTAATGAAGAGGATTTGCTAAATTTTCAAGTCATAGATAATGGTCTGTAAACTATTTCATGTCTTAGAGTAGATGAAAAGTAAAGCCTATGAAGAGGCCATTAAAGGCCTTTTAAAACATTTAAAAAACTTTTTTTCTTGAAGGAATATACAAACACAAAAGTCCACAAATCAGATGTGTACAGCCTGATTATCACAAATGAACACAACTGTGTAATCACCACAAAAGTTAGAAATGGAACATTACCAGTAGCTCCCTAAAATTCCCCTTTCCAATATCTGTCCTTCTGTCCTACTCAAGGTAATCACTTTTCTGACTGCTCACACCATGTATTAGATTAAGTATCTTTGCCTTTCGTAAACATGGAACTATACCATCTACTTTGTTTCTTTTTCTCTCACTACCTTTTTACTGGCTTGTATTTATTTGTGGAATGAGTCCAAGTTGCTGTCTGTAGCAGCAATTCGTTCATTTTTGTTGATGCATATTAATCATTTGAATGACTATATAAAGATTTATATACTTCTTTTTGATGGACATATAGAGACTGAAGGATGCCCCGCTTCCATCATATATTGAAGCTCTAACCCTTCACTGTGACTGTTTCTGAAGGTAGGATCTGTAAGAGGTAATTAAGGTTACATGAAGTCATTAAGGGTAGCACCCTAATCTGATAGGACTGTTGCCTTCTAAGAGGAAGAGATCTCTGTCTCTGTCTCTCACTCTCTCTGCCAAGTGAGGGCACAACAAGAAAAGAGCCATCTGCAAGCCAGGAAGAAAAGTCTCACCAGAAGCCAAACCCTGCCAGTACATTGATCCTGGACTATCCAGCCTCAAGAACTCTGAGAAAATAAATTTCCATTGTTTAGGCAACCCAGTCTGTGTCATTTTGCTATGGCAACATGAACAAACTAAAATAGACATGCAGGTTGTTTCTAATTTGAGGCTATTCAAAACAATAATTTCATGGGAATTCTTGTACATTCTTGTGCTTTGGTGCATATATTTGTTATGTATATTTCAGAGGGTATGTGTATGCTCAAATTTAATAGATAAAAGATTATATATATATATTTTTTACATCTTTATTGGAGTATAATTGCAATACAATGGTGTGTTAGTTTCTGCTTCATAACAAAGTGAATCAGTTATACATACACATATGTTCCCATATCTCTTCCCTCTTGCGTCTACCTACCTCTCATCCTCCCTATCCCACCCCTCCAGGCGGTCACAAAGCACCGGGCTGATCTCCCTGTGCTATGCAGCTGCTTCGCACTAGATATCTACCTTACGTTTGGTAGTGTATATATGTCCATGCCTCTCTCTCGCTTTGTCACAGTTTACCCTTCCCCCTCTCCATATCCTCAAGTCCATTCCCTAGTAGGTCTGTGTCTTTATTCCTGTCTTACCCGTAGGTTCTTCATGACATTTTTTTTCTTAAATTCCATATATATGTGTTAGAATACGGTATTTGTCTTTCTCTTTCTAACTTCACTCTGTATGACAGACTCTAGGTCTATCCACCTCATTACAAATAGCTCAATTTCGTTTCTTTTTATGGCTGAGTAATATTCCATTGTATATATGTACTACATCTTCTTTATCCATTAATCCAATGATGGACACTTAGGTTGTTTCCATCTCCGGGCTATTGTAAATAGAGTTGCAATGAACATTTTGGTACATGACCCTTTTTGAATTATGGTTTTCTCAGGGTATATGCCCGGTAGTGGGATTGCTGGGTCACATGGTAGTTCTTTTTGTAGGTTTTTTTTTTTTTTTTTTTTTTTTTTGCGGTACGCGAGCCTCTCATTGCTGTGGCCTCCCCGTCGCGGAGCACAGGCTCCTGACACGCAGGCCCAGCGACCATGGCTCACGGGCCCAGCCGCTCCGCGGCACGTGGGATCCTCCTGGACCGGGGCACGAACCCGTGTCCCCTGCATTGGCAGGAGGACTCCCAACCACTGCGCCACCGGGGAAGCCCCTTTTTGTAGTTTTTTAAGGAACCTCCATACTGTTCTCCATAGTGGCTGTACCAATTCACATTCCCACCAGCAGTGCAAGAGCGTTCCCTTTTCTCCATACCCTCTCCAGCATTTATTGTTTCTAGATATTTGATGATGGCCATTCTGACTGATGTGAGATGATATCTCATTGTAGTTTTGATTTGCATTTCTCTAATGATTAATGATGTTGAGCATCCTTTCATGTGTTTGTTGGCAGTCTGTATATCTTCTTTGGAGAAATGTCTATTTAGGTCTTCTGCCCATTTTTGGATTGGGTTGTTTGTTTTTTTGTTATTGAGCTGCATGAGCTGCTTATAAATTTTGGAGATTAATCCTTTGTCAGTTGCTTCATTTGCAAATATTTTCTCCCATTCTGAGGGTTGTCTTTTGGTCTTGTTTATGGTTTCCTTTGCTGTGCAAAAGCTTTGAAGTTTCATTAGGTCCCATTTGTTTATTTTTCTTTTTATTTCCATTTCTCTAGGAAGTGGGTAAAAAAGGATCTTGCTGTAATTTATGTCATAGAGTGTTCCGCCTATGTTTTCCTCTAAGATTTGATAGTTTCTGTCCTTACATTTCGGTCTTTAATCCATTTTGAGCTTATTTTTGTGTATGGTGTTAGGGAGTAATCTATCTCATACTTTTACATGTACCTGTCCAGTTTTCCCAGCACCACTTATTGAAGAGGCTGTCCTTTCTCCACTGTACATTCCTGCCTCCCTTATCAAAGATAAGGTGACCATATGTGCATGGGTTTATCTCTGGGCTTTCTATCCTGTTCCATTGATCTATCTTTCTGTTTTTGTGCCAGTACCATACTGTCTTGATTACTGTAGCTTTGTAGTATACTCTGAAGTCAGGGAGCCTGATTACTCCAGCTCTGTTTTTCGTTCTCAAGATTGCTTTGGCTATTCGGGGTCTTTTGTGTTTCCATACAAACTGTGAAATTTTTTGTTCTAGTTCTGTGAAAAATGCCATTGGTAGCTTGATAGGAATTGCATTGAATCTGTAGATTGCTTTAGGTAGTAGAGTCATTTTCACAATGTTGACTCTTCCAATCCAAGAGCATGGTACATCTCTCCACCTACTTGTATCATTTTTAATTTCTTTCATCAGTGTCTTATAATTTTCTGCATACAGGTCTTTTGTCTCCTTAGGTAGGTTTATTCCTAGGTATTTTATTCTTTTTGTTGCAATGGTAAATGGGGGTGTTTTCTTGATTTCACTTTCAGATTTTTCATCATTAGTGTATAGGAATGCCAGAGATTTCTGTGCATTAATTTTGTATCCTGCTACTTTACCAAATTCATTGATTAGCTCTAGTAGTTTTCTGGTAACATCTTTAGGATTCTTTATGTATAGTATCATGCCATCTGCAAACAGTGACAGTTTACTTCTTCTTTTCCAATTTGGATTCCTTTTATTTCCTTTTCTTCTCTGATTGCTGTGGCTAAAACTTCCAAAACTATGTTGAATAAGAGTGGTGATAGTGGGCAAACTTGTCTTTTTCCTGATCTTAGTGGAAATGCTTTCAGTTTTTCACCATTGAGGACGATGATGGCTGTGGGTTTGTCATATATGGCCTTTATTATGTTGAGGAAAGTTCCCTCTGTGCCTACTTTCTGCAGGGTTTTTATCATAAATCGGTGTTGAATTTTGTTGAAAGCTTTCTCTTCATCTATTGAGATGATCATATGGTTTTTCTCCTTCAATTTGTTAATATGGTTTATCACATTGATTGATTTGCATATATTGAAGAATCCTTGCATTCCTGGAATAAACCCCACTTGATCATGGTGTATGATCCTTTTAATGTGCTGCTGGATTCTGTTTTCTAGTATTTTGTTGAGGATTTTTGCATCTATGTTTATCAGTGATATTGGCCTGTAGTGTTCTTTCTTTGTGACATCCTTGTCTGGTTTTCGTATCAAGGTGATGGTGGCCTCGTAGAATGAGTTTGGGAGTGTTCCTCCCTCTGCTATATTTTGGAAGAGTTTGAGAAGGATAGGTGTTAGCTCTTCTCTAAATGTTTGATAGAATTCGCCTGTGAAGCCATCTGGTCCTGGGCTTTTGTTTGTTGGAAGATTTTTAATCACAGTTTCAATTTCAGTGCTTGTGATTGGTCTGTTCATATTTTCTATTTCTTCCTGATTCAGTCTTGGCAGCTTGTGCATTTCTAAGAATTTATCTATTTCTTCCAGATTGTCCATTTTATTGGCATAGAGTTGCTTGTAGTAATCTCTCATGATCTTTTGTATTTCTGCAGTGTCAGTTGTTACGTCTCCTTTTTCATTTCTACTTCTATTGATTTCAGTCTTCTCCCTTTTTTTCTTGATGAGCCTGGCTAATGGTTTATCAATTATCTTCTCAAAGAACCAGCTTCTAGTTTTATTGATCTTTGCTATCGTTTCCTTCATTTCTTTTTCATTTATTTCTGATCTGATTTTTATGTTTTCTTTCCTTCTGCTAACTTTGGGGTTTTTCTATTCTTCTTTCTCTAATTGCTTTAGGTGCAAGGTTAGGTTGTTTATTCGAGATGTTTCCTGTTTCTTAAGGTAGGATTGTATTGCTATAAACTTCCCTCTTAGAATTGCTTTTGCCGCATCCCATAGGTTTTGGGCCGTGTGTCCATTGTCATTTGTTTCCAGGTATTTTTTTACTTCCTCTTTGATTTCTTCAGTGATCACTTCGTTATTAAGTAGTGTATTGTTTAGCCTCCATGTGTTTGTATTTTTTACAGATCTTTTCCTGTAATTGATATCTAGTCTCAAAGTGTTGTGGTCGGAAAAGATACTTGATACAATTTCAATTTTCTTAACTTTACCAAGGCTTGATTTGTGACCCAAGATAAGATCTATCCTTGAGACTGTTCCATGAACACTTGAGAAAAATGTGTATTCTGTTGTTTTTGGATGGAATGTCCTATAAATATCAATTAAGTCCATCTTGTTTAATGTATCATTTGAAGCTTCTGTTTCCTTTTTTATTTTCATTTTGGATGATCTGTCCATTGATGAAAGTGGGATGTTAAAGTCCCCTACTATGAATGTGTTACTGTTGATTTCCCATTTTATGGCTGTTAGTGTTTGCCTTATGTATTGAGGTGCTCCTATGTTGGGTGCATAAATATTTACAATTGTTATATCTTCTTCTTGGATCGATCCCTTGAGCATTATGTAGTGTCCTTCTTTGTCTCTTCTAATAGTCTTTATTTTAAAGTCTATTTTGTCTGATATGAGAATTGCTATTCCAGCTTTCTTTTGGCTTCCATTTGCATGGAATATCTTTTTCCATCCCCTTACTTTCAGTCTGTATGTGTCTCAAGGTCTGAAGTGGGTCTCTTGTAGACAGCATACATATGGGTCTTCTTTTTGTGTCCATTCAGCTAATCTGTGTCTTTTGGTGGGAGCATTTAGTCCATTTACATTTAAGGTAATTATCGATATGTATGTTCCTATTCCCATTTTCTTAATTGTTTTGGCTTCGTTATTGTAGATCTTTTCCTTCTCTTGTGTCTCTTGCCTAGAGAAGTTCCTTTAATATTTGTTGTAAAGCTGGTTTGGTGGTGCTGAACTCTCTCAGCTTTTGCTTGTCTGTAAAGGTTTTAATTTCCCCAACAAATCTGAATGAGATCCTTGCTGGGTAGAGTAATCTTGGTTGCAGTTTTTTCTCCTTCATCACTTTAAAATGGCCTGCCAGTTCCTTCTGGCTTGCAGAGTTTCTGCTGAAAGATCAGCTGTTAACCTTATGGGGATTCCCTTGTGTGTTATTTGTTGTTTTCCCCTTGCTGTTTTTAATATGTTTTCTTTGTATTTAATTTTTGACAGTTTGATTAATATGTGTCTTGGCATATTTCTCCTTGGATTTATCCTGTATGGTACTTTCTGTGCTTCCTGGAATTGATTAACTATTTCCATTCCCATATTAGGGAAGTTTTCAACTATAATCTCTTCAAATACTTTCTCAGTCCCTTTCTTTTTCTCTTCTTCTGAGACCCCTGTAATTCGAATGTTGTTGCATTTAATGTTGTCCCAGAGGTCTCTGAGACTGTCCTCAGTTCTTTCCATTCTTTTTTCTTTATTCTGCTCTGCAGTAGTTATTTCCACTATTTTATCTTCCATGTCACTTATCTGTTCTGCCTCAGTTATTCTGCTATTGATCCCATCTAGGGTATTTTTAATTTCATTTATTGTGTTGTTCATCATTGCTTGTTTCATCTTTAGTTTTTCTATGTCCTTTTTAAATGTTTCTTGCATTTTGTCTATACTATTTCCAAGATTTTGGATCATCTTTACTATCATTATTCTGAATTGTTTTTCAGGTAGACTGCCTATTTCCTCTTCATTTGTTAGGTCTGGTGGGTTTTTATCTTGCTCTTTCAACTGCTCTGTGTTTTTCTGTCTTCTCATTTTGCTTATCTTACTGTGCTTGGGGTCTCCTTTTTGCAGGCTGCAGGTTCGTAGTTCCCATTGTTTTTGGTGTTTGTCCCCAGTGGCTAAGGTTGGTTCAGTGGTTTGTGTAGGCTTTCTGGTGGAGGGCACTAGTGCCTGTGTTCTGGTGGATGAGGCTGGATCTTGTCTTTCTGGTGGGCAAGTCCACGTCTTTTGGTGTGTTTTGGGGTGTCTGTGGACTTATTATGATTTTAGGCAGCCTCTCTGCTAATGGGAGGGGTTGTGTTCCTGTCTTGCTAGTTGTTTGGCATAGTGTGTCCAGCACTGTAGCTTGCTGGTCGTTGAGTGATGCTGGGTGCTGGTGTTGAGATGGAGATCTCTGGGAGATTTTCGCCAATTGATATTATGTGGAGCTGGGAGGTCTCTTGTGGACCAGTGTGCTGAAGTTGGCTCTCCCACCTCAGAGCCACAGCACTGACTCCTGGCTACAGCACCAAGAGCTTTTCATCTACACGGCTCAGAATAAAAGGGAGAAAAAGTAGATAGAAAGAATTAGTAGAAGGAAGGAAGGAAAGAAAGAAAGAAAGAAAGAAAGAAAGAAAGAAAGAAAGAAAGAAAGAAAGAAAAGAAAGGAGGGAGGGAGGAAGGAAGGAAGGAAGGAGGGAAGGAAGGAAAAAAGATAAAGTAAAATAAAACAGTAAGATAAAATAAAATAAATTTATTAAAATAAAAAATAATTATTAAGAAAAAAAAAAAAACGGACGGATAGAACCCTAGGACAAATGGTGGAAGCAAAGCTATTCAGACAAAATCTCACACAGAAGCATACACTCACAAAAAGAGGAAAAGGGGAAAAAATAAATCTTGCTCTCAAAGTCCACCTCCTCAATTTGGGATGATTCTTTGTCTATTCATGTATTCCACAGATGCAGGGCACATCAAGTTGATTGTGGAGCTTTAATCCGCTGCTTCTGAGGCTGCTGGGAGAGATTTCCCTTTCTCTTGTTTGTTCTCACAGCTCCGGGGGCTTAGCTTTGGATTTGGCCCCGTCTCTGCGTTTAGGTTGCCTGAGGGCGTCTGTTCTTCGCTCAGACAGGACGAGGTTAAAGGCGCAGCTGCTTCCGGGTCTCTGCCTCACTCAGGCCGCGGGGGAGGGAGGGGCACGGAGTGCGGGGCGAGCCTGCGCCGGCAGAAGCAGGCGTGACGTTGCACCAGCCTGAGGCGCGCCGTGAGTTCTCCCGGGGACGTTGTCCCTGGATCCCGGGACCCTGGCAGTGGCGGGCTGCACAGGCTCCCCGGAAGGGGTGTGTGGCTAGTGACCTGTGCTCACACACAGGCTTCTTGGTGGCAGCAGCAGTGGCCTTAGCGTCTCATGCCCATCTCTGGGGTCCGCGCTTTTAGCCACGGCTTGCTCCCGTCTCTTGAGCTCCTTTAAGCAGAGCGCTTAATCCCCTCTCCTGGAGCAGCAGGAAACAGAGAGAAGAAAAAGTCTCTTGCCTCTTCGGCAGCTGCAGACTTTTCCCCGCACTCCCTCCCGGCTAGCTGTGGCGCACTAACCCCCTGCAGGCTGTGTTCACGCCGCCAACCCCAGTCCTCTCCCTGCGCTCCGACTGAAGCCGAGCCTCAGCTCCCAGTCCCGCCCGCCCTGGCGGGTGAGCAGATGAGCCTCTCGGGATGGTGAGTACCAGTCAGCGCCGATCCTCTGTGCGGGAATCTCTCCGCTTTGCCTTCCGCACCCCTGTTGCTGTGCTCTCCTCCGCGGCTCCGAAGCTTCCCTCCTCAGCCACCGGCAGTCTCCGCCCGTGACGGGGCTCCTAGTGTGTGGAAACTTGTCCTCCTTCACGGCTCCCTCCCACTGGTGCAGGTCCCGGCCCTATTTTTTTGTCTCTGTTTTTCCTTTTTTCTTTTGCCCTACCCAGGTGCGTGGGGAGTTTCTTGCCTTTTGAGAGGTCTGAGGTCTCTGCCAGCGTTCAGTAGGTGTTCTGTAGGAGTTGTTCCACGTGTAGATGTATTTCTGGTGTATCTGTGGGGAGGAAGATGATCTCCGCGTCTTACTCTTCCGCCATCTTCCCGGAAGCCTCAAAAAGATTTTATTTTTAAACTCCCAGCATCAGTGTATGACTGTTAACAGTTCCGGTTGATTTACATTTTAATTACAACTTGCTACTGGCAATCTCTTTAGTTTTAACTGTTTCGGTTTGTATTTCCTGGTGTCTCCAGTGACTTATAGGGTGGAACACTTTTTCATGATTATTGGCTATTTTGGATATCATTTTATGTGAGGAATCTCTTCAGTCATGTAGCATTTATTTTTTTCTACTGGATTGTCTTTCTCTAAATAATTTATAGTAGTTGTTAATATTATTTTTATTTCCTGTCAAATGATATTTTTTCCTAAAGATCTTCTGATATAACTTCATATATTTTAAAGTAATGGCTCGTTAAAGTAAGTACTAGTGGCTCCTAGTATTTCCTTTTATGTCAAGTGATGGCATAAAAAATAATTTGTGTGTTCATTGGAGAAACTGCAAAGGCCAACAGTACCCTTAAAGTGGAGAAATTTTTCTTTATTTAGCAAAATGTCTAATGTGTAAAATGTATAATGTGTAACCTGTGTGCTAAGCATCACAGTTTTCCCACCTGTGTGTAGATACACATCTGATATTTTATAAAAGGAGACGTCCTTTCCCAGGACTCATTTATTTCCACTTCTGCAGTCATTGTTGCCAAAGACTTATCCTGAAATGCTTAGTAAGAGTCTCTTTTACTGGCATGACAGTTATCAACTATTTGAGAGAGAGAGATAAGGTCCTAAATGAGTTCTCTTTTAGAGAACTAAAAGAGTTCTCATTGAACTCTTTTACATTTTTATAATGCAATGGGACTAGTATATGACATTTTTATAATGAAATGGGACTAGTATATGACATTTTCTCTAGTAAAGTTTATTAACATATCAGAATTTAAATATGGAACCTTAAGTCCTAAGTTGAGCTTTGGGAAGTGCTTTTGCTTTTGTGTGTGTGTGTGTGTGTGTGTGTGTGTGTGTGTGTGTGTGTGTGTGAAAAGGAAACTCCACTCTCAGAAAGAATAGACAGATAGGAGTTTATTCAGTGCCAAGCTTACGTGGGTTTTAGCTATATGACTCAATCAAAGCCTTGCCATAATCATTACAGATGCTCCTGAAAATAGGACCTATTTTCGCTGAGTTCTCACTTTGAAAGATAAGATTATGGATAGAGAAATATGCACAAGTTTCAAAATTATATGAATTATTGCTGTAGGGTGGAATTGCAGTGACAAAAGATTTTCCTGGTTTTAGCCTGAAGGCTGAAATTTACAAAAATTTTAAACACTTCAGAATTCTTTTGAAGGCACTTCTATCTGACAAACTTACAATCAACATAAAGACCTTTAATTGTTTTCTTCCTAAAATAGTTAATAACAGTGTAACATACTTTGTAAGGATGACAGTTGGATTGAGGACAAAGGAAATGATTTCACCCCAGGATCCCCACTAACTCATGCCATAGTTAAAGGAGAGAAGTTTTAAGTGAAGTTTAGACTTTGATTATTATACATAACTAGATAACTTTCTCAAATGAGACCGCTTTTGTTGCTTGGTGTGATTAGAAGAGATTTTGTTATCTGAGTGTCCAGAAAATTCAGAAATTCTGCTCAAAAATACATCTAAATCATGAGAGAGAACTATCCTCACAATAGATTGAGCTTGGACAAGCAATATGGGTAGAGGAGAATAAAGGTTTTTTTGTTGTTGCAGATCATAACCCCACTTGACCCATCCCAGCTTTATATGCCTGGATCATCTATTATCTTTGTCAATCTTGATGTATAGATAGATATCATATGTGCTAATAATTCTTTCAAAATACTAAGTAACTTCCTACATATTACTAGGTAGTATTCTAGACCACGGGAAGATGATAATGAGAGAAACAAATATGAATAAAACAGGCATACATAAAATTTAAAGATGTAACTATGGCATTGTCTATAATATAAGGATTTGACTTGTTCTTCTTGGTTATTGAAGGCATCCCTGAGAAAGTGACACATAAAGTGAGAGCTGAGGTTAAGGGAGTAAAAGATATTTAGAGTAGAATGGAAAGCATCTGTAAAGTTTATGTTGTGGTAGGAAACATGGGGAACATGAGGAACTAGAGAAATATCATAGTGGGAAAAAGTAGAAAAGTGGAGGAGACTTGGCATCTGAAGTCTCCCAGGAAGTAGGCTGAGGCTAAACTTTTCAGGTCTTTATATGCCTAGTGCAGGAGTTTACTCCTAAGAAAAGAGCGTTGGGAAGCCATTGAGATGTACATATCAAACAGCTTAACATAAACCATACCATGTTTCCTATCTCACAAGTGAAATGACTGTCAGGTATGGGGAACTAAAACTAAATTAAGTCCAAAATTCTCTTTTGCCAGAGTCTCTTTTTTTTCTTTGCCTATTGATTAGATTAAAGAGATGATCTCAAATTGCACCATGTTCAAAGACTTTTCTAATCTCTCGACCACTTCAGCAAACATGACCCTGGACAATGGTGATTAGAAATGCAATTACTATTTCTATTGTGAAAAGATTATATACTAGCCCCTATATTTTTTGTTACTGTCTAACTTCCATCTACACAATAGTGGCATAAAAAAATTAATACTTTGACAGTTTTGCAAAGAGGAAGAAAGAAAATGTGGCTATTTTTCCTCTTTTTTTTTTTTTGTAACCATCTTTAAAATGACAGGCTAGAATTTATTGAACTTTTGAAAGGGGAAACGGAATGATGTTGTTTGTAGAACTTCAGAGATTTATCAAATGAGGAGGGAGCTATTTGAAGAGTAAAAAACAAAATGTTGGTTGTCTGAGGAGACGTGTACTGAGAAGATCCTTAGAGTTCAGGGATACATGCATCAAATACATTGATAGTTTGGGAGTTGCTAAAAATAGAATGTTACTACTATGTAACCTAGGATAATATTTTAGATACATTAATTGTCACTAGGGAAGAGCAAAGTCTATTGTCCCCTGATGTGATCTTAAACCTACTAATTTTTTTAATCTATATAATCAGACTTTTAAATTTTCACCATTTATTTAAGACATATATAATCTGCACAAGTTTAGGGCATGTTAAATCTTTAAGATTCCCATTTCACATTGCTTAGAGAAAAAAGAAACTTATAGAAAGAAGATTCCTAGTGTACTGTTAGAAATAAATCAACAAATTCAATTAAATTTTCAAGACATACAAAGCACAGTCAATCCACTGGTAATGATATAACACCATTTCGTGAGTGTTCATTTCTCATAATAATAAAAATCCCAGTGAACATATATATGGTGCATGGCCAAATTGGTTAGAGAGCTATATTTTAAATATCTAGTAATAAGACAGCATTCAAATTCTCAAACACTTACTGTTGCAGAGAAAGTGATTAGATCCTGATGTCTTTGAGAATCTACCTCTCTGGATAAGCCTCCTATATTATTTAGTGACACAAGACCCCCCCTGAGGTTCACACAGCTGTGACAAGTTTTATTGCCTCCGTAATATTATTACCCACTAAAGAGACTGCATCTCATATAAATGCATACATTCTAATTTACATTTTATAAAATTAATATGCAAAGTATACATATGTTAGATATTGAAACCATTCCATATTAATCTTTGATGGTGTATAATATGATAGTGTTTTTAATAAGATTTTTTATTAAATTAAATGGAATATTTCATTATTAATCACCACATAGTTGTTGGATTCAAACAAATGATCCACTATATAGCTTAGGGGAAATGAGCCTGTACAGATAATTCTGTAAGGAAGTTTGACTATTCTTGCCCACTTAGAATAACATAATTTTGATTATAAGCAACAAAGGATTCATCCTGCTGAGATTCTTAAATGAGGGCATTAAAATCTTAGACTTAATGAAAATGACAAAAGGATTTATCAAACCTGAAATTAAAAGCATTTTAAAAGAATTGTTCATTGAAATTCTGATACCCCGTTCCAGTTCAATCTCATTGGAGATTTGGTGGTGATCATTATCCAATATTACTAAGGAAATAGTTTTAGTGACTAATGTCCTTGGCTCTTTCAACTCTTTTTGTACTTTTCATCAGTTGGCATCTTTCCCCATTTCCATTGTACTGGAATATCACCGTCATGCTTATAGGGTCCTTAGTGTGGCTAAGTTCATTTTATATACTGAATTTTAAACCAACCAATTTATATATTGAAATATGCTTCCTACACACAAATTCTGTAAAATGCCTATTTTATTTGTTAACTGAAGTAGCTGTCTAATCCTGGAGTTCTTTGTATTTTTTACCTGAATGCATTGAGTATGAGTTTTCTTTGCTTTTTATTTTCAAAAAACCTTGGTAGTATTTTCTTCATGTTCTGAGTCAGAAACAAAAATATGTTGAATAACAAGTGATTTCTATGTGTAGTAGAGACTGCTGATTTTGCACAAAAACCATTCTTTTTTTTTTTTTTTTTTTTTTTTTTCTGCAGTACGCGGGCCTCTCACTGCTGTGGCCTCTCCCGTTGCGGAGCACAGGCTCCAGACGCGCAGTCTCAGCGGCCATGGCTCACGGGCCAAGCCGCTCTGCAGCATGTGGGATCTTCCCAGACCGGGGCACGAACCCGTGTCCCCTGCATCGGCAGGCGGACTCGCAACCACTGCGCCACCAGGGAAGCCCCATTCTTCTCTTTTTTAATAATAGACATCCCTGAGGATTAGTTCAGCATGTGGCCACCTCTCTGAGGTCTATAAAATTCTGCCCAATGGGAAGTAAGCAGAGACAATTTATGACACTTCCAGATCATGCCCCAAAAGTGGAATGCAGCATTCACACCTCTGTCCTTTCCTCCTTCTGAGTTTACTATACAGGGCTTCATTAAAGCTAAGTTTTGCCCTTTTTCTTTCTTTGCTTCTTTTAAGTTTATTTTTACCAATTGTGTTACTCCTATATCCTTCTCCCAGACTTTATTTTTTTTCTCTTCTAACAGGTCATGCAGACGAAACTTTGAGACTATTTCTACTATAATTCTTACCAATACATCTCATTCATCAATTTGGAATTATTCTAATCTGAATTTTCTACCCGTCAGAGACTTAGTCAAATCTATCCTTCTGACCTCAACTGAAATATGCCAAGTTGCCTCGATAAGGATATTAAAACATTCTTATATTCTGTTACACATATTCCTATTATAAATATATTAGTATGCTAGAGCTTCCATAACAAACCCCACAGACTGGATAGCTTAAACAATAGAAACTTATTTTATTACAGTTCAGGAGGCTAGAAGTCCAAGATCAAGGTGTCTGCAGGTTTGGTTTATCCGGTTTTTCTCCTTGACTTGCAGATGGCCAGCTTCTTGCTGTGTCTTTACATGGCCTTTACTTTTTGCGTAAGAATTTCTGATGTCTCACTGTGTGTCCAGATTTCCTCTTCTTATAAGGACACCATCAGATTGAATTTAAGGTCCACCATATTGCCTCATTTTAACATAATTACCTCTTTAAAGGCTCTATCTACAAATACAGTCACATTCTGAGGTACGGGGGATGAGGACTTAAACATGTGAATTTTGGGGGACTCAATTCAATCCATAGTAATAATCAATTAGGGTCATTGTTTGCAGCAAGAGAAACCATCCTGGGCAAATTTAAACAAATGTGAATTTAATAGAAAATAAAGTGAATGCAAAGTGTTGATAAGAAAACTAGAGAACCTGTTTTCAAAATGAACAGACCTGGAGGATCTCTGAAGAGCTAGAAAATAGATAAGTATTTTAACAGAAATACTCTAGTTAAGTACTGCCACTGGTATTAATGAACCTGGTATTTCATTTTTGTATCGACAGTCAAGAAGAAAGTGTGTTTATTTGTGTAAGCTTAGATCACATTCTTATCACCTGGAACTGCTGGGATGCTAAGAGAAAAAAATGGAATATTACAAAAATCTTCAAGTACTCATTCAGGTTTCAAAGATGATAGAGAAAAGATTTGGGATATTCATTTTGTTCAGTAAATGATTTAATTTCAAGGAAAATAAATTATCAGTGATTGATTTAAGCAAAAGAGAGATTTATTGACATGTAAGGCATTTCTGGTAATCTTCAGAAAATTGGGAGGGCTAGGGAAGCAGTTTCAGGTGCCATGCAACCAGAATTACAGCTAAAATTGCACTTTAAAACTAGTCCAGGCAGGGATAAAGATGCAGACATAGAGAATGGCCTGTAGGACACGGGGAGTGGGAAGGGTAAGCTGGGACTAAGTGAGAAAGTGGCATGGACATATAAACACTACCAAATGTAAAATAGATAGCTAGTGGGGAGCAGCCACATAGCACAGGGAGATCAGCTCAGTGCTTTTTGTCTACCTAAAGGGGTGGGATAGGGAGGGTGGGAGGGAGATGCAAGAGGGAGGAGATATGGGATATATGTTTATGTCTAGCTGATTCACTTTGTTACACAGCAGAAACTAACACACTATTGTAAAGCAATTATACTCCAATACAGATGTTAAAAAAAAACACAAAAACTAGTCCAGGGAGTACCCTGCTACTGCCACTGATAACCCCTAGACACACTAGCTTGCACTACTGATGCTACAATTAAGACTTGCACTGTCAATCTCATCATTGCCATGACTACTCTAGAAATGGGATGCCACCTACATAACTCTCTGTACACCATGAAAATGTTCCTGGTTTCTGGTTCCTGGTTTCACGAGATCATGAGTCAGAATTCAAGGGCTGGAGTATTCTGATACTCCTGCCTAAAGTGAGTTTCTGGCATATTTATATTTTAAAGAGGGAGGCAAGATGAATAGGCACTGTTTTCCCCATGACCAGTAAAGTCAAGAAATTTCCCAGCTATAAGAAGGGAAATTATATGAGGGACAGTCCAAGAATTAAAAATAATCACTCTGTTAATCTAGCTAGACTATATTCAATAAAAGAGAGTTAATTCCACAAGAAGAAACTGAGATTTCCTTAGGAAGGATGAATAAATATTGGCAGCTAAAAAGTGTCTACAGTGCATAAGAAAAAAATAATCTCAACTGGTTGCAAGAGCAGTAAATTAGAAAATGGGTCAAACCAAGAATTTCCCAGAACAAACATTCAATCTCTTCTAGAAAAGAGCTATAAGGAAGAAAAAGAAAGAAAGAAAGAAAGATAGGGAAAGAAAGAAAGAAAGAAAGAAAGAAAGAAAGAAAGAAAAGGAAGGAAGGAAGGAAGGAAGAAAGAAAGAAAGGGGGAAGGAGGGAGGGAGGAACGAAGGAAGGAAGGAAGGAAGAAAGGAAGGGAGGAAGAACACTCTAGGCCTTAATTCATGTCTATGGAATTTCAGTTGCATTTCCTAAAAAAAAACAATACCTTCTCTCCCACCCATATTTATGGGAGAAATCTACTTTTAGCATTGGTAGACTATGTAATTCAGACCAAGCTACCCACTGAAAACAATTATAAAAATGTAACAAAATGCTTTATGATTCTACTTGTAGGTATCAGAGAAGAGCACCAAAAAGGCAGTTAAAAAGTGCAAAGTAAATATCCAGGAAAAGAGAGAATTTCAGAGAGATCAGCCTGGCATTTTATAGCCATGATTCACTCTAGAGGCATCTTCCTTACCATAAGAGGACCAGAGCTACTGATTTACCTGTAGCCTAAGAAGACAAAAGTAGTAGATAGAGACCCATCCAGAAAGGAGTCTGGATACTGGTACAGAAAAGTCCAAGGCTTTGGGTTAGAATCAAGAAAGGATACACCTTGAGAGTAGGGATAAGCCTGTGATAGACTGGCCTGTACATCATCTCAATCTGTGAAACTGGATCAAGGTAACCTGAGATTGCTGGTAGCCACAGATACCAGTGGAAATAAACATGAATCATTTCTCTGAGAGAAAATATTATCCTAAGCCTCAAATAATTTACCAAATGTTCTTATAGAATGTCTGAAACAGTAAAACATAAACAGGCACATGATAAGAAAAGCGAGTTTGATAGAAAACCAAGGGAAACAATACATACTAGAAACAAATTTACCAAAAAGTACAGATAATGGAGTAATCAGCACAAACTTTAAAAATAACTGGGCTTAAAACAGTCAAGAAAATAAAATACAAGTTTGAAAATTTTGGCAGAGAAGTTGAAATTTTTAATAAGTACCACATTATAATTTTAGAACTGATAAATAAAATGACTGAAAGTAAGAAGTCATTGGATGGGTTTAATAGCAGATTAGCTACAGCTGGAAAGAAAATAGTTAAACTATAAAGTAGGTCACAAGAAAATATTGAGAAAAGAGCCTGGGAAGATAATAAAAGGAGGGAAAGGGGAGGATGATAATAAACACAGAAGAGAGAATGAAAGACAGGGCATATGGTGAGAATGTCAATATGTGTGAAATAGGCACCCAGAGGAAGAGAAGCAAGTGAATGGTGCAGAAGACATATTTAAAGAGAAAGTAACTGAAAATTTTCTAAAATTTTAAGGTCGTTAAGCCACAGATTTAAGAAGTTCTAAAAAAAATAAATCAGATTCATAAAAAGAAAGAAAGTAAAACAAAACAACACATAGACACATCATAGAACTACTGTTTAAAAAAAAAAGGATGAGAAAACCTTAATAGTATACAGTATATTATTTACCACTAAGTCAGTGAGTACTTTCAAAGAAATCATAATTTAATTCACAACTGATTTAACAAAAACAATGCAAGCCCAAAGACAGTAGACTGGTATTTTCAGACTGTTGAATGCAGAGGAGAACTGCCATCTTGAAACTGTATGCCCAGTAACATAGCTTTCAAAAAAAGGAGGTGGGGGCTTCCCTGGTGGCGCAGTGGTTGAGAGTCCGCCTGCCGATGCAGGGGACACGGGTTCGTGCCCCGGTCTGGGAAGATCCCACATGCCGTGGAGCGGCTGGGCCCCTGAGCCATGGCCGCTGAGCCTACGCGTCCGGAGCCTGTGCTCCGCAAACGGGAGAGGCCACAGCAGTGAGAGGCCTGCGTACCGTAAAAAAAAAAAAAAAAAAAAAAAAAAAGGAAGGTGGAAGATATTTATGGATAAAATTTTTGAGCATTCACCAAACCAAGGGAAATATGTTAATCAGGGTATTTTTAAATCAGAAGAATGGTCCTAGATAAAAACTTCTGGATACAAGAAGGAATAATAAACATTTTAAGTGTATATCTAAAGTATAGTAAAATATAATATGTAGTAAAGTATTATCTAAAGAGGTTTAAAGTATAGAGAGAATTAAAATTTAAAATAATAATAGCATATATGTCAGGAGATAGTGGAATTCAGTTGTGCTAAGTTGTAGAAAGAAAGTAGTAATTCATATTAAACTTATACAATTAAAGGATAAAATGTTGAAATCTCTAACTACTAAAATTTAATCAAAAGTACAAAGCGAGAGAGAGGCATGGACATATATACACTACCAAACGTAAGGTCGATAGCTAGTGGGAAGCAGCCGCATAGCACAGGGAGATCAGCTCGGTGCTTTGTGACCACCTGGAGGGGTGGGATAGGGAGGGTGGGAGGGAGACGCAAGAGGGAGGAGATATGGGGACATATGTATATGTATAACTGATTCACTTTGTTATAAAGCAAAAACTAACACACCACTGTAAAACAATTATACTCCAATAAAGATGTAAAAAAAAAAAATCAAGCTTGTTGTGCTATGCTAAGATATGTGATCTATTGTAAAGAAGGTAAAAATGTGAGAAACAAAGAACATAATACATTTACTTATCAGAAAAATATGACGTTCTTAAAAATTTCCATGAGTCCAGCCCAAATTCTTAGAAAAATATAAGACAATTTACAAAATTTACCCTGACAGTAAAATCCCCACATCTACTAATTTAGCAGTTAACTCAAGTATTCACCTAGTCATATTTAGAGAGTAACCGAATATTTCTGAAGTATTAAAAATTCATTAATTCAAATTCAGGAGAAAAAATTAAAAAGAATTCACTATGACAAATTTTTATGTGTAATAAAACTAGCCAATATACATACTTGCTTAAACCAGAAGAACGATTAGAGATGTAGAACTAAGTTGTAAGTATCAAACTTAAAAAAAAAGCAATAATTATATAATCCAAAATGCCACACTATGCAGGTTAGAATAGAAATAAGACTCCATGCTATGCAGATCAAAAAGTAAGTGCAGTAATTTAACTTAACTGCCCAGAGTTACTTGAACCCTGAAAGGCATAAATGCCAAAAGTAGCAATGATTTTGCCTTTACCCTCTGCTGTCCAGGAAGTGTATGCCTTTTTGAGTGACTACTTGACAGGTTGCTGGATTTGTTGGTGCCTAGAGAAGTAGCCCATTTCTCCCAGGCTTACTGCTGATAAACTGGCACTGATCAATCTCCTTTTACTATTTTACCATCAATTTCATTACACTGAAGTTTTACTTTTGAGTTTTCTATTAATTTTTTGAAAACCTTTCTTCTCTGTTAAACATTTAAACAGCACTTTTTTCTTATCTTTGCTTATTATACTTCTTGTCCATGCCATACCATTTTCTCTCGGCAGTTAAACCCAGATATCAAAAAATGCTCTTTTGTATACAAAATATGATATTTAATAAGCTATAAATCTAAAGATATATCAAAAATACTTAAAATACTATGCTCTTTACTTGGTTCTTCTATCTTCACTTATTCATCAGTGCATTATCTACCACCAAAACAGTAAGTATTGTGTTAACAAATTAATGAGACTTTGAGGAGGAAAAAATGTACAAGAGCTTATCTAAATATTTCATTATTCAAAGTTAAAGCATAGGAAGGAGTCCATGTATTTAAATTATGCTGCTATTACTCAAAATATTTTTAGAAAATATTATAAATTTTCAAAAAGCTATGTTGATATGAGCATGTAACTGGATAATTTTTCAAATTACTCATTTGTGTTTTCCTCCTTCCTCTCTGTTTCAAACAAGTAGGAAGCTTTATTTCTTAGGGGAAGTATGTAGCAGAATCTAATTAGAAGTAGTCATCAAGACTTCATTCCCCAGATCTATGGAAAACAGTATGGAGACTCCTCAAAACAATTAAAAATAGAACTACCATATCATTAAGAAATTTCAGTTCTGGGTAATTTTACAAAGGAATTGAAATCAGGATCTCAAAGATATATTAGCACATCTGTGTTCATTGCAGCATTATTCACAATAGCCAAGATGTGGAAACAACCTAAATGTCCATAGGCAGAGGAAAGGATAAAAAAAAAATGTGATATGTACATACAATGGATTGCTATTCAGCTGTAAACAATAAGGAAATTCTGCAATATGGGACAACACAGATGAAACTTGAGAACATTATGCTAAGTGAAGTAAGCCAGTCGCAGAAAAGCAAATACTGCATGATTCCACTTATATGAGTTATCTAAAATAATTAAATTCATAGAATCAAAGAGTGGAATGATGGTTGCCAGAAGCTAAGGGGAAGGAGGAAATGAGAAATGAGCAATCAGCAGGCATGTTTCAGTCAAGCAAGATGAATAGGTTCTAGAGATCTGCTGTAAAATATTTTTCCTTTAGTCAACAATAATAGATTGTACACTTAAGAGGGTAGATGTCATGTCAAGTGTTCTTTCCACAATAAATTAAAATAAAATAAAAATCATTCAGCTAACAATTTTTTTTTAAAAGACTTTATTTTCACCTACACCAGGAAATCCTAAGCCTATTGGAGAGAATAGAGTTTGAATATTTTCTGCAGACGAGAAACAGTTCTTAATTCCTCTGAACTGGAAAGAGTAAAAACTTCAATAATTTCAGAAGAGACAACATTTTGTTCTTTGATTCTGGCAGCTCTCCAAGGGAGGAAGCAACATTATAGAGAATAAATGACCAAATAATGCATCTAAGAGAGAAGAGGCACAACCCTAAGCCAAGGTTACCAAAGATATCCAATTTCCTGTGCCCCAAACTTGAATGAAAACAACAGAATGAGTAGACCTGAAGGAGCCATGCCAGGAGACATTGTTTGTCTATCTCAGCGTAACCACACTGAGCTAGCGAAGAACTTCGCCATATAGCCTTGTGCTTTGTGAAATCCCAATAATTTCGCACATCAGCACAGGAAGAGGAAGTTTCAGTACCATGAGTTTCCAAATTCCTGCCAGTCTGTTAGGATGTAGGTTCTGAAACAAAATTAATCTGACTTATTGAAAACAAAAATGTGAAATTACTTGAACATGAGTTTGTTGACTATATTATAACTAGCACAAGCTTAAAACTTTGTTTTATTTCTAATCAAAGGAAATGATTTGGGCTTCCCTGGTGGCGCAGTGGTTGAGAGTCCGCCTGCCGATGCAGGGGACACGGGTTCGTGCCCCGGTTCAGGAAGATCCCACATGCCGCGGAGCGGCTGGGCCCATGAGCTATAGCCACTGAGCCTGCACATCCGGAGGCTGTGCTCCACAATGGGAGAGGCCGCAACAGTGAGAGGCCTGCGTACCGCAAAAAAAAAGAAAAAAAAAAAAAAAAAAAAAAAACACTCCACAAACTCAGGATCATCAAGTGAGAGAACATACAAGACCTCTATAAAGTAACAGGTCTCATTTTCAGCATAAGCATGATCTTAAGGCTCAAATTTTGATAATATGCTCAATGCTTTTGAAGTTCATGTATAAAATTATTAACTTTGGGACTATTGTTGGTAATATTGCAGGTCTGGAAAAGCAGATTGAAACTATTCATACTATCTTGCCTATTACAGAAAACAAATCCAGATAGATGTCACAGGAGATAGTCATGAACTGCATGTTAACAATGTATTAATTTTATTATGTATAGGTTGGCTGAAAAGGTAAACTAAAAAAGCCTCATGAGCATATGAGAACATCAGGGCATCTCTCACAATGGTGAATGGTGCATTGCTGAAAGATGATTGCATAGCTATTTCCAATAACCTTTGACAAAAAGTACTAAACAGAATACATCATGACTACTTGAGCTCATGAAATGATGCAAAAGAAGAACATGGGCAACAGCATTTTGGCAAGCATCCAAGAAAGAAATTGATGAAAAAGTAGCTGCTTCTCTGGTATGCCAGCTCTTATGGCATGAAAATATGAAAGAGATACTAATGAGAAGACCAGCAGCTGTCATACCTGGGAACAAGTTGGCGCACACACACACACATGCGCGTGCGTGCACACACACACACACACACACACACATACACAAAACAGTTATCAGAGACTTGAAATTGCTGTTTCATGGTCTGGAACCACCAACATAAGAAGAGATGAGAATGAAACACAACATAGTAAGCATTCGTAAAGGTTTAATATTGACAAGTATAAGAATGAGAAGTATAATTTTTAACAAAATATACTGTTTATGTGTATAAAATAATTTTGAAATTTCCTAATTTATATAAAAAATTTAGATAATTAACTTACGCAAAGGGTACCCATTGAGAGGAAATGTTTGCTAACTTTAAGTTCTTCAAATTAATTAACCACGTGGATATTTATTGTGTTAAATGATCTGCCAATGACAAGTTGGATCCTGATAAACTATTGAGGATCACATAAAAAGTATTAAAAATTAACTGAAATAATTATTGTCCCTTAAAAAAGAGTACATTTACAAATGTTAAAAGTCTTAAACATAGATTAAATCTAATAACAAACCCTCAGAAACATCTGTGATAAATTTAGGCTGAGATTACCTTGACAAGATGTCTAGAAAAGTGATTCTTCATTTTGCTTACCTTTTGTAAAAAACTAACAGCGATGTGGTTTTGAAAGGTCTACATTTTTCTTCTTGAGTAAATAGTTTGTATCTGATCTTTTATACACATATCTGTGAACAGTCTGATTTATCTGCACCTAAATTATAAAGAGTACTGTATATGTTACATATTGATATTTGCATCACATTTGTGGGATTATTTTGCTCATCAACATAAAATCAATGTTTACTTTTCACCCATGTTATTGCTAATAAACTTTTAAATGAAGCACATAAATGGTATTAAAACCCATTGTCATCACAATTCAAGCCATATACACCATAGAATTTTGGACAATGTTTATTAACTCTTGTGACATAGTGATTCACTGTTTACTATACCTTTTGAGACTACAAATACTATCATTAAAGCAAATAATGCTTATAAACCTATTTATAAGCCAAAAAAACAACAAATTAAATATGTGAAATAGAATATAAACCATAAGTAAAAAATACTATACAATTCATTTGATTCCTTTTATTACATAAAAGTTTTGATAAAGATATTATATTCATTTCAAATTCTCTTAAAATCTACTAGTACCAAGTATAGTTATATTACATATATCATATTATAGAATTCATTACAACAGTACTTAAGTTGATCTTGATTTGTGTACCACATCTTACATCTGATTCTGGGCAAATCACACAATATTTGTTTTCTCAGTGATAATACTTGAGATTATTTCTTATATTCTCTTTCACAAGGCTGTCAAAACCATAAATGTTTAAAGCACTATGAACATGAAATATTTCATTAGCTTTGTTAAGAATCTACAAATTTTAGCTAAATACATAATGATTCTCAATGATAAACTAATTACATGAAAAACAAATGACCAAGATGATGGA
The DNA here is from genome assembly GCF_949987515.2 of Delphinus delphis. Taxonomy (NCBI): domain Eukaryota; kingdom Metazoa; phylum Chordata; class Mammalia; order Artiodactyla; family Delphinidae; genus Delphinus; species Delphinus delphis. The sequence continues at coordinate 58,451,781 of NC_082693.1, read as the reverse complement.
CAAGCTTAGCCTTTATGTTTCTTTCCATCTTACTAATCTTTATCTCCCAGAGGATAGCTGCTATTTGGAATATGAAACAGAATGGTTTATTTCTAACCATCTTTCCAAGTTCTAGTATGTTCTCCTTAGAAACCATGTGCCACTAAAATCCTTGGAAAGAGAGAAAGAAGGAAGGAAGGAAAGAAAGAAAGGGAGGAAGGAAGGAAGGATGGAAGGAAGGAAGGAAGAAAAAGAGACTACACTGAGAGAAAAAAATCTACCACATAATCTACCATCTGAAGAATGTAAACTCCATGAAGGCAGAGATGTTTAAATATTTTGCTTATTTCTGTAATCAGGGAATGTAAAAATAGGTTGGCATATAGTAGGGTATAAAAGGAATATTTGTTGCATAAATAAATCATTGGATTATATTTGGATTATATCTAAGAAGTATCTTGAATAGGTAAATTATAGAGACAGAAAGTATATTAGAATTACCCGGAGTTACTAGGAGGGAAATGGGAAGTTATTGCTCAATTGATATAGAGTTTCTTTTTAATTTGATGAGAATGTTTTGGAAATAGATAGTGGCTTGTGGTTGTAAACCTTGTGAATGTGATTAATACCACGGAACTGTACATGCAAAAATGGTAACAATGGCAAATTTTATTGTATATTTTACCATAATAAAAGATTCTTCAAAATTATAACTCTAGGTCTTCCCTGGTGGCGCAGTGGTTGAGAGTCCGCCTGCCAATGCAGGGGACGCGGGTTCGTGCCCCGGTCCGGGAGGATCCCGCGTGCCGCAGAGCAGCTGGGCCCGTGGGCCATGGCCCCTGGGCCTGCGCGTCCGGAGCCTGTGCTCCGCAACGGGAGGGGCCGCAGCAGTGAGAGGCCCACGTACTGCAAAAAAAAAAAAAAAAAAAAATTATAACTCTAATCCAGAAAAATTCACAGACTTAGAAATAAGCAGATAAAATCACTTAGACCCAAGAAAAAGTAAGCATTTATGATTCTAAAGAGTGAAAATACAGAAAGACCCCAAATAGCCAAAGCAATCTTGAGGAAAAAAAATGGAGCTGGAGGAATCAGGCTCCCTGACTTCAGACTATACTACAAAGCTACAGTAAGCAAGACAGTATGGTACTGGCACAAAAACAGAAATACAGATCAATGGAACAGGATAGAAAGACCAGAGATAAACCCACGCACATATGGTCACCTTATCTTTGACAAAGGAGGCAAGGATATACAATGGAGAAGACAGCCTTTTCAATAAGTGGTGCTGGGAAAACTGGACAGCTACGTGTAAAAGAATGAAATTAGAGCACTCCCTAACACCATACACAAAAATAAACTCAAAATGGATTAAAGACCTAAATGTAAGGCCAGACACTATAAAACTCTTAGAAGAAAACATAGGCAGAACACTCTTTGACATAAATTGCAAGAAGATCCTTTTCGACCCACCTCCTAGAGTAATGGAAATAAAAACAAAAATAAATAAATGGAACCTAATTAAGATTAAAAGCTTGCCAAGCACAGCAAATGAAACTATAAACAAGATGAAAAGACAACCCTTGGAATGGGAGAAAATATTTGCAAATGAAACAACTGACAAAGGGTTAATCTCCAAAATATAGAAGCAGCTCATGCAGCTCAATGTCAGAAAAACAGACAATCCAATCAAAAAACAGGCAGAAGACCTAAGTAGACATTTCTGCAAAGAAGACATGCAGATGGTCAAGAGGCACATGAAAAGATGCTCAACATCACTGATTATTAGAAAAATGCAAATCAAAACCACAATGAGGTACCACCTCACACCAGTCAGAATGACCATCATCAAAAAATCAACAAACAGTAAATGCTGGAGAGGGTGTGGAGAAAAGGGAACCCTCTTGCACTGTTGGTGGGAATGTAAACTGATACATCCACTTTGGAGAACAGTATGGAGATTCCTTAAAAACTAAAAATAGAACTACCATATGGCCCAGCAATCCCACTAGTGGGCATATACCCTGAGAAAAACATAATTCAAAAAGATACATGTCCCAATGTTCATTGCAGCACTATTTACAATAGCCAGGACATGGAAGCAACTTAATGTCCATCGACAGATGAATGGATAAAGAAGTGGTACATATATACAATGAAATATTACTCAGCCATAAAAAGGAACAACATTGGGTCATTTGTAGTGATGTGGATGAAACTAGAGTCTGTCATACAGAGTGAAGTAAGTCAGAAAGAGAAAAAAATATTGTATATTAACGCATATGTTTGGAATCTAGCAAAATGGTACTGATGGCCTATTTGTAGGGCAGAAAAAGAGATGCAGACATAGACAACTGACTTGTGGACACAGAGGGAAGGGGAGGGTGGGGTGAACTGAGAGAGTAGCACTGGCGTATATACACTACCATGTGTAAAATAGATAGCTAGTGGGAAGCTTCTGTGTAGCACAGGGTGCTCAGCTTGGTGCTCTGTGACGACCTTGAGGGGTGGGATGGGGGCTGTGGGAGGAAGGCTCAAAAGGGAGGAGATATGGGGATATATGTATACATATAGCTGATTCACTTTGTTCTACAGCAGAAACTAACACAACAGTGTAAAGCAATTATATTCCAATAAAAAAATTTTTAATCTATATTTTGAAATACACTATTGGCAAATATATGTTTTTCAAGAAAAACTTTAAATAATATAAAATGAACAGACCTGAAGTGGACAATTGATAAGTTTTTACAAAGAAACACATTTATAAAACCATCATCCCTGCCAAGATATAGAACATTACCATCACCTCAGTAAAGTTTTCTTTTCCAAGGGTGTGCTGGAGACAGCTTATAAAAACTTGCAAGTGGAAATTGATACATTTTCAGGAATTTTTGTGAGCTGGTTATTAAACACAGGTCTTATAAAAAGCAAGTTATATGAACTTAAATTATATCAAAACAGTTAATGTATAATGAATAAACAGGTCTTAAGTATCTATTATATTTTAGTGGTGTGCTCTTGAGATTGTCTATTTCTTCTGCATGGCAGAAATATTATATTGTATGTTACTATACATTCCTGACTCTGTACTCAATGACTGCAAGATAGTAGTTTGAAATAGGCAAACTCAGTATTTACAACATGGAAATCATGATTTTTTAAAATTAGGACTTTTTTCCCCAAAGAAAGATTCTTAAACATATTCCTGCAAATCACTGCTCACTTGTCCCAGACAACCACTGTTTTTCATTTCTCAACCATAGCTTAATTTTGCCCGTTCTTGAATTTTGCATGAATAGAATCATAAATATTATTGTTTTGTACCTGGCTTCTTATGTTTAATGTTTTTGAGATTTTTTTCTAATGTTTCTGCATTTATGAGTAGCCTGTTCTTTTTAATTGCTGAGTAATGTGCCATTGTAGGAATATACTACAATTTGTTTATCCAGGCTTCTTCAGACAATATTTTGAGTTATTTGTAATTTTGGGTTGTTTTGAATTAAGCTGTTAAAAACATTCCTGTACAGTCTTCAGTAGATATCCTCATTCTTATTTCTCTTAAATAAATATCTACAGGTGGAATTTATGAATCATGGGTAGGTGTATATTTAACTTTTTAAGAAACTGCCAGTTTTGCAATGAGTGTATACCATTTCACACTGCCACCGGAAATGTATGGCAGAGTTCCAATAGCTCTGCTTCTTCACTAACATTTAGTGTTGTCGATCTTTCAAGTTTCAGCAATTCTAGAGGATTTGAAATGATCTCATTGTAATTTTAATTTGATGATTAATGATGCTGAACATCTTTCATGTGCTTATGAGCCATCTGTTTATCTTCACTTGTGAAGTGTCTGCTCAGGTCTCTTGTCCAACTATCTTTAAATTGTCTTTTTACTATTGCTTTGTGATCTCTATATTGTTGATACAAGACCTTTATCAAATACATGTATTATAAATATTTTCTCTATAGCCTTTTTTGAAGTATGGTTGATTTACAATGTTGTGTTAGTCTCAGGTATACAGCAAAGTGATTCAGTTATATATATGTATATTCTTTTTCATATTCTTTTCCATTATGAATTATTAGAAGATATTGAATATAGTTTCTTGTGTTATACGGTAGGGCCTTGCTGTTTCTATATTTTGTATATCATAATTTGTTTCTATGACCTTTTTTTAAAGGTGTGTTTTGATAACCAGAAGTTTTAATTTTGATGAATTTTATCAATATTTTTATCTTTCATAGTTAGCATGTTTTGGTTCTCTCTATGAAATTCTCTTCTACCCCAAGGTTATTAAGAAGTATTTCTGTGTCTTCTTCTAGAAGTTTTCTTGTTTTACCTTTTACATTAAGTCTATATTTCATTTTGCATAAATTTTTACACAACACTTGATGAAGGTGTTGAGGTTATTTTTTTTCCATGTGGCTATCCAGCAGGTCTAAAACCACTTTTTGAAAAATATTCTTCTTTCTCTATTGAATTGGCTTGGTATCTTCATCAAAAAACAATTGATCTTATATATGTTCCTGTAACTTATTTGTTTCATTGATTTTTTTTTCCATCCATACTCCAAAAACACAGCCTTGATCACTGTAACTTCATTGTAAAGAATATTATGATTTGAAATCAGGTGGTGTTAGTCTTTCAACTTTTTTTCCTTAAAATTATTTTTGGCTATTTAAAATATTTTAAATTTCCATAAACATTTTGTTCTCAACTCATCAATTATTGCAAGAAATAATGTAGGAATTTTAACTTGAAATGCATTTAATCTTTTAAGATCAATTGAAATCTTAGCAACATTGATGTGCATCACACTATTCTCATTTATTTAGATCATCTTTAATTTCTTGTATCAATCTCTTATAGTTTCCCATGTAGAAATTTTATACGTCTTTTGCTAAATGTATACTTATTCATCATGGATTTTGATGCATCTGTTAATGGATTTAAATATTTTATAATTGCTCTCAATATACAAAACTACAATTAATTTTAATATATTGATCTATGGTCTTGCTATACTTACATATTAGTTCTAGTAGTTCATTTGTAAATTCCTTGGGATTGTCTATGTAAGCAATTGTGTCATTTGGGAATAAGAATATTTACTTCTTCCTTTTCAATCCATATGCCTATTCTTTCTTTTTCTCCCTTTATTGCACTGATTAGGACATTTAATACAGTAGTGAAAATAAGTGAGAAATTGTGAGAGTAGATTTCCTTTTTTGGGAGATTTAATATAAAGATGTTCATTATTTCACCATTAAGAAACTCTTCATCTTAATGAAGAGCTTGCCTTCTATTCATAGTTTACTTAGAGATTTTGTTATGAATCTACTAAGATAAACATATTTTTCTTTATTTTCTTTCATTTGATGCTGATTTGCCTTGATTGGATTTTTAGTGTTGACCCTGCTTTCTCGGGCTAATACCATTTGGTTAGAACACACTGTTCTTTTTATATATTGCTAGAATCAATTTGCAAAGATTTTGTTAAGATTTTTTTCTGTTTGTATTCATGTGGGTACTGGCCTTAATTTAATTAATTTATTTTTTTTTGGCTGCGTAAGGTCTTCGTTGCTGCGTGAGGGCTTTCTCTAGTTGGGTCGAGCAGGGGCTACTGTTCGTTGCCGTGTGCCGGCCTCTCATTGCGGTGGCTTCTCTTGTTGTGGAGCATGGGCTCTAGAGCACAGGCTTGGAAGTTGTGGCATACCGGCTTAGCTGCTCCGTGGCATGTGGGATTTTCCTGGACCAGGGATCGAACCCATGTCCCCTGTATTGGCAGGCGGATTCTTAACCATTGCGCCACCAGGAAAGTTCCCTTCATCGGGTTTTGATATTGCTGTTATGTTTCCCTCCTAAAGTGAATTGTGAAGGGTTTTTTTTTCTCCTCATTTGAGAGAGAATTTATATGATTGATATAATTTCTTACTTATATATTTAATAGAATTCACCTGTGAAACCATGCCCTAGACTTTGTGTGACATTTTTTGGTAATGTGTTTAGTAGATATAGAGATGTTTAGATTTTCTGTTTATTTTCATGTAAATTTTGGTGAGTTATATTTTTCATAGAATACTTATTTCATCAAATTTATTCAAACTGTTTCCTTAATATCTTTTTATATTCTGTAGAATCTATGGTATGTCCCATATTTCATTCTTGATAACAGTATTTTTTGGACTTGCCCTCTTTTTCCTTGATCAATCTTGCTACTGGTTCATTAATTTTATTATATTTTCCAAAGAGCAAACTCTTGAATTTGTTAATTGCCTCTATTTTTGTTTTCTATTGCATTGATTTTTGCTTTTATTTTTATTACGTACTCCATTTACCTATTTTTGATTTTAATATGCTTATCTTTAGCTTTTAAAGTGGTGAGTTAGATCTTTTGTTTAGATGTGATTTAATAGAGGTATATAAACTTAAATATTTCACTGTAAGCACTGCTTTAGGTATATGCCATACATTTTGATATACTGTTTTTTCATTATCAATCAATTAGAAATATTTTCTAATTTCCCTTGTGATTTCATTTTTTATATAAATTGGTTATTTAGAAGTATTTTATTTACCAATATTTATGGAATTAGTTGCATTAATGTATCATTATGTTATAATGAAAACATATTTTGTAATACTTTAACTTTTGAGTTCATTGAGACATAGTATGAACAGGCATTATTGGGGATAATATTTTGTAAATGCTGGTTAGATAAAGTTGGTTGATACTATTTATTACTGATTTTTTTTTTGTCTTTGTATTCTATCAGTTGCTAGAGGCAATGTATTATAATTACTAGTGCATTATTTATTTGGATACCTGAGCTTCTTTCTCTCAGATTTTGCTTGATGTGCTTTAAAGTTCTGTTATTAAACAAAAACAAAGAAAATGTAGTCTTTATTCATAACATTGTTCTTTTGTTTGTAATGTATTACTGTTCTCTCATTTCTTTCAAAATTTCTTTTTATTTTTGCACTTTAGCTATTTTAAGTGGTGTGACTCTTTAAAATTTATCTTGCTTGGGGCTTGCAGAGTTTTTTAGAATTGTAATTTGATGGTTTTCATCACATTTGGAAAATGTGTCCCAATTTTTCCACTCCTCTCTTTCTTGGACTCGGTTCTACATATCTTAGAACATTTGATATCACTCTGCAAGTCACTGGGATTCACTTTATTCTTTAAGGCATTCTTCTCTAGATATTTATCTTCAAAATCAACCCATTTTTTTCTGCCCTTTCTTTATTTCTGCTAGTAAGTCTATCCAGTAATTTTATTTCTCATGTTAGATATTGCAATTTTAAATTCTAGAATTTCCGTTTGGTTTGCTGCTATTGATTTTTTCCCATTTATATTCAGTTAATTTAATCAAGTTTTCATTTAAGTAAGTTCCTGAACATATCAATATTTGTAATATCTTCTTTAGACCTTTGCTATTTTCACATCTGGGTTACCCCTTAGTCTGTTTCTAGGGACTTTTTTTTTTTTTTAGAACAGTTGGTCACATTATTCTTACTTATCAGCACATTTTATAAGTTTCTATTGGATATTGGACATTATAAATAGCACTTCATAGAGTTCCTGGATTCTATTATCTCCTGATAGTGTTTGTTTGTTTAAGTAGATAATTAACTTCCTGGAAATTCATATTGAACTTGTGGAGGCTTGTTCTAATACTCTATTAGGGCAGACTGGAAAACTCAAGGATTTTAGCAAACACCTCTAGCTTGACCAGACTCAAACTCCAACTCTGCCCTCTCTCCTTTAGGCAGAAGATGAACTCTCTCCTTAGTCTTTTAGTCCTACAGATTTTGCTTTATTTTGTTTTCTTCCACTTGGCTTTTGAAATGTCCCACATACATGTTTAGTTCAGAGGTAAACCATGGTTTTAAAGAAGTTTATAGATGTTTTGGGGGCAGGCCCTGCTTTGATTTCAGCTTCTCTGAGGTTTATCTCCTTTATTTCTAGACACTCTGGTTGCCTAAAATTCTATCTTGTGAAATCTTAATCTGATAGGACTATAACTTTCTGCTTGAGCTTTAGCCTCCATACTCACACGGGCAAGGTAATACCTCCAGGGGAAAGATATGTATACTTGGATCTCATCCAGTTAACTTATGTTGTGGATGATTGAATCCCTGAAGTTTTTTCTTTAGTTGGATAGCTCTCCAGTGCTTTTTTATAATAGTTCCCCCCACCATCAGAATTAATAGCTAGTGTCTTTGGACTAGTTATTCCAATGTAAGCTACTCTGCTGGGATTCACTAATGTATTTTAAAAGCGCAGTGTATAGGCATTGCTGTATCATTCACTTACTATGTTTCTAATTCAGATTTTTACCAAACATTTAGACATTGATAAACCACAGGGAACAAATATTAAGGGTTGAATTTCAAGAAAATACTCAAAAAAAGTCTAGTAATAAAGTATTCAATTACTATGTGACATATGTGTAGCTGAATTCATTGTCAATTCCTTTTAAAAACTAGCTTAAAATGACCAATTTATATTTTAGTACTACTCACTTTTTTTAATTTAGTGACTTGAGATCTAAATTTTAAAAGACCGCAAAATGATGACAGCTTGTTTTTCAACTTACAGGATATTTGTTCTTTCTATATACTCGGCTCCATATGTTCATAACACATCCAGAAATGATCTTAGGAGAATGGGTTAATATTAAAGAAAAAAAAAAAAGCAATAATAACTCACCAGAAATAAGTCTGCTAACCACAGTAGGATTGTTAAACTTCAGTAATACCTATAAACTTTTAATACATGTTTACCTTTCAATAGCAAAGAAAAATGTGGGTCTTACAATTTAGCATCCAAAAAGTACTTGTTTTGGATACTTTAAGTTTTTTTCTTTTAATCTTAAGGAAACAAATGGTTGAAGATAGTTATATTTGTTCATGCAGTAACCATTTGATCAGATATCAACATTTTTCCTCTTGCAAGGTCTCAAAAGAAGTATGAAAAGTAGTAAACTTAGTTAAGGAAAGTTTCTTCCTAATATCTATCCAAGTTGACTAAATACTCATACAGGTTCTCTTTTCATTGTTGCAAGATGGCTACAAAAGCACCAGATCTCAAAATCTCATATTTTTTCCAGTAGGAAAGGAAAAATCCCTCCCTAAATTTCAAGCAAAAGTCATTGTTTCTAATTAACTCTTATTGGTCACATAAGCATCTTTCTAGTCATAGAAGTCAAAAATAATGGTTTGATTATAAGAGACACTGTTTATATAAACCTTTCTTGTCAAAAGGCGTGTGAAACTTCATCTAAAATACACAACTGAGAATGGGTACAAGCATGATTTTCTTGAATGAAAATGGTGAGAAAACTGTTTACTGGGCTGTAATATAACTAATACCCAATGAACGTCATATCAATCTAGTGTTTTTCAACTTTGGACCCCATCTGGAAAGGTTTATGATCAAGCCTATTACTGATGTGATTTTAGTTGAAATGCATTGCCACACCATGGATTCTATAAGTAAAAGTCTACCAAATTCAGATTTCTATTTAAAAAAAAAAGAAAGAAAGAAAGAAAAAGGACAAGAATAAAAGCATTACTTCAGCTCTTATAGCCCATGAAGTTAGAGACATTCTATTAATAATTGGTCTCACATTTCATTACTCTTAAGCTATTTCCCTTCTTTTATATTATACATATTAAGCTTCTCAAACTGTGCACAGCAAAAGATCCCCAGATATAACAGAAATGCAGGTTATAATCAATATGTAATTCTGTTCTGTATTCTTTCCCTTTGATGTAAGCAGGTTGGATTGGGAGATGGAAAAGCTCATGGTAGGGTTATTTTGAGGTACCTTTGAGCTGCTTATTAGCAGGTCCTGTTAGCAGCTTCTTATTACCAGCTTTCCAGGCAGTTGTGACATGTTTTGAAGATAACTCTTTGTTCCATTGAAACCATAATGCCTACTTTAATCTGCAGTGAATTCAGAAAAAGAGAAGAAAAGGCCAATTAAATTGTAAAGTACCTTTAAAGTCACTGCCATACACCACTAGCTTTTACACCTTAGACAATATTAAATTACAGATCCTTTAGTGAAAAGTAAAATTTTGCTTTGAAACCAGTTTGGCAGCAGTAATATGTGCTTCCATACAATAATAGGCACCAGAAGTATAAGCAACGCCAATAACCCCTTTAGAGTTAAAAATAACCCATAAATGAAATAACTTTAGAGAAGCCAATGTTTACTATAAGTACATTAACTAAAAGAAAGATCAAATATTGATGTGTCAAACAATTTAATGACAACTTATTGTGTGCAATCAGTACACCAGGCATTACAGAACTCCATTGTCTTTCCTATTCATTAATGTAAACCATTATATGATGCTAACTATACTCCAGTCATTGCTTTATAAGTGTTGTATGTAATAACACCTTTATTCTTAAAATGAAGAAAATCTTGTTACTACTCTCATTTTACTGTGAAGAAACTGAGACTCAGAGAGGTAACAAAATTCTTCACTGTTGACAACAGTTATTACAAAATATGACCTGTATACAGTCGGCTCTGGTATCTAGGCTATTAACCCCTGATCTACCCTAACTCTATTTAAAGAGTAATACATGTATTTCTTAACCTTTTTTGGTGAACTTCCCTCTCTCTCTTTTTCCCACATCTCTGAAGTGGTGCTTTACTGTCCCCACTTAACAGTTCTCTTTAATTTAGCCAGGTTTCTTACTAGCACCTCCATAAAAAAATTTAAATATTCTTTCTCCCCATCTTATGACTTTGCTCATAGGATTCTCAGAGTACTGAAACATCTTCCATTCAAGTCGTATTTAATGAGATCCTATTTAATGATCCAGACACTGTGCAACTCCTATAAACAATCTATCCTAGTTTATTCCTTCAAGATTTGGCTAGGAAGGAAAAATCCTTGAAGCAAGCCAAAAGCCTTGCTTTCTCTAGGAAGCAATATGTAGCATCTTTTATTCTTTCCTCACCCTGACCGTTCCTGAGTGTCATGTTAGTGTAATTTTGCATTGAGTATTATGGATGTCTATTGTTCCTAATGCATACACACAGAATTTTATGAAGAAAGGAGCATAGTATTTAGAATAAGAAGATAAAAGCCAAAGTTAAGTAATATTGTCCAAGTCATTTATTATAACTGAGACATTTCTTCTTGCCACCAAAATGTTAATAACAGAAATTATAACATGATCTTAATTCATAGGATATTTAGTGTGATGAAATATGATGATTCAAATAGAGATGCTTTATAAAACCATATAGAATAAAGAGTTTAGTTTCCAGCCTTACCCTGGACCCAAATGACACCCACATTACCCTTAACCAGTCATTTGCAATTGACCATGACCTGTTCATAAATCAGTGATATTTCAGCCTAGTGGACATTTTAGAAGCATTTTGTTAACTTTAGCTAGTGTGGTTTGTGAATGAGTTTCAGTCTATCTATGTAAGAAAGTTTACGTGGAGGAAGTTTTTTTTTCTTTTTTAAAAGAATAAAACCAGTGATTCAGTGAGCTGTTCCTGCAGCGATTCCTCATCATCCTTGTCATCCTCGTCATCCTCTTTCTTTTCCACAAGCTTATAAAGTTATAATCGCTGTGCATTAAACTACACATATCTTACATATAAAATGTTCTATTTTTATATACATCTAACAAATCATCACCACAATCAAAATAATGAGTATAGAGGTCACCTGCAAGTTTCCTTATGCCACTTTGGTATCTATTCTTCCCTCCCCACTTCCTCTGTCCCCAAACAAACATTGATCTGATTTTTATAACTGTAGACTTGTTTTGCTTTTTCTAGAATTTCAAATATATTGAATCCATTTCTTGTGTACTGTTTTTGTCTGGTATCTTTCACTTCATGAAATTATTTTGAAATGTTTCCATGTTGTTGCAAGTATTGCTAGTTAATTCCTTTTTATTGTTGAGTAGAATTCCATTATATGAGTATACCACAATTTGTTTATCCATTCACCTGTTGGTGGCCAGTAGGGTTGTTTCCAGTTTTTAGCTATTACAATTAAAGCTCCTATGAGCATCTGTGTGCAACTCTTTGTATGAGCATATGCTTTCAATTCTAGGTATTTCAATTGGATAAATAACTAGGCTGTGTTATAAGATAGGTATTAAAAACTAGTTTGTTTTGAAAAAAAACAAAAAACTGCCAAACTGTTTTACAAAGTACAGTTGACATTGAATAACATAGGCTTCAACTGTGCAGGTCCTCTTATCATGGATTTTTTTCAATAAATACCTACTATAGTACTACACGATCTGCAGGTTGGTTGAATCAGCAGATATGGAACTGCTGATACAGAGGGCCCACTGTAAAGTTATATGCAGATTTTCAACAGTGCAGGGGATGGGCGCCCCTAACCCTCCTGTTGTTCAAGAGTCAAATGTAGTTGTGACATTTTACATTCTTACCAGCAGTGAATCTGAGTCAAATTGTTTCATATCCCTACCAATAGTTGGTATGATCTGTTGCTTTAATTTTACCATTCTAATCAATGTTTAGTGCTATCTCATTGTAGTTTATATCTTTCATTTCCCCAATAATGAATGATGTTGAACATAATTTCATATGCTAATTTATCATTCTTATAGCTCTGTTGTTGAAGTGCTCATTCAAACCCTTTGTTTTTTTTATTTTTAATTCTTAAGATTTGAAAGTTCTATATATATATTCTAAATTCAATAATTGGTGTATTTATTTTGACAATATTTTCTCCCATTTACTGAATTTCCTTTTTATTTTTGAAAAGCAAATATTTTAAATTTTGGTGACATATCATTTACCATTTTTTTCTTCTTGTGGTATTTTGCCCTATTTAAGATATCTTTGCCATGCTCAAGTTTACTAAGATGTTTGCTCATATTTTCTTTTAGAAGTTTTATTATTTTAACACACATTTAGGTATATGCTCCATTTCAAGTTAATTTTTTATCTGGTGAAAGTTAGTAGTTGACATTCCCACTTTTCAGAAATTTTTCCAATTATTCTAGTATGATTATTTTTTAAACGAAGATCATTTCCTCACTGACTTGCCTTGACAACTTTTTGAAAATTTAATTGACCATGCACGTATGGTCTCTCTGGTCTCTCTGCTCTACAAGATCTATATGACTATCTTTATACCAATTCCACACTGTCTTGATTACAGTAGTTTTATAATGAATGTGAATATAAGACAGTATAACTCCCCCTCATTTTTTTCTTTTTCTTTTTTTGATTTGTTTTGGTCATTTTTGTTTCTTTGCATTTCCATGTAAGTTTTACAATTAGCCTACAAATTTCCCAAGAAAAGTAAAAGGCCTTCTGGGATATTGACTGGCACTGTGTTCAGCTTAAAGATAAATTTTGGGAAAAAATGACACCTTAATATTGATTTTTTACATCCATAAAAGTAGTATAACTCTACATTTATTTAGGTTTTGTCTAACTTATCTCAGCAATGTTTTTTGTTTGTTTTCACTATACACGTCATGCACACGTTTGTTAAATATTCCCTAAGTACTTCATATTTTGGTTGTTATTGCAGTTGGTATTCTGACATTTTTTATAATTTAAAATTCTGAATGTTTGTTGGTCACATATAAAAATGCAAGTGATTTCTGTATATTCATATTTTATCCTAAAAATTTCCTAAAAGTACTTAATGGTTCTACTAAAATATTTTGTAGATTTTTAAGGGTTTTCTACATAGATGATCACGTTCTCATATGAAGTGGATTTTTTTCTTCCATTTCAATATGGATATCATACAGTCCTTATTCTTCACTGATTGTACTCTCTAGAATCTTCAGTAAACTGTTGAATAGAAATGTGAGAGGACATGTTAGCTTTCTTTTTGATCTTAAAATTAAATTAAAATTAAACAAATGTCTCAGATATTTTATGCTGTACCTGACACTTCAATCAAATATGATCTTTTCTCATCTTATTTCTTCAGAGTTAGCACTTCCACTGACCTTGGCTTAGGTCTGGAATCAGACTTAGGTTTATCACCTTCAGTGAGAATTGCAAGAACACGTTTGCAGTTTGTTCCCTGCTGAGAAAAGAAATTCACTTGTATTATTTTATACTTTATTTGCTGGTTTTCTTAGAATGGATAATTCTTGATCATTTTGAGATCAATTAATGTTAATTAATATTATTTTCTCAGTAAACAAATTTTAAGTGTAGTTATTAAATGGATGAATGCTATGGCCAAACCAGATAAGTATGAACCTGAGTTTGTCACTTAGTTGCTATGTGACCTTGGCCAAGCTACTTAACCTCTCTTTGCTACAGTTTCTTCATCTAGGAAACAGTATAATATTGTTACTTACCTTCTAGTATTATTATAATGATTAATTATATTAATATATAAATCACTTAGATCAATGTCTAGCATATATTGACTGTGATAGAAGTGTTAGGAATTTTATATTTTTAGTTGTATGAATTTGGTGAGTTCTTCAATCTCACAAAGATGTAATTTTTTCATCTCTTAAGGAGGGAGTGAATAATAGTAGCTATCTTAGAATTGTATCCAATACAGTATGTCAACCATTTAGCACATAAGTGATCAATAAGTTAAATTTATTTTTATTATTGGTATTATACTTTTTATTCTTATCATGTTACTTGCAGTAGTAATACTTCATCTAATTTACCATAATTTACACGAGCCAATACTGGGGTGTAAATTTAAAAATAATCCCCAAAAATGATTTTTAAATGAAAGATTTCTTTAAAAAAAAATTATTCATTTGTTTGGCTGCGCCGAGTCTTAGTTGTGGCATGCAGGATCTTCATTTCCGTGTGCAGGACCTTCATTGCAGCATGCGGAATCTTTAGTTGCGGCATACAGGCTCTTAGTTGTGGCATGAGGGATCTAGTTCCCTGATCAGGGATTGAACCCAGGCCCTCTGCATTTGGAGCGTGGAGTCTTAACCACTGGACCACCAGGGAAGTCCCTAAATGAAAGATTTCTCGATGGAGGGGTAAGGATTCAGGTCTGATATCTGACACAGGTTTACAGAATTTCACTAGGATTTTGGCCACTGAAGTTTGATTTTTATCTTGGGAGAGTGGAGTTGGGAGCACAGTTTGATCTATACCAAAGGATTTCATACAATAATGCAATTGTATTTTTAAAAGTACAATTTTTGCATTCCAATCTGAAGAGAGTTACACATTTTCCATTTGAACATCCCACTGGCATTCTGTGTCAAAGTATGCCATAAGGAGGCAGGTAAAGGTCTATGAGATCAATACTCTAACACTTCTCCATTATTTTACTTTTAATATGTGGTTCTACATGCAGAATACATTTAGTAGGTTTCATATCACAATTATTTTAAAGAAGAATGTATATTACACATCTATTCATTAGGAACACTAAATGTTTTTGACTTATTGATTATTATACTTCAAACTTAAAACATGTAGATTCCAAAATGAGTCCCAGCATAATGAAGCACCTGCTCTGTAGCACCATTTAATATGTATATAGCATATTTGGAATCATTTGCTTATATGTACTTTTCTTCAGCTTTCATATAAATACCTTTGAGATATTTTAGTTTACTTTACATATTCTGTCTCAATACTTTCCTGATTTTAACTCTCAAAAATGATGATCCCATTCTAAAACCTACTCTTGTCTTTTCACTTAAAAAATTATGCTGACCCTCCCTATCCTACTCCTCTAGGTGGTTGCAAAGAAAATAAAAAATAAAAGTAGTGGACTAAAAAAAAAAAAAGACTGCTGAAAGTTTTATGTTACCATTGAAGACTTAGCAGTTTTTCCTAAGCCTTCAACAATGACTAGTGGGAAAATATAGTGCAGTAGTACGCAAATGGTACGGTTTATTCAGTGTAAATAGGCGTTCATTATTAGCAAAAGAGTAAAAATTAAACCTTGGGAGTAAGTGCAGCTAAAATTAGTCTTTTATGTGATTTACAAAAACTAACATTATTATCATATTCTTATTATTTTTCATCATGGTAATGTTTTGAAATTAATTTTCATTTTTACCTGCCTCTTTATTTCTGGATCGGTGCCAAGAGATATGCAGTAAAAGACCCAGAAATTTCTTGAGACTCTATTATCTCCAGTTTATTTCTGCCAATCCTATCCATCTTATTCAGAGCAATATTAAATATTCCAAAAGATTTGCTATAACTTATAAATAAGCACCTTAAATTTCCCTTTAGCCTTCTGTAAGCCTCAGGGTCTTCTAAAGTAGACTTTTATATAAGTTCACATTGTATTCATAAGATGAAACTAAAGGAAATATTCAAACTTACTTTTAAATTATGAACCTATGCAATCAATGTAGTAAACTCTTGGACTTAAAATATATATTTTTTACACACCTTGCCCATTTATATTGTATGACAATGTTGATTCTGATCAACAAAGTGACTATATTTATAAAAAGATAAATCAAATTTTAAAACCAACACTTCCAAAATATTGGACCCTAATTACTATTTGCAGGTCACCTGAAAAATGTGTGATCAGAACTTAACCTCAGAGTGACTTTCAGAGTGAAACACTCAGAAGCTGCATAATTATTAGGCAATCTCTGAAATACTTTTTCTATGTCCTCCATTGCTCTAACCAGATTTACTCATTCTTGAGATTATCTAAGTACATATAAACATCACTCTCTAAATTAACTAAATTCATTTTAATTGCTTATTGGTAGTGCAATGTTGAATGTAATACCTTAGGAGTATCCTATTGTAAATATTTTGTTAAAAATAATATTCCTACATGAATGGATGCTTTTTGTTTGTTTTCTTAATCTATATTCCTATGTCCTTGATTTCCTAAAAAAAAGTACATCTACATATAACTTTGCCTAATTTAATTATATTTCTTTGATTTTCTGTTACTTACGTGATCATAATTTTCCAATGCAAAGGTCACCTATATTACGAGTTCTTAGAGAAAAATCACATATGGTCTAAAAATATGATTTACAAGTGCTTGGTTGGGAAATTTAAAAAGATATTTAAAACCCAAGTGAGGTTATAAACAATATCAGGGTAATTCAATTTTTGACATTATAAGTTTAGTGTAAGTTTATATTGCTCATTTATTTTAATAAAAAATACTTCTAATGTATACCTCTTAATAAGATTGTTTCTAAAAGAAAACCACAGGCTGTTTACTGGTGAGACATTCCTATTATTTTTTTTATAGCAACATGATATGATATGTTTAGAACCTACATGCCTTTACTCATGCTGCTTCCTATTTCAGAAGTATATTTTCAAAATCAACTTTGCATTTTAAAATCCTATGAAATTATTTAACTACCAACTTAGGCATACTCTTCTTTCTTAAGTGTTTTACAGAACCCTCAATTAAAATCAATTAATTCTTTATTTTCATAGGAATTTGTATCTCAATTTTAACTTTTTATCTCATTTTTCTCAGTTACTCAGTTCTGTCTACCTAGGTCATTATTGTGACTTGAGGGCATAGATTTTTTTTTTTTAATATCCTCAAGGAACCTAGAACATTGTAGAAAATCAATAAATGTTAAATTATATGTACATAAATCATTGCAATATGATGCAATAACAGAAAACCCAAACCTTAATTTCATTTTTTTCTCTCATTTTTTCTCTTTGTTTTTACAAAGAATTTTTTCACAGCTTTGTTAAGGTATAATTTACATACCATAATATTCAACTATTTTAAGTGTACAGTTTAATAAGTTCAGTAAATTTATACAGTTGTGCAGCCATCACTGCAATTCAGTTTTAGAATACTATCATACCCACAACATCCCCTTGTGCTCTTTGCAATAAATCCTCACTCCCACACCTAATCCCAGACAACCGTATACTGGATTCTGGCTCTATAATTTTGCCTTATTAAGATTGATCTATGTTATTGCATGCATTAGTAGTTTCTTCTCCTTTTTTACTGAATAGTACTCTATTATGTTAAAATACCATATATTGCTTACCAGCTGGTGGATGTTTGTGTTGTTTTGAGATTTTCTGTTACTATAAATGATGCTGCTATTTATTTGGTGTAAAAGAATTTAGTGGAAATTATAAAATATAACATATTTTTATTTCACTAGAGTAGACTATGAAGAATAGGGTGGCTGGATTATATGACAAGTGTATACTTAAGTTAAAAAAATAATAACAAACTCTTTTCCCAAGTGGCTAGGTCATTTTACTTTCCCAGCATCAAAGCTTTAGAGTTCCAGTTTCTCCACATTCTTACCAACAGTTGGTAAAATGAATTCTTGTGTATGTTTTGCGTTATCTCATTGTGATTGTAATTTGTGTTTCCCTAATGATTATGTTGAATATATTTTCATGTGTTTCTTGCCATTCAGTTATCTTTTGGGGGAAAATTGTCAATTAAAACATTTTGTTCGGGCTTCCCTCGTGGCGCAGTGATTGAGACTCCACCTGCCGATGCAGGGGACACGGGTTTGTGCCCCGGTCCGGGAAGATCCCACATGCTGCGGAGCGGCTGGGCCCGTGAGCCATGGCCGCTGAGTCTGTGCGTCCAGAGCCTGCGCTCCGCAATGGGAGAGGCCACAACAGTGAGAGGCCTGCGTACCGCAAAAAAAAAAAAAGAAAAAAAAAATTTGTTCACTTCAATGAGAATTTTTGAATTTGTATTTTTGAGTCTCAAGTTTTCTTTACGTAGTTTGGATATATAAGATATAGATAGGTTTTACAAATATATTTTCTTCCAGTCTGTTGGTTATCCTTTTTTTTTACTTTCTGTGTCAAACCTAAGAAATCTTTGCCTATGGCAAACCCACAAATATTTTTCTTTCGTGTTTCCTGCTAAAAAAATTCATACTTCTTACATTTAAGTCTGTAATTCATTTTAAATTGATTGTTCTATATGGCGTTAAGGAAGGATTGATATTCGTTCAGTATATACCTATATTACTACAGCTTTTGTTGAAAAGAATATTCTTTCCTCACTTAATTACTATGGCTCTTTTGTCCAAAGCCAGTTAACCATATGTGTGAGGGCCATTTTGGACTCTTTACTCTGTTCCATTCAACTATATGTCTATCCTTAAGCCAGTACTGAATTTTTTTGATGACTTTAGCTTTTATAGGAAACTGAGAAATCAGGGAGTGTATGTCCTCCACAATGATATTTTATTTTCCAAATTGGTTATTTTAGGTTCTTTACATTTTTGTATAAGTTTTAAGCTCAGCTTGCAAATTTCTACCCCTTCCTCCCACCCCCAAAAAAAGGCTACTGGAATTTTCTTTGGGTTTGTATTAAATCTATAGATCAATTAGGGAAGAATTAACTCTTTAGCATTTTGAATCTTCCAATTCATGAACATGGTATATATATCCAGTTATTTGACTTTTTAAAGTTCTGTCAGCAATATTTTGTACTTCTCAGTGTATAGGTCTTACTCTACTTTCACTAAATATATTCCTAATATCTTATTCCCTTTTGGTACTATTTTCAAAGGAATTATTTTTAAATTCATTATCAAGTTTATTTTGCTAATATGCAGAAATACAATTGAATTAAGGGTATTGATGTTATAATCCTGCAACATTGCTAAACTTATTTATTTGTTCTAATGACTTTTTTGTAGATTAATTGTGATTTTCTACATAGAAGAATATTTTGTCCGCCAAGGAGATAGTTTTATTTCTTCCTTAACCATCAGCACATTAAATGTTTTATTCCAGTGCCTACCAGCCTCTTTTCTGGTGAGAAGTCAATGTTTCCATTTTTCCCTGTCTGCTATCAGTCATTTTTTTCTTACTACATGAAGGACTTTTCATTGCCTTTGAATTTGAGCAGTTGACTATTGTGTGTCTCTGTGTGGGTCTGTAAGTTAGAGTTTTCATCAAATATGAAAAACAATTTTTGGCCATTATTTCTTTATTTTTTTCCCTTTCTCTTTCCTCCTTTCTGAGACACTCATCACATGCATGTTGAAATGCATGAAATTGTTCCAAAGATCTCTGAGGAACTATTCATTTTCTTTCAATATTTGTTCTCTCTGTCTTTGGAACGGATACTTTTCATTAATTTACCTTCAAGTTCATGGTTTTCCATGTTCCATTTCAAATTCATGGATGAAGTCATCTACTGAATGTTTCATTTTAGTTATTATAATTTTTAGCTCTAAAATTTCCACTTGGTTCTTTTTATACTTTCCATTTCTCTCTTGTGAGTCTCTATTTCTAGTCTCATTGTTATCATATTTTCCTTTAAATAAATAGTTACTTTGAAGTCTTCATTCAGTAATTCCAACATATGGACAGATGGGATTATTTTGAGTTATGTTTTAAGGTTGTTTTTTTTTGTTTTGTTTTGTTTTACATTTTCCTTTTTCTTTGTATATCTCAGTTTTTCTTAAACCTGGATATTTTAGGCGGTATATTATGGGAACTCTGAATTCTATTTTATTTTTCTGAGTGTTCTTGATTTTAGTCTCTTGTCAGGAATTAGATGATGTAACCAGATTCCCTCATGGTGTGCAGCTATAGTTATCTTTGCTCAGCTTTCCCCTTTTTTCTCTTCTTTTGGGGGGGCAGAAGGACTTATACCTATTTCTGCATAGTTTACTGATCAACCAAAGATTCAGGCAGATGTTGTGCTCATAAACCTCAAGTCTGGAACGTTTGTACCTTTAGCAACCCAAGCTATGTGTGACTTGAGAAATACCTACAATGTCAAAGCCAGTTTTAAATCTCCCTTGGCCTCTATTCTTCCAGGTTCCTTCCAGGTTGCTTTACACTTGCATAGTTTAGAAATCAACTAGAAATATTTGGAGACCTCATATCAACATTTCTATCTTCTCACTTCCAGAATCTCACTGTTAAGTTCTGGCTGCTGTTCCTCTTACCATAGACTCAGCCTGTTACCTCAGGATTGGAAAACTTTGTTTTCCCTGTAGCTACTAACCATGTCAGCCACATTTAGCCAACAAAACCACAGGTTTTTGCTACTCTGTACTGACTCTCAACCTTCACTTGAATCTTAAATGTCCTATTTCAAAGCTGCTGGGTTTTGCAGTCAGCGACAAACAGTTAAAACTAAAACTTTCTCTGATCAAGTTGATGAGAAGGCCCAAAAAGAAGGCTATAGATTTATTACTGTTCTCACCCAGTAACATTGGAGTTTTGAAGAATAATTGCTTCTCAATTTGTTGTCTGCATTTGGTTGATTTTTAGGACTCTGAAATGATTATGACTTTGGGGGGCAATTTTTTCAATATACTTGTTTTCTGCCAAGGGGGATCACCTGATCTTCTCATATTACAACTATCAGAACTTCTGATGGAGTTTTATTTTTATGGAAATCTTACTAAAAATCAATACAATCATGTAGAAACTATAACAATATGGATTCTATCATTCCTTAATGGGGTAACATTGCCCCAAAGTGGTGACTTATAAATAAAATAATACATAATAAATATATAGGCATCACTGAATATCCAAGTACCAGGGTTTTATAAGCATGCATGAGTATGTGTAGTACTTTAGCAAACTAAATATTGTGAAGGTATATTACTGGAGGTAAAATAATTTACATGTATGATAAAATAGTATAAAGATACTTCTATGGTAAAACAGTGTGAAGACAGTTCCAGAACAAGTGACTACATTAATCTGATCTCACATCAGAGCAAAACTGAAAGTAGAAATTACGTGTTGAAAGCAAATCACTTGTCACCCTTTGAACAAAAACAAAGAAAAGTTATTTTCCTGCTAATGCTTAAAAAAATCACATTAAGACAAGTATAAATTATATAAATTTATACTGTATAAATTTAAACTGCAAAATTTATATTATATAAATTTATACTGTATAAATTGACATAACTGCAAAATTTATAAACCCAGTTTCTCATACAAAAGAAATTTTAATGTTGAATGGTATCAAAAAGTACCTTACTGGGCTTCCCTGGTGGCGCAGTGGTTGGGAGTCTGCCTGCCGATGCAGGGGACGCGGGTTCGTGCCCCAGTCCGGGAGGATCCCACATGCTGCGGAGCGGCTGGGCCCATGGGCCATGGCCGCTGGGCCTGCACGTCTGGAGCCTATGCTCCGCAACGGGGGAGGCCACAACAGTGAGAGGCCCGCGTACCGTAAAAAAAAAAAAAAAAAAGTACCTTACACTTAAGATAATATAAGATTGTATTTGATGCAAATTTGTGACATGAGCAGTATTATTTAAACAAGATATACAGAATTTTACCCAGGTGCCTATAATGTTGTAATTTTACATCACTATATTACCATGACTCAGAACACTGGAAGCCATGAACTTCTCCAAGGCAGTGCCTGAAAGTGCCAATATAACTTTAGTTTTATCCATGTACTCTCTCTATATTAGTTCAGGCCAAAAGTTCCATCTGTGACATGATGTAAGTATGGGCTTTGCAACTAGGCAATCAAAAGTAACCTAAATTGAAAAGCCTTATTGCAATACTTTTTTTCCCCTTTTTAAAAAAAATTTGAAACTTGCCAGGTTATTTAAATATCTTGGCCTCAATTCTAAGAAATGTGGAGTTAATAATATTTACCTAATAGTAATTTTTAAAATAGAAGCAAGACATTTTTTTAAGTTGGCATATATATAGGAGATTATTAAATTCCTCCTGTTCCTTGGTTGAAAAAAAGGAAGCTAAATCTATGCAGTTATACCTAGAGAACAAATCAAATCAATCATTAAATATAAGATGACATTTTTACCTGACTAAAATGGAAAAGGAGGATTTTTAAAACTTTCTCTCATTTCAAACACTGAATCTCAGAACTTGAAACCCCAATTTATAGGGAGAGAGCTGAATGTATTATGTTTATCTGTTCATTTTTTTTGTCTAGAAAGAAGTAAATTGTCATTTGAAAGTCTACTTGTTTTTCAAGCACCGGGGTGGGGGGAAATGACAAAAAGGAAAAAGTAGTTTCAAATCTCTTCCAGATTATAATTACATAAATCTCTAATATCTAATTATCAGATAGAAGGAGAATGCGATAGAATTCAAAATACTTAAAAGACTATTTTTTGTTTCCATTGGCAACTGTCTGATATAATAAAACCCCTCAGGGAAAAGTTCTGACACTGAAAAGACTAATCTTGGAAGTGGAATGGATTATTTTTTAGGAAGATTGTTCCCTCAAATGCATTCTATTCAAGTATCTTTGTTGAACCTCTGTGCTGTGTGTGACCAGACAGGACTTGACTCTTGTGAGCCAGAATTTGTGTAAAGAAATTGACTTTGAGATGAAGCCACCACTTGCAGGAATATCGCTTTCAAATCTGTTCTTGTGGTAGACATGAATTGAAAGATGTAATTGGGGAAAAATTGATCTTGAGTAAGAATAAACAGAATGTTTGCTTGAACTGTTGAGTATGGAATTTGGAAAGGTTGTGCATATGCCAATTGAAAAGGAAATTCTAAGAGAAACACCTCATGGGAGATCTAAGATGAAAATAGCTTTGGGAAAATAATCCAGTTTAACAATATGTGAGTTAATTTTAAAGAAATAAAATCTAGAAAGTTTAAGATCTTGAATTTTTTTTTTGCACCTTAACTTGCTAGAGGGGCAAAGAATTCATCAGAGTTTTAAATTTAATTATTTCTTAGTATATCTATGCCATGGATAGTCAGTATAGAGAATTCACAAAAGACAAAGGCGAGGAAAGTTGACTTATGGTCTTGTAAATGACATAGAGATCAAAGAAAAGTGTGTAACTGAAAAGCAGAAACCATACTGTGAAAATAAATGCAATTTCATGGAAATTTTCCCCATAATTTAACTTGTGCAAAAACTCATTAAAAGTTTTGCTTACGTATCAATGATCATATTTCTAGCTATCTTAAAGTTAATTTTTACAGTTTTATTAACACTAACAATGATTGGAAAAATCAACTTTAAAAAATATGCATTTTGTATAACTCCATTTAGAATAATGAAGCAGAATGAAGATGATAGGTAAACAAAGTTTTTATTTCCTAACTTCAAAACATGATGGTGAAGAACATTGGGGGAATATATTTGCTGTATTTCTGTGTATATTTTGCATCTCCATTGGTGACAGCAGGTATTGACAGCTGGCTGGGGTAATGTAACACCTGCTAATAAAATGCAGTGCCTGGGCAGGCTCTGGAATAGTTATCAAAGAATTATATAAATTGGTTTTTGATTTAGTCCTCCTTAGTTCTATAAATCTGTAGTTGGCACATGGACATTTTGCATGGTGAATCTTTGTTTCACCCCAGTAAAGGTTTGCACGTGGGAAAAGAAATTTACATTGAGATTTGGCTCTAATTTAGGTTTGCAAAATCTCAGTATTACAAATTACAGTTCAAATGAATGGGCTGTGGAAGCAAAATTGACTAAGCATGTCATTAATTTAACTCATTGGTCTGCAATATCTGGATATTTTTACACTGGTACTTGCAATCCACAGTTATCACTGCAAAAAGAGAAAACTGAAATAGAATTTACCACTTTTCCAGTTATAACCAGTCTGGGCCAGAAGTAAAAGTTTTCTAAGTAACATGGTCATTTATGTGATTACAAATCAGGTACCTGTCACAATATTCCCTTTTCCCACATGTATCTTCATGTTTGAGCTGAACTCTTAACTAAACTAGTGTAAGGAGACCTTAGTTTGAAACTCTACCTATCCTTCCTATGTATTTGTATAACAGATCTGACTATTCCTCCATACTGGATTATAAATTTACATCTTTAACCAAGTCGACCCTTTTTAATATCTGACAAAGTGAATTTTGTGTTCTATGTTGTTTTTTTATATAATTATTTTGACAAAATTGGAAGCACTATTAGAGTATACAAATTCAATAGTTTTTGAGCACTTTATATTTGAAAGGTACTCTGATAGAAAAAAAAAAACATGAATAAGAAAACATACCTGATTTCAGGAGAGTAGTCTCTTATGGAATAAAGAGACATGTTTGCAATTAATCATAGTGAAATACAGAATGACATGACAAACATAACAGAAATCCAAACAGATTGCTACAGGAATACGTTAAAGGAAATAAATTGAACATTCTTAAATAAGAATTGAAAAAAGAATCATAAAATCAATATTTTTTATTATCTTTTCAAAAATTATTGCAGAGGTAAAGACTACAATAGGTTAATTGCAAGTGATTACAACTGCAGTGTTTAGATGACATAGATTGTACCTTAAAAGGTTGCTTTACAGTATTTTATTTTTAAAATTGGACTTTTTAAAATTTTGTCTGCGTGTGTGTGTGTGTGTGTGTGTGTGTGTGTGTGTGTGTGTGTATTCTCAAATCTTTGGGAGCAGTAGGTAGAGATATCTTAAGAGTATAGTTTTTGTTGATTTGCATTTAAAAAAGAATCCAGTGTATTTGAAAATGTGAGTTTTTTGAAAAATGTATATTCCTTATGAGCCTAGAGTGACAAAATATTTTCACCTTTCTTGTTCTCTGCTCCAATAGGGAGTATGACAGCTTTAATTTTATATTTCCCTGTAGAAAAGGGAGAAAATTAGACTTTGTGACTGTTCTAAGCCCTTTCTAACTTTCCTCTGGGGTAATAGTTTTAAATACTTGGTCCATGGACCTCATCACAATCCTATAAAAACTATAGCCTGCTTCCGCGAGGGATAAAAGTACACTCAAATACAGAATTTTGCATTTAATTTTTGAGCCAAAGACCCCAAAGCCCATTCTCAGACCCCAGGTTCGGAATGCCTAATCTAGAGCCTATCCATCTTCAAGTACATTCTTTCACAAACAGTACTAGTTGATGCACACTATCTAAAATATGCTAAATAATGCTTCTTGAGATTAAAATCTCAGAAAAAAAGACATTTAGTGTTTGACTAGGAAATCAATAGTGTAAATCAAACTTAGAGCTTTGTTGCGATTATCACTTAGCTTTAAAACAAGTGGAAAGTGCATTCTACAAAGCAACAGTGAAATTATTTTTCTTATTAAAATCTAGAGGCATTCTTATTAATATTTGTTAATTTTTGAGAAATCATATGATGATTTTTTCCAGAATTATGTGGAAAACCATTATTATTGTTACATCCTACTGTAGTTTTGTGAGCTGGAAGCAAGACTGCCTTGCAATAATATAATTCATTGAGATTTCTCATATTTAAATTTTCATTGGAAAATGGGGAGAAAATAACATTTTAAAGGAACATCTCTATGTGTCACTCCCTCTGCCATCTGCCTTTATACTTCATTCATTAGTATTGAAAATACATTTTTGAGAGAACTGTATAGACATTGTTCTGTAATATAATTTTGAAATATTTACATGATATATCTATATACTTATATTTTCTCTTTTATTTGCCTGACCTGATTGATATAAAATTCAGAATTTTTATCGTTCTTAATACTCAAGCTCTCATAAAAAAGCTAGTGTTCAGTCAACCTAGCCAAGATTCCCAATAATCCAAAACTCCCTGCTCACTCCTCTAAGAGATAATTATTAGCCCGTGCAGTCAGAAAACACAGGAAAACAAGCCTTCATCATCCCAACAGTTGCTGTCCATTCTTAACAGATCGTTACTTGAAGGCTTCAAGGCTTTGTGGCTGAAATTGCCCCAAGTAAGTCTCTATTCATAGGTCAGTGTTTGTCAACTTTGACACCATTGGCGTTTTGGACCAGATAATTCTTTATTGTTATGGTCTCTCCTGTGCATTGTAGAATGTTTGAAGCGTCTCACCATAGGTGCCAGTAGCATCCCCTTCAGTTGTGACAACCAAAAATGTCCCCAGATAATGCCAAAAGTTTCTCACGGGCAAATAGACCCTCCCATTGAGAACCACTACCTTAGGTGACTTTTCACCTAGAAATATTGGCCTTCACTGACACATAGAGTTTATTTTCTGATTTACATAGTCTGAGACTCAAAATTAGTCTTGCCTGATCAGGGTAACTTGAGATAAAACTCACTGTTTTGCTGCTTTGAAGGTTAGCCATTTATCAGTGATATACCTGAAACACTCACTATCACTCCCTCTTGAAGTCCTTAGTTATGACTTCATAGGTATCTCTCACCATATCAAGGAATCCAGGCTCTCCCAATATGCAGTCAGAAATTATGCCATTACTGCAAATATATTCTGAAGTCAAAAATCAAACTTTTTCTCAACAATATTGGTCTCTGAAGACAAATATCTAATGATAAGTTATGGTGTTTGTATGGTCTCCCTCTACCTTTTTCTGCCATCTGTCTGTCACTTGTTTATCAATAATTATAGACCAAATTGTGAGCAGATGAGTTAAACTGCAAAAAGCATGGCAACTACACATACGTGTAAATATACTTATTTCTTCGGAAGTTGAGCACATCCTACCCCAGTCTTTTCCATTCCCTTCTATCTGGCCAATTAGTAATAAATTACTAAGGTGACTACTATAATTATACAAATAATGTCACCTCAATCTCTTAAAGCCTTAGAGATTTTCATTCACAAACTGAATAACATCTATGCAAATAAAGTCCACATTACCTAGTGATGACTTCTCAATGTCCCTAAGTTGAGTGTTTCAGTCAGTTATACTATAGCCCTTAATTTTTTGAGGGGCATGTGAAGCCTGGATCTCTATAATTTATCTCAAGGTAACCCCGAGCTTCCTCTTCTCTTTAAATTATACACGGAATTTTACTAAGAGTGTGATCTTTGGAATCTGACCTAATGAGTCTGAGTCCTGCCTGGACATTTATTAGATACGTGACCTTGGGCACGTTACTTAAGTTTTCAAATCTTACCTTCTTAAAATGTGGAAGATAATAATATATTTATGCATAGGGTTATTGTTATGACTAAATGAGAAATTTATATAAAATGCTTACAACAGCACCTATTAAATAGTGATGACAGCAAGTGTTGGCCATTATTATTCCCTGTTTACCAATTCCTTGCTTACTAAATCTAAAGTTTGAAATCACTAGCAAATAGGGTCTGAAAGTCATTTTAAGGGGTCATGTTTTCATAGTTCTCTTCTTTAAACATCATCTCAGCTTAGAGGCCTTCACATTTCAAAGCTATAAAATCTTTGCCTTTGTATTTAACAAAGAATTCACGCCTTGCTTATCAATTTGCAGTCTTGGGAAATTTCAAACGTTATAGGTTAGAGACATACCTTACCCTTACATGACATGGTAGAAGAGGAAGCTATAAAGAGATCATCACTGCTTCCCCAGGAGTAAAGCAGCTCATGCCAAATACATCTCTTTCATCTTCCCCGTCTCTAGATAGATAGATAGATAGATGATAGATAGATAGATAATAGAAAGATAGATAATGTGTATATGCACACACACAAACACATACATCTCTAGGGATTTAAATTCATTTGTTATAAGTATAAATTGAATACTTTTGGATATCTTAGAATGTGTCCTTATTCAAAAGAAAGTTAAAGTTCTTTAGCACTACAAGTATGGATGGCAGCTAAGAAATTGATACATCCATAGATTGTATGTTTTAGAATATAAGCCATTACACAAAGAGAGAACATAAAGCATAAGAGTAAGACCAACCAAAGAAATAACACTACTGAAAAGATATTATTCAAACCTCAGTTAACTTGAGTATTTTATTATATGTGAGAAAATGTAAATACTGGCAGCAAAGAAGTATAAAGTTGATGGAAGAGTCTTTAACTCCTCCATGTAAACTCGTCCACATCTCCACTGGCCAGCACTTCTACTGAACGCGTGTTCTTAGATCACTCTCAAACTGACAGGAATACTTCTTGTTCATTTAAAATCTCATTGACAACCCATTGTTCCCTTTTCTCTGGGATGCAACCTCTTGAATTTTAACGCATACCTGTAAAGTGCACTTACCTGGCAATGCATATTTACTCATGTAATTGCACTACCTTCCTTTTGGTGTTTAATGTACTTATCCTTCAAATCTGGGTATACCAAGATATGTGTATGACATTTCATTTCCTTCACTCAAATTTCTAATTAAATGATAATGGGTTGGGACAATAAGAGTGACTGGAAAAGTACTTCTAAATACAGGTGACTGTAAAGTGTGTTGAAAATACTAGAATAATCTACCCGGTAAATCAGAAGTATGTAAGCAGTCTGGACTAGCATGAGGTAAGAAAAATCAATAATAGTGGATTGTAAAGTGTCATTCTTAATTGTGAGGAGATTCTTTATTTAAGAAATATTTATTGAGCAATTACTGAGCAGTGCGCTAGAATTTCATTGGTGAACAATAT
Organism: Delphinus delphis; assembly: GCF_949987515.2. Taxonomy (NCBI): domain Eukaryota; kingdom Metazoa; phylum Chordata; class Mammalia; order Artiodactyla; family Delphinidae; genus Delphinus; species Delphinus delphis. Next base: position 58,422,527 of record NC_082693.1, on the reverse strand, counting down.
GAGGTATAGAAATAAATAAGCAATTGCAATGTAATGAGATAATGAAAATAAAAGTGTGATATATGAGCATATATGAAGAACAACTAGAATAAGATAGCTTTCATTTTAAAGACACAGAGGAGGTCATTTCTAACAAATGCAATTGGTACCCTGACTTACATCACTTTAATGCTTGCTGTTAGACTTGCAACTAACAGTATCTGAATCTCTTTGCCAGAAGTCTTTCACATGAGGGGATGAAAACCACTGTGGCAAGATCCTGGAAGGCTAAGAATATCAAGGAGTTAACAATGCTTCCCCCCATTCCCCAAGAAGCAAACCTCAATCAATATCTAACAGGGATTAAGGGCTAAAGATCCCAGTTCACTTGCCTCTCCTGTGGAATAACTGAAGTGTGTATTTATAACATTTCCCAAAGTGTTCTGGAGATCTAAGCTCTAGTCACTCATAATGGCTACTCACTTGAAAATACATCTTTATTCACTGTCTTCTCTTTCTTGTCTCAATTACATTACTTCAGTTTTTCTTGCACCTCCCAAAGAAGCCACTTTCCCTCAAATCATCACTTCAGTATCTGCTTTTCAGGAACACAAATTCAAGCACCCCCTAATCTAACAACTTCAAAAGAGGAAAAAATCTCTATTTTAAAAAAAAATTTTATTGGAGTATAGTTGATTTACAATGTTGTGTTAGTTTCAGGTGTACCGCAAAGCGAATTAGTTATACATATACATATATCCACTTTTGTTTTTAGATTCTTTTCCCATTTAGTTCATTCCAGAGTATTGAGTAGAGTTCCCTGTGCTATACAGTAGGTCCTTATTAGTTATCTATTTTATATATAGTAGTGTGTATATGTCAATCCCAATCTCCTAATTTATCCCTTACCCCTTTCCCCCTGGTAACCATAAGTTTGTCTTCTACATCTGTGAATCTACTTCTGTTTTGTAAATGCCATTTGCAGCAACATGGATGGATCTAGAGATTGCCATACTGAGTGAAGTAAGTCAGACAGAGAACGACATATATGATGTCGCTTATATGTGGAATCTAAAAGGTACAAATGAACTTATTTACAAAACAGAAAAAGAATCCCTATTATAATGAGAATTTACAGGTGAAAAAACATACTAAACATTTACATGATACAAAGCTAAACATCTCTCTTTCTCTTTGTCTTGTTTCATGAATTTATTGATATTTCCTTTTACTACAGTGTGATAATAAAATTGAGCCAAAAAGACATCATACTTTTGGATGGTAGAAACAGCAAAAAGAGTGTATAAAGAGCATATCTGGGCTGTCTTGGGTCACTTTTAGCAGTAATTTGAAAACTAGCTAGAATTTTATCCCAATTGTCAAAGTTTCTCTTTAGAACAAATGAAGAGGTTTTTCTTGATTTGGGGATTTTAAAAATAAGGGCCTTGATTTCCTTCCTTTTAGCTAAATCACCATCACCCAGTGATTTTCAATGATGTTTAAGTATCACCAAAATTATCTGGTTATCTCAAAGGATGTCACCAATTCATTTGGTGGGAGGGAAAAGAAAATATATTCAGGTAGTTTTCTAAATATTTGGGTGAAATAAGGAGGTTAAAATATAAAAAGGGAGAGAAAACTTAGAAGTTGTATACTCCTATCCTTTACTTCCTCTGCACACCCTTAGCAAATGTTTGAAAAGCTCAGAGACTTGGATTATATTGTCTCGTAAGTCTATTTTATTGCCAGATAGACAATGTTAACATGTCTACCAACTGGTCCCACTTCTCCCCCTAAAGAACCATATTAAACTGTGTTTCTTTTTTTTCTGGCATTACAACCCATCCAACCCTGAACGAAGCTATTTAAATTCCACCTAAGGCTTTTTGGGGAGATTATATATTATAAGAATTTGAAACTGGAAAATACTGAGAATTATAGGCATTAGTATCAAACACATATTACTTTCTATTCAGACTTATCAAGGAGAAAATATATTCTTTATCACTAATGAAAATATTCCTCCTGACAGATCCTCAAATCCAGGTTGAGCCAAGGATTGTGAAATTTGCCAAAATATAATTTTGAATTTTTTTGTCAAGTAAACTTAGAATTGTTGAAATACGCATAGTAAAATCTTATACACACATGGTTCCGATACTTCCTTGTGTACATTTAAGTGGCATAAAGAAAATTGTAGAAAAAAATAGGAATTACATTACCAGTTGAAAATTCGTAAGTAGAGTGGAAAAGGAATTTAGCTGCAAAGATCTGCTTCAGCTCTGCAGGGGGATGGTAGATATTTTTCTAGATGGCTCAGAAGATTTTCTACATAGTCTTAAGGAATTCCTCTTATTAACCCTTGGCACATTGGACACTGAGTGCCCAAATAATAACAAGAGTAGAAGCAACAAAATGATTATAAAAATGGCTAACATTTATTGAACCCTAAATATGTGCCAAAGAGTCTTCAAAGTCCTGTATGCATATGTATGCGTTACTCATAAGGAAACTGAGACACAGAAGGATTCATTATCTTGCTCAAGGTCACACAGCTATTAAGTGACAAAGCTAAGATTAGAACCCAGACAGTACAAATTATAACCATTATGCTACTCTAAATGCAGTTATATTACAACAGATATTTCAATAGTATAAAAATTATAACAAAAAAGTTTTCATAGTAAAGCATAAAATTGAACAGTGTCCTGAACCCGTTATCTCTTTCCTCTCACTGACTCCATACAAAAATGTGAAAGGAATAATACAAACATTTGGAGTTACTTTGGAAGAAAGGAAATTAGGTTTGCTTGAGAGAATGTTAACTTGTCAGCATATTGTAGACATAGAATCTCCAGAGGACTGGGAAGTGCAAAAATATTCCACCTTTGGCTTTAAAGGATGAGATTTTCAAACAGATGTTCAAACACATAGTAAATGCATGTTTCTCAGATTTGATGTTATTCATTAATGGTAAAACAAAGATACTGGTAGGAAAGACGTTCTTGTATGAATTATCAGAGGTAAGAAGCCTAAGATCACAAATCTGACTGGATTCAAATTGTGACAGGAATTGGAAACATTTCTTGAGGTGAAGAAAAGAGTTTTATTAAAATTAATGAGTCTTATGCCAATGTTGAAAGAATTGAGGTTGTGTCTGTTAGAGCTGTAGCTGAGTTGATCTGTTCTTTCCCAACTCTTGAAATAATATCAGTTACCATGGCTAAATCAGTGGTGCAGTTAATAATGTGGAAATATATCCCCCAACACATCCCTACTGACATTTGTGGACTAGCTGTGCCACAACCAATTCATTTACTAGACTCTGACTTGGTCTAAATGGCAAACCTATAATTAAAGGGAAAGAAATTATAAAAATAAAATATTGACAATGTTACCAGTGCTCCCACACTAAACTTTTCCCTTAAAGAGAAAAAATGTATGCTGTAAAACTCTTCTTTTTCATCTTCAAAGGACAGACATACTGAAATAGAACTTGCATTGAGGCAAAGATAAGAGACCAAAGCAAGAGAAGAAATGAAAGGATGGCACAGAGAGTGCCGTGTTCGGTAAACAAAACTGTCAATCAATATGGACTTGTTGCTTTAATGAATTGTCAAGTGTCATTATTAAAAGAAATGAGTGTCTGTATTTCAGAATGTAAAATGAATTATTTTCCTACCAATCCAAGAGACCTCTGACAACTCTCACTTTTAGCTCTATCATTATTATGTGCATCAATGTAAGCATAAAGTGTATTTTCACTTTGGATAACATTCAAATGCAAACACATGTAGTAAACCTTTCTCAGGCTGGCAAGGTACAGTCCATGTTTACTATAATTTTTTCTTGATTTCTGACCCATGCATTACATACCCCTTGGTGAGCAAGCTCACTTAACCCAACCAAAAATAAATCCAAGAGTCTTGGGTGAAATCAGCCAACTTCAGAGCAGGAAAGACAGAGGCACAGTGTAACAGCAAGGCTATAGGTTTTGCTGTCAGGGAAACTAGGATTTCTCTGTGATATTGACCTACTTATTTAATCATGGGTTTACATTTACTCAGCCAAAAAATGGAGATAATATTATCTATCTCATGGATAGATATTGTGAAGACATTCATACATCACAGCTGTATATGTTCAACATTGCTTTTTAGCATATTCACAGTTTACTTTCACCTTAAAAAGACTTAGGAATGACGATACAGATGATGATCCAATAATCAAATGAAGATATAGAGCTTTGTATTGTCTCTATTTTATAATATTTTAGCTCATCATTCTAACATTTTTTGAATGTTTGGAAATTCAGTACTACTTTTTCACCAACCTAAGAGGTCAATATACCCAGCAGGACTCCTAATTCTACAACAAAGGCTTTTACAATAGCACATTTTCAAATGAATGAATGAATGAATGAATGAATAAGAAACTGGAAAGGGGTCTTAAGGATTGTTATAAACTTCTCACTTCATTCTAAATGGAAAGAATTCTTTATGAAGAATCATATCAATTTAAGAATCCCCATTTCAGTAGTCAAGATTTGACAAGTGAATAGAATGAGAAGAAATAGATGTTTTAACTTGCCCCAACATAAACAGAGCCATATTTTAACATTCCCTACAACTTGGTAACATGACTTTCAAAATTAAAAAAGAAGTTTCAATTCAGGAAAAAGAAAAAAGCAATCTGATCTAATGAAATGTAACTCCACCTAAAACAAAAAACACTAAAAGAATATCTTTGTTTGCATATTCAGTTTAAGTGGAAAGTAGTATGGCTTATCATGTGTTACTCTTCATAGAAAGACATAGTGCACTTTCAAGTTCATGACAGTGCTTAGAAATCATTTTTTAATAAATTCTTATTTTTATCAATATAATTCATAAACATAATATAAAAATAGCAGTATACATTTTATAAGTAAATTCTACAGAGACAAAAATATACCTGTGATTCTCATGTCTTAGCATTATTACTAAGCTGCTGTCTCACATTTAGTAAGTGTCCAGAATTCCTGGGAGTAATTTTCTACAGTTTTCCTACCTTGTTCCCTCACTCTATTTTCAGCATATTATCCCCAAGCATTCAGTGAAGTCCTGAGTGTAAGAAATGGCAGTTAATGTAATTTTTCTCTATGGCTACAGGTCCTTGGAATTTCAAAACATGAACAAGGTCACACTCAGTCAATAAATTCTAAATTTTTGGCTGTTTTTTTCCCTATCCCATTCTGTGGTAAATTTTTCCCCTTCCTGCTGCTTCATCAAGAATGCAAGCAAGTCATGATTTCTCCCTCCTAAAAGGAGTTTCCACATTCTGCACTTTAATTCACATGGATTTCTTATTGTCCTCAGCTTTCTCACATATTCAAGACAACTATGATGCTGTAGCTTATATCATCTGTGTTAGAGTGAGATCAATAGTTTCTTGCAACTCTCTATGTCCTGGTCAGAATCAGAAAGTTTATCTTCACTTTTGATGATTATTTTCACTGAAAGTAGAATTCAAGTGTAACAGGCATTTTCTTTCAAACTTTAATAGTGTAATCCCACTGCTTTTAGCTTTCATCATTTATTTGGCAAATTATCTGTCAGTGTTATTTTTTTACTCTTTTGAAAGTAATGTCTCTTTCTTCCTCTGGCTGCTTACAAGATTTTCTTTCTTTCTGTTTTATTATGATGTGACTCCCTGTGATTTTCCTTTCTCTTCCCCTCCCCCTTCCCCCTTTCTCCCCCTCTCCCTCCCTCCCCTCCCCTCCCTCTTCCCCTTCCCCTTCCTCTTCTTCTCCTTTTCTTCTTCTTCTTCTTCTTCCTTCTTTCATGCTGCACATCATTTATAGGTCTTCTTGAATCTAAAGGTTCATGTATTTTACCAGTTTTGGACAATTTTTGGACATTCAACTCTTCAAATATTACTTCTGCTTCATATTTCCTGTTCTTCCAGGATTCTTTTCGCTATGAGATAAAGAGTATATTTTCACTGTTTCTCACATGACTCAAATTATTTAGTGTATTTATATTTTCCCCAGGTTTTTGGATTTAGCATATGTTTTGCTATCTTTCATTGCACCAATTCAGTCTTGTCTTGTATATATTTTGCTTTTAGTAATTTTAGTTACTGTATTGTTAAGATCTAGAATTTCAATTTGATTTTTTTAGATTCAAGTTTTCTAGTGATATTTTCACCTTTCTATATTTCTCTAGCTTATTAAATATATTAATCATAGTTGTTTTAAAGAACTTCTCTTTTAACTTCTTACTACGAATAACTTAGGGTCAGTTTTTATTGTCATATGGTAGTATACTCCTGTTTCTATGCAGCAGAAGTCACCAGTATTAAAGTGAAAAATGTAAAGTCTCCTTAAAATATTATCTTTACCCAGAATGTGTTCTCTCTCTGTTCTAGCCCATAGTGGGGGCTCATTTCCTTAATTCAGTCTAGAACTAAAATAGATTAAACGTTGGTAGGAATTTTGAAAAATCTTCATCTGCCTCAGATTTACCTCCTACTTTTCTCTAGGGCTTCCCCAGCTATTTTTTTTATCCTCCTATTTGAAAATCACAAAACTATTCTTGGATTAGTTTGGTTTCTTATGCTGCATATCACAAAGCCCAATTCTAACTAACTTAATAAAAATATGGAATAAAGGACAGATGAAGGACCAGGTTTGCAACAAAAGATAAGCAATACCCCATAAATTACGTTAGTAATGAGTGGATGAATATTAGCAACTATTTAACTATCTGATTAAAGTGTCTTGACATGAATCAAGTAAAATACCATTCCTCATTTTAAAAATTTTGTTTCACCTTATATAAGATACCAATTTCTGATACCGAGAAGAAAAAAAAAAAAAAACAAGCCCAGTTTTATGAGTTGGGATCAGTTAATAAAAAGTTTGGCAGGAGAATATAGAACCTCTGAGAATATATGTAGGAGGCATGTAAATTTGTTTTCTGATTGACTAGGAAGTTCTTTATAAATAAGTAGAAGATAAAAGCACAAATATTAATATTTCCTTTTATTATCTCATTATACAAATGTTATTGTGCATAGTGAACCATTGTGCATTCAGGGCTTTAAAACAGAAAATAAAATACCTATTATGTGAAGCCAATATAAAGCTCAGCCTTATTTCCAGGATGGCTAGTTACATTTAATACTTCTGGATGACTTGATAGGATCCAGAACTTTATGGCTTTGATGTATGTGAGAAGTTTTATCTGTAACAACAGAGATATTTTACTCAAAAACTGTTTAGTTCTTTATATTGATAGTTTTAAGTTAATCAACTAGAAAAATAATAATGTGAATATATCACACTAATATTTAAAAGTATAAAGAAACTTTCACTTTTTGCAGTATGAATCATGGAATGTTATTGCTAGAAGGGACATTAGAGACCAAATAACCTTAGCATATCATTTTACATTAATTATTCTGTGTAAAAGTGCCGAGTTAGCATGAACTGTGTATAGAATTGGTTCACTTTTCGTTTTACAAATTCTGACTTGTTGGGCCTTAGGTCACAGTAGACGACCTATTTGTTTAATCAGATGGTTTCTCATTTAGTAAATAAATAGTAAATTTATTTTTAACAGATAAATGTGAAATTTTTATGACTCTAGAGTTTCATAGCGAAAGCAGTTGAGCATTATCATTAGCAGCTCGTACACTGACAGTAGCACACATTGATACTTGTACCAATGTTGCCTGATATCATGAAAAACAAAACACATGTAAATTAATTATAAACAATATGAGCTTTTACATAGAAAAATGATACTATTAAGCATGGTAAATGATAAAACTGAATAACCAGTATGCCATAGTCACCAAACTTAGTCATAAAGAACTCTGCTGTCAAAGCTGTTAGAGTTCATCATTAGCATAACAACAATAACAGCACAGAATATCAGGTTACTTGTCCAAGATCACACAGCTGGTTACATAGCAGAAATAGTAAAGGCATTCTCATTCTCAAACACTGTGATTTTCTCCCAAAAATTCCTGTCATAGGAGGGACGCTTTTCCAGCAAGGAACATTTACCTCACTTCTTCATATTATTGGTGTTTTCAAAAGAAGCGCTTTATCCTTGTCCTTGAAGTGTTTACAGTCTAGCTGGAAGATGGCATATAAATGTGAAATGAGTTAAAATTATTAAAGTAACATCTTCATAAGTGGAAATAAACATAGTAAAAAGTGATGATGTGAGAAATTATGCAGAATAATCAGGTACTTTGTGGAGAAGACAAATTTCAAATCAGGTTTTGAAGATGATGAAGATGAATGAGTGGAGGTATTAGAAAAAATTCCATGATTAAAAACACAAAGGGAGGAATGAGTGTTCCTAAGAACTTAGTAAAACTATTCCAGAAGTGAGGATAGACAAGTGGTAAAGCAAGCATTGGGAGCTAGAAAGCTATTCAGAAGGGCTTGTATTTGATAGACTAGGAAATACTAAAGCCAAACTGTAGTTTCTTTTGGCATTGAGTGCAAATTGTCTTCTTGCATTTATTCCCCCCTTTACTCCCTTCAACGATGGGGCTCCCAAGTTTTAGTTACCACATAATAACCCAGAAAGATATATTACTTAGCCTCTTTTAGCATAGGTACACCCATATACTCTCTTTGGGCCACTGGTATATGTGATGAAATCAGGTGAGCAACTTTTGGATCGTCACCTTAACTATAAAGCCACCAACAGTGGATTTCCTCATTCACTTTCTTCTGGTCTGGGCAGAGATATGAATGCTAGCCAACAGTGATGATATGTCCAAGTACAGAGCACTTGAAGATGATAGAGCAAGATGAAAGAAATCTGCATCCCTAAATGTTTTCTTGGAACAGGTCATTTCCACCAGTTCTGGAAAATTCATTTTTGCACTGTTTTGTGTGAGGTAAATTCCTACATCATTCAAACCACTAAATGTGGGGTTTCTTGTTCTAGCAGTATAGTCTGAATTCTACTTCCAAAATTGGTACCTGGAAGAGGGGCTGTGCCCCAATAAAAATTTAAAAAATTGTCTTGGTACGTGACAGCTGGTAGAAGAAAGGATATAGTATATGCTGATATGCTTGTGACATTTGTCCTGAGGAAAAACATTTGGTGAACTATAACCTGTAATAATTGGGAGTCACGCCAAATGCCTTTGAACTTGTAGCTGTAGGGGAAGAGGATGGAAAAACACAGAATTCTGATGGAAAAATGCAAAATTCTATAGAAAAGAGATAAGCCCAGGCAAGAATCTGTCAGTTTGCAGGCAGAGATGGAAGCAAGGGTCTTTCTGCCTGTGGCCTGTAATCTAAATTACTGAGAATCAGCAGACTCAGAGAGATGGAAAAGCCAACTTCTCTGTTTTCTAAACAGCAGGAGATAAGATTGTCATTCAGAGCCTTTCCTGGTCAGACACAGTCAGCCTAGATTCAAAAATAAGATTTAGGGTGCATCCTCCCAATCAAACCTATTGTTTCATTGGTAACCACTCCTGAATTGAGAGAGACAGGGATGGGAAAATTAAAGGTGCTAATAATGGTTGCCCAATGTAATGCAATTAATTTTCTCACTGAAAACAGAATGAAGTAAATAAATGGGGAGTGGAAGGAGATAGCTTATGAGCATTGATGATCTGCAAAGAAAATGGGGGACTCCTAGCTGAATTTTTATTAAAAGCCTATTCACAGAGAGAGATACCAGAAAATACAAATACATTTTTTTGTTTCCTTTTTGGTCCTAAAAATCATGTTCTATTGTTTGAACTTTATTTCATCACGTGTGGTATAGAAACTATCTTCATCAGAACCATGTGAATTGCTTGGTAAAATGTACATCTTTGGTCTAACCAACATCTAATAAATCAGATCTCTGCTGGTGGGCTACTAAAACTTTTTTTAAAGATATGCCTAGTTACAAATGAATCTTTTAAAAAACCTTAACCTCTTTGTCCTTAAGTTTTAAATAATGGTATGAAAGTTAACCACGTCAGTAAATGTTGACATATGAGCCTTTTTGTTAAATATAGAGTTATCTTTGAATTCAAATAATATTTTATACCAAAAAAGAATTAAGTTAAAAAAGAACTTGGTTATGAAACATGTCTTTGAAGAATCAATATTAAGCATAGTAAACACAGAAGTAATCTTTGCTGGTAACACATTATACATTTTTCATGACAATTTTTGCCTAAGCTAATTTTTAATTGCATTAGTATGCCCTTGTGCAATATGTATTCAACCTGCCCAGTTAACTAACTTATGAAATCAAATATTACTTGAGATAAAAATATAACTTTTTATAAACAAGACTATCATACTACAATTAAATATTAAAATGTCAATCAGGTCATTTTCTTGGTAAAATACATATCATAGCTATCTTATATGCTTAATGTATTTACCAAGAGAATGACCATGTATCTTAGATCAGTTCTGCATCCTCAGCTTTGGTGTGATTGCCATGCTCATTCCAAAGGCCATTTAAAAAAAATTATTACACTGTTAAGACATGTTCCATTTTAACCAAATTAAATAAAGCATTTAACATATTTTTAGCATTATAAAGAATTAGCTGGAATTTATGTGCAGATGACTACATACTTTGAATATGGATTTACATTAATCTCATAGCAACTCTACTGATAAGTAAGAATGGCAGCACCCAACTCTTTCGAAGGCTTTTTTTGAGCTATTTCATATCATTACAAGATTTGAACAAGCACAGGTACTGAGTACCCTAAGTACTCAAAGGGTTCCCTTACAGAGTGGCAAATATTCTAAACCGACCTTAAAAGTAAATAGAAAAGTTACCTGATAAGCAAATGCGTGATTGACTATCACCAGTGGGCAATGCTCCTTTATATGGAAACAACAGTATGACAATATGTTAATGACTTCCCTTACTTCTTGGAAAACATGGTAGGAGGGACAGTAGTGTTACATCAATTACCAAGAAAAAGGGCAGGGAGAGACAGAGCTAAATTTAAGTAAAATAAATGAAGAGATAAATGAATAAACAGTAAATAAAAATAAATATGTAACGTTTGAAAAAATATAGCTTTGTTCTTGAAGAAAAGAATCAGGCTGGGCTGGTCAGACCCTTAAATTGGGCAGTGAAGTGACCTAAAGGGCAAATGTTCTGGAGACTGGCAGAAATGAATGATATCACACTCAACAGTAAGTGGACTGCCGGCTTTGAGTCATTTTTTGGGATGGGCAGAGGGGGCAAAATTTGATTTTACATCCAAGAACTATATTTATTTACATCTGTAATTATTCCTATATATTTTCATAAGATTAATATTTAATGTGGGAGTTAAATTTAAAATAATTTAAAAGAACTTTGAAAGCTTGAAATGGACTTAAAAGACTTTCCAATAGCACATATAGTTGATAAAGTGGAAAGTAGTTTCTGAAATCTTTTTTTTTCACTCTCCAAATTCAGGTTTTAGATTTCTAAAAAAATCACACCATGGAAATGCAATGTATATTTTCCTACCATACTTTCAAAAACAGCATCTCCTAATTTTTGGTATGTTTCCAAATGTGAGATCATCCTACAATTTGTACATAGTTGTAAAATTAAAAATTTAATGGCATTCTGTAGAAAAATCCTATGCCATTTAAGGCATATAGCTTTTCGACTTTGAAGTGATATTAACTTCAGAGGCTTTGCACATTTTTTTAAATCTATTGAAGTGATTTTCTATGGATCTCAACATTCAAAGTAATATATCATGTAGTTTTATCAAACATGAATACATACCTCTTTAAATTTAACTCAGTGTTTTCAATTTAACAGTTACTTAAGCTCACAAGGACTTTTTTTTGTTCCTGCATTATGATATAAAACTCGCAAATTACAAAGACCTCGCATAACTATATTGCTCTGAGATCTTCAGAAAAAGTTATATAAATGATAATTAGAAAATCTTTTTATTACTGAAAACATTTCAAAACCATACACTCATAAGACTTCAAAAAGTTGTTATTCTAAATATGTTTTTCAAAACAATACAAAATAGTGTTCCCACCATATGATTTTTTTGTATTGAAATATTACAATCTCATGTGAAATTGTCAATGCATTTCAAATATAGGCATTGCTATATCAAGACAGTAAGATGGTCACACAAGAAATCTGACTGATCTCACTGACTCATCCCCACAGTCTTGGTTAATAGGAATTTCTCTGCTCACTCAGTCATACTTTCATTAATGGAGTTTGCATGGCCCTTGTTGTGGAATTACTAACAGTGGTGATATTCCTTGCCTGACTTAGGGGCAAAATAGCTCCCATACTGGTTCCATGACTGATTTATTGGACTACCTAGGGGCATTTGTTCTAGTCCAATGTGGTTGATCAGCCTCTTCATAGATCTGAAGACTGGACAAAGAAAGCAGAGAGACATTAAGAACAATCTACTGCCTAGTTATTTACAAATATATGTACTGTGTTTCCTGAATTATGTTTCACTTGTTCAAAAATCCCTCAAATTCTCAACACTCAGTCTTAATCTTAGTAAACGGTCATTAGTTTCCCAGTCTTGTAAGCCAACAAGATATCTGAGGTCACGTAGTAACACTCATTGTCATTCTATTATGTACAACATTAAAATCTTTAAGCAGTATTTAAGATGTAACAATATATATTTCAAATTTAACATGTACCTGTGGCTCTGAGGTTATTTACCTAAAATGAGGACCCATTTTAACCCCGTATTATTTTCTTTAACATTTATTTCACCTTGTTGAGGGATTTTCTTTTCCCAAAACATTGTACTTCTACACCAACTTTTTTTTTCAATGAACACTATAGTTGTGAAATGAAAGCAATAGGAAAAGATGGTAATGTTAAATGTAAAACATTTGTTTCTAAAACTCTGCCATTGTATGGGAACACAATATCTGGAAGTAGACACAAAGTGTGTGAACCAAGACAATCATTAACCAACAAAATTGGAGACATATTTTGATTCTAAACATCAGAACAAAACAAACACTGTTCTTTTTGTACCCATAAGAAATTTGTTTCTAGAAAGGTTCTGAGGCAATTTAATCCTGTTTCTCGATAGCAAACATAACATAGTTTAAGTTTTATTCTTCTGAGAGATAGTTTGACAGAATTTTCTGTATGAATTTTAGGAAAACTACCTTCAAAAGACAATGAAATATAAAATTCACTAAGTTATTTTTAATTAACTTGCCTGGATAATTTCCTGGTTTTATTTTTCTGAAGGCATCACCATTCCAAACTGAAGCACACATATCACAGATTGACTGTCTAAATTTTTACTTGCTATTTGTATAATTTCAGAAATTCAAGAACTGGTAATTCTAGATAGTAGAAGTTACATACATTTATGATACTAGATTGTAGTTGTTGAGGCAGCTGGGACATGTCCATGTGCTATATTTCCATCAACTGTATTGCCAAACAGATTCCAGTGATATGGAGAGCTGCACAGGAAATGAACTCTAAGTAGACAGGTTGTATGAGAGAGTCAGAAAAGAATTTTGCAACTTATTGAACAAGTAGATTCAAAACAATCATACCTTCCTCACTTCTTCCCATAGGCCTGTATGTAAGGAAAACTGGAGGAGACAAAGTGTTCTTAACAATATTCATGGCAAGCACATCCCTAAAATCTGTGCATCCCAGAACAAAAGTGAAAATGGAGGCTCACAAATTGTAAGTCTAAATGTCAAAAAGTTATATATCAAGCTGAAAAATTGTTAGTAAAAGTTATTCTATCTTCTTACTTTGATACAAATACCTTCATATGTTCTGGAAGACCAGGTTTGAAAATCTCCTTGGAATTCTGTACCAGAATCTGGCCTTCCAGACAGTGCAACTCTGGGCTTCTACCTACATTATGTTCCACCTTCATCACCTATGTATTTCTTTTTCCCTTCACTAACAGCCTCCCTTTTTCTCCACCATGAATGGTCTCACCATCATGCATTGGTACTCCAGATCTCAGGTGCAATCTTCATCTACACCCTCTGCAAATATCTACAGGCCAACCCGTGGATTTAGGGGTGTGCACACCAGTAAATGGTCCACACTTGCAAGTTAAGATGCAAGACTGAGACTGTGTGGGACCTAAATCTGGTTCATGGCTGTTAGGGCAGGGGATTCTGTGGTCCTAGTACCTAAAGTGAAGTCTAGGAGTAAGAATGCACTTTCTGGGCTTCCCTGGTGGCGCAGTGGTTGAGAGTCCGCCTGCGGATGCAGGGGACGCGGGTTTGTGCCCCGGTCCGGGAAGATCCCACATGTCGCGGAGCGGTGGGGCCTGTGGGCCATAGCCGCTGGGCCTGCGCATCCGGAGCCTGTGCTCTGAAACGGGAGAGGCCTGCATACCGGAAAAAAAAAAAAAAAAAGAATCCACTTTCTAAATGGGCATGAGCTCTTGTCTCTGAAAATTTCTTACCCTGTGGAGAGACTCAGACAGAGAGCCAGGACAAGATCAAGGTCATCTAAAATTAAGGTACAAAGTGAGACCACGTTGCCCTGGTTTAAGGAGAGAAATGTTAATTTTATCTCCTTAAAAATTTTCTTAAAGATATTTGGATCTCTGATATTACAAGATATTACTGAATAGAGATCAGTTTTTATCAATTTTTTTTTTTTATATTAAGACTTCTTTAGAGCACTTTTAGGTTCACAGCAAAATTGAGGGAAGGAACAGAGATCTCCTGCATACTCCCAGCCCCGACACATGCATAACCTTCCCCCATTATCAGCATCCCACACCAGAGCAGAACATTTGTTACAACTGATAAACCTACATTGGCATATCGTAATAACCCAAAGTCCATAGTTTGCATTATGGCTCCCCCTTGGCATTATACATTCTATGTATAATATGCAATGTCATGTGTCTGTCATTACAGTATCACACGTAGTACTTTCACTGCCCTGAAAATTCTCCGTATTCTGCCTATTTATCTCTCCCACCATCTTTCCATATGCTTATTTGCCATATGTATATCTTCTTTGGTGAGCTGTCTGTTAAAGTCTTTGGCCTGATTAGCAAATGGGCCAAAGACTTTGTTTGTTTTCTTATTATTGACTTCTAAGAGGTCTTCGTTATTTTAAATAACAGTCCTTTTCTAGATATGTCTTTTGCAAATATTTTCTCTCACTCCATGACTTACCTTCTCATTGTCTTGACAGTGTCTTTCAGAGAGCAGATGTTTTTAAGTTTAAGAAAGTGCAACTTACCAATTACTTCTTTCATGGATTGTACCTTTAGTGTTGTATCTAAAAAGGCACTGCCATACCCATCTAGGTTTTCTCTTTTGTTATTTTCTAGCAGTTTGTAGTGTAAGTGCCTGAGAGTTTTGTTTTGTTTTCTTTAATTGTAATGTAATGTGTCTGACTTTAAGCTTTTGATTGCCAAGGCATTCACTTCAAAGACAGCTCAGATAAACACAATGCCAGCTACAGGACTAGATGAAGAGCAGGCTGCCCCACCCAGAAGTTTTCTTTGTTTTAGTGATCTCTAGATGGCTTAGATAACAAACTGGCCATTTGCTTTTCCCTTCTCATGCTTTAATTCCTGCTCTTGTGTTTCAAATTCACCAGTAAAGAGTGAACCCGCAAAACTCTGGCCCTTTACCCTTAACCCCAGTAGAAATAGAACCCCAGGCCTGCACTAGTGCATTCTCTCTCTGTCTCTCTCTGTCTCTCTCTGTCCCTCTCTCTCTCTCTCTCTCTCTCTCTCTCTCTATCTCTCTCTCTCTCTCTGTATCTCTCAATCTCTCTGTCTCCCACTGTGATCTTGCTGTGTTCCCATACTGTGTGCTGTGTATTCTCCAGGACCTATGAGTAATAAACTTTGCTTTGTTTCAGAGTTCCCTTATGGTTATTGCTGAGGGTCTCTTGCAATCATAATAAGAACCACAAGGGCCAGTCCAGCCACAACATTGGTTTTGAAATAGGAAATGTCTGTGAGGCTCACCAAAGGCCCCAGGCAAGGGTACATAGGCATTTCTAGCCAATAGCATCACTAATGATAGGCTGAGACTGGCACAAAGCAGAGTTTTATAGTTTTATGTTTTACAATTAAGTCTATGATCCATTTTGAGTTAAACTTTGTGAAAGGCGTAAGGACTGTGTCTAGATTCATTTTTTGCATGTGGATGACCAGCTGTTCTAGTACTGTTTGCTGAGAAGACTATCTCTACGTCTTTTGTATGCATGACTATATTTACATAGTCTGTATCTAGGCTCTCTATTCTGTTCCATGGATCTATTTGCCTATTCTTTTGCCAATGCCTTGCTCTCCTGATTACTGTAGCTTTATAGTAAGTCTTGAATTTAGGTCATGTCACACCTCCAACTTTGTTCTTTTTCTTCAGTATTGTATTGGTTATTCTGGATCTTTTGCTCCCCATGAAAACTTTAGAATCTGTTTGCCAATATCCACAAAATAACTTAATGGGATTTCGATTGAGATCGTATTAAATCTATAGATATGTTAAAAAGAACTGACATCTTGACAGAGTTGAGTCTTCCTATTCATGAACATGGAATATCTTTCCATTTGTTTAGTTCTTCGATTTTTATATATACTTTTGAATGTAGGAAAAAAACTGTACCACATACTTAAAATGCATAATTTTAGCTCTTTATTTTCAAAAATATACCTCAGTTGAACTCAGCATTTTCCTATGTTATGCTGCATCTGAGATCTAATGAGTACCCTATCCATTTAGCTCCACCTAAGCCATGATTCTAGCTATTCTAAAAAGTGTCAGATCAGAGTTTTTTCTTACCATTTGATAAAAGCTTCTTATTTGGGTATTTAATTATGAATATCTTATAAACCAATTACTCAAGTTCAGCATGATGGCTATAAGAAAGCCTTACAACAAGGTGATGTTTTATCTAAATAATTTTTGATGGAAGAGGGCATAACTGTATGTATTATAAGATGCCCCTAACTTTCCATAATGCACCTAAAAAAATATCTTCCCCACGGACAATGACTCATTATATGCAGAAGCAAGACATGGGCATTATTAGTAAAGCATCCAAAATATATGGGAATGTTGAAAATATATGCAGGGTATTATTATAAATATCTATTTGACCAAAAGAATCATAGATTTTTTGCTGTCATAAAAGACCTTATATATAATTTATTTCAAATTTTCTTATTTTACAAATGAGTTTTGAAATTAAATCCCAGAGGTATGATATCTGGGTCATGTACCATTGATTTTACCAAGATTTTATGTTCTCAATCAAATATTTAATAAAAAGTATTCTCACTTTTTTATTGACTTCTAATTTTAGTTCTGCATAATATAAAGAAGAAAAATATGAAGACATTTAGACTAAAAAATCCGTGAGAACAGAAACCCCTTTTCCATCCAGTAGTCCAGCACCTTTAAAACTTATTCTCCACTAGTATAAGCAGTAAAACTGTAGTATAAATGACTATTTTTTAATAAAGAATCTTGCATTTTAATCTTAACTTCACCATTTATTAGTTCTCAGATAGTCACTGTTTTATAAATAGATTATTAAGGCTTCCATTTTGTGCATGAAAAAAAAGGGAAGTAAAGAAATTTTAGAATTTTATTAATAGCAAGGATCATAGAATATAGACTAACCCACCGATGTGCTGGTAAATGTTTAAAATGTTATGGATTGGGGTGGAGTGGAGTGGGCTCTACTTTGTGCCAATTTCCATGGTGTAAATACCCCCAACATGGCCCATTTTTGGTTACCAACATCTGCCAACTAGCCAGTAAAATTCTTGAAAATTTAATAATTTGGTCTAGTGATCCAGTATGAGTAACTTCCACTACACTACACAATGGGCCCAACCCTTTCATGATGTGGGTGATTTCATCTGCAATGCCAAAATGTATACTCTAATAAAATATTCCTCATTTGTGGATTGCTCTAATATATGTATGAGAAAATTTTTCCTAATGTGTGAAATATTATACAAATCTTAGCTGTCAATGACTTTTATTTAATAATTATATAAATTAGCTATATGGTTCCTTATACTAGCTTGTTCCAAAAAAGAAATTTTGAAAACAATATATGAATTTATATTTATCCTATAAATTTTAAGCTTCACAATTTAATCTGAAAATTTAAGGAAAAAAGAGAATAAAGTGCTTAGTCTATGGTTAAGAAATAGTCATCAATTCTTTAATAGTTTGTGATAAATTTTATTGACCCTTTTAAATAGAGTTGTGAAAATTGCTGTCTTTTTTATAACATGGGAGAAAAGTGACTTCAAGTACATTCTTAAACATAGCAAGTGACTTGAAATATTTATGTTTATAGATAAATATACACAATCTTTATTTACTGGGATAGAATTTAGAGTGGCATCTTGTTTTAAAAAACTCATCTGATTTTATATTTCCAGATTGAAAGTGAAAGTGATTTAGCTTCTCTGTTAGGATTAGCAAATGTGGCATTGCTTTTCCATTAGGATTAGCTGTCAACCATCAGCTGTAATACTAGAAAAATCACAGCTCTACTCTGAGCAAGCCCAGAAGATGATGCCAGGAAGTTACTATCAGGTTCTATCCAGGTATGCAGAGCCAGAAAACTTTACAAAGAGGCAGAAATCTCTGTTGGGTGTTTGGCATGAACAAGTTTTTATCACACTTCCAGTGAAATTATTTTGATCTAACTTATTTCATTTAATGAAACACTCTAAGGGTTTTTACTTCTCTTTATCTAAATATGGCTCCTTTGCAGATAGAAACATCTAAGGGGGCATTGGTTGTCTTTGCAAATACAGAAAGAATCTCTTAAAAATGTCATTTCTGTTTAGACTTCTGAGATTTACAACTCAATATCTGCTTAAATATTCACTATGTGACTTAGAAAAGAATTATTATTCTAGTATTATATGAAATTATATAAAAATATTTATACAAATATATAAACTTTTATATCAATTTATATGTCTACATGTATATAAGTATATATTCTGGTGTATGTATATGCACTAGGACATATTTTCCATGGCTGATTTTTATTCAGCAAGTATATGCTGAATATTTAGAATTTTCAAAACATTGTGCTATGAGCTGAAGGAAAATAAAAATGAATAAAACACTCAAAAAGAAAGGGATATTATTTTCTAGTAGAGAAGACTGTCACGTACATGGGAAATGAGATTGATATGAAGCAGTGAGGAGGAAAAGAGGAGAACAGAGTATCAATGACCATGCTAGAACCCAATTTATTCAACATCACAACTCAGCAGATTGTGGGTAGACAATTCTATTAGGTATGGCAAGGGTAAAATGGAAAGTTTATGCTTAAATCCTTTTCTGGAGAGACCCTTCACCAGACATGGGGTAGCTAGACAAGGGATGAAAGTTTTTGAAGGGAAATTATATAATACCTATCAAACCTTAAATGTACATTTACTATAGCAAATTTACATCTAGGAACCCCCCTCCCCCTCCCCCCCAAAACCAGGAAGAAAATGGCATGTTTTTCCTCTTGAGAATACTCAAAATGGCATTGTTACAATATGATAAAATTAGAAGCCACCTACGTAACTTTTCAAAAGAGGAAAATTGTTAAATGCCATATGTTACAACCATACAATAGAATTAGCTGAAAAAAAAAGATTTTGTTTAAAAATGTACTCAATAATATGAAAAAAAATGTTTCAATAGATTATCAGTGTAGAACAGTGCCTGGCAGAGTCAGCATTCTATACAAGAATATTTTTCTCTTCTATGAGTGCTTTAGAGACAGATGCATTTGGAACGAGTTTGTTTAAATTTCAGCAAAAGTACTGCCTACTTATTTTTTTAAACTTTTGATGGATATTAACTACCACATACATGCATTGGTAATTAATATCTCAAACATAATATTTCACAATGTATATCTATTTTTGTAGTCAACTGGATCCCATAGTGATATGGGTTATAGATGATTTCAAAATCAAACTATAACTACACATAGGAAATATTTGCCAAATCATAGTTGTTATCCTGTACCTCCAACAGGACTGTCTGTGAGGGAAATGAAAATGCTCTCTAAATTCAGGTCAGATTTTCACTATAGTGAGTTGATTATTTAGAGTTAAGCAGTGTAGGAAGAAAGGAGCCTTAGGTAAGTAGTATGTCACATCTCCTGCTTAGGTTGTTAGAATTTCCAAGTATTGAATAAACTGTCATGGAAGCTGTGATTAACCTCTTTTATTCTCCTAAAACAAACAAACAAAAATCTCTCTTGAAAGTGTTTCCTTCAGTTTTGGACCTTTTTATGCTCACCAAGGCTTTTCTTTTCTCTTCATTGTTTCTATTAGCACCTTAAGACTTGCTTCAGTGGAGGGAGAATATAAAGCAGAAACACTTAGCAACATAATAGATCAGTGCACTATTATTTGTTGCCTCAGACGATATTTGCAAGATATGCAAAGTGTTTTCTTTTTTTGTTTGTTGATGCATATTTCTATCGCCCTAGAGCCTCCCTTTATACAAGTAGCCCTCTGGCTTTCCTAGTACTATAGATCACACTTTCCCTAAATGTCATAAATTTCTAACTACATGCCAAACAAACATGTTTATCTGGCACAGACACAAAACAGTGTCAAAAAGAAAATATTTGATGATCTTGATAAGTTAATTTGTCACTCTATAAATACTTATGCCCCTTTCCAAAGCCTATCCAAACACAAGTTTAATTTAAAGACATAGTTGACCCAAGTTCCTTTAGCAGAAAAGCCCAAAATGCAGATCCAACGTAAATTAGTCATTGGAATTTACCTACATTTGTATTTAGTGTCCTTTAATATTTTGAGTTTTATCTAGATACTCTCTGACTTTGACCACTAAAGTTGGGTATCTCTGATCTAACATCAAAGCAAGGCTTTTGCTATTGCTATTGAAAATATTCTTCTGAAGCTTTCTAAAATATTACATTCAGAAAAAAATGATTTCAATGGCTCCTGGGCATGGCTAGAAGTTTTTCTATCCTTTCATATATTTTTATCAACCTAACTATCTTCATTTTATATAAGATAGAAAGGATAAAATTCAGGGGTGACCCACCTCGCACTGCTAGCAGGGGGATGTGGGATGGGGCCAGAGACAGCCAGGAGTTAGTTAGCAGGTTCCTTCCAAAGCAATAGAACTTGAACTACCTTCTTACATTTAATCCAACTCCCTTTGTGTACCACTTCCCCTCTAGATAGGTATCTCTAATAATACATTTAAAACAGGACAATAAGTTTACAAATAATTGCCTCTAATTAGAAGGTTCTTGGTATACATAGTGTTTCCAATTCTTCTCTTCAATAGCTTCTGTACTTCTAGCTGGTCTTCTAGGCGACCCCATTAAGCAGCATAGCTGAGAATTCACAGTTAGGAGTCCTATTCAGCCAAATTAATTAAGTGCCATTTTTCTTCTGGGAGGAAATTAGCTGCTTAGATAAATATATTAATTGTTTTTTTCTGTTTATTGTAATCATACACAGAATCCCTTGGTACAGTTATACCTTGTTCCAAAGCCCTCTTTGAAATATTTCTTTTAGCTTCATCAGTCAGCTTTTGAATACACCTATAATTTTCTCAGCCACGAAAAATAATTTATGATATACATCTCCTCCAAATTTATTACAGGCTTACCAGCTTTATATTACTTTTTGGCTTTGAAGTAATTTCAGGAGACTGTTGATCTCAGGGTGATTGTGTACGCAGTCATTTATACAAGGCAGGACTCGGCTCAGTTTCCTTAGCTCCTTGAAATTTGGTGACCAGTGTTACTGGGATGAGTCCACTATGATCCCTCAGGGGAAGCCACATCACAGGTACTGCACTGAAAGAAATAGCATGTACAGAGATGGGTATGACATGATCCTCACCCTCAATAGAAATAAACCACAAATAACATGAAATAGATGTGAAAGGTGCATTAAGAAGGGAAGAAAAAATATTTCACAGAAGGACTACTAAATATTATAAATTTGGACAGGTATGTAAGAAGGAGAATAAGGTAACTGCATTTAAAATAGAGTGAAGGATGAGCGACTTAATGGCATCATGAAGAAATAGCCAAAATCTAGTTCAGCTAAAATGCCTTCCCTGGGCACTTAAGTGTATACAATAACCAGTTGAGGTGAACAGTGTATTTGAACCCAGATTCTGGAAAACTTTTAATTTCTATCTGGGAAGTTTGCATTTTAGTATGCAATGGGAGTCTTAGAGGTATTCAAGCTGGAAAGATACATGTCCAGAACTGTGATGCAGGGTATAATCCATTGACATCCTAATTTGTCTTTGGAAACATCAAGGGATAGTTCCCTGAATAATGGCTATATTTGCTTCACTCACCCATCCTTCATTCATTGCATCATTCAAACATTCAAAAAACATTTATTAGGCACTTAAAGCTGTTTTAGTAATATAGTGTCAGTTTCCTAATCTGACAGATATACTGTATGCATCACCATTGTATATACAAAGATGAATCAGATATAATACTATCATTCATAGTTCAGAAGACAGGGTAAGAAAGTACATAAATAACTACAGGGTTACTTTCAACAGAGGTAGAGGATCAGGGAAAGATTCATGAAAAGGTAGCCTAAACACTGGACTCAAATAAGTTATGGCTTTTTAAGATTTATTTTACAGGTCATCTTAAGGAGAACTAGCCATATATAGAAAAGAACTTTTTTTTTAAATTGAAACATAATACTAATACAGAAAAGTACATAAATTATAAATGTATAAGTCAATAACTGTTCACAAAGTGAGCACATTTATGTAGTCAGCACTAGATCAAGAAACAGACCATTACCCCAGAAGCCCTCATGTCCCCCTTCTAATCAAGGGTAACCAATATCCTGACTTCTTACAACACCATAGGTGAGTTCTATGTATCTTTGAAATTTAATAAATGGAATAATTTAGTAAATACTTTTTGTGTTTCTGGCTTGAAAAGAACTTTTGATTTGAAGGATTCTAGGTTAATTTACCACCCCAAAAGTACCTGCTAAAAAGCTACAAAATTTCCTGTTTTGCTTGTAGAGATGAAACCTATTGAATTATCTCAAAGTACTTCAGCAACATTTGGGCTATTTGAGTGTAGTTTGTAATGGATCAGGAAAAAATGTGGCTCACCAATGCACTTTTATAATATCTTAGTGTAAATTAGTTTATCAGATCACATTTTTCCATAAAAGTAATTTAAGAGGAGAAGGAATTGAAATTTTGATAGCATAAAGATGCCAAAATATAATGTAGCTCTCAGAGTCAAGATCAGGAAGGAGGATGATGCACTGAGTGAACATAAAAGGCTAGTTGGAAATTTGAAGGTGATAGAATTACTAGTCAGGCACCAGGTATTCAAAACTTAGGTGAAAAGGTCATTTGAAGGGGGAAAAAAGTAAGTCCTGGAAAATTAAGCCAACCTCATGGTTTTGCTTATCACTGGTCCTCCTCAGGACTAATAACTCCAGGCATTAAAATTCTGGTTCTACTTCAGACTCACAAAATACCTGTGGTTTATGTAGTACCTTCTGATAAATATTCTGGTTCTATTCCAAATTCATATTTAAACTAAATTTTTCATGCAAAAAAACCCAAAACTTTTTAAAGAACCACCATCTCTCTGATGAAGTCACAATAGTTTGTTTGTTTGTTGTTTTCTCCTTGAAATTTTCACTTGGTTTGAAGAAATTACAGAGTAAAGCTGACTACAGTAACTGGTTTTAGAGTTTCTTAGTCCATCCAGTTGTTTTTCTGGAGATTGGCTCATTTCCCTGTTTCACAGATCACTGACGCCCTTTGTGGTCACTGAGTCCCATCCATCTTACTTTGGGTTGACTTTGTGAATCTCAAACATTTAGAATAGACAATAGGGATAAGTAGAATCTGGGAACAAAGGCCTCATGCTGGATAGGCATGTGACACCTAAAAGCAGATTTGACAAAAATGAAAGGAGACAGCTTTTGGAAGTGATAGATAGGACCTTGCAAAGAAAATACTCAGTTTCTGTTGCAATACAAATAACATTGAGGCATATTTTCAGAAAGTCATATCTTAATGAATTAATATATATCAACATTATTTTAAACATATTTGGTTTCATGTATGTGTGTTTAGAGTTAATTCTATCCAAACTCTTCTCTCCTGCTCTCCTTCCATATCATTCCAAACTTTAACTTCCATCTCTTTTTTAAGCCTGTTTTTCTCCTTTCATCTCTCTGACTTGAGTATTTTTTGATTGTGCCTCTTTGGTTTCATATTGTATACTTAGCACTTATTTGATGCTTTTAATCTTCAAAGCTCCTGAGGACGTTACCTAATTAATCCTCCCCACAATCCTTAGAGTCTTGTAAGAAAATTCATTATTAGATTTTCTACTTTTACACATGAAGAAAAATAAGGCAAGTTAAATAGCTTACAAAAAAAAATCACAAAAAGTGTGTTGTACCCTGTACTGAGACTCTTCTGATCAATCACATTGCTCTTGCATATTCCATCTGGTATCTTCTTACTGGTGGTCTCTGCTATAATGTATTTATTTGATATTGTACATCTTATTTATTCATATTTTAATCTCTCACAATGAAGGGTGAATTTCTTTCTTTTAATAATATGTTTTCTGTTAATTTTACACTTTCCATTTCTCAGTACTTGTTTTTGGCTTATCCTATTTTTGTGTTTATTTGTAATTTTATAAGCCTTTTACAGCCTCTTCCATATTCCTTTCAACCTATTTGCAATTTTTACTTTCATACAAGACTTAATTAGCTAGTCCATGATTGTAATGGAAAAAGCAATAGCTTTAAAAGTCATGAGTTTAGATTGAATACTGACTTCTCCATTTGCTCTAATAGGTTGGTCAAATAAATTAATATTTCTGATAATATGATATCTTTATCTATATGTTAGAAAATAGAAAATATATTTCACTGGATTGCTGTAAGGATAAAATATATAACATACACAAAGTGCCTAGCATAGCGACTGCACACAGTTATTTCAATTATTTTCTTCTCTTTTTTAAAAAAAATTATTTATTTTTTTCTTTTCTTCTCTTTTTAATCTCCATTACTTTTTTAAAATTTTAGTATATTTTACATACACAGAAAAGTTAAGATCTTCAGTGTACCTTTTTATGATTTTTAACAGACATATACACTTGTGTAACCATCATGTGGCTCAAGACAGAGGACTTTTCCATCATCCTTGAAGGTTTCCTAATAACTGTGTCCAGTCAGTACCTCCTCCAAGGTAACAAGTGTTCTGATTATCACCATCCATTAGCCTTGATTATTCTAGAACTTCATGTAAATGTAATCATTCAGTACATACACTTTACCATCTGTCTTCTTTCGCTGATCATGTGTTTTGAGATCCATAAATGTTGTTGAATGTTGTATCAATAGTTTTGACCTTTGTGCTTCTAATTCTGATGAACATCTAAGTTGTTTCTAGTTTGGAGCTATTATGAGTAAGACTTCTTTCTATGTACATTCTTATAAAAGACTTTTGTGAACAAATATTTTTATTTATCTTGTGCAAATACCTAGGAATGGAATTGCTGAGTCATAAGGTTTGACTTTGTAAGACTTTGCCAGTTTTTCACAGTGGTTGTACCATTTTACACTGGCCCCAGCAATGTGTGAAAGCATGGCTGTTCCACATGCTTGTCAACACTTGATACTGAGAGCATTTTAAATTTTAGTCCTTCCATTGGGTGTGTGGTAGTATTTCATTATGAATTTCTTTGGCATTTCTTTGATGACTCATGGTGTCCAGCAATAATTGGCCTAATTCTTTTTTTGGAAGAGTACTGTTATGTCTTTTCTTAGCAATTAGAATTTTTCATTTAATTTTCTAATTTTAACTTTATAGAAGTTATCACAATAGAGATTGTTCTTCTATTAACAGCAAGAAAAAATATATGGCCAATCCTACTACTTTAATTATTAGTATTCCTAATATAAAACTGGCAAGAACTATCAGTTGTCCCCTTCTGATAGTACAAGCATTGGATTTTCTTCTGAAACAGAATAATCTTTGAATTTTCTAGGATTTGATGAAAAGTTTTTGGTGAAAATGCAAAATAATACTGGAAAATTTACAACAGAGCAGTGATTTTCTTTAAAGTAATGAAGTAGTTTGGAGGGCAAGCTGTATCAAAAATGGAGGAAAGATTTTTATGTTTATTAAAAGTAGACATGAATTAAATAGCTTGAGGAACAGTGACAGAGAATGACAATCCAAATTTGTGTCCTTATTGGAATGTGATATATCTGAAAATAGATGTCAGAGAGGAAGAGAAAAGAAGATCAGGAACCACTCAACGAGAGTTCAGGTTTCTCCTGAGAAGAAAGTATCAACATTTCTGTTATATCTTCTCCCAGTTTCTGTTACCAGCACATTTTTCCTCTGGACAGCAAAACTCAAAATAAATAACTGTTATTTTACTAGCCGTCTCTACAAAATAGAGTGCCTTCAGATGTTTTTCTTTAACACAGTTACTTCAACCTATTTTTCCACTTGTCACTTATCAACCACTCACTTTAGAAAGTACTGAAATATAAGAATTTTTAAAAAATAGATTAAAAGTATATAGACAGAGCTCATTGCATTTAGGCCTTTTAATCTGGTAACAATATGGTTGACCAAGTTGCTGACTTCAGCTAGCTGAAATACTGAACCAAGTCAACCACTGGTGATATTATTGATTTCTCAATTAACAACCTAAAAGAATGAGAAAAAATAAAATGTCCATAGGCCAATTAGTCCTTTCATTCTATAACTTGAGAGACATATATCACACAACCTATCTACCTATCTGCAATAGATAATGATAAATGATAGATAGATAGAGATAGAAAAATGAAAATGAATAGAAAATCTCCCAGTAGGAGCCTCCCTCTCTTAGTAACTATATTTGTATTCTCACAATTAATAATATGTAAAACTACATTCATTGATTCCTAACATTTTTTGAGTACTCATAATATTCCAATACACTGGGTTCACAGTTGAATTGACAATAGGAAACTAACCAGAGATAATACATACTCACAAGTCCAGATTTTTCATCCTGGCCTCAGAATAGTTGCTTTGTGTGTGTGCATGTATGTATATGTATATGTGTATGTGTATGTATGTGTGTGTGTGTGTGTGTGTGTATTGTCTATAACAACAAAGAAGCACATGAAATTTCAGGAAAAAATTTTGAAAAATTGCAGCCATGAAAAGAAACACTAAATTCTGAATTTGGTTAAGGACAGAATGCTAGTAAATTTTCAGTAATACCACTTTCTTAATTCAAGTTCCCTAAAAAGAGACTATGAGATGGGAACTAATGTGCAATGATTTACTAAGGAAGTGCTCCCAGGGGAAACCAGTAAGAGAGAAGGGGAAGTAAGACATAGAAGGGGAAGTCAAGCATGGATGTGATTCCTGATCATACCAATTCTAGTTCTCAGGTTAATACAGCTGAGGAGACCTGAAGTATAAATTACATCTCACTTCCCCCCAACCCCTTAAGGCAATGGAATTTAGCATTCATACTCCTGCACCAGTCAATCAGTGACTATTGGCTGCCTCAAGGGATATAAAAAAAACCTCTCAGCCACTTCCATCTTTCTTGAATCTCTAAGGGTAGCCTCCTGATCTATCAATGGCCCCAAAGTAAGAGCATCATAAAATAGAAAAAAGGAAAAATTCAGTAGGTTAAATTTCTCCTACCCATTAGCATAAATTTTATAAGTTTCAGGTACTTAGGTTGGTCACAAGACAAAGAAACATGGAAACGAGAACGTGTGTGGGACAAGGCAAATGTTCCACTATCCATTCTCAGAAACAGATAGGCTAAGAGTGAGGAAATCTGGAAAAGTACATTCCCTGGTTTTGGGTTTAACAAGGGAAAAAAAAAAAAAAAAAGAGTGCTTTAGTCTAGGAGTTGAAACTCTTGGTTTTTCCAAAGAGATAGCTATTGATTCTGTCAGTTTTGCAGAAAAGTCCTAACTCTTTATAAAACCATAAAAAACAAAGCACAAAGAAGCTGAGGATAGATGCACAGAAGTTATAAAAAGGATCCAAGGGGATCTAGGCAGGGCACTAGCCGTGCTCAATATAATTCTCAAATTTGGAGAAAAGCAGATAAGCAGTTCTGTAAGCACCCTGAGGTGTTGGATAAGTGCTGGCAAAATCTGCTAAAGTGGCGTGCTTCTGTTCCACCAAACTATCTCAGGGAACAGAGAAATCATTTTAGTTGTTTACCATTTATTTCTGTGCATATTAGGAGGAAAACAAAATGAAAAGTAAAATAATCATAATGATACAGTGATGTTGCCCCAATAGTAGAAATTTTGTGGAACTTATGACAAAAGAAAAAATACTGAAATAAAGGAGCCATAAGAACTTAGTTGAAGCTGACCCTCCCATCTGGCCTGGCACATGGACTGTGAGTGTTCTGGTGAAAAACTTCATGGTTACAGATATGTGATGAGGCGAGAAGCAACTACTACGAAGAGATAGGCACAATGAAGGAATACAACACTACCAACTAATCAAGAATGCGATTCTATCACATCTATTAATATTATAGACAATTTAGGACTCGGATGGTTTCTTACAAAATATAAATAGCCATATATATACATAAACATTTAAAATAAAAGATGAGATACTTAAAAATTATTTGCAAGACCTAGAGGTAAATTTACTGGGAAGGCAATGAAGCTTGAACTTCAGGATCCTCACTTGTATGGGATAATTTCAGGGTCCTAGGAGGAAACTCAACAATGTGATCACATAGTTACATATATTTTTAGAATTTGTAAAAATAAGATATTTTTATTCAATGATTGAGGATAGTATCTCAACGATTAATCCTACTTCCCCTCCTCCATCTCTCTACCCCTTCAACTAGAACCATTGGAATGGGCATATGCATTTTAGGAACTGGCTAAGGGACCGTTAGGATTGGGGGCACATTTTGTTTGGGTTTATTCGGATCTATTCATATGAATTGCAGCCATATCCCTGTATAGTTAAGTTATTGCTAGCCATTCTGGTGTAAGAAAGGCTTCCAGAAAAACTCCTACACAATGGCACTCAATCTTGGACATACGTGGTTTAGTGGAGGAGAAGCATGATTTGAAATGTTTGGGGCAATGGAAGTTTCTTCTACTCATTAAATTTGTGAAATTGTTACTGAAGAATTTGATTCACATTTACTTTTTGTCACAAATATTAACAGCAAAAAATTAATTCAAATCAACCATGCTAAAGAAATACAAATTGATACTTTCTTCTCGCTAAAAAAAATTTGCAAAATTATCATTATATGAAGAGGTGATCAAAGAATACTTCTCCAAAAAATGCTGGGGAAATGTATTACAGGAGTACATTCGGCAGTTAATAAAAAACAAAAAGAGTTAAATTGTGCTTCCAGATTTTGTGATGCATGTGGTGTTTTTCAGCCTTTAGAGTATGAGATTTGTTCTGATTTCTTGTGTAGACTTTAAACATATGTCCACTTTAATATCTAATTATATATTTTCAGTATATAATTAGATAATTGGTTCTAATCCTGGCAGGACCTTTACAGGAAGAAATTACCCTAATGAAACAATATAGCAAATAGGAACAATACAAGGAAATTTAAATACTGCATTTCTGAAAAGAAGTCAATATTACAAAAATGTTAGTACGATTTGAATTTAGCTATAAATTGATGTGATCTCTATTAAAATACAAAAATATTTTTAAATTCAAAACAGATATTAAATTATATTTGAAAATTAAGCATATGAAATCAACCAGAGACATCATAATCATCACTCCTTTAGGCATGGCTAGATCCAAGACCCCAGTGGACCTTATATGGACTCTTACTTTTATCCATCTCTCATATATGCTTTTATATACATTTCTTTAACTTTTTTTTTCATTATATGTCTCCATATCTTCAAGGAAGATTGTCTTAATCAGTTCCAGCAAAAGTCATTCAAACTGTTTCTGATTCCAGCAGAATAAACTCTTTTAAGACCAATATATCATATCTCAGGAAAGACTGATTGACCCCAATTCAGAAATATGTCATAACCAGGGGTTTAAATATTCTACATGGCTGACTTGTATCACTGCTCATCTTTTTTTGATGAGGATGGGTGTACCATGAGTGACATCCCCAGTGATGAAGGGGTGGTAATATTCTGACTGGCTTCCTTGGGGCACCGTTCACCCTTGTGATAAATATAGGGTACTGCTAGTGACCTTCCAACATGGTGTTGTGGTGATAGGTCTCTAGAGGCAAGAATACTAGATATAAAAAGGGCATACACTATTTCATTCAAGCTAGGATGTCATCAGTGATGAAAAGAAACACTATTATTTATGTAAAAAAAAAACACTATTATTTATGTAAAAAAAAAAACACTATTATTTATGTAAAGCTAAGAAAGAAGATGCTGCTAGTGAAACTATGTTACAATAGTTTTTTTTTTGTTTGTTTTTTGTTTTTTCCGGTTGCATTGGGTCTTTGTTGCAGCAGGCAGGCTTTTCTCTAGTTGCAGAGAGCGGGGGCTACTCTTCGTTTCTATGCGCAGGCTTCTCATTGCGGTGGCTTCTCTTGTTGCGGAGCATGAGCTCTAGGCCCGCGGGCTTCAGTAGTTGTGGCTTGTGGGCTCTAGAGTGCAGCCTCAGTAGTTGTGGCGCACGGGCTTAGTTGCTCCATGGCATGTGGGATCTTCCCGGGCTAGGACTCGAACCCGTGTCTCCTGCATTGGCAGGTGGATTCTTAACCACTGTGCCACCAGGGAAGCCCTACAATAGTTTCTTATCACATGCTTTTATATTTATTGAGATTCTTTAGACATAATAATGTTATGCTTTTGTTGACTTTAAAAAGAAAATATAAGTGAAATATATTGGTTAAAGTGCCATTAAAACATTTTCACATTCAGTGTTCAACTCTTCTGAAACTCTTCAACTTAGAATGTGTATGTGTATGTGTGTGAGAGAGAGTGTATGTGTCTGTCTGCGACTGTGTGTGTTTTCACACATTATCTTCTCTGCCAGGGAGAGTTTTGTTATTGTAGCATTTCTTAAAAAAGTGCTCCCTCTTTGTGTCTGGAATTTTCTTCCAAGCTAGTTAAATTCATTCTGCAAGTTTTGATGCACTATACATGCAAAAGAAGTGCTTTATAAATCCCACTAGAACAATAGCAGTTGAAAGATTAATCTCAAATTCAGAAAAGTTAATATAACAAAATTTGAATCTTAGTATCCATAAACATATTATGCCAGTAAAATAGAATATAAATGATTGTTCTTTGGTTGATGTATTTTGTTTCAGTTAATGTTAATATATATATTTATATATGGAAGTCCTTCTATTAATTTTCTCCACTAAATTTATTTTCCTATAGTTTTTCTCTCATCTTCCAGGCTTTAAGGAATCTAATTGTAGTAACAGGGTAGAGATTTCCTAAGTGGTAAATATTTTTTAACTGACACAATCTGTAAGAATGTAAAATAATAAAATATCAAACTCCAACATTGTATTCCAAAATATTTAGTTGCCATAGTAGATATAATTACATCCTTTTCAACATAAATTTTGAAAAATCAGTTTATATACTGAGGTAAGCAAAATAATGTCCTCTTAAATATGTCCATATCCTAATCCCTGGAGCCTGTGAATATGTTATGGTAGATGGTAAAGGGGAATTAATGTTGCAGATGAATATAAGATTTTTAATCAGCTGAAATTGAGATGTAGAGGTGGTCCTTGATTACCTGGGTATGCCCAATATAATTACAAAAATTCTTATAAGTGAAAGAGGAGACAGAGGAGTCAGTGTCAGAGTTATACAATGTAAAAAAAAACCCAAAAATCTCAACTGGCTATTGTTGGCTTTGAAGTTGAAAAAAGATCACTAGCCAAGGAATGCAGCAGCCTTGAGAATATGGAAAAGGCAAGAAAACAGATTATCCCCTAGAACCTCTAGAAGGCACACAACCCTGCCGACACCCTGATTTTATCCCAGACAGACCAATTCAGATTTCTGCCCTCCAGAACTGTAAGATAATACATTTATGTTTTTGATACCACAGCCAGTGTCTGTGGTAATTTGTTACAGTAGCAATAGAAAACTAATATAATCTCTTAACTAGCCCTTCCTATTTTCAGAAAGAATGATGCTAATAATTAGTAAGCATCTGTTGAGTTTCATAAAATCAATATTTTTTCACAATTTCATGTTCCTAGAGAACTATCTCAATGTAATAAGAACTAATGAGCAGGGCTTGATTCTTTTTCTAAGAGTTCATAGGGAAAAAATGCCTATCTTGATCTTGGGCTAGCTAGCCTCATTATTATGATTGAAAGGGAGGGAAACACTCAAATCTTCCTGAGAGTGTCCTTGATTGGATAAATCACAGGTTGGTTAATCTGTCAGGCTACCTTTCCAGGGAATCAAGGATCTTATTACCAAGAATCTGTTCAGCAGGAACCATTGCCAGTAATCAAATACCAATACACTTTCTGACAGTGGTAATTAATAATAGGAATTTGTTTATTGGCCTGTAACACTGTCAGAGTATGTGTTTCCCATTGCAGAGGCATCTTTTAAATGAACAAACACAAAAATACAACCCATCACAAAGAGGATCATCAAACATCATACAATTTGTAATAATTTGTTGGGGTGGATTTCCACTATTCTTAAAAATAAATTTAGCGTGTGTCCTCCAGGTTACCAAAAAAGGTGACATGAGGCTAAGAGTAAATAAATTTGGCATTCTTTATCCAAAAAGTTGAATATCATGTCTCGTCAGAGGTGCTGGGAATGTGCTAAGCAATAGGAATAGTTAATTCAACACAAGAAAGCAATCTTCTCAGTAGACATTAACATCTATTTCTTCTCTCATTAGCAGTTCTGTGTCATCACAATGATATATGCTATTTTTCAGATTCAAAGATAGTGTAAGAGCAACCATTATTAGCCCATCTACTCTAAAATATTCACTGACCAATTGTGGTGATAAATGGCAATATAAATCCTAGCAATGGGGCAAGGGTTAGGGGCTGAGGAAGTGGGTCCAGGGAAAGAATTTGCAGACATGTGCTTCCTAGCAACCATTTCCATAGTTATCCAAAACACAGCACTGCCTCTCTATCTTTCTCCCCTGCCTTGTTTCCCCTCTCATTAAGCATGATTTTTCTCAACAGAAAAGACTAATAAAGCAGAACCTTTTGATGAACTCTGGATTTCTGTGAATGTCTTGGCATTTTCTCAGTAGCCAATTACTATAACAATTGTCGAGTCATAGTGAGCAATCTCAGACTGGCTAAGAAAGCTAATTATTTCTTTTTCATTATTATTATAGTGGGTCAATTAAGGGAAATATAGACCTATAACTTACAAAGATTTACTATAGAATCTTGTGGAAGGTCACTTTGTTTTATCTTATCCAGAAATTCATTGGATATATCATAGTCTATTATATCACAGGTAATAAGAGTTGTCTGGAAGGAAATTGTTTCATTAACAGGCTTTAAAATGTTGGTTTAAAAAAAAAAGCAAGCTGTTGTATGGTGAAATAATCTGTGTAATCCTGCAAAAAATAAGCACAAATGTAACATATAAATACTGTATCAGTGCTTCCCGGGTGGTGCAGTGGTTGAGAATCCTCCTACCAATGCAGGGGACACGGGTTTGATCCCTGGTCTGGGAAGTTTCCCACATGCCGCAGATCAACTAAGCCCATGCGCCACAACTACTGAGCCTGTGCTCTAGAGCCTGCAAACCACAACTACTGAGCCCATGTGCCACAACTCCTGAAGCCTGTATGCTTAGAGCCCATGCTTCACAGAAAGAGAAGCCACCCCAATGAGTAGCCCCCACTCACCACAACTAGAGAAAGCCCATGCGCAGCTACCAAGACCCAATGCAGCCAAAAATAAATAAATAAATTTAAAAAATACTATATCATAACTCAGATTGATGTATGTGTGTATATATATATAAATATACACCTTGATATATATATATATCAATTATATGTGTTTGCACATTTTAAAATTGCTCTGGAAGTTAAATTGAGATGGCTGTCTTTAATAGACACATTAAAGGTCTAAGCAACAATGTTATTTAGGAGCAACATGACTTTGTTACGCCTCCTAACGCGGTCCCTGGCACATGCCTGTTAATAAATGTCCATTTAAATTATCAAAGTTTTCCTCCTGCATAATTTCAGTTTTGCTCCCTAAATTCTTCACACTGTATTTAAGAAAACATTGCATTCTTCTTCTGATGCATGCTGTTACTGACAGTCCAATGTCATCATGCAGTAATGAGGTACTTAATTCCCAGGACCCATTTGAACCTTCCTGAGGCAACAGTTCTTATATGCACTGAAGTTTTCCCTCTATCTCCTCCTACTACCACTATGCTTTCTTAAAACCAACCTGACATGTGTTCATTTCCTCAAAACATGTTTCCATGTTAGGTGGAAGTTTATCTAAGTTCATAGCCTATTCCAGGTTTTATTAATGGCTGATGACAGCTTAACAGTCTACCTCTTCCTGGGCAATATCTTTGGAAATGTTATCAGAGCTCAGTTAGACACACAATGATAATAGTAGAAGTCATCATCATCATCATAATTAAGCTAAAAATTATGTAGCCCTCATTCCCAAGTACTCTAAGGACTTTATTGTTATGTTCACCTATATTTCTCACATCTACCTATGAAAGATTCACTTTTATTCCCTCCATCAGCCTCACTGGAAAAGCAAAAGAGGTTCAGATAGTTTGGCAACTTGTCGAAATTCACACAGTTTGACCACATAGGACTCAATGAAAACCTGAAACTTCTGATTCCAGAGCTTTAGAATTTAGCCACCATGTTATAATTCTTCCCTGTTTTAACCCCAAGAATAGTCATAATTGGACATCTCCATTGTCTTGGCAATCTGGTGATGGAGATTCTAAGACAGGCAGATCTTTCACACAAAATTATGCCATACATTACATTGGGTGTTGCCCAGCAAATTCAGCTGGTGCTCAATTTTTAATAACTTTTAACTTTTGTTGTTAATTGTAAATGAGCCAAGATATTTGTTTGGGGGTCAGTGATACATGGAAATAGTCTCTGTTATTTTAAAAATTAGTTCAACCAAAACACACTGCATGCGATAGATAATCCACAGTTAATTATCAATACTGTTACCCGGTTGCTTGCAGGTTCTGATTTCCTAACATTTGTCCAGCTTTCTGATTTTAAAAAGAATTTACCTTTTTATTTAGTGAAGCAACATGTGGAAAACCATTTTGTAATTCAATTTCTCAGCTCCTTCCTCCTGCTGGAATTACAGCTTTTAGGGGCATATGTGAAATATTGGACTTGATTCTCATTATCACCTGCTAATTTCCTACTGTGAAGAATGTGTTACCTGATAATGACATATTGTAAAACATTGATCAAAGCTTTCCCTGGAACACAGAGGTAACAGTGTGAACTTCTTTGTTTTCAGTGACTAGGTTGTCACCAAAGGGGGAAAATTTTAGGGACTGCTAATTTCATAAGCTCACCATGGCCTCCCTATACCAAAAAATAAAGAGAGAGATAAATAGATATATAAATTCTTTTCATCACTTTTTTTGTATCTATAAGAGCATGAGGGAAAAAGTCACTTTCAAATGGAATCACTTACAAGAGGAAGTAATTAAATAGCCATAGCCTGGGAAAATGCTGTGTAGCCTAATTTTATTACCCAAAGATCAACAGACACCTCTCTGCATGGTATCCATACATATTGCATGTTGCATATATTTATCCCTAAGTTAATATACATAGTAAGATGCCACATTTATATGTAAATATTATATATAGTACGATAGGTAGTTAAAGATATAGATATATTTTATATATAGTAATATAATACATATAGTAAGTGCTAAAGACTGTTTAACTAGAGCACACATCTATATCCTATGGGTATTTTACTCCAAAGATGGTAGCAGCTATAGGAAATTCCACATTTTTTTTTTTTTTTTTTTTTTTTTGGCCATGGCTTGTATGAATCTTAGTTCCCCGACCAGGGATTGAACCTGGGTCCATGGCAGTGCAAGCACTGTCTTAACCACTGGACCACCAGGGAATTCTCCATTCTGCTTTTAAAATTTAAAAAAAGAGAGAGTCCAGTAAATTCAGATGAAAATGTAAAAATGTAGATGATCTTAATTGCAAGTGTGACAATCAGCTCATAACTAAAACTGGGTTAACAGAGGTTAGAATGGTAAAAAGACTATAATACCGTATTGGGAAACAAATGAAAAAAAAGTTTTATTTGTGTTTCTAAAGTTTATCACTGAAGTTTATTATATTTTAGTTGTATGAATTGTTTAGTTACTAAAGATATAGCTACTGTTGAAACAGCTATTTTGGAGAAACAAAAAGAAATGTAAAAGGAAATTGCTAATTTTTCTCAACTTGGAAATTGCTGAAATGTTGGAATAAGCAGCAATTCTCAAGCCAGAATAAACACCAGAGTTATCTGAATTGAAAAAAGTAAATTAATAAATTAATTAAATTTCTTCCTCCCTCCCAGTCCCAGGCTGGGAATCATTGGATACTGGTACACTGCTGCTATCACGTCAATAAGCATGTTTATTGCAGGATTAGTCACACTAAAACTATGTTTCTCAACCTGGGGAGTTTTTACAAAATGGAAATCTGGCGCTTATAAACTCTGGAGGGGAGAATGCTGGTAAAGTCTAGACATTTGTATTTTTAAACACTCCCAGGTGTTTGTAGACCTAGGTACTGTAGAAAAATCTATGAATTCTGTTTCCTTTTTTTGCTTTTGCATTTCTTTCTAGGTTTGACCCTTTTCTGGATAATATTTTTATTTTCACCTCATTAAATACTAATGCAAGGAAACGTTTTATCTTTCTTATAAATTTCCTTATTTTTCCCAGCCAGGAGTCAGTTTCTTTCAGTTAGTCTCTCTCTCCCTCCTCCAAGGTCTGTGACCACCCACGCCAGTTTTCTATATCTAAGTATCAATACATAAACCTCTCTCCAGTCTGAAATGGTCTAGATCAGTAGTGATTCTCAGTAGTTCTCATACTTCAACATGCATCAATATAGGAGGCTTGTTGGAATTCAGCTTGATTGGCCCCTTTCCCAGAATTTCTGATTCAGCAGTTTTGAGATGGTAACTGAGAGTTTGCATTTCTAACAAGCTTACAAGTGATGCTAATGCTACTAGTCCCAGGCTCACACATCAAGAACCACTGCTTTAGAATATTAGAGCATTTCCCTAGGAGAGGAGAAGCACAACTTTAAACAACCTTCTTGTTAATTTAATTTTCAGATTCCTCTAGGCATTGTTTTAAGGTGAAAATTATATGGATGCTTAAATTTGTAATGTAAAGCAATTACAACAAATCAAACAAAAATTATTGAATTAAATTTAGGCTTGTTTCATCAATGTAACCGTAAGCCAAAATACATCCTTTTCATATATTCAATGAGTAGAATCAGTCATATCTAGTAATAGTAATCTTTTTGTCCTCTATTTTTTACATGTATGAAATAATGTCAGTAACATCATTTTAAATATTTTCAGTAATAATTCCTTAAAAACTGTAAACTTCCTAAACAGGAACTTAAGATCACAACACTTCAGAATAAATCAGTTTATGTAAACATGTATGTAAGCCTTCTTTGAACATCTCCCTTTTTTAAGACCCGACTGATTGATGTTATATCAGGAATGCATTTTTTAAGTAAAATATACAGATTCTTGTTGTGGCATGGCATATTTCAGTGCATTGAGAGACTTGGAATTTTGAAAGTGAAATCACCTTAGATATCAATTAGTCCAAGAAAATTGAATTAGAAATTGTAAGATTATAAATTATAAGATTTTAGTCTTGACCATTTTGCTCATTTACTGCTTATCCTAGGATAATGTTTAACCTCTCTGAACCTCATTTTATTTGTTTGTAAAAATAGTATTTTTGTCAATGGATGAACAATAGATGAATAAAATGTGTATACACACACAATGGAATAGTATTCAGCCTTAAAAAAGGAAGAAAATCTTATTAAATGCTACAATAGGATGAATATTGAAGACAGTGCATTAAGTAAAATAAGCTAGTCACAAAAAGACTGTATGATTCCACTTATATGATTTACTTAAAGTAGTCAAATTTATGGAAAGAGAAAGTAGATGGTAGTTATCAGGGTCTGGGTCAAGGGGGAAAAGGGGAATTGTTATTTAATGAGTGTAGAGTTTCAGATTTGCAAGATGAAAAAGTTCTGGAGACATGTCTCATACCAATGTGAAAATACTTAACGTTACTTAACAGTACACTTAGAGATAGTTAAAAAATGATAAGTTTTATGTAATGTGTTTTTTTATCACATTAAAAAATGATATTAGTGGGAAGCACAAGAGAAGAAAAGGACCTACAAAAACAAACCCAAAACAATTAAGAAAATATTAATAGGAACATACATATCGATAATTACCTTAAATGTGAATGGATTAAATGCTCCAACCAAAAGACACAGGCTTGCTGAATGAATACAAAAACAAGGCCCATATATATGCTGTCTACAAGAGACCCACTTCAGACCTAGGAACACATGCAGACTGAAAGTGAGGGGATGGAAAAAGATATTCCATGCAAATGGAAATGAAAAAAAGCTGGAGTAGCAATGCTCACATCAGATAAAATAGACTTTAAAATAAAGTATGTTACAAGAGACAAGGAAGGACACTACATAATGATCAAGGGATCAATCCAAGGAGAAGATATAACAATTATAAATATATATGTAGCCAACATAGGAGCACATCTATACATAAGGCAAATGCTAACAGCTATAAAAGAGGAAATTGACAGTAACACAGTAATAGTGGGGGACTTTAACACCTCACTTACACCAATGGACAGATCATCCAGACAGAAAATTAGTAAGGAAACAAAAAATGGTATTTTTATAAGAATCAAAGAGGATGTGTTATGTATGTATATCACCATAATTATCACACAGTATACATTGGAGGATGCAATGGAGTACTGAATAGAATAGAATAAATTAATAGAATAAAAGTTTTTCCCAACCAATGTGTGGAAGAACTAGGGCTAGAGCTCTCTTGCTCCTCGGTCAGATCAATGACCTCTCTGTTAAATCTTGGGAAAGTCAGAGATCTAACAAGTTTGGCATCTGAAACAAGAAGACAGGTATACTGAGCACAGTGATATGTACCCATTTCCCCTATCAAAGGACTTGTTACACCAACTGTCAGTCCCTCCATGGATGTCTCAGATGCAAAGAGCTCCTTCCCACAAGGTCACAGCTCTCCTGAGGATGCCTACATCCAAAGAGTGAAAAAGACAGAAGAATAAAGGTGTGACCATGTAAGCCCAATGGAGAAAATTGTAAAGAATCATTTTAGCTTTGCATCTACTTGTGGGGTCAGCTAAGGCTGTCATTAGCCTTCTTACAATTCTACTCCCTTTGCCCAGCCCTGCTTCCTTCACTTTCCTTCCACAGGCATTGA
The DNA here is from genome assembly GCF_949987515.2 of Delphinus delphis. Classification (NCBI taxonomy): domain Eukaryota; kingdom Metazoa; phylum Chordata; class Mammalia; order Artiodactyla; family Delphinidae; genus Delphinus; species Delphinus delphis. Next base: position 58,382,970 of record NC_082693.1, on the reverse strand, counting down.
TTCCAAAGACACTCCCTCCAGTCATTCTGCTGACTATACTCCATTGCAGTCATCTTTTCAAAGAACTCATCCTCCAAGACCAAGATAGCAACAGTAGCAAGAGCCTCAGCAGGAGCAGCAAGAGCTTCATAAATTCTATATGTTGATTTTCAACCAGTCTCTAGATCCATCCACCTCACTACAAATAACTCAATTTCATTTCTTTTTATGGCTGAGTAATATTCCATTATATATATATATATATATATATATATATGCCACATCTTCTTTATCCATTCATCTTTCAATGGACATCTAGGTTGTTTCCATGTCCTGGCTATTGTAAATAGAGCTGCAATGAACATTGGGGTACATGACTTTTTGAATTATGGTTTTCTCAGGGTATATGCCCAGTAGTGGGATTGCTGAGTCGTATGGTCATTCTATTTGTAGTTTTTTAAGGAACCTCCATACTGTTCTCTATAGTGGCTGTATCAATTTACATTCCCACCAACAGCTCATGCAGCTCAATATGAAAAAAACAAACAACCCAATCCAAAAATGGGCAGAAGACCTGAATAGACATTTCTCCAAAGAAGATATACAGATTGCCAACAAACACATGAAAGAATGCTCAACATCACTAATCATTTGAGAAATGCAAATCAAAACTACAATGAGGTATGTAGTTTGGCCATCAGAATGGCCATCATCAAAAAATCTACAAACAATAAATGCTGGAGAGGGTGTGGAGAAAAGGGAACCCTCTAACACTGTGGGTGGGAATATCTCTTCTTTTTAATCAAATCTGACTGCTTTCAATCTCTTGTGCTGAGTATGCTCTTCCTGTCACAGGAGGAAGAGAACACGCTGTTCCCCTTGCCTGATATGGACTCTTTTCCAGATTGCAGGTCAATCAATACTACCACAGGGAGGTTTTGCTACCTTAACGATCATGTTAAATTCCTCTATTATAGAAAACTGTGGTTGTCATAGCATTGGTCATGACCATCAGTTACCTTTGTTTCAATGTTTCGTTGTTGCATATTTCCTTGAGTGGACTGCAGGCTATAAGAGTGAAGTATTAGTAACCTTGTCTTTTTGCTTACTTTCATATTCTTAACACCTAAAAGGGTGCCTGAAACATAATAGCAACTCAATCAATTATGTTAGGTATGTGCCCACTGCTCAGGATACAAAATAATAAACCAACAAATAATTAAAACTGAGTCCCACACCTCAATGAGCTCACAGTACAGTGTGAACGATCAACGGCCACCAATTTCAGCATAAATTAGATGCTCTGTTAGAGTTGTTGCTTTAATATTTCATCTATTTTTGTGTGTAATAATTCTGAATAATGAGGTTTTTTGCAAAATCTTTACAGACACACCACATACTCTATTCTATGCATTATTACATGCTATAGTTACTCAAAACACTAGTTTTTAAAATATTTATATGACTATGATACCAGTTGAATAATACAATTGTACTATAAACTTTGTGTTTACTTCTCCTTAGCTCAATAGTTATTTATTCCATTGGGGAAAGTATATTAATTAGCAGTGATTCACACAATTAGAGGCATAAACTTATCGCTAAAATGTTAGGTGTTTTTCTTATTGACTGAAAATACAAAAAAGTTATCCCTTGTTCTCTTCAAGTAGACATGAAAAGGCATCATGTCTTCTGGTTGCAAAACAAAAACTAAAACTAAAAAATTCTGGAATTACTAGTTTTATGTGTGTTTATGCAGAAGCATAAAATGTGAAGGCTACCAAATACAGATATAGCAAACCAATCCTACTGCAATTCATACTGCTTCCTTTCAATTATGTAGCAACCATATCTTCCAAAGATCATCTTAAGGATGATATAAATAAATTATTCTAGATGCTACTTTTCTAGCTAAGATCAAAGTTTAATTCATTCTGCACTATAAACACACACAGATAGCAGGAAATAAATACTTCTTATGTTATTTCTTAGGATTTTTATTTTTCAGTTCAGCCATCAGAATTTATCTCCAGATCATTATGACAATAAATTGTCTTTCTTCAAGCGTCCAACCAAACAATCAAGGAAGCTTACAAAAGATATAATTTACTGGCACATGGGCATAAAACTAACCTAGAAAGCTTATGTGCTTTCCTTATAAAAATAAAACTCAGACAGAGATAACATCTCATTGAGTTATACAATATTAGAGCACTAATTTTCCTTCAAAGAAATCTGGTCAAAGTATTGGTTAGTTGGCTTAACCAAGTGGATCAGCTATTCAATGGCAGCACTATACCTAAAACTCCCATCTTCAAGCATGTAGCCCTCTGCAATTTTACTAACATGATGGCACTTCTACAAATGTTTATTTCATTCTACCCAAATCCCTAAGATATTTGGAAGATACTTGTCTCCTATACTTTAATGCAAAATGAGTAATTTTGAGATAGGTTAACAGTTCCTCAGAAGCAGTAAAAAACATTATATTGAACATTTTTTCTAAAGGGTCATTTATATTCTGTTCCATCTTCTCTAAGCTAGCATCAAGCACATTGAGAATTTACACTTCATCCTCTAAGAACAAACTTCTAAAATTATGTGATAATCTGATTTTTGCAATCAGGAAGCAAGACCATTCACAATTTTCAGGATAGTTTTATGTATAAATCCTGAAATCACAAAACAAAGCAATCAGTATATTTATCCATATTAATTTATTTTCTTTCTTTTTACCCAAAGGTGTATTCTCCATAGTATTCTCCATACATTACATTAATGTAAGCATTACATTACATTAATGTAATGCTTACATTAATAAAAATATTAGAGGCTTTATATTCTTTTAGATTTTAAAATTTAGTTCACATGTTTGGAACTAATACTTTTAGAAACTTCTGATTAGTTTCTTGCAACTTACGGGGATTGATATCTTGAGGCAAACAAAGTAGCATGGTGTCTTAAACATTTCTCCATTGAGAAGTGATATTTTAAAAACCCGTTATCCTCTCCACTGACCTGAGAAAACTGTTTACAGCACTGCATTCAAGAGTGAGGGTGGATTAATAGATTCAATATTTTTTCTTTTTGGAATACAGTTTAACTCCTATTTTCCAGACATTGGATCTGTTTAAGATCATTGGTGACTTTAGATTTTTACTTGACAATCTAATTGTTTGAAAATGTACCTTAATTCATAGTAAATATCTAATTTAAGGTACATTCAAAACACAATATGGGGAAAAGTAGACCCATTAATAATTGTATTAAATCACTCTGTTACAAGAATGTAGAGACAGTTTAAAAAATTTTGTAAAATTTCTGAGTTTATCCTTTTTCTTTAAATGATACGTGTAATTGGATTAATTACTTATAATAGAAATCTAGGAGCAAATGCTAGCATATGTTTAGAAGACTATAAAATGCCCTTATACATAAAATATATGAAGTACAGATCACTAAAATATCACCTTCATTACTAATGTTTTGGGATAACCAATGTTAATATTTTCTTTCATAGATCAAAAATGTTTCTAAATAATCATATTTTTAATGAGCAAGGGATAGTATGCTTTATTCTGTTTTGTAACATGTTTTTCCCTTAAAAAATAATTGACATAGAATGTACAATACCAAGAGTAATCCCTAATGTAAACTATGAACTTGGTGTGATAATGATGTGTCAGTGTAGGTTCACCTATTATAGCAAATGCACCACTCAGGATGTAGATAGTGGCAGAGGCCATGCATGTGTGGAGACAGAGAGTATATGGTAACTGTACACTTTTAACTCAGTTTTTCTGTGAACATAAAACCGCTCTCAAAAGTAAAGTCTATTTATATAAACATATACATATATATACACACACATATAGAGAGAGAGGAAATGAAAGATCATCCTGTGTTCAATAAACACTTGAATAATTATTATAATATTTAACAACAGTTTAGTTTAGTTAAACAAATGCATTTTATTTGTGTACATATGTGCGTCACTGCAATGAACATACCTATATCTAAGATAAATTCGCTGTTGAGTCAGGGAACTGCACATTACAAATACTTTGAATTATATGGCTTCCTTCCTTCTACAGTGTTTAGTCTTAGTTAATTTTTGTCTTAATTTAAGACTTATGATATATCATGCTTATTTTAATTTGCACTGTTATGATTATTTGTGAGATTGAACACATTTTTATGCATCTCATCCATTCATTTATCCATTCTTTCAACTAAAATTTCTAGGTCCTATATACCCAGCCACAAACAAAAGCAGCATAAACCCCTGTCTTTATGGAACTTAACACTATACAAAGAGAGAAACAGTGTTTAAAAAAAAGAATAAGCGAAATATATTATGCTAGTTATTGATAAGTACAAAAGAGAAAAATGCAGCATGGAAGGGAAATACTCAGATGTGTAGGGTTGTTGAAATTTAACATAGATGGTTAGAGAAGACTCACAGATGTTATGACATTCGAACAGAGATTTAAGGGGTCTGGTGGCTTGATCCAGTACAATAATAACAGAAGTGGTGAGAAGTGTTCATATTTTGGTGTGTTTAAAGGTAGGCTGATGAGATTTGTTGACAAGTGCATAAGGATATGAGGAATGAAAGAAAGAGAGAATCAAGGATAACTACATTCTTTGGTCTAAGCAACTGAAAGGTTAGAATCACCATTTTTAATAAGGAAGAAAGTGGTAAAAGCAAGTATGGGAAGAAAATTTTGCATTTAGGCATATTACATGCTAATGCCTATTAGAGATGAAATGGAAATATCATCAAGTCATTTAAATATGTGAGTCTGAAAATCAGTGGGAGGTAGTCTAGACTGAAGATACACAGTTGGAGATCTTTAGTATATCAATGACAATGAAAACCATCAGCCTGTATAAAAACATAGAGAGAATGAAAATGATAAAAGAGAGAGGTGGGGCAAGGACTGAATCCTAGGATGCCACCACCATTTAGTGGTTGGAGAGATATTGAAGGTGACTGAGAATAAAGTGAAATAAAGCAAAGTGAAATTGCACAGACAAGAAAGTCTGACATGGAAGAAAAATGAAGATGCTGTTTTATAAATGAGGGAATGATCAACTGGATCAAATTCCACCAGTAGGTCAAGTAAAATAAAATTTGACATAAAGTAAAACACTAGGCATAGTGATATAGTGGCTGATAGGCAGTTTCATTGGAGCAATGAGACTAGACTAGGTCAAAGAAATCAAGATAGAAGAGAATCTAGAAAATAGCGAGTATAGATAACTCTTTCCAAAAGATTTTCCATAGAAGAAACCAGAATAATGGAGCAGTATCTAAACTGAAAGATTATGAGGTTTAATAAAAAACGATAGTTTTAAGATGGGAGAGAATATAGTATATTTGTATGGTGATGGGCGTAATCTGTTGGAGGCGGGGATTTGATGATGTAGCAGATTGAGAGGAGAATTAATGGAGCTATTGGGCAAGAGAAAGGTGGTAAATTGCACTATCTAGAGAGTATATATTCTTCCTTTCACCCAGTAATTTCAAGTGTGTGTGTGTGTGTGTGTGTGTGTGTGTGTGAATAACAGCAACAACAAAAAGAAACCTAGAAACAACCTGAATTTCCATTCAACAAACGAATGGATGAATAAATTGTGGTGCATTCATAAAATGGAACACATAAAGAAATGAAAAATGGCAAATTGCAGCTACATACATCATTATGGGTGAATTTCAAACTCACAGGTTTGAGTGAAAATATATGTCATTGAAATATACACAAAATACAATTTTATTTATAGCACTGTAAAAACAAACAAGCAAAGCTAAATCATAGATGGTTTATTGATACATATATAGGTGCTAAAGCAGTAAAAACAAAAAAAAGTGGGAGTTAAAAATTCAGAATGATAGTCTGGCAGGAAGGCAGATATAACCAGAGAAGGACCCATGAGCAGCCCTGAAGACTGATTATTTTGTGTTTATCTTGGTTGAGACATAGAAATGTCAATTTTATTATTTTTCTTCATATTGGACCTATGCCACTTATAATCTTTTCTATTTCTTAAATTTTTGATATAAATATATTTCTAGTACATTAAGAACTTTTTTCTCCTTTACATCAAGACTCCCATGAACTACGTGATTTTGATATATTTTGACATCTGGCAAGTTGGTCATAGTTTTTTCCACCTTTAACTTTAACTCAGGAAATTCCCTTTCCCTTTATTCCATTATCTCATCCTTTTTTATCCTACTTTATTGTTGCATCTCTAATTTCTTTGAAAGCATAAAGTGGATGATATCCACTTTTTTCCAAAGTAATTTTTTAAACATACACTCTTTCCAAAACTCTTTGTATACTAAGTTTTACCCGTTTACTTTGCAGGTTATTTTTGATATACCATGTTTTGTGTTGATTTGTTATTTTGTTATCTTCATTTATCCTGGAATGTTGTTATTGTCTTTATTTAACCTGGTCTAGAGTCACACTAAGTTATTGTTAATGAATTTCTATTATTTCCATTATTCACTGATTAGAATTTCCCTCTATTCTCCTCTTAAAGTTCTGAAGAAAATTATAAATTTACAATTAAATTCTTATTGTGAAAAAGAATATAAACCATACACATAAGGCAAAATTCTTCCTGAGCCATCTATTTCTCCAATAGTTGCCCTCCCCCCAAGTCCTATGAATATTTTCTCTTAAAATTAATCTATTAATTTACAGAACATTTAATCAGTTTAAGCAAGAAGTTTTTCAAAATTGATGACTAAATTCTAAAAACTGGTATAAAAATATGGATTTTTTATATTTATATATGGCTACTTTATCAAAGTATCTCGCTCTTTTTGATTCTCTATTTCTAGGTATATAATCTTATTCTCTATTAATAATGATAATTTTTCTCTGTGTATTAACACTTTTATATTTGTTTCATGCCTCAAGTCTTTGTTAATGAGAACGCAGGTAGACGCCATCCTTGTTCAATCTCCTGTTTTAGTAATTTGTCATTAAATAATGTTGTTGGTAATTGGCTTAAGATGATTTAGTCATTTTTATAATACAATGATGATGATGATGACGATGATGACAACAGATAACATTTATAGAGAAGTCCTAACAATATGTCATATGCCAATATAAGTATTTTACATGCATTATCTCACTTCATTTTTCTAACCTGCCAATGGCATAATGCAGAAACTAAGAATTTTGAGGATTGACCAGGATTACTTAGTGGTGAGGTGGAACTTAAACTTGGTCTGTATGAATACAAATAGTTCACATTCTTACTTAAATATTTACTATGCTATTTATCTAATAATATTTTTAAAAGGTCCAAAACTGGGCTTCCCTGGTGGCGCAGTGGTTGAGAGTCCGCCTGCCGATGCAGGGGACACGGGTTTGTGCCCCGGTCCGGGAGGATCTCACATGCCGCGGAGCGGCTGGGCCCGTGAGCCATGGCCGCTGAGCCTGCGCATCCGGAGCCTGTGCTCCGCAATGGGAGAGGCCGCAACAGTGAGAGTCCTGCGTACCGCAAAAAAAAAAAAAAAAGGTCCAAAACTTATTATTAGGGTAGTGAGTCAAATATCAAAGCAGGTAGATTTAAGTACACTAAAATGTTAACAATTCAAATAGCATGTAATAAAGGGTAAATAGATTATTTTTAAAAACAAGAGCAAGATTAGTTGAACTTTCTTTCCCTTCTTCACTATTTCTTTTCTTTTTTCCCTGTGTTTCTCTGTCTCACTTAAATTACACTTCCACAAAACAGGGTTATAAACCTTTGAGGTAGATGAAGTCCATAACCTTTGAGCTGAATTCATTGCCTTGCCTGTGGGCCGTTGTACATTTGACCACCACCTGTATTTTGATTACACTACGAGGTCACTTAAAGTCCTGCCCTTGTTTTATTTTGTATGAGAGTTGTTTTAGGGTTCTACTTTTGCAAATATTCAAGCCTTAATCTTCCCCTTCCTCCTACTAATTTAACACTTTTTTTCCCATGGGACCCAAACTGCATTTATTTATATCCCACAATATTTCCTGGCTAGAAAACAAGGCAAAGAGTAAAACCCAACCACCTTTCCCAGAATCTAGCATGTGATTAAAAGTTGGGCTTTGTATAATTTCTCTAATACACATTCCTGTTCGTGCCTGGTTTGCTTAAGTTTTAAACCAGTTTTTCCTGAAAATTTTCAGGTGGGAGACAACATAGTATCATCTATAATAGAGCAGTAGACCCAAGCAAGGTGGCCTAAAACCCCAGGAAACCCAAGCATTTCCTTGGGTTTTAGGACAAAAAGACCGGAAAAGCCAGTTTACTTCCAAAAACAAAAATTAAACGAAACCAGGAAATAGAGCTAGTGGTGGAGGAGGTGAGATGAGGGACCATGAATTTAGGAGTCTGACAGAACTGAAGTGCAAGCACAGCTACACTCATAACAGTTATGTGACTTTTCTTTGCAAATTACTAGATTCTGAGTCAAGCATCCTCATGTTCAAAATGAGGACAATTCAACCTTGGGAATAGTATTTAGATTAGATATAAATATAAAAAGCTATCAAATATCTGGCACATAGTACATAGCAAGCCATGATTAAGTGCTATCTTTTATAACTGACAAGTCTATGTACTTGAAACAATTCATGAGACCATATAAGAGTATAAGAAAGGCTGAATTGCAGTGTCAGCAATGCCAGAGGCAATGGCCAAGGTCCAGCTGGCTCACAGCTCCATGGGATGCACACTCTCCCTGTGGTACTAGATTGTCTGTGCCTCACCTGCCTTGGCTATTGCTGAAGATCGGTTCTCTAGCTTTCCTACTTATTCTATCTATGGTTCACCTGAAACCCTTCCAAAAAAATCTGTTTCTGCTTAATTTGTTTCTGTTATTTGTAGCTGCAAACCATGACTAGTACTGTATAGAAGTTGGAGTGGTTTCTAAGAACAGTCCTTCAGGGACATAGAGAAACCTGGACTTTGTCTCTGGCATATTTGGGGCTAAAGATAATCAAGATTCAACTTAGCATTAAAAGATAGAGATTTGTAATTCCACAGCATACAGCAGAGAACAAGCTATCTAATCTATTTCTATGGTCACCTGAAATAAAGTACCCACTGAAAACAGTCACTGGGGTCTGAGTGGCAACTGCCACAACCAATATGAAGGGCATGAGGAAAATAAAATGATCATTTCCTTCACACTTAATAAGAAGGAGCATGGCAAGATCAGATTTCTAAGTTCTCAGCTCAAGGTAAAGATTGAAATTCAAGCTCCTCCTAGACCCAAGGAGTCTCCATAAAAGAAGCTAACATTTTCTCCACGAGGTTGTCAGATTACAAAAGGAAATACTTTCCCAGCCTCATTCGGTCTCTTACGTGAAATTTCAGACATTTGTGGAGAAGGAGCTGAACACTGATAATTGAAAAGGGGATACAGAGGAGATTAAGGAGACTCAGAGTATTCTGAAACCCAAATCAGTTTATCTCCCCTGTCTGAAAGATTGTTCTGCTGGCTTGAAGATTCTGTGGCAACCTTGGCTGATGAAGTTTCTTTGAAAAGAGCAGCTGTGTCTCCTAATGCCTCCCACTTTTCATCTTTTTTGTCTCTAGCTGATAACTCCACATTTTACCAGGAGACACATTAAAACAAACAAACAAACAAAAACATAGAAGAAGTCCTGCAACCCTAAAATAACTATGGTATTTTAGTAACTTGATGAAATTCCATGAGATATAATTGAGGATGAATTCTGAGGGTGCTTGGTCAATGTAAGACAAACACTTTTTTCAATGTTTTGTTCTGTTTTCCATTTCAACTGGATTAGAACTAAAACTCCAGTGGTATGGTAATAAAAGACCATAGTTATCAGGGCCATGGCAGCAACACCAACACCAGCAACAACAATCATTGCTATTCTAAATCCTGTGCTCCTGTAGTACTCTCTTCTCTCTGCCTTGTTCTTGTGGCTCCTTCCTGAACCCAGCCTTCCTGTTAATTCTGTGATGCACCTAATTAGACTTCTGAGATGTTTCTTTTGGTATAAGTTAACCAGTGTTTGTATCTGACTAGTACAGTAGATATCAATAATATTAAGCTCTATTAATAATTCTCAGAATGCTGTCCCATAAATGTATTGTGTTATTATGAATAATAATGAGTAAAAATTTTAATATGGCAATCAAGATGCATTTTGAATTTGCTACTATGTAATTGAACTCTAGTAAATAGATTATAGAGTAGATCTTACATAAACATTCAACAAAGAAAAAATAAATTATTCTATTGCCATTATTAATCTCTCACCTCACTTCAGTTATTATGGGATTAAATCCAGTATTTTTTTGCACAGTTAAATTTTTGATTATAATTTTTTCATAATAATAGGCAAGGTTGTTCAGAATCAGTGCTCTATAATATCAATAAAAGACATTAACACTAGAGAAAATATTTTAAGTTCCATATGGTACCCTAAGAAATATGGTTAGTAATTTGCTCGATACTTAATTTCCTAGTTATCTATTAAAGCATCCTCCAAATACCTAAAGTTATCAGAATCATAATTTCAATCTGAAATCATCAGTCACAAATGTCAATATAAGGACCTTTAGGTGTTCTGAGACCATTTTCCAACATGTGGGTGTGTGTGAGAAGGGGTTTTGCCCACAACACTGCCAACAAGCAAGGCTCCAGATATCAGCTGAGTGTCCTACAATTCAACTCAATTCTGACACTGTCTAACCGGAGATACCATTAGATCCAACAGGTCAAGGGTTTAGCCTCACAAGACTGCCCCTGATCCCCTTTAAGCACCAATCACAATCCCAGGTCATCACAGGTGCTTCTGACCAACAGGCTATATAGAATGTAGGTTGCAACAACTGCTTCCCATTCAGGATGCCAGGTTGTTACCTGTACTTATGAACTCAGGAAACCCATTTACTCACTAAATTACTGGTTTATTTTGAAAAGATATAACTCAGGATCAACCAGATGGAAGAAATGTATAGGACAAGATATGGAGAAAAGTCAGTTTCCATGCTCTCTCCAGGCACCATTTTCTCTGCATCTCCAACCCAGAAACTCTTCAAACCCTGTCCTTTTGGGGTTTTATGGAGTCTTTTTTACATAGGCATGATTGATTAAATTTTTGGCCACTGGATTGATTCAACCTCCATGTCCTCTCCCCTCTTCCCTTCTCAGAGGTTGATGTGGGACTGAAAGTTCCAGCCAACCAATCACATGGTTATTTCTCCTGGCAGTCAGCCCCTATCCGGAGATGGGGTACAAAAGTCACCTCATTAACATAAAAACGATACCTTCATATCTCTCATCACTGAGGAAATTTGAAGGGTTTTAAGAGCTCTGTGCCAGAAACAGGGATGAAGACCAAATATATAATTTTTTGTTATAAAATACAATATTACAAGGAAATAAATCTTCCAACTTTGACACAAATTAAAAGTGTTTATTTGATTACACTATATTAATAAGTTTGACGTCACTTGTTTTATACTTGTTAACTGGTAGAGTAACACATATTAAAATACATTTAAGTAGTAAATTTTTGTACATGTTATTAATAACCCTAATAATATTTTCAAAACAAAAATTCCTATACCATAAATATTATTTTTAACATTTTGTTTCAAATTCTTAAAATCTATCTTATGTAATATTACCTATCTTACTTATTATATTGCACTGTAATTTTTTTCCTTACATTTATCACTATCTAAAATTATAATATTTCTTTAACTTGTTTAATTTCTGGTTTTAGTCTAGAAACAATTTCCATCAAGTAAAGACTTTGCTGGTCATTCTTACTATCAACCCATCACCTAGAGAAATACTCAGAACAAAATAAGATAAACACTTGCTGAATTTTTAGTTCCTTTGGTACAAAAGAAAGATATACTACAATTCTGAACTTAGTAACTCTATGACTTTTGATAAATACTTTCATTTCCGAGCCTCCATTTGCTCACAGGCAAACTAAAGATAATGATATTTCCTCTGAAGATATCACAAGTATAAAATTAGATAAAGTATAAAAAAAGACTGACTTATAGAAGGTGCTCAACATTTGCTAATTATCTTCTTTTTTTAAACTATTGCATATATTAACTTCATCATATTAGTTATTGCACCTGTTAGCACTAATCATTATTATATAATCATGACTATAATTATCTATTCTAGATAATAGAATTAACACTTTAAAATGAATTAGGCTAATGGGCTAATTTTTTCATATTGTTGTATTCTATATATTTCAATTAATTGACCTCTAGTTAACTGATTCACTGGATTAACTGACACATCATCCCGCCCTATACCTATATAAAAGTATAGCAATTGATAACCAGGGTAAACTAAAAGCTCATGGTTAACACTTCCATATAATTTTGCATTTTTTTCTTCTGACAATTAAATTTGCATGCTTACCAAGAGTCATTAGTTTTTCTTTATATATCTATATGCAAATTGCCTTGTTATTACATTACATAATAATTAAATACTAAATAAACCATAGAAGTTAAATTAGTGAAATATAGCTTTAAAAAAAGACTGTTCCAGTTAAATTTAAATGAATAACTTTGAAAGTTCTAATAAAAGTAGTTGCTAAAAAATTATGCTGCCAAATTTGGTGTGGGTAAGACAACTGAAAAGTATTAGGGAAAAAAAATCACAAGATTTGTAAAGGATTATATCTTTAATTTGCTTATCAAATTTTCTTAATTCTCTCCATTTTGAAGAAAAAAATATTTGAAATTTTACACAATGTATTATGCTTGTGGTTTATGCAAAAAAAGAGATCATAAAGCTTTTTTGATCTGCACTCAAAAGAGGCTCTGGACTTACAAAAATTGTCATTTATATGTTTTTATTTTAAACTAAACATTTAATTTATGCATATATTGCATTTTTATGAGTCCCCATGCAACCAACTTTTTCAAATACACAACAAACTTTCAGTCTTGATTATGTGTGATAAGAGAGTTTCTCCCAAACTCTCAATGTAGTAATTGGGCAATAATACGTAAGACCTCCCAGCCTCAATTAGAGGACATGTTGATCCATGTTATTGCATAGATTAAATTTTGACCAAATTGGATATAATGTGGTGAAAAGAACATAAACTTTAAACCACTATAGACTTGACTCTGACCCTTAAAGCTTTTAAGTAGACATGATTCTGAACTTTCTGAGCTTCACGTTTCTTCAGCTATTAAGATGCTGGTTACTACAATCTTAAAAAGTTCTTAGGAAACGTAAAAGACATAGTTTGTGAAATTAACAGTGGCACCCATATGATAACAAGTCCTGAGTAAATTCTGTTTCATTCATATTGGCCTGTATGTTTAGTTTTTGAAGTTATTCAACTGAATATGTCTTTTATAGTTTTCTCCATTGCCATATTCTTAAGTGATAATTTACAGCTTCATGTTTCTTTTTAATGTAAAATATGGAGTTTCAAGCCAAAAATGGAATAATGTACATGACCAGAAATGTTGTTTTCCTTTTTCCTCTTTTAGAGAATATATACAATTACATATGCTACATTAAATGTCAAATGACAATGTTCCATATTTGTTTACAGGAAATATTTTTAAACTATCACTCTGAACAAACCTCTCAAAAAGTGCTTACATATTTTGAAGTAAAATAGAAACTTACTTTCACTTCATTTATGGCATCTTGACAATTCATTAGTTCAGATTCCAGCAAACATATTTTTTGTCTATCTAATACTGTGTTCTTTAGCAACACTGTTAGAAAGAAAGAATCTGTGATTTTTCTCTATTTTGCTGGTGATTATAAGCAGGAGGTAGTCACAGCTCAACTACTTGTTGTCGGTGTGTGCTTGGCTTGGGGACGTGGTTTATTTGGAAGAGAAAAACAGAACTATTATCTATGGAGTAAGAAAATGCCACTGAGTGCAAATCTAAACGTTTTTTTATTTAAGCCAAGTAAATAGATTTGGGGATGTATCCAGTGAACTTCTATTAAACAATCTAACCCACGAAACTCAATGGCACTTCCAAAATGATGCATAAAAGTAGTAAAAATAAAATATAGAAAATAAGAATAGAAAATGTCAAGTGAATGCACCTCTGACAAATGTGCTCAAAGATATAGACACAGGTTTTCCGAAGTTTTCACAGCATAATATCCTCTAATCAAGTTTACAATGGAATTATACTTATGGAAGCAATAAAGTTGAGTAGTTTTATGCTTTCATAAACAAACCATGCCTCTCTCAAATGGAATGTCCTTTATCCACTATGACATTTTATACCACTGCCTGGTGGAACACACATTCTCACAAAATTATGCTATCATCTTTTCTAGTAATATTTTTGCAATTATAATAATAAAATCAGTCCTAGTTTCTTGTTATTAGATTAGGTGACAAGAAAATATTGGAAAATTTATAAATGAGAAACAGTGCTTTTTTTCTAGAGGTTAAAGAAAAATCTTTGACAGACATTTTGGATAGTCTGATTTAACCCTCATACCATCTCTAAGAAGGAAAATAGTAAACACCTCAGTATTTACATCATGAATTAAAGTGAGAGGTATCATTTAAAATATTCTTCTTCTGAACTTAATTCAACATTGGAAATATCTCATACTATGTTCATCTTCATATTTTTACTTGCACTGTTTTGTATCTTATCACTTTTACTTTTTTTTTCAAGACGGGAATAGTCAAAAGATTGTATGTCTATTTAACTACGCTCCCTCTTCCAAATATCTAATATTGCACAGTTATATACTGTCAAAGAGACTCAATATTGGCAATGATGAAAACTGTTCAACAAAATAAAACCATATTTATTGTTACAGCCCAGTAGTCACTGTCATGATGGAATATAAGTGCCACCCGTGTATATAAGAGTACGTAGGAGAGCACTCAAATGAAAATACCTCCTGATCAAGAAAGGTAGCTCTTCAAACACCCCATGCTTATGGACAATGCTCTGTTAGGGATTACAGACAATCTCTGAATGTTTTTCCCCCAGACATATAATGGTCCCTGAAGACGCCCTGTTATTTTCCTGTGTGTCTCTCAGAAACAGGAAAGATGTGTCAAAGCCAATACATAGAGTGCCAGTGTAAAATGGTACCTTATACTTTCACAGAGGTTAGCAAAGAAATGAGGATTGAGAGGAATGGGGATGATATTTATCATTTTATAGCGCTATGGAATGTGTTTTTACACTCTGAAGTGCCAAAAGGAAAAAAAAAATTCAGGTAGAATAAGAAACAAAAGCAAGTATAAAAGCATCACACGTGGCTATTGCAAATGTTACTTAGCAAAATATTTTATTTTTCTTGATAAAAAGACAATGAGAATCTGTGTGAGAACATGCCACAGAACTGCAAAACAACGATAATTTTCGACCATGTATATATGCAAGATTGACTTCTGAGAGTTTTATATAAGTTAAATAAATAGAGAAAAATGGTCATGACCCCCTAGCAGGTCACTCTGCCTATTGTTTCTGTCTGATCTCCAACTGAGACAGTTGGTTATAAGATTGTGAAGCTTCTCTCTAGAAATCTTTCTCAGCTGGACACCCTCTACCTTAACAGTAGCTGAGTGTTTCAGTGTCTCATCACTGGAACTGAACCTTATGGCCCCTGCATGTTCATTGACTTGTCATTACTGAGAACCAAGGTATCAACAGTGAGAAACAGGACTTAATCTCCCGTGATAATACTGAAACCTATGGCCTTTGTCATTCATGACCTGCAAGGTCTGGAGGCCAAGAAGTTCAAGGGCAAGTTCTTAGTCAAGACCATTGACTTCATTCATCAGTAAGACAAGCTTTTCTCCAGGACTCCCTCTTTTGTTCATCAAGAATGGATGGGCTGGACTCCCTGGTGGCACAGTGGTTAAGAATCTGCCTGCCAATGCAGAGGACACGGGTTCGAGCCCTGGTCCAGGAAGATCCCACGTGCCATGGAGCAACAAAGCCCATGCACCGCAACTACTGAGCCTGTGCTCTAGAGCCCATGAGCCACAATTACTAGAGCCCATGAGCCACAATTACACAACTACTGAGCCTGTGTGCCACAACTACTGAGCCCACGTGCCACAACTACTGAAGCCCACGCACCTAGAGCCCGTGCTCTGCAACAAGAGAAGCCAACGCAATGAGAAGCCCTCACACCGCAATGAAGAGTAGCCCCCGTTTGCCACAATTGGAGAAATCCTGCATGCAGCAACAAAGACCCAATGCAGCCAAAAAATAAATAAATTTAAAGAAAAAAAGAAAACAGAATGGATGGGCTGATTGGAGGAATTCATATTCAACAGCTCAATTTGTTCTGATACTGTTTGAATCTATTTTTCTACAAAAAACACACCATTTGGTGTTAAAATACCTGTGTTTACTTATTAAGTCTAGGACTTACTGCTTGTGTAACCTTGGGATCTCAAGGGCAATTAATGCTCCTAAAAGGAGGAGGTTGTTTTAGTGATATCTAATTCAGACCCTGGATTCTTGGTGAGAATTTATACTGGGCACTGAGGTCAAGGGAATATGGGGAAAACACTCCCCTGTTGGTTATGATCCCCATTTTGTCTCAAGACTATGGTTTTTTTCAAACTTCTAACCCTAAAGCTGTGGGAGGTTGGGGGAGAGGGGAGGTAGTTACTATGTCCCTGAAGTATCTCTGCCACTATTCTATATTTGCCTTACATTTTTCAGTCTATGTCTTGGGAAAACTTCCCTGGTAAAGAAGACCAACAATCTGAAGAAGTAGTGCATAGGTATGTTGGTGGAAACTTGACAGGGGAGAGGTGACTATACCCTTATCTCGGCATGGCCATTATTAATAATGTCCTTGTGTTTATTTGGACACACCTTTGCTTCAAGTCATGGATTTGAAAGAAACCTCAGTCAAATGCATCGGCATCAGTTTCCATGTGGATTCCCAAGGACTTGTCCATATCCAAAGGAGCAGAAAGGAGCAGTTACCGAGTAATCACCTTAACAAGGAAGGTGTGATGCATATATGAAAAGAAATAGTTTTATTGGTGCATAGTTTACGTATCATAAAATTCACCTGTTTCATGTGAACGATTCAATGATTTTTAAAGTAAATTTACCAAGCTGTGCATCACCATAAATCAGTTCTAGAACATTTTTATCACCCAATATGGTCCCTCATAGACATTTAGTGTTAACTCCAATCCTGCCTCCCTCCCAAGGCCACCACTAATCTATTTAGTATCTCTATGGATTTTAGAGGTTAGATTTGATACCATGCTTAAATATTTGAAAATTAGAGATTGTTAAAGAGAGTAAAGGGGGAGAATAATGTATTTGAGATGCTTGTTTCAGAAGGTTCTGGTAGCCTGGGATGAGAGATTAAAAGATGAGAGACTGGACATTAGGAGACTGGTTATGAGAGTGTTGTAATAATCCAGGTGTGGATGATGAGGCAAAGAACTCATGGTCTGGGCTTGGCAGGGCTCGGTTCATGCACATTCAGAACAAGCAGCTTTCTCTGTGATGTGAATTGTCTCCAACAGCCTGGACTTGGAGAGGGATTCCCAGTGAAGAGCAAGATCATCAGGAAACCTTTATCCCATTTGACTCGTGGTCTAATGGAACAGGTTATAGGTGGAAAAAGAGAGATTTTGTTTATGTGTATTTTTTAGGAACTCTATGCATAAGAGCATAAGAGAAGAAAGTGAAAGAGAAGTTATGCAGTTGTGATTTATAAATGGTTGCACGCAGCAGATAAAAGTCTAGCGCTGGTGAAGAGTGCACCTAAGTGTGGGGCTACCTGGAGGAGGAGAGAATTCAGATAAAGTCGATCATCCTAAATATCTCAGGGAGCAAAATAAGTTGACCCAGTGTGAATATTACCTTTTCTTCTGAATTGAGGTTGCTAAAAATCATACCCATCCACAACTATTTCTGCCACAGACCTGTCCAGGAATTGAGATTTACTCATTTCCTTGTATTAGAGCCTACTTCCTCAAATATCTCTGTTAAAGTGTTAATATGTTACTGAGACAAGGCATAGTATTAATCCATTATCACCTATTGGCCAGTAGCAAATTAGTCAGATGTCAACAAGAAAAGGAGACACCTATGAGAAAATGAGAAACAGGCCAAACAAGTTTGGATGGGATGATCCTGAGCATCAACACTACCAAGAATCCTGAACTGAGCCCAGCGGGGACTCCAAAAAGAGACTTTCTCAGTCATGACATGTACAAGTGTGCTACATATTGGCATTCCTATTGTGTGTGCCATTTCTTTCAAAGATAAGCTTATACTTCTATATACTCTAAATGAACTCCAGAAGTGAAACTATTGTGGACAAAAAAATGCAGCCTGCCATTTCGGTAAACAACAAACGTTGCCTGCAATCAAGCCATCAGCCACTGTACCACCTCCTGACAGCATGCCTTGAGAAGAATTCAGGATGGAGAGAAACAGGATTTTCACTCTAGATAGTTAAGATGCATATCAAAGGAATAATTTCAGTGAGCCCAGACTCTTGCAACTTCCCAAGCATAGAAAAGCCCATCTTCTGATGCTTGACTACATGGTTTTTTTCAGCAAAAACTGCTATGTATCCTGGATTCTCCCTTACCTCTTTGGAACAGTTCCTCAGAGGTATCCCAGGCTATAGTCCTCTGTATTGTCCTTGAATAAAACATAATTCTCAACTTTTAGGTTGTACATTTTTTTCAGGCAACACTATCCTTCTACATTTATTTTTTGTATTTGTCCTGGTGATTTCTTATTGTTTTCCCATGATTTTCCTCTCCAAAACAGTCTATTGATTTACAGACATTTATTCAAATTTATTGTGTGGAAAGGCCATGTGAAGCCCACAAAGAAATGTTAAATGATAATGAGCAGGAAACATAGAAGGAAAGCAACAGTCATTCTCATCCTTACTAAAAAAGCCTGATTTTATTCATGGTGCAAATGGATCCAACTAAAAATGTGTTATTTCCCAGCTCTCCCCCTAGTGTCCACATAACATAAATTTTGTCCCAATGTATATTATTAGGAGTAACTTATTATTTAAGAAAAAAATTCTAGGACTTCCCTGGTGGTTCAGTGGTTAAGAATCCGTCTGCCAATGCAGGGGACACAGGTACGGCCCTGGTCTGGGAAGATCCCACATGCCATGGATCAAATAAGCCCATGCACCACAACTACTGAGCCTGCTCTCTAGAGCCTGCGAGCCACAACTACTGAAGCCCATGCACCTAAAGCCTGTGCTCCTCAACAAGAGAAGCCACCACAATGAGAAGCCCGTGCTCACCGCAACTAGAGAAAGCCCGCGTGCAGCAACAAAGACCCAAAGACCCAATGCAGCCAAAAATAAATAAATGAATAAATAAAATAAATTCATTAAGAAATAATCTTATTAAATAAATAAATAAATAAATAATTCTCAACAGAACTAACCCAGCCAGCACATGCCCTTTTACCGTCTGCCATTCTGATTCTTCTTGCCTAGAATATGGCTGTGATGCTGTAAGTGGAGCAGCTATCTTGTAACCTTGAGGTATTATGTATAAGCTAACAAAGATTAATTGAAAAAATAGGAATAAGGTCACTAATGGCATTGTGGTTAACTTTTCTAGTCTCATTATGTGAGGCAAATAAAACTTCATAGTAGAAAGCAATTACTAATTGATACAGGATACTCATGCCAATATCTATGTAAGAAGTAATGAGAACAAGATATTCTAAGGTTAAAGCTAGACATTCACATTCTTAAGAACTGCCAGCCTTATTGGGTGTGTAAGAGATAAATAATTAAACTTGTACGAGTTAAATTCTGTAATAGTTACGCAGCCATTGTGTTACAGGTCACTGACTTGATTTCAGTGCATGTTTCTCAAAGGAGGTAATACTTGAACAATGACTTGAAGATTGAAAAGAAATTTTCCAAGCAGTCTTAGAGATATGAAAGGGATCACTGGGAAAGGGAAACCAGGCAGAGAGATCAGTCTGTGCAAAGGTACAAAGGCTGATAAAAAGGATGGAGAGAGGTGGATGCAAGTATTTCAGGGCACCTGGAATCTTGTGTGCATATCACAGAATGGCAGGAGGATGGGCTGAGTTTAAGGGCAAGGGCCAGATGTTGAAGGATAGCATAGGGCATGCTAAGGAGTTTGTGCTCCATCCCATGGACAGGGTTTACAGCCTGGCATCCAACAGTAAATTCCGTTTTAAGTTTGAATGTGTTTAAGTAGAATGTACTCTATATCTTTGCCACAGGCTCCACAAACTCCCTTTTAGTGATAGTTTCCACCTCACATATTTACATTAGATATCTGGCCCCTGAAAATATTTGTTTGTGACCTCTTAGAGGAAAATTAAGCCCAGTGCTAAAGTGTCTGAAGAAGATAGGAAAACTTGAATGTGCTGAGCAGATTACAGTGAAGTGTACAGGTGTGCAGGAATAAGTGGAAGGCAGAGTCTTCAAATGAGCAAGGCTTGATTTCATAGACAGGGGAAAAAATACATAAGTGCCAGGAGAAGATGAAAGAAGTTAAAAATATCTAATAACCTCCAGCAAAGACAACAGAGGAAAAGAAATGGTCCCATTCAATAGTGTGGAAAGGAGAGTAGCCATGGGAAAGAGTTATTTTCAATAAGTACTTAATAAATTGAATTTCACAGGTAAGACTTTCATATTTAAGAGCTACAACTCTCTAATTTCTTAAAAATCTTTAAAATATTGGTCTGCCCATCAAAATGCCAAATTCTTGATTTGTAATTCAATCAACAATAAACATTTAGTAAGTATTTACCAAGTACAGACATAAATTTCTAAACTTTTTGGGAGATATAATATTATATTTTTGCCTAATAGACTTTAGAAATAAGGAATAATAGAATAATAATAATAATAGAAATAAGGTGGATAGAAAGAGGAAAATTAAGTATGAAAGAATAACAGAAAAATGGTCAGTTTACAAGGTAAAATTAATAAATTATCAAGTTATGCTAACATGTATTATTTAACCCAAATAGTTTTAGCATTTTCAATAATGAATATAATGTATAAAATGCACAAATATAAAGATGTAATATACCCTGTGAGCACTTTTACCAGGGTGCTAATGACCTGCTTGTGTTAGCACCTTGGGCTTTGCCTCCAGCCTTAAAATACAGTCAACTATTACCTGCTCAAATCTATACCAGCATGTTTTAACTAGACTAACTATACTCTAAGGAGAGGAAAATATCATACTGTTTCATTTTCATTCACAGCTTCTAAAATCACAGCTATTATTCATAATGCAGTTGTAGTTTTGAGTATGCTATAATGTACCTGTATGTGAAAATCATGTACTTGTGACAGTATTTAACTTTCTTGACTTATAAAATTAAAAATATCTGAGTCTGAAGTAGATTTAAAATATCTTCTTATATATACTTAAATAGCATATTATCAAGTTCTTCCATTTACTCCATATATAGTTATATTTTAGATTATAGCTTTTTGAAATGATATTAAACACCAGTGGCATATAGGCCAAACGTAACTGAAATTTTAAAGCCACTGCCAAACTAAAATGGAGACATACAACATACAGAGCAAATTTCATTCATTCAAGTAACAATTGTCAACTTTTTCATTATTTGGACTAACTCTTCCTCCTACCTCTTGGTCCATAGCGAAAAAGCAACGTGCATTTTGTTAATTATTCACAAATTTCTTGTGGGGGAGGAGATGATATTTAAAGGTGTAAATGGTCAGTGCTGTCTCTGTATTCCTTTTTCATCCAAACTAACAGTAGATAATGTTTGTATAAGCAACATCTTGTTGAATAGCTGAGAGATTACCATGATTTAAGATTTAGAATTGCTTGAAGTGTTACTAAGATTAGGGTCAATATCATCCACTATCTTGTCAGGAATTTGAATGGCACAATTCATATTAGTGATAATAATAATACTATAATAATAATAATAGCCACATCTATTAACTTAAGCACATAAAATGTGCCAAGTACTGCATTAAATATTTTTCACAAATTATCTCATTTACTCTTCAATGAGTAAACAGATAATCTTAACATAACATTATTATCTCTGTTTTACAGCTAATAATAGCCAGTATTTACTGGCTTCTAATTATATGTTCAATTGGCAACATTCCAATGAAATTGTTACCGTTTTCTAGAGGAGAAAACCTAAATTTAGAGTGAGACAGTGATTTGCCTAAATTCCCATATATAGTGAGGTTGGATCCATGACTCATTTGTAATTTAAGAACTCATGCTCTTCACCACAGTGTTATAGTTATCAAATATATTAGTCACTATAAGTAAGTCTAGAGGCTTTAACTCTAGAATCTCATCAGATTAAATGTTGTATTGTTTATTCATGTTATGGTCTGAAATACAGTGCAGTTGAAGTGTTGTTTATCAGTAATGCAATCTGAGAAATGGAGTTTATTTGTGTGCCCAAGAGGAAAATAAAGTAGATTTGGAATAAATAGGACATTTTCTCTGTCATACTTTAAAATCTTGACTCTTATGTGAAAGAGAGAACTATTGAATTATTTAAAGTATGGAATGATATTAGTAAATTTCTATTTTACAATCATGACTGCAGTGATATTTCAGAATAAAGTCTATTCTGTGGTCTACACAGGGTGAGACCAGAGAAGGGGAAGCTATTTAGGGGGAACCATTTACACGAGAAATGATTAGAGCAGAAGTTAATACAGTGGCTGTAGGAATTAAGAGAAAATGTAGGTAAATCCTCCAAGAGATATTTGGGGCATAGAATCAAAAGGACATCTTGAATACTGGGTGTGAACAGTTAAGGAGAAAAAGGGTCAAGGATATTTCTGAGGTTTTAAGCTTAGCGTACAATGTGTGTGGTAGGTAGTAAGGATTATAATGTAGAAGTGACTTCTCTACATGTATGGAACAGCTTTACATAGGAGTCCTTTGTCATCTAGGCAGATATATTGATTATGCTGCATATGGGCTTGCTTGCATTGCTATAAAACCAAGAAAAATTAAATGAGTTGCAAATTAATCTAGTTTATTTCGTTTAACCATTTACTCAACAAATACATTTGGATTACAAACTTGTATGCTATGCACTGTGCTGGAAATTCGAGGAAACAATGTAAAAGACACAATCTCTGGGTTAAGTCTAGTGGAAGACAGTTGTGATTCAACTTAATCAATGCTAAATAAAAGCAAACATGGGATGTTATGGCAATTCTTAGAACGTGCGTGAAAACCCAGAAGTGTAGCAGAAAGGGTAAAAAAAAATCTTCATAATAGTTTGAAGGAAGGATAAGAATTAGCTAAGCAGAAAAAGAAGATATATTCAGACTATATATACAGAACATGTACATAGGCTCAGAAAGAAAACAGAGAATGCCATGATTAAAGATAGCTGGAAGGTGAGTATGGCCTGAGAACAGAAGAAAGTCTGGCAGGTGATAGGACTTGTGACGTCAAAGTTGCTAGTATATGAAAGATTCTTACATGCCAAAGCCTTTTGAAGATTTCAGCTTGAAAGTTAAAAAGCCACTTAATGATTCTTAGCAGAGAAATGGCATGGTCACATTTACGCATTATGAAAGTCATTCTTACAACAGCATAAGAGTGGATTGGATAAAAACAAGATCAAAGGCATGGGAACCCATCATGGGGCTTTTGGAGAACTCTAGCAGAGAGGTGATAGTGGTCTGAAATAAAGCCACTGCAGTGAGGATTGAGAGGAGGGGGAATTCAAGAATGTTAAAGTGAAAAAATGGATAGATTTTATCCCCAGTGAGATTAAAGGCTAAATAAGATGGAAGAATGAGGATAATTCTCAGCTTTCTGATTTAAGTAATTAGGTATCTGATAGTGCTATTCAAAAAGATAGGGGAAAATGAAAAGATGAGCACAGGTCTGGTGAAGCAGGAAGAAAGTAAACTTACTTTTGAACATACAAGTATCTCTAAAGCATTCAAGCAAAGATATCCAGGAAGAAGCTGGATATATATATTTTTAACATCAACATCTTTATTGGAGTATAACTGCTTTACATTGTTGTGTTAGTTTCTGCTGTATAACAAAGTGAATCAGCTATATGTATACTTTTATCCCCATATCCCCTCCCACTTGCATCTCCCTCCCACCCTCCCTGTCCCACCCCTCTAGGTGATCACAAAGCACGGAGCTGATCTCCTCCTGCGATACAGCTGCTTCCCACTAGTCATCTATTTTACATTTAGTAGTGTATATATGTCCAGGCCACTCTCTCACTTTGTCCCAGCTTACCCTTCCCCCTCCCCGTGTCCTCAAGGTGATTCTCTGTGTCTGTGTCTTTTTCCCTCCTACCCCTAGGTTCCTCAGAACCATTTTTTTTTTAATTTTTAGTTTCCATATATATGTGTTAGCATACAGTATTCGTTTTTCTCTTTCTGACTTACTTCACTCTGTATGACAGACTCTAGGTCCATCCACCTCACTACAAATAACTCAATTTCATTTCTTTTTATGGCTGAGTAATATTCTATTGCATATATGTGCCACATCTTCTTTATCCATTCATCTGTCAATGGACACTTAGGTTGCTTCCATGTCCTGGCTATTGTAAATAGTGCTGCAGTGAACATTGTGGCACATGACTCTCTTTGAATTATGGATTTCTCAGGGTATATGCCCAGTAGTGAGATTGCTGGGTCATATGGTAATTCTATTTTTAGTGTTTTAAGGTACCTCCATACTGTTCTCCATAGTGGCTGTATCAATTTACATTCCCACCAACAGAGCAAGAGGGTTACCATTTCTCCACACCCTCTCCAGGATTTATTGTTTTTAGATTTTTTTTTTTTTTTTTTTTTTTGCGGTATGCGGGCCTCTCACTGTTGTGGCCTCTCCCGTTGCGGAGCACAGGCTCCGGTCGCACAGGCTCAGCGGCCATGGCTCACGGGCCCAGCCGCTCTGCGGCATGTGGGATCTTCCCGGACCAGGACACGAACCCATGTCCCCTGCATCGGCAGGCGGACTATCAACCACTGCACCACTAGGGAAGCCCTTGTAGATTTTTTTTTGATGATGGCCATTCTGATTGGTGTGAGGTGATACCTCACTGCAGTTTTGATTTGCATTTTTCTAATGATTAGTGATGTTGAGCATCCTTTCATGTGTCTGTTGGCAATCTGTATATCTTCTTTGGAGAAATGTCTATTTAGGTTTTGTGCCCATTTTTGGATTGGGTTGTTTGTTTTTCTGATATCGAGCTGCATGAGCTGCTTCTATATTTTGGAGATTAATCCTTTGTCAGTTGCTTTGTTTGCAAATACTTTCTCCAATTCTGAGGGTTGTCTTTTCATCTTCTTTATAGTTTCCTTTGCTCTGCAAAAGCTTTTAAGTTTCATTAGGTCCCATTTGTTTATATTTTATTTTATTTCCATTTCTCTAGGAGGTGGGTCAAAAAGGATCTTGCTGTGATTTATGTAATAGAGTGTTCTGCCTATGTTTTCCTCTAAGAGTTTTATAGTGTCTGGCCTTACATTTCAGTCTTTAATCCATTTTGAGTTTATTTTTGTGTATGGTGTTAGGAAGTGTCCTAATTTCATTTTTTACATGTAGCTGTCTTGTTTTCCCAGCACCACTTATTGAAGAGGCTGTCTTTTCTCCACTGTGTATTCTTGCATCCTTTATCAAAGATAAGGTGACTCTATGTGCAGGCGTTTATCTCTGGATTTTCTTTCCTGTTCCATTGATCTATATTTCTGTTTTTGTGCCAGTACCATACTCTCTTGATTACTGTAGCTTTGTAATATAGTCTATATTCAGGGAAAATGATTCCTCCAGCTCCGTTTTTCTTTCTCAAATTTGCTTTGGCTATTCGGGGTCTTTTGTGTTTCCATACAAATTGTGAAATTTTTTGTTCTAGTTCTGTGAAAAATGCCAGTGGTAGTTTGATAGAGATTGCATTGAATCTGTACATTGCTTTGGGTAGTATAGTCATTTTCACAATATTGATTCTTCTAATCCAAGACCATGGTATATCTCTCCATCTGTTTGTATCATTTTTAATTTCTTTCATCAGTGTCTTATAGTTTTCTGCATACAGGTCTTTTGTCTCCTTAGGTAGGTTTATTCCTAGGTCTTTTATTCTTTATGTTGCAATGGTAAATGGGAGTGTTTCCTTATTTTCATTTTCATCATTAATGTGTAGGACTGCAAGAGATTTCTGTGCATTAATTTTGTATCCTACGACTTCACCAAATCCATTGATTAGCTCTAGTCGTTTTCTGGTGGCATCTTTAGGACTATCCCTATACTGTATTATGTCATCTGCAAACAGTGACTGTTTTACTTCCTCTCTTTCTGATTTTGTTTCCTTTTATTTCTTTTCCTTCTCTGATTGCTGTGACTAAAACTTCCAAAATTATGTTGAATAATAATGGTGAGAGTTGACAACCTTGTCTTGTTCCTGATCTTAGTGGAAACGGTTTCAGTTTTTCACCATTGAGAATGATATTGGCTGTGGGTTTGTCATATATGGCCTTTATTATGTTGAGGTAAGTTCCCTTTATGCCTACTTTCTGGAGGGTTTTTATCATAAATGGGTGTTAAATTTTGTCAAAAGATTTTTTGCATTATTGAGATTATCATGTGGTTTTTATCCTTTACTTTGTTAATATGGTGTTTCACATTGACTAATTTGCGTATTTTGAAGAATCTTTGCATTCCTAGGGAGACCTCACTTGATCATGGTGTATGATACGTTTAATGTGCTGTTGGATTCTGTTTGCTAGTATTTTGGTAAGAATTTTTGCATCTATGTTTATAAGAGGTATTGACCTGTTATTTTCCTTTTTTTGTGTGTGACATCTTTGTCTGGTTTTGGTATTGGGGTGATCGTGGCCTTGTAGAATGAGTTTGGGAGTGTTCCTCCCTCTGCTATATTTTGGAAGAGTTTGAGAAGGATAGGTGTTAGCTCTCTTCTAAATGTTTGATAGAATTTGCCTATGAAGCCCTCTGGTCCTGGGCTTTTGTTTGTTGGAAGATTTTTAATCACAGTTTCGATTTCAGTGCTTGTGATTTGTCTGTTCACATTTACTATTTCTTCCTGGTTCAGGAAGGTTGTGCTTTACTAAGAATGTGTCCATTTCTTCCAGATTGTCCATTTTATTGGCATATAGTTGCTTGTAATAATCTCTGATGATCCTTTGTATTTCTGCAGTGTCACTTGTTACTTCTTTTCATTTCTAATTCTGTTGATTTGAGTCTTTTCCTTTTTTTTCTTGAAGAGTCTGGCTAATGGTTTATCAGCTTTGTTTATCTTCTCAAAGAACCAGCTTTTAGTTTTATTGATCTTTGCTATTGTTTCCTTCATTTCTGATCTGATTTTCTGGATTACTTTCCTTCTTCTAACTTTGGGATTTTCTTGTTCTTCTTTCTCTAACTGTTTTAGGTTTATGGTCAGGTTGTTTATTTGATATTTTTCTTGTTTCTTGAGGTAGGAGTTTATTTCTATAAACTACCTTCTTAGAACTGCTTTTGCTGCATCGCATAGATTTTGAGTTATCGTGTTTTCATTGTCATTTGTTTCTAAGTATTTTTGATTTCCTCTTTGATTTCTTCAGTGATATCTTGGTTATTTAGTAGTGTACTGTTTAGCCTCCATGTGTTTGTATGTTTTACACTTTTTTCCTGTAATTCATATCTAGTCTCATAGCATTGTGGTTGGAAAATATACTTGATACGATTTCAGTTTTCTTAAATTTACCAAGGCTTGGTTTGTGACCCAAGATATGATCTATCCTGGACAGTGTTCCATGAGCACTTGAGAGGAAAGTGTATTCTGTTGTGTTTGGATGAAATGTCCTATAAATATGAATTAAGTCCATCTTGTGTAATGTATCATTTAAAGCTTGTGTTTCGTTATTTATTTTCTTTTTGGATGACCTGTCCATTAGTGTGAGTGGTGTGTTAAAGTCCCCTACTATTAATGTGTTACTGTCGATTTCCCCTTTTATTGCTGTTAGCATTTGCCTTATGCTGATGTGCTCCTATGTTGGATGCATAAATATTTACAGTTGTTATATCTTCCTCTTATGTTGATCCCTTGCTCATTATGTAGTGTCCTTCTTTGTCTCTTGTAATAGTATTTATTTTAAAGTCTACTTTGTCTGATATGAGAATCGCTACTCCATCTTTCTTTTGATTCCCATTTGCATGGAATATCTTTTTCCGTCACCTCACTTTCAGTCTGTATGTGTCCCTAGGTCTTTAGTGGGTCTCTTGTTGAGAGCATATATATGGATTTTGTTTTTGTATCCATTCAGTCATTCTATGGGTTTTGGTTGGAACATTTAATCCATTTACATTCAAGGTTGTTATCGATATGTATGTTCCTATTATGATTTAATAATTGTTTTGGGTTTGTTTTTGTAGGTCTTTTCCTTCTCTTGTGTTTCCTGCCTAGAGAAGTCCCTTTAGAATTTGTTGTAAAGCTGGTTTGGTGGTGCTGAATTCTCTTAGCTTTTGCTTGTCTGTAAAGCTTTTAATTTCTCTGTCGAATCTGAATGAGATCCTTGCTGGGTAGAGGAATCTTGGATGTAGGTTTTTCCCTTTCATCACTTTAAATATGTCCTGCCACTCCCTTCTGGCTTGCAGAGTTTCTGCTGAATGATCAGCTGTTAATCTTATGGGGATTCCCCTGTATGATACATATTGCTTTTCCTTTGCTGCTTTTAATATATTTTCTTTGTATTTAATTTTTGATAGTTTGATTAATATGTGTCTTGGCATGTTTCTCCTTGGATTTATCCTGTATGGGACTCTCTGCATTTCTTGGACTTGATTGACTATTTCTTTTCCCATATTAGGGAAGTTTTCAACTATAATCTCTTCAAATATTTTCTCAGTCCCTTTCTTTTCCTCTTCTTCTGGGACCCCTATAATTTGAATGTTGGTGCATTTAATGTTGTCCCAGAGGTCTCTGAGAGTGTCCTCCATTCTTTTCATTCTTTTTTTCTTTATTCTGCTCTGCAGTAGTTATTTCCACTATTTTATCTTCCAGGTCACTTATCCATTCATCTGGCTCAGTTATTCTGCTATTGATTCCTTCTAGAGAATTTTTAATTTCATTTATTGTGTTGTTCATCATTGTTTGTTTGTTCATTAGTTCTTCTAGGTCTTTGTTTAACGTTTCTTCTATTTTCTCCATTCTATTTGTAAGATTTTGTATCATCTTTACTGTCATTACTCTGAATTCTTTTTCAGGTAGACTGCCTATTTCCTCTGCATTTGTTTGGTCTGGTGGGTTTTTGCTTTTCTCCTTCATCTGCTGCATATTTCTCTCTCTTCTCATTTTCCTTAACTTACTGTGCTTGGGAGTCTCCTTTTCACAAGCTGCAGGTTCGTAGTTCCCATTGTTTTTGGTGTCTGCCCCGAGTGGATGAGGTTGGTTCAGTGGGTTGTGTAGGCTTCCTGGTGGAGGGGACTGGTGCCTGTTCTCTGGTGGATGGAACTGGATCTTCCCTTTCTGGTGGGCAGGATCACTTCCAGTGGTGTGTTTTGGGGTGTTTGTGAACTTGTTATGATTTTAGGCAGCCTCTCTGCTAAATGGGTGGGGTTGTTTTCCTGTCTTGCTAGTTTCTTGGCATGAGGCATCCAGCACTAGTGCTTGCTGGTCATTGAGTGGAGCTGGGTCTTAGCGTTGAGATGCAGATCTCTGGGAGAACTCTCGCCCAATGATATTAATTGGGGCTTTGATGTCTCTGGTGGTCCAGTGTCCTGAACTCGGCTCTCCCACCTCAGAGGCTCAGGCCTGTCACCTGGCCGGAGCACCAAGACTCTGTCAGCCACACGACTCAGAAGAAAAGGGAGAAAATAAATAAATAGGATAAAGTTATTAAAATAAAAATTTTTTAAATATTATTAAAATAAAAAATAAAAACATAATAAAAAAGAAAGGAAGAGAGCAACCAAGTCAATAAAGAAATCTACCAATAATAATAAACTCTAAATACTAAACTACGACAAACATAAAACCAGAAACAAATTAGATGCAGAAAGCAAACCCCATGTCTACAGTTGCTCCCAAAGTCCACCACCTCAGGTATTCCAGAGATTCAGGGTACATCAGGTTGATTGTGGAGATTTAATCCACTGCTCCTGAGGCTGCTAGGGGAGATTTCCCTTTCTCTTCTTTGTTCGCATAGCTGCTGGGGCTCAGCTTTGGATTTGGCCCTGCCTCTGCATGTAAGTCACCTGAGGGTGTCTGTTCTTTGCTCAGACAGGACGGGGTTAAAGTAGCAGCTGATTAGGGGGCTCTGACTCAGGCTGAGGGAAGATAGGGGTACAGAATGTGGGGCGAGCCTGCGACGGCAGAGGCGAGCATGACATTGCAGCAGCCTGGGGCACACCCTGTGTTTCCCCCGGGGAAGTTGTCCCTGGATCACGGAACCCTGGCAGTGGCAGGCTGCACAGGTTCCTGGGAGGGGAGGTGTGGATAGTGACCTATGGTTGCACTCAGGCTTCTTGGTGGCTGCAGCAGCAGCCTTAGCATTTCATGCCCGTCTCTGGTGTCCGTGCTGATAGCTACAGATCTCGCCCATCTCTGAAGCTCATTTAGTCAGTGTTCTGAATTGTCTCCTCATGCAACCCAAAACAATGGTCCCTTGACTCTTAGGCAGTTCCAGACTTTTTCCCGGACTACCTCCCATTTAGCTGTGGTGCACTAGGCTCCTTCAGACTGTGTTTATGCAGCCAACCCCAGTCCTCTCCGTGGAATCTGAACTCTGAAACCCAAGCCTCAGCTCCCAGCCCCCACCAGCCCTGGTGGGTAAGCAGACAAGCCTCTCGGGCTGGTGAGTGCTGGTCGGCACTGATCCTCTGTGCAGGAATGTCTCAGCTTTGCCCTCTGCACCCCTGTTGCTGCGCTCTCCTCCATGCCTCCAAACCTTCCACCCACCCACCCCACGTTTCCACCAGTGAAGGGGCTTTCTAGTCTGTGGAAACTTTTCCTCCTTCACAGCTCCATCCCAGAGGTGCAGGTCCCATCCCTATTCTTTTGTCTGTGTTTTTTCTTTTTTCTTTTGCCCTACCCACGTATGTGGGGAGTTTCTTGCCTTTTAGAAAGTCTGACGTCTTCTGCCAGCGTTCAGCAGGTGTTCTGTAGGAGTTGTTCCACGTGTAGATGTATTTTTGATGTATTTGTGGGGAGGAAGGTGATCTCCACGTGTTACTCCTCTGCCATCTTGAACGTCCTCTCTGGATATAATTTTTAAGTGTAGTGTAATATAGTTTCAAGTCTAATGTATTATCTATTCCTATGACTACTTAGCTCAGTGCTTTAATGAAGTCAAGTTAAGTGTCTCGGTTTAATTTCTTCTTCTTGACTTAACTGGTAAAATTCTGCCAGTGACAAGAATAGTAAGAGAGACCAAAAGATTAAGGGCAAATACATTGTCATAACTAATTGTTGGTCAGTAGTATCATCTTTTTTAGAACCTAATTATGAATTGGAGAAAGTGACAATTTAGCTTTTTATATCTTATGCCTGTGTTGAAAGAAAGGTAACTTGAGTAGAAAAATGTAAGCCACAAATAAAATGACACCTAACAAAACCTCACAGGGTACTAGTAAATAGTTTCTGCTGTTGACCATATATTATATTTACCATTACAAACTTTTGAAAATTGAGTTCAACCTTTTTCCCTTTTCCTGAAAGAAAAATCAAATAATGAATATAAAAAATGAATGGATATCAAGGCACAAGGAACGTTATATAATACAAATTACAAAACTGCAGTGTAGTTATACAAAATTATGATCTTCATGAGATAAGATGAGTTTGTATTCAGCCAAAGAATCAACATAATTGCAAAGCAGAATCTGAATCAGCTGGATTAAATAATGGTCTTTCTTAAAAAAGGCAATCTTTTTATAAAACAGCTTTCGTAAAAGTTTTGCAGAAGTTATCGGTAGTCTACATAACTTTACACATTTATTTAAAAATCTAAGTTAAACAAGGTTGACTAAGGAAGTTAGAAATGGAGCTCTCCAAAATAGAATCTAGAGGAAAGACTGTCAGTAGGCTCCAGACATATGGATTGGTAAGATTTCCAGACATATGAAGCAGTTTAAATATTTCCAAGTATTTGATATCACTGATTCAAAGTCTCAGAGTCAGTGCTGACCAGACTGGGTGTGTGTTCCAAGATTCCCAACCTAATGCCAATCTCTTGGGAAAAAATCTCTCATAAGAGCCCTCCACACAGTGCTCTGAAAACTTAACCTGGCCACCATAAAGCTTTAAAATATCATTAGGAGAATTTTTTTTCAAAAGAACCAGAAATTTTCAGTGACATGCCTTAGAACATTGCTTTCTTTGCTCTTTGGTGCATATAGATGTGGTATCAGTAGTTTCAATCTGTTTCTTTGCTCCTTTATGAAAATAGCTTGTCTGAGAAGTCCTTTTCTTTAGAAATTATGACTATTTCAGTTCGCAATTTGAGATCCTATAATCTCTAAGCAAGCCTTTACGTTAGTTCTTTAATCAGAAAATGTCTCTGCTGCACAAAGTTTTGTTATTAATATGCAAATGAATGCTGTAATGCAGATGACACTTTTCCCCAAACCACATTCAATTAACATACCAATAACTTTAGGTTCTCCTAGTGTAATCAGAATTAGTGTTTTACATGACAGATTTTTTAACACTTCTTAGGTTGTGAGAAGAAAGAATCTGAAGCCATCGTTTATTATCATGATGCAAATGCAAAACATATAGATTGAGAGAATGGAAGAAAATGGCCAAAGATGACGTAAATATAACAATGTTATAAATGCTCTTATTCAGGTTTCTTAATTGATTGCTGAACCAGGGAACCATATAACTACCTTAAAGAAGGCACTTCATATTAAAATTAGCAATTGTAGCCATCTGTTATAATAGACTTATATAATCAAGTTCCTTTCTACCCTACACATGAAATGGAAACAGCAACAAAAATAAAGAAAATCACAACAGATTATATGGTAAACTGCTGCAATTCTGTGTCCCCTAAAACAAGTTTATATGGTTGAAGCATTTTAAGAGATTAAAGTTCAAAATTAAAAATTAACCTGAAAACATTGTCTTCAGACTCTCTATAAGTGGAACGGAAGTTCTTCAGCTTCTAAGCATGTTACTGATCAATGTTTGTGACTAAAGAATTGTCTACCTGCCATGAGGCAGGTTTAAATGAACATGGAATGAAACACTGAAGTCTCTTGTTGTATTTTCTCTGTGTTGGGAAATAATTTTGTGAAATTTATTCAGCAACAACTTACTTGTCACTTATTTTATTATAGTCAGTAATATAGATTCTGGGGCAGTAGTGTGAAAAAAATGTCTTTTAGTACTCAAACGTACCTCTTTTTTATTGTGATATCTTTTTTATTTAACTTTTATTTTTACTTATTTATTTTTTATATCTTTATTAGAGTATGACTGTTTTATGATGTTGTGTTAGATTCTACTGTACAACAAAGTGAATGAGCTATATGTATACATATGTCCCCATATAACCTCTCTCTTGAGCCTCCCTCCCACCCTCCTTATCCCACCCCTCTAGGTCATCACAAAGCATCGAGCTGATCTCCCTGTGCTACACAGCAGCTTCCCACTAGCTATCTATTTTACATTTGGTAGTGTATATATGTCAGTGCTACTCTCTCACTTCGTCTCAGCTTTCCTTTCCCCCACTGTGTCCTCAAGTCCATTCTCTACATCTGTGTCCTTATTGCTGCCCTGCCACTAGGTTCATCAATACCGTTTTTTTAGATTCCATATATTGCATTAACATACAGTATTTGCTTTTCTCTTTCTGACACACTTCGGTCTGTATGGCAGACTCTAGATTCATCCACCTCATGGCAAATAACTCAATTTCATTCCTTTTTATGGCTGAGTAATATTCCATTGTATACATCTGCCACACCTTCTTTATCCATTCATCTGTTGATGGACACTTAGGCTCCTTCCATGTCCTGGCTATTGTAAATACTGCTGCAGTGAACATTCTGGTACATGACTCTTTTTGAATTATGGTTTTCTCAGGGTATATGCCCAGTAGTGGGATTGCTGGGTCATATGATAGTTCTATTTTTAGCTTTTTAAGGAACCTCCATACTGTTCTCCATAGTGGCTGTATCAATTTACATTCCCACCAACAGTGCAGGAAGGTTCCCTTTGCTCCACACCCTATCCAGCATTTATTGTTTGTAGATTTTTTGATTAAGGGCTTTCTGACTGGTGTGAGGTGATACCTCATTGTGGTTTTGACTTGCATTTCTCTAGTGATTAGTGACATTGAACAACCTTTCATGTATTTGTTGGCAATCTGTATATCTTCTTTGGAGAAATGTCTGTTTAAGTCTTCTGCCCATTTTTAATTGGGTTGTTTGTTTTTATGGTATTGAGCTGCACGAGCTGTTTTTATATTTTGGAGATTAATCCTTTGTCAGTTGATTCGTTTGCAAATACTTTCACCCATTCTGAGGGTTGTCTTTTCATCTTGTTCATAGTTTCCTTTGTTGTGCAAAAGCTTTTAAGTTTCATTAGGTCCTATTTGTTTATATTTTATTTTATTTCCATTTCTCTAGGAGGTGGGTCAAAAAGGATCTTGCTGTGATATATGTCATAAAGTGTTCTGGCTATGTTTTCCTCTAAGAGTTTTACAGTGTATGGTCTTACATTTAGGTCTTTAATCCATCTTGAGTTTATTTTTGTGTATGGTGTTAGGAAGTGTTCTAATTTCATTTTTTACATGTAGCTGTCCAGTTTTCCCAGCACCACATATTGAAGAAGCTGTCTTTTCTCCGTTGTATATTCTTGCCTCCTTTGTCAAACATAAGGCGACGCTATGTGTGGGGATTTATCTCTCGATTTTCTATCCTGTTCCATTGATCTATATTTCTGTTTTTGTACCAGTACCATACTCTCTTGATTACTGTAGCTTTGTAATATAGTCTGAAGTCAGGGAGCTTGATTCCTCCAGCTCCTTTTTTCTTTCTCATTGTTGCTTTGGCTATTCAGGTCTTTTCTGTTTCCATACTAATTGTGAAATTTTTTGTTCTAGCTCTGTGAAAAATGCCATTGGTTGTTTGATAGGGATTGCATTGAATCTGTAGATTGCTTTGGGTAGTGTAGTCATTTTCACAATGTTGATTCTTCCAATCCAAGAACATGGGCTATCTTTCCATCTCTTTGTATCATGTTTGATTTCTTTCATCTGTGTCTTACAGTTTTCTGCATTCAGGTCTTTTGACTCCTTAAGTAGGTTTATTCCTAGGTATTTTATTCTTTTTGTTGCAATGGAAAATGGGAGTGTTTCCTTAATTTCTCTTTCTGGGTTTTCATCATCATTGTATAGGAATGCAAGAGATTTCTGTGCATTAACTTTGTATCCTGCAACTTTACCAAATTCATTGATTAGCTATAGTACTTTTCTCTTGGCATCTTTAGGATTTTCTATGCATAGTACCATGTCTTCTGCAAACAGCAACAGTTTTACTTCTCTTTTCCAACTTGGATTCATTTTATTTCTTTTTCTTCTCTGATTGCCATGGCTAAAACTTCCAAAACTATGTTGAATAATATCTTAGAGGAAATGATTTCAGTTTTTCACCATTGAGAATGATGTAGGCCATGGGTTTGTCATATATGGCTTTTATTATGTTGAGATAGATTCCCTCTCTGTGCACTTTCTGTAGAGTTTTTTTATCATAAATCAGTGTTGAGGGCTTCCCTGGTGGCGCAGTGGTTGAGAGTCCGCCTGCCGATGCAGGGGACACGGGTTCGTGCCCTGGTCCGGGAAGATCCCACATGCCGCGGAGTGGCTGGGCCCGTGAGCCATGGCCGCTGAGCCTGTGCGTCCGGAGCCTGTGCTCCGCAACGGGAGAGGCCACAACAGTGAGAGGCCCACGTACCGAAAAAAAAAAAAAAAATTCCACTCATTAACTGAAAAATCAATCAAGATGAAGCATGAACATATAATTCATTCATTTTTGTTTAACATGACTCCTTGCTAGAAATTTGTAGATCTGAGAATTAAAGTGAAACCATTATGTGGGAGGAAGGAATATAAATGGAAACGAATAAGAAAGTATAGACAGCAATGACAGTCTAAGGCATGGTACTAATGATTCCAATTTCGGTATGTGGGCCTCTCACTGTTCTGGCCTCTCCCGTTGCGGAGCACAGGCTCCAGACGCGCAGGCTCAACGGCCATGGCTCACAGGCACAGATCCGCGGCATGTGGGATCTTCCCGGACTGGGGCACGAACCCGTGTCCCCTGCTTCGGCAGGCGGACTCTCAACCCCTGCGCCACCAGGGAAGCCCATGATTCCAATTTTAATTTTTATTTCTTTAGAGATGGTCTTCATCATACATCTAAATAGCTTCAAGCCAAAGCCACAAAGATTATTTAAGTATCAGAAAGTATCCGATATAGTATTTAAAATCATGTGATTATATTCTGATCTACTGATTTAGCCCTGGGGTACCCAGTCTGTCACTCCATTAGTGATTACTGGTATTGTTAATTAGCAATTCTCCCTTAAAGTGATCCTTAGAGATTACAAGAATCAGCAATGCAGCCCAAGTTATTTCTGCTAACTTATTCTATAGGTGTTACTTCTTTTATTTTATACAAAGTTTTCCATAGCCACATGCCTTGGAAAAGACTAATTAAAATCATTGAAGGAAATATGATCAGCCAGATGAGGTAGAAAATAAATCTAGGGAAAAATCATTTAATACTTGCTGCATTTTTGTAATCAAATGCTTTTCTTAGATGCTGCAAATATATTTCACTGGAAATTATTAAGCAGAGGTAGTGTGAT
Source organism: Delphinus delphis (assembly GCF_949987515.2). Lineage (NCBI taxonomy): Eukaryota > Metazoa > Chordata > Mammalia > Artiodactyla > Delphinidae > Delphinus > Delphinus delphis. The sequence continues at coordinate 58,346,118 of NC_082693.1, read as the reverse complement.
TTTCTCCATTTTACTTTCATGTATAATATGTTTAAATGTTCAATAAATAAAATAAAAATCACATATATTAAGTAGGAAAAAACTAACAAGGCTTCATTATAGATAGTAGGATGTACATAAAGAAGTAAGATGTATATTTAGTAGGCTGAGTAGCTTGCTCTAAATCAAGGTGATTACCAGAATTATTTCCAGGCAACAGAGATCCACAGGAGGGAAGAGTGTGGCCAGGTTAGGCCTTGATATCTGTCTAATAAGCCTAAGATCAAAAAACATATATTCCATTTATAAAGACAACGTGACTACTACTTCCAAATAGTGAATCATAGCTCAGCAAGCTTCCTCAAAATGTATCTCTTTATGGAAAGCATAATCCCAAAACTAAAAATCTGGAAATCAAAATAGGTGATTCTCTTTAATAATTATACCCACACTTAATTTTAGTCAGCGTTTATGTCTTGTATAGTTTCTGGAACCTGAAATTACATTTTTCCTCACTTTAGAAGGGAGATGGAAATTAATGATTTTTAAAGTGATTACCCTTATTTAACTAAACTATGCTACTAAAGGTATAATTTTCAATCACACACACACACATACACACACACACACACACACACACACATACAATTACATATTCAGAATCCTGGAGCTTTTGTACCAGTTATTATTGGAGAGAAGCCTCAAAAGTATCATCATGATGCAACTATTTTTCATTTTATATAATTTTCTTTTAAATTATATTCAGTTTCTAAAATCTGTTTTGTTGGGTTTTTTTAAAGCAACAATTTTCAAAGTGCTCTCTTCTTACGTTATGGATTTAGTTCTTCATTTTTATCTTTGAATATTTCAAACATTTTAAAGTTTCTTTCAGATTGCTTTGTTAGCACCAGCTTATCACTTGTGAATGCTCCAGTGACTTATTCTCAAGACAGTAATACCATCTTGTGATCTGGAATTTTTGCCAGTTCATCCTCAGAAGAACAGCCTCTTAAGCATTTCTACATACATTAGCCCTGGAAGGCCAAGGTGATCTTATGATGTTATTTTGCAGTTACTAAAGGCCGTACAGAGCATAAGTATATATTTTTAGGTATATAAAAGGGAGAATATTTCTAAATTGAATGTAAGAAACAGAAACACTGAAGTTATGGAGACTCACCTGGAGGCATGTGGCTAGTCTGTAGAATTTCTGAAATGAGTTTGTGATTAAATTTCCTTCATTCAACAGGAGCATTTCTTTGCATGTGTGGGGATCAGGTAGGAGTTCACAGTAGGACTAACTTTAATGATCTTAGTGGTTTGGCCAAATATCTGAAATATTTTTCAAGGCACTACATCTTCTCAATTTCTACATTCTTGGAAGTGTATGTATGTGTTCTGAAAGATGCAGTTACAGTTTTTTTCTCAATATACTAAAAGGATAACAGGGAAATATCCTCCCTCAAGTCACATGAAGAAACAGAGAACAATTTGAATTAAGATATTACTGAATATCACAATACTTAAAATAATGGCCTATGGAGTCAGAGACTTGGGTTTGTCACCGGTAAGCTATGTGATGGGCAAGTTACTAAATTTATCAGTAGAATTATATGTAAAATGAGAGCAATTATAACTTCCTTATTAGGCTATTACATAATTTCTTTGTATTACTCTGGGTTCTCCAGAGAAACAGAACCAATAGGACCTCTCTCATATAGATATATGGATATAGATATAGATAGATATAGATATATTGCTATCTATCTAGAATCTATCTATATATCTGTGTATCTGTCGAAGAGATAATACTTATTTTGAGGAATTCACTCACACAGTTCTAAAGGCTGGCCATTCAAAATATGTAGGGCTGGCTGGCAGGCTGGAGACTGTGGTAAGAGTTGATGTGGCAGTCTTGACTCTGAATTTTGCAGGGCAGCAAGCTGGAAACAAGGCAGGATTTCTGTGTTATAGTCATAAAGACAATCCCTCTAAGGGTGCTGAGGGAGAATCTGTTCAGTTCCTCTCCCCTAGATTCTGCTGGTTTTCTGGCAATTTTTAGTATTCCTTGGCTTGTACTTCTCTACTTTGGTCTTCACATGGCATTCTCTCTGTATCCTATTTTATTTTTATAAGAACACATTTGTATTGGAATTAGGGCCCAATCTTAATGACCCTTTCTAAACTAATTATATCTGCAACAGCCCTATTTCCAAATAAGGTCACTTTCTCAGGTTCTAGCAGTTAGGGCTATAAGATATGAATTTGGGGTGTCCACAATTTAACTCATAGTATCCCTGTAACAGAAACCACTCAGTAAATGATAGGTACTGTTTTTGAACATGATCAAATATTTAAGGAAGACTGAATTTAGAGTTCTTTAAGAAAATAATATATAGATTAAGAACTTGAGCCAATTCAAGGAAAAAATGCTTATTGGCCTCTTATTTCAAGATGTCAGTAAATAAAATGATAAGATATGGTTCTTGCTAAAGGAGTACAGATTTAAAAATAAGAAGTTGTATTGGCTCTAGAAAAAGCTACTGATAAATTGGAAAAAACAGAAATTATAGGAGAAGAAAATATATAGATTTTGAGAATATTTTAGCTCTTCCTCAATCTATGAGTTCACAGATTTATAGTTTCCTTCAAGAGGATAATATAATTTTGAAAGTCTTCAGAAGCATATCCTAAAGAATATTGCTTGAAAAGCTCACGAAGAAAAGGTATGAATTTCCCCGTGCAGAGAAAAAGCACCAAAGGGAAGGAAATGGGAGTAAATGTAAGTGTGTAGGATGGCTGTACTCCTTGTAAAAGAATTCTAGTGTTATGTTACTAACAGATTATGCTGATTTCTTGCAGGAATTCCACTTTTTCCCCACATCAAAGGGGAAAAAAATGCTGCATGATCAAATCCACTCTCACAACATTCTGTTCAAAACTGTATTCTTTCTTTTTGACTTTCATGTTTGGAAATACTACCCAATCCCAAGGTCCAAGAGCTCAGAAGTGATTTTATTTTCTCTTCTTATGTGTGTCTGAAGGTCAATAATACCTAATATGTGGGATGCCTTCTCCATCTCAGTAACGTCTGTTGAAATTCCGTCTTTCAAGGCCAACTGTCAGAAATGCTGTTGGGTTACCACTGTCCAACCACTAGATTTCCTAGTAGATCCCGATTCATACTGAATGTTGATTTTCACTGTCTTGCAATTTTCTGATATTATTTATAATCTAATGTATTTTTACTTTGAACCCTTGTCGTCTGAGGTAATCTGAAAGACGCGTTTCAAAGAAGCTAACATAATGATTTTGTAAACTAGGTGAATAGCACAAATCCTAAAAGATTGTAGACACTCATGTTAGATGTCTAGGGAATAGATATAGGTAATAGAAAGAATCCTTCTAAATACATTCCTCTAGATATACCTAAAAAAATAAAAATAATAAAAGACATTGTGGTGGAATTTCCAAGAGGATAAGGATTGTACCATAGTCATGGGTGATTTCCAGGAAAAAGATCTAGTAAAATAAAAAGTTTACTAATGGAGAAGTCTTTCTTCCAGTATGACTTATATTCACACATGTGAACCCAATACAATACAGTGTGTCAATTATTTGTCTATATGTAATTATATTTCTAATGTTTGGATTTTGCCTTTATAAACTGTTGATTTAGGGTAGTATTAATTCTAAAATAATTTGATCTTCAACAGTTTATTTAGAATAAAGATGCATTTTGCAACACAGTTTTATAAATCTGAAAAAAAATAAACATATCGAAAAGAAATGACAGCTGGAAATGAAATCAATAATAAGGATTGGAAATATTTAAAGTAAAATAGAACTTTTTAAATAGAGTAATTATATCGCATTTTTAAGGAGCTTTTGATGCTGTCACTGAATTTATACTTTCAGAGGAGGTGTTAATTTTTGATGAACTGAAAATAATCCTTATATTCATAAGGATTACATCTTCATTGTAAGATGGTAAGAAATATAATGCCCACTAGTATATTTCTGAGAATCAGGAAGAGTGGATATTATTGGAACTTATGCAGTGTAGATACACAGGTGTGAATCTTTTGAATGCTTTTATGTGTTTATGAGATACTTTATTAACATTTTATTCTTTAAGCTAGATTGATATAAACTGTATAGCAGTTATTATTACTTCTTTTTTTCTATAAAGCATTTTTTTTTTAAACATTTGAGGTCAGTGACCTTACAGCCAGACACCACCACCAGTAGCACTAAGGCCACACATTTCGTAAGGCAATTCCTTCTAAGGCATAGCAGGGGTCTACTTAGGCTCAAGTTTGTACACCCTCAGAAACCCACAATTACTGACAACACAGAGGGGTATTAGATATTACGATCAAATAATTCCAAACTGCCAAATCCAGTCATTCATGGAACCCTTGCTTACTTGAATTTTCCCTGACAATAAAGCTGAGGAGCACTTCCCTCTGGAGTTTCTACCCTTCTGACTGCAGAATAGCTCTCAGTCTACATTTTCATTTTCTTTGACAGCATTCAAACCTCTTCACTTATTATTTTCCTATATCTCTTGCATATCTATATGAAAATCATCCTTTAATCTAGATTTTTCAAAATTTTTGTATATACTTGCATATAGTATTTAAGTTTAAAAATTACTACTGGACTTCCCTAGTGGCGCAGTGGTTGAGAGTCCGCCTGCCGATGCAGGGACCCGGGTTCGTGCCCCAGTGTGTGAATATCCCATATGCCACGGAGCCTGCGCCTCCAGAGCCTGTGCTCCGCAGCGGGAGAGGCCACAACAGTGAAAGGCCCGCGTACCGCAAAAAAAAAAAAAAAAAAAAAAAAAATTACTACTATTTCTTTAGTGAGACTCAGTTCTCATTCCTAATATTTATTTGTGACTCTCCTCTTTGTGAATTGCCAATTGTTTGACTATTTTATGAGATTTCAATGAACCAGATTGTGTTTTTGTTGATCAAATCTATACTTTTCCTTTTACATTATTTGTTGCTGCAGCTGTATTCTAGAATACTGATTTTGATTTCTATTCTGATTAAGGTGTCTCGTACTTATTTCTGGATTGTTTTGTTCTTCCCTTTTTTCCTTTTTCACTTACTTACTTTAATTCATTTATTTTATTTTTATTTTACATTGGAGTATAGTTGATTAACAATGTTGTATTGGTTTTAGGTGTACAGTAGAGTGATTCAGTTATACATATACTATCTATTCTTTTTCAAATTCTTTTCCCATTTAGGTTATTACAGAGTACTGAGCAGAGTTCCCTGTGCTAAAACCTTTCTGGTTATCTATTTTAAATATAACAGTGTGTGTATGTCAAAAATAAACTAAAACTTCCTTAAAGACCTAAAGGTAAGACCAGATGCTATAAAACTCTCAGAGGAAAATATAGGCAGAACACTCTGACATAAATTGCAGCAATATCTTTTTCCATCCGTCTCCTAGAATTATGGAAATAAAACCAAAAATAAACAGATGGGACGTAATTAAACTCAAAAGCTTTTGCACAGCAAAGGAAACCATAAACAAAATGAAAAGACAACCCATAGAATGGGCGAAAATCTTTGCAAACGATTGCAACCAACAAGGGATTAATCTCCAACATTTACAAAGAGCTCAAGCAGCTCAATGTCAAAAAAAAAAAAAAAAAAAAAACCCAATCGAAAAATGGGCAGAAGACCTAAATAGACATTTCTCCAAGGAAGATATACAGATGGCCAAGAGGCATATGAAAAGATGCTCAACATTGCTAATTATTAGAGAATGCATATCAAAACTACAATGAGATACAACCTCATACCAGTCAGAATGGCTATCATCAAAAAATCCACAAACAATAAATGCTGGAGGGGGTGTGGAGAAAAGGAAACCCTTCTACACTGTTGGTGGGAATGTAAACTGGTACAGCCACTATGGAGAACAGTATGGAGGTTCCTTAAAAAACTAAAAATAGGGCTTCCCTGGTGGCGCAGTGGTTGAGAGTCTGCCTGCTGATGCAGGGGACACGGGTTCGTGCCCCAGTCTGGGAAGATCCCACATGCCGCGGAGCGGCTGGGCCCATGAGCCATGGCTGCTGAGCCTGCACGTCCAGAGCCTGTGCTCCGCAACGGGAGAGGCCACAACAGTGAGAGGCCTGCGTATCAAAAAAAAAAAAAAAAACAACCTAAAAATAGAACTACCATATAACCCCGCAATCCCGCTCCTGGGCATATACCTGGAGAAAAACATAATTCCAAAAGATACTTGCACCCCAATGTTCATTGCAATGCTGTTTACAATAGCCAAGACATGGAAACAACCTAAATGTCCATCAACAGATGAATGGATAAAGAAGATGTGGTACATATATACAATGGAATATTACTCGGCCATTAAAAAGAGTGAAACAATGCCATCTGCAGCAACATGGATGGACCTGGAGACTATCATACTAAGTGAAGTTAAGTCAGCCAGAGAAAGACGAATATCATATGATATCACTTGTATGCAGAACGTGAAAAAATTATACAAAAGAACTTATTTACAAAACAGAAACACTCACAGACTTAGAGAACAAATTTATGGTTTTGGAGTGGAGGGAGGGTGGGGAGGATCAATTGGGAGTTTGAGACTGACATGTACACACTGCTATATTATTAGTTTGTGAACTTCATTTCTCCTTGTAGAATTTTTACACTGATTTTTTTGGCTTGTATTGTATACTAATGTGACGTGTGATATATTTATTCATTTATACAACAAATGATCATTGAGGATAAAACATTAGATACTGCACTACACCCTAGTATTTCAGTCCTCATAGAGCTTATATTCTAGTAGGGACAAGACAAACAATATAAAAGTAAACAAAAAAATATATATATATATTCTGTAAACTGGTGATAAATGGATAAAGAAATGGTGAGGAGCAATCTAAAGGGGAGAAGGAGTGCTACTGATCATGAAAGTGCTAGAATGAGCCTGCAGATATGTAAGGGAAAGATGTTCCAGGAAAAGCAGATTTGGTGTATATAAGAAATGAAAAGAAGGCTTGTATAAAAAGGAAAATGGTAGAAGATGACATCAGAGAAGTGAGGATGGTGCCAGATATTATAGGACGTTTAGACCATTGTATGGAACTTGGCTTTTATTTTAAGTGACATAGAAAACCATTTATTTGATTGTTTGATTAAAAGAGATATATAACCTTTTTAGTAACCAGTCATCAGTGCTGTGGGTACACGCCTAAAAGAATGGATATCGGTTAGGGGCTATTGCAATAATGCAGTCAAGAGCTAATTGCAGCTTGGATCTGTGATATAGTAGTAGCTGTGGTGGCAAATGATTGATTCTGGATATATTGAATATAGAAGCAACAAGTTTTGATAATGAATTAGATGTGGTGGTAAACTAGAGTGGAGTTAAAAATAACTCCATAGTATTTTTCCAGAACTAATGGAAGGATAGAATTTGCATTTATAGGTTAGGGAGGATGATAGAATTTTGCTGTTTCAAAACGTTAAGTTTGAGTAACCTGAGATTAAACCCAACAGGTCTGAATACTTACTTGATGGATAGTAGTCAAGGCAAAATGCTATTCTGAAATTGCCTGCACTTTCTTTTCCTGTGGCTTTGAAGGTAGAAGCTAGCCTTTTTTTTTTTTTTTAAGGCATCTTCTCCCTTCTTCTTTACATTAACCATACTATCAAGCCTTTTTATTCATGCAAATATAAAGGAAGTTCTGAATATGGGATGGTGTCCAAAGACTGATGCTTCTGACTGAGATATTAAGCATTTTGTTTAATAATGAACTACATCTTCATTCAAGACACAGGGGCATCTCTGATAAGGTTATTAGCTATATATGTTTTTTCTTTTCTTTTCCTTCATTCTTTTTCATTTGTCTGGAGACAGGGCACCTTGTTGGAAGTTGAGTTCTTCTAATCTATGAATCTATAGAGACAGATTTTAAACAGGAGAATATTGTTCAGGCTAAATCCAAGGAAAAGGGACCTCTAGGTGGGTTCTAGCCAGTGGACTAGAGGAAAAATGAGACCTGATTATCTGCTTTTTAGATTTCATTCTATGAATTGTAATTCCTTTATGTTGTCTTCAAACATCTGATAATTTTTTTAAACAAGATAGGTTTGTTTTAGGTGTAATTTGGGGAATTAAGAGAATATTTTGAAGCATAATAGAGTAGGAAGAGCTGCAGCAACTTGGATAACTACTTACAGAAACAAAAGAGTTAAGTGGAGACACTTCAGAAGGATAGTTTTGTGGGATGTAAAGACACCCATCCTGGGGAATTCTCAGGAATACTGGGGTGGTGGAGTTGACTCCCTTCAACATGAATGATGGTTTCTCATGGCATATTATTTGGATATTAAAGTGAAGGCTTTGTCCACACACACCCACTACTACCTTCCACAGACACCTATTACCAATTCAGATGATTAGAGATATTATGACAAGTATATTAATCATATAACTAGCTGTTAATAAACTTTCTTATTAAATCTAATAGTTCTCAGTTGATTCTCTAGGGCTTCTAGATATATAACTGTGCCATTTGAAACTTTTTATACTTTCCTTTTTAAGAGTTTTATCTCTTATTTCTGTTTCATTTATTCATGCATTGGCCAGAAATATCCAGAATCATATTAATGAATAACAGCAATTGCAGACATCTTTGCTTTCCTCTTGGTTTTAATGAGTATGATTTTTTTGTGCATCATCATTAAGTTTCATGTTGGCTCTTGATTTAAAGTACATATTTTACACAATTTTAAGGAAATTCACCTGCATTTATGTTTTTTTTATTTGTTAATATTAGTAAAGATTACTAAATGGCATTCAGGTTCTCTTGAGGTAATATTTTCTTATTGATATGATAAATGATTAATAATGATTCATTAATAAACTGTCATTAAATTCCTAGATAAATCTTATTTTTTTATGGTGGATTTTAATTGTTTTATATATTTTTAGCTTTGGTTTCATGTAACAGAAACTCACATGTAAGAGATTATTAAAAAGGGAGGAAATTTATTGACATGTAATGAAAATGTGTAACTGGGAAAAATAAAATAGACTGATAAGCCAGATTTCTTCATTTTTTCACTCTTGTGACAAAAGAGTAGGGAGTTCTGGTCTACAGCTTCAAAAAAGTACACATGACAATGTAAAAGATTTTTTTATAAAACAAAAACAGAGTACTGTTAACAGAGGTAGTGGTAGGGGATACAAGGCAGGCAATTTTTTTTTTTAAATGTAGGACAAAATTACATGTATATTAAATATAATGCAGACTTTGGCTTGCTGATAGTTTATTTAGAATGTCCACATTTACATTGAGTGACATTAGTCACTGATATTTTTGATTCTATCTTTTCAAACTTTGTATAAAGATTAATATAGCTAAATAGAGGGCTCTCTGTCTGTCTTTCCTTATTTTCTTCATTCCCTGAAACATGTTATAGGCTGATAATCATGTTTGAAAGTGTGAAAAAACTCACCTAAAGAATCCTCTGCATCCATGGCCCGTTGTAGAAGTAATTTTCTTCAAGATTATAGGTCCCTTTAGGTTGAATACAGAGTGTATTTTATTTATGTTTTCCAGAGGACTCATTGAATTTAATTTGCAAATGAATAAACAATGAATATAATGAGAAGTTTAGATTGATAAATTGAATTTATTCAAAATCAATTAGAAAGATAATAAATGCAAAATTTTAAAAATAATTATTTAAATAGATTCAATATTTGTTCACAATTTTACTTTTTATCTGTTTCTTTTCTTTAAAGCATATTTCCAGGTATTAGTCCATTTTACTTTATGTCTTTGTTCTATATATTGTCTGCTTTCTGGTTAATTATTTGTATTACGTATTTTTGCAGTTACATTTATTATTTACTTCTTGAGCTTAATGCTTAGATTGTGTCTTTTTTATTGGTGAATAATAAAGTACTGCAATTTTAAGATATGAGTTTATTTGTGAATTCATAGGTCATATGTTTTTACCCTTAAACCTACTTGCCTTCAACCTATTTTTTAAAAATATACTGATGGCAGTTTTTAAACTTTAAACTTTTGTAAACTTCTTGCTCTATGTAACATTATTGTGAATAGCACAGAATTATTACTTGAACAGAGCCTAGAACATACTAGCATCATATACATATTATTATTTGACCAAATATATGATCTATGTTTTTGAAATATTCAGTAGATCCTAAAAATAAAATAAGTTTATTTCATTTGTTAGTGAAGTAATTCGTTATATATCTACTACTTAATTTTATTTTTATATTATCTAAGTGCATTTCTCTATTTATTTTGATTGCCTGACTTGTCATAGACTGAAAGATATTTGCTAAATATCTCCCAATTAATTTATATTTCTTTGCATTTTTCTTGTATGCTAAAATATTTTGTTTTATTTATGTTGCAGCTATATTATTTGACACATAATTATCACTGATTCATTATGGATTATGAATACAAATTTATTTTCTCATAATATTATATCTTTCTTGAATTCTACTTTGTAGGATGTTAAAGGTTGAATTGTTTCCTACTCAAAATTCATATGCTGAAGTCCTAATCACCAGTACCTCAAATGTGACCTTATTTAGAAATAGGGTCATTACAGATGTAATTAATTAAGAAGAGGTTGTACTGGAGTAGGGTTGAAACTACTCTAATATGACTGATGTCCTTTTATGACTGATAAGAAAGTTGGACACAGACATGCATGCACAGAGAGAATGCCATGTGAGGAGATACAAAAGACAGCCAAATTTACAAGGGAGGAATGACAAAGGCTACCAGAAGCTAGAAGAGAGGCCTAATATAGATACTTCCTTAGAATCTTCTAAGGGAGTATGACCCTGCTGACACCTTGATTTTAGTCTTCTGGCCTTCAAAACTGTGAGATAGTAACTTTCTATTTTTTAAACCACCTAATTTTTGGCACTTTGTTATGCAGCCTAGAAAACTAATACATAGAATAATATTTTGGGCATTATTGATTTTTTTCCTTTGGTTATATTTTTGACTTCTCTGATACGTCACATTCTAGATTCTTATTTGCAACCTTACAGTAAGGTACAGATTTTGGTCTGAATAACTGAAAGATGAAGTGGCATTTGTCAAGATGGGGAAAATCAGAAAGAATAATTGGAGGGGGAATTATTAGTATGGTTTTTGATATGTGAAATTTTTAGATACTTATTAGGCAGTCCAGTAGATTTGTGGATTATATTTGGATATTTGATTCTGAGGTTCAGAGGAGATAAAATTTGACATTGTCAGGGGCATGAATATAAATTCAGAACTGAAGAAATCTGAGAACTGAGGTTTCTTTACATATTTCTCTAAATATGTAAGTAGGAGAGATGAGGAGAGTCAGCAAAGAGGCTGGGTATAAGTGACAAGTCAAGAAGAAAAATACCGGGCTTCCCTGGTGGCGCAGTGGTTGAGAGTCCGCCTGCCAATGCAGGGGACACGGGTTTGTGCCCCCGTCCGGCAGGATCCCACATGCCGCGGAGCGGCTGGGCCCGTGAGCCATGGCCCCTGGGCCTGCACGTCCGGAGCCTGTGCTCTGCAACAGGAGATGCCACAACAGTGAGAGGCCCGCATACTGCAAAAAAAAAAAAAAAAAAAAAAAAAAAGAAAAGAAAAATACCAAAAGGGAGTCCTGAAATACAAATGAAGAAAATGATTGAAGGAGTTGCAAGTTACCAACCATCAAATGTTGTTTCTAAGTCAAGTAAGATGGTATAGAGAATCAACATCAAATTTAGCAAAGAGGAGGTCACTGTTGACCGTGACAGTGGCATTTTTGTGGAGAAGTAAGAAAAAATGATTTATTGCAGGGGGTTCACATGAAAATAAAAGGAGAGGAATTGGAGGTAGTGAATATAAGCAAGTTCTACAAGTTCTAGTCTTTGCTCTAAGAATTAACAAAGAAATAGAACAGTAAGTAGACAGGAATATGGACTCAAGACAGATTGACTTCATTTTGTTTCATTTGACTTTATTAGAAGATCAACACTGTGAGTATATGTTGATGAGAGTGAGGTATTAGAGGAAATAATTGATGATGCTAGACATAGAGAGGAGAACTGCTGCAGCAATGTCCTTGAATGGTGAGCAGATGTGAAAATAAGGGTCCAAGCAAGCAGACCGCCATTATGAAGGAGCACAGACGCTTCATGTGAAGGAAAGGGGGAGAAGGAAGAGTATATGGGAAAAAGTGCAGGTAAATTTCAATAAAATAGGCATAAAGATCTTTAGATGAGGGTGAAGACAGAAGCTAGTATTGTCTAGAAGAGTGTGAGCATATGGACTAGTGTAACAGTCCATAAAAATGAGATTCAATAACCCCAGTGGGAACAGTCCCAAGACTTTTTCAGGGTTTCAGAGATCCTCCCTTTTCTAACTGCATAATAATGTGTGGTGGAGTTTTCTTCATATAACTGAAACAAACAATGACACAGAAGATGATATGAGAACCTGACTGTCTTTTACTAACGCATACATTAGAAGATATTTGCAAAAATGGAAATAATGTCATTCATTACTAAGTTTTTGCTTTCAAAAATACACTTATTTCTCATAAAAGTGCTATTTCACAAGCTTTGTATTAATTACTGAATCATACTAGAATACTAGTCTTATTCTAATTAAAAATGTGTACATTTACAACAAATACTACTAATAATAGTAATTTGTGGGCATCAACAATATACTGAATATTGTAATAAACAACATGTAGTTATTTACTCCTCAAACAGGGATTCAAATGTTTTCACAATAAGTTTACATTATTAAATTTTGACAAGATATATGTCAAAACAAGAAGAAAAAACACATCAAAACTCCTTAATATTGTCAAGCAATATTGTGACTGACTTGCAAATGGGCAAGAATGATCACTAGGTGTCTTGTCCACAGTGCTCTTCTAGTTCTCCACTTTCCATTGTCTTTTAAGCTATTTGCAGTTTTATAAATTATAAACATATGTTTGTAATGCAAATTATTATTGTCCATAGAAACATAAATAAATGTTATTGTGTCTGGTGAAGATGCAACTGATCATTGCCTTGTGGATATTGACCACTTTTGTGTCTACTTATAAATTCATTTCAGCATTCTGGATTGCCTAACATGTGTGTTCTTTGAATTCTCCTTTGCATTGGTTTTAACATCATATTGGTTTCCTCACTAATTAATGAGCTAAATGAATTGTTGACAAGTGTTTATTTTATATTTTTATGAGACCCATGCTATTATGTTTTAAAAATTATTTTCTAGTAATATTGTGCCAAAATATATATTTTCTTCTGATCAGTCAAAAATACAATATTTTAGAAAATGATACAGAAAAGACAAGTCGTTCTCAGATATTCACAGAACACTGTATTTTCCCTGTATTTCACAGTCAGAAGCTCAACATACAAATGCACTTTGGGTGAAGGGGGGATGTTGGTGGAAAGGGGAGGCTGAAAGTTAAAGACATTCAAAATCGAACAAAAGTTGTTTCTGATCTTATCATTTCATGAGAGGGTATTTTAGCCGCAAAATTTAAGAAGAGTATAAATTTAAAATAAAAATACCTTTTTAATAAAAATAGTTTATATTTGAGAGTGTTTTTTCTATCAATTGTATTTTTTTCACCTCACTGCACACAGGTGAAAACATTGTCAGAGGTTCCCATTGGGCCAAGGACAAAATTTAGAGAAACTGAGATTTAACAAAATACTTAGATAGGCTTTCTCTGACTTGCTTAAATTAACTATATGCATATAATTGTATCCGCTGTTTCACACTGCATTGTAATTATCGTTCTCCTCCAGCAGACAGTGAGCTTCAGAAGGTTATTTGTTAGAGACTGCTAGCTGTCAAACAAAATCCCTTTTTCCCATCTTCCTTGCAATAGCTAGAAACTTGGCTGCCTATCTATATTACATTTCCAGTCTCCCTTGCAATTAGAATTGTCATGTTTGCTAAGTTTTCTCAGATGGGAGGCAAGCAGATATAAAGAGTGCACTTCACTCAAGGTCCCTTAAGAGAATGGGCACGCCTCTTACATAATCTCTCTTTACTTCCCACAGTTACAATCTAGATGTGGTGGCTACCTAACTGTGACAATGTAGTTGGGGATGGTGAAAAAAGGTGAAAAGAAACTGGGTTTCTGAATAACAATGTGGAACAGATCTCTCTGCTATCTTAGAACTGTTACACAAGAGAGAAACAAGCTTCCATCTTCTTTAAGTTTCTTTAACTTAGCTTTCTGCATTATGATAGCCTAGGCTTAGGCTAAATAATAAAAGATGGAACTATATTTTTATTAATTTTAATATCTCAGTAGGCTGGGATGATGATTGCCATATAAATACACAATAAGTGCTTCTCGAATTAATAAATGACTTTTGTCATAACTGCATGAGAAATACATTGGTACGGTCATTTAAGTGGGGTTTTTACTCAATTATAATAATTGTTACGTAAAGATAATATTTGGTGTAACACTTAGCATTACAAGGCCTTGTTATATATACTAAATAATATAATGCTTATAATCATCCTTTGTTTTGGAAATTATGATGATGATGATTATGATTTTCATTTACAAATGTGGAAATTGAGGCTAAGAAGTTGTGACTTTCCCAAGGTTTAACAGATATTTATGGTGGATACCGAATTTGAACCCCACTATATTAATATTCATTCAGAGGATAATATTTAAGTAGCATACCATATTTGGGTAAGTGGCTGTTTTAACACAAAGATTTATGTAGAAGTTTGATCAATCCCAATGTATGTTTCTCTCAAAGGCTGCACTTTCAGAAACAAAGAAATTATCAAGATAACTTTTACAATCCAATCTGCTCAAAGCTTAATAAATTGATCCACTCTCCTCTTACCTCACCTCCCTCACACAGTCATTTCAAACCCATCACACAGTACAAAATAAAACTCTTTTGGAAACATTTCTGATCCCTTCTTTACAAAAGTGTGAAGTTTGAGATTGAATACATGAGGGTCAAAAACATATCAACTGACCACATGGAGTTAACTTCTTGATGGATTCTGATTCTATTATTTCTATGACTGAAACATTCCAAACCATAACTTCTCTGCCCACTTACTCTTTGGACAATGCTATTCATTTCTCTGAATCATATTTGGAATACTTCATCTAGTTTGTTTCTTAACACAAAACATGGTTCTTTCACTTATTTATAAGGGAAATAAAGAGTAGGGGGCTTCCCTGGTGGTGCAGTGGTTGAGAGTCCGCCTGCCGATGCAGGGGACACGGGTTCGTGCCCCGGTCTGGGAAGATCCCACATGCCGCAGAGCGGCTGGACCCGTGAGCCATAGCCGCTGAGCCTGCGCGTCCGGAGCCTGTGCTCCGCAACGGGAGAGGCCACAGCAGTGAGAGGCCCGCGTACCGCAATAAAAAAAAAAAAAAAAAAAAAAAAGAGTAAATACCCATCACAGTCAAAGACTATCTATTTGGCATGGGTTATACATTATTTCCACAATATTTGGCGTATACTAGGCATTTTTCTTTGTGAGTTTATTCTCTTTCATCTATTGATTACAAATACTTTTTTTTTACTCGCTTGTACACAAGATGATATATCATACCTTGAAATAAGCTTTCATTATTTTTCCTGTATAATATATTACCTTTATACACTGCCTTCATCATTGCAACATGTATTTGCATATTTTAACTCTCCACATGAAAGCTTAGCAATATGATTTTAGCAGTTCCCATTTGAATTGCAATTTCAGCTTGATTCAGGAGGCAGTGAGAGCATCCTCAGCCAGACAGGTACACAATGGCAAAGTATTACTTCCAACACTGTAGAGGCAAGGAGACTTCTAGGTTATTATTGGCTTTAATTATCACTCCCATAAGCTGTAATATTCTTTATTTGTGGTGAAGCAGCACTCTACAGAGTGTGAAATCCTTCCCTGCTTTTGAAAATATCCAAGAAATGAACTGAATCACTTCAAATGTCCTATAACAACTGAACACCCACTGATAAGTATAAGCAAGGGACAAATTTATCATCACCAATAGAAAATAGGCTTTTTGAAAGTGAGATTTGAGACATCTAGCTGGTTGCTTACTATCAGCAGTGATCAGCAAAACCAAATCCACTTTCTTTTTAAACTCAGAGGCATTTTATTTCCCCTGATTGGTTTTCAAGTCAATAAAAAAGCACAGTCTTTTTTTTTATGTTTGTACTTTATTTATTGCTATAAAATTTAAACACTAAAATATCAAGATAAATGGTTCTAATAGTTACAACCATTAATTTCCAGTCCTACTCTCATCCACAATGTCTGCTTTTTTTTCCTTCCATCAGATGCTTCCAGTACAAATCAAACCTGAGGATTTGAATAGACTCCATTTAGTCTCCCTTCTGAAGGCCCAACTCACATAATCCTGATTTCTTTGCCTCTTAAGGTAAGGCTTATATAAACACTCTGCACAAAGACATATGCTATTCAGCCCGAAATCAGTGCATAGTGATTCACTTCCCAGTATTACCTCGGGGTTTCAGCAAGTCCTTTGGCTCTCATACTAAGACCACAGTGAATTTCCTTCTAGCTCCATGCTCTGAATTTCAATTTAAGGGGAAAAGTCTATTAAAGGAAGATAATAGAAAAAAGGAAAGCAACTATATGTAAGTTTTGAGATATTTGTTAGAAACTTCTCATTCTTTATTTTAGCTGTCTAAATAATATGCCAGAATTTTATTATAAACTGAAAGATTCAAAAATATTTTTAAGTTCAGTAAATTTACTTTGAAAATACATTTAACATGGCTGTTTAGCCTAAAAATCATCATTGACAAAGGACATCAGATTTCCTCATTTATATTAATTCTTACTGAAAGAATTGGAAATTTTTCTCGAGCATGGTATTTTCATTTCTAAGTCCAAAAGCTATGATTGACATATTACTATATTAAAAATTCTGTAATTGTCTTTAATGTAGCAGGTAGACAATGATATGGCAAAAACATATGAACACAAGACTGTCATTTACTGATGTTCAATGTTACATTTCTTGTGTGTGCCTACAATTTTTAAATCCTGTAGTTCTTAAAATTATAGGTATGAAAACCACAAGCTAAATCAAATCAGAGAAAAACAATAACTGTGAAATCAGTTTCTTTTGCTTTGACTATCTTGTTTCTACTGATGTTGGAAATGGAAAAAGTTGTAGTGGTTTTATAAATGATAGAGTAGCCTTGATCTTAGAAACAGGAGATTTTAAAGCTTCTCTTCTTGGAGAAAAATTATTTTGTTTTTACCTTCTCATGTGAGTGGACTTTACCATAGAGCATATTAGCAATCAGAATACTTACAGAAACTCTACACATTTTAATTGCATGGTTATTCATAAAGATGACTTTGATAATCACATATATTTCATACAATTGTCTATTTCCTGTCTTCTCTGTATTTTCAGAAACAACTGTTTTAACATAGTATATGACATAGCACAGTATTGCATTATACGTAGTGTATGGATTTCTAGGGGTAAAAAAAAATGTATGAGGAAAAGATAAATTAAAACATTGCTAAATGACACCAAAGGGAATAATTTTGCTTTAAACAAGTATACCAAGTGAATATGTAGAATATTTCCATAATTTAGACTAACACTTTCCTATTTCTTAGAAAGTAATTCGACCATATATTAGATTGAGTAATTTAATATCATGAACATTTCAGAATGGGGAATTCTCTTGCCAACTTTCTGAGCTGTGTTCTAACAATGGCAGGTACCCCTGTTGCTTACCATGTAAGACTAAATATGCAAATATTCTCTGTGTTATGGCGCTTTAGGGCACCTGGAGACTTGCCATTTGTGCTATTATGATAAGAGCCAGAAGCAAATTTCCTCCAAACCATGTATTTTGAGATAGAGAACATTAGCCAGGAGCAGTCAAAATGACAAGGCAGTAAGTATATGAACAGAATGAACATCCAGCAAAGAAGTTTAAAGGAATATGAATGCAATAAAAACTGGTAAAAACTGCCCAGTGACTTAGGTGGTGGACTATCTTCGAGTTTTAAACACTTTGAGAGAGGGTGTGTGAATTATTGTTCCAATTCCGTGGTATTTTTTGAGAGAAATAGGAATCTGGTCTGGCTGAAATAAAAATGGCATGAAAATGTCAGCTGAGCCTTTGAAGATTTAGGTTATGCTGCTCTGAGATTTAGGTGATGGCACATATCAGTAACCTAAGCAGTTCATTTCATGCTCTGATTTCATCTTCAAGGGAAACTATTTTAGATGTAACTCATAAGAAGAAGAATTAAGAACCTTCTCGTAATAACCATGCTGTCAAAGACCAATTTAAGTGGAAATGCTTAATTAGGATTTCTAAGGGAAGAAGATTTTAGGGAAACAATTCAAAAATAGAACTCAAGTCCAAATCCACAATGCATTCATTTTAGCTCTTCTTTAGTTCATTCATCCAATACACATTCTGCTATTGTTGTTTGCTTTAGTATAACTGGCACATTTAAACAAAGACATTATCTTGAACTCTAACCAATTTTGGAGTTGTAGCAAGATGAACTTTTCACTTATTGTTATTACTAATTTATAGCAAAGAAGACTAATAGAAGTGACTAACAACACTGGATGAGGTATTTTACAAAAAAAAACAGATTATTATTACTTAGGCCACCTTTCACCTTTTGCGTCCCTCACTAGCAAATGAAAATTCCAGGTTCAGAGAATAATGAGAGTTGAAGAATGAGTAGTTCATGGATATGAGGAGTATGTTCCTATCCTGCCACTCAGGCCTCCATGGAACATAGTGGGACAAAATACAGTAATTTTTCGAACAGTACCTATACAGCAAAATAAGAAAGTACCAACATGTTAGAAGAGTTATGTAGAGTTGACATTGAAAATGGCTATTTGGTGTTTGGTATTTACAATTATCAAACTATAATAAGTTAGATTTCTTGTTACTTTTTTTAAAAATATCTTTATTGGAGTATAATTGCTTTAAAATGGTGTATTAGTTTCTGCTTTATAACAAAGTGAATCAGTTATACATATACATATATCGCCATATCTCTTCCCTCTTGTATCTCCCTCCCTCCCACCCTCTAGGTGGTCACAAAGCACCTAGCTGATCTCCCTGTGCTATGTGGCTGCTTCCCCCTAGCTATCGGCTTTACATTTGGTAGTGTATATATGTCCATGCCACTCTCTCACTCGTCCCGGCTTACCCTTCCCCCTCCCCATGTCCTCAAGTCCATTCTCTAGTAGCTCTGCATCTTTATTCCCGTCTTGCCCCTAGGTTCTTCGTGAACATTTTTTTTTTTTTTTTTAGATTCCATATATATGTGTTAGCATACGGTATTTGTTTTTCTCTTTCTGACTTACTTCACTCTGTATGACAGACTCGATGTCCATCCACCTCACTACAAATAACTTAATATCGTTTCATTTTATGGCTGAGTAATATTCCATTATATATATGTGCCACACCTTCTTTATCCATTCATCTGTCGGTGGACACTTAGGTTGCTTCCATGTCCTGGCTATTGTAAATAGAGCTACAATGAACATTGTGGTACATGACTCTTTTTGAATTGTGGTTTTCTCAGGGTATATGCCCAGTAGTGGGATTGCTGGGTCATATGGTAGGTCTATTTTTAGTTTTATAAGGAACCTCCATACTGTTCTCCATAGTGGCTGTATCAACTTACATTCCCACCAAGAGTGCAAGAGGGTTACCTATTCTCCACACCCTCTCCAGCATTTATTCTTTGTAGATTTTTTGATGATGGCCATTCTGACCGGCGTGAGATGATATCCCATTGTAGTTTTGATTTGCATTTCTCTAATGATTAATGATGTTGAGCATTCTTTCATGTGTTTGTTGGCAATCTGTATATCTTTTTTGGAGAAATGTCTGTTTAGGTCTTCTGCCCATTTTTGGATGGGGCTGTTTGTTTTTGTGATATTGAGCTGCATGAGCTGCTTGTATATTTTGGAGATTAATCCTTTGTCAGTTCCTTCATTTGCAAATATTTTCTTCCATTCTGAGGGTTGTCTTTTCGTCTTGTTTATAGTTTCCTTTGCTGTGCAAAAGCTTTTGTTTCATTAGGTCCCATTTGTTTATTTTTGTTTTTATTTCCATTACTCTAGAGGGGGGTCAAAAAGGATCTTGCTGTCATTTATGTCATAGAGTGTTCTGCTTATGTTTTCCTCTAAGAGTTTTACAGTGTCTCCCTTACATTTAGGTCTTTAATCCATTTTGAGGTTATTTTTGTGTATGGTGTTAGGGAGTGTTCTAATTTCATTCTTTACATGTAGCTGTCCAGTTTTCCCAGCACCACTTATTGAAGAGGCTGTCTTTTCCCATTGTATGTTCTTGCCTTCTTTATCAAAGATAAGGTGACCATATGTGCATGGGTTTATCTCTGGGCTTTCTATCCTGTTCCATTAATCTATATTTCTGTTTTTGTGCCAGTACCATACTGTCTTGATTACTGTAGCTTTGTAGTATAGTCGGAAGTCTGGGAACCTGATTCCTCCAGCTCCTTTTTTCTTTCTCATTGTGGCTTTGGCTATTCGGGGTCTTTTGTGTTTCCATACAGACTGTGAAACTCTTTGTTCTAGTTCTGTGAAAAATGCCATTGATAGTTTGATAGGGATTGCATTGAATCTGTAGATTGCTTTGGGTAGTATAGTCATTTTCACAATATTGATTCTTCAAATCCAAGAACATCATATATCTCTCCACCTATTTGTGTCATCTTTAATTTCTTTCATCAGTGTCTAATAATTTTCTGCATACAGGTCTTTTGTCTCCTTATGTAGGTTTATTCTTGGGTATTTTATTCCTTTTGTTGCCATGGTAATTGGGAGTCTTTCCTTAATTTCTCTTTCAGATTTTTCATCATTAGTGTATAGGAATGCAAGAGATTGCTGTGCATTAATTTTGTATCCTGCTACTTTACCAAATTCTTTGATTAGCTCTACTAGTTTTCTGGTAGCATCTCTAGGATTCTCTATGTATAGTATCATGTCATCTGCAAACAGTGACAGCTTTACTTCTTCTTTTGCCATTTGGTTTCCTTTTATTTCTTTTTCTTCTCTGATTGCTGTGGCTAAGACTTCCAAAACTATGTTGAATAATAGTGTTGAGAGTGGGCAACCTTGTCTTGTTCCTGATCTTAGTGGAAATGGTTTCAGTTTTTCACCATTTTGGATGATGTTGGCTGTGGGTTTGTCATATATGGCCTTTATTATCTTGAGGAAAGTTCCCTCTATGCCTATTTTCTGCAGGGTTTTTTTTTTTTATCATAAATGGGTGTTGAATATTGTCGAAAGCTTTCTCTGCATCTATTGAGATGATCATATGATTTTTCTCCTTCAATTTTTTAATATGGTGTATCACATGGATTGATTTCCATATATTAAAGAATCCTTGCATTCCTTGGATAAACCCCACTTGATCATGGTTTATTATCCTTTTAATGTGCTGTTGGATTCTGTTTGCTAGTATTTTGTTGAGGATTTTTGCATCTATGTTCATCAGTGATATTGGCCTGTAGTTTTCTTTCTTTGTGACATATTTGTCTGATTTTGGTATCAGGGTGATCGTGGCCTTGTAAAATGAGTTTCGGGTTGTTCCACCCTCTGCTACATTTTAGAAGAGTCTGAGAAGGATAGGTGTTAGGTCTTCTCTAAATGTTTGTTAGAATATGCCTGTGAAGCCATCTATCTGGTCCTGGGCTTTTGTTTGTTGGAAGAGTTTTAATCACAGTTTCAATTTCAGTGCTTGTGATTGGTCTGTTCATACTTTCTATTTATTCCTGGTTCAGTCTTCGAAGGTTGTGCATTTCTAAGAATTTGTCCATTTCTTCCAAGTTGTCCATTTTATTGGCATAGAGTTGCTTGTAGTAATCTCTCATAATCCTTTGTATTTCTGCAGTGTCAGTTTTTACTTCTCCTTTTTCATTTTTAACTTTATTGATTTGAGTCTTGTCCCTTTTTTTCTTGATGAGTCTGGCTAATGGTTTATCAATTTTGTTTATCTTCTCAAAGAACCAGCTTTTAGTTTTATTGATCTTTCCTATCATTTCTTCATTTCTTTTTCATTTACTTCTGATCTGATCTCTATGATTTCTTTCCTTCTGCTAACTTTGGGGGTTTTCTTTGTTGTTCTATTTACTTTAGGTGTAAGGTTAGGTTGTTTATTTGAGATGATTCTTGTTTTTTAATGTAGGATTGTATTGCTATAAACTTCCCTCTTAGAACTGCTTTTGTTGCATCCCATAGGTTTTGGGTCGTCATATTTTCATTGTCATTTGTTTCCAGGTATTTTTTGATTTCCTCTTTGATTTCCTCAGTGATCTCTTGGTTATTAAGTAGTGTAATGTTTAGCCTCCATGTGTTTGTATTTTTTACAGATTTTTTCCTGTAATTGATATCTAGTCTCATAGTGTTGTGGTCAGAAAAGATACTTGATATGATTTCAATTTTCTTAAATTTACCAAGGCTGGATTTGTGACCCAAGATATGATCTATCCTGGAGAATGTTCCATGAGCACTTGAGAAGAAAGTGTAATATGCTGTTTTCAGATGGAAAGTCCTATAAATATCAATTAAATCTATCTAGTCTATTGCGTTATGTTTTTTTTTTTTTTTTTTGGTGGTATGCGGGCCTCTCACTGTTGTGGCCTCTCCCATTGCAGAGCACAGGCTCCGGACGCGCAGGCTCAGCGACCATGGCTCATGGGCCCAGCCGCTCTGCGGCATGTGGGATCTTCCCCGACCGGGGCACGAACCCGTGTCCCCTGCATCGGCAGGCGGACTCTCAACCACTGCACCACCAGGGAAACTCCCTATTGTGTTATTTTAAGCTTGTGTTTCCTTATTAATTTTCTGTCTGAATGATCTGTACTTTGGTGTAAGTGAGGTGTTAAAGTCTCCCACTATTACTGTGTTAATATCGATTTCCTCTTTTATAGCTGTTAGCATTTGCCTAAGTGTTGAGGTGCTCCTATGTTGGGTGCATATACATTTATAATTGTTGTATCTTCTTCTTGGATTGATCCCTTGATCATTATGTATTGTCCTTCTTTGTCTCTTGTAATAGTCTTTGTTTTAAAGTCTATTTTGTCTGATATGAGAATTGCTACTCCAGCTTTCTTTTGATTTCCATTTGCATGGAATATCATTTTCCATTGCCTCGCTTTCAGTCTGTATGTGTCCCTAGGTCTGAAGTGGGTCTCTTGTAGACAGTACATATATGGGTCTTGTTTTTGTATCCCTTACCAGTCTTTGTCTTTTGGTTGGAGCATTTAATCCATTTACATTTAAGGTAATTTTCGATATGTATGTTCCTATTACCATTTTCTTAATTGTTTTGTGTTTTTTATTGTAGGTCTTTACCTTCTCTTGTGTTTCCTGCCTAGAGAAGTCCCTTTAGCATTTGTTGTAAAGCTAGTTTGGTGTTGCTGAATTCTCTTAGCTTTTGCTTGTCTGTAAAGGTTTTATTTTCTCTGTCAAATCTGAATGAGATCCTTGCTGGGTAGAGGAATCTTGGGTGTAGGTTCTTCCCTTTCATCACTTTAAGTATGTCCTGCCACTCCCATCTAGCTTGCAGAGTTTCTGCTGAAAGATCAGCTGTTAACCTTATGGGGATTCATTTGTATGTTATTTGTTGTTTTCCCCTTGCTGCTCTTAATATTTTTTCTTTGTATTTAATTTTTGATAGTTTGATTAATATGTGTTTTGGCATGTTTCTCCTTGGATTTATCCTGTATTGGGCTCTCTGTGCTTCCTGGATTTGATTAACTATTTCCTTTCCCATATGAGGGAAGTTTTCAACTATAATCTCTTCAAATATTTTCTCAGCCCCCCTTTCTTTTTCTCTTTTTCTTCTGGGAACCTTATAATTTGAATGTTGATGTGTTTAATGTTGTCCCAGAGGTCTCTGAGAATGTCTTCAATTCTTTCATTCTTTTTTCTTTATTCTGCTGTGCGGTAGTTATTTCCACTATTTTATTTTCCAGGTCACTAATCTGTTCTTCTGCCTCAGTTATTCTGCTATTGATCCCTGCTAGAGAATTCTTTTTTTTTTTTTTAAGAGAATTCTTAATTTCATTTATTGTGCTGTTCATCACTGTTTGTTTGCCCCTTAGTCCTTCTAGGTCCTTGTTAAACGTTTCTTGTATTTTCTCCATTCTATTTCCAAGATTTTGGATCATGTTTACTATCATTATTCTGGATTGTTTTTCAGGTAGACTGCGTATTTCCTCTTCATTTGTTTGGTGTGGTGGGTTTTTGCCTTGCTCCTTCATCTGCTGTGTGTTTCTCTGTCTTCTCATTTTGCTTAACTTACCGTGTTTGGGGTCTCCTTTTCGCAGGCTGCAGGTTCGTAGTTCCCGTTGTTTTTGATGTCTGCCCCCAGTGGCTAATGTTGTTTCAGTGGGTTGTGTAGGCTTCCTGGTGGAGGGGACTAGTTCCTGTATTCTGGTGGATGAGCCTGGATCTTGTCTTTCTGGTGGGCAGGTCCACATCTGACAGTGTGTTTTGGGGTGTCTGTGACCTTATTATGATTTTAAGCAGCCTCTCTGCTAATGGGTGGGGTTATGTTCCTGTCTTGCTAGTTGTTTGGCATATGGTGTCCAGCACTCTAGCTTCCTGGTTGTTGAGTGGAGCTGGGTGTTGGCATTGAGATGGAGATCTCTGAGAGATTTTTGCCATTTGATATTACATGGAGCTGGGAGGTCTGTGGTAGACCAATGTCCTGAACTTGGCTTGCCCACCTCAGAGGCACAGCCCTGATGCCTGGCTGGAGCACCAAGAGCCTGTCATCCACATGGCTCAGAAAAAAAGGGAGAAAGGAAGGAAGGAAGGCAGGAAGGAAGGAAGAAAGGAAGGAAGGAAGGAGAAAATAAAATAAAATGAAATGAGATAAAATAAAGTTATTAAAATAAAAAATTATTATTTTTAAAAAATTTAAAAAGTAATAAAAAAGAAGGAAGAACGGGGCTTCCCTGGTGGCGCAGTGGTTGAGAGTCCGCCTGCCGATGCAGGGGACGCAGGTTCGTGCCCTGGTCCAGGAGGATCCCATATGCCGTGGAGCGGCTGGGCCCATGAGCCATGGCCGCTGAGCCTGTGCATCCGGAGCCTGTGCTCTGCAATGGGAGAGGCCACAGCAGTGAGAGGCCCGCGTACCCCCCCCAAAAAAAACGACGAATGAAAGAAGAGAGCAACCAAACCAGAAAACAAATCCACCAATGATAAGAAGCACTACTAAAAAAAAAACAAAAAAAAAAACGGACAGACAGAACCCTAGGACAAATGGTAAAAGCAAAGCTATACAGACAAAATCACACAGAGAAGCACACACATACACATTCACAAAAAGAGAAAAAGGGGAAAAAATATATATATATCATTGCTCCCAACGTCCACCTCCTCAATTTGGGATGATTTTGTCTATTCAGGTATTCCACAGATGCAGGGTACATCAAGTTGATTGTGGATATTTAATCCGCTGCTCCCGAGTCTGCTGGGAGAAATTTCCCTTTCTCTTCTTTGTTTGCACAGCTCCTGGGTTTCAGCTTTCAATTTGGTCCCGCCTCTGCATGTAGGTCACCTGAGGGCGTCTGTTCCCCGCTCAGGCAGGACGGGGTTAAAGGAGCAACTGATTCGGGGGTTCTGGCTCACTCAGGCCTTGGGGAGGGAGGAGTACGGAGTGCAGGGCGAGCCTGCGGTGGCAGGGCACAGCGTGATGTTGCTCCAGCCTGAGGCATGCCGTGCGTTCTCCTGGGGAAGTTGTCCCTGGATCACGGGGCCCTGGCAGTGGCAGGCTGCACAGGCTCCCGGGAGGGGAGGTGTGGATAGTGACCTGTGCTTGCACACAGGCTTCTTGGTGGCTGCAGCAGCAGCCTTAGCGTCTCATGCCCGTCTCTGGGGTCCGTGATGTTAGCCGTGGCATGCGCCCGTCTCTGGAGCTCCTTTAAGCAGCGCTTTTAATCCCCTCTTCTCGCGCACCAGGAAACAAAGAGGTAAGAAAAAGTCTCTTGCCTCTTCGGCAGCTCCAGACTTTTTCCCAGACTCCCTCCCGGCTAGCCATGGCACACTAGCCCCGTTCAGTCTGTGTTCACGCCGCCAACCCCAGTCATATTTCTGGGATCCGACCTCCGAAGCCCGAGCCTCAGCTCCCAGCCCCAACCCGTTCCGCTGGGTGAGCAGACAAACTTCTCGGGCTGGTCAGTGCCGGTGAGCACCGATCCTCTGTGCGGGAATCTCTCCGCTTTGCCCTCTGCACACCTGTGGCTGTGCTCTCCTCCATGGCTCCAGAGCTTCCCCCTCCGCCACCCACAGTCTCCGCCCGCGAAGGGCCTTCCTAGTGTGTGGAAACCTTTCCTCCTTCACAGCTCCCTCCCACTGGTGCAGGTCCCGTCCCTATGCTTTTGTCTGTGTTTTTTCGTTTTTCTTTTGCCCTACCCAGGTACATGGGGAGTTTCTTGCCTTTTGGGAGGTCTGAGGTCTTCTGCCAGCGTTCAGTAGGTGTTCTGTAGGAGCTGTTCCACATGTAGATGTATTTCTGATGTATTTGTGGGGAGGAAGGTCATCTCCATGTCTTACTCTTCTGCCACCTTCAAGCTCCTCCCCCCTTGTTACTTTTTAAAATCCTCTTCTCTGTATGTAAGGTCCTCATCATCAAAGTTCTGCCTAAATGTCATATATCATGGAAGGCTCCTCAGATCCCCATAGTCGAGAACTCTATTTACCTAAGCTCCTATAGTCTCTTATTTGTACCTCTTCCATAAAACTCTAACAAACTACCAAGTCCTGGAGCCATTTACATCTTTCTTTGAGTTCCTAGAGAGCAGAGACCATATTTTGCTATTATTTTATCCCCAGTATAGGGTTTTCACATACATCAATTTCTCAATAATTTTGTAGTAAATTAAAATATTTTGTACTTGTTCTTTTGCATAAAAGTAAAACACTTAGAAAACATAATAGATTCTATCCATAAACAAATACATATCTTCTAAGAATTTTTAAAAATGAGAATTAATCTCAAGACTTAGTCAACTAGAGAGAAAAATGTTTCAGCTCTGAAAATGAAGCATCAAGATCTAAAATGAAAAATAACCAAGTTTTCCAGTAACATGTTTAGAAAGTACATTTTAATGTATTTTCTTTTATTCTTTTCTGCTATGCTTATTTTTAAAGAGTAGATATTATATTTTATCTTTTAGGTAGTAACATAACATACATGTTTCCCATGCCACTAGATATTCTTCATAAATATCTTAACAGTAGCAGTCTAATCCATCCTACTGGTATAGAATAGTTGACTTAGTTACACTTTTTGTTGACATTGAGTTTTACTTTTCCTATAGTCGATATTTTGAAGAAGAGTACAACAGATATTGTTGTATTAAATAGTTTAAAACATTATTTTAAATCTTAAATTATTAGAAATAGGACCTTCAATTTTTGCACAAACAGCAATTGATAGGATAATACTGAAGACCTAACAAGACAGAGAAACCATGACTAAAATAGCAGGATGATTAAAAAAATATTTTTCATATATATTTGCATTGCTGGAATTTTATCTGGAATTCAAAGAGACATGGATCAAAGAGACATGGAATAATGTCCAAAAAAGAAACACATCCTCAGCTAACATAAGAAGGGTATATATGCTGTAAGGCTAAGAAACCTACCTGTACACACCTTTCATACTTAGTACTTGAAGTGGAGTGGGAAGCTGGAAAACAATTTATGATGCCTAAGAACGATACCCAATTAGAGCTTATACTAAAAATTACTCAGTGTGGGAAAGACATTTAATAAGTGTTTAGTAGGGAACTGCACTGTTTCAGATTGTAGACTAGAGCCAAACTCATGGGTTCACATCACATTTCTTCCACTGATTGGTTGTGTCATTTGAGGAAAGTTTTTTAACTGCTCTGAACCTATTATTTCAACTCCAAAGAGGGAAATAATAACTGCACTTATCATCTAATATTGTGCATAAAAAATAAGCTCATAAGTATAATTTGAAATTTGTACAATTCTGTTCTAAGTATTTACAGTAATGTGTATATATGTGTATATACACATGTGTATATATCTATTTGTGAGTATACTGTACATATACTATACTATTGTAAGTATATTATATATATGATATATTATGTATATCATGTGTGTGTGTGTATGTGTATATATATATATATATATATATATATATATATATATATATATATATATAATTTGGAGAAGCAACATAGCTTAGTGTTTAAAAATGTGGTTTGTGGAGCTAGACTACCTGGGTTTGAAATCAGCTATCTAACTTATTGGCTGAATGTCTTTGGACAAGTTATTTAATTTCTTTGTGCCTTTATTTCATCATTGGTAGAATGAGATAATAATAATACCTATACATCATGTTATGTTTTAAAGGTTAAATAAGTTAATGTTTTTAAAGTGCCTAAAACATGTCATGTAAAAAGCTGTATATTCATTTGTTAAATTGATATAAGTAACACCAAAATATTATCAATAAGGAAGGTAAAGAGTGATATACAGAAATGATAAATCTCTGCTATCAATACCCCTCCTTTAAAAAAAAACCCTAATGCCTCAGAAATTAAAAGAGAAAATAGTAATAGTAGATGCACCACATGAGCATTGGTCTTCCTTTTTGTTTCTGTCACTTGAAATGTTGCCATAACTAAAGATTACATACTTCAAACATGTAAGAAAATTGCCCAACATTTCAGAAAACTACAAGATAAACCCTGAAATGTAAAATATAATTACTCAATTGGAATATGGCCAGCATTGTGGGGAAAGCAAAGTACCACTGTCACTATAGGAAGTGGAATAGGAAAACTCTTAATTCAGTGGTAGAAATGGAACTTAAACAGAATGACAAAACAGGACAGCCAAGAAATATAAGGAACGGATGCCAAGTAAGGTATAAAGGAGAAAAAAATGATACAAAGTGAAACCCAGAATTTGTATATAAATTAATTTGTCTTAGAAAATGTGAAAAACATCCCTGTGTTACAAAAGCAGTAAGTTGAGAATATATCTTTTTTTTTAACCAATACTGACATTTCTGAGACTTCAATATCCCATAAACATGGAATAGGTTATACTTTACTAAATGCAAACAGTTTTCTGTTAATTTAGCATAGTATTTCCCAACCCAGCCATATTGACATTTTTGATTGGATAATTCTTTGTTGTGGAACACCAGATTGTGCAATGTAGGATATTTAGCAGCATACTTAGTCTGTACCCACTAGATGCCACTAGAACCACCCTACTTACGACAAACAAAAATGTATTCTAGACTTGCCAAATGTCCCCTGGAGGGGAAAAATTACCCCCAGTTGAGAACCACTGCTTTAACCAATTAGAGAATGAAACAATCTCAGGTTTGAATGACAGCTGAGAAATCACATAGTTCAGTTCTTAACACATATTCTCCTTATTACTAGATGAATCAGTGTTCATCTAGCACCTCCTTGAATTGTATCTGTGATTAAGAACTCATTTTCTCACACTCAAATTTCACACTATCTATTATTTAGCTGTTCTACCTTACATCCACTTCTCTGGGGAAAATTTTACCTTTTATATTTCTGTTTTATTTCTGTTAAGTCTTCTTATTCTTATGGGTGGAGAGGAATTCCTCTTTTTCCTTCCTGAATACTCAAATACTCCTATGTCATAGCTTTTAGCCTCTCCCAACAGTGTGCCAGTAGAGACACTAGTAAACAAATTCTCCAGATTCAGTGTGAGCTGGGGAAAATACACTCTGAAGTATGATGGTACTTTAATCTTCTTTGTTCCAAACTCTATATGGAACCTGAAATCATATGACCCTTTTCAGAAGCCTTATCAAACTGTTCAGTCATATCAAACTGGAAGACAAGAAAATACCCAGTCGTTTCCATTTTCTCTGCTACTATATTTATTGCATGTACTCTATGCTTGTAGAACTCTTAAAAGAAAAGGAGTTCCGGAGACAAAAAATAATTTTATAATAACTAACAATCCTCATTTATACTTCCCTACAGAGGAGATAGTCAAAACATTTAACAGTGGGGAGATCAGAAGAACTGATCAATTAAAAAAGATGCCTCACCAGTGAAACTGGAATCCTGCCATAAAGAACCAGTAAACTCACCTCTGTACAAACCAACTAAATACCAGGCAACTCTCACAGGTGATTTTTTAAAAACTGATTTCAGGACTCTGTATCAAGGTCCACTAATTTTCACTTACTCTTTCATTCTGTCCAGACTGTTTTGGATCTTGACCATTACTTAAGGTAAACAATGCAAACTAACTTTTTTTAATGGTAACAGATAAAAACTTTATTTGACTTTGCTTAGAATGAGGAACCTAAAAGAAACACAAGTGAAGTGCTGGGAGTTCTATTAGTTAATATTGCACCATCAACTCCAGTCACATGGAAACGTACCATCCTTGTTCTTCTAACTCCAAACAAGACTGTAAACCTACTGTGTCGACTATGTGTTTTTCTTAATGGTTTTCCTAAAACTCTGTCTCACACAGGGCTTCTCAGCAATCTTGGTATCTTCCACCTTTTACTATTCTTACTGTGATGTGAGACAGTCTTTACCAGTCAGAGTTGTTCATGCTTATCACATTTATTCCTCAACTCATTTTTTTTTAATCCTAAATCAGTTTATAGTGTCATAAAATTTAAACAAATTGTATGCCAGGCTTTTTCACAAAATTGATCAACATATTTTTTATAGACAAATTACCACACTGTCTGCTTGAGCAGCACAAATAATGAATTAACAATTAAATATAGAATTTATATGCTAAGTATTTTATTTTGTAATCTATAATCCTTTAAAGCATTTTATTACGCTTTATATCCTTCCCCCTCCAAAAGCTTGGGGATTTGATATGCCTACCATAAGTTATACTGAAAAAATTAGTATGAAAAAATTAGTAACATATAAATAGAAAACCAGATCATGGAGAAAAAATTTAAAAGATGAATACAAATTGCTAATCTGAAGGCTCCTAAAGCTAAAAAAAAATTAGTTTTCTTTGTATTTCCAGGGCCCAGCTTAGTATCTGGTATCTAGAAATGATAAATAAATGTCTGCTATATAAAAAATGAGCAAAATAGTTATTCATACTGGAAATATTCATAGCATATCCAGGTTTTACTATAAATTTTATCACCTTGAATTTTCATATTTTAGGAAATAAATCCTTAGGAGTTTATTTAGGAACTATATTTTATAAAAATAACTTTTAGCAAAATATATTATTAATGAAGTATGGATTTGTAAAACAAAGTATTAATGGATGCTATTAATTTCTTTCAATGATACTTAATATAATTAATTCTAATACTTTGATTAAAATCTTAAACTCTTATAATTAAATTAAGGGAATTTTTTGCTATAGAAGATCTAGAGGATTGTTCTCCAAACATTGATTAAACAATCCACTTTCTAACAATATATTTTGTTAGAGTTTAGAGACATTAAACAGAACCCACTTCATTACA
This sequence comes from Delphinus delphis, assembly GCF_949987515.2. Classification (NCBI taxonomy): domain Eukaryota; kingdom Metazoa; phylum Chordata; class Mammalia; order Artiodactyla; family Delphinidae; genus Delphinus; species Delphinus delphis. Next base: position 58,314,510 of record NC_082693.1, on the reverse strand, counting down.
TTTCTACTAGAAAATTTTCTTTCTGTTTTTTCTCTGGAGTTTAAGCTTAATCTATCAACATATAACAATCTCTCTAGTTTTGTTCTCTGGAGAAGAACAGAGTAAGTTCTTATCCATGTTTGCCAGATCTAGTTTATGTTCAGAAATCCTGGGAGATGGTGGTGGTGGATACATTTTAAAGATATGTATATATTTTTTCTTTAAATCGTATCCCCTGAGAACTCTGATATAGCAGACCTGACTTTAGAGCTCTGAAATGTGTATTTGTAAATGTCGTCTTGGTCATACTGATCATCAACCTGCACTGGCAACCACTGGTCCATGCTATCAACTTCGTATCTTAATGGTGAGACCAGTACATTACTTGGGAAGTGCATTTGGTATTGAAATTAGAAAACAGAAGAGAAAACAGAGTTCATCCTAAGTATATGTAGACCATTTTGAAAAGAGTAGCAAGGCAGAAACTTCAATTGTTGAGATATCTTAAGAAATATATTTTCTTTTTTGTGGTAAGCCTATTGATGAGATCTTGCTTTCTGCAGAATAAGAGACTGAAGTGTAATTTTCAATAAAGTTGATTCAATTCAACACGTGAAATAAAACACTCTTCTTCAGCAGATGGATTTTGATGACCTTATTAGAAACTCTGTAGGAAAGACCTTTTGGTGACTAAATCTATAGCTAGTTCCTGATGAAAACTTATTTGATAAATAAACCATTATGAAGTTGAATTGCAAAACTCCAGTGGCCTGCTGGAATTCCCTCTTTTGGAGTCTTGCCTGAGTCAGTTCACACTAAATTTTCAACAAGTATATTAAGTGAAGAATTTGGGTGCATATCACAGGGAATATCAAAGAGTATTTCCTACAATTAAGATGGAGAATTAATAAATATAAGTCCTCCTTCTTTCCCTGACACCAACTGGCTTTACAAAAGCAGGCAAATTACCTTATTACACTTATATTCTTTGTTGTTTTTTTATCTGAAAAACAAAGGAATTAAAAGAAATACATTGATTTATTGAGCATATTTTTTAAAGTTCTTACTATATTAAGCATTCAGATAGATATGAAAGGATTTACAAATAAGATAAAAATAGAGCCCTTAGACCAAGGAGATAGTAGAAATCAAATGTCATATGCATCAGTATTTACAATTCAGCATAAAAAGGAATATATGAAATAGAGAGGTGTGAAAAAATGCTGTGGAAGTTCTAAGAAGAAAGATAGTATTTTTGCCTTGGGTTCCAGAGAAGGTTTCTTTGTACTACCACTTGAGGAATAAATAGGATTATCACATGCAAGGTTGGGTGAGATACTTTATGACGAGGGAAATTTCTGAACAAAGACATAGAATAGAATATCATTTGTTTGGGGATAGACAGTTTGGGTAAGCTAAGGCTAGAGAGCAGTTACAACCACTTTCAGAGACTTAATATACTAAGGGAATCCATTAATGTATGGCAACTTTATTATCTGGCGTTGGGAGACAATTCAGCAAAACTTTACTTTTTCCAGCAAAAGTAAACATTCGTTTAAAAGCATTGAGATGTTGATTGTTAATGGGAGGGAGGTTGTGTTAATAAAAGGTTAAGAATGGGTTTAAGAATTTTCAAATATATCAGTGGTTTTCAGGTTTATTCTCTTGATTATTTTATTGACAAATAAAATCTTATCCAGAAACCCTATAAAATATCAATAAATAAAAGTGCTGCTGCTCTGATTGAGAGAGAGAGGGTGGGACCCAGAACCCCACAGGAGGAACCACCTGCTGGATTAGTAGGCACCCCTGAGGAATGTTATGTTTACTCAGAACACATATTGAAAACTGTGGGCAGAGTGACTGGGAACAGGATGATGCTATGGACAGAAATCAGATCAGTAAGAGGAGCAAGTTGGGGATAGAGGTTAATAAATTTGCTGGTCACATTGAGGTACCAAATTTACATTCAATTATAAATGCCTAAGAGGAGATGGAGTGAGAGCTAAGGGGAGAAGTTGAGGTGAGGGATATCATTTGAAAGGATTGCTGACATCCTAGTGAGAGATAATATTGCCAGAAAAGGTGCACAAAGAGAAGACAAATGGGCGAGGTCCAAGTCTTAGGGAATGCAGTAACTTAAGGTGTGGGAAGCAGAAAAGAAGCTGAGAGTGGAACAGGGAGAGAATAAGGGACGAAGCAGGCAAATGTCGGGTCACAGATGCTTGAATTACAGCTGATGATGCTTGTAGAAAATAAGGAATGGCATTTGGTTTGTTGGCTGGTTTTGTTTATTTGTAAGTTTTTGATAAAGGCATATTCAAAATTTATAACACTTTAAATATGATATGAATAGACACAAAATGGCTTGCTAAAAAAAGAAATAACATGTATTTAGAAACACAGACTTTTTTACTAGATTAATTCATGAGTGAATGGAAACATTCCTTCTGGCTTGAATTTGATGCAAGGGAGTCAGACTATACACCCACCAGTGAAGGGAAAGAGAAAAAACTTGAAAGCAGAAAAAACAGAAAACAAAAAACCACCATTACCATCTTGATTTGTATTAGATTTATTGAAGTCAGAAACTTTTTTTTTTAGAAGGAACATGTGTCAAAAATTTTACTCAGCTTATTGATGAGGGAACCAAAATGATGGCAATAGTGGTTCAAAGGAGGTGGCAAGGAATGCAGATTTATACTGGAAGTTGTTCAAAAGGAGCCAAAATGAATTAGCTAAGAGATTCAAAACTGGGCAATGTCCTACAATCACTAAACTGTAACTGTTTGGGGTTCTTTTTCTTTCTTTCTTTCTTTTTAACATCTTTATTGGAGTATAATTGCTTTACAATGTTGTGTTAGTTTCTGCCATATAACAAAGTGAATCAGCTATATGTATACATATATCCCCATATCCCCTCCCTATGATTCTGTTGGGGAGTCCAAAATGTTATACGATATATTAAAGGAAATAAGATAAATTTATTAATGGCATTATTGCCTGGAAATATTACCTCAAATATCTAACAAAAATATGTTTAAAATAATTTCTAAAGAAGGTCATGACTAAGTGCTGTAGAGAAGCAAAAAAAAAAAGTGAAGACTGAGAAATGATACCAGATTGGAAGATTAGATCAATGCTGATCACCAGGGTTGAATGATCTCCCAAAGCTTCTAATAGTTATAGGATTATTCCTGACTATATATTTGTATATTGGCAATGTGAATATTTTCTTTTTATATGTAAAATGTGCATGTGCATCTGCCTCTACACACATACATGCACACATATACACACATACTCACAAATGCTAATTTCTATTCTAAATGGCATGTACATTGATCATCATTGTGTATATAATATTTACTAATAAAGTTTTATGAATTTTAAGTGCTTTTCTGATGTTACACATTACTAGAGTAGTGCCAATACTGCAGATCATGAGAAATACTGGGTAATTTATCTGCATTAGCTAAAGATTTAAAAACTGTGTTGATATTAACTCTTTGTATTCTTGATAATAAAACACTGTTACCAGACTTATCAGGGTGGGGATGAGATGTATGTCTTTCTTATATGGCATTCCTAAATTCTGTGTGGTAAGTTTGAAGATGCACTGAAATATTTCTAATGTCAAGCGTGACAATGTTTCATTGCACATCAGTTCTCTGTTAGATCTTTTCTCCCACAGTTGGAAGCCATGCCATGTGACTTTTTTTAAAATTAGTTTTTGTGCCTGCCCTAATAGATCTTGTGCTTATAGAGTAAGTCATAGTCTTCTGTATTATTCCATGTTCTCCTCCATGAATACTTAAACTGCTTTTTCTTAGCGCAGTCTACTCATATTAAAACTATTATAACCAAATGTTTTGCATTTAATTCTCTTTCCAAACAAATTAATACATAAATGGGACCATAGAGCAGCTCTAGAAAAGAGAATAAAATTATCAAAAGAAACAACATATGAAAAGAATTATATAGAAAATACAGATAAATATCCCATATCATAAATGTTCTAGAAATAACTAACTTACTTGAATGTAAAACTATAAGAATGAAAGGTAGCTTAACGTTATTGACCTAAATTGGTCCAAAGTTTTACTGATCAGTTAGAGTATTTAAAAATATTTCAGAATAAAAATGCTTTTCCTTGGAACTAATTTCACTTTCCTCCATGGCAACAACAAGTTCTCCCTGAGGCAGCGTCTCCTCATCTTGCCCCAGCTCCCCCAACCATGCAAAGTGTGTGAATGCACTTGGCAACCTCCCAGCTTCACTCCTGGGGATTTTGTATACTTGGCTATAGGTGGTTGTGTTTGTGATATTGAACTTAATATACTGAGAATGCATTCTAGAATTGTAATTAATTGTCAAAATATAAGCAAATACAATCAAAAGATAAATATGTTTTACTGTATACTACATCTATGACAAAAACACAGCAGCTGCACTTGCAAGTAGAGATGTAATGCAAGGTGTGTACCATTAGAAAGAAAAATGTATTAAGTACTAATGAAGTCCTCCAGTATAGGCTAAAAAATTAGATGGCCAAGTTGATATTACATTTAATGATACACTTTTTCCTAATTTTTAAAAAAAAAATTTATTGGAGTATAGTTGATTTACAATGCTGAGTTAGTTTCTGCTGTACAGCAATGTGAATCACTTATGTATATATACATATATCTGCTCTTTTTTAGATTCCTTTCCCATATAGGTCATTACAGAGTATTGAGTAGAGTTCCCTGTGCTATACAGTAGGTCCTTATTAGTTATCTAGTTTATATATAGTACTGTGTATATGTCAATCCCAACCTCCCAATTTATCCCTCCCCCCCTAATTTTCTTCACTATGTGATGCTAATGGAGGTGAAGCATGAAAAGACAACTAGGGAATCATGGGAGATAAAGAGTTTTTGATGAAGTTAGCCCATCCCAATATTATGTGTCCTTCTACAGGTACTGAGTTATTTCTTCAAAACCTGTGATTTTGCACATACTTTGTATCCCTCAGCCTGTGATGTTCAGCCTTCATTCTGTGGCCTGCCTCTCCTACTCAGTATTCAAAGCATGGTTCAATTACCCCATTCTCTGAAAAACAGTTCCTGATCATGTCCTATCTACTTTTTACTGAAATAGCAATGACCTACAACCTAGCTCTTATCCTTGCACTTGACTCTCTTATAGCATCTATCACATTGTGTTATAATTACCCATGTATCTCCTGTTCTAAACACTGAGTACCTTAGGAGTAAGAGAAGGGTCTTTATGGAAAACAACCAGCCAAGCTCTTGGAGTATAGTAGTGGCTCAGTAAATGCTCAGTGAATTATTGAAATGGATTGTCATTAATTATTCACTGGATCTCAGTTTCTCATCTGAGCATGGTGTGACTGTACTAGTTGATATCTAAAGTGCTTCCTAACTTGAAAATATAGATCAGTTGTATGAAATTCTGACCCCAGTATCTCCATTAACACTATTGACCACGTTTTCTGAAAATTTTTTCATTTTGTTTTGAGACTACTCTTCTTTTTTCTCTCTCAAAAGGGATCCTTCTCTTGATTTTTCATATTGAATTCCAGTATCCAATTAAAAAAAAAAAGCTTAATTTGCAGTTGCTTCCTGCTCTCTCCCCATCTTTCAATCGCCAGTTCTTTATCCATTATTTCAAAGCCTATATCCCCAGTCCTCAATACACATTGTCAGTGAGAAGTTATGTTTCTGAAGAGCAGTTTTTGAATTCTGGCCTGCTTTTGAATTCTGACTGTAAGTAGGAATACTGTTTAGTGTCCAACTCAGGGTCGTTGTGAATATTAAATGAGATCTTACACATAAAGTGCATAGCATGGGGCCTGGTATAAGATAAGCATTCAAGAAAAGAATAAGAATGTCTGCATAAGGTACATATTCAATAAATGCTTGTACCTTGTATGTACTTTGAAAACCATGGTAGTTTTAGATAGAACCCACAGCTGTGAATGAAGCTTAGTGTTATTTATAGTTGTGGCAGTTGAGTTTGGAAATAATCTTAGGCAATCCCTTAACCTTTCTTAATGTTTCTTAAAAGGACCCCAGATTAATGGTTCAGCCCAAGTAATCTGGTAAAAGAAAAAAAGCCTGTCAGCTGACTTGGTTTATTTAGGCTCATCTAAAGCCCATTTTAGAAAGGAAGCACTATTTGTGTGACTTCATCTCAAGAGACAGTCTATTCGTAAGGATACTTTCTTAAACTGATAATAATTCAGGTAGCTAGAATTTCAGCATAATAGTATGAATTCAGTGGAGATAGGCATTATTGTTTTTTTAAGTCTTGAAGATTAATAGTTGATAGGAATGCTATAATATCTAAAATCTAAGGCAGAGTCTCTCTATTTCACTTAAGATTCATTTTTGGCATAATCAATATTTTTTAAATGAAAGTTTATTAACCCACTATCATGGCAAATAAGAAGATGTGATAAAAATACCACCCTGAAAAAGACTTCCAAATCCTTTAAAGCTACATCTGCCCTTTTTATTAAAAAATTTTGTGAAGGAATTATACTAAATATATTTTAATCTATCATTTTAGAAATATATTTCAATGTATCATTTTAGAAATGGCAAGAGAATTTACCATTTGTCAAACACAAAATACAATAAAAACATCCCATAGAGTTAAGCACTGGGGGATAATGTCTATTCAGCTCAGGTGTTCACTTCCATTTCTAAAAACATTCTCCATCCCTCCCTACAACTCTAGGACTTCTTTTCCATGCTGTCAAACATAGAGGCAGATATAATGTAGCCTTAATGTTTCACAACTTTTATAATAAAATATTTTATAGTAGACATTTTTTCCCACAACATCATTAAATTTGCTTCAGAATTGCTATGGGCTTAATACAAATTTAGAAAGCAAAAGGAAAACATACTACTCCATGTATTGTTCCATCAACTGTCAACTATGAGCAAAAAAACTAATGGCAAAATGCCTTTTTCTTTTCAAACTAAACTCAGTTCACCAGAAAACACATTCTCTCTCAATACTTTAAACTTTTCTTTTTATATATTTATTGGAATGCTTATTTAAATTTATTTTGAATTATGAAAATCTCAATAAGACTAATGTTTGCCATCAAGTGTTCCAAAGAACAATAGTTAAGAGGGATGTTAATAGATAACTATTTAAAAAATAAACAAAAACAAATGTTTCATGTTCAAAAAGGTTTTGGAAACTCTGGGTCAAACAAAATAAGATAGATTTCTTTACTACAAAATATGCAGAGACTTTAATATGGTAGTTTGTATTATGAGTCTCCAAGTTATAAAAAGCAGCGTTTCTCAAGAAAAGATAATGGAAGCTTTTTTCTTTTAGCCTAGTTTCCATTTACTTGTTCATGAATCAAATAACTACTGATTTGAGTGTTTACTATACTTTCTCTTTTCTGCAGCTTACATTCTTATATGGCAGAGAGAGAAACAGACACACAAATTGTGTTAAATGTTGAGTGAAGAGCAGATGATATAATGAGGAAGGAGAAAAAAAGTCACATAGGATCTCTATGGAGATATGACATTTGAGTTGAGAAAGAAAATTCTAGCCAGAAGAAGCAGACGCAAGAAAGGGTTAAGTGCATCTGTGTTGTAGAAATAGAATGGAGAATACTACAGCTAGAGAAGAACTGCGCAGAGGGAGTAAGAGATGAGGTTGGAGAAGGACACAGATCATTTAAGACATTGTAGGTCATGTTAAGATGTTTAAATTTTATTATAAAAGTGACACAGTGGGACTTCTCTGGTGGTCCAGTGATTAAGACTCTATGCTTCCACTGCAGGGGGTGCAGGTTCAATTCCTGGTGAGGGAACTAAGGTGGTCAGGGAGCTAAGATCTCGCATGCTGGGCGGTGTGGCCAATAAATAAATAAATAAATAAATAATAAAAGCAACACAAAGCAAATGGCTGGTGATGGTCATAGATGGTAATGCATGTAAGCTCTATGAGGGCAGATACGTGCAGCTAGCCACAGAGCCTAGAAGGATATCTAGCCCATAGTATGTATACTATAATGTTTCTTGAATTAAGACCCAGAAAGTGATGTTTCTTAGCTAGAAAACAGAAATTTAATATAAAACAAAAACAGGAATATCCAATTTGGCAATGGTATTAAAATTTAAAAAGAGATATACAAAATGGTTTCAGTGAGAGCTCATTCTGAGCTCATATTTTTACAGTTTATAAATGACTTTAGTCTTGGACTTATAAAATTATTAAGGGTCTACAGAGGTCGCTTTTATTTTTCAGAGTTATTTCACTGCATTTTATTGGTGAGTTAAATCTTATGACGCATTTCTACATACTCGGAGAGTCTCAAAATTCTTAGGATATTTACTTTGTATATGACAAAGGTCTACTCCATTTGCAGATAGGTAATCTGTAAGTAAATGAGAGATTCTCAAGAATACAAACTGTCCCTAAAACAGAATTTCTTAGGAAAAGTATGTTTTATTTTAAGTAAACTTTTCTAAGTTACCTCAAGTTATAATAACATCCTTTATATCAACTACATAGTTTACTGTAAAATATTTTTGTAAATATACATATTTATATGGAAATTTTCATGCAGGTACTTTACTGTGTAAATATGTAAAATGGAGGTAGAGAAAATATCTAATTGCACATTAATACCCTTCCATATTTGGTGTAAACATCTTTAGCTAAAATTACAATATAATCACATGTACATAAATGTTTAGTTTACCAATTATAGCATAATTATTATCATGTTTACGATGAAAGTGATATATGAAAAGATATTTTCAATAGTCTCAGAATCATGAATCTGCTTTTCTTATTAATTATAGCTAATTCCAAAGGCTGATTACAAACACAATTTTAACTCCTAACTTCATATACTTAATGTTTATTCAAAAGGCACTATAATTTTTTTTAACCAATAGGAAATATAGGTTTAGGGAAAACATTTAAGTGTTTGAAGAAGGAAAATTAATATTTATTATTTATGCATACTATAGTTTTGGTAGATAAAGATCATCTCAATTGTGCTAATTTCTAACTACTACCATCTGCCTTTTAAAAAAATTTTTAGATTTAAAATTATATAATTTTTGACCATGTTAGACTTAAATAGTTTAACTTTAGGATTCGTGCTGATCCACAATGAGGTCAGGAATATAAACTGTAATTATCACTTTTAATTACCTGAAATTTTTTTTCAAGAACTGAGATAAACAATAAGGTTGCCATAGTCACCGAATTCAGAAGGGCCATTATAAAGTCAAGATCCTAGACCATTATTGAAGTAAGCATGAGCTAAATGACATAAAATTTTAATCCCAAAATATTTGAGTTTCATTTAGATATCCTTAGAGTTTCACTTGGTAGGAAACATCAGGTAGGTCTTTTATCTACCAATATTGCTTAAGTATTTTTTATAGCTAGTCATGTCATTTGAACACAGGAGACAATTTTAACATTGATGGATCCTGAATGTGGATGATGTAAAATCTTGGAAATAGGGATAGTAATCTCTATTCCCAAAGGTTATTGTGAAGTTTAAATTAAAATAAAATGTATTATGTGTGTTAATGTACTTTGCATATTCTAGATGCTCAATTTATTTCTTCCTATTATTAAATGAAACAACTAACTAATAGGACCTAGGACCTTCTCAAATAGTTGCTTGGGTATAGAACAGATAGACTTCCTTCAAAGTCCTTCAGTAATGCTTCCTATGGAATCATTCCTGGGAAGAAAGAAATTCTTCTAGAGTTGCTAGTACCTACTCTCCAGTAGATAACATCTATTCTTTTATATACATACCTACATACATATACAAGGACACACATATAATATATCCATTATATCCATATATATACACACACACATACACACAAACACACACACACACACACACACACACACACACACATATATATTTGATATCATTTGCCAGAGATCTTGAAAACACCAGTAGGTGACTCTGCCCACTTGTGGGATGAGGGTGTAATAATTAACCAATACCATTCTGTTGATTACTGGGTTGCCTTTTGAAGATCCTCCTCTGCCACAAAATTTGAGTGCCTCAAACTACAGAGTGAAGCAAAGAATCCAAATAAAAACCCCAGAGCAAAAATCATTCTTCTTTCTGTAGAGAAACTCCAAAGAAATTTTTTTAAAGTAATTGCCTTTAAAGATAAATAATCATCTTAAAGATCAATTACTGGTAGAAATGATTAAGTGTATTTATTATGTGTTATTAAAATTAGAAATGTTAGCTCTGTGTCTATTTTAACAAATAAACACATTCTAGAGTGAGTGTAATCAGGGAGAAGTAAAATTGGAGAGTGAGTAGGGTAAAGGCTTTTATTTTCAAAAATGAAGTATCCTTTTAGGAATTTTAAGTACTTAGTGATAGAAGGACAGATAAGACAGTGCTGTGAGGTTTCTTCCAACCCCAATAATTCTGCCTTTGAAACTTATTCTGAATAAAATAAACAGTATTAGTAAACTGAATGAAACCATTTGGTGAGAAAGTCACATTCTGAAATAAAACATATACTGGACCTGAAAATATGGAATAACAATGACCTCTTATGATGAATATGAATTTTTTTGAGAAGACTGATACAGGAGAATCAGTAAATGCATTTAGACATTACAATCCCTTTTTAAACAAAATAGGAAATGGAAGAAAATCAGTTTGGGAAACATAGTTATATCTAAAAAGTAAACAAGTAAAAATATCCTCCTTCCAGGAAATATAAAATTAAATGCCTTGCCACAAATTACTAAAGTTATACAAATTCCAGCTGAATAAATAAATAAAAACAGTACTAAGTACCTTGATCAATGTTTTCCCCAAGGTCAGAAATGGGACAATAAATATTTTGACAGTCAATAAACTGATGGATGAGGAATTATTACAATTCTAAACAACTTTTTTAGAAAAAAAATTTGAAAAAATCAAATAGCTGTATTTTTCACATTGGGGAAAATCACAGTTAAAATATTAGACATTAATTCTGAAGGGCTTATAGGTTTTACCTTTCAGATGAACATAAGCTATAGGTAGTATGGATGGCAGGCTTTTGTTTTCATACAGGTCCATACATTCACTCCTCTTCATTAAGGGAAAACAGGATATAGATAAGGATTGGTTTTGGATACCCAAATTATCTCCATCTGCATCTTGATTTTCCTCTATGAAAATCCAATTACAATATTCTATTTGAATAACATATTCAAAATAATTAACAATAGTTATGCTACAACCCCATGTGCTCAGAAAAAAAGGCCATCTGTAGTTATCTATTATGGCCAAATAGATACTATAATAACTGAATATCAGCTTTTCTTCTACTAAAATATAGAAGTAAATTATTACCACAGCTATGTCACTTCCAGAGGGGTGTCCAGGTTCATGTATTTAACTTCCTCCTGAGTATCACAATTTGATTTTCCAAAATGCCAACACATACCAAACATGCACATAACTTAATGCATATCTAATCCACAAAACCTTATGCTCCTATTCCTGTGATTTTTATTTAGAGAATAACACTACCATCCAACCCGATTCGAAATTTAAACCATTGAACAGATCAGAAGCCAAGGAATCATTCTTGGTATTCCAGGGATAGGGATGGGGAGGCAAGGCACAAGTAGAGAGGAGAAGCTGCAGAAATTTTCTAGAGGCAGTTCGCTGAGGACTTGTAAACCATCTTAAAGTTTTTTGAACTTTATTCTAAGCATAATGGATAGCACTGTGATTTTAAGACTACAGTATATGGTATGCTAAGATCTAGTTTTGCGTTCTGAATTTTTCAACATTATTCAGTGTTGCTGATTTGTAAGTTGTTTCAGTATCCAAACGTTATTTTCAATCTGTTTTTTCTGGATACGATCATTGCTATTTTTATATGATGAATTCCATTTCATCCTATTTTGCACATATTTGTAACTTTCTATATACAATTTCATTCTGTCCTCTCCATGGACTTTGAAATACCTTCGTTTTAGCAATGACTAAACATTTTGTGAACTCTCCATCTACTGTTCTCCTAGCTTTAAAATATTAAATGGCAGAAAGCATATTATCTTTTCCTTCAGTATGTTAATTCTCATATGTTCATTATTTTCAAGCAAGCTTTTCAGCACATTACATTCACAGAAAAATCATAATCGTCAGTGTACTTTTAACAGATATGTATGAAATACTTCAGTGAATTTTTTCTTATGTATACATCATAGTATATATTTACATAATATACAAAAATCATTTCATATATGATTAATATTTCTTTATAGGGTAACGCTTTAAATAAATTTTAAAACTTCACCTTGCTTATTTGAAATGTAAGGCCAATCAGTATTGTCTTCTTTTTTTTTCATTTTTTTTTTTAACATCTGTATTGGAGTATAATTGCTTTACATTGTTGTGTTACTTGCTGCTGTATAACAAAGTGAATCAGCTATATGTATACATATATCCCCATATCCCCTTCCTCTTGCATCTCCCTCCCAACCTCCCTATCCCACCCCTCTGGGTGGTCACAAAGCACCAAGCTGACCTACCTGTGCCATGCGGCTGCTTTCCACTAGCTATCTGTTTTACATTTGGTAATGTATATATGTCAATGCTACTCTCTCACTTCTTCCCAGCTTACCCTTTCCCCTCTCCGTATCCTCAAGTCAGTTCTCTACCTCTGTGTCTTTATTCCTATCCTGCCCCAAGGTTCTTCAGAACCTTTGTTTTTTTGATTCCATATGTATGTGTTAGCATACGGTATTTGTTTTTCTCTTTCTGACTTACTTCACTCTGTATGACAGATTCTATGTCCATCCACCTTACTACAAATAACTCAATTTCATTTCTTTTTATGGCTGAGTAATATTCCATTGTATATGTGCCACATCTTCTTTATCCATTCATCTGCCTATGGACACTTAGGTAGCTTCCTGGCTGTTATAAATAGTGCTGCAATGAACATTGGGGTAATGAGTCTTTTTGAGTTATGGTTCTCTCAGGGTATATGCTCAGTTGTGGGATTGCTGGGTCATATGGTAGTTCTGTTTTTAGGTTTTTAAGGAACCTCCATACTGTTCTTCATATAGGCTGTATCAATTTACATTGCCACCAACCAACAGTATAGGAGGGTTCCCTTTACTCCACACCCTCTCCAGCATTTATTGTTTGTGGATTTTTTGATGATGGCCCTTCTGACTTGTGTGAGGTGATACCTCATTGTAGTTTTGATTTGCATTTCTCTAATGATTAGTGATGTTGAACATTCTTTCATGTGTCTGCTGGCAATCTGTATATCTTCTTTGGAGAAATGTCTATATGGTCTTCCGCGCATTTTGGGATTGGGTTGTTTTTTTTTGGTATTGAGCTTCATGAGCTGCTTGTAAATTTTGGAGATTAATCCTTTGTCAGTTGCTTTGTTTGCAAATATTTTCTCCCATTCTGAGGGTTGTCTTTTCATCTTCTTTATGGTTTCCTTTGCTGTGAAAAAGCTTTTAAGTTTCATTAGGTCCCATTTCTTTACTTTTGCTTTTATTTCCATGTCTCTAGGAGGTGGGTCAAAAATGGTCTCTCTGTGTTTTATGTCATAGGGTGTTCTGCCTATGTTTTCCTCTAAGAGTTTTATAGTGTCTAGCTTTACATTTAGGTCTTTAATCCTCCTTGAGTTTATTTTTGTATATGGTGTTAGAGAGTGTTCTAATTTCATTCTTTTACATGTAGCTGTCCAGTTTTCCCAGCACCATTTATTGAAGAGGCTGTCTTTTCCCCATTGTATATTCTTGCCTCCTTTAACAAAGATAAGGTGACCATACATGCGTGGGTTTATCTCTGGGCTTTCTAACCTGTTCCATTGATCTATATTTCTATTTTTGTGCCAGTACCATAGTCTCTTGATTACTGTAGCTTTGTAGTATAATCTGAGGTCAGGAAGCCTCATTCCTCCAGCTCCGTTTTTCTTTCTCAAAATTGCTTTAGCTATTCGGCGTCTTTTGTGTTTCCATACAAATTGTAAAAGTTTTTGTTTTAATTCTGTGAAAAATACCATTGGTTGTTTGATAGGGATTGCATTAAATTGAGATTGCTTTGGGTAGTATAGTCATTTTCACAAGGTTGATTCTTCCAATCCAAGAACATGGTATATCTCTCCATCTGTTTGTATCATCTTTAATTTATTTCATCAGTGTCTTATAGTTTTCTGCATACAGGTCCTTTGTCTCCTTAGGTAGGTTATTCCTAGGTATTTTATTCTTTTTGTTGCAATAGTAAATAGGAGTGATTCCTAAATTTCTTTTTCAGATTTTTCATCAGTGTATAAAGATGCAGGAGATTTCTGTGCATTAATTTTGAATCCTGTTACTTTACCAATTCATTGATTAGTTCTAGTAGATTTCTGGTAGCATCTTTAGCATTCTCTATGTATAGGATCATGTCATCTGCAAACAGTGACAGCTTTACTTCTTCTTTTCCGATCTGGATTCCTTTTATTTCCTTTTCTTCTCTGATTGCTGTGGCTAAAACTTCCAAAACTATGTTGAATAAGAGTGGTGAGAGTGGGCAACCTTGTCTTGTTCCTGATCTTAGTGGAAATGCTTTCAGTTTTTCACCATTGAGGATGATGTTTGCTGTGGGCTTGTCATATATGGCCTTTATTATGTTGAGGAAAGTTCCCTCTATGCCTACTTTCTGCAGGGTTTTTATCATAAATGGGTGTTGAATTTTGTCAAAAGCTTTCTCTGCATCTATTGAGATGATCATATGGTTTTTATCCTTCAATTTGTTAATATGGTGTATCACATTGATTGATTTGCATATATTGAAGATCATTGCATTCCTGGGATAAACCCCACTTGATCATGATGTATGATCCTTTTAATGTGCTGTTGGATTCTGTTTGCTAGTATTTTGTTGAGGATTTTTGCATCTACGCTCATCAGTGATATTGGCCTGTAGGTTTCGTTTTTTGTGACATCTTTGTCTGGTTTTGGTATCAGGGTGATAGTGGCCTCGTAGAATGAGTTTGGGAGTGTTCCTCCCTCTGCTATATTTTGGAAGGGTTTGAGAAGGTTAGGTGTTAGCTCTTCTCTAAATGTTTGATAGAATTTGCCTGTGCAGCCATCTGGTCCTGGGCTTTTGTTTTTTGGAAGATTTTTAATCACAGTTTCGATTTTAGTGCTTGTGATTGGTCTGTTTATATTTTCTATGTCTTGTTGATTCAGTCTCAGAAGGTTGTGCTTTTCTAAGAATTTGTCCATTTTATTGGCATATAGTTGTTTGTAATAATCTCTGATGATCCTTTGTATTTCTGCAGTGTCAGTTGTTACTTTTCCTTTTTCTTTCTAATTCTGTGGATTTGAGTCTTCTCCCTTTTTTTCTTTATGAGCCTGGCTAATGATTTATCAATTTTGTTTATCTTCTCAAAGAGCCAGCTTTTAGTTTTATTGATCTTTTCTATTGCTTTCTTCATTGCTTTTTCATTTATTTCTGATCTGATCTTTATGATTTCCTTCCTCCCGCTAACTTAGGGCTTTTTTGTTGTTCTTCTTCTTCTTTCTCTAATTGCTTTAGGTGTAAGGTTAGATTGTTTATTTGAGATGTTTCTTGTTTCTTGAGGTAGGATTTTATTGCTGTAAACTTCCCTCTTAGAAGTGCTTTTATTGCATCCCATAGGTTTTGGGTCATCGTGTTTTCATTGTCCTTTTTCTCTAGGTATTTTTTGATTTCCTCTTTGATTTCTTCAGTGATCTCTTGGTTAGCGTATTGTTTAGCTTCCATGTGTTTGTATTTTTTTACAGTTTTTTTCCTGTAATTGATATCTAGTCTCATAGCATTGTGGTTGGAAAAGATACTTGATAAGATTTTAATTTTCTTAAATTTACCAAGGCTTGATATGTGACCCTAGATATGATCTATCCTAGAGAATATTCCATGAGCACTTGAGAAGAAAGTGTATTCTGTTGTGTTTGGATGGAATGTCCTATAAATTTCAATTAAAGCAATCTGTTTAATGTGTCATTTAAAGCTTGTGTTTCCCCTTTTATTTTCATTTTGGTTGACATGTCTGCTGGTGAAAATGGGTGTTAAAGTCTCCTACTATTATTGTGTTACTGTTGATTTCCCCTTTTATGGCTGCTAGCATTTGCCTTATGTATTGAGGCGCTCCTATGTTGGGTGCATAAATATTTACAATTGTTATATCTTCTTCTTGGATTGATCCCTTGATCATTGTGTAGTGTCCTTCTTTGTCTTTTGCAATAGTCTTTATTTTAAAGTCTATTTTGTCTGATATGAGAATTGCTACTTCAGCTTTCTTTTGATTTCCATTTGCATGGAATATCTTTTTCCATCCCCTCACTTTCAGTCTGTATGTGTCCCTAGGTCTGAAGTGGGTCTCTTGTAGACAGCATATATACACGTCTTTTTTTTTGTATCCATTCAGCCAGTCTCTGTCTTTTGTTTGGAGCATTTAATCCATTTACATTTAAGGTAATTATCGATATGTATGTTCCTATTGCCATTTTCTTTTGTTTTGTGTTTATTTTTGTAGGTCCTTTTCTTCTCTTGTGTTTCCTGCCTGGAGAAGTTCCTTTAGCATTTATTATAAAGCTGGTTTTGTGGTGCTGAATTCTCTTAACTTTTGCTTGTCTGTTAAGGTTTTAATTTCTCCATTGAATCTGAATGAGATCCTTGCTGGGTAGAGGAATCTTGGTTGTAGTTTTTTCCCTTTCATCACTTTAAATATGTCCTGCCACTCTCAAACTCTGCCTTGCAGAGTTTCTGCTAAAAGATCAGCTGTTAACCCTATGGAGATTCCCTTGTTTGTTATTTGTTGCTTTTCCCTTGCTGATTTCAATATTTTTCTTTGTATTTAATTTTTGATAGTTTGATTAATATGTGTTTTGTTGTGTTTCTACTTGGCTTTATCCTGTATGGGAGTCTCTGCGCCTCCTGGACTTGATTGACTATTTTTTTTCCCATATTATGGAAGTTTTCAACTATCATCTCTTCAAATATTTCTTCATTCCCTTTCCTTTTCTCTTCTTCTTCTGGGACCCCTAAAATTTGAATGTTGTTGTGTTTAATGTTGTCCCAGTAGTCTCTGAGACTGTCCTCAAGTCTTTTCATTCTTTTTTCTTTATTCTTCTCTGTGGTAGTTATTTCCAGTATTTTACCTTCCAGGTCACTTATCCATTCTTCTGCCTCAGTTATTCTGCTATTGATTCTTTTTAAAGAATTTTTAATTTCATTTATTGTGTTGTTCATCATTGTTTGTTTGCTGTTTAGTTCTTCTAGGTCCTTGTTAATCATTTTGTTTATTTTCTCCCTTCTATTTCCATGATTTTGGATCATGTTTACTATCATTACTCTGAATTATTTTTCAGGTAGCCTGCCTATTTCCTCTTCATTTGTTTGGTCCGGTGGGTTTTTACCTTGCTCCTTCATCTGCTGTGTGTTTCTCTGTCTTCTCATTTTGCTTTACTTACTGTGTTTGAGGTCTCCTTTTCACAGGCTGCAGGTTCATAGTTTCCATTGTTTTTGGTTTCTTCCCCCAGTGGGTAAGGTTGACTCAGTGGGCTGTGTAGGCTTCCTGCTGGAGGGGACTGATTCCTGTGTTCTGGTGGATGAGGCTGTATATTTTCTTTCTAGTAAGGACCCCATCCGGTGGTGTGTTTTGGGATGACTGTGCACTTATTACAATTTTTGGCAGCCTCTGCTAATGGGTGGTGTTGTGTTCCTGTCTTTCTAGTTGTTTGGCATGGGGTGTCCAGCACTGTAGCTTGCTGGTTGTTGAGTGGAACTGGGTCTTATCGTTGAGACAGAGATCTCTGGGAGAGCTCTCACTAATTGATATTTCATGGGGCCTGGAGGTCTCTGGTGGTCCAATGTCCTGAACTCGTCTCTCCCACCTCAGAGGCTCAGGCCTGACAGCAGGCTGGAGCACCAAGACCCTGTAGCCACACAGGTTTTGGAAGTCTGAGGCCTTCTGCTATTGTTCAGTAGTGTCCTGTAGGAGTTGTTCCCCATGTAGATTTTTTTTTAATGTACTTGTGCAGAGGAAGGTGATCTCCACATCCTGTTCATCCACCATATTGAAGGTCCTCTCTCTTCACACCTCCTGTTGCTAGAGGATCCTCATTTCATCTGGAAAGGACATAAATCTGGCAATCTCACTTCAGGCCTAGCCCATCCATGTTTTTTCCCTTTGTGCTTAGTCTGTTTCACTTGCTTATAGCCGGCCCCATGCAGAGGCCTTGTCCTCAGCCCTTCAGACCAGAGTTCCTCGTGAAATGGCTGAGCCAACACCTCAGCTCGGGATGTGTGCTGAAGCTCCTCACAAGACACTCAACTCAAGATGGCGGCAGGCCATGCACAGAGACACTGCATACGCCCTGCAGTGTGATGTCAGTATTGTCTTCTGTTTTTAAAATTTATTCAGAAGATGATTCAATAAACAAAGATACTTTCATTTTCAGTCAAAATCTTGGTCAGTAAGGTTTTCCAGATCAATTTTTCTATGTAAGGAGACATATATAAAACAGGTATCAGATGAAAAATATCACCCAGTCATTCATCTTTTGTTTACTCATTTAGCAACTGTATTAGTTGCCTTTTATGTTACTGTTGTGGTGAATAAAAAATTGACCCAGACTGGAACTTGGTCTTCCAAGAGGTAGCGTTCTTTGTTTCAAGTAAAAGATGTTAACAACCAAAGTGATAGGATTTTTTTTTATTGTTTGTTTGATTACTGAATTTGAAAAAGTCTGTTTGTAAAGAAAAGTAAATGAGGGAATTTCTTCAATCAAAAGAAATGAAAAGTTAAGTAAATATAATTCCTCTCAGAAGTAAAATATTTAACATTAGTATATAAATACTATTCAATGCAATTTTTAAAACCTCACCTATTGAAAAATAGGTAAATTATATGAAAAGGAAATTCACAAAATAACAAATATAAATTATTTAAAATAATGTTAGACTTTTTGGTCACTTTCGATGAGGTTTGGAAAGTCTATGATGATTTGAATACAAAGTAAAGTAAAGCTTTTAGACAGCAAAATGACAATAAATTTTAAAAATTAAACTTCCATACTGCAGACTAATCCTTAGAAAAATACAAAAACTTACAAAAAGACATACATAAAGTCATATTGTTGATTTTATTTTATTTATTTTTTATAACATATTTATTGGAGTATGATTTCTTTACAATATTGTGTTAGTTTCTTTGATTTTATTTTAAAATTATAAAACAATCTGTTAAATGTTTAGAGACTGATGAAATAAAATACATACTAAAGATGGACATTCGTACAGTATTAAAATTACATTCCATGTAAAGATAAAAGAATTACCTTATATGCTAATATAATTAAGTGATAAAAACACAAAAATAGTATAGTCCATATGAACTTCATTTTATTGTGTACACATATATGTATATGTGTACAAAATGATAACAAAAGCAGAAAAATTGGCAAAGATAACTCGGGGGAGTGTAGATATAGGTAATTTTTCAAACATTTTACAGTAAAATTTAGAAAGCATAGAAGGAAATTTATCATTGAATTTGGCCCATGCTGTAAACATTTAAGAACTATGTGGTACCTACATATAAAGTAAGGATTCTGCAAGACAAATGAAATTAGTGTTATAATAAAATATTGAACAGAATTTAAGGATTCTGAGATAGAACAATTATTTCCACTAAAATAATTCATCAAAAAAGCTTTGGGCTTCCCTGGTGGCACAGTGGTTGAGAGTCCGCCTGCCAATGCAGGGGACATGGGTTCGTGCCCTGGTCTGGGAAGATCCCACATGCCACGGAGCGGCTGGACCCATGAGCCATGGCCGCTGAGCCTGCGCGTCCGGAGCCTGTGCTGCACAACAGGAGAGGCCACAACAGTGAGAGGCCCGCGTACTGCAATTAAAAAAAAAAAAAGCTTTTATGTAGAAATTTAGAATAGTGTAGAATTTTAGTTGAACCTTAGAAAAGAACTGAGGCACACCATAATCAAAAGCAACAAGACATCAACATGTGTATTTTTGGAAAAAGGAATAATTTTTGTGCCACCTGAACAGAGCTTACATGCAGGAAGTCGATCTAAGGAAGCTGGAATTTTCCTAACCAGCTATAGGAATCTTTTGTTGCCCTAAAAAAGACAAAGAAAGAGAGAGAGAGAAGGAAGGGAGGGAGGGAGGGAGGGAGAGAAGGAGGGAGGGAGGGAGAGAAGGAGGGAGGAAGGGAGGGAAGGAGGGAGGAAGGGAGGGAGGGAGAGAAGGAGGGAGGAAGGGAGGGAAGGAGGGAGGAAGGGAGGGAAGGAGGGAGGAAGGGAGGGAAGGAGGGAGGAAGGGAGGGAAAGAAGGCAGGAAGGCAAGAAAGAAGGCAGGAAGGAAGGAAGGAAGGAAGGAAAAAGGAAAGAGAGAGAAAGAAAGAAAGTTAGTAGAGAGTATTTCCTATTACCCAGGGGTAAATATAAGCTCATTCTCCTTCAGTTGCTCGAGTTAGCTACTCACTCAGTGATTAGTTAAATGAGTCATTGTCCAGATTTTTCTTCAAAAAGGGAAGTTATGTTCCATGTTTATAAATAAAAATAAATGAATCTGCAAATTGCAAATATTTTTTTGAGATTAATTTGATTTTGCTTTTGGAAAACGTTAAGGCTGAAAACACTTCACAACCTTTTTCCAGAATCCAACAATTTTTTTCAGATATCTCAGGTGATTTATTTTACAAATGTCAATCTAGATTATTTTACATAAAAGTTTTCAAAATTATGTATACACTTAATCCTCTAAAAACTGTTTAAAACTATTTTTTCTATAAGATTATAATTAGCTTCTCTTCTATCAACTTCTGTGTCAGAGGTTTAGAGAATCTAATTTGGGACAAGTTTTATAATAATCATTTTAAAAAATGTCACTACTAATATTCTAAACTCCTTTAGTTTTGCAATTTGACACAACCCAAAAGAAAATATCTTCTAAAATCAAATGAGCTTCTGAATACAGTTTTCAAAATAAAACACTGAGATTGTTCTCATAATACTATAAATTTAGTCACCACATTTCTAAGTTACATCAGTTTATCAACATCCTTGGACCTAAAATAGCAGCACTCAACTGTTAAATTGATATATTACAGACATCCATTATTGTATAGTTCTGGACATATTTATAATATTCAAGCAATACACAGATAATTAAATCCTTTGTCTAGTGAGTTTTCTAAACTTAGAAAATTACAGAAGAGTTAACTCTAAAAGTCTCCATCAACATTTTAGAATGGTGCCTCAGCGACAGTTAGAAAAACTAATGTGAAGGACTTCAGGATACTTACACAGAAATCAGTGACAGGACTGAAATGAAAAGAAACAGCATGCAAGTTAGGAACCTGGGTCTGAAATCACACTGATGGCATTTAATGTGCATGTCTGCCACTAACTACTTTTGTGACTTTAGGCAAATGATTTGATCTCTCTGGGTTACTATTTTCTAATCAGTAAAATGAAGGTAGCAATATAGTTTAACTCAAAAATTTTGAGAGTTCAATAACACAATAACATTCAAACACCAAGAAATATATCTAACATACCATTGTAAAGCAATTATACTCCAATAAAGATGTTAAAAAAAAAAAAAAAAGAAATATATCTGACACAGAAAAAATGCCCAATACATACATGTTATTATTTTCTTTTAAATAGGTGTCATAAAAATACAGAAAATAGTATGTCTAATTCTGTTGTTTCAAAGGAGCATATATCTAAATGCTGAGTAATTTCTTATGAGACCTACGGGTATACTTATAGCTTTTTTCCCCTATTGTTTCCTCTGGAATTATTCAGAAATGCATTTCCTTTAAGCGAGTTCTAATGGCTGTCACTATGATTTAAAGCTTTCTACAGAATCTTTCACATAGGGTATGGCTGCCTAAATTACTTTGGACCTAATTTTAGATAAACTGCCATAGCAAGTGTTGAATAAATGCATGAGTAAGCAAAGTAAGGCAAAACGATATTTAACATTTGTGACTGGTGTTATCTTTCTAGAGTGTTTGAATAGAAGTAGTTTAAGTTGGTTAATTAGGTTCCTCCACACATGCAAAACTTCATGTTCAGAAACATTACATTACACTCATCGTCTCTCTAAAAGGCTTGTCACTAAATTCCCTCACAGTGGGTGAGAGAGCAAGAGGCAGAGAGAGAAAGAGAGAGAGAGAGAATGAATCAGATCAATTCCAGATACATTTCCCTCAAAGACACCATCTCATCTTTTAACACAACAATACTGAAGTATAAGGTGGAAGTCTGATATTAAAATACATTTAGGCTAGCAGTATTTTTCGACAGAAAAGTTCCATGATGTAAATGATGTTGTTTTGGTAAAATTAAATTCATTCTATTGACATGATGTATATTGATTATACATATTAGTTATTACACTTGATGAACATCTTAAAAATAAAATGAATTTAATACAATTAATTTGACAATGTGAAAAATGGAAAGAATGGCCAAATTCTACAAGCTGTGGTTGAATTTTAAATATAGCTGAATGTAAAATGGAAATGTAAGTATGGACTACACATGGAGAGAGACTGATACCCCCTTCTCCTTTACGTCATCTCCCCCATCATTCATAATAAACACAAAGGTCTCCTTACAGAGCTGTGACTAGAAATATGTTACAAAATAATTTCATTTTTAGCAGTATTATCTTGAAAATTATTATTTAAATAATCTTTAATTAGTGTATGTGAATAATTTCCTCTTCATCCACTATGATTTGCTTCAGGTAGCTTCAGCAGGTAACTCAGACACCGGTCTCTGAAACTCCTTGTTAATATCCAGTATTACAAGTGCTTCTTCTGAATCGAATGCAAACTTTGAATGCAAATTGACCACAGGGTGAAATCAATGAAGTCCACCCAAATGCTAAATGAGGTCAAAGAAAAAAGCCATAATAGACAAAAAATAGACAAATGAATAAAGTGATGAAAGATAGCTAACTGTAAGAGTTCTGTAAAAGTTACTATTATCAATCATAAGCACCAAAGTCACGTTTAAAATGTCAAGAGTAAAGCTGAACATTTAAAGGAAAGAGAAAATAAGTGCTCTGTTAATTTACAAAAGTATAGTTCTCTTGTCCAGAAAATTGAATACTTGCAACTTTACGCTATCCTTTTAATTACAAAAAGGTCTTTATTGATAGTTGAATTATTTAAAATTCATCCTAGGTCTGTTTAGTTCATATTCAATCATTTCAGATTTAGTTGATTTCAAACACAGTGAGTATTTCCCATACAACTTTGGGGAAATGTTGTTCTGAGCCCTTAGAAACTCAATGGCTATGAAAAAGTACATTTATTGACAAAGAGCCAGCTTTGGTATTAAGCCACACCTATGTGACAAAGTTTTAAAAAGTTATTTTAAATTTTGAGCTCTGGCTCTCAGCCACACATTCTCAGTACTAAACCGTCAGAGCCAATTTCTCCTAGGCAGTTAAATTAATTCAGAAGGATGCTCTTTGCCAACACTATGCTTTACAGTTTGCTGAGATTTTATTGCTACTCTACATTCGCTATCCAGTCTTCTCCAGGCCAGATGACTGGCTGCAACTTCAGCAGATGAGCTGTAGATTTTCTACATAAGCATGAATAGCAGTTTCTTCCAAGGTGTTCACCCATTCCAATTTCTGCTCCATCACTTTTAATTTAATTCTTCTTGGCTCTCCTTAACCTCTTAATTTTCTGTATCCATACATATTCCACTATTCAAGAATACCTTTTTCCCTTTTTATTCAACAGACAGCATCTACCACAGTTTCCAAAACCATTGCAGGTGGGTTGAGGGTCATAGCTGCAGTTCGAATAAAACATTTTTGTTTTTTAGCTCCTTGCTCCTTGAGAGCTTGTTAGAAATGCAAGCTACATTCCACCCAGACCTATTGAATCAGAATTTGCCATTTAACAAGATCCCAAAGTGATTTAAATACACATTAAAATTTGCAAAACACTGAAGCTAACACAGTTCATTCAGCTGAGAAGGTAAGATGACTTTCTTTATTCCCCCAGGTTGGGTGGATGGAGAGAGCATGGGTAAGTCAAGGAAGGCCATGCTCTTTCCACTGTCCAGGATATAGCTCAAAAAGCCTCCATGAACACACACCACTGAAGCACATTAACCACCAAACAGTCCAACTCACTAAAACAGAGGTCTCCAACACACAGTGCTCTTTTATCTCCTATGAGCCATAGTATGTTACTACATATATAAATATTCAAAGTAGACACAATACTAATTTTTTCTACAAAATTTCGTGGTAAGCATTTCCAAAAACAAGCTTCATTTTGTGAAAACCTATCAAACAGTATTTTACTATGAACAGTACATAAACCATGCTCCCAGAAGACACAAGATAGGGGAGACAAACACGTATTTTTAGAAACTGGAAAACTGGAAATGGACCTACTTTTCTTTGTTTTAAGAAGCAAATATCTACTCCTGTTATGTATGGTGTGTGTGATGTTCTTACGACTGTCTCATTCCCAATGCTATGCACTTTCAACATGCATATGATATTTAGGGAGAAGACTATTTCAAAATATAGTTCAGACTCAAAGTCTGAAAAATTGAAGTCTGTCCTCATCTGCACCACTGATTCCATCTATAAAGCAGTAGCAACTGCACAATACAGGTGGGCAAACACTGCATAAAATGTGTGTAGAGCATGTCTACCACAATGAAATAAAAAGGCTATATTTCAAAACATGGCACTCCATTTTAGTAAAGGTGTACACTGACATTTTAAAAATAAATACTCTGGGCTCCTGGTGTACCTCTCATGGGCATAGAGTATATGTCTACACTGCAGTTTTGATAGCGTAATATTATTTTTCACTGTTGGTTCACATTATGTAATTTTCATATTTATATAAAAATGCAATAAACATGAACTATTTTCCAGTAAAATGCAATGAAGAAAATTTAAGTTGTAAGAGTAATAAAAATTAATCCAAACTTTTTCTTTATGTGCATATGCCAGGATTATTATTAAAAAGTTTAAACTTTATTACTAACAGTTCTATTCATTATAGTTCCTTTGGAAACTTCCTAAGAAAAATTGTTAAAAATTACAGTTTTTTATGACCTGTCTTTTGATATGAAAAACAAATATTTGGTAGTGTTTCCAAAACCATTGAATTCAATCTCTTCTCTCTCTCTCTCTGGGCAGTACATTTCTATCATAATTCCCAGAAGATAGTTAATTAAATTTTTAGAATTATGACCAACTCCTTCTTTTCAACACACACACACAGACTAAAAATAAATAGGTTGATGTTGACTTTTATGAAATGAATTGATCCTTTAAAGACTTTTTTTCAGGGGGATGAAAGAAGTCCTCATCTTTTTTTTTTATTGAAGTATAGTTGATTTACAATGTTTCAGGTGTACAGCAAATCCCACTTCTTGGCCCAGGAGTGGGATTCCTAGGTCTTATGGTAACTCTATTTTTAGTTTTTTAAGAAACCTCCATACTGTTTTCCAT
The DNA here is from genome assembly GCF_949987515.2 of Delphinus delphis. Taxonomy (NCBI): domain Eukaryota; kingdom Metazoa; phylum Chordata; class Mammalia; order Artiodactyla; family Delphinidae; genus Delphinus; species Delphinus delphis. The sequence continues at coordinate 58,288,952 of NC_082693.1, read as the reverse complement.
AGTGGCTGCACCAATTTACATTCCCACCAACAGTGTAGGATGGTTCCCTTTTCTCCACACCCTCTCCAGCATTTATGATCTGTAGACTTTATGATGATGGCCATTCTGACCAGTGTGAAGTAATACCTCATTGTAGTTTTGATTTGCATTTCTCTAATAATTAGCTATGTTGACATCTTTTCATGTTCCTGTAGACCATCTGTATGTTTTTGAAGAAATATCTATTTAGATCTTTTGCCCATTTTTTGATTGGGCTGTTAATTTTTTTGATATGGAGCTGTATAAGCTGTTTATATATTTTGGAAGTTAATCCCTTGTTGGTTGCATCATTTGCAAATATTTTCTAAGTCCTCATTCTTGATTAAAGTAATATTCTTAAAAATTTTCAGACCTTCTATAAACATTTGGTCTATACCAAAATGGGTCCATAAATTTATAAATAAATATCTCATATTGATGAATAAGTGGATTACAAATGATAGTTACAACCAGACATTTTCTAAATAGGTACTAAACTAAATGGTTCCCCTTTCTTAATTTATATTGCACAACACTGGTAAAATCTTACAAACTCACGTGATAGGTGAGGTTATTGATGCTAAAGTTGTTTGTCTAGTGATACAAATCTGGATTATCCAGACCAAAAGCAGAGGTCCTGATCCCAGATATAACTGATGATTGATTCTCTCCTATACCATTTTGCTTCTCAGAAATGAAATCTTTGATTATGGGCCAATCACCAATATGAATTGGTTAGTTCCTGCTTCCTTAGAGAAGGAAGGTACTGGCCAGACATGGTCTGTAATTGATTTTATTCATGTCTAATAACACTGACACTTGACAGATTATTTTATCTCTGATGTTATAAGACCTAGAAAAGTGGAAACTTAGAGCACTTGAAGGGAAATGCGAAGTGTAATCTTCAACAAGCAAGAACACGCTGGAGCTTTACTTCTCTAAGTAACTAAAGAAAAGAGTCTAAGGGTCAGCATCTTACAATGAAAGCAATATAAAAAGTGTTCATATGAGGAAAGCCCCTTAAGGCCCCACCTAATGGTGTTGTGGTGCCAGGTACTAATGCTTCAGGTACCTACATTTGAAGATAGGGGGTGCCAGGACCTTCTACTTTAAATCCTCTCTGTAGGAAGGACAGGAATAAGACAGCAGGCCAGTGTAGAAGGAAATGCCTAGATCAATTTTTCAAGACCCTTTGGTAATAAGATGATACCTGGACTTGTTTCCTGTCATGAAGCTCCTAGTTGCCTATGTAGGTCGTAGGGCCCAAGGGAGACAGCACCAAAAGAACCAAAAATTGAGATGATATAAGATTCTATAGGTCTTTGCACAGTAATCCACATTATTACATGCCAGTATTAGCTATTTCACTTTCAAATGTAGTTCAGGCATATATTGGAAGAAGAAACTAATTTCCGAATTGGGGAAACATACCCCAAATCCATTCCCGTAAGTTGTTCATACATATGCTTTTATTTCTACTCAATAGTAACAGATAAGTTTCCCAAATAATTTAAAGTGATGACCACTTGCAGTCTTTGTGATAGTGATTGGATCACATATCTACCATGTATTCATTTTTCCTATTATATTAACTGCAAACTGCAAAAGTATGATCACTGTATGTTTTAGTACAATTCTGTATTCCACAATAAGATATAACATGGTGATGTTATACAATTACTGCTGCAAAGTCATACCACTCGGAAAGTATACTGGATAGGAAATGTTCATGTCTTGCTACAATGATCAAAACTGCCAGAAGCAATACCCGCATACGAGTCTCAGCACCTGACATTTTGACATGTTGATGGATCCAAGGAGCAGCTGCTGGAACTTAGTGAGAAATCAAGGTTTTAAGAAGCTTGGGGTGTTTTCTGTCAAGTGCAGTCAAACACAAAGAGAGATGAGGGTAGAGTTAGGGTGGGGAAAATGGTAATGACAAATGAAGATCTGTATTAAGTACTTATCCCAAAGTCCAGAAGACAGAGGTATACTGATAGAGGAATGCAAAGCACTGGCATGGGGATAGTACAAAATTTGAAGTAATTTGGGATAAACATCCACAACACCCTTCTCCATGTGGTGTTCCAGTTGTTCCATGAAGACAATTTTTACTTTTATTTTCTTTATTTCCCCTGGACTTTAGGAATTCTTTATGTTTTTTCATACTCCTGTTCTGTTCCTTTGCCTTCTTTTAGCTCAAATTATTCCCCTCCTCTCTCAGCCTAATCTTTCAGTCAGGCAGCAATTTCTATAGGCCTTGCTCATCCCCAAGAGTAATGCTTAGGGATAAAGGGATTACTCTTCAAGATCCCTCAGGAGTAGGATTGGAGCTGGGAAATCATCCCTTACAAATAAAAGCTTTCCACAGATCACTTCATAATCTATTTTGATGATGAAGATAGTGTGTAGGAATCATTCTAAAAAGCAAAGAATACTAAACGTTCCTATTAAAATTATAAGGAAGAGCTGAAATACAATATGGAATACAGTAAACCATCAAGATATAGAAAGTAAAAATATTATACTTGAGAAAGTATAAGTTCAAAGTATATAGGAAATTGTGAGTGAATTAAAGCGAAAAACAATTATACTGAGGAAGGGGAAACACTGGACAAATCAGTGCTGATATCACCACTAGAAACCAATAATATTGCACTGTCATATGACGGTGAGTACCTTAGAGAATTTATCTTAGTAATTTGAAGAATTTACTTCAAAAAAGTGAATTGTGATTTCTTAGTTCTAAAGCCTACGAGGATATCAAATGTGTCCCAGAAGAGACAGAAATAAAAGTAAAGATAACAGAACTGCTACCCAATCCTGAACAGCATTAATAGTTACTCAGGAAGATCCCAAAGTGGCATCATAAGGTAAAGAATGAGAATGTGAAAGGAGTCCAAAAGGACTGACAGGAAACAGCAAGAATTTGATAATTCAGGGGAAAAAAAGTCAGCCTCTCTTAATTCCAGTGACACAGATGTAGGTGTGGCTATTTTCTATTAATCCTCAATTTTTCTGCTCTTTGACAGTATAATATATATAGGAATTTAGAAAGAAGGGAATAAAATATCTCCTTTACAGCTAAAGACTTGCCATCATATGGTTGAGTTTTATGTGATTTGATGGCTCCCAAGGCTGGTTTAGAATTATTGTAGTCACGTTCAATATCTGACCTTTGGAGGACTTGTTGGTGGCCTGAAAACACAAAACACACTGTATTACATTCTCCCCTTACCCACACTGTCATCTGTCACCCTGGCACTTGTTTGTAAAAGAAAGAAATAAAAATACAAAGAGTGTTGCTATATATGACAAGCATTACTTTTCAAGCAACAGTGTTTACCATATACCACACATTGTCTAGTCAGTGCTTTAGGTGGTATGTAGATCAATAAACAATTTTACATTCTTTGTTTTAAAATCCTATTGGCTTCTTTGTTACACTAGACTTATAAATCCCAACTACTTCAAGTTTCTCAACCTCTCTGAGCCTTAAATTAGCCATCTGTCATATGAGGATAATAGCTATCCCTGTAGGTTATATAAAGATTAAATGAGATTCTTTAAGCACACAAAGTTTAGCACATTGTAAAAGTGTAATAAATGGTAGCATTTGTTATTACTGCTATTGCTGTGGTTGATATTCCTAAATTTTATCCCAGAGAGTATACATTCATATGAGTATGCATGTGCATTAATGTATACGTTCAAGACTTGGAAGGAAATATTTTAAACCATAATAGTCTAAGGAAAAGATATATTTTGATTTAGGGCAAAAGATATAATAATAGTATAGTGAACCTAAAACTTCCCCAAGGTACTTATCTTGTATACAGTCTATAACCATAGACTTTGTATTGCCTTTGAATGTCATTAATTTGAAATTACTACCCTCTTCCTTTCTTATCAAAAAGTGGAAGGGAAAATGAAAATTCTTATTTATCTCTCATATTAAAGTAAAATGTGTAAACATTGATTTATTTCTTGGTTAAAAAACACTTTCACATACATGCACACACACACACACACACACACACAGTTCTTGCCTTGATCAAATTTTGCTTCTGTGATTTGGAAAAGTCTTTTAATGTTTAAGTCTTAATGTTTGACCTATAAAATTGGGTCAAAGAAGTTATTTTGGTGAATTGTTTTGAAACTCAAATGAGACAATTTATAGAAAAGTGCTGCATAACTTAAAAAGTTCAATGCGACCACCTAGAGGGGTGGGATAGGGAGGGTAGGAGGGAGACACAAGAGGGAAGAGATATGGGGATATATGTATATGAATAGCTGATTCACTTTGTTATAAAGCAGAAACTAACACACCATTGTAAAACAATTATACTCCAATAAAGATGTCAAAAATTTTTTTAAATAAAAAGTTCAATGCAAATACTTGACCTTACTCTTAACTGAAGAGGAGGAAATAGAGTGTCTGTAAAAATATATGACCCAATCCCTTAGATTTGTACCCCTTTTGTGAAGAAATCCTATTTATCTGTAATCCGTGAGTTTACTTGTTTAAGAATTCCATTAAAATGATATAATGTAAGTTCAAGTTTCCAGTTTGAAGTCTTGCCAGTCACCAAATAGAAGAGTAAGATACTGCTGTCAGAAGGGTCATCAGAAAAGGGGACAGACCATAAGAGAGACAGAGCTGCATCCCAGCACAGGGATTCCCCTCCATTTTTGCCCTCTTTCAGGATTCCCTCTCCCTCTGCTCCCTCCATCTTCCAGCCTGTACTCTGGTCGCTTTCCAGATACTCAAACTGCACCATACTATACTACAGTAATTACTGTACTATACTATACTATACTATACTATACTGTACTATATTCCTTTCAGTTGCTTCTACAAGCTACTCCACCTAGAGAACGCAAAAAAACTATTCAATATCCTCAATCAATCCTAGGCAAAATCTGACCTTATTTTACTTTATTTGATTCATCTCCTTAGGATTAATCAAGATAGCATTGTACTATATGGAAACTACATTTCTACATGAGACAGTTTAAACAAAGATCTGTTGTTCCTATGTATTCTCCAATACATTATTTTACTACTTTCAGTACATTAAGTTGAAACTCATACAGTTACAAAGAGGAGTGACCTATATGTTTGCATCACCCCAAACTCTTCTACATCCATTCAAATCACTTGAATACTTCAGAGTAGTTCAGGAATTTTTTCTTTTTCTATGTAGAAATAGTGCCAGTACTGATTATTTTTTTTAATTAAAATGAAATGATTTTTTTGTTGTTTGCTCTTACCTGTATAGGACTGTGACGTGAGTTGTATGCAGTTCGAAAATAAACAAGATTTCTTTTATAGCCTATATCTCTGGACACATAAAAACACATTTTCCTGTTTGAATACTTTTAGTCACTCATAAAGAACGCAAAGGGAAAGGTCTGCAAATTCTACTTGGATGACTTTGGAAAGTTTAACTTCTATACCCAAGAACTGGTTGCAGATCCCCAAGGAATAGTAATTCCCCACTACTGAATCATTTCACCTGAGAACTGGCAGCTGTTGATACTGTAATTCCTTGCAAGAGTGTTTGTAGCTTTGCATGGTGATCATTATTAATATAGATAACTTTAATTAATGAGTTGCCTAAGTAAAAAAGGAAAGATCTGGAATAATTACAAGTAAGTAACATATGGGTCTGAATTGCCAGATTTATAAGAATGTAATTCCACTTAATAGAAATGACTTTTGAGAGATGCAGCAGACTGTAGAACGCCTAATTATTACCAGACCCTATCCTCCTAAGAATGAGTATTTCAAAAACACCCAGCAGCACATACAGTCATCAGCCAAGAACTGATTATTCACAGGTGGATTGCCCACACTGCAGTCTCCAGGCACAGCAGATTTCCTTGCTCAGCTGCTTCATATCACCTCAGGCAAACTCTGCTCTCCAGCATAGCATTTCTGCCGCTCAGTCACGTTGCCCTACCCTCTGCAAATTTTACAAGGTCTTGGATAGCCCAATCCTCATGCCTCAGTTTTAAGAAGCACAATCAACCCTTCCTGGCCTTCCACTGCCTTTGCATTCTCAGCTGGCTCTCCCAGGTCTACAGGTAAGTGCATGCCTCCAAAACATTTCTACTGGGGCTTCCCTGGTGGCGCAGTGGTTGAGAGTCCGCCTGCTGATGCAGGGGACGCGGGTTTGTGCCCAGGTCCGGGAGGATCCCGCGTGCCGCGGAGCGTCTGGGCCCGTGGGCCGTGGCCGCTGGGCCTGCGCGTCCGGGGCCTGTGCTCCGCGGCGGGAGAGGCCACAGCAGTGAGAGGCCCGCGTACTGCAAAAAAAAAAAAAAAAAAGAAAAAGGATGAGAGACAGAGAGACAGACAGAGACAGAGGGAGAGACAGAAAGACAGAGACAGAGAGAGAGACATACAGAGACCGGGAGGCGTAAACACGCCTCCAGGAAGGCGAGTAAATAAATAAAAAAAAAACATTTCTACTTTGGCTTCCATTAGGAGCCTCAGCCGTTCCCTAGAAAGTCCTTGGCACAAACAAATCTCTTTCTAATCCCCTCTGATCCTTACTTCCCTGCACAGTATCTACTGCAGGGAATTGGGAGAGTGTAAACTGACCTAGAGACATTTCCAGTTATAAAAAGCAATTCTTAGAGGCTGTCCTACAGAGAGCTGGGAGCTCAAAAATAGCAATACAGAAAATCAGAAAGCCTTCATATCACTCAAATTAGGACTAGGAAAACATTGAAGGGACATGTACTTTTGAGGTGTCCTAATATTTACATAATCACCACATATTCAAGAACTTAGTACAATTATAATCATTCATATAAATTTTCAAGTGACTGCTATATTTAAGGCCTCATAAACTAAGGGCTATATACATTACCTATGTTACCCCTGTACTTCCAATGGCTAACAAGATGCCTAGTGAGCCCAACAAATAACTATTAATTGAAAAAAAAAATATTCATATAGAGAAATGATTTGTTAATGGCTTTTAAGAAGTCCTAATTTGACCTGGTATAGAAAAAAAAAAAAAATCAACCAGTTTGTAGTAGTTAATAAAACACTTGAAATTATAAACACTCCCAAAAATACCTCCTCAAAATAATTTCCTATAATTTATGGAGTTGATTGGAATGCAATTTGATCTCCCAATTGGAATGAGAGGTTAAAAAATAACCTTGCAGGGGCTTCCCTGGTGATGCAGTGCTTGAGAGTCCGCCTGCCAATGCAGGGGACACGGGCTCGTGCCCCGGTCCGGGAAGATCCCACATGCCGTGGAGTGGCTGGGCCCATGAGCCATGGCCGCTGAGCCTGTGCGTCCGGAGCCTGTGCTCTGCAATGGGAGAGGCCACAACAGTGAGAGGCCCATGTACTGCAAAAAAAAAAAAAAAAAAATCCTTGCAAACATTACAGTGAATTTATTTTTCTTATAAGGTCGGGTTCTCTTTTATGTCATCACCAATGTGAGGTATATCCTTTCTCTTTTAGTCCTTTCTGTTTTCTTTCTGTGCTCCATTTATTTATTCAGTATTTATTGAGAGTCAACTGCATGCCAGGCACTAAGCAAAAATGAAATACTTCCTATAGTCAAATTCTCAGTGTTCTAAAAACATCATCTTATAGGGAACATGACATGTTCTGGAACATCAGGAAAGGCTGCCCTGAGTAAATGGATGTAAAATGAGATCTAAGAGACGTTGCCGTAAATCAGATTCATCAGAGTACAGATAGTAAGATAAGTATTTTTGTGCAAGTGGTTTATCGAGGGAGTACTCTCAAGGGTGGGAAAAGCAGGACAGGAAAGGTGACAAAAGTCAAACAAGTGTGTGATTTCAGGCAAAGCAACAAGTAGCAGTAGACTGAGGGCAAACCTCCAAAGAATGTATCAGATGTGAGCACTTAGATGCAAAAGTTCTGGAAGTAAGCCTCATAAAGGCATTAAAGAGCATTCCAGGCAGAAGGAATACCATGTACCAAGGTCCTGTGGTAGAGTGAAGCATTCAAGGAACTGAATGAAGTTTAGTGAAGAGAACATAATGAAATAAGAGAAAGTAGAACAAAGTGAGGCTGCAGAGATAAGCTAGACCACCTTAGGTCATGTAGGCTATATAAGCTAGAATAATACTGGGTATTCAAATATGCAAATCCCAAAATGTCAGTGGTTTAGCATGATGTAGTTTATTCTTCATTTACCTGAAAGTCCAGTATAGCTGTTTGTGATTGGTAGATGACTTCTTGCATGGGGCGATTCATGACCCAAACTGCTTTTGTCTTGGGTTTCTGCCAACTGTGTGATCTTAGATCTGTCTGTGTATATGCAGAAGGGAGAGAGAATCGAGAAACTCCATTGACTTCTTGAAACCCTAACCTAGAAAAGGTAATGATTACCTCCACTATATTTCGTCAGTGAGAACTAGAAAAAAAGGAAGGAATACAGGGAAATGCAATCCCATGCTAAGTAGTTGTCCTGACAAGTCCAAACTATGGAAAGGGGAACATGAATTTTGATGGACAGGTTAATATTTGTTATGGGTTTGAGTGTTTATTATAAACCAGTGGAAACATTCTTAAGGACATATATAAGAAACAGTAGGGACTGGTGTAAATTACATTAACTGACATAAGGTATAATTTGGATGTGGGAAAGATGCATATATTCAAAAAAAATGTCAAGAGCTAATAGCAAAATGGCTATTGATAGAAATAAAAGAGATCATTAGGTTTAAGATATTTTGGTAGATAAGTAGGCTTTAGTAGAATAAATGGGACAAGAAAAAAGATAGCAATAAATTCTAGGCTCTGGACTATACTATGGTATGAATAGTATTTCCGTTCACTGTTACAGGGAATATGAAAAGAGGAACATACTTTTAGGGGCTGCATATAGATGTTGTAAATTTGGCTATGTAATTCTTTGTACACCCAGACTGAAAAGTCATTTTCACACCTTTGCTTGGCAGACTCTTCATAGTTGAAAATATTAATTAAAATGTCTCTATTGGAATATGCGTATCAATAAATAAAACTCATGTCTTCAATTCTCAAATTCAGAACCAACTCATAGCCTGAAGAGTCAGACAGATGGAAATCAAAAAATGACTTTTATTACTATTAAAGCTAATTGTAAAATGACTTGGCAAACCAAACTTGCATCCCAGAATTGAATTTACCCATTCAGACACAGAGTGCATGATCACAGATTTCTGAGTATGGGCTCGTCCTATAAAATTTCAAGGCATGGAGAAGCAAGGAATGCCTTCTTTTTGTATGTGGAACTACACTACCTAGTTCCTTCTCCCATACTAAGATAAGTCAATCCTAGTTCTGTGGGGCGGTATGAGTAGAAGGGAGGTGTGAATAAAAAGCCAGAGAGAGGCCAGAGTGGCACTGTTGCAACTCTCCTCACATGGAAATACGAAGAGTCAAGTCTAAGTGTTCCACCTTAGGTCCTTCATCAAGGAGTATCCCTGAAATTTTTCCTTCATCAGTAGTAATTTTATTTTACTAAGCTTTGTTTCATTTTCTTCATAGCCCTTATTACTATTTAAAATTATTTTACAAAGTTTTTTACCTGTTTATATTCTTTCACCCTCTCTAAATTATAAGCTCAAAGTGAGAAGCAATTTTATAATCTTGTTTACATCTAGTCCCCAAAGTCTAGAATAGAAACTGGCACAAAAGTAAATGATCAATACATATTTGCCAAATAAAATAAGCAAAGAGCCCTGTGGGAGAGAGTATAGAATGAAAAGATGAGGTCTGGGGTAGAGAGTGATAATAATGGTCCCCAATTAATCATGACTCGCACTGTTCATGGTCTTTGACACTGTGATGTCACCGCTCCTTCTATCAAGAGGTGGAGTGGATTTCCACATCACTTTGAGTCTGACTGGCCTTGTGATTTGTTTTGACCAAAAAATTTGACTAAGATGACTTTGTGCAAGTTCCAGAGCCTAAGCCTGAAGATATAGTATAGCTTCTACTTTTACATTCATGAGACACAGGAACTGTGTAAAGAAGTGCAGGTAAAACAACTGAATGATGAAAGACCATGTGGAGAGAGAAGTCCCAGAAACCCGCCTTCCCTGCCAACATTCTGGACATGAGAGTGACGTCATCTTTTACTCTATATGTCTAGACTTAGCAGATGAATAAAGACATACAAGTGAGCCTAGGTGAGACTAGGAGAACTATCCCGCCAACCCACAGTCATGAGAAATAATAAGTTGTTATCGTTTTAAGGCATTAAGTTTGGGGATGGTTTTGCTTTATGCATAATTGAAACAAGGGCATATAACCAAGTGTTGAGATTCTCTAATATTCAATTGCTAGACAGAAAAATTAGACTGCATGGGAGAATAACAAGTAGCAGGCAGAGAGGTAGAGGAACATTTAGGAAACTATATGTTATGAAATACAAAAAAAGAAAAGAGAGCAAACAGGGGAGACAGAGAGAGAGAGGGAGAGTGTCTCAGTGCGAAAGTTATCAATATGTCAAATATTGCTGATAAATAAAGATGAGGTCTGAAAATGACCATTGATTTAAGAGTATTGATGACCTAGTGAGAATTGTTTTGGTAGTGATATGGGAAGAAGTCAACTCAGAACAGATTGAAGAGGGAATGAAAAGATAACAAATGGAGACAATTTGTTCAAGTAATTCTTCTGAGATGTCTTACTGTAAAATATGGGAGGGAAATAGAATGATGACTGGAGAGACTTGTGGGTTCAGAGATGGGTTTTTCCCAGTGTTTATAAAGTTTTTTTGTTTTTAGTTTACTATGATTTTTTTTTAATTTAGACATACATAATGGGAAGTACCAGAGAAATTTTGAATATATAGAAGAGAACAGGCATAATTGAGAGGGTCTGGTTTCTTAATAAGTGAGTCAGGTAGAGGAAGCATAGGGAGAGGAAGTGGCTATAGGTGAGAAAAGGTAATGCCTCTCTATTAAAAGATCAAGGAAGAAGCATATAATGAATATAGACATAAGATTATCATAAAAGTATATGGAGAGAAAGTTAGAGTTTCCATTTAATAGTTACCATACCACTCCCATTTTTTTCTTAAATCAGGAGGCATGTTCATTTGCTGAAAATGAGGATTGTGAGTGGGAATTGGGTAGGTTGGAACATCATTGAAAAAGTTCGAAATAATCTTCACACATTTGGGGGATTGAATTGACAGAAAAACATAGACTTTTGAGCAATGTAAAGATTCCAGCTGTGACAGGTAGTTATTAATTTATAATAATTTACTGTGCTATTGTTTTCCACTATTAATCTTCTCCAAAATTATTCACTGCTCACATGCATACATAGAGGAAATAGGCAGTTGAGTTCAACCAATATTAATATGGTGTATCACATTGATTGATTTGCATATATTGAAGAATCCTTGCATCCCTGGGATAAACTTCAGTTGATCATGGTGTATGATCATTTTAATGTATTGTTGGAGTCTGTTTGCTAGTATTTTGTTGAGGATGTTTACATCTATATTCATCAGTGATATTGGTCTGTAATTTTCTTTTTTTGTAGTATCTTTGTCTGTTCTTGGTATCAGGATGATTGTGGCCTCATAGAATGAGTTTGGGAGTGTTCCTTTCCCTGCAATTTTTTGGAACAGTTTGAGAAGGATGGGTATTAGCTTTTCTCTAAATGTTTGATAGAATTCACCTGTGAAGCTATCTGGTCCTGGACTTTTGTTTGTTGGAAGATTTTATTCATAGTTTCAATATCATTACTTGTGATTGGTCTGTTCATATTTTCTATTTCTTCCTAGTTCAGTCTTGGAAGCTTATACCTTTCTAAGAATTTCTCCATTTCTTCCAGGTTGTCCACTTAATTGGCATACAGTTGCTTGTAGTAATCTCTTACGATGCTTTGTATTTCTGCAGTGTCTGTTGTAACTTCTCCTTTTTCATTTCTAATTTTGTTGATTTGAATCCTCTCCCCCTTTTACTTGATGAGTCTGGCTAAAGGTTTATCAATTTTGTTTATCTTCTCAACGAACCAACTTTTAGTTCATTGATCTTTGCTATCGTTTTCTTTGTTTCTATTTCATTTATTTCTGCTCTGGTCTTTATGATTTCTTTCCTTCTACTAACTTTGGGTTTTGTTTGTTCTGCTTTCTCTAGTTCCTTTAGGTGTAAGATTAGGTTGTTTATTTTAGATTTTTCTTGTTTCTTGAGGTAAGATTGTATTGCTACAAACTTCCCTGTTAGAGCTGCTTTTGCTGCATCTCATAGGTTTTGGATCATTGTGTTTTTGTTGTCATTTGTCTTTAGGTATTTTTTTGATTTCCTCTTTGATTTCTTCAGTGATCTCTTTGTTATTTAGTAATGTATTGTTTAGCCTCCATGTGTTTGTGTGTTTTATGTTTTTTTTCCTGTACTTTATTTCTAATCTCATAGCATTGTGGTCATAAAAGATGCTTGATATGATTTCAATTTTCTTAAGTTTACTGAGGCTTGATTTGTGACCCAAGGTGTGATCTATCCTGGAGAATGTTCCATGTGCACTTGAGAAGAAAGTGTAATATGCTGTTTTTGGATGGAATGTCCTATAAATATCAATTAAATCTATCTGGTCTATTGTATCATTTAAAGCTTGTGTTTCCGTATTAATTATCTTTCTGGATGATCTGTCTTTTGGTGTAAGTGAGGTGTTAAAGTCTCCCACTATTACTGTGTTACTGTCGATTTCCTCTTTTATAGCTGTTAGCATTTGCCTTAAGTGTTGAGGTGCTCCTATGTTGGGTGTATATACATTTATAATTGTTGTATCTTCTTCTTGGATTGATCCCTTGATCATTATATAGTGTTCTTCTTTGTCTCTTGTAATAGTCTTTATTTTAAAGTCTATTTTGTCTGATATGAGAATTGCTACTCCAGCTTTCTTTTGATTTCCATTTGCATGGAATATCTTTTTCCATCCCCTCACTTTCAGTCTGTATGTGTCCCTAGGTCTGAAGTGGGTCTCTTGTAGACAGCATATATACAGGTCTTGTTTTGTATCCATTCAGCCAGTCTGTGTCTTTTGGTTGGAGTGTTTATCCATTCACATTCAAGGTAATTATCGATATGTATGTTCCTATTACCATTTTCTTTTGTTTTGTGTTTGTTTTTGTAGATCCTTTTCTTCTCTTTTGTTTCCCACTTAGAGAAGTTGCTTTAGCATTTGTTGTAGAGCTGGTTTGTTGGTGCTGAATTCTAATAGCTTTTGCTTGTCTGTAAAGCTTTTGATTTCTCTGTCAAATCTGAATGAGATCCTTGCTGCGTAGAATATTCTTGATTGTACGTCCTTCCCTTTCATCACTTTAACTATATCGTGCCACTCCCTTCTGGCTTGTAGAGTTTCGGCTGAGAAATCAGCTGTTATCATTATGGGGATTCCCTTTTATGTTATTTTTCGATTTTCCCTTGTTGCTTTTAATAATTTTTCTTTGTCTTTAATTTTTGTCAATTTTATTATTATGTGTCTTGGCATGTTTCTCCTTGGGTTTTTCCTTCCTGGGACTCTGTGCTTCCTGGACTTGGGTAGCTATTTCCTTTCTCACGTTAGAGACATTTTCAACTATAGTCTCCTCAAATATTTTCTCAGGTCCTTTGTCCATCTCTTCTCCTTCTGGGGCTCATATAATGTGAATATTGGTGCATTTAATGTTGTCCCAGAGGTCTCTTAGGCTGTCTTCATTCCTTTTCATTCTTTTTTCTTTATTCTGTTCCTCAGCAGTGATTTCCACCATTCTGTCCATGTCACTTATCCATTCTTCTGCCTCAGTTATTCTGCTATTGATTCCTTCTAGTGTATTTTTCATTTCAGTTATTGTATTGTCCATCTCTGTTTGTTCTTTTATTCTTCTAGGTCTTTGTTAAACATTTCTTGCATCTTCTCAATCTTTGCGTCCATTCTTTTTCCAAGGTCCTGGATCATTTTCACTCTCATTATTGTGAATTCTTTTTCTGGAAGGTTCTCTATCTCCACTTCATTTAATTGTTTTTCTGGGGTTTTCTCTTGTTCCTTCATCAGGGACATAGTCCTCTGCCTTTTCATTTTGTCTATCCTTCTGTGATTGTGGTTTTTGTTCCTCAGGCTGCAGGATCGTAGTACTTCTTGCTTCTGCTGTCTGCCCTCTCGCAAATCATTTTTGAATAAACTGCATATTTCACTTCCCTTTTAAAGATCTTCACATGATACAAAATTCTGAGTCTTGCATAATCTTTTAAAGTTTCTGATTTATTTAAACTTGGAACCCATTTTTCAAATTATATCTATTGAAATATTTAGCAAAACATTGCAACAGAATAACAATAAGAGATATAACTTATTTCATAGTCACCATGGCTGGTTAAAGTTTTTTACACAATATTTCATCAAATCCACATAGTAAGTTATAAAGTAGGTAGAATTTCCCTAATATTATAAGATTAAAAGTCACTTATCCAAAATTGATGGAACCAGGATTCAAGCCCAAAGTAGTCTGACTCCAAATCTCTTTATTTATATATTATGCAGGAACCCCTACATAATCTGTAGGACCCATTGCAAAATAAAAATGCAAGGCCCCTTGTTCAAAAATTATTAAGACTTTCAATACAGCAACAGCAGAGCATTAATACAAATGTGGGGCCTTCTGAGCATATAGCCTTATATGACTGCACAGATGGAATGTCCACAGAGCCAGCCTTATGATTATGAATATTGCCTCCAAGTGTGCTATAGTCACTATAAAAAAAAAATACTGTCACTAGAGTGAGTACCATTATCATTTAAACTGTTGTGCAAGCTCCCTGAATAGAATAGCTCAGACACTTCCAGTTTGAGTTGCCCATATTATTGTGAAGACTAAACTCTGCCACTTAATAAGTATTTGTTAAGTAAAATAAATAAGTGACATAACCATTTGTCCTAAGTTTATTACCATTAGCATGTTATGATTTCAAAGTCATCATGAACCTGACTTCTCTGTTCATGACTTAAACTGACTATGCAGATACTAGAACCCTTTTTTTTCTTCTAAATAATTGAACTTATTCTAATACTAAATGGCACAAAATATTAATGATAAAATCAATTTGAAAAACATTGTATATAATCAGACTTTTTAAAATATTAAAATCTGAGGAGAGCAGATATCTTGTCAAAGCAATCACTGACTCAGTAAATTTTTGTTGAACATCTACATTTTTGAACATCTATTATTGTTCAGAAGCAAGGGTGACCTGGCTGAAAAAATCTTCTATTCTAAGGATCATGAGAATTAATTAACCATTATTGTGTTAAGTCCTACAAAGAATTCTGAATTAGGGAACCAAATGTGAATGATCATCATAATCTACTATAATCCTTGAAATTAAAATCTCTTTTGCCAAGAAGTTGGGTATATATGGCCATAGTAAATAAAAAACACACAATAAATTCTGAGCAGACATAAGGTTGCATGTTGCAGTCAAACAAAATTTACAGCCAATTTAACCTAACACTTACTTATTTGCATAATAATTATTGCACTGTTGGGTAATTAGGCATAAATGCTAGGGAGTTTACCAAAAGGACTGCAATTAGTATTATCTTTACAAAAATATTTCAGTAATCAGCTCTGGGTCAGGAAGTTTTTGGAAAATAGAAGCCTGCCTTTAGGTATTGAATCCTTACAATTGTATCTAGGTTTCTAAAGTCAATTTGGTTGGATGTGAGTGGGAAAAGAGCAGTTTTGAAGTGTGATATATAAGGAATGAAAAGAAATTTTGCGGGGAGGGGCTTCCCTGGTGGTACAGTGGTTAAGAATCTGCCTGCCAATACAGGGGACATGGGTTCGAGCCCTGGTCCGGGAAGATCCCATATACCATGGAGCAACTAAGCCCATGCGCCACAACTACTGAGCCTGCGCTCTAGAGCCTGTGAGCCACAACTACCGAAGACCGCGCACCTAGAGCCTGTGCTCCGCAACAAGAGAAGCCACCGCAATGAGAAGCCCACACACCACACCGAAGAGTAGCCGCCACTCGCCGCAACTAAAGAAAACCCGCACGCAGCAACAAAGGCCCAACACAGCCAAAAAATTAATTAATTAATTAAAAAAAGAAATTTTGGGGGAAATTCCATTGAATACATACAGCTGGACCCAAGGGGGCAAATACACTCAGGTAGCAGGTCCCTTTTCTCCAGAAGTTTATGGACATAATATTAGTTTTCCTATTTGTTTTGTCTGATAGATGTAACCACACAGTGATACTGGGAGACATACAGAGCAGATGCTGGGATCCTACAAAAACCAAATTTGCTGGGTTTGATATATCACCCAGTGACATGAGTTGAGCAGTTATAAGCCAGCTCCCTTAAACAAGGGCTTGGCTTCAGAGCCAGAGAGGTGGGATACAATTTCCACAGCCAAAAGATTGGGGTGGAATAATGAAGAAGAGTCTGACAATAAATTAAGTTATGTAAGGAGTCAAAGCCAGAGGAAGTTAGGAACAAATGAGGTAGGCAGTATATGACTTCCCATCGTTATCAAAAATCTTGCAGGTATGTAGTGCATATGTGCTGGGATGGTTAAAAGTATAAGATCAAAAGCTACATGATAGTTGAAATACAGAAAATGGAGAGAGATGAGAGAGTCTTATAGTATTAACAAATGATAGACCTTGTGTTATTAAATGTGAGAGGAAAGAGAGTGAAAAAACTCAGCCAGGGCTCCAAAATGCCAAATATGTGACAAAAAGAATAGTGGTTTATAAATAAAAAGAGGGAACACAAGAAGAAGAAAACTTTTGTGAGGGAAGATGATAAGGAAGTTCAGTTCATCCATGTTGTATTGGAGGTGACATGACAGCATACAGGGCAAATTTCAATAAATTCATGTGAGTAAATATGAGTTGGAGTTAAAGAACAGTCTCACAAGTGGAGATGCCAGTTTGAGGCTCTTTTGCATAGTAGTGCTAGTTGGAAGTCATGGAAATGGATGAAAAGAGAAGAGGGCTAAGGGTGAGAAATGAAAATCATCTATGTAAGAGTGAAAAAAAACCCCAGCAATAGTGAAGATGCAGTTGGAAAATCAAAAGAACTATGAAAATATTCAGATTGCAAAGGAGAAGAATACTCAAGTGTTAACTACTAGCAACCCAACCTCAGGATGTCAATGACAGATTTTTCTCACTAAATACTAGACTCTCAATCACTGTAGAACTTGATTGGTTAATACAATTTCTTATGCAGCTCAAATAGCCTATTTGTTTCTTCTGCAATTATTGTGTTAAATGAGAGATGGAAGCCTCTCTGTGTTTGACAAGCAAAGTGCTGACTTGCTTTTCCTTCTGTCAATATTAAAATTCTTGTTTCTCTTTGTATTTTCTTTCACCCAATTACATCTGTAGTAATCTGTAAAATATGGCTCAATTGGAACATTAATTGTACTGTTATTGATTCCCTTTCCCTTATGATTCTCTGGTGAGTCTTGTTGGAAGGAGCCTAGCAAAACTCCATATTACTAATATATTGCTTGTCTTACGTCTTTCCTTGGTGTCTCTGAAATCACAGCTCAAATGTTAATAGAAATCTCTATTTTAATAGGATGCTCTTGCCTACAAACTCAACATCAACTCAATTATATATTCTGAAAAGCTATTTACAGCTTTAAACCTAATGCAAATTAGGAAAATTAATTTAAAGCTTGCAAGTTACTCAACAGTAATAAGAACTTCAAAAACAATATGATTTTTTGTCTAATAGAGATGAATTACCCACCATTTTAAGTTTATGCTAATTCTAATAACAGTATTATACTATGAAAATGAACTTGGAACTGATGAACATTATCATTGGAGGCATCAAGAAAATTGCTTAACTTCTTACACAGTTAAAATGCCTTTTATTATTGCCATATTCTGTTCCAACCAAAAAAAATCCATATTCCAGCAATGAACCATTTTCATGATTTTATATAAAAATTCAACCAGGGCTTCCCTGGTGGCACAGTGGTTAAGAATCCACCTGCCAAGGCAGGGGATCGAGCCCTGGTCTGGGAAGATCCCACATGCCACGGAGCAACTAAACCCACATGCCACAACTACTGAGCCTGCGCTCTAGAGCCCACGAGCCACAACTACTGAGCCCATGTGCCACAACTACTGAAGCCCGTGCACCTAGAGCCCATGCTCCTCAACAATAGAAGCCACCACAATGAGAAGCCCACGCACCGCAATGAAGAGTAGCCTCTGCTCGCCGCAACTAGAGAAAGCCTGCGTGCAGCAACAAAGACCAAAGCAGCCAAAAATAAAATTAATTAATTAATTTTAAAAAATTCAACCAATGAACAAGAAAGATTATTCCTAAAATTACTCAGTCTCCACTCTAGAAATATTCAATAGAAAATGAAACTGAAGATACCATAGAGGTGCTTTCATTTTTATTGCAAGAATCTCTTTTCTAATTGGTAAAGAAATATACGTATTTCTGAGAAAAAGAGAAATTTCTAATGTTGAGATTTTCTAGTAAAAGTGAGAAAGAAAGTAATGTTTTATTATTTTATGGAAAGCCATGCATATGTTTAAGGTGATTAATTTCTCTTCTAGTTCATTTCATTTCTCTGCCTCTTTCCCTTTTTTGTCTGTATGAATTCACACACACACACAAATTTGATATATTTGCTCACTGAGATGGAGGTCTCCAAGCAAGTGTCCCTTGATCTGAGAAATCTATACACACAACCATTCCTAAGAGGATGCCATAGGAAAATAGAGAGTGCACACTGATGCCAGAGGGTTTCTCTTGCAATTCCCAGGTGATGGTAAACTGAGTAGGTTTTCTGTTCAGACCCTGATCCTAGGCAGAAAAAAGACTCTAAGCCGGAAAGATTAACTGCCTATAACCGCCTATTCAGTTCTTTTTCTTTTAAATTTTGTTTTATTTTATTTTTTATACAGCAGGTTCTTACTAGTTATCTACTTTATAATATTAGTGTATATATGTCAATCCCAATCTCCCAGTTCATCCCACCACCTATTCAGTTCTCTGATCTGCCATGGACACAAGCTTCAGAGGTAATCTATAGTCTGTGACAGAAATATTGAGTGTCTGTTTATAAACTCTTTTAATCAAATTTGCAATGATTTGTGTGTGTGTGTCACCATTTATAAGTTACTCCTAAAGAAATTTCTGAAATGATCAGTAGTACGTAATGCTAAAATGGCTTCCAGGGAATTCAATAAACCCATTTTTTCAGAACTATTCTGGATAGCTAACAAAATCATAAAGCCTTAGATTCATAAAAAATCCTAAGAATGAACTCTTTCATTTTATAGAAAAGTAAATTAAAACCAAATGAAAGAAAGGCATTCTTTCACTATTACATACCTGAAGGCTTTCAAGTAAGCCAAAGTTCCATTCACCTGTCACACTTTTAATTTAGGTTTAAAATAATGACCTTGATGGGACACTAACAGGTTAATGAAATGCACACATATTAGTGAATAAGTCACTCAAAGCAACCAATGCTATTTCAAACAAATAGTTTACCAAATTCAGCTCTCTAACAAACATCTAGGGGCAGATGGGGGCTTTACTTTTGTTAATAACATACGTCTTTTTTTAGGTTACAGTCACGATAGTTTTGCTATCCACCATAGAATTCCATATAAATGCCTGCAAATAACAGATGGTCTTTTTAAACAACCATATTTCCCACTGTATCATCAGCATAACGTTAAATACAGATTGCTTATTTTTGCTCTGACGCAGCTTCAGTGAACTCATCATTAGCACATCTTTGTTAAACACCATAATAACTCAACTGTATCTTCAGAGTGTAATGTCAGAGGTAAAAATGTTGTGGCTAAAAATAAATTAATAAGCCAATTATTTTTCTTCACTTTGTCAAAT
Organism: Delphinus delphis; assembly: GCF_949987515.2. Lineage (NCBI taxonomy): Eukaryota > Metazoa > Chordata > Mammalia > Artiodactyla > Delphinidae > Delphinus > Delphinus delphis. Next base: position 58,269,055 of record NC_082693.1, on the reverse strand, counting down.
TTGAAACATAAATTCTGTTTTGACTAATGCAGCAATTAAATATGTTCAAATTGTAATCCAGTTACAAAGGCACATTAGCATAAATATGCTTCTTTTTGCTTACCCTGACAAAGAAAAGTACTACCCAATGATAAAAAGAGTGAATGTAACTCAGAATTCCCTGGTGACCACTCGCCTCTTCTGCTGACTGAGAAGTCTCTAGCTCTTCAATTCTCTGGGAATTCAACAGTGTACCCTCAAGCCTAACCCATAGCACTTACAAACTGTAAATTCCAGTTTTTTATATCATGTTTTCCCAATGATAAGTATCACTAAACTACAGATCTTTTTTTACTGAAAGGCATTTTTAAATTAAAAACAAACAAAAGGCTCAGCATTTCTAGTCCATGGGGACCAAATTAGGAAATGTGATACAGACCATGACTCCTGAGATGTGACTCAGCAATAGGTATTTCCAAGGGATTCATTTTAAACTCAAAACTATTAATGAGTAAGAGTAAATGAAAACAAAATAAACTGCCACAGTGTTGTCTTGCAAGAACATGGGGGATTCATGTTTTGGTGGGAGGCTATACTTGTGAAAAAGTAGTACATAAACTTACTAAATATTAACATAAGTAAATTTACATTGTATAATATGAAATATAAGCATACAAAATATTAACATATTTGCAAGCATGGACAAAAACACATAATAATGTACTTAGAGGTTTTTTAATTCCCAAAGAATATTGAATTAATGTATAAATTTTAATATTAACTATTCATAATTTCATTCAACTGAATATATATTTCCTGAGAACTTACTATATATTCCAAGTACTGTGCTTTAACAAAATAAATAGGAATGAACAGAAGAGACAGGACCCTTGCTTTTATGGATTTTAGAGTTCTTAATAACATTTAGCCATTGCAAGAAATCTATTTCCTAAAATAATGACAAAATTAACATAATGCAGTTTGAATTATATTTGATATACTTTGTTTTGTTATTTAAGAGAATGCTCTATTTATTCCCTTTGAAAGAAAAATCATTTTTTTTCTTTCCCTTTTTTAATGGTAAAATACACATAAAATTTAACATCTTAACCATTTTTAATCATGCAATTCAGTGGTATTAAGTAGATTCATGCCATTATATATCTATTCCCACCATCTATCTCCAGAACTCTTTTCATCTTCAAAACTAAAACTCTATACCCATTAAAAATAACTCCCTATTTCCCCCTACCCCAGTTCCTGACCACCACCATTGTATTTTCTGTGATTTTGACTACTCTAGACATATCAAATAAGTGGAATTAAGCATAATTTTCTTTCTGTGATTGGCTTATTTCAACCTAGCATAATGTCCTCAAGTTTCTTCCATGTTGTAGTATATGTTAGAATTTTTCTTCCTTTTTGAGGCTGAATAAGATTTCATTGTATGTACACACCACATTTTGTTTATCCATTTATCTGTTGATGGACACTTTGTTTGCTTCTACAATTTAGTTACTGAGAATAATGTTCCTATGAACATGGTTGTACAAATATCTCTTGGAGACCCTACTTTTAATTCTTTTAGGTATATACTAAGAAGTGGAATTGCTGAATTGTATGATAATTCTATTTTTAATTTTTGAGGAATTACCATTCTATTTTCCACAGCAGCTGTAACAGTTTACATTCCCACTTGTAGTGCACATGGATTTTATCATGAGTTATCATCATGTTTTTGGTAGTTTCCTTCTATTACTAGTTTGTTGAGTGTTTTTAACATGAAAGGTGTTGAATTTTGTCAAATTCATCTGTTGATGAATCTGCATCTGTTGAGATGACTATGTAGTTTTTTTTTCCCCTTCATTTTGTAAATGTGGTGTGCCGCATTGATTGATTTTCATGTTAAACCACCTTTGCATTTCAAGAATAAATCCAATTTGATCATGGTACATTATCCTTTTAGTATGCTGAACTCTGTTTGCTAGTATTTTGCTGGGGACTTTTCCATCAATGTCCATAAAGGACACTGGTCTGTAGTTTTCTTTTCTCATAGTGTCTTTGTCTAGCTTTGGTATCAGGCTAATGTTAGCCTCATAGACTGAGTAAAGAAGTGTTTCCTCCTCTTCACTTCTTTTCGTTTTACAAAGTTATGAAAGATTGGTTCTAGTTCTTTAAGTGTTTGGTAGAATTCACTGGTGAAACCATAAGGCTCTGAGCTTTTCTTTGTTGGGAGGGTTTTGGTTACATATTCAATCTCCTTACTAGGTATGTCTATTCAAATTTTCTGTTTCATCATGATTTAGTCTTGATAGTTTAGTGTTTCTAGGAATATGTCCATTTTATCCAGGTTATTAAATTTCTGGTTAATATAGTCTCATAATTCTTTTTGTTTCTGTAGAATCAGTATTGATATCCCCACTTTAATTTTTGATTTAGTAATTTCAGTCTTCTCTCTTTTTTCTTAGTCAGTCTAGCTAAGATTTTCTCAATTTTGTTGATCTGCTTGAAGAACCAACTTTTTATTTCATTGATTTTCTCTATTGTTTTCCTATTCTCTATTTCGTTTACTCCTGCTCTAATTATTATTTCCTTTCTTCTTCTAGCTTTGGGCTCAGTTTTTACTTCTTTTTCTAGTTCTTTAATTTGTAAAGATATATTGTTGATTTGAGATCATTCTTGTTTTTTAATGTAAGTGTTTATAGCATTGCTTAGCATTGCTTTCACTGTGTCCCATAAATTTTGATATGCTGTGTTTTCATTTTTATTTGTCTCTAAGTATTTTCTAATTTACATTCTGATTTCTTCTTTGAGTCTTTGGTTGTTTAAGAGTGTGTTGTTTAATTTCAACAAATTTGTGAATTTTCTAGTTTTCCTTCTGTTACTGATTTCTAACTTTATTCCACTGTGGTCAGAGAAGATGTTTTGTAAGATATTTATATTTTTTAATTTATTGAGTTTCAGTTTGTGACCTGACATATGGTCTGTCCTGGAAAATATCTCATGTGCATTTGAGAAAAATGTGGTTTTTATTGTTATTGGGTAGAGTATTCCTTATATGTTTATTAGGACTAGTTGTTTTCTTATGTTGTTCAAATCCTCTGTTTTCTTACTTTTGTCTGGTTGTTCTATCCATTATTTAAAATAGGGTATTGAAGTATCCAACTATTTTTGTAGTAATGTCTATTTTTCCTTTAAAATCTGCCAGTTTTGCTTCATATACTTGATGGTCTCTTAGTAGGTGCATTAGGTTTATAATTGCTATATATTTTGCTGTATTGAATCCTTTATTAATATATAATGTCTCTGTTGGTGTTTTTAACTTTTTTTGATTGAAAGTTTATTTTGTCTGATAGTAGTATAGCCGCTCCTCCTCTGTTTTGGTTACTATTTGCTTGGACTATCCTTTTTCTATCCTTTCACTTTTCAACCTTTTTATGTCTTTGAATGTCAAGTGAGTCTCTTATAAATAGCATATACTCATATTATGGTAATTGATTCCATTATGCCAGTCTCCATCTTTTTATTGGAGGGTTTAATACATTTACATTTAAAGTAACTACTGATAAGGAGAGACTCACTTCTGTCATTTTGCTATTTGCTTTTTATATGTCTTATACCTTTTTTGTCCCTCAGTTCCTATAGATCTTCTTTTGTGTTTAGTTAAATTTTGGCAGTGAAATGTTTTAATTCCCTTGTCATTTCTTTTTGCACGTTCTTAATAACTTCTTTGTGGTTACCATGAGGATTACATTTAAAATGATAAAGTTATGACTCTAATTTGAATTTATACCAGCTTAACTTCAACAACATATAAAAACTCTGCTACTTTACAACTCTGTTTCATTATGTTAGATGTCAAAAAACTACATGTTTATACATTGGATGTCCAAAAGCATAAACTAATAATGTTTAATGCATTCGTTTCTTAGCTCATACAGAAAACAAAATGTGGAGTTACAAATCAATGTTATAGTAATACTAGCTTTTAGATAAATTCTTGTGAGGCTTTTTAAAATGTATTAGTCTCTAGCGTTGAAAACAAAATGTGGAGTTACAAGCAATTGTTATAATAATACTAGCTTTTATAATTGCCTATGTATTTACCTTTACTGAGATCTTCACTTCTTCATATAGCTTTGAGTTACTATCTAGTGATTTTTCATTTCAACCTGCAAGACTCCCTTTACATTTATTGCAGATATAGAATTCTTGGTAGACACTTTTTTTTCTTTGACCACTTTGAATATATCAGCTCACTGCCTTCTCACCTCCAAAGTTCTTGATGAGAAATTTGCTAACAATCTTTTTGAGGATGAGTTGCTTATCTTTTCTCTTGCTGCTTTTAAGATTCTCTTTTGTCTTTGTCTTTCAACGGTTTAATTATAATATGTATTGGTGCAGATCTCTTTGAGTTCAACCTACTTGGTTGTACAGTAGTACTTGTCTATGATTCATGAATAAAATATGTATTATTCAAGAATCATATATAGTCATACACAACACACACACAATGGATGTCTCAAAAGTATTAGAGTAGTGACTTATCCAGATAAATGAGGCTAGGAAGTAAAAGTAAATTTTGGCTAGGAATCCAAAATTTCTAACCTAGTTATTCTGTGCTGGAACTGGAAAACCTTGGGATTATATTATTTCTTCTTTTGTTCTACATGATTTTGTTCATGTAACATATCAGCCAATTTATACTTATTCTTCAAGACTACACACCATCACCTCTACTGTAAAATCTTCCACAGTCTCTCATGGTACTTCTTTCACATATCTCTGTTAACATTTATCATGTTATATTCAATTTGTTTGCATCTCTTACTCCTCACACTGTTTTAAAAAAAAAGCAGCAAATATTCCTTACTTATTGAGTACACTCAGCACAATCCCTGAAACATGACAAATTCTCAATAAATGGTAAGGAGGAAATGGTAGGAGTTAGAGCTGAGACATTTGCTTGGTAGTGAAGTAGGTTCTAACACTTAAAACTACAAATAAGAGTAAAGTGTTTAAGGACAGTGATGCCAGTCTGACTGGAATAAACAATTTAGGAAAACAGCATATGTTCTCATGTAATACTTAATTCAGCAGAATTGAGTAATATAGAAAACTCTAATGAGTGTCAGAAAAATTCTAATTTATGATTTCAATCAGTTCAAATCACTATATTTAAGTACTGCCAGAAGGAAGAACAATATGTATCATGTGAAATCCAGAATTTGGTCTCTATGGATAAAATTACGAGTAAGCTTATTTCAATCAATTCTAGGTCAGTTCATTCTAACAGTTACCACAAGATGAACTACTATGTCGTTTAGCTCCATACCCATCCTTGGAAAGATTCAAGTATAGTCCAGACAATGCCTTATCTGCACAGTCCTATGAAGAAGTGGAGACTGAGCCAGATATATTTATCTTTAATTGCTCTTTGGGAATTTCAATTTTCTCTAAAATATAATGCCCGTAGATTAGGATGTCAAGATTCCAGCCCACAGAATTGCTGATTCCCTAGTCATTGTTATATGGATAATAAATAGTAAAAACTCTTCAGTATGGATTTGAAGTATTTACATAAACATATGTGAAATAGTTAATTAATAAATGTGCTTTTACAGAAAAAGGAAAACTCATAACGTGTCAGATCTAGACGTGTTAGACGTTTCACTTTTCTAAGAATCTATGAAATATATTTAAGTTCTGTTCTTTACTGAATAAAAAGGCTGTGCTGTTCACTGCAGCACTATTTGGATTGACACAAGGCTGGAAAGAATCAGATTCCCACTAAGAGGATACTGGTTAGGTAAACCATGAACATCCACACAATGGAGTACTATGCAGCAGTATTAAAGAATAAGAACTAACTTTTTATACAGTGAAGGAGTGATACCAAGATGTAATGTTGAGTAAAAAAATGGGGAGTAATGTGTGTATACTATGCTATTGTTTAGCTAAAAAATATGAGAGAAGTATAAATATACATTAATACATAAAATATTATATTAATAATAAACCAGTGAAAGGATATACCATAAAAATAACAATTATTTTTAGGGGAAAGAGGAAATAGGGTAGACAGAACAGAAGGTAGACTTCTTTGAATATATCTTGTTTTGTAGATTTTATTTTGGAATCCTGTAAATATTTTATAAGAAAATGTTGTTTATATGGATAAACAATCTCTGGAAAGTAAACAAATTAAATTGTTTGTGCAGTTGGCAGTGTAGCCTCAGAAGAGGACTTGTGATAGGCAGAATCATGGCTCTCCCCAACAGATGTCCAAGCTCTAGTACTCAAAAATGGTGGATATGTTATTTTTGTAGCAAAAGGGATTTGCAGGTATGACCTTGGGATGCAAACCTTGGGAAGGGAAGATTATCCTGGATTATCTGAGTGAGTCCTTAGAAGTGAAGGACCTTTCCCAGATGGAGGAAGGGTACCATGAGCTAAGCAAGGTGGACAGCTTCTAGAAGCTGGAAAAGACAAGGAAATGGATCCCCCTCTAAAGCCTCCAGAAAGGAAAGCAACCCTACCAACACCTTGATTTTAATCCAGTATTGAACTTCTGACTGCAAAACTGAAAGCTAGTAAATTTGTCTTGTTTAAAGCCACTAAGTTTGTAACTTTTTTATAGTAACAATAAAAAAAACAAATACAGGAATAATCCCAAATGACCTTAAAAAAACAGTAATTTGACTCTATATTTTTAATGGGATATACCCTAAGGACTAATAGAATACAAGTGTTCCTAAACTATTTCATTAATCATATTATGAGTTAGTTTCTCTATTTTTATCCTGAGTTAAAAAGAAAATTGTCAGTGCTGTTGAGAACTAAGATATTTAGCATGGGAGAAAGGATATCAAGATCTAAGACTGATTAGGTTAAATCTTTGTAGTCCTAACTTAGAATTAGAACTGTCCTTATGAACCCAGGAACTATTTTATCTTGAAAGAAACAATCTTGTTCACTGAAAAGTCTTAAGAACAATAACTGAGTTCCCCATTTCTGCAAGTGCTATTTTCCCTTAAAACCAAGCAGGACTTCTTGAAGAAATGGCTGGTTTGAGATCTGGTGTAGGGAATGTACAAGATGAGACTTTCCACACTAACAGACAAGGAAGCCATCAAAACTATCAAAGTATTCAGGAGTCAATTGAACAGGTTCTACTGATCAAAACTGGGAAAATTTTAACACCACTAAAGATAATAACTGCAGTGGATTTAAGCACATCAAATATCTATGGACTCATAATGATACTCAAAAAACAAACACAACACCTAATTGGTCACCTTATAAAGGATCATAAAGAACTCCTTTACTATTTTCAAAAATGGGTAAACACAGGAAAATAATCTAGTATTTATTCTGCCTTTTCTTTCAAACTGTACTTCTGTGTAACCAAGTAGTAGATGAGAGAATGTTTGTATTACAGAAATATTCAAGACAATAAATGAATATATTTATTGGAACATCACAATTTAATAACTTCTACTGAATTAACACATCTAGTTATTAATGAAAATCAAAGTCAGCTAACATCACAAAAAAAGAGAAAAAATGGATCCTTTATGATGGAAGTATACAACCACTCTTAAAAGTCTTTTTTAAAAGAAGAAGAAACAAACAAAAACTTTAAACAGTGATCTAGAATCTGATTAAGCCTCTAGATCATATCCAATAGAGAGTTAATATAGGAGAGAGGGGCACATGTTATATGACACCATGTGCAAACAGTGAGTAAAATGTACACCATATGAAACTGCAGAGCAAATAACTATTTCCTCAACAAACAACTTACAAGGAAAAAAAATAGTGATGAAAAATAAAGAGGTTGCAAGGACTTAAAAATATTTCAGCCAATTACAGTGCATGCTCCTTATTCGGATCCTGATTCAAACAACAAGCTGAGAGACACACAGAGAGAGAGAGAGATTGTAAAACAGGGAGGGGGAAAAAAGAAAGAATGGAAAATGGAAGATCAAAAAGGAAAGCCTAAAGAAAAAATTTAAAAATTGAACATTCAACTAGATATTTGATAGATATAGATATTCAATAATATTACAGAATTGTTCACTTATTTTCAGTGTGATGTGGCTCTTATGAATATTTTTGAGAGTTTAATTTTTGGAGAAACATTCAAAGATTTATGGAAAACATAAAGCCTATTGTTTGCTTCAAAATAATCTTGTGCAGATGAGATGATATTGGATGGGGATGGGCTTATACTGAGTAGGGATTGATGGTGTGTAGAAGTGGGTTGGAGTATCAATAAGCAAGATTGGTCAGGCTGATTATTTTTGAAACTGGGTGATGAGTACATGGAGGTTCCTAATACATTTCTGTCCATTTTGTATATGTTTGAGTTTTTCCATAATAAAAAGTTAAAAGAAAAACAAATGAAAAATAAGTAGAAGAATCACTGTGGGGAGAATTTTAAGCTGCTACTAAGATTATTTTTATAACTCCTCTAATAATAATTAATTTTCTTATAGTCAGCCAGATATGAAAAAAATCTGAAAAGTGTTATTTGTTAGAAAAAAGTTTTAAACATCTTCCTCTTTCTTAGTTCCAATAGACATAGTCATCAGTTATCCCCAATTATAAAATTACTATGTAATGCATAATAAAATAATTTACTCTACAATTGTTTCACGCTTCTACTTTCCACTGCTCATGTGTAGCAGGTTCTTTCTGCCCAAACTCCAGCATTCCTTTTTTAAATTATGAGTTATTCAGAGCAATGATTAAATGCAGATAGTTTAAGCGTTCTTTCGCTGGAAGTTATCAGCCCATCCTTTATATTCTGGTTTGTCCGAAATAGATCCTAGCAGGCCTGCTTGGGAAACCCCAGGATGTACTCTTTTTAGAGCTGCCCCAGGATCTGTAAGTTACAAGTGAACAACAAAGACTAAAATATATTGCTTTCCTTTTTTTCAAGGCTGTCACTGATAGTGGGATTTTCTTCCCTTATAAATAAGAGATCTATTAAGATTTCTTTTTTTTCCCTTTAGCACTCATAGAAAATATGATAATTGTTTTTTTCAGGCATGAAGGAAATTGGGTCCTCTCTCCTCTTTGATAATTCTTTCAAGAAACAAATAAAATAATCCTGCAATTCCTTGAGATGGTAAAATATGAGTATCCCCATAGTCCAGGAGCCACCATCGAAAGCTGAAAAAGTGGATGATACGGGTTGTGAATTCTGCTTATATTCTAATCAAATTTGGAGTAGAATCCTAAAGAGCATATAGCCATTCTCAGTACATATGTGTTTAGAAATATGTAGATATTAATATCATTACTAGTAGTAACAGCGCTATAAAAGAAAAAAATAGAAATGAAAAAAAATCCTTAAGATTATTGCTTAGAGAGGACTATACAGGGAAAAATAAATAAGAGGAAGCAAGGGCATTATACTGTGAAGGTCAGTTTTAGATTTATCAATGGTTCCCTCTTCGCTAAGGCACTTCTCTGTTTCCTTAGATTTCCAGTGGATTTCTATGCCCTGAGCAGAACAATTTTGTAGGAGCCAAGCAGTACCTTGAGAATGGACAAGGTTGTCTCTTTTAACAGTCCCTTCGATGCTGACTAATTATTTTGATAATCTGAAAATCAGGGACAGAATTACAAGTTTTCCATTTTATCTGATGCCAATCACTGAGGAGAAATGTAAATTGTAAAAGTATAAATTACCCTAGATCACTCTGTATTCTATCTTCAATATGAATGCTTCCTTCTTGCCCTTCCCTCCTCTTCTAACCAAATCAACTCTTCAATTTAGTTTAAATATTTGTAGCTTTGATCAACAGTCCTTTATCCTGATTCAGAACAAAGCTGATGACTTCATCTCTAGTGATATAACTAAAAATTTTAGATTTGTAAAAATTCTCTTTTAAACCTCTGAATTCCCTAATCCAGTCTCTCGGGAATAGCAGGCACTCAATAAATGTTGAACAATTAATTAATTAATTATATAAAGTAGGCTTCAGGTTCAAAACCAAGATTTTTTTTAAGTTTAATGTTAAAATGAAATTATTATAGCTCACATTAATAAACATAAAAAATTCCATTGAAAGTTAGAGTGAACATTGGATTCGCTGCCTTTCCTGCTTTAATACTGAAGAGACTACTGGGAAGAAAAATCACCATTAATCGTCTCATTGAATTTAATTGAAATAATGTAAATGAAAGTACTTCGTAAACTGTTATGGTATACACAAATAAGTATTCTTTTCTACCATACAATGTTATAGTTTTGATTAAGCAAATAAAATCTCACTGTGGAAAAAATTTAAGTGGTAAAATCTTGTTAAAAGAAAGTGAAAATGGACATACAGATGGCCAAGAGGCACATGAAAAGCTGCTCAACATCACTAATTATTACAGAAATGCAAATCAAAACTACAATGAGGCATCACCTCACACCGGTTAGAATGGGCATCATCAGAAAATCTACAAACAACAAATGCTGGAGAGGGTGTGGAGAAAAGGGACCCCTCTTGCACTATTGGTAGGAATGTAAATTGATACAGCCACTATGGATAACAGTATGGAGGTTCCTTAAAAAACTACAAATAGAACTACCATACGACCCAGCAATCCCACTACTAGGCATATACCCTGAGAAAACCATAATTCAAAAAGATACATGCACCCCAATATTCATTGCAGCACTATTTACAATAGCCAGGTCATGGAAGCAACCTAAATGCCCATCACGAGACAAATGGATAAAGAAGATGTGGTACATATATACAGTGGAATATTACTCAGCCTTAAAAAGGAACAAAATAGGGTCATTTGTAGAGACGTGGATGGACCTAGAGACTGACACACGGAGTGAAGTAAGTCAGAAAGAGAAAAACAAATATCATATATTAACGCATATACGTGGAATCTAGAAAAATGGTACAGATGAACTGGTTTGCAAGGCAGAAATAGAGACACAGATGTAGAGAACAAATGTATGGACACCAAGGGGGGAAAGCAGGGGCTTGGGGGAGTGGTGGTGGGATGAATTGGGAGATTGGGATTGGCATTGTATACACTAATATGTATAAAATAGATAACTAATAAAAAAGTATAAAATGGTTTATGTTGGTTAGATAAGTGATTATCTATCTATATTCATTTTAGTATTTTAAAAATCAATGTCAAAGTTCATGGCATATTTAAGAAGTTATAACACCATAAGAGATTAAAAAAAGACATTACATTTCTATTTCCTAAATTAGAAATTTCCAGACTTTCATAAGTAAAGTTTCACCCACAGGAAGTACATTGACATATATACTGATCAATCCATTATTTCATCAAAAAGATGAAATAAATGACTGAAGTCTATGCATTTACTATTATTTGTACACATGCTTTTAAAGATCTCACTAGAAACTCTCCTATTCCATTCTTTAAATCTAATCTCAAATAACTCTCTCATGATTAACCTACATCTTCATCCAAAGCATTACTAATGGAATGCAAATGAGATTTACCTTCAATTTCCATAATAATCACTGCAATTTACATTAAATTTACATAATAACAATCATAATTAAGTAGCATTATAGTAATGGTTATAAAAACAACTGTCGTAAATAGCATACACAGAATTCTGAGGGAGACAGAAGCTTTAAGCTATATCGATATTTATTTTACTGTCTTGTTTTACTGGAAATATATTCATGCCCCTAATCTCTTGTAATATTTCTGTTTAACTTCAACACAGAGCTGTAGGGGTATATTACTTTTTTATTTTGAGAATAAGATGATGCATTCTGATTATCTGAAAACCAGGAATGAATTTACTAATTTTCCATTTGTGGCCAACACTTAAAGACAAAGTCTGAGTAAAAGAATTAAATAATCATCTATTTTTGTTACTGCACCATTGTAATGTTATTTCTTTTCTTTTACTTTGCCCAGTTCTATTATTGTCTTGCGTTAGTTTTGTCTCTCATCTTTTTACCTAGTTTTTCTATCTTCTAGAACTGTTTTTCCACTTTGACACTTTTATTCTTTTTGTTTTCCTTCCAGGATAATTAAGTCTCTCCTTGGCTATGCTAACATGGGCATAATGAATAGATAGCTTGACATGTTGTGAGAGGAATCTTTTCTTACACAGAGAATATATTAATTAGGACTAGTGTCAAATTAAAATTGCACTGGACAGAGTTAAATAAGCAAGAATGACTTTATTCAAGATCATTGCAAAAGGGGAAAGAGATTGAATTCAACTGCACTGGAACAAAAAGCAGGAGAGTTTTTAAGCACTGGGATGAGCTACTGGAAAGTATTGAAGGACATTAGGAAGAGGTCGGTCAGTGTGATTAAGTCATCTGTGTCTGCTAATTGATGCTTATCAAAGTTAGGCTCCTACCTCTCACAGAAACTAGAGATAGGGGTATGATCTGTCTTGATTATATTTCAAAGGATGGCTATCAGATTCTTGAAAAAGACATCCTTAGTTGTAAAACCGGTAAAAGCCTGTAAGAAGATTTACATTTCAAAGGGGGAAATGCTGTAAGAATAGAGAGATCAGGGGCCTATAGACAGGAAGGAACCTGTCCAAAGTTTAGACAAGCTGGGAGAACATTCAGGCCATCTTGGTCATTAGGTTTGGCTAAAACTATAGAAAAGTCCAAAATAACTACAGCTACAGCTTGCCTAATTTTTTTTTTTTAAGTTCATTTCTTTCTCACATAAAAGAGTGAAAATTTGCAGTCCAGAGCAAATGGCAGTTTTGTCCTAAGAGGTCTTCAAAATCCAGGTTTCTTCCAGATCACCATTCCCCTATTTTAGGGGGTGCTCATTTTCTTCATAGTAGTAGAACCTCCATTTACATTCCAGGTAGCAAAATGGAGAAAGAGAACCATGATAAAGGCAAATGTCTTGTGTTTGCTGTCTCTTAAGAGAAGTTCCTAGAAGCTTCTGTGGGACATACCTTTTTACATTCTTTTTGTCAGACAGTCTGCACAGTCCAGCATTTTGGATAGCTAAATAAATGTCCATACTTTCCTTCCCACATATACAACAGACTCTTTCATCAAATAAATGATTCTATTTGCATACTCATGTTTACCTCACTTTTGAAGAATTTATGGAAAGTGACAAAAGCAGTCAAAACACAACAAATTTAAAAATTTCTCTTTGCTCCCCTAACACTATAGTTTTGTCAACCCACAGCCTTCTAAGAAAATTCAGGAGACAGTGTCCACAAAATGCATTGCCAAGAAAGAATGAGGTAGCTTTTCAAACTTGAAATATCTGAGTTGCTGTCACATGAATGATTCCATTATGCCATTGAAAAAAGTTCAGATTTCACTAATCTAAGTATATCATTGCTAGTACGAAATTCTTTATTTCTTAACCTTACGTTAAGCAGCTAGTAACTACAAAACCCAGAATAAAAGGAGCTTAAATAAGAAATTTATTTCTCACCGGTATAAATGTCAGAAACTTTATAGTTCAGCAGTGGAGAAGTAGTTTAGAGACTCAAAATACTTCCAGCTCTCCTCTCTGTCATCTCTACAGTGTGTCTTTGTCTTCATTATTCAAGGCAGCATGTACAGTCCGGAACACAAGATCGAAGAAGAGATAAAAAACAGAATGTGAGTGGTTTGCTCTAGGTATCTCTTAAGGAAGTTCCTGGAAACTGCTACAAATCACATATACTTGCATCCCATCTGGACAAAACTTAGTCACATGGAAACACCTAGCTTTAGGACGCTTGGATGATATAATCTTTTTTTTTTCCTTTGCTTTTTAAAAAATTTTTAGTCATACATATGCCTGGCTAACTATGTTATCATTTGGGGAAAAAGGAGAGAAAAATATCGAAGGAAACAGGCAGCTTCTGACACAGGGTGATACAGCCAGTGGTACATTATAACTTTACTGACAATTTGGGCATCTCTTGGGCAAATTCATTTATTCTTTCATTTAGTAAATTCTTATAAAATACAGTCTGTAAACAATCCTTGGAACAATCCTCTGACATAAGTAAACAGACTTGATAACATATTTTTAGAGATGAGGAAACAGACACTGACAAATTAAGTGACATCTGAATGCCACAGTGTTACTGATTTGTGAAGCCTGATCTCTCCCTCCCTTTTGCCCCTTACCAATCAATTCTCCACACAGTAGCCAGTGAGTTTATAAAAATCCATCTGATGATGTGATTACCCTAGTTAAAATTTGTGATATCCTCCTATTATCCTTAGAAGGAAGTCCAAATACTTTAACATAGGTCACAAGGCCTTTTCAAATTCTGAGCTCTTCTCATGTACCCAGGAAACACATCCTACTCTGTGTTCTGTTCTTCACTTGCTCCCAAATATATGCTCATTATACTGAAGTCCTTAACATGGGAGAAACTTCTCTTACTTCCAAGCCATTAAAAGATATTCACTTCATGAGATATATTTTTCTTCTTAATCTGGCACTCACAATTCCTTTGTCTAATTTATGCCTACTATTTTTTTTCTCATTTTTTTTCTAAACTGAGTTATAACAAGCGTATAATGAAGGGCATAAAGTTTACTAATCTTAAGTGTACAGCTTGATAAATTTTTACATTCATATATACCTGCATAACCACCAGCCAGATTAAAGTATAAAATATTTCCAGTACTCCAAAAGCACTCCTGCCCCTTCCTGATTAATAGCTATTCCCCTACCCACAAGGACATAATTTTATGACTTCTTTCACCATGAAAGAGTGTGATAACTTTGTGGAGTGTCACTTGGCTAAGTTAATCTACCTTCCCCAAAATTCAGGTTTTAGTATGTTTCCAGATAAGGTGAGCTACAAGAGACATTCTTACTTGAGAGGTAGAGGACTGAAGGGATACCATGGCCATGTTGTAGCATATACACACCTCTTCCCAGTTACTCAATTAAATGTTAATCTAAGCATTGCTGTAAAGGGATTTTGCAGATATAATTAAAATCCCTAAGCAGTTGACTTTATATTAGGGAGATTACCCTAGGTCATTCTGATTTAGCCAGAAATCCTTTAAAAGAGTTTAGGGCTTCCCTGAAGGGTAGAAACTCCCAACTATAGACATTAGATAAGCTTCAGACCCTGCCCACGGGATTCTAGCTTGCTCCTGATCTTCCCTTGTGATTGGTGGCCTACATGACCTATAGACTTGGAACTTGCATAGCTAGCCTCTACAATTGCATAAGCCAATTTTATATATATATATATATATATATATATATATATAAAATATATAATATATATATTAGATATATATATAAAATAAATATGTGTATATATTTTTCAGAAGGATCCAAAACAATACTGAATATCGGGTTTTTGTTTTGTTTTGCTTTGTTTGCGGTACGCGGGCCTCTCACTGTTGTGGCCTCTCCCGTTGCGGAGCACAGGCTCCAGACACGCAGGCTCAGCGGCCATAGCTCACGGGCCCAGCCACTGCGCGGCATGTGGGATCCTCCCGGACCGGGGCACGAACCCGCGTCCCCTGCATCGGCAGGCGGACTCTCAACCACTGCGCCACCAGGGAAGCCCTGAATATTGTTTTATTCATACATTATGTGTGGTAATAGTATATCAGTGTGGAAAGGAATGATAAACTGGAAGTTCAGTATTGTGGGGACGTGTTGAGAGGGAGGAAGAGGAATGAGCTTGTGAGTTTACGGGAAGGTATAAGATATTTTTTTAAGGAAAATACATGACCTAAAAAAGCTAAAATTTGATAAGCTTGGTGGTGGAGCTATGAGTTTTTGTTATATTATTCTGTACATTTCAGTATTATTGAATTATGTCCTAATAAAAAAAATAGTCACCTGAAATTTAAAAAAAATTAAAGTTCATAGAGCCAGCACAGTGTAATGAAAAAGGCTAAAGTTTGGAGTTAGAAAACTTGGTTTTTGCTTTATGGAATTTTGTGGATGCTCTTCACTTAATGCCAGCCATGTTAAAGATAAACATTGGGGACCAAGTAAATATTTAAAAGTATCCTATGTTTGAGTATAGATAAAACTGGGCCACACAATTGAACAGAGACTTGTATTTCCATCTGCCTCTGGGACTCAGGACTCCAGTGTCTAGACAAAAGATGGGACCAATTAAAAATACCTACTTGGATGGCTTACTGTATGGAGTTTCATAACCAACACTGTGTTTGATTTTTGGTTCTGCCATTTGCTAGTTTTGTGACCTTATTTAAACAGTCTAAGCCCGAGTTTCCACATTTAAAAAATTAGGCTATTTACATCTGCCTTGCAGAGTTTTATGAGGATTAGAGATAAGGTGCTTATTGTTTAGGACGGTGCCTGGCATGGACACAGACACCCAATAACAAACAGCAGTTCTTAATACTAAAGATAATCCCTCTTGGAACAATCCCTAAGATATTTGAATCCTTGTCAGAACAGAAGGATACATATTCATCTTACGGATGATTATTTTAACCTGATTCTAAATGCATATATGTATTCAAAGTAAACAGGAATTATAAGTACATAGATAGCATAGAAATTATTTCAATAATACATTTCAGTTAGCTCCAGAAATATTATTTGTTATGATTTTAACACAAGGTAGATTGCCCACTGCAATCTGTTTGACTTAAAATTATACATAACCCAATTAACTATTTTTAAAAAATTCATGCTTGTTTAGAACAAACACGAAAATAGATCACTCATGGCTTAGGAACATAAAAGTTGTTGGCATAAGTTTGGGGTAAAAATAGGAAATGATGGCTTCTGTGGATACACATTAGGACAGTTTTAAGATGAGCAGCCTTACCGAGAATAGTCTGCCAAGCAATGAGGTAAGATGGGAATTGTTTCCTAACAAAAGGATACCCACTCAGTCTTCTCCTTCTCAGCCTCAGGCTAAAGGAAGATTTCTGCTGCTTTTGTTGGTAACAAATGGGAAGCAAGTTTTAATGAAAATATCATGAGCTTTATAATACATAGAGACTTTTAACTCCAATCCTATCACTTCTCAGTGTTGGTTTCTTCATGTGTGAACCCAAGAATAGTAATGCCTACCTTGCAGTGTTATTTTAAAAATTAAATGAAATAATATGTGTAAAAATATATGATACAAAATTGCTGCTCAATAAACACTGGTTCATTTTACTTTTCCCATCAGTTTTAAGGACTGTCTTGTTTATACTTAGTTCAAGCTCAAAATAAGATGAAGTGTTACACGAGGCATAGATACAAATTCTCCAGGTATGGGTTAGTGCTAAGATGACTAAACTGTACATAAGAATATTAACCTCTCTGATCTGAAAGTTCATAAAACAGTAACATTCTCTCACCAAATTAGAAGGAAATTTTCTAGGTACTTCCTGGGAGTTTGGAGGGACATTTATGGAGAGGAAGGACAATACACTAGATTGGGAAGTAGGGGCCTATGACAATTAATTACACATAGAAGACTGTTGGGGACAAAGCCTATCACTGTGAGCAGACTACCTGGGCATAGAGGCCACATCAGGTATTATACTCCTCATGCACCTATTCACTCTGATGGAAAACAGAGTCAGTGCAGCTAGTCTTGTGGCATATTCTGCCAACAAAATGATGTCCAGCAGACATTCTACAGTAAAAAGATCCCTCCCCCAAGAACAGTTAAGGTTTGCTCAGTGAGAGAAATTATGGAACTTGAGTTGATGATAATTAGTCTTTAAACACTTTTCATGCCAGAGGAAAACAGTGTTGCTAGCCCTTTGGTTTGTCCTCTGGAAAAATGTTTGTAGGTTCCTAGGCAGAAAATTTGAAGGTACCGAAAGTAAATGAATTTCAAAGTATAATTGTTACACTTCCTTATTTTAAATGAATGCATATGGAGGTCATCTTCAACATGGGGGAAGAATTCATAAGAATATAGAAGGGCCTTATTAAGAAAATTTGGGGAAATTATAATTCTCTCTCTCTCTCTCTCTCTCTCTCTCTCTCTATATATATATATATATATATATATATAGAGAGAGAGAGAGAGAGAGAGAGAGAGAGATGAAGAACAAATAAGAGACAGAAAATCCTAAGAAACAAAAAAATCTAGTGTGGATAAAAATTCAGAATGAGTATGCTATTCTACTTTGGGAAAATGGACTGGGTGTATTATAGAACAAAGAAAGGAAAAGGCCCAAACTAAAAAAAAATATATATATATATATACCAAAAGATTATCAGATGGAAAAGAGCAAGCAGAAGATGTGAACCAACAGGACCTACTTTACTGATCAGCTGAAGTAAATCAGCTATAATAATATGACACATCTCTAGTGTCATTGTATACGCAACTCGGCTCTCTGTGTCCTTCTGTTGTTTGTGATAAGAGCAATCATCCTGTTTCCCATTGTTTTTAAAAATATAAACAGAGGTAGGACCAGAAGCTACATTACAAAGAGACTGCCAAAATGTGCTAATAACAGCTAAGATGTTTCATACCTGTCACATTTAGACTCCCTTTACACAAATAATCTAAAGCAAACCAAAAAGCGACAACAGATTATGCCCGCACTATGGAATTTTGAACTGATATTGTGGCTATGTAAGGCAATTCATACAAAATAGAATCTTTTGAAGAAGTTCTAATATCTCCATTCTAAGTGCTTTATAATTCACCATTCATTCTTTCATAACACTTATATTGGGGATCAGTACCTTTCTTTCCCTCTAAGAGAGCTCAAAATCAGCCTTTTAGTCAGAGAATGAGAATTAACCAGGGGTCAAAATATGAGGAAATTAAGACCAGCTTTGTCATCTTATTTCTGATTTCAGTCTGAAATAAAATGGCCACGATATCTTCAATGGAGTAGGCATCATTTTGTTCAGATGATGCTATGCTTAGATGTATGACCATCAGAACTGATGCTGGGGGGAAACGGCAGTAATCCTTAAAAATGATAGTTATACACTTGAAAAAACTTCCAAATGGATTCTTCAATCTAACCAAATTTGTCCTAGTTTGAGTAGATATTGTCATGAAAAAAACTGCTATTTTTTATAAGCTAGAATGACATTTTTAACTAAAATGTAACCTTCTAGAAGGCAAGACTTCTGTTTTGTATTCTTTTCTTTTTCTCTGTATAGCATTTTTCTACCTGCCTACAAGGAGCTCAAAAATAAGAATCACTTGACAGAACTAATTCTTATAAATTTAAGTATTAGCTCTGGAGACTCAAAATGTCCTAAAGTCAATTGTTATTGGTGTTCCCAAATATTAAATTTTTTCTTACTTCCACTCTTTCCTTTCCACCAAACTCTTCTCATTTTACACCTTTGCTTCCTTTTTTTTCTTTTATTGTTTCTTTTCTAACTGTGCCTTTCTATGATAAAAACAATGACACCGTTGACCATTTTGTATTCCCACTGATGGCACTCATAGCTAACGGGATCACTGACCACTGCCCTATTTCCTAGGAAACGAGAAAGTGATGCTGAATTGAGTTAGCTTTAACTGAAAATGTGCACATTAACCCCTGACCAGAGTGCAGGTGAAACAAAAGCTATTGCTAAAAATAGTTCCTTTTTCCTTTTAGTTCATTCACCATTTTTAATAAACTAGAGAAAAGCTATCTTTAGTGTCTCTAGTTCATTTTATGACATTATCATTTACTGGTTTAAGTTTAATGTATAACTAAATAAATTCATTTTTACTTAAAACATAGCTTTCAAAAACAGGTAAATGTATATATTGATGCTTTTGCTAGAAACCCTTTATGATTTGAAACAAAATACCATTTTTTAATTCTCTCACTCCAGTAGCTTATATGGAGCTATATGTTAAACTACGTCTGTCTAGAGTCTTTAACACTCCACCTACTAACATCTGTCCAAAGGGAAAAAAAGGTACAAAAAATTTCAGAAAATAAGGATTTTTCTGAGTTCAGTGTTTCTCAACAAAAGGAGGATGTATAAGTATTCATCAGTATAAAGCACAGAACAAGGATTTAACTGAAGTCATCAAGAATGAGCTTTGTAAAGCTGTTCTCTAGCATCCCTTGGTTATTAGACATTGATTAAATAAGAAGAAACTTTGAAAGAGGTGGAATCTCTGACACATTTGAAATACTCAAGTTTATGGAAACTGTTTTAGATAAAATGAGAACCCCTGCTGATCCTGGCCCACATTTAGAGATACATGAAAACCCTAAGCTTTTTTTATTTCTAAAATAAGTTGTTAAGTGATTTTCTTTTACTTTTTTCTTTTCGGCCCAGATGGACCCACATCTAAACCCCTACTTAATGTTTATGAGGGCATTTCTTGAATAATGGAAATCAATTATAAATTTCCTCTTTTTACTTAAAAATAAATCTTTTATTTTTATTCTAGCTTTATATATTTCAAGATTCTACTTGTTCAAATAAGTGAAATAAACAAACACCAGTCAAATAAACTAGGTTTTTGGATGCTAATCAAATACAGCACTTGAAATTCTGAGCTGCACATTTCCTTCAATATCAGTACAGATTTCTGGAGGTTACATAATACTTGTTTGGATATTGCAATGAGAAACAAGACCATGCTAATCATGGGGAAAAGATCATCATTCCGTTGAACTAAATTCACTTTATGTTCCATTTCTTTGCATCACTAACAATAGGTTTTTTATCCAACTGTGATAATACTTTTGCTGTGAACATACACTTCCCTGTATGAAAGTCACAACAGGCAATTGATGTTGGAATGGCTTAGAAGAAGGAAACATATACATATATGCAACTCATACAGAAAATGGGAAGAAAACTTGCCATGATTAGCAGGATGGTCATACACATCTTAAGTTATAAATGTCATGCACATCTATCAACATTAATTTTTCCTTTCCTTCCTGACAATATCATTGTAGCTTAGCTAATACGATGAATCACCAAAACTTTCAGAGACAAAGGAGCCAGTAACTAAAAGTTGAACTTTCTCAAATAGAGTACTCTTAGAATAGCATTGTGACAAGTGGCAGCACAAATCAATATAGAGTATTAGCCATTCACATTCATAAGGAAAAAAATAATCATTTCACACTGAGAAATATTCAAGGTCCAATAATGCAAAAAAGTGTTTTTATTTGTTATGGTTGTTATAAGGGTTAATAATACTAACCTTCACCTCCTTTTCTCAAGTAAGATAAGTATGGAAAACATTCCTCTAATAGATTTACGCATATATTGTTTATATTAAAATAACTTATTTTATTTGATGAAATAAATTATTAGCCAGCCGAGGTAATTAAACAGAAGTGTCTAGGTCATTAGTTAACTTATTTTAGCCTTCAATCAAGTGTACTACATTTAGTTTCCTGTTTCATTTTTATATTTCTAAGTATCCAGATGTATCCACTTGATACACCCCTGGATATAGGAAAGTATGAACAAGAGACTCCATTTTTGGAAAAGTGAAAAAGGATATTAATCAGTACAGTCACAGCTCATAGGATTGCTGGGAGGGCTGAAGAAATGCTCTCGTGGCTAGACTTCCAAAAATGACTTTTAATACCGCAGTGGTACAGAGCCCCAAGGAGGCTCACTGTCATGATCCATGCCAACAAATTGGATACCCTTTCTTCCTTCATGACTTAGATCCAAACCAAAGTAGCATACGACTCTATGTAATGTGCCAAATCCAAATCACATGTGGAACTACAGCCACAAAGAAACTGAGAATAGTAAATATTGTATCTCCAGCCTCTGCATTCCAGAAAAAAAGTATTAGAATGGGTTTTGAGAGAACTGATACACTTCTCCATTTGTTGTATTTGGAAACCAAAATGTTTATGAGTAAGGGCTAAGTAGACCAAGACTTAATCCCACTGAAGACAATTTTGTTTTACCAAGGAGCACCATAATATACTATAGAAGAATTCCGTTTCTACATGATTTCTAGCTAAAAGGAATGGATGAATCATCAGAAATCCATCACCATTCATTCAGAAAAACCCTAATATTGCTGATGTTCCTGTCTACTGATGGAGAGTCACAATGGTCATTTTCATTTATAAAAATGTGAAAATGATGTTCATGAGACAGAGCATTAATTAATCTAAAATTAGTTGCATCTTATTTTATTTATTTTCAGCTTTATTGAGGTATAACTGATAAACAAAATTGTAAGATATTTAAAGTGTACAACATGATGATTTGATATACATATATATTGTGAAAAGATTCCCCCCATTGAGTTAACATCTCACATATTTACTTTTTTGTGTGTGTGAGAACATTCAACTTCTGCTCTATTAGCAAATTTCAATTATACAATACAGTGTTATCAGCTGTAGTCACCATGTTTTACATTAGATCCTCATACCTTATTCATCCTATAACTGAATGTTCATACCATTTTATCAGCTTCTCCCTATTTTTCCCACCCCTGGCAACCACTTTTCACTTCTCTGTTTCTATGAGTTCAACTTTTTTTTATTTTTAAGAATCCACATATAATGAACCTGTGCAGTATTTTCTTTTTCCATCTGACTCTGACTTATTTCACTTAGCATAATGACCTCCAGGTTCATCCCTGTTGTCACAAGAGGAGGGAGGATGGGTAGATTTATTTTTCATTTACCCATACACAGATGGAATGGCCCTTTTGGGTTTTCTCTTCATGAGATGCTCTCTTAGACTTTATCTGCAGGACACCCCATTATAATTCCATAGCCTCCACAATTTTAAAATTGAAGATTATGAACAATAGGGCTTGGTGGAAAACTTGTGATCAAAAGAGATCTTTGACATTAATATATCTATCTTCCAAGATCCCCATTTTTATAGTGTTTCAGCTTTCTATAGTTACTTTCTTCTCAGCTCAGTGATATGTTTTAATAGTGTCTTCAACTATTTTCTTTCAGAGAGGGTTATGTATGCTGTCTAATATACTGTCAGAAATGTAAATCTCCTTATTTATCTACCAAACTATTCATTTCTTGCTTTTCCAGCTATTCTTATCCTGGACAAAAGACTTTTTGGACACATTAGAGCCAGTGAAGACCTATCACATGGAAAACAAACTAGGTTTATTTTGTGAAACTTGAAAAACAAAGTAAAAATACTCTTATCATAGGTAAAAACGTTTGAAGTTCATGTATACAATACCTATGATATTCTGTTTTCTGTGAGATGAATGCTTATAAGTGATATAGAATTTAATGTCAAATCAATGTGAGGAAGAACATTTGAACACAGCTTTCCCAAAATGGAGGAAGAGAACCACCCTTCATTGGAAGTGTTCCCAAAAGGGCTGAATGATTATTTTTCCATGGGATTAATATAAAATATATTAGTCAGGGGTTGAATAGATGACATCTAAATTTCCTTGCATTCCAATATTCATTTTTTTAATCCTAAAATAAAACATCTACTCTTCTTTAGGTTCCAAATGTCTGAAATATTTTCCGAATTATCAGACATTTCTTCAATTAAACTATTCTCAAATACAGTAATACGTTTTCTAAACATTTCTTGATTCAAGAATTCATTTACTCTTGAATTTCTTCTAAGATGGCAGGAAATAAATGGAATTATTTCCTTATTTTTGTTATGTTTTTCCAAACACATGTTTCAACAATTATCAACTTAAGGAGTTCCATAGTTTGTTTATTTCCTTCTAACTTGTAAATCAGAAAAAAACATGATCACAGATTTAAAATAAAAGTACTTCAACTCTATCATGTTAATATTGAGAGTTCAAAGTTTGATTACATGGAGGAATCAGTATTCATTTTAATAACAGTGTTATCATAAATGTAATCACAAATCATATCAAATTATATGCATACATAAAGACACAGCATCAAAAAATAGCCCAAATTCACACATTAATTTCTTAGTAACCTTACTGTGTAATCTACACAATAATTACCTATGAAGCTATCATTTTCTTTAGAAGTCATATACCATTTGTTCCTCATAGACTTTTTATTTGTTTGCTTTTTTATGTTTTTTGTTTTTATGCTTCAGGAAAACCCATTTCATGCTTCTTGCCACAATCTGGCAAGTCAAAAAATAAAAATATTACAATTGAGTGTTATTTTCCTGACCAAGACCTCAGCATTAAATAAATCTTAGCCTGAACTAACAAATGTCACAAAGTCAAAAGCATGAAAACCCATACAATAATCATATAAAACATTAAAATGATGCTCTAGATCATATAAAATAAATATCAATGCAATATGCACATTGATTATGTGGGGGAAGAAACCTACAGCAAATAACATATAACTACTGTATCCAAAATTTGAGCTAAAACTATTAGCTTAGCTAGAAGAGGCATCAAACATTTAATTAAGAGGGATTTTGTTTTATCTTCTTAGACTTTAGAAGGGTATATAGAGGGAGATGATCCTGGTACTTTAAGAAGATTTATAAGGATCTCTGAGTCATGCTTTCTTTTTCCTCATATAAATTTCTCAGTAGTAGGCAAAAACTTTCAAAAATCACTATGCTGACCTTGGAGGTATGCTTTAAGTAGTATATTTACTGCTTCTAGTTTTGTTTTTTCCACTGAAAAGCATTTAAAATGTGAGGTGCTACCTTTTACCCATCTCCAGCAAGAAGGAAGCAGTTTTGTCCATTATGTTCAGGATTTATTCTGTCTCCTGAGAGCTCACAGCCCTCCCTAATTCAAATATTTATTTCCGTTTGTCCCTTCATAGCTTTCAACTTTCCCACCCCAACTTAGCTCTCAGTGGCTTTGAATAAACTAAGAAAAACAAAGAAAAGTCAAAGTGACATTTTTTGCAAAATTCCCTGCTGAATGTGAATTGGTGACTTGGTTATGATGAAAATTAAAGGTGTAAAGATTATATCTTAATAAGAGATAACATTATTGAATAGCTTCTGTGCATGATGAATGATGCTAGCACTTTACATTGCTTTATCTCCAATACTCACACTAACATTGACAACAAAATTTTATTTCCATTTTAGGGATGAAGAAATCAGGTGCAGAGGATTTAAGTAATTTTCCCAAAGTCCCACACATAGTGAATGGAAAGCTAGGATTTGGATAAAATCAGTCTATCTCTAAACCCTGTCTGTATTTTTTTCCTTCCACATTGATCTTCTAGGAACATAGAGAGTGATGAGGAAATTCATTTGGGTTTTAATTTCTAGAAAGGTAGATAGATATGCTTGCTAATTTGTTTTCACGCAATTCCATAAACATTTCTTAAATTGTTATTTTGAGAACACTGTATTATGCAGATTGTAGGGAATATTCAAAATATCTTTTAGACAACATCTTAAATTCGGGATGCTTATAGTCTAGAAATGAAGTAAAGTAGATCCATCTATCTATATGGATTCTGTCAAAAGATAGATATCTATCTTTTGATCCATTGGTCAATGTGATAGATCAGGCTGCTATAATATATTATCATAGACTGGGTGGCTTTTAAACAACATCGACTTATTTCTCATAGTTCTGGAGGCTGGGAAGTCCAAGATCAAGGTGCCAGCATATTCACTATCTGATGAGAGCCCTCTTTCTGGTTCATAGACAGCCATCCTCTCCATGTGTCCTCACATGTTGGAAAAAGAGCAAGTGAGCCATCTAAGGTCTCTTTTACAAGGCACTAATCCCATTCACGATGGTTCCACCCTCATGGCCTCATTACCTCCCAAAAGCTCAATCTCCAAATACCACCACGTTGGAGATTAGACTTCAACATATGAATTTTGGGTGGACACAAACATCCAGTCTATTGCAGTCAACTATATGCATCCTGATTCTGTTTTCAGCATCAGACCCAATTAATGTTCACATACAGACATAAAATCTTTTCATCTTTTTCTTCCTGTAATATAGCAAACAATCTTGCTAAGGTGATTTCTGCAGTCTGTTTTTACTATTGAAGAAGATTTCAGAGAATCATCAAACAGATAGATTTGGCTTTAGCTGCATAAAAAAGTAGTTTGATTTATTTTGCAAATAAACAATACAAAGGGGGTGTTGTGGATTACTCTTATATGATGCCAGCCCCTCAGGTTTCCTTTGTTCATCAACCTACACAGCTTAGGCAAATTCTGCTGAAAATGTTTCCTGATGGGCACATACATATAGAATCACAGATAACTGGGATATCCTCACTGAAATACAGCCACTAGATAAGCTCCCGCAAGTTACAGTCTCAGTTCAGAGATTTTGGAGTTTAACATTGTGTACTCGAATGCTTCCAAATCCATTCTGGGTGTTCTATCCAGCATTTGTATTCAATGGTTCAACCAAAAAGTAAATTAAAAGCTGAAATAAACTCAATATATTCATTGAGCTTTTTACCCCTAACCAAAGCAAATGTAAAACTGTTTCTAGGCCATTAACTGAATTAGATTTTACTCTGGCTTTTTTGTTTACATGCTTGTTGGTTTCTAATTCAACTGACTAGGTCAAACAGGAACTAAATCTACATATTTCTCTATGAAACAGGTATAAAAACAATACAAACTATTTTTCTAAACCAAACTTAAACCAAACAAATATTTCATTAAATCTAAGTTTGTGAGAGAAAAGAGGAAGGGGAGGTGTTCTGGCTTCAGAGATTGCATTGTAGTGACTTGAAGATACTCTTATGATGCTAAATATCAATATGGAATTTCAGCTACTCATCACTCTGGTGCTGTTATGTCTGACTTCCCTTTGATATCATGCCAAATTCTTTTCCTTTAACTTATTTATTCACAATCCAAATAACCAAAATGAATTCACATGCACACACTCATACATACACACATACACATTTACTCAAAAAAAAAAAAAAAAGTTAATTGTTTGTCACTGCCAGCTCTACTAGGTATACGTTTCTCACTGTGGTTTTCAAGATCTTTTATAACATGGTCTTAACTTATCTTTCCAGCATTATTGCCTTAATTTCACCTCTGTAAATCCTAAGTAACCACAAATTGAAATAATTCACTGTGGCTAAAGGCAATGATATTCTATCTCAGTGACTTTGTTAATACTGTCCCTTTACCTATATTTTCTTTCTATTGATACTTTTATGGGAAATTCTACTGTTAGGACTTTGTAAAATTCCGAAGGTAGAGGAAAGGTAAGCAGAAGCCAAATTATTGTATGACTTGCTAAAGGGTACAATATATAATATATCCTGAAGCATCTGATACAAGACCATAATAGGCATATTTAATAGATTATTTTCCCAGAGTGAAAAGGAAGTTAGATAATAGAAATAAGGTTAACAGTAAAGAGACTAGCTAGGAAGCAAAGACAATAATTCAAATAACGATTAGGGATTTGAACTGAAGAGTATTAGTAGAGATTTATTCATTCAATCAAGTGTTGCGATTCTTTTTTTTTTCAGTGTTTTCTTTTTATTATTGAAGTATAGTTGATTTACAATGTTGTGTTAGTTTCTGAGATTCTTTTTAAATGCAGTCTGTTGTAACCAGTACTTGCTAGTACTACTCATTTCTCAATCATTGCACTTACAGCCACACGTTTATTAACTACATTATCTGGTTTCTATACCATCACAGGAGTCAGTTGTATCAAATGCCTTGCCACACATGGGTCACCATTTTTCCAGGCTCCTGTAATAGTTACCTTGTCACCCACTGCCAAGATCCAAAGTCAATGCCTTATATTCTCTATGTTTTGTTAGAGCAACACCCAGTCCTGGTAGAAATTCCTCCACAGAGATTAACCATACAGTTCACCAATGTCCCCAACCCTGGTCGTGCTCAGTGTTCTCTCCAAGCACAACTCTGCCTTTCCCAGAGCTGGCCCAAGTAATGACAAGTTTCTGAACAATCTTTCATCTGTTCTATAAAGCATCTTGTCTTGTATGTAGAAGTTACTCAGTAAATTCTTATTGAACAAAATCCATATATTTATTATTATATGTTTCTTTGTTATGCTCTTAACTCCAAAAAGATTTGTAATAGTCTTTACTTTTGTGCATGTGTGTATGATTATACCTCTGATCAACAGTGAAAATTTTCACTTTTACTGTCTTTGAACAGTGAAGTCAAGCATCATTTACCAGTAAATATGTGAGCTAAATAGATAGTTGTTCAGCATCATTGTAACTTCTGAGGTTCATTTTGAACCTTCATAGAGAAGTTCAAGTATGATTACAAATATTTGCTACAACGTTATCTATGTTATGTTATACTTTTATTATTTTAATATAAAAATAGCAACAGCTGTTATTTTCTGAGTAGATATTATGTGCCAGGAATTTTTATGCATTTGACTTAAATTTATTTTATCATCACAATAGCCCTATGAGGTAGTTATTATTCAGAAGGTGCAGATTAGAAAACTGAGGGATAAAGGGAATAAATAGTATAACCAGAATTTGAAAATCGAAAGTTTGATTCCTGAGCTCACTCTTAAACACTATACAATATTTCCTTTTTAGAATGTGGAGGCATATCAGATGTTAGAACTAAGGTGTGGAATTTTCATTGAACAAGAATGTATCCTCTAAATTGGGATTTCTCAACCTCAGTTCTATTGACATTTTAGACTACATAATTCTTGTTATAGGGGCTATATGTGTATTGTCAAGTGTTGAGCAGCATCCCTGCCCTTTACTCACTAGATTCCAGTAGCACCCACAAGTCATGACAATCAAAAATGTCTCCAGATGCTTCTCTCAGTGTGCCCTAAATGGGCAAAATCACCTCTGTCAAGAACAACTGAGATACATTTTTAAAAAGTGAAACTATACTTAAATTCTCATTAGTCACTGATGCACCCTCATAATATAGTATGGTTGAATGATCTTGTTTCATCAAGATATAGCCTAAATTAAGCACATTTTATTCTAGGCACTCAATATCTTCTTTTCACATCAGAATGTCTTTTCAGGGACAAAAGGTATTTTTAGAAGCTGTTCTCTGTCAGTCCTTTCACTTAATCTTTCATGATATCCATCAGCTGAGAAAAAAGACCACAATGGAGTAAAATATCTGATGAGAAAAGATGTCTCAAAAAGCCCCCCTTCTCCCAAAGCTATTGCAAATGAACCATTATGTGTAAGCTCTCAAGGAATAGCTCTCAGGTAATAATGACTTTTTAAAAAAGTAAATTCCTGGTAGTAACTCTTGAGAATATAACTAGATGCAATTGTTCTTCATCAGCTCTTCAGATAGCCAATTTTATACAGGATATCAATTATGTTAAGAAAGTTCCAAGGCCATGTGAGAGATTGTTAGCAGCTTTTTTCCCCCTCAAATCACCAGGATTTGAGAACTATGACTGCTGTGGTTTCATTAGTCTCATACTTACAGCCAGATTTTCATTCTTTCTCATGTAAGAGTGTATCATATTATTATCAAAAGCAGTTAATATTATCATAATCAACAACCACATCATCATCTGTTCACACATGGTCACATGAGGATGAGTGACATGTATAAGTGCAAAATCCATGGAGAATTAGATCATTTTCTCTAATAATTATTCTAATTCATGGACCCTTATAAACTCCCAGACTTGTGCACTGAAGTTTGTGTTCAGCAAACTCTAAGAGGAAGTACTTATGGAACAGAACATTTGTAATTTTTCATTGGCCGTCTGAGCCGTCTATCTAACTGGCATAAGTATTTGACTGTTGAAAGCACGTCCGCATGGTTTAGATAAGATGTGACATTTTCCATTTTAATCTGAACCAACAGCCCAGAGTTCTCAGTGGACATTTTACATTACTGGTAGAAAATTCCTTCTAAGAGTATCCTCACCTCTAACCAGTTTATTGTGCAAAGATAATATTGTGCAAACACTGGTCAGGTTTTTCATTGTGCTCTTTTCCTCTCATGTTTTTATGATTATTTCATAAACTAAAAGAAATCAGTTTAATTGTCATTTTACTATTGACTAGTTTCACAATGAATGTATAAATTACCATTCTTATCACTGTATTTTCATATTTGAATTTGTCAAGTCTTCAGAGTTTTTCCTTGACTTTAAATCTTTCTTGTACAAGATGAAATTCCAGTCATGATGTCAGGACCATGAAGAATAACTTTTCCTAGATAAATGATTGGTCCTTCTATATCGGTTATCTATTGCTGCATAATAAAACACCCCAAAGCTCAGTGGCTTATGACAACTATTTTATATGGCTCTTGAGTCTGTGGGTCAGCTTGTCAACTCTGTTGATCTTGGCTAGGCTCACTCATGTGACTGTGATCAGCTTATGGGTCAACTGGGAACTGGCTGGTCCAGCATGGTCTAGGCTAAGACAACTCAGCTCTACTCCACATAGCCTCTCATTCTGCAGTATGCCAACACAGCTTATTCAACATGTTAGTTGGGTACTGTTCCAACATAGCAGAAATACTCAACTTCTTTGAAGACTAGGCTTGAAAATGGCACGTCACTTCTGTTTCATTCTGTTGCTGAAAGCAAGTCACAAAGCCGGTCCAGATTTAAGAGGAGGGGGAATAGTCTCCATCTCTTGGTTAGAGGAGCTACAGAGTCAGTACAAAGGGCATACATAGTAAGTAATGACTTTTGCGAGGGATGGGGGGGTTGTAATCTACCACACCTCCAATATTGACAATTTTGACATTTTGAATGTAAGCAGTGAGCCTTCTGCACGTACAGCTATGTTGTCAAAATATGGTCAGAATAAACTGATTCTGTGCAGCAATTTTATTACTCACAGGGAAGTTGATTAAACTGACCAGTTTACAGATGTAAATATGGGAGATGGCGCTTTTGAGGGATGGGTTGAGAATTTTATGATTTATCCTAAAACCCAGATACAGAAACAGAGAAAGAAATTTGAGTAGTGTCTTTAAAGTTTAGGCCTATCTTGGTAAAGTTTATCTAATGCAGCACCCTATGTATTGTTATTTTATTAAGTCAGTAGGATCTCTGTGCATAGATGGCATGTGAAGCAGATAAAAATGAGGCAGAATGTTCTGTTCTTTAATGTGGGAAAAAGTATAATGTGCACACATTCCATTTCAGTAGAAAAACCCCATGGAAATGTAGTATTCCAAGCAGAACTAAGACTCACTATAATACTGCCTAGTAATATCACTTCTAAAAAGCTATCATAATGCTTAGCTGGATTTCAGTAGTCTTATTGCTCATGAATGTTCAAATTGCAGGGAAAGCACATTGAGAATAATTATCTGTTTTAAGCCACAACAAAGATACTTTCTTTGATTCCTGCTTATTTTGGAATATGTACAGAGGTTTAAGTGGAACAACCAAAATTTTAAAAGTAGAAGAAAAAATTACTTATGTTATAAAAGTGAATTATATATGAACTACATTAAAGGCAAACACATTTTTCTGACCTAGTTAAATGTGGTAGATTCCTCCAATCCTTTGGGAGGGATCCGTTTGCATTGGCACATGACCATGACTTCTGACTGCATATGAGGGATGCTGTGAGCTAAAATCAGCAATAAAAATATTCATATGTGTATATCACTTTGCAAGGAGTGTTCATATACTTTGTGAACATGTTATTTTTATCAAATCTGTAAGGAATACAGGGCATTATAATTATGCATTTTATGTGAAAAGTCTGAGGCTCAGGGAGATGGCTGACTTGTCAAATGCCATACTGCTCCTGCATAGGAGGATATGAAAGAAATGTGGGTTCTCTAATTCAATGTCCAGAGCTCTTCTCCATACACCATTATAACTTTTTCCTATAGATATTGAATAATGATGCAGTTACTTAACTCCAAATACCAGAGAGGAATGAAGAGACAGCTGGGGTCATACTTAAATCCAACTAGGTTCACACTGCTATATTTAAAACGGATAACCAACAAGGACATACTGTATAACACAGGGAACTCTGCTCAATATTATGCAACAACCTAAATGGGAAAAGAATTTGAAAAAGAATAGATACATGTATATGTATAACGGAATCACTTTGCTGTACACCTGAAACTAACGCAACATTGTTAATCAACTAAACTCCAATATAAAATAAAAAGTTTTAAAAAATCTAACTAGGTTCCATGTCTAGCAAACTTGCAAGATACGTCCAGAAATCTAAAGGACTTCTCCAATACCCCCCACCCCCCCCCCAGCCTGGGAAAACTCATGCTGGGAAACAGAGGCAGGCATGATGAATTTTATCCACAAAGAAAGTTTTGTTATTAGAGAGAAATAATGATTTTGAATGTGGTTGCAGTCATTTAAATCCATCTTGTGGATGCATGGATTTGTGCCTGTGTCCTGGAGAGACGAACAGGGCTGTGATCAAGAAAATTTAAAGGAACAGTTTCAGTTTCTTCTGTAAAGTCTGTACAAGCAACCTTGCCATAAGACTTTTTAAATCCCAATCTCACCCAAAGAGAGATAGGAGTCTCCCCTCTCCCCACAGTGCCAAAGAGGCCCCCAACAGCTTTATGCTGGTGTTGACTTTTATTTAGTGAGGATGGTGATGTTTGTTGGCTCCACATCGGTGACTGTTGCTATTTCTATTTCAGCAATGGGAATGTCCACTAGGAGATCCCGGTGCTAGCAAAGCAATAGGAGAAGAAGGTGAGTTCATGAGTACATTGTAACAAACATTCATACACTCGGTCTCAGATTATTTTAAAAAATATATAACTTTGTACAACTTTGCTTTTTAGCTTCAGGCTGCCTTCAGTAATCATTTTACCCCATCCTGTTCCAGGATAGTCTATATGGTCAAGAGATTTGTCAGTAAAATTCAAGTCACTGTCCACTGTCCAAAGTCCAGGAACTGGGAGGAAAACGTTCAGTCATTCTGGAGCTTTCCAACCACCTCCTATTACCCTTTGCTATTATCCTTCTCTTCAGGATTTTGTGCATTCTGAAATCAGGGAAGGAACAGGGATTCCATGATAGCATTCGGGCGAAGTAATTCATTCCATTTGGCCCATGAACTCCAGTGTCTGTCTATGCTCCATTTTCTTGGCTCACTTGATATTCTTTGTTTGTGCTAACATTTGTTTTCATAACCATGGACTCTGCCATTTTCTCCACTTGGAATTACCCTCACTCTTATTGACTGGCTTTCTCCACACTTCCAAAACACCAAGAAAGCACAGAATTCTGGACTGTCTTCACTGTACATAGTGAGGAGTTCAGAACCCAAGGTGAGTTTGCCCATAGGCACCAACAGACTCACCTATAAAAATTGGTCTGCTACCCCTTCCATGCCATAGGGGGCATGAATCCACGACTAATGCAAGATTTCTCTAGAAGGTTTATAATCTCCCAAGGATACAGCATGGAAATGGGACACTGGACATAATCTGAGTGTTTCTACATTTACATCTTCATCTTTGCTCTCTCTCCTCTCTTCCTCATCCTTCCCAGTAGGAAACTTCTCCTAGACTGAAGCCTTGTCCTTCCTATTCCACGGCTCATTATAATAACTCTGTGCTACAAGTATTTAGGATTGACTATTGATACTAAAACTTAGTTTTGAGATTTCTAAGGAAAATCTTTTCTCTCTCAACAAAGTCTAACTTTTCCTTCATGGAACTTAAAAACTTAAGTTTTGCCAAAGCAATGACATCTTTGTTCTAGGCATTATCTTCTCCTTCCTTCACGAAACCCATAAATTCTTCTTCTTAAATAAATGCTGAGTGGCAGCTAGGAAATATTAGGGTGTGATTTGGAATAAAACTGTATTGATTTATTATTTTCTCAGTTTTGACTGAGATATAATTCACTAATAACATTGTATCAGTTTAAGGTGTACAACGTAATGATTTGATACATGTAAATATTGAAAAATGATTACCACAATAAGTTTTGTTAACATCCATCTCCTCACATAGCTACAATTTTTTTCTTGTGATAAGGACTTTAGAAATCTACTCCCTTAGAAACTTTAAATATATAATACAGTACTGTTAACTATTAGGTGTGTGTGTGTGTGTGTGTGTGTGTGTGGTATATATATGATATTATTTTTAAAAAATAGAATACCCATATCACTATCAAATATGATTTATTCCTGGATATTCATTTGGAGAGAAATGAATTCATTTGGAGAAATTCATTTAATCCTTCATTAAAAAGTTGGATGACTGAACCAATAATATTTGAGCCATTGTTGATAATGTAGTGTCAGTTGTGTCTACAAGCAGATGAAGTCTGAAAAACTCAGGTTGCAAAACTTTGTTGTATTGGGATGGATGCAGAACCCATAAAGGCTTATTTAACCCAGTGATTTTCAAACTGTACCTCACAGTGCCATTCTGGTCTGTGGAGCTATTTCTGGGAAAACCAATTGTCAGTCAGAGCATTTACACTGTTTTACATACTAGCATTTCAATTAAAATTTCATTTGAAGGAAGTTTCCATTATTACAGTTTTCCATCATTACAAGAAATTATATAAATAGATGATAAATACAGTGACATAGATAGATATAGAGCAACATATAAATGTAGATAAATAAGACAGATTAGATAGATAGATAGATAGATGTAAACCTCTATTTTAACCTTTAAATTCAATGCTTTCCTGACCAGCAAGTCCACCTTAGTTTATGGTGATGCACTGAAGTTGGTGGAAAAGGAGGACTGACTTGGTTTTCTTTGATAGAACACTTATTATTCCAAGCACAGTGCATGCTACTTTCATTATTTAATTCATCCTCACAGGAATCATGTGAAATGGTAGTATGATCTCCATTTTATGAATGGAAACAGGCCCAGGGAAGTTAAGAAGCTTGTTCAGAGTCAGTGAACAAGAAAGACAGAAGTGGTTTTTAAATTAACTTGGGTGTGACTGAACTAAAAGTCCATACTTTACTCCTACAGTTATATTACCATGTCGCCTCTAACATGGTAATAAGTGGTGCATAGTGTAGATATAGTCATCTTGGGGATAACATGCAGAAAGATGTGTAGATTCCATTTGCTGCTACAATCGCCATGGTTCAAGTAAAGGGGATCTTTTATTAAACTTGGAAATGAAAATCAGCAAATCTTTTGTACCACAAAATTCTAATATGTATGACTCTACTTTAGAAGTCTTTGTCAAATTCTTTAGCTTTGAATAGAATTTTCTTAATCACAGCTTTTGTATCAAAATATATAATCATATGCCTGCTCTTCAAAGTATTCTACTTTCAACATTCACTGTTTTATTCCACAAATATACACATTTTAAGACATTTATTGCCAAGTCTACTGCCTCATGTTATTTTTTTAAACAAAGTTTTGATTTTTATTTTCTTATATCCCCATATTATGCCTCAGTACTTTATTCAAGAAGAGGATTATTCTTCCAAATCAACTCTCTAAAACGATGCTTCAGTAATATGTTAACTATGTTTATTCCTTTATAAGTTCAATTTCATTTAACAAGACATTGTGACCAAAAAGTTAGCCAAAATTCATTAGGAACAAAAGCAAAGTTAATGAAATAGAAAAACAAATTAAAATCTGACTACATACATTCACTAACGATATTATGAAGAGATCTTAGGTGAAAATAGTAAATAAGAAATTAATCGTGAGAGGAGTAACTATATTATGATTTAAAAATTAACACTGGACTTGACAACAGAAGATCTAAGTTCAAGTCCCAGATATGCCATATACTAAGTTTAGCAGGTAAGTTGATATGTGTAACTCTCCAATTAATGTTTGTAAAGTGAGGATAATAATATCTATCTCCTATAGTAATTATGAGGATTAAATAAAATTGCATGTAAAAGCATGTTAAGATATAGAATTCTATACAAGTAAAAGGTACATTTATTAGAAGACATTTTTCTGTTTCAGAGTAAACTGACTTAATTCAATTGCCAACACAAGTGCACATAGTCACCCCAATGGGAGACAGATGCCTTTGGCTGGTCTATGCTTGTGCTAAAAATGAGGCTGAGAAGTAATAAGGAGCCAGCCCAGCTGAACACTCCAATTATATTCCTTTTTTTAACCAAAGACCCAGAGGTTTCTCAAGATTCCTCTCTTTGTTTTCCAGTTAGTACACCTGGAACTCTATCCAATTTCACAGCAGTCATCTCCTTTGTGTTTTGGATTGGGGTTTTCTCTTGTCAATGGGATTCACTGATCTATTTATCAATCACTTTCTTAGCAATTTCTTTGTTCCAGGAATTATTTTAGGTGATAGGGTAGGGTATTGAAGAAGACTAAAAATACGTCATGGA
Source organism: Delphinus delphis (assembly GCF_949987515.2). Classification (NCBI taxonomy): domain Eukaryota; kingdom Metazoa; phylum Chordata; class Mammalia; order Artiodactyla; family Delphinidae; genus Delphinus; species Delphinus delphis. Next base: position 58,232,972 of record NC_082693.1, on the reverse strand, counting down.
GACTATATTATATAAATAATATGCAGTAAAAAATAAATAAACAAGGAGATTGTATAAATGCTACAGTGAAAATAAGAAAAGGTGGTATGATAGCAATTATGGGTGGATATTTAACAATGATTAGGAGTTAGTGTTCAAGAATCTGCCTCATAGAGAACACTAATTCAATTGCTGGCTAGACTTACCACTTTGGAAAATTGCTTTAACTGCTCTGACCTTGCATTTCCCTACCTGCAAAATGGCAATAAGTATGTTAATAACTATTTCAAGGGGCAATTGAGGGGATTAAATGAACTATTACACGTAAAGTGTTTGGAACAGAACCTGGAACGTACTTTAGACTAAGTAGTCAGTGCAGGCATTTCTGACAAAAAAAATAGTTAAGGCAAGACCTGGATGACAAGGAGATGGCTTTGAGAAGCTCTGAGCGGAACACTTAGTGAAATAAAATAGTGAAAAATAGCTCATACAAAGGTTCTGATATAAAACCAAGCTTGAGTCTTTTAGGGAAAAAAAGGCCATCGGTGTTAGAAGCATGTTGTGATGGTTAATTTTATATGTCAACTTGACTGAGCTAAGGGATGCCCATGCAGCTGGTAAAACATTATTTCAGGTTGTGTCTGTGAAGGTGTTTCTGGAAGATATTAGCATTTGATTCAGTAGACAGTAAAGAAGATTCCCCTTGTTAATGTGAGTGGGCATTATCCAATCTGTTGAGAACCTCAACAGAACAAAAAGACAAAGGTAGAGAGAATTCTCTCTCTCTTCTTGTGCTGTGACATCCATCTTTTCCTGCATTTGGACACTGGAGCTCCTGATTCATGGGCCTTGGGACTCTAGGACTTACGCTATAGGCCCCCTTGCTTCTCAGGCCATTGGATTGGACTTAACTATACCACCAGCTTTTCCTGATTTTCCAGCTTGCAAATGGCAGATTGTGAGACTTGTCAGCCTTCATAATCATGTGAGCCAATTCCTATAATAAACCTCTTCATATGTATACATGTTATTGGTTTTATTTATCTGGAGAACGCTGACTAATACACATAGTGATCAGGTGGCAAGATGCTAGACCCAGTGAGCTCTTGATGGAGGTTGGCTTTATCTTATGTTTGATGGGTTGTCTTCTGAGGAATATAATTAAGGGAGTGGAAGGATATGTTTGGCATAAGAGGCTATCGTAAAATCCAGTGCTGAAATGATAGTGGCTTGGAGTAGAATGATCTCTGTAGTTGTGGAGGAAAGTAGGCAGACTTCATAGCAAAAAGGAAGGTGCCAAAAATGGAGAATAAGAAGGAGTTGTAAAGGAGGAAAAAGGAAAACTATAAAACATGTTATCATAACAGTCAAGGGAAGACAATTTTAAGAAGGATGGAGTATTCAACCGTCAAATGTTGCTGAGAAGCTGGATCAAATGAAGACAAGGTTGTGGCCATTCGTCATTTGATGATGGTCACTAAATACTTTGAGCACAGTAGTTTTAGGGAAATGCTGTAGATGAAAGGCTGGGTAGGTGAGGTGAGAACGGGAGGCAATGAAATGAAGGCAGCAGTTCTGGACATCTATTCTGAAAAGTTGTACTGCAAAAGATGTCAGGACCAAGCGGACAGAGCGGCGAGTTCAAAGAACTTTTGGTTTTGGTTTGGGTTGTGTTGATATAGTTTTTTATAATATGGGCAATACTAGAGCATCAGCTTTAATTTTCAAAAATTGTTTGTAATGTCTGGTCAGCAAATACACACAGCAACAATTCCCACACACCCACTTTCCAGCTTTTTCTTTTCCAGGTTTGTTGTGAACTTGAACCATTAAATATGTAAATATTAGCTACAATTTCCAGAAGTTCGGGCCCAGAAGAAATAGTAAACATTCGTCTTCACTATCGTGACTCACTCCTGTATCTGTAATTATCAAACATCCGAATTAAGATGTCAGTAGTGGCCAGGGTCCAGCCCATCTCAATGAGTCTGTTTAGAAAAACTAAAGTTCAGCTCAGAAGATTATAAAGTTCACATTGCCCCATCACTTTGGTTTGTGTGGATTGCAACTATTTAGCAATTTTAATTAATTTAAAAGCTACCTATTCTCCAGCCTCTGGACACTCATGCATTTACTTCCACTAAGCACTTCACAACCAGCATGGCATTTCAACAGTGCATTATGCTCTGAATGTGACACACTGAGAAGATAACAATATCGCCTAAGACAGAGTTCCTTTCCAAATGTTTAACCTGAATCTAATCATGAGGAAACAATCAGAAAATCCAAATTGAGAACCATTCAGCAAAACAACTAGCCTGAGCCCAACAAAAATGTCCATACCGTACAGACAAATAGAAGGCTGCTGGCCTGAAGGAGATTAAAGAGATGTGACAATGAAATGCAATGTGTGATCACTGATTAGATCTTGGATTTAAAAAAAAAAAGCTAAAAAGGACAGCATTCAGATAATTGGGGATATTTGCATATGGACTGTATATTAGATATAAATTTTATATCAATGTTAAATTCCCTGAGTGTGAGAATTATAGTATAGTTGTAAGGATAATGCTCATGTTTTTAGAAGCTAAATGCTGACTTATTTATGTGAATTATTTTGTCTTTCTTCAATTTGTTCTTAGATGCTTTAGAAGGGGCAGATAGGCAGACAGAGAGAGAAGATATAAAGCAAACAAAACAGACAAAATAAAATATGAATAATAAATACATAAATAAACTACTCATGCTATTGTCTGTGTTTAGAAATTTAATCTGCACACAAATGCTAATAATATTCACTGTCTAATCATAATACATAGTTCAGTTTTCCCCACAAAATTCCAAAATCCTTATAGGCAGGAAATAAGTGATATGCATCTTTATCAAAACACTGAGCTCTAGAAAAAAAGTGCACAAAACTGAAACTCAGAAAATGTTTGCTAACACAAAACCTATAAAAATGCTAAAAGTATTAAAACTGCTAAAAAAAACCCAAACAAATAATATTTAGACACTATAGTAGAAAAAGTATACCCCCGATACATTTTTTTGAAGTTCTGGTAACTATACTTTAGAATAGATGGTTAGTAAAGGACCAAACTCAAAGAGAAAACAATCATCACAGCCTTAGTAATAAAACCACTGATGAGTAATTATACAAGTCACTACAAGGCTGCTTTGAAATCAGTGTTCAAAAAACAACTATGAACAAATCCTAGACTTAGAAATTAATATTGTTGGAAATATATCAGTACAAATCATCAAAATTCAAATAAAATTTTCTTAAATCAAATTCATCATTTTAGCTCCAGAAAAATGAACTATTTCATTTTACAGAAGATACAAGAATCTATAAAAATATGTAATGCCAAGACTTTCCGTTGTCAGTAAATAAACTCCTAAAGATTTTAAAGGGTTCAAAAGATTAGGTTTCATCAATTTGTAATTTTTCCCTTCCGTCACTTTGAAAGGACTCTTTATACAAGTCCATTTTGTAGACCTTATAAAGAATCCTCTCATTTCTCTCTCAAAGAACCTGCATTGTGTATGATGGTTGTGAGGTTAGAGCCAATCTGTGGCATTGGTCTCAATAACTATCATCCCTATCTTCGTCTACTTTTAAGGTTCTAAAAAATAATCAAGATAAAAATTTTATTCTTGTGGTTTCAATAGGCAATTTTTCTGTGATTTGCCCTTCGATGTTATAACATGTAAAGTAATGTGGAATTAATCAGAGGATTCCATTCATGCATGGTAGAAAAATAAAGGTATAAGATATACAGTGACCGTCTGTGTGGAATCACAGATTTTTATTTGGCCAAGCTTTATAGAATTCATCATTTTTCTCTTTAGAGTATCTCATTTTCCCTCAACATCACCATCCCCCAATACTACCCCCATTTATCATTCCAACCCGTAAAAAAATATATTGGATGAAAAAAGAATACATGATCCTTCATTAACAAAAGAAAATTAGAAAATGTATTCTTGTCTATAATGGAGGAATAGCTTTGAATCTTACAAAATAGATTCCTTTGATATTTTGTTCTAATTTGCTCAAGCTGCTGTTAGTTTTATTGAGCAACTCTATATTTTAGAATTTCTCTGCTAAATATACAGCATTAAAGCACACTGTATTTTACCCTCCTGCTAAGATCAGGCTCAAAGATACAAAAATGGAGGTGGGAAGACTTAGCAATTGAGGCTACACTTAATATACTATTTGAAAAACAAAAAGTGGACTAAAACATATGGCATGTAGGCGAAACTGTGTTTAAAATATATTTCTCCAACAAAAATAAGTTAAGGTGATCTAGGGTTAATAACCAAAGCCGGGAAAAGAAGACTCTTCTGCAACTTACATTGTTTAAAATTATCAAGAACATATATTGAAACATCAAAATTCTCTTCTACATTATAGAAGTCTTTCACATATTCAGAATGTTAAAAATAAATATTTTTGAAGTTATCTTTACTTCCTATTTTTATTCTATGTATGCCTTAACTATCAGTACTTTTAAAAAACTACTACCTCAGGCTTCACGCTGAGATTAATTTGAATATTTTTAGAATCCTCTGCCTTTTAATTAGGTTTCCTCTAAAATCTTAACTCATTTCTTCTCATGTTACCATTTAATAATATTTCTTTTGATTTCAACTGATGCTCCTAGATCAAATGAACTAGTAATTTCAAGAGATATCTTGATAAGTCTCTCCCAAAATACAGACTTTTTAACCATTGCTCAAAAAGTTTCCCATCTAAGCTAGTAAAACTTGTTTACTTATGCTCGATATTTCCTCCCACTCTTTGAATATCAGAAATGCTTTACAGTAGGCATATTTAGGCTCACCTGTGCGATATGAGCCAGCAGGATAAGAAAGGAAATTTCAGTTATGCAACTGCTAAATAAATCCATTTACATTATTTTTCAAAAACAACTATGAACAAATCCTAGACTTAGAAATTAATATCAGACATAATACATACATAAAATATGTATGTAATTTATTCCTACACTATATGTCTAAGTGTTTAATATATTTTAATTTCTCTTTAGGTTATGCCTTTAGAGAGGATTACAGTTTTATTTCCTAAAAACTAAACTGAAAAATCTATATAAACACATATTTCAGATTTGATCCACATAAGTTTTCAGATTCAACATACAAATAAATTTGTATCTCCAACATAAATCCTTGAATTAAGTGTAAATTTGTTAAGTAACTCCTTGATTACCTGTTTATATCTTGTTTTTATATCAGTTTTTAACACAGAAGCTTCTCCCTTTAAGAGCTTGACCCTACACACACACCCCTACACACACACTGCTAGAGAAGACTGGAATTGAGGCACAGCACGACTCTACTGCTGTCCTGGAGAGACCCACATAGTATTTTAGCTGCATATTCAGATTTTGAACATCTTTATAACACTGCTCTGGAAATCCCCAAACTGCTTTTGCATCTGTGAAAATAAAGGGTCCCATTGTTATGCAATGGGCTATAAAGAAAGTACAAGCTTTTTATTCTTATGGGTCCTTTTATAGTATCTGATGTTATTGGAGCAGGGACTGCTTGGGGCAAGGGAGAACTAGGCCAAGTTTCGAGCCAACCAGTTTGTTCATTTCCCTTTATGTTCACTGATGCACCACTTTCAGTAATAAGATCCTTATTCCATGTTTTGGCACTCTAAGTCATGACATTAAAACGACTATAAGGAAACGTATCACAGGCTATTTATCTTTGCGAGGTAGATAATTTAGAAATATAAGTTATGTGTTTATTATTTTTTTTAAAGATTTTTTGATGTGGACCATTTTTAAAGTCTTTACTGAATTTGTTACAATATTGCTTCTGTTTTCTGTTTTGGTTTTTTGGCCCTGTGGCATGTGGGATCTTAGCTCCCTGACGAGGGTTCGAACTTGCACCCCCTGCATTGGAAGGCGAAGTCTTAACCACTGGACCGCCAGGGAAGTCCCAGTTATGTGTTTAAACCAAGGAAATTAACAAAAACAGTACACTTCAGGATTATTGTTGACTTAATTCTGAGTTTATGATATTTATTGAGAGCTCTCTTCAGTAATGCAGTTAGAATATGTACATATTTATATATATATACATTTTTATATATGTACATATAATATAAATAAATTCAATGTAGACACAGACCTATTGAAAGAAAGTAAGTAGCTATAAATCTCTATTGAAATAATGCAAAAGGGCTTGCTCCAGACTTCATAATTTCTTTGCCATGTAGACCACTATTTCTAATCCTTTTACGCTTTCCCTAATTTAGACTGTTTAAAACCTCATTCCATAGCAAAGAAAACTGAAAAAAGTATGCTCTATTCTTCCACCTCAGAAACACATGTAGTTACTTCCAGTTTTAGCTCAAACATGTAAAAAGCCTGGAAGCAATCCTTCTCATCCCTACGACTAGAAAAAAGCTGAACAAACTAAAAATCAGCATCTTTGTTTGGACTTATGAGAAAAACTGAGGTCACAGGGTAAACTGACACCCCAAAAACCTGGAGAAATAGGCAAACACAGAGAGTTACAGCTAGAAATGCTTGCCTAAATTAGAAGCAACCGAAAACATAAAGTGGTGGGAACACATATATGATAATTTTGATGAATTTCTGCAGGCTGATTATGGACTAGCGTGAGAGTGAGAACTCCTGGAGGACATGGTTTTGGGGGATACCAACACACTTTCAAGGGTTTTACCCTTAAGAAACTGCATGAGGTTCTCAAAAGGAAGAGCCAGGAGAGATTCCTCATGGTTTTAGGAGAGGTGAGGAAAGGAAGGGTAACCAATGTGAAATGTACCAGAGCATTCTCCATACCAAAAGCCTACTCTCCAGAGAAAAAAACTTTACCAGAGTCTTAACAACCTGGAGGAAGGTCATTTCCCAGACATGATCCCCCCTATAGCCTTTCAGTCTTACCTAAAAGGAGAAAAAATAAATAAAAGCTAAGAAACACTTGTCAAGGTCACAGCCCAGGGATACAGGCCCACCAAAAATATCAGAAGATTATAGTTTCTCAACTTCATAAAGAACATCTACAAAACACCTACAACTAATGTCATACTTAATAGTGAGGTTCTGGCCCCTAAGATTGTGAGAAAAGCAAATATATCCTCTCTCAGCACTCCTAATGCAATTTCATACTGAGAGCTAGTGCAATAAGATAACTAATTAACCAAATAAATAAATAAAAGCTGTACCAATTGGGAGGGGGAAAAAGCCCTATTTTTGTTGGCAGATAATATGATTGTCTGTGAAGAAAATTTAAAAATCAACTAAAACTCCTAGGAATAATAAGTGAGTATAGCATGGTCACAGGACAAAAGGTTAATATACAAGTTCAACTGCATTCCTATACACCAGCAATGGCTGTGTGGAATTTGAGATTTTAAAAACACATTATTTACAATAGCACCCCCAAAATAAATACATTAAAATATGTACAGGATCTATATATGGAAAATTACAAAATCCTGAGAAAAGAAATTTAAAAATTAAATAAATGCAGAGATAATTCATATTTATGGATTGGAAGACTCATATTGTTAAGGTATTAAATTTTCATATTTTGAATTCTGGATTCAACACAATCCAAATCAAACTCCAAGAAAGTTATTTGCAGGCTATATAAAAACTGAATGCAAAATTGAGATAGAGAGGCAAAATACCTAGAAGATCCAACACAATAATAAGATTAAAGTTGGAGAACTCACATTACCTGATTTCATGACTTGGCATAAAGTTACAGTAATCAAGAGAGTATGATATTGATGACAGAATAAGCATACAGATCAATGGAATGAAGTAGAGACCCCAGAAATAGCTCCATACAAATATAATCAACTAACTTTAGACAAAAAGCAAAGGTAATTCAATGGAGAAAGAATATTCTTTTCAACAAATGATGCTGGAACAACTGGACATTGACATGTGAAAAAGTAAGGCTTGACAAAAGACCTTTACACTTTTCAAAAAATTAACTCAAAATATTAATTGGAAAGCTCTAAAACTTCTAGAAGACAACGTAAGAGAAAACCACCAATCTGGGTTTGGTGATGAATTTTTTAATACAAGACCTTAAAGCATGATCCATGAAAGAAATATTGATGAGTTGGACTTCATTAAAATTATAAAAATGTCTTCTCTATGAAAGACATTGTTAAGGGAATCAAAAGATAAGCCAAATACTAGGAGAAAATAATTGCAAAACATATATCTGATAAAGGACTTGTGACCAGATCAACGAACTCTCAAAACTCAACAGTAAGAAAAGAAATAATCCAATTGAAAAATGGGCAAAAGATTTGAATAGCCACCTTACCAGAAAAATGTATACAGTGTGGTGTCCACAAATACGGTGGAGTAGGTAACTCCATAGTACCATCTCTCCAAAGAAACATCAAAAAATCAAGCAAAAACTGTTAGAATAAACATTGCCAGAACTTTAGAAAATTGCCAAAGGTCTACAGCAACAAAGAAAATGCTGAAACAGGAGCAAGGCAACTTTCAAACAACAAGGAAGCTTTGCAACATTTTTACTTGCCCTTGCCATGCTCTCCTTTCCAGCTCAGTGGCAGTCTTGAAGATGGCAGCTCACACTGCAAATGTAGGACCCTCTGCTCTGGTTCTGGAGGGAGCAGAACTGAACCTGTTCTTAAAGAATGGCATTTGTCTGCTTGTCAGCTTCCTGCCTGGAAGCTGCCTGAAGAAATGACACAAAGTGCATGTCTTTGTTTCTCCTAACTCAGAATTTACTCATGGCAGACTCACTGTCATTCCTCAAAAATATTCTAAGAAATGAACAACTTGCTGCCACCTGGGGCAAAAGAATACAGTGGAGGCAAACAGAGAGTGTTGAAAGCCTGAGAGGAAAAGCTGGAGAGTTTCTTTGGGAAATTAGGGCAGTCAAAAGAGCTGGGGTATTTGGAAAAATCACACACATGTGCAGGTCCAGGGCAGAATGCATGCTCAGAAAAGACCTGAGAAGACCCTAAGTGTTCACCTATAACTGATCTGTAGCCTTGGTGCAAACATGAAGTTAAGGCTGTCAGAGTTGTAAATGGCCTCCCAGGCTAAGTGCTGAAAGGCCCTAAGCCTTTAAGTGCTGGAGCCAATCTGCAAAGCAGGGGAGTTCTTTGGTTTGTTCATTTGTTTGTTTTTGTAGTGTTGTTCTTCATTATTATTCAGCAAAAAATATTTTCTAAATTCCTGTGTGATATTTTCTTTGACCTATGAGTTATCCAGAGTTGCTTACTTTCCAAATATTTTGGGATTTTCTTGCTATTCCTATTGATTTCTATTTAATGCCATTACTGGCAGAAAACAAAACTTTGTATGTTTCAATCATTTGAAGTGTATTCAGATGTGGCGGGGACGAAATTTTCTCACTGCTGGAGGGGAAGTTTATAGCTAAGCAATAGGATAAGTCAAGAATGGTCCATGTAGTAATGGACTAGAATTGGAGACATAAATATGAACTCAGGTTTAGATTAATGAAGATACCATTGGTTACATATAGAAATATATAAATATGTGTATGGTGCAGACATATATATTTCCTTGCTCTGTCAGCTGAGACTACCTAGAAGAAATGACACACAGCAGTAGCAATAAACAATACACCAGATCTTGGTTTCTTGGTTTCTAATACCATTCTTCCTTAAAAGGAACCAGGGATCCTTGGCAAAGTGGCTGACTAGAAATGAATGGAGCAGGAAATATATAAGATGAGGCTTGAGCTTCTTGCAGTGCCAGAAATAAGGGAGTAAAATAATAATAATAATGGTGATGATGATGATGGCAGTAAGTCAAAGGCACACAGAAGCCAAGTTAAAGAACTTCCAATGACCAAAATTGGAAAAATTTGAGCAAACAAATATATAAAATAATATTAGATTATAACCTAAAGTTTCAGTACATACCTATGAGTCTTGTACTGATATAAATGAATGACTGAACAAATAAACCAGTGGAAGATGAGGGACGAATCTCAGGATGAGAAGCATAACTTCCAATACCTTAAGTGTAGGCTGCACCAAGTGACTTCCTTCAAAAGAGTGCAGAATGTAAAAGGAAAAAGGAAGAGTAACTTTATAGTGGAGAAACCTGACAAACACTACTTCATCCAAGTGATCAAGGTCGACATCACTTATCAACATAATTCAGGTTGATAGGATACTTTACCTCTGTGATCTTCCTCCCCAAAACTTACAACCCCAGTCTAATCATAAGGAAAAAAATCAGAAAAATTCCAATAGAGGGATATTCTGAAATATATATGACCAATACTCCTCAAAATTGTCAAGGTCATCAAAAACAATGAAGGTTTGAGAAACTGTCACAGCCAAGAGGAGCTTGCAGGAGACATGACAACTAAATGTGATGTGGTATCCTAGATGGAAATCCTGGATTTTTACATTAGGTGAAAAGTAAGGAAACCTGAATAAAGTATGGACTTAATTATAATAAATCGCATAGTAACATGTGATGTTAATAGTAGGGGTACCTGGGTTTAGGGTATATGAAAACACTCTCTTTTTCACAATTTTTATGTAAATCTAAAACTTTAAAAAATAAAGTTTAATTTTAAAAAGATATAAGAAACCCTCCTCAAAAAAATATATTTACTTACACATGCAATTTTTTTGTGAGGTAGGTATGGGCAGGGGATGGAGAAAGCGCCTATGGACTAGGAAATAGATGCATTTGAGGAGAAATGATATGTAAGCAGCATCCTTATAAAAGGTAATTATCCAATGAGTAGTTCCATGACTGGGTTGAGTGGCCAGTCGTGCTGTGCATTTTTAAGACTACAGACTGTTCATTACTAGGGGCTGTCATTTTCTACCACCTCTCCCTGAGTGGTGGGCACCACAGAAGGAGCTAGACATTTAGAGATTCTAAACAGATTGCTAAACAGATATTATTCCGACCTTTATTTGTGTTCACATCTTTGCAAAAACTCATGTTGTCCCCTCTCCCTTGTTGCTCACAGTCCAGTGTTCATATAATTCTCCTTGAGGCTGATGACACAAGACCCCTGGGACCTATGACTGACACAGTTAAAAAAAAAAAAAAAAAGAAGGCATATGCTTGACTAGTCAAGCTGAACAATTTGCATGACCTGTGACAAACCCTGCATGATGCCCCAGCAGTGGTTCTGAGTTAGATTGATAAGACCTTTCCATAGCCCTAGATTCTTCATCCATGCCCTAAACAGAGTTATTCTGCATAAATTAGTATAAAGAGAAGACTAGATAGAGAAAAGTTTTACTTGGATATGAAATAGGTTACTACAAATTGGCTGATGGTACCTGCCAAAGAGGAGAAAGATGTTTTAAACAATAAGAGGACTTCCATTTCCAGTTAGGATTGAAAACGTAATAATGTTGATCTAACCATAAAAATGAAAATAAGCTGAACAAATTACCAAACAGTATCTAAAATAAATTCAGAGAGACGAGAATGCAAAGAAATCAAAGTAAGCTAATATCCAGAAAAGGATGAGTGCATAGTATAAGAGAAGACATCATCACTGCTTTCATCCTTGGTGAAGCAGAAGAAAGAAGACTCTGCCATAGACTGAGGAAAAGACACCAGACAAATTCATACATACTTTTTATAGCTACATATGGGCTGACATGATAAATTAGAATTCCAAAGAGCCCCACCACACAGCAAGTTGTCTTCATCTAGCAACACTTTTCATAGTCCTACAGCAAATTCAGGAATAGACCAAAGACTGGGTTCAAGGTAAAATAACTGTGAGATCCTCCCAGAGGCATGTGGGGCTTTTCACTAAACAAAGCAACACCTGACTGAATGAAGTCAGGACAAGAAAGCTGAAAGGAAATCCTGAGAGGCACTCACTCTCTGCCTTAACCAATGTCAAGGCAACCAACGTTAAGGCAACGTTAAAGCAACATTAAGGTACACATTTATATAAGTATATACGTTTTAAAAGATTATTGACTATTTAGACAAAATAATAACAGTGCATTGTGAGGATTTTGGCATATGAAGAAATATGAAGTATGATAGGAGCCAAAACAGAGGGAAGGGCAAATGAAATGATACTATTACAAGGTTTACACATTTGCCATGAAGTCACATAATATAATTTAAAACTAGGTTGTGGTGTTATAGACAAATCTTGTAAACTTTATAATAGCCACTCAAATATAAAACAAAGAAATATAGCTAATGAATCAACAGAGGACATAAAATGAGATATTAAAAAATGTTCAGCTTACTGAGAAAAGTCAGGAAAGGAGAAACAGAGAAACAGGACAAATCAAGTAAGAAGCAAATACCAAGATAGTAGACTTCAATATAAGCATACTAATAATAACATTAAATACAAATGACCTAAACACTCCAACTGAAAGCAGAGATTGTCAGATTGGACAAGAAGAATGATCCAACTATATGTTGCATATAAGAAATACTATCGACTTTCTGGTTTCAGTTCTGACATGTAAAGAACTACTTGCAACCAGACAACCAGAAAAAGTTGGAAAAATTGAAAATCAGTGACTTTTCTTGGGCCCACAAGAGATCTGAGATTGCAGAACAAACCACCATCTTTAAACCTGGAGAGACAGGCACATCTTAGAGACAACTGAAACCTGTTTACCAAAAACAGAATCCACTGGAGCCATAAACTGATAGGAACTCTTAAGTGGGAGTCATGACTAATTGCTGGAGGCTGATTATGGACTAGATGGAGAGTGAGAAATTCCTGAGGGCTGCAGTATTGGGTGGGAAGAGTTACACCTGAGTTTTTCCTACAGAAACCCCACCAGGTTCTCACAGTGAGGATCCAAGAGAGCCCCCTAGTGGCTGTGGAAGGGAAGGGCAAGAGTAGCCACTGTGAAGCACAATGGAGTCTTCTCCATAGCAAAAACCTGATCTCCAAGGGAAAGGACTTGGCAAGAGCACAAAACCTAGGAAGATGATTCCTTCCTATTCAAGGAAATAGATTGAAAGAGAGTAGGGGGAAGAGAGGACAAAAGCTAAGCCACTTGAGGAACACTCGTGAAGTTCATGCCCCTGAGAAACAGGCCCACTTAAAAGGCTAGATTATTCAGAATATTATAAAATGCTTCTACTCCCCCACTTATAACCACACCAACAAGGCACCAGTATAATGATAGTGCATTATAGCTGAAGAGAAACAAGACACAGACTTTCTCTGAGCAGGAATACACGGCAGCCCAAATATAACAGGGAGTAAAACAGTAACACCGGAAAAATTAGAAGTCCCTGGTACCTATAGCTACACCAGATATTAAACATAGCCCAACTCCTAGCAGATTAGCATAAATCCTCACACTAAGGACCTGCTTACCTCAGTTCCTACTGCCTAATGCAACATAACATATCTGGCTTTCAACAAAAAATTAGCAGTCATGCCAAAAGGCAAGTAAAAACATTCTGAAGAAAGGAAACAATCATTAGAACAACACTCAGACAAGAAACGGATGTTGGAATTATCATACGGGAATTTCAAATAACTATGATTAATATGTTATGACCCCTAATAGTGCAAATATATAACAGTCAAGAACAGATGGGTAATGCATCAGAGACATGGAAACTCTAAGAAAGAATCAAGAGGAAATGTTAGAACACAGTAACAGAAATGAAATGTCTTTGATGGACTCATCAGAAAACTGGACATGGCCAAGGAAAGAACTAGTGCACTTGAAGATAGGATGAAATATGCCAACCTGAAATGTAAAGAAAAAAAAACAACAACTGTGAGACAATATCAAAAGGTGTAACATATACATAATTTTAATACCAGGACAATCAAACCCACTGATTCGGGAAGCTGAGAGAAGGATAAGTATCTTCCCATGCTCCCCATACCGCCAGAAAAAAAGCCCTCAGAAAACAAACATGCATATATATATACAGGCACATCATATTCAAACTTCAGAAAACAAGAACAAGTTAGATATAGAGACACAGACAAATTGAATGTAAAAGAGTAAATACAGTTATCGTCAGAAATTTTTTTTTAATTGATAATGATAAAAAGGTCAATTAATGAGAAAGACATATTAATACTAAAAGTATATGTACCTAAAAATAGAGATTCAAATGCATGAAGCAAAAATTGAAGAACTAAAATGGAGTAATAAACATCTGTAATCATACTGGAAATTTTAACATGCTCTTCTCAGTAACTGAGAGAACAATGAAGTGAATGCTGTTAAGGAGAAATACTATTTCTGCTATTTCTGTAGTCTCTAGAGACACACTGACTGGGTTCAAGTTTCAGCTATGTGACCTTGAACTAGTTACCTAATCTCTTTCTGCCTCAATCTTCTAATTAACAAAATGGGGATAGTAATGCCATGGGATTGTTGAAAGGATTAAATGGGTTAATACATACAAAACAATAAGAACTGTGCCTGGCACACTGTAAGAAATATATGGTTTATTTTTTATATTTAAATAAACTGAAGGACAGTTGGCTTAAATTCTTGTTTGTGTAGCTTCATTTAGGAAAACATCTCTCTGAGTTTCATTGCTGTATTCTTTGTGTGTGATTAGCTACAAGGTTTTTCAGCATAAGTTCTTCCATAGAACTTCACTCAAGACTTACAAAGATCAGTGACATATCACCAGGTTTCTGTATCAATCTCTATTTGTCCAATTCTGTCCCTTCTCTATCACAACCCTCTTCTGTATTTTATTCATAGCCATATCAGTGAATATATTTAGAGACCATACTCTTTTATCTTGTCTTTGCAATTTATTATTCACATGACCTTAAACAAATTGCTCCTACTTCACGGTGTCACGATTTCATTACCTGTAAAATGTGGACCACGCTTCTGATTCAGCTCACTAAGCTTCTGTAAGTGTTGCCTAATTAATGAAGTAAAAGTGCTTCAAAAAGCAGAGTGCTTCGTGCATTTCTCAAACTTCATAGGAGCGCAGTTTGACAGTCGGTAAAAAGCAAGGTGTTTGTGACTGGCTGTCTTGGAGCCTCTGCAGGCTCTCCTGGAAATGTGTATGTGTGTCCTGTGTCACTTTCATTCCTTCCCTCATATTAATGGATGTACCAGAGAAACTTCAGAGACTTATTTTTCTTCTTTCAGAAGAATCGTCTTTGTAAAGAAGCTAGAATATAATATGCAAAAATAATGAAAGTATATTGTGGTTTTATATCTTATAGGCACTGTAAGAAATTTTTACAAAGGAATATGTGAGGTATATTTCTCAGATGTTTAATGATTAATTCATCTATTTTGGAGAGCTCATAGGATAAGAATTCTATTTTGTTTTATTTGGGAGATTCACATCTATTCTTCTGTAGTAATGTTGGTGGGTTTTTGCAGTCATTCATCATATTCTTTAGTTTGATACTCCACAGGTGGAATGAATTCCACCAGAGATTGTTGTGGAAGACATAACTATGGACCAGAGGAATGTTACTCAAATTACTTCTTTGGAGCACTACTGTATCAAAAGATATAGCAAAGGATGCCAAAATCAAGTAGGTCAATGATGATATATCTACTTCTTGGATAGTCACAATGTACTCTAATGTATTTAAAGACCATTCATTCATTCATGGAATCTTTACTGAATGTCTATATGTCAGGGAATTTTCTAGATTCTGATGGCACACAATTAAACAAAACAGACTGCATTTTCTCCTTTTGGAAATCCATAGTCTAATGTTTACAGGAAACCCCTATTTCACAAAAGAAACCTAACTTAATTTGCATTAACCTAGCACATACTACACTTCCATAAACTCTCCTCATAGAAGAGAAATTAAAATATCATGGGTATCCCAATATTGTTGGGAACACAATTTTGAAAGTGGTGATGGTATAAAAATCAGCTCTTTTGACTCCGTGGCTTCTATCTCTTTAATATTTGCCTAACTATACCAGAAATGAATGTCATGGCTGGTATATACTCAACCGGTATAGATTGCCTAACAGACACTCTACTTGGCATTACACATTATGTTTGTGAATTTTGAGTTATCACATGACCTCCCAAAGGATTCAGTTTGTTACATTTAAGATTAATGAGGCACTGGATAGCCATTAAGAAGCTATTTAAGAATATGCATTTAATTAAAATGAATTATGTATATGCATTAATGCCATTCAACCTTTTTAATTTAGAGAGATAAATCGTGGCCATTTCACTCCTGAGAAGGGTCCTAACGTTGGCAAATTGAATATTGATGTTACAATGCCCAATAATTAATGCCGGTCAGATTCATCCATAATGTGTATATCCTAAGACTTAGCCCACCAGAGAAAATTAAATATTTATTTTTTAGTTGACTATGTGTATGAACTTGCACATTTAATGAGCTACAATGGGTAGTTTAACGTTACTTACACATAATCTCTGAATACAAAGCAAGTGGTAACATCAATTCTCAAAATACTGACCAGCAGTAAGGCTTAACTTATTCATCAGCATTACTGACTCAGTATGAATGTTTTCCTTTAAACACAACCACTATTCATATGCAACACAGTTACCACCTATTGACTTAGTAATGCTTCCAGTGGCATTTTTTTCTGCCCAAGGGAAAGGATGCCAATACTTAAATTCTACCAAGTTTGTATTCAGAACAATGTCATATATCCAATGGATGGATACCTGAATACCATGGTGGACAGAAATTCTCTCTTTTCTTCTGTATCTCCTAATGCCTCTAATAGGTAGGTGTTCTATCTGTTCATAGTGAGTTTAGTTGAATGAAGAGGAGAAATATGGATAGTAAAAATAGATCTGAAAGCCAACATTTGCTGAGAAATTAAACTAAATACTTTGCTTGAAGTAATTTACTAAATCCTCACAGTAATCATATTGGTTAGGTACTATTATTATTCTCCTTTTACAGATAAGGAAATGGAGACATAAAAGGTTAAATGATTTGTTCAAGATCACAGAGTTGATACTTGATAAAGCCTAGGTTCGAATTCCAGCAATCTGACTCCTGAGCCTGCTTAAGTTTTGCTGTACTGGCTTAGTAAGTATAGAACATCTCATAGTATCACGAAGTCTAAGGAACTCACAGTCCATCTCTTTTGTTAGCTTCTTATTCATATTCAGTGACGTTAATAGTTTTATAGGACTAATAACAAATCCATTCTGAGTCACATATTTCAGTTCTCCATGTGTTTTCTAAGAAAATCTAATTCCGTACAAGCACACATTCTTTGTGTCTCACCATAAGGAAACCCACCTAAACTTCTTGAAATATATGTGTATATACACACACACACACACACACACACACACACACACACACACACATTTAGTGTCAAGTATAGTAGACACTCAAATATGAATAAAGAGATGAATTTTATATAAGCTCCTAGGTCTTTATAGAATTAGAATTCTTTCATTAAAAAATAGAAGAAAAATAATATTTAACTAGAAGCTTCCTTTTAGAAATGGAAAGAATCTATTAATTACCGAGGGAGAAGTAGTGAAATGTCAAGACTAATGTGATAACAGTTTCCTAAAAACATTTCATTTGTTTTTCAATCACCAACGTCACAACTGCAGCCATCTGACTACAAGCATAACAATAACCTTAAAAGGCTTATATCACATGGTTTAGGCTGTACTTTCACCAAGAGCTTCACAGCAGTTTAATCAATAAAGCAGCACAAGCTGTGAACAATTATAATAAAACACCTTAAGAATGATCCACAATTAAAAGGTAGAGGAAAAAAAGCCCTTCAATTTGGATAAACCAATCTGCCACTCAGTTTGATAAAGTTCAGTTGAAGTGTTCTGACACTCTCATGGCACCTATCAGCAGAAAGATCTGTAGCCTTGAATCTAAATTAACTCTTCAGGTTGTACAAGAGTAAAGAATCATAAGCCTCTAGTTACACACACTGGAGTATTACTTGTAACCTAACAAGCAAATTCCTACTGAAATTTCACATTGCAATTTACCAGGAGGTATCTATACGGATTTTAACAAGTGGTTTGAAATATATCTCTAAAATATGACAGTTCTTCATTTTAACATATAAAAATTGATAGACCCATGCTTACAATTAATATAAAAATATACAGTTATCACCTATAATTTGATAGACAGGAGGGATTAACAGTAAGTAAGACATACTCATCATTCTTTTGGGGCTTGCCTTTTTATGATGTTCCATTCTACACTAAACTTGAAGAATTGGTTAGTGAGGAGAGCAGGGGGCGGGGGGGGGGGGTGGCATACATACAGGTTCGTCCAGACAAAAGAACTGGGTAAAATGTGGGTGCCTAAAATATCTTAACCTTCAGAATTGCAAGTAGTTTGGGGGCAAAGCAGGCATGTAAGAAAGTAGTGGTATATGAAGCTTAATATTAAAAGATTTTAAGTCAGAGAGTGACATGATTTGAGTTTTCAAGTTGCAACTTAGAAATAATTCTCTGGCTCCAGAGACAAGAATAGATAAAAAGAAGCCAAACTAGAGAATATTACGTTGTTTCAAAGTAGAAGTGATGAGTTGAATTTTCTCAGTCAGCTCTGCCAATGTGGGTGAGATGGATTCATCTGAAGGGTCTAGAACAGAATGTAGAATAGAGGTGTAGGGGTTTTTTGCAGGGTAGGCCTCAAGGTTGTACTTCTCCAATTTTGCGTCTCGACATCTGTTCATCGAGAGAAGAGGTGAGTAATATCTTGGGCATACTTCCAAACACTGGTTAATATATCTTTATACCTTGGACATCTAGACATCATCTTTCCCATTTTCATATTCCCTTAGTTAGTGGCTGGGTTGTAGGGGTAATGGTGCTTTTAAGACCTATGAGTAATGCCAAGGATGGAAATTTACTATGGAAGCAGGTGCACTAGGAGATGGTGACATTACATGAAAAATCCATGGCAGGTAGAGGATGTATTATCTAAAGAAAATGTAGCTAGAGTAGGATCACTCAAAATCTAGTTGAGATATACATCTGGCTATAAGTCAGTCCTCAGAGTTGGCAGCAGACTTGTAGATTAGAAACAGGGAGGTTAGAAGAGTAACTTCCTAAATTGTAATGCTGACTGAGATCCAAGATCTGTGGAATGATGCCTAGGGAATCCGTGGAAGTCAGAATAATTCCTGGGTGAATAACAAAGCAGTGGATAAAACAGTATGGAAACAATGCATAGACTGAAGTGTGCTGGTTTACTGTTTATTCATAAGTAACGGAGTATTGTCCTTGTCATTGGTATATTCTTCATAGGTCTCTCATGTTTCTGTACACCTTGTCAGCAGAGGTGATGACAACTTCTGTTTAGAACTCCTTTTACAAGGATGTTTATATAGCAAACGTTTTTGGAAGATAGGGATAGTGTCTCCTGGTTCAGAGAGCAGATTTGTTTGCCATCCAATATAACAAAGATAATGTCTCCCTCCAGGGGAAAGATTGAACAGCTCTGCTTGCAGTCCCTTTAAAGGACTGGAGTTTCTTTAGCTCAGGGTTCCTTAGCTACGATGCAAATGTACTACATGCACAGCTTACACCTGATCACTTCACACTCAAAGAACACATTGAAGAAGATTTGAAGCTGTGTGGCTGACAATGTCTTGGTGCTCCGGCTGGCTGTCAGGCCTGAGCCTCCGAGTGGGAGAGCCGAGTTCAGGTCATTGGACCACCAGAGAACTCCTGGCCCCACGTAGCATCAATTGGAGAGAGCTCTACCAGAGATCTCCATCTCAATGCTAAGACCCAGCTCCACTAATGACAAGCAAGCTCCAGTGCTGGACACCCCATGAAAAACAACTAGGAAGACAGGAACACAACCCCACCCATTAGCAGACAGACAGCCTAAAATCAAACTAAGTTCACAGACACCCCAAAACACACCACCAGACGCAGCCCTGCCCACCTGAAAGACAAGATCCAGCCTCATCAACGAGAATACAGGCACCAGTCCCCTCCACCAGGAAGCCTACACAACCCAATGAACCAACCTCAGCCACTGGGGACAGACACCAAAAACAACAGGAACTATGAACCTGTAGCCTGCGAAAAGGAGACCCCAAACACAGTAAGTTAAGCAAAATGAGAAGACAGAGAAATAAACAGCAGATGAAGGAACAAGGTAAAAACCCACCAGACCAAATAAATGAAGAGGAAATAGGCAGTCTGCCTGAAAAAGAATTCAGAGTAATGATAGTAAAGATGATCCAAAATCTTGGAAATAGAATAGACAACATGCAAGAAATATTTAACAAGGACCTAGAAGAACTAAATAGCAAACAAACACTGATGAACAACACAGTAAATGAAATTAAAAATTCTCTAGAAGGAATCAATAGCAGAATAACTGAGGCAGAAGAACGGATAAGTAACCTGGAAAATAAAATAGTGGAAATAACTACCACAGAGCAGAATAAAGAAAAAAGAATGAAAAGAATTGAGGACATTCTCAGAGACCTCTGGGACAACATTAAACGCACCAACATTTGAATTATAGGGGTCCCAGAAGAAGAATACAAAAAGAAGTGGACTGAGAAAATATTTGAAGAGATTATAGTTGAAAACTTCCCTAACATCAGAAAGGAAATAGCGAATCAAGTAAAGGAAGTGCAAGAGTCCCATACAGGATAAATCCAAGGAGAAACATGCTAAGACACATAGTAATCAAACTATCAAAAATTAAATACAAAGGAAAAATATTAAAAGCAGCAAGGGAAAAGCAACAAATAACATACAAGGGAAACCCCATAAGGTTAACAGCTGATCTTTCAGCAGAAACTCTGCAAGCCAGAGGGAGTGGCAGGACATATTAAAAGTGGTGAAAGGGAGAAACATACAACCAAGATTCCTCTACCCAGCAAGGATCTCATTCAGATTTGACAGAAAAATTAAAACCTTTACAGAGAAGCCAAAGCTCAGAGAATTCAGCACCACCAAACTAGCTTTACAACAAATACTAAAGGAACTTCTATAGGCAGGAAAAACAAGAAAGGAAAAGACATAAAATAACAAACCCAAAACAATTAAGAAAATGATAATAGGAACATACATATCAATAATTACCTTAAAAGTAAATGGATTAAATGCTCCAATCAAAAGACATAGACTGGCTGAATGGAAACCAAAACAAGACCCGTATATATCTTGTCTACAAAAGACCCACTTCAGACCTAGGGACACATACAGACTGAAAGTGAGGGGATGGAAAAAGATATTCCATGCAAACGGAAGCCAAAAGAAAGCAGGAATAGCAATTCTCATATGAGACAAAATAGAGTTTAAAATAAAGACTATTACAAGAGACAAAGAAAGACACTACATAATGATCAAGGGATCAATCCAAGAAGCAGACACAACAATTGTAAATATTTATGCACCCAACATAAAAGCACCTCAATACCTAAGGCAAATGCTAACAGCCATAAAAAGGGAAATCGACAGTAACACAATAATAGTAGGGGACCTTAACACCCACTATCAGCAATGGACAGATCAAACAAAATGAAAATAAATAAGGAAACACAAGCTTTAAATGATACATTAAACAAGATGGACTTAATTGATATTTATAGGACATTCCATCCAAAAACAACAGAATACACTTTCTTCTCAAATGCTCATAGAACATTCTCCAGGAGAGATCATAACCTGGGTCCCAAATCAAGCATTGGTAAATTTAAGAAAATTGAAATCATGTCAAGTATTTTTTCCAACCACAATGCTATGAGACTAGATATCCATTACAGGAAAAAAACTAAAAAAATACAAACACATGGAGGCTAAACAATACACTACTAAATAACCGACAGATCACAGAAGAAATCAAAGAGGAAATCAAAAATATCTAGAAACAAATGACAGTGAAAACACAGTGACCCAAAACCTATGGGATGCAGCAAAAGCAGTTCTAAGAGGGAAGTTGAGAGCAATACAATCCTTCCTCAAGAAATAAGAAACATCTCAAATAAACAGCCTAAAATTACTCCTAAGGCAATTAGAGAAAGAAGAACAAAAAAACCTCAAAGTTAGCAGAAGGAAAGAAATCATAAAGATAGATCAGAAATAAATGAAAAAGAAATGAAGGAAACAATAGCAAACATCAATAAAACTAAAAGCTGGTGCTTTGAGAAGATAAACAAAATGGATAAACAATTAGCCAGACTCATCAAGAAGAAAAGGGAGAAGACTCAAATCAAATACAATAAGAAATGAAAGGAGAAGTAACAACTGACACCAAAGAAGTACAAAGAATCATGAGAGATTACTACAAGCAGCTATTTGCCAATAAAATGGACAACCTGGAAGAAATGGACAAATTCTTAGAAAAGCACAACCTTCTGAGACTGATCCAGGAAGAAATAGAAAATAAAAACAGACCAATCACAAGTAATGAAATTTAAACTGTGATTAAAAATCTTCCAACAAACAAAAGGCCAGGACCAGATGGCTTCACAGGTGAATTCTATCAAATATTTAGAGAAGAGCTAACACCTATCCTTCTCAAACTCTTCCAAAATATAGCAGAGGGAGGAACACTCCCTAACTCATTCTATGAGGCTCCCATCACCCTGATACCAAAACAAGACAAAGATGTTACAAAAAAAGAAAACTACAGGCCAAAATCACTGATGAACATAGATGCAAAAATCCTCAACAAAATACTAGCAACCAGAATCCAGCAGCACATTAATAGAATCATACACCATGACAAGTGGGGTTTATCCCAGGAATGCAAGGATTCTTCAGTATATGCAAGTCAATGAATATGATACACCATATTAACAAACTGAAGGATAAAAACCATATGATCATCTCAATAGATGCAGAAAAACTTTTCAACAAAATTCAAAAACAATTTATGATAAAAACTCTCCAGAAAGTAGGCATAGAGGGAACTTACCTCAACATAATAAAGGCTATATATGACACACGCACAGCCAACATCATCCTCAATGGTGAAAAACTGAGACCATTTCCACTAAGATTAGGAACAAGTCAAGGTTACCCACTCTCACCACTATTATTCAACATAGTTTTTGAAGTTTTAGCCACAGCAATCAGAGACAAAAAAGAAATAAAATGAATCCAAATCAGAAAAAGAGTAAAACTGTCACTGTTTGCAGATGACATAATACTACACATAGAGAATCCTAAAGATGCAATGGAAAACTACTAGAGCTAATCAATGAATTTGGTAAAGTAGCAGGATACAAAATTAATGCACAGAAATCTCTTGCATTCCTATGCACTAATGATGAAAAATCTGAAAAGAAATTAAGGAAACACTCCCATTTTCCATTGCAACAAAAAGAATAAATACCTAGGAATAAACCTACCTAAGGAGACAAAAGACCTGTATGCAGAAATCCGTAAGACACTGATGAAAGAAATTAAACAGATACAAACAGATGGAAAGTTATAACATGTTCTTGGATTGGAAGAATCAACATTGTGAAAATGACTATACTACCCAAAGCAATCTACAGATTCAGTGCAATCCCTATCAAACTACCAATGGCATTTTTCACAGAACTAGAACAAAAAAATTAACAATTTGTATGGAAACACAAAAGACCCCAAATACCCAAAGCAATCTCGAGAAAGAAAAACAGAGCTGGAGGAGTCACGTTCCCTGACTTCAGACTATACTATGAAGGTACAGTAATCAAGACAGTATGGTACTGGCACAAAAACAGAAATATAGATCAATGGAACAGAATAGAAAGCCCAGAGATAAACCCATGCACATATGGTCACCTTATCTTTGATAAAGGAGGCAAGAATATACAATGGAGAAAAGACAGCCTCTTCAATAAGTGGTGCTGGGAAAACTGTACAGCTACATGTAAAAGAATGAATTTAGAACACTCCCTAACACCATACACACAAATAAACTCAAAATGGATTAAAGACCTAAATGTACGGCCACATACTATAAAACTCTTAGAGGAAAACATAGGCAGAACACTCTTTGACATAAATTACGACAAGATACTTCTTGACCCACCTCCTAGAGAAATGAAAATAAAAACAAAAATAAACATATGGGACCTAATGAAACTTCAAAGCTTTTGCACAGTAAAGGAAACCATAAACAAGATGAAAAGACAACCCTCAGAATGCGAGAAAATATTTGCAAATGAAGCAACAGACAAAGGCTTAATCTCCAAAATTTACAAGCACCTCATGCAGCTCAATATCAAAAAGACAAACAACCCAATCCAAAAATGGGCAGAAGACTGTAATAGACATTTCTCCAAAGAAGATATACCGATTGCCAACAAACACATGAAAAGTTGCTCAACATCACTATTCATTAGAGAAATGCAAATTAAGACTACAATGAGGTATCACCTCACACCAGTCAGAATGGCCGTCATCAAAAAATCTACAAACAATAAATGCTGGAGAGGGTGTAGGGAAAAGGGAACCCTCTTGCACTGTTTGTGGGAATGTAAATTGATACAGCCACTATGGAGAACAGTATGGAGATTCATTAAAAAACTAAAAATAGAACTACCATATGACCCAGCAGTCCCACTACTGGGCATATACCCTGAGAAAACCATAATTCAAAAAAAGTCATGTACCACAATGTTCATTACAGCACTATTTACAATAGCAAGGACATGCAAGCAACCTAAGTGTCCATCAACAGATGAATGGATAAAGAAGATATGGCACATATATACAACGGAATATTACTCAGCCATAAAAAGAAACGAAATTGAGTTTTTTGTAGTGAGGTGGATGGACCTAGAGTCTGTCATACAGAGTGAAGTAAGTCAGAAAGAGAAAAACAAATACCGTATGCTAAAACATATATATGGAATAAAAAAAAATGGTTCTGAAGAACCTAGGGGCAGGACAGAATAAAGATGCAGATGTAGATAATGGACTTGAGGACATGGGGAGGGTGAAGGGTAAGCTGGGACGAAGTGAGAGAGTGGCATGGATATATATACACTACCAAATGTAAGATAGATAGCTAGTGGGAAGCAGTTGCATAGCACAGGGAGATCAGCTCAGTGCTTTGTGACCACCTAGAGGGGTGGGATAGGGAGGGTGGGAGGGAGATGCAAGAGCGAGGGGATATGGGGATATATGTAAAAGTATAGCTGATTCAGTTTGTTATACAGTAGCAACTAACACAACAATGTAAAGCAATTATACTCCAATAAAGGTGTTAAAAGAAACCCATAATCTTACAGAAACATAGATGCTAAAAGAATGGAAAATATATATACCAAAGAAATGTAAAACTAAAGGAAGTTGATAAAGTACTACTATTATCAGATGAAAATAGACTTTAAGTTAAAAAACTTTATTAGAGATATGAAGGCCATTAATAACAATAAGGAAAACAATCTGTAGAAAAATGTACTAATGGTGAATTTTATGCCTACAACAATAAATTCTCCAAATATATAAAGTTAGACAGAATTACATGACTAAATTGAAAAAAATCAGAATTTTAGTAGCAGTGTTTTTAATATATCACAGTCAGAAAGATAGGAATAAGAAAAGCAAACCAAATTAGCATGGGTATAGAATATTTGATAAACTCAATTAAAAATATATATATAACCAAATATATATATATATAATATATACAGGTTATATTGAAAATTTGTAGATTATCCATTTTTTCAAGGACATACAGAAAATTTACAAATATTAATCATTTACTGGAGTAGAAAAAAGTTTCAACAAGACTAAATAATAAATATCATCTAGAACATAGAGTTCCCTTATTAAAATAAAATAAAATTGAAGCAACAAAACAAAACAAAAAACTCCCAAACTTCATGTATATAAAAGATTAAAAACATATTTTTGAATACTTTCTAATCCAGAGAGAAATCATAAGGAATATTATATAAATCTATATATGTTAAATATATGTGACAATTCTTTTTGAGAATAACTACTAGAAATAAATATAGGGTATGTAACTTCCACAAATACTGAATGAAAAGTACATTCATACATACACACACACACACGCATGCATACATAGATAAGAAATAATGAAAGGAAAAAAATAAAAAAGGAAGATGAAAGGAAGGAGAAAAGGAGAAAACAAAAACAGGCAAGAAAGAGTACAAAAGAATATTACAAAATATATTCAAAAGGAAAGCAAAACAACATAAGATGAAGGGAAAATGCCTAAATACATTAAAAATCATGATAAATATAAATTAACTAAGCATATCAGTTAAAAGAAATACATGTTTTATTTTATTTAAAGCTGTATATACTTTAAAAGAAACAAACCTAGAAGTCAAGGACCTCATGATATTGCAAGTAAGATGATTTTTAAAATGTATTCTAGCTAAATATGAACTGAGATAAACTGAATAGATAGATGGCTGGATAGATAATATATAGATAGATCAGGTTAAGAATGACTTTAAGAAGAAAGCCTATTAGCAATGGAGAGAATTACTATAAGGAAGAAAGATCTAACTCACTTCATAAAAATTAAGTCTTCAGTATGACAAGGATACAATCAACATGATGAAAAGAAAGGTCATAGGAAAGGATATTTTCAAACCTATAATTAACAAATGACAAATTTACAGAAATATATAAAAGTGTAAATAAGAATGTAAAATAAGCAACATGTAAATAAGAAACAAACATCCCAAAGGAAAAATGGGCAAAGGAAATGAAATGGAATTTATTGAAGTAGAAGCACAAATGTTCAATTAAAATATGGAAAGATACTTAAACTCCTGATTAGTTAATAAATGTAAATATAAAATTAATGGAAGGAAATTTTTTTAATCTGACAAAATACTCGTAAATAGCCTATAACAAATATCAAACTTAACGGTGAATTACTGAAAAGATTTCCCCACTGCCCGTTTTGAGAACAGGAGTTGACAAGGATGTCTGAGATCACAACCTCTATTCAATTCAACATTGTACTGGAGATCCTAGTCAGTACTAAAAGCCAATGATTAAAAAAATGAATAAAGGAATGAAATATATAAAGATAGAAAAAAAGAAATAACACTTTATTTCCAGATAATTAAAGAATCTAAAATGATCTATAGAATTAATAAGTGACTTTAGCAAGCTGGATATGAGGTCTTCATATTAAAAATTAATATTTCTATATACTAGCAATTAGTAAAAGAAAATTTAACATAGAATTTACAAAACCTCTTAAAACATGTAATATCAAGGAATAAACCTAAGAAAAATATGCAAAACTTTTATAGAAATTTGTCACAAATTCTGAAAAACCTAATAAATAAATAGACCAATATCATATTCTATATAAATGAGTAATCCTTTTTTTTAGATAAAGCTACTAACATTTGTTTTCTTATTGTAGCCCTAGCCTATAATAGCTCTGGTCACTGCCAAAAAATATAAAGTCTGATAAGAGTAATTGTTGAGAAAGATTTGGGAAATAGAAACTCTTACTGGGAAAAAAGTAAATTTTTTCAAGCTTTAATGGTAATTCTGGAATAACTAGTAAAGTTGAAGTTATAACTAGTCTAAAATTCTATTGTATCTTCGAGATAAACATTCTACACAAACTCTTGCATATGTACATAAATGTAGTTTTCAGTACTGTACAAATGATAATTTAAAAACAACTTGAATATCCATCGTTGTGAGAATGAACATAGGATTTGAATTCTACCATAGAAATAAGTGAAGACCACAAATTGAGAAAAAGCATAGTAAAGGAGTCAGCCACCATCACTGGCCTTTGGCAGACTCGAAGGCAGGTGGAAGAGTGTGAAACCTAAAGTGGAAAAAAGAGAAGGCTTGAGGTGTACTGTGTGATTGGAGGTTGTTGGCATGGGGAAGCTGAAGGAGGGCTAACTAAAAGCAAGGCATCTATGTAATTAGTTAGAGAGCATATCTAGCTTTCTCTAATTGGCCCTCAGTTGGAAGCAGGGACAAAAATTCCAGCTGCTGGCAGTTACTTGACCCGGTTATTTATTGTCTTGGGTTGACTGATGCAGACGTTGTGGGTCAGACTTCTATTCAACATTTTTATATATGATGTAGCAATTGTCTGTATATTCAGTCTCTCACTATATGATTATGGAAATAAGTGAAGTAAGTTGTCAAGTTTCAAAATAATGATATCTCAAAATATAACACTATCCAAAAAAATAGGAATGTTTCTTTAGGTAGTACAATATAATAGGATTTTAGGATAAAAAATTGTATTTTATTGGGAGAGGGGAGCAAACACAGAAAATAAACGTACTAAAAAACTGCAGAGGGGGCTTCCCTGGTGGCGCAGTGGTTGAGAGTCCGCCTGCCGATGCAGGCCGGTCCGGGAGGATCCCACATGCCGCGGAGCGGCTGGGCCCGTGAGCCATGGCCGCTGAGCCTGTGCGTCCGGAGCCTGTGCTCCGCAACGGGAGAGGCCACAACGGTGAGAGGCCCGCGTACCGCAAAAAAAAAAAAAAAAGCTGCAGAGGGCTTCCCTTGTGGCGCAGTGGTTAAGAATCCGCCTGCCAATGCAGGGGACACGGGTTTGAGCCCTGGTCTGGGAAGATCCCACATGCCGCGGAGCAGCTAAGCCCGTGTGTCACAACTACTGAGACCGCGAGCCACAACTACTGAAACCCGCGCACCTAGAGCCCATGCTCTGTAACAAGAGAAGCCTCCACAGTGAGAAGCACGTGCACAGCAATGAAGAGTAGCCCCCGCTCGCTGCAACTAGAGAAAAGCCCGTGCACAGCAACGAAGACCCAACGCAGCCAAAAATAAATTAATTAATTTAAAAAAATAAAAAAACTGCAGAGAAAGGATACACACTAACTTTGATGGCTGTTTCCTCTGGAAAGGAAATCAAATGAATGGAGGAGTAGTGCTTTAGTGATATGCATAACACTTTATTTCTGAAAAATAAATCTAAGTAAATCTTAAAAATATACCTGGCAAATATGAGTTTATATGTATCTATTTTCTATGTTTTTAGAGTATATGAATTTTCACATTCAGAATTTAACCTTTATTTTTTTTCCTCCTCCTCCCCCTCCTCCTCCTCTTCTTCTTCTTAAGAACAAATGTCATTCACCTGGATGTTATAATTAGCTACCAATGGACATAACATAGATTGGAGTCAAGACATCTTGTCCACCCCAGCCAGGCAGATAACAAAAGAATGTGGATAGGGCTTACTATGTAAAACAACGAGGAATGACGGTGACTGGTTAACCTGAAAGTGAACGTTTCAATTAAAGACTTTCGAACTGAGAATAGTTTAAAGCAGTGTGTAACCCAAACTACCATTTTTGGCCTATATGCTCTTAGAATTTGAACAGCATTGTTAAAGGTCTCCCTGTGAGCTGTAAGGAATGTGGTGTATAAGGGCAAAAGACTTCAGAAGAGAGAAGTGCTAATAGGAGCGAGCAAGAATGGAGGGAACTAGGGAAAATCTTCAAGGCCTGAATAGGCTGGATCAGCAGGGCAAGACTGGACCATTCCTCAGTCCACAAGCAGTTAAGGAGCCTACTCTAAGTCAGGTGTCATGTCAAGTGCTAAGGTTTCAGAGATGACCTCAAAGAGGTTATATTCTAAGAGTAAGAGTGTCCTGAATTAAAGCAGCTGCACCAGGCTTCCCTGGTGGCGCAGTGGTTAAGAATCCGCCTGCCAATGCAGGGGACACGGGTTCGAGCCCTGGTCCGGGAGGATCCCACATGCCGCGGAGCAACTAAGCCCGTGTGCCACAACTACTGAGCCCACGTGCCACAACTACTGAAGCCTGCGCACCTGGAGCCCGTGCTCCGCAACAAGAGAAGCCACCGCAATGAGAAGCCCACGCACCGCAACAAAGAGTAGGCCCCGTTTGCCGCAACTAGAGAAAGCCCATGTGCAGCAATGAAGACCCGACACAGCTAAAAATAAATTAATTAATTAATTGAAAAAAAAAAAAAGCAGCAGCACCAGGCCTAAAAGAGAAAGATTGCTTTGAAATATTTCTAGAAGATAAACATGAAAGAATTGTTTGTCTGACATAAGCATAGTAGCTACTATTTATTTCCAGGTGAGGTTTTATATACTAGGGATATATATTCTTATAAAGATAAGAGCAGGAAGTACACAAATGGATTGGGAACAACTCCCCACCCCAATATATTGAAAAGGAAAGTAAGACATTCTGCAGGAATAAAGAGTTTGAAGGAAGCTATAGACTACTATCAAATGGGCAATTCTTTCAGATATTAGCCCCTAAAATCAGACAGAAAAAAAAAAAATTAAAATAGGGACACAGACGCAAGAGAACCAATCTGCAGATCAGGGACACTGTGGGGACACAGAGATAGGCCTGTTAATGAACTAAAGTTTTAAATATATTCTCCATCTCTGCATTTTAACATTGAATAGACACCACTGACATATAATTCTTCTGAGACACGTGTGGATATCCTGGACTACTAGCTCCCCATTCAACTGTTCACAATCATGAACTCACATGGGTCAACTAGTTGTGAGGTGTTTTGCATGTAATTTACTTCTGTGAATAAAGGATTAAAGTTTCCTCTCTCAAGTAGAAGGGAAAGTGGAGTTCCAATTAGATGTCAGGGGAATATGTCATGTGTGTTAATATCAACCATCATATGTGATATAATTAAAAAGAAGAGAACTGATGCCTGATTGATCATGAGAGAGAAGAAAGTAGGCTGAAGCACAAGAGGCTGCACATAGAGCAACTGATGCTTAATGGTCTTAGGTATTTCTTGTATCTCTCGTGTGTGTCCGAAATACAGAAAATGTAATGTAATACTGACATTCATTCATGAAAAATTCCCACATAACAACAAAAAAGACAAACCTATGTGATTTGACTATAAAGAATCATCAATGATATTTTAGCAAATAAACCTGAAAATCCATCACAGTTTAATGTTTGAAATTGTTAAATCAGAAGGGAACTTCTTACAAAAAAATGCTTTTGGAATTCTTTCAGAATTTGTAGTGTACTATTGTGCATATCCTGAGACTAATGGTATCTCTGTTAAGAGTGGACTTGTTTTATTTTTATCTTTATTGTTTTTTAATTATGAAATATTTTAGGCATATTAGAAAGTGTGGCAAATAAGATAAGAAACACCTATATACTAATTGTAGTGTTGAAATCCCTCTGATTTCCAAACTCTACCAGAGGTCATCAAAATCCTGACTTTGGCATTTAGGTTTCCAGAGATTTTTTTTCACAGTTATCATTTCATGCATATATGTATGGTGAGAACATTTAAAATCTACTCTCTTAGCAGTTTTTTTAAAACAGCCAAACATTATTTAATGCTAACTTTGGTAAATAAAAACAGGATACTTACAATCTTATGTTACTCAAAATCTCAGATAGCAATTTCAAAAGGGTCCAAATAAGTTTTAATCAATGGAAACAACTCTTAAAAACATGTATTAACTACCATGTTGGCTACTCCAAAGTGTGCACCTTTACATGTATTTTTCAGTATATCTGTTTTAAAAAAACAAATGAAAAAAAGGCAGGTTTTAGAACTTTATGGCCACATGTCTACTATCTAATAGTAGAGCTACAGACAAAATTTTAGAGTTTCTTTTTCAGTATTTGCTGCCTTAAAAAAAAGAAAAGTCAAAGCTTGCTTTATACATTATACATAAACCAACATGGAGATGTGCTGCACAATGATTCCATTTGTGAAATAAATTCTGAACTATTATATACTTTCATATTCAGATACTTTTTGTGTATAAAACTTTATAATATTTTTCTGTAACATCAAAGTTTTAATTTCTGAGCTACCTGATGTATTAAAAATAATGTATTCCTTCCTTCTTTTAATCCAACTTCCTGGAAATAACAAATTGGAATGTCTTAATATATTAACTTTCCATTAAAATGCATATAGATTTCTCAGATGTGGGGAACCAATTTGACAGACTTATGAACTTTATATCTGTTAAAATGCCTCCTAGTTGACATAATAGCTTTAGGAGCCCTGAAAACTAGGATTGGGAGCAAACTGTCTCTGTATATTTTTCCATTTTTCCCTGTGGAAAGCTACTTGGATCAAAGAGAAAACTTCCTGTTTTAATGAGTCTACCATCACATTATCTTGATGGTAAATAGCAACCCTTGAAATGATTTAGCAGGAATTACATAGACCTTTGGTCTATGACCAGTGTGATTGATAAAATGATAACCATTCTTTTATTGCTTATTTCTATTTTTGAGATAGAAATTTTACACTAGTTGAAAAGTCATTATTCCAATTAAAATTCACTCTGAACCTCAACATCTTTCTGAGTCTACTGAAATTATAACTGTATAAAGACTATGGTTATAATCTCTCTCAATCCATTGTAAAGCTCTTGTGATTGATGAAAAGAATGCACAGACCTCCACTTACACTGCAATGGAAGATTTCCCCTCAAGGAAACATGGCAGAATAGCAGTGAGCAGGCTAAAACTGATTTTTAATGCCCCAAGCCCAGACAATCTGCTGCCTGGTCAACCTGACTCTGAGGTTAGAAAAAATGGCCGAAAAGATAAAAGAAAAACTATTGACAAAGTAATGAGACATCTTAGAGCTCAGAAGATAGGCCCTGAGTTTCAATACGGGTTATATGGATTATGTATTAATTATTGTTATTTATATGACAATAAATATGAGTTATAATGGATTACAAAGTAGGCTAAATTCAGCCAAATGTCAGGACTTGTGAACAAGGTCCAAGCTGTGTACGTTGCTCAGCAAGAGCAAGTACGAAATTCCAATGATGCCTGGACAAATAAGTATTAGTTTTCAATTCTTTGATGGTCTCCATATTGTTAAGCTTTATGCTTAGTAGCATTCAAATAATTCTATCCAGTATTTTTTTCTAATCTCCAAAATGTGAAATAGGCTTTTAAAATATTCCTTGTCTTGTATATATTAGACACAAAATTTTTTATTGAATAGGCTTATAAATTAAAGAAGATTCTAAAATGATTCTCAGTGGTAAACCCTAGTTCTTGACAGCATACTTATACTAATTTTCAATTTTCATTTAGTAAATGATTAAAAATTATTTTCTTTGTGCCACAATCTATGGCATAGTCTTCTAATAAGAGGGTAAATAAGACAAGTTTAATGGAAATAAGAGTTCCCAAACTATGATAAAAAAAAAGACACACCTCAAATTATTACTTATAACCTCTTGCTTTATGATCTTTTTTATTGTAATTAAGATCCTCCAGGGTAATGACCAAGGCTTGTATTTACAATTGTCTAATGAATGTGAAAGATGCTGATGTTGACTTATGACAACATGCTAGGTCAATTGGTGCCAAGTCAAAGCAATCAACAGTGTTAAGAAAACATGATGGGCTAGTCATAAGGTGGAAAACCTAGCTTTTATGGACGCATAATCAGATTCAGTAAATCCATAGGCTTCTGAATTAAGCAATGCTTACCACACAAGCATTTTCTCTCTTTACAATATTTAAAAACAAACATAATGCTGTCTGACAAATGTTATACAAGTGCTTTCATAACTGTTACAAAAGTGTAGAGAGAAATAAATTTTGCAGGTGTTGCACAGAGAAGAATTTCAAAAAACATGTAAAGTGATAGAATTTGAAGCTAGCAATATTTGTCAACTTCACCAAAGCCCAGGAGGAATTTCCAATAGCAAAACCATGTTACTGTGGTAAAACAGCAGGACAGTAAGACTTGAACACTAACCCCACTGAACTCTGATGCCTTAAAAACCCAGGTACTTCCCTTAGAAGGTCCTTCTAACTCTATAGCACAGTAACTCTGTTGCTCTGTTCAGAGGTAGTTACATAGGGCCATTAGTTTATTACTAAATTTTCTTCTACGTTCTTTTGGTTACACTTCCCAATAGAGCAACAGGGTCAAAGGCAGAAATTACCAAGTGACGGTACATTTTAACCTGAGCTGTGATCTCAGCAGCAGAAAGGGTAGAAATACCAGAAGACAAGGGAGCAATAGGAGCTGTAGTCATCTATGCTCTGTCTGGTGTTATAACCACCTCAAACTACTCTAAGTTGTATAAGGGCCATTATTTATGTCTTTGTCACTACCAGTACTTCTTTTTTTTTTTTCACTAGAACAGAAATAAATTTTAATTCATTGAAAAGTGCAGCAGTGAACAGGGTCCTTCGAAGGTCACTTTCTAAGTCAAATGACTGAGATGACACAGAGCCAGGGCAGAATAACATCTAAGAACAGATAATGCAAACACAGGAATTCACAAATTCAGTTGGACCTAAGCAGTGGTGAAACAAAAGACCCAAATATTCCCACCTTGTTCCACTGGTAGATCAGTTTAAATACCTTTTGCTTTCTCTTAATAAGGATCCTGGGACAGTTTATCTTCTTTCATTAAAACACTAGTCCTTAGAAACAAAAATATAGCCTTCCATGGCTATCATTACTATTTTGTACAAAAACCCTACTGTTGTCAATTAAAATGTATTTTGCAGCAGCACCGTTGGTCCAATTCAAAGATACTCAAAAGGCATTCCCTACTTTGTAGTTGTAGGGAATGTTATTTTACTTGAGGGAGAGCTTTGTAATAGGAAATCTTATATGGCAAAATCTCTATTCATCCCCAAGACCCCTGTCTCTTTGAGACATGTTTTCATCATGTCTCAAAATTTTGTGGGTAGTGTCTCATATGGGTGGGTCGTGTCTGAGCATCTACCCCAGAGCATGAAGCAAAAAAGAGAAGACATATTACTCCTGGACATGTTGGGGGAGAGGCCTCCAGCACTTTCTATCTCTGGTATCATGGTAGAGAATTTGTCCTTGATGCTGTCTGAGGAAAGCAGGAACATTTTTTGGCAATAAATTTGGATACCAAGTTGGGGCCAAGGCTTTGGAACAAAGTTGAGGCCACCTCAGGGAAAGAGAGAGGAAAAGCCTATACTCTGTTAAATTGTTATATCTGTTTATAGAAAGGTCATCAAGCTTACCTAGGAAAACACACTGTTTTTCAGTGCTCTCCTTCAATGATGTGGTAATAATTTCCAGTTCTCTCTTAATAAAGGCAGGAGAAATTTTAGAAAGTCATGAGATAAGTAGGCATGGCCAACAAACCCATTCAAACTAGAAAGTTATGAAAGGTTTGGGAGACTGGGTTGTAAATCTTGCGTTTTTTCATTACTATCTTACTTCTTTACTGGTCAATAGTGTACTTTCTATTTATCCACATGTATGGAAATATCTTTGGGTAGAAATGAAAAATAAAGTAGAAAGACCTTGGCACCTTAGTTAAATATCATGGAATGCAGAGTTAACACTTCCATACATAACATAAGAAAAAATTAATGAAGTTGCATGTTTAGTATTACAGGGAGTCAAAAAGACGTGTGCAACCTTATGCCACTTGATTTAGGCACCTCATCTCCTCCGCTGGCTTCACCAAAGCTTAGAGAAAAGGTACTGAATGTGGTTGATGATATCTGGTATCTGAGGGTAGGACTAAGTGATTACCACAAAACCGATTTGAAGAAAGTGAAAGAACTGCTGAAAACCAAAAAGAAGTCAGCCAACATGATTAGTCCTTGAGATGAGTGATGATGCACAAGGAGGAGGAACTTTGTAAATACCCCGTGATATGCTATAGATTTGATTCAAAGTATTTTTTAAAAAAGGATTCAAACATCCTCAGATCATGACTCCACTGTTAAGTTTTGTGTAAACAAGCATACCCTATAGACATTAGCCATGAACTGAGCAGCTAGGCAAATTTCTCCGGAAGTTTTCTATCAGAAATATACTTAAAGAATCTTAAGGTCCACACGTAGAGAAAAAGGGAAATTAACACTGAGAGAATTAAAATAGAAAGAGATTTTCCAGATTTCTAGGGTTTCCAAGAGAGTGATGTCAACATTCAACTTGCAAATCTAAAAATGAAGAATTTGCAGTTATTTGTTCAAAAACTGAGCAGAAAATGGTAAAGCAAATGAAGAGAGTCCTTTTATCCAGAGACTGGGTCAAGTGACTGTCAGCAGGATTTTGCATGCAAAACTCAGAACAACTCAGACCTAATGGCCTGAAATCTCATAATTATGATTGCTAGGAGAAGAAATACCTGGAACACATAAATTTCTCATTTACAAATTAATGATAATGGTTGCTATGAAAAGTACTCCGGTAATGAGAAACATCCCACTGACCAGAGAGCCTGGAGATTAAAAAAATTACCTTCACTGGGTTTTTAACTGAGAAAGTCATAAAAACAAAGTCTCATGAATCCAGATGATGTTGTTCAAGATAGCATTGATTCTCTCAGTTTCCTTTAGAAAAGGGTATCAGATCTAAAGATAATGTTTCAAAAATGAAGCAAGCTTTAATAACAGATGTTGTTTTATTCATCTTCAAACAGATTTCACAGCCAAATGCTATGAACTGATAAGCAGTCTGGAGACCTGACCATCCTTAGTCCTTTGTTGTTCAATATATGTCTTATGAACTTGGAAATTTTGAGGTCAGTAGTTACGTTTGTGTTTGTAGATATAAGATTTAAGGAATACATTTCTTCCATTTTTTAATTAAAATATATTATCATTAAATTAAAAAGGAATACATTTTAGAAAGCATCTAATTGTATCCTCTATAGACTAAAAAAGTATAAGGAATAAACTAAAATGAAAAGGAAGGTTGCTAAATTACAGTTTTATTAAAAAACTACATGAAATAAGAGGAAAAAGTAAATGCAAAAGTTAGCAAAGAAACATGTGCAATAGAAGCAGTAAATATAGTAATTGATACTATAGAAAATGGAATCAGTAATGTGGAGGGAAAAACAGATAATTTCCTAAAGTGCATAAAGAAAAAGAAAACAATCATCTGCAATAAAGACAGAAAATATCAATAGTAATTAAACCTGGCAATAATTGGTGCTTATAAAATTAAAATCAATAATCAGGTCTATGGTAGAGAAATACTTTCCTGAGCTCATATGACTCGTTATTTCAGATCAGTAGGTCTTTTGGAGTATGAATATTTGGTCATATTTATCATAGGAAATGTGCACCTAGACATAGTTTAGAGGTTGTATATCCTGTTGTGATGTTATACACACACACACACACACACACACACACACGCACAACACAGCCAAGAGAGGAATATTTTGATTTGCTGATACCATAACATTTTGCATCTATGCTCAAGAGTAAAATTGGTCCTTAGTTTTCTCCTTTATTCTGTTTTCATCCAATTTTCTTATCAGGTATACATGAACATTGTAAAGTAGAGTGTGTTATTTCCTATCTTTTCCCATGTTCTTAAAAATACTTTCTCTAAGATTGGAATTATCGCTCACTTGAAATTTCCCATAAAAAACCCGGACGCTTATGCTTTCCTAAGGACAAATCTCTAACAACCATTTTCATTTTTCTAAAGTTATTGCTCTAATCATATTTCTTACTTTATCCAGGGTCAATTTTGGTGATCTATAGTTTTCTTCAAGATTGTCTAAGTTAAAAAATTTTTGCTATAAAGTTGTGTATAGTGTTCTCTGGAAATGTTATCTTAATCTCTTCTGGACCCACAGTCATGACCTCCTTTTTTCATTACATGTATATATTTTTTTCCTTTTGTGTCTTCTCTTTAGTTAGCTCTTGATCATAGTTGTTAAAGGCTTGTCTGTCTTATCGATCTTTTCAAAGAACCAGCTTTTCTCTTTATTGGTCAATTCTGTTTTTGTTTGTTTGCTGTTTCATTAATTTCTGGTTTTAGAATCAATTCCTTTCTTCTTCTGTTTAGAGATTTAGTTTATTGTTCTTTTACTGTCTTATTGAATTGTGGGTTTAGTTCATTTCTTTCTACTCTTCTTATTTTCTAATAATTATATTTAAAGCTATGTTTTCTTCTGTCACTTTGATCCTTTAGTTTAGTATGTGGTATCTCCCTTGGACTGTGGAGAAAGTAAAGCATAGTGATTCAGTGTTTGAACTTTAGAACTAAACTGCTTAATTTCAAATCCTAGCTCTATTATATCTTACCTATGTGAAATCTGGTATTTATTAAACTCCCTGTGTCTTTTTTTTTTTTTGCGGTACGCGGCCTCTCACTGTTGTGGCCTCTCCCATTGCGGAGCACAGGCTCCGGACGCTCAGGCTCAGCGGCCATGGCTTACAGGCCCAGCCACTCCACGGCATGTGGGATCTTCCCGGACCGGGGCATGAACCCGAGTCCCCTGCATCTGCAGGTGGACTCTCAACCACTGCGCCACCAGGGAAGCCCTCCCTGTGTCTTTAAATGGGATTAATAATAATACTGATCTCATAGAGTTTATTTTAGGATTAAATATTTGAGTGTGACTGACACATTTGGAAGAGCATCTACACACTCTAAATACACAATAAATAGTACGTATTATTTTTAATGTCGACATTGTCATGTAAATCTAGATAGTCAGTGATCTCTGTTTTATCTAAACCCAAGAGTTATTTAAAAGTATTTTTATACTTTTTTATGATTGAGGGACATTCTGTCAATTTTTAAAATTTTTGTTTTATGATCATTGAATTTGACATGTACATTATCAACTTTTTGAATATGTTTCTGAGTCTCCTCTTAAACATAGACAATTTTTGTTAATGTAATATATCACAAATGGTTAAAAGAAATTTGTATTCTGTTTTATTTTGAGGGTATGCTGAGGCATACATCCTGTTGCTTAATACCTAGCTCACATAATGGGGAAGATAAAATGTAAGAGGTTTTAGAAAAGGTATAGACTAATCACTGCAGAGTTTCTTTGGCTTCAACTAGCTTGAGGCACCGTTCACATATTTCCTGTATGTGTCCTTAGCTGAGGCTTATCTCTTAAATTTTATTGGTTTTCTAACTTTAAGGAACTGGTCATAACTTCTGGTCCAGTTAGAGAGCCTATTTTTGTTGGGTTAGTTTATTTCCTTGCTATTTAAATTTTATATTGTTTCTAGATATTTGACACAGGAGGGTAAGAATGAAGTGTGTGTTCAGCTCACTATCTTAAAACAGAAGTTACAGTATGTATTACTTAAATGCAACACATTGAGATCAAAATTAAACAGAAAAGCAAAAAAAAAGCCAAAGATTTGTGAGGTATGCCAGATAAGAAAAAGAATGAAAGGTTAATAATACTAATAATAAGGGAATTTGAATTAAAATATTAAATAAAACATTGTGGGTATATTTTTACCTTGCTGATGTTATTATACATACTTGAACTGTCCTAAAATTATTTTCTCCAAATTAAAAAGCACCCAACAAATAGGGGGGAAAGTGTTAGAAATATGAGGAGAAGGTGACAGAAACGTTTATATTGACAGACATCTCAGAGTCTGAGAGATCGTGTTGGTTAAAAAATAGAATATAAAGTATTTGAGATAATGACTTATAAAATAGCTTTCATGTATATTTATTAAACTTTGAGTTTTACAAAATTGATGTTATGTCTTTGCAAGCCTTCACTGAATAATTTTGAAAGTTGATCATACATACTCCCACAAAAAATATATTTGAAAAAGCAAACTTGCACAGCCAATAATATTGGACCAAACTAAAACTTATTTATAATAAATATTTAATACCAGCTACTGATGACAAAAGTTTCTCTCTCTCCACAAATGCCAACTGGTATAAATTTTTAAAGTATGGAACAAAACAGTTTACTATATTATTATTATTACATTATTTTATTTGATTGCATGTAGTTTTTAAAATCAATCTGACAAGAAGTTTATGCTTTTTTTTCTTTTTTTAAATTTATCTATTTATTTATAATTAAATGCTACCTAATTTGCCAAAGTGCAACCATTGATTATTTTACTTGTTGCCTCAGGAACCAAATGTGGAAACCTGAGTTAGTACAGGATTTTATATTTAGTCTGGTGACGTATTTGTTTAACCTGTAGTTCAACACTTTGCACCATTGCCCAGTTAGCCTACTCTGTCTTCCTGTAAGATAGGTCAGAAATCACAGTCATTAGTGGGTTTTTAATCCTATTTATCAGCTCCTCTCTAGAGCGTGCTTGATTCCATCGCTATTAGTTGTCATTAGTTTCATGTGCTGTTCTAAAGAACTCCCTTACATATGTATTTGTGGCCACTTTAACAGAAAATTGAGGAATATCTGATATTTCCCCTTACTTTGTCATCATCCAGAGCAACCATAATCCAATCCAGAGCATAATCCAGGTTGACCAGTAAAGACGCAGCCCAGCATGCACAGCAGTTAAACATACAGACTCTAGAGTCCGGGTGAATAAACTGAATGTAATGCTGGTTCCCTAACTTACAAACTGCTAGTATTGGGGAAAGTTACCTAAACTTTTGAAGATCCAGGGATTCAGTTATAAATTGCAAAGAAAACCAGTATCTCCCTGGTAGTATTAGCGTGTAGATTACACAAGTTAATACACACAAAATTGCTAATTCAGTGACTAACATAAAATTCAATAGCACAGGGAGCTCAGCTCGGTGCTCTGTGATGTCCTAGATGGGTGAGATGGGGATGGGAAGGGAGGTCCAAAAGGGAGGGGATATATGTGTACACACAGCTGATTCACTTCATTGTAGAGCAGAAACTATCACAACATTGTAAAGCAATTATACTCCAATTAAAAAATAAATAAATAAATTCCATGT
Organism: Delphinus delphis; assembly: GCF_949987515.2. Classification (NCBI taxonomy): domain Eukaryota; kingdom Metazoa; phylum Chordata; class Mammalia; order Artiodactyla; family Delphinidae; genus Delphinus; species Delphinus delphis. The sequence continues at coordinate 58,192,363 of NC_082693.1, read as the reverse complement.
AGTCAATTGGAAAAAAAAGATTAGCTAATATCATTGTTAGTTCCATTTAGCAGTCAGGAGTCATATCAGATTCAAGTATTTTCTGAGTAATAATATCCTCATGGGCTCTTTTATATTCAGTATAGATAAATGAATAAATCAGTTTATCTTTTACTGCAATGTATCTTTTATTTTTTACTGAGAGGAGTAAAACAGGGAGTTGTATTTTTTTAAGTAGAAGTTGCTGCTTATAATTCTTATAATTGGATCCCCACAGTCAGTCAGACTTTCTCATTTATGCTTCTTTCTTTTTCTAACATTTTTAATCAGAGCATTTCCAATGCCTCTTTTGAGTTCAGGCTCCATTTCTGAAAATCTAAGAAACAAAAGAAAGTTTTCACAGTGCTAATCCCCTTTTTAAATAGCATGTATATCATAAACTTCTGTGAGTATGTTTGTGGGTGGAACATATGTTTGCATTTGTGTCTGTAAAAATATTAGGTTAGATTTTTAGATATCTTAGGTGTGGGGTGCTTGTAAGATTAAAATACTTGAAAATGTTAATACTTGCCTTACTAAACCAATATTTTTAAACTGAATTGTCAGTTTATATTTTAACATCTAAATCATCTGTTCATACAAATAACTGTGTTGGTTTATTTTAAAGAAATACGCTATTTCATCAAAAAATTAACTGATTTCATGCATATTTTAGTTATCACACAGAATCATTCTCTGTGTATAAACTGATGCCAACTGCAAATGGTTAATGCTTTATAGTTCTCGGTAGTAGAACCCATTCTGATTCATGTCTATTGCATTTGCTAATGCTCTAATTGTCACATTGGTAGGAGATTTTCGTCTATTTATTTTTCACAGGTGCAACCATTTGTTGGGTTTTCAAGGCATATTATACATTTAGCTAAAAATAAAAGTGATATTATAATATGTATTCACTAAATAGTTTAAAAAACTAAGATTAAAAGATAATAATGTAAGAGACAAAGTACCAAACTATTATTGGGAAATAATATAGGATAATTTTTGCACAGTTAACCAAAATAAGTTCACAGAAACATATATTATTATATTTGGGTGAAATCAGTCAGGGTTCAATCAGAGAAGCAGAACCGCTAGGAGATAATAGATGACTGTTATTTCTGTGCCTGGTGCTGAAGCCCTGAAGTCTGTGAGGGATGCAGTTCGGTAAAGAAAATGGATATGAAGTGGAGAAAATAAGGACAAACTGGAGCCTGTGAGGCTTAACTGGAAAGCGCAAGGTCATACCAAAAACCTCATTCATCTCTGACCACTTCTAAGTCTCCCACTTTGAAGACTTTGATGAGGACGGAGTTCTGCAGGGGAAGTTAGCATCGTTCATCTCAGATAAACACACCCCCAGGCCAGGCATTAGAGAAGCTGAAAGCAAAAGTCTGACAGGAATGGTAGGCCTGGTGTATTTGTTTTCCAGAGCTACCCTAACAAAGTATCAATATCACAAACTAGGTGGCTTAAAACAGAAATTTATTATCTCCCAGTTCTGGAGACCAAGAGTCCAAAACTGAGGTGTCAGCAGGAACACTTTCTGGAGGCTCTAGGGAAGGAATCTTGTTTCTTCCAGCTTCTCTGGTATTCCTTGGTTTGTAGCTGTGTCACTCCAACCTCTGCTGCTATCTTTGTGTGTCCTTCTTCCCTGATGTCTTAGGACAACAGTATTATTGAATAGAACCCAGCCTAACTCAGTATGACCTCTTCTTAATTTGATTATATCTGACCTATTTCCAAATAGGTCACATTCACAAATACCAGGGGTTAGGACTTCCATGTATCTCTTTGGGGGGATGCAATTCAATCCACACACCTGGCGTCTCCTGACACTGAGGAAATAAAACAACACCATGTGTGTTAGAACAGTGCCTCTAATCTCCAGAATATAAAGGAATAGAACTGATTATCCATTCCCTCCATTGAAATTTTGTCTAAAATATCTCTTTTGGCTCATGACAACTCAACTGTGCATGCTCTCTCCATTGATCTGCAATTCCATCTCTGTCATCCATCCATGGTTTATAAATATATGGGTCTGGTTGGAACTGCAAATACACGGAAGTACTACGTTTCATTTCAATTCCTTACTCTGCCAAGTTCTAAGCAACTTTCCGTGATAATTGCTGGTGGCAGTAGTTCTGGGTCCTTTACTCTGAAGGTTTAGGTTTTAGGAATCCCAGCTTAGTATGGAGTGTGTCCTTTTAGAGTCCTCACTTTGGAAGACCCAAAGCTTCAACTTCTGTTCCCTATAGCACTCAAGGCCATGTAAATGAAAGTTTTGCCTATCCATGGATTGGTAAATAACAAGGGCAAAAGTGGCTTCAGTATTCTACTCACCTCTCCAAGTTCTTAATTCTCCTACATTGATTTACTTCCTGCTGGATCTTTTATGGTTAAAATGATTTAAAAATATCTTAGATCTATTTTGATATTTTTAGCAGAGTGTTTCCTGCAAATAATCTAGCCAATCATTTCCCTAGAAATAGGAGTCCCAATCTTTTTCTTATACTAGACAGAATGATTTTAATGTTTATATGAATGGATAAATGTTAAAAAAAATTGTTAATGATGTCTTGATAAAGAAAAAATGAATAAGACCAACAACCCACTAAAATGAGTAAAGGATATGAATGGGAAACTCACAATTAAGAAATCACAAAGGGCTAATAAACATATGCAAAGGAAAGCCTAGATAATTCAGTAATGTATAATAGGTTCTATGAGCAAGGCTCATCTGGACTTGAAGTAGGACACATAAGGGAAACACAGAGCCAGACCCTCTGTTCAGTGATGTCTTCCTGAGAGGATATTTAAGCTGCTTTTTAGCATTTTTATCAACTCATAAATTAACGATTTACATGCCACATGTTTAAACATTACATTTCTTATTTTCCTGTTTTTCCATGTCTCTTTGCCTTTAAAAATCTTGTTCATACAGCACAAAACTTTTTCCTTCAGGTCATTTCACAACCACCTCATTTTGCATCTGCATTTCCGAAGTAAGATATGAAAGCACAATCCATATATGCTAGTGATTGTAAAACGATCATCAGTAACTTGTTTCTAGAAAATAATCTATATGACTTAACAGCTTTTTTATCCAGTAATGGAAAAGTTATAAAATAGCCAGGGAATGATTTTAATTTCTCTTCCTGGAATATATAGGAATGGATTAAACTGACTTATGAACTAAATTAGTATATTTGGGTGCAGTTCAAGGCAAACTGTTATACTGACTTTCATGTAAGATTTCCATGTGCTAGTAAACTATTTTTAAGGCTTTTCTCAATTTCTTTTCAAACTGAAATCAACTTCAAGGAGGATATACACAATTCAAGTATCACATAATTTAAATAAGAGCCTACCAAAATTTTGTTATCTAGGGTTACAACATTTTGAGGTCTACCAATAGTCTCATTATTCACATATCATTATGCCAATCCCATTTCAAAGGAGATTTAGAAAAATTCCAATAAAGGACTGATGACTTTATTTACTTTTAAATCTTTTTCTTTGTTTTTTAAAAAGACTGATTTTATTTTGTTTTTCCATTCACACATTTACAATTAAAACAAAATCAATATTACTTTTTATGCCTCATTACTTACCAGGAGAAAATATTTTTCTCTCTGGGCCTTTCTTTCTCCATTCGTGAAATGAAGAGGTTCCAATGGATCTCTCAAACTTTAGATTTAGAATTTGAAGCTACTAAAATATAATGATTTAAATGAAGAAAATTAGTATTCAGTTGTTTACTACTTCCATCCCCTATATTCTTAACAGCTATTAATAATCACTCCACGTAGTCACCTTCTTCCAACCACCAATTATTTCCATTGTCCTTAACATTCAGACACACTAATTACATTCCTTGAGTAACAAATACACAAGCACAAATCATCTTGGTGGCAAGTTGGATGCTCATTTAAACACTTTTATCATTTCAACTTGGAATTCCATAACATAAAGACAGTGATAATCAAAAAGTTGATTTGGCCAATGAGTTATTTGTGATATATAATTTCTGAAAATATCTTAGAAAGCAGCAAAACAAATTGAGGGATTATTTTTGTTGTTGTTGCTCCTATGTATAGGAATTTCTATTGATGGTGAATTTATGTTTTTATATAATTGAATTAAAACTAAAGTCCAGGGCTTCCCTGGTGGCGCAGTGGTTGAGAGTCCGCCTGCGGATGCAGGGGACGCGGGTTCGGGACGCGGGTTCGTGCCCTGGTCCGGGAAGATCCCACATGCCGCGGAGCGTCTGGGCCCGTGAGCCATGGCTGCTGAGCCTGCGCGTCCGGAGCCTGTGCTCCGCAATGGGAGAGGCCACAGCAGTGAGAGGCCCGCGTACCGCAAAAAAACAAAACAAAACAAAACAAAACTATAAAGTCCAGGAAAATTGTAAATGTGCAAGTCAAAAAGTTGTCATAAATACTCAAGCAGTTATTTTCACCAAAGAACAGTTATGGGCTGAAATTATCTCAGCAGTACATCTTCCAAGTATAAAATATATTTTATAGTATGCATTTTAACAATAGATATTTTCACTACAACTCTAGCACTATACAGGGCAGAAAAACAACCCAAAAAGAGAAGGTGCATGAAAAAGAAGGAGATATCTATTCTCCTGGTAAACAGAAACAATAGAAAAATTTGAATATCAGGTCTAACAAAACTTACAGCCTACAAGAAGCAACTAAGGTATAAGTAAATGAATGAGTGGTCAGGAGTTAATGATGATGATGAAAATGACATGGACTCCCACTCAGCAGTACGCAAAGAGAGAATACAGAACCTTGGGATACATAGGTACAGGGCAAGAGCACAGGAGACGAAGGACTCAGTACCAAGTAGCACAGTTTGATCCCACTCTCCACAATAAATCCCAGCTCTGTGGTGAAAAATCATAAGTCTAATTTATTCCCAGGGCTTGCTCAAGTATGAAACAGACAGTGAAGGAGTGTGTCTTTAAGGGTATAATGCCCAACACCACTTGCCATGCTTATTTAAGAAGCAGCAGATGTAAGGAAAAAAATTCCATTACATCGTAATAAAGACTAACAAAACATGGTAAACACAAAGTGTTGCAATTCCACAATCCCGGTCAAATAATTTCAATAAATGTTATGTAAACCTGTTTGTTTGGGGCCAAAAGGAATGGGGAGTTTTGACTCTATCAGCCACTCTTCTCTGATAGTCCTTTCCTCCTTTTGAGGCCTCAGACTTTAAAATATTACAAGTTTTAGAATGCTTTTTTTGCTGCAGAAAAACAGAAAACCTCAATTAAAACTGAGTTAACTAAAATGAAATGCATTACTGCCCTTAAAAGTAAGCCCAGAAGTTTGGTAGTTTCCAGGCACTATGCCAGGGCTCTGGCTCTGCTATTCTGCAGTTCTCATTGCTCTGCTCTCCCACATGTTGACTGATTGTCAAACCCACAGCAAGTACCTGCATGAGGTCAAAAGTTACATTCAAACTCTTAAGCATACAGTATCCTTTTATTTCTATGATTCTTTCTCAGAAGTTGGGATTTTTTTTTTTTTAACAAAATCTACCCAGTACAATTCTCTTCACATCTTATTTTCCAAACTTGACTTTATCCTTAAAAACAATTCCTAGCAAGAAGAGGAGATTAGATGGATTATTTCAAATAGAAGTTGCCTAGTTAATCATAATGACCACTACTATATAAACAATGATGTGACCTTAACTGTAAAAGGAAGTTGACTTGAACTCAGCCAGCTGAAAGATCAAGCTTATATGATAGACTTTGTTGGTTGATGAGCAAAAACAATTGCATGACCCTTTTCTGAAACAACTTGTATCTATGGCATTCTGTTCTATCAGCTTAGAACACTCTTCTACCTGCTCTTTGTAATCCTCAATTCTTACAGTCTGAGTGTAGGCTTGAATTATATCCTCCTCAGAGGAGATCTACATTTATAGGTTTCTCTCCTGCCTCAACACTCTGTCAAAGCATCTTTTTTATTTCCTTCATAGCACTTACTATACTTTTAAATTATATATTTATTTGCTTACTTTTTTAATATTTATTTTCCCAAGCAGGTTCCAACTTCTATGGGAGCAGAAACCATGTCCATTTTGTTAATCACTGTGGAATAATGTATACCCTGTGTATAGCACATAGTAGGCACTAACTGGACATGTGTTGAAAGAAAAGATTAAGTATATATGGATACAAAAAGTCCATAACATGAACATTTCCATATTAGAGATTTAATATATTACAGAAAGACATTTCAAAGAATCAGGTTAGGGTGAATTTTAATGGTATTGGGACAAATAGCCATCACTTGGAGGGAAAACCTTGTCTCATAAAACATATATATATTTTACGTAGATTCAATATCTAACCTTTAAAAAATACTATAAAAGATAAGGACTAGAAGAAAACAAAAGACAGTCTTTCATTCATATATTAGAAAGTGAATAAAAATTTTCTAAGCAAGCCATGAAACCCACAAGTTATAAAAGATTGATAGATTTGATTACATAAAAACCTAAATCATGTATACAGTGAAAAACATAGTAAAAAGTGAGGCTATATTTGCAGTATTTTTTATCCTAGATGAACTAAGATCTTATCATCAAGGGTCTAATATTTTACCCTGCTTCCAAGCAAACAAGTTAGCCCACATGTTTCATGGATAGTGGGAGAGGACACATAATTCCTGGATGAGAAATGTAAAACAGTTTATTACTCACACAGGCAGCAACAAGCAGTACATCAGAAGCTTGGCTCCAATTCTCCAAGCCCCAATTCCCACAGGTAACATGAGGAAGGCCATAGCCACCTAAACATGCAGTGGATGACATTACAGGAGAGGAACTCTGAGTTTAGGGAACTCACATTTTTATAAACGGCAGTAAATATGTCTGCCCTTTCCTCCAGAAGAAGACACTGTCTTTTTTTCTGCAGGACTATAAGCAAATCTACCCTTTGCTATGAAGAAAGTCTATTTCTCCCTTCCAAGGCTGTTGACTATATAAATATCCTTGAAATAGTAGTCCAGAACACAGGGCAATCAATGCCTCAACCACAAAACATGCAGAAATGCAAGAGACCCTTGGAGAATGGTCTCCAATATTTATTTATTCTAAACCAATCCTTCCAACTAAACACAAATCCAATTCCTTCTCAGTTATTTGAGGACTTCTTCCTTCTCTCTCCTACATCAATAATTTTTCACTATACTATGTCCCTTTGGCACATAATTGCATTGTTTTTTTTTACTCCAGTTTCCATCCCATTTCTCTGCATACCCATGCAACAAAACTACCCTTTGCATCTCATACTCTTTCCTCATTTGTTCTTACATATACTCCAGTAAGGTTTTTATCTCACAGAATTCCACTGAAACTACCCTTGCGAAGATCACCAATGACTAAGATGATCATTTAATTTATTTTCTAAACTATGACGCTTAAGAATGAAAGGAACATTATTATTAATTAAACCAAGACAACAGGTAAAAACTGGGAGTGTCACAGGCACAATAGGATGCACAGTCACCCTACCAAGATTCTTCATGCAATTAAATCCAATGGCCAATTCAGTTTTTATCTTCCTTGACAAATTAGCAGTATCTGACACCATAGATCATAGAGTTTCATCACTTGTTTTTCTGGATGCCACATTCACTGATTGCTCCTTCTTTGTGTATTTTACTCTTAACAACATTACTATGGAAGCCTAGGCTTCAGTCACTAATCCTATCTCCTTTTCTATTTACTCTCTTTTTCTGTGTGACCTCACCCAGTCATGTGGTTTAAAATACTATCTATATGCCATCGATGAATAAATTTATATTTTTAGTATAGATCTCTCTTCTGAATTCAAGTCTACTACATACAACTGCCTACTCAATATCTCTACTTGGATTCTAATAGACTTACCAAACCATGAATTATCTGAATATAAATTCAACCAATGGTGAAAAGCTTGACACAGGAAATCCAATATATCAAGACATGTGCAGCCTCAGATTGTGATGTATTAGCTATCAATCAAGCTTTGGGAAACTGCAAATCTGATGACTTGCTCTTCTATCTCTCCATTTAATTCACTAACCAAAGAGTGTTAAGCTACTACTCACATAAAAGAGAATGAAATTTTGCCATTTGCAGCAACATGGAGGGACTTGGAAGGTATTATGCTAAGTGAAATAAGTCAGACAGAGAAAGACAAATACTGTATGATATCACTTATATATGGACTCTAAACAATACAACAAACTAGAGAATATAACAGAAAAAGAAGCAAACTCACAGATATAGAGAACAAACTAGTGGTTACCAGTTGTGGGATAGGGGGGTGTGGATATAGGGGTTGGGGAGTGGGAGATACAAATTACTGGGTGTAAGATAAGCTACAAGGGTGTATTGTACAATATGGGGAAATAGCCAATATTTTGTAATAACTGTAAATAGAGTGTAACCTTTAAAGATTATATTCAAAAATCAATTTTAAAAAAGTCTTTGAATGTTAAGCTATATAGGACCATAAGAAGTGAGTGAAAAGATAATGGAATTTAGAGTTATAAAGAGAGCTCCAAATCCTACCTACTTTTCCTGTTTCCAAACTGTGGGATATTACCGCATAGCTTGGAGAGTTACTATGATATGTGCATAAGTAATGACTGCATTACACTGGGAGTAGCAGAAAACTTGACCAAAAAAAGAAAAAGACTTAAATAGGATTAAAAATTTTATATAACAAAAATGCTGGCAGTGGAAAGTTCAGGGCTGGTGGAACTGCCCCAAAAGTCACCTAAAATTCAGGCTTAGTTTATCTTTCCACTCTGCCCTTCTTATTATGTGGTTTCATCAAAGATGGCTGCTCTTCCTCTGGGATCACTATCACACTGTTGTCCCAAGTAGGAAGAAGGAGTGAGGGAACAGCTAAGGACAAAAGGCAAAGCTTTTCCTTTCCAGGGATTTGCCTTTTCTTTAAACTGAAGTTAAATTTCTGAAAGGGAACCTTCCCCCAGAGACATTCACCTCCATTACATTGACCAGAACTATGCATATGACCAGGACTATATGCAAATGCAGTTTGCTGAATCTGGAATTTTAGCTGGAAAAAGTGGAGGCTTAAAAAAAATTAGAGTTATTTTAGTAAGAAAAAAGATATAGTGGTCGTCAACTAACATGTATGTCAAAACGATTAATTGAGATAATGTAAGCAAATGTACCCAGCACAGTTCTTGACACATAGTGGGCAGCTTGGTATATATAAAGCCTATTTTTGATCAACATTCTTTGAATGTTCTCCCTCTATCTTCAAATCTATTCAATACTACCATTAGCCAGTCAGTATTTTACTGTTTTATTAGCAGAAAGGAGACTTGGGTCCAAAACTTTGCTCAAACCTAATATTGCAACAAAAGAATTCCAAGTGGAAGAAATTGCCTGATGCCAGGGATAACAGATAATAATGAGAATGTCAGAGCGAATGATAGGGCATCAACCTAGACCAAAAGGGGGCACTAGGAGTTGCCAACCATTTACATGGTTCAAGATGTGACAGTAAAAGAGCTAAGAGTTTTAGTCAATTCCTCTGTTTCTCTACTTTGCACTAAGTCTATCAACAGTTCTTCTGCTCACCACATGCTCACTAGGAGACAAAGATCTGACAATAAAATCTCAATAAAACCTTTTAAGCATGTGAGCTTCTTGCAGTTAGATGATATTTAAAAGTGTAACACATTTTCATTGTGGAAAACACTCTTTCTTCAACTTTCAACTGAGAGTTTAAGTCTTCCTCAGCTTAAACTTGTAGCTCTTGACCTTGTTATCTTTCAGCACAGCTTGGTCAATCAGAAAGGCTCCCGCTCTGCACAAAATTATACAACCATGGCAACTGCCCTTTTAAAAGGAAATATTGCTAAAGGGGGAGACAGCCAACTCACTCAGGTTCGACTAGTCCAGAAGTGTTAAGCAGCTGCAAAGAATATCAGAAGGGTGATGGCTGTGGCTTAGGGCATTTTGAGAAATTAATTTGAGAAACTTTCACTTGCTTCATGAACCCCTCTAGGTGAATACCACTTTTCATAGCATGGAGCTCCTGCCTGTGGAATTCACTATGGCAGGGGGTCAGCACGTCCAATATATAACTGGATTTCAAAACAAGCTGACTATATGCTTTGAACAAAAATAGCACCACTACCTGTTTGCCAGGACAGGGGAAATGCATCATGAGCTATGGTGTTAAAACACAGTCTCAGTAGGTGCCAGGTTAAGTTGTTCTTTTCTTAATCTATGGTGTGTTACAGTGAAAACACGACTAAAAGACTTTACTTCAACCTGAAGTACTAGTTTTAAATTATTTCAATATGTAGACATTGAGTATAACACATCATTATTTGTTCACTCTAAATGAAAAAAAACTTAAAGACAAAATTGTCATTTTAAATTTCTTATAGAGTTCCTGTTAAATATATTTTAAATGATATCTTAATGTGTAGGCCTAAATTTCTTTCTTACTACTTTTTTTTGCCATAAATGGAACTCACCTCATTACTTATAGCATTTGAGAAACAGTATTAGGTGTTTAACTCATTTTATATAACACTTGTCCTAAGAAGTTGTGCATAAAATAATTGAAAAGGAAACTGGTTTAAAGAAATAAACCATAGTTTATACTTACATAAATAGAATGTTAGTTCATCTATGAGATAGATTAATACAGAAAGTATAAATACTACCATTGGGAGGTAATATCTGAAATGATTTGTTTAATTCTGGAAAAAAGATTTCAGGTAATATCTGAAATGATTTGTTTAATTCTGGAAAAAAGATTTTAAAAAAAAATATCAAAATCAATAGTGTTAAGGAGAGTGAGGGATGTGTAAACTGGATAAAATAATAATACCTTAAAATATTAATCTACTTTTCTTTTCCACACCTCTATACTTCCTGATAATTTGCCTTTCCCATATTTTGACAAAATCATCTATGTTTCTTTGACTTAAATTGATAATATTACAGTAAAATTACAAAGAAGAATAAAACATTAATACCTATTTTTTGACTTCCAAAATAGGATTTTCAAGCCCTTAGCAGAAACAATAGTTTTGAAAGCCAAAGCTTTATTTAAAAATATTATATTTCAAACATGCAAAAGGTATGAAGAATAATAAAAAAATATGTATTCATCATTCAGCTTAATAATTTAAATGTTATGAATATAATTTGTGGCTCCTTTTGAGATCTCTCCAACCAATTACATTCTCTTTCCTCTCCTCTATCCAGAATTTAGCTGCTTATCATTCCAATGGTATTTTTTAATTAGGAATATATTCATAGAATTTATAACTAAAAATATAAATAGCATACACTTAAAGTTTACTCCTATACCTGCCTTCATTTGTATGTCTCCTCCTATTCACTCACCCTGTTTCAGGAAACACTATTTTAGTTTTTTATGTGGCTTTCCAGAGTTCCATTACATCATACATTCCTTTATACATTTTCTACATGTGTATGTTTCTCTACACAAAATAGAGTACCATTCTAAATGTTTCTTAAACTTTATTAATTATTTTTATACAATTTCCTTTTTATTTTCAAAATTATATTTGTGAGATCCATACACATTTATATTATTAAATCTGATTCATTCATTTTCATTGCTGTATAGTACTCCAGTGTCTAAATATGCCACATTTTAAAATTTATTCTACCAGGGACATTAAGCTGGCCTCAAGTTTTGTTGCTGTTATTGTTGTTTGTTTGCTTTCTTGTTTGTGTTTGGTCATGAACAATGCTGCTAAGAGATTATTTTACAGATCTCCTTGTGTACAAATTTGACCAAGTCTTTATAACAAGACTATCTAAAAGAGAAATTGCTGGACTGTAGGGTCAGCCCATTTTTTCCTTCACTAGGTGTTGCTAAATTGCTCTCTAAAGTGATTTTGCCAATTTATACTCCCACCAGAAGTAGGGAGCATTTTTTACTTTACATTTTCAGCGACACTTGCTATTGGTCAACTTTTAAAGTTGTGACAATCTAGTCACTATACCATGATATTGATATTTATGTTTGTGTTTCCCCATTACTACTATGATGTGATAGACTTGCCTGGTGGGCAGCCACTAGTTTAGATTTACTTTATCACATTCTACCTTCCCATGCCCTGTGAATTTTCTTTACTTTTGGAACCCAGTTCTTCATTTTAAAAGACATTTGTTACCTGAAACCCACCATTTTGGCATTTTTGGTTAACGAAAGTCAAGGAAGCCGGGGATGAGGAACTGAACCTAGACAGATTATATGCACAGATGCAGAGTCAGCATCAAGAAATGGTCCAAACTATGTGTAAGCACCCAGAAGTTCAGGATGGATTCTTTTACCCACAGTGGTTAGTAGTAAGGGTGGTCTCTAAAAGAGAGCTCCAGCATCTGTACTTGAGGGCAATTGGAGGGCAGTCACATGTACCACTGTTACACATGTTATAAAAGGAATTATTAGAAGACCTAGCGATGGAAAGTCTAAGGAAGATGAGAGGACAGGTGAGCCTTGTTCTCAACATTTAAATGGCTATTCTATAAAGATTAACATTTCTCTGCAAGGCAGGCATATTTGTTCAAAATAATAGGGAGACCCCAAGATTTTAAAACATGGAAATTGGACTTTTAAAGGGGTAGTGAATTCTCCCAAACCAATAATTTTAAAGTAGTGACTGTAAGGGTATCTGCATTTGGTTTCTGTCTTACCTACGCCCTAGTCCAGCATTTTACAAATACTATGTACTGAGTAAATATTCATTATTTCAGCCAAGGAATGAACTTATTGACCTCTAAGTCCCTTCTGATCCGTAAGAAACTTGTAAATATTTCTGGAGTATTTGTTTTGTATTCACAACCATAGAGCAAGTGCCTTAAGGAAAAACAGAGTATTTTAGGCTTTTATACAAGACTGCTAGAAAGTTTCTATAGATATTCTAGAATAATAGACACTAATTTTCCCCACATTTCATCAGGAGGTGTTTGACCAACTAGACAGGGACAGGTGAGGAGGTGGATTTGAGAAAGTCATTCAAAAGTTGAAGCTGCCAGGAATCAGAGGCTGGAGAGGATTGTAGGTTTGGTCTAAGGAACCCCAACCATGGATGAGGATGAAGTGTGCGGGACACCTCCACTCCCCCTCTAGTGAAATAAGAAGTGCTTTTAAGAGAGGCTTGGAGCTTGAGAAACCCTGATGTGGCCCTTAAGTACAGTATTTATGAGAAAAAGAAAAAGACAGAGAGACAGAGGACACAGAGGTATTTTAAATCCTGCCCTAGATCACCTGTGGGGAGGAATACACCTTGACAGAAGGAGGCTTGAGGAAGTAAGGAATCAGCAGGAGGGGATGCATTTGGTGGAGAAAGGGAAATGCAGATGAGTGCACTCCCCACATCCTCAGCAGTGGTTGGTGGTATCTGAAGAGAAAGATTCACATTTAAACACCTTTCATAGCCAGGTCACTGCCAGTGAGGTAAGACTGATGGGCCCCCATCAGTAAAAAAAAAAAAAAAAAAAGTTCCCCACTGTCTATCCTGCCCAGATGTTTGTTTCCTGCCTATAGCAGACCTGAACTAAAGTTGAGGCAGAGATTTCACTTTTTTTTCCAGTTTCATTGAAAAATAATTGGCATACATCAATGTATAGGTTTACGGTGTACAGCATGAAGGTTTGATTTACATATATTGTGAAATGATCACCACACTTGGTTCAGCTAACATCCAAAAGATTTCACTTTGACAAAAGTTCAGTTTTTATTATTACACTGGGCAGGACAAGATATACTGAGCTGAGACTATTGGAGTGACTGAAGTGAAAAGAGAATAATTTTGTAAATATTATTATTATCTTAGTATAAACAGATGAGCTATCTGAGCTATTTGCCAAAATGTTATTTCAGGAGAGTAAAATAACAGCCGCGGAGATTGGGTTTGTAGAGGCAATTATGAAGAGGAAATGTCTTTGTGATTGTGCTTCTGGGTCTTGCTTATTCAACGTAACAGTTACAAGAACAAAGAGCAAACTCAATACTTGGGGTCAAACAGGATTGGATTCTAATCCTACATCTGAGAATTATTGATGCTAACAGAGTTAACTTGAGTTCTCACTTAAACTCTCTGGGTCTCAAGATCCTTATGTGCAAAATACCAACATATCAAGATTAAATGCAATTATGTATACGAAGAAATTAACAGATTGCTCACCACGTGGAGAATGCTCAGTGTATGTAAATGTCTTTCCCATAGTGAATAACAGAGTTCCAAGTACATTTATGTGCTTCCTAAATGCATGTGAATTCAACTCAGTTCAACCAAGCCCTTTTCTTTCATTGTCTTCATCATCATCAGAATCAAATAATAGTGAGTTAATAGAGGGGACAGCAAATTATGACCGTTGGACCAAATTCAACTCACCAACTCATTTTTGTAAAGTTTTATTGGATAATAGCAACACTCATTCTTTGCATATATTCTGTGGTTGCTTTCATGTAATGTATTGGCACTTCATGCATTGTAGTAGCAGAGTTGGGTACTTGTGACAAAGTCCGTATGGCATGTAAAGCTCAAACTATTCACTCTCCGGCCTTTTACAGAAAAAGCTTTTCAAACAGTGAGTTAAATATTGTGCTCTTACAATATGCCATTTATCAAATGATGCCTTTACAATCATTGTCTCATTTAATTTTTACAAAATCTTCTGTGTATTAATCTCTAATTCTCAGGACTTACTGTAAGACTAAATATATTCCTCATCCAGAGTACATAACCCTGGATGTACTCTGTAGAGGGAAGTAGCAGAGACCTCTACTCCACACCATTATACAGGGTCCCAGTGTTCCACCATCTTTAGCTACACCTCTGGAATGTGCTTCCTCTTCTATCATTATGGTAGACGGAAAATTGAAAGAGTGTTATTGACTGGGTCTTAAATTTTTACACATGTAAGTGACACCCATCACTTCCACTCATAGCCCATTATGCAGAGTTAATCATATGGTCTCACACAGATGCAAAGGTTTTTTTTTTTTTTTTTTTTTTTTTAGTTTTAGGTATCTAATTTCTTTTTTTTTAACATCTTTTTTTTTTATAGATTTGAATCTCCTTTTATTTTTATTTATTTATCTTTTTTACATCTTTATTGGAGTATAATTGCTTTACAATGGTGTGTTAGTTTCTGCTTCATAACAAAGTGAATCAGTTATACATATACATATGTTCCCATATCTCTTACCTCTTGCGTCTCCCTCCCTCCCACCCTCCCTATCCCACCCCTCCAGGCGGTCACAAAGCACCAAGCTGATCTCCCTGTGCTATGCGGCTGCTTCCCACTACTTACCTACCTTACATTTGGTAGTGTATATATGTCCATGAATCTCTCTCGCTTTGTCACAGCTTACCCTTCCCCCTCCCCATATACTCAAGTCCATTCTCTAGTAGGTCTGTGTCTTTAGTCCTGTCTTACCCCTAGGCTCTTCATGACATTGTTTTTTTCTTATATTCCTTATATATGTGTTAGCATATGGTATTTGTCTTTCTCTTTCTGACTTACTTCACTCCGTATGACAGACTCTAGGTCTATCCACCTCATTACAAATAGCTCAATGTTGTTTTGTTCTGTGGCTGAGCAATATTCCATTGTATATATGTACCACATCTTCTTTATGCATTCATCCGATGATGGACACTTAGGTTGTTTCCATCTCCAGGCTATTGTAAATAGAGCTGCAATGAACATTTTGGTACATGACTCTTTTTGAATTATGGTTTTCTCAGGGTATATGCCCAGTAGTGGGATTGCTGGGTCATATGGTGGTTCTATTTGTAGTTTTTTAATGAACCTCCATACTGTTCTCCAAGTGGCTGTATCAATTTACATTCCCACCAGCGGTGCAAGAGTGTTCCCTTTTCTCCACACCCTCACCAGCATTTATTGTTTCTAGATTTTTAGATGATGGCCATTCTGACTGGTGTGAGATGATATCTCATTGTAGTTTTGATTTGCATTTCTCTAATAATTAATGAGGTTGAGCATTCTTTCATGTATTTGTTGGCAGTCTGTATATCTTCTTTGGAGAAATGTCTATTTAGGTCTTCTGCCCATTTTTGGATTGGGTTTTTGTTTTTTTGTTATTGAGCTGCATGAGCTGCTTATAAATTTTGGAGATTAATCCTTTGTCAGTTGCTTCATTTGCAAATATTTTTTTCCCATTCTGAGGGTTGTCTTTTGGTTTTGTTTATGGTTTCCTTTCCTGTGCAAAAGCTTTGAAGTTTCATTAGGTCCCATTTGTTTATTTTTGTTTTTATTTCCATTTCTCTAGGAGGTGGGTCAAAAAGGATCATGCTGTGATTTATGTCATAGAGTGTTCTGCCTATATTTTCCTCTAAGAGTTTGATAGTTTCTGGCCTTACATTTAGGTCTTTAATCCTTTTTGAGCTTATTTTTGTGTATGGTGTTAGGGAGTGATCTAACCTCATACTTTTACATGTACCTGTCCAGTTTTCCCAGCACCACTTATTGAAGAGGCTGTCCTTTCTCCACTGTACATTCCTGCCTCTTTAATCAAAGATAAGGTGACCATATGTGCGTGGGTTTATCTCTGGGCTTTCTATCCTGTTCCATTGATCTATCTTTCTGTTTTTGTGCCAGTACCATACTGTCTTGATTACGGTAGCTTTGCAGTATAGTCTGAAGTCAGGAAGCCTGATTCCTCCAGCTCCGTTTTTCATTCTCAAGATTACTTTGGCTATTCGGGGTCTTTTGTGTTTCCATACAAATTGTGAAATTTTTTGTTCTTGTTCTGTGAAAAATGCCAGTGGTAGTTTGATAGGGATTGCATTGAATCGGTAGATTGCTTTGGGTAGTAGAGTCATTTTCACAATATTGATTCTTCCAGTCCAAGAACATGGTATATCTCTCTATTAGTATCATGTTTAATTTCTTTAATCAGTGTCTTATAATTTTCTGCATACAGGTCTTTTGTCTCCTTAGGTAGGTTTATTCCTAGGTATTTTATTCTTTTTGTTGCAATGGTAAATGGGAGTGTTTTCCTGATTTCACTTTCAGATTTTTCATCATTAGTGTATAGGAATGCCAGAGATTTCTGTGCATTAATTTTGTATCCTGATACTTTACCAAATTCATTGATTAGCTCTAGTAGTTTTGTGGTAGCATCTTTAGGTTTCTCTATGTATAGTATCATGTCATTCGCAAACAGTGACAGCTTTACTTCTTCTTTTCCGATTTAGATTCCTTTTATTTCCTTTTCTTCTCTGATTGCTGTGGCTAAAACTTCCAAGACTATGTTGAATAAGAGTGGTGAGAGTAGGCAACCTTGTCTTGTTCCTGATCTGAGTGGAAATGCTTTCAGTTTTTCACCATTGAGGACAATGTTGACTGTGGGTTTGTCATATATGGTCTTTATTGTGTTGAGGAAGGTTCCCTCTATGCCTACTTTCTGCAGTGTTTTTATCATAAATCGGTGTTGAATTTTGTCAAAAGATTTCTCTGCATCTTTTGAGATGATCGTATGGTTTTTCTCCTGCAATTTGTTAATATGGTGTGTCACATTGATTGATTTGCATATATTGAAGAATCCTTGCATTCCTGGAATAAACCCCACTTGATCATGGTGTATTATCCTTTTAATGTGCTGTTGGATTCTGTTTGCTAGTATTTTGTTGAGGATTTTTGCATCTATGTTCATCATTGATATTGGCCTGTAATTTTCTTTCTTTGTGATATCCTGGTCTGGTTTTGGTATCAGGGTGATGGTGGCCTCATAGAACGAGTTTGGGAGTGTTCCTCCCTCTGCTATATTTTGGAAGAGTTTGAGAAGGATAGGTGTTAGCTCTTCTCTAAATGTTTGATAGAATTCGCTTGTGAAGCCATCTGGTCCTGGGCTTTTGTTTGTTGGAAGATTTTTAATCACAGTTTCAATTTCAGTGCTTGTGATTGGTCTGTTCATATTTTCTATTTCTTCCTGATTCAGTCTTGGCAGGTTGTGCCTTTCTAAGAATTTGTCCATTTCTTCCAGGTTGTCCATTTTATTGGCATAGAGTTGTCTGTAGTAATCTCTCATGATCTTTTGTATTTCTGCAGTGTCAGTTGTTACTTCTCCTTTTCATTTCTAATTCTATGGATTTGAGTCTTCTCCCTTTTTTTCTTGATGAGTCTGGCTAATGGTTTATCAATTTTGTTTATCTTCTCAAAGAACCAGCTTTTAGTTTTATTGATCTTTGCTATCATTTCCTTCATTTCTTTTTCATTTATTTCTGATCTGATTTTTATGATTTCTTTCCTTCAGCTAACTTTGGGGTTTTCTTGTTCTTCTTTCTCTAATTGCTTCAGGTGCAAGGTTAGGTTGTTTATTCGAGATGTTTCCTGTTTCTTAAGGTAGGATTGTATTGCTATAAACTTCCCTCTTAGAACTGCTTTTGCTGCATCCCATAGATTTTGGGTCATCGTGTCTCCATTGTCATTTGTTTCTAGGTATTTTTTAATTTCCTCTTTGATTTCTTCAGTGATCACTTCGTTATTAAGTAGTGTATTGTTTAGCCTCCATGTGTTTGTATTTTTTACGGATCTTTTCCTGTAATTGATATCTAGTCTCACAGCATTGTTGTCGCAAAAGATACTTGATACAATTTCAATTTTCTTAAATTTACCAAGGCTTGATTTGTGACCCAAGATATGATCTATCCTGGAGAATGTTCCATGAGCACTTGAGAAAAATGTGTATTCTGTTGTTTTTAGATGGACTGTCCTATAAATATCAATTAAGTGCATCTTGTTTAATGTATCATTTAATGCTTGTGTTTCCTTATTTATTTTCATTTTGGATGATCTGTCTATTAGTGAAAGTGGGGTGTTAAAGTCCCCTACTATGAATGTGTTACTGTTGATATCCCCGTTTATGGCTGTTAGTATTTGCCTTATGTATAGAGGTGCTCCTATGTTGGGTGCATAAATATTTACAATTGTTATATCTTCTTCTTGGATCGATCCCTTGATCATTATGTAGTGTCCTTCTTTGTCTCTTCTAATAGTCTTTATTTTAAAGTCTATTTTGTCTGATATAAGAATGGCTACTCCAGCTTTCTTTTGGTTTCCATTTGCATGAAATATCTTTTTGCATCCCCTTACTTTCAGTCTATATGATGTGTCTCTAGGTCTGAAGTGGGTCTCTTTTAGACAGCATATATATGGGTCTTGTTTTTGTATCTATTCAGCCAATATGTGTCTTACGGTGGGTGCATTTAATCCATTTACATTTAAGGTAATTATCGATATGTATGTTCCTGTTCCCATTTTCTTGTTTTGGGTTCGTTATTGTAGGTCTTTTCCTTCTCTTGTGTTTCTTGCCTAGAGAAGTTCCTTTAGCAGTTGTTGTAAAGCTGGTTTGGTGGTGCTGAACTCTCTCTGCTTTTGCTTGTCTGTAAAGGTTTTAATTTCTCCAACAAATCTGAGTGAGATTCTTGCTGGGCAGAGTAATCTTGGTTGCAGGTTTTTCTCCTTCATCATTTTAAATATGTCCTGCCAGTCCCTTTTGGCTTGCAGAGTTTCTGCTGAAAGATCAGCTGTTAACCTTATGGGGATCCCCTTGTGTGTTATTTGTTGTTTTTCCCTTGCTGCTTTTAATATGTTTTCTTTGTATTTAATTTTTGACAGTTTGATTAATATGTGTCTTGGCGTATTTCTCCTTGGATTTATCTTGTATGGAACTCTGTGCCTTCTGGATTTGATTAACTATTTCCTTTCCCATATTAGGGTAGTTTTCAAATATAATCTCTTCAAATATTTTCTCAGTCCCTTTCTTTTTCTCTTCTTCTTCTGGAACCCCTATAATTCGAATGTTGGTGCATTTAATGTTGTCCTAGAGGTCTCTGAGACTGTCCTCAGTTCTTTTCATTCTATTTCTTTATTCTGCTCTGCAGTAGTTATTTCCACTATTTTACCTTCCAGGTCACTTATCCGTTCTTCTGCCTCAGTTATTCTGCTATCGATCCCATGTAGAGTATTTTAAATTTCATTTATTGTGTTGTTCATCGTTGCTTGTTTCATCTTTAATTCTTCGAGGTCCTTGTTAAATGTTTCTTGCATTTTGTCTATTCTATTTCCAAGATTTTGGATCATCTTTACTATCACTATTCTGAATTCTTTTTCAGGTAGACTGCCTATTTCCTCTTCATTTGTTAGGTCTGGTGGGTTTTTATCTTGCTCCTTCATCTGCTGTGTGTTTTTCTGTCTTCTCATTTTGCTTATCTTACTATGTTTGGGGTCTCCTTTTTGCAGGCTGCAGGTTCGTAGTTCCCGTTGTTTTTGGTGTCTGTCCCCAGTGGCTAAGGTTGGTTCAGTGGGTTGTGTAGACTTCCTGGTGGAGGGGACTAGTGCCTGTACTCTGGTGGATGAGGCTGGATCTTATCTCTCTGGTGGGCACGTCCACGTCTGGTTGTTGTAGTTTATCTTATGACAGGGCCGAAAGTAAGCTCATCACACGAGATGAATTGTGTGGAAGCACAGCAGTAGAGGGCTGCCGCTCGCTCAGGCAAAACAGCGCCGTCTGTCCTGCTGTGGTAGCTTTTATTAAAGCATTATCTAGGTTTACACTTTAAGACTTGTCTTCTTAACATTTCAGAAATGCCAAAGCAGCAACCTATGTTTTTATTAATTATACAAGCAATAATTGGCTTTCTTGAGAACACGCCGTGCATCGTCCTTGAGCACAAAAGCAGCACAAAGTTCCCACCATTATTTTGATTATACTGAAGTAGCACAAGGACATTTCCTTGCGTTCCCACCACTCTGATTATACTGAGGACATCTCATGGATCAGTGCCCAAAGCACTCAATGCTTCTTCGCAGGCCCCTGGTTTGCCAGGGGCGTGCTCAAAGCATTCAGGACTGTTCACAGCTCTGGCTTATTCGCATGCCCCCGGTTTGCCGGGGGGGCTCAAAGCAATCAGGACTGTTTGCAGTTCTGGCTTATTTGCCAGCCCCCAGTTTGCTGGGGTGTGGGTGGGGCTCATGGGTCACGTCTCCTTTCCATGTCTTCAGTTATTCCGCTACATTTCCCCCTTTTTGTTTTGCAATTTTGTAGCATCAAGGAGAACACGGCAGTATTACTTTTGATACTAAACTACATGGAATTATTTTGCAGCTTGTGCAGCATCAAGGAAAACACAGCAGCTTGTTGCGATGTCGTATGGCGGGTGACTTTCAATCATCGTCGGACTATAATTAAACATATGATTATTATTATAATGAGCATTAGCAATCCTGCAGTAGAAGCTGTTACGGCTATAATACCCATGACAGCTGTAATCAACATTTCTACAAATCTTTTACTTCTTTTTAATGCATCAGCTAAATATTGTAAAACAGCCATAGGAAGAGATTCTTGTCATTCCCTTCTAAGATTGACAGGAAGTCAAAGACCTGTCCGAGCTCGTAAGATATACGAACGTTCAGTAGATCTGTTAAAAGATATACTAGAATTAATACAGGTATACAGAGAGCAATTTTTACCCATTATAATACCTTGAGTTTTATCCCATACAGCTGGTCCCTTTAACAATATATAAGGTAATTTCACACAACTACGAGTATATCGAGTAACATTTTCATGAAAAGTTAAACTATGATTTCCAGATTTGTTAACCATATGTCCTACCCAGGCATTAATCTTTTTCAAAGCTGTCATAAGCTTCCATAAATCCTTTTGAATAGGATATCCATTTAAATGAGGAGGAGGAGAAAACCCTCCTGCATGTTATACTATGGTATCATTAATAGTATTGCTATAAATAGTGTTATCCTCTCTATGCCAGTGTAAATTCTTCAGACCCCTTTTTCCTCTGGTGGAGCCAAAAGGGCTCTAATCAATGACGCTTCCCCAAGAAGTATTAATAAGAACCCGAGCCATTTCTCCTCGGCATCGAGTCCAATGGACCCAATCCGATAATCGATCCACAAGAGGCACCTGGCATGGAGGCAAATAGGGTGTGGAAACATTCTCATTAAGAGTGGAATTAGAACTTTTAAAACTATAAGCACTCAAAAGATATAACCCATGATATCTGCTTTTATTTTTGACAACACTTAACCATGCCTGATAATTCATTTTAAGGCAATGATCTCCCTTTCCCATACAAATAGGAGGTCCATTAACACCCACAGTGTAATTTTCTATTATCCTTTCTTTTTTTTCCGGCTTTAAAGGGCCTCTGTCATCAAAAGGACCAGGTAACCATCCAGACTCATTTACATATACAAGAATTGGGGCATCCCACCAGGTAACCCCCATATTAAGAGAAGGGTTAGGAATATAAGTCCAATAAATATGGTTAGTACAATTTATCTCATTGGCTGATATGCTTATTACCTGTGTAAACAACATTGCCAACATAGCCACAAAAAGATTGGTGCTAAGTGAGGGGTTTACCCTGTGAAATGACAAGATTTTCAGCAGTGCCTGTAAACTTTTTCATTTGCCCCCAGGTCAATGGAGGCGCCTTCTTCTTTCCACCAAGTCTTAAACTGTATATACTGTCCAGGTTCAAGAACAGTCTTGGCAAGCGCCTCCCAATCTTGAGGAATTAATATGTTTTTGGAAGCATACCTAGACAAAACACCTTGAACATAATTAGAATGTATCCCATACGCATTAATGGCTTTTTTTTTTAGCATTTTTTAAATTTTTACATCATGAGGGTTATACTCAACGTTTATATATCCATTCGGAAATGGATCATTAGCAGGCATAGCTTGTTTCACAATAGGGAAAGCAAAAAATGATTCAGAATATTGCTTTTCTTCCTTATTTATCTCTTCTTCCAACAATATTTTATTAGACTTAGGTTTTAGAGGAAAGCGAAACTGACGAGAGGCTCCAACAGGATAAGCTGTTAATTCTAAAGGAGGAGCCGAAGGAATAGTAGGACATGGCTGCTGATATAAAGGAGTGGTAGCATTGTTTTTATTTTCTTCCAATTTAACCATCAAATTTTTTAACTTTGAAAGTATATCAGAAATCTCATTCTGTTGAGAAAGTGGCATCTCATTTTGTTTGCTAGTCTGCTAGCGTTCTTTATCATCATCAGAAAAAGCCCCTTCATCACTGGAATCTGAAAAATCCTCTCCTGTCTCAGACACAAGGGGAGGAGGAGGCGGAGGAAGGTCCTCTATAGGAGACTCACTGAGCAGCCGGGCTGTAAGGAGGCCGCGGCGCGGGGGGCGAAAAGTAGCAGTGATCGGGAGCAGAATTTGGACGCTGAGGGCGCACCCCATTTTCACTTTCCGTCTCAGACTGTAATGGTTCCAGGGCAAGGGAAATTAATTTACAAAGAGACCAAACACGGACAGATATAGGGTCTCCATGCTGATGAGCTCTTCTTAAGGCTCGCATAACCTGTTTCCAAACTTTTAAATTCAACTGGTTATGACCAGTAGATTGAAACCAGTAACAATGTTTACGTACCAGCGCAAACAATTCATCAAAAGATTCTGATTTCACTTTCACTACTGAACTCCGTAATAACTGTTTCAGGAGTCTAATGTATTGAAATTCTACTGAATGGGAATTCCCCATTACAGTTACTCTACTGTTGCCGAAGGTTTTGCTTACTCTGAGTGGACCAATTTCCCCTTCGGTCCCGCGATTACGCGATTACTTACCCGCAAGTTCCTGTTCGGGCGCCAAATGTTGTAGTTTATCTTATGACAGGGCTGAAAGTAAGCTCATCACACGAGATGAATTGTGCGGAAGCACAGCAGTAGAGGGCTGCCGCTCGCTCAGGCAAAACAGCGCCGTCTGTCCTGCTGTGGTAGCTTTTATTAAAGCATTATCTAGGTTTACACTTTAAGACTTGTCTTCTTAACATTTCAGAAATGCCAAAGCAGCAACCTATGTTTTTATTAATTATACAAGCAATAATTGGCTTTCTTGAGAACATGCCGTGCTTCGTCCTTGAGCGCAAAAGCAGCACAAAGTTCCCACCATTATTTTGATTATACTGAAGTAGCACAAGGACATTTCCTTGCATTCCCATTTGATTATACTGGATCAGTGCCCAAAGCACTCAATGCTTTTTTGCAGGCCCCCGGTTTGCCGGGGGGGTGCTCAAAGCATTCAGGACTGTTCACAGCTCTGGCTTATTCGCATGCCCCTGGTTTGCCGGGGGGCTCAAAGCAATCAGCACTGTTTGCGGTTCTGGCTTATTCGCCAGCCCCCAGGTTGCTGGGGGGGGGGGGTGGGGCTCATGGGTCACGTCTCCTTTCCATGTCCTGTTATTCCACTGTATCTGGTGGTGTGTTTTGGGGTGTCTGTGGACTTATTATGATTTTAGGCAGCCTCTCTGCTAATGGGTGGGGTTGTGTTCCTGTCTTGCTAGTTGTTTGGCATAGGATGTCCAGCACTGTAGCTTGCTGGTCGTTGATCTCTGGAGATTTTCGCCGTTTGATATTATGTGGAGCTGGGAGGTCTCTTGTGGACCAGTGTCTTGAAGTTGGCTCTCCCACCTCAGACGCACAGCACTGACTCCTGGCTGCAGCACCAAGAGCCTTTCATCCACATGGCTCAGAATACAAGGGAGAAAAAGTAGAAAGAAAGAATTAGTAGAAGTAGGAAGAAAGAAAGGAGGGAGGGAGGGGGGAAGGAAGGAGGGAAGGAAGGAAAAAAAGAAAGAAGTTAAAGTAAAATAAAAGTAAGATAAAATATAATAAATTTATTAAAATTAAAAAATAATTATTAAGAAAAAAATTTAAAAAAACAAAACAAAGCAAAACAAAAAACCGGACATATAGAACCCTTGGACAAATGGTGGAAGCAAAGCTATACAGACAAAATCTCACACAGAAGCATACACATACACACTCACAAAAAGAGGAAAAGTGGAAAAAATCATAAATCTTGCTCTCAAAGTCCACCTCCTTAATTTGGGATAATTCGTTGTTTATTCATGTATTCCACAGATGCAGTACATCAAGTTGATTGTGGAGCTTTAATCCGCTGCTTCTGAGGCTGCTGGGAGAGATTTCCCTTTCTCTTCTTTGTTCTCACAGCTCCCAGGTGCTCAGGTTTGGATTTGGCCCCGCCTCTGCGTGTAGGTCGCCTGAGGGCGTCTGTTCTTCGCTCAGACAGGACGGGGTTAAAGGCACAGCTGCTTCCGGGACTCAGGCTCACTCAGGCCGGGGGGGAAGGGAGGGGCACGGGGGGGCGGGGCGAGTCTGCGTCGGCAGAGGACGGCGTGACGTTGCACCAGCGAGAGGCGCGCTGTGCGTTCTTCCGGGGAAGTTGCCCCTGTATCCCAGGACCCTGGCAGTGGCGGGCTGCACAGGCTCCCCGGAACGGGGGTGTGGATAGTGTGCTGTGCTCGCACACAGGCTTCTTGGTGGCGGCAGCAGTAGCGTTAGCGTCTCATGCCCGTCTCTGGGGTCCGTGCTTTTAGCCGCAGCTCGCGCCCGTCTCTGGAGCTCCTTTAAGCAGCGCTCTTAATTAATCCCCTCTCCTCGCGCACAGAAAGAGGGAAGAGAAAGTCTCTTGCCTCTTCGGCAGCTCCAGACTTTTCCCCGGACTCCCTCCCGGCTAGCCATGGCGCACTAACCCCCTGCAGGCTGTGTTCACGCCACCAACCCCAGTCCTCTCCCGGCGCTCCAACCGAAGCCGAGCCTCAACTCCCAGCCCCGCCTGCCCCGGCGGGTGAGCGGACAAGCCTCTCCAGCTGGTGAGTGCCGGTCGGCCCTGATCCTCTGTGCGGGAATCTCTCCGCTTTGTCCTCCGCATTTCTGTGGCTGCGCTCTCCTTCGCGGTGCCGAAGCTCTCCCCCTCCGCCACCCGCAGTCTCCGCCCGCGAAGGGGCTTCCTAGTGTGTGGAAAACTTTCTTCCTTCACAGCTCCCTCCCACTGGTGCAGGTCCCGTCCCTATCCTTTTGTCTCTGTTTATTCTTTTTTCTTTTGCCCTACCCAGGTACGTGGGGGGTTTCCCGCCTTTTGGGAGGTCTGACGTCTTCTGCCAGCGTTCAGTAGGTGTTCTGTAGGAGTTGTTCCACGTGTAGATGTATTTGTGGTGTATCTGTGGGGAGGAAGGTGATCTGCGCGTCTTACTCTTCCGCCATCTTCCCGGAAGCCATGCCTCACTTTTGTTTGGATCAGTCAGCAAACGCTTTTTCGAAAAGCCAAATTCTCCACACCTCCTACCTTTCGCGCCGCCCTAGTCTCGAAGCTCCCGCCACTCTTAACATCTTTATTGGAGTATAATTGCTTTACAGTGGTGTGTTAGTTTCTGCTTTATAACAAAGTGAATCAGTTATACACATGTTCCCATATCTCTTCCCTCTTGCGTCACCCTCCCTATCCCACCCCTCTAGGTGGTCACAAACCACTTAGCTAATCTCCCTGTGCTGTGCGGCTACTTCCCACTAGCTATCTATTTTATGTTTGGTAGTGTATATATGTCCATGCCACTCTCTCACTTTGTCACAGCTTACCCTTCCCCCTCCCTGTATCCTCAACTCCATGTTCTAGGTAGGTCTGTGTCTTTATTCCCGTCTTACCCCTAGGTTCTTCATGACCTTTTGTTTGTTTGTTTTTTTTTCTTAGATTCCATATATATGTGTTAGCATACGGTATTTGTTTTTTCTCTTTTTGACTTACTTCACTCTGTATGACAGACTCTAGGTCCATCCACCTGACTACAAATAACTCAATTTCGTTTCTTTTTATGGCTGAGTAATATTCCATTGTATATATGTGCCACATCTTCTTTATCCATTCATCTGTTGATGGACACTTAGGTTGATTCCATGTCTGGCTATTGTAGATAGAGCTGCAATGAACACTTTGGAACATGACTCTTTTTGAATTATGGTTTTCTCAGGGTATATGCCCAGTAGTGGGATTGCTGGGTTGTATGGCAGTTCTATCTGTAGTTTTTTAAGGAACCTCCATACTGTTCTCCATAGTGTCTGTATCAATTTACATTCCCACTAACAGTGCAGGAGGGTTCCCTTTTCTCCACACCCTCTCCAGCATTTATTGTTTCTAGATTTTTTGATGATGGTCATTCTGACAGGTGTGAGATGATATCTCATTTTAGTTTTGATTTGAATTTCTCTAATGACTAATGATGTTGAGCATTCTTTCATGTGTTTGTTGGCAATCTGTATATCTTCTTTGGAGAAATGTCTATTTAGGTCTTCTACCCTTTTTTTTAATTGGATTGTTTGTTTTTTTGTTATTGAGCTGCATGTAAATTTTGGAGGTTAATCCTTTGTCAGTTGCTTCATTTGCAAATATTTTCTCGCATTCTGAGGGTTGTCTTTTGGTCTTGTTTATGGTTTCCTTTGCTGTGCAAAAGTTTTGAAGTTTCATTAAGTCCCATTAGTTTATTTGTTTTTATTTCCATTTCTCTAGGAGGTGGGTCAAAAAGGATCTTGCTGCGATTTATGTCATAGAGTGTTCTGCCTATGTTTTCCTCTAAGAGTTTGATAGTGTCTGGCCTTGAGTCAGAAGCACATGGATTTTTGGTGATCAGTATTTTTTGCCATACCCATGAGGTAGTTAACATTTTATAAATACTTTAAAGGTAAGGATACAAGAGGTGAGAGAGACTAAGAAACTTGTGCAAAGCTGCACAGCTGGTAAATGGCAGAGCCAGAGTTGAAATCTAAGCCCTTAGATCCACAGATCATAGTATCTTACTGCCTTATTCCTCTTTTCCCTAAATACCCTTCATTGTCCCTTGTTCCCCAACCAATCCCTCTGTTCCTATTATCAGTTTGGTTTTTAACATGAAAGATATTGAATATAACAAAGATTCTCACCTGAGAGGAGATGACCTCCCCACAAGATTTCTATTTCTCTGTGTGTCTTTCTGGTTATATACCTAGTTGAGTTTGGTAATTTAGGAAGCATCTGTATATACTTTTGTGATCATTTATTCAGCAAAAACATGAGTACCTACTCTGTACTAAATACCTGGAGTCTAGTGGGAAATTGAAGAACATAGTATAAAAATTTTC
Source organism: Delphinus delphis (assembly GCF_949987515.2). NCBI lineage: Eukaryota > Metazoa > Chordata > Mammalia > Artiodactyla > Delphinidae > Delphinus > Delphinus delphis. The sequence continues at coordinate 58,164,289 of NC_082693.1, read as the reverse complement.
TTTATAGATTATCTTATAAATTTTCTTGGAAAGAATTCCAAAATATTCAAAGGTGCTTCATTACAAAATTCCATTGCAGGAGATATCTTTAACATTGTTACTCACATGGACAAGGGTCCTTTCCTCATATTTCATTTCACTTTTTTCTTTCTTTTTCTAGATCCTTGTAACATATTTGAGAGTCTTGAGATTTTCTTTATACTACCAAATAAGTGTGACTAGGTAATCCAAACAAGGTGTGTCTTATGTTTTTGTTGTTGTCATTGTTAGTTTATGTATAAAACAAACAAGAAACCCACTTGTTTTAACCTGGAATTCTTCTACATACATATAGTCAGAATATATTTTAAATGGTTTTGGACATAATGTTTAGAAGGAAGGAGTTTGGTTTAGCACATATTTCAGGTGATGTTTTTGTTTTTTTTATTGAACAACCATAAGATAGATGTAAAGTTTCAAATTATAGGTAGAAATAAGCATCTAATTTTAAATATTAATGTCCTAATGTAAAAGAATATGAATTGTCAAAGTACTTATTTTATATTACTTTGTCTTATTTTCAATGTTTAATAATATACAAAATTAACTTCAAAAATGATAGGCCTGATAGGAAGCAGAGGAGCAATAGTTAGGTGCTAGGGCTTAAGTCCTCTACCCATATTTCTTTTTAAAACTTGTCCAGCAAAACTCAGAGAGTATATCAAAGAAATGGTGAGTGGATCCTGCTGAAAAGTTCCTCAGGCATATCATTCAAAATTAGACATGCCTTCTCTCTCATACTTTTATTCTTGTCCAGAACTTGAAGTAGGCAGTTTTCAGACCTGCTGCTTCTTCCAAATTGTAATAAATAAATGACATCCTTATTCAGGAGAATCTGTTCTAACTTAGAATACCTTTGCATGTACCTTTACCATGAAAACCTTAGGGGAAAGTAATTAAATTTAATAGCCTCTATGTGTTCTAAACAAAGATGTACAATAGATACAATGATGATGATCAATTCAAGTGTTTACAGAAATCAGTACTTTGGAAATTCAAATGTAATCTCATATTTGTGGTGCTCTATTCTGGAACTATGGAAATATTTTACTTGTCATTAGAATGGTATTTTTCCCTGTTTTGGAATTTTAATAAGTAATTATTGATATTTATTCTCGGTTATCTTTCTCTCAGCCCATGGAGTATGGTACTGCTGTGTTGAATACATATTTTCCAAAGTCATCTTTCTAAACTCAAAACTGATTTGATTCTTTGCTTCAATAAGGAACAAAAGGGTACTGAACCGGCTACCCAAGACACATGAAACAATGAGAATGTGGACCTAGCAGAGAGTAGATGCTCGTAAATAAGGCACCAATTTTGCAGATACACAAATACGAAGTGTTTTTAAGTTTTCAATGTTTACCATCAGTATAGGATTTGAACATAGAAAAGAATAGACTATGGCATTTAAACATAAGTGAACAAATCTGAACCACACGAAACAGATAAATGCAAACTGAAGCTACAATAATATTCTACTTTTTCACTTGTCATTTGGCAAAGATCAAAAATTGTAAAATGTATTTTGACACATTTTTTAAATAGGCTCTCTCACACATTGCTTGTGAAAACAGAAATTGGTTAAGCCTCTTTGGATGGTAATTCTAGCCATTTGTTAAATTATTAATCCATATAGCTTCTGACCAGAAATTAAACTTTTAGCAGTCATTTTGTAGACGTGTTCAAAGATGTATGAACAATTATATTCATTTCAGTACTGCTTGTAATGGCAAAAAAAAATAAAAAAGGAAACAACCTCAAGTATCTATCACTAGGGACTCATTAAGTCAATTATGGAATACTACACAGCTGTTAAAAGTTGTATGTACTAATACGGAATGAACAATAAGATATAATGTTGAGTGATTAAAGAAACGAACAGAACAGTGAAAGCCTACCATGAGCCAAATATTCAAACACAAATATTTGAAGATATTCAAGATATTTCAGAAACTGGAAAAAAAAAGAAATACTTGCTCTGGGGAAAGTAGTTGGTTTGGGGGAAAAGGTAGGAAGGAATCTTCAGTATAGCTGAACATTTATAATTTGTACACATTGCCTATTCAAAGATGATCAAAAAACAGTAATTTGGGAAACTATTCAACTGTAATATAAGAATTATGGACATGATTATTCAATTATTACTTTCTATAAGAAACAAATATTGATATCATGAGACTGAAATTTATATTTAATACAAATAGATTTTTATTATTTCAAGAAATCTGTGATATTAATGAGGCTAAATAATTGTAAAATGTGGTTCTTGCTATCTTTTATCCCTATTCCTGTCTTTTATAAGGATGCTAATATTTGATTTTAGATATGATGCTTCTGAAATCAATCTTGTGTTGTTAATTATTCAAATATCCAGCCTTCCTTGCTGAAATCATTCTAATTATTCCCAGTGCTCAACAGTATTAGTAAAAGTTACATTTGAATTCAAAATAATTTAAATTGAGTCCTTAATATTCCCACAAGCATTTAGCTATTTTTATATTTCACCTCTTGAGATTAAAAAAATAAAAGTAAAAAGATTGAATGTAGCCAATATCATTGTTTTAATTGAAATGATTCTGTGTTTTTATCTCTAATACAATACCATAGAAGGTAGATTAAAATGAGCTTCCTCTCTCTTTTCTGATTTGTAAATCCCACCTCTCATATTAACTCCTCATTTACACTTTTAAAAATTTTATGATGCTCATATTCTTTTATTATCTGTTAGGTTAATCAGCGGACAAGATTTTATGTACATTTTCTAGTGCATTGCCCTTGAGAAATGAAGATTATTATTCATCCTGAATAAATAAATACCATGTAAGCTTGTAATGGTAGATTTTAAACAACATAAGCTGCCACCTAACATAATCTCTTGTCTGCTAGATTATGCTATCTACTTTCCAAAATAGATTTTACACATATCTGTGCAAAATAATATTATGTATTACTGAAAATAACATGTGGCTTTTGGCAAACTAAAAAACCCATTATAGTGTCTATTAAATTATTTAACAAATAATTTTAAGACTATGATTCTTCGATTTAACATTGATTTCGATGGGAGGCAAGGACACAAGCCAGCCTGAAAAATAAGAATTAGAAACAGGGAAAATACATACAATCCTTTCATTAGTGAGTCTTGAAATTTTGATTTAGGTTAGATAGATTAAATTACTTTGGCCTGAGCTGCCTTTCCCCCACCGCAGCAATATTATTCTCCAGAGTCTGTTTTCTACAGCTGTATATATGATTTACAGTGATGGCATTCAAAGACTCTATGTACCATTTCTCCCTTCGATACCATATACAGTGGAGAAGCAAGGCACAATAAGGGAAAAAAAATATGTCCAGCTTAAATATGAATCTTCATTGAAATTTCTATTTGTGACGGTTCTAAAATTCTTTACCATAAATTTTCTGGGATAAGCAAGCTTTAAAAAAATTTTGTTAGAGTTTCTCTTAGCCAGAAAATAAATTATTTTCTGTGACCTTTGAAAAGTAATACGAATGCTTTATTTCTCATATTACTGTTATGAAGCAGCAGTCTTGAAATGCAAAACCCAGTCATTAGTCACACCCTAGATTAAGGTGACTGTATTTTCACTGTACCCCCAAAAGAGCTCTTTGATAACTGGGACATTGTCCCCATAATACAATGCCTCCTTTAATTTCATTAACTAGTTTGTCAGTTCTGAGCCTGAGCCACAGGGAGTTTTAAGGAAGGACTGAGGAGTACAACAAACTCAGATACTGGCAGTAATTTTGTGAAACCAGTAGTTATACTCAAAACACATAGATTCTCTACCCTGTGTTCTATTAGAACACGGCAAGATTAGCATCTAAAGTAAGCCTCTCCTTTTAGACATATAGAAACATTTTCTTACATCAAACACTTCAAAAGGTTGACACGTCAAAACTAAAGTTTGAATAAGTCAATGTTTTCTTTTGTCCATTCAGAATTGGGGAAAACTCAACCACTTATATCACTTTTTTACCTAGAATCTTACTATGAGGAGCTCGCTAATGACCCAAGAAGCCAGCACGCTTTGACCACGCAGATGGACATGCTTGTGACTGAGAAAAGTTGCTGACATGATGAAAGTCTGATCCCTTTTGAAACAGGTGAGCCCTGCAGTAAAACTGAAAAATATTTTCAAATTTCTCAAAAACAACATTACTGGCCACATTGCCGTAATGCTTATTTCCTAAATCCAGCAAGTGTAATTGTTGATCTATTTATCTTCTTGAGTGGGCTCTTTTTGCAGAAAAGAATGTGATTCATTGTCTTTCTAGCTGAAGGTGATCAGTGGTAATTCAAGAACTTCTATATAGGAAATGGTTATGGAAAAGAAGCTAGTGGGTACAGGTTGAAGTTGTCTCACATAACACACAAATGGTATTTATTTATTTATTTATTATTTTTACTTTTTTTACGGTATGTGGGCCTCTCACTGTTGTGGCCTTTCCTGTTACGGAGCACAGGCTCCGGACGCGCAGGCTCAGCGGCCATGGCTTACGGGCCCAGCCGCTCTGCGGCATGTGGCATCTTCCCGGATCGGGGCACGAACCTGTGTCCCCTGCATCGGCAGGCGGACTCTCAATCACTGCACCACCAGGGAAGCCCACAAATGATATTTATTTTTATTGTATTCTCATTCATGGGCAAAGGTAATAGAAAATGTGGGGAGGTTCCTAAACCTCTGACCACTCTTCTCCCAAGTTGCTGCTGGCTCTAACCACAAATTAAAATGCTAAAATGCTTTGGAAAAAATCACAACCCAACCAGAATACAAGAACTATAGAAGCTGCAATTCCTGGCTGCTGATCTAGACCACCAACACAGGAAGCGCTGACAGCAAATCTCTTTTCTTCCAAGAAATATTTGCAACCAGGAAAGTTTTTGCAAGCCCATTGTCAGATTTTATACAAAGTTTAATGACAAATCTTCCAGTGTGGATTAAATTTTAGATGTATCACTAATTTAATGAAGGGCCTCCAAAATATCACATTTCATCAAGTTATTCTGGCTGGTGTAACAATTTTGTGGTGAGGGGAGCGTGGAGAGAGAGAGAGATGATAGATAAAATAGTTAATATTATGCTTAAAATACCAATTCCATATTTTAGGTAAAATGCCTTAGTAGCTCAATATCACTAATTCAAGTTATAAATGTGAAAAAGAAAGCAATTTCCTGACAAATCCTTCAGATTGTCTTGAGGACCAACAAGAAATTTTTGCTTCTCATCACTCATTTGAGATAGGTTTAAGCTTATTTTTAATATTAGGTCTAGTTCCTTAGGAAATGGACCTTGAGATGTATATTTGCATGGAAGTAGTTTCTTGGAAAGAAACATAATTTCTTCATAACAGTGTCTGCGAGGGAGAGAATAAAACAGGATTGGTCAGAGGAGAAATTGTGATGCAGCTGCAACAGAGCCTCAGCCAATTCCTCAGAGAACTCCAAGGGAATAGCCCTTCAGAGTCCCAAGTTGAAGCAAAAAGGTACCAAAGTCCAGCCTCTCACAAGGACAAGTCCATGAATGTGATGCCCCCAGGGAAGGGAAAGGACAAGGCATTTTACTTTGGTCTAAGGCCGTGACTGGAAAGGAACTCAGCTCAAAGTCCTCACCAGGCAACCCTCCCAGCAGCCAAACAACTGTCTTAGTCTAAAGGGGCATCTACAGTTTTCTTCCATACAAATCTTAAATCATTCAACTTTTGATAATGAGAACCCATTGAACCCTAGTTTCTAATATCGGCAATGCAGTAATGTTATTTAGGGCTAATATATTGAGAATATTATTGACTCTACGAAGATAGCACATTTTAAATATTTGCTAAGGTTTGTGTGTGCTTACTATTGACAGAATGGACTGTTTTACCATCATTAATTTCTTATTAGAGATCTTTAAAGCGTAGATTTTTGACACAACACACAGTTGCAAATAGACAGAATTTATGTCTGTGTGACTGTCACAGATGAAAAGAAAGGACTTTGCTTTTGTAGTTCTACTTTTCAGTCAATATTGTTTAAGGCTTGGTTGAAAGGGGTTCCATGAACAGGTTGCAAGCTTTTGTACTGACATAAATTCTGTCTATTTGCAACTCTGTGCTTGCCAAGTCTACACCATCTCTCAGCAGGATTCTTAGCATAGCCCACCAGCAGGCTCCTGAGCGTCGCCTCTTCAACTCTTGGAATCAGTTATCTACATAGGAGCCAGTAAAAACTGGTTAAAATGCAAATGAGACTATCTCATTCCCCTGCTTACACCTCTTCCATGACTCCCCATTGCACTCTGAATATATTCCAAGACCTTGCCATGGTCTAAAAGGTGTTTCATGATCTGGCTTCTACCTGCTTCTTTCAAATCCCCTCATAACATCAAGCACTGAGCTATTTATTATAGCTAAGATGAATAACATTGGCCTCAGTTCTGTTTGTATAAGATAACAAGGTCTTCTGACTCAAGGTACTTGCATTCTGTGTTGTCTGTACCTGGAATATGCTTCTCTCTGAGTCTTGGCAGTTGATGTGCTCTCATTCTTTAACTAGGCTGTCCAAAGATACCTACATATTTCCCTCCCTTCCTTCCTGGGCTTCTACTGACCTCCATGTATTTGCCTGCATCTTCCCCAACCTAACCAACAACTTTCCATAACCTTATCATCACAACTATTCATAGCTATCTTGTTTGTAATTTGATAACATGTTTATTTTCTATCGCTCCCATAAGAATGCTTTATTACTTCCAGTTTTAATAATGTATCTGATCTCTTCCCAATATTTAATTGATATAGCATATAGAGAAAAAGTATGTGAAATGAAACTTGATAGTTAGCCAAGGACTAGACTAGGTCGTGTATTAGGTTGTGTTAAGATTCTGGAGCAATGGAAACCATTGTCAGGATCTTAGGAGTCTAGAGGTTGAAAGAAGACATGAATATTTCTCTCCGTTTGATGCAATTACTCTGTTCACAAGACATGCATGTTATTGTATTCGTATATTTATTTAAATGGTGATTATTAAATTGTCTTCTTCCTGCTGATCAATACTAACATCACCTAGGTTTCTGAAACATTTATGTTGGGCCATTTTTCACAAAAACTTTTCCATGTGTAAAATATTAATATAAAAATTTATCTTGATTCCAAGAAAACTCATATTACCATACTATTTAAAATGGCACCTCTCCAGACCCTCCCCAAACTTGTGTCCCTTTAATTTTCTTCTAGGTACTTGCCTTGGACATATCTATGTATTTATTTACTTCTTAGTTACATGACTATATCAGGACAAGACTGTCTTTTATTCTCCTATATCTCTGTTCCTAGAATAAGACTTGACAAATAGGAAGTTCTCCTCAAATGTATGTCAAACTAATGAATGGATGAATCCATTAGTCTAGGAAATTCACATATATGGAAGCTGCTACTTTCCAATGAGGCTGAATAAATGAGATCTCTTAGTCACTACAGTCCTTTCATCCTGAAAAGGTCATAGAATTAATCTTTTCTTTAATTCTCTGTTTTTATGTATGGAAAATGACTACCTAATCCAAGGGGTTCATCATTTACTAGCAAATAATAAACACTTTTACAATCTGTTCTATGGCCGTGTAAACAATGAATATCTAATTGCTAATTGCTAACAGTTGTATTGATATTTATTATTTGCTACGTTTCTTCTTGATAGTTTAGTTATCATATTTAAGTGAGTTTTACTTTTTAATGGAAGCTTATATACTGTTTTAAAGAAAGAAAGAAAGAAATTATATGTATATAAGAAAGAGAGAGAGAGAGAAAAATTTTTGTCTTTTTCATTCATTACTCTATTCCCAGTGCCTAGAATAATACCTAGTAGACATGGCAGTCACTCAATAAGTATTTGCTGAATTAATAAATTAACATAATATACACTTAGCCAATTTTAATGAAGACTTTTCTCTGGGGGGGATATCCACTTTCGTACCTATTCTTAGCTAGATTTTATTTTTACCATCGATTTTTACTCATATTCTTTTACCAAGGACATCAGAGAAGAAAGAACACTAGATTATGTCAGTATCATCATATTTCTGGTTCAAGCCCTTCTTTATGTGACTGTGTGTAAATCCTTTAAGTTATCTGAGATTCCAATTCCTGAATTATCAAAATAATAAAAGCAGTTTTTGACTTTCTAAAGTTCCATTTCAAACCTAAAATTATATGTTTTCTTCAACTCTCACCACTGAAGTCCATTTCAATATACATCTGTTTTTAGAGACAAGTTGTAGACCAGTAGACACTTTTATCTCTTTTCAAGTATTTTCAATGAGAAAGCCTCCCAATTATTGAAAGCCCTTTTCTTTCTTCTCTTTTTTTTTTTTTTTTTTTTTTTTTTGCGGTACGCGGGCCTCTCACTGTTGTGGCCTCTCCTCGCCCGTTGCGGAGCACAGGCTCCGGAGGCGCAGGCTCAGTGGCCATGGCTCACGGGCTCAGCCGCTCCACTCATATCTTCCCAGACCAGGGCACGAACCCGTGTCCCCTGCATCGGCAGGCGGACTTTCAACCACTGCGCCACCAGGGAAACCCAAAGCCGTTTTCTTTAATTCCCCTTTCTTATTCACCTGTAGTCAGGACTATATGGCATCTCCCTAATTACATAATTAAGGGATTATAACTATACTAAAGTTACTAATTTTAAGAATTAATAACCATCTGGGAGGAATAGATGACTCGACTTACAACTGAAGAACCTTATGCATTTGGATGCTGCTGAATAAAGCAAGAATCAGGTAAAACCACTGAAGCCAGATTCTGTTCTGTATTGAAGAGCTCACCCCCAAAACTGCTTTGAAGGCCAGTTATACCTGGATATTTGTTGGGTAGTATAGCTTCTATCTAATTTTAGAAGGGAATTCTGAATCAGTTAATGCTATTAGCCAGTTGGATTGGTTACATTACTTAGCAACATTTTATTTGATATAGAGTTACGCACACCTTTGCAAGTGAGGTGGAATGTGTTATACATTCTAGTATTTAAGCTATTAAAGACTCTATTAAAGAAAAGTTGTCAATAGAAAATTATTATATTTCTTATTAACATATATCTAAGAAAATGTAATAAAAGAACTAGTACATAAGAATAGTTTTCTTCATCTCAAATAAAAAATAATTAAGATTTTAATCTTTTTTTATCTCTACGACATTATCTATGAGGTTGGGATAAGAGGCATCTTAACTCCATTCTCTACTCTAGAGGGCATAGTAAGATCAAATAGTCATGTGATTTCTCCTATGAGGCTTTTCTGGGATGCGTCAAAATCTTCAGGAGAAAAAACCTTTCTCTCTAACTCTTGTTATGTTATTGTGTTTTGTCATTCTAAGACCGTCTCTGCCTCCTTTGTCTTGATCTCCAAATGTGATTATTAGAATCATTTAAGTGGACTATTCCTAGTTGTTTACCTACAGAATTGTGTTTCACACTTTCTAGCACCTATGACAATAAGGAAATAAAATCATCTCCAGCTCCATGGAACCTATTAGTCTTAAGACAGTCATGGTAGTGATTTTCTCTACCAATACATTAGTTTATGAGGAGGCATGAGATGAATGTCTGGCCCCTTCATTCATTCATTCACTCATCTATTCAATAATCATTTTTGAGTGCCTCCTATGTGCCAGGCACTTTTCAAGGTCTTGAGGATACAGAGAAAATACAAGTCACAGCTCTTCATAGAGCTTATATTTTAGAGGAAAGAGAAAAATAAAACAAACATAAATCAATCAATCAATAATATCTCAGGGAATGAAAAGTGCTATGAAGAAAAATAAAAGTCAGGTAATGTAATATAGAGAAATGTGGGAAGGATGTTGTTTTCAATAAATGTGATCAACAAATCTCCACTATGTTATGTGACATAGAAGTTGTGATTGAAAAAACTAGAATACGGGCTTCCCTGGTGGTGCAGTGGTTGAGAATCCGCCTGCTGATGAAGGGGACACGGGTTCGTGCCCCGGTCTGGGAAGATCCCACATGCCACGGAGCGACTAGGCCCGTGAGCCATGGCCGCTGAGCCTGTGTGTCCGGAGCCTGTGCTCCGCAACGGGAGAGGCCACAACAGTGAGAGGCCCGCGTACCGCAAAAAAACAAAACAAAACTAGAATACAGTTGGATATCATTTTAATGACTAGAATTGCTTTGTGATCCTAAGAGATAAGAGTATATAAAAAGAATGTAGAATCTGTTATGAACAATGATCTTTACATTTAGATAACAAAGGTATTTGCATATCTCAAGAGACAACCAAAAAGAAAACTAGCTCAAATGATACAACCATTTGAATAGGAGTTATAGACTCTAATATATCTTAAAAATTAACGATGATATTACTCGAAAATAAGGGAAGCCTCTGTATGATCACAGTTTCTTCTATACCATGAAATCCTTGCTATGGATTATGAACAGATTTCATTAAATTTCGGTCACTTCAGGCTAAGCTAAGAGTGACCTCAAAAATTACTTGGAAAGGTATTTCTGAAAAATGTGTGATGTATATTTCCTTATTATGTAATCGATTTTGAACACTTAGTAGATCTACAGTTAAGTTCAAGAATATTTGTAACAATAAAATAAACCCATTCTCTTAATATTTTATATTAAGAAATATGTACATATTTGATAATATAAATATTTGTTTGTATAAGTAATATTAAAGAGAATTTGACCTGTTAGAGTGACTAGTCAATCCTCTGACTTGTTTAATATTTAAGTTATAAGAATTATTTTACTTTGGAAGTATTTGTTATTTAAGGTAAATAGACATGGTACTTGAACAAATTAAATATATAAACTTCGTAAATACAGTTTAAATATCTAAAGAAACTTAACGAAGATAGTAAAAAATATATATTAATCAAAGTTTTTTTTAAGATAATGATTAAAATTACTAGTCTTAAAAACAGAATAATCAAATAGGTAAGTTGGAAATATTAAAAATGTGATTTCAGGAAAGGAATAACTTTAATAAATTGAAATATTTTTAAAAATCTCTGAACAATCTTTGGTATGGAAAAGTACCTACGTGGGCAAGATAAAACATATTTTTCATTAGAGTAACTTTTAAGCAGAGACCTGAATATACTAGGGGGTATTAGCCACAGAGAAAGGTTATCTCTAGCAGAAGGAATATTAACTGCAAAGGCCCTGAGGCAGGAACATGCCTGCTTGATGTTTGTGGTGAAGTGTGATTCCTAGAATTGCTGTCTTGCTCCCAGACCAGAGGGTGAAGCCCTAGAACTAGGTCAGAGCCTAGGATTGATATGAGGTGGAAGCAGAGCCTGGCATATTCTCCCCATCTTCTTACTTCTTGTTGTATAAAATAACAAATGCCTTCATTTTTAAAGCCAGTGTGAATTTGTAGTTATGTATTGTTTGCAGGTAAAAATATCTGAACAATTCAAGTTATTATTTATATTTTTTCAATCTTCAAATTGCCAAACAATGAGTGGGCAAATCTTTATTAGGTGGATATGCTGTAGGACTTTATTTTCAAGGACATTTTCATTTACAGGTTAAGGTGTTATATCTGGAGTTAATTATTGCATGATGACATATATATATATTTGCTACTTCCATTTTACATGCATTGTCTCTCTGAGTTTCATTCAGTCACAGCATGAAGTTGTCATACTCAGTTTATAGGGAAGGAAACTGAGACTCAGAGAGGTAAAATCATTTGAACGGGAGGCAGGTTTTCAAAGGCCAATGCCATTGCTATTTTCATTATAACCAACTGTTAAAAATTGGTCTTTGACATAAAACCATAGGCCAACTAAAATTCTAAAGTCGTAAATTCAGGGTTGTGGAATCTCTAATAAGGGAATTTTTGGCAAAATAATGGAAGGAAGGATTTCATGGAGCAGCCTTCTATATAGAGCTCTTCAAATAAAAGTACGTTAGTAGCTTTGTCTATTTAAAAGGCTAACTTTGTGTTGAAAGAGCCAGGAGTTTGTGGAGAGTTGCAGAGACAATGTCTGTCATTTAGTAGCTGAGTATTGAGATTCAGTTTTCTTCTTACCAAGCTATTGTGGGGAGTGATATACATATAAAACGCTTAGCATAGTGCCTACCACATAATAGCACCTCTGAGGTGCTCTTTAAAACTTCACCAGGAATCATAAAGTGAATGGTATTTTTTTTAGAATATTCATCAACCAATTACCCATACTTTGAAATTGCATAGGAAAATTAAAATCTTAACACAATTTTTTTACTAATATACTTAAAACATTATTCTGTCCTTAATTCTGCTGCTATCCTGTTTTTCCCACTTATACCCCCATCACTTAGTCTCTGGTGGAGTCTGACTAACACCTGTTATATATTATATATATAATAACACCTGTTAATGTAACACAATGAAAATAAAATGAAGGATTTCATGAAATCTTTGAACATGATATCAGAGATGAGGTTTGGCAGTTGGGTAAGTTAAAAGCAAAACAAAAACAGGATGTTAACACAAAGTATTTCAAAGGGGAAGTATTAAGATATTAAGAAATTAAAACAAGACGTTGAGAAAATTACTTAAACTCACAAATGCATTTATAAAAATGAATCTACTTATAGTCAAACTGAGAAAGTCCAAATAAAGCAAAGAACATCATTATATCAGAGTATCATGATATATTTTTTACAGAAAGTATCACTGGATTGATTTTTATTTATTCTTTAAAAAAAGAACACATACTGGCAATTATGAGACATTTTGTTAAATAAAAGATGAAATAAATTTATTATCAATTTTAAGGTCTAAGAATGTAATTTTTCACAATTTCCTATGAAAATTTGCTTCCTCTTTTAAATGATTTTCTTTGTGTTAATTGCCTTCATTAAATTATCTTCTCATGATCGAACTTCCTGTAAAACAGTACCCTTAAAGGCTTATTCCCAGAGTATAAGAGACTGAAAATGTTCAAGAAAAAAATGCATTAATTAGGCAGCAAATTAGTCAGTAAGGGAAGTATTCATAGCCTAAGGAAGGTCACAGAAGTAGCGTCACTAATGCTGGTCCTCTCTGTTGCTAAAGATTGAGTAAATAACATTTAATGGTCTAGATGGATTCCCCATTCAAGTCAGCACCTTGGGCAGTGGCTTCATTCAGTCATTTAATTAATATTTATTTATTGAGCATTCACCGAGTCAGGTAGGGGGATATTGGAGATAGAGTATTGTGGGAAAACTAAAATTCCTTATAAAGTGTATAGCCTAATAGGAGAGACAGACAATGAAATGATAATTAGTTAATTATATACTATGTTTGCTACTAATAAGTATCTTGAGGAAAAAAAGTAAAGTAGGTTTGGGGTATACTAAATGCTGTATATGGCTGATTGGAAATTTTAGATTTGAGCTAGGAAAAAACTTCAGTGAGACAATGATTTTGCAGTCAAAAACTTGAAAGAACGGGAAATAGCCGTGAAGACTTCTAGGAGAAGAGCACTCAGGCAAAGGGAAGGGCAAGTACAGTCTTGATAGTGGGAGCACACCTGAGGTTTTCAAAGAACTCACGGAAGTGGACATCAGGAGAGGCATGGGAAATATTGAAGAGGTAACAAACAGCCAACCTTCTTAAGTCTTGCTTCCTTCTCCGCAAAAGTGGTATAAAAAGGATGGTCTGTGCCTAGGAGGGTTGTAAATATTCCATGAGGTAATTCTTACAAAGCATTGAGCATAATGCCTGGCACATAGTAAGTGCTTAATAAATGTTTGTTTGTGTTGTTGTTTGTTATTTCATGGAAATGGAGCCAAAGGGCTGTTTATCTATGTCTGATACCACTGAACATTTGAATTATTTAACTGATTCCCTTTACTTTGATTCCATGACCTCTTGGAAACCAATGGATTATAATTTCATTTCCTGTGTGGTTCTGCCTCAAGGGAGAATATGCCAGTTTTACTAATACAGGTGTTCCAAATTAGATGTCAGTACGAGTTACCTTTCTAAATGACAAATTTTCGACTTTGCCACCAAGAGGCTAATTAATGTGAGTTTACCCATGAGAAAATGATCTACTCTCAAACATTTTACTTGTAAAATCAGGTTTCTAAGTAGATCACCAGACTTTCCAGGACAGAAAATTCCCTAAGGTGACTCAGCTCAGTGATGCAGCCTGGGGGACAGCCAGCAAGACTCTCCTGGCAGCCTTCATCTCATCTGCTTTTCTGTTTAAATGTTGCAAATACCTAATCGCTACATACCCTTACTCCATACTGTCACATCTATCATCTCTCGTCACCCTCTGCATGTTTTTGTGAGTGTGCAAAAGAGCTGCTACTACCCCTATTTTATAAATGCAGAACTGAGATATAGAGAGATGAAGAGAGAGACCTGGGTCCTGAGTCCAGGTAGTCAGTGCTTCTTCTACTACAAGAAAGAAGAAATCCTGGGGTTTAGTCTCAGATTCCCCTCTAACAGATATGTGATCTTGAAATATCCTTCCTTTTTGGTACTCAGTTTCTCGAGGGAGTTATAGGAGTAAATGACCTATAATATCCTTTCTAATATAAATATCTTAGAATACTAAGGTAACAGTGAAATGAGCAAATTAATAGAACATGTAAGGAAAAATTCAACCAGACCAGAAATTAACAAAAGAATATAAATATGTTAAATATGAACAGAAACACCTTGGCCATATATAACTTAGGTACTGTAGGAAGTTGAGGAGGTGGGAGAAACAGAGGAAGACAGGTCCTAAACATTTATATTTGGCAAAGAGAGACCAGGTACACTGACAGACGCTTATTTTTATATTTTCCCTTTGGAGTTATTTCATGGAAAACTAATAAATTAATAAAAATTTATGAAATAATAAATAAAACATTTATTTACTAATAACATTAGTAGATGTTATTATACCTGCAGTTCATCGTTGCTCCATTTGTTATTCAAATAAGTGAAAGCTATTTTCCATCAAATTTCCACTGAAATGGATTACTAATAAATTTAAGAAAAATATGAACAAAAATATGTACACCAAAGTAAAATAAATGAAATAAGTTTAAATAGTCTAATAATTTATTTTTCAAAAAATAAATAAGGGAATAGGAAAACAATTTTAATTTAATAAACTTAATGAACATTTATTAAATAATTTAAAATTTATTAAAATTTATTAAAAATTAAAACAAATGCTTTATTAAAACAAAGCATGACTGAACCAGCCAAAGCCTGACTGAACACTGCAAAAGTACTTACCTGAAAACTTTTTAAGTTCTTTTTTTTTCAAATTGTGTGTTCTGAAGTACATAATCACACATATTTTTTAATTAGTCACTACAACAGTGCTGCCCTGTTAAGATACCACCATGAACTGCACAATGGTCTTTTTGTGTTGGAGGCTTCCGTCTCTTATCTCTTGGTTCACTGATCTGTGTTTTTGTTGGACATGTTGGAGAGATCTTGAGGACTTTGGCAGTCCAAGTCCTCTAGCGATTTTCTACCCTGTCATCCTAAAAGGAAACTGTGCTGCCTCATACAAAATCACCCTTACTAGTGCAGTGAAGTGGCAGGGAAAAGGAGGGCAATCACCTCACCTCAACATACTTTTTAGAATACGTTCTGATAAATTGCCTGTCTGGTCTTCTTAATTTTTCTAAAGAGCCCACACTGACCATTTGAATACAATAGAGATTTCAAGAAACTACAATTTTCCAGCTCCACACTACACTGATACTTCAGTTAAATGCATGCCTTCGGGGCCAGGTAATTGAAATGATAAATTAATTGCATCTATTTTAAGCCAACATAGGAAAACTCTAGTGTTCTATGCATCAAAATGTCTTTTCTCACAGCAGGTATATTACTGCACTTAAAATCAGGTTAGGACCCTCTTACTGTGGTTGGAAGAGGGAGGAAAGAGGATCGTTTATTCCTTGGAGAACATATACTTCTATATCTGTACATAAAACAACCTTGTCTTTTGGTAGCAGGCTTTTAATTACATCCCAGGGAGAGAGTGACTTACATTGATTATTTACTGGAAGAATGCTGAGAGCATAAAAGCATGTGATTCACTCCACTACAAAGAATGACAGCATTAAGGCCTGTCTGTGCCAGCATTTGAAGATTTCCTCCCTCCCCTTCCTAGGATGCAAGATGCATTAAAGATTTATTTAAAGATTCTTGACTTTGGATAATCAAGATAGATTTAAAACATTCATTTAATAAATGAGCCTATGGATGCCACAGAGACTAAATTAGTCACATCACTGGATTCCACTGCTCCATCTACTTCTGTGGTTTACTGAGGATCTAAGCTTAAACTTTGTTACGACTTGAATGTTTACATATTGTTTTAATATTTTCACTACAACTGACTATCCATAGATGTTATTATACCTGCAATTCTTCATTGCTCCATTTGTTATTCAAATAAGTGAAAGCTATTTTCCATCAAATTTCCACTGAAATGGGTTACTAATAAATTTAAGAAAAATATGAACAAAAATAGGTGCACCAAAGTAAAGTAAAAGAAATAAGTTAAAATAATCTAATAATTTACTTTTCATAAAAATATATAAGGGAATAGGAAAACAATAAAACAATATATAAGGGAATAGGAAAATAATTTAAAATTTGGATTAAATTAGAGACAGGATATGTGGTGCTGATAATAATTCAGGCACTTCTATTTAAATCTATTTTCAATACTTATAGAACCACAAAAGGGATAGATTCCAGTGTCCAGTGTAGTATCTATCACAGAAGGAACTCGACTGAAATGAACATTTGGCATCAGCTTCTTTTTTCTTCTAGATTGAGGACATTAAGTGATGTGTCCATTGGAAATGCCACTAGAGAAAAGGGAATAGAATTATAGAATCACAGAATTCACAGTATCACTAAATTTAGAGTTGATGAAGTTTACTTGGAATACCTTCATAAAAGGGTGAGATGTGTAATTACTTGGTTAAGCAAAGAAAGATACAACTGAAGATCATATTTCTTTTGGATTTCAATATTTACCTCAATGAGGGCAACGATCATGTTTTATATCAACACTTCCTAAATTTTTTGGAGTTGAGCTCCATCATTGTTTGCTTGTTAAATCATCCCCTTCTCCAAGATCAACCATTTGCAAAGCCGATTACAAATTCTCAGAGAACTGAACATATTTGTTTTGAATATTTGCAGTTTCTTTTAGGCATCTCAGGAATCACAAAACCAAGATTAGGATTTACTGTTTGATTACTTTGAGATATTTAAAAATATCTGTACCAAAGATGAAAAACTAATTTTGTTTTATGGGATTATCACTCCAATAGTCTCTTGCTTTACATTGCAAATACATTTGGAAGCCTCTAGGTATTTACTTCTAGACTGTGTGCTTTCCTGGGGAGATCATATTTGGAAGACTGAAATAAAATAATCCCTGGTTTTCCTGTCATTAAAAGCCTCTATTTACAAACCACAAGCCTAAAGGGAGTGAAATCAACTAAAGAGAGATATGTGCTACAAAGGGAGCTTTAGTTCATGTTCTGGTCATTTGGACAAGATTTATTACCACCATTGATTTACACCATGTATTATAGTTAAGATAGTAATTGCTACATTATACTTTATAGTATCTCTAGTACCTCTGAATGATGTCCTTTTTAAAACAGGACTGTACACTAATAATGCATTGGGTCGTTACTGTTTTTGTTGTATATTGCTTTTTACAAAGTATTATTTTTTTTAACAAAATGCAGTTCTTTTTGCCAGAGTTTTAATAATCTGGATCCTTCTATAGAATCATTTTATTGACATGCTCAAAGTTTATATTCTAAATATCGTTTGATCCTGGCATGTACCAAGTGTTATATATGTTACAGGAAACTCAAAAATTAATGACTTCACTCCTATCCTCAAAGGGTTTATAGTTCTTTGACTATAAATACAGATAAATAACCCTGTAGTTACACTATAATGTGATAATAACAGTAAGTGCAGTGTCCTATAGAATGAGTGGGAGCGCCAAAAAGAGTTATGAATTGATCACAGAGGCCTTCTGAGAGGGTTTATGGATAGGAGTGTGGAGGAGTAAAGAGTATCTCTGAAACGTGGAAGGGCATACTCGAAGGTGTGGAAGGAATAGAGTGTGGCCGTTTGAAGAATCACAAGTAGTTCAGTCTAGCTGGCACCTAGAGCTTGATGATAAAAGTGCCATTAGATGAAGTTAGACAGTTAAGAGGGACCCAGATCTTAAAAGGGTTAAAACTTTATACGGGATCTTCCCTGGTGGCGCAGTGGTTGAGAGTCCGCCTGCCGATGCGGGGGACACGGGTTCGTGCCCCGGTCTGGGAAGATCCCGCGTGCCGCGGAGCGGCTGGGCCTGTGAGCCATGGCCGCTGAGCCTGCGCGTCCGGAGCCTGTGTTCCGCAACAGGAGAGGCCACAACAGTGAGAGGCCCGTGTATCGGAAAAAACGAAACAAAACAAAACTTTATACAGAGAGTAATAGGAACCAGTAAAGGGTTTTGTATCATGCACTTCTTATGCATCACTGCAGATCCATTTAGACAGACCTGTCTCTGGGACCCCTAGCCATTTTGTTTCTATCCCAACTGCTACTCCAGAGACCAACTCGGCACGGGTTTAGAACAACTTTATGCAGGGATATACAGACATGTCCAGTTTCAAGCCTTCACTGAGTGCTTCTAGCCTCACACACCAGGGCTTCCCTGTTGCAATTGAAGCATAACACTTCACAGGACCTGCTTAGTGCCTCTGCATGTGCAACCCAGGAATGTGGGGAAGTTTAGGCCCATCGTTAAAGGACAAGAGTACAAATGCATGCATCGGTCCATGTATCTAAATATGCCAAATATTAAGAACTGAAAATCAACCTAATAAGCTGTTAAATAAAATATGGTCCATCATCCTACCCATGATAAAAATCTAAAAGGTCAGTTTGAGATTAAAAATTTTAGAATCAGTGGTTTCATGTATCAATTATCTTTTGCTTTCATAACAAATTACCTCCAAATTTCACAACATAAAAAACAACTCTTTATTATATCACAGTATGAATAAGAGTTTCAAAAGCAGTTTAGTTGTGTAGTTCTGACTCAGGGGTGTCTCATGAGGTTGTATTCAAGGTGTCAGTCTGAGCTGCAGTCATCTGAAAGCTTGAGTGGGGCTATAGGATCCACTTTTTTTTCTTTTTAAAGGCTTCTGATTCTTATTGCCACATCACTTATGAAGAGTTCTAAGAGTTTATACTCCCACCATCAGTAATATATTAGTTCCCTCTCATTGTCTTGACCACCAGTTGTTTTTTTGTTTGTTTTGTTTTTTTACTGAAGTATAGTTGATTTACAGTGTTGTGTTAGTTTTAGGTGTACAGCACAGTGATTTGGTTTCATATATATATATATATATATATATATATTCTTTTTTAGATTCTTTTCCCTTATAGGTTATTACAAAATACTAAGTATTGTTCCCTGTGCTATACAGTAGGTCTTTGTTGGTTATCTGTTTTATATATAGTAATGTGTATATGTTAATCCCAAACTCCTAATTTATCCCTCTCCCCCACTTCCCCTTTGTTAACCATAAGTCTGTTTTCTATGTCTGTGTGTCTATTTCCATTTTGTATATAAGTTCATTGGTATCATTTCATTTTTTTTTAGATTCCACATATAAGCAATATCATCTGATATTTGTCTTTCTCTCTGGCTTATTTCATTTAGTATGATAATCTCTTGGTCCATCTGTGTTGCTGCAAATGGCATTATTTCATTCTTTTTAATGGCTGAGTAATATTCCATTGTATATGTACCACATCTTCTTTATACATTCATCTCTCAATGGCCACTTTCAGAATGGCTCATTCTCATGGCTGTTAGCAGAAAACCTCAATTCCTTGCTGATTTTTAGAAAGAGTACTCAGTTCCTTGCCATAAAGGTGTCTCCTTAGGGCTACTTCAGTGTTCTTACAACATGGCAGCTGGCTTCTCCCAGAGCAAATGATCCAAGAAAAGGAACTAGGATGAAGCTACAGTGTATTTTACATATTGATCTTAGAAGCCACAACATCACTTCTACCACATTCTACTGCTTAAAAGTGAGTCACTAAATCCAAGCCACTTTGAAGGAAAGGAGAATTAGGCTCTACCTTTTGAATGGAGAAATATCAAAGAATTTGTGGATTTTCGAACTTTGAACCATAAAAATATAGGAGACTTGGTCCATGGTCATGAGCCCACTCCCATTCTCTCTCTACCACTGGCTTCTTTCTTCACCATGACTGGCTTCATCTGTACCTATATGAACAGCCATATCACACGTTCAAGCTGGTCCACACACTCCATCATCAGCTGCTTCCTGACCAATTCTCAGGCGTAGAAGTGAAGACACTATTGTGACTTCCCTGGCAGTTCAGTGGTTAAGACTCCATGCTTCCGCTGTGGTGGGCATGGGTTCAATCCCCAGTTGAGGAACTAAGATCCTGCATGCTGCACGGTATGGCCAAAAAAAAAAAAAAAAAAAAAGTGAAGACAATATCTTGTGGCCTGGGAAGGCCTCAGAAGAATTCTTGGAGCTATTGGGGCAGAGAGTTCTGGAGTTCCAGGTCCCTACTGTGTGGTCTAAAAAGATAAGCATGCATTCTGTGATGGTGAGTATTCTGTTTGGGCAAGTGCCCCAGGTTCCATGGACTCCTAAACTTGTGGGTAAATGTGCGACCACAAAAGAATGAAAATGATATGGAAACCTATAAAATTCATAGCCCTGAACCACCTCCTACCTAGAGTAATGGAAATAAAAACAAAAATAAACAAATGGGACTTAATTAAACTTAAAAGCTTTTGCACAGCAAGGGAAACCATAAAGAAGACGAAAAGACAACCCTCAGAATGGGAGAAAATATTTGCAAATGAAACAACGGACAAAGGATTAATCTCCAAAATATACAAACAGCTCATGGAGGTCAATATCAAAAAAACAAACAATCCAATTAAAAAATGGGCAGAAGACCTAAATAGACATTTCACCAAGGAAGACATACAGACGACAAAGAGGCACATGAAAAGATGCTCAACATTACTAATCATTAGAGAAATGCAAATCAGAACTACAAAGAGGTATCACCTCACACTGGTCAGAATGACCATTATCAAAAAATCTAGAAACAATAAATGCTGGAAGGGTGTGGTGAAAAGGGAACCCTCTTGCACTGTTGGTGGGAATGTAAATTGATACAGCCACTATGGAGAACAGTATGGAGGTTCCTTAAAGAACTAAAAATAGAACTACCATATGACCCAGCAATCCAACTACAGGCATATACCCTGAGAAAACCATACTTCAAAAAGAGTCATGTACCACAATGTTCATTGCAGCTGTATTTACAGTAGCCAGACATGGAAGCAACCTAAGTGTCCATTGACAGATGAATAGATAAAGAAGATGTGGCACATATATACAATGGAATATTACTCAGCCACAAAAAGAAATGAAATTGAGTTATTTGTAGTGAGGTGGATGGACCTAGAGTCTGTCATACAGGGTGAAGTTAGTCAGAAAGAGAAAAACAAATACTGTATGCTAACATATATATATGAAATCTAAAAAAAAAAAAAAAATTGGTTCTGATGAACCTAGTGGCAAGGTAGGAATAAAGATATAGACACAGAGAATGGACTTGAGGACATGGGGTGGGAGGGGGAAGCTGGGACAGAGTGAGAATAGCATCGACATATATACACTACCGAATGTAAAATAGTTAGCTAGTAGGAAGCAGCAGCATAGCACAGGGAGATCAGCTCAGTGCTTTGCGATGACCAAGAGAGGTGGGATAGGGAGGGTGGGAGGGAGGCTCAAGAGGGAGGGGATATGGGGACTTGTGTATGCATATTGCTGATTCACTTTGGTGTACAAGAGAAACTAACACATTATTGTGAAGCAATTATACTCCAATAAAGATCTATTAAAAAATAAATAAAAAATAAAAGAAAAATATTAAGAAGTAAACAGAGAAGTAGGAAGAAGATAGTAGAAAGTGGCACAACTGAATCCCAGGGAAGAAAGCATTACACGAAGTGGGGAGGGTTCCACAGAGTAAAATGGTGCAGAAAGCTCAAGAAAGAAAATTCAAAACGGTCATTTCAATTTATCAGTTAGTAGTCCACTGACCTTGGAAAGAGTAATTCCAGTGAAATATAGACAGTGGGAGCTATTTCACAGTAGTTTAACAAAAGAATGGATGGTGAAGAAATGGAGAAAAAGAGTGTTCACACCTCTTTCAAAGGTTTTTATGTGAAGGGGAGAAGGAAGTCAACCATCTACTGTGGGTTGTTGAGGACTGTAAAGTCTGTCATGTCTGTCACTGATGTCAGTCATGATATCTCATACTGTTTATTCGAAGGTGTCTTAGTGCTAATGGAAGGGATTACCAAAGATGAGACATCTCTTCTATGAGAAAGGAAAAGATGTTAGTTTCAGATGTACAGCAAAGTGAATCAGTTATACATATACATATATCCACTCTTTTTTGGATTCCTTTCCCATATAGGCCATTACAGAGTACTGAGTAGAGTTCCTTGTGCTATACAGTAGGTCCTTATTAGTTATCTATTTTATATAAAGTAGTGTGTATATGTCAATCCCAATCTCCAAATTTGTCCCTTCCCCCCTTCCCCCCGGTAACCATAAATTTGTGTTTTACACCTGTAACTCTATGTTTTATAGATAAGTTCATTTGTCCTTTTGTAAATCAACTATACTTCAATGTAAATTTTTTAAAAATAAAATTAAATAAAATTTTTAAAAAAGAAAGGAAAGGAAGGGCATTGATGTTGCTTTGTTCTAAGATGCCACAGGAAGCTGAAGAAGATCTCCTTTTATATATATAAGATGTAAGAGTTGAGGACATCCATAAAGAATAATGAGAAAGTTGGAGAGATAAGTAGTATAAAAAATTAGGATCTGAAAGAGAATCTTGAAGAAGAAGCTACTTAAGAAAAGGAAGGTGAATTTCTGTGTGTAGTTGAGAAGCTGATCGAAATTAGAGAACATAAAATTATAACAGCAACTCTCCATATGATTACAAAGTTTTCTCTATCAGCAAATACTCACTATCCGGAATATGGAGAAGAGGTTATTGGACTCATCTGAGTTATGGTTCTGCAGTGTTGACTGGATGGAATGACACGCTGGGGCAGTAATGTTTAGAATATAACAGGCAAGCAGTAGCTGTTGTGATGGAATATACTATAGTGTCTACACTGGAGAAGAAGGACTGATAAGAGATGTGGATGATAATAGAGAAAAGTTGAGAAATGATGCTCTGTGATTCACGATGGGTTTAAATAATAGATGCAGTGGGATGAAAGCTAGTGAGAAAATAGGATATATAGAAGTATGACCAGGAAGTCGGGTATTTTTATGTATGAAAAATGACTTAGTATTAAAAAAAAGAAGAAGAAAAATAATCTTCATAACAGTCCTGAAGCAAGGCTATGGTTGTCCGGGGATTGAGCAAACTTCTCCTGCTGCTTTCTATTTATAATTAATTGAAATTTTCTTAGGTGATTTTTCTTAACTAGCTACAGATGAGAAGATCTGATCTATATCTAGACTGTTCTGTACCAGTATACACGAACAACAAAAGAAATAATTTTCCAGAAGTGCTTAATTACTAACTTAGTTACTAACTGATTATATGTCACAGATTTTTGTTTAAGATGCCTAATTTTTGATTAAATAATTGTTTCTCAAATTGACTTATGGATGTGCATAGGTTCACATTAAGCATTCATGAACAATCAATTTTTGGTTTTTCAAATAACCGTGAAATAGGTTATTTGGCACCCTGTAGAAAAAACTGCCTGATGATTTTTGACTCAGATATTTTATTGTCATAGAAAGACAGCCCCAGGGAACTCTCTCCCCAACCCTTGGTTTCCTCCAACACTTTCTTCTAATTACTGATAAGCATAGTCGAATAGAAAAGCCATTCGAGCCCAGCAAGACTGCTACTCCTTCTATCAAACCAAGTTCACCTAGGAATAATTGCAGTTCTGACAACTGCTATCGCTTTCCTTCACCCCCTGCAGTGACCTCTCTAGCATCTAACTTCTCCAAGCATTACCAAAATGTATTATCTTTCAATGAGAAAAATAATTGATTTGTGAAAATATAGCCAATCTAAGCTTGTATGAAAGCCAGGCCTTCATTTTCACCTATTACACACGCAGCATTTTATCAGTGCAGCCACATCACCACCTACAAATTATGTGTAGAGGAGGGAGATCCACAGGATATGCCTCCTTGAATTTTTTTTTCTGCTTTTATTGCTTTGGAAATTCACAAATTGAAAGTAAACAACATGTGTATGTCCTATACCTAAAAATCAGTCAGTCTTTTCATAAAGAAGCTAAAGGAATTTGTACCAATGTTTGGTTCGTTCTAGTTTGGCAAACAACTCAACAAACATTTGTTGGGCACTTAAACCCACTTTTGAAGATTTTATTCACTTTCTTAGGATATTAGATTATATTTTCAACAGGATTAAGTTTGAGGCATTAAACATTCCAAATTTCACCACAAATAGTATTGAATTGGCAACTGCTTCAATGTCTTATCTGATGCTGAGAGCCTAAAGTGTAGAATCTAATTATTAGTTTTAAGTATTTGTATTACATAGAAAATGTCTATACTGTAGCAGCAAAGTTTTATCTACAGTGTTATATATCAAAGAGATTCATCTATATTTCGGCTTTTATCAGAATTTTTAAGTATTCTTAAGTGAGAACAAATTTAAAATAGTTTAATTATATGTCTGATTGGATGCTTAGAAAATTCTGTTCTTTTAGTAGTATTGTACTATTAGGTGTCCCCTTTTACTACTTCTCACTGGTGCTATTTTTATCACTTTGCTATATTACCTGCTTAGTAGCCACATCAAAGAATGTGTATTTGAATTTCTTAACCTGAAGTTAATCAAAGGAAATTAGTCCATTTATTAAAATTTATTTTTTAAAAATGCAAATTTATTTTAAAAAATATGGTAACAACTTATAAGAAACACTTTGGAGTCTCCATATTTGAAACCATAGCTGTTCACTGATTTTCACTCTAAATGGTTTTTGAGACAGCATTTTTGCAGCATCAAAGGATTGCATCAAATAATGAATCAACTATTCTGTTTGGGGGTAAGGAGGATTTTTTTTTTTAATCAAAGAGGGATAACCATATCACATGTACTTGAATTAGCAGGTTGTTTCAATACCCATAAGAAAATAACCCCATTTTACCTTTATAGAGATCAATACTCTCTAAAACCTCATTTCTTGAAAATCTAAAAATTAAAATAGTAAAAATTAAAAATCTCTATCAGCCTAAATGAGGGAAACAATAGCCCCTCCCCCAACCCTTTTGTCTGAGTCACTTTGCAAAGCAAATAAATAAAGCCCAAGCCCATTCTCTGTGTCTTTTCAGCCTCTGTGTACCTGGGGAGATACCACAGAGCTTTCAATCAATAGCCTCCCAAATTCCAGGAATGATTACTTTATTCTCAACGGTCTGTAAGAGGGGTGAAAGGGCTTTAAGGCTTCCAACTCACAAGTATGGTGTGAATTCATAAAGCCTACCTCTGTTGCAGTTGTGACTGAGCTTGCTCTTTGTTTATCAATCACCCATTTAAAGATGCAGAATAGAGGACAACATGATACACACAAAATAACACAAATGAATTAGCCAGTTTGCCTAAATTTTTCCCTGGAAAAAGGCACATTATTGAAATAACCTACACAGACTGTATTTAACCTTATGTCATTATAGTACTCTATGTAACCAATGAATATGAATTAAAACTGTCGGTTGGTGCATTAAGAAACGCTTTCAAATTGTGTTAGTTATGTTAGTGGGGTTTTTTTGTTTTTTGTTTTTTGTTTTTTGCGGTACGCGGGCCTCTCACTGTTGTGGCTTCTCCCGTTGCGGAGCACAGGCTCCAGACGCACAGGCTCAGCGGCCATGGCTCACGGGCCCAGCCGCTTCGCGGCATGTGGGATCTTCCCGGACAGGGGCACGAACCCGTGTCCCCTGCATCAGCAGGCGTACTCTCAACCACTGCGCCACCAGGGAAGCCCTACATGTCTGTTTTTAAAGAAAAATCTTTGCGAGAGTATAACTTCTGTGTTCATTACAGAGGTCAGGGTATGGAAGTAGTGACTAAAGAAGATTTCTTCTGTGAAATGCAAGGCTATGAAATTCTAAAACACCTGTATAGATCAAATGCTTTTTCATTTTTAGAGCTAATAATGACCTTGATCAAACTGGTGCATTTTAATGAAAACAAGTGGTTTACATCAATAACAAAAGCATGAATAGAATTATCATTCATGTACATTCTTATTATTCTTTCCTAATTTGGACACATTAATAATTTGACATTTAGCATTGATGTTTTATTGTCCCAATATCTTATGACTCAAGAATATTGTTATCCTTTAATAAACCAAATGAAAGGGTTATTTTCTTGTTCTCTAATCTTTAATATTAACATTTTTTGATAAATATATCATTGTCATAAGCTATTAATAATAAAGATGGGACTATATGGAGTGAATTTTTTTAATATCTCACTATATCTATTTCACAAAAATAGCATCATGAGGACTATCTACTGAAATGACAGCATCGTGCTATTAGGAAATTTATACCCTAGACATATAGGTATGGACCATGGCTATTATATATAGAAAGACAGCGTATAACACACTTGTTATTATAGTAACACACTGTTACTATTATAACACATAATCTCTCTGTTATGTGTATAACAACAGAGAGATTACTTAAACTATATAGGTTTCAATTTTTTTCTCATGGTTTTCACTGTCCTAGCCATAACTGTATAGGGACCTAAAGATGATGGGTTGTACAGGTTTATTGATCTAAGAAAAAATTTGCTCAGGGTGTCTGTTATAGCCCCATGGAGATAAGGAGTTTCCCTTTGAAAATAGTTCCTTTAGTGACTAACACTGTACCTGGAATCAAAGGAATTTCCTACTGACTCTGCCAAAGAGGATGATGCAAGCTGAATCAAAAAATAAGGAAAAAGTATGAAGTAAAAATGGCAAATATGAAGAAGGCTGCTGCAGTATCAGGAGCTCATGCTCCTGGGAGACAGCGCTACCCTAAACAGCAGGTGACTCGTGCCCAAGACTCAAAGTAGTAGATGAAGGCTGAAGCTCACAGAGTCAGAATCACACACGATTGAAATTAAAATTGTGCTTTTCAAAATAGGGAGATGTGTTTTGGATCATTTACCTTATGAAAATAGACATTAAATTTGAAAAAATAATGTTAAGTTATCTAATCTATTTTTCTTTCTCAGTAAAATGAAGCTTTTTGGATGGAGCATTCTTATGAGCCTCTTGACCAATAAATGAAATTGCATTTTACTGAGACTCTCAGAAAAACATAAGGTTTACTCTTCACTGCATTATTTAAATTGCAGGAGCAAAAGTAAACGATTCATTTTCAAGTGTTTGGAACAGATAACTGAAAGAGCTACTAAACATAAAAAATATAATACATGTGAATTATATTCACTGTCAAGGGAGTGTCGTCTAGAAGTTTAATATGTTAAATATGAGTTTAATTTGAGCATTTCCATTTTTCCAATTTAGGTTGAGTTAAGTGTTCTTATGACAACTTATGTTAATGAAGCTAAACCCCAAAGAGTTTATTCAGTGAACTGTGAAGCAGTGAATATCTCCGTGAGGGAGATGACGTCATAAGTGACATTGATTACTATTGCTTTCTCTGGTGTTGGGAATTTTACAGGTTATTTGTCTAAGTGCATAATAATTTTTAGCATTCCTGAATTATTTGTGAATGTTGACTTCCACAAACACCTCTTATGAGATATCACATAGAATTTCACAGCAATACTCTGAAATCACATTGGAAATTGATACTTATATGCTGATTTACATGGCTTCTAATACATTATCTCTTGTTGCCTTCAAACATTCCATTTATACAAGCAATAGAATACATTCAGAGGCCATAAAAGCAGTGACATCTGTATAGTACAGAGCCCCCCTCCTTAAACATTGATTTTACAATCAAGGCTGTATGTCTTCAAAATCAACCACAGAGATTCTAGATCACAAATTACAGTTCTCTTGATGCTTAGTACAAGTGAGCAATTTGATAATGAAAGTAAACTACATGAGTTTGCCAAGTGATAACATAGTTTATATAATATTGTTTACCTAATACATATTTAACATTATTTCTAATACATATATAATATTATATAAAAGACATTCTATACATCAACTTGGGATTTTACAGTTGGAAAGAACCTTAAAGGTCACCTAATCTAACTCGGTGGTAATTCTTTTTATTATTATTATTTTTATTTATTTTTTTAACAATAAGAAAACAGTTGTCTTAAAGTAAAAGAGACTTTAATATCCTAAGAATGAATTTAGGGCATAGATACTTGACATTTTAAACAAGCAAATGATTTTCAGAGAGAAGCACTTAAATATATTGGTATTCATTTCCTTAATTTTATTTTGCATCTATATTTGCTTTCTACCTCCTCCAACAAGATTTCAATTTTTCACTGAGAAACAAATCTAATAACTCTACTTTTGGCCCAAAAAGAGACCATAATTTCCATTAGGGAAAAAAAAAAATTGGGTTAGAGACAGGGAAACAATTTTCAGCAAGGATTCTCCTTTTCTACTTTAGCTTCTAAAAAAATAGCTCCTTTGTTATGTGCCTCTATGGAATAGTAATCTTCACCTACTTACAGATTTAAGCATTAGGATAAAACCAATGCCCCCTCCCAAGAAAAAAGCCAGCAACTGATTTTTCTGGAAGCTCAACAACGGTGATTTAGACTTCCTGTTTTATAAGGTGCAGCACAGTGAATCATGACAGCTCCTACAGGTTCCCTGGGTCTCAGAGAGCTTTCATTTCTGCCTTGGTTTCTCTAAGAGCCACTCTTATTTACTATTCCTGTCTGCACTTTGAACCTGTGCTTGGGTAGTTTGGCCTCCCTTCTAGTTTGGGCAGAACTAACAAAAGGAAGACCATTTTGAAGATCTTGACAATTTTTAGACATCTAGATTTGGATACTTGAGCTGTAAAACTGAATGTGCGTCCTTGCTTTGCACAGTGCAAATAAAAACTGCTTCTCCAAATTGTCATTAAGGCACCAATGGGCTTCCCTGGTGGCACAGTGGTTGAGAGTCCGCCTGCCGATGCAGGGGACACGGGTTTGTGCCCCAGTCCGGGAAAGATCCCATATGCCGCGGAGCGGCTGGGCCCGTGAGCCATGGCCGCTGAGCCTGCGCGTCCGGAGCCTGTGCTCAGCAACTGGAGAGGCCACAACAGTGAGAGGCCCGCATACCGCAAAAAAAAAAAAAAAAAAAAAAAGGACACCAAGATTTTCTAGTGAACTGTATTCTTCTTAAAATATGGATAGTTTATCTTTTGAGAGTTGATGGCTGCTTTTATTTAGTAAAAATCATTTCCTTATTCCATTTCTTTCTGTCACATTATTCAAGGTAATAAATACTCCATGGCAGAAACTGTTCCTAAGGGAAGCCTGTTTAAACCCACTTGGGAAAATGCTGAACTTTATATATTCAACTCTCTATCATCCAACATTGTACTGTCTTGGCTGATTCTCAGGAATTATGTGTTTCCTTATACCTAAAACAAGGTGCTAGGCAAAAATCTATTTGAGAGCCTGTCACATTTCACATATTGGGAAATTTGAACATTTTGCCAAACTTTGATATGTTTTTTAAATATCAGACTTAACAAAATGTAGATGTTCCCAGGCAGAATGAAAAGATGAAAATGTACAATTTCACACTTTCTGTATTCCCTTAGTTAGCAGCTTTTCTGATCATTAAGTATTCTTTACTGACCTTTATGCTTTTACCCTGAGTGTAAATGGACAGTGAACTGAAAAATCCATGATTTCCATGAAATAAATTAACTGCACAAATAGGAGTAAAAAATTCATGGATCATTATACTGGTTCTTGTCCTTCACATCCGACGTGAATTGGTACTTTTAATTAGAAAGTTGTGAATAACATATTTTAAAAGTTAAAAGGAACAGAACACCTCATACTTAATTGTGATAATCAGATCACCGACCAATTAAAAGAGTAAATGTGTGCATGTTTTACAGCAATATAAAGATTAAAACTGAAAACAAAGATGTCATTGAAAGGAACCCTCCATTCTTGTGAGCTAATTGCCTCATATTGCCCTCAGCCTTGTTTTCACAAAGTTCTGAAAGTCACAAGGGTGAAATTAAGCATGAAAGAGTGACCCCTAACTACTAGGAGTGAAGCCCAGGACTGGTGATCTTCCAACAATTTGCAAATGTAGAGTGATCTGAGTCCCAGTTTACAATTTTGCAACGTGAGTGTGAAACTTTTTTGTGGCAGGGAAATGTACTCTATATCAATATAGGATATTATAGTTGGAAAGAAACTTAAAGGTCACCTTATCTAACTCAGTGATGATTCTCCAATTCTATACAACCATATAAAATAGGCAGAATATTGCACTCG
Source organism: Delphinus delphis (assembly GCF_949987515.2). Lineage (NCBI taxonomy): Eukaryota > Metazoa > Chordata > Mammalia > Artiodactyla > Delphinidae > Delphinus > Delphinus delphis. The sequence continues at coordinate 58,133,653 of NC_082693.1, read as the reverse complement.
CTAGCCTAACAGAATATATCACATTGTTCTTAGATTCATTACTTATTCAAAAATTATTTTAAAATAATTTTTCACTGTACCAACAGGTTCATGAAAAGATGCTCAAATTCACTAGTCATTAGGGAAATGCAAATTAGAACCATAATGAGTTATCACCTTATGCCTGTTAGAATGGCCATCCTCAAAAAGACAAGAGATAACCAAAAAAGACATCAAAAAGATAAAAGGTAACCAATGCTGGCATAGATGTAGACTAAAGGGAGACTTCGTGCACTGTTGGAAGGAATTATAAATTGGTGCATCCGTTACAAAAACAGTATGGAGGTCCAGAAAAAATTAAAAATAGAACTATCATATGATCCAGCAATTCCACTTCTGGGAATATATCCAAAGGAAAAAAAAAAAACACTAACTGGAAAAGATATATGCACCCCCATGTTCATAGCAGCATTACTTATAATAGCTAAGTGTCCTTCAATGGATGAATGGATAAAGAAATTGTTATATATATATACACACACACACACATATGTACACACACACACACACACACAATGGAATATTATTCAGCCATAAAAATGAGAAAATCCTACAATTTGTGACAACATTGATGGACCCTGAAGACATTATGCTAAGTGAAATAAGTCAGCAGAAAAGGACAAATACTGTACGATTTCACTTACACGTGGAATCTAATACAAAAATAACTCATGGAAAAAGACATCTGATTTGTGGTTACCATAAAACAAAAAAGGGTTGTGGGGAGGGGGAATTGGAGCATGGTGGTGAAAAGGTACAAACTTCCAAGTAGAAAATAAGTAAGTACTATGGATGTAATGTACAATGTGACCACTGTAGTTAACACTGATGCATTATATATAGCAAAGTGGTTAAGAGAATAGATCCTAAGAGTTCACATCACAAGGGGAAATTTTTTTCTTTTCTTCTTATTGTATCTAAATGAGATAATGGATGTTAACTAAACCTATTGTGGTAATCATTTCACAATATATGTAAATCAATCCATCATGCTGTACACCTTAAACTTACACAGTGATGTATGTCGATTATTTCTCAGTAAAATTGGAAAAAAAATTTTAGTGGGGAAAAAAGAAAAAGCAATATCCATTGCTGAGTGGGTTCTCAATAAGGAATATCCCATGAGTCAACCTCATTCCCAGTCACCCTGGTAGTTGCTCAGTGGACAATATACAAAATAATACTCAGCAGAAAAGATACTATGAATGGGATCCACAGCATGAGCTACTCACTAAAGCTGGTTTTTCTTCTACCACTGTTGAGTATGCAGCCTGCCAAAAGCAGAGGTCAATACCTGGCCCACCCCAAAATAACTATTTCCTAGGAAGACCAGCCAACTACCTGATGGCAGCTTGCTGACTTTGGAACCTCATTTTCTGGGGAGTGGTGATATGTCCTTTTGGAAAAACACCTATTCTGGGTACAGATTGTCTTCACTGCCTTCCATTTTCCTGCCAGCATCATCACTCACAGACTTATAGAATGCTTTATTTATCATCACAGGGCACTACACAAATATTGTTTCTGCACAAGAAATGTGGCAAAGGTTTTAAGTCCATAACATTTATTTAGCTTACCAAATATCTCATTGTCCAGGACCCTGATAGAATAATGGAATAAAGTTCTGAAAATTGTTACAGTGCCAGCTAAGAGAAAAAACTGCAAAGTTGGAGTGCTGTCTGATTGGATACAATATATACTTTGAATCATCGAGAAATGTGTGGTGCTGTTCCTTCCATAGGCAGGGCACAGAGGTCTTGGAACCAAGGGTTGGAAGTATCTCTTTTCACAGCTGTACCTATTAACCCACTTGAAGTGTTCTAGATACTCATCCCTGTAACCTTGAGCTGTTAGTCTTCAAGGGAAGAAAGCTTTCACCAAGAGTCACAACAATGTTTCCATTGAATTGGAAATTGAGACTGCCATTTTGCACTTCCCTTGTAGAACCAGCTGGATAAAAAGAATGAACTATTATGTTGTAAGGCTAGAGTAATCCTGTGAATAATTCTATTACCAAGGAGAAATAAGACTGCTACTACACAATGGGACAAGAAGGATTATATCTCAACCCCAAGGTATTTATTAGAGCACCTCTACTACTTCCAATCCCCTGGGAAAACTTAATGGAAGACTACAGAAACTCAGGACTACTAAAGACTTTGAACTTCAAGATCCCACTTCCAGGTTAAGAGCACTGTCTTTCCCATCAAAATTGAGTTTTGAATACATTACAAATTGGGAGTTCCTAACGAAGAATGAGTGATGGGAAGAAGGAAGAAGCCATGAAATGTCTTCCAGACCTCTCTGCTTCTGGTGTTTCTCTACAAGTTGTTGTGTCTCCTTCAAGAAGGGCAGCTCCCACTAAGCAGTATTTGCTGTAGATGCAGTTTCTGCTCTTGAATTCTAGTGATAAACTTTGTTCCTTACCCAAAAGATTATGGTGATTTCCTACTATGAATCGCTAATCTCCAAATTGACACACTATTTACTGTTAGGCTTTTAACATTTTAGGACATCTTTAACATCTTAACATTTTAGGACCAGTTCCCCGTATTAAATTTCACCTATTCAATTATCTGACATGCTCTCTCTTTTCCTTTCTGAAATTTGACTGATAAAGAATTAGATGGGCATTTAGGTTGCTTCATGGCCTGGCTATTGTAAATAGTGCTGCAGTGAACATCGGGGTGCATGCATCCTTTCGAATTATAGTGTTCTCCGGATATATGCCCAGGAGTGGGATTGCTGGGTCATATGGTAGCCCTATTTTTAGTTTTTTAAGGAACCTCCATACTGTTCTCCATAGTGGCTGTACCAATTTACATTCCCACCAACAGTGTAGGAGGGTTCCTTTTTCTCCACACTCTCTCTAGCATTTATTGTTCCTAGATTTTTTGATGATGGCCATTCTGACCAGTGTTAGGTGATACCTCATTTTGGTTTTGATTTGCATTTCTCTAATAATTAGTAATGTTGAGCATTTTTTCATGTGCTTTTTAGCCATCTGTATGTCTTCTTTGGAGAAATGTCTATTTAGATCTTCCTCTGTTTTTTGATTGTGTTTTTTTTTTTGATATTGAGCAGCATGGGCTGTTTGTATATTTTGGAGATTAACCCCTCGTCAGTTGCTTCTTTTCCAAATATTTTCTCCCATCCTGAGGGTTGTCTTTTCATTTTGTTTATGGTTTCCTTTGCTGTGCAAAAGCTTTTTAGTTAGGTCCCATTTTTTCATTTGTGTTTTTATTTTCATTACTCTGGGTGGTGGATCAAAAAAGATCTTGCTGCAATTTATGTCAAAGAGTGTTCTGCCTATGTTTTCCTCTAAGAGTTTTATAGTATCCAGCCTTACATTTAGGTCTTTAATCCATTTTGAGTTTATTTTTGTGTATGGTGTTAGGGAGTGTTTTCATTCTTTTTATCAGTGATAATACATGGTTTTATAGTAGCAGTAGTATATACAATTTATAAATGAATGTACATATATTGGAGTGCAAGGTAAAATTACCATATTTTACTGATAGCATTCTGGGATCAGAACAGATTCAACTGTGTTAATTTTCTTTTTCTAAGTAACAGCTTACCACAAACTTAACAACTTAAAACACACACATTTATTATCACACAGTTTCCATGGGTCATGAGTACTGGCATGATTTAGCTGTTTTCTCATCTGGAACCTCAACTAGAGAAGTATTCTGCTTCCAGACTCATTCAAGGCTTTTGGAGAATGTAGGTCCTTGCAGTATTATGACTGAAGGAGGCTCTCAGGTCCCAGAAGCCTTCCTGCCATGTAGTGCTCTCCACAGACAGTTCACAGTATGGCTGTTTGCTTCTTCACAGCCAAAAGGAGAATCTCTCCGGCTCTAGTCAAAGGTGTTGCCTGCGGTGCCAACTCTCTGGTTCCATGGAGTCTGAGCCTGCAACGTGGTGCATGCTGGGCTGGCAGCAGGTGGGGCCTAGGCTCCCATATGGCTGCACCCATAGGCTTTTGGTTTCTGGCTCTGGGCTTCCCTGCATATCCCTGCGGCTGCTATCTACAGAAACCAAATGGGCAAGTTTGGAGACAGCGGTATTTGAGGAAGCTCAAGCTTGCCGTCTTGGAATTTTCCCTGGATCCAAAAAGTTGGTTGTAGCCACAGATGAGAATGAAGTTGCAGCATTAAATTCTCAGACTGGGTAGATAATCTGGTGCCATGTTGATACTGGCACGGCAGAAAGGGCTGTGGACTCCACGCTGCTCCAAGAACTGGATGCAATCACTGGATCGGTTGGAGGCCAAATCCTGCGTTGTTGGGAGATTAAAATTGGGGGCCCAAAGTGGGAGATTATCTAGGACAGTGGCAGTTTCCAGGCAGTTGGGTTGGTGGGTCTGCAGGAGTCAGTGAGGTACCTTGCAGTTCTGAAGACCACTCTTGCCCACCATCACCTCTCTGGTGAGCAAAGTCAGAAGCTAAAGTCCTGGAGCAACAGTGTTTGGCAGACAGCAGGCAGGACACAGGAACAAGCTTGGCTCTAATTTCATTCTTTTACATGTAGCTGTCTATTTAATGGATAAAGAAGGTGTGGTACATATGTACAATGGAATATAACTCAGCCATAAAAAGAAATGAAATAATGCCATTTGAAGTGAATGGGTGGGCCTAGAGATTGTCATACAGGAAGTGAAGTCAGAAAAAGACAAATATCGTATAATATTGCTTATACTTGGAATCTAGAAAAATGGTACAGATGAACTTATTTGCAAAGCAGAAATAGAGTCACAGATGTAGAAAACAAATTTATGGTTACCCAGGGGCGAAGGGGGAGTGGGATGAATTGGGAGATTGTGATTGACATATATATACTACCTTATATAAAATGGGTAACTAATGAGAACCTACTGTATAGCACCAGGAAATCTACTCAGTGTTCTGTGGTGACCTAAATGGGAAGGGAACATAAAAAAGACTGGATATATGTATATGTATAACTGATTCACTTTGCTGTACAACAGAAACTAACACAACATTGTAAAGCGACTATAGTCCAATAAAAAGTAAGAAAAAAGAAAGAATTATAGGTAGGAGCACTCTCATGTTTCTTAAGCTAAAAACTCATTCTTCAACTTTATCCAGTGCCTTACAGTTGGTACTGGCTTTCTCTTAATATCATCAGTACTCTGCTTCACATTTTTAAGATGGTCTTTTTATCAACTATATGCCAATACAAATTAATTAAAAATAAATAAATAAAATGGTCTTTCTGTATTTGCTGGCTTGATAGGGGATGCTGAAGCGGCAGCAAAATGAGTGATAAGAATCAGAAACCAAAACCTAACTTCAAGCCCAGTCTTTAAAAGTGAAGGTTATAAAGGCTCTGCTGTTACATAGAAAAGTGCTTAAGATATAATGCTCAGTGGAATAAAAAAAGAACCAAAAAGTTAAACATATAGTACAATTCCAACTTAAGAGCTGGAATTACTTGAATAATACTCTAAGTGTAATATACACTTAAATGGAAACATACAAAAATGACATAGTAATGAAATTATGGATATTATTTGGTACTTTGATTTCTTTTCAGAGTTTCATATTACATTATGAAATACTCATATCAAAATATACAATGATAGAGACATTCAGCTTTTCAGTATTTTCAAACACATAACGTACCTGCATTTATTTTTATAAGTATTTTTGCGCTATTATTTTAGTTTTTCTTAAAATCATAAGTTACAGGCATGTTTAAGTCACATTGGTTAAAATATTTTATTTATAATATTTTGTGTTCATATCAGTTGAATAAATTCTACTCAGTGTTTAAAATATCAGTAAACTTATTTATAGCATAATTATTGTAATAGTAACTAATTATACCTATCGTCTTCTGAAATCTTCTTGAACCTGCAGAATTTTAGCTATAGACAATATATTTTACAAAAAAAACTTCTAAATTTCACAGCTATGTTTTGACAAAAGAGCCAAACTTATAGATAAGAATTTAGAATAGGTTCTGTAAAGAATACACCTTCTGTTAGACAAGATTAAAAATAAATCTGTAGCTTTGGGAATGATCTCTTTCCTTCAACTACTATTTGTAGTATTTTAGAATTTCATAATATAAAAATACAGAATATAATTCCCTTTTTTTCAAATAAATTCAATATAAATTTAATAATACAGTTTGAGCAATGTGTTGTTAATTAGAGCTATTATGATATTTTAAGGATGTTATCTGAAAGTATTTTCACTGCATACTAAGCACAGTGGTTTGCTTTGTGGTAGCATTCTTCCAAATACTTAGAGCAAAGAAAAAGAGCAGATTTTTTTTTAAAAAGGTTAAATGCCTACCAAGAAACTAATATTATAATATATTCTTGTGCCACTAAATAAAGTGCCCATCCAAGTGTACCTCCTTCTAGAGATGGCATTCAGCCAAATTGATATTCAAAACCTAGCTTAATGTTCAGAATAAAGGTATTAATGTAGCTATGAAATGATAAATGATAGAAACAGAATATGACCACATGTTGCTCATTGGCATTTGATAAGCTACAGAATAAACAACCTAAGTCATTACTTACAGTTCTTTTCCCCATCTTACATATACACACACAATACATACCTCACACATAATCAAAGCCAAAAGAATTTCGTTATATTAACTTACAAAACTCACCATTTTAAAATTAAAGTTAAATTATACATCTTCTTCCTGAGAACTTCTTTTTCTGAAACTGTTTTAGTTGACTTGAACAGTTTAAATGTTTGACTTTTTGAACACTTTTTCAACCCAGAAGATTTTATGTAAATCTTATCCAGATTAGAAGCATTATATTAAATGCAAATTTTTGGAAAACTAAATTATTGAAGAAATATAATAGATAAAGACAATGAATATCTTAACTAGGTGCAAAGTAATCGAATTTGCCGATACCTTGTCATTTGTATAGATATTGTTTCTTTTCTTTTGGTTCTGTGTGCTTGCCTTTACTTTGCATTTATTTTTTGGATTTTTTTGGCTATTAAAAATAATTGGTATCTTAAGCCTTGCATTATAGTCTGAGCTGACTGACTGGAGATTATACTGGTAACTTTTGCTGTGTTTGTGGCTACTTGACTATTTTCAAACATAATTCTCAGAAGAAAAACTATATTTCACATTGAAAATATGTGCTCAGGGTCACATATAAGTAAAATAATAGTCTGCTATCTATCGCTGAGTAACAACCCATTCCAAAACTTAATGGTGTAAAACAGCAACTGTTGGTCAGAAATTTAGGTAAGGCACTGTGGAAACAGCTTGTCTCTGTTCCATGATATCTAGGAACCAAGCAGAAAGAGCAGCCCTATTTGGATCATGTTGATCTCATGATAAAGGAAAACAGTAGGGAAGGTGGTATCAACACTCTGGGAAAGGTATGCTGTGGTTCATAAACGTGCTCAGTTTTGCTCACATGTCATTGTATAATACAAGTCACCTGGATAAAGCCACCTTTTATGGAGAGGGGACGAATGCATCCCCAGCAGAAGCACTGCTAGTCACATGGTAATGGGCAAGAATGCATAATTATTTGATCTCATTAACATCTGTATCTTAGACTCTATCTCATATTAACATCTGTATGTTTCAATCTCTTCAGATAATTCTTAAGATCACAGAGCTTTAGAGGCTACTGTTCTAGGCTCAACCTCTAAACAGACTAAAAAAAATCACAGATATTTTACAAAGCATTTCTTTGAGCCAACTCCATTTGCTATCTAAATGATACCCATAGATTCATGAGTAAGCCTTTGCCAACGAAAACAATAACATACAAATTATAAATCTTTCATAATGGAAAATGATGACTGATGTTGATTTCCACACTCACCTCTCAGATCAAACTGGCAATTACCAAACAGCTGTCTCAGAACACTACAGGTTTTCAGAGGGAGAATGTCTGTGTGTGTGTGTGTGTGTGTGTGTGTGCGTGCGTGTGTGTCTGGTGTGTAAGCAAATATTTATCTGTGGCTACTTACTTTAATTGCAGCTGCTTATTCCCAACAAATCGTGGTTCAACTGAAAGGCGGAGGAAGGGCTGTAGGAATGAAGAGTGTCCGACTCTGAGAATGTGAGTAAAAATGGAAATGCAAAGTATTCTTCACATTGAATAATGACAATCTAATGAAAGATGCTAATGATGAGGTTGTCCACAGTATTGTTTGGTTATCGTTAACAAATCACATTATCTTCCCCTTTCTCTGTAGCAGTCAGTCTCCTGAAGCAAACTACATGGTAAATTCTTTTGACAGAAAGCAATTCTTTTTCTTCATTTCCTCCTTAACTCTATAATGAAATCCTAATGAATACTAAAGGTTTCTGTGAGTAGTACAATAATCATCTATTGTATTACTGATTGAAAGGAACTTGCTGCATATTCAGAGAGATATAAAGGATCTGATTTTCAGACAAATAGTTCTGATAGGCAGATTCAGGACAAATCTAAATTGTGTTTAATTATGCTACTGCGCAGTGTTCTTATAACCGTTTTTCGCATGTCAAGTTAATATCCTTAAAATCTTTGAGCACTATTCTAACGTGTAGAGTCTATTTCCTGATTAGCTACATACATTATAATATTATTTCTACATCTTAGCACTCTGGGAATAATGACATAATGGTAGTCTAGGAAGTCAAAATATTGTCCTAAGTAAAATCTTTAGGGATAACGTTTTGGAACATGTATGCTTATAGGGAGGGGTGCTCTTCTAGCATTAATTTGATGACCTTTCTAAGAATGAAAATATTTTTGTTTTCACGCACGCAATTGCCTACAGGTTTAAACTCGGTTTTGTAAAGGAAATGCATACATATTATGAAAAATGTGCTGTTTCAAGTGTGTTTGTTATGGCATTCCCAACCTAATGAGTGGCTTGCTGTAGCCAAGAGCTTGAGGCCCCTAACCTGAACACGTGTACATATATTTCATCATGTGTGCTCACTGTACCTTTACAATGTTAACGGAGAAAAACATGAATGCATTTAAAAAGTTTGACCTAGAAGAGAAAATGAAAGTGATTTTTAAAATTTAGATTTCAAAATAAATTCAGTTGAAAAATTATTGCTACATGGCACACAGCTAATAGTTTACTGGAAATTTTTGGCCTAATTGCATTCTATGTCTTTGTAGTCAGTAGCCTCAAAATATAATTTTCTTGAATTTTCACCTTTTCGTGCTCTTTTCATTTTTTTATTAGTTCCTTTTTTTAATCCATCTGATATGTCTGACTAAATATATCTTTTTAAAATTTGATTTGATTTTTTTTAAACATCTTTATTGGAGTATAATTGCTTTACAATGGTGTGTTAGTTTCTGCTTTATAACAAAGTGAATCAGCTATACATATACATATATCCCCATATCTCTTCCCTCTTGCATCTCCCTCCCAACCTGCCTATCCCACCCCTCTAGATGGTCACAAAGCACCGAGCTGATCTCCCTGGGCTATGCAGCTGCTTCCCACTAGCTATCTGTTTTACATTTGGTAGTGTATATATGTCCATGCCACTCTCTCACTTTGTCACAGCTTCCCCTTCCCCCTCCCCATATCCTCAAGTCCATTCTCTAGTAGGTCTGTGTCTTTATTCCTGTCTTGCCCCTAAGTTCTTCATGACCTTTATTTTTTTTTCTTCTTAGATTCCATATATATGTGTTACCATATGGTATTTGTTTTTCTCTTTCTGACTTACTTCACTCTGTATGACAGACTCTAGGTCCATCCACCTGACTACAAAAAACTCAATTTTGTTTCTTTTTATGGCTTAGCCTGTCATGGAAAACTACCCTTTTTTCCCCAATCACAAAATTTAACAAGGCTTGGTGGAAAAGAAAATGGGACAAATGATCCAATGAAAGGTCTTTCATTTGAGCTACTTGCTATTTTGCTATTTCACACTTGTCAGTTTCTTTAAATTGCAAAATGAATGACACTGTATATGAGATCAGCTATCAATATAGTTTATCAATACCTTTTTAGCTTGATTTTGTGATTAATCTACCATCTTGAAACCACAGGTCATTCACTTAAAGTTTTAAGTGGTGTATCTTCTGTGATTACTCTGATTTGATTCCACAATTTTCAAATCCTGAGGTCAAGTGATAGAATCAATATAGGAAAAAATATATATAACTTTCTTTCCAAAACTATTTCTTCTAAGTTGTCTTGTCAGATTTGTATACTTGTGTAGGACATAAACATAATATACAGCAACAAATACTGTAAGGTACAATTTGATTGAGGAAATAATGATGCCTTATATAATTATGAAGAATGAATTCAAGGGAATTCTCTTGCAGTCCAGTGGTTAGGACTCCACACTTTCACTGTGGAGGGCCCAGGTTTAGAGTCCGTGGTGGGGAAACTAATATCCTGCAAGCCACGGTGTGGCCAAAAAAAAAAAAAAAAAAAAAAAAAGAATGAAGTCAAAATGAGCCACCTAAAATTGGTCTTGGATTTTGGGATTTTGAAGGGATAAATTAAAACTCACTATACAAATACATGAATTATCAGATACTCATAAAAGAAGAGGTTAATCATCTTTAAAGGGGTGTCTGAGAACTACAAAAGCACTGAAGTATAATCAAGGTGATGAGGGTATAATCTCCTACGGTCAGTACTAGAATATGATTGTAATTAAGAAAGGTGGCACCCAATCAACTCTATTATAAACTATCAAAAGAAGGCAAGTATCTAGAGTAAAATACATGAAAAGATAATTTAAAGAAGTGAAAATACAAATGACTAATGAATAAAGTTTCAAGTTCAGCTAGTAACTTAATTAAAATAATAGTGAGATGTCATCTTTACCTATCAAATTGTCAAAGATTATGAATAGAGTAATACCAAATGTCTGTAAATGTTCAACAAGAAAATTTATCTCATACATTTCTGGTGGCATGTAAAGTTTTGTCTATTCCGGCATGCAGTTAGTATGTATAACTTTTAAATATATTTATAATATTTTGATTAAATCCACTTTTAAGAAGTTATTCTATGATGAGAGTGTCCTAAAGGTGATAATAATAATAAAATGTATAAATAATCAAAATATCAAAAGTAGGAAACCGATGAAATATATTTTCTAATATGATGGATAATTAGTCTTTAATTATGTTTTTGGAGAACTTAAGGACATGTTAAGTAAGAAAAACAATGTATAAAAATGTGCATGTGTATTCAATTATGGTTTTCATTACATACATCTATATGCATGGAAAAATGCTAGTAGGAAATATTAAAATGTTAAGGGTTATATTTATATTCTGAAATTGCAGTTAATGCTTATTATTAACGTATATATAATGGTTAGGCAATGATGATTTACATTTACTTAGTATTCTTTACAAATAATTTTCCAAACTTTATGTAGATCTCTGGGACTTGTTTTTTTAAAAAAATAACAATGGTAATATGATTTAATCACATTGTTGTGTGTAATTATAGTTCATCTCTTTTTATTGCTCATACCAGTTGGTTTTTGCTATATAACAACCATCCCAAAACGTATTGGCTTCAAAGAGCAATCACATACTAGCTCACTGTTCTTTGGGTCAACAACTTAGGTTGAGTTCCAACAGGCAGTACCTATGCTGGTTGCACAGTGCACACACACACACACACACACACACAAGCAGCTGCAATCAGCTCATAGTTTTATTTGGAGTGTGATTGTTCTAGTGGCATTCTTTACTTGTTTGATGATAGTACTGGCGGTTAGTAGGTGATGGCTGTCAGCTCGGGGTGATAGAGTTAACTGGAACACGTGTCTCCAGTAGATTAGCCTGGGCTTAAACACACAGTGGCAGTTGCAAGTTTTCTGTGAAAAGCACTTTTTAAGTTTCTGCTTGCATCACATTTGCTATCATCTTATTGGCCAAAGCACGTGCTCCAGAGTCAGCATGCAAAGGTACTAAACAAGGACGAGTCTAAGGAGGAATAAACAAAATTAGGGACCATTACTGTTAAAAATTACCAGACCCTTCAATTTTATTCCATATATACCACAATTTACTTATCCATTATCCTGTTTACAGATATTTAGATGGTTTCTGGGATTTGTTGTTATGAATACAGTTATTAGGAATGCTTCTATATATGTGTACTGTTCTTGGTGCAAAAAATCCTTCAAGATGTAACTAAGAGGGGAACTGCTGGGAAAGTATGTGAATAGTCAGTTGTATAGGATAATGCCATCTTTTCCCCAAATTATACTCTAACTGGCAATGGACAAGACAGAAAATTGAAACACATCATCACTGCGGTTGAAAAAAAATAAGACTTTTGTCTTCAATATTGAAAAATAACAATTAAATTACAATATAACAAGTATAATTTTAGTTATATAGGGAATAGGCTATGTGAAACTTAGAGAATATGAATGTTAGTGTATATAATTGCTTGCTCAGCTATTATTCATTCACAAACATCTGTTAAGTACTTAACAGGACACTGTGTTAAGGGATAAAGACATATTTTTTTAAGAAGGAATGATCCTTGCCTTCAAGGATGTAATGATTAATTTTTTTTTTTTTTTTTTTTTTTTGCGGTACGCAGGCCTCTCACTGTCGTGGCATCTCCCGTTGCGGAGCACAGGCTCCGGACGCTCAGGCTCAGCGGCCATGGCTCACGGGCCCAGCCACTCCACGGCATGTGGGATATTCCCGGACCGGGGCACGAACCCGTGTCCCCTGCATAATATTTAATCTGGGTGCCATGGGGCACCCAGATTAAATATTATTTCTGGATGTGTTTTTGAGGGTGTTTCCAGATGAGATCAGCAACTGAGTCCATGATTTCAGTCAAGTAGATTTCCCTCCCCAATGTGGGGTGGGCATCATCCAATCCATTGAGGGCCTGAATAGAACAAAAACCAGAAAAAGGAAGAATTCACCCTTTTTTTACTTCCTACCTGCCTAGTTGACTTGGAACATCTCATCTTAACATTTCCAGCCCTCAGAATGGGATTTTTTTAGACGCATTCTGACAACTATTTTATTCATGCTGTTTCCATGAGGGGAAATTACACCACCTTTCCTGGGTCTCCAGCTTGCAGACAACAGATAGTGGGACTTCTTAGCTTCCACAGTCACATGAGCCAAATCCTCATAATAAATCTCCATACTACAAGTTCTGTTTGGAGAAACCTGGCTAATGCAAAGGGCTTGTGGGTAGAAGCATGTAGAAAAACTAAGCATTAACAGCAGTAGCTGACACTTACATAGAGCCTTCTGTATACTAGATGTATATTATATATACATATACACACAGACATCCCCATACTCAGGTATTGTACCTGACTATCAAAGATCTCATATATATAGTAAGGAGACTCATGAAAAGAGAAATTCTTATAAATTAATATTTAAGATTTGAATGATACATTTTTTAAAGCAACGTAAGTCTGATAAGAGATAAGGAAAAATATCCTTTCCTTAGAAGATAGAATTAGGATATAAATGGGGAAAAAAAAAAGAACTGGAGAAATGATGGAGAATAATTACAAGGAAAGTTCAAAGAAAGACTGGTTTAAACATTCCTTGTAAATTATCTCTATTTTGATTAGCTGGTGATTCTTGCTCTGACACATGGATTACAGAGCTGGAAGAAAGGTGAGGGAAAAAAAGAAATACCAGACACTTAAATTATAACCCAGTAAAAAGGTCAAAGAAATTCTAGTTAACACTTTATTTCTTAGGGTAGATGAAATATGAAAAGAACTAAAAGCTCAAAAACAGAAAGAAGAGCCTTTGCCATGTAAGGGCCAAAGTCAAATGGGTGCCCAGAGGAATACTAAAAATGCCCTTCTTTTAGCAAGCAAAAAAATTCAAAAATAAAGCTTAACAATACAAATAGCAAACAGCCATCAGTGTGACTAGGTGTTCATTTTGTGGTCCTGCTTTATCAGCTGTTGTGTTTCCCAGTCAGTTATAGTGTTAAATATCACCCAACAGATTAGATTTCAGTGGCACAATTCCAGCTAACTTGAAATTAGTCATGATAATGAGGAGAAAGAAGCTTCTGGACAGCTCCCAAGCTTCATTCATTTGTAAGTTCTGAATTTTTGAATCAAAACTTTGTAAGGACTAAAAGCGTTTTTAAAAAAGGATAAATATAGTTTTCACCACTTTTAAAATGACCTATTGCTTTTATAATATAGATACAGAGGAATAAAAAAAGCTAAATCACAGGAGTTTGGAAGAGAAAAGAAAGGGAAACATCTGAATATCTGTGCAATAGCCAAATATCTGACTTTTTCCATTTAATGCTCGTACCAGTCAATGTAAGCCAGCTTTACCAATATAACAAACTCTGCTACAGTCTCAGTGGCTTAAAACTATAAAAGTTTATCCTCATGTTACCTGTCTGCTAAGGGTTTGCTGAGGTTTCTGCTCTGTGTGATCCTCATGATGAAACACCTACTACAACATTGCCAGTAATCAAGGCAGAGAGAAATAGAAGGTCGAAAATCATGCAGGTAACATATAACAATTATGCCTATATTTTATTGGCCAAAGTAGACATATGGCACACCTAACTCCACAAGAACAGAGGCATGCAATCCAACCATGTACATAAGAAAAAAATAGAAATATTTGCTGGATAGAAATAGCAAACACCACAAAGCTCATAAAAGTCCATTTTAGTAATGAAATTAAGCCCCAGGGAGGTCAAACAACCACTCAATGACACTTGTTAGTGGAATAGCCAGTTTTGAAATCCAGGCATTTCTGACTTCAGAATGTGAATTGGGAAATGGGTAGGATGAATGCTTGATTAATTCAATGTTGCAAAGTCCTTGGTACTGGAAGTTGCCTTACCTGTGTAACAGCAGCATCACTTAAGAATTTAATAGAAATGTACAATCTCAGCCCAACCCAAGATACTGAACCAGAATTTGCCTTGTAATAAGGTCTCTTGGCAATTCATCTGTACTTAAAGTTTGAGAAGCCCTGTCTTAAACTTCTTTGTCTTTGAGCACACATGAAGTCTCATCGGAAGTAACTCATGGCTGTCCCCTGCTCCAAGCCTATACCTATCCATTTAGAAAGCCTTCCCCCCAAATTTCCCATCACCACCACTACCCAGTCATTTCTGGGACCCTATGTAGGAATGTGATAAGGATAACCGTCTTCCCTCAACTTAATACACCTCTGTTTACTCTCCCCGCTGTCTTTCTCCAGGCACAGTGACCTCTCTTTCCTGTGTCTGCTAGCCCACAGAATAACAAATATGTCCTATTATCTGTAACACAGCTGAGGAAATGGGTGAAGAATGGACCTCTCTGGAAATCGCATTACAACTGACTATCTGGGCCTCTAAGCAGCACTGCTTATGCCCAGAATCAAACACATTCATATACGTACACAGCTTCTACAGCTGTTCCTTTGAGCAACACTTTTTAAATGGCTCAAGTCAGTCTATTGACCAAATGTAGGCAATGATGAAGGGATGAGAGAGAACTTTTTCTCATCTCTGTTGTGCTCATAGTTACTCTCTTTTATCTTCCTAAGAATATCAACCCCCAAAGAACTGTTGTGCACCATACACCCAATTCAACAACAAAAAAGTGAAACTCTCTCATGCATACTAGTAATTCATGTAAATAACACTTGGGGTAAGGGGTATTCAGATCAGCAGAAATTATCTCTTACAATTAACATATATCTAGGATACTAAATAGAAAATAATCATTTTGAATAAACCTAAAGGCCCTCTTATTTTGACAAGTGGTATTGCTTCATACTACTTCTATTCAAATAATTATAGAGAACATTATCCTCGAGTGTCTTGGAATCTTTCTGCTATTAAAAACAAGGCAACAGACCCGAAATGGAGTTGCTTATGCTAAACCTCACACCACCACCAAGACTTCACTTAATTACAGTTTCTGCTTTCCCAGAAATGGAATCTTAAACCAGTCAATCAGGAATTGTCTGATCAGCACTAGTTAAGTAATCTGCCTGTCAGACCCCTGTCATCTCCTAAAAAAAATTAACTTGGTCACAATCAACCCACTTCTTTGCCTAGTATAACTTCCTTGTTCCTGCTCCCTTCTGTATATAAAAGTTTTTCATTTTATACAGGTCCTCAGAGCTCCTTTCTATCTGCTAGTTTCAATACTAACTGATTGGAATTCATTTTTGCCCAAATAAACCCTTAAAATTTTTAATATGACTCATAAAGTTTATCTCTTAATATTGTTATACATAATAATAAATTGAAACTTTAAAGAAAACCTATAACTAATAAAGAAATAATGAAACAGAATGAAAAAGGAAAGCCTAATAATAAGTATACATCAGGAGGACAGGGTGTGCTACATGAAATATAAGCAGATTTGGGTTTTCCTGCATAAGACTACCCTTATTCATTATAATTAGCAATAATTGTGCCTTGGATAAACCTCATTGGCTACAATACTGTCACTGTGCAAAGCTTCCCCTTATTCATTTTACAACCAAATCCCTCCTCCTCCAAATTGTCATTGGGATGCCCATCTAAATATAACATTTCCCAAACCATGTGAACAAGTGTTAGCCAATGGGATGTGAGCAGCTTTCAGGTCACATTCTTAAAAGGAAGCTACTTGCCTTTCACTTGTTCTTTTCACCTAGGAAGTATCAACAACTGGAACAGTCACCTTGGATCCAGGGATGGAATCTATGCTGATGATGGAAAAGCAACTCTTCCAAATCCCACTATGTTGCAATCTTAGAATTTTATGCAGCAGAGACATAAATCTTCTGTCATGTTTAAGTCACTGCTAATTGGTCTTTGAATCAATATTTAACTAATATAGGACTTAATATAAACAATTGTGAGTTTTTTCCCCAACAAAATCTAACCTCTGATAGAATACCCATATAACTGAGGATCTTGCTTTGCCTGATGAGTGAGAACTAAAAACAACAGAATTATTACAAAAAAACAGAAGGAAAAGACAGCTGTATTTAACTTTAGAAAAGTAAATATTCTTTATTTTTTGAAAAATGAATTTGGAAGAGTTTAAAATTTTCATAGACATAATATCAGATTTATTTGCAAAATATTTTGGATGAAGTAAGCAAGGATCTTCTAAGTCTACACATTTTACTTATGTTTTTATTCAACTAAATGCACTATGTGAATTGTCCTGTTTCTGTGAATGAGCTCATGATTTTCTCTGGCTCCAAACCATCTTGCGAGCCTTCCTTCTTCCCTCTTCTGCCATCCTATTAGTCTCTTCTTCCTTTGTTGTAGAGCCTCCCATATGAATTCTTTCTCTTTTATGTCACTGCTGTATCCAAATCATTACCCACTTCTTCCAGGGTTCTTATAAAACTCTCTAAGTGGCCATTACTCCAGCTGCCTCTAACACCTTGTCTTTTTATTCTACCAGTTCAAAACTTATGGAGAAAAATTTTTATATCTTCATTGTGAAAATCATTCCCTTCATCAGATACTTTCAAAAGTTAACATGTAGGGCTTCCCTGGTGGCGCAGTGGTTGAGAGTCCGCCTGCCGATGCAGGGGACACGGGTTCGTGCCCCGGTCCGGGAAGATCCCACATGGCGCAGAGCGGCAGGGCCCGTGAGCCATGGCCGCTGAACCTGCGTGTCCGGAGCCTGTGCTCCGCAATGGGAGAGGTCACAACAGTGAGAGGCCCGCGTACCACAAAAAAAAAAAAAAAAAGGTAACATATAAATTTCAGTCTTCTTAGACATTTTGTTATTTAATCTCCATCCATCGTTATTTCCTGAATACAAAACACGTAGTCACACCTCCATTTTGCTCAGTCCATACTCTGCCTGAAAAGTATTTTTGATTCAAAGCCTACATCATGGCCTGCCCTTTTCATAAGATCTTCAACTGTCCTAGGGGCTTAGCCTCTCTTCTGAATTCATAGTGTTCTTATATGTTCCAAGCATCTAGACCCTCTACTATATCTCATCCTTCAAGAAACAGTAGAAGACACCAATCAGTTGAAATCTATATCTAACCTACTGTGCAGGTGGCACTATGTTTGGTGGTAGGAATTCAAAGAAAAGATATGATAGCTGCTGCCTTTGAGAGGCTTACAGACAATTTGGAAAGATATTTAAAAAGCAAATCACAATACAAGATTATACAGAGTTCTTAGAATTCAGAAGTTGGACACATTTAAGGTTGTGGCTCTTACTCCAGCCCCTGGGATTTTATCACCTTATTTGTCATTCTTCTCCCCCAAATTAAATTGTTTTAAAAACTACCCTAAGAACTTATATTTAAACCTCTTTGAATTAATAAACCTTAAAAGACTAATAACATCTATAACCTTTATGTTGAATAAACATATCTCTCCCACTTTTCATTCAAATGGTACCTGTTTGGGAAAAGAAGATTTTTTTCATGTGTCTGAATGAAAAGTGTGATGATTCCATGCTTTCCTTTTTATCCTTAGGTAGTAAAAAAAATCCCATAATCACTTTAAATAACTAAATGCCTTTTGTATTAATAAAAATATCCAATTCCAAATAGGAATCAACATTCTAAACCTGAATCAAATTGAGTCTTCTCCCTCACATACCAGCTCGGGAATCACTGAAAGCAGAATGTAGGCAGAAGGAGTGGGGTATAATTTTTCTTTTCTCCTTCTACACTTCGTTCTCCAACTCCCCCTCTTTGATTTTGGCAACCACAGTTTCTGAACCTGCCCATGTCAAAATAGAGCATAGATGAGAGGGACAGGAAATATCTAACTCACTCTTGTGAGGAGTCGCCCACTCTTTCAGTCAGGTGGATTTAATGCTAACTTTCTCACTCCTTGCTACTTTTGCAGATTCTTTGGAAATCTTGTTCATTATCCTCTTACCTGAAGTTTTCTTGACACACAAATGCACTATATGTTGGTGTTAGCTCACTCCCTTTTCAGTTTTTATAAATTGGAGATCTACCTCTAGCTTCTCCTTTGCTGAGTCCAGTTCACCCATCTAGGAGCAAGCCTGCATAGGACACACACTAGTCTTCCTTGCCCATCTCCTACATCTGGGAAATGAGGGGGAAACATTCATTCTTTGATCAGACAAATGAAGAATGCAGGCTAATCCCAGCCTAAGCAGACCACTGGCACATCTCTCACCTGCTAGATTTCTCAGGCATGTGTGAGACACTGATCATTATGTTGCCTTAATTCAGGATATCAAGCTCTCCTAGTTTGGGATGTCAGATTTAACAAATTAAAGTACAGGCATCCAGTTAAATTTGAATTGAAGATAATCAACAGATATTTTTAGTAGAAGTATGTTCCCTACAATATTTTGGACATACATTTTACTAAAAGATCATTTGTTGTTTATCTGCAATAGCAATTGAACTTTAGCTTCCATGTTTAGTATTTTATCTAGAAATTCTACTCACTAGTAGCTCTGTTAATGTCACTCTCTTGACCTGAAGTGAGGAGGGGACTCCCCCAACCATTGACTTTGGGGATGAATCTCTCAGTTCAACTTTATACAAAGAAATACTTTTCCTAAGTCCCCTATCAATCTTCATTCTTTGAAATATTTTGAATAGTCAACCTTAGGGATGATAACCTTTCTGAATATTTCCTTTGGAAATTTGCATCTTGATTTGGTGGGGATGCAAGGTTAAAAGGACTCTCATGTATTGCTGGTAAAAATGTTAATTGTTACAACCATGTTGGTTTGCAACCTGACAAAATCCATTAAAATAAAAATTACATACACACTTTGGAGACTCCTTTCCTGAGAATCATTATATACATATAAAATGACACTAGTAGAAAATGTTTCATAACAAGGATATCCTAGCAGTATTGGTTCATAGAAGCAAAAAAGAAAACAAAAATCAGTAAAAATTTAAATCACCATCAATAGAGGAATAACTGAATAATTTATGGTACAAAGCTCACTCTGAAATATTGAAAAGAATAAATGAGAACTAACTATGCCAATTGATTTGGAGAGATTTCCATAAGGTATAGTTGAGGAAAACTTTTAAATTCATCAAAAAGTACATGTTTCTAAAATAAATGAATTATCACGATAGAAATCTCTATTTATAATTTTTCCTATAGCTACAGAAAAAAAGAGAAAATATGGAAGACTACATGTAATTGTGTTTATGACAGATCATGGGGAGTACATATATTAGGTTTGCAGAGTCTGGTGGGAGGGAAGATTTTTATTTTTTGCTAAAAATAAACTTCTCTTTTCCAGTGTAAAAATTCTACTTTCAAAAGCTCTTTTGCAAAGTATCGATCCTTTCCATTAAACCAGACCTAGATCTAGCCTTTATTATTGACTTTAGCATACAGCCTTTTACCCTAAGGCTTCAGGATAACTCTGCCTAAGTAAATTGTTCAATCATTAACATAGTTTAATTCCACAGACAAAGCTTTAGTCATTTATAGGCACATATGGTAACCAAAAATAATAATAATAACTTTATTGTAAATCTTAAAAGGCAGACAAGCTGACTTTTAGGGAAACAATAGTAAATAGATAAAATTTAAATTATCTAACAGGAACTCTCTCAGTTTGTTCCTTACAAAACAGGAAATTTACAAGCCTACTCATGCAGGCATATGACGTTTTCTTCCCTCCTGTTACATTAGAAGCGAGGCCATCTCTCTTTAAGCACAGCTCTTTCACCTGTGCTTTGAGATCTACTTACTTTTGTATTCCGAGGATGCTTATATTATTAATGATTGCTTCTAATCCCTGTTTATGGAACCAGTCCCTCTCGACTAGATCCCTCTAACATACAATTACACAAAATCATCCTTCAACCACATATTTGCCTCCGGCTTATCACCATACTCTTCTTTACCTTTAATCTAACTTCTAGAAAGAACTGTTCATAGTTTTATCTCCTTTTCTTTGGTTCATCACTCCTCAGTCTATTCCAAACTGGCTTTCTTTGTCTTTTCTACAGTGAAAATTCACTGATCTCACCACTGACCTTCATGTCGTGGAATTCAATGGATATTTTTCTGTCCTCTTCTTATTTGCTGTTACCATAGCATTTGACAGTGTAGACAACTCCATTATTTCTATTGTCTCTGATATTTTCCTTCTCTTTTCTTGGTTTCTGTGACATCACCCTCTCTTGGTTTCCCAACTATATTTCTGTTCTCTTTTTAATCTCATTTATGTTCATTCTTCTAGTCCTGCCTATTTAATGTCGCAATTTCTCAAGACTCAGATATCTTTCCTTCTTTCTAACTCTCTCTCTAAAACTTCAGATCTATGGCTCTAATTACCATCCATGAGTTGATGACTCCAATCTTTTCATCTTTGTAGTTCCAGATAGACCTCTCCTCTGGGTCATATATCCAACTACCTTCTCAACATCTTTACTTGGATATCAAAAGCATTTCAAGCTCCTTCTATCTGTGATTGAGCACATTACCCTCCTTCAAAACCTTGGTTCTCTCCCACTGTTAGAGTATAGCACCGTCATACTCTAGAGGCATAAGCCAGAAACCTAGTAGTCATTCTTATTATTTCCCTTTCAGTCTTTTAGTTTCTATTTGTCCCCATTGATCCTCCTCACTGTAAAAATTGATATCTTAACAGTGATCACTGTCAGGTTGATACGTACATGTTAATCATATAAACCGACACAATTATTTGCCAACTGTTGAGCTTGATTTAAAATCTTATAATCAATTCCAGGTTCCAAGATTTCCTTACAATAGTAGTTTAGGGATAGGAAGTTGTTGGAAAGAGGAAGGTGGGGGAGGATAGAATAGGCCTGGAGATTGTTTTGAAGATGCACTTACATGACAGGTATACCGATTTGCTTAGATGAAATGATTTCTTGGATTGCTTTTTGAGTGAACTGATGGAGAACATAGTTGGGGAGACTGTGCTCCCCTCCTCAGTCCCTAGTACTTGCACCTCATTTTTATGATGGCAAAGAAGGAATACGCTGGCTAAATAATTGACAAGGGGTATTCATGTGTTTTTATCTTGCTCAACTCAGCTAAACAAATAAAAAATAGCAATATTAACTTTCTGTTTAGGTAGCATCTACTTTACCAAAGTTTTCCTCTGAATTTTTTTGTCCTTAAAGAGCAGCCAAAAATATGTTTATTTTGAACTATGAATATGTGTAAAAATCTGGAGTCCTGAATTTTAGATAAAGAGCTTTCTTGCTGACTTTTTCCTAATATATCAATACATTCTCTAGTCACTTAGCAAATAATTACTTGACTAAGCACAAGGGGAGGGGATTAAATACGTCCTTCCTGTAAGGTTGTCTTTTAGAACATTAGCCAAAATAAGTTTAGAAACTTACATTTTAGTCTTATTTTTTTCAGTTCTCATGAAAACAAGGTTTCTCCAGAGATATTTTCAAACACATTGTTTAATGAAGAGAACTGTGAGATGAAGAAATCTGTAGAAACTAACAGAAACTAATAATAATGACTAATAGTTAAAACTTATATGGCTTTTCAAGGGTATAGAAATGTTATATAATAGATAACACACACCAGCGCCATCAGAGTTAGGTCATGATGAAACCACAAGATGTCCTGAATACATTTGATCACAGAAAACATAGTCACTTTGATTTGTAAAACATGTTGATGAATATCTTGTTCATCTTCATCATTTTTCAAATGAGAGGCTAAAACCCAGAAAGGTCAAGTTGCTTCTCCAAAATAAACTGGCCAGATATTAAATTTTTCATCACTAAAATCAAAATTTCTTGATTACACTTCTCATTGCCTAATTCCACAATTGTTTTCCCAACAAAAACAAAAAGCTTGTTATTCTTCAGTAACATGGTAAAGAAACATTAAATATTCAGGTTTAAAAAGAACCTCATATCTTGCCTATATTAAATAAGTTTCATTTAATGACTCAGAGAAATTGAATCTATCACAAAGCATTAGACAACCTACCAGCAATTTCTGAAGTGTGTGTATATTTTCTTAACTTCTATTTAACTTTTCAAATACAATCTGTAGAAAACCATGGGAAATTAACTCTATCTCAGGCAGTAATGTAAAAATGGAAGAGTCTTACAAAGCATGCTCTCTAAATTATATTATAATAGAACATAAGTCTGTAAAACTTAGTAAAACCTAAGTATTTTATTCTGGATTATAAGAGGAATTTGCCTATAGGTATTCAATAGCATTTAGAGAACAAGCAGGGATAATTTTCAACTTCTGATAATATGATAGATCACAAACTCCCCTTCCTCTCCCCAAATCCTTACTGATGTAAGACATCTAAAAATTGTGGTTATAACTAATATTTTTCTTAAATACACAAATACGTTTGTGAAAATGTAAGGGAAATTTCCAGAAACCAAATAACAAAGAAGAAGCAGAAAACCATAGTGACATGAATTTTAAAGCAAATTACAGGAAGCCATTTTGGTAAGAAGAAAGGACCTTGTATTTAAATTGAGGTAAAGGGGAAATAGACAATAAACAAAGAAGGAAAGAATGAAGTAACAAGAGAAGAAAGAAGGAAAGAAGGAAGGAAGGAGGGAAGACATGAGACTGTGATAAAGTAGCGTACAGAAAATTCAAAGAATGATATGCCAAAGAATGACTGGATGGCTACTTTAGATTGGATAGTCAAAGTCTCAGCATGTTGACATTTGCTGAGAAATTGATAACATTTTGAGATAGCTAAGAAAAAAAAAGAAAAGAAAAAAACAGGAAAAAGAGAATTTTAGGCAGAGGAAATAATGATATCATTATCTGTAATTCAGTTGTTAAAGAGATAATAGAAAACTAACCAAAGAAAAATGTTCAAAATAAAATTTTAAGTTTAAAATCATGTTTCAAAAATCAAAATGTGTGTAATATGATGCATTTCTGTAGAGAGAGACATACAGAAAAAAATACTTAAGAGAATAGACAAATGCTGCTTTAACTGGGACTACATCAAACTAAAAAGCATCTACATGGTAAAAACAAAAATTTAACAAAATGAAAAAACCTACTGGATGCGAGGAAATATTTGCAAATCGTATGTCATATAAGGGGTTAATATCCAAACTGTATAAAATACAACTCACTGACCAAAAAAATCTAATCTAAAAATGGGCAGAGGAACTGAGTAGACATTTTTCCAAAGAAGGCATCCAAATGGCTAAGAGGTACATGAAAAGGTCTCAACATCACTTCTCATCAGGGAAATGCAAGTCAAAAGTACAATGAGATATCACCTCACACTTGTTAGAATGGCTATTATTAAGACAACTAGAGATAACACATGTTGGTGAGGATGTGGAGAAAAGGGAACACTTGTGTACTGTTGGTGGGAATGTAAATTGTTTCACTATGAAAAATAGTATGGAGTTTCTTCAAAAAATTAAAAATAGAACTATATATAATTCAGTAATTCCACTTCTGGGTATATATCCAAAATAAATGAAAAGAGATATCAAAAAGATATTTGCACTCCCATGTTTGTTCACACAGCCAAGATATGGAAATGACCTAAGTTTCCATCAATGGATGAATAGATAAAATAAAGAAGATGTGAGAGAGATATATATATATATATATATATATATATATATATAAAAATATTCCATTGGTATGTATATATTCCATATATATATACATATGGAATGGAATATTATTCAGTCATGAGAAGGAATATTATTATATTATTCAGTCATGAGAAGGAAGGAAATTCTGCCATTTGCAACAACATGGATGGACCTTGAGGGCATTACGCTAAGTGAGAAAAGTTGGAGAAAGACAAATACCATATGGTATCACTTACATGTGGCCTCTAGAAAAGCCAAACTCATAGAAACAGAAAGTAGAATGATGGTTACCAGGCTCTCAGGGAGGGGGGGCATTGGGAAGATGTTTTTTAGGGTCCAAATTTGCAACTAGTAAATAAGTGCAGGAGAGCTAATGCACAGCATAGCATTACGGTCAACAATACTGTATTATAAACTTCACATTTGCTAAGAGACTAGCTTTTAATTGTTCTCACTAAAAAAGAGAAATGATAATTATGTAACATAATAGAGGTGTTCACTAATCCTAACATAGTAATCATACTGTACTATATAAATGTATCAAATCAACACATTGTATATCTTAAACTTACACAGTTCTATATGTCAGTTATACCTCAGTAAAAAAGTTGGTTATATCTGGGATGCAATTATGTATAATCCATCCAAAAGTGATATGTTTATATCACTTTTGTTTATTTGTATTTGTTAAATTTTTACAATGAACCTGTATTATTTTAAAATAAGAAAAAAGTTAATGTTAAACAATTAACATCACTTTATCTGATATTATTATTGAAAGACCACTGTGATCAGTACACTCTGTTACATTCATCTCTTCACCCAATCAAAACACCATGGCCTTCATTTCAAAATGACAAACTGTTCTTTGACAACACTTTTGATCTGAGGTAAAAAGAGATGAGGGAAATGTATATGCTCTAATCTCAGTTATCTGTTATTAGTTATCTACTGTCTGTTCCTGACTCCCATACTAAGCTCTCCAGAAATTGACCTCACTGCAAACTTACCACCAGTGACTCAGAACAAGATGAGGTGGGAGTTTCGCTACCAGCTGTTTTAAAGCCATGTCTCCAAGGTTCACAAATGACGGTCATTAAGGATTTGCCTCAGATGTCCTAATAGATACCTTTTATTTTCAGAATCAAAGCAAATGTACAATTACTGGAGGAGCATGGGCTCAGGCTGATTGATACTAGAGCACTAGGTAAAGAAATCCAGTCTTTCTCTATTCCCCTCAGGGAGAATGCAGCTTGTGTGTGATCTTTGTTTCTCTCTGGTCTAAGATACACATTGACCCAGTCTGTTACCTAATCCTGCCTCTCTCACACTCCCATAATGTACTCAAGAGTTATGTTTACAGAGTACTGACAAAATTGCAGAATGACATCTACAGCAACATAAAGAACAATTATTTTCCTAGATAAAGGAGATTATTTGCTACTGGTGAGATGAATCACTCGGAACCATAGTTCATTGCTGCTTTCATGGGCTTTACCCAAGCTTAGGAAATAAGTCTGGGAAAAAGTAAATCTAACAACTGGCAGAATCTCTACAAAAACCTTACTGTTCTTTTCATCATTAACAAAAGTTTTGTTTTGTTTTTTCCTCTTGAGTCTTTCCTACAACATTCTGTACTGAGTCCTGTTTTCATGAATATTACAACATTCCTATTGCCTTAATAGAGATTCCAACCAATATTCTTATTTTCCTGGGGGTGGCAAAACCAGGTTAGATCCTCACGAATGCCATTTCCTCTTCCTGGCTACACAGATTTTATTTCCCAGCCACTTTTCCTGTTAGGTTAGGGTCAAGATGCCAATGAATCATGAGTGTACATCAGGTACATCTTCAACTTCCAAGGGCATCCAGCTTCCTCTGTCTTCTCAGGAAATGAAGACTGAACAGGCCCAGCCTCACAATGGCAGGAGTCTCTCCTTGGAAAAAAATATTCCCAGGACAGACTCCTGATATACTTCAGACTTAAAGAAACTGAGAAATAAACTCTTATGATTAATGTGTAGACTACTAAGTTTTGGAGGTAGTTTAGATACAGCAGCCTTCATTAATTGTCCTAATGCACGGAGTCTGAGTTTTCTCATATATAATAGAGGCAAAATTATATACACTGCAAGGCTGTTGTGAGAAATCAGTGAACAGATATGTTAAAAATATGTAGACTGGTATATTATCTTCATGAATGCTGTCAAATGGCCTGTTCTTTGGGGGTTATTATACTGTTTAGCTTGGTAAAATTATAGAGATTGGCCCCATCTTTCCAATTCACATCCCCCTTAGATCTCCTCTGGCATTCACAATTGTCACACCAACCAAGGCATACAGCCCTTCCCTTGGTCTTTTTGATGAAGACATTTCACTTTTAGAGAGTGGGTCCATTAGAAACTACTACTTACAAGGTGTTAAAATTAGTTTAAAGAGGTAACCTTACCTATGGGGCCTTTGCATCTTATTAATGAATGGTGCTTAGTGATTAAGCGGTCTTTAAGACAAAAAAGATTGAAGTTCTAATTGTGTAATTAGAAAGAAGCTAGAAACCCTTAAGTACAAAAGTAATTATAACAATTATATGTTAGATACTAAATATGCACCAGGCTCTGAACTGAACACTTTATATTTATTTTGACATTTCATCGTCATGGTATGACTATGAGATAGGTACTATTAAAGCCAATTTTCTAACTGAAGAAACTGAGGATGAGTGTGGTTAAGTGGAATACCCAAGGTCACACAGTAAGTGGGAAAAAGTAGAAAGAGAACCCTGCTCAGACTGATTCACTGGAGCCTATGCCCTTACTTCTCTTACTATACTACCTTCTGAGATTTGGGGTAGGTTACACAGTGAGCATTTGATAAAGGTCAATTTTCTTATCCTTTTTAAATATTGTCCCTCAAATCATATCAGGTACAAGACCCTCAGCTCTGCTGTGTGATGAGGACTGTACTGATGCCTGACAAGTTGTATTTAGACCAATTGTTGCTGCCAGGTCCTAGAAGTTATGGAGCCTCATCCATTCCTGTATAAGACACATGAGCATCGTTTTTCATCAGAGGTGCATAAAAACATACCTGTGAGGTTTTAAAAAATAACCGCTTAGACACCATTGTTGGAAAAATATAATTATAAAGAAAATCCTCTTCTAACTCAGAAAGGCTCTCCACAAACATGGTAAAGAATAGAGAAAGAAAACGAATTTGTTATTGAATAAGCTTTAAACCAGAATATAACAGGCATCTCATACAATCCTCTAAGAGACTGCAAAGACAGAAAGACATGTCATTCATTCATATAGCTGAGCAGATACAACTCATTACGTACATGTTCTTCAGATAAATAACTACTCTTCAAGTAAGAGGACTTGGTAGCACCATTTGTCGCACATAGTTCATCCTAAATTTTACCTGGTAATTAGGGTGACTGTGTTAGTTAACTGGCTCTATACCAAAAAAAAAAAAAAAAAATTTCTCCTGTCTTTATAACAGGAAGTAATTTTGCACTTTGGAACTAGGAGCCCATGGAAACCCATGTTTTACCCTCCCAGAGACCAGAAGAGAGTGACACTATCTCCCTGGATGTTTACATTTCAAAGAGATGGTTCCAGGTCCTGGAGAAAGACATTCCAGGGCTGTAAAGGGCAAGAGTCTTATTTAGCTATTAAAAAATGTACATATATTTCTAAGAAAGGGAGCAAGAACTTACAAGTTTTCTAAAGTAAATGCCCTAAGAAAAGGGAGTTAAAGGCAATCTTTTCCTTTATTGCAATGGGGAGAATTAGGCCTCTTGTTTTTAATTTTTATTTGTCCTTGCACCATTCCCTGTGGATTGATTCATTTGTCCTGAGCTGAAACCCAGGACTCCACATCCTGCTGGATGTTTAATTCTAAACTACAATTAAGTGTTTCTACATCCTGCTGCCCTATTCCAGGAGTGAGGAAGAAAGTCCCATACCTCATAGGACATGGGGAGAGGATGAGATACTGTCTCATGACAGCCTCCCAGGAAGAAGAGAGAGGCAGAGGGAGATGGCCCAGAAGCAGCTCTTTACAGGCCTCCCAGGCTGTCCTATCCTAGAAGGATTACAAGGAATATGCCAAGCTCAGATTAACTGTAGGTCAAGTATTCATTTGACTACGAGGTTGTACAAACATGTGAAGGTCATCAGGGTACAATGGTGAAGCCATTACCCAGCAATAACCACGAACAAGTCCTGTTTTTATAAAAGTCGAACACACTCATTGGAGGGAAAGTGATTCAGAGGCACATTTTCTAAATTCATGTCTTAAAGAAAAATCCCAGAAAATGGAATCACTGATACAACGTAAATTAAGTGCTCACACTTGGACCAATCAAGTCACACTATGGATATATTTTCCTATTATTTAAAGAGAGCTAAGGGGAATATATATATATCCAGAATCACAAAGTGCTCACTGAGAGGATCTTGGTCATCAGCACAGTAGAGAAGTCCTAGAAAGAAGATTCAATAAAAAGATGGTAATTCAGAAGTACAATATTAAATTTAATAAAACAGTAAAGGGTACTTTTCTTATTGTCTCATAGTTTCACTGAGGCCCCCAAACTTGGAACCACTGATAATCAATAATTCATTCACCATCGTCTTGGAGGTACTAGATACATCTCCACAGAACTTGTGAATAAGTAGCCAAATCCAATCCTGTGATTCCAGCCAATTCTACCCTCAATCTATACAAGAGTTCCTAAAACATTTGTTGAACTTAAAAAGACTCAGAAGATCCTTTGAAGAAAATTATTAGTTTTAATAAAAGCTATGGAATTTCCCTCTCTTCCACTGCTTCCCTGGGTCAGCAGCCAAGTCAGTAGGTACCCATAAGAACCATCATAGAGATAGGGTTTGACAATCAGCAGGAGAGACTGTGACCTCACTCTCCAACTGGATAATTACTGAGTTTTTGAACCTCATAAGCTCTCCCAGTGCTGGGATAGAGTGTGACAGAATTTTTCCAAGAGCCTAACTTGAGTCTCTGAAGTTTGGGCACCAAAGAGACTGGAACCTGGTTTTCATCCAGAGAAGTCTGAGGGTGGAAGGCTGGATGAAAAGGACTGCAGTAGAAGCAACCTGCATTTCCATGCTGCCTGGGCAAGGATGGGGATGTCCCATTGGCCTAGTGCAACTGGAAAGAACCCCGCTAGAGAGGACTGCCTGTTTTGATGAAGAAACCAGAGGTGCACTCCTGGAAGGCAGGAGCTAGGATGTGATAAGAGGTTGACAGGAGAGCGCATCATCCAAAGAAAAAATGAGGAGTGTTCCATGAGAGGTCTCTGAAGAGACCAAAAATACCGCAGGAGAAAACAACTTGATGTTCCAAGAACAGAAGGTATTAATTGGTAGCACCAATGGTCCAGTGATTTGAAAACCTTTTTGATCATAACCCATGGTATGAAATACACTTTACGTGGAAATTCCATACACACACACACACACACACACACACACACACACGCATACACACACACACACAGAGTCCTGTCTACCTTGAGAGAGAGGGACAGAGGAGAGACTAAAATTTATTCTTCTTGCATGATATGCATCCTGAAATCTAATTCAGTCTGTGCTCTACAAAGTTATTATATGTCCATAATCAATCAAATTCAACATACAGTGTACAGCCTTCCAGATGCCAGAAGGAGCAAAACTGGTGGAAAAGAGGTGTATCAAGAAGAGTGGAAAAGCAGACCTTTTTACCTGTTCTTAATATGCAGAGCTTGAATTCAGGCTTTGAATTAGACAACAGATTGAAGGTGTAGTTTTATATTTGATTGCAATTTTCTCTGTTTCTTCTAACATCCCAACATGCATGGAAAAACTATGCTATCTGCCTCACAGGGATGAGCAAAGTGGACTGACCTAACCTGTTAGAAGACAGCATTTGGAAAATATTGTTTTCTGTTTGCACCCCATTGAGTTAACACATGCAGTAAACTTAGTTTCACAAACGTGGATGGACCTAGAGTCTGTCATACAGAGTGAAGTAAGTCAGAAGGAGAAAAACAAGTATTGCATATTAACACGTATATTTGGAATCTAGAAAAATGGTATAGATGACCCTATTTGCAGGGCATGAATAGAGATGCAGACATAGAGAACGAACGTGTGGACACGCATGGGGGAAGGGGGGCTGGGATGAATTAGGAGACTGGGATTGGCATGTATACACTACCATGTGTAAAACAGATAGCTAGTGGGAACCTGCTGTATAGTGCAGGGAGCTCAGCTCGGTGCTCTCTGGTGACCTAGATGGGTGGGATGAAGTGGGTGGGAGGGAGGTCCAAGAGGGAGGGGATCTATGTATACATACAGCTGACTCACTTTGTTGTACAGCACAAACTAACACAACATTGTAAAGCAACTATAACCTAATTTAAAAAAAGAAAAGAAACACAGGCAACCAGAACTAAAAAATAATAATAGCTACCCTTTGTTATAGACTGAATGTTTGTGTTCCCCCAAAATTCATATATTGAAGCCCTAACCCCCCATGTGATTGTATGTGGAGATAAGGGCCTTTGGGAACTGATTAGAGCTAGATTAAATCATGAGGGTAGAGCTTTCAGGATGGGATAAATGGCCTTATAAGAAGAGGAGGAGTTTCTCTTTCTCTCTCTCCCCCTCTCTCTCTCTCCCACCCTCCCTCCCTCTGTGTGTGTGTGTGTGTGTGTGTGTGTGTGTGTGTGTGTGTGTGTGTGTGTGTGTGTGTGTGTGTGTGCATAAATACAGACATAAATGTGAGAGCAGCTGTCTGCAAACCAGGAAGAAGACACTCACTAGACACTAATTCTGCTGGACCTTGATCTTGAACCTTTCAGCCTCCAGAACTATAAGAAATAGTGTTTGTTGTACATAAGCCATCCAGTCTATAGCATTCTGTTATAGCAGCAGGAACTAAGACACCCATTATAAAGACCTTACTTATTTACCATTTATTTTCAAAGCTATTACCTCATTTAATCATTATAATACATAGTCCTAAGGTAGTTATTAAGAGGAGTTTGATGTTTTCAGCTTGCGTGTTTCAGTTTTCTGATCTTCTGACCCTTGAAGGACATTACTTGGTGTCTGCCAGTAGAGGTGTTTGTCATAGAACTCAGGAGGAAAAAAAAGGGGGGACAACACAAATGCCTTAAATTTAAGGGCTAAGAGGAACTTTTTTATGCAGGTGGGCAAGGAAATTTCACTGAGGAAATAGCTTGAGGAGAGGTCCTGTATGTAAAGGCAAGGAACTGAAGGGAAAAATGGTAAGAATAGTGCTGGGCGATTATATGTTTTCTCTCACGGAATTCAAGAAATAATGGACTTGAGTTCTATGGATGTTGCTTTTGGTTGCATGAAGAAGCTAAAATGAGGTAGAGCTGGGACATGAGTTCAAGCTAACTTCCAAGCTCATGCTACATCATTTATTTTAGTTTGTAGATACTACTGAGTATCTTCTTCAGAGTTCTGTGTCTGGAATTTATGCATCAAAGAATAAGGCAGCATTGTCAGATTAAGTAGAAAAGAGAATTTGGAATAGATGAAGGATTAAATGAGAAGGAGCAGTGCTCTAGATGGGAATAAATAGTGAGATACATTTTCTAGTAATTTCCTCCCCCTGTGATGATAACAAGGGGAAACTATAGGAAAAATTGTTCGCTATTTCTCTCAAATCAAAAATTACGGGCTTCCCTGGTGGCGCAGTGGTTGGGAGTCCGCCTGCTGATGCAGGGCACGTGGGTTCGTGCCCCGGTCCGGGAAGATCCCACATGCCGTGGAGTGGCTGGGCCCATGAGCCATGGCCACTGAGCCTGCGCGTCCGGAGCCTGTGCTCTGCAACGGGAGGGGCCACAACAGTGAGAGGCCTGCGTACTGCAAAAAAAAAAAAAAGCATAGTGATACAAACAAACATGAATAGAGAGCACTGACAATATGCAAATTGAAATAAGTATTTTAATTTCTGGAAAGAATAGAGACCTATATTATATGACTGTGAGGCTTATAAACTTGTCCTTCCCCATTACTTAAAATAATATTATACAAATTTATTTAATAACCTGAAGAATTCTGGAGTTGTTTTTTGTTTTTTGTTTTTTTGTAACATTTACTCAACCATGGAAATCACCACTAAGTTTGATAGCATAAACTATAGTAACAGGCAAACTGTTCTTAATAAGAATGTCACAGTATTGCACTGTTTGTTCAGATCTACTTAAGAAATTATTAGTGGCCTGGAGCTCTAAGGTTCTTTCTTAAGAGTATTTCATCCTCAGGTAATTTTTAAAATTTTTCATGTCACTGTGACTAACAAATAGGGCTCTTAACAACACCGATATTTAATACATTTTGTAATTGGTTTCCCATTTTCTCAGAAAAAAATTCAAAGTACTTTCATGCATGTAGCTCTGTACCACTGCAATAGAACACTGAAGGGAGAAACAGGAGGAAATCTCTGCAAAATATCTCTGGAGTAGTCTGTGAATCCTAACAGAAGAGAAAGAATATGTGTGAATAACATAAAAACTGGTACTGTGAGTCAAACTCATAAAACCACTTTGATGGCCAGAAAGGCTCTTACACCTTTTTTTGGTAAAATAAAATGATTTGAGAGAGATCAGTATGACACCTTAAAAACTGCCACTTCACAAGCTTCTGTAACTTCATCTGTGGCTAAGTTTAACTCAGTCACAAGACTAGAACTTTCACCTCTGTTAAAATACAGGTTGAGCCAATGCTGACAACATGTAATAGTCATCACAAAAACTCAAAATGTTAATTAACCTGATAAAATCCCAACAAAAAAGATGTGATTTTAGGGCTCTGGGCAGATAAAGGAAGAGATGAAAAGTCTTTCATGAGCTTTGTTATTGCTGTACAGAGGTCGTCCTTTGCTTGTCATTTCTTCTTTATTTTTATTTTTATTTTTTTTTGCGGTACGCGGGCCTCTCACTGCTGTGGCCCCTCCCGTTGCGAAGCACAGGCTCCGCACGCGCAGGCTCAGCGGCCATGGCTCACGGGCCCAGCCGCTCCGCGGCATGTGGGATCTTCCCAGACCGGGGCACGAACCCATGTCCCCTGCATTGGCAGGCGGGCTCTCAACCACTGTGCCACCAGGGAAGCCCGTCATTTCTTCTTTAATAGGGCTCCTCCCCATCCCTCCACTACAAACAGAACATATGAAGTTGTTAACTTCAAACCTGTTTGCAGTAATCTAAACTAAGGCAACCATATTTTCCCTATGAAAATCAACAGGCTTCAGATATTTCATATCAAAAGATAGATTAATGGATAAAGAAGTAGTTTATGTATACAATAGAATAATTCTCAGCCATAAAAAAGAATGAAATTTTGCTATTGGCGACAACATAAATGGAGCTGGAGGGTATTATACTAAGTGAAATAAGACAGAGAAGGATAAATCCTGTATATTTTCACTTACATGTGGACTTTAAAAAACAAAGCAAACAAATATAACAAAACAAAAGCAGACTCACAGAGAATTAACTAGTGCTTGCCCGAGGGGATAGCAGTGGGGGAGATGGGCAAAACAAGGGGATGAAGAGGGACAAGCTAACAATTATAAAATATATAAGCCACGGAGACGTAATGTACAGCACAGAGAATATAGTCAATAATATTATAATAACTCTGGTGTGATATAAAAACATCAAATCACTATGTTGTATACCTGAAACTAGTATAATATTATAAGTGAACTATACTTCAAT
Source organism: Delphinus delphis (assembly GCF_949987515.2). NCBI lineage: Eukaryota > Metazoa > Chordata > Mammalia > Artiodactyla > Delphinidae > Delphinus > Delphinus delphis. The sequence continues at coordinate 58,099,331 of NC_082693.1, read as the reverse complement.
TAAAAAACAAAGATAAACAGTAAAATGCATTATTCTTTCATTAAGCCCTGAGGGCTTATTTTAAATTATTTTATATGTTATTCTCTGTTTTTGAATAATTTGATTAAGTTTTAGGAAAGTAATTATTTCTTGAAGTGTCTTGAGATTTTATCTACATTGTGTTTATTAGTATTAATTGTTTTTCATCGTTACCTTTCGTAGGGATGCCTGAGAAACACATGGTATAAAGAATGAAAATATGTCTTTTGTGAAATAGTAACAAAAATAAGCCAAATTGAGAAATTCTAGGTGTAGAAAGAACTTCAGAGATGATTTGGTCCAGTTGCCACATTTGACAAATGAAGAAGCTGAGGTTCAAAGAATATAAATAAGTTTTCTCACCTCATTCATCCAAGATGTTTAGCAAACTACACACTGAATTCAGTGGCCTGTCACTATTCCACATTGTCTTTCTTTAGGGAGAGATCCTTTTTGAAAGTATTTTTTTTTCCTTTAGTCATTTAATTAATCATCTGAATAGAGAAGTCTTGGTTGGTTAAATTACAACAGCTAACTACCTTTTCAACTGCAAGTAAATAGCTATCTGATTCAAGACCAAATACTATTTTATTATAGTTGCTTGTCGTACCTGACCTTTTAAAATGACAGATTTTTGTTGTTCCAAATAAAGATTAAAAATTCATGAAAGTGTTTTTGTAAGTAGCTTATTACCTATTAAGATATAGACATCCTTTAGTATAAAATATGTATAACTGCCTTATAGATTATTAATGGCTCTCAGAATTTTTAGCATACTAGATGTGTTTAAAAAAAACAAATTGGAATTCTGATCCTAAATTTTCTTTCAAATGTATTATTTTAATTGTGGGAGAATTTTTTTAAATCATTCATTTCTAAATGATGATTTACATATACAAATGCATGTTTTCCATTATTAATCTCAAATTAGATCAACCAAAATGATTTCATACCAAAGGCAAAAAATATATGCCTTTGTAATCAAGAAAACAATCTTAACTTAGCAATTCATGTCAATGATGGTAAATGTGTCATGATTAGTTAGACTATAGTGTAATGCAAATACAATAAACCATTTCTGTACATTAATTCATATTTATTAGTGAACAGTTTTTTCCATCAATAAAAGAAGAATGTGAACTGTGGCACCCACGACCTAGATAAAAAGATCAAGATGTTAGACCTGTTCCTTGGTGACTAGACAAAGTATTAATGGAAGGATAAAAAAAGTTTTCTAAAAATGCAAGAGCAAATATATATCTGAAAACATCTAGTCAGAACTTCTTTTAAAACCTTCAAGATGAACCACAGAGAGAAATTTCTATATGATGGATTTCTTTCTTGCAATAACACAATTCATTCTACAAATATTTATTGAACACGTGATCTGTGCCAGGCACTCTTCCCAGTGCTAAGGATATAGTGATGAACAATGTTCCTTGTCTTCGTGGAGCTTATATTCTGCTGGAAGGAGACAGGCAAGGTGTTACACGCCAGATGGTGATAAGTACTGAGAAGAAAAAAATCAAAGTAAGATGAGACTGGGACTGGGCAAGGGTGCTATTTTATTTTATTTTTTATTTTTATTTTTTTTTAATTTACTTATTTATTTATTTTTGGCTGTGTTGGGTCTTCGTCTCTGTGCGAGGGCTTTCTCCAGTTGCGGCGAGTGGGGGCCACTCTTCATCGCGGTGCGCGGGCCTCTCACTACCGCGGCCTCTCTCGTTGCGGAGCACAGGCTCCAGACGCGCAGGCTCAGTAGTTGTGGCTCATGGGCCTAGTTGCTCCGCAGCATGTGGGATCTTCCCAGACCAGGGCGCGAATCCGCATCCCCTGCATTAGCAGGTGGACTCTCAACCACTGCGCCACCAGGGAAGTCCCAAGGGTGCTATTTTAGATATAGACGTCCAGAGAAAAACTCTCTCATTAGGTGGTATTTTGAAGGAATGAACCATTAGAGAAATCTGGAGAAAAACATTCTAAGTAAAGGGAATAGCAAGTGCAAAGGCCCTGAGAGGGAATAAGCTTGACCCTACTGGCACTACATCAAGAGGACCATGTTGGAGTAGGGTGATTAAAGAAGAGAACAGCATAGATGAGGTCAAGGAGGTAACTCTGTCAGACTATGGAGGGCCTGAAATCACTCTAATGACTCGTGCTTTTACTCTGAATCGGAAAGCACTGGGGGAGGCGAATTGAGTCCAAAAGTGATGTAAATCTGACTTATAGTTTAAGAGATGAACCAGGCTGCTGTGTGGAGAACAGTCTGTAGAGGGCAAGAATAAAGCAGTGACCAGTTAGGAAGCTGATGCAATAATCCAGACAAGAGGTAATGCTGCTGGGCCACAGGGGTAGCAGTGGTGGTATGAGAAGTGGTGGGAGTCCGATATATTTGGAGAGAAAACAAGCTTTGCTACTGGTAGCAATTTGCTATTTGAAAGGTAGAATAATGGCTTCCCAAAGCATCCATGTCTAATCTGTGAATATGTTAGATTATGTGGCCAAGAGGACTTAAGGTTGCAGATGGAATTAAGGTTGCTAATAGCTGACCTTAAAATAAGGAGATGATCCTGGACTATCCAGGTGGGCCCAAGGTAATCATAAATGTCCTTAAAAGTGAAAGAGGGAGGTAGAAGAGTGAGTCAGAGGAAGATGTGACTACTGAAGAAAGAAACAGAGAGATACAGTGTTGCTGGCTTTAAAGATAGAGGAAGGGCGCCATATGCCAAGGTAAGCCTCTAGAAGCTGGAGAGGACAAGGAAATATATTTTCCTCTAGAGCCTCCAGAAAAGAATGCAGTCTTGTCTAATCTTGAAGAATCTACACCCAGTGAGACCCACGTCAGGCTTTAAACTGACAGAACTTTGTAAGATAACAAATTTGTGTTGCTTAAGCAAGTTTGTAGTGATATGTTTCAACAGCAGTAAAAAATTAATATAGATTAATACAGGGTATTAGAGAAAAAGAAGAGTCAAGGGTCACTAGAGGTTTAATGTAATTTGAATTTTATAACTTTGGCTAATAAAGTGTTGATTCATTATTGGCATAGCTAAATATGTTTTTTGTAGCTTTTGAAAATCTCAGTAAGTACCTTTATGAATGAAGGCTTCTAATGCAGATGTTGGTGCTTATCAGTGACCTGATCATCCCTGCTTCATTTTTCATTTTCAGAATATAAACACTAACTTTTATTGAATCTGATCCTTTAATACAAAGCACTGAAGTGTGATTGTAAAGCACTGAAAATATTTTTTAAATTAACATAGTAGTACTTAAAAATGAGCATTGTCCTTCTAGATTGTCAGCTTACAAAGCTAAACCCTAATAGCAATTTGGTGCCATGTCAGAACAGGTTTGAATCTGTTTCTTTAGCATTGCCTCCAGAGTCTGTTTACAAATCCTGCAAGCAAAGCACATTATGAATTTACAAAACCATCTATTTTTTTTCTGAAAATAAGCTAGCTAAATGTATCACTCAGCCAACTTTAGTTTTTATTTATATCCTCCCTATCACAGGAAAACCAAATGAGGCAGTATAACTCACCTTTATTCATTCAACAGATATTTATATTTTTATGCTTGGTTTTCTTGACCTGTAAGAAAACACTTTTGTCTGAGGGCCATAACACAAGCTGGGTTATTCCCTTAGCAATAAGTTCCAAGGCAACCAACCAACTTGGGAAGCCAGATAGTCACCCAATTTTGGGGACTCAAGAAGACAAAGATATGACAGTTGTCACTCCTAGAGGTCTGAGCATATGTCTGAGAAACTGTCGATACTTGAGAGATGTGGCAGGATCAAGACCCAGAAAAACCAGTAAGAACAAGATCAAAAACAGGACAGGACGTAAGCCTTAAGTGAGAGATGTAGTTTATGTTGAAACTTTGATCCTAGAGGCAGCAGTTGGTGAAATAGAATGAATCTGTTTAAAGTAAGGAAAGCATCAGTCCTCTGGACTTATAATTGAGGCCATAGTGGTGCTGCACTTAGTGACCATTGAGCATCTGGGGCTTAAATCAGACACACTTGGCCCACTGTTTTTTTTGGCAACTATAGAAGCACAGGTCAATAAGATACACAGAAAACAGGTGGCTCTAGAATCTCAAATTCAGGACAATGACTTGATCCAAAGCCAATCAGATTAAGTGGAGGGGGCAAGGGAGTTAAGGAGAAGCCGATTGTGTTTCTTGCTCCTTCTGTGGTTGACTCAAAAGTTATGTGTGTCATATATACACTAATATGTATAAAATAGGTAACTAATAAGAACCTGCTGTATAAAAAATAAATAAAATTCAAAAAAAAAAGTTATGTGTGTCTACATGGAGCCGTGTAGGAAAATGGGAGGACATAAAAACATAATAAAGGTTCAAAATAGAACAGTGTTGGCTGGGTGGAGTTCAAGGAAGCTTAATTCTAAAAGATGAAAGGAGTAAAGAGTTTAAAGGGAAAAGTGTGAATTCCCAAAGGCTTCTGACGTTTTTCCTCCTATGCAAAACTGAAACCCTCACCATCTGTCTCACTCCAACAGGAGTTTTTTAATTGTATACCTGTATACTGTATCTCTTCTCCATTGTCTACTTACTGCACTCAGGCCGGGAGTTTACTTTCTAAACTTGCTAAATGAATCTCCTGATACACTTTCAAAGAAATGTGCAATCTAGCAATACTTGAAAGATGTCTCTTTTTTAGATGTACATTAGGCCTTACCTTGGGGGTTACTAATTTTCACTAGAACTGGTCACGTCTAAAAGAGGAGCTTATCTCAAAAAATTAAGGAAATTTCCAGAATATCATAAACAATTCCTCCAACTCTGGGCACCAATGCTGCAGATTTTCTGCAACTGCTGCTCATCTCCGCAACCAGCACAAATAGATAATGTTGCTGCCACCCAGAGTGGGGACCAGGATGAAAAGACAGAGTCTCTGGCACTTAGGCACAAAATTTTAGAAGGTCCCAAATAACTCAGTAATCAAGATAAATTATATCAAGTGCAATGTATTTTAAAAGCTAAGCTGACACAAAAATTGTATTGAGCAAAATATCAAATTGATGAAGTAAAATATCAAAAATTTAAATTTTAAATTAATTTAAAATTTTAGTTCTTTAATCCTGTTTTTGTTTCTTTGATGAAGGAATATTTGGCTTAAGAAGTGAGAATGTACTCTGTGAATGCACTGATACATTCCCTGGCAATAAAAACATAGGATTTAGCTTATTGATTGTTCTTTATATAAATATGAGAATGTTAACTGCTAAATGTTGCTTCCAATGAAGCTATGAAATTGGTTAATTAATAAGCCACTAAATGCCTGATAATTTTTATTTCATTTCACTCTCACTTTCACTTATCTTTTACTTTTCACTTATCTATACAAAAACATTTTGAATATTTATGTGAGATGTTTCATCACTAAGTTATCACCAAGTTTCTGTATATGTGTTTCTCAAGATACACTAGATATAGAACTATATGAATTTTTAAAGAAAGCTCTAGAGATAAAAAACACTTTTATACATCAATGGAAATGATGTATATAGCTCAGCTATTAGACATCCCCCACTTACATGTAACACATCTGTGTCTACTTGACTCCAAACTTGACCCAAATACCCAACCCTAACACCAGGTTTTTGATAAAAGCCAAACACAAAGTGTGTAGTTTACTGAAAATGGCTCGGATTGTGTGATGGGTCACTATGCTCATGCATAACATGTCACAATCACGAGGCTGCTGTGGATGCCCAGGCTTTCCTTCCAGCCCATCATCACATCACATCTCCCCCTTGGCCTTTTCTGCTAGAGAAGGGCACTCGGCTCCTGTCCTCTCCCCTCTCCTACCTTCCTCCAAAGGAAAGCCCAGCACCAGCATGAGTTGCCTTCTATTCCACAGCTGACTGGCAAAGTATGTTTGTTTGTTTTTTTTGTTTTAACATCTTTATTGGAGTATAATTGCTTTACAATGGTGTGTTAGTTTCTGCTTTATAACAAAGTGAATCAGTTATACATATATATCCCCTCCCTCTTGTGTCTCCCTCCCTCCCACCCTCCCTATCCCACCCCTCTAGGTGATCACAAAGCTGATCTCCCTGTGCTATGGGGCTGCTTCCCACTAGCTATCTAGTTTACGTTTGGTAGTGTATATATGTCCATGCCACTCTCTCGCTTTGTCACAGCTTACCCTTGCCCCTCCCCATGTCCTCAAGTCCATTCTCTAGTAGGTCTGCGGCTTTATTCCCATCTTGCCCCTAGGTTCTTTATGACCTTTTTTTTTTTTTTAGGTTCCATATATATGTGTTAGCATACAGTATTTGTTTTTCTCTTTCTGAATTACTTCACTCTGTATGACATATTCTTTAAAAGTTTACCTCCAGGCTCTTCCTTTTATAGAGAAGTCCTCTCTCCTCTAAGAGATGTGAATGCACCCTACTCTTCTCCTCTCTCTGCCTTTCGGTAACTGTGTTTAAAGAATGTCTCCCTGGCTCCCAAGTCACCTGAATGGATGAAAGCTTTTCTCTCTCTACATGGGACACATCTCCCAACCCAGGCAGATTGTTCCCTTTGCCTCTACTCCCTTCCCCTGTGTCAGCTTCTATGTCCAGTGGTTCTTGCCTAGGAAGCTTCATAAGCATCCAGAAAAGAAGCCACATCTTTAGCCTGAGTTGTTTGCCTTACTTCCTCCCCTCTTAGGACAAAGACTCATCCCTGTATATATACACCATCTCTTTCAGCAGCCTATTCCAGGGGTCCTATATTCTAAAAGGGGATCTTTTACTAAGATGGTTTCCTTTCATGTGCTAAAATTGCTCCTTCCTGCAGCCCATCTCTCAGTTTCTGACAATTTTTATTTTTTCTTATTTATTTATTTTTTGGCTGTGCCACGCAGCATGCAGAATCTTAGTTCCCCAACGAGGGATGGAACCCACACCCCTTGTAGTGGAGGCATGGAGTCTTAACCACTGGACCACCAGGGAAGTCCCTCGACAATTTTTATACATCAATGAAAATGCAAAGTCAGGTTTGTCCTTATGAGTGCACTCTCTCTCAACAGCCCCACTATTATTTCAACCCTCCTCTTTTCTGCTTAATTTTAGGAACTCCTTTATGTTTTCTGAATCCACCCTCAAATTCAACTTGGAACCCCAAGGTGCTAAGGCCTGGGTGGATGGATGCAGCTGCTCTGTTTGTGCTAATCGTTAGCCAGTTGTACTACCTGGGAGCTAGACTACTGGCATAGTCACTGGCAAGACCCGTGGGTATCTTTTGAGGAACTTCCCTGCCAGGGGTGGATGACCTGCTCACTCCCATTCCCTGAGACTCTGCTGTCTGTCATTAGACTCAGACAGCATAACCGTACCGACATCAGGGTCAGCTCCCTCAATCTGTACTGTGCCTTTAGTCCTTCAGTTGCAGGACAATCCCACTACTCCAGCTTTGTTTCCTTAGGAGACCTGCCTCTCCATTTGTTGTCTCTAATTCAACTAGCAGTGAGAATTGAAGGACCTTATGGAATTTCCTGGAGCCTACAGTTCTCTTCATTGTAAATAGCTGCTGCAGCAACTTGCACTAACTGGACATAATTGTTGACACTGCGCTCCACGGCACCTCTGTGCAAAAGTCCCTCAAGTCTTGACATATATGTTAAGGTACTTTCAGTGATGTGTGTTCACAAACTTCACATATAAGTCTCAGCATCTACCTGCATTCTTGAGTAACTTGAGTAACTGATGTCAGGCATTCTGCTGTAGAAAAGGAGGCATTTTTTGTTTATACATATTTTTGAAAGCATGTATAGTTCTTAGCGCCAGACTCTACACACTTTCTATTAATCTCTGCTGCATCTATACCTCAGAGTTTTCACCCCCCACTAACATTTCAATGGTGTGTTCCAACCACAATTCAAAAGCTTTCTCTAAAGGTCCTGGCATTGGACTCCTTCCCTTCCCCTCCCCACCCCCACCCAAGTCTCTAGACCCTGCGTAGTATAAGCTCCCTAACAAGAGCTGGAACAATGGCCCTGATACAGTTTTCAATAGCAGTCCAGTCACAGATAATAAAGCTGATTGGGTATCTTAATTAGCCCATGTATGTGGGCCATACACCCAATGTCTTCTTCCTTGATGCATTCCAGTTTTCTGGAAAATGATGCCAAGGTTGGTTTAAACACAAATGTACAGCTGGGTACTTCATGAAGGAGTTTCTTTGATGTATTCTAATAAGCTCACAAAGCACTGGGCATGTGAGACTCTCCAGGTGAAATATTCACTATTCAATCATACACTGTTCCAAAGACTTTTCCACAGCATCCCTCTGACTTTCAGTTTCTTTACCAAAGGCCAGCACTGCTCCTAGTAAATCAGTCTCTACTGCCTGCACCATTAGCCATGGGGAGCAGGCACTACAGGCTCTATTAAGAGTGACGTTTTAATCTGGTAGGCTTTGAGATGAGCTCCGTAGATAAAGTATCTCGGAAAATTCTCCAAGGCCCAGGTGTCAGATATACCCCTTAAGGGTTCAGGTTATCTATTTTCTCCTCAAACCACCCTGATTTAAAACAGCTAGTCCTTCAGTTTCCAGAGAATATCCGATCACATCACACTTATTGAAATCCCTTTTGCTTTAGCCCTACTCAAGTTTCGTGGAGACATGTCATTGATCTTAATTGTATTCCTTAGCTCAATTCACTAAGCCTCTTCCTTAACCTTAATCTTACCCACATGCAGATGCTGAGCAGGCAGTTTGCTACATGTGCCTAAAATTGGGGGAAGGCATTTGAACCTGAGATACAGATTTGGAGTTCTGAGAGTTTATAGTGTAGAGAAAATTTTGAAGCCTGAGCTCTGGAGCATTCCAAAGTTTAGAGGTTAGGGAGGTGAGGAGGTACCAACAAAAGCAACAAGGAAAGAACAGTAAGAAGAAACCAGGAGCATGTTAAAGCCAAGGAAAGAGAATGTGTAAAGGATACTGTGCTAAATGATGCCAATAGCGCAAACAAGGTGAAGAATGAGAATGAGCCTTTGTGTTGGATGGTAGGATAGTGTGTCACTTGGTTATCTTGACAAGAATAACTTTAATAGAGAGGAACGAAGGCCTGGTGGAGGTAAGTTCAAGAGAGAACAGGAAGAGAGAAGCTGGAGGCTGTGAGTATAGAGAATACTTTTTGAAGAGTTTTGCTGCAAAGAGGAGCAGAGATAAAGGGGATAAAAGCCAGCAGAGTAAGTAGGATCAATATAAGGTATTTTTTAAAGTTGAGGAAAAATAACACGATTTGTATGCTTATGGGGAGAAAATAAGAAGATACAGGGAAAAAAGGCAAGATTTTCTAAATATTGATCTTCAGAAGGCAAGAGGGCATGGGTAAGTGCACCAGTGAAAAAGCTGACCTTTGCCAGGAGCAGAGAAGCTTCACTCACAGTAATAAGAGGCCCAGGGCTTCCCTGGAGGCGCAGTGGTTGAGAATCTGCCTGCCAGTTCAGGGGACATGGGTTCGAGCCCTAGTCTGGGAGGATCCCACATGCCGCGGAGCAGCTAGGCCCGTGAGCCACAACTACTGAGCCTGTGCGTCTGGAGCTTGTGCTCCACAACAAGAGAGGCTGCGAGAGTGAGAGGCCCGTGCACCGCGATGAAGAGTGGCCCCCGCTCGCCGCAACTGGAGAAAGCCTTCGCACAGAAACGAAGACCCAACACAGCCATAAATAAATAAATAAATAAAAATTAAAAAAAAAAAACAAAAACAAGAGGCCCAGGACTTCCCTGGTGGCGCAGTGGTTGAGAGTCCGCCTCCCGATGTAGGGGATGCAGGTTCGTGCCCTGGTCCGGGAAGATCCCACATGCCGCGGAGCAGCTGGGCCCGTGAGCCATGGCTGCTGAGCCTGCGCATCCGGAGCCTGTGCTCGGCAACGGGAGAGGCCACAACGGTGAGAGGCCCGCGTACCACAAAAAAACAAAACAAAACAAAAACAAGAGGCCCAGTATATGGGCCAAGATGACCATATGAGTAAATTTGGTGTTGGGTTCCAGTGATGATTCTCATCTGTTGACTTCTTTATTCTCAGTAAAATAGGAAGCAAAAGCAAGATCATAAGCTGAGAGTGAGTGTACAGATAGGAGATTAGACATTTAAGAAGAAAAGTGAAGTTATGAAATAATTATCTAAGAGAGTAGAAGGGTTAATGGACTAGGAATATATATATATAGTCTGATGGCCAGACAATATGAAGGGCTCACTTGAGATTAGTAATCATGAATTTAAAGTGAGATAACTATGGAGTCATCTAGCTTTGTTCAGGTGTGTAGATTCAGCCATAAATTAAGGGGAGAATTCAATTTAATTAGGTTTGTACTTTGACAAAAAAAGGATGTAAAAAAATAGACAGGAACCAAAAAGTTGGATCCATATGCAGTAGAGTGACAATAATGATTGATGAGGAAATTTAAGCAGACTAAAGAAAGGAGTGAAGATGTAAGGCAGGTAAGAGAAAGGATGAAGTGGTAGAATCAGTGGATTAAAGGCCCTGGTGAGCATTATGGTTTCTGGATTTGGGATACAAAAAGACTTGAGCCAGACCAAAAAAAAAGAAAAAAAGAAAAAATAATGTCTATTGTAAAAGAAGAGAAAGAATGATGTTTGAAATTGAGATTAAGAAGAGTGTGTAGGTTTTGGTAATAACAAGTTCTAAATTATAACACTGGGAAAGATGAGCAAGAGAGAATATAGGACAAGGTCACTGAAGATAGGAAGATCAAGGAGCTAAGGAAGTAGCCACATCATTAAAGGATCGTTTATATAAGATATTGAAATTACCAAGAATTATGAATCTTCTAGGAGAAGTTTGCCAGGAGCAAAATCCTTCAAGACATCAGAAAAATGACTTAAGCATGTACAGGAAAACCATTCTTTCTCTCTGGCATCTGCTAACATGTATGGACAATTTTCTCATCATTTTAGATATAATGACAAAAGGCAACAAGTAAACTCATTCAGAGCAGGATGACTTGAATATTGTTATTGTTGGCTGACTATCCAGCATGTGTTTATCCCATTCTCCTTCCTTTGTGAACTCTGATTTTGTTCTGATATCCACACCTTCTTACTGAAATTATGTGCCAAAAGGACTATTGACATTAGCTCTCATCCTCAGATGATGCCTGATTATATTAAGGATAATTGCATCATCCTTAGCAGTGATTGGTTAAGGAGTGACATGTGACCTGATTTGTACCAATGAAATACAAAGGTTTCCCCAGAGCCTCTAAGTTCCTCCTAGAATTCTTTTTCCCCTGGAAGAATGTTCAGAAACAACATCTTTCATCTTCTAGCTGTTATCATGTATGGATGTGAAGCCTGTACTCCCTTTGCTATCAGTCTGAGAATAAAGCAAAACAAGAAGAAGGAAGAAGTCAAATCACCACAGATTGATTGTGTTTACCCTGAACCAATCCTACCTCAGGACTTCCATTTATATGAGTCAATACCCTTCCTTATTGCTTAAGAATGAGCCTTTTGATGAGAGTTTTCTTTCACTTGGGTAAAATAGGATGCTCAATTTATGCAAAGAAGATACAAAATGTTGGTGATTTTTTAAATTAAAGATATACAAATTAAAATGGAAGCATTGAGAAATCACACCTTTATGGAGTAAGACAGATTTTTCATGGATATAAAATTACTGGTCATCGTCATTCTCCAGACGACCCACAGGTGTCATATGTACCTTATTTTAGGGAAGTAAAGAGACTCTTTATATAAATTAAGTTGAGAACATTTTATTGCCAAAGATATGAAAGAATAATAATAAAAATAAACATTTTGGACTGCCTATAATGGGAATAGATTGATTGGGGGCATGAGGGTAATTGGAGGTCGGTATGAAGATCAAAAAGGTGTCAGAGAATATGAAGCAGTTTCAAGCATACATCATAATCTCACACCAAAGAAAGTAGTTCCAATAACAAGAAAAATTATTACTATGATATTTAAATGACTAAAACTTGTTCCTTTAAAAAAAATTAAAAATCAATTGAAAATAGGCTTTTGGCCATGTAGTTCTCAAAGTATTAAGAAAAACTGAAGACACAGTGTCCTAATATAAGATTACGATGGTCACGATTCTGCCACTATACCTAAGCAACTGTAAAAATAAGGTAGAAAAGCAGTCATATTGAATAGGAAATGAAACATGACAATAATAGAGCTAAAATACACATACTCAATTAAGATGTATATAAAGGGGAAATAATGTTTGGGAAATAAAACAGATTTTTTTGTATAACTAAGGAAGCATATAGATTATTGGACTACTGTTATCAGTTATTTTTTGCAAATGCAGTGAGATTAATCATCCCTACATATTGCCATGAGATTGGCAATGTCCCTTCCTACAGATGTCAGATATACCAGTCAATTATTAACAGGTAAAGTTTATTGCAGAAGTTTTAGGTAGCATTGCTAGGTTTTGCATCTTTTTCTTTTGCTCTACCACAAGGACAGTGCAAATAATAATCCCCAAAAGGGGCTTATTCTTCAGTCTGGATCCTAGAACGAAGACAATGTGTAGAATAAAGTCAAAGATAACCAAGAGCAGACACATAAATGAGAAATAAGCTTTCTTTACTGAAGCCAGAGAGCTTTGTGGTTGTTTGTTATTGCAGCATAACCTTGTACACACTGACTAACACACAGCATTCAAACAACATGTATACATATGGGGTCTAAACAAGAGATTTTAACTCATTTAAGGAAAATCCATGTAAGGGTCAAATAAGAGACAGATATATAAAAGACCTGGCATTGTGTACATAATCATAGATTAAAGCACATTGAAGGTAAAATTAGTTTTATATTAATAGTCAAAAATAAAAGTTTATTTTCCTCTGCCCCCACCTGCTCTTCATCTTCTTGCTCTTCATGCACAGATTCCTTCCAGATGTTTCCAGAAATACCTTTGGGATGTATGAAGGCAAATGTAAGATCAGTCTTGGTTATCTTGCAGCACTGCCATTTTCCTCCTTTCTGGCTCAGCTTGCTGCACAGATGTCTTCTGTGTCTGCCAACATGAGGAAGATTATTTCCATAGCTAGTGCACACCAGGGGCACTGTCATATTGCTGTTGATACCTTCTGGAGTTTGCGCTGAGACTTCTGATGCCAGATAGCCAGGGAGCTGACGTCTGCAAAACAGCATGGTCTATGTCCCTGCTAAAATGTCGACTGTTAACTAAACTTCTATCACCAATTCTGTTGAGTGCTTATGCTGTCAGGTTCCACCAATTCTGTTGAGTACTTATGCTATCAGGTTCCTCAGAAATTTTAGTAAACAACTCATTTACTTTAGCATTTTCTCTCTCTCTCTCTCTGTCACTCTCCCTCTCCCTCTTTTGATTTGATTCATGGTACTGGGTCAGATGACTTTTAATTAATTCCACTTTGTATTCAAAGTGGTCCCTTCTCTCCCTTGCTAGCATATTGCCTTTGAACCCAACTTTGCACTGGGGCAAGATCTTTCCCAGGTGGGTCCACAGTCCCCCATATACCTAGATCCCTACCCTAACAGCCCTCCAGTGGACATGCGCTGACATTCATTCAGCAGATGTGTGTTGAAGGCCCACTTTATATTGGGCTTGATGTTAGGTACTAGAGATGCAATGATGAATGAGAACACACAGTCTTGGTGCAGTAGAAGCTTAAAGTCTGTGACTGAAACTAAGAAGAAAATAGAAAATATTTACAGGACTGACTCCAATGTACCACAGGAGCCTAATGAGGGAAAATAACTGAGTATTAGTGATCAGAGAAGACTTTCCTGAAGAAAAGCATGTCTAATCTCCAACTCAAGGCATGAGAGGAATTACACCATCAGGAATAAAAGCAGGAGAAGAAGAGATGGCAGTATTTTCCAAGACCCAGAACTGCAAGAAAAGTGTGACTAGTTTGAAGAACTGAAAGTCAGACAACATGGATGGCTCCATGAAGAGCATAATTTCTTTGAGGGCAGAAGAGTGTCACTGGATCCTCAATGCCTGGTAGTTATTCTTAAAACACAGTAATTATTCAGTGGCAATGCATGATTCCAGATTGTGAGGATCAGAAAGACTAACAAGATATATGGCTGAAAAGGTAACAAGAACATGAGTGTCCTTGTAAGCCTGTGTTTTAGGTCAGAGAACAGTTGATAACAATTAAAAAATTTTAATGAGTGAGGAATGATGTAATTGCATTTGTACTCCATTGCAGTGTTAGAATGGTTTAGACTGATGGCTAAGAGTAAAGAAAAGAGTTCTGCTGAGGAGGTCATTGTAGTCATCAGCTAATTTGGGTAATAACTGATATTTATTGTATGTTTATTATGAGCCTAACTGTATTCTAAATGTTTTACTTGCATTATCTCACATAATCTTGTTAAAAATTCAGTGAGGTAGGTAACCTGCTCAAGATCACATCCCTAATAAGTAGGGAAGAAGCAGAACCAGGATTCAAAACCAGTTGGTCTCTTCAGATCCCATACTCTTAATCTCTTTCTTATAGTCTACATCACAAGAAAAATGATAGTGATTTATTTTAAAAAGAAAAAAAAGGTATGGTATTGTGTAGAAAAATTTCCTAGAAAGGCAGATATTAAGGAGGGAAAATGAACAAGAGTTGGGAACAGGATTAGATGGCTGCTATGTGGATAAGGAAGATGGACTCAAGGGTGATATTCAAGTTTCTAGCTTGTGCAAGGGAGAAAGTACACAGGGAGGATTTTGAGGATGGGGATAAATTGTCATAAGACGTTATATTTGTTAAGTGCCTGGGAGATATCAAATAGAGATGTTGAATAGGTAGCTGTAGCTGTTGGTGTGGATGGCAATTTGGAATGGAGATCTAGAATTCAGTTTTCAAATTAAGATGGTCCTTAGAAGCAAGTAAGGGGCGATCATTCAAAGACTATATGTACTGAGAGAAAAGGACAAAGAATGGAATCTTGATTATGTGCAAATTAAAGGGACATTGAAAGGGAGAATGTTTCATAAACAAAAAAAGGTAAAAATTAATAAAAAGATGAGTTAATCCAGGAGAGTGTGAATCATGTGTCTCAAGACTGAGGGAGAAGAGATACAGACACAAAGACCTGATTGCCCCAAACAGAAGTTGTAGGAAGTCACAAAATGGTGAGAACACTTAAATGGCATTTGACAAATTACTGGATGCTCCATATGGACTAACAGGAGATTGAGAAGTTTCTGGATTCACAGACTTAGAGTGCTCCAGGAGCCCCGACAGGTTCTCACAGTGAGGTTGCAAGAGAGATTCTCCCTCAGGGCTCTGGCTTAAGGGAGGCGGGGGAGAAGGAGGGGTAACCATTGTGAAGCTCCTTGGTTCTTCTCCATAGCAAAGGCTTACTCCCCAAGGGAAGAACTTTTCCTGAGTTTAGGAAGTATATTCTTGCCCCTCCAGCCTTCCTGTCTCACTTAGGGTGGAAAAGCACCTAGTCAACAAGGAAATAGGATGGAATACAAGCTACATCCCTGGAGGAGAGACAGAAACTCTAGTGAAGTCTATAGTCAGGATGGCCTTAACATTCTCCTCAGCTTGATCAAACGTTAGACAGGCTTCTTCCTGACTCCAGGCCTCTGACTTCCCTTTTCTTATGGCATTTACTTTACAAAATGTGTAATTATAAATTCTTTCCCTGTTTCTTTAAGATATAAGTCTTTTTGCAAGTCTTTTGCCAGTACTTTCTCAAGGACCTGGGAGCAATCCCTTTGAAATACAATCATCAAGGAAGATAGTGCCCCGATATCCCAGTTTCTCTGGGAAGGTAGGCACCTAACTTTGGTGCTCTAAGCTATACAACTACCTCCTGTCATGGAGATAGGAGAAAGTTTAGGATAGGAGCAAGCACAAGCCAATCAAAAATCAGATGGCCTAAGATCCATCCACGCCAGCTCTTTAAAAACTTTCCCATCTTTTGTTAGAGTGAAACTGAGTATCCAGAGTTGACCTGTGCTCTGTCCCCTGTTACTGGATTAATGGCAGTGGTATCAGAATAAAATAATTTTCTATTTGGAAACAAAAGGCAGGAATAGCTAACAGTGTTAAATACTATAGAGATGTCAACTAAAGTAGTCTGAATCTTTCCAGTGGACTTTAACACCAAGGAGGTAACTTAGGACTGTGAAAAGAAAAATTTTGGATACAATCCTCCTGATAGTGAGAAATTTCCAGCCTATACTGGACACTCAAGAAAGTTTGACTTTTAAAAATAATGCAAGGAAAGAATAAGAAATGTCCAGTTTAAAAATCAGAGAGGTTGTACTTAAATGACTTTTCTGTTTCAAGCAGCAAAAATCAACTTCAGCTATCTGAAAGGCAAAATGGGAACTTTTAAAAAAGCCCAGGGCTTCCCTGGTGGTGCAGTGGTTGAGAGTCCGCCTGCCGATGCAGGGGACACGGGTTCGTGCCCCGGTCCGGGAAGATCCCACATGCCGCGGAGCAGCTGGGCCCGTGAGCCATGGCCGCTGGGCCTGCGCGTCCAGAGCCTGTGCTCTGCAACGGGAGAGGCCACAAGAGTGAGAGGCCCGCGTACCGCAAATAAATAAATAAATAAGCCCGAAGTGTCTCAATGTGATCCAGAAATGCTGTAAGACCTCTAGAAGGGTGTGGTAGGTAGCCTGCAAATGGGCCCCCGATGATGCCTGCCTGTCAGTATTCACGCTCTTTTAAATCTTCTCCTCTCAAGTGTAGGCTGTACCTAGTGACTCACTTCTAATGAATAAAATATGACGGAAGTGATACAATGTCATTCCCAATATTAGATTACAAAAGTACGTGACTTTTATCTTGATCACTCTCTCTCCCAGCTTTTACTCTGAGGGATAGAAGTAACTAAGTTTGGTGTGTGGAGGGTTAGATAATTTGTCTCTTTAGTTTCACAGATCTAAGGATAAAAGGCACTGTACCCAAGGAGCTATACTTAAGAAACTATATCTGAGGATCTTCATTTGTACCTGATGCTGATTTATATAAAGTGCTTCCGGGCTTTGAGCTGATGTTGTAATGAGATGAGACTTTGGAGGACCTTAGGAGAGACCAAGTGTCTTTTGAATATGGTAGCGACATGAATCATTGGAAGCTTGAGGGTAGACTATGGTAGGCAGCCACTAAAATAACCCTCACTGATCCTCACATCCTTTTATTCATACCCTTGGGTAATCTCCCTCTTCACAAATGTGAACTGGTGCTAATACCCTTTTCTAATGATTAAAATTCAGCAAAAGTGATGGGATATAAATTTCAAGGTTAGATAATGAAAAGACCGTGACTTTTGCCTGGTTTGCCCTCCCTCTCTTTCACTCTCCCTGCAAGCCCTAACTCTGGAAAAGCAGCTTCAGAGAAAGCAAGTGACCCTATGGAGAGGTTCATGTGGCAAGGAAAGGACTGGCTAACATTCAGAGAGGACCTTAGGTCTGTGAATGGCCAGATGAGTGACTGTGGAAGTGGATGTTCTCCCAGTCAAGGCTTGAGATGGCTATAACCACAGACAATACCTGGATTGTAGCTTTTTGACTGACCCTAAGAGGCACCCAGTCAAGTCTTATTTGGATTCAGAATCCCCCCAAAAATGTAAGATGACAAATGTTTCGTTTATCATTGAGGTAATTTATTACACTACAATAGGTAACTAATATAAAGAAATAATAACCAGGGAGCATAACTCTACCCAAACATCCTCTCCATCTCTCTTCTCTGCTTTTCTGTACTTCTCTCACTGAGAGCATCATGGTAGAAAACACAGATTCTCTTAGGGCCCAAATTCCTGGGGAACTAACTGACCACACTTCAGTCCGTTGTTCCTAGTAATATCAACTGTGGTCAAAGGGGCAAGATCACGCTATTCAGCCACCACAGCCAACATTGCTCGTGCATGAGGGGTAGACCAGTTAAGTGAGGTCCTGAAAAGCTAAGCACATACAACTTGAGCATAGATGTTAAAAGAGGCTCTATTTTGAGTTTCTTAAAGGCATGTTTTTCAATTGACATGACAAACATCTCCAAATATACATTAGGTTGAACTTTTTTATATTTCCCCACTCTGGCAATTTCTATCATGAATTTTAAGTCAGGTTGGATCATTCGACTATGTTGTTTTTTTAAAATGCTTTTTACATGCCTGGGAAAACTCTTTCTTGAAGTCAGAAATTATTGTCACTTTCTAAAATATTTAATACAAAGCAATACCAACCACTCCCGATCTGAGTTTCAGAGCCAAATATTCCTTAGGTAGTTTAGGTGGATATAAGAGTAAAATTGAGGGAGATGTGGCCTCCACCCAACAGGTAAGAGATTTGAAACCATCACTTTGAATAACTCAAGGTAATAATCGGGAAGCTAACATACCTATTAAACCATTTATTTGTAATTATTTTAAAACATAAAAAAAAATGAAAACGTTGCTAGGTAATTAAATCAAAATGCACATAGGTTTAAAAGGATAAAATTTGCCCAACAGGCTAATTTTAAACTTGGTCCTGTTAAAGTATTAAACAATCCAGGGTACTAAATGTAACCAAAATAATTGATAGCATAAAAATATGAGTGAAGGCAGAAAAGGGAAAGATTTGGTTGAGGTATAACCTTGGTTCTAAAAGATTTGTGATGTGGTACAAAAAATGCAGGTACAGTAAAACTAAAAATGTGCGGCCAGAGGAAGAAATAAAAGAAAGGCGATTTTAAAGGTCAAAGGGAGAATAAGAAAAAATCAAAATGTTAAAAATAATTTTTTTAACTTTAAACTGGAATTTCTTCATTCACTCATGTGTCACACATTTAGTCATTCATTCATCAGGTATATATTAAGGCCTATTTTATGCCAGACCTTCTGATAAATTCTGAGAAAGACAGATGCTATATTTGCCCTCTTGGGAGTACTGTGAAAAAAAGTTTTTTTTTCTTAAAACAATTATCTAGATTCTGAAAATATGCCAAGCCAGAGTGAAAGAAGGAAAATGAAATTCTAGGCAATACATTTTGTAAATGTTGAAACACATCTGGAAATCAAGAGTACTTTTCTCTTGCTGTATCATTGATAGCAAGATTTTTAGCACAGAGTAGATTAGGGAGTGTGAATACCATCACTATTACTGAGTTATTTTTAAGAATTTAGTATGCAGAAAATGCTGCAGTTTATACTTAGATACCTTGGGGATGCTCTAGTGTTTGATAACCTAATTGAGCTGACTGAGTCCTATTTAAAGAGAGCAGACAAAGCACAATATGCAACTTCACATTCACAGATAGATTATTAACCCACTCTCTACTTAAAAGATTTCCTATTTGTTTTTAACATAAGAAGCACAAACATACACACACACACACACACACACACACACAGAAAATTTAAAAGATCGAAGTGGTTAGCTTTTTTTATAATAAGTTGTGCTATTCTGCTTCCTTCCTATTTGGGATCCAGTTTTTAAGACTTTCAGAGACTCATAAGAACAAAGAAGGTGTACATTTTCTTTGCATGAACCAAGCAAGCAATTGAAAAGCAAAAATGTAAGCCATGTCCTCCCAGAGTCACTAACACTAAATCTAAGTGGAGGTTGTTAGTGTTAGATGCTTGTGCCACTCACTTATTTATATATTCTGTAAATAGTTATCGCTGACTTAGTATATGTTAGACGTTAAAGATATGGCCACACGGTGATGGCAAGACAAAGCCTTTGTCTTTACAGAGTTTACAGTCTAACAGAAGAAACGGACATCTGTATGCCTGTGCGCACGCACACACACACACACACGTGCACACAAACTAACATATGGTTCAGTTGGTGCTAACTGCTTTGAAGACAAATAAAACAAGATAAAGGGATAGATAGTAACAGAGGGCAGAGTAAGGTGGCTATAATAGAGATGTTATAATGGAAGATCTCTCTGAGGAGATAGTCTTTGAAGAGAATCTGCTTAAGATGAGGGGAAAACTATACAAACATTAGGGGAAAGAAAATTCTAGGGAGAGCTGCTTGTGCACAGACTGTAACAAAAACAGTCTTGGCATAATCCTAGAATTGTAAGAAAGACAGAGGTGTATAAGAAAGGGAGAAAGGAGGTCAGAGAAGGAACATATAACACAATATACACAGGTGTAACACAGTTAATACAAAATTTTGTAGGCCATTGAGAGGGCTTTAGATTTTATTGTTAGCACAATAAAAAGCCATTGAGCATGACATGGTCATCTGCATTACTGTCTCATGGCAGCTTTTCCAGTTCAACTTTCCCAAAACTGAACTCATTATCTTTCCCATCTTTTTCCCCCAAAGTGTTTATTCCTCCTAATCCCTCTATGACATTTAAAAATCAAGATTCTGTCCTTCCTGCACATATGAAATATTATGATCACTACTGATTCCTTTTTCTTCTCTACCTTCCTCATAATGTGTAAAGAAAGCTAAACTAGACACCTGAGCACCTGAATTCTAGTCCTTGCTTTGAACCTACTCTTTGAATGGCATTTAGCAGGTCACCCAACCTCTCTGAGCCTCTTTTCTCAGTTTAAGACAAAAATACTATATCACTGTCAGAATTATTATTTATGATGTGCTTGTTATATGCCAGGTTCCTGACGAACAACTGATTATCGATAAACTGAGGAACAGATGGTAAATTAATTTGCTCAAAGTTAGGCGTCTAGTAAGGAGTAGATTGGGGATTTGAGGCAATCTTGTCACGGCAGAGGTGAGGCATTTAATAAGTATGCAATACTACCTTTAAAATAAAGTTGTGTATGAACGTATGCTCTGAAGTAAAAATCAAAGTATTACCTTCTTCATCCACTATTTATGGTTCTAACTTCATTCAGGACTTATCCTAACACTTATTCTGATTCATGCTCTGTCTTGAGGATAAAGATATGGAAGATCCCAATCTTACCATGAAGTAATGTCAAATTTATATAGATCTCTAGAGTATCCTGCAGGAGATTTATTTCAGTTAGAGATAGAGTAAAGCAGGCAGGTTGCATATGTAATTGGACATGTAAGTAAGTCTTGAAGGATCACGTTTTTTATGCTGAAGTTCAGCTGCCACACTGGTTCAAGGACTCATTGCCACAAAGAGCCTTAAAGCTGGGAAGCTGGGAGGAACCTTAGGAGTTAATAGTTTCAGGCCAGTTAGCATCCACTAGTTGGAACCACATGCATGTGCTGAATGTTTGTGCTCTTCTCTTTTATATTTTCAACACTATTAATTTCCTCTCATTCTGGATTATTTTTTCAACCTCTCTGTACCTTCCTTAATCAGCTTGTAATTCATTTAGCAGTTTACTATGTCTAATTGTATTATAAATGATTTAACGTCTTTTTATTTGCCCTTTTAGGTTTTACCTTAGTTCTCTTAACTCCTTTTTTTTTCACCTTATCCAAACTTTGATTTCTTCTTTCACTCAGTCCATTGAGCGTGTGAGCCTCTTCTTATCTGTCTTGAATGTCCCACCTCAAATTGCACTGTCACTCTCTCCTCTTCTGTTTTATTTTTTCTTTTTAGCATTTATTTCTGCCAAACCTACTCTATTCTTATTTATTATCTAACTTCCCCATTTGAATTCATAAGGATTCTTTGTTTTTTTTCACTGCTCTCATCCCAGTCATCACTGCATGCCTGTCACAAATGAGGTCCTCAGTACATATTTGTTGAATTGAATGAATCTAATGAAAGAAAAAATTTCTGGAGGTACATGTTCTTCTCACATTAGCTATATGTTTTTATTTTGCTGGCTACGTTGCTTTCCTTCTTTGTGTTGCAATGTTTTTTAAAAGACTCGGTATTGGGGTTTTTGTTTACATAGCTCCAAATGTGGACAAATTTATAAGCATCTGCAATTAACTCAAAGTAGAGTAGATATATTCCACTTTCTTAGATGCCCTGTTCTGCCCCGAGCATCACTTTTTTCTCTTCCCCTTCAACCTTGAGCTGGACTTCTGGCCCTTTAGGTTTTACCTATTCAGTAACCTGAAGGAGGAGGAGAGGAAGCTAAGACCACTGGCAGCCACAGTGATGGAATTTTATATCTGCATTCTTTTTTTTTGCCCTCTATATTTCTAAAAATCTAACTAAGAGTTATGCTTTGTCTATTGCGTTGGGAGCAAATGCTGCCCAACTAAATTACCTTATCAATCTGATTCCTGTCTTGGGACAAACTGAGCACTTCACTGATAAGTTCATTTTGAAAGATGTGGATTCTTTTAATCTGACATGGATACATATTTTTGTCCTGGCATTTTGTTGCTGTTGGTCTTTAGTTGTAAAAATACATTCAGAAAGTTCTTTTTCACTCTTCTGCCTTGTGCTCTTACAGTGGGTTCAGTGGTGGCCTCCAAAAAGATATGCCTATGAACCTTGGAAAAGGGGTCTTTGCAGATGTAACTAAGTTAGGGAATCTCAAGATGAGATCATCCTGGATTATCT
Source organism: Delphinus delphis (assembly GCF_949987515.2). NCBI lineage: Eukaryota > Metazoa > Chordata > Mammalia > Artiodactyla > Delphinidae > Delphinus > Delphinus delphis. The sequence goes on along the minus strand of NC_082693.1, from coordinate 58,076,867 downwards.
GGGTGGACCCCAAATCCAATGACAGACATCTTAAGAGGCACAGAGGAGAGACACACAGAAAGGGGGAGCAAAAGGCTATGTGAAGATGGAGGCAAGGATTGGAGTTAAACAGCTGCATCCAAAGATACTTAGAGCCACCAGAAGCTAGAAAAGACAAAGAAGGATTCTCCCTAGAGCCTTCTGAGAGAGTGCAGCCCTGCCTGCCAATACCTTGATTTTAGACTTCTGGCATCCAGAACTGCGACAGAATAATTTTTTGTTTGTTTTAAGCCATCCAGTTTGTGATCATTTGTTTTGGCAGCCCTAGAAAACAAGTACAGCCCTTTATACTACATACTGCCCTTCCAGGGAAAGGGGTATTTTCTCCTTTATTTGAATGAATGCTTCATTAGAGAGTGAAGGCAGAAAGAAAAGGAACCAATGGAAAGCTCTGGTTCCATGCAGCCTCTTGAAGCGCCCCCCACTGAACTGTCAGCATGACGTTCGTATGCCCTCGGGAAAGCAGTTTTGGAGCAGACTCTTCCCTCCTTTCTCTTGCCTGTACCTATGCCCCACAATCTCTTAATCCTACATTTGCTCAAACAGGAAAGCACTTTTTTGAAAAGTGTGTTTTACATGTTTTCCATACAGGTGGTGGTGGTTGTGGAAGGGTCCATGATATTGCCTAGATTCTACCTTCGTTTTGTTGCAGACTGTAGTGTTGTTCAAACAGTACTGTTGTCCAAACACTATAAGTGAAAGAAAACAAAAATTCTCTAATTTTGAGGTTAAGGAATTTCCCTTGGCTTTAAAATCTTCAGTTGTGTTTTAGAAAGGGAAAGATTTATGAACCTGCACTTACAGTCCTATCTTTTTGCAGTACTTTTTTGCTCTCGTGATCTAAGAAGATAGTTGATATATTGGCTACTTGCTCTCCCCATTGTCAGTTTTGATCAGCATTTATATGTGTGTATGTATATGTGTTATTAAACATAAACGTAAGTACCATAAACATAAATTATTGATCTTATAAAATACCTGTACAGCCAACAGAATAATTCTAATAGCATAAATTTTAATGGTTCACTGCTGACTAGGTGTGCTTATAACCAGACTTCCTTCCTGCCTGCCACATGTCCATAGTGGGTTTCTCATACTATTCTACATTCCACAGAATTGGTATTTTTGTAGAACGTTGGGAGTGATACCACTGACTGCATATTCTACCCACTTCACGTGCTAACTCTTGATTTCTTCTAAAATACATATTCCACTGAACCATAGATTATTATCCCTCTCAGAGGAGAGATACCAAAAAAATACAACATGACTAAAAACATGTGATCTTACCAAAATAGTTCTTTAACATCTAAAATGCCGTATTTCCAAAATATATTCAGTACCATACAGTAGGAATTCCCTAAAGCAATGCAAACGCTATAGAGGAAGTTTTTCCAAAAGGTCCCCCTGGAACTCGAGATAAAGCTTAGTCTGTTCCGATTTAGCCTCCTCATTAATGACCTGGAAAAGAGTGGGAGTCAACAGCACATTAATTAAATTCACAGATGTTTCTTAATTGAAAGGTGTAGCACATATCAGCAAAGGACACAGACTCTGAGGTAAAAAACTGGAGTATGAGAAAAAACATACATCTAGGCTGGAAAATAATCTAAAAACCAGAGTTCATTTGTTGAAGATACTTGAGATGGTGTTCATAGTTCCATGACTCGCAGGCTGAAGATGAGAGTAGAGTATATGCCAATACTATGATCCATTTTAGGTGGCCAGCGATCCAGCTTAGAAGAAAGAGACACATAAAGGGATATTATACAGGACAGTGATGCAAGTAGCCCCTTGAAGTGTTGTTAATCTCAAGTTAGTATAAATACAGAGGCATCAATTTTTTAAATGTAGCAAGAAGAGATAGCTGGAAGAAATAATGATTTGTGAAAATAAGAATGTATTTTCCATAATTATAATGGTTCCATAATTATGTATGGTTCCATAATTAAGTCGAATTTGCAAGAGTCAGATCACACAAACTTCAAAAATGCTCTCATTATATAAGTGAGGAATATGATACCAAGAAAGTTTCAGGCACTAGCCCAGATTCCTAAGGCAACTATTTAACAGAACCTGAGCTGAAGTTTAAGTCTATTGACTACTGATTTCTCTACTGGATCCGTGCACCATTGCCAGGTCTGACTTGAATATCAGCATCAGGGTTGTGAAAATATCCTGGTTCCAATATAGGGGGTTCCTGGTCAGAAAGCTTTAGAAGAAAGTTAAAATTCCATACCAGTGTCCTGGAGGAATAAAAGAAGCAGAGAGAGCATCATTTTGTTTGTTTGTGGTATCATTTCTTCTCTGCAGACCATTTAGTGATAGGTTCCAAACTGACTTGTGAATAGTTGGCAAAGAGCACCATACCAGGAGCCAGAAGAATTTTGTTTGAAACCTTGAACATTTATTTCGGTATTGTGATTTTCAGCTTCAAAATTTGCCAATTAAATCTCAATAAAATTAATTAGTCAATTAATTAATACCTGTCCTAGCCACTTGACAAGGCTGCAGTAACAGTCAAATTTTTTTTAATTATAGAAAAGATTTTGTAAAAGGGAAAACTCATATAAATTAAGATAGAATTTGCCTGAATCCTGACTTAATGACATGCTCTAACTTCCTAAGCAGAGTCCATTCGACTGAGGCCATGCAGCTGCAGTGACTTGTTGGAAAGTCCATCCAGTAAAGAAACAGATATTCAGGGGATGTAAACTAAAACAAGGCTGAAGAGAGGGCTTTGTGGGAGTGAAAGGTTCCTGCATCTAACATCACCCGAAAGACAGTAGGTTGATACTCGGTATGCGTATATTCTGTAAGAATACTAAAGGTTTCTATATTCATTGATTAATAAGAATGCTCAGGAGAAGTCAGCCCAGACATAGTGTCTAGGATCTAGCAAGATTGTAAAGGACTCAGCTATAAAAAGGAACGAAATTGGGTTATTTGTAGAGACGTGGATGGACCTAGAGAGTGTCATACAGAGCGAAGTAAGTCAGAAAGAGAAAAACAAATATCGTATATTAACGCATATATACGGAATCTAGAAAAATAGTATAGATGATCTTATTTGCAAAGCAAAAATAGAGACACAGACATAGAGAACAAATGTATGGACACCAAGGGGGAAAGCGGGAGTGGGAGGAATTGGGAGATTGGGATTGACATAGATACACTATTGAATTATGTATAAAATAGGTAACTAATGAGAACATACTGTATAGCACAGGGAACTCTACTTAATGCACTGTGGTGACCTAAATGGGAAGGAAATCCAAAAAAGAGGGGATATATGTATATGTATAGCTGATTCTTCTTGCTGTACAGTAGAAACTAACACAACATTGCAAAGCAACTATACTCCAATAAAAATTAATTTAAAAAAAAAGATCGTAGAGGAAATGACAAAATTTTATAGAGTCAAAAGGACCTGTTTGTAACCTAGCTTCACTGCTCCTGGGCAGTGTGACTTGGGAAAGTCACCAAACTTCAGTTGTTTCACTTATAAAAGAAATGAAAATGTTATTTATGTCAAAAAGTTGTTGAAAGGATTAGAGGAGCCCATGTAAATTCTCCAGTACAGTGCTGTACCTACCACATAATCATTTTTATGCCTTCCAAAGTAGTGATGAGAAATTTCCTCCCAGATGGAGAAACATTCCACGGATTGCATGTTGGTCAACTTCTGTGAGATTTATTTAAAACCCCAAGATGTGAACCGAGCTGTTAATGTTAATGAAAATAAAGGCAGTAGCCACTGAATGCATCTAGCTGTAACTCCACAAATGATACATGATCATACTGTGGGAAAATTTTGCCCTCACAAGTTGATAATATTTCAGATGATTTCATGAGTCTTTTTCATTTTTAATTTCTCTGACTGTGATTTTTCTAAGTTAAATAATTTAGTTAAGGAACAATTCAAACCTATGTTGAGATAACTAGGGAAAAGATTGTTCAACTAACCTTTTGCTGTGCTATTAGTTCCATTAAAACCAACTTATTAAATATAGGCTGGTCAGGTCCAGGGAACAGTGAAAATTAGAAATAATGTGCCAGATCTTTTAGGTAGGTTGAGCCATGAAATAATCACAGCCATGATTTTCCCAGAGCTAACCGTTCACTTGCACCCTAGCACTTATGAATCATTATGTTACTGTTTTCCTCTTAATGTCTGCTCTGCATCAGTGGTCATAATGGATGGAGACTGATGGGGAATTGAGACTTAGCAGCAACTTAGCAATTAAAATGCTCAACTGGTCTTTGTTCTAGCGTTCCCCGATGGATATGGCCCTGTTCATTAATCTGCATGTTGATTACAGCCACTGTGTGCTATCGATCTGTGTTTCCCAGCCCTGTGATTATAGAAGTATTAAGTTGCCATAGGCATCTATAGCAACACACACCTCTGAATTTAATGCTGCTGACCATTATACAACGAAAAAATTATAGTCACTTTTTGTGCTGACTTAAGGATACCAAAGGAAATTTTCAAAACCTGCCTCCATTTAATTATTTTAATAAGTATTTCACTTTATACCATAGATATGGTTTTAAAATTGTCCAGATAATAAAAACATATTTCCTCATTGACTTACTTTATAAATTTCAGGTGAGATTTGTTTTTATATTCAATTATCAGTGACTCCATTACATTAGTTTGAAATTTCTCTCTTCTGTTCACAACCTTTTCCTCTCCGTCAAGTAGTTAATGATGTGTAAACCAGCACTTAGCTGTGCTGAGAAAGAATGTTACTTCAAAGAATGTGATCATGGATCTTTTTATGAAACAGCTTTTTGAAATGTGAACAGCTATCCTGAAATGTATATGTTTATATCAGCTATCTTTTTTATTTTTTAACATCTTTATTGCAGTATAATTGCTTTACAATGTTGTGTGAGCTTCTACTGTATAACAAAGTGAGTCAGCTGTATGTATACATATATCCCCATATCACCCCCCTTTTTTTTTTTTCTATTTTGCGGTACGTGGGCCTCTCACTGCTGTGGCCTTTCCTGTTGCAGAGCACAGGCTCCGGACACGCAGGCTTAGGGGCCATGGCTCACGGGCTCACGGCATGTGGGATCTTCCTGGACCGGGGCACGAACCCGTGTCCCCGGACTCTCAACCACTGCGCCACCAGGGAAGCCCCTCCCCTCCCTTTTGCGTCTGGCTCCCACCCTCCCTATCCTGACCCTCTAGGTGGTCACAAAGCACCGAGCTAATCACCCCATGCGATGCAGCTGCTTCCCACTAGCTATCTATTTTACATTTGGTAGTGTATATTTGTCAACGCTACTCCCTCATTTCCTCCCAACTTACCCTTATGCTTCCCCGTGTCCTCAAGTCCATTCTCTATCTCTGTGTTATTCCTGTCCTGCCCCTAGGTTCATCAGAACCTTTTTTTTTTCTTTTTTAGATTCCATATATATGTGTTAGCATATTGTATTTGTTTTTCTCTTTCTGACGTACTTCACTCTGTATGACAGTCTCTAGGTCCATCCACCTCACTACAAATAACTCAATTTCATTTCTTTTTATGGCTGAGTAATATTCCATTGTATAGATGTGCCACATCTTCTTTATCCATTCGTCTGTAGATGGACACTTAGGTTGCTTACATGGCCTTGCTATTGTAAATAGTGCTGCAATGACCATTGTGGCACGTGTCTCTTTTTGAATTATGATTTTCTCAGGGTATATACCCAGTACTGGGATTACTGGGTCAAATAGTAGTCCTATATTTAGTTTTTTAACGAACCTCCATAGTGGCTGTACCAATTTACATTCCCACCAAGAGTGCAAGAGGATTCCCTTTTCTCCACACCCTCTCCAGCATTTATTTTTTGTAGGTTTTTTGATGATGGCCATTCTGACTGGTGTGAGGTGATACCTCATAGTAGTTTTGATTTGCATTTCTCTAATGGTTAGTGATGTTGAGCAACCTTTTATGTGTGTGTTGGCAATCGGTATATCTTCTTTGGAGAAATGTCTATTTAGATTTTCTGCCCATTTTTGGATTGAGTTGTTTGTCTTTTTGATATTGAGCTGCATGGGCTGCTTGTATATTTTGGAGATTAATCCTTTGTCAGTTGCTTCATTTGCAAATATTTTCTCCCATTCTGAGTGTTGTCTTTTCATCTTGTTTATGGTTTCCTTTGCTGTGCAAAAGCTTTGAAGTTTCATTAGGTCCCATTTATTTTTGTTTTTATTTCCATTACTCTAGGAGGTGGGTCAAAAAGGGTCTTGCTGTGATTTATGTCAAAGAGTGTTCTTCCTATTTTGTCCTCTAAGAATTTGATAGTGTCTGGCCTTACATGTAGGTCTTTAATCTATTTTCAGTTTATTTTTGTGTATGGTGTGAAGGAGTGTTCTAATTTCATTCTTTTACATGTAGGTGTCCAGTTTTCCCAGCACCACTTATTGAAGAGGCTGTCTTTTCGCCATTGTATATTCTTGCCTCCAAAGATAAGGTGACCATAGGTGTGTGGGTTTATTTCTGGGCTTTCTATCCTGTTGCATTGATCTATCTTTCTGTTTTTGTGCCAGTACCATACTCTCTTGATTACTGTAGCTTTGTAGTATAGCCCGAAGTCTGGAACCTGATTCCTCCAGCTCCATTTTTCTTTCTCAGGATTGCTTTGGCTATTTGGGGTCTTTTGTGTTTCCATACAAATTGTGAAATTTTTTGCTCTAGTTCTGTGAAAAATGCCATTGATAGTTTGATAGGGATTGCATTGAATCTGTAGATTGCTTTGGGTAGTATTGTCATTTTCACAGTGTTGATTCTTCCAATCCAAGTACATGGCATATCTCTCCATCTGTTTGTATCATCTTTAATTTCTTTCATCAGTGTCTTATAGTTTTCTGCATACAGGTCTTTTGTCTCCTTAGGTAGGTTTATTCCTAGGTATTTTATTCTTTTTGTTGCCATGGTAAATGGGAATGTTTCCTTAATTTCTCTTTCAGACTTTTCATCATTAATGTATAGGAATGCAAGAGATTTCTGTGCATTGATTTTGTATCCTGCTACTTTACCAAATTCATTGATTAGCTCTAGTAGTTTTCTGGTAGCATCTTTAGGTTTCTCTATGTATAGTATCATGTCATCTGCAAACAGTGACAGCTTTACTTCTTTTCCAGTTTTATTTCTTTTCCTTCTCTGATTGCTGTGGCTAAAACTTCCATAACTATGTTGAATAATAGTGGTGAGAGTGGGCATCCTTGTCTTGTTCTTGATTTTAGAGGAAATGGTTTCAGTTTTTCACCATCTAGAATGATCTTGGCTGTGGGTTTGTCATATATGGCCTTTATTATGTTGAGGTAAGTTCCCTGTATGCCTACTTTCTGGAGGGTTTTTATCATAAATAGGGGTTAAATTTTGTTGAAAGCTTTTTTGCATCTATTGAGATGATCATATAGTTTTTAATCCTTCAGTTTGTTAATATGCTGTATCACATTGATTGATTTGCATATCTTGAAGAATCCTTGCATTCCTGGGATAAACCCCACTTGATCATGGTGTATGACCCTTTTAATGTGCTGTTGGATTCTGTTTGCTAGTATTTTGTTGAGGATTTTTGCATCTGTGTTCATCAGTGATACTCGTCTGTAGGTTTCTTTTTTTGTGACGTCTTTGTCTTGTTTTGGTATCAGGGTGATGGTGGCCTTGTAGAATGAGGTTGGGAGTGTTCCTCCCTCTGCTATATTTTGGAAGAGTTTGAGAAGGATAGGTGTTAGCTCTTCTCTAAATGTTTGATAGAATTCGCCTGTGAAGACATCTGGTCCTGGGCTTTTTTTGTTGGAAGGTTTTTAATCACAGTTTCAATTTCATTACTTGTGATTGGTCTGTTTATACTTTCTCTTTCTTCCTGGTTCAGTCTCGGAAGGTTGTGCCTTTCTCAGAATTTGTCCATTTCTTCCAGGTTGTCCATTTTATTGGTGTAGAGTTGCTTGTAGTAATCTCTCATGATCATTTGTATTTCTGCAGTGTCAGTTGTTACTTCTCCTTTTTCATTTCTAATTCTGTTGAGTTGAGTCTTCTCCCTTTTTTCTTGATGAGTCTGGCTAATGGTTTATCAATTTTGTTTATCTTCTCAAAGAACCAGCTTTTAGTTTTAGTGATCTTTGCTATTTTTTCCTTCATTTCTTTTTCATTTATTTGTGATCTGATCTTTATGATTTCTTTCCTTCTGCTAACCTTGGGGTTTTTTTGTTCTTCTTTCAGTAATTGCTTTAGGTGTAAGTTTAGGTTATTTATTTGAGATGTTTCTTGTTTCTTGAGGTTGGCTTGTATTGCTATAAACTTCCCTCTTAGAATTGCTTTTGCTGCATCCTATAGATTTTGGTTTGTCTTTTTCTCATTGTCATTTGTTTCGAGGTATTTTTTGACTTCCTCTGATTTCTTCAGTGATCACTTGGTTATTTAGTAGCGTATTGTTTAGCTTCCATGTGTTTGTTTTTTTTAACAGATGTTTTCCTGTAGTTGATGCCTAGTCTCATAGCATTGTGGTCAGAAAAGACACTTGATAGGATTTCAATTTTCTTAAATTTACCAAGGCCTGATTCGTGACCCAGGATATGATCTATCCTGGAGAATGTTCCATGAGCACTTGAGAAGAAAGTGTATTCTGTTGTTTTGGGATGGAATGTCTTAGAAATTTCAGTTAGGTCCATCTTGTTTAATGTGTCATTTAAAGCTTGTGTTTGTTTATTTATTCTCATTTTGGTTGATCTGTCCATTGGTTAAAGTGGGGTATTAAAGTCCCCTACTATTACTGTGTTATTGTTGATTTCCCCTTTTATGGCTGTTAGCATTTGCTGTATGCATTGAGGTGCTCCTATGTTGGGTGCATAAATATTTTACAATTGTTATATCTTCTTCTTGGATCAATCCCTTGATCATTATGTAGTGTCCTTCTTTGTCTCTTGTAATAGTCTTTATTTTAAAGTCTATTTTTTCTCAGAATGGCTACTCCAGCTTTCTTTTGATTTCCATTTGCATGGAATATCTTTTTCCATCCCCTCACTTTCAGTCTGTATGTGTCTCTAGGTCTGAAGTTGGTCTCTTGTAGACAGCATATATACAGGTCTTATTTTTGTATCCATCCAGCCAGTCTGTGTCTTTTGCTTGGTGCATTTAATCCATTTACATTTAAGGTAATTATCGATATGTATGTTCCTATTACCATTTTCTTAATTGTTTTAGGTTTTTTTTTGTCGGTCTTTTCCTTCTCTTGTGTTTCCTGCCTAGAGAAGTTCCTTTAGCCTTTGTTGTAAAGCTGGTTTGGTAGTGTGGAATTCTCTTAGCTTTTGATTGTCTGTAAAGGTTTTCATTTCTGTGTTGAATCTGAATGAGATCCTTGCTGGGTAGACTAATCTTGCTGTAGGTTTTTCTCCTTCATCGCTTTAAATATGTCCTGCCACTCCCTTCTGGCTCGCAGAATTTCTGCTGAAAGATCAGCTGTTAAACATATGGGGATTCCCTCGTATGTTTTTGTTGCTTTTCCCTTTCTGCTTTTAATATTTTCTATTTGTATTTAATTTTTGATAGTTTGATTACTATGTGTCTTGGCGTGTTTCTCCTTGGATTTATTCTGTATGGGACTCTCTGCACTTCCTGGACTTGACTATTTCCTTTCCCATATTAGGGAAGTTTTCAACTATAATCTCTTCACATATTTTCTTAGGGTCTTTCTTTTTCTCTTCTCTTGGGACCCCTATAATTCGAATGTTGGTGCGTTTATTTTTTTCCCAGAGGTCTCTGAGACTGTCCTCAATTGTTTTCATTCTTTTTTCTTTATTATGCTCTGCAGTAGTTATTTCCACTGTTTTATCTTCCAACTCACTTATCAATTCTTCTGCCTCAGGTATTCTGCTATTGATTCTTTCTAGAGAATTTATAATTTCATTTATTGTGTTGTTCATCATTGTTTGTTTGCTGTTTAGTTATTCTAGGTCCTTGTTAAACGTTTCTTGTATTTTCTCCATTCTGTTTCCAAGATTTTGGATCATCTTTGCTATCATTACTCTGAATTCTTTTTCAGGTAGACTGCCTATTTCCTCTTCATTTGTTTGTTCTGCTGGGTTTTAATCTTGCTCCTTCATCTCCTGCATATTTCTGTGTATTCTCATTTTGCTTAACTTACTGTGTTTGGGGTCTCCTTTTTGTAGGCTGCAGGTTCATAGTTCCCATTGTTTTTGGTGTCTGACCCCAGTGGGTAAGGTTGGTTCAGTGGGTTGTGTAGGTTTCCTGGTGGAGGGGACTGGTGCCTGTGTTCTAGTGGGTGGGGCTTTTTCTTGTCTTTCTGTTGGGCAGGGCTGCGTCCAGTGGTGTGTGTTGGGGTGTCTGTGAACTTGGTACGATTTTAGGCAGCCTCTCTGCTAATAGGTGGGGTTGTGTTCTTGTCTTGGTAATTGTTTTGCATGGGGCATCCAGCACTGGAGTTTGCTGGCCGTTGAGTGGAGCTAGGTCTTTGTGTTGAGACGGAGATCTCTGGGAGAGCTCTTGCCGATTGATATTATGTGGGGCCGGGTGGTCCAATGTCCTGGACTTGGCTGTCCCACCTCAGAGGCTCTGGCCTGACACCAGGCTGGAGCACCAAGACCCTGTCAGCCACACAGCTGCTCAGCATGGCTACCTTTGTGCAGCTGACCCATGGATAGTGCAGAGGCTGAGGGTTCAGGCCCAGCCTTGGGCTTCGCACACACATGCCCACCCTGCATTCAGTGACTGAGTTGGGTTACCCCTTACTCTATATTAGTTTTCTTAAAGTGGAATGTAATTGAAAATAATTGTGATATGAAGAATGAAGCTATTTTAATAGACACATAATGAAGCCTTGTTATAGATCACAGTGATTGAAAAGAATGATTCTCTGAGACTTATATCTAGTAAACTTTAGTTAATAATACAGGTTAAACATGAATATTTCAAACACTCTTAAACTCATCAGCAGGACCTATAAATACTATCACTTAGATGTTTACTTTAGTCACTGATGCATTTTAACAATATAGGTAATTTCCTGGGTCCTGTTTTAACACCAGTAGCAGAACCTACTAACTCTTAAGCATTCAAATTTCCTAGAGATATAACATGGCTTTTATACATGTAACTCTGTTATAAGGATGAACGGGATGAGATGATACTTAACTAGTTTTTCAAGTAAGAATAATTTTAGATTGAAGTCAAAATGATGAACCATATTAACAGAAAACTTATGCCTGTATAAATAAGTGTACAACAAATTTGGTTCTTCCCTAGAATTTCGGTATTATTGTCAAGTCTCAAGAAAGTGAAAATAAATGATAATTAACACATTTTAACATGCCAAAAACATAGAGGCCAGGGGAACAGAATAAGTTACCATTCAAGAAGCAATATTCTTCTGAATATTGCATGTGAACTACTGTTAACCCAACAGTTTATCCCAGTGCTTTAAAAAGCCGTTCTGCCAAACTCCAGCCCCTAAATCAAACTGCTCTGTTAGATGTAAAGTCACTTTATAAAGTTAAGGCAGCACAGGTCATATTTCACTTTATTTGATATTATTTTAGTTTTTGGAAAAACCTGTGACTGGTCTAATTCATGCCACTGACTCACTTCATATGTTTAAAATATCCTATATGTTTTCTGTTTAGTCTTGAATATGCCTTTTAGAGTTATTTTTATTAGGTTTTAAATTACATCATATTATATACTAAGTTCTAGGTCATCATTATGACCTAACATTCTCTGAAGCCCAAAGACTTCTGTTGTACATCTCTGGGATAAATTTACCTGGAGACATTGTAGAAGCAATGCCAAGCTGATTGAGATGCAGCAACTGCTTCAATGGGTATAATTTGAGAGACATCTCAAGGCCTCACTTGTCAACAACAACAAAATCACTCACTTGCATGACACTGCTCAAAGCCCTCCTTTCCCATCACCAAACTTGTCATTTCTTTGGGTTAAGAAACTTTCTCATAAGACTCTTGATAAAATTACAACATCCTCCCTGGGAGAGAAGTAGATTCACTCTCAGAACCATTAGACTAAGAAGGGAAAAGGAAAGAGACATAGGTCAAGAGTATCCTACTGTCGATGGGAAAGTAGAAGAGAAGGGGATTGGAAGGATTCAGACAATCAGAGGATAAATGTGAAGAGGTGGAAGCAGATAAGTCAAAAATATTTTTCAACTCTACTGCATTCTCAAAATAAATAATTTTATTTATATTAATACACAAAAAGTAAGTTGTAAGAGCAGTTTTTATCTGAGAATCATGAAGTCCATTCAGCAATCATCTACTTCCTTTACTCCCATGAGAGTGCAACTGAAAGCCATGTTTGCAAGAGCTTTGTTGAGATTCCCATCACCTAAAAAGAATCAGAACCTCTGCTAGACTTTTTTCATCTGAAATCCCCATAGTACCTTCCTGGTAATCAGGAGCAAGTTACCTCTTCCTCAGCCTCTGAGACCCCAAACACATGACATTATTCCTCCCGTTGAAAAGATGTTACAATAACAATTATTCCTAGAATCTCCTTGGCAACAGGAGCCACTGTAATTGTCCCCAGAACCTTTGTTCTTTTCAACATTCTTCTATAGGTCCTTATACATTTTGTAGAATCCAAACTGTCCTCTTGGGTGTCTAATCTCTTAGTATAACATTACCTGAAAAAGAGCTGATTATACTCTCTAATTTTTCTGGATACTATAGACAATAGCCTATGAGTCCTTAGTGTTTTTTGGTTTGTGCTGGCTAATAAATACGACTTGTACTGCACCTAATGTTACCTTCAGCAAGGGAAAATATGAACAAAATTTAATAGGGAATGACAACTTAGACCATTATGTCCCACACGTTTTTTTCCTACTTTATGTTGTGTATTATCAACATGACCAAGCTCTTTAATTCTTATGAACCTGACTCCACATGTGCAAGTTTTAGCTGTGTAATGTAGCTTTTCTTTTTAGAGATTGAGTGTGAGCCTTAAAGCAGAGTCATGAAAATGTATGAGGAAATAGAATCTGAGTTATGTAGCTGCAAGCAAATATTCAGATAATACAATTCATACAAAATTCCCAGGAGGACTAATATAGCTAAAAGATACAAATCAGATCTTAGGCATTCTGTATAGGATAAATATTTTCATTGAAGACACATTTTTCAAAAGGCATTAGAAAAAGTTTTGATATCTTAGCCAGCAGATTCAGAGAGAATGGAATAATGTGTGTTGAGTATATAGGGGAAGGGATCAGGGAAAAGGAAAGATAGAATTGACTTATAATGTTGTTTACCATGACATCAGCAAAGGAAAATAAATAGAAATAAGATCTGTGAAATATACAAGATAAGAAATACAAGGCAAGAATTTGAGCACATTTTAGAAGCTTAGCAAAGCATAAAGTGTCCAAGGGGGAAAGCTGATGATAGCCTTTATAACACAAAAGAGAATGATTAAAATCAGAGGCAAAATATTATATTTATCTTTTTTATTGACTATAGTTGATTTACAATGTTATGTTAATTTCTGCTGTACAACAAAGTGATTCAGTTATACATATATATACACTTTTTTAATGTTCTTTTCCATTATGGTTTGTCACAGGATATTGAATAGGACCTTGTTGTTTATCTATTCTATATATAATTGTTTGCATCTGCTAATCCTAAAGTCCCACTCCATCCCTCTCCTACCTCCTTTTCCCCTTGGCAATCACAAGTCTATTCTCTATGTCTTTGAGTCTGTTTCTGTTTCATAGATAAGTTCATTTGTGTCATACTTTAGATTCCGCATATAAGTGATATCATAAGACATTTGTCTTTCTCTTTCTGACTTACTTCACTTAGTATGATAATCTCTAGCTCCAACCATATTTCTGTAAATGGCATTATTTCATTCTGTTTTATGGCTGAGTAATATTCCATTGTATATATGTACCACATCTTCTTTATCCATTCATCTGTCAATGGACATTTAGGTTGTTTCCAAGCCTTGGCTATTCTGAATAGTGCTGCCATGAACATAGGTGTGCAAAAACATATTTGTCAGGATGAGAAATTATTCCAATGTTAAGCAAATGGTTTTAACTGTAGGATAAAAAGAAGAAATAATTGACAAGATTCTATCACAACTTTAATGAAAACAGAAGGTAATATGGACCCAAAAGTTGTATTTTTAAGTGATAAAAAAGAATTAGACTTTAGAAGTGGAAAACATTTGTCAAGAAAATATCTAATGCATATAGGTAATAATACTGTATTGTATATGCAGAAATTGGCTATGAGGATACATCTTCTGTTGTGTTCTTATTACATAATAATAATAGTAATAATAATAAACAGAAAGGGCAGGAGGAAACTTTTGGAGGTAATGGATATGTTTGTAACATAGATTGTGGTGATAGTTTTACAGATGTGTAGTCATCATTTCCAAACTCATTGAGTTGTATAAGTTATATATGTACAGCTTATCGTATATCAATCATACCTCAATAAAGTGGTTTTAAAAAACATCATTAGTACACAAAGGTTAAATAAAGGATCTTTGTTATATGGAATACACACTCTTCCATTAGATGATTTTCAGCACCAATATGAATCTGACATGGTGCATTATTAGCTATTCCAGCAAACAAACTGCTACAAAATTTAGTGGTTAAAAACAAAAAGTATTCATGTAACTTTATGGGTCAGGTGATCATTTCTATTGGTCTGGGCCAGAATCAGCTTATTAAGTCTCTGTGCAACTCTATTTAGGTGGTAAATCAGCCAGCTGGCCTCTGTTAGGATTATTAGCCTGTGTTCCATGTGGCCTCTCGCCCTCCAGCAAGCTAGGCCAGATTCATTACAGATATTATCATTCCATATATTAGATATGATACTATTCATTCCAGATATTACCCTGCTAATATCCCAGAGAGAGAGAGAGCTGAAACACACAGGTGTCCTGTGGCCTAGGTGTAGAACTGAAAAACTTCTGTCATATTTTATTGGATGAATTAGGAGACTGGGATTGACATATATACATTAATATGTATAAAATGGATAACTAATAAGAACCTGCTGTATAAAAAAATAAATAAAATAAAATTCAAAAAATAAAAACACAAATTTTATTGACTAAGACAAGACACAAGGCCATGGTAGATTTAAGGAAAGAGGAAATAGACTCCACCACCATATGTGAGTGGCTGCAAAATCACATTGGAAGCAGAAAAAACAGGGCATTATGAAGTGTTAAATCATGGTGGCCTAAAAGAGAGTGACATTCAGGGACTAAAATGTGGTTTCTAATGGCTAAAGATTAGGCTAAGTGGGGAAGAGATACCATGCTAAGATGGCTTGATTATGTCATAAGAAAAGTAGAGCCTACAAGAAGAGAGGAGCAGGGCATGGCTGAGAAGTGGGAAGATAAAGATACTGATAGGATGCTATTAAAATAGTTGTTAGAAAAATTAGAGAGAGTTAGTATATTTGAGAGTTTTCAGAAGTAAATGGTTGATGGATTGGTGTTGGCATATATGGATGAAGGCCAATCAGTGAGAAAGAGGAATGAGGGTAATACCAAGGTTTTAGGCTTAGACAATTGGGTCTTAGCACTATTCAGTGAAGAGCATCACAGGATAATTGATTTCTCCTTTTTTGTGGGGAGTAAGTTGGGCTGTTGAGAATTAGTAGAGTTTTGGAAATGTTAAGGTTTTTAAACCTCTGACAATAATACATTTCAATGTTGTAGGAGAAATAGAAGTCAAAATATAAATTGAGGAAAGAATAAGTTAGGCAGAGACATCTTGTGCAAATAACTCTTTTATGATAGTTCTCTGAAAAAAGATGAAAAGTTGTAGGATGTAGCCAGAGGAGGATGAAAGATTGAAGGAAAATTTTATTTGCTTTTTTGGTGTTTCTTTGCTTTTGTTTTTAGGATGGAAAAAGCTTCAGTGTTTTATAGGTTGAGAAAGAGGGAGAAATTAAATATATAGGTGGTGAGAGGTTTGGGGATAGGATTAGCTTTTGAAAAAAGAAGGGAAAACAATTTCAAAAGCATGTCATTAGATGCTTTTATATGTGCCAAGATGGGGACTTGAGAGTTAAATGCCTAAGTTCTTTTTTCTGCTCTGATGGTTTTGGTTACTAGAATAGAATATTTAGGAAAATGAATAAGATATAGAATAGCTCCCTTGGGAAATTTGGGTAGAGAGCAGTCTGAGGACACCTAGAAGGACTGTGAAGGAAGGCTGAAGTACTCTGGAGGAAACATTTTTGTTGCCAGGAACTATGTTCAGCCTTTTCATAGGTGTCACTACAATGAGATGTCTCATCAGCTCCTCTCTAGACATGGAATCCCATCCTACACATGGAGAAATGAAGTCTCCTGGAAGATGCATTACCCGATCATCCTAATACTGGGGGGCCAGGACCAAGGATGTCAGTCTAGATCTACTTGGATCCAAGGCAGGTCTTCCCACACCATACTTCCCTCAAATTTCAATTTTCTATGGTTTTCTGTTGATACTTGTCCACAACTTTTAACTATCCAACTCCCATCCGTGATGAGAAAGAACTTCATCCTTAATCACATGTACAAGCCAAGGGTTGGTCCCTCCTGAGGAACCATTTACAGAGATAGAAGGTTGCTTCAAGGAAAGAAACTGCTGTCTCATTCCCACAGGGGATGCCCATTTAGAAAGCAGACTTGCTGATCTGCTCTCTCTGATTATTTATCAGGAAAAATAGGAATTATTAGGATGCAATATGGAGCAATGGTGGGGTAACATGCACCTCAATCTTGGTGTAGCAGATGTGCAGGACTTGTACCATCATTCTAGTACCTGCCCAAGAAAGCTTCCTTTTGTGCAACAGGATCCTAGTGAAGGAAGACTGAGCAGGAGATTATGGAGAGGGTCAGGACAGATTACCCTAGAATATTCCTCCTAAATCTGATCCTGTGCAGCAGAGAGACCTCATCAGGGGCTTCCAAGGAGTCCACCCACCTGCACATCCTATGAGCAGTAGGCATTGGGCATCCCACAACAGATGGGATGGCATACCATCCAGAGTTAGTGCAAAGAGAAAAAAAATCTTTAAAATGGACTTGACATTGAAATTGTAGCCTGGACTAAGCTGCACTGGGCTTTTCAGAACCTAACGGAGCAAAAGCACTGAAAGATCTTTATAAGATGATGTTTAGTGGCAGGAACATGAGAAACAATAAATCATGGTTAAATACAGCGATTGGAGAAAAGAAATAAAACCACTTCCTATTTATATCCCCACTAAAATCAGACTCTTTGATAAACAAGTTACACATGGAATCATGAAAAATATGAGTTAATAGGACCCCAGACACTTAGCATTTGACATGTTTTGGAAACAGCTTCAGAGTGAAAGTCAAGTCTAAGGATTCATATACCTAGAGATGGTGTGCATGGCATGTGAAGTACAAAAATCATGGTAATATTTATAGATGATATTTTTATTTGTTACTTATTTGCATAATTTAAAAACGTGTTTTTACCATAAACGTTATCTTCACTCAAGAAAACAATTCCTGCATCTTGTTTACTTTTCATCTTTTCAATGTTTCACCTCCATAGCCAGCGCCACTCCAATTTCTGCCTCACTTAAAAATAAATCGTCTCCATTTCATTTATAATTTCTGGGTTTCTTTCATCAAAAAGTAAAGCTGATTATCCTCTACTTGCAATAAACTGCTTACTCTGATTTTTCTTTTCTGGTCTTAAATAGTCAGTCAAGGTTGAGAGGTTTACACGGGCTGAGAGAGTCCTTCAGAGAACTCGAGAACACCTAGGTATAGGTTCAGAGCCATTGGATCTCTAATTGTGTGATTCTGGTTTCCTCCCATCTGGATTTATTTTCAAACGCAAGTGTTCCATAATTCATTCTCTTTTTTATAATTAAATAAATTCTAGCTGAAGGTCTGAATATTTTAAGGAGCATAGTTCTTGACACGAATTGGATGTTTTAGTCTTTTATTGCATTCATGATATCTGTAGCTAGATAATCTAGAGTTTAGAAAGAAAAAATTCCTCAGAGTAAATCCTAGTGCTGCCAAAAAGATGGCAAATGCTAATGTGGGGTCATGGAAAACCAATAGATCTGAGTTCAAATCTGTATCCCAGTGCCTTCATTTCATCGATTGCAACACTGAGGCAATGATTCTTACTTCAGAAAGATGGAGTCACAAATAAGATATTAATTTTAAAGTACCTGGTACTTAATAAGTGTTCACTTTCTTTCTTTAGCAGTTATAAAGGGATAATATAAATGTTACATATATGCTTATATTCTGTGATATGTTGTGGACATATTTATAAATTTGGAGAACATGAACACATTCACTTAGAATTGAAATAATTTTGTTCTGTGTTTTTGACCAGAACAAGGATGGGAAATCCTTGTGTTTTTGACCAGAACAAGGATGGGAAATTTTCATCATTTAAATCTTCCTGGAATGCTTTTTCCCATCTGAGTTCTATGCCTTATCCCACCTTTGCATATTGAGATGCCTCCTATTTTCCATTCTCCTTCACCTAATACAGCTCTGTACTAATATCATACATTCTTATCAACACAGTAACATCAATCAATTATATCTCCTATGCATTTGGATTGTAAGCTTTTTTCTTCTTTATCTATAATTTCATGCAGGGGTACATGTCATATGGCAAAATCCTGTTAAATGAATTTTTTAATTAAAAAAAAAAAGTACTAGACAGAAGAAAATATTACCTAAACTTTCTTGAGTGCTTACTGTGTGTCCAGGCTGTGCTAAGTACTTTACATAGATTATCTTATTTAAACTAAAAACAAGCCCATGAAGTAGGTACAGTTATTATTGCCATTTTCCATATAAGGCCACTAAGGCATAGAGAGATTAAGTAGCATCCTGCTGTCACATGGGGAGGATGTAGATTTGAGATTCAAACACAAGCAGTCTTCTCCTTGAGCCTACGCTATTATTTTATTAATCACTATTATATTTTCTTTCTCTTTCTCCACTCTTCAAATACTGTGAGGAGAATGCTTCAAGAGAAAAATTATAGAGTAAAGTGGCTTGTCAGAGGCAAAATATATGTTAGAACATAATACATTATAGAACACAAAATCACATCTATGGACTGTATTCGTTGCCTGCTACTATTATAACAAATTACCATAGATTTGGTGACTTAAAACAACACAAATTTATTATCTTACAGTTATGGAGGTCATACATTTGAAATCAGTTTCACTGGGCTAAAATCAAGGTGTCAATGGGCCTATATTCCTTCTGGAGGCTCCTGGGGAGAATTTGTTTCCTTGAATTTTCCAGCTTCTAGAGGACACCTACATTCCTTGGCTATGACCCCTTTCTCTACCTTCAAAACCAGCAGTATAACACCTTCTCTATAGTCTGGCGTCTGCTTTTGTTGCTTTGAATTAACTGTTGTTAGAAATTGAACATTAAAGATGCTGCAGATGAGGGCTCAGAAAAAAGTGGGAGAGTGATGCCAAGAGCTTGGTCTCCCTGCACCGGTGCAGGGTCAAGTCTCGGAGACAGAGTTTTGGGTGAAGTAGAAAAGGATAGCTTTATTGCCTTGCCAAGCAAAGGGGGACACAGCAGGGGAGGATTTGATGAGGAGTTTTATAACAATGGTCCAAGGGTGGGGTTTCTGACAAGATTAGGGTGTGTGCAGGGTCTCAGGTGGTGGGTCTCCTAATCTTGATGAGCTTCTCTGGTCCCTTTAATCTCACCTCAGGTGGTTTCTTGGCTGCTCCTCGCTTGATTAGCAACTGTTCAATTCCGCCCTTTGGAACTCAGGGAAGGCCATGGAGGAGGCTGGAGTCTTGCCTACAAGAATGGTGACAAAAAAAGGTTTCCATGCTCAGGAGCCCACAGTCATCTTCGCCCCCTCTCCCCCACAACAGTTTCAGGAGCATGGTAGAGAAAGCTATTTTCTTAGAGAATAAATATGTTTTTTGTAAAAAGGTGGTAGAAACATAAATGTTAAAGGCACTTCTGGTGAATGCTCACAGGGAAATGAGAAACAGGTTATCGGAAATTGAAGGAAAAGAAATCTTTGTTATATAATGGCAGAAAACTTAGTGGCATCGAGTCTTTTAGTTGTATGGAAAGCAGAACTGGAAACTAATGAACTTGGATGTTTAGCTGAGATTTCTAAAGTACTGAAGGTGTGATTTGGTTTCTTCTTGCTGCTTATTCCAAAAAGCCACTAGAAAGAGATAAATTGAAGGAAGAACTTAACCAAAAAAGAAACAAGGACTTAATGATTGGTGGAAATTCTCGGCCTATCCAGATTGCACAAGAAACTAAAATTAGGAAATTCACTGTCAGGAAAATGTACTCTGGAGTGAAAGCCAAGGGTGTGTGTAGCTAGCCAGCCTTTTGCTAGCACCTAAGGAATATCAAAAGCTCAGAGTATTAAATCACACAGAGGCTCTTTGAAGAGATTAGGCATGTGACTCATAGATTCCCTTCATCTTCTCAGCAGAAGCCAAAGTAAGAAATACGATTATCCAGGAAAGATCTGTGGAGGAGCCTCTTGTCTCATAGAGTGAACTCCTGTGATATATGCTTGAGACTCACGAGTTTCTGGGAATGTTATACCAGCAGAAACACTGGCAGCTTGAACTGAAAGGGACCGAGAGAGAACCAAATGAAACAAGGGCTGCCGAACCTCAAAATTCTACAGGCGGAAACAGGCTTATAAAACTACTCATCTCCACAAATGTGCTACTCTGCATGCAAAAGGGAGGATGACTCTTGTCCAAAGGCCAAATCTCCCTCCACCCACTGGCAATTAGTGGGCAAGAGCTGTTACAGGCTGAGGGAGGGGGCTACATGCAGAAACAGCACAGTCAGCTCTAACAGTCATCTTGAAATTGGTCATGCGGTGGTCTGACCAGCGTCATCTTGATTGTTTTAAGTACAGTTAATCTTCACTTCCAGGGTCAATTTGTTCCCATTTCCTTGAGGCCAGTTCTTGGAATCGTGGCAGCTTATGTCATGGCCATAGACTGGTCATCATGTAAACTTCTTCCACCTGCTGGAGGTTTCAGTATCTACAAGGCAGCTCACAGGATATGGCTCAGAATATTATCTACAGCCCCTGAGGAGGAACTAAAGGTCCTTGACTATGCTTACTGACTAAACTATTATTATTTGGTCTCCTTTGACAGTTTTCCTTTGCTTCTACATTTTCTCACTTTTCTGATTAAACTTATTCTTTGGCCAAAGTTTTTCCACAGACAAAATGTAGGCTGAGGACATGCGGGGCAAGGACCAGAGGGTCCTGCTGTGTTTCACTTAGATAAGATTTTGGACTTGATACTGAATGAGTTGAGGCATTTGAGACCCTGGGATGGGGTGAATGTACTTTCATGTGGGATGGATATGAATCCTCGGGGGCCAGAGAGTGAACTGTGATAGGATGAATAATGGCCTCCCAAGATGTCCCCATCCTAATACATCTGTATACTATGAATATAATACCTTACATGATAGATGGGTCTTTGCAGACTTGCTTAATTAAGTTAGTATCTTGAGATGGGAGGATTACCCTGGATTATCTAGGTGGATCCAATGAAATCATAAGACAGAAAGGAGGATCAGAGTCCAAAAGAGGAAATGTACAGACAGATGCAGATGTCAAAGAGAAGAAAAGATGCTACACAGCTAGTCGACCTTGAAGTTGGAAGAAGAGGACATAAGCCAAGGAATGTAGGCAGCCTCTAGGAGCTAGAAAAGACAAGAAAACAGATTTTCTCCTACAGCCCCCAGAAAAAAATGCAGGCTTGCTAATGCCTTCATTTTAGCATAGTGAAACTGATTTTGGATTTCTGATCTCTAGAACTCTCATAAATATAGGTTGCTTTAAGCGACTAAATTTATGATAATTTATTACAGTAGCAATAAGAAACTAAAATATGGTTGGTGAATAATCAGATCTATTTGTTCTGCAGCAATATAAGCACTGTTTCTTCTCTGAAGAATGAAGTTAAAACAAGATAAGGGTACACTCCCATTAATACATGCTAATATATAGAAATAGGGTTTTTTTAATATGTATTTACTATGTATCCTAGGAACTTGATAAAATCACTTTTTAGAATCTAGTAGCTTCTTCATAGATTCCTTAATGATGTCCTGTGAATAAAGACAGTTTCACTTTATCCTTCACAACATATGTGATTTGATCTTATTTTACTTTATTATTATTATTATCATTTTTTTGCATTATATAGCTGCCTAAGACCTGCAGTAAAAAACTGAAAAGAAGTAGTGAGTGTAGACAACTATGTTTTGTTTCCAATTTTAGGGAAAGAAATCATTCCATTTTTTGCCACTAAGTTATTATAGTAGGTTTTCATTTGATGGCTTCTGTGAAGTGGAGTGTGTTCTCTTCTATATCATGAATATATGTTGAATTTTGTTATATGCTTTTTCTTCAGCTACTGAAATCATCCTATAATTTTAATTTTTTTCTCTTCTGGTCTGTTTATCTGATGAATTGCATTGATTGTTTCTCAGTGATAAACCAGCCTTGCATTCCTGCATAAATCATACTTGGTTGTGATTCATTTTCAGTTTTATATCTTTGTGGAATCAAGTTGCTAATATTTTTTCAAGAGTTTTTGTATCTATGAAAGATATAGGTCTGATGTTTTCTCCGTAATATAAGGTTTTAGCTTAGTGGAATGAGTAGGACAATAATTATTCATATTCTATTTTCTGGAAGAGTTTGTGGTATTATTTATTCCTCAATCGTTCAATAGAATTACTAATAAAGCCCAATAGGCCTAGAGTTTTCTTTACGAGAAACTTGAAGTTTTCACTACAACTTCAAGTCCTTTAGGAGAAATAGAGCTATTTCTTCCTGAATAAACTTCGGTAGTTTGTTTTTTTTTTCTCCTAAGGAATTTGTTCATTTCATATAACTTGTCAACCGTGGTGTCATAAAATTGTTAATAATATGTGTTTTTTATCCTTTTAATTTTATAAGATCTGTATTTTTAACACCTCTTTAACTCCTGATACTGATAATTTTTATAATCTTTTTTCTTGATCAATCTGGCTAGAGTTTCATCAATTTTATTCATCTTTCCAAAGAATGAGCTTTTGACTTCATTATTTTTCTCTATTGTGTTATGTATTCTATTTTATTGTTTTCTGTTCTTACCTTTAATCTTGTGCTTACAGTGGATTTAATTTTCTTTTGCTCTAGCTTGTTAAATTGGAAACTTACATCATTGATTTGTGACCTTTCTTCTATAAGCATAAAATGCTATAAATTACTCTCTAAGTACTGTCTACACTCCAGATTTGGGTGGGGTTTTTCTTTCATTTTTCTTTCATTGCAGAGGGTGTTTTGTTTGTTTATGTTTGTTGTTTGGTTTTCTTTTTTTATCTATGGGTTATTAAGAGTAAGTTTTTGAATTTCTAAATATTTGGGATTTCTTTCCAATATCTTTCTGTTATTGATTCTAGTTCAATTCTGATGTGATCAGAGAACATGCTTTATATAATTTCAATTCTTTTAAATCTGTTGATACTTATTTTATGGCCCAGAATACATCTTGGTGAATGTCTCTTTTGCACTTGTAAAAACTGTTTTCCACTCTTGTCGTATAGCATGTTCTATTAATGTTAGTCAATTTCCTTGATAACGTTGTCTTCTATAGCTGCACTGATATTTTAAATCTACTTGTTCTATAAGTTACTATCAATTTTTATCAATCTACTATAATTGGGATTTTTCCACTTCTTACTTCAGTCCTGTTAGTTTTTGCTTCCTGTGTTTTGAAGCTGTTAGTATGTATTTACATTTAGGATTTTTTTAAAAATAAATTCATTCAAGTTTGAAATAGAAGAAGCAGAAAATAATGAGACAGAAATAGTATTTATTTGGCAGGAGTGGTTTTTTTTTTTTTTAAGAATTCTTTAAAATAATGCATAGTTCAATATTCTGTCAAATCATCCAGACTGAAATCTATTTTACTTGTCAGGATGCAATTTGTTTTACAAATTAATTCCCACTAAGCTGTGAATGGCACAGAGCAGTGTACAGAGGAAGAAGCAGTGAAGTTCATTGAGATATCTCTGGACAGGTTTCCTTCTTAGAAATGCTTCATTTCGTAATTCTCTCGTAATTCTCATAAACTGGCTTTATTGTTCACAACATGAGTCTGGGTTGGTGGGAATGGCTGAAAACAATACTTAGAGAAAAATGGTATATAAATTATGTCCTCAAATCTGAGACACTAGAAAGCACTGAAGAAGGGAATCAATGAGTAAATTCTGGGTTAATGGTTAATACTGTGGAACACAAGAAGTTTTCCAACCTTTACAAATAAACTTTGTTCTCTTTTTTCGTCATATATAGATCTTTCTCTGCCACACAGTATTTTATTTATTGTTTGAAAAACTTCAAAGGAAACCTGGACAATTTTATTCCCAGGAGGTTGTTTCACCTTCTGCTCAAGCAGTAAAACTTGATAGAACTTGGTATCAGTCTCAGGGTACGTCTACACAGCACAAACGAAAGAGAGATTTCATAACACTCTAATTATTTTTGGTTACCAAGTAGGAGAATTTGACTGGGAATGTTTTCTGCTTCCCATTTGTTAATTGATAATAATCCTAGTAATTAAATATTAACTAAAATTTGACTTTTAATGATGTTATCTGATTAAAGCAGATTTATTTATGAGAGGCCTTAACTTGAATAAAGTTTATGCAGCTAGAATAATACCATTATATAAACTTCATCCTTTAATTTTTTCACCTAACAAATATTTACTGAGCACTCATTTTGTACCAGGCACAATTCTGAACACTGAGATAGTAAAAAAATAAAATAAAATAAAATAAAAGTGTCTTCTCTTACACTTTAATGTAAATACAGTCATTGAGCAGATGAACATATAATGTCAGAGATAACTACTAAGAGGCTAAATGGTCAGGGACTTCCCTGGTGGCACAGTGGTTAAGAATCCACCTGCCAATTCAGGGGACACGGGTTCGAGCCCTGGTCCAGGAAGATCCCACATGCTACAGAGCGACTAAGCCCATGCGCAGCAACTGCTGAGCCTGCGCTCTAGAGCCCGCGAGCCACAACTACTGAGCCCATGTGCCTCAATTACTGAAGCCCACGCACCTAGAGCCCGTGCTCCGCAACAAGAGAAGCCACTGCAATGAGAAGTCTGTGCACTGCGAGGAAGAGTAGCCCATGGTCGCCACAACTAGAGAAAGCCCACACACAGCAACGGAGACCCAACACAGCCAAAAATAAATAAATAAATAAATTTATTATTTTTTTAAAAAAAAGATGGTCAGGAAAAGTTTCTCTGAGCGGGTGACATTTTAACAGAGACATGAATAAAGTAAGAAAGTGAACAAGGCAGTTATCTGGAGAAAAATCACCCTAAGCAAAAAGAACAGCTGGTTCAGAATCCTGAGACAGGAGTAAGCATGGAGGCCAGTGTGTCTCAAGAAGAGAAAGTGGGTAAGGGGAGAGTGGTAGGAGATAAACTCTAGGGAGGTGAATGGGGCAGGGGTCACATCATATGGTACTTATTGCATTTTATTCCAAGTGTGATGGAAGATCACTGGAGAATTTGAGCAGGGAAGTCATTTGATCAGGGAGTTATTTGATGTTTTGAAAGGATCCCTTGGGCTGCAGAGTGGAAAAGAAAACAGACTAGACAGGTGTGGGCACAAAAGGGGAAGTAAAGAGACCAGCTAGGAAGACACTGCATAGATCCAAGTGAGGGAGGGAGGTGGCTGAGAATAAGCTGTAAGCCAAATAAATGAGAAGTAGCAGGATTTTTTATCTCTTTTGAAGAGCTTTTGCTAATGGATCAAATGTTTGAAGGAAAGAAGAGTCCTATGTCTCCAGGGTTACCAGGTCACCACTGGATGAATGGCTGGGCCAATTACTGAAACGGGGAAAGAATCAAAGGCTCAATTTTGAATAAATCAAAAGTGATATGCTTATTTACACCTAAATGAGATGTTGATCAGGAAATTTGTAGAATTCTGGTATTCAGGAATAGATGTTAAAGCCCTTGAAACAAATTTGGTAGTCACCAACATATAGATAGTATTTAAAGCCATGAGAACGAGTAGAAACAAGATCTGAGGTTGACGCTTTGGATTAATCTATTTTTGGTACTCTGGTGTACTCTGTCACAGAGATGAGAGTGACTACTGGGGTATGATCCAAACAAAAGTGTGTGGTCTTCTGGAAACCTAGGAACAAAAGTGTTTCCAAAAGAAAAATAAGAAGTGATCATTTCTGTGCATTTGCTTCTTAATTCTTTCAATCATTTTATCCCAATCATAATCAATATGAGTAGGAAGAAATACCTACTTTTTATCTGTTGAAGAGCTAGAAAATGAAGTTGAAATAAAAACAGAAAATTTATGAAAAATATAGGGTCACAAATTCTATTTTCTGATCATAATACCTGGGATTCACACCAGAGCACCCCATCTTTTATTTATAAGGTCATCAGCACTCATGGAATAGCACTTCAGATGAGCAACACACATATGAATATACATCTGCATTAGTTGCTATGTTCAATGGCAATGACAGAATCTTTTTTTTTTCCCATTTCCAGATTATCAGTGATGTGGGTAACCAATATATTTAGAAATGAATCCTTCACCAAGAAACTAAAATAACTGTATTGGACTCCATTCCAAATGATCTATTCTTAGCTGATTAAAGGAATAAAAAAAAAAAAGAAACACTCTGAAATGTTATCTTATTACTTAAAATTTTGAGTATAATTTTGGTACTAAAAGTACTCCATGACTGTAAGTTTATAGTGTCTTAGTCTACATAAAGCATAGGGGATATTGTATTTCTTTTTCTCTGATGTTAAAAGAGCCACAACTAGTATATTCCCCTGATAAACACACTGTCTATCTCCCCTGACAGAAGCCAGTCTGCACAAGTTAATTGCTTGGACCTGACAGTGCAGACAGAGAACAACAATAATAAATGGGGTGTACTGGGTTGTAGAAAGAACAGATGTGAGTTTTCTGCTTCACTGTACGATGAATTAATTCTCTATCTCTCCATTTATATATGCTGTGGTCACCATTGAAGACCTGTGTTTAAAAAGTCTATGGTAAAGCACTCTTCGTATGGTCTCCACTATTTCAAAAGTCTCCAGTGGCATCTAAAATTTCTACTTTAAGATATAGTCCTTTTTTTACTGTGTTGGGAAGAGGGGACCTTTACTTGAAATGACACTGAAGTATGATTTTTGTTTCTGGTTGTTCTAAAAAACTCTTGCTTACAGACCTACTACCTGGAGAAACTAGAATTGGGCAATTACCTATAACTTTTTCCCAGTGGAAAATGTAGTTGAAATACATTTTGTAATAAATTTTGCCATTTTATTTTTTATCTGACTCAAAGGATGCACATATTTAAGCTCCTAGGAATGTAGCATTAGCTTAGCATTCAGAAGATTGATCCATGAAAAGAAATGCACATATTTAAATATCACACCAAAGTAAAAAAGTGGTTTTTGTCACAGATTTCATTATTTAAGGCAAATCCAATGCAAACCTCATGTGTATTTATTGCTTCTCTGGGCACAGACCAAACTTTTGTGAATGAAAACATTCTGAGAATCTGTCACTAGATAGAAGTTAGGGATATGGGAATATGTTTCGAGCTCTTGCTGTACTCCAAGTGCTGTGCTGGGGATATGTGATACACTAGCTTACTCAGTAGTTACAATAGTCTAGTGTAATGGTAAGAAGTTCTTCTGAAGTGTTACTTCTCTGATTAAGGTTACGTTTTTCTCATCTGTAAAGGACAGAGAACAATTGTACATGACTCATAAATGCTAAAAGAGTTATGCCTCTAAATTGCTTCCCTCAGTCCTTGCACAGAAAACTCTCTGTTGGTTACACACATCCTTTGAATTAAAAAAAAAAAAAAGAAGGTAACTAATAAAGAAACAAATTGCTTTCTATGTAACATGGTACAGGTTGCATAGACCATAAAAGGAAAATCTAGAATTTAAACCCAAGGTTGTTTCCAGATATCTATAATCCCACACTCATTGACTGCTTACCTGAACACTGTACCAGGAATTTACATGCAGTATTTCACTCAATTGAAAAACAAATACTTGTGGCAAAGGTAATATTATTTCCATTTTACGGGTGAAGGAACTACAGATCAAAAGTATTAAGGAATATTTCTAAAGCTGCCAGAGTTCATAGAAGCCGGAATCAAAACCATGCCAACTATACTGCAACTCTTTCTGGAAGAAGAGACTCAAGATCTGATTCTGTGACCAGGACATAGGCAGCATCTATTAAATGGCTGTGGAATGGATGACTCTAAATCTGATGATTTTTCTGTATCATCACTCCACCACTGTCCAAGAAAATCTTTGTTAAAAGTAACACTTCACAGAGTGTTACAAGATATAGGGCTTCAAACCATTAACCCTGCTGCCAAGCCAAACTGAACTTTTTAGGACTGCCACCAGTCCTGCAAGGGGGCAAGATGAATCCTACAATTTCACATTTATAGAGTATTAAGTAGCTTGTTTAGAGAAAGGGAAAAGCCACCTGAGCAGAGTCAGAAAGACAGAGATTCGTAAAGCCCCTAGTTTCCTCATCATGCCATGGAAAGGGGCGGGGCATCTCCTGGACATGATGTGGGTTCTGATCCAATAGCACCAGGTAGATTAGGGTGAACTATCACCAACTTGTAGAAATTGTTTGGATATACCAACTGCCAATCTCCTGGAGACTTTGGGACCTGATAAACAGTGTGGCCCTCTTGATTAGAGGAGGAAAATACCCAGAATGTATAAAACTCCGCTTGGATATAACTGATCATGGAGTCATTCCTTGTGTAACATCAGCTTATCTAATCATGGAAAATTTTAACTCCAGTACTAATAATCATTGAACATCCACAAAATATAATTGGCTTTAATAAATTTAATATACTGTACTTGGCTCTTTTCTTTTCTTTTTTTTTTAGTGATCAACAAATTTAACATGATGTTAACATAGCATGAATAACATCCTACAAATATTGGAAATTTCAATAAATATTCCACTTTGTTTATTTTCCTGGAATATATCATTAGATTTTCCCCCAAAGAACTTCAGAGAGTCATTTTTAATGTTCTTTAATCCAGACATAAAATGGTGTCTAGAGCCAGACACACTGTAGTGTGGGAAGCTTCCCCACACAGTTATGCCAAGATACCTCAGCTCTTTTATTATTCACCTCAGACTTTTCCTGATTATTTGCCAAATAATACTGAGGCAGAAACAAAACTAAAATTAGACAAAATAAATTAGAGCTGTTGAGATAAAATTAGCTCTTCTACACTTACAGGTAGCCAGGAAAAGGAGTGATATCTTTAAGGCTCAAGTTGACTAATTCTAAGAGATAGGATAGATGAACTAATGTTCCAATAAAATGTATGTTGATAAAAATATGGACTTTTGGTCTAAGAATTGACATTTAATGTAAAAAGGAAGCTAAAAGCAACAAAGTCATTGGCAAGCTTGACCTAGGCTGCGAAAGCATCTCATGTGGAAAATCCAGAAGCAGTATGGATGCTCAAGAAACTTAAATAAAATTTCAGAGCATTTATATTTCGAATAACACAAGAATAAGGCTTTGCATTTGCACATATCTTTTATTTTATTTTAAATTTTTGTTAATATGTTTTTATGAAAATTCTGTTCTTGCATGTGGCTAGCATCATTGTCACACAGTCATATCATGTTCCTTCCTGCTTCCACATTCTGCTCTCACACCCCCTCATATGAAAAGCTGGGGCATGCTAAGTCAGCCCTAGAATGAGAGAGGAAACAGAAAGGGTAGTAATGGGATGGTTACAGGGTTAAGAACAGAGGCTAGACTGTAAGACAGACTTGGAGTTGAGACTTAGCTCTGCCACTTGCTGGCAGTATATTCTTGAGCAAATTATTTGATTTCCCTAAACTGTTTCCTCATCAGTAAAATTGGGATAATAATTTCTATCTCATGGGGATGTTGTAAGTTTTAAATGAGATCACACATATCATCATTTTTGCCTAGAGCCTCAAGCATAAAAACACACAGTAATTTTAGCCAAAAATATGATTTTAGCTATTATAAATTACCAAGTAGTTCTTAGTAGTTAGTTCTGTGCTATCTAATTTACATGTGCAAAAAGATGCTATAAAATATTTAAATTTCTCAGTTCAATCCCCCTTGAACCTGTGCATAATATTAACCGAAGACTTTCCTGTATGTGGGGATGAGAAGTGAGACCACTCTTGCTCCAGGTGGAGGTTATTGTTAGAAGATGCGAAGAGCAAATGGTCAATGATTGCCTTTTAGGCTTTAAAATCTCCCAATCTAGGTGAAAGTTGGAAAACAGAACAAAACAAAACCCACCCCAATTTTTCTCTGGCACTCTCCCCACCACTCACTTCACTCCTATGTCTCTGGGGAAAGAAAAAGAGAATTGGAAGGAAAGAAAGCTGAAGCTTGAATGCTTAGCAGTTGATATGGAAGCACTGAAACTGAGGTAAGACATGCCCCTTTAAATTTGAGAAAACAAAAGTTGAATATATTTGAGGCCCACTTTCTGGATGAGCTCTGACAGGTCTGCAGGTATGCCCTGGGTCACAATGATGTAGGTGCCAATTGAATCAGGGTGGCTGCCTGGGATTTCAGTAGCAGAGAATATCTGATGGGGACCCAGTCTACTTCAGTCTCAGGAAGGTTCAGAAAAACAATCAAGCCTTAGCTAAAGGCAGAAGAATCACATAAAATTAATCTTTAATTCAGTGGAGACACGCATTCTCAAATAGTAGCTTGTACTGAGTGGCAAGAGGCCATTGAAACAAATGCCAGTGGATGTGGAAGCCAAACAATTGTGTGTTTCCTTGGATAGCAGCACAGGGCAGATCAAGACCAAGAAGTGGAGTTCTCTCCCCACCAATATTACAGATTTTTTCATAAGTCCTTAATCTTAGAATCAACTTCAGGGATAAGGAAAGTAAGGAGAAATCATTCTATATTTGACTTTAAACTCTAAATGATTGCAAAATATCTAAATTTCCCTAGAATGAATGGATTGCATTCTGTCAAACATTTAGAGAAGAACTGGAAATCAATTACAGGAAAAAACCCTTAAAAAACACAAATACATGGAGGTTAAACAGTGCACTGCTAAATAACCAAGAGATCACTGAAGAAATCAAAGAAGAAATTTTAAAAAATACATAGAAACAAATGGCAATGAAAACACAATGGCCCAAACCTATGAGACACAGCAAAAGCAGTTCTAAGAGGGAAGTTTATAGCAATTCAATCTCACCTCAAGAAACAAGAAAAATGTCAAATAAACAATCTAACCTTACACCTAAAGCAACTAGAGAAAGAAGAGCAAAGAAAACCCAAAGTCAACTGAAGGAAAGAAATCATAAAGATCAGAACAGAAAGAAATGAAATATAAATGAAGAAAATAATATCAAAGATCAATAAAACTAAAAGTGGGTTCTTTGAGAAGATAAACAAAATGGATAAACCTTTAGCCATACTCATCAAGAAAAAAAGGGAGAGGATACAAATCAATAAAATTAGAAATGAAAAAGGAGAAATCACAACTGACACCACAGAAATACAGAGGATTATAAGAGGCTACTACAAACAACTATATGCCAAAAAAATGGACAACCTGGAAGAAATAGACAGATTCTGGAAAGGTACAATTTTCCAAGACTGAACCAGGAAGGGTTAGAAAATATAAACAGACCTATCACTAGTAATGAAATTGAAACTGTGATTTAAAATCTTCCAACAAACAAAACTCCAGGACAATATGGCTTCACAGGCGAGTTCTATCAAACATTTAGAGAAGAGCTAACACCTATCCTTCTCAAACTCTTCCAAAAAATTGCAGCGGGAGGAGAAACATTCCCAAATTCGTTCTACGAAACCACCATCATCCTAACACCAAAACCAGACAAAGATATCACACCAAAAAAGAAAATTACAGACTAATATCACTGATGAACATAGATACAAAAGTCCTGAACAAAATACTATCAAACAGAATCCAACAGCAAATTAAAAGGATCATACACCATTATCAAGTGGGGTTTATCCCAGGAATGCAAGGATTCTTCAATGAAGCAAATCAATCAATGTGATATACCATATTAATGAATTAAGGAATAAAAACGATATGATCATCTCAATAGATGCAGAAAAAGCTTTTGACAAAATTCAACACCCATTTATGATAAAATCTCTCCAGAAAATGGGCATAGAGGGAACATACCTCAACATAATAGAGGCCATATATAACAAACCCACAGCAAACATCATACTCAATGGTGAAAAACTGAAAGCACTTCTACTAAAATCAGGAACAAGACAAGGATGTCCACTCTCACCACTATTATTCAACATAGTTTTGGAAGTCCTAGCCATGGCAATCAGAGAAGAAAAAGAAATAAAAGGAATCCAAACTGGAAAAGAAGAAGCAAAACTGTCACTGTTTGCAGATGATATGACACTATGCATAGAAAATCCTAAAGATGCCTCTAGAAAACTACTAGAACTAATCAGTGAATCTGGTAAGCTTGCAGAATACAAAATTAATGCACATTAATTAATGCACATTAATTTTGGCATTTCTGTACACTAACAACAAAAAATCAGAAAGAGAATTTAAGGAAACAATCCCATTACCTTCTCAACAAAAATAATAAAATACCTAGGAATAAACCTACCTGAGGAGCCAAAAGACCTGTACTCGAAAACTATAAAATACTGATGAAAAGAATCAAAGATGACATAAACAGATAGAGAGATATATATACCATGTTCTTGGATTGGAAGAATCAACATTGTGAAAATGACTATACTACCCAAAGCAATCTACAGATTCAATGCAATCCCTATCAAACTACCAATGGCATTCTTCACAGAAATACAACAAAAATTTTTACAATTTGTACGGAAACACAAAAGACCCCGAATAGCCAAAGCAGTCTTGAGAAAGAAAAATGGAGCTGGAAGGATCAGGCTCCCCAACTTCAAACTATACTACAAAGCTACAGTAATCAAGACAGTATAGTACTGGCACAAAAACAGAAATACAGATCAATGGAACAGGATAGAAAGCCCAAAGATAAACCCACGCACATATGGTCACCTAATGTATGATAAAGGAGGCAAGAACATACAATGGAGAAAAGACAGTCCCTTCAATAAGTGGTGGTGGGGAAGCTGGACAACTACGTGTAAAAGAATGAAATTAGAACACACCTAACACCATACACAAAAATAAACTCAAAATGGATTAAAGACCTAAATATAAGAATGGACACTATAATACTCTTAGAGGAAAACATAGGAAAAACACTCTTTGACATAAACCACAGCAAAATCTTTTATGACCCACCTCCTAGAGTAATGAAAATAAAAACAAAATTAAACAAATGGGACCTAGTGAAACTTAAAAGCTTTCGCACAGCAAAGGAAACCTTAAACAACACAAAAAGACAACCTTCAGAATGGGAGAAAAGTATTTGCAAATGAAACCGTGGACAAAGGATTAATCTCCTAAATATACAAACAGCTCATGCAGCTCAATATAGTTGCTTAGCATATATTGTCTCATGCCATCAATTCAACAACTGTTACCTGAGTACTCACAGGAGTACTTTTTTGATGTATATAATATATAATATAGTAAGTGTGATATTCAAAATATTTAACAACCAGTATGGCATGTTTACTGCTGGCCAATCAAAGTGATTAAGAGTGGGTGGCAGGTTGAGAATTTCTCAAAAAGTTGGAATTTGAGATGAGACCAAAGATTGAAAAGGAACCAGCCATGAAAAAATCTGTAAGAGACGAGGTCAAAAAGGTAAACCAGATTAGTCTAGTCAATATTCTGCAATAACCTATATGGGAAAAGAATCTGAGAAAGAATGAATATATGTATATGTATAACTGAATCACTATGCTGTACACCTGAAACTAACACGACATTGTAAATCAGCTATACTCCAATAAAATTTTTTAATTAAATAACCAAAAAAATAAAACTCCTGCAATCCATTAGTAAGCGTACTTGACACAGCATATTCACTGTGTTCCTTGAATAACCATGAGCAAGTTGAATCATATTTTAAAGTTTTCTAATTAGTCTCACTTTGTAAAGCATGATGATCATTATAAAAAATTAAAAAAAAAAAAAGATTCTTTAAAAAAAGACCATTCAGGCCATTGTAAGGAGTAGCCTTTTATCTGTAAGTGAAAGGGGAAACCCTTGAAAGCTTTTGAGCAGAAGATGACGTGCTCTAATTTACTTTCTAAAATGACCACTCTGCTCCCTGCTGCTTGGCCACTAGCATGTAATAGCCATGCCATATTGCCAGGAGTTATATAGCGAGGTCCTTTACGACAATTTTCTCGACCACCCTACTAGTATTGTCCCCTTACAGCCTCTCGAGTGAGCACAATTTAGTTAACCTGCTGCTGCCTATCTCACTCCTGACGTCCTACATTTTAGGAAAGTTTTATGTGAACCCCGTATGGCTTTAGTTCACACTTGCTACATTTCTGAGCATATTAATGAGGGGTCTTCTTAGTCCCTACTTCTTGGAGAAGCTGTTTTAGTACAACTGCAAAGGAAGAATGTAGCCTAGATTGCTACAGAGCTAGAAACAAGACAAACTGCTGCTCTCTCTCCATCATTCTTTCCCATGCCTTCCAATTTAATGCGGTGTTTTGATGATGCCATATTTTTGGCTAGTATCTAAATCACACAAGCTTTTCTGACACAGAATAGTGAGTACATGAGGCAAAAGGCTTTGTATTTAATGACCACATTTAGCTAGGTAGTCTGGATGACAGTAGGCTATGTGTGTTCCTACTGATTCATTTTTAGCCTGCAGCAGTACCTTTAAGGAACCATCCTGCCCTGCCAATGCATTCTGAGGTCTGCATGATAGAAGCATCTGCTTCATGCCCAGAGCTCACCAACTTAGTTTCCTAAACTGCCCTATTTGTCACTGCTACATCTCATTCCTCACAAATTCTCTGCTTCTTGGCCTCTTTTTTCATTCTCTGATGATATGATGCTGATGACGATGATGCTTAAAATGATGATATGATAATACCCACCTCCACAAGTATGCAACCAGTGTTTTCTTTATGCCAGGCGACACATATTATATAATCCATTCAACAATTCTGAAACTTGAGTATAATTTTAAGCTCATTTTACAGAGAAGAAAACTGAGGGCTGGAGGCTAGAAGATCACCTAGCTTGTGAGAAGTGAACCCATACTTAACATTCAGAATGTTCTGACATTAAAGCCCATGGCCTTGCCAACCCATTCCTTCTTTGACTGCTGAGGGTTCCTGTCCCTCCTATGTACAACTGATGACAATTGATGTGCTCATAGATTCACTTCGGTAATAATGCTTCCAGCTGTAGCTTGCCCTGGGAAAATCTTTCCAGGGTACTGCCCCTAAGTAACAAAGGCAGATCTGTGCTTCTGTTTCTGTGACTTACCCAGAATGTGTCTTGCTGTGCTTTCTTACTTGAAGCAACTCACAGTGGCTCATAGATCAAATGAAAGCAATACTATGAAAACTTCATAATGTGTACAAACTGAGTTATTATTAAATTACTTTGTAAGGGCCAAGAGTTTTTAATAAGGCACAAGAAGCATATTGTTTAGCTGATTAATATCCACATTGTTCCCCGAAAATGATTTAAGGCCACTAGAAATATAGTTTCAACTCAACTTGCTGTTCTTTAACACAGCCTTAAAAATAGTTATAGCATATTAATTGAAAAGAAATTTATGTTATTCAGTAATACTGTTAGGATTTGCACTTGCTTAGAAGTAAATTATATTTGTACTGCTTAGCCAAAAAACACTTAATAGTTTTGTAAAAATCTGTTTTATTTTTCTAATCATGATGTTGCAAATAGTAAAAGAGTTTTCCTCTTGTGGAATATTTTAGATTTGCCTAGTATTTGTGTTTGAATATGAAAAAGTCTCTCTTCCTCTTAAAAACTATGGTAAAAAGAATATTCACATTTTACTTTCCATGGATGGTTTGAATTTCCTTTATGTTATGTATTTATTTAATCTGCTTTTCATAATTGGTCTACTTTGTCTTTTTTTTTTTTTTTTTTTTTTTTGCTTATCTATTTGTCATAGAATAGCATGACAAGGCTATTTATGCTTCTTAAGCAGCAGGTAGTATGTATTTTCTAAAGGATGCAGATTTCAATGAACAAGATAGAAATATTTTAAAAAGTACAAGTATTCAGACATTTTATATCCCCTGGCTGACCACAGTACCCCAACGGAGCAATTGCATTGTTCCAAATGGGAATAATTCTTTAAATGATATTGCAGCCTCAGAACACAGTAAATGGTTCAATAATATTCAAGACTAACCTTTCTTGTTCTTAGAGAAGATTATCTCTGCCTCTTTACATATGCACATACATAGAAAAAGAAGACCTGGACATTCTCCTCATCCTCAGGAATTCCTTTGTAAATAAATAGTTGGGATTTTTTTCAGTGATAGCTCTGGATTTACAAATTAATAAATTTAAAATATGTTAACTAGTGAAAATATAAATAATTTTTAAGGATAATTTTGTCTCAATTTTACTGGCAATAGTACATTTTGATTGCATTTCTGATAAATCTATTTGAAGTGTTTTCCCTCTATTCTGTAAGCTGAATTTACTTTCTGACTGATTTTTTTCCATTATTTTATATTCTAAGGCATAGAAATTGCTGTATGCAAAGAATACAATAAACGTATTAGAAAAAGTATTTTCCTTTCTATTTCCTTTTGTATAGCCAAGCAATTTTTCAAAGACTATTTATAGCTGAATACGTACATTAGAATGATAGTGATAGATTTTTTTTTGTTTTTTAATCGTGGGCACTTTGAAAATACTTGTTAAAGTGTGAGACAGAAGGGAAAGGTGGCAGTGAGAGCTATACATTTTTTTGTTCATATCCGTTAATATTGTGCTAATCTTGTTATTAACTAATGGAATTTATATAAAATCCAGTGGAATGGAGTTTTAGTTCACTCTATTGCCACAGAAAAGGTAACTCAGAATTTTCTAAGTGTGCAATTCAAATACAGCTTAGTTTTAATTGTGAAACAGGGACATAAATTTAAGTGATTTTCTTTCCTCTGGAATAATATTGATTCTTGGGTATATAGTGACTTGGATATGCTTACTTTTGATATCTGTGTACATATGTGAAAAGATGACGTTTACGTTTTTATTAAGTACATTATATTGGCATTTTCTCAAGAAAGCTGATACACACACAAAAAAATATTAAGTGGGAAAGTAGCTGATGAATGCCTGCCTCTTAAGATGATTTTGGTTAAAAAAAATCTGATTAAACAAATTTATGGTTAAAACTAAAAGATAATTGTATCTATTTCTAGTTCTTTTTATTCCTCCTGGAATCATCATAACTAGCATGCCAAGATGGTTTTTATCACTCTTCTCAGTTTTTATACACATTATTCTATTTATTTCACTTGAGGTCTCAAATGCTATTATACATCATAGTTGTTTCCAATTATCTAATTACTCCTCATTTTTATGAACCAAACTGATAAAGTTATCTGCCCTGTGGCCTATTGGAAAATTTCCAACTCTTAATCATTAGTGTTGGTAGCAAAGCCTTCCCTATAGCCAGTGGAATACGGCTCAGAGACACCTGGAGTAGCTTCTGGAGACAGGAGACCATTTCATTGTGCCTCTTGCTGCCATGAATGCATTTGCATAAATAAAATCTGGCTAAAGTGAATGTCATGGGGTGAAGGGAAGGGTAATAGAAATTACTAAAACTTCAGTGGGCAGATTCGGAAAGCTGGGTAGAAGGTTGGAAGTGTCTGTTAATAGTTAATATACTTAAAGTAAGTATGGGCAGTGAACTCAAACTTTCTGGACTTGAGTTCCAGCTCCACCACTTACAAATTTAGTGAGGCCCTTAACATCTCTGAACCTAATCAGTAAATGAGGATGATATTAGCCCTACCTCATAGTTACCGTGGACTGCTGTAGGCCTTAGTGATGTAGCGGTTACAAAACATAATTTCTGACTTCATGAAACTCACATGAAGGAGGAGATAATAAATAAGCAAAGATATAATTTGTCAAGGGGTTATATGAACTGGAGGAAGGTGAGGCTCTCGATATGTCATAAAAAGTGGTCAGGGAAAACCTCACTAAGAAGATGGTGTCTAAAGGAAGTCAGAGAGCAAGCCATGTAGATATTCTGGAAAAAAAAAATCACTCTAGGCAAAAGAGTAGGAATTGGAAAGACCTGAACCAAGAACATGTGTAGTGTGTACAAATAGTAGCAGAGAATCCAATGAGAATTCAGCAAAGGGGAACAGGGAAAGTGGCAGAAGGTGAAGTTCAAGAGGTAAGAGGCAACAGGTGCAAAGGTAGCAAATCATCCAGGACCTTGAGTGAAGGTAGGGACTTTATTACCTTGCGTTAGATGAGAAGCCACTGGAGGATTTTTTCCAAAGCAACAACATAAACTTGTTTATGTTTTATAAAGTAGTAGTGCCTGATGTGTTGAAAAAGGCTGTAGGAGAGAAAGAGTGGAAACAGAAGGGCGACTAAGAAATGAAATAATTGTAGCTCCAACTAATTCAGTAACCTGGTGGACATGGTGAGAAATTATCAGAGTCCAGATATAATTAGCATGTAGACCTAAAAGAAATTACTAATATATTGACTGTTACGAGTAGGAGAGAAAGAGAAGGTATTTTGCCTCAGCATCTTTAGGGAAGAAATTACCATCTGTTGAGAAGGTGAAGATTAGAGTTGGAGCATTCTTGGTTGTGAAGGGAGGTTAAGGGCATGATATCTTAAAGATACCCATTGGTACATAGTTGCCTACAAGAGTCTGAAGTTTGGTAAGTGAAAGAGACATAAATTTGGAATTCATCAGGGTATAGCTATTATCTGAGCTCATGACACTGAATAACATCCTCTGAGTAGTCAGTGTTGATAGTTAACGGGTCTAAGAACTGAGCTCTAAGGCATTCCAACAACTGAAGTTAGAGAAGATCAGAAATGGCTAATGAAGAGGAGGCTCACTAAGAGATATCCAGAGGATTGGGGAAGAAAATGTTCCAAATGCTATCAGTAGATGAGTAATGGAAAGTGACCACTGAACTTGGTAACAAGAAGATGACTGTTGACTAACAAGAGAAGTTTTGGTAAAATGGGGGGGATTAAAGCCCTAATGGAGTGGGTTTAAGAGAGAATGGAAAAGGAGGAAGAGAGAGAGTAGCTCTTAGCCAATCTGTAAAAGAAATTTTGCTCCAAAGGAAAGAAGGAAAAAGGAAAAGTAGCTAAAGGAGCATGTATGATCAAGAATTTTTTTTAACGCAGAGATTGTTGTGAATGTTAAATGGGATAACACATAGAATAGAGCCTGGCATATAAGAGCTCAATAAATATTAGCTATAATTATTATTATTTTATTATTATTGTACACTAAAAGGATTTTTTTCCATAACAGCAAAAAGTCAACTTTCTGTTCTTATCCTTCTCGATCTGTAAATAACTGAGCAATTCTAGGATCATAGAAATCTTCAGAGAAATCATCTGGACTCGCTATTGAATAAGTCAGCTGAGTTGGGGATGAGGAAGTATAGATAATTCAAACCCGTGTGTTATCAGATAATCCAAACTGTATATTTTTGCCATATATTTCAAACATG
The DNA here is from genome assembly GCF_949987515.2 of Delphinus delphis. NCBI lineage: Eukaryota > Metazoa > Chordata > Mammalia > Artiodactyla > Delphinidae > Delphinus > Delphinus delphis. The sequence continues at coordinate 58,036,997 of NC_082693.1, read as the reverse complement.
GCTGCATTGACAGTTAACTACCTCCTCCTTCATGAAGCTCTCAGCTCTCTTGATTTCCATGACAACTTGTTACTGGTTTTTCTGCCTCACTGAACACTTCTCAAAACTGTCTTCTTCCTCCCTAAGTGTATATATATTTTCCAAGATTCTGTCTTCACTCTTGGCTTCTTCTCTCTCCCTCAATGATCTCAATATCCAGACGTGCCTCATTTGAATATGTTCAAACATGAATACATTTTCTTAACCCTGCATAAGCTCTTCCTACTTTTTTCACTGTTACAATTTGAAATCTTTATCACCTTCTCTGATGGCTACCAAAAAAAATCCTATCATTTCAACATCATCTCCTTTTCACTTACATCTCAAATCCAGTTACTTGTGTGATCCTGTAGTTTGCATCCTCATGTCTTTTTTTTTTTTAACATCTTTATTGGAGTATAATTGCTTTGCAATTGTATGTTAGTTTCTGCTTTAAAACAAAGTGAATCAGTTATACATATGTTCCCATATCTCTTCCCTCTTGCGTCTCCCTCCCTCCCACCCTCCCTATCCCACCCCTCTATGTGGTCACAAACCACTGAGCTGATCCCCTGTGCTATGCAGCTGCTTCCCACTAGCTATCTATTTTACGATTGGTAGTGTATATATGTCCATGCCACTCTCTCACTTTGTCACAGCTTACCTTTCCCCCTCCCAATATCCTCGAGTCCATTTTCTAGTAGGTCTGTGTCTTTATTCCCATCGTGCCCCTAGGTTCTTCATGACTTTTTTTTTTTCCCTTAGATTCCATATATATGTGTTAGCACACGGTATTTGTCTTTCTCTTTCTGACTTACTTCACTCTGTATGACAGACTCTAGGTCCATCCACCTCACTACAAATAACTCAATTTCATTTCTTTTTGTGGCTGAGTAATATTCCATTGTATATATGTGCCACATCTTCTTTATCCATTCATCTGATGATGGACACTTAGGTTGCTTCCATCTCTGGGCTATTGTAAATAGAGCTGCAATGAACATTTTGGTACATGACTCTTTTTGAATTATGGTTTTCTCAGGGTATATGCCCAGTAGTGGGATTGCTGGGTCGTATGGTAGTTCTATTTGTAGATTTTTAAGGAACCTCCATACTGTTCTCCATAGTGGTTGTATCAATTTACATTCCCACCAACAGTGCAAGAGGGTTCCCTTTTCTCCACACGCTCTCCAGCATTTATTGTTTCTAGATTTTCTGATGATGGCCATTCTGACCGGTGTGAGAGGATATCTCATTGTAGTTTTGATTTGCATTTCTCTAATGATTAATGATGTTGAGTATTCTTTCATGTTTTTGTTGGCAATCTGTATATCTTCTTTGGAGAAATGTCTATTTAGGTCTTCTGCCCATTTTAGGATTGGGTTGTTTGTTTTTTTGTTATTGAGCTGCATGAGCTGTTTGTAAATTTTGGAGATTAATCCTTTGTCAGTTGCTTCATTTGCAAATATTTTCTCCTATTCTGAGGGTGGTCTTTTGGTCTTGTTTATGGTTCCTTTGCTGTGCAAAAGCTTTGAAGTTTCATTAGGTCCCATTTGTTTATTTTTGTTTTTATTTCCATTTCTCTAGGAGGTGGGTCAAAAAGGATCTTGCTGTGACTTAGGTCATAGAGTGTTCTGCCTATGTTTTCCTCTAAGAATTTGATAGTGTCTGGCCTTACATTTAGGTCTTTAATCCATTTTGAGTTTATTTTTGTGTATGGCGTTAGGGAGTGCTCTAATTTCATACTTTTATATGTACCTGTCCAGTTTTACCAGCACCTCTTATTGAAGAGGCTGTCTTTTCTCCACTGTATATTCTTGCCTCCTTTATCAAAGATAAGGTGACCATATGTGGGTTAATCTCTGGGCTTTCTATCCTGTTCCATTGATCTATATTTCTGTTTTTGTGCCACTACCATACTGTCTTGATTACTGTAGCTTTGTAGTATACTCTGAAGTCAGGGAGCCTGATTTCTCCAGCTCTTTTTTCTTTCTCAAGATTGCTTTGGCTGTTCGGGATCTTTTGTGTGTAGTGGAATAACTGAGGACATGGAAAGGAGACGTGACCCATGAGCACCGCCCCCCCCCCCCCCCAGCAAACTGGGGACTGGTGAATAAGCCAGAACTGCAAACAGTCCTGATTGCTTTGAGCCCCCCTGGCAAACCGGGGGCATGCGAATAAGCCAGAGCTGTGAACAGTCCTGAATGCTTTGAGAACCCCCCTGGCAAACCGGGGGCCTGCGAAGAAGTATTGAATCCTTTGGGCACTGATCCATGAGATGTCCTCAGTATAATCAGAGTGGTGGGAACACAAGGAAATGTCCTTGTGCTACTTCAGTATAATCAAAATAATGGTGGGAACTTAGGCTGCTTTTGCATTCAAGGACGAAGCACGGCATGTTTTCAAGAAAGCCAATTATTGCTTGTATAATTAATAAAAACATAGGTTGCTGCTTTGGCATTTCTGAAATGTTAAGAAAACAAGTCTTAAAGTGTAAACCTAGATAATGCTTTAATAAAAGCTACCACAGCAGGACAGACGGCGCTGTTTTGCCTGAGCGAGCGGCAGCCCTCTACTGCTGTGCTTCGGCACAATTCATCTCGTGTGATGAGCTTACTTTCGGCCCTGTCATAAGATAAACTACAACATTTGTGTTTCCATACAAATTGTGAAATTTTTTGTTCTAGATCTGTGAAAAATGCCAGTGGTAGTTTGATAGGGATTGCATTGAATCTGTAGATTGCTTTGGGTAGTAGAGTCATTTTCAAATGTTGATTCTTCCAATCCAAGAACATGGTATATCTCTCCATCCATTTGTATCATCTTTAATTTCTTTCAACAGTGTCTTATAATTTTCTGCATACAGGTCTTTTGTCTCCTTCGGTAGGTTTATTCCTAGATTTTTTTTTTTTTTTTTTTTTTTTGCTGCAATAGTAAATGGAGTGTTCTTAATTTCACTTCCAGAGTTTTCATCATTAGTGTATAGGAATGCCAGAGATTTCTGTGCATTAATTCTGTATCCTGCTACTTTACCAAATTCATTGATTAGCTCTAGTAGTTGTCTGGTAGCATCTTTAGGATTCTTCATGTATATTATCATGTCATCTGCAAACAGTGACAGCTTTACTTCTTCTTTTCCAATTTGGATTCCTTTTATTTCTTTTTCTTCTCTGATTGCTGTGGCTAAAACTTCCAAAACTATGTTGAATAATAGTGGTGAGAGTGGGAAACCTTGTCTTGTTCCTGATCTTAGTGGAAATGGTTTCAGTTTTTCACCATTGAGGACAATGTTGTTTGTGGGTTTGTCATATATGGCCTTTATTGTGTTGAGGAAATGTAGGTATGCCTACTTTCTTCAGGGTTGTTATCATAAATGGGTGTTGAATTTTGTCGAAAGCTTTCTCTGCATCTATTGAGATGATCATATGGTTTTTCTCCTTCAATTTGTTAATATGGTGTATCACGTTGATTGATTTGCATATATTGAAGAATACTTGCATTCCTGGAATAAACCCCACTTGATCATGGTGTATGATCCTTTCAGTGTGCTGTTGGATTCTGTTTGCTAGTATTTTGTTGAGGATTTTTGCATCTATATTCATCAGGGATATTGACCAGTAGTTTTCTTTCTTTGTGGCATATTTGTCTGGTTTGGGTATCAGGGTGATGGTGGCCTCGTAGAATGAGTTTGGGAGTGTTCCTCCCTCTGCTATATTTTGGAAGAGTTTGAGAAGGATAGGTGTTAGCTCTTCTCTAAATGTTGGGTAGAATTCACCTGTGAAGCCATCTAGTCCTGGGCTTTTGTTTGTTGGAAGATTTTTAATCACAGTTTCAATTTCAGTGCTTGTGATTGGTCTGTTCATATTTTCTATTTCTTCCTGGATCAGTCTCAGCAGGCTGTGTATTTTTAAGAATTTGTCCATTTCTTCCAGGTTGTCCATTTATTGGCACAGAGTTGCTTGTAGTAATCTCTCATTTTTCTTTTTTTTTTCTGTAGTGTCAGTTGTTATTTCTTCTTTGTCATTTCTAATTCTATTCATTTGAGTCTTCTCCCTTTTTTTTCTTGATGAGTCTGGCTAATGGTTTATCAATTTTGTTTATCTTCTCAAAGAACCAGCTTTTAGTTTTACTGATCTTTCCTCTCGTTTCCTTCATTTCTTTTTCATTTATTTCTGATCTGATCTTTATGATTTCTTTCCTTCTGCTAACTTTGGGGGTTTTTTGTTCTTCTTTCTCTAATTGCTTTAGTTGCAAGGTTAGGTTGTTTATTTGAGATGTTTCCTGTTTCTTAAGGTAGGATTGTATTGCTATAAATTTCCCTCTTAGAACTGCTTTGGCTGCATGCCATAGGTTTTGGGTCATCGTGTCTCCATTGTCATTTGTTTCTAGGTATTTTTTAATTTCTTCTTTGATTTCTTCAGTGATCACTTCGTTATTAAGTAGTGTATTGTTTAGCCTACATGTGTTTGTATTTTTTACAGATCTTTTCCTGTAATTTATATCTAGTCTCATAGCGTTTTGGTCAGAAAAGATACTTGATATGATTTCAATTTTCTTAAATTTACCAAGACTTGATTTGTGACCCAAGATATGATCTATCCTGGAGAATGTTCCATGAGCACTTGAGAAAAATGTGTATTCTGTTGTTTTTGGGTGGAATGTCCTATTAATATCAATTAAGTCCATCTTGTTTAATGTGTCATTTAAAGCTTGTGTTTCCTTCTTTATTTTCATTTTGGATGATCTGTCCATTGGTGAAAGTGGGGTGTTAAAGTCCCCTACTATGAATGTGTTACTGTCGATTTCCCCTTTTATGGCTGTTAGTATTTGCCTTATGTATTGAGGTGCTCCTATGTTGGGTGCATAAATATTTACAATTGTTATATCTTCTTCTTGGATCGATCCCATGATCATTATGTGGTGTCCTTCTATGTCTCTTGTAATAGTCTTTATTTTTAAGTCTATTTTTTCTGATATGAGAATGGCTACTCCAGCTTTCTTTTGATTTCCATTTGCATGAAATATCTTTTTCCATCCCCTCCCTTTCAGTCTGTATGTGTCCCTAGGTCTGAAATGGGTCTCTTGTAGACAGCATATATACGTGTCTTGTTTTTGTATTCTTTCAGCCAGTCTGTGTCTTTTTGTGGGAGCATTTAATCCATTTACATTTAAGGTAATTATCAATATGCATGTTCCTATTCCCATTTTCTTAAATGTTTTGGGTTTGTTATTGTAGGTGTTTTCCTTCTCTTGTGTTTCTTGCCTAGAGAAGTTCCTTTAGTATTTGTTGTAAAGCTGGTTTGGTGGTGCTGAACTCTCTCAGCTTTTGCTTGTCTGTAAAGCTTTTAATTTCTCCATCAAATCTGAATGAAATCCTTGCTGGGTAGAGTAATCTTGGTTGTAGGTTTTTCTCCTTCATCACTTTAAATATGTCCTGCCACTCCCTTCTGGCTTGCAGAATTTCTGCTGAAAGATCAGCTGTTAACCTTATGGGGATTCCCTTGTGTGTTATTTGTTGTTTTTCCCTTGCTGCTTTTAATATGTTTTCTTTGTATTTAATTGTTAATGGTTTGATTAATATGTGTCTTGGCGTATTTCTCCTTGGATTTATCCTGTATGGGACTCTCTGTGCTTCCTGGACTTGATTAACTGTTTCCTTTCCCATATTAGGGAAGTTTTCAACTATAATCTCTTCAAATATTTTCTCAGTCCCTTCCTTTTTCTCTTCTTCTTCTGGGACCCCTATAATTCGAATGTTGTTGCATTTAATGTTGTCCCAGAGGTCTCTGAGACTGTCCTCAGTTCTTTTCATTCTTTTTTCTTTATTCTGCTCTGCAGTAGTTATTTCCACTCTTTTATCTTCGAGGTCACTTATCCATTCTTCTCCCTCAGTTATTCTGCTATTGTTCCTTCTAGAGTATTTTTAATTTCATTTATTGTGTTGTTTTCATTGCTTGTTTCCTCTTTTGTTCTTCTAGGTCCTTGTTAAATGTTTCTTGCATTTTCTGTATTCAATTTCCAAGATTTTGGATCATCTTTACTATCATTATTCTGAATTCTTTTTCAGGTAGACTGGCTATTTCCTCTTCATTTGTTAGGTCTGGTGTGCTTTTACCTTGCTCCTTCATCTGTTTTGTGTTTTTCTGTCTTTTCGTTTTGCTTATCTTACTGTGTTTGGGGTCTCCTTTTCACAGGCTGCAGGTTCGTAGTTCCCGTTGTTTTTGGTGTCTGTCCCCAGTGTCTAAGGTTGGTTCAGTGGGTTGTGTGGGCTTCCTGGTGGAGGGTACTAGTGCCTGTGTTCTGGTGGATCAGGCTGGATCTTGTCTTTCTGGTTGGCAGGTCCATGGCTGGTGGTGTGTTTTGGGGTGTCTGTGGCCTTATTATGATTTTAGGCAGCCTCTGTGCTAATGGATGGGGTTGTGTTCCTGTCTTGCTAGTTGTTTTGCATAGGGTGTCCTGCACTGTAGCTTGCTGGTTGTTGAGTGGAGCTGGGTCTTGACATTGAGATGGAGATCTCTGGGAGATATTTGCCGTTTGATATTATGTGGAGCTGGGAGGTCTCTTGTGGACCAGTGTCCTGAAATTGGCTCTCCCACCTCAGAGGCACAGTCCTGATGCCTGGCTGGAGCTGCCAGAGCCTTTCATCCACACGGCTCAGAATAAAAGGGAGAAAAATAGAAAGAAAGAAAAGAAAGAAAAGAAAAGAAAGAAAGAAAGAAAGAAAGAGGACAAAATAAAATAAGATAAAATAAAATTATTAAAATAAAAAATAATTATTAAGAAAAAAAATTTTTAGTAAAAAATAAAAAAACGGACGGACAGAACCCTAGGACAAATGGTGAAAGCAAAGCTATACAGACAAAACCTCACACAGAATCACACACATACACACTCACAAAAAGAGGAAAAGGGGAAAAAATAATATATCTTTCTCCCAAAGTCCACCACGTCAATTTGGGATGATTCGTTGTCTATTCATGTATTCCACCGATGCAGGGTACATCAAGTTGATTGTGGAGCTTTAATCCGCTGCTTCTGAGGCTTCTGGGAGAGATTTCCCTTTCTCTTGTTCTCACAGCTCCCGGGGCTCAGCTTTGGATTTGGCCCCGCCTCTGCGTGTAGGTCGCCGGAGGGCGCCTGTTCTTCGCTCAGACAGGATGGGGTTAAAGGAGCAGCTGATTCGGGGGCTCTGGTTCACTCTGGCCAGGGGGAGGGAGGGGTATGGATGCGGGGCGAGCTTGTGGCAGCAGAGGCTAGCGTGACGTTGCTCCAGCCTGAGGTGCCGTGCGTTCTCCTGGGGAAGTTGTCCCTGGATCCCGGGACCCTGGCAGTTGCAGCCTGCACAGGCTCCCTGGTGGGGAGGTGTGGATTATGACCTGTGCTTGCAAACAGGCTTTTTGGTGGCTGCAGCAGCAGCCTTAGCGTCTCATGCCCATCTCTGTGGTCCTCATTGACAGCCACGGCTCACGCCCGTCCCTGTAGCTCCTTTAAGCAGCGCTCTTAATCCCTTCTTCTCGCGCACCAGGAAACAGAGGCAAGAAAAGGTCTCTTGCCTCTTTGGCAGCTCCAGACTTTTTCCAGGACTCCCTCCCGGCTTGCTTAGGCACGCTAGCCCCCTTCACGCTGTGTTCACGCCACCAACCCCAGTCCTCTCCCTGGGATCCGACCTCCGAAGTCCGAGCCTTAGCTCCCAGCCCCCGCCCACCCAGGCGGGTGAGCAGGCAAGCCTCTCGTGCTGGTGAGTGCCAGTCGGCAGCAATCCTCTGTGCGGGAATCTCCCCGCTTTGCCCTCCTCACCCCTGTTGCTGCACTCTCCTCTGTGGCTCCGAAGCTTCCCCTCTCCGCCACCCACAGTCTCCGCCTGCGAAGGGGCTTCCTAGTGTGTGGAAACCTTTCCTCCTTCACAGCTCTCTCCCACTGGTGCGGGTCCCGTCCCTATTCTTTTGTCTCTGTTTATTCTTTTTTCTTTTGCCCTACCCAGGTACGTGGGGGGTTTCTTGCCTTTTGGGAGGTCTGACGTCTTCTGCCAGCGTTCAGTAGGTGTTCTGTAGGAGTTGTTCCACGTGTAGATGTATTTCTGGTGTATCTGTGGGGAGGAAGGTGATCTCCGCGTCTTACTCTTCCGCCATCTACTCAGTATCCCTCATGTCTTTTTGTTAAAATTTTTATTGTACTATAGTTGATTTACAATGTTGTGTTAGATTTTGCTGTATAGCAAAGGGAATCAGTTATACATATACATATATCCACTCTTTTTTAGATGCTTTTCCCATATAGGTCATTACAGAGTACTGAGTAGAGTTCCCTGTGCTATACAGTAGGTTCTTATTAGTTATCTATTTTATATATAGTAGTGCTTTTATGTCAATCCCAATCTCCCAGTTTATCCCTCCCCCAGCCACCCACCCTGATAACCATAAGTTTGTTTTTTACACCTGTGTCTCTATTTCTGTTTTGTAAATAAGTTCATTTGTACCATTTTTTTAGATTCCACATATAACTGGTATCATATATTTGTCTTTCTCTGCCTGATTTACTTCACTCAGTGTGACAATCTCCATGCCTTCTATTGCTGTTGACTACCTTTGACTCTCCCAAATGTATGTTTCAAGCTGATCCTCTCCCCTGAGTGCTAGGCTCATGACATCTCCACTTGAATCCATAATCATCACCTCAGATTTAATGTATCCAAACTTGCAATTCCTCAAGTTTCCCCATCACAGGAAAAGACACCTCTGTTCATTCATTAGCCCAGTCTTGAACTCTAGTCATCCTTGACTCTCCTACTTTTCTAACATCCCACCTCTAATTCGTCATCATATCTCTCAATTCTGCTATCAAATTGTATCCCGAATACATCTCATATCTGACCACTTCCCACCAATTCCACTGCTACTATCATTATCTTTTCTCTAGATTACTAAAATATCCTTTGTGGAAAGTATTATTTTTGCTAATGAATATCTGGTTCTTCCTTCCTTGTGGGTACAAAGAAGTCTCACTCTTCTCTCCCTGCCTGACATGTGATTCGCCTTGGCAAGTGAAATAGATGCATATGATTTGTTTTATTTTCAGATGAAGTCACTTAATTGCTGACTCTCTAGATCTCTTTTCATCCTTTCTTTGGCAATCTAGAAGCACTTGTTGTTGTGGAAGTGCCATGAAATTGATGATGCATGGGGAGTTGCCTCAACCCAGAGCACAGTTTGCATGTGTTACTATCGATACAGGCTGACTGACACAACCTTCAAACTGATCTCCTTGATGTGCTCTTGCTTCTATTGTACATCCCTACAGACTATTTTTAACAAAGCTGCCAACTGCTCTCTCAACGCAAAAAACATTGTATCCGTCCTCTGTTCCAAACCTTCTAATGGCTTCCCATCAGACGTTGAATAAAATCCAAAGCCATTATCAGCACGCCCCATGGCCCTATATACATGATTTGGTCTCTCCTAATTGTCTGAAGTCTTTTCATACCTCTTCCCCCTCACTCTTTCCCTACTCCAGATTCGCTGTGCTTCTTGAATTCCTCAAGTATGACTAGTGTGGTCCTGCCAGAGCCCAAAGCAAAATGCTCTCTCTCTTCCTCCTGCCGTCTATTCTTCGATCAATGCATCCATCGGCAAAACTTAACCAAAACTCAGCTGGTGAGGAAATCTGAGAAATGCCCTTTGCAGCCTTCTAGTTTCAGTAGTACAGAGAAGAAAATAGAGTAAGTGTGGGACTAAGAACCAATAAACAACTATCCAGTGCCCCTGGCATAATATAAATTGCACAAAAAAAATATTTATTGAGAAGGCTAAATGAATATGTCCTCCTCAAAGTTTCTCCTATTAATCAGCACCTGCTCATAAGATTATGAATAATAAGAGAAGCAAAACTAATGGCAATGGAGGTGGTGATCTGAGAACTGTATAAGTAAGTTCAATATTCCTGAAAACTCACATGTTAAGCAAACCAATACAATGAGACTCTCTTCTTATAAATGAATTTTACATTAAAGCATCTCACTGGCTAACACTCTCATTCAAACTCCCTTCCTGGAAAAATGAGATACAGTGCTAGCCAAAGGCTGGAGTCGTAGGGTCCAAATCTGGCAGTGATGACAGGGCTGACATGGAAGTCACAGAGCATGAATGGAGGCAGTTCTAAATAAAGACAACCAGGGATAAAGCAGGAGTAAAACCGAACTGACATTAAAACCGAAGCATCAATTTAATGAAACTGGGTAGTGAGGCACAAAACAGGAACCAGGCAACAGGATAAGAACTAGTCACCAAGGGATAGAGAAAAAGCTCAGAATAATGTCTAGGAGGCACAGCTTAAAAAAACAAATATTCTGGAGCATAATTCACCATAGCTTTTTGAACAGAGGCTGTGTTTTTACCCTCTGTGTAGGAAAAAGCAGACATACTGTAAGATTAGTAAAGAAAGTGGCAGATGAAATTTAATTTATTTTACTTTGTTAATTTCTAGGCACTATGATAAGCATTTTATATGAACGCATTATTTTACTTTCAGTCTTTCAGTTCATAAAACCCCCAAAGTTATCCACGGTCTCAACTTTACAACTGAGAAAAATTAGACCCAGAGAGGTTAAGTCATTTTCCCCAAGTCATGCAATCCAGTAAGTGATAAAGACAAAATCAAATAATGACCAATTTCATAGCCCATGATCTTTCCCAGTAGATATACCTCCTGGTTAAAGTTGCTGGCATCAAATATATTAAATATATAGGACACACATACACAGGAAAAGAATATTTTATCAATAATGCAAAATATACTTTTAACTGCCTTTAGAACACATATGGTGAACTGATTTATCTTCCTAATTGTTTCTTATGTTAATATTATAATGCATTTTCCCCCAGCAGCCCATTCTAAGAGATGAAGGAAGGTAGGAGCACAAGGCTATTGACAGGTGGGAATGAACATTTGTGACAATAACCCACAAAACCAACAATCTACATGTGGCTAATTGAGAGAAGACTGCATTTTTTGTTTTTTTTTTTTTAAACATCTTTATTGGGGTATAATTGCTTTACAATGTTGTGTTAGTTTCTGCTTTATAACAAAGTGAATCAGTTATACATATACATATGTTCCCATATCTCTTCCCTCTTGCATCTCCCTCCCACCCTCCCTATCCCACAGACCTAGAGTCTGTCATACAGAGTGAAGTAAGTCAGAAAGAGAAAGACAAATTCCAAATGGTAACACATATATATGGAATTTAAGAAAAAAAAAATGTCATGAAGAACCTAGGGGTAAGACAGGAATAAAGACACAGACCTACTAGAGAACGGACTTGAGGATATGGGGAGGGGGAAGGGTGAGCTGTGACAAAGCGAGAGAGAGGCATGGACATATGTATACTACCAAACGTAAGGTAGATAGCTAGTGGGAAGTAGCCGCATAGCACAGGGAGATCAGCTTGGTGCTTTGTGACCGCTCAATTTGCATTTAATACACATTGACGGTAAACTGCCCATTGGAATTTTCTTCATGTTCCTCCCTACTCTTACAAGGTAAAAAACAAAACAAAACATAAATTTGAACTTTTGAATTTTTGTGGAGACACAGTAATTAAGTGCTATCAAACCAATCTTTGAAAATTTGTAATAAAAAAATCTGTAGAAAAATACAAGGGTTTACATTTCACTTTTTCACTCCTTTTCCCAGTATGTAATGGATTGCAAACAATGGGCTATCTCTGAGAGAACTGGGAATGTAGCATTTAAATCAGTAGCATCTACTTCCAAGCACATTTCTCTAAAGCCAAGAAGAAACAAACAAAAGGCCAAATTGTACACACAATTTAAAGATGTAAATTTTTAAAAACTAACTTAAGGAAATATTTTTCTCTTAGATCTTGACAGGAGGTGACGTTTTACCTGAAAATTGTTTTGTTATAAAAAGCTAACATAGGTAGCAAAGATCCGCAATCATTTCAACTCAATTTTCCTCTCCCCTGGTTGATGCCCACATGCTTTAGAGAGGAACCATTACCCTTTGCCTTTTCGTTATTGCAGTGTTAACACCTGGAGGGCACTTTCTCACCTCCCATTCAACCTACTACAGTTTGAATTGTTGGAAATTGTTCTCCCAGAATTTCTAGGTGCTACATATTTAGGAAGTACTTGACGGTTCTCACTTAATTCAGTTTCTCTGGAGCATTTGATGCTATTGACCACTAACTTCCCTCTGAAATTCCCCTCCTTTGAGTTCTGAGTCACCATTCTTCTCTGGTTTTCTTCTTACCCCTCTGACTACTCTTTCATGACATCTCTTGAGGTTTCTTCCTCTTGCTTTGTCATTGCTCTGAATGTTGACATTCAACAGATCTGTTTCTCAACTCTCCTCCATAATTCTTTGTGTGTGTGTGTGTGTGTGTGTGTGTGTGTGTGTGTGTGTGATCTTATCCATTCTTTTTTCTTTCTTTTTTTTTTTTTTTGCGGTACGCGGGCCTCTCACTGTTGTGGCTTCTCCCGTTGCAGAGCACAGGCTCCAGATGCGCAGGCTCAGCGGCCATGGCTCATGGGCCCAGCCGCTCCGCGGTATGTGGGAGCTTCCTGGACCGGGGCACGAACCCGTGTCCCCTGCATCGGCAGGCAGACTCTCAACCACTGCGCCACCAGGGAAGCCCCTATCCATTCTTAATTACTATTTCAAAAAATCATATTTCCAGTCCTGATCTCTCTGATGACATTTCAATCATACTGCACATCAGATAATTCCAGTTGAGCCCCTCATATCAACAAAACTAGAAACAGACCCGTCATATTGCTGCTGAACAATCTGCTCTTTGTCCTGTGCTCTGTATCTTATCCAATGCCAGGACTATTCATGTAGCTTTCCCTAGTCCAAAATCTGGGAGTTGTTCTTACCTTCACTCTCACTTCCAGTACCCACCACACCTGAAGGAAAATGAATTCATATCACTCCTCCAATTTTAATACATGCAAAAGTTTCCATTTCCTCTCTCTTTAACACCTCTCTTATCTTCTTTCACCAGAATTATTTCAACAGCTTTTTTTCTTTTTTCCTTAATTCTGGCCTTGCTTACTTCTAATACAGTCCCTGCCCTGTAGTTATAGTAATCTTTCTAAAAGTCAGTTTTTATCATGTCACTGTCCTGCTTTTAACCGTTTAACTCCTCTACCTGGACCTTGTATCTCCTGCCAAACTCTCAGGCATTGGCTACAAGATCTTTTATAACCTGACCCCAGATAAGCTCTTGTCTTTGTCAATATCCATCCTAATCCCCCACCTCAGTCTTATAAAAAGCTATTAAACTATATAACTCCTCAAATGCAACATTCTATTCTTTCTTATCTTGGCACATGCCACCCACAAAAAATACTCTTTCCCCTTTGTCTTGTCACTTGCTTCACCTAACTACTCCCTACTTATTCGTTTATACTCAGCTGTGAAGTTTCCATGATTCACCCTTCCCAACATGCATCTGTACCCACACACACAACATTTAAAAATAAATGTGAAATAAAAACAGTTTTAAAAACAAACACTGAATTCATTACCATAGACCCACACCAAGGAAAAACTAATGCCACATACTAAGGTAACATCACTATGTTTCACGAACATCTTTAGTACATGTGCTTTCAAACACTTTTCTAAAAGTATTACAGAAGTGCTATCACTTCCATTCTCTGAATTAGCACTGATATAACATCACGATGTGTCATCACTTCTTCAAGTTAGTGACCAGTCAAAATTAATCTAAAAAGAAAGAAAAAAGACTTATAAGTGAGAGGCTTAATGGGACAAGCTACTAGCTTATGTATTCATTCTCTCCCTCCTTTGCCATTCATTCTAGATTCCCCTCAGCTTTGGATACCCTTCTGTTCTAGATTGCTTGCTTGCTTATCCCACACCTTCATCACTAGATGTCTGAGCCTTGAGTCACCTTGCCCTTGTCAAGCCTTGGATGCTGCAATTGTTCATTGATAATTATCACTGGGCACGGAAGCAGCAAGAGGCAACTTGCTGAATCCCCTGAGTCCTGAAATATTTAGTCCTGACTGCTGCAATATGTTATAGCAGCCTAGTGTCTATGTAATAGCCAGGTCAGTTATTCCTGCCAATATAGTAACTCTATTATTTGCCTGCTAGTCTGCTGACATGAGGAGCCCAAAATGACCCGGTGGCAGCTTTAGCTTTAAACTTAGTTGAATATTTACTGTGCCCCTAGTTGTAGGCCCTTCCCCTTCCCGTATGCCACTCAGAAACCAAGATGTTGGTCTGGTAGAGACTACATTGAAGGGATAGGAAGCACAAATTCCCTAAATGGATAAATAGAAGTAATGGGAAGTTGAAGACCTTCTTCTTCTGCCACCTGTTTCATAAACCCATATAGTTCAGCTGTTTGTATCACAATCTCACAGAATGGCCATTGATTCAAAGTATATAAGGCACCTTAAAGGACAATACTCTAATATTGCAAAATGTCCTCCCCAAGTACACACCTTATGTGTACTTTTGAGAGGCCCTTCCAAGATTCTGTAAGATCGACAATTCCTTACCTGTAGATCTCATGATCATGTCCCCTTTGTTATACCTCCTCAATTGTATAGTGAGGCCTTAGGCCTAGGTGATGTTATTTCACAATATAAGCACTCTGTGAGCCCTCTGACATTTCTGCTAGCTGACGTACTGTATACATGGGTACATATCAATCTCAGTATGGATGAATCGCTATCAATATAGTCAACTAGACACCAAGTGACTGGTTGGATTCCTCAAAAGATGAGGGTTTAGTATTAATTCATTGCTGACTGATCAGACATTCAGCAGTAGGTTATACTTGGTGAAAGAGAATCCAAGCTATTAGGCCCATAGGTAGCCATTATCCCAGCCAACATAGCCTCTCCATTCATGAGCCAAATGTGCAAATACTAGGGCAGAAAAACAGAGGCTGCCTAGCATATACTAAATGAGTACTTATGTACATCTGATTTTAATGGCTCCTCTGAAATTGGTATGCTATAATATGAATTGTTTTGAAATAAAAAGACGTACAAACCTTTGTGCCACTCCCAGATGTATCCATCTGCATGCCTCTTGAATATCTCCTTGTCTCCAATTTCCTATTCTTGCACTTTCCAGATCCTTGAACAACCTGCAAAGCTATCCATCACTTCCCAGGAATTTGTGTACCTTGAACCACTTCTTTGTTCACATAAATTTGATGACAAGTTATACTGAATGAAGTTCTGTCTACTTGGGGGACTTTCCCTCACCACTGTCTTCCAGGGCCACTCCAAGTGGTGATAGTGTGCAGCAGTCTTTTCTTCACTTGCACCAACACATCAATCAATCCATCCAGGATCCAGACTAGGTGCTTTGCACCTCCATCATCTGGCCTTAAGGAAACCTCAAAGGGAATGTATCTGTGAGCTTAGAAAGAGTTGTCTTAACAGCGGTAGGTGACAAAGGGTTCTGGTCAACAAACCAATGTGAAGTGTCCATTATCTAATAAGTTTATCCAACATGAATATGCCCTCAGGGACCAGAGAAATGACTATGCTGGAGATCTGTGAAGTGGACATGAACTAGGACTTTATCACTGGCCTCTGTATTCCCCCTCTGTGAGGTGGGCGGTTGATGTTTGGATCTTCAGGTATGAGTGTCAGCTCAGAACCTGTATCTAAGTGCTCTCAAAATATCTGAGTATTTCTCCTTTCCCCAATGTACGCTATTTTATTAAAGGAAAAGGAGTGGAAGAATGGATGTTGAATGTGCCTTCTATGTATATTCCTTCTGGAGGGTTCTTCCTCTCCTTCAGTCAATAACCCTGAGTCTGAAAATTGGCTAAGGTCTGGAAACAAGGATTGTGATTTTCCATTACAGACGCTGGCATCAATCTTCTTCTCACTTGTTCTTGACCTTCTTTGATTGTATATGTCAGGGGTCAACAAACTTCTTCTGAGAAGGGCCACACAGAAAAGATTTTATGGCTTTTCAGGTCATACAGTCTCTGTTGAACCTACTTAACTTTTCCACTGTAGCACAAAACAGCCATAAACAATAGGTAAACAAATGGACATGGCTGTGTTCCACAGGCAAACGACTGGCTGTGACCCACAGGCTATAGTTTGCTGACCCAGATACAAGTCTAGTAATACCCTTACTGGCTGCCCATCTATCTCATCCATAAGAGATCTGTCATCTCTCAAATAAGATGGAGCCTCAAAAGTCAGTCCCTGAATGTCATTCTGACCTTGCTGCCCATCATAATAATTATATCTACTTTGCTGCTGATGACTAAGGCCTGCCTCCTAACATCAAATATGTCACGATTTTATTATCCACATTGACCCCAGGGAGACAAGCTGTATACAAGCATCTTCTATCATCAATGGAAGCCTACAGAGACAGTCACCATTATGCTTCTCATCAATGCTGTTGCACTCCTTAATACTGAATTCCTTATCCTTTTAGTAAAAGGAGTATCCTCTGGGACCTTCCAGGAAACAGAGCCAGATCGTATTCTTTCCACTTGTATAATAAATTCATTCTAACTTGTTCATTCATCTAGTTGGTGATGGAGTTCTTATTACTATCTGACTGGTAAGCTCTTTAATTTCAGTATCTCACATCAAGGGGACAACTTCTGATACTCTCCTAAGTTGAGTTCCCCAACAAGCATACCCCATGAAAAAGATATGAGGACAAGCAAATTATTTGAGAGTTGTACTCAAGATGTACTGTCAGGGGAAAGAGGAAGAAAGACAAGTAAGGAAAGGAAGCCAAATACAGATTGTGTTATCAAGCACGTTACTGATTTGGGCAACTAAAATGCAATCTTACTGAGGAACTTTAAAGACAGTGTAGCATTGTCACATTGTAGCATTACATTACCAAATGTAAAATGGATGGCTACTGGGAAGTTGCTGCATAGCACAGGGAGATCAGCTCAGTGCTTTGTGACCACCTAGAGGGGTGGGATAGGGAGGGTAGGAGGGAGATGCAAGAGGGAGGGGATATGGGGATATATGTATACATATAGCTGATTCACTTTGTTGTACAGCAGAAACTAACACAACATTGTAAAACAAAGATGTGAAGAAAAAAAAAAGACAATGTGAAACACACCTCAAAATTATCCTTCCCAAGGGTCAGGAAAGCTGAACTATATATATTCAAACTCTAATCCATCATTGACCAAGGACTGCTCCCAGGGTGCTAACTCCCTAATACTTCTAGGTGCCCTGAATGTATAATGAGAGAAACTCTGAGACTGAAATGGCAGGAACTTGCAGTGGGACACTGTGGTATGGTCTGGCACTGTGAATACCAAGGGGGTATGGGCAGGACATCAATGATATACGCTACATACATTATAGCTGATGGAAAGGAAGAAAAGGATGGGCAGAAGAAAGATAAAGAAAGTTTATTTCTTAGAGTAAAAAGCTAAGATATTGTAACACAGACACTCCCAAAATGCTAGAGTTCAAAAAAGATAGAAGTTTATTTTCCTCTCATGTCACACTCAAAGTTCCGGGTCAGTATGTGGCTCTTCTCCATACAGTCGTTATCAATTCATTCATCTTAAAATTTTGAGTCAGAAGCAGCAAGAAAATCATTAGAAGCAGCTGATGAAAATGTCATGACGGTGATGGATGGTGGAAAGAGAATTTCTGGAGACAACAGTGTTTCAGAATAGACATTTGCATTGTTTAAGGGGGACTCCAGCTATGGCCAGAGTTGGAAGAGATAGTCTTTCTTTGTCCAAAATTGTTTATCCTTTTTCATCATAATGCCTTTAGAAGTAATAGCCCTCTGGGGGGTAAATATTGAAAGGAAGAGGTTCTATTAATAATAATTCTTTATCCTGAGCACTTTATTGATGTGATTATTTAAGTATGGCAGATGTCCTGAGGCATCTGCTCACTTGCACCTACTTTGTACAACCCATGAGAAATAATGACCACTTTTAGTATAACATGCATTCATGAGTTATGCTTTGAGCATAAGGTAAAATTTCCATTTCCACATAATGAAACTTTTTTATGATGTGATCATTTTTACTTTTCAGTTTATGCAATGCAGTTTTTTTTTCTCCAAGAGTGATCAAATTTGCCATATAGTTTATGCAGTTATGTCCTTGTGACCATTCAGAACACATCACACTGACTCTACCTTTGCCTGATGCTTCTGATCACATGGACATATTCCAGAAGTTGTTCTTTGAGATATTTATTTAAGTCACTTGAAAGCACTGGTGTTGGTTGAATTCCCACTGATCCCTTAGGGCAATAGGACAGGCTTGCTGCTGAGTGGCATTGTGGATCCTGCTGGGCCAAGACCAGAGCTGAGAATTCCACTCTTAAGCATCAGTGTCATGGAGGCCAACGAGTGAACACAGCCAACAAAACAGCAAACATACCTAACGTTAAAATGGCAGGAGGTGATTCAGAAGACCATACAATCTGATGCCATCAGAGGCAGACATTAGATTAGAGGTATGAAGAAACAAGACTCTAGAGCTAGGATATGAGTACAAGAAAAAGAAAATTGAACCAAAAGGCCAATGGTGGTCTTAGACAATTGCCTAAATAAGCATTAGGCTGCTGTCTGTGACAACCTCCACCCAGTCAGGACTGCTCTGTCCCCCTCTTCAGCTAGCGTAGTGCATGAAAGGGGCAGAATATGCAAGTGAGGGCTACCTGTTCAGGTCTCTTCTGTCTGCCCAAAGGCTCTGTGTAGACTGGTGGGGCCCTGGGCTCAGGTTAAGCAGCCAAGCTTCCACTTGGCTGCATTATGGCTTTTAATCATACTCCCTTCTCCAACCTTAACAATCTGTCCTCAAACAAAAAGTGCACAAAAACACACAACAAAACCATAGATAAACAAACAAAAACAACAGCAAAAGAAATGAGGCAAAAATAAAGGAGGAATCTAAGGCTGCATAACAAAGAGTACCAGCTTGAATATGACAGGATTTCTGGCAGCTTTCCCCCCCCTTACCCTCCCCCCACACACCAAATATTAGCAGGTAAATAATGTGTAGGCAAGATGCCATCCCAATAAAAACATACAAGATTTATTCTATTTTTTAATGATGAAATTTCATCATTTAATTTCTTCTACGAATATGTATTGAGTTCCTATTGTCGATATTCCAGGGGTATTCCAGAAGATGCAATGGCCTTTGCTCTCATTTACAGTCTACTGAGAGAAAAATCAGTGATCCCACTGAGCTAGGCTTTCAAGTCTAGAAGAATTAATAAGGGTGCCTTGGAAGCATGTAATAGTGGAAATTGGCTGGAGTGGCAGGGGTGTGCTAGTGTAGACTGCTCAGCTTCTTTGCAGTAGTAGATGATATTCTATCCAATATGTAAAGACATTTCATTCCAAGTAAGATTAGCACATGGCTTTTGAATTATAAACACTTTAATAAAATAACAAATGCCCTATAGAAATTAGCTACATGTTCTGATGCTCCAAATTTTGAATTGACAATAAGAAATCTAGTTACAGACACTGGGGAGGAATTGCTTTCTTATGAAAATGAAAAAACTGTTACATAGCAGGACTGAGAGATATCATACCTGGGCTGAGAGCCAATTGTGCTTCACCCCTACTTTCCAGTGCTTTGTAATGAAGTTCATCATCTTCCCAGCATCGTTAGAATCCAAAAGACTTGGATTTGAATCTCACCACACTACTTGTAACTGGGCTCTTCTGCAAGTGTCATCTTTGAAAAATGGGAATAAATAATACTTGTCAACATTGAAGGATTAAATATGAAGGCAGAGCAAAATGCGTAGTGCAAGATGGACCAGGTTGTCTCAAAAACAGAATTATCTCTTTGGTGAAGAGTATTTTTTTTATATAATTCAGGAGGAAAACTGGCCACAGCCGGCAAGAACACAGAGAGAAAAATCCTGAGTTCCCGTACCTATTGTCTGAGACTTCTACCCAGCCACAGAGCTCCCCATTTCCCACTAGGCCTGTGAGGCCAGCAGAAATTAATTAATTTCACTAACATCTGGCTCAGTTCTGAGATTTCTTTTTGTAAGACAAAAAGAGTAGACACTGTGACTTGTGTATTAGAATTCTAGTACTGCTGTAACAAATTACCAAAAATATAGACGTTTCAAACCACGCCCATTTGTTATCTGAATTTTCTGTGGGGCTCAGCTAGATCTCTGCCTAGCATCTCACAAGGAGGAAATCAAGGTGCCTGCAAAGTTGGTTTTCCTTTCTCAAGGCTCCGGGGAAGAGTAACACCAAGCTCGTCCAGGTTATTGGCAGAATCCGGGTCCTTGTGGTTGTAGGCACGAGCTGTTTTCTGGCTGTCAGCCAGGAGCCCCTCTCAGTTCCCTAAGCCCGTGTGCATTCCTCCTCACATGGCCCCTTCCATCTTCACATCAGCAGTGGGTTATATCTCTGACTTCCCCTTCTGCTTCTTCCAGCTAGAGGTATTTCTCTGCTCCTAAAGCTTTTGCAATTAGATTGAGTCCATCCCTGTATTGTTAATTGAGCACAATCTCTTTATTTAAGGCCACCAACCTTAATTCATCAGCAAAGTAAATAATATATTCACAGTTTCTGAAGGATTAGGGTATGGGCATCCTTGGGATGCTATCATTCTGCCTAAATCAGCCTGGTTTCACTCTGGGAGCTGGAGGAAATGGTATAGCTGTAGGAAAAGGGGAGGAGGGGACTCATGATAGAAAGGGGCTGACTAAGGGGTTGACTGGAGATAAAGAAACTGCACCGGGTTGGGAGTTTTGTCTAGTTAGCAGGGTGTTTGCTGCCTGGTTGGCTTTTATGTTGAATTTGAATACCTTTAGAGTCATCAAGTATACACTTACTAGTTCCACATTTCCCACCATTCTTCATGGTGTTACTCTGCCCGGCTTTACACAGTTATCTTATAACCCTGCCTCTGAAAGTATCTGTGTTTACAAAATCTGCCTAAAATGAGATCCACAGGAGACAAATGAAGAGGGAAGAAGTGGGGCATATGGGAGCCAGCTGTGTATTTTGCCATAATTCTAGCCATCCCCTCCCATGGAGATCTGAAGGGTGCTAATAGACCATCCTTTGTATTCTCCAGAACAGCCAGAAGATGGCTCCTTGAGTGGTTCTATCAGTTCTCCTGATACTTTTCTCTTCTAGAAGGAATTGGGAGCATACCCGAGGACAAAAAGGAAAAGGTCTGCCAAGCTACACTCATATAGTAGAGGCTCAATAAATGGTTACTAGCTCACTAAACTGTCTCCCTCTGTGTAAGCTCATTCCTTAACTGTTTATTAAAATGCCTACAAATGAAGGTCGGTGTGCTTGGCATCTATCACACTGAAAAATTTATAATATGAATAAACTCGCAAGAAGCAGTACAGTGACCAGACAGGTAAAAGCACAGGTTCTGGAACTGGGCTGCCGAGATGCAAGCTTTGGCCCTACCATTTACTAACTGCTTCCAACTTGGGAAAGTTATTTAACTCCTCTGTGCTTTGCTTTTCTTATCTGCAAATTGGGAAGAGTAATGAAACCTATTATACAGAGATTTTTGTGAGGATCAAATAAGTTAATAGACATAAGGGACTATCTGATATATAGCACTTCTTCAGTAAATACTGAATATTATTGTTAAAACCTCTTAATCGTTTTTTATATCTCTGATCTTCTTTTTAAAAGACTGAGTAATGCATTTGGGAAACAGATTAAAATGTTATTTTAATATTTGTGTCTAAGGTTAAACAATGAACTGGCTTCTCACAAGGAGCTCAGTGTTTCCTGGAGGATATCAAAGTAAACTACCATATAAGAAATAACCATAAAATACCACAGTGGAGAGTGTGGAGAAAAGGTAGCAGAACAGACCTGAATATGTGTGGAGAGGTGGGAATATAACTGACAGAGAAACATAACTTTGTGGAGTTTATACCTTAGCAGGAAGTAGATTTTCTATAAAGCCAATGAAGCTTAAACTTTGGGAAACTTAAACTTTCACAATGCAGGACCCTTCTAAAACCTAGGAGGGGACCTAACTATGTGTGAATTTAGTTTTGTGCTAGTAATTTTGAAATAATTTTCTTTTTCTTTTCCAGCTTTATTGAGGTATAATTGGAAAATAAAATTATAAATTTAAAGTGTGTAACATGATAATTTGACATATGTATAAATTGTGAAAAGCTTCTCCTATTGACTTAATTAGCACATCAGTCACCTCACATATTTACCTTTGTGTGTGTATGTGTGTTTTGTGAACATTTAAGTTCTACTCGCTTAGCAAATTTCAGTTACATAACAGTGTTACAAAGTATAGTTATGTTATATATTAGATCCTCAGAATTTATTTATTTATTTATTTTTGAACTATTCAGATTCATTTGTTCGATAATTCCTTTCTCCCATTTGTCTTTTCTATTTTATTTATTTTTTGAATTTTATTTATTTATTTTTATACAGCAGGTTCTTATTAGTTATCTATTTTATACATATTAGTGTATATATGTCAATCCCAACCTCCCAGTTCATCCCACCACACCACCACCCCCCCGAGAACTTATTTATTTTATAACTGAAAGTTTGTACCCTTTTACCAGTCCTTCCCTTTTCCCCTCACTCCCTACCCCCCTACCAGCCCATGGCAACCACGTTTACCATGCAGCATTTGTCTTCTTCTGTCTGGCTTATTTCACTTAGCATATGCCTTCCAGATTCATTCATCTATGCTGTCACAAATAGCAGGATATCCTTCTAAGACTAAATAATATGAGTATTATTTCATTGTGCATATTATTCCGTACTCACACATTTTCTTTATCCATTCATTTGTCAATAGACATTTAGGTTGTTTCTACACATTGTTTATTGTGAATACGGCTGCAATGAACATAGAAGTGTAGGTATCTCTGTGAGGTAGTGATTTTATTTCCTTTGTATACCAAGAAGTGGGATTGTTGGATCATATGGTAGCTCTTTTTTTAAATTTCTTGTGGAATCTCCATACTGTTTTCCGTACTGGCTGTACCAGTTTACATTGGTAAAATGTAAACTGGTACAAACTGGCTGTACCAGTTTACATTCAAGGGTTCTCTTTTTTCTACATCATTGCCAGCATTTTTTATCTCTTGTATTTTTGATAATAGCCATCCTGACAGGTGTGAGGTGATAATTCATTGTGATTTTGATTTGCACTTTCCTAATGATTAGTGATATTGAGCACCTTTTCATGTACCTGTTGGCCATTTTATGTCTTCTTTAGAAAAATGTCTATTCGGGTCCTTTGCCCATTTTTTAATTTGGTTATTTATTTATTGCTATTGAGTGGCATGAGTTACTTGTATATTTTGGATATTAACCCCTTATTGGATCTGTGGTTTGCAAATATTCAACTATCCCTTATTGGATATGTGATTTGAAAAATTTCTCCCAATCCATAGGTTGCCTTTCATTTTGTTGATGGTTTTCTTTGCTGTGTGGAAGCTTTCTAGTTTGATGTAGTCTCACTTGTTTACTTTTGCTGTCTTTACTTTTGGTGTCATGTAGCCAGTTCCTTAAAGAAGGTCCACCAAAATGAAAAAGACATCAGATCTCCCAAAACCATGATATTCATCTGAAATGAATACATTTATTCTATGGGATACTTGAGATCCACATGTAGTTTATTAGTATTCCTAGCATTTATTTCTGCCGGTCTCTGCGCCATTGCGTCTGCTCTAGGTTTGGCTTATCAACAGAGAACATTCTGTATTTCAAGCCAGCAACCATTTTATGATAAGAAAGTCTTCTCTGTCCTGTAGCCATCACATTTATTGGTGGCTACATTCTGGAATTTCTACCTCCTAATAGTTCTCAAGGGCATTCCCTCTGCTCTACCTCAGCTGCCATGGTCCCATTCAGAAACTCATCAACTCTATCATGGATGAATGCAATGGGCTATCTGTTAACTGATGTCTAAACCCCCTCCCTTACTCCTTCTGGTCTATTTTTTATACTGGCAATAGTATTATCTTTATAAAACTCAAATGTGGCCATAATAATCCACTTCATAAAATTTTTCAATTACTTACCATTTCCTATAATTTAAACACTAACTCCTCAGTAGGAAATTAAGATCCTTCATAATCTGGCCAATGTTTTTCCCACAGTGTAGTCCCACCTTCTGTGGTTTGCTTTGTTCCTGTGTCCCTGCTGCATTGAATTACTATTCATTTTTTGAATATGCTATCCTGTGTCATGCTTCCATGCTTGTCCAGTCACTCTCCCCTGGTAATGATGGCCTTAGCTTTATTCTCTGGTTGACCATAAGGTGTCTGGTGAATTCCAAGACATCTGTCAAGAGTTAGTTTTGATTTTTTTTCTTTAATCACCTATGTTAAGAATCCCTTGGAACTGGCATTCTTTCCTTCGTGTGCCCATTATTCTTTGTACATGAACTCTTTCATAATCATTGACCTTATCTTCAAGGGCAGAAACCATTTTCTTTACTGTAACTCCTACAGCTACCACATTTTGAGCATATGGCATGTTTTGATAAGTTTTGGTGAAGAAATTATTGAAGGAATGGAATAAATATAGAGTGATTAGAAGTGGTTGCCTAGAAGTTACTTCTTATGAATAAATCTTTTCATCCCAAGTAATACTTCAATAAATGTGTCATTGACAAGTGTCATGTCTTTTCCTTCTGTATTAGTCTCTTGAGTACTTATTACAGTGCAGAGCACATTGTAAATACTTCTTAATTGATTAAATATTGTCAGCAAGGGCAATCTAAAGCACAATCCATTTAACTTGTCTGACAGAAAAGCTAGAGAGTGCCTCACAGAAGAAAATAGGGGCGAATAAATACCAACTTCCACCCAGGGGGTAGAGAATTTGTTTCCATTTTTAATCTTTCTAAAAAAGTACTGATTACCCAGGTTAGAGAAGACTATTTCTGTGATTAGAAGACCACAGCTATTTTTATCTTATAGGAAAAGCCAGTGGGAGTCATTAGATCCTTTCATAGGTTAATCTAACTTAGGCTTTTGTGTTCCCATGCCTTGGAAATACATGTTGCTTGCATCTATATTGATTTCAACGTGTGTAGCTCTAGGTTCTGTACACAATGTATGTTGATATAATTTATGTGTTTGTTCTAATTGTAGGAAAATTATAAGCAAAACAAAGAATAAAACTATTTATAATCCCAATATAAGCCAAAATAAGTGAGAACTGGTATTTGTCATTGCTCTTCTAACAAACTCATAATTAATATTTTTTTTAAAGAAAAAATATTTTCTCTTAAACATCCATATATTACCATCAAAAGTGCATGCAAAAAGACTAAGCTGAGAAAAATGTGATCAAGGTTTAGATGTACATGCCAAATATAGTCATTGGAAGTATTTAAGTATATTTCTGTGTAAACATATTCTGAAAGAAATATATTTTGTCATGTATTCCTCTAAAATCTGGCACTTAATGTGTTCTAAGATTACAAGCATAAAATTAGCATATTATTATTGTAAATTAGAATGGCAAAGATATGGGTAGCAGCACATTATGAAATGCCATTAGAGAAAAATGGGTTTCTTCCTCCAGGAAATATTGAGAATTCTCTCTCTGTCCTGTACTTAAGGGGAAATATTCATGATCAGTTACATTTTTTTTAAGAACCATAAGTATATCATCTGCAAGCTTCCTTTCCTTCAAATGAAGACTGGGCAAATCACTGTAATTGAAATCACCTTGAACCGATGTGAAATTGTGTGCCCCTAATCAGTGGTAGTAACAATAATCATAGCTACCATTTATTGACTGTTAATTTTGTGGCAAGGATTTAATATAAATTATTTCAAAATCCACACTACAGCTCAAAGAGTTAAGTATTATTATACCCCCTTTCCACAGTTGATTAAACAGAGGCCAGGAAAGTTCAAGTCGACCGAGGATACAGCCTTGGCTGGAAGGTGTAGTCAGGAATCATATTCAGGTTACAGCCTAGCTCTCATCCACTGGATCATATTTACTCTGGGGAGAAATCTTGAATCCCCTAGGCTTCTAGCAACCTTGTTGTCAGGAAGGTTTCCTTCTTTATAATGTTCCATTTCCTGTGTAAGTCTATTTCTTGCAATTCTGTCCCCTGAGGAGAACAGCTGGTCAGTGCCCTCTTTCTAATAACATTAACTAATTCACTGGTAGAGTAATTTTTCTTATGAGAGATTTTAAACCCCTGGAGAACCAAGTATTTACTCACAGAAGAAAACAAATCTGCACCGAACAAATGCAAGAAGAACGTTTCTTTAGCATCAAGCTTTCCCTATATTTTCAACGTGGGTGGGATGGAAAGAGGTAGACGATGTAAAAAAGTCAGAAGTAAGATATTTAAAAAAATCTTTTCGCATAACTATGATCTAGAACTTGCTGACTACAGATAGAAAAGTTGATGGAAACTCCAAAAATACTAAGAAAATACCTACGCAAACATTTTCAGTGTTTACATACCAAACCAAATTGTAAAAAATCGCTTAAAGTATTTTAAGAATGTTTCACTACAATATTTGTTTTTAGATAAGGCCCTTCTCAAATTTATCATTCAATAATCACTTTGCAATTATTCTTATTTTATGAATATTTTTGCTGGTTCTTTAGAGAACTCTCGTCTGACTCATTTAAGGCTTCACTGTGTTTTTACCCATTAATCTCAGCCTCTCCTTTGAAAATTAATCTGTGTTTAATGGCCACCTTATGTAATATGCAACAAGGCAGGACTCTCCCATGCATTCCAAAAAGGATAGCATTGAAATATGTCATTAGGCTTATCTTTACATCAAAATCTCATTCATCCAATGACCAATCTGGGGAATTTTAGAACCTTATAACTTTTTTTTTCATAGTGACTAGGGATTAGAATTCCAAATCATTCTATTTCTCAAGGGATTACCAACATCATGGGGAAGATAAGGGCCTTTGTAAATTGAACTAAAATATAAACTTTAAAATATATTTAAATTACTACATACTTAGAGCAGGGAAGTCCTTTAGTTCTCTCAGTATATTTAAACACGACTGCAGTTTCTAATATTTACCAACCTGATAATGAATTCAAAAGGTAAGGCATTTTCTCGAGTATAAATATACTGCTGAGTCTTATCTATACCAGAGTGGCTGGACTGCATAATGCATAACAAATTATCTCTAAAATAAAAACTCTTGAAAATTAATACTGTTTTGTAAGAAAATACAGAAGAACCTAATCTCTTTGGTGAATGAATGAATGAATGAATGAACAAATGTTGAATAATTGGGTTGTTTGTTTATTATCTCAGTCTGTACTTACAGCCCCTGTCCTTCCCCTGAAATTTCCGGACTATGATAAAGCCACAAGTCCACAAGGGAAAATCCTTATATAAAGCAATACCCTTCCCTTTCTTTTATTTTTCAGTCCGATGTATTGACCTGTTAGGTATCAGTTTGACCAATATATTGAACTCCTACTGTCTACTAGATTCTGTGCAAGTCACAAAGAATCAAAGGTGAATAAGAATAGTCTTGTCCTCCATGAGTTGACATTCTAGTAGGGAGACAAATGGATAAACAGACCACTTCTATGCAGCGTGGAGATTATAATGATTGAGGTATGGTTCAGTGGAATAAAGGCACACCAAAAAAGTAACTAACCACTTGTCAGAGCTCCCATCTCATCACATTTAAACCTGTGCACTCCTGTCATTTGCCACTTAAATTTCATCTATGTGTGCTAAACTTTAACCATGAAATTGCCAAATTCCATCATAAATACTGCCAGTCAGATGTGAAAAGTATAATAATAGCTAACTTTTATTGATATGCCAGGCATTATTGTGAGATTTTATGTGTATTAGCTCAGTTAATCCTCCCAATTTCCTGTAGGAAGTATGGTTATGAACTCATTTCACATACTAGGAAACTAAGGCAAAAGAGGCGAAGTTACTTTCTCAAGGTCACAGAACTAGAAAATAGAACTAAAATTCACACTCAGACAGTCTGACTCCATGTACCCAGTTCTCAAACATTCCATTCCACTGCTTTCTGATGACAGAAGGTTAAACAAAGTAAAGAAAATTTGATTTGAATCTCAACTATAGCAGTAATTAGCTCTGTGATCTTAGGCAAGATTTCTAATTTATCAACTTTCAACTTTTTCAGTATAAAATACAATTAAGTTTTTCTTTTCGTGGCAGTTTTCAATGCGGTCTTAAAAATTCTTTGATCCTAAATTTCCATTGAGAGGTTAGGTATGTTTCTCCCCTTACATCTAGGCTCTGTAATTGCCCAACTAAGGCGATGCTGTGCCAGTTTCCATGTTTAGTCCTTAAAAATCTGTCAGCTTCTTCTTTTCTCTTTGGATGTTCTCTCTTGGAACCTGTTCTCCATGGATGAGGAAGCTCAGGGAAAGCCTGTGTGTAGGAGTTCAGACCAATGGCCTGGGTAGAGCTCCAGCCGATACCAACCTTAGATGTATAAATGAGGAAATCTTTGAGCTGACTCTGGACACAGAGTGTGGCTGTGACTGCATGAGAGAGCTTGAGCAAGAATTGCCTACACCCAGTTCACCCCCAGAACCATGAGGGATCATCAAAAATCATTAAATTGTTTTAAGCCACTAAATCTTAGGGTGATTTTGTATGCAGCAATAGGTAACAGAAACCATTCTGTATTTTGTCAGTATTGTTGGAACAAGTACGAAAGCCCTTAGTATATTATAAAGTACTATGCAAATGGAAAGAAATGTTAGCCTATATTGTGTACATAAGCAAGTGACTCCATATGAAATAAAACAAAACCACAGCGTTCAATACCAAGGGCCAGTTAGTAAATTCATGTAAATCCAGTGGGTATTCCTTGACTGTCTATGCATACCTAGCAGCAAATTAGGTTCCATAAAGATAAAAAACCAAGGGTAGGTATATTCCATGCATTCTAATTCTATATAAAATCTTCTCACAACTAAGCAACAAATGAAAGGGACTATTTTATTTAGCATCCAAATTTCTCAGAAACATTATTTTATCCCTTAAAGCACTGTTCACTTCTTGATAGAAAATTTGTTGCTGACATCCGGAAAATCTGGGTTTCAATCTTTCCTTTAATACTTCCTTGACTGCATATAAAACATCTCTGGTGAAAGGTTTCTATTTGTAAAATGAGAGTAATAACATCTATCTTGAAGAATTCTTGGGAGGATTAAATGACACAACGTATACTAAGAGCCTAGTACATAGAATGAGACCCATAATGGGCAGCTCCCATTATAATTGACCTTTCTAGGTGTGTTCTCCATTGCAAATTTGCAGTAAAGACAATCCTAGATACCTGTCATCATAGTTCAGAAAAATGGCTACAAAGTTTTCCTGTGTTCTTTTCTTAAGAATAACAGGCTACATTGATCTTGAATTACTTCTAACTCTTCTCTATTGAACTGCACATGCATCAGCAAATCCTGTTGATTTTACCTTTTTAACGTACCCTGGATCCAGTGCCCCCTCGTGACCTCCACTGGTACCTATCTGGCCAAGTCACCATCAACTCTCACATGAGTTATTTGCAAGAACTCTCTGTATTAGTTTCCTTAGGGCTTCCATTTAAAGAAAAGTGCTCTAAACCAGGCAGTTTAAAACAACAGAAATGTACTCTCATGTCGCAGAGGCTAAAAGTCCAAAATCAAAGTGTCATCAGGGCCATGCTCCACCTGAAGTATCTAGGGGAGGGTCTAGAAGCTCAGCTCAGCACAGCTTCAGGGACTTGCTGGCAATCCTTTGGCATTTCTCGAATTATGGCAACATTAACTCCTATCTCTGGTCTTCTCCCCATGTATGTTTACATTTCCTTCTTATAAGGACATGAGTCTATGGATCAGAGACTGCCCTAATCCAGTATGACCTCATCCTAATTTGATTTCATCTACAAAGGCACTATTTCCAAACTAGGTCATATTCACAGGTATTAGGGGGTTAGAACTTCAA
This sequence comes from Delphinus delphis, assembly GCF_949987515.2. NCBI lineage: Eukaryota > Metazoa > Chordata > Mammalia > Artiodactyla > Delphinidae > Delphinus > Delphinus delphis. The sequence goes on along the minus strand of NC_082693.1, from coordinate 58,007,001 downwards.
CATATCCTTTTGGTGGATACATTTCAACTCATAACACTTCCCATCTGCTTTCCCTGATTTACCCTTATGTTCCTCCTTTGCTCAAACCCTCCATTTACAATCCATTTCCCATGAAGTAAAAAAAAAAAAAATTCAAAGTCCTGAAAGAAGACATAGGAATTCCTCTCATCTTCTCACATCTCCCACCCACCCACCCCATGGCCATTTCCCCGAACGTCCTCTCCCTGGGACTCACTCCATTCTAGCTACATCAGGCTTCCTCTCCGTTCTGGCGCTCCTGCCTCAGGGCCTTTGCACTTGGTGTTTCCTGAATATAAAATTCTCTCCCTCCCCTCAACTCCCACAGCCTCATAATTTGCTCCCTTTTTTCTTCAAGTTTCTGTTGAAATATCACCTTAGCAGAGAAGCCTCTCCTGATGACTCCACTGAAATTAGGACTCTCTTCTACCTTATAGTACTTAGTCAGCAACAGTATCCTGGTTTGTACTTCTTCATAGATAGCACATGTCTCTAAAGGCCATATTATGTATTTATTTGTTTAACATTTGATTCTACTCCACCCGCCTCACCCCACACACACTATAATGTAAGCTTCAAGAAGACAGGGACTTTGTTTTGTTTACTCTTTTATCTCCAGTGCTTACAAAAGTGTCCAACAAATTATAGAAATCCAGTAGTAATCCAAATGGTACTTGTCCATAGAAATGCAAGTTGGTTTGCTGGAGATCTGGTTGATTATTGCCCTGCAGATATTGACCAGTTTGACAGTTTTCATCTAAGAAAACTTATATCAGCATTCCCGATGGCATTATATATGTGTGGTTCTTTAAGTTCCTTTGAAGAATTTGTAACATCCTACTAGTTCCCTCTTAATAATCTTTTAACAAGATCCACATTGATAAGGTTTCTGGAAAGGGATGGATGTGAACTGAGTTTCAAAGAGAGTGTAGGAATGTACTGACATGTGGGGATGTAGAAGGCAAAGAGGGCAATAAGGTTTTATGTATATTATTCCCTGTTATTTCATAATTTTCAAAAAGGTAAAATCATGAATCTCATAAAAAGTAATGCGAACACAAGTCAACAATTTTATTAACCTCATTAATTAATGAGGGGACTAGTAAGATTTTAAAAAAACAGTAGAGTTACTCTTTATAAGTCCAATCCTTCTTCAAACTGCCATTAACAGGAATTGTTTGCATTGCTATGGACAGGAAACATTATTGATGCATTACTAGTGCACTGTCAATAGCCATCTACATGTTAATCTTTATCTCTCTAAAGGTGCAAAGTACACCAACCAGAAACAATCAAATGGACACAACCCATAAAAATAAGAGAATCCCTGAAAAGTACCCTAGATAACATCCAGTATTCCATTGAAAGTGCATCCAGTAGTCTTTTTCAAAAATCGTTCAGGATTTTCCTAAAAATACCAAGCAGGTTAGGAAAGATATAGAGACGCCCATGTTCCTGAGAGTGATGAATATTTGTTTGGTTGGATGAAGGGGCAGTCCAGTTAGTGATAGATGTTAGTGCAAGACAAGTTAGGATTTTATATAACAAGTTATGGAAAATCACTCTAAATTATGAAGCAGAGGAGTGACTTGAGGAAAACTATGTTTGAAAAGAGTCATTTTAGCAGGTGTGTAGGATGGAAACTTAGAATTGGAGGAGAGGCGGGGAGAAGATGGAAAGCAAAAAGATGTACTTGGAAAATTTCTGTAGGAATTCAGCCCCGATTTAGACCTGGGACATGCAAATGATCCAGATAAGTTTGGATAGAGAACACTGGTCTTTGGGACAGAGAAAGTAACCAATTGAGGTGACCAGGAGAGAGTCAGATTCCTTGGAATTATTCAGACGATACCTGATTGTGGGAGTTTTTGTATTTCTAAAATGTGCTCTTGCTAACATTTGACAGTTTATTTCTCTGCATTTCTATTACTTTTTGATAGCATGCTAATAAGTGACTTTTAAGTTCAAAATATTACATTCACCTTTTATTCGAGCCTTGGACTTTTGTAAAGTTTTCTTGCCTGAAATGTTTTCTCCCTAAAATGTCTTCCTGCCCTATCATTTGAGAAAGGCATACATCTATAAAACATTCAAGTGTATCTACTCCACTTCTATAAAAGTGTTTGCGATATCCTTTTTTTGATGAATGTTGTTTAGATGTCGACTCTAGTGTAATTTATTAATGTAATTTTACTAATATTTACTTAGTGCATTCTTTAAATGTAGTATTGAATGCTGATAAAGCTCCTAACAATACTTACAGCAAGCTTAGAGAAGCCCATTCTCTTTCATTTTTCACAGCTTTATTGAGATATAATTAACATACAAATGTGTGTACGTTTAAGGTGTACAATGTAATGCCCGATTCATGTATATGTTGCAAAATGATTACCATAATAACGTTAGTTGTGTAAGTTTTTCTTTTAAATAAGTAGCTCGATTATATTTTGAGTGTGAGTTTTACTGGCTTTTACCTGGCTTGTAAAAAATAAGAAAAATCACCATGTCTATTCAGTATTAGAAAGCAAAACAGATCATTCAGGTCATTTTAAATCTATAACAACACATGTTTGAAGTGGTTAGGTTATATCCTGATTTCAAGAAAACCAAATATCACTGAACACTCTCATCATAATTGCAGCTAAATAATTGAAGTTCAGGCCATGCTTCCGCTCTTTGATTTGAATATGCTTTCTTCATTGGCTTGGATTTTGTAGAAATTAAACAGTGGTGTTTTAAGAAAATGCCCTTTTCGTAGCTTGACATATTCTAAGTAAACACACGCACTCTAAAGATGCATATCCAAAGTTAACCTTTTGAAAATTCAAACTGTACTGAGGACATCATAAATGATTCACCAGTGACAGACATATAGGTAATTTTTATGACCTGAGCCATGAATCGTTCTTTAGTTCTTGATTCAAGTGACTACTTTTCACTATATTGAGCGTGAATTTCAAAAATAAGCCTTCTGCTGATAAGGAGATTTACAGAGAACAAAAAAGCCTGAGTCAAGTATTTATCTGGGACTAAATTCTGTGAACTAAGCTTAGTTCAAGCAAAAGGTTTTCTAAGCAGTTCATTTATTTTAATATGGTACAAGCATTTTGGAGTTGCACTGTAGCTTACATTCACAGTGCATTGACAGAAGAGGAGGGGAAAGGCCTGGAGGTAACATTTCATGCATTCTTAGAGATAAGAATTGAGCATCTGCTAGAAGCAAATCTCCATGCCAGATGCTCCAGAGATACACAGGCATAGCCTGTAAGGAGCTTATAATAGAGGGAATAAAACCAGTGCACAGATCATAATGTTATGACAAATTATAATATAAGAGACAATATTATAAATACTCTAGGAAGAGTATAAAAACTAACTTTTTCAGAAATTCCAAAGACAGAGAAAGAGCATTGGTTTTCCAGGGTAATGAGAATAACTTCACGGTGTTTGAATGGAACAGTGTTTCTCAAACTTCTGCATTCATAAAATATGCCTGGGGAGCTTGTTAAAATTTAGATCTCTGGACCATCCCTAGAGATTCTGATTTATACAATCAGTCTGCATTTCTAACTAGCACCCTGGGTGATTTAGATGAAAATGGCCCAAGAACCGTGCTTTACAAACGCATGGTTAGAGCCTTAAAAGATAAATAGCATTGAGAAGGCAGTGATGAAAGGAGAAGGAATTCAGATTAAAGGAATGCTAGAATAAATGAGGAGATAGAAAGGTTTGATGTATTATCTGATCTCTGGGGGGGTGGGGCTTTGGAATCCCTTTCCCCACCCCAATTAGCTTATTAAAATAACAGTCGTTTCCATGAGCAGTTCTAGAAAATGGAGAAACTTGGAGGTCAGCAATAGAACACATTTAATATCACTACCCCTAAATTAACCCTGAATTGCCTGAAAGTTGATGGAAGAGTATGTAAAATATTAATAAGAGGTCCTCACATTGCCAGGTGAGCTCATTTAAACAGCTACAGAACTCCCAAGGGAAAGGCATCTCAGGGAACTTGAAAGGAGATTGAGTGAGGTGATGCACTCCTGTTGGAACAGCACACAGGTACTGGTTTTCTGTGGGCCGGCTCTAACTGCCCTATTTTGCTGGAGCCAGCTGGCTCAACTTGTCCCTCCAATCAATGGGCAGTTTTCATAAACATGCACTGATGATTGGCATAGTGGGCAGAGGGTGGGGAAGTCAACTAGTTTTCTCCTGTGTCCCGCTGCAAGTGATTGGGAGTTCCCTATGTCCTGTATCTTTGGACATAAGCTCAGATTCCTTTATTTACATTTTACTCTCACTCTCATCCCCACTTTGCATATTATTTATCCTCACACAACAGAAAATGTTGGAGAAAATGTTGGTTCACAAACTGGAGAGTTCTCCGGCTGAAATCTGAAACTGGTCCCTGTACACATAGGGCAAGGAGAGACTGAAGAAAGAGACAGACTACTCGAGAAAAAGCCATGGAACTTATTGACGAGGTTTATCTTGGGTGGCTGCAAGATGAGCAGGTCTCCACAGCCGCCTGCCAGAATCTTAAAATTTTATATAGACATTTATATAACTTAACTGGATTAAGTCATGTATCCAGTCCAGATGGTCTCAACAACACCTTACGCTTTCAAGGCTGCATCCTTAGAACGGCTCCTAGTTTGGGAATGAGAGGCTGAACATACATTTTAAGGAAGGGGAGGGAGGGAGGAGCCTTCAGTTGTCTGGGTCCAGCTCAAAGGTGTCATGTCCTATTGATGACCTCTTCCTCCAAAAGAGGAACCTAGCACTCCTTATCTGTGTCGGCCTATGGCTAAAGCAGCAGAGGTGGGGCTAGAACTCAAGGAAAAACATTGTATAGTTGGTAAACATCTAGCCTCCACCAGATGAGAACTTTCTAAGTGCCCATCATCACAAAAAGCTTACAAAAGAATCAGGAACACTGGTTAAAATGTGGTATATGGTAAGAAATGAGAACCAAGGAATAAATTATATGCCAAAGGCAAACTGAAAAATCTTGAATTAAGGCAAAGGACTTTTTCAACAGGCCAAAGGGAATCATTGCACATAATTCAAATTGGTCTGTAGGAAGTTTGAACTGTATGCAAAGCATGGAGAAACTGACTAAAGGCAAAACAAACATAGGAAACTCTAAACAGATTCACAGAGTTAGGATTATTCTTATATAGTCAGCCCCCTAAAGCATGCGGTGTTGACCTATGGAAGAAATTCAATTACAGCATTCATTCCAATTTGTTTCTTAACGAGCTTTCATGTAACGTCCAAAACATAAGCCCAGAGGATTTATTATTGAACACTGTAGAAGAAAAATACAATTTTAATCAGTTAAATTATATAAATAATTGAAAAAATCATGAAATGGAAATTTAAGGGATTATACATGCATTTGTTTATTCTCCTTCCTTCTATATACTTCCATCACCAACAATCTTAAGAAGCCATTTGTTCTATATCTTAGGTTCTTCCCATAATAATTGCTATTTCTGAAAAAGTCATCAAAATAGAAATTGTTTGTTTTCATCAGATAATCTTCTCTAACTTGGGTGGATAAAAAGGATGAACAGGAGAGATCTTCAAGGTTGTATTTAACTTTTCCCTATGTCATTAAATATTCACTTTACCCTCCTCCCCACCCCCAAGTCTTAATTTTTCTCTCATTGAAACCACAGAATGATCAGTAATCTTCCCCAACTCCACAGACTTCACAGTCTTTCCTAAAAGTTCAGTCCATATCCAACTTTCCCTTTTCTTAAAAGTAACCTAAAATATGTATTATGTTTTCCTATATTCTTTTATGATATTCTGTTTTATCCATAATTGTCATTTGTCCAATCGCAAAAATTTCTTCTAGGCAAAGACCTATGCGTTACATTACTTTAATGCCAGCCTAGTATCTAATATAGGTTTGAGTGCACAGTAGGTCAATAAAAATTCACCATTCATTAGCTCCATAGTGATTGTAGCTTAGACTTTTATCAGTTAGTAACATATGAAGCATAGCGGTGGCATGTGAGTCAGACAATAATGTAATTCACCTTCATCTCCATTTCCTACTAAAATATCAAGGAATAAAAGCTTGACACAATTTTCCCAGTCCAATCCATTATCTTACAAGGAATTTCAAAGACATAAATGGCACCATTTTCTGGGATAGATTCACTGTCTGTGGTAATAAGTTAATACTGCGAATATTTTCTATAAGAAGATAATTTGAGAAGGCAGCATGCATGCAAACTCAAGTGTATGTGACGTTCATAGATTACGAAAAATATGCTGTGTTTTTACAAATTTAACTTTAGCAGTGAACAAAAATCTCTTTAAAAAATATAGACACTTTTATTTTTGTTTGTTTGTTTGTTTGTTTTTTCGGTACGCGGGCCTCTCACTGTTGTGGCCTCTCCTGCTGCGGAGCACAGGCTCCGGACGCGCAGGCTCAGCGGCCATGGCTCACGGGCCCAGCCGCTCCGCGGCATGTGGGATCTTCCCGGACCGGGGCACGAACCCGTATCTCTTGCATCAGCAGGTGGACTCTCAACCACTTGCACCACCAGGGAAGCCCTATAGACACTTTTTTAAAAAAAAATTATACTTCTTGGTTAGTTCAGCTCTTCAACTAAAATTTCTTCCTTGTGCATTTTGCAACTTTCTGGCAGGTTTATTGTTGAAAAGCCAAGGTACATTCATAATTGCACCACAGTAACATGTATTTATCATTGGCAAACGTTCCACACTATAAATGAATTACTGTAATAGATGTGTTATGAAATAGCATCTTAGTATCCTTCTGTTCTTCTATTTTCTCTACCAAGAGGGTCAAAGTAGATCACAAGTGTTCCTCTAAAGTGATATTTTTGAACAAATTCAAAGAATGGAGTGAGCTTTCAAGCTTTAGTTTTGCAATACTTTAAAATGATCAGCACTTTTTATTCTAGTTATGCCTCTAAATCCCCCAAACACTTCTTGCTGTGTGCCTATACTGGAAAGTCATTGGTTTCTATACTGGCACTTAGGCTGTTCTCAATCAAGAAAATGTGATTGAGAATTTATTATATTTGAAGTTGCTGTCAAGAAATTTTAAAAAATCATCTCCATCCTTGAAGAACGTATAATCTCACTGTGAGATAAAATACATTGATATAAAATATCAAAGAAGTGTGAAATGGATGGTGTAGTCAGTAAGAACTATATACACTAAAGAGAGAATCTGTTCAGAGGAGAGAGATTTCAAAATGACCCCAAAAATGTAGCTGTGAATACATCAATGCCTAATATAGATTATAAGATTTCCAGTTGATTTTATTCAGGTGTGTTTGAAAATGAGAGAGAAAAACATCTACCCTACACCACTTCATAAAGCTTTAGCAAGATATTAGAGTAAAAATATTTATCGGCTCTATGGTATGTTGGTAGCTGCCGTTTTAATGTTTCTGAGGTAGGTAAAGTGGAGTTGTCAGAAACATAGGAGCGTAGGGTTCTGTAACCATCTTATTTTAACAACTTTAATGACCTCTGAAGAAGGCAGTGCATTGTCTATAAGCAGAGTTCTCCCCAAACAAGTCCCACATAAACATAGACTAACCAAGGGATCTACACGTCTAAGTGAGAAAGTGCTGGTTAGTATCAGATCTGCTGGCAGAATGATAACTGGGAAAAAAAAACAACACACAGTCTCATTTCATGATTTAAATGAAGACAAGATGTCACCCTATACATACATAGAGAAAAGTTATAATGGATAACAATATCAGAATCCCAAAATTCTCACATAACAAAATTTAACAAGAACCAAAATATTAATTTGACTTAGGTACAAAAAAGTAGCCAATATTTAACTGAGATTTCTCTTAGCAGTATGCAAACTTTGGACCTTTAAAAAACTAAGAGCTATGTAGATCAAGCGGATCTTTATAAGAAAACTACATATTTAGGCATTACTAGAAGTACAGTAATTAAAGCATGGCAAGAGATATTTTGCTCTATTTTTGCAATTTGGCCAATCTGTACAAGGTTTGTATTACAAAATCAAACCTCTCAAATGATGATAAATATTATGGTAAGTGTCCATAGTCAAAGCAAATAAAATATTTGCACATGAAAGTCAGACAGAGCATTTCATTTCATTCAAGTTTTTTTTCAAGTAATTGAGAATGACGAGAAACTTAACACATGGGAACTCTTATTTTAAAATGAATTTGTGACAAAACAAGCAAACGTCCATTTATCACCTCTAACATTAGAGTTCCTGTGTTTTATTACCAGAAAGGGCAGCTTGATTTTTTCCAGTTTCATTTAGCCAAAGTTAGGTTTTAGTATTTCGTTTTGGTATTTCAACTACTCAAGAGAACACCCAGATATGAGTATCTATGTACCCAGATATCTACTGAATCTTATTTGATGGCTCTAGAAATGCACATACTTTCTATTGAACCTAAAGTAATAAAATCACAGTTTAATCTAAATCTCTCCTCTAAGTCACCAGGCATTTTCTCATATGCAACAAGATGAGAACTTCCAAACTAGAAAATTGAATAATTTGAGTCTAAATGATTGGAAAATGATTTGAATATGTAGTATGGGACTATAATTTCACTTTTTAAATGTGGAAATATGCTTGGTTAGAAGTTCTGTCATCTGCTCTCAAGTCTCCTCACTCTTCTCCTTCATCCAAAACACACACACACACACACACACACACACACACACTTCAAACAGCTCAACACTAGTCAATTCTTGCTCTTACTTTGTAATTTGAACAGAATTGAAATTAATATTTATTTTGGAACCTGTGTTTATTATATGAAACATTCCATTTATTTTACTCAATTTTTTTCACTCACACATCACTGGAAAATATTTAGGTGATCCAAGTACCAGAGTAACTGTTATTTGTGTAATATATTCACGACATACTTAACTGTAGTCCTTTAGGCACCTGCTGCATTTTGCATATTCTCTGTCTTCTGAAGTCCACCCCCATCTTAAATATAGCAAGCCTACTTTCCAGTCCTACTTTCTAATCCCTTTTTGGTGCTAAATTTTGCTGTATGTCCACCTAGTAATGTTACATCGAAGCCATTCCTGTTAAGCTTTAGCTTTAGGAGTTCTACATAGATCTTTGCTAATTAAGCAGTTCCCTCTTATAGTTTACCCAGCAGGCAGTTGTTGAAGTTCTGAGGTAGACCTGAATTTTCATAAGTGTCTCAGTGAAGTTCGTCATTGTGCAAATTATAATCCTAATAACTTAATAAAAACCTACTAACTTGGAAGATCTTACTCTACAACAAAATTTCTTTTCCCCATGAAAAATGGGTTCAATATGAAATCGTATGGAGATAACAGCCTACAGGGTAAATGATGGAGAATGAAAAAAATAGCAAAAGCAGGATAGAGGGGATTCAAGACTTTCTTTGGCCACATATGGCTCAAGAGTTCTCCAATCAAATTATTCACCCTCTACCAGCTTGCTAAAATGTTCCAGAGGTGACAATGTTTCTAGTTCCCTTTTTAGTGAAAAAAATGAATTGCTTGTATTCTGAAATCTGTAATTAGCTAGATAATTCAGGAAAGGAAAACAAATTTCAGCAACCCAAGGGAAGCCAGGAACTAAAGGATTGACGAATGAGCACAATGGCTCAAGAGCATACCTAAGCAGAATCAATCTACCCAGATGCCCTTTGGGTCTTATTTGACAATCTCAAGAACACGTCACTTTCTATTATGCACACTGATATGGAAAGAGCTCCAAACTTTCACTATTCTCTTTTCCATGTCAAGTGAAAATAAGTGCCTGCTGCCGAAAAAGCCTCAGTGTTCAGCTGGCAGGTTGCAATGAGAAAGAGAAAGAGAAGGGAGAGTAAAAGAAACTGGAGAAGAACTAGAAAAAAGAATATTTCAGAGGATAACAGTTTATAATAATGGCTTATGATGTGTTTATCTCCCTGATGTAACGATTTTAACCCACGTATCTGGCCTGAGCTCCAATTTCAGGCATTTGCAAAATGGGCAGCAGAAAAAAAATTGTTCTATTCAGCAGAGCAAAGGTGCAGTCATTTGCTGGAATGTCCTGCCAATTTCAAAGCAAAATAAAAGTTGAAAAATTGTTGTTGCTGATAATGGTAGATATGGATATAGTCACAAGACTACAGAGACTCAATAAGACTATAGAGAAAATGACGTAAGACAAAGTGGGTGACAGGAGAATGTCAATGTCAGAATAGAGGGAAAATGAGGCATCTAGGTGGATGGCAGGGAAACAGCTTCCTGTGCTGTGTCAGTGACATGTTATAGCCCTAAGGTCAGTTGTTCAAGCCTCCTATTAGCCTTTCACAATTAAGCTAACTGAAAACACATTTTGCATTTCTATATTCAAAGAATATTAATCAGCAGTAAGAAATTCTTAGATGTCTAAAAATACAGGTACTTTCAGTAACATTCTGTAACTATTGCTTACGCTATGTAATGTTCAATTTGGTATGTGCTGCCCAGAGGTTCTTGACCATGATGGCTGTGTATCAGAATCATTCTGGGAGCTTTAAAAATGGCTGATGCAGATACCTCATGCCAGAGAGTCTTCTTTAATTGAAGTGTGGCCCAGGCAAAAGTATGTTTGAAAAGCTATTTCAGTTGAGTCTAATGTAAAGTCAGGGCAGAGAACCACTGTGCCTACCCTATGTTTCTTAAAGTGTGGTCTAGGTGGATGGCCTCTAGTGTAGATGGAACCAACTACAGTCCTTGTTCAAAATGCAGACAACCGTATCCCAGCCAACACTTACTAAGACAGAATCGCTAGAGTTGGGGGCCAGGCAGAATTGTTTTCTTAATAAGCTCCCTCATGATTGTTAGAGGGAATTCTTGTTATTGTGCCTGTATAATTTAATGTCATTTGACAGCCTCTTCAAATGATGGTAGACATGCTCTACTGCCCCAATTTATATTTTGCAATAGCCATTTTCTGATTTATGTGATTGTTCTGCAGAGAACAATCATTTGACAAAGAAATAAATAGACTATATGGGTATAGATATAGATACCATATATACATGTATATATGATATCTATATATGAGATATGTACATACATATGCATCTATATATCTCCAGTATACGTGGACACTGGCCATAATCCTAATAGGAGTATTCTTGATTCTGGCTTGGAAGGCCGTCCATTTCTTATTCCCATGTTCATGGCGGAGGAGAATTTCCTACAGCTGAATAAAGTATCATGGGTAAGGCTCAAATGGGTGGCTATGCAGAGTCAAGTCTAATGTTCTCTGAACAATCCTTAGAAACAGAAAAACCCAGAGACATTGAAAAACTATACTTTGAGTACTACTTATGCACCCTGATTATATATATTTTATAGTCCTGTTGTTATTGAAAACTGTTCTTGAAATTCAGGGAACTTGACAGTCTATAGAACGTGGAAACCTATTAAAAAGCAATCTGAGGGCTTCCCTGGTGGCGCAGTGGTTGAGAGTCCGCCTGCCGATGCGGGGGACACGGGTTCGTGCCCCAGTCCGGGAAGATCCCACATGCAACGGGAGAGGCCACAGCAGTGAGAGGCCCGCATACCGCAAAAAAAAAAAAAAAGCAATCTGAAAATGCATTTCAGGTGAAATCACTTTTCCCAAAGTGCAGATCATTTCATTTATTCTAAAGGCATATAATTAGAAAGGAGACTGAATTGGTATTTTTTTCCTCCTTACAGTATAGCACAAATACGTACTTCTTTATTCCAGCTTCAGCATGTGTATAGTTTTGAAAAAGTCCTCGTCAAAAAAGAAAGTGATTTTTTTCTTTTTTCATGGACCTCTACAATGTGTCTATTCAGAATTTTAAAAATCGGTTCTCAAGTAAAAACAGAAGCATAATTTTAAAAAGCAGAAGATATTATTTATCTTGGCCTTATCTGAACATGTCAGAAAATTAAGACAGTGATGAATTACACATTACTGTACAAAATTTTATTATCAGAGGCAAAATTCAAATTGGTTCTGCTTAAAATACAGAAGACAAATTTTCTCACTTAGAAAAATCCATTTTGTCAGTGCTTGATTATAGTGGAATAAAAACTTCATGTTGAACACATACTAATTGAATTTTTACTGAATAATTTTAAAGGCATACCATAGAAAACATTAACCTGCTAAACTAACACAAAGTTATTTGGCTAATGCTTTAGTAATCATATTTACTAAAAGAACAGTTACTTTTTTATTCCTAAATCATAAGATATTAGAAATGAAAAAAAGTGCTTCCATTTGGCATATTTTAAATAAGTCTGTTCATTTGGAGAATGGCTCTAGGAAAATAAACTTTGTTGCTGAATAAATTCAAGTTCATTAGAAATAGTCCACATAATATTTTTTAAAAATTATCTGATGAATTCAGTGGTGTCCGGAAAGCCAATTATGAAAGCCCAAAGGCAGAATTTCTCTTCTTGCTTCAAGTAAGTGGACAGTGCACAAGCTTCATAGTTCTACTGTGTTTTAGTTTTATAGTTTTGGTCTGTTTTAAAAAACTATCAAAATGTAAAGGGACTAAAATACAGCAAAGATAAATGGCAAGTATATTCATATATGGCAATGCACAGGTAGCATTTAAAAAATAATGTGAGGTTACTATTATACAATATTTTAAAGGGTAGAAATACAGCATTCACTTGAAACATTTTTTGTACTTAAGTGACAGATAATAAACCTTTTAAAAATGAAACTTAGTAGCAAAAAATTAATAATGAATGTTTTCACCCAATAGGTCATAAGTTATGTGAAAGTGGGAACAGAATAGTGAACAAGAGCAAAAGTAATATTGTGAACCTTGTCGGGGTTAAAAGGACAGTGACTGAATGATTAACTTAGAAAGTAAACAAAGCTACAGTAATCAAGACAGTATGGTACTGGCACAAAAACAGAAATATAGATCAATGGTACAGGACAGAAAGCCCAGAGGTAAACCCACGCACATATAGTCACCTAATTTACGACAAAGGAGGCAAGAACATACAATGCAGAAAAGACAGCCTCTTCAATAAGTGGTGCTGGGAAAACTGGACAGCTACATGTAAAAGAATGGAATTAGAACACTAGCTAACACCATACACAAAAGTAAACTCAAAATGGTTTAAAGACCTAAATGTAAGAATGAACACTATAAAACTCTTAGAGGAAAACATAGGAAAAACACTCTTTGACATAAACCACAGCAAGATCTTTTTTGATCTGCCTCCTAGAGTAATGAAAATAAAAACAAAAATAAACAAATGGCACCTAATTAAACCTAAAAGCTTTTGCACAGCAAAGGAAACCATAAACAAGATGAAAAGACAACCCTCAGAATGGGAGAAAATATTTGCAAATGAAACAATGGACAAAAGATTAATCTCCAAAATATACAAACAGCTCATGGAGCTCAATATCAAAAAAACAAACAACCCAATTAACAAATGGGCAGAAGACCTAAAGTCATTTCACCAAAGAAGACATACAGATGCCAAGAGGCACACAAAAAGCTGCTAAACATCACTAATTACTAGAGAAATGCAAATCAAAACTACAATGAAGTATCACCTCACACTGGTCAGAATGGCCATTATCAAAAAATCTAGAAACAGTAAATGCTGGAAAGGGTGTGGTGAAAAGGGAACCCTCCTGCACTGTTGGTGGGAATATAAATTTATACAACCACTATGGAGAACAGTATGGAGGTTCCTTAAAAAACTAAAAATAGAAGTACCATATGACCCAGCAATCCCACTACTGGGCATATACCCTGAGAAAACCATAATTCAAAAAGAGTCATGTACCACAATGTCCATTGCAGCACTATTTACAATAGCCAGGATATGGAAGCAACCTAATGCCCATCAACAGATGAATGGCTAAAGAAGATGTGGCATATCTATACAATGGAATATTACTCAGCCATAAAAAGAAACGAAATTGAGTTATTTGTAGTGAGGTGGATGGACCTAGGGTCTATCATACAGAGTGAAGTAAGTCAGAAAGAGAAAAACAAATACTGTATGCTAACGCATATACGTGGAATCTGAAAAAAAAAAAAGGTACAATATACCTAGTGGCAGGGCAGGAATAAAGACGTAGACATAGAGAATGGACTTGGGGACATGGGGGGAGGGGGAAGCTGGGGCAAAGTGAGAGTAGCATCGACATATACACTACCAAATGTAAAATAGATAGCTAATGGGAAGCAGCCACATAGCACAGGGAGATCAGCTTGGTGTTTTGCAATGACCTAGAGGGGTGGGATAGGGAGGGTGGGAAGGAAGCTCAAGAGGGAGGAGATATGGTCATATATGTATGCATACGGTTGATTCACATTGTTGTACGACAGAAACTAACACAGCATTGTGAAGCAATTATACTCCAAATAAGATGTATTAAGAAAAAAGAAAGTAAATACACTGCACATTCAAGGCAGATGTTCTTAACTCTACTGTAATATTTGCTATAAAACATTTCACTCTTTCAATTACTTACATGACATAATAAAAATGTATGCGATTAGAACCAAGTTGACCTGTGCAGAGGTAGGTCAAAGTAGTTACTGTAACTACACAGAGGAGGCCAATGGAAAATGTAACTTCAAGTAAATTAAGGAGCTGCGGTCCATCCATATGGTTCTAAGCAGAAAGAGAGAAATATTTCTCTGACCTCATCGCTAAGCAAAAGGAAAGTTCTGGCTAAACTAATAGGTCTCCTCCATATGCAGGGTAGAGATTTTTTATCTTTTGGTCCACTGGTGAAGAGCTTTGCAGTCCATCTTCTCTTTTCCCTTATTTTTCATGGCTTGTTGGCTGGACTATCTCTTAATTACTTGTAACAGCTTAAAACCCACTACACAACACATTAATGTAAAACACTTTGATGAAAATTTTTATAGGCCATATGAAGTAACCTTGTTAAGAAATGAGTAGTAAACCAAAATGTACTAATTAACATTTTTCTCAAATTAGCCAATGACAATGAAAAAGTAAGCTAAGTATCTATTCAGATATTCTATAGAGACTGGTCTGTATGGATAATCCTTATGTTTTCAGGCATGTAGGAGGCAGATTAAGGACTAATTTAAGCCGTATAAGGCTTGCGTTCGCAGGTTTTTGAATTCTCGCCAAAACCTACCACCAGTTACACAAGCTCATTACAACTCTTAGCTTCTGTCTCCTCACTGGTGATTTGGAACTGATGGTATTTCACAGGGTTATTAAATGAGATGATACCTACACAATGCCCAGCATTTAGGAGGCACTCAAGTTTTTGTACTTTCCCGATATTATAACTCATTTAACTAACACAGCACAAAAAATTAATTCTGATTAAAATGAAGAATGGGTCTTTCTTTTTTCTTAATGGATTGGTACATGAACTGGGAATGTGCAAAAGATAAACATCTTTAATGTACTATCCTTAAAGTACTAAATATTCAACATAAAATCCTGTAAAGTGTTATGTTTTCAAAATCTGGGTAAAATTATACTGCCTACCAGTAGGGCTATTTGTGAAAAATCTATTTTAAAAATACAATTCATATACAGTATACATAAAATTAGAACATATATTTTCACCAACTGTTTATTTTTAATATTTAAGACAATTTTTTCTAGACTTTGAAGTAAAATTTCATGGAATAAAATCGAAATAAAAGCTACTAAAGTACACTTTTTTTTTCCTGAACATAAACAATGCATATTAAAGAAAATACTAAAAAATAAAAAAAAAAAAATACTGGGTTAGCCAAAAAGTTCGTTCAGGTTTTTCAAGCTTATGGAAAAACCCGAACGAACTTTTTGGCCAGCCCAATATTTTAATTTAAAAAAGACCTTATTAAGTCAAAGCAATCGAACTGAAAGTTACTCTTATGTAATTAAATTTTGGAATTCCAGGATATTTTGCAATAACATTTTCATACTCAAAAGTTCACATATACTATTTTGAACAAATACATTATTGCCTAGTACTGTATAAGAATTGTTGAACCTGTTTTTAAAAACATATGATTAACTTAAAATTAACACATTGTGAATATACAAACAGTATGCTAAAACCATTTTAGAAAACTTCAGCTACTTTTACATAAGGAGGTTAAACATTTTTCCACAACTTACCGATATTATTAAAATGCTCAACTTTTCTTAAAGATAAATTCTATTCTAATTTATATTCCAACTATAAAAGTTTAAACTATGTGGTTTTATTATACTTTCTAAATGTTACACAATTAAGTGCTGTGAAACAAACAGTGAGAATTATCCTGAAGTGCGACAAATGTTTTGAGAATGAGTATACAAAAATAATGCCTAATATTATCTATACCTAAAAATTATTTCGTTCCTTTTTTGTAGTATGTAATTATCTTTCATGTTGCCTTATTGGTTCATTATTTCTCTGTTTGTTTCATTTATTGTGATGAAAATTCCTTTAAGCCTTGTTCATCCCTTCCTTTCCTCTCAAAAAGTGCTTTGTGAAATAAAAGGTGCTCAATAAATATGTTTAATTAAATTCTGTCAGTACATAATTAGCAGTGCCAAATGATAATAATTCAGCTATGGTCTCTGATAAAGGAAAAAAAAACAGGTGTAGGAATCCTAATTTACCATTATATGAGCTTTCTCTTTCATAAAGTATATGTGATTACTTCATGGGTATATTGAGGAGAATAATTAAACTATTTTAGGTTTCTGACTTCTTAGAAAATATTCCTTAAAATTTAATAGCCAATAGATTTGAATTAAATATATTATTGTAAACTTCTTTAGGAATCCCTTTACTGCATCTGATATAGTACTACAGTTGCACGAAAATGGTTTTTGCATAACTTAGTCTGCACAGATTTATAAACAACATTTTACTGAATATTACCTTCACTGATTTAAATGGACATCATTTTATCTGTGGTCTGACCATCTGTTACTACAAAGTGTATCAGAGAAATCTGTGTGGAAAATAAAACAAATTGTCAGTATTTTAAGGTCATATTTAAATAATGTTCACCAAAATATTTTAAAAAAAAACTATTATCAATGGGCTGTATTTTTTGTCCCAATATTTGGGTATTTACGCTGACCAAAGTGAATGCTAATTAACATTTCTTCCGGTTGTTGACATTATGCAAACTAGAAACACAGACTTTTAAAAATAATTGTAACTATTGTAGATATATTTAATCAGTATTTTGATATTGCTTCTGGTATTTGGAAAATCTCCAATTAATGCAACTGATAGAGGTATTTCAAACATGTCTTTCTATTTTAGTTGTAGGAAGGTTTTCTTGAAGATCTCAAGTTATTGTAATTGTTCCCAAAACAACAATCATGTTATTTTTTATTTTTTATTTTTTTTTAGCTGTACGCGTGCCTCTCACTGTTGTGACCTCGGTTCCTGTTGCGGAGCACAGGTTCCAGACGCACAGGCTCAGCGGCCATGGCTCACGGGCCCAGCCGCTCTGCAGCATGTGGGATCTTCCCAGACCGGGGCACGAACCCGTGTCTCCTAGCATCAGCAGGCGGACTCTCAACCACTGTGCCACCAGGTAAGCCCAATCATGTAATTTCCGGGGCACGAACCCGTGTCTCCTAGCATCAGCAGGCGGACTCTCAACCACTGTGCCACCAGGTAAGCCCAATCATGTAATTTTAAAAAGTTCATGTTGCTATTCTGAGTCTCAGTTTTCTCATCAGACTGTTAGGGCTAATATAATTTATTATGTTTTTGACAGGAATCAAACGGAACAGCATATGTAAAAGTTCTTTGAAAATTAAATGCGGTTTATAAATATATGGTTTAATCTTAGGAACCTTGTAAGATTTTACTGGTATAATATTTGTAAGTTGCACTATCAAAAAAATCTCAGTCCTATGATATAATTATCCTAGAAATAATGTAAACGAAAGTGAGTTTAACTCCCAGGTAAAATCCATGTTATTGAAACTGAAGAATAAACCTAGCATTGTAGATATTAAACTTAGAGGTTGTGCTTGCATATGTAAAAACACTTTAAAGATTATAGGAATATTTTAAGGGAAAATGTGTAAAAATGGGGAAAACTTTTTATTTACAGGTTACCTAGAGATATTTAGTGCTTCAGAATATTTACTAAATATTCAGTAAATATTTAGTCCTTCCTAATTGAAACCAAGTTTTGCTGTTGTACATATAATGGCACAGTAATTTTTTAAGCCTAGATTTTGGACACTTTCAACTATTTGTTATTTCATGCATGTATATGATTTGTAAAACAGACAAAGAAGAGAAAAAAGATAAAAACTCTATGTAGAAAATAGAATTTTATAACTTAACTACATTTTACAGAATATTCCAGGAGATGTCATTGGTCATTTTATTATTTTGAAAATATTACTTATTTAAACAACTAAAAAATGTTAATGCCTGATATAATCTTCAACATTGGAAAGGATAAATTATTGAAAAATATGTAGAACAAAACTTCCATCTCAATGCTATTGATACCACTATACTGTTGAACAAGTATTATATGAGGTATTGAACATTGCACATAATTATACACTTAGGATTTGACATCATAGCTAAACCAGTTGTTCAAGGCCACTAAAATACTGAAAGAAGATTAAGATTATTAACAGTGCAGAGGAAAAAAGAACTATAAAATCCCTTCTAACTCATAGCTGGAAATGGTGATTTCATTCAAAAGAATGTCACAACTATTAAGAGTTTTCAGTAATTCATGACATAAAACAAGACATCCACCTCTAATTTTTTATCTTTTCTATTACATGAATCCCATGGTGATACAGTACGTGTTTTCAACCTGCATGACAGTGTGATCTTTATTATTGTTATGTTTCAGAACTTACCCCTTAAGGGTTTCACACATGTTTGAAATTATATTAAATTTCATCACTTCAGATAGGTGGCATGACCTTTAGATTTTATACTAAGCATTACTCTGTGTTAACAACACATAGAGTATCTAAAATTAATATATTAATTGAAGGGCTGAAAAATTTAGGTATGAGTAATAGGTATTAATTGCTAAAAAGATAAAATTCAACCTTAGGTGATACTTGTTCTATGGATTATTAAATTGTTCCTCTTTACTACAAACCTATAATAAATCTATGGCTCCAGTTTCTAAAATACCTACTTTTTTCCCCCAATGTTCAGTGACTATTAGAGTTAGAACGTTTCCTTCAATGATTTGCAAGAAGATGTAGAGGAGCGGAAAACCTCAGGAAAACATAAAGTGGTCCACAAACATTTGGCTTATGTACAGTTAGTTATATCTGCATTTCATAATGGTAAACTTAAAATATGTTCATTTTTGAGCATCTAAGCAACGTTTGGAGAGCTGGCCTACTGTGTGAGAATACCATTTAAAACACTTGTGTTCCATAATACAGCCAGGGAAAGACTATTCAAAATTCCCAGGTAGAACAGAGCTGTCAATACTAAAAGAAAAGCTTTGCTCAAGAAAAGAAACTTTTCATCTTGACAAATGGCACACCTGGCATCAAAAGTCATAAGAATCCATTTGAGGTATGGTCGCTTAATGGAAGATTAGATTCACACAGACACAAAGATCAACACACAGGAAGAGTTTTTAACTCTCTGCACCACCCAACATGAGATAGAGAAACAAGATGGAAAAGAAACACTTTCTCAGCACTGATAATCATTAAGTATACATAACTGTTTTATCCAATAGGAAGCTGGACCAAAATGATGACAGAATATATATTTACGATGTGAGGTTGCCACTTAGGAAAATTAGCAGAGCGTTTGTACATAAATTTTGTTTAAATTCATTTTTATGTATAGAATAGACCATTCAGGAAGTAGATGAAAAAATCTATAACAGTTGAGAAATTTAGGAAATTGTCAGGAAGGATAGTGTTGAGATAAATTCTTTGAAGCCTTTCCAAAGTTTGCGTAAGTTTATAAAAAGAGATAAATTTTCTTTGAGCTGAACAGAGTCTGCACAAATGCAGTGTACAACATACTATATACATATGGGGCCTCCCTATGTACATATACATATGCATACACTACCTATATGCGTTTTTTAACGTATACACAGCTTTAACTCAAAGAAAATGAGTTAGCAGTACAATAATCATTGAAAGACAATCCAAGTGCTGAAATAAGTGACACCAGTCACTTAAAGGGCTATTTCACTTCTCACATTGCCCAGGACTAAGAATATAATTCCCTGTTTTAGTTTTTCTTTCATTGCATCACTGACTGTCACAGATAATCTTTGTGCTTTTGCATAATGTTAATCCCGATGTAACATATATTCACATACAACATTGGACATTTTAAATAAGCATGCTAGAACACAGGCAGGGCCATACAACCATGCACAAAATATTCTGAATATGTTTTTTCCATACTGACTGCAACGTCAACATGCACCACTATCATATTTGGTCCTGTACAGTGAGGAATGTATAGCTGAAGCAGTCATGGCTAGTTGCACTTGCAAGAGTTTCTTTAGAGAAGAACACCCAGTAGAGAAACAAAACAGAATGAATGAAACAAAAAAAATCCCCCAAAACCAAAAATTAAAAAAAAAAAATTTCCTCCCACACGTTAACACTGAAAATCTGGCCATTTTCCTCATTCCACACAACGCAGGTCTTCTCACAAAATTCTGAGTCAAATTGTTTTTAAGAGACACACATTAGTGTCTCAGAGCTTTTCCTAACCATTGGAAAAGCTCATCTTGATAAAGCATTTTCCAGCGTACATTGGCTTCGACAGTTTCCACGGCTCTTGAGAAAGAGGCAGCAGCTACTCCATCATAGCTCTTCATGAAGTTCCTTAGCTGGAAATAGAAATATTAAAATAGTAAATAGACAGCATAAGGAATATGGTCAATAATACTCTAATAAGTTCCTATGGGGGCAGACGGTTACTAGACTTATCATAGTGATCATTTCATAATGTATGCAAACGTCAAACCATTATATAGTATACCTGAAACTAACATAATATTGTATTTCTACTACGTTTCAATAAAAAATATAATTAAAAAATAGTAAATACACATGTCTTCAAAACAACTCATGTCCAACACATATAAACAAGAATCTATTTGAAGAAAAGTGTCACAGTCACTACAGAAGGTATATTTAATATGTGGAGTGAGCTTAGTAATGAAATGGAATAAAACAGATTGTGTCCTCTAGGTGTAATGTAATTTCTTTTGGAACTGAAAGGAAAAAAAGAATGGACATTACAGTTTAAGTAGCTTCAAATTCAGCTTCTTGTTTCATAAATAAATATTAAAATAGACATATTTAATTTGTCTTTTCATAATAGGTTGATGGGATTGTGGTAAAGACTAGTTCTAATTACAAAGCTATCTAATGTAATAAATAGCCTTAAAATGAATATAAGGATTAAAGTTAACTTTTTGTGCTTAGAGAGAAAATTATTCATATTCTCTAAATAAATAGTATGAGTGCCTGACACTATCTTTGATAGCAAAGAAATATCAAAATTATTGGGCAGTGGAAAAAAAAGTAATGATGCTATGAAAACTGGATGATAAATGACACTGCAATCACCTGAGCAACTAGATTTAGAAAGAATGAAGGAGGAATGTCGATTCATTTAGCTAGAGAATTTGAGCTTTAATTAAAAAGTTAAAATTTTTAAATGTTTTGTCATGATTTTATGGATAGAAGATTTTCTCTAGAGAGTCCACATACACTAGGAATGCTCAAGGATTTTATTTCAAGATTAAATACTAGCAGATTTTCTCTCTGTTTGATATGTTTTAAGAAACTGTCAACCAACCAACAATTGCAATGCTAATAGACAAATGTGAAAAATCAACTTGCAACACAGAAGTGTTATACTGTGTAATTAGTGTGGGGTGTGATTCATCACATGGTGGGCACCACATGGAGAATATGCCAGGAGAGAAATGTCATCAAGCTTGACTCAGGGATAGGGAGATACGGGGGCAGGGGAGTCATTAAAATGGAGTTAATTATACCTTCCTGAATTCATCTAGAAATTGGTTCATGGGTAGCTTGGTTTGTTTATGACAGTATTACTTTGATTACATGATACTGATGGTTTTTTTCAAAGTTTATCCTCTACTTTCCTACAAAACCTGGTGCCCTGCAGCATTAGCAGTGGATAACTATATCTCAGAGCTATGTTCTTTATAAGACTTCAAATTCACTATGCTTTAATAACATACAAAATATTCAACGTATTATGTAACAAAGATTTATCAGTGCTATCCTTAAAACTGATCTCACACCTGACCAGATTTACACATACAAAAGAAAGAGGATGAAGGGAAAGACTAGAATTTATTGAAACCTTCAATATTCTAGGCACTGTGCCACACACGTATACCTGTGACATGTACACATAGATAAAAAGGAAGTCTAATGAAAGCATTTGAATCATATTTTTAAACTTAACTAACTCATCCAGTGATTCATTTGTATTTATATATTTATGTTCAGATTCATTCAATCTATATTCCTAAAGCAACAAATAGTACATTTTGATCTATATTTTGAATTTTGCATTTTAATTTATTACAAAAATATGTACATTACAGTGTACATTTGTAATTACATCTGTGTATTACAGTGGCGTTATTTACATAATATAGGTCAATCAGGAAAACAAATTACATCTACTTCTTTTATTTTTTTATTATTATTTATTTTATTTTATTTTATTTTTAACATCTTTATTGGAGTATAATTGCTTTACAATGGTATGTTAGTTTCAGCTTCACAACAAAATGAGTCAGTTATATATATACATATGTTCCCATATCTCTTCCCGCTTGCATCTCCCTCCCTCCCACCCTCCCTATCCCACCCCTCCAGGCGGTCACAAAGCACCAAGCTGATCTCCCTGTGCTATGCGGCTGCTTCCCACTAGCTATCTACCTTACGTTTGGTAGTGTATATATGTCCATGCCTCTCTCTCGCTTTGTCACCGTTTACCCTTCCCCCTCCCCATAGCCTCAAGTCCATTCTCTAGTAAGTCTGTGTCTTTATTCCTGTTTCACCCCTAGGTTTTTCATGACATTTTTTTTCTTAAATTCCATATATATGTGTTACCATACGGTATTTGTCTCTCTTTCTGACTTACTTCACTCTGTATGACAGACTCTAGGTCTATCCACCTCATTACAAATAGCTCAATTTTGTTTCTTTTTATGGCTGAGTAATATTCCATTGTATATATGTGCCACATCTTCTTTATCCATTCATCCGATGATGGGCACTTAGGTTGTTTCCATCTCTGGGCTATCGTAAATAGAGCTGCAATGAACATTTTGGTCCATGACTCTTTTTGAATTATGGTTTTCTCAGGGTATATGCCCAGTAGTGGGATTGCTGGGTCATATGGTAGTTCTATTTGTAGTTTTTTAAGGAACCTCCATACTGTTCTCCACAGTGGCTGTATCAATTTACACTCCCACCAACAGTGTAAGACGGTTCCCTTTTCTCCACACCCTCTCCAGCATTTATTGTTTGTAGATTTTTTGATGATGGCCATTCTGACTGGTGTGAGAGGATATCTCATTGTAGTTTTGATTTGCATTTCTCTAATGATTAGTGATGTTGAGCATTCTTTCATGTGTTTGTTGGCACTCTGTATATCTTCTTTGGAGAAATGTCTATTTAGGTCTTCTGCCCATTTTTGGATTGGGTTGTTTGTTTTTTTGTTATTAAGCTGCATGAGCTGCTTATAAATTTTGGAGATTAATCCTTTGTCAGTTGCTTCATTTGCAAATATTTTCTCCCATTCTGAGGGTTGTCTTTTGGTCTTCTTTATGGTTTCCTTTGCTGCACAAAAGCTTTTAAGTTTCATTAGGTCCCATTTGTTTACTTTTGTTTTTATTTCCATTTCTCTAGGAGATGGGTCAAAAAGGACCTTGCTGTGATTTATGTCATAGAGTGTCCTGCCTATGTTTTCCTCTAAGAGTTTGATAGTTTCTGGCCTTACATTTAGGTCTTTAATCCATTTTGAGCTT
Source organism: Delphinus delphis (assembly GCF_949987515.2). Classification (NCBI taxonomy): domain Eukaryota; kingdom Metazoa; phylum Chordata; class Mammalia; order Artiodactyla; family Delphinidae; genus Delphinus; species Delphinus delphis. The sequence continues at coordinate 57,982,951 of NC_082693.1, read as the reverse complement.
ATTTTTGTGTATGGTGTTAGGGAGTGATCTGATCTCATACTTTTACATGTAGCTGTCCAGTTTTCCCAGCACCACTTATTGAAGAGGCTGTCCTTTCTCCACTGTACATTCCTGCCTCCTTTGTCAAAGATAAGGTGACCATATGTGCGTGGGTTTATCTCTGGGCTTTCTATCCTGTTCCATTGATCTATATTTCTGTTTTTGTGCCAGTACCATACTGTCTTGATTACTGTAGCTTTGTAGTATAGTTTGAAGTCAGGAAGCCTGATTCCTCCAGCTCCATTTTTCGTTTTCAAGATTGCTTTGGCTATTCGGGGTCTTTTTTGTTTCCATACAAACTGTGAAATTTTTTGTTCTAGTTCTGTGAAAAATGCCAGTGGTAGTTTGATAGGGATTGCATTGAATCTGTAGATTGCTTTGGGTAGTAGAGTCATTTCCACAATGTTGATTCTTCCAATCCAAGAACATGGTATATCTCTCCATCTATTTGTATCATCTTTAATTTCTTTCATCAGTGTCTTATAATTTTCTGCATACAAGTCTTTTGTCTCCTTAGGTAGGTTTATTCCTAGATATTTTATTCTTTTTGTTGCAATGGTAAATGGGAGTGTTTTCTTGATTTCACTTTCAGATTTTTCATCCTTAGTGTATAGGAATGCCAGAGATTTCTGTGCATTAATTTTGTATCCTGCTACTTTACCAAATTCATTGATTAGCTCTAGTAGTTTTCTGGTAGCATCTTTAGGATTCTCTATGTATAGTATCATGTCATCTGCAAACAGTGACAGCTTTACTTCTTCTTTTCCAATTTGGATTCCTTTTATTTCCTTTTCTTCTCTGATTGCTGTGGCTAAAACTTCCAAAACTATGTTGAATAAGAGTGGTGAGAGTGGGCAACCTTGTCTTGTTCCTGATCTTAGTGGAAATGCTTTCAGTTTTTCACCATTGAGGACGATGTTGGCTGTGGGTCTGTCATATATGGCCTTTATTATGTTGAGGAAAGTTCCCTCTATGCCTACTTTCTGCAGGGTTTTTATCATAAATGGGTGTTGAATTTTGTCAAAAGCTTTCTCTGCATCTATTGAGATGATCATATGGTTTTCTCCTTCAATTTGTTAATATGGTGTATCACGTTGATTGATTTGCATATATTGAAGAATCCTTGCATTCCTGGAATAAACCCCACTTGATCATGGTGTATGATCCGTTTAATGTGCTGTTGGATTCTGTTTGCTAGTATTTTGTTGAAGATTTTTGCATCTATGTTCATCAGTGATATTGGCCTGTAGTTTTCTTTCTTTGTGACATCCTTGTCTGGTTTTGGTATCAGGGTGATGGTGGCCTTGTAGAATGAGTTGGGGAGTGTTCCTCCCTCTGCTATATTTTGGAAGAGTTTGAGAAGGATAGGTGTTAGCTCTTCTCTAAATGTTTGATAGAATTCGCCTGTAAAGCCATCTGGTCCTGGGCTTTTGTTTGTTGGAAGATTTTTAATCACAGTTTCAATTTCAGTGCTTGTGATTGGTCTGTTCATATTTTCTATTTCTTCCTGATTCAGTCTCGGCAGGTTGTGTATTTTTAAGAATTTGTCCATTTCTTCCAGGTTGTCCATTTTATTGGCATAGAGTTGTCTGTAGTAATCTCTCATGATCTTTTGTATTTCTGCAGTGTCAGTTGTTACTTCTCCAATTCTATTGATTTGAGTCTTGTCCCTTTTTTTCTTGATGAGTCTGGCTAATGGTTTATCAATTTTGTTTATCCTTTCAAAGAACCAGCTTTTAGTTTTATTGATCTTTGCTATCGTTTCCTTCATTTCTTTTTCATTTATTTCTGATCTGATTTTTATGATTTCTTTCCTTCTGCTACCTTTGGGGTATTTTTGTTCTTCTTTCTCTAATTGCTTTAGGTGCAAGGTTAGGTTGTTTATTCTAGATGTTTCCTGTTTCTTAAGGTAGGATTGTATTGCTATAAACTTCCCTCTTAGAACTGCTTTTGCTGCATCCCATAGATTTTGAGTCGTCGTGTCTCCATTGTCATTTGTTTCTAGGTATTTTTTGATTTCCTCTTTGATTTCTTCAGTGATCACTTCGTTATTAAGTAGTGTATTGTTTAGCCTCCATGTGTTTGTATTTTTTACAGATCTTTTCCTGTAATTGATATCTAGTCTAATAGTGTTGTGGTCGGAAAAGATAGTTGATACAATTTCAATTTTCTTAAATTTACCAAGACTTGATTTGTGACCCAAGATATGATCTATCCTGGAGAATGTTCCATGAGCACTTGAGAAAAATGTGTATTCTGTTTTTTTTGGATGGAATGTCCTATAAATATCAATTAAGTCCATCTTGTTTAATGTATCATTTAAAGCTTGTGTTTCCTTCTTTATTTTCATTTTGGATGATCTGTCCATTGGTGAAAGTGGGGTGTTAAAGTCCCCTACTATGAATGTGTTACTGTTGATTTCCCCTTGTATGGCTGTCAGTATTTGCCTTATGTATTGAGGTGCTCCTATGTTGGGTGCATAAATATTTACAATTGTTATATCTTCTTCTTGGATCGATCCCTTGATCATTATATAGTGTCCTTCTTTGTCTCTTCTAATAGTCTCTGTTTTAAAGTCTATTTTGTCTGATATGAGAATTGCTACTCCAGCTTTCTTTTGGTTTCCATTTGCATGAAATACCTTTTTCTATCCCCTTACTTTCAGTCTGTATGTGTCTCTAGGTCTGAAGTGGGTCTCTTGTAGACAGCAAATATATGCATCTTGTTTTTGTATCCATTCAGCCAATCTGTGTCTTTTGGTGGGAGCATTTAGTCCATTTACATTTAAGGTAATTATCGATATGTGTGTTCCCATTCCCATTTTCTTAATTGTTTTGGGTTCGTTATTGTAGGTCTTTTCCTTCCCTCGTGTTTCTTGCCTAGAGAAGTTCCTTTAGCAGTTGTTGTAGAGCTGGTTTGGTGGTGCTGAACTCCCTCAGCTTTTGCTTGTCTGTAAAGGTTTTAATGTCTCCATCAAATCTGAATGAGATCCTTGCTGGGTAGAGTAATCTTGGTTGCAGGTTTTTCTCCTTCAACACTTTCAATATGTCCTGCCACTCCCTTCTGGCTTGCAGAGTTTCTGCTGAAAGATCAGCTGTTAATCTTATGGGGATTCCCTTGTGTGTTATTTGTTGTTTTTCCCTTGCTGCTTTTAATATGTTTTCTTTGTATTTAATTTTTGACAGTTTGATTAATATGTGTCTTGGCGTATTTCTCCTTGGATTTATCCTGTATGGGACTCTCTGTGCTTCCTGGACTTAACTATTTCCTTTCCCATATTAGGGAAGTTTTCATCTATAATCTCTTCAAATATTTTCTCAGTCCCTTTCTTTTTCTCTTCTTCTTCTGGAACCCCTATAATTTGAATGTTGGTGCGTTTAATGTTGTCCCAGAGGTCTCTGAGAATGTCCTCAATTCTTTTCATTCTTTTTTCTTTATTCTGCTCTGTGGTAGTTATTTCCACTATTTTATCTTCCAGGTCACTTATCCGTTCTTCTGCCTCAGTTATTCTGCTATTGATCCCATCTAGAGTATTTTTCATTTCATTTATTGTGTTGTTCATCGTTGTTTGTTTCATCTTTAGTTCTTCTAGGTCCTTGTTAACTGATTCGTGCATTTTGTCTATTCTAGTTCCAAGATTTTGGATCATCTTTACTATCATTATTCTGAATTCTTTTTCAGGTAGACTGCCTAGTTCCTCTTCATTTGTTAGGTCTGGTGGGTTTTTATCTTGCTCCTTCATCTGCTGTGTGTTTTTCTGTCTTTTCATTTTGCTTATCTTACTGTGTTTGGGGGGTCTCCTTTTTGCAGGCTGAAGGTTCGTAGTTCCTGTTGTTTTTTGTGTCTGTCCCCAGTGTCTAAGGTTGCTTCAGTGGGTTGTGTAGGCTTCCTGGTGGAGGGTACTAGTGCCTGTGTTCTGGTGGATGAGGCTGGATCTTGTCTTTCTGGTGGGTAGGTCCACGTCTGGTTGTGTGTTTGGGGGTGTCTGTAGACTTATTATGATTTGGGGCAGCCTCTCTGCTAATGGGTGGGGTTGTGTTCCTGTCTTGCTAGTTGTTTGGCATAGGATGTCCAGCACTGTAGCTTGCTGGTCGTTGAGTGAAGCTGGGTGCTGGTGTTGAGATGGAGATCTCTGGGAGATTTTCGCCGTTTGATATTATGTGCAGCTGGGAGGCCTCCTGTGGACCAGTGTCCTGAAGTTGGCTCTCCCACCTCAGAGGCACAGCACTAATTCCTGGCCGCAGCACCAAGAGCCTTTCATCCACAGTGCTCCTTAATTTGGGATGATTCGTTGTCTATTCACGTATTCCACAGATGCAGGGTACATCAAGTTGATTGTGGAGCTTTAATCCGCTGCTTCTGAGGCTGCTGGGAGAGATTTCCCTTTCTCTTCTTTGTTCTCACAGCTCCCAGGGGCTCAGCTTTGGATTTGGCCCCGCCTGTGCGTGTAGGTTGCCGGAGGGCGTCTGTTCTTTGCTCAGACAGGACGGGGTTAAAGGAGCCGCTGATTCGGAGGCTCTGGCTCACTCAGGCCGGGGATAGGGAGGGTCACGGAGTGCGGGGCGGGCCTGCGGCGGCAGAGGCCGGCGTGACGTTGCTAGCCTGAGGCGCGCCGTGCGTTCTCCCCGGGGAGTTGTCCCTGGATCCCGGGACCCTGGCAGTGGCGGGCTGCACAGGCTCCCTGGAAGGGGGTGTGGATAGTGACCTGTGTTCGCACACAGGCTTCTTGGTGGCGGCAGCAGCAGCCTTAGCGTCTCATGTCTGTCTCTGGGCTCCGCACTTTTAGCCGCGGCTCGCGCCCGTCTCTGGAGCTCTCTTAAGCAGCGTTCTTAATGCCCTCTCCTCGTGCACCAGGAAACAAAGAGGGAAGAAGAAGTGTCTTGCCTCTTCGGCAGGTCCAGACTTTTCCCCGGACTCCCTCCCGGCTAGCCGCAGTGCACTAACGCCCTGCAGGCTGTGTTCATGCCGCCAACCTCAGTCCTCTCCCGGCTCTCTCCGCTTTGCCCTCCGCACCCGTTGCTGTGGTCTCCTCCACGGCTCTGAAGCTCCCCCACTCTGCCACCCGCAGTCTCCGCCCGCGAAGGGGCTTCCTAGTGTGTGGACATTTTTCCTCCTTCACAGCTCCCTCCCACTGGTGCAGGTCCTGTCCCTATCCTTTTGTCTCTGCTTATTTTTTTCTTTTGCCCTAACCAGGTACGTGGGGGGTTCCTTGCCTTTTGGGAGGTCTGAGGTCTTCTGCCAGCGTTCAGTAGGTGTTCTGTAGGAGTTGTTCCACGCGTAGATGTATTTCTGGTGTACCTGTGGGGAGGAAGGTGATCTCCGAGTCTTACTCTTCCGCCATCTTCCTGGAAGTCTGCCACATCTACTTCTTTTAAACTATGTTCCACATTGTTACATATTTTCCTAGGCAGTCACTGAATGAATATGCCGGATAGTGATAAATGACCCTTTGGCAACTTTGACTCTGTGGAGTGTGCTCTTGGCCTTTTGACCTTTTGACGAGGTAGAAAGCCAGCCTGAACACATGAAGTAAAACTCTTAAGTCTTCCTCAAAGGCAAACTATGGGATTGACTATGAATGTGTTAAGATAGTAGGTCAGATTATCCTGCAAGGGAACTCTCAGTAGAAAATGTAACTGGGGGTTCTCTAGGGATTCTTTCCTTAAATCACTATTTAAGTGCACTAAATACTTCGTTGTGAGCTCACGGAGCTTGGGGTGACTCACATACATCTTACGAGTAGCTTATTCATCAGAACACGAGTGGCCCACTTTCCATAGTTGTCATAAATTGATCTTACGTCTCACACTCCTCCACAACTCTTCTGGCGAACCTGTGGTCAGAGCAGCCATCTGACTGGTCCTGGGGCAGGGTCACAGCACCTTCCAGACCCCTGCCTCACTTTAGAGGCATGGGGTAGATGGAAGGCATTTGGCATTCCAGCCTGCTTATTTTGGCAGCTCTTTGGTAGATGTTCTGCTGCTATTAGTTTTCATTATTGTGCTTCCTAAATATTTATGCCATCTTATGCTTTTATTTGAAAATGTTGCAAGTTTAGACATTTTTATAAAATAACATTTAGTAAGATGTCAGAGTTGCTTGTGTTCCCTGTTCTCCTTAGCATAAAATTTCTAGACATGTTTGTTAATTTCTCTATTAAAAATATTTTAGTATTTAGTACTCTTAATTTAGGGTACTCTAGACCTTAAACATCACAAAATAATTTGTAAAGTGCAGCACACAATATACTCTTAGTAACTATATAAATGAATTGAATTAGCTATTGCCCGATTATGAGGTTTATATTTTCAGCATTAAAACTGTAAATGGGATGTCTGTAACGCACAGGATCTATGTTCTTTTACAACAGTGTTGTATATAAGGTTCAAGAGGCCAAAATAATGAGTGCTGAAGAGGATTGCTGAACGGGCATTAGTATGGAAAAATGGCAAGGGCCTCTGAGGTTCCATGAGGTTGTACTTCCATTCGTTTAAAATTAAGGAGGTGATGTACTGTTTCATGGAGAAATATTGTTCAAATTGCTAGAGCTATGTAATTAGAAGGAAATTGCCAGTTTCAGGTACTAGAATGTAGTTTTGGGGAAGGGACCATAGAACAATGTAAGTGTCTCTGCTGAATGCCCCTAAAGTTGATGGGGATCATTACAATCTCAAATTAGTTTTCAGAATTCATAAAGATGCCAATTCACTTCTGATCTATAAACTTTTGAATATAAGAATATGCTATATCCAAAGGGAGCGTATTGGTTTTTCTGCTTACGAGGCTCATTGGTTATGGGAAAATGAGACTGAAACTTCCTCAGTTCCTTTATATTTATGGAAGGGGGTTATCAGCAATACAAATTAACCCCCCTCCCACCCAACAATAGTGGGCCACAATCCTACAGTCAATGATTAGGTAATAAAAGTATGGAAAAGCCTCAGGCAGCAGTTGGTAAACTGGAAAGTCAGTGCAAGCATCTGTGTCATGAAGGGATTCATCACTCAGGCTACAGAGAGCCTGTATTGTGAAGTTAGCTGCTTTGCAGATAATGGAATAAAAGCCACAGTTGAGTTTCAGTTTTCAAATGGCACCTTTCATTATAGGGGTATCTTGGAACATTTCAAATGGCAATTAAGTGTAAAAACTTAAATATGTAAGTGAAATATGTAAAGCAAAATGGCCATCATATGATAAAATCAATTTAAATGTCCATTTAACAGATGTTTTTCCATGAGCTGGGTATTATACTGAAGCAAGGAAGACATGAAAGACAGAGTTAGAGAACAGAAGAGGGAGAGAGAACAGGAGAGAGGCAAGGGGAGAGGAAGATGGCAGAAGGAAGGGAGCTAAAAGGAGGGAAGGGGAGAGGGGAGGAGAGGAGAGATCTCTCACTTCTGAGTTCACTTCAATGACTGCACAGGTTGTCACTAAACGAGTCTTTCATTCCGATTATTGAATGTAAAATCAAAGAATTAAAACTACTTCATTTAAATACATAAACTCATTAGCTTAATTGTTCTCTCTTTCTCTTTCCTATGGATATGAAAGAATTCCTTCCCTTTTAGCGTCCTTTATTAAAAATAAAAAATATAGTAAAGGGCTTCCCTGGTGGCACAGTGGTTGAGAGTCTGCCTGCTGATGCAGGGGACACGGGTTCGTGCCCTGGTCCGGGAAGATCCCACGTGCCGCGGAGCGGCTGGCCCCATTAGCCATGGCCGCTGAGCCTGTGCATCCGGAGCCTGTGCTCCGCAATGGGAGAGGCCACAACAGTGAGAGGCCCGCATACCGCAAAAAATAAATAAATAAATATAGTAAAACATGTGCTAGGGCTTTCAAATTCTTCAGCATTGGGAACACACATAGGGAAAATTGAATTTCAAATCATCAATCAGAGACTTAGCTTAGCTTAGCTCATGGTGTGAAAGAATCCAAGTGAGTGCGTGGGGGATGACCATACAAAATTGGACAATATTAGGAGATGTTAGGGTTGGTGCCAGGGTGGATGCTTCTGGGAGAATCCTGCTCAATGGGATGAGCTCTGGGTCACAGCATAGGGCATTCTGTCAGTGAAAACTGAGGAAACTGTGATTCTCAATGCCAAATCTCAGCTATATTTTATAATGGAGTTGAGCAGCAGACTAAAAAGCAATAAATGTTTGAAGCCCAACTCATTTTAATCAGTCAAATATTTTGCTCCTTCCTCCTACCTACTTATCCCACCCCCCATTTCATGCCCCTAACTATTAGAAATGTGAATTAATGGTCACAAAACTAGCTGGTTTAAATTTCCAGAGACATAAAACAGAGAAAAAAGAAAATGTTAGATACTCTGCAAACTGGACACTAGTCCTTAAAAAATAAGTTCAGTTTCATCAATGAAATTCACTTGTGATTGTATCCAGCAGAATTTTAAACGAACTATTAATATATGTTGCCAGATACACTTCCATCCAAATGTATGAATTTATTCCATTTAACAAACCAAATAGCATGAAGCATTATTACCATATCCAATTATCATTCTTTGTGTAGAACGGACCACAAAGTAATGAATCTCAACTTCTGTACCTCAATAGCAACCTTGGTCCTCTGTATCCAAATACTGAGTCATTGTGACAGCATAGTTTTTTTTGTTCCAAGGATCCCAAACTGGGTTCACAGAATCAATAGAGGGGTAGCTGATTGGATCAAATATTTCTGGAGTGTATTTGGAGTCTCCCAACTTGAGAATCATTGCATTCAAGCACCTCTCACGGGAATTTAATATTAAATACTAATATGTTAGAAATACCTTTGCAAATAATGAATGGCGTAAAGTCTTTAGCATGGGTGTGTGTGTGTGTGTGTGCGCGCGCACGCGCATGCGCTTCAAAGGAATGGGTATGACTATTGGAAAGAAATGTTTGAAGTAAATGTGTAATTTCTTATGTTTATAAAAGAAAGGCATTAGAACTCATCTTAAAATATTTACCTCTTTCAGTTCACCTTCGGTATTAAGAAATTCTGTAACTCCGCTGATAAGTTTGGAATTCAAAAACAATGCTTCTCCATACCTTGAAAGATTAAAAAAAGTCTTAATGTTAAAGCAGGCAGTAAATTAGGAAATACTACTATGCATATTTTTTAAGAATCCTTCTCAAGGGCTCCAAGTGACCTGTGTTGTCTTAGTGCCATTCGAGGCCACTTCCCTAGGGAGTCAGGGAGGTGCAAAGAGCTGTGGCTATGGGATGCCATCAAATGCATCCTGATTTGGCGCACAGTGTTTCAAAGAGGTCTAAAGAGAGCCCTCCAAAATTATATTTAGGAATTACTATTATATTTCCAATAAAAAGCCAGAGAAAGAAACATTTTAAAACTTTCAATTTTTTTTTTTTTTTTAGGTCACACCCCGTGGCTTGCGGGATCTTAGTTCCCTGACCAGGGATCAAACACTGCAGTGGAAGCACAGAGTTCCCAGCCACTGGACTGGCAGGGAATTCACTAAAAGTTTTAATTTTAAAGCAACCTTGATCACTGTAAGGAAGAAGGATCTTACGAAAAGAAATAGAACTGCAGGAAAAACTTGGGTATTAGCAGTAAGTCACACAGATCGTTTGGTCTGGTCAGTCAGAATTGACATCGGCATTATCCTTTTTCATTCCTAGAAACTGAGCCAAATTTCTCAAAACATCAGCATTTTCTCATGTGAGTTTTAAAATAAAACATCAAATTGTTCACTTGAATGTCATCATCTTTGTACCACAAGCATAATTACTTGACTCATGACCCAAGGCAAAGAACACTATGTATCCGTGAGTTGGAAAGATTTCTCATTTCATTTATTGTCTATTGTGTTAAAGGTACCTATCACAGGTTATCATACTCTTTGAAATAAAAAAAGCACACTAGACTAAATGGAGGCAGGATCAAGATGGCTGCGTAGAAAGACCCTGAACTCACCTCCTCCTATGACATGCCCATAATACAACTATATAAAGAACTTGAGAACAAATTATGTATCCATTCATGATAAAATCCCTCAACAAATTGGTATAAAGGGAACATACATAAACATAATAAAGGTCATATGACAAGCCCACAGTTAACAGCGTACTCAATGGTGAAAAATGAAAGCATTTCCTCTAAGATCAGGAACAAGTCAAGGATGCCCATTCTCGCTACTTTTATTCAACATAGTATTGGAAGTTCTTGCCACAGCAAATAGACAAGACAAAGAAATAAAAAGAATCCAAAGTGGAAAGGAAGCAGTAAAACTTTCACTGTTTGCCGATGACATTATACTATATGGAAAACCCTAAAGAAAGACTCCACAAAAACAAACAAACAAACAAAACCTATTAGGCTAAATGAATTCAATAAAGTTGCAAAAACAAAATTAATATACAGAAATCAGCTGCATTTCTATACACTAATACTGAATTATCAGAAAGAAAAGTCAAGAAAACAACTCCATTTACAACTGCATCAAAAAGAATAAACTATCTGGGAATAAATTTAACCAAGGAACATGAAAGACCAGGTACTCTGAAAACTATGAAACATTGATGAAAGAAGTTAAATGCAACATAATTAAATGGAAAGATATACAGTGCTATGTATCAGAAGAATTAATACTGTTAAAATGTGCATACTATCTAAAGCAATCTACAGATCCAGTGCAATCCCCATCAAAATACCAAAGGCATTTTTCACAGAATTAGAACAAATAATCCTAAAATCTGTGTGGAACCACGAAAGACCTTGAATTGTCAAAGCAATCTTGAGAAAGAAGAACAACACTAGAGGTATCACACACCCTAACCTCAAACTATACCACAAAGGTATAGTAATAAAAACATATGGTACTGGCACAAAAGCAGACACGTGGATCAGTGGAAAAGAAATAAATCCATGTACATCTGGTCAATTAATTTGTGACAAAGGCAGCAAGAATATACAATGGGGGAAAACCAGTCTCTTGAATAAATAGTATTGGAAAACTAGACAACTATATATAAAAGAATGAAAGTGGACTATGTTCTTATACCATATACAAAAATAAATTCAAAATGGATTAAAGACTTAAATCTAAGAGTTGAAACCATAAAACTCTTAGAAGAAAACATACACTCTTTGACATAAGTCTTGGCAATATTTTTTGGATCTGTCTCCTCATGCAAGGTCAACAAAAGCAAAAATAAACAAATAGGGCCACATCAAACTAAAAAGCTTTGGCACAGAAAAGGAAATCATCAACAAATGAATAGGCAATCTACTGAATGGGAGAAGATATTTGCAAATGATATGCTTGATTATGGGATAATATCCAAAATACATAAAGAACTTATAAAACTCAATATAAAAAAAACCCATTTAAAAAATGGGCAGAGGACTTGAATAGACATTCTTCCACAGAAGACATACAGATGGCCAACAGGTACAAGAAAACATGCTCAACATTGCTAATCATCAGGGAAATGCAAATCAAAACCACAATGAGATATCACTTCACACCTGTCAGAATGACTGTCAACAAAAAATAAAGAAATACCAAGTGTTGGTGAGTACATGGAGAAAAGGGAACCCTCATGCACTGCTGAGGGCAATTTAAATTGGTACAGCCTCTATGGAAAACAGTATGGAGGTTCCTCAAAAAAATGAGAAAACAGAACTATCATACGATCCAGCAATTCCACTCATGCGTATTTTTCCAAAGAAAACAAAAACACTAATTGGAAAAGATACAAGCCCTTGTGTTCACTGTGGCATTATTTACAATAGCCAAGAAATGGAAGCAGCCTAAGTGTCTATTAACAGATGAAAGGATAAAGAAGCTGTGGCATTTATATATACAATGGGATATGACTCAGACAAGACAAACAAACAAACAAGGAATCTTGCCATTTATAACAAGGATGGACCTAGAGGGTATTATGCTACCTGAAATAAGTCAGATAGAGCAAAACAAATATTGTATGTTTTCAGTTATATGTGGAATCTAAGAAAAAAACAAATGAAAAAATATAACAAAGCAGAAACAGCGCCACAGATACAGAGAACTAGTGGTTGTCAGAGGGGAGCAGGGTGGAGTGAAGTGAAGGGGATTAAGAGGTACAAATACGAGTTATAGGGCTTCCCTGGTGGCACAGTGGTTGAGAGTCCGCCTGCCGATGCAGGGGATGCGGGTTCGTGCCCCGGTCTGGGAAGATCCCACATGCTGCGGAGCGGCTGGGCCCGTGAGCCATGGCCGCTGAGCCTGTGCGTCCAGAGCCTGTGCTCCACAGCAGGAGAGGCCACAACAGTGAGAGTTCCGCGTACCGCAAGAAAAAAAAAAAAAGAGGTACAAATACTAGTTCTAAAACAAATAAGTCACATGGATATAATGTACAGCACAGGGAATGTCAATAATAATCTAATAACATTGTATGGTGTGTAACTTATAAAACTATGGAATCACTATGTTTTACACCTGAACTGTATTGTAAATGAACTACATTTCAATAAAAAAAAAAAAAAAAAAAAAAAACTAAAAGTACTCTAAAGATAAGATTATGAGTTTTTGAAAGCAGAGGTCCAGTCATCACTACAAGAGGTTTTCTAATGCTGTTCTTACCTGTGGGAACTTAAGTAATTTACCTTCTGGAACCTCAGTTTTCTCATCTGTAAAATGAGGGGAGCTAAACTGTATGACCATCATAATTTGCTGTAATTCTAACACTGAACTATTCCATGGGAAAAGTTATATCAATAAAATAAAATAAACCAACATTAATAATAATATAAGTAATCATTAGTGATCAATATGTGGTTACAGAAATGGCCTACTCTACAGGAATAAGAATAATTCTTCAAAGAGTGTTTTGCTTATACTTTGCTTGCAGTTATGTGAAGAAGAAAAAGGCACAATCCTTTCCTTGAAGGTAATATACTATGTAGTATTGTAAACAGATCATTCCCCATTATTGTGGCTAACTGTGGTGAAAATAAAATTATACAGCGTTCAGAGAAATTCTCTTTAGCTGTGGGGTCTTCAGAAAGGCTTCCAGGAGATGATGCCAGATAGATTAAGTATGGAGTAGTTCCAAATATCAAGGAAGATAGTAATTTTAGGCAGAGAGCCAACATAAACAAAGGCAAGGAGGTGTGAAACAACATGGTGTATGCCGACGACTACATGCATTTGGTATTGAGTGTATAAATTGTGAGGCTGAGGATAATAGAATAGGAGGTAGAAGGGTTAGGAAGAGCGGAACTTAGATTTTCAGTGTGGCACAGAGTATTGAAGGTTTTACAGCAGGAAAATATCATTTTTGCCTTTCAGAGAGATTCTTGGGACAAAGGGAAAAGGTATGTGTGTGAGTGTGTGTGTGAGATTGTGTATGTGTGTGTATGTGTGAGTGTGTGTGAGTGTGTGTATGTGTGTGGTGCTGGTGGTGGTAGATGTAAATATAAAGGCAGGAGACAGAAGGCTATTGTTAAGAGTACTGGCAAGAGATAAGAACCTTCACTAGGGCAGTGGTAGCAGGAAAGAGAGGAAGAATTCAAGAAACATGAAACATTTAGGAATTGTTAAATTATAAGACCTCAAGCCTAATTGTTACATATGTCAAGGGAAAGGGACAACCATATGTAGATTTCCAGGTGCCTGGCTTGAGCAACTGGTGGATGACCATATATTTACTGAGAAAAGGAAGATAAAAGGAAAATGACGATTTACCCCAGTAGGGGATTCAACAAGAAATTGTCTATCATAGGGTGAAGCTTAGGTGAAATGCCTGAGTTAGAGATGTAGATTTGGGAATGATTCAAGCCACGAGATTTGATGGCAACTAAAACTAGGGAGAATCTGCAGGGCAGGAAGCAAGGAGAACCTTGGACAGTTTCCCCATGAACTTTCAGGTTCAAAGATCGACAGAGGAGTAGAAGATGAAGGAGACAATCCTATTTGTCAGGATAAACGCTGCCCTGTCTGTAGAAATGCTGAAGCGTCAATCTTTCTACCTTTTTTTTTTTTTTAAGTAACAGACTTTAGTTTTAGAGCAGTTTTAGGTTTACAGAAAAATTGAGCATAAAGTTGAGTTTCTAAATGCCTCTTCCTCCCTCTTCAGAGTTTTCCCTGTTATTAATGTTCAGTTAATGAAACAAAGAGGTCATTAGACTGAGGTGGTTTTAATGCTGTCTCAATCTTTCTACGTTTTGATTAGAGATCATGGACTCTCAGTGAAACAAAACAGGCATATCAGGAACCAAACATTTTTTGGTAGGGACTATAAACTATATATGCATTACACTGAGCTCTGATCTACAAAACCACTCCCTAAAGAAACTGTTTATTTGGTAGATATCTGATACTTTTTAAAGTGAAATACTTGTTTATATATATATTAATTCCACCTTGTGTCTGACTATTCATTATACTATGTGCGTGACAGCAAAGCAAGCTCTAATCTTTCAAACATTCCAATTTCTGAGCTGAAAATACTAGGGAAAAAAATGTGCTTTCTAGGAGTATCAGTGCTTTCTAACAATGAAATATTTATAGACAGAAATATGTTTTAATATGACACATCCATTCAAATTGAACTTATTATACAAGGTCAACCAATAAAAATGTGCTTTTAAAAAATAAAGTTTATACACCAGTTTTTAAGAGATAGAACAGTAGGTATGTTGTCTGGGGACATTTAAGTTGGAGAACATGCAGCATTTACATGCTCTATGATGAATTTAATTTTAAAATACCATAGAGATTATCAGAGTAATAAATTAACATTTATTATAATATATTTAAATACATAACGAAATATTTTCCAAAATTGAGGCTGAATTCTCAACATGAAGCAAGATGGCTCAGGAATAAATTCTACTGCAACTAGAATTATAAAGCCATTCAAATATTCCTTCTCGATATCATGGTTTTATTTCAGGTGTTTTATGATATTTATATTTTTAAAAGAATTTAAACAATTCTACAGAAGTAATTGAAGTTTTCTTGTTATAATACCATTACATATGATTCATAAATCATTTTTTTCTACAACACACTCAGGATATAGGGTTTTAATGATGATTCCTTCAACCTAAGACAGTTTGATAGATCTTCCAGGAAAGCTGCAATGCTAAACCTTTTCACTCTGCACATTTCCATATATAATTGTGGTTATCAATCTTTAATAAATGAATAATGTTATAGAACTGTTAAATTAATTCTGAGTTTCACAAGAGTGGCAACACCCATCTTGGCTGACTACTTCAAAATCTAATTCTATTATCTGGACCTTGGTTCTACCACAAAAAGTAGGGCTTTTATCTCTCATATGTCACCTTTGATTTACTCACTCCAGTATGAATGATTGAAATCTTATTTTTACCTGGTATTTAATATCTTCCATTTATCTCGAAAAAATTTCCAGGCAAGGTCTCGGCCATGTGGATTTCGAGCTACATGGATTATCACATCAATTGCATCTTGATCCAGCACCACTTCAGAATTCAGTGATAGATTTAGAAGCCTTTAAGGATAGAATTGTGGGGAAATTTTTAGTCCAATAACAAAGATTTCTTATAAAATTACCAAAATTACATGATTTAATTTATCACAGTCTTCAACGAATAGTCCAGTGTAAACTTTACTAAAAAAATTTTATCAATAGAACAATTTTGTTTTTATAAAAGGAGGAAGATCAAATTCATAGTATTGTAATTAATATATTAAAGTCAGAACAATCTTGTGGGTGGAGAAATCACAGTTTTCGTTTGATGATGCAAACTCACTTTAAAAATTCTTTTTAATAAATGCTTCTTTTTATAATGAAATATTGTCTTACATATATATGAAAAAACATATAAAATAATTAGTTAGAAACTAAGGTATACCTTTCAAATCAACAAGCTTTAGTCATATTAATATGGCAGTTTTCCTTAGCTCTAGAAAGATAAATTTTAGAGTAACTAGCATGTATTTAAGGAAATAAAAACAAGTTCAGTACAGTCTGATTAACAGAGAATACTCTCATTACACGAATTTTAAAAATTAATTGACCCACCTATTTAATAAATTCCTGTCATCACTGCAAGTTAAGGCTTCCAGTAATATTTTCTTTTCAGAAACGGCCGTGGTGGAGTGGAATTTCATCCATATGAATTCCCAGACATCCTCATCTAGTAGTGAAACTCCTGTACAGTAGACGATGTCTCTAACGTTTAGTGGTATTCTAAAGAAGCAACCCATGGTGGTTTTCCGTTAATTAAAAGCTTCATAGTATTGAAAATAAAGACAGATGCTGCTCTACTAGTCAGTTTTTAAAAAGATGGTTTTGTTAATTAGATTTACCTGAAAGAGAATAATTCTATATAGTAACAATATTCAAAAATATTCCCAACTAAATGAATAAAATAATGTATTTTATTTAAAGATAGTTTTGAATGAAAATTTTTCCACTCTTGGAACTATGTAAGCAAGAATCATAAACAACAAGAACAACAAGAACATAAAGCCTTAAAAAAATAGAAACAGGGTGCCTTATATTTCCACCAACATTCATATATTTATCAATCAAAACTTTTGCTCTCAGAATTGTTAGACCCAAGAACCACGAGAAAGCAGTGGATGAAGAGACTGACTAATCTGGATAAAACAGAAACATCTCCTAAATTCTTAGCCAATTTTTTCTAAAATTATTTTTCTCAAATAGCTCTCCAAATTTTGGAACCTAGAAGATTACTAATATAGATAATAAACAGATAAAACATAAGTAGTAAATTTTGAGAAAGTAAATGTTACAGTGGGAAACTGTTACTCGATTTAATTAATCTTGGCTATTTATAAGCTGCAATTCTCATGTATACTCCGCCGTGGCAATTTTTTACTAAATATTGTTCTTTCACATTTTGATATATACCCCACATTTAAAAAAACTGTTCTCTTAAAGAACACTCCAAAAAAAAAAAAAAAACAAAAAAAGAACACTCCAATATCTTAAAAAATTAAAAATGCATTTCTGCTTTGTATAATATTTAGTAATCTATTATTAAAATTTCTCATTTATAATTTGAATGTGGTTAATAATAAGAAATGTTTTCTCTGGATAACAAGATGAAACAATCCCTTTTAAATATTTAAGACTTTGATGGTTAAAACATTGCTTTGGTTAATGGAGTATTTGGAAAACAGGAGGAAGCGTCTGAATGACTACCAATAGGATGATCTTCATCTTATTCTGTTAAGCAGCTAAGTAGGTCTACAATCAGGATATTGAAGATTGTGTATCAGGATACCAAATGTGTAGAGTTGTTAGTACCATCATACAAAATTCCCGGTTCCCAGAAATGGCTAAAAGTATATTATTCTGTCTCTTCCTACCAATAATTAAAATGTTTGGAGAATAGTTACTTTAATCTTGCTGACTGAAGCTTTTTTTCCTTTATGGTATTTGAAGGCAAGCATTTTGTTTGTTTGATTGATTTGTTTTGTTTTTGAAGGAACAAAAGGAATATAGACATCAGAAGAAACCAGAAAAGAGCTTCACTTCTTTCTCCTGTCTTCCCTCTCAGCCCTGGAATCCCTTGACGAAAGTACCCATAATAGTCTTCCCAGTGGGTGGTGAAACCTTCTTCTCCCTGCTCTGTTTATGACCAGCTTGCCACACGGCACATCTGAAATCACTAGGGAAAACATTGCCACCATATGTTGAAGAGTCTGTCAGTCCTGATAGATACAACATAATATTACAAAAATGCATCCATCTTTACTAACTGCAATAAGTTAAAAGTTTAAAATCTTCCTTTAAATCAAGAGCTAGAAAAGAGGATGATTTTTTCCCCTCCAAATATTACAGGCTACAGGGCACAACACTGTATTATTATTGTCATGATTTTGGCCAAGAGATCACTATAAAAATTTGCAAAAACTAACAAGAAAATGTTTACTTAAATCATCAAATCATAGATCAATGCATATTAGACCTAATAGTAACAGCTTACGTTCTAAAAAAAATTCCTTAAGCAATTAATATACCAAAGAGTTCAGGGATAGAGCCCACTGAATGAGGTTTGTTACTGTGTATGAAACCAGTCTCAATATCAAGCAGAAAGACATATGGAAATATAGAAAAGGCAAAAAAAGAAAGAAGAAAAAGGCAGATATTAAACTATGTTCCTTAGAAATAACTTGTGTCATATACGATAGTCATTAGCAACAGTCCATATTTTTGCAGTTCAGTGGTTGCTCCTGGCTGATGCTGAACTGTGTAAAATGCATACACAAATGAATAAATGGGTTGGTCAGTGCCAAGTCCTGGACACCGGCTAAAGGGGCATCAGAGGTAGAAAATACCACTTTTGCACAATACTACATTCCAGGTTACCTGTCTTATTTTATTTCGTCTATACGATAATATCATGATATCTGTATTATAAACTTCATTTTGCAGGAGAGGAAACTGTTCTGAGAGAGGATATTTTGCACTATAACAACAATATAGTAAGTTGAGAATCAGGATGGGCTATACCTGAATGTCTTTCCTATTTCTATCAGCTTAGACATAGCTAATGATGATGAACATAAGATATTAAGATTTCTGTTAGTAGTAATCATCAGTAATTATCACTGAATGCTGATTTTTGTTGTTCCATAAAATGCTATCTTATAGAAAGTAAGAACAACTAAACCCTGGATCTAACTAGTAGGCTGCAGAGTAATACCAGTGCATCCAATCTATAATTCCCTTAGTGCTGAACTGGCCACAGATGTCACTTCTACCTTCTGTTTTTCATTACTTTTTTTTAAGTCCATAGTTTAATAATCAGTCATCTTTTTTTTTTTTTTTTTGCGGTACGCGGGCCTCTCACGGTTGTGGCCTCTCCCGTTGCGGAGCACAGGCTCCGGACGCGCAGGCTCAGCGGCCATGGCTCACGGGCCCAGCCGCTCCGCGGCATGTGGGATCTTCCCGGACCAGGGCACGAACCCGTGTCCCCTGCATCGGCAGGCGGACTCTCAACCACTGCGCCACCAGGGAAGCCCCCAGTCATCTTTGATAAATATTCAACGGTGGCAAGAATGGTTTTCCAACAATAAGCTTCCGTTCTGTTCACCAGAATCAAAATGACACTTGTTAAAACACAGCCTCGGGCTGACTTAAAGGACATAGGCTGGGGGTGTATTTAAGGAGCTGCTGTGTAGCAAGCTGATCATATACAGAGCAAGGAGAAGAAATCTTGAAAGGGCACCCAGCAATGAAGTGCTGGATGAAATGGCAGACAGACCATCCTGAAGGAATCTAACAAAAGTCCTGGGCAAAGGAGGCTTTTGAAAGCAAAGCTGCCCAGAATAGGGGCAAATTCTGTTTTTGAACCGGCAGCCTCAAACAAGAGAAAGACCACATAATTTGGATGTGCTCTGGAAGAAACTGCAGGTCAAGTTTCAGGCTCATGAGCAGCTGTCCCCCTGTGCATAGCAGATGCGTCAAATTTCACTACTATGAACATGAGACTTACATATATTTACATATATAATCTGAAACCTGTTGATGGTCCACTGAAAAATAGCCCTTGATCTCAGCTACGAATCCCCAAACTCTCAAGAAAGTAATGGCTATTAGCAGATGCTGGGAGGTACACTTGCTTAAGATTCATAAGGCTCCTTAGAAGAGCAAGGACAGAGCGGATTAGCCGGAAAATACCACTCAGATTTTTCTAGCATCTCCTCCCAACCAACTCCTTATCTTCCTTACTCACCCAGCAGATAAAGAATCAATGTATAGGTCACAAGATTATTTGTACTCATCACTGAAAATAAAACAAGATTGGTGAGCACTGAACTTGCCAAGGGTCCTTGGCTCCTAATGATTTCCATTGTTAATGAAACCCCCTTTTGCTGATAAATTTGTAAAGATGCGCTAACAACACTTTAGCAAAATGATTGCTCTGGGGACAGTTTAAGATCTCTTTGTATAAACCAAAGTCATCAGGAACAAATGAAAAAGCTCAGTTTTTGTAAAGCATGAGCTGAAAAACCCACAGAACTCACAGTTATGAATAGTGCAAATGAGGCCTATGAGATTCTTGATATTAGGATTACAGGGAGAGAGAATATGGAAATTGTTTATGAAAATGTGAATCCCCCCATGGTCATTTGTTTTTAACTGCTGCCTCAGAAGTAAATCTTTTAGTGGAATTTTATCATGTGGGAAGCTGGTCTCTGCTAGCTGCCTTCCTACAAGATGAATGGGGTAATGCTGAGCCCAAAGGAAGTGCCTTTATCTTTCTAAGGTACTGACTTTGCAGAAATGATTACCTAATTAATGTAACTTCTACTATGTTTTTTATTCTACTCTCATTTTAAATAGCATGATGACAGAGTTCATTTGTATGATAAAAGTTTAAAATTCAGCATAAAAATTCAGTATATCATTTTGGAATAATTTATTTTTTGCATTTTGGTGATATGTTTAACCTTTTCTACCTTGCCAAAAGCAAATGCCTAAAAACTAAAAGCTTTGGAGTAGAAGTTAAAAAATTAAGCAGTGGAAAAATTAAAGGCATGTGTCTTTTACGAAAAATTTTTTACTGAGTTAAATAATAATCGTGAGGTAGTGGGACTAATATTTTAAAACATAGTAAATTGGTAATTATTAAATGGAAACTTGTGAAGTAGATTGGTAAATTAAGATAAATAACAGGAAAATTTCCAAAGATTTTGCTATGAAATTTTTCATTGCTGCATTGTATTTTGAGGTTAAAAATCAGGACTCATTTAAAATAACAATAAAGGACTAGTTTAAGATATAAATAGCAACTAAGAATGATATCATAGATTAATATTTAATGATATGGTAAAATATATTATTTAATATGATGAAATATATTTTTAAGGACAGAGTGTAATATATATATAAATATCACTGTGTTAAGTCTAAAGAAAAACGTTAATGTGTATGTAAAAAGAAAGGCTGGAAAGATAAACAATATTAACAACATTAGCCTCTGGGTTTGGGGATTATAGGTAACTAGTGTTTTTTTTACACACATATTTCAAATTTAATAATTTAATAACGTTTACAGTTACTTTGGAAATAAATAACTACCTTTATAAAGATAAAATTCTGTTACTTTTAGAATAAAATATATACCAATATAAAAAATTCTGTTGAATAATATATAGAAATAATTCTGATGATACAGTTAAAATATCTCCCAGAGGAAAATTATACTTGCTAAAAGAAAAAAAACACACTATTTTAAAATATAAATTTTGATGCTTAATCATGATATGGGTCTATTTATTTCTAAGCAGGTTCTCAGTAGACGTAATTTGACCAGTAACTGCCTCCAGGACTGGGCAAGTCAAGGTCATTGCTGTGGGCTTTATTTTTAATCCTAATTGGACAAGGGCTAAAATACATGAGTTCTAAGGTCCCTTCCTGCTCTGTTAGTACAAGTGTCTTTTCATTAGTGATTGTATTAACATTGAAATGTGGATTTAATTATTTTCAAAGACAATAAAAAAAATTCTCAAGTCACTGGCCTCTCGAAGAATACCTCTTTCTTTCAGTGGCACTACACATGCCATTGATATAGAGTGTGGCACACCATTTAATTAATTTTAATGAACTTGCAGTTCATTTGAAATATAATTTGCCTATTCTAACTAAAAATTGGAAGACAGCTTCGGTTGAGGCTTCCTCACCAATACTCTGTATCTTGCTCTGCCTTATAAGTACAAGCACTCTTACTTCTTTTGGGGCAGACAATCCTAGACTTTTAACTATCAGACTGAAAAATAACCTGCATTTACAAAGGCTGACCCTGTCCATCTTGTCTGCTACCCCCATCTCTCATTCTATCCAGATTTCTTGGTCCCTTGACTGCTGCTAAGAAAGCCATCCTGAATAAAAATGACAGCTGTTTAGAAGGAATGTGTGACTTTTTGCACCTACCTGTCTGTTTCCTCATCTGGAAAATGGGAATCATAATTCCTTACAGGGTTGTTACAATGATTAAATGAAATAATGTTTCATTTGATATTCACATGAAAACGGTGCCTATCAAGAGTTCAGTATGGATTTTAGATAAATGTTGTGCATAGCCAAGTACAGGGGACATAGAAAATTGTCTAAATAGGTAGTAATAACATCTCTCCTCCTCATTACTTTTATTACTATTATTATTAGGATGCAGTGCCAACAAATATTCCCATCGTTCCCAAATGAGTTCTGGACTACAAAGAAAGCAAAAATAAAGTTTTTAGACAACCTTGCTAAAAGTGAATGAGTAATTATAAAAGTCACTACAGACACTACATCTCAAGTTTAAGACATTACAATGAAATACACTTTTATAATTCCACCTAACTTTACTGGTATACTTGTCAATCAAATACACTGCTGAATCTACACAAAAACCCTGGCAACCAAAGGAATATCGTTCCTTAGTATCTCTACAAGGCCCATGGCCAAGGAAGAACAGAACCTCAAGTGAAGTATGCAGTTGGTGAGTGGCTGAAAGAACAGGAGACAGCAACGCTGTCAGCTGGCACCTTTCATGCATCAGCTGGGGCTGCTCTGTTTCTGAAGAGTCTTCTCACTGGTGCCCACACAGCCTGCTCATTCCCACTGAACCTGGAGCACGAAAAAACAAAATACCCTTTGGACCTCAAAACAAAATAGAGTTGGGGAAACCTGGTGGACAATAGACCAACAATATTTAAAATTACTGTGTTCTGAAATGATATTCCAAACCTCTTCACATTTTATTTTTGCATATTTGCTAAGAGGTATATGCTGCTCTTTCCATATGAAAGACAAAGGATTGCTGGGAATGGGTGGGTCATTTTAACTCTTAATATCCCAAATGTATCAAGAGTATATTTTAAGATAGCTGCACTCCTTTTAAATGGCTCTTATAATTAAAGTAAATGTACTTTAAAAGAAACGTTCACTTTGCTTATGCTGAAATAATATATATTACATTATATTTTAAACCTTTAAGTCTCTATATATACAGTAGCTATTATTTCTACTGGCTGGGAAGGGAAAGGGATGGAGAGGGTTAAGTTTCTGGGCTGTTAAGACCACTTCATAAAATATAATTGCTAAAGCATAAGAACAAAAGAAACCAAGTGACTCAGATAGCATTAAAAAGAAGAGGACAAGGGGGCTTCCCTGGTGGCGCAGTGGTTGAGAGTCCACCTGCCGATGCAGGGGACACGGGTTCGTGCCCCTCCGGGAAGATCCCACATGCCGCGGAGCGGCTGGGCCTGTGAGCCATGGCCGCTGAGCCTGCGCGTCCGGAGCCTGTGCTCCGCAGCGGGAGAGGCCACAACAGTGAGAGGCCCGCGTACCGCAAAAAAAAAAAAAAAAAAAAAAAAGGACAAGAAGAAGAAGACATCAAAGAAAAAGTAGAAAGAAAGAAAGAACACATGAGACATGTACAGAGTGGCCAAAAAATTCAGAGTAAAAATGACAAAGACAGTCATGACAAAGACCTACAAAAAGGTAAAGGGGAAAAAACACAATGAGAGGAGAATTTGTGACTTGATTTGTTGAAAATTTTTCTTTGGCCTGGATTTTGAACACATTCTACTGAAAAGCCTAGAACAAAGTTATTTAACGTTTCATAACTCAGAACCCTTATGACATCCAGAATCAATTATACCCATAAGACCTCCAAAAAATTGAACTGGTTTATAACAAAGGTAGAAAAATTAAGATATCCATGATGACTCACTTTAAAACAGTGAGCAGCAGACTGCTAGCATAAATAGCTCTAAAAACGTAATTTACAACTTAAGAGGTATACAGTTGTAATAGAAGCTGTGAAATGGCTGATAAATTGCCCTATTTATAGATGCCTGTGTTACAGAGGAGATAAACTGTTTCTGGATAATTGCGTGCCTATTATCCGTGGCTTCCCAACGAATTTCAAACCTGCTCTATCCTGATCCTTGAATATTTAAGCTTCTTCTTCACTTAGCTCAGGTCAGAGCACTGTAAATCTAAGTGCCTCCTATGATATGAAGTCTAAATATAGATGGTGTTTTCTGAATCACAATGATTAGGAATCAGTACTTGTGGTTAACTTTTAAGATGAAAGGTAATGATAGGAACGACACATTAGTTACAAGAGCAAATCCATCGCACTATTCCCATTCAAATCATGATCCAGGCTGAGTGTTTATGAAAACTCCACTGGATGACATAGGGCTCCACCTGAACAAATAAATCTTGTTGCCCAGGAATAACTTACAGCAACAGTCATTGTCTTGAATTCTTCATACAAAGGTTGAAAATTGCACCAGTTTATTGTATCCATCAAATTACTACATCGACAAATGTATGGGTCTATGCAAATGAGGTTTATCTTCATTTCTAATGCACTGTCAAGGTCACTGTGGTTAATAAGGCTGATTGTACAGCTTGGGAAGAATCAACTACAGCCATTTAGTTAATTCTTTACGCATAACAAGTAAACTGTCATGAGTAGGCAATAATTAATATACTTTCCTCACTTGAAAGGTCTCCAACTAAAAGATTTTATTTGGCTAAAGTAAACTTTACTATTCTCTGTGTGTGTGTGTTTGTGTCTGTGCATTGAACAAAATGTAATTCTGTATGTTTTGTAATTTTAATTGTTAGATTCACTGCATAAGAAAATGCTGTACTTTTTAAAAATAGAGAAATATTCTTATTCTCATCAAATCCTGGATGTTCTATGGTTTCACTAAAATGCACTTTGATCCTCCTGTGAAAAAGCAGTGAAATCCATGAAAAACTTTATCATACATGTATGTATGCTAAGGAATAAGGATGTATATAATTAAATTTGATAATTAAATATAGTTATAAAAAGTCTAGTCCTGTTACAAGGTAAAATCAAATTACTGATTAAAAAAAGAAGCTGGGGTCTGGAGAAAGGGAGAATGGCAAGAGTGGATGAAAAAAGTTACAAAACAAGCTAGAAGGCCAATGTTGCACTGGGAGATAATATAGCTGAGAAAAACATACACTTTAAAAGAGTCAACTCAAACGTTATGACTTTCTGAAATAAGTGAAATGTATGTATGCACATACACATGTAATTGGCAGGTATTGGTCATAACGTTGCATGTGTATAAAGAGAAGGGGAAAACAGTGCACATTGAATGCCTGCACTGTATGTTCGTTTCAGCATAAAATAAGCAAGGTTTGTTTATATATGAAAATAAAAGTCACTTCAATTTTTTCTATTTGTTTTTTTAATTATAGAAAGAACCTCAAGTCAGTAGAAAGTAAAACAAAAACAAAAAACCTCTTTCTAAATATTTAGATATGAAGGGATTCTGAAACACGAGAATGGGTCCTTTGCTGTGAATTTTAGGAATATCTCTATATATTATTCTATCTTCATGCGATAGGCCACTCCCATCTTTTTTTCCTACACAAGTAAGAAAATAATATTCTGAGGAATCATGATATTAATTATGTCTGCATTTTATGAGGAACAAGAAGAACCTCCCTTCTCAGTATCTTCTTTTATTCCTCCATTTCATGATGAAAATCTTAAGTAAGAACAGGGTGAAGTTAGCGAAAGTTAGAAGTCTTATTTGCTATCTATTGGTAGCACTCCATGAAATCTCATCAGCACAATACAAAATATTATGTACCAAGTTTTGATTGCAAGGCAGAGGCTAAAGTTGTGTGTATTAGTTTCGTATGGCTGCCATAACAAATTACCACAAACTTGGTTGCTTAAAGCAACAGAAATTTATTCTCTCACAGTTCTTATGGCCAGAAGTCCAAAATCAAGGTGTCAGCAGGCTGCTTTCTCCTGCAGATTCTGAGGAATCTGTTCCATGCCTCTCTCCTAGCTTCTGGTGGATCTGGCAATCCTTCGCATTCCTTGGCTTATAAATGCATAACTTCAATATCTACCTCTGTCTTCACATGAATTTCCCTCTGTGATTCTCTGTTCTTTCTCTTCTGTCTCTGATATGGACACTCAACATTGGACTTAGGGCGCACCCTAAATCCATGCAGTCTCATCTCAGAATCATTAATTTAAGTACATCTGCAAAGATCCTATTTCCAAATAAGGTCACATTCACTGATGGGGTTTAGGATTTAGACATATCTTTTAGAAGCCACTATTCAATCCGTGCAAGTGTGTGCATGTGCTTTTATTTTTCCTATTATTGCCAAGAAATTACAAGTCATCAGAGTTCTTTCTCACTTTCAGATATTTTAAGGTATGGGTAACGCAAAACAATATTTGATGACTATGGAAGATCTTTCATCAACATTATCACAATATTGAGTAAGTGTTATCACACTATCATTAGAAAGACTACCATGAGTTATTTTCATTTTGAGATAGAATAACTTATATGCATGAAATCAGTCCTAAGTCTTAATCACAAGGGGGAAAAATAAATAAAAAGGAAATGTTGATATTGCTGAAAGAATCTTCTCAGTGCTAATAGCAATGCTTATATTATTTTTGGAAAATGTGGAGGAAATTTCTTCTTTATAGTGGTTGGTAGTAGTTGCAATAAACCTTGTAATCAATGAATCTTGAATCCATCAGTATAACCTACTGTCTGTGAGTACGTAAGAATGTTTTGGAAGCTACAAATATTTTTGTTGGTGCTTCTGCTCTGGCTTAGTAAATAATAATGATTACTATTGTAAGTTTAATCACCACTGCTCCCTGTGTTGCCCATGTAAATCTATATTTACTTAGTACTTGTACTGTGATAAAGTCAGGCAGTTAAAATAGAGCTATTCTATAACTAATCAATAGGCATATCTTTTGACAGATAACACAAAAGTTCAATAGTGTTATGCCTGAAATTGGTAAAATACTAGGCAAACAATACTAGCATGATAGGAAAATTACTTTTGGCAGAAATGGGAGGAAAACCAATTATACTGAAAAGAAAAAAAAAGTTAAATTAAATCAAGTTATTTTCAAAAGCACACCTCTGTAAAAATTAAAATACCCTGAAAAAATACTATTGACTATTTGCCTCTATGCATGACCAATAATATAATATTTTTAAGTAAAATGTCAGGAAAAGCCAAAACAGTTGGGAAAAGGGAAATAAGTGTATGATTATTTCTGCATTTTAAATTAGAATATAAAATCGTTATTGCATTTAGATTACAAACTAAATGTGACTGTAAAAAAGTGAATAGAATTATGCACTTATATTAGCTCTCAATGCAATTAAAATCCCTGCTACACTGAAAAATAAATTAAAAACACATCCAAATTAGTTAGTCCCGCAAGTAGGTCATTCAGTCAAACATTTATCTGATGACGAACTGAACTGAGCTAGCATGTATTGAATTCTCCAAATGGCAAGGACAAGTGGTAGTTTCAGTGTGATTCCAGAGAAGCATAGGGAGAAGAGAGATTATAAAGTCCTCTTCTACATTTAGTTATAGCCACTCCTGAAGTAATCTTATACATGACCTCTCCTTATACAAAAGGTTAGTCAGGTAGTGATTGACTACTGGTTATGAAAAAGATTTCCAGTCTGACAAAAGAATTCACAATTGGATTAATTCAGATAGCAAGCCCACTTACTACATTTCACATATGGCTTTTCTTCTCCATAGCTTACCCAAACACTTCTATTTGTTAACATAGTCTCATCTTAGAAGAGAAATCCCCTTAAGCTTTGATGAAGGAGCATAATTAATTAACGGGGATTTTTGCTCTTCTCAGCAAATAAAAACAAAACCACCTGATGAACTGAAAATGAAATTATAAAACTTCCAGAGGATGTTCTTGGGTCAGTATAGAGTCTGCCCGATCACCTAAACTTTTGAAAGTACCAAGACTTTAATCTTGAGAAATGATGTTGAGGAAGAAGGCCATTTTTTTTAGGTGACTTTTTCTTTTTTGTTTTTAATTTTTATTGGAGTGTAGTTAATTTACAATATTGTCCCAATCTCTGCTGTACAGCAAAGTGCATCAGTTATACATATACATACGTCCACTCTTTTTTAGATTCTTTTCCCACATAGGTCATTACAGAGTATTGAGTAGAGTTCCTTGATTGAGTCACAGATGTAGAAAACAAATTTATGGTTACCAGGGGGCGAAGGGAGGGGGGAGGGATAAATTGGAAGACTGGGATTGACATATACACACTACTATATATAAAATAGATAACTAATAAGGAGGGCCATTTTTATACACTGTTCCTTCCTCTTAACATCTCCTTTCCCTCTTTGCCTACTGAACGTGTATCTTTCCTGTAGGCCTCAGGTCAGTTGTCACTCTGCAGGAATGTCAGCCTCACTGACAGGTCAAGTTGTTCTTTTCTTGTAAATCTCCCTCTGGTTCTCAATACACTAAAATCGTACAGTATTCGTACGACATCTGATTAGTCTCAGTCTACCCCATTGGACTGTCAACTTCAGGAAGGAAGAAACTGTGTCCTTTTGCTCATCACTGTATCCCGTGACTTTTAGCCTGATGCCTGTGATGCAGCAGTTACTCAGGGTAAATTTGGTACATGAATCAAGCACTGTTGGAGTCTGAATTAATACTGATTAGTCACATTAATAGATATTACTATGGAAAAGTCACTTTATTTTAGAAATAAAGCTGAAAGTTAAAAACCAAGTTGACTATGATCCAGCTATTCCATTACCCAAATGTGACTGGTGAGCTTGGCCCTGTAATGCTGCATCCATCACAGCGAGGGACGCAGCATGTTAAAGATCTTTTGTTTTGCTTTAAAAAACTACTGAGGAACAAATTAATAATAAGACGTCGATGATGGTGATGATTTTGAAGATAATTGTGAATTATTCCAGAGGTTCCCAAAACAGTCTCCGTGCTGGAGTTATGCAGACAACAATTCATAATGAGGTGACTGGCCATAACTACTAAAATATAAAATATCTAGGGAAGAAAGGTGATAGAAGGAAAGTGTTTATCCTTTAAGGTTTTTTCTTTTTCCCAAGCATATGATAAAAGTCAAAAAAAAGTCCTTTCTCTTACTTTTTATATTAACTCCTGTCACTCTTCCTTCCTCAGTCATGTTCAAATATGTCCCCTTCACTTCATTTCCAACACCAGCACTCAGGGCCGGAAGTCTTCCCTGATCTCTCTGATCTGGTCAAATTCCTACAGGTCAGTCTCTTAGAACACCACAGATCTCTTCTTGGTTGCACTCACTTGAGTTTCATTTTTAGCTTTATGTGATTATTTTGAACAATTTCTGTCTCCCTCCTACACTCCCTCCTTGCCCCTGCATTCATCTTTAGGATGGGTAAGGGCACAGACCACATATTCTCAATGCCAGTCAGGTGGCAGGGGCTGGCATTGCTTGAATGCTGCCTTCCAAGTGTCTAGCACAGTGCCTGATACATCGTAGCTGCTCAATACATACTTATCAAATACATGAATAAATGAACATACCTCCCCCTTTAACTATATAATCAAAAGAGAACCCAAAGTACACACATTGTGAGGAAACTATGATTTATGTGCAAGCACAGTGAGTGTGAAATTGTGGACTGTTGGAGCTGATGGAAGCACTAGAGATTTGTTCTCACTTTAGAAACAGGGTTGAAATTTGGAGCCATTAACAGACTTGTCTTAACCCACAGCTGCCTAATGACAAACTAGGAGCAAACCTAATTCCTCACCCCAGCTCACTGGAGGTTTGGGCAGCCCTGCCCTTTCCACTACTCCACATAGACTCCGTGCTGTGTTCACTCGTCTGCAACAGGACTACGCTGGTATCTGACCACTAAAATGGCAGATCTGGCTGGTATAACATTAGCCTATGAAAACTTATAGTAGGTCAATGTACAGTAAAAAGAATACAAAAAGGAGTGTAAAGAGCAGAGGTAATAGGACAATAACTTGGAAACATGGGCAATAAATTAGGATCTATGTTTTCAGGGAAGAACCGAAACACATACAGACCATAATGGAAAGAGCCGAACACATACAGACCATAATGGAAAGAGCCCTTTGTCCCTCCACCTTTACGTTCTCACATAAGTAAAGCAAATATTGATGGATAGAGAGCAGACACAAAGGAAAGGAGCTTAACTGGAGCTCTTTACACTATGAGATTAAAAAAACGCTATGGCTGGTGGAGGGACATGTACTGTAAATAGCAGCTGATTAAGGGGAGGAAAGAAAATGTAATATTTACCCAGAGGCCAAGACAGGCAGTATTTCTTAAAGCGGGGAGAAAAGGGCAAATGTCCCCCTGCTCCTAACTGAGAGTCTCTCTGGTAATGTTTTGTTTTTTATTTTATGTTACAGGTCACATCCTTATATCCTCAAAACTTATAGAGAGTTAAGTCTAATATTGAAGGCCTTCTATAAATGTCCTATTCTGTTCTATTCTACACTGTTCCTACTTTCCCCATCTAAAATTCATGCCACTCATTACTCGGGGGTGGGGGGGCGGTCAAAACAAGTATTCAATAGCAGGCAACTTCAAAGATGATTAATGTATAATTTCCTATAAGGGTCAGATATTATATAGGCATTCTTTTACATAACTCTCACTACTTGTTTGGTTGTTAGTAGTACTGCCACTTTTCAGATGATGAAACCAAGTGATTTTCCTAAGTTAATTTAGTTGAACAGCTGCAGTTTGATCATGGTGTCTTTGACTCTGAAGACCATAACCGTTCCTAATACCAACGGTTCCCAAAGTGTGGTCCCCAGATTAGCAGCATCAGCATCACCTGGAAACTTGTTATAAATACAAATTCTTGGGCCCCATTTCACCTACTGAACCAGAGCTCTGGAGGTGGGGCTCAGCACAAACTGTTTAACAAGTCCCCCCAGGGATTCTTGTGCACAATCAGGTTAGAGACCACAGGCTTATACAGTGTAGCATAAAACTTTTGCTTACACTCACTGCAGAGAGTACTTGAGTTCTCTTGGGTGTCTTTTTTGCTTTTTTTTTTTTTTGAACAAACATCTATTACTGATGTATGGAATTTGATATACCACCACAGAATTACCGGCAGTAGGGGTAGAAAGTAGACAGGCTAGGGACGGAAGCCCAGATCTGCCACCTATTGTTACATAATCTTGGCAAGTTGCATAACCTTTCAAAGTTTTGGATTTATCTTCTATAAAAATGAAAATAAAAATGATGAGATCAGGGCTTCCCTGGTGGCGCAGTGGTTGAGGGTCCACCTGCTGATGCAGGGGACGTGGGTTGTGCCCGGTCCGGGAGGATCCCACATGCCGCGGAGCGGCTAGGCCTGTGAGCCGTGGCCGCTGGGCCTGCGCGACCGGAGCCTGTGCTCCGCGGCAGGAGAGGCCACAGCAGTGACAGGCCCGCGTACAGCAAAAAAAAAAAAAAAAAAAAAAAAAAAAAAGAATGACGGGATCATGCACCAAAAGCACTTAGCCCAATCCTGAAATGTAATAAATACTCAATAAAATAGATATAGTTTTCATTATGATTATCATTGTTAAAGACAATAATATTGGTAACATTATAATTAATTGCATGAGTAGTGAAGCTTATTATTGCAGTATTATGTATGCTGCAAAGCTCCAGAGATTCTCCTCTACTTACAAATTTTATTATAAAATGGCCTTAATTTTTTCAATTTAAAAATGAATTTCCAATTAATTTCAATTCACTAAACATTTTAAATTTCCCACAATGTACAAGGTATTCTGCTCTTTTAGGGTACCTTTTAAGTAGGGTATTGATACCAGTTATCAATTTATATGTTAGGGAATGGATATCACCATTGAATACTGTTTTTAAAATTAAACACTTTAAATCTTTACTGTGTCTTGGCTTAAAGCTTTATTGGAAGATTGGGACTGACATATACACACTACTACATACAGAATGGGTATCTAATAAGGACCTACTATAGAGCACAGGGAAAATACTCTATAATGACCTATCTGGGAAAAGAATCTAAAAAAGAGTGGCTATATCTATATGTATAACTGATTCGCTTTGCTGTACACCTGAAACTAACACAAGACTGTAAATCCACTATGCTCAAATAAAAATTTTTTAAAAAAAGAAAAAATTGTATCTTTTCACATTATTTGAAAAATAATACATTATCACAAAATTAAGAGCTGTGTCAATTGTGGACACATTTAACTTCAGGTTAAATTTTTATTCAAAGAAAATCGCATATTGCTCTATTGAGACCCCTGGACAGTTAACTGTACAATCTCAACAGTGCTTTAATACAGACAGTTTCAAATAATAATTCACTTGCAGTAAAAATATATCCTCTCTATTTTACTCAGTGAAGCTCAGACCAATTAGTTCTTGTTTATTTGCACCAATCAGTGAAAGAAACCAATTTCTGTCCCTTTTATTATGCTTTTTATCCATCCATACAAAAAGGCTTTCATCTTTTCTGTCTTTTTTTTTTTTAGAGTGAAATTCTCAGTCCTCACTACCTCCTCTTGTAGCTGGTGTTTTCAAGATCTTTTTATCATTTGTATTGTTCTCTACCGAATGCTTGGTGATTTGTCTCTTTTCTGAAATGTGGCATTCTGCTGAACTTCGTCCCCAAACCACAGACTAACAAGACGGGAACATAGCTCAATCTGTCTGTATGCATGACATCACCATTACAATTCAACACACTGTAGCATATGAATATTTTAACAGGGCTCAGAATGTCGACTCATTCAATGTATCATCCACTGTAATTCTTGAATTTTTCTCACTGTTGCTACTACCATCTCTAGCTTTTCATTGCACATTTTGGTTCCATTACCCTGCCCTGCACCAACTTTCCATTCCATTTTCCTGAATCCAATGCCACCTATTCGATCTATGTCCCCAGTATATCAAGATCGGGCTGTAGAGTAACACAGCACCCCAGAGGTTGCAATCCCTGCTACTTCCATGACTCCTTGTCCTTTAGATTTATTAGCATAAATACATAGCATCTCTCCGACCAAAATTTTTTAGTATACAACTACATTACCCTTGGAGGGTTTTTTTAGATGATTTTTAACGTTCCAGTTAAACAAAACCAAGCAAACAAACAAAGCTTACTGGTCTGTTACTTCAGGCACATTTAAAAAGAAACCTAGCCCTCCCCTTAATTGACTCAATTTAAGAAAGTTAAACTCAGAACCAAGAACAGGAGTACATTATTGTTTTATTATTGAGCTGTCATCCCCAAAATATAGATTAAACCTCTGATCTTCACACACAGGTAGCTCAGTAAGTATCATTTACCCTCCCTGCAGGAAGTCACTTGTGTATGCTGGGTCGTGTCATATGGTTGGTCAGTTGAGTAAACCTTAGTAAACACAGAGTTAGTTTCACTTAGCAGGTTTACTTGCCCAGTTACAAAAGAAAGCAAAGCAGGAGAATATAAAAATGATGAAGGAAATAACAAAAGAACCTTAAAATATTATTAGGCCCCAATTTAATTATTTTACCACGAATAAATGGCAGGGTTATCAAAACTGAAATGAGCTGACACTTTCATTTATAAGAGAATTATGGAGGTGATCGATGGTTCAAACTCACAAATCAAATATTGCTGCACTCCTTACACATCAATCCATGTGCCTTCCTTCTGTCTGGAATCTGCATCCACCCGCCTCACACACTCATACACACCTACCGCTGCCTCACTCAGCCCTATCAGCTGACAAAGTCCTACTCATCCTTCATGAGGAAGAATGCAGTGTCTCCAAGGCAGTAACCCCTCCCTGCTGTGTGTTCACACTCTGTCCTGTGCTTAGTTCTTGCTTCAAAGTACCACTATTTGTTTATAGAGCTGCATCTCCTATTCATTTTGAGCTCTGCCTCTTCTCTTTGACTTTTGGTTACCAGGTGCTATTGAGAATCACTCAATAAAATTTTGGTAAATGAATGAATTATTTTAAGAATAGCTTTTCCCCAATAGCTATATTTTTAAATGTAGAAAGTGATGTCCGGCTTGAATACTGTCTAGAGAAATTGTGGTAATGCAACGGTACAAGTTCAATTTTAATACAATGGCGAGAATATATGTGAGTATGGGTATATTCATGAAAGGGTTCAAAAACAGCTATCAGCTCTGAGAAAAGACTTATGCGTCTGTAGCCAAATAAAACAAACAAAGAATGAAACAAAAAACAAAGGGGAGGAGAGTTGAGACCACAATCTTCAAATAGCATATATCACCTTTTTTCCCTCAAATGTATATATGATTATATATCTTAATCAAATTTTGGATGTATTGGTTTTGGATAAATGTTTAAGTTTTCATAGCCTAATTAACGTGGTAGAACTGAATGAGGTGGCAAAAAATAGGAAAAAAGTTTTATAACATTTTAAGTCTAATATAATAATTTTCAGAAGACTTAGCAAAAAGGATAATCATTAGTCTAAGTTTAACAAATGAATTTGCTTTAGTTCTAAAGAAGAGTGATGAGGGATTTAATCACTGTCTTCAAGTGTATGATGGTTCCATTGAGAGATAATAGTGATAAAATATTTTCCTTCTTAGCTCAGAGTACGACTAAGACCAATTAACTTAAAGAGAAAACAGGAAAACTCTAGAGAAGGTGAGATGTTCTGATTAATTACTAAGTAATGCAGTGAAAGATTTCCCTCACAGACTTTTAAAGCAGGAGAGCTACGTTTTGATCTAGACTCAGGTACTAAATTTAAACTTAAACATCTCTCAGCAAGACAAATACCAATTTGTTCCATAAACAAATAACACTGTCTGTGTTCCATAAACAACACTGTGGCTTTCATGTCTGTGGTTCTCAATGTTCTTCTACAACAAGTCTCTTTCTCTGTTGCTCATGGGGTCATCTCAGTCACTCATATGAGGGACAAGCCCCCTGTACCATGTAAAATAGAATCATCTGAACAAATTGTTCCCTAGCTCCTCATTCTTCTGATCGGACTCTCTTTAACACGGTGGACAAAGACTGGAGAGGAGTGATTATAAATTGCCCAAAGCGTAAAAAGAAATGTAATATAATGATCCTTGGAAATTCAAAGACACCTAAAAAGGTTTAGAAAACTATAGTAAGAAGATCACCGATCTTTGATTATTTCATACATTTAACATTCTTTTCATTAACATTAACAACTGACATTCAGTATAATATTTAAATTAAATAAAAAATAATACTATTAGGGCTTCCCTGGTGGTGCAGTGGTTGAGAGTCCACCTGCCGATGCAGGGGACACGGATTCATGCCCTGGTCCGGGAAGATCCCACATGCCGCGGAGCGGCTGGGCCCGTGAGCCATGGCCGCTGAGCCTGCGCGTCCGGAGCCTGTGCTCCGCAGCGGGAGAGGCCACAACAGTGAGAGGCCCATGTACCACACAAAAATAATAATAATAATACTATTAAATATTTTTAACCTCACATTATGTATTAAAATACTGTACTGTGAAATTCCAAGATACAAGTTTAAGGTTTCTGTCAAGGGTCACTAAAAGAGTAAAGGTTTTTCATAACCTTTTTGTTTTTAGGTTTTAATGTTAACATTTGCTATGCTACTTCATTTATATCAAAATGCTCACAGTTGTTTTATAAATAAATACCACAACCTTTCTAAAGAACCTTAGAGTTTGATCTAAATTTATTTTGTTCTCATGGGATAGCAAAGCTATCAAAATTTAAAATAAGGTGACACCCTATAGTTGAAGAATAAGTCTGGGTAAGAAAGGTAGTTTAAAACTACATAAAACATTCCAAAGATATGTGTATTGTGGCTTTCATGCTGTTGCTTTGTAAGCTGTGAACCTGAAACAAAGTTTTGCAGTGTTTTTTTCTTGTCTTGTTCTTCTCCAGTTGATAAATGAAATGCATCCACTGAGAATCTGAAAGCAGTATAAATCATATCAGAAATACAGGATTTGGTTCAACTTACCTGTTTCTGTTGCTGGAAATCCAATCTGAAATAAGCGTTGATGCCTGTTGGTGACAGTGCTTGTTGCCAAAACTACATGCTAGCATTATAACTTCTCTACGTAGCTCTCTGGGTATCATCAAAAGGAAAAGAAAAATTAACAAACAGTGTTAATATCTAGAGAGAAAAGGAAACTCATTACACTACATTACAGTAGATAAGTAAATAATCAGCACAAAATTAATTTTCAGATATGGAAATTCCATTTTGCTGAGCAAGAGATAACTAAGCAGAGTAGAAGTTATACATAAAAAAGTCTTCTCTGGAAACAGTACTATAGTGAGGGGTACGGGTTCAGATCTCAACTTTACCAATAGAGGCAGATCTTAAATTAAAACATGGCAAAGAAAAGCCTTTGTTCTCAGTACCAGGTGGTGGAAACTGTGCTGCCCATCAGAAGCCCTCCCAGGAGAGGGAAATGAAAGATGCAGAATGAAAGTAAGATCGTCTCATGCTGCTAAAGTCACAGTGGTTTTAGTGGTGTGTTACTGTACAGTTCTGGGGGAAAAAAGCAAGTAAGAAAATAAAACCATACTCATGTTGGTAGGATGCTTGAACAAGAGATCCATTAAAATTGGTTTTTGGCCAACCAAGCTTGATGTACGTTGTTGCAACTTGCTTTAAAATATATTCCTAAATGGGGAGTAGGAGAAATAAAGATAATATCATTTTCAAATCACTCCATGCTGACAAGTAAAATTATACAGTAAAATTAAAATATTTTCTAAATGAACCAACTTTGAAATATCAGTAAAATTATGGGCATGGTAATGCTCTATTATAATTTTATTCAACTTGATATTTCAAATATAGAAAATTAGTGTAAAATACAGTTGCAATGATGGAAGTCTACTCTTTACTTCCTACTGAACAATTAAGTAATTTGCACTATTAAATATTTGAGATGATGATTTTTGCAGAACAAGAAAAGTGAGGCATATTGATAATGAAACCATATATACATATACACAAATGTATGTAGATATAGTTTGTGAAAATGAGCACCTAATATTTATGTGTTTTATGTCAATAGACCATATTTAATGCAAAACTGTGCTATAAGCCCAGTCAATAGCCTAGCCTTTTTGAACCTGACGTACACAGAACACTCTTTAGTAAAATGATGTGGTATTTCAAAGTGAAAATCCATTCATCTAATGATATATTTAAATATCAGTAGCAAGGTAAGATTGCTCTCCTCACTTTAATGTGGTCCTTGGATTTTGTCAATGGAACGAAAGCACTGAAATTACAGTAAAAGCAATTCTTAACTTTTATTGAAAATGAGGTGTCTGACATGATATACTATTCTAAAGTGCAAATATATACAAAAATGTATTTTGCTTTACATAAGTTTAATATTGTAGTGTCTCTGTATTAAGAAGAAAAGAGAAGAGTAATAAGTCCTTCTCCAGCAGATAAAAATTATACCATAACTGTAATGATACATTTCCACGCATGTCTGTTTCAAGGGCTTAGACAAAACTAACAACAATGAACAGTCAAGCCAGGATTATTCCCATTAAAAAAAAATATTACAACAGAGGTGCTTTCATGTAGGTTTTGGATAAAATAGAAAGAAGCAACTCTTATGGACATCACACAATTTAGATGGCTCTAATAAACAGATTTCATGTCATAGCAATCTAGTCTCGAGTCATTTCAAATGTGTAGGTTAATTAGCAGAGCCCAGTATGTCATAAATTAGGATGATTTTATAAGACACAGGGCAGAGTCTTGAAATAACTAAAAAGAAATAAATAGTGCCCAAAGGTGACAGGAGTTACAGAGACATATTCTCATATGCAAAGCTTCACTGGTGATAAGAAATTCTGGAATCGAAAGCTCATTAGCAGTACTTAATCCTAATCTTATTCAAAATGATTATTACATTAGATTAGGTGGTGTCAGCAGTGCAATTCTGGTTTTCTAGTCTTCAACCTTAGAAAATCTGGTCAGGTAACATTTTGGAATGTTTGTCATGTCTTCAGGTCTATTTGGATTATCTGTTGTTTGCTCTCCTATATCCCCTTGGATCCAATTATGAATGGGCTTTTGCCTCAATGTTGATCTTATCCTTGTTAATTAAGGAAGTGAATTGAATTTACTATGTCCTTTTCGTTAAAACTAATGACTAAGAATCTTTACTGAAACTGTCTATATTCTGTGAAGATCTTTGGATCCCTCTCCCCAGGTTAAGTCCTTTGTGAACACAGAGCCCTTTAACTCTAGGGAAGTAAGTTTGAACTTTAAGGATGTGCCATGTGTATTTGTTCTTAAATTCTGAGGCATTTAAGCTTAATTGACACTTTTAGGCTAGAACAAAAAGTAGCGTGTATTACATTTCTTCTTCAACAATTTGCCATTGGCGTTGCACAGAAGATCAGGACAAAAATAGCACAAATTAGAAGGAACTAAAATAACTCAGGTCAGTTGAATATAGTAGATAATGAGAAAACAGTTTATCTTCTGAAAATAAGAAAGAAGAAAATATATCTTTTTACATTGAAGACATTGTATTTCTCCATGCGGTCCAGTAATTTATCTAGAGGATAAAGAGCTCGGCTGGCGGCGTGCCAAGGAAGAAAATCCTTCTCCTCAGACAGGTATCTGATAATCTCCAGGGGAATATTCTGAGGCAAATAGCCAGCTCTGCACAGCCAAAAAAGTTAATATTAATTATATGCAGAAAAGACACATGATGATGCAAAAATGAAGATTTTACTTATGCAAATAAAAGGCAGAAAGCAAGATTCATCACAGTATAAAGAAGCCATACTCAGTACTATAAAAATAAAATTACTCACTTTTTAAATATAGTCCTACTTAGGATGCCAATGTCCTTTAATACATACACAGTTGGGGAGTTAAAAATTTGAATGAACACAAAAATATCAGAATGCATGTTTTTAAAAAGGAAAGAATTGTGGAATTTGAATAAATCAACTCTAGGTATTTTCCTTCACAGAAACATTTCAGCAGTCACAAGTAATTGAAAATAATTGATTACTGAAATGAAATTCTGGTTTCTCAATGCATTTT
Source organism: Delphinus delphis (assembly GCF_949987515.2). Taxonomy (NCBI): domain Eukaryota; kingdom Metazoa; phylum Chordata; class Mammalia; order Artiodactyla; family Delphinidae; genus Delphinus; species Delphinus delphis. The sequence goes on along the minus strand of NC_082693.1, from coordinate 57,943,993 downwards.
CTTTACTTTTCATGTAGCTCTGTATAAATGCTATTTAATCCAGGTTGTTTTCAAAGGATAATCAAATTAAAATAGCAATTTACAGTTTTGACTGTATCTATGTTACATTACCATACAAGCATTTTTCAAACCTTCCTGTTTAAAAAAATAAACGCTTTCTATAACACCTATGAAGATTAGAGTTAGATTTTAAGTCCAAATTACAAAAATGTTAAAGAAATAGACTCTTCCCGTTTATTATTTTCAATAGATGCTGTGTCACTGTGGGAACCAATGTCAGATTCTTTGGAAAATATGAAACTGTAGCTTTTTAAAGCTATCTGAACACATGCTGCCCACATTTAAAGAGGGTATATCCAAAAGAGGATCCAGAAAGAAGTGACTACATATAAAATCTACAGTAGATTGCATATAAAATCCTTGCAAATCAAAGCAATATAAATGACAATACACTATGTGTTTTGCTGATATTTTTTTTACATTAGTAATCAACTGAATGCGGACTTTTAACACAGGGGATAGGTAAACATGAAAGCAACCAAAGCCTGGTTATCTTCTTTACCTACATTTCATACCATTATTCTTTGTGGCATCACAAAATTAGATGGACCTTTTTATTTGTGTTTGGTAGAAGGTGGACAGGGAGAGAGCAAAGCCTTCTCTCATCTTCATTTCGAACAAGTTTGCCAGATTATTTAGTCTTTACTTGTGTGATAAGCAAAAACTACTCTAAAGACAAATATTAACTTGCAGCTATGTTTATAATGTTCATAATAAAAACCAATTCTGAAGATTATTGGATTTAATAAATGAATGAGCATCACTCTAATGATTTTGGTTCACTCCTGGTATAAGATCAACCACAGTTAATGTCTGACATAAATAAGAATGATGAAAATAACCCCAAATTTCTACATTTCCATAAAATTTCCTAGAGTTTGTATGATTTGGACTCCATCTAGATTTGTGCCACTTTTCTTGTACAGTTTCCATTTTATACATCCTTGCAGAAATAGCATGAAATTAGGCTACGGCAGCAACAACTAAATAAGAAACTGCATAGTTTTGCTAATGTAGCACCATAATAAAACAGTTAACTTTTGCTTACAAGGGTTTTAAAAGTAATGATTTGGTTTTTTTCCTTAAAAGTAACACAGCTTCCAGTATTTCAGATTTCATAATTTGTTTCCCCTGAACTTTTAATTCTAGATATTCATTAGCATGGTGATTATAAATTTGCCTCCTCTAAAATTATGTAATCCCTATGCCATGGATTATATAATTTTCGAGTTGAATAAGATTTATCTAGAAGCCATTATTCTTTTGTTGAGGAAACAAGAAAAATAAGGTATTAGAAAAAAAAGAATCTTTAGTATGTAGCTAATTTATTAGGGCCCTTCAAGTAAGTTTGGAAAATCAAAAAAGGTGTTTGGGGCTATTTTCTCACAGATTTAAACATACTACCTTATTTCAGTTATAATTTATTATGTTTCATTTCTTCTCTATAAACGGGTGGACATCTTTCAATGACTTATGTTTTGTGAGAAATATAACTACAAATTTAAAAATATGACAAATAATGTTATGAAAAGAGACTTGGACCCAAGGAAGAGCATGAAACTGAAGACGAGCCTGGAACCATGAGCGCCTCCTGAACAATTAAACAAATTCATCTCTCCAAGCCCCACATTCCTTATCTGTGAAATAAGAGGGTTGAACTAGGAGGTATCTTTTTTAGCTCCAAAACCCTTTTATTCTAACCTACTTATCTATAATTTAGCCTGCTGAAAAAATTATTACCATAATATGGGCATAATGTATTTGTTTAAAATTTTGAAAAAAAACTTATAATTTTTATATTCCCCACTCTTCAATTGTTTGATATGTACAAATCTTCTAAGACTCAGAGCTTGGATCTAGGTTTTATAGGTCATCTGACACAGTGTTAGAAAATTAAAGCAAAGCAAGCTTAATAGATATCCAAATAATGACAAGACAAGTAAAGAAAAGTATTCATTAAATGAAGAAATGAAGCAGGTTCTGTTTTGAGTGCTTATGCCAAAAATTGCTAACTGCTCACCAAAATCCACGTTCTCCTCTACTTCCTGGAATAGAGTATAATTCCTATTCCCTTGATAGTTATGTGTGGTCACGTGACTAAGCTCTAGCCTGTAGAATATAAGCATTCCTCACTGTCAAGGTCAGCCCACAGACATCTTTCATTAGCTCCTCCATGTTCTTTTTCCCTAAAATGAATCTCCCAGGATGACCTTGTATTGAACTCTTGTATTGAACATGCCAGAAAACCACCTGGGTCTCTGGATGACTGCATCCCCAAGTACCAGTTCTCACAACCAGTTCTGTTATGTGAGCAGGAAATACACTTCTATTGTTTTTGATCCGAATATATGTTTGGGTCTATTTTTTTTTAAAGCAGTTAGCTTCTCTAATGCAGTCCTCAAATAGAATAAGAAACAGATTACACTCAAATTGCCCTCATTTTGCATTGTTGCAAACAGGTGTAAGTAATCATCTACTATATAATCCAATATACTTGCATCTAGCCTACTAAATCAAAATATGTAGCTATACTCAATTGGATAAGAGGATAATCAGCTTCATTACAAAATTAAGACTTGTAAGAGATAATGTTGGTGAATAAGTTACCTAGTTTAGATATGTGTTTGCGTAATTGGCTGGTAATGATATCTGTGATTACTACTACTGATAAAGTAATCAATATAGGGGAAGTGTGTGGAATCCCAGTGAATGGAACATGACATTAGCTCAAAGTAATCAGCCCAGAAGGGAGCACACTTAGGGGCCTGATGCTGAAATGCAGTTTCCTTAAATTTGCATCATCACAGGGAAATGTTGCTAAAAAATGGAGGGGGGGGTGGAATTAGCAAATTTAAAGAATATTTCATGTATAACTAAATGTGTTTTATTAATCTTTTAGGAAGACATTGTAGATGATATTTAATCTTCTCTACTGTTGAGGAAGGGCTTGGCATAAGAAATGAGTTAGGAATCAAGAAAAGACAATGGAGAAGAGAAGCGAATGAGCAAAGTTTAAGAAATGGATAAAAGATTGCCTATTGCACCTATACAGTTCTTCCTCCCATCTCTGCCCCCCTCAACACACATACCCTCCCCTCCTCCTTCTCTAATTTACGGGAGCTTGCAACGAAATATATTTTTAGGCATACAAGAGAATATTTTTATAAGAAGGAGATTAAAATCAGACTATATTAGCTGATGCTAAAGTGCACTGATCTTAGCTGGCTTTGTTTTCACCTAAGATCCAAAACTACTTTTTAAAAGCTGCTCTGAATTCCTGTGAATGTTAGCTCTGAAATCTACTACGATGGGTGGCTTGCACACAAATACCCTATTTTACCATTAATTTTCTTTAAAAGCCATTGGTTTCTGGGTGCTTGAAACTTAGGAAAAAATAAAAAGCACAATCCTCAGACTTTTCAGAGCATCATATTCCAGTTTTCATTAATTGAATATTCATTTAAAGCCAATAAATACCCTACTACATTATTTCACCCTATATGGAGAAGACACTTTAACTGTCCCTTAGGGCATAGATTTTTTTTTTTTTTTTTTTTTCCCCGGTACGCGGGCCTCTCACTCTTGTGGCCTCTCCCGTTGTGGAGCACAGGCTCCGGACGCGTAGGCTCAGCGACCATGGCTCACGGGCCCAGCCACTCCACGGCATGTGGGATCCTCCCGGACCGGGGCACGAACCCGTGTCGCCTGCATCGGCAGGCGGACTCTCAACCACTGTGCCACCAGGGAAACCCTAGGGCATAGATTTTTAAAGCAATTACTGAAATGCTTAATTAAGAAGTTTACTATTTTATCTATTATTCTTTGTTATTCATTATTAAAAGACTTCAATGTGCTCTTTGTGGGAAGATCCTATGGTGGATTGAAAATTCCACTAGTCCTCGGAGTACCATAGAATAAAGAGGCAACTACACAGGACAGTTATCTGTGTCAACCATGGGTCCATCTGGTCATTTCCTAGAGAAAATAAAGATATGATTCAGGCACTGGCAACTGTTGCCTGCAGCAGAGGTGAAAAGGAAGTTACAGTCGGCCCTCCACATCCACGGGTTCTGTATCAGTGGATTCAACCAACTGTAGATAAAAAATATTTGGGATAAAAAATGCCAAAATTACAGAAAGTTCCAAAAGGCAAAACTTGAATTTGCTGCATACTGACAAATACTTACATAATATTTACATTGTATTTGGTATTGTAAGTATTAATCTAGAGATGATTTAAAGTATCCTGGATGATGTATGTAGGTTATATGCAAATACTATCCCATTTTATATAAGGGACCTGAGCACTGGAGGATTTTCGTATTTGTGGGGGTTCCTGAAACCAATCCCTGAAGGATACCAAGGGACAGCTATACTTACTTGCAGCCCCACAAAATTACAAACATGAAGTTGTACAAAAAGGAGTCTCATAGTCCCTTGTCCTCCTGTTGCTTTTTTTTCCAGGAAGCCCTCTCCCAAAACTGACTTAGGCACCTATTTTCTGACCTCACATAACACCTTGATAACACCCCTATTCATAATAAATATCATGATATTAATCAGAATTTTATCATGATACTATCTTTCTCACTCACTGGACTTAGATCTGTAAGGAAATGAAGCATTCTTTTTACCCATCTTTTTATCCCCATAGCCTACTGCAGAATCTAGTTCAAAACAGGCACTCAATATTGTAAGTTCAAGATGGCAGAGTAGAAGGACGTGCGGTCGGTCACTCTTGCGAGAGCACCAGAATCATAACTAACTGTTGAACAATCATCAACAGGATGATGGAAGTCACAAAAAATATACCCTACAGGGCTTCCCTGGTGTGGCACAGTTGAGAATCTGCCTGCCAATTCAGGGGACACGGGTTCGAGCCCTGGTCTGGGAAGATCCCACAAGCCGCGGAGCAACTAGGCCCATGAGCCACAACTACTGAGCCTGCGCATCTGGAGCTTGTGCTGCACAACAAGAGAGGCCGCGACAGTGAGAGGCCCGCGCACTGCGATGAAGAGTGGCCCCCGCTCGCCGCAACAGGAGAAAGCCCTCGCACAGAAACGAAGACCCAACACAGCCATAAATAAATAAATAAATAAATGAAATTAAAAAAAAAAAGATACCCTACATTCAAAGACAAAGGAGAAGCCACAGCGAGATGGTAGGAGGGGCTCAATCACAATAAAATCAAACCCCATAACTGCTGGGTGGGTGACTCACAAACTGGAGAACAATTATACCATGGAAGTCCACCCGCTGGAGTGAAGGTTCTGAGCCCCACGTCAGTCTTCCCAGCCTGGGGGTCCAACAGGGGCAGGAGGAATTCCCAGAGAATCAGACTTTGAAGGCTAGCAGGATTTGATTGCAGGACTTCAACAGGTCTGGGGCAAAGAGAGACTCCACTCTTGGAGTGTGCACATCAGGACCCAGGGGAAGGAGCAGTGACCCCATAGGAGACTGAACCAGACCTACTTGCTAGTGTTGGAGGGTCTCCTGCAGAGGTTGGGGGTGGTTGTGGCTCACCACAGGGGCGAGGACCCTGGCAGCAGAAGTTTTGGGAAGTACTCCTTGGTGTGAGCCCTCCCAGAGTCTGCCATTAGCCCACCAAAGGTGCTGTAGGCTCCAGTGCTGGGTCACCTCAAGCCAAATGATCAGCAGGGAGGAAACTCAGCCCCACCCATCAGCACACAAGCAGATTAAAGTTTTACTGAGCTCTGCCCACCAGAGCAACAGCCAGCTCTACCCACAACCAGTCCCTCCCATCAGGAAGCTTGCACAGGCCTGTTAGATAGCCTCATTCACCAGAGGGCAGACAGTAGAAGCAAGAAGAACTACAATCCTGCAGCCTGTGGAACAAAAACCACATTCACAGAAAGACAGACAAGATGAAAAGGCAGAGGACTATGGACCAGATGAAGGAACAAGATAAAACCCCAGAAAAACAACTAAATGAAGTGGAGAGAGGCAACATTCCAGAAAAACATATTCAGAATAATGATGGTGAAGATGATCCAGGAGTTCAGAAAAAGAATGGAGGCAAATCGAGAAGATGCAACAAATGTTTAACAAAGACCTAGAAGAATTAAAGAACAAACAAACAGAGATGAACAATACAATACGTGAAATGAAAAATACACTAGAAGGAATCAATAGCAGAATAACTGAGGCAGAAGAATGGATAAGTGACCTGGGAGACAGAATGGTGGAAATCACTGTCACAGAACAGAATAAAAAAACAAGAATGAAAAGAAATGAAGACAGCCTAAGAGACCTCTGGGACAACAGTAAACGCACCAACATTCCCATTATAGGGGTCCCAGAAGGAGGAGAGAGAGAGAAAGGAACTAAGAAAATATTTGAAGAGATTATAGTCGAAAACTTCCCTAATATAGGAAAGGAAATAGTCACCCAAGTCCAGGAAGCACAGAGTCCCAGGCAGGATAAACCCAAGAGAAACACACCGAGACACATAGTAATCAAACTGACAAAAATAAAAGACACGGAAAAATTATTAAAAGCAACAAGGGAATAACAACAAATAACATAAAAGGGAACTCCCATAAGGTTAACAACTGATTTCTCAGCAGAAACTCTACAAGCCAGAAGGGAGTGGCATGATATATTTAAAGTAATGAAAGGGAAGAACCTAGAACCAAGATTACTCTACCCAGCAAGGATCTCATTCAGATTTGATGGAGAAATCAAAAGCTTGACAGACAAGCAAAAGCTAAGAGAATTCAGCACCATCAAACCAGCTCCATAAAAAATGCTAAAGGAACTTCTTTAAGTGGGAAACACAAGAGAAGAAAAGGACCTACAAAAACAAGCCCAAAACAATTAAGAAAATGGCAATAGGAATATATGTATCGATACCTTAAATGTGAATGGATTAAATGCTCCAAACAAAACACACAGGCTCGCTGAATGGATACCAGAACAAGACCCATATATATGCTGTCTACAAGAGACCCACTTCAGACCTAGGGACACATTCAGACTGAAAGTGAGGGGATGGAAAAAGATATTCCACGCAAATGGAAATCAAAATAAAGCTGGAGTAGCAATACTCATATTAGATAAAATAGACAAGAGACAAGGAAGGACACTACATAGTGATCAAGGGATCAATCCAAGAAGAAAATATAACAATTATAAATATATATGCACCCAACACAGGAGCACCTCAACACATAAGGCAAATGCTAAAAGCTATTAAAGAGGAAATCGACAGTAACACAATAATAGTGGGGGACTTTAACACCTCACCTACAGCAATGGACAGATCATCCAGACAGAAAATTAATAAGAAAACACAAGCTATAAATGACAAAACAGACCAGATAGATTTAATTGATATTTATAGGACATTCCTTCCAAAAACAGCAGATTACGCTTTCTTCTCAAGTGGACACGGAACATTCTCCAGGATAGATCACATCTTGAGTCACAAATCAAGCCTCAGTAAATTGAAGAAAACTGAAATCATATCAAGCATCTTCTCCGACCACAACTCTATGAGGTTAGAAATCAATTACAGGGAAAAAGACATACAAAACACAAACACATGGAGGCTAAACAGTACGTTACTAAAAAACCAAGAGGTCACTGAAGAAAACAAAGAGGAAATCAAAAAATACCTAGAAACAAATGACAATGGAAACACGACCTATCCAAAACCTATAGGATGCAGCAAAAGCAGTTCTAAGAGGGCAGTTTACAGTAATACAGTCCGACCTCAAGAAACAAGAAAAATCTCAAATAAACAATCTAACCTTACACCTAAAGGAACTAGAGGAAGAAGAACAAACAAAACCCGAAGTTAGTAGAAGGAAAGAAATCATAAAGATCAGATCAGAAATAAATGAAATAGAAACAAAGAAAACAATAGCAAGGATCAATAAAACTAAAAGCTGGTTATTTGAGAAGATAAACAAAATTGATAAAACTTTAGCCAGACTCATCAAGAAAAAGGGGGAGAGGCCTCAAACCAATAATATTAGAAATGGAAAACGAGAAGTTACAGTGGACACCACAGAAACATAAAGCATCATTAGAGATTACTACATGCAACTGTATGCCAATAAAATGGACAACATGGATGTAATGGACAAATTCTTAGAAAGGTATACCCTTCCAAGACGGAACCAGGAAGAAATAGAAAATATGAGCAGACCAGTCACAAGTAATGATATTGAAACTGTGATTAAAAATTTTCCAACAAACAAAATTCCGGACCAGATGGCTTCACAGGTGAATTCTATCAAACGTTTAGACAAGAGCTAACACCCATCCTTCTCAAACTCTTCCAAAATATAGCAGAGGGAGGAACTCTCCCATACTTATCCTACGAGGCCATCACCCTGATACCAAAACCAGACAAATATATTACAAAAAAAGAAACTTACAGAGCAATATCACTGCTGAATATAGATACAAAAATTCTCAACAAAATACTAGCAAACAGAATCCAACAACACATTAAAAGGATTATACAGCATGATCAAGTGGGATTTATCCCAGGGACGCAAGGATTCTTCAATATATGCAAATCAATCAATGTGATACACCATATTAACAACTTGAAGAATAAAAGGCATATGATCATCTCGATAGATGCAGAAAAAGCTTTTGACAAAATTCCACACCCATTTATGATAAAAACTCTCCTGAAAGTGGGCACAGAGTGAACCTACCTCAACATAATAAAGGCCATATATGACAAACCCACAGCAAACATCCTTCTCAATGGTGAAAAACTGAAAGCACTTCCTCTAAGAACAGGAACAAGACAAGGATGTCCACTCTCGCCACTATTATTCAACATAGTTTTGGAAGTCTTAGCCACAGCAATCAGAGAAGAAAAAGAAATAAAAGGAACCCAAACTGGAAAAAAAGTAAAACTCTCACTGTTTGCAGATGACGTGATACTATATATATAGATAATCCTAAAGGTGCCACCAGAAAACTACTAGAGCTAATCAATGAATTTGGTAAAGTTGCAGGATACAAAATTAATGTACAGAAATCTCTTGCATTCCAACACACTAACAACGAAAGATAAATTAAGGAAACAATCCCATCCACCATTGTAACAAAAAGAATAAAATACCTAGGAATAAACCTACCTAAGGAGGTAAAAGACCTGTACTCAGAAAACTATAAAACACTGATGAAAGAAATCTAAGATGACACAAACAGATGGAGAGATATACCATGTTACTGGATTGGAAGAATCAATATTGTGAAAATGACTATTCTACCCATAGCAATCTACAGATTCAATGCAATCCCTTTCAAATTACCAGTGGCATTTTTTACAGAACTAGAATAAAAAATCTTAAAATTTGTATGGAGACACAAAAGACCCTGAATAGCCAAAGTAATCTTCAGGGAAAAAAACAAGAGCTGGAGGAATCAGACTCTCTGACTTCATACTCTACTACAAAGCTATAGTAATCAAGACAATATGGTACTGGCACAAAAACAGAAATATAGATCAATGGAATAGGTTAGAAAGCCCAGAGATAAACCCATGCACCTATGGTCAACTAATCTATGACAAAGGAGGCAAAGATATACAATGGAGAAAAGACAGTCTCTTCAATAAGTGTTGCTGGGAAAAGTGGACAGCTACATGTAAAAGAATGAAATTAGAACACTCCCTAACACCACACACAAAAATTAACTCAAAATGGACTAAAGATCTAAAGAACACTCTTTGACATAAATCATAGCAAGATCTTTTTTGAAACCACCTCCTAGAGTAATGGAAATAAAAACAAAAATAAACAAATGGGACCCAGTGAAACTTAAAAGCTTTTGCACAGCAAAGGAAACTATAAACAAGATGAAAAGACAGCCCTCAGAATGGGAGAAAATATTTGCAAACGAATCAACAGACAAAGGATTAATCTCCAAGATATATAAATAGCTCATGCAGCTCAATATCAAAAAAACAAACAACCCAATCCAAAAATGGGCAGAAGACCTAAATAGATATTTCTCCAAAGAAGACATACAGATGGCCAAGAGGCATGTGAAAAGCTGCTCAACATCACTAATTATTAGATAAATGCAGATCAAAACTACAGTGAGGTATCACCTCACAACAGCTAGAATGGGCATCATCAGAAAATCTACAAAAAACAAATGCTGGAGAGGGTGTGGAGAAAAGGGAACCCTCTTGCACTGTTGGTGGGAATGTAAATTGATACAGCCACTATGGAGAACAGTACGGAGGTTCCTTAGAAAACTAAAAATAGAATTAACATATGACCCAGCAATCCCACTACTGGGCATATACCCTTAAAAAAACATAATTCAAAAAGACACATGCACCCCAATGTTCACTGCAGTGCCATTTACAATAGCCAGGTCATAGAACCTAAGTGCCCATCAACAGATGAATGGATAAAGAAGATGTGTTACATATATACAATGGAATATTACTCAGCCATAAAAAAGGAACGAAATTGGGTCATTTGTAGAGACGTGGATGGACCTAGAGACTGTCATACAGAGTGAAGTAAGTCAGAAAGAGGAAAAAAATATCGTATATTAACGTATATATGTGGAATCTAGAAAAATGGTACAGGTGAACCAATTTGCAAGGCAGAAATAGAGACATAGATGTAGAGAACAAACGTATGGCCACCAAGGGGGAAATGTTAGCGGTGCGGGGGGGGAGGTGGGATGAATTGGGAGGTTGGGATTGACATATATGCACTAATATGTATAAAATCAAAAACTAATAAGAACCTGCTGTATAAAAAGATAATTATAAAATTAAAAAATAGGCACTCAATAGATGTTCCTCAAAACTAAATTAAATTATGGTAATAATGTCAGTTCCTAAAAACTAGCACATTTTACAAATATATTAAAACTTAGAACCATATTTTTTAAATTAAGAATTTTCTAAGGTTAAACAATACCAGCAGGATGGAAAAATTCTATTGGAGTGATCTTTGTAGTATTTTTGCTCATCTTGCTTATTAATGATACACATGATAGAAGACAAGAAGGCCATGGCTAACTAGCCAGTAGCTTTGAATAAGTTAGCCTATAATAAAGTAAAATAGCTTTATAGCCAATGAGAAAGCAGAGGCATTATACAACATCTCTATACTTCTTTTCTCTGATTAATAAATAACTCTCCTACTCTCCTTTATGTGTTATTTTATACCATGCATTTAAATAAATTGAGGGAGGGCTTGGGAATCTCTTTCTCCTGGTCAGTAAATTGACAAGAGTGAATTACATGATCTCTAAGTTCCCTCCTTCCGTAAACATTTAATAATTAAAAATAAAGCATCCAGAAATATTTTTTGCAACTTGTATAGTTCCACTACCACCACCACAACCATCCTTTTTTCTCCACACACAAACTTGTTTCTTCATTTCCCAACATAATTTCTCAAGAAATCAGCCATGATCTAAATTCAGAGGGTCCTCTAGGCACTCAGTAATGTTAAGAAGCAAAGACAATGTTTGGCCTTTAGGTGGAAAAGTCAACAGATGTTAGCTATTTTCCTCAAAAATGAAAAAGTCCTTAGCTTTACAACCAAAGTCAACTAATTAATTTTATTTTTTAGAAAACTATCAATTAGTATAAGCTATACTATATTGAGGAATTACTGTATTCCACCTACAGTGCATTGTTATGGAATGACATGTTTGTTTCAGTTTATTATCCTTAAAAGCTTCAAGATCAGTACTATTATGCCTTTTTTTTTTTAAGATAAAGAAGCTAAAGTTTACAGAAGAGAAGCACCTTGCTGAGCTCACCTGGCTAATAAGTGGTAGGGATGGAATTCAAAGCCAGGACTGACAAGAAAGCTCCCCCTGGTTCCCCTGCATGAGTCTGCCTCCCCAAATCCCATTTGAAATAGGTTAAAGGCTTTCTTTCTCCCTTTCTTTAATATCTGTTTACATGTCATGATCACAGCACTCATCACCCTTAGACCAGAAGCGCAAATAAATAGCTAATAAAATCTCAGGGCTATGAAGGGAAATTAAGCAATATTAGGGAAAGGAGATGTATGGGGGAACAATTTAAATCGGTTGTTTACGGAAAGGCCTCCCTGAAGACACCTGCATGAAGTGAGAGAACAGGCTGAGTGAATCTGGCAGGAGGCGAATTCTGATTGAGGAAACAGCAAGTTCAAAATTCCTGAGACAGGAACAAATTTGGGATCTTGAAAGATAATAAAAGGGATTTTGTGGCTGAAGTGGAATAAGTCTGAGACAAAGAGTAGGGCCTGAGGTTGCAGAGGTTGCTGGTGCTAGATCATGAAGGCTCTAAATAATAAGGGCTTCAGGTCATTTTTCTACAGGTGATGGGAAGCCACCAAAAGTTTTTGAGCTGGGAAATGACATGATCTGATTTATATTCTAAAAGGGTGACTCTAGCTGGAAGAGAGCAAACTCAAATTGCCACATGGTCTTTCAAGATGAGAATGAAGTGAAATATGATTTTCCAGTTGATCTTCTCTCTCTTACTATACAGACTATGCTTATGAGAAATATATAACCTCTTCAGTGAAATCGATGACATGAAAACAGACATAATGCTTTGTTTTGTTTTGTTTTTAAGGTAGGCTATGCATGCGATTTGTTTTAGAAAGTTTCTTATGCAGGTATCAGAAAAAAAAATTCCAAAAGCTTATCCATGCATTATTTGTTGTTGCTCAGTTGCTAAAAACAGCATCAGATGATATAGGAAGGTCATGGAGAAATCATTTAAACAATGAACACATTTTAAAAGAATATATAGTGTATATACAGGAAGCTGTATATTCCATTTTGAGTTAATTAGAAGATTTATTCCAGAATTTAAATACAGAAAATAGCCTGAAAGAACACCAGAAAAATTATCCATGTAGCTTATAATTTCCATGGAAAATACAATGCTTAGAGTTGGTATGGAATTCTGCTTTCTGGGCAGTGAAATTTTCCAATGCTCTACAGAGCCACATGGGAGTAGAACGAATAAAAATTACAGCATGACTTTGCAGAATTTGAGTTTACTGACATCAGGATATCAAATCATTAACCTAAAGGTCCATAAATCAGTAGAGCTTCTAACTTTCTATAAGGCTGCTTTTTTAGAGAAATGTGTGAATAGCAGGAAACTAGGAAAGAGAAAAACATCACTCAAACCAAGTCACTTAAAAATAACTGGGTATATCTCCTTTTGTCTAATATTTATGTCAAAGTTTTGTCTTTTATATAGATTTTATTACATTGTATGTAAGTTTATATATTTAACTTAAAGTAATTTTCCATATTATTAGGAATTCTTCATAATTACTTTCAAATCAGTTCTAAGAATATTCTGTTGGGAAGATAAGTGTAGTTCACCATTGTTGAGTATTTTGGGTATATACATTTTTCATATCTTAAGTAACAGACCTATGAACATCTTTGTGCACAATGCTTTTACATATTCTGGATGATTTTCTTTGGATGGAACACCCAAATTCGAATTCTCATGTTACTAGTTATAACATATTGTGGTTCCTGGCAAATCTGAGTTCATTTTTTCAGGCATCAGCCATCAGCCACAGGTCTCAGACAAAGGAAAAAAAGGCAGTCCCTGTGGTGGCCAACACAGAGTCAGCACTCCCTACGTGCCAGTCCCTATGCCAAGCGCTACACATACATTATGTTATTAAAGCCTCATGACAATCTTCTGAGATTAGCAACATTACTATCCTCATCATACAGATCAAAACTGAGGCTCAAGGGGCTTCCCTGGTGGCGCAGTGGTTGAGAGTCTGCCTGCCAATGCAGGGAAGATCCCACATGCCGCAGAGCGGCTGGGCCCGTGAGCCATGGCCGCTGAGCCTGCACGTCCGGAGCCTGTGCTCCGCAATGGAAGAGGCCACAACGGTGAGAGGCCCAAAACAAACAAAAAAAACAACAACTGAGGCTCAAAAAGGTTACTCAACCTCTCCATGGTCATACTGCAAATAAGAATGTTGCTGTTATTTGAATCCAATCTTCCTGCTCCGAGCCCGTGACATTCTTAACCACTATTCTGAAAGGCCTAGGAAGTAATTTTTAAATTCTTTTTCCCATCTTCTAGTTAAAAAAATGAGGATAGGAATAAGGGGGAAATCAAGTGGGAGTAATCTCTTGGGGCCTTATGAGGAAAAAATAATGTAAGAGAACAGATGTGGAAGGAGAGACTGATTTGGTCCATGACAGTGACTTTGAAATGGAGGCCTTAGTGGACTCATTGTAAATAAAGCTTTTAGACTTTGGTCATTTGTGTCTCTTTTGCCAAAACCACTTTCTTCACCGCTGCCCCCCCATTCCCTGGGCCTCTTCATTATCAAGTCTAATCTCCGTAAGTCAAGGAACATCCACAGTTCAGACTGCCCTGGAGAGGCTAACCAGTTATGAGCAACATACCTACCATGAAGAGCATGCATTACAACAACACTTTGCTTTCAGAAATATTGTTGACAGAGGTAAAAACAACAGAGCACTAGAATGTGTTCTAAAAAAGAAAAGGAGAGGTAATCACATAAAATTACAGTCTTTAATTTAAATAAGAGGAAATGCTTCAAACAACAGAAGATGTTTTCCATCTCAAGGTCTTATGGGAAAGGAACAAATTAAGGGTATGGAAAGTGATTTGGGGTCCTAAACCCAGGCTTAGAAGGAAGAGCAAAGGACTTGAATAAAATCATATGAAGCACTGGAGAAATCGCTTCCTGGACAGAACTGTAGGGCACCTCCTGGGCCTGGATAGCCCACCTCAGTTAAAAATCTCATCAAGAAATCTCAAAATCAAGGCAATCCCACCCCCAGGGTATCCACAGAGGTAGTGCTACATATATGCGGCCACTATAATTCCCTATGTAATTTTCTAAATGTACAGCTAAGGTCTAAATTTTGGACTGACACGAAATTAAGCGAGAAGGTACAGTCCAAACAGTGGAGGCATTTTGAAAACAAAACAAAACAAAACACTTCCGAGAGTGTAATCTAATCATGCACAAGACAGTGATGACTCAGTTGGGAAGATTTTTAGAAAAGGCACCTAAAGTGAAATCTAACTGATATCTAAAGGAAATCTAACAAGAGCGAAGTGATAGCATCCCACTTAACCCGGGTTCTGCAGCCAACTTGAAGAAGCTCCTGGCCAATGTTAGACATTCTGAGTATCAATAGAAATAAAAACGGCAATGGATTTAAACTTATCAAATATACTTAAATCCATAGGTCAAAATGATACTTAACTAAAAACAAAACAAAACAAAATGATTGGTCACTACATAGAGAACTGGCTCATTATTTTTGATGCTGAAAAATGCAAGGAAACAATCAAGCATTTATCCCGTCTCTCCTTAAGAACTGTATCACTGGGTCACCAAATAGTAAATGAGAGCAAGTTTCTCTTTGAAAAGCTATTTCTTTTATAAACAGAAAAGGAATGAATGAATCACCATTTGCAAGCTCTACTGACAATAGATTTAGGCACTGAACAGAAACAGCTGCAAATATCATAAAAAGAGAGACTACTCTTTATTTCATGTGTTCATATAGAGTCAACTCTGAAGCTAACTTGCTAAAAGGCCTTAAATTAAGCCTGTAGACTTGATTACCAATTTACAGGTGATAGAGAAGACAGAGGAACACATGAAAATGCAGAGTGGGGATACAATCAGCAAAATCCAAACTGTGGGAAATCATACAGGACAAACAACATCATTCTTTACCAAATAATTTGGAAAGAAATTTTTTTAACGGTGAAGAAGAAAACCAATAGTTTAAAAGTGATCGAAAAACACATCAACCAACCACAGTGCAGTAATATCATTTGAATCCTAATTCAAACAAACTGTAAAAAAAAAAAAAAAAGTGACATTTATGAGACAACTGGAAATTTGAACACTTCTTGAGTATTAGATTTTTTTTTTTTTTGGCCGCACTGTGCAGCTTAGGGGAATCTCAGTTCCCCGGCCAGGGACTGAACCTGGGTCATGGCAGTGAAAGCCTGGGATCCTAACCACTAGACCACCAGGGAACTCCCCTGAATATTTGATATTATTGAGGAAATACTAATTTTAGGTCATCATGTTTAATAATGTGATTTTTTAGATACACATGGTGAAGATTTTTTTGAAGAAATGATTTGATATCTAGAATTTACTTCAAAATAGTATGAAAGTTTGGTTGGGGACATGAATGAAATAAGACTGACCATGAGTTAATAATTGCTGATGCAGAGCAATGGATACAGGGACTTTGGTACATAGCTCTAGAGCGTTTTTTTATATATTTGAAATTCTTCATAATAAATAGTTAAAAAACTGAAGCAGGGACTAAGTTTTATTTATCTTTGTATCCCCAGCATGCATCATAAAACCTTCACATTGCAAATGCTTAAAAATATTTGCTGAATAATGAACTTCAAGGAAGGCAACATTTTTAGTCTCGGTTTCCTTCTTTACAAATGGGAGAAATGGTATTTACCTCCCAGGGTCATTGAGAGAAGAGAAATGGATAGGTAGTTTGTAAACCATAAAGTGTCACACAAATGTGGAGAGCCCTAAGGCTGAAGAACCAGAACTAGAATTCAGCAACCACATGTTCTGCACTTGTATTCTGACCTTGATTTGTTCCTTACACAGAGCCACTAAACTCATGGATAGATCCCAGCACATTCATTTTCCCCTTAGGGACAAAGTACCAAATGGTAGTGTAATTGCCAAGGGAAAGTTATTACTCTGTTCTGAATTATTTCCTTCATAAATCCCAAACCAGTCAAACAGGCTCTGTCACAAAAATGACAGGGTTGCTGTACAGTGATGAGAATCCCACATACGACTGCTCCATAAATCTGTGAGTATCCCAACCCTCCAAAGTCATTCTGAATCGTGTGTTTAAATCAGAAGTGGGAAGCCAGGCTGGCAGCCTGTTGGTCAACATTGTGGAAACAATGAAAATGAGGTGATTTACTCAGCTATTAGCTATAGAAATATCCCATCATCTGTCTTATGTAGATTGTACAACATGTGACAAGCATTTTGTTTTTCATTAATCATTTTCTGTTGCATCAAAGGAAAAAAAGTCTTTTCATTTGGTAATGATAACAATCATCCACATTTCTCTTAAATTCAATCATAGCCGCTACTAGCAGGTCAAAAAGACAACTTCAAGCAACAATAGTGAATGAGAGAAAAGGGAGAGAGAAGGACACACCTTCTGCTCATGCCATGCATTTTCTCCTTCTCTAATCTTAGTAAAAGATACTCATCTTATGGAGAAATGAAATATCTAATCTAATTCTTTATGATTTAAAGTGATATTTTCCTGCCTCTCATAATATTATACCCTATTCCAAATTAGAGTTTAAAGCCACTCAATGCCATTGCAGATGAAATGTGGAAGGTAAAAATACCTTTTACTACCAATGAGATAGAAAAAAGGACTTCTACTCTATAATTCATTGTATAGGAAAAAGGATTAGTACCTTGAAAAAGATAGTTGTGCCCCCTTGAAATCACCTTTTGGGGAAGCAGGCATGTTAGTGAGATTTTTGATAATTTGTTTCCATCGTAAGAATGCTAAATGATAATTTAAACTAAGGACAAAGCTAAACAAACTTGCTGAGCCACAGAGTACAAAGTCAATGGGTAGAAAGAGTATAAACAGTGTAAACTGTTAAGAGTTTAAACAGTATAAACTAAAGAAACTATGCTATCAATTTATTTGAGAATTCGTACCAAAAGGAATTTTAGATTTGAGACATTTTCAATTCTTGGAATTTAAGCACGCTGAAATACTTTTGAAATCATCTAACAACTATATAACAGATAATTTTTATCCTTTGGGACACTAACTTGTAGACAATTTATAAGACCTCCAGAGACAGAAGTTAGGGGGGGAAGTAGCTTCCTCTAATAGCTACATAGCTGTCCTGCCTGTCAATTTTAGCTTTAACTTCCAGTGTCACAAAATTCTGAAGATATACTATTTACATAGAAACATTTAATTAATCTGGATCCCCAACTCAGAAATATGTGACCTTAACCTTTCCTTGATTTTCTTTAATGTTGAAGATGTTTAAAAAAAACTTAGGAAAAGTAATGATAACGATGTTCTAACTCCTTAATGATGATTAGCAATTAGAGGACATTAATGGTATAGATTTACTGTGTTCTAACAATGACACTCATTAATTTTAATAACAGTCCTATAGTTAAGTCCTTGCTTACTGTCTGAAAATTTACCCCTCATTACCACTTGTAGGAAGTAATTTTTAAAAGTTGAAGCATTAATGAAAATACAAACAATACCAAAAAGTGCTAGCTAATTCAGAACAAGTATATATATTTACATTATCTTAAAATATTATTATATATACCTTTTTTACAAGAATAATATGTTTAAAATGTTTCCTATTCTACTAAAATGATCACATGTAGTCCAACATTACTGAAATTGAAAGTGATATATAATTGTAAAAATTAGAAATATTTCTCCAGTAAGAAAACCACTTTTTTGAGAAGATAATTCCAGAATCTTAATTTAATAAAACTCATTATCATTATTATTAATTACTTTTCTTTTTTGCAGTACGCGGGCCTCTCACTGTTGTGGCCTCTCCCGCTGCGGAGCACAGTCTCCGGACACGCAGGTTCAGCGGCCATGGCTCACGGACCCAGCTGCTCTGCGGCATGTGGGATCTTCCCGGACCGGGGCACGAACACGTGTCCCCTGCATCGGCAGGCAGACTCTCAACCACTGCGCCACCAGGGAAGCCCCGTTATTATTTAATGTGCAATTATAGTACAATAATAATTTTCATGAGAATCACATATTTAATATTAAAAAGTAAAAATTTAGGAGAAAAAAATGACAAAGTGTCAAAATCTTTTAGAAAACTTAGAGAGTTTTAGAAAAATAACAGAAAACTAGGACACTCCATATGACTAAAACACTCTTTAAAAACTTACACTTGCTACTCTTTCTTTCAAAGTAACTATCTTAAAAGAATTTTTTCCATGGATTTATCCATAGTTAAATCTGTATCCACTGAGTCCCTGATAAGGAAAAATAAGAAAATCATGAGACTTACACTTTCTAACTTTTATGCCCCTTCTGGATTTTTACCAGCTGAATTATTTCTAAATTTTCTTGGTTTAAAGATTTGCCTCTATTGTGTAACCTTAATTTCCTTGTTTCTTTTGTTCCATGTACAAGTGGATTCAAGACTTACCACCACTCCTTTGCATTCAAAGGTTAACTTGACTACGTAAAAGACTTTGTATTCTATCCACTGAAATATACTTTACTTACAGAAATCTGAGTCAGTCTGAATTTTCCACTTTCTAGGTAACCTGTTCTGTTTAATTTTTAAAGCCTAAGGTATTCATCAAAATGTCTTAATATTAATCGCTCTGTGTAAGTTTTTTCCTTAAACACAGGGTTCCCTTTTGATCTACATGTTCACTTCTTTATTGTAAGAAAGTTTACTCTTCCTATGCTTTCAATTTTTTTTATTTGCTTGCTTCTTTTTCATAAATATTAAGTGCACACACACACACATACCAACATACAAACATACTGCATGTCTCTTGTTTACATTAACATTTTCATTGTTTTTTCTATTTCATTTATCTAAATTATCTCCAGCTTATTCTCCATGTCGTCCCTATGTTTTCCCCTGTGTCTATGTAATTTTTCCTGCTTCTAATATAGCTTTCTTTCTTGTAATGCCAGATCACTTTTATTCTTTTTGTTGCCTTATCTCTTTTTCTATTTTCTTTAAACCCTTGTCTCAAAAGAAACCACATGTCTTTATTTTCATTCTTGGAAATCACATAGATGAGCATATGTGAATTTTTTGCTTGATGTTATAGTTCTTCAGTTGTTACTATGATTCTTAACTATCTTTCCTATGGTATCTTTCCACAGTTTTATGGCTTTCAGGATGGTATATGTTTGAATTTCACTCATATTTGAAAAGGGTAGTCCTATCTAACAAGTAGTTGCTGATTGGTTGTGGCTAAAGAGCAACCATAGTGAATAGACTGGGACAGTAGCAGTTTACATTTAGTGGTGGTGTTACTTCAGAGCTGGTTCTAATCAAATCAGTGGTTCCATCCGTTTAGGGCTATATTTCTGCTCCATAGTCTCTTTCAGAACATGCTGGAGAGCTGTGTGATTCATAGTTCATCCTTGCATATGGAAGGTTCTTGTTGTGGAGATTTAGCATTTAATTGTCTCTCTCCAGCTGTCTCAATTAATGTTGCCAAGCCAACTGCCATATATATTTCTTTCCCACCCCACTATTTCTGGCCCCTGCTTCCTGCAAAAAGTGGGAGTTTGCATGTCTTCTCTTTAAGGCCTGAATTTGTTTCCTGCTCTTCCATGTAGAGAAAGATTTGGCAATGTCATCATGCCTCCAGATTCCATTATTCCAAATAAGACCATCCCTTCATGGATGTGCCTTTCATTTTTAAGATTTCTGTGTCCCACAGATGGTCTGTAAATACTTTCATCCATTTTCAGAATCCTTCTGTATTTGGGCCCATAATTCAGTGTATCTGTCAATCGTTCTTTATTTTTTTTCTTCCTTTTTTTGGTTATTGGCAGTTGGTGTTGGGGAAGCAGGGAAGTAGAAATACATATATTTTATTTCCTTCAACTGAACTTTTTTTTAAACAAAAGCATAATAAACAAACAAAAACTGGTCCTGCTAATCTGGGTCTTGAGAATGTTGTGTTGAAGCCAGTGTTCTCATGTATTTCTGGTAGCATATTCAATTGGTATCTGTTGATTATTCAGCTTGCTCTTGACCAAATCAATTTCTTTTTTCATGCTGAGGACACAACCAGATTTTCTCTACCTGATTCCCTCTCAGTTAGGTATTACCATGTAATTGAGTTCTACCAAAAGAGAGTGAGCATATCCAGACTGGCATTTTAAAGCTTATTGTATGTTTCTCCATGCCCTGTCCCATTCCATCTTGCTGAATTAGAGCCAAACCCAAGTTCACCAATGGGCTGCTTTTTAAGGATAACAACCCTTGGTCTACTTGATAGTAAGTCGTTTCAAATAGGAATATAACTCAGGAGATGAGCTTAAATCCAGTTCTCCTGTTGAAGGCTGAAGAACACAAGATAATCCCCAATATGTCAAAGAGATACAGAGAATCTGAGAACTAAGTCTCAAAAATATTGTGGGAGTGGGTATGCCTAAAAAAAAAAAAAAAGAAGGTTACTAAGGTTTTAAGGGGGTTGTTTCCAAAGATGATATAATCTTAGACTAAAAGCACGTGTAACTATTTAAGACTTGAAACAACCCTTAGGCACTCAACCTTCTACAGGCTTGGAAGTGGAATGATAAAACTGTGTGGTGCCCAAGGAAACTATGTGCCCACGACTCACCTCACATATGTTCACGGAGGATGACGGAAAAGGAAGAGTCTCTCAAAGGGCAGATCCAGACTACTAGGAAAAAACTGACCAGGAAGCTATGCTCAAAAAGCAAAATCAGAATTATTTAATCAAGAAACTTTGTCCATCACCAAGAGTTCTTCTCAATGGCTCCTATTTTTCCATTTTTCCCTCTCCTGAATGGCAGATTTTATTCTGTCCCAGCCCCACCACTGAGAATCAGTTGTGTGAGAGACAATCAACTTATTATTTCCTCGGATTTTTTTTTATTTTGTAGAGATCTGTCCTTCACTTGGAGATACTGGGCTTGGAGCTGGTTTGTATTCAAAAGATTAAATTTCAAAGGTATCATCTGAATTCCCCATTTGCTGACCAAGAATATAAAGCAAACAAAAAATCAGCGTTTCATTTATTAAAAAGAAAAAAAAATAGATGGCAATCCCATCTATCAGGAATTTTTCTCTGGTATCAGGTAAAGTTTTCTTGAAGATTTCCCAATGTAAAGAAGCAGTGTAGGAATTTAGTTGAAACATTTGGAAAACAGAAGTGGCTGAAGACCATGTTGATTCTAGTTAAATATAGAGATATGATCACTGATGTTAAGCTCTGGTAATTAATAATTGTAAATCAACCAATGTGTTTTCCACTGCATGCCAGGTATATTACACAATCCATTTGTGGAGGCAAAAGGTGGTTAAGTATACTTAATTTTGCTTGTACAATTAAATAATTATTACTTGGTAATTTTCTGAGGTAAATAGTGTTTTTAAGAAGACTGTATTTCAAGAACAAGAAGAGATTAGAACAGTTTTTCTCTCCTTTACCTCCTCAGTTGAGGCATGTAGATTAGGAAGAATAGCACACTAGTTGTTTTAAATAAGCCTTTTTTATAACTTCTATTTTAAAATATATATTTAAAAGTCCCATATAACTTATATTTTAGAATATACACACACACACCCTTCTCTTACTTTTCCTAAAGTACAAACTGCTATTGACTCATGAATAAAATGTAAAAAGGACCCCCCAAAACTGTTAATAGTTAAAAATGAAATGTATGCACTGTAATATTCTAAACATGGATCCAACAATAAGAAACTCCAAAAGATCTCAAGTTCAATGAGGCTTGATGGAGAGAAACATCTGTATTTCCACGTATCAGTACGTTCCCACTTAGCAGTGTATAACTAGAGACACATTATATTCTCCAGAGTGACAGATTTTTACTTTCCTATAGTGCTGCCCCATTAGTGACTTAATCAGATAAATATGGTTTAAAACTGGATCACATAAAAAGTGAAACTTGTTGGCAAAGGGAACATTTCTAAATGGCTTTTCTGTATTAGCAGGAAATGGCTTTTCTGTATTCGCAGGTAACAGTAACTTGGTGAAGCCAAAATTTGGACATTCTTTTTCTATCTAGAGATTTGAAATCTGAGCATGCCTCTTAATCCAAAATTGGGAGCAAACTTTCATAATGGCAAGAAATTACTTTTTAAATTTAAATTTCACATTACTTTTTAAATTTAAATTTCACAAAGATGCTGCCACGTTAACTTTTCCGTTTTGATTTCTTCACGTTTGTCTTCCTCTTCTACGTGGATCTATTGCAGTCACTCTATTTTGAGATCTCTTTGAAGATTATCCTGAAATACCATCTACTGCTAACATGTTTGAGATCTATTACCATATAATGGTGGACACAAGTGTCATGATATTACATGTGTGATGTTACTTGTTTCCTCCTTCCAGATGTTTTTCAAAGAGCACCCTAAATTCTCAAATGCCGCATCTTCCATGAAGCATTAGGAGATTGTGAGTATACCATCCAAAAGTGATCCCTCTTCCCTTAAAAACACTGTGCCCTTAAACCACCTAACATTTATATTAGATAAACATTAAATCCTTTAGACCTTAATGCATTACACTAGATAAAATCTTCCATTAGATAATTGTGAGATTATAATCTCTCTCTAAATTCTAAGGCATTTGAGAATATGCTGTTAAATTTTGTACTTCATATGTTTAATATACGTAGTTCATTATGTTTAATATAGTGCACTGTTACAGCAGATTCCTCATAAACATTTGCTTAGTGAACAAATGAAACACATATATTTCTAACAACTATTACTTGATAAAAAATTAATTTTGTTGTGAATGTTGTTTTTAAGAGATTCCTTGCTGCTGTCAACATCACGAAGCTGCATTTATCCAGATATATTTGCACCTCTTTGATCTCCTTAATTATCAAAACTACTAAATTTAATATTAACATTCAACCATGATATTTAAAATTACATGCTTCATATTGGAAGAATTATTCTAAATTACAGTAGTATTTTTTCTCAAAAGAAAGCTAAGAAAGAGAATGTTATAGACGAAGACAAATTAAGATGAAAACTGAGTCAACAACTTCAACAAACTACATTCAGATTAAAACTTGGGTATACATTTTTTACTTCAGTACAGTGGTATGCATTT
Source organism: Delphinus delphis (assembly GCF_949987515.2). NCBI lineage: Eukaryota > Metazoa > Chordata > Mammalia > Artiodactyla > Delphinidae > Delphinus > Delphinus delphis. The sequence goes on along the minus strand of NC_082693.1, from coordinate 57,920,030 downwards.
CTAATAAAATATATCCTGAATAATTTGTTTTAAATTGAGGTAAAACTAACGTAAAAACCTATCCTGGATTAACTACTTTTCTAGCCCTAAAGTCTCAACTCAATATCATATGTCTCTTGAATGTCATGACAGATCCCAGTCTGTTATGGAATGTCATATAATAACAGAAAATATTGATTGAGCGCTTATTGGAACTGGAGCTACGTAGAACTTTTATTTAATTACATGATCTCACTTAATATTCACACTAAAACTCTGATGTGGATACTCTTTTATCCACATTTTGTAATTGAGGAAACTAAGGCTAAAAGTCAGTAACTTGCTCAAGGTTACATTTTTTGTTGCAGCTGGGACTAATATCTGTATTTAATTCTGCAGTCAATGATCTTAACCACTATAATTTTCTAAACAAAATTAGAGAAGAGAGAGCAATTATTTTTTTAAAAATAATTATTTCTTAAACTTATTTTGGTCTAGAGAATAGAATAATATAAAAACTGAAATTAATAATATCAGTTTTAAAATTAGCCATGCTAGAAATACTCTCATATTATTCTTGGGAGAAATTTGCCAATATTTAAGAGCACTTGACAATCTGTTTCAATGATTTTAACCATGGACTCAAAAATTGAAGTTCCAAAACTATATCTTAGTAAACAGCAAATAAATAATAAAACTGCATGCACAAATATATTTGTCAGAATTATTCTAAGTGAAAGTTTGAAAGCATTCTTAATGTCCAATAATATAAATATTTTAAGTTAGTTATGGTATATATAACCATAAAAAAGAATATTAGAGAGCATTTCAAAATTATTAAGATAGGGAAATAAAATGCATAAAGATTGAAAAGGAAGAAATAAAACTATAGTTATCTCCAGATGACATTACAATGTTTGTAGAAAACCTTTAAAGGAAACTATTAAATAGCTATAAGAAATAATAATGAAACTTGTCAAGGTTGCAGAACATAAGGTCAATATACAGAATTCTTATACCTCAATAATAAAACAGCTCAATTTTTTTAAATGGATAAAAGATTTTAACAGATATTTCACAAAAGAAGATACAGAGATGAAAAATAAGTGCATGAAAAGATTCTCAATATCCTTGATCACTAAAGAAGTGCAAACTAAGTCAATAATAATAAGATACATTCCACACCCAATATAATGGCTAATGTTAAAAAGACTGGCAATACTAAGTGTTGGTGAGAATGCAAAGCAAATGAAACTGTCATGTATTGCTTGTTGGAATGCAAAGTGGTCCAGTCACTTTGGAAAACAATAGGGTAGTATCTAATAATCTTGCCAGACAACCCAGCAAGTCCACTCCTAGGTATTTATTAAGAGAAAGGGAAACATAATCACATGAAGCTGTTTATGCAAATATTCATAGCAGCATTATTCATAATAAACTAAAACTGGAAGCAACCCAAATGTTTAAAAAATATAAATGTCTGTTTTTTCTTGCTATTACTGTTTAATGAGTAACCATTTTCCAGGAAAACGTCTGTAAGGGTCTGTATCTCTGGCATGCAAACCTCTGCCATCCAGGAGGCTACCAAGGTGCCCCGGGGCATCTCTTGTTCCTCACCAGGTAAATAGCCATATTATAGTTCTCAACAGCTTTCTAAATAGAGTTTGTCTTAATTGCTCTCCTAACTACTTTCCCTGCTTCCACCCTGGCTTCCTCACAGTATATTCTCAATAAAGCAGCCAGAGTGATCCTACAAGAACATGTCTGAGCACATCACTCTTTTGTTCAAAACCCTCCCAATGGCTTTCCCTCTCACTCTAAATAAAACCCCCAATTCTTACAATAGTCTATAAGGCCTTACATGGTCAGTGCTGTTACCTCCCTCCCTAAATCATCTCATCTTGCTATACCCCTTACTCACTCCATTAGAGTCACATCTGTCTATTTGCTTTCCCTTGGACATGCCACACACATTCTACCTCAGGGCCTTTGCATGTGCTGTTCCTCTGTCTGGAATGCTCTATTCCCAACATAAATAACAACTCAAATATCAACTGAAAAACAAGAGCTTCCCTGACCACGATATTTAAAATAAACTCCTTCTCTGTTAGCCTTCTCCAAACTCTCCCATTCTTTTTGCTTTTTATTTATTTACTCTGAAAGTATCACCACCTGACAAATTTTTACTTGCTTGATAAATTAACTGTAATCCTATCCACTGTAATATAAGCAGAGACTTTGGCTCTTTTATTCACTACTATTTACTCTAGTGTCTATAATACTGCCTGATACATAGTAGGTGTTTACTAAATATTTGTTGAATTAATGAACTGTCACATTGTGGACAGGCCACATGGGATCACCATTTCCATCCCTATCTATGTATATTTTTAATTCCCATCTATCTTCAAATGTGCAAAGCTGTTACTATACAATTGGAAGACATTGCTGACTAACTTTGTATTACAGAACTTTCCATTTGTGAATTATTCTTACTAATGAGCATCAGAAATTGAAATAAAAAAGGTCAACCCACTAAAATTATTTTGACGTACTTGCTTCTCATGTTTTTCATTATTTTCATTTTGCCTGTTTATGAAAGATGTTCTCATATCACTTATCTGTTGAGAATAAGGAGAACACACAGTTCATTTTAATGTCATGCATATATGCTTCAGAAAATGATTAACTTATCTGGAATGAAAAATAGATATTGAATGATGACATACAAACCAGGTAAATAGCTATTGAAAGTTTTTCCTACTGGTTTCTATACATTCTATAAAGATAAAGTACAGACTAACAAATAAAGAACATATGTTTCTACCTCACTCTGAATTTGGCATATCTTTGAAGTAAATAAATATTTGAAAATGTCTTCACCAACACTTGGAACTTTCTACTGTTATATGTGATAACTATTTAGTATATAATTCATGTTCATATTTTATCTCAATATCTTCCTTTCGCTAAGAAAATCAATTGAATTTATTTTAACTAAACATCGGCTAAGATTCTTGACTTTTAAAATTCTGGGGACTTCCCTCGTGGTCCAGTGGTAAAGAACATGCCTTCCAATGCAGGGGACGTGGGTTCGATCCCTGGTCGGTGAACTAAGATCCCACATGCCGTGGGGCAACTAAGCCCGCGTGGAACAACTACTGAGTTCGTGTGCCTCAACAAGAGAGCCCACATGTCGCAAACTACAGAGCCCACGCACCCTGGAGCCTGTGCGCCACAACTGGAGAGAGAAAAAATCCACACACCACAACTAGAGGGAAGCCTGCGCACACAACAAAGAGCCTGTGCTGCATCGAAAGATCACGTACACCTCAACGAAGACCCCACATGCCACAGCCAAGACCCGACACAGCCAAAAAAACACAGAAAATAAATAAATAAATAAATATAATAAAAAATAAAATTCTGTATGACTTTTCCCATATGAAAAGCAAACATGACAAAATAATCTTTCTGAGGCCAAATATAATGATTTCCTCACAGCATGAAATAAGTATTATGGCTCTGTCTTTGTTATCCACCTACCTTTCAATCCATGTATCCATCATCTATCTACCTGTCAACCAACTTATTAACGTTCACACTATATAATTTATTGAAATACCCTATGTATTACTTTTGCATTTATTGAAACACAAATTTTCATATGGATTTCTCAACTCTTCACTCTATGAAATAGCTGATAGCCTATCAATGTCAAAATTCAACAGACTGCAGTAACATTTTAAAAATGTAAATAGGAAACCTGAAAAACTCTACAAAGATGGAAATTAAAAAGTGTGGTAAGCTAGGAGGCAAGGGGCTTAATTGCTCTGCATATTAACTATATTTCTATAATAATTTTAGTCTCACTATCAGTTGAAACAGGGGAAGTAACAGTTCCCTCGATAGGGCCTAGATAAAGCCCGTGATCTGCCCTCAGCTTATGCAATTAACTTCCAGTGCATTTGCACACTGGGAATGCAAAGCCAAGTAATTTTCACCCGGAGTCCTTTCTATTTTGGCATTTCTGACAGCATTCCCAAGAACCCTCCACGAATTTAGAGTGTGTTTAAGTCAGCATACACATAAAACTCTCTGATACTCAATCATTATTCTCTTCGGAGCCTATTGGCCTTACTTAATTTGTCGCATATGGACTGCTAGAGTAACATTTTCTTTCTTATGAAAACTCTCTTTTTTCCCCTCTGGTTAGCACTACCACCTGGTGACCTGGAGAGCTGATACTGAACTTCTGTTTAATCCTCACCCTAATTAGCTGAAGCAGCTGAGCAACAGGAAACCCCTGCCTCCCTCCCTTCTGAAGCTCAAATCCACTGTACTCCAGGCCATTCCACTTTAGGAAGGAAGAAGTCAATCTGCGATTCTAATGTGGTCTGATTCCGCAGGGCCACGTGCTACTTCTTAGCTTCTGAGTCGGCCTGTACCTATATCTTTAAATAACATTAAATAGGCTTTGGCACAGTTGCAACAAGTCCAGTTTTCCTAATCTGATGTTTTCTCACATCCAAAATGGTGAAGGCCTCTTCACTAGTACTCCATTTCACATAAGGGCATTTGAAATATTCCACACAGGCTAGTTGAAATTGCATGCAATTAAGGGAGAACCTCATGTATTTAAAATAATCTCCCAAGGCTTTAAGATTTGCCATATAAGCAAAAGTGTGTGCTATTCTGAATTAATCGCTCACCTTCATTGCACAAAATGTTGGAACTAAGTTTCCTTTCCTTTCCGCTCTTTCCCAAATCATTGTCTCTTCAAGTATAAAAATGAAATCTTCTATATTTTCGTGGCAAGTAGAAACTAACGTAAAACACTTATTTTCCATTACCTTTATTCTAGTTTCCTTATCAGGATAGCATTGCTACCTCAGGTAAGTAAGTTATTGATGCCCAAAATAGATTTTATGAGTTCTAGGAGAAAAATACGAGCAGTTCTTATAACTGGCTGATTAGTATGTTTGTTAAGAAAGCTTGCGATCAGAAAGGCCCCTAAGAATCTCTGTTCCAAAGTGAGAAAATATCATTACAAGACACCTTAAAGTAATTACTCTAGCATAAAGCCTGCATGAATACCTATATTCATATATTCCTCATTTTAAAAATTTCTCTATAATTTATCATAATAAAAATGAAAAGAGGTTTTTTGAGATTTCTTTGAAAATTAGGCTTTTACATGAACAGACTAAATGCCAGAGGACTCATTTACTTTTCTCCACAGACTAAGTCTACCACAAAATTCTTGTTTTCTTCTTTCTTATCAATTATTTCTTGCTGAAAGAACCTATTTCCTTTCCTTTCCTTTCCTTCATCTTTGTAAGTTCCTGAGTCCCTCAAAGACTATCACAGAATAACTACAAAAGCTAAAGATGCCTTCTTCTCACACTTAACACTTGCTCCAGGTAGCTCTACTGTTCCTGCCTACTTGCACTGTCAATAGATTTACAAATTACTCCAGGTTTAGACGCCAGATTAACTTGCAAGAAAATTCTGCCATGTTGTTCACCCTGGAAAACTGCTGAACACCTCAGAATTCAGTATGGTTGATCTGTGTTAGTATGCTCATTTGGGAGCTCAGCTTGGTGCTCTGTGACGACCTAGATGGGTGGGATAGGGGGTGGGAGGGAGGTCCAAGAGGGAGGGGATATAGGTATACATATAGCTGACTCACTTCATTGTACAGCAGAAACTAACACAACATTGTAAAGCAATTTTACTCCAATTAAAAAATAAATAAATAAAATAAACATAAAGGTGTCTCCTAATTATATGAGAAGCCTCCAGGAGATTTCCATGCTTGGGGAAATTTCTAAGACACCCAGATTTTGAGTTTTGTTCACAGCTATCAGATGGCATATCCGAAATGGTAACATATTTAATAACAAGAATAAAAAAGTGTTTTTGAATAGTTAAAACTGAATCCCTGATGTCCTGATTGTTGAATGATCAGCTCATGACACTAGGATCCAAAGAAAGCCACCCTCACTGCTATTGAGGATGCTACTCTAAGGCCTTTTAGCTCCACAGGAGCACCTGCCTGTCTAAACTGATGCCATAAATACCTTCTGGGCCTCAAAAGCAGTGATTTTCATATTGCTGTGGGTGTCAGAATCACATGAGGTGCTTCACAGAATGCAGATCCTAGGTAGTGGTGGGAATATGCAATTTTTAATAAAACGTCTCAGGTGCGGTGGTCCTGATGCAGGTGGTCTCTCAGCTCATACTCAAAGCACTGCACCTGAATATGCAAAAGATTCCCAGCAAGCAGGAGAGGAGATAACTCAAATTCATGGAAGGAAAAACACTAAGATGATACTATCACAGTCCAAGAATCTAACATCAGAGGAATACTTAGGTCTCTGTGCTAAAAGCACATATTACAAATATCTATTCAAGTGAAGCTGATGGTATAAATGACCATTTTGGAGGAAGCTTTACCTAAATAATTTAAATTATGTGTGAACAGGTATTTCAAATTATTGGGAAGCTTAGAGAAATCCTAGAGAAATTCTTATGAAATTTCAGGCTCAGGTTTCAAAGCAATTATAAAATCAAAAGAATCATAGCTTTGTGTCAAATGTGACCAGACAGTACTAACTACAATGTGAATTCTAATTTTTTAAATTTGTGAGACACTAAAGAGCATATATACACATATTCAAACAAATTTGTACTTGCATTTGGAAATTTAGACTATTTATTCTTAAAAAAGAATGGCTTACGCAAATCCATGTAAGCTACAAACATCACCCACACTTTTGTAACTCAAGAGTGCAGGCTGTTATGAAAATGGATCAAACCTAAAGAAGGATGTCGAAATATCTCTCTTCTACTTTCCACTCAGCACTCTCAGACATTAGACATTAATATTAAAACATTTTCACCTACAGAGCTGAAACACAAATTTTGCACTGGAAGGTTACAAATTTGCTTTTGATTTAATGCAGTACAATTGAAATGTCTCTAAGAAAGTTTGTCGTCCTCAAGAGCCACAGGCCTGCCCTTATGCCCCAGGAGGTTTGAACTTCTCAGAAGTACCTGGAATGTATGGTAGCTCCCCCCTAAATCCTTATCTCAAGGACAACATCTGTGACTCCACCCTCAAAAGGTTTCTAAAGATAGCTCAAAGGAACATGTTACCTCACTCTTTAACCTTGAGCAAACCGGCTACCCCTCTAGGAACAGTGTGGCTTGAAAATTCAGGAATCCACTCTAGCCTTTTACTGGGTAGTCATAGAAAGAAAGCTGAAGACTCCCAGCTCATTACAGTAAATGTCCTGAAAATGCTTTCAAACTATTTTCAACATTTACTGTGACAAAGTGTTGCGTAAACTAAGACCAATTTGGAGGCCTTTTGGATATGAATTTTTAAGTAATTGCATGCAGAAAGGTATGAAATGAGAGGGCTTCAAGGTGACTTTTTTGTATATCTCAAGAGGAATGTTAGCTGATAAAGACAAGTAATTAAATCCCCAGCCTCAGAGATGTGAGAAATATTGTGATCTCTTAGGGATGGCCACAAATCTGCATGAACTCATTATGAGTCACTATTCAGAGCATGGAAAGATCTGCCCTGGCCAGAAAGTCCCAAAGCATAACTACAAGCTAATTTTAAATAGCCTTTGGTCAATGGCAGAAGATTGGAAGCATATAGCTAACAATAAATCTTGTTTTGCAATAAACAATTTTATCACTTTCAGGATTTCATAAGTATTTAATTGTAATCCTTTTGCACACACATTCTAGTGGCTTAACAAAACATAAATAAGAACATAATCTACACATGGTTACTTCTCCCAAATGATTCTAATATAAACAGCTGAAGAATCATCCTTCTCTCCCTGCCCAGTGAATACAATATAAAACCCATTTTAATCAGTATTCCCAGTATTCTATTATTAATAACTCTTATGATTCCATTATAAAACACAGCTAAGGAAGAAAAATGTTTATACTGAGATTATATAGCACTTTCAAAAAAGAAAAAGGCAGGAATTGAGGAAAGAATTCTGAAACTAAATATCCTTTTTGAAATCAGAATTTATAAAGCAGTAGACAATGTCAGAGGGATCCAGGATTCTTAATCAGGTTTTGCATAGCCATGTTCAGGTGAAGTGAAGCGGTCCTGTTATCTCCATAACCGAGTGGGGAAATCAGGACAAAATGTCCAGTCTGCCAAGGTATTTCTCATAAAAGGTTTTTAAGTCATTCCTTCTCAATGTCCCCTACAAAAGGTCAACACGTTACAATTTAAACGTCCAGCCATCAACACAGGAAAAGCTACTCTTCCTCTAGCCCAGTTCAAGATGAAGTTGCTTTTTAAGTACATAACGCTCCTATTTTCTGCAATGAGCAAAGAAGTAATGAACACATGTTTGGCAGGGGAAACTTTAAACAAGGTACAGGAGAGCCATCCAGAAGACAGAATTTCTAATAAAAACTATGATAGAGGAAGTCCCACAAGGAGCAGGTTAGTACCAATCAGCTTGCAAACATTGTTAAGGCAGTTTTAACAATGCTGCTATCAGTCCTGAAACTAAGGCCCAGAAACAAAAACAATGCATGAGGGTAGGTTTGAGGTATTCTCTTAGTCTGCTTCTTCATGAGCCATTATATTTTCACTGGCTCACATACTGAATTTCCAGTTCTCCTAACATATCGCAGATTTATAAACTCAGAAACAAGTTGATAAAAATGTATTTATTAATTTTTTAACTTATACCGTCTTCAAAAATGTATTAACTACTACTGATGACAGCTCACCAGTACTTAGAGCACTTCTAAATGTGACATTCATAATCTCCAGATACAGGTTCTTGTGCTTATTGTTAATAAAACACTAATAACTGCTATCTTATTTCTTAACAAAATTTGCAAACTAAGTTGTAAGATTCTGTCCCAGTTAGGCTTTTTTAGGTGATTGGGTCCTTAATGGAATAGCCTGTAACAGAATTTTTTAAATATGCTATGCAAGCTAAAAATATATGTTATGACATTAATAATGCAATAATCTGGCATGTGTTCTACAATACATAATTGAATTTTCCAGGAAACTGGTGACTAAATAAGTAAATCAATGCAGTAACTGCCCAGGGCAAAGGTGGTGATGATGATGGTGATGATGATGATGATTTATCTCTGGAACTCTTACATATGAACAAATGTTCCAAACAATTTTCACGTATTTTGACTATTTTCAAACAAAATACCACATAGGTCCACAATCCAGTTCTACACACTTTTATAGCTCTTTAAAATCATACTCAGAGCATGTTAATGACTTTAAATATCCAAATCCAGTGGATATTATACTTCCTAAAGTGCATCTTCCAAATTTCCAGTTTCTACTACATATTAAGCTAATAAATAACTTCAGTAAGAGTTCTTACGTTATCTAGCTGCCAATTCCACTCCTTCTCAAATCTATGTTTCAATCAATTTGTTGCATGAGCATCACTGTGGTAACAGTTCTCTTGCCCTAAATCCATCCTCTAGTTTACACTTTTTCCTGCTCTCATTTTATTACTTTTAAAACTTTAGTAGATTTCCATGGCAAACTTTCATTTTTCTGATGGTATTTCCTATATGATGTCCTCCATAATCTTTCTAGACCACATTAATTCTTTATATTACAACATTTGCATAATATTTTATTCATTGTATTGATATACTGAATATAATTAATTGTCTACAGTGTACTGTCCCTGCTAGACCATGAATTCATTGAAAACAAGAAATGCATCTTGTTCATTTTTATCTCTCTCAATCTGGTAATGCTTCATCAAAACAAAAACTAACAAGAAACATGAACACCCAACAAAAAATATCTAGGCATTTAGTCACTAATTTCAAAGTTCAAATCATAACACAATGATATTTGCGAGGCAATTGATTAATTCCTTACACACAAGTAATGAAAATTAGAGCATCTAAGTGCAGAAGCAGTGCCATTTCCTATAGAAGCGTATACCATAAAAAATGAGGAAACAATATGACATTTCCAGAACCAATGTAAATAAAGCTATAGAGCTTGACTTAGGGACCTAAAAAAATGGGAAGAAACAACATGTTTTGATATTGGAAAGCTCACATTTGAAAATATGTTAATTCTTTAAAAATTAACTTATAAATCCAATCAATGCATATTCAGTCAAAACTGCAGCAGGATTTTTAACGGGCTTTGTGAAAACTGATTTAAAAATCTATACTTAAGAGAAAACACGTAAGATTCTGAACAAGAACAAGAGAAAATGTTGTCAACCACAACATACTATAAAGCTAATCAGAGCAACATGGTACTAGTGCCAAAAACAACAGAGACCAGTTAAAAAGAATTGAATCAATTCCCTAAAATATAAGCATTTTCATTAAGATAAAGATATCATTTCAAATCTATGAATAAGAAAGTCCTTAAAACAAATAGGATTAAATAATTGGTTATAAATATATTAATGTTAAAGAAAATTAGACCACTCTTCCATTCTATACATAAAAACTAATTAGAGAAGGAAGGGTGAGGAGATAGATGCAAAAACAAAATAGCTTTCAAATAAAAAATGAAATATTTTCAAAATGTTCATATAGAGGTCTTCTATGGAAGTCAGAACCAAAGAAACAGAAAGCTACAAAAGGAATGATTTAACATATAAATTAAAAGCCTTTGAGATGATGAAATACACCACAAAGTATAAAAAAAAAATGACAGTGTTGAGAGAAAATACTGTAAAATTGTTTTCTACAAAAAGGAGTAAAATCCAAAAAAATCCAAAACATATAGGAAAAGGGTAGGAAAAATACCTCACCCATCTTCTATTAGGCTTTTGTTTTTCCTTTAACCAGGTAACAATTCACAGAAGAAAACAAAATACACATGGCAGATGTATATGAAAAGATGCACAAGTTAATTCAACTAGTTCTGTAACAGCTTCAAAAAAATTATTTTTGCTGCCATACTGTCAAAAATGTAAAAGATGTATATACTCTTTATTATCATGAAGGGTTTGGGGGCATTGGGCCCTCTCGTATGTGGCTGATGGAGGGTTCTACTGGGAAACCCTTTGGAATACAATTTGTAATATTTATCAAAAATCTTATACTCTTTAAACCAAAAATTCCTCTTTCAGGAATCAATCCTATAAAAATACGTATATGTGCGACAAAAGACTGTTCAAGCACACTCAGTGCAGTCTTGATTATAATAATGAAGATTTAGCAACACTGGAATAAAGCTCCTCAGATTTATTTTTATAAATGAGTAGAAAACAGAATGTATTTCTGTTCACGTAAAAAAAATTAAACTGTATGGAAATGTTTAAAAATGGCTGGATTTGGGCTTCCCTGGTGGCGCAGTGGTTGAGAGTCCGCCTGCTGATGCAGGGGACACGGGTTCGTGCCCCGGTCCGGGAAGATCCCACATGCCGTGGAGCGGCTGGGCCCGTGAGCCATGGCCACTGAGCCTGCGCGTCCGGAGCCTGTGCTCCGCAACAGGACAGGCCACAACAGTCAGAGGCCCGCGTACCGCAAAAAAAAAAAAGGCTGGATTTATATACAGCAAATATTAATTTTATCTGTGAAGAGGGAGGGTAAGAGCTATAGGATGTCATGGAGGGAGTAAAAGAAAATTTTCACATTGTTATCTCTCTTGTTTTAATCACTACAACTAGAATGCATTCATGTGGTTTTTATATATTTAAAAAACAACCATAAAAATACCTAGAATATGTGTACTTAATTGCACAAAAAGATAGTGAGCCTGAAAGTTTATAGTTTGAATAATTAATAGTTAATTAGCAATTCATTCAACAAATATATATTGGTACAATCCTGTACCAAAGATTAAGTCAGGCAGTAGTAATAAAAGGATGAGACAAAGCCCTGCCCTCAAGATCACCCAAAAATCACAGGGACCCAGAAAAGTAGTTGAACTACAAGGTGACAACTGCTAAAGTACAGATCCACAGGATGTCACCTTATTCTTTCTGGGAAGGACAGATAGGTTTCAGGTAAGGCTGTGCAAGTGAAATTTTATTTTTAAGTGAATAGCAATATTCCCAACAGACAAGGGGAGTGGAAAGGAATTTCATATAATGGGCAGTCACCCTGACCTGAGGTCATAAGCGCTGCTGTGCTACTATCTGCAGTTGAATGTCACCCCTCCACCCCTCACTTAAAACCTGTGCACCCTTAGCTAAGAGACTTAACCCCTCTCAACCTCCACGACTCAGCTATAACATGGCTGCAGTAACCACACCCACTCCATGGGTTTACTGAGAAGACTGAACAAAATCATTCATAAAAGCCTCAGTACAGTACCTGGAACATACATATTGATAAATATTTGCTACTCTTCTGTTTGTTATCTATAAAGAAGCCAAAAGGAGCATGGTGTGTTCAGGAAACTGAAAGAAGACTGACACAGGTTGGTAGCAAAACTTTGAAACATTTACTAGAATACACTGAAATGTGAATAACCCTTAACTCCAAGTGACTGCAGGGTGTTCCCAAGTAAATGCAGAATAAATCTAATTTTGTGTTTATTTACTTCCATGCTAATAGGAAAATTATCTCATGATCAATAGAACAAATTTCAATATATATTCAAGGAGATTTGCACATTCCCCTGGTAAATTTGTATAAATGATAATGAAATTGTTTACTTCAAATGTTTAAGTCTTCCAAAATTGTTATTGAAAGCAATGTTCTGTATTAGACAACAAGGAATTTAATTTTGGAAAAAAAAATCATCTACTAAAATTACAATATTTCATTAAAAAATAGCTTCTATCATTTAATGCAGATGAGTCAAAGATCCTTTCAATTTCCATCTTTCCATCTGCCCTCTCTCTTTAGGATATCACTACTTGTTTGCTTTCTCACCATCATTTCAAACACGTAAGGATTCATATGAACTACCACTTCAAATCCCCTCAATCTTCCTATATTACCTGGCTCTTCTATTACTGCATATATATGAAGCCCTGGCCCTGTCAATTACTAGCTATATGACTTTAGGTAAGTTACTTGACTTCTCTAACCCTCAGTCTCCTCATCTATATAATGGGAATAATAATAATAATACAGATCTGCTTATCTCATAAGGTTGTTGTGCAAATTATACAAATTACTATATGTAAAACAGAACAGTGCCTGGAAATTTATGTGTTTAATTAACTGGTAATATTAGTTCTCTTCTAGTTCCCTAACCTTTCCTTGTGGAACTCTTAACATAGCTCTCTTTTGCTTGCTTCTCTCTCAGGGCAATGTTACATTAAGTACACTCTCTTACTGGCTTTCTGAACTCTCTAAACGTCTATGTCAAAATAATCTTCATGTTATATCTAATGCTTTCTTCAAAGTCTTCATATCTTACTTAATCTTTATCTCCACATATGACTATCTTGTCAGGCTTTTCTCCACCTCTATCATTTCTAAATTTTTGTCCCATAATATCAGATTATTAAAATTAAAACTATACTGATGTGAACAATAAAAAATATTAAAAGGACTAAGTTATTTTACTATTTAGCCTCAAAATTGAGTAAAATAGCTTGGGTTTACGATCAACATTACTTTAAAGGAATAGCTATTTAATGACTATTCAAAAGAATAACTGATTTTTAACATTATAAATCTAACTATGAAAATAACACAAATATTACTATAACTAGTACTATAACTTCTGCTACAAGATGGATATATATTTTGTCCAGAACAGCTTTACCCAGTAGAATATTTATTTCTGTCTTGCAGCGCAAGATTTTCATAATGAATCACATTCAAAAATACATTAAAAAACAGATATACTAGTATATGTCATGAAAAAAAATGCCGATGCTTCAAGGTACTTTATATCAAAAATTAAATATGGCACAATGGTCATTTTGTAGAGTTCATTAATGAAATTGTAAAAAGAGTATTAATCTTGAGTGTTAAATTGAACTTGTGGCAAAAATTGATCAAGCTTCTCCTGACTCAGAAATACCCCATGGCTACTATTGACCAAGAATTTGGGACACTGATTATAATTCATATCCAAACACAAAGGGTGTGAGACAGAAATTATTTTTAAAAGATTTCTTATTCAATACATATACACTATTTAGCTTAATAGAGGAAGTCTTAAGGGCATTAGTTTTATTGTGGAGAGCCACAGGAAAACATACCTGGCTAGGCTGAAGGCATCGTCGATCAAACCTGCTCGGTTACTGACAGAGAGAACCTATGAGGGCAACCAAAAAAAAAAAAAAAAAAAAAACAATGGAATCACTTAGGATTAAAATGGCAGATGTTCATATGTCAAAACAGATCTTTGATGAGTAAATCCAGTTTACCTCATGTTTCCTGATTAATTGATCAATTAATAATCTCCAATTCCTTAAATCATAGTTGACTCTAAAATAGCCAGTTTGATTGATGTTCCCCAGTAACCAGCTTCCTTTGTCCAAAGAAGTTATTCTGTGGTGTTCTGAAAACAGCATTTTAGGGGGTAAGAGAGATTTGCAATTTTAAGGGTTAAAATAGAGTGAAGTATGTTTTCTTAATACCAGATATCACAGTACCAATAATTAAAAGAGGACACCATCCTAAATACCTAATTGAAATCTACTCTTTAGTCAATTAATCACTATAGCTAGAATTTGCTAGAAAACCTTTAGTAGCTTACTCATTATTACTCTTGATAAAACCCTGTTATGTATATATAATTTTCTTTCTCAAGATAAATGTAACCAAGAAATCTACTACTGTATTCATGTGGCTTCCAGTTACATTGTATATGTATCTGTGGAAAAGGCTTCAGGTGCACATTCTACTTATTTTATTCAGCAAGAAAGTGATTAAAATAATAGGGCTCATTTATTTGAAAGTCAGTTATTTCTTACCCTTTTCCTTGTGCTTTCTTGGGATGTGCTAATAAATAACAGACTTTCCAGCATCATCAATAATGTTGGAAAAAGGAACCTCATTTATTTAAGACTCTAATATTTCTACATATAATTAGAACAAAGATAATAAATTCTGCTTATTGGAATCACTTTGGAAAATGGTAACTTGATTATATTCGCTGGTTAATTCAATTAAAGGAAGCCA
Source organism: Delphinus delphis (assembly GCF_949987515.2). NCBI lineage: Eukaryota > Metazoa > Chordata > Mammalia > Artiodactyla > Delphinidae > Delphinus > Delphinus delphis. The sequence goes on along the minus strand of NC_082693.1, from coordinate 57,904,943 downwards.
GTAAAAGTAATCTTATAACTTACATATTTAACCCCTTCAAATATGATACAGACAGAGAACTCATTCACTTTTAATGGCAGCCTTTATTGACTTCCCAAAACCATAGTTTACAATTCTAATTATTTTGTTGCTGCTGCCCTCAGGACTCATGCTTCATAGAAGTTGCATAATGTATGAAGTTTACTTAAAATTCATATTTTATACACACACACACACACACACACATACACACACACACACACACACACAGGTCTATCTAATTTCCACAGTGACTCAAAACCACACAATGCATCATGGAAACCATTCATGTCAGTTCTGAGTAAGAGGCACAACCTCTAATTCTCACTCTATTATCCAAGTTTTTACACATCAGACAACAAAACAAATTTTATTTTTACTTTTCTTAAGCGCTGAATTTATAGAGTACTTTCTCTTAAGTAAAAGCCATACAAGAAGAGGTTATACCACAAAAATTAATGAATGAATGTTAAAGATCATTAATTGTTCACGCCTAGAATGGGGTGGGCTAATGTAACCAACACATGTTACATATTATCAACTTTCAGAAATACAGTAAAAAATACTTAAACATAAATGTATACTAAACATAAACATCTAATCTTTAATGTTTCAAAGAGCACTTCAACTTCTTGACACCTTTATTAACAGTATGTGTTAGAACAGATAAAGAAATGAGGATCAGACAGGTTAACTGAATTGTCTGAGATAGTGCATCTCAGGTATCCTGACTTCCGTGCCCTTTTTACCATGTATACTCTGTTGATACAAGATGGTATAACGTTTTTATTGTATATGATACTGTATACATTTTCATATTCTTATATTAATTTGAAAAAGGGGGAAATAACTTGGGAAACAAGAATTATAAAAGGAGTACGAAAACTTCTTGTAAAATTTTCCTATATATAAATGTTTGAACTTATGCCACTAATCGTCTTTTGTCCTCAGTAGAACTTATAACCTAAAGGCCAAGTAATGGCATTTAAGGCCCCTTCTAATTCTATGATTCAATGGCAGAAGGGGATAGTTTTCTTAGTTTGAAATTTTATCCAGCTTAATCTGTGGTACTTAGGAAAATAAATCTGTCAGATATTGCTCTAAAATATTTATAGCTTCCCAAGTTTCTGATACTTTATATCTGCAGGTTTTTAAAAAATTTAATGTATTTATCCACACAATTTCTGTGAAGCTTTAGAATGTCACCCAATTTTACAGATGTAAAAATAAAAAACAATAATCTAAAAAATGGCATTTAAAAAACAAGTCCTCATAAAGAGAGATTTTAGTTAATCATGTCTGAATTCACTGAAGAAAAATTGATTGAAATATTGAGGATATTGTTTCCCTTGAGCAACCCTAACACTGTCTTCAGGAATAAGATTTTTATAGCAAAACATACTTAAATTATTATTGAAGTCACATAGGTTAAGAACAAGTTTAATCATTTTCATCTAAGAAGTGATTATTATTTAAAGAAATTACAATATTAAAGGTTTGGGTTTAATATATGAACACATGATTAAACTTTTTACAATTTTGAAATGGGCATCGATTTCTATGATATTAAATCTGTTTTTTAAAGTTACTTCCTCCTGACATTTTAGATAGATGGCATAACTTAACTTCATGTGATGCACTTGGTTCTAGTTTTTTGAACTTCTGAATTCAACAATGTATAGGTAGAATAGAGACCAACTAAAATAGGACAACAATCCCTATACCGTCTAGTCTGAGAAGAAAAAAAGGCAAGCATCTATTGTTTAGTATTCTATTATTAAATTAATAACTAAAACCTGAAGGTTATTACTGTTCATGAATATTTTTACACCTTGGTTATAAATGAAACCTTTGGAGAAATGATTCCCTGAAAAGTTTTCTAATAGATTTTTAAATACCTTTTTCTTTCTACTTAATTATATCTCTAAAATGTTCTTCAAATTAACTAACGGCAAGCAATGAATTTTAAAGAGATCTTTTCCAATAGCCGAATGAGGTACAGTATGTGATGAGTACCATAATAAAAAGTATGGAAGATATTTCAAGTGTTCGTAATAACAATTAAAATTTATATTTAGAATATATCCAAAATGGCATAAGACTTAGATTATATCAAGGCAAAAAGTAGTTGTCATTTTATAGTATTTTATATCTTTATATTTTATCCTTCCTTTTGGAATAAAAAGAGGATATCAAGATCTTACTACTCAGTGTTGGTTGGTTGCAGAACAATCAGAATTTAAAACACATAAAAAAGTGAACCAGGGTAACAAGGGTAACAGTGTGAAACAAATTCAGGTATAATAACACATACTAGTTTTCTCACTGGACTCTTGTGAGAATAAAATTAGATAATGCTCTGTAGAGATAATAGAGAACCATTCCTGTGTACCCAGTGGCAAAATGTCAAAACTGACAGATCTGCAAAGTAACCTAGCAAAGTATTAAAATCTTGTGTGTGTGTGTGTGTGTGTGTGTGTGTGTGTGTGTGTGTTGTAAATAAACTTAGAAAAGAAAATCAAGCTCCTAAGACACTTTCAGCAAGTTATTTCTCAAGCCTTAATTTTCTCATTTGTAAAGAGGGGACTAAAAAATATGCGCTCTTTTAGGCTTGTAACTTTCATATGAGCTAATATTTAAGGAAAGCGTTATACCATTATGCCATTTTTAATGTTTACTTCGTATTTGCAGCATCAATTTCCCTTTTATTTTAAGTCTTATCTATCCTAACATTTTTTTAACATCTTTATTGGAGTATATTTGCTTTACAAAGGTGTGTTAGTTTCTGCTGTATAACAAAGTAAATCAGCTATACGTATACATATATCCCCATATCCCCTCCCTCTTGTGTCTCCCTCCCACCCTCCCTATCCCACCCTCCCTATCCCACCCCTCTAGGTGGTCACAAAGCACGAAGCTGATCTCCCTGTGCTATGCGGCTGCTTCCCACTAGCTATCTATTTTACGTTTGGTAGTGTATATGTGTCCATGCCACTCTCTCACTCGTCCCAGCTTACCCTTCCCCCTCCTGGTGTCCTCAAGTGCATTCTCTACATCTGCTTATTTATTCCTGTCCTGCCCCTAAATTCTTCAGAACCACTTTTTCTTTAGATTCCATATATATGTGTTAGCATAAGGTATTTTTTTTCTCATTCTGACTTACATCACTATGTATGACAGACACTAGGTCCATCCACTTCACTACAAATAACTCAACTTCATTTCTTTTTATGGCTGAGTAATATTCCATTGTATATATGTGCCACATCTTCTTTATCCATTGCTCTGTTGATGGACACTTAGGTTGCTTCCATATACTGGCTATCGTAAATAGTGCTGCAATGAACATTGTGGTACATGACTTTTCTTGAATTATGGTTTTCTCAGGGTATATGCCCAGTAGTGGGATTGCTGGGTCATATGATTCTTCTATTTTTAGTTTTTTAAGGAACCACCATAGTGTTCTCCATAGTGGCTGTATCAATTTACATTCCCACCAACAGTGCAAGAGGGTTCCCTTTTCACCACACCCTCTCCAGCATTTATTCTTTGTAGATTTTTTGATGACGGCCATTCTGACTGGTGTGAGGTGATACTTCATTGCAGTTTAGATTTACATTTCTCTAATGATTCGTAATGTTGGGTATCTTTTCATGTGTTTGTTGGAAATATGTATATCTTCTTTGGAGAAATGTCTAGTTAGGTCTTCTGCCCATTTTTGGATTGGGTTGTTTGTTTTTTTGATATCGAGCTGCATGAGCTGCTTGTATATTTTGGAGATTAACCCTTTGGCAGTTGCTTCATTTGCAAATATTTTCTCCCATTCTGAGGGCTGTCTTTTGGTCTTGTTTATGGTTTCCTTTGCTGTGCAAAAGCTTTCAAGTTTCATTAGGTCCCATTTGTTTATTTTCTTTAATTTCCATTTCTATAAGAGGTGGGTCAAAAAGGACCTTGCTGTGACTTATGTCATAGAGTGTTCTGCCTATGTTTTCCTCTAAGAGTTTGATAGTGTCTGCCCTTACATTTAGGTCTTTAATCCATTTTGAGCTTATTTTTGTGTATGGCGTTAGGGAGTGTTCTAATTTCATTCTTTTACATGTAGCTGTCCAGTTTTCCCAGCATCACTAATTGAAGAGGCTGTCTTTTCTCCACTGTATATTCTTGCCTCCTTTATCAAAGATAAAGTGACCATACGTGCATGGGTTTATCTCTGAGCTTTCTGTCCTGTTCCATTGATCTATATTTCTGTTTTTGTGCCAGTACCATACGGTCTTCATTGCTGTAGCATTTTAGTGTAGTCTGAAGTCTGGAAGCCTGATTCCTCTAGCTCCGTTTTTATTTCCCAAGATTGTTTTGGCTATTGGGGGTCTTTTGTGTTTCCATAAAAATTGTGAAATTTTTTGTTCTAGTTCTGTGAAAAATGCCATTGGCAGTTTGATAGGGATTGCATTGAATCTGTAAATTGCCTTGGGTAGTATACTCATTTTCACAATGTTGATTCTTCCAATCCAAGAACATGGTATATCTCTCCATCTGTTTGTATCATCTTTAATTTCTTTCATCAGTGTCTTATAGTTTTCTGCATACAGGCCTTCTGTCTCCTTAGGTAGGTTTATTCCCAGGTATTTTATTCTTTTTCATGCAAAGGTAAATCGGATGTTTCCTTAATTTCTCTTTCAGATTTTTCATCATTAGTGTATGGGAATGCAAGAGATTTCTGTGCATTAATTTTGTATCCTGCTACTTTACCAAATTCATTGATTAGCTCTAGTAGTTTTCTGGTAGCATCTTTAGGATTCTCTATGTATAGTATCATGTCATCTGCAAACAGTGACAGCTTTACTTCTTTTCGATTTGGATTCCTTTTATTTCTTCTTTGTCTCTGATTGCTGCAGCTAAAACTTCCAAAGCTATGTTGAAAAATAGTGGTGAGAGTGGCAACCTTGTCTTGTTCCTGATCTTAGTGGAAATGGTTTCAGGTTTTCATCATTGAGAACGATGTTGGCTGTGGGTTTGTCATATATAGCCTTTATTATGTTGAGGTAAGTTCCTTCTATGCCTACTTTCTGGAGGGTTTTTATCATAAATTGGTGTTGAATTTTGTCAAAAGCTTTTTCTGCATCTATTGAGATGATCATACGGTTTTTCTCCTTCAATTTGTTAATGTGGTGTATCACGTTGACTGATTTGCATACATTGAAGAAACCTTGCATTCCTGGGATAAACTGCACTTGATCATGGTGTATGACCCTTTTAATGTGCTGTTGGATTCTGTTTGCTAGTATTTTGTTGAGGATTTTTGCGTCTATGCTCATCAGTGATATTGGTCTGTAGTTTTCTTTTTTTGTGACATCTTTGCTTGGTTCTGATATCAGGGTGATGGTGGCCTCGTAGAATGAGTTTGGGAGTGTTCCTCCCTCGGCTATATTTTGGAAGCGTTTGAGAAGGATAGGTGTTAGCTCTTCTCTAAATGTTTGATAGAATTCGCCTGTGAAGCTATCTGGTCCTAGGCTTTTGTCTATTTGAAGATTTTTAATCACAGTTTCAATTTCAGTGCTTGTGATTGGTCTGTTTATATTTTCTATTTCTTCCTGGTTCAGTCTAAGAAGGTTGTGCATTTCTAAGAATTTGTCCTTTTCTTCCAGGTTGTCCATTTTATTGGCATAGAGTTGTCTGTAGTAATCCCTCTTGATACTTTGTATTTCTGCCATGTCAGTTGTTACTTCTCCTTTTTCATTTTCAATTCTATTGATTTGTGTCTTATCCCTTTTTTTCTTGATGAGTCTGGCTAATGGTTTATCAATTTTGTTTATCTACCCAAAGAACCAGCTTTTGGTTTTATTGATCTTTGCTACTGTTTCCTTCATTTCTTTTTCATTTATTTCTGCTCTGATTTTATGATTTCTTTCCTTCTGCTAACTTTGGCATTTTTTGTTCTTCTTTCTCTAATTGCTTTAGGTGTAAGGTTGGGTTGTTTATTTGAGATGTTTCTTGTTTCTTGAAGTAGAATTTTATTGCTATAAACTCCCCTCTTAGAACTGCTTTTGCTGCATATGATAGGTTTTGGGTCATCATGTTTTCACTGTCATTTGTTTCTAGTTATTTATTATTTTTTTTTGTGGTACGTGGGCCTCTCACTGTTGTGGCCTCTCCTCTTGCGGAGCACGGGCTCCGGACGCGCATGCTCAGCGACCATAGCTCACGGGCCCAGCCGCTCTGCGGCACGTGGGATCTTCTCGGACCAGGGCACGAACCCGCGTCCCCTGCATCGGCAGGCGGACTCTCAACCACTGCACCACCAGGGAAGCCCGGTTTCTAGTTATTTTTTTATTTCCTCTTTTTTTCTTCAGTGATCTCTTGGTTATTTAGTAGTGTATTGTTTAGCCTCCATATGTTTGTATTTTTTACAGATTTTTCCTATAATTGATATCTAATCTCATAGCGTTGTGGTCAAAAAAGATACTTGATATGATTTCAATTTTCTTAAATTTACCACGGCTTGATTTGTGACCTAGGATATGATCTATCCTGGAGAATGTTCTATGAGCACTTGAGAAGAAAGTGTATTCTGTTGTTTTGGATGGAATGTCCTATAAATATCAATTAAGTCCATCTTGTTTAATGTGTCATTTAAAGCTTGTGTTTCCTTATTTATTTTCATTTTGGATGATCTGTCCATTGGTAAAAGTGTGGTGATAAAGTCCCCTACTATTATTGTGTTACTGTCAATTTCCTTTATTATGGCTGTTAGCATTTGCGTTATGTATTGAGGTGCTCTTATGTTGGGTGCATAAATATTTACAATTGTTATATCTGCTTCTTGGATTGATCGCTTGATCATTATGTAGTGTTCTTCTTTGTCTATTGCTTTAAAGTCTATTTTGTCTGATATGAGAATTGCTGCTCCAGCTTTCTTTTGATTTCCATTTGCATGGAATATCTTTTTCCATCCCCTCACTGTCAGTCTGTATGTGTCCCTAGGTCTGAATTGGGTCTCTTGTAGACAGCATATATGTTGGTCTTGTTTTTGCATCCATTCAGCCAGTTTATGTCTTTCAGATGGAGCATTTAATCCATTTACATTTAAGGTAATTATCAATTTGTATGTTCCTATAACCATTTATCAGTTGTTTTGTGTTTGTTATTGTAGGTCTTTTCCTTCTCTTGTGTTTCTTGCCTAGAGAAGTTCCTTTAGCAGTTGTTGTAAACTGGTTTGGTGGTGCTGAATTCTCTTAGATTTTGCTTGTCTGTAAAGGTTTTAATTTCTCCATCGAATCTGAATGAGATCCTTGCTGGGTAGAGTAATCTTGGTTTGTAGGCTTTTCCCTTTCATCACCTTAAATATGACCTGCCACACCCTTCTGGCTTGCACAGTTTCTGCTGAGAAATCAGCTGTTAACCTTATGTGGATTCCCTTGTATGTTATTTGTTGTTTTTCCCTTGCTGCTTTTAATATTTTTTCTTTGTATTTAATTTTTGGTAGTTTGATTAATATGTGTCTTGGCTTATTTCTCCTTGGATTTACCCTATTTGGGACTCTCTGAGTTTCCTGGACTTGACTGACAATTTTGTTTCTCATATTAGAGAAGTTTTCAACTATAATCTCTTCAAATATTTTCTCAGACCCTTTTTTTTCTCTTCGTCTTCTGGGACCACTATAATTCGAATGTTGTTGTGTTTAATGTTGTCCCAGAGCTCTCTGAGACTGTCCTCATTTCTTTTCATTCTTTTTTCTTTATTCTGCTCTGCAGTAGTTACTTCCACTATTTTAACTCCAGGTCACTTATCCATTCTTCTGCCTCAGTTATTCTGCTATTTATTCCTTCTAGAGAATTTTTAATTTCATTTATTGTGCTGTTCATCGTTGTTTGTTTGCTCTTTAGTTCTTCTAGGTCCTTGTTAAATATTTCTTGTATTTTCTCCACTGTATTTCCAAGATTTTGGATCATCTTTCCTATCATTACTCTGAATTCTTTTTCAGGTAGACTGCCTATCTCCTCTTCATTTGTTTGGTCTGGTGGGTTTTTACCTTGCTCCTTCATCTGCTGTATATTTCTTTGTCTTCTCATTTTGCTTAACTTACTGCATTTGGGGTCTCCTTTTTGTAGGCTGCAGGTTCGTAGTTCCCATTGTTTTTGGTGTCTGTCCCCAGTGGGTAGGGTTGGTTCAATGGGTTGTGTAGGCTTCCTGGTGGAGGGGACTGGTGACTGTTCTGATGGATGAGGCTGGATCTTGTCTTTCTGGTGGGCAGGGCTGCGTTCGGTGGTGTGTTTTGAGGTGTCTGTGAACTTATGATTTTAGGCAGCCTGTCTGCTAATGGGTGGGGTTGTGTTCCTGTCTTCCTAGTTGTTTGGCACGGGATGTCCAGCACTGTAGCTTGCTGGTCGTTGAGTGGAGGTGGGTTTTAGCGTTGAGATGGAGATCTCTGGGAGATGTTTTGCCATTTGATATTACATGGGGCTGGCAGGTTTCTGTTGGACCAATGTCTTGAACTCGGCTCTCCCACCTAAGAGGCTCCGGCCTGACACCCGGCACATATTTTCATAATATGTGATGATGTGTTAAAAATACAACAACATGAAAATTTGAATAAAAATTCAACTGGCAAAACAAGTGTTTATATTTCTGTTAAGCAGATTAGATTCTGCTGTGAGACCTTTTTCTTATATGTATGTGTGTATGTATTTTAAGCACTTACATCTCCCTAATAGGAGCAAGACTGGGAGAAGAAACAATATTTTTGTTGTTTATTTATACTTCACCTTACTTCGAAAAAAGATTTGTGGTTGTTTAAATTACGCTTACAAAATAGCAAGAAAATATAAAGCAGCAGAATGTGAGAAAGGAGTAAGAAAAACAAAATGTGAACATATTTGACCATTTAAATCTAAATGAAATGTTACATAAAAGATGATAATTGGTTTTTTCTTCAATTCAATGGAAAACAGAAATAAAAGAGACCTGTTTCACACTCTAATATGAAGCATTTAGATTGGATTCAAGAAATAGCTTTCTGACAGTGAATTGAAATAGGTCACTATCTTATTTGAAGATATTTAGAAATAGAATAGAATCTCATCTTTCTCTGCTCCTTGAGACTTGACCCTACCTAAGGGATGGTTTCATGACCTAGCAAGCCTCTCCCTTCTGGCCCTATAATTATCTAATTCTACAGAGAATATTGCCTCACCCATTCTTTAAAGAGCCAGTCTGGTAAAGAGAAGATAGCTGGAAAATGGAATTGAAAAATGTGGCCTGTGTTTCAGTATCTGGCGTACTGTTCTACTGGGAGTTACGATTGTAATTCTCTTCCATTCGGGATTATAAAATGGTACAGTTTAAAGCGCTTAAGAATAGTACTACAAGTACTTAGATTTAACTTTTCTCTTTACCATCAAAGACACAAATAAATTTAATAATTATATCAGCGGACTGAAATTAGACTATGTAGAAACTATACTATATTATACTTAAATGTATAGAGGTAATTCCTCTATATTGTCTTTCTAATTTGTCTTTATTCACATTTTTGTAACAGCTGATACAAGAGGTTAAGTTGCTAAACAATTATCTGAAACCAAATTCTCAGGGGAGAATATATTTTTTACCTGATTTGTTAGACACCCAAATAATTGCTTCTGGAGACACATGGCTTCTATTTCCTACCACAATAGTTAATGGGATCTGCCACAGGTAACTGCAAAATAAAAGAGAAACGTTAAGAATAAAAATGGTTATAACAAACAAACAACATTTCCTATGCACCTCCTATGTGATTTTTCTTATTCTCTTTAGGAGAAGTTTTTAAATTCCCCAGTCATAAATGTAAGGAATAGGCCAAGAAGATGAATTCACTCTTTCAATGTCGCTAAGCAGACTTGGCCTCTAAGAGTTTTAATTTCAAAACAAAAGGTGGACTACCAACAAAACAATTTATCTTGGAAAAAAAGATTTGAATTTTACATGAGGAATAAAAAGTAGCTAAAATCTATAAATCTGAGCTGCACCATATATTGAGTAAAGTCTTAAAATAACTCCTTTCTACTTGATTCCGCATTAGATTAATGCCCATTCCAGTGCTTTCATGCATTTACATTTCAACATTCTCCTCATTTACTTGTTTAACTATTCTTAAAAAACACTTTTGTCAGATTTTATAGAAAGGATAATACAGCACAGATAAAGTTATTCAGCAAAGTAGGGACAAAAAGCAAAACTGATCAGATCCCCCTAAAATCCAGATCAATACAAAGAACACCGTGGGACACAATGCTTTGTTTTCTGAAATGGAATTTCCAAATTGATGTGTGAAATCAACCACCAATGTGCAGGGATCAGTCATGAGTCTCAGCTATTAAAGAGAAGCGTTTTCTAGAACATGACTTTTTATAGGATAAAAGTTTGGGCCTAAACTTGTACGTGAAGTAATATCAATTTAACCTCAAATGAGCAACCGGAGATAAATTGGATAGTCTTACAATAAAATCCAATGACTACATTTTGTTCCCCTAAAATATAGCCAGGTTATGTTAACCAGTCATTGCAATATTAGCAAAGGGATAGTCAACAATATGCAGTATGAGAAAAATATTTCTGACCTGAAAACTATAAGAATACTCTATGAGCTCAGTAACTATGGGAATTAATGCAGAATTGAGAAATTTTCAGCGAGCATGTCTGGGGCTATGTAGCTAAAAATAGAATATGTCTTTTGATGGGGGAGGACATCTCCAAATCTGTCATATATGCCCCTAATATAAACATACTTATAATTTTACATTTATTTAAACTGTATCCTTCTAAATAATGAAACTAGAAATTACAATAAAAATTGATATGTTTTGCTTCTGAGTTTTAGCAAAAGTCTCTAAAGTCAAGAAGGAGAGATTCATATCAATACCTGCATTGTTGCTTACAGACAATTCCACATACAAGAAACTTCCTAAATGGCAGACAGTGTACTATAGCAATGTTCAGATGCAAAGAAAGAAGTTAACTTTAAGGTATTTTGATACAAACATTGGGGCATTTTGTAAAACTTTTAAAATACCCTCTATATTTTTCCTAAGAATGTTTTTGGCCTCTATTCTGCGTGTGTGTGTGTGTGTGTGTGTGTGTGTGCATGTATGTATACACAAAATCTATACATTGTCACAAAGACAAAGTAAAAATTACAAATCACCAAGCACATCTGAAGTTTATATTATTTCTGAATTGCTATACTATCAGTACTATACACGTTATTTGCCTTAACTTTCCAAACAACACATATTTGATCTTTCCACCAATTTCATTTTTAAGATCAAAGAAGGCATGGCAATTATGTTGCTTTATGATTACAACTTAAAAGGCTAGAAGACCCTAAACATTGTGGGTGAAAAGCTCTGTGTGGTGTGCTGTAAAAACATCCAAAAATGCAGTGAGTTATGTTAAAAAAGAAACTAGAAAAAAGAACCTGTGAAATTAAGTTGTGCCCCAGCCCCTTAAGTTTAACTTTTTAGTCATCTCATTTTAAGAAGAAAAAAACAAAAACAATGCACTTCAAAAGACCCTCAAGATATTTTCTATTTAACAGTCCCTGGGACTACGTCTCTTCATCGTAGGTCACATTTTTATAATAAAGCAATGTTTATTCTAATGATTATGTTGAGGTAGAAAAGCGTAGGTGCTTATTTTAGCTGGAGTGAAAAAACTTTTTTAAAAATGGTACCAATATTAGTGAAGCATTAATGTAGATGCCATGAAAAATGGTTCCAAGGTTGCTATCATCGGACCCAAAACAAAAGGAGATAAATATAATTCTCTGTAGCACAGGACTCCAAGAAGCTCCATATGTATAGGAGACATTACTGAACATTACAATGTATTAACTTTATAAAGAAAAAAAAGCTACACAAATTCACAATTTCCCAAATACCAAAATGCTAGCAAATATTTTACTCAATTTCACATATCAACTAACTTTATACAATTATTATATAAAGATCTTTCCTTTCTATGCTGTAATATAGCTACCACATATGAAAAATATGATTACTATATACATTAAAAATGTTCTAGGCATGGTGTAGTGATATTCCAGTGTCCTCTACAAAATTGAAGACAAAGAATTGATTATACAGTCACAGAAAATATCCACAATTCATGGGTTTCCTGGCGTAAATAGGCACTATGTTTTACTGCATTAACTATTTGCAGTATATGATAAAGATCTAAGAAGGTTACAGACAAAGGGCAGATAGAATTGGTATTGAAGCTTTGACCACAATGTTATAGTGAATTAAATTATCAATAATATAAAACTGAATACTAAAATTTCAACTGCAAACTTTATTATTTCAAAATAGATATAAAATAAATTTTGAGACTGATGGAATGCCATGCATTATCTCACTCAATAGTTTCTATGCCAAGTTCTCAGCGTTCAAAACCATTCATATGATTTTATAACTGCAGCAAAAGTAAAGCCCTGTAAAAGCTTTGTATAGGTATATATACCTATACAGCCTGGGAGAAAGTCTTCCTTTAAAGAGTCAGACTTGCAGCCGATACATCTGGCTCATATTATAGGTTGACAGAGTATTTTTGTTCAAAATTTGTTCTGTCATCTGCATGTCCTCTATGTTTTTCTGCATCAGTGATGCTTGTGTAAGAATGATCATTCTCAAAGGCAAGGCCTGAATCTCTCTAACTTTGCCACAGTCAAGTAGTTTTTATGTACTTCCCGACAAGGCCAGGGTTGATGCCTAAGCAGGTTTCACCTGGGGCCAGACGGTGGTTGACCAGAAGCAGTGTTTGGCAGCTGTGAGGAATCCAGGCTGGGTGAAGGGTTGACCCAGTCAGATCCTGACAGTGTGGCAGGATAATACCCTGTATTCCACAGGTGCAAACAGTTAGATTACAAGGGCAGTCTGCTGAAGGACAGTGTATATAATGAGCAGGAGACTTAAGACAATACTTTCTTAAGTGGGTTCCCAATTTAGTCACCAGAAAACATTCATGAATTTCTCAGTCACTTCTACCTGGACCCTGTCTTAGAGATAACAAAGAAAGCTTAATGCATGTTTCATATATCCTAGATACTGATGGATGATAAAATCAGATTCCTAATATTCCAAATGGGAGACAGCATGACCAGTCTAATCCCAACACCTCATTTTATTAATTTTGACCTCCAACCCTCCCTGTCCCGCTCCCAACCTCTTATCCGGATATCTTAGAAAAAAATAAAATGAAATGATTTAAGTTCTATCTTTCCTTGGCTCCGCTTTAATAAAGCACAAAAGAGTGGGAAAACATGAACTAGAAAAGAATCACTACATGCTGAATTTTCAGTAATGAAATAAGAATTTCAAATGAAAGTTAAAGTAACAACAAGTCAAATTCTATGTATGTTGTGTTAATGGTTTTTAAACACTAAAAGTGAGGGAAGAGAATGTATTTTGATACTAAGTGGCATTGATACTTAGACCATTTTAAATGGATCTAGTTTGAGTTCCTCTGGCTCAGACACTATTTAGTCTGGTTGTGGGTTTTTGTTTAACTAGTCTTTCTGGATTGTTAGTTTCTGTTCTTGTCTATTCTACAAATCTTGGTTTTCTCAATACCATTTAATCCACTTCAAAGTGTTTTAACTTTCTTAAATTTAATTCAACAAACATTTACAGGGAAAAGTAAAAAAAAAAAAAAAATCACACATTATTGTGTTAAATGACCATGATAATTTAAATCCTGTCTTCTTAAACAAAATAACTTTAGCATGCTGCCACCTTGATAGTTAAAATATCTAGAAATGGGAGTAAAAGAGGGTTCAAAATGAAAATACCATATGTAAATAAAGAAATGAAAACTATATTTCGAGTACTTTTCATAATTCTGTTATCAATTCTTTTTAAAATGTTAAAATGCAAAGTGAAACATAAAAAACAGAAGCAATTTTTTCACATAAACAACAGAGTTGTACCTGTTATTTTGAGGTTCATGTGCTTTACTTTTAGCACTGATGTCATAAATAAAATGTTGCTGGGTAATTATTATTCTATTTTCTGCTGTTGTATTTCCCAAGATGGTGATAACAGGATAACCCATCTGGAGTGTCCACTGATCCATTACTTCTTGTATATTTACATACTTTCCATTCCTTTTTAAAGCCTTTATAACCAAAATTGTATAAATTAATTTTATAAACATAAACTATAAACATAATTAACATTAAACCATTTTCATGTTTACTTTTATGATTTACTTAAGTATGAAAACATTTAAAATTGGTGAAACTAATATAATGTGTTAGTAAAATTAATTTTCTTGCCTTAGCTTAAACTTCATGCATATATATATATATATACATAGAAATAAAAACTTTATTAACAGTAAAGTTTTTACCTAATGGAAGATGAAATATATTTTATTGTTAAAGCAAGTACTTACTTGCAGCATCTTTAAGCATCCCCAGTATGTCTAGTATTAAACTTAAATACTTGCTATTCACTTATAGAGAAAAAGTTCTTTACCATCTATATTTCACTCAAACATGAATATCTGACACCCTATTAAAATTATATTTCAGAAGTATTATCATGTTTGAAAGTAGGCAAGGTATCTTTAACTACCATTGTAGCTGAATTAATTTTAAACCTCATTATCCTTATAATATAATACATCAAATATAAAACAAGAAAGCAATATCAAGAAAAGGGAAATATAAAAAGTAAAAACAAACCATCAGTGTCAATAAAAGTTATGAATGTTTTATAAACTCAATTCAAATATTCAAGAAGAGGCTTTGGCTTTCAAGCTTCCTATACTTTACCTCTGATAGTGTATTCCAGAGATCATTTCTGGCTGCATTGCCATACTTATGAATAGTTAAGTAATCCTACAAAGAATATAAAATTGTAATTACAATTCAAAGGCTAAGCAATTTCCAGTAAACACATTTACTTCTCAATTCGGTTAACCATTTCCATTTGTTGGAACTGCCTTAACACAAGATAAAGACGTGCAAATAAGGTGAAGAATCTCATTTTAAAATATTCCAAAGAGACTGAACTACAGCATATTTCTTAATTAAATCATCAAACAATACTAATCTCTTAAAATTTATTTTCATAGCCATAATCACTTCTTATGGATTTCCAGGGTCAAAGATCTTCCTCTAATTTAGCAAGTCAAACTCAGGGAATTTTGAAAAAACTACCTGTGCAATGAAATATTTAGGGGAAACTTTCTCATCAGGCTTTTATGTTGAAGTGTTGAAAAAAATATCTTGTTTTATGGAAAAAGGAAAAAAACAACCTGACATATACTGATGTGAAGAGGGATTGTTTTGCCAAAAAGGTGATGACTATCTCCACAACTTGTCCAGTTCCCTGTCTCTCTGCAAAGGACAGGCTGCCTAATACAAAAATGATATATACATATTTCCATGAGTTTGAAACACATATTAATATTTAATAAGAAAAGGTCAATCCTAAGTTTATTTAATATTTTTGAGCTTAGGACTTCACATTTCTCATTTTCAATCATTAGTAGTTTAATGTACACACTTTCTGATTCATGTCTGTTCCCTTCTAAGAAGCATGGTTTATGTCACTGTGAATGTGTTATTTAGATATGGCTACTTGGCATTTTTTTTTCTGATTCCAAAGTGGAAAAATCAATAGAAAACAGTGTTTTATATTATGAAACAGTGTCCCCTCCTTCATCTGAAACTCCATTATCTCTGCAACACCTAGGTAGTAGACAAAATCTTAACTTACATCATAGTACTAAAACTGGAAAAATTTTGCTGACTCCTTTCAGTACTTTATGTAGAGTGGAGTACTTTGGGGATAATTAAAGTTGGGGAAGCAAATTTTCTGAAATACAAATTGTAGCACCTGTGACAGATTCAGCTTTCTTGCTAACTCACAGCACAGCAAATGGCAACTCCCACTTAATCAGACTGCTAGAGATGCAGTACTCAACACTAACTTAGCAACCACAAATTCATCGTCGTCATCAGGTGTTAGGAATAACTTTACTGAAAAAATACAAGCCTGAATGACCAATCTGAATCCTAACCTTGGCTTTGAACATGCCACATGAGGCATTTTCAATTAGAACTCAAGGACCAGGATTTAAATCAGCTATTTCAGATTCAGTTGTCAGAATTATTTTTTATGCTTGTTTATCACTTAAGTGAATAAATTTGGGGAAAATAGGAATTATGAAACATAAATTTTATTTTAAATAAATAATAATAATGCCATAATAATAAAGTTTTAACATTAGAACTATTTATTATTGGATTCTGTTTATGTATAGTGCTGCTAGGATAATCAAAAAGAGGGAACAAAGGAATACTACATAGACCTTGAAAGGTCCAATACATAACTACAGGTTTCTCTTCACACACAGATCATAAAAATCCAACAGTTCATGATATGAGTTGACCTTGGCCCAATACTGATCATCAACTTGAGCTCTTGGTTCCCTCCCCAATTCAGAATAAAGTTCAAATTTACATTTCAAGCAGGCTGAAATGGCAATTATCCAAGTTTAGGAAGGCGCTCCAACTTGTCTGCCTCAGTATTCAGGGCAGATCACATGCCTTCTTGGACTCCCAGCAGCCCCAGTTTTCGGGTGTTACTGGAATCCTACATATGTCACTTCTTTTCTCTGTTATAAAGCTCAAATGTTTTCCTTAGTTATTTTCACCTTCCTCTTGCACAAATATAGTCATATTTTGAATTGAGGAAATTTTGCTTTGTCTTTGTAGAATTACAAAACCACTTAAAAGAATAGTGAGTGTGGTTTTTTGATGATCAATCATTTATTTATTTGCCCATTCCACAAAATGTTTGGTGCACTTTGCATGTGCCAGGCAGCTCACCAGGTGCTGGTGCAACAGTGGTGGAGAGAAGTTTACTGAGAATAACTAGAAATACTGAGATGCAATTTGTGTAGGAAGGTTTCTATGACGGAAACTGGGGAAGTCTTGGTACAATAACCACTTGATAAGATGAATCAAATATTTGGTATGAGATTGAATAAGAAGATTTTAAGTTCTGGTCAAACCTACAAGTCAATGAATATGGACATGGCCATGGCTGGAGTTATGAACCTGAAATGAAAATTTATATTTATATGTATGAAAGTCAATCAGCAGTAGATTTGACATAATATAAAGTAAAGTAGAAGAATGATTTAATATTAACACTGGAAAGAGAATTGTGGGTTCTCTATACAGAGTATTTCAGAAACAGTAGAGTTGTTGAAAAGAGTAAAACAAAGATGACCACTAGAATATTCTTAAGGAACATAACCAACAATATAAACTGATTAAAAGTTAAAAGCAGGGACTTCCCTGGTGGCCCTGTGGTTAAGAATCGCCTGCCGATGCAGGGGACACAGGTTCAAGCCCTGGTCCGGGAACATCCCACATGCCGCGGAGCAACTAATCCAGTGCGCCACAACTACTGAGCCTGCGTGCCACAACTACTAAAGCCTGCACACCTAGAGCCTGTGCTCCGCAACAAAAAAAGCCACCGCGATAAGCCCATGCACCGCAACGAAGAGTAGTCCCTGCTCACCGCAATTAGAGAAAGCCTGCGCGCAGCAATGAAGACCCAGTGCAGCCAAATAAATAAATAAATAACTTTATTTTAAAAAAGTTAAAAGCATGTTAAGCAAAAGTATATTCTGATACATAAAGTGCAGGAGTGGGAGTCTCACTGTCTTTGTTCAAATCCATATTCCAACAGTCCCTAGTTGTATGATCTCTGGCAAATCACTTAACCTCTTTGTACCTGTCTTCACATCTAGAAAATAAGGATAATAAAAGTACCTGCTGCATAGAATTTTTCTGAGAAATAAATGATTTAATATCTGTACAGTGTTAAAAAGCGAAGAGTGCTTAACACAGTAATGTCTATTCAATAGACAGTAGCTGCCAGAATCTTATTAATCATTTCAGGTTACAGGTTGGAAAACTGAGTAACAAAAGCAAAAGCATCAGTAATGATGAAAACAATATTTGCCTCCCTTTTAGCACTAAGTTGCTTTATATTTTATTTCATTCAATGCCAAGATGACATTTATGAGTTAGATGATATCATCAACACTTAATAAATCAAAACACTGGAACTCAGAGACTCCAGCCCATGTCCAAACCCCATATCTGTGCACACAACTGCTGACCCAAATCCGGTACCTACGAGATGACACACAGGTGACTAAGAGTCATGTTCAAAGCTGAACGCATGTCCTCCTCTATATCAGCTCCTTTTGGGAGCCCTTCCCCAGGGATGACTCTTCCATCCACCTCAACCAAGGAGTCATCTTTGATGCCTTTCTCTCCCTTTCCACCACATTCAGGTAATGATGCACATCCTAAACAGCCCCCTAATATTCCCCCTTCCTTTTAGCTGTTTGACAGCCACTCTACAGTATTTTGCCCAGATGACTACTACTGCTACTACTTCTGCTTTGTCCCTTTCAAATCTAATCTCTTTCACGCAGTCATGCATGAATAATTTTCATCAAATATACCTATGAATCCCTGCTGCCTTCAGAATATAGTCCAAACATACCTCAATGTAACTTAAAGGTGTCCCTCATAGTCTGGTCCCTCTGTACCTCTCCAATCTCATCCATTACTTTGTTGGCCCCCTGCCTCAACTTAACCATTTTCACCTTTCTTGCAGATGTCTAATGCTTATTTTCTCCCTTTTCTAGTTCCCTGCACAAGCAGTTCTCTACACACTCTTTTCTCCTTTGCCCATTTAAATTCAATTCAATCTCCAGGACTCAAGTTTGCATGTCCTTCGGGAATCCTTTCTTGCCCATTCTCACCCCCTTCCTAATTCTGAGTTAAGCACCCCTCTTATATTCTTACATGCTTCACCATATAAGAGCAATTATCACACTGTTATAATTGCCTGTTTACTAGTTTGACTGCCCACATAGTCTGTAAACTCCATGAGAGTGAGGACCCTGTGATTCCTGTTTACCACTATTTAACCAGCATCTATGTGCCCAGCCTGGTACCCAGTAGATGCTCAATATATTTGTGTGATTTCTGACTTTCCTTATGCAATATGCCTTTCTGCTGACAGCTGACAATGCAGTAAAGAGAGATTTCTTGTACATATCATGTTCCCCCTAAATGTCATATTTAAACACTAAATACTTAATTTATTATTTCAGTGAGTATTTGTCAGATATATAACTTGCAACGATATATGCAACTGGCCCTGATGTCATCAAAAGACTGTAAACTATTGGGTATGAGACTGTTTTTTGTTTAACTTTCTTTGCTAACAAGTGACACGGTTCATAACATTTTATATATAAAAGCCAATGGGACTAATGAAGACAAGGGGAAAAGTAAAAAGTGAGCTGAGGAAGTAAAGCACTATTATCTTTTAAAATTTATGTGGAAATAATTATGGAATACTTGCTCTACTATTAACGAGCCCTTCAGCATGTTGAAACAGAGGATCAACCATATAAATGGTTTATTCCTCAGGACACGGAGGGACAGTTTGATAAAAATCAAAGAGGTATGGACTGGCTTGTATGAGTTCAGCTGCAAATAACAAAAAGTCCACCCTGGGATGACTTTTTTAATAACAAGATTTATTCTTTCCTACCATAAGAAGGTAAGATAGAGCCGCAGCTCTTTTCCTATGGAATTCTTTTGGCCCCATCTTTACCTAAGTTTTGGCTTTCTCCTCACATTTGGGGCTAGATGGCTGTAGCAATCCCACGCATTCAGATGTAACATCACAGAGGAAATATGGAATTTTTTTCTGAGAATCTCTGTTTAAGAATCAGAAAAACTCTCCCTCAAATCCTACATCAAACTCCCCACGTTTCCCGTTTAGCCGAATTCTATCATGTGCTCAAAACAAAATCTGTTAGTGAAATTTGGGGGTGGGGATCGCACAAGTCAGGACCCAGTCCTAAGAAGTATATGATTATATAGATGAGGATGAGAATCCAATCAAAATCAAAATTTGGTTTATAAGAAAGAAGAGGAGACTAGCTTATGGGTAGACCACCAACAGTGTTTTCTCCAACGAGACAAGGGATGCAAGTCCAGGCCTCAGTGACCCTGGGAAGCAGGATCCTTTCTACTTGCAAGAATAGTCTGGGAAACGCCAGGTAAATCGAGCACTGATTTTTCTGACTATGTGACAAGAAGTTTGAAGCAAGGGTTTAAACTGTTGTTCCTTTCTATTAAGAATAATTGTACCTCAAAATATTTGTACTGGGCATTTGTCATTCTTTTGGCTTTCTGGCATTTAAACACCACTTTTATATGAGGGTGATACCTCATCATGGAATCTGAGAGGAAAGTGAGGGCTCTCTCACTTGGAAGGGACAAAATTCTAAATCCTCTCCACTCTCCGTCAGCTAAAACATGGACACAAGTGGATACTTCATCCCAGGACTGTTAATCCTACAGGATCAATGCAAAGGAGCAGCAATCACTGAAATTACATTCCCTGTAATAGTGACACTGAGGGTCCAGATACAGCCATGCTAATGGCAGCAACAGAACCAGCCAGTACTATGACATGACCTTGGCTAGGTTTCTTAATTTCTGAGTCTCCTTTAGTTCCTATTATCTGTTTTGTAAGCCTGATTCTCCACACTTGCCAATGATTCCAAGCACTGCCCTACACCCTTCCAAAAAATTCCTTTTTGCTTAATTTAGTCAGTTTCTTTCTGTTGCTTGCAACCCAAAATCCTGACTGGTACAACACTAATGGGTGATACAAAACAAAGATGTCTTACAGTTTCTTGGTTTCCTCAGCAAGAAAAATAGAAACAATCTCTCAGGACTTATGCAAAACGTAAAACAAAGAACACCCAGTTCTATTTAGTAAATCAACTGGGCTTTTATATTATTAGGTATGGAGGGAAGAGGTGGATACTTTAAAAAAAAAAAGAGGCAGATAAGAAGGTCGGAAAAAAAGATACGAAAGTTCCACAGAGAGGAGTGCACAGAGAGCGACAAGAATAAAAAATAAAACTCTGCAAAACTTGTGTTTTAAGCAAAGCCTCTAGAGCAGAGGCTTTTAAATTGGGAACCATAAGGTCTAGAATTAAGTATTTGTAAGTGTGGGCATTATTAGGGTAAAGTGATCTTAAAGGGATCCATGGACAACAACAAAAGCAGATTAAAAGCTGCCAGATCACAGCAATGTCACACACGGGTTGGATAAAACCCATCTGAAGCCTGGCCATGCATTTCAGAGGATGTTTCTACGTTCCCTGACCTTGAGAAACAGAAGTAAAAGACTAAAACAGTGACAGATGACCAACTAAAACACAAGAAATCTAGGCTATAGGTCAAAATATTATTTTTGTTAATGCCTGAATACTGGTTGGAGATTATGAAATTAAGTAAAAACAAGTAGCCAAGTACTGAAAAAGCACTATGCAAATAAAAGAATGTTTACATTTTAATTCTACTAGATAAGAACCAAGGATAAAAGGAATAATTATTAAATTTTTATTATTAAATTATAACAAGTTTCCAAGGAGGAAATCCTGTAAAACAGAAACCATTACCAAACATTCTGAGGTACAGCAGTTTCTAACCACAGGATACAATAAAAAAGAGGTGGAATTTAGGAAGGAAAGTTGTTTGAATAGCTACGATGATAACAGTTGAAAAGTCAGTTATATCATTGCTTGCAGGCCATTTTGATTTTGATTTTTTAAATGTGTGTTTAACTTAAATTTACTTTCAGAAGTTGCTTACTTAGATATAGGAATATTCAGATATTTCCATAGGAACAAAAGGGCATTTCACATGTTTTTTTTTTTTTTTTTTTTGCGGTACGCGGGCCTCTCACAGCTGTGGCCTCTCCCGTTGCAGAGCACAGGCTCCGGACCCGCAGGCTCAGCGGCCATGGCTCACGGGCCCAGCCGCTCCGCGGCATGTGGGATCCTCCCGGACCAGGGCACGAACCCACGTCCCCCGCACCGGCAGGCGGACTCTCAACCACTGCGCCACCAGGGAAGCCCCATTTCACATGTTTTAAAAATCCATTACTCCACGTAATGAGTGTAAATTTTGTAAAATCAGTATAGTCTCTTAAAGGGCTGTGAAATATGCCAGAAAATTTTAAATCAAAACAACCTGCTAGCCCATGAAAGATTGTTTTGCCTGTTTGCCTGAAATTACAGACAATGGCGTATTCTCACTTCAGTTCTGTTTTCGCCTTTTATTTAGCAATTATAGATCATACCATCAATGCCCCAACATGCAGCAGCATCACCAGAGGCGCAGTATTGCCACTG
Source organism: Delphinus delphis (assembly GCF_949987515.2). NCBI lineage: Eukaryota > Metazoa > Chordata > Mammalia > Artiodactyla > Delphinidae > Delphinus > Delphinus delphis. The sequence goes on along the minus strand of NC_082693.1, from coordinate 57,882,623 downwards.
CTGAATTTGTACTCCATCCCAGAACAACCTGACAGGGTCCTACACCTGTCAGCAAAATGGCGTGAATGTTAAGTCGATAGGGGTGTTCTGGGGTACTAAAATATCCCCACCTCTCACTTCTGCTGCTAGCTTGAAATATTACTGAGACATAAAATGAGTCTATTGGTAAAACTGAAGTCTGTGAATTGCTTTTTCTGAATGCCCTGGTAAAGGGTTTGGACCACAGCAAGCTCACAAAACAGATAAAAGTATATCCTGGCCGGTAAGAATATACTGCCTTTTGTAAATCAAGATACCCACTGACTGCAGGCCATGTACATGGAGTTCTCTCACTCAGCCCCCGGTGCTGGTCACTCACTGAGAAGAAAATGAAACTCAGTTGAGAAAGAGGTAGTGTGCATATTCAGAAAAACTAAGAATTCAGGCCAATCCTTACCAGTCATGTGATCTTGGGTAAGATATCTATTTTCTCTAAACCTTAATTTCTTCAGCTGGAAAAAGTAGATAATACAGCACTTACTTGAGAACAGTGTGCATAGAAAATGACATAAAACAAGTAAAGCACTTAGGAAGAAAAAAGCCTGCCACACAAAGAACCCAAGAAACTTTAGTTATTTTAAGATCAAGCTCAAGGGAAAAAAATCTAGAGTCAACATCTTCTTCTTCAACCCTACCTCCAAGAGAAGTCAAAATGCTCTGGAGGCCCAAGGAGATTAAGTGGACTAACTTGTAGGAGGAAAGTGCCCAGAGGACATTTTTTTTTTAATTTTAAAAAGTAAAATTGCAAGAAAAAAATTTGAGATCAAAGCTTCTTTAGATTTGAGAAAAGCTTAGAAACCTTCCCTTATCCAAGTCTGGAGAAAGAAAGAGACCGTGAGGTCTAGAACTCTGTTTTTCGCAGAGGTCTACTGAGGTGACAAGACCACTAATGGGGGGAGGGGCCCATGAAATGGGGGCACTAGTTAGGTTCCTCAGCACAAAATAGCCATACCTAAGGGAGCACTAAAGCAGCAAAGACACTAACCTCCAGGTGACCAGAAAGGCTAGGCTTGGGCAAGATACATACCGAACGTTCGAGCAGCATGCACTATCTCACTTCTTTCCTGAAACTAATACGACTGACTATCAGTGTGGATGAGAACAGACGGTTCTTCGCTGTATGTTTTGGCCTGATAAAGTTCCCTGGAACATTCTCCTATTAATGGGCATAACATAAGGGGAATTCCATAAGGACAGATTAAATTTCCCATATGCTCAGAAGCATGGGGGATTTCTTTTATTCAGTGTTAAAATAATATACACTTACTAATATGTTATTTACTGTTAACATTATTAATGACGGGTACGTGTCTATCAGATCCTTCCTGTTTTTGTTTCCCTGGTTATCCAGCTTCTATTTCATAGTTTATCTTAATTCCTAACAAACAGCCTCATCTCCTTTGCAGCTCTGTTTTTCAATTAGGCTAGCTGGCAAATATCCCATTCCTGGATAAATTCAAGTATTTGCCTTCTTCAAACCTGTACCCATACAGCTGAGCATCACAGGAAAAAATAAGGCAATTGAGCAGTTGTGTTTTCTTCTTCTTTTTTTTAAAATAAAAACTGGTTCACAGTATTTATTTATTTTTGGCTGCGTTGGGTCTTCGTTGCTGCCCACAGGCATTCTCTAGTTTCGGCGAGCTGGGGCTACTCTTCGTTGCAGGGCGTGGGCTTCTCATTGAGGTGGCTTCTCTTGTTGCAGAGTACGGGCTCTAGGCACACGGGCTTCAGTAGCTATGGCTTGAGGGCTGTAGAGCACAGGCTCAGTAGTTGTGGTGCATGGGCTTAGTTGCTCCACGGCATGTGGGATCTTCCGGGACCAGGGCTTGAATCTGTGTCTCCTGCATTGGCAGGCGGATTCTTAACCACTGCAGCACCAGGAAAGCCCCTGTGCTTTCTTATAAATTCATAAGCACCAAACTCAAATAGGCACTCAATAAAACCAGGCAGCCATGCCTTCCTATTCTTCCCAATCCTCAGTCTTCAAATCTGTCTACTGGACAGCATTACCTCACTTTCAGCTATTGACCTTGCCTCAGATAACACTAAAAACATAGAATTTGGAATTCCCTGGCGGCCTAGTGGTTAGGATGCGGTGTTTTCACTGCCGTGGCCTCAGGTTTGATCCCTGGTAAGGGAACTAAGATCCCACAAGCCTCAAAGTGTGGCATAATTAATTAATTAATTAATTTTTAAAAAAGAATTCATCAGAAAATGAACTCCTTTATTTTCCAATTGCCAAATTTACTGGAAGGGTCTCTCCTATCAAAGACCAGTCTTTTTACTGTCTCAAGAACCAAAATCCCAGTTGTCTCTTTCTTCTGCAACATTATCAAAACTCTTCTGTCCTGACTCCTTCTCTAACAGTCTAAAATGAGTACAACTGTCTCCCATCTTTAAAAAACAAAACAGAAACTTTCCTTAGCCCTTATCCTCTTCTACCTACCTACCCTGTTTTTCTGATCTCCTTCCTTGGCAAATTTAAAAAATTTTATCCTACATACACTATCTCTACTTAGGTATTTCCCATCCTCTCTTTTCTTTTTGGATTAATTTTTATTGGGGTATAGTTGCTTTGCAATGTGTGTTAGTTTCTACTGTACAGCAAAATGAATCAGCTATACATATACATATACCCCGTCCTTTTTGGATTTCCTTCCCATTTAGGTCCCCACAGGGCATTAAGTAGAGTTCCCTGAGCTATACATTATGTTCTCATTAGTTATCTATTTTACACATAGTATTAATAGTGTATATGTGTCAATCCCAATCTCCCAATTCCTCCAGACTCCCTCTTCCCCCTTGGTATCCATACATTTGTTCTCTACGTCTATGTCTCTATTTCTGCTTTGCAAATAAGATCATCTATACCATTTTTCTAGATTCCACATATATGCGTTAATATACATTTGTTTTTCTCTTTCTGACTTACTTCACTCTGTATGACACTCTTTAACCTATTCCACTGAAGTCATTAAGTTGCAAACTGCCAAAAGGAACACTTTTTAGTCTTTATTCTGCTCTACCCCTTGGCTGCATTTAACCTCCTTGCTCACTTCCTTTTTATTGAAATAGGCTTTTTTCTTGACACGAGTAACACCATACCCTTGGTGTTCTGCCTGCCTCTCTTACTATTTATTCCACCTCAGCCTCTTTTACCAGCCCCCTCCTCTTCCTTCAGCCTCCAACTGCTACAGCCCTTCAGGGCTTGGTCTCAGGCCTTCAACCCAGAAACTGCAGAATCATTCCTAGGTACTTTTTCTTCCTCATCTCTCAACTACCAGTCTTCACCCAATCTATCCCAAGGTCCACTTCATTCTCTCTTCAAAAAACATTTTGAATCCATCCATGTCTCTGTACATCTAACTATTTAAGCCTCTATCATCTCTCACCTGAATATTAAAATATCTTCCTAATTTTATTACCTGATTCCTCCTCTCTTGGTATGCTGATTGCTCCAATTCCAATGTATTATTACAATTAGTCAGATAACTATTTTAAATATAGACCATGTTACATCCCAGTTTTAAAACTGTTGAATAGCCTCCCACTGCACTCAGAATAAAACCCAACCCTCTTAAGCACAGTGCACTTTGGCATCCCACAATTAGCGCCTGCCTTCATCTCCCCCTTCATCTCTTGCCCCTACTAACGGTGCTCATCTATGCTAGTTTCTTTATTTTCCTTGAAAATGCTCAGTTCCTTCCCTCAGCCCTTTGCACAAGCCCTTCCACCTTTCTGGAATGATCTCCCCAGACCCCCACCTCTTTCTCATCCTTCAGAACTGAAGACACATGCCTTCTTCCCAAGAAGGATTTTCTAAACACCTAACCTAAAGTTACCTGACCCACCCATCCATATGTTATCACACAACATCCGATTTTTTTCCTGCCTAGCATTTATCACACTTAGTAAATAGGCCTGTATTTGCTTTTTTCCTTTTTAGTATCAATCTTATCCAGTGATATGATTCATGAGATCAGGGGGCATATCTGCTGTGTGCAGCATGCCCTGAATGCTTGGTATTTATCATAGTGTCTAACATTGAGTGGCTATGTAATAAATATGTGTGGAATAAATGAATAACTGAACATATCTGATGGGTGAACAACATGGATATAAAACTAAAGAGAGCTGATGCAGCAAGAGAAATCACAATTTTGGTTTATTAGCACAAAGCACTAAGAAAAGTTTTTAATACTAAAATGAGTTATTGCTCTTAAGGGAGGGAAAATGATCTGTAACATAATCATAGAGAGAGATCTTGAGCAGAAGAGAAAAGATGAATACGAGAGACTGATTGCAAAAGGAAATGAGATGCAGGATGACAAATGGATAGCCCCATTTCTTTGTGTGTCATACTAACACAGAGCCTTCTCTTCCATAGACAGAAACACAAAGGTAGATCAACATGGAATTTTGAATACATTTGAACCTTTTGTAGGATAGGTTCTAAATACATAACTTAGGATAGGTCTTTATAGCACTCCTCTTAAGCCACTAATTTATAACATATGGTTTTTCAGAACGATAATTTTGACATTTAGATATGATAGGGAAAAGAAGTTGCATAAATGTTATGGTTCATTATTTTTATAACTATTGAATATTTATAAATAGTTATGTTATAAAAAAGTAGAACTTCAGTTTTTTAAACAGATAAACACATGGATAAATATGTCATAAGAAAGTAAGTGATAAGAGTGAAATGCAAGAGAATATATGGAAGTTTTCAACCTCAATTGTGATAAAAATATATACACTGAAATAGCAATTTTTTACTTATTAAATTAGTAAGAAATGTATTTTGAAAATAAGACACAATGTTGTTTGCTTAGTGTATTATAAAAAGAGAACTTTCAAACTTTATTTCTACCATTATATATTGGCTTAATATTTCAGAAGAAAAATTGATAATATGCTTTGAGAAATATAGATGAAAAGACAATCAAAATATAATGGGAAAATCTATAATTTAAAAATTGTTACAGTGTTGTTTATTTAACAAAAATTGGAAAGCAATCTAAATGTTTGCCAACAAGGAAAAATCTAAAAAATATTATGTACATCTATGCCATAATACTAGTATTGAACTATATACTAGAACCACCAAGCAATTATGAAAATGTGAGTAAAAAAGAAAAAAAACCTTCCCAACCTAGAAGGTTTCTTTAGCATCAAAACTTTCAACATTGCCAAATATATACTTCTAGGCTATTACATGAACATTCTGAAATGAGAACATAAAATAAGAGAAAAAATAAATTAAAAAAGGAAACGAAAGAAACCTGCTGATGCAAGAGCTAAGTAGGTTAGAGAAAAATGCCTCTAAGGCAAGTTTATTGTGCCTCTGAACTAGCAATCTAACCAAATGGTAACGTTTACAAGGAGGGAGAGAGTGTTTGCAGATAGGTATACATACCCCAGTGTGTGCAATTCACTGATCTGTATGCATTTACACACATACCAATATACGAATATATCACCCATTAGCCAAATGTGTCAAATCATTTCACAAATACATTTTAAAGATATCAAAAACATCATTTTATAGTATCAACCCTATGAGTTAAAATGAATAACATATCTTGAGCTCTTAACTAACAGGCAAAAGAAAACCAGTAAGAATAAGTTTCTAAAGCCTCCCATCAAGCTGGGTAAATGCTTGTGGGATGAACAAATAGAGATATATGTCATTACTAATGAAGGCTTTTTAGTTAATGCTATATAGTCACAGTAGTCAACTAACAACATTTAATTCAGAGGCAAAATGATAAGGATTCAATCAGTAGCTGTATACAAACAAATTCATTGAAATTGAGGAATAGAAGTTATTTTCTCTGATTGAGAAATACGAATAGCTATTGCTATTTAATTTTTTAAAGTACTTGATTTTTATTAGAGATAGTATTCTTGATTCTCAAATCCATGGAATCTTTCCTTAAAATTAATATTTTTCTCTATAGTGTAGTCATTAATTTTAGCTTTGTAGTTGGTCTTTAATAAGTTAAATGTTAATTAGGTCAAATCCAATGACTAAACATCATCAATGATAGTATTATTATCACATGGTATTGACTGATCACAAGAAATTATTATGATGAGTTAACCTTTCTACCTATACCATACCTAAAACTGCACAGTGATTTAAGTGAAACACGGAGAAATTGAACAAAACCTATCTATGGTCATTTAATTTTAGATTAAGCATGATTCAGCTTCCATCTGGATAAAAGCACAATACAATCTCTTCAGAAAGGAAATTAACTTTGACACATGGTCTCTGTTCCTGTTATTTTCTGACTTTTCATTTATCTAAAAACCTACATGCAAGGGAGCAAACACTCTTTCACAAACATAAGTTTGCAGTTTTCAAATAAAAATCCTGTATACATATGTTAACATATAACTTCTCACTGGAACACAAGTTATTGAGTTTGTTGTTGCTACTAATAATCCCTATAGCTTTGTGCTGTCATTACCTTTAGGCTATCAGAATTTTATGAGCACAAACCAATAATAATGATATTTCCCTTTTGCTTTTTATCCACACCTCATTGCCTTACATTGATTTGCATAAGCAATTTCCACCCTGATAATTGGAGGCGAACATCTTTTTGTAGGTTACCTTATGGAAAAGAGCAGTTAAATACTAATCAAGAGAAATCTTTCTTTATTCAACCATATTTTAAATGATACTGAATTACCCTCATTGGATAAGCAGGAAGGTGACTCACTTTCTGACATGGATTTCAGAGTGAATTTATATCAAGTTTAGCAATGATCTTTCTTCATAATTTCAGTTCCCTGGTATTGCCTCATAACAACATGAAGAATGGTACTGCCAGATCATTAAAACAATATTGTTTTGTTTGAAAAGAAAAAGCAGTAGTTATGTACTAATTATTTTTTAATAGCTACTGAGCCAATCAATGTTATCTGAGGATTTCAAAATTATAGCTTTATTCTTTTATTTCCAAAAAACTCAAAGAAAAATTTAAAAACTCTTACTAGGGAGATTAAAACAAGTGAAAATGAACTAAGGTTAAATTCATGTGAAAACAATTCTATCTAAAAGAATCCTTATCTGAATTATTTACTTTAAAAATAAGCCTAGAATACTTATGTAAGAACGAGGATTTGAGCTGTGGAAGCTTAAATTATAAAAACAAGGTAAAAGAAGTAGATCCTAATTTACTGGCTCTATACACATAAACATTGCTACATATGGGCGAAAACTAATATATATGTACTTAAACAGTAAGAAGCCTAGGAAATTAAAAATCTGAGAATTTCAGAAAGATTCAGCAATTCTTACAGTAATAGGGTTTGAGCATGAGGTGAACTAAAATGACACACAGAACACAGTGCCACCGAAGCCAACTGAAGAAAGTGATTCAAGGACTTCTGGGTTACGACGGTGGATTGAACAACCACATCTAAGTTCACTCCCTCCCAAAACCTGACTAGGGCTACACTGAGTGTATGGGTGTTGTTTCTTTGTGACACCAAAATTTCTTGATTTTCTGAAATCTAGCGGTGGCTTTCCTGACTTCCACTTCACTAACCCTCCCAACAGCGTCAAAGCCAAATAGTCTTAATACTCAGATGATTAACTGAAGATTCAAGGACACTTTTGCACATCTAGTTAACAAATTTTCCCATCAAATTGAAATAGCTGTCCTAAATTAAAGTATCAAACCCAAATTGTCTAGCTAGTAAAATGCATTAAATGTCTTAGATGCAGAGAATCTGAAAGATGAAAAAAATCTTAGAGAGCATTTAATTCTACTCTTGCATTTTGTAACTATAAAGTCAGAGGCCACAAAAGGTTTAGTGACTAGCAGAAAGCCCATCATTAATTAGAAACAGGAATAAGAATTGTTTCTCTCTACTTATTCCATTGCCTCTTGTGTCCCAAAATATGCCAGCTATTGATTTGGGAAATCGATTATGGAAGAACAATAGCTATTCAGAGTTTGCAAAAATACAAATATTTCTATGTTTTTAAAAGTGTATTATTTACAAGTGGCATACATGATCCAACAAGGGTTCAAGCTTCGTTTGCTGTGTTTCGTTTTCAATTTAAACATCAAAACAAAACAGAAGCTGGCATTAATGGTAGTCAGGACTAATTTTTTATGACTGTATATACTGTCTATTACATTCTAAATAGATAGAATGTATGTTCTGTCTATTACATACTGTAAGAAGTTTTGAGGTAACTTATTTTAAAAATTATGCAAGACTGAACCATTTAAGCATCAGACAAAATTCAAGAAATAAGGGAAGTAGACCAAAAAATCAAAAAGATGAGACCAAGGGAAGTTGTATTATTCACTATAAAAGTGTTTACCACCAGACTTTCTGATAGCTGATCAAATGGATTTATGGGTACCAGGAGTCCCTTCCTACTGAAGGATATATGTATAAGTTGAAACCTGAAATATGTTGTCCAATACAAAATATTATAAAAGTAGAAAAATGTAGTTGAATCCATACTCAAATACTTGCTAAGTTAAATATAAACATGTGAACTGACCCATCTTTCTATATTATTATATTTAATATACAAATATATTTACAGTTTATTTTATATCTATGTATATTTATTATGATATATCATATATTTATTTAAATTATATTTTAAATTTATATCATGTAAATATATCATATTTTATATATTTGTGGTTGTATTTGTAAAAAATGTTTGCTTTGTTCCCAAAAGAGCTTAAGATGGTTAATTAGGATATAGAAAATACAAGAGAACACAAGTTCTAGAAGAAACCACCATTATACTATTGTCCTTGTGTGAAACATCAGGGCTAAGGTCCAAGTACTAAAACAAAAAGAAAAAAAGAAGGAAAGGAAAGATGAAGGAGGGAAGAAAGAAGAAAGGAAGAGAGGGAGGAAGGAAGGGAGGAAGAGGGAGAGAGGGAGGGGAAAATATATGAAAAATATACTATCTGCAACTTGGGATGCCTACATCTATAAATCTAACCCTGGCTCTGTCTGCAAATATAAACTTCCATTTGTCAACACAGAAATATCCATGGTTAATGTAAAGACAGTTAATAGATTTTCCAGCAGAGGTAAGTGCTGACAGTCCAGATTAGCTCTTTCAACAACATGTAAACCAAGACTCCCCAGAGCCTTGTGGATGGGAAATATATTAATATCAACTCTGTGACCACTCAGTACCATACATGAAGTGTCTGTACAGGAGGTCATTTCCAAACTGTATTCCATACATCTTCCTGCACGAGAGATGATAACTTATCACTTAGACATAGGGATCTACTGTAAACTAATCCAAACTGCTGATGATACGCTAAATAGACATAGGGATCTACCGTAAACTAATCCAAACTGCTGATGATACACTAAATCAGTGTGAGTGATGAGTATAAATAAAGCTGCAAGGGAAGTACCGAAGGATAAAGATCTATCTGATCAATGAGATGTCACAAGGCAAATGAAATGCAATGTTGACAAACACAAGAGTCCCACAGTTGAAAATTAACCAAATCAAGTATCAGAGCATAAAGGCACACACATTAAAACAAGCTTCAAATGAAAGTTTAATATAATGGGGGTCAGAGGGTATAGTCTAACTGTTTCAGATAAAACTGAACGGACTGAGTCAGTAGAAAAGGGTGAATTAAATATTGATGTATTTTGCGTACTATAGAAATTGTGACAAGATAAAGAAAAATGTTGCAAAACAATAATTCTTTCCAGATAACATAACTATAGTTATTCAATCTCCCAAGCAAATCTATACACACAAGTGAGAAAAAAAACCAATAAAAATTGTATACAGAAAATGATTTCACATCAACTTGCTACTAGGAAATCAAATTCAGTTTGTGTAGCCCTTATGAAAGCTTAGATATTCTGTGGAACTGTACTGTCATGCTACATCTTCAGCGGGAAAAACAAAGGAGTGGGGATAAGGAAGGATGTTTCTCCAGACAGTTGATATTCATGGAGGGCACACCTAGAGAAAAAAGATTTTCCTAACTATGTGATCAGAATAGAGACTTTAGCACCCGGCAGACAGGTTCAATTGAATTCAGCTATTCTGAAGGTGTCCCTAATGGGAAGAGCTGATTTTAAAGTAAATTTCAACCCCTGCTGGGACAATTCGGTAAAAAAACTTTCTAAGGGAAATTATTCTTCAAGAAATTTATATATTTTTTCTCTGTTGTGTTAACGTATTTATAGCTTTGTCATAACATATTTAACTCTTGCTTTGTATTTTATCTTTTGGTTTATTTTGGGTAAAGATAGAATTACACTACTAAAATATGACCTGATCCCATATGTAGTTTATTTAAATTTCAGAATGAAAGGCTTACTAAGAAGAGCTAAGATTGATTGCTCTCTCTGTCTTAGCATAATTGTATTTCAGGTGAACATCAATTTACTTTAAGGACACTTCTAAGTAGAACGCATCATAAATAATTCATCAATCACAGCTGCTAGGAACGTGATTTACTCCAACAGATTCAATGGAATAAAAGTTCTATTTTTCTATATTTGCTTTCAAGAATTTAAGAATCCTCCTTTTCTAAGAATCTACTCCCAGATTCCATACTTCACACTATAAATGTATGATAATAAAACTGTTTCTTTTTTCCCCCTTTTTTTTAAAACAGTGCATTTTCTAATTTAAAAAAACATTTAAATATATTTGGAAAAAATAACAATCTATGTATGTCAACATTAAAAGAGCAAACAACATAAAAGGCACATATCTGAAAAAAAGCGTTAAGAATTTCTCAAATACATAATTCTAAGAAGGCTAACATAACTTGTTTTCACTTTATATGAACTTTTAAATGGAAGAAAAGGGAATCAGACTTTCATAAAATCTTGTATAGAATACTTAGGATCTAATATATTTGAAAATTACTTCAGTTTTAAAATGCATATTAAAGAGATTCTAAATGGTATAACAGTTGGAGTTTTGTGGGTTGGTATGGAATCTTGTCTACCACTTTCATTTGTCATGTGGAACGACACTGTTCACCTTATTCATCTTAAAGTTTTCCATCAAATTCAGCATTTTGTATTAGCAATTTCCCAAGCTGTGAAATATCTTTAAAATAAATACAGGAGGGGCTTCCCTGGTGGCACAGTGGTTGGGAATCCGCTTGCCAATGCCGGGGACATGGGTTCGAGACCTGGTCTGGGAAGATCCCACATGCCACAGACCAACTAAGCCTGTGCGCCACAGCTACTGAAGCCTGCCTGCCTAGAGCCTGTGCTCCACAAGAGAAGCCCGCACACCACAGCAAGGAGTGGCCCCTGAAAGCCCGTGCACAGCAACGAAGACCCAAAGCAGCCATAAATAAATAAATGGGAAAAAAAATAAATGCAGGAACAAGGAAAAGTGTAAGAGAAAATAGAAAGCATTTTACTTACTTGCAAACCCCTCTGAAATACTGAATGGCCCATAAAATTAGCCAGCATTCTAATTAAAGCAGCACCCTGTAAGAAAGAGTATTTTTTTAAAAGAAAGAAAAAAACATTTCAACCAAGTCACATGATTCTAAAATTATTCCATACCCATAAAAAATAATTTGCTTCATTCATGCTATTTTATTCTTTAAAATAGTTAAGAAATAAGAGAATTATGAATGAAATACTTCACTTAGAGGTAACAATTGCATTTTTTGTTTTGTGGATCTAAAAGTTTTGTGGATATAAAACCAATGACTTCAAAATAGAAGTCTCTTGGATAAAATCTCTCAGAGCGGTAATAAGCTGTAATTCAGGAATAATAAAGTTTTATTGAGCACTGTATATGATGAAGTTAATAAGACACGGTTCATGTACTCACAAGTTCATAATCTAGTAAGGGAGGGACAACCATGTTAATAAATAATCATGTTAAAACATAGCTTTGAAGTAACACAGCTACATACTCTACCCCTAGTCCAATCAAGAATAATTTAGCCATAGAAGTGGACAGTAGGAATGCCAAGCAGTCGGACTGCTTGGGTTCAAATCCTGGCTCTGGGATTACCCTCCATGTTTACCCAGGAGAAGTATTTAACCCCTCTGTTCCTCACTTTTCTCAGTTGTAAAGTGTAGGCAATAATAGTCCCAATTTACTATGGTTGTTCTGAAATTTAAATATATTACTGTATGTAAGCAGTTCAAGCTGGGTTTGAAAAACAGTAACCATGATAGAAATATTAGCTGTCAGTATTATATCAAGCTAATGATTTTTAGTTCCTGTTTCTTTTTCCCTTTTAGAGTCTTCTATAAATCCATATACAAGTAGAACACTTACGTGGCTGATATAAATATTTAGACTAATAGAAGAAAATACTAATTTAAGAGTCTATCTCACTTTGAGAACAGTTATTTTATTGTAGAGCAATATCAGTGCAAAAAGCCTGACATGTAATCAATGTGAAACATTCCAAGAAATGATGGCTAAGCCTGGATGATCACAAATCTGTATGTAAAATATAAATAAGCCTTCAAGGAGATATTACAATCTGCACCAAATTGTATGAAGCAGTGAATTATAAGCAGCAAAAGTTTAAATATAAATGATAGCCTGGTTTTAAGGGAAATAAATCCCTTTATGACTACATTTCCCACTTCATACTCGTTACAAATTCGTACCTGTCAATAACTAATTTCTTACCAGGTGTCTCTTTTTTATAAGAGAATCATAAGAACCACATATAGACTCATCCTGCCTGGGGCTGGACTGCAGCAGCCAGTACAGAGATGCAAGAATGAATTTCCATTGTTTGTTACCAGAATTGTTTCCTGTAATTCCAAATTTTTAATGCAATACAGTACTCAGGCTCCTGAATCACCATTAAAGAAATGTCTCAAAGACTTTCAGTCATCACCACAGTTGCTCTCAAAACTGGTATTTTATTCACAACTCAACAAATGATGAGCTGGACAAGCCATAGAGTTGTATGCCTCTTCTGGTATATTTTCTTCCCACACCTTCTACTCTTTGCTCTTTCTTTTGCTTCTTAGTCTGTATCTTCTGCACACTTGTATAAATCCATAAAATATAAGCATTTATGATTCAATCTGGGGACCAGGTTAGAATTCCCTTTAGAACTTATCAACTCTGCTCCTTGAATTTCCTTGACAAGCTCCCCTCCTATATATTTCCCAATCTAATCTATCCACCCTGAGGGTAGAAACTGTCAGTTCGGCAGAAAAACTAACCCTTGCCACCCAGGGTGTGAGACAGAATCTCGAGCAGCCAACTCAAACTTTCCTTCAGTACAGAATAGCCATCTTCAGATGATTTAAGTGCTTCCCTCTAGGTAATAAAGACTTGGTCTCTTGTTGGGCTGTAAGCTGTAAAAACTATCAATTTAGCATGGGCTAATGGCAAAAGAGTTCTTCCTAACCATAAAGAATGTACCGGGCTTCCCTGGTGGCACAGTCATTGAGAATCCACCTGTCAGTGCAGCGGACACGGGTTCGAGCCCTGGTCTGGGTGGATCCTACATGCTGGGGAGCAACTAAGCCCATACGCCACAATTACTAAGCCTGCACTCTAGAGCCTTCAAGCCATAACTACTGAAGCCCGTGCACCTAGAGCCTGTGCTCCCCAACAAGAGAAGCCACCGCAATGAGAAGCTCGCGCACTGCAACGAAGAGTAGACCCTGCTCGCCACAACTAGAGAAAAGCCCGCACGCAGCAACGAAGACCCAACGCAGCCAAAAATAAATAAATTAATTAATTAAAAAAAAAAAAGAATGTACCCATTTTCCTGTCTAGGTTGAGCTGTAGCAGAGTACTCACAGGAAAGAAAATCTGGAAATATAATCAATATTTAAAAGTTATATAATATTACTGAACTCCCTATTATTATTATATTGTATAATTTAATTAACTTTTCAAAAATATGTCTGTCTTGTCAATTTGAACATTTTAAGTTCTCCAGAGTAGTATGCATGCGTTCTTCTATATTTAACTAGCCTTTTCTTTCCAAAGCTCAATTTTAAAAATCTCTGTTTCATAGAACTTCATAGGCAGATGGGCTCTCCAAGTGTCATCATGCAGCCAACACACACTAAGTACCTACTATAGATGGGTTATAACAAAGATCGTACCTTTTAATGCAGGCAAAACTCATTGTAAATCTTTGTTCAAAAAAGAAAACAATGAATCCCCTTTCATTGTGTCTTTAAAATATTTTTCCACCAAAGTAGATATAATTTACAACATTGTAATTTATACTCACTTGTGATTCAAAATTCTAGCCCCAATCAAGCAAACTGGATGTTACATAGCCTAAATAGCTTTATGGGAAATAAATATACTATTTCTGCAAGATCTGTATAATTCTGAAACTTAATCAAGAAAACATCACTATATTTGCTATACTAAAGTTCAGAGAGATATTAGGATGGAAACTACTACCTGATTTTTAAAAAAAATTTTTTTTAGTATTTATTTAGGCTGTGCCTGGTCTTAGTTGCAGCATGCAGACTCTTCGTTGAGGCATGCAGACTTCTTAGTTGCGGCGTAAACGTGGGATCCACTTCCCTGACCGGGGTTTGAACCCAGGCCCCCTGTATTGGGAGTGTGGAGTCTTACCCACCGGACCACCAGGAAAGTCCCACACTACCTGATTTTTTTAAGGTTTCATAAAGAATATTCTACAAGAATACGATTATAAACCCCATTAGTCATTTAGTAATTTTTGTACTTGTGGTATCTTTTTCATATAAGTTCGTAGCTAAAATTTCTTTTATTTTACATGAAATCATTTGCATGCATGTCAGTCTCAAAGACAGTAAACATCTCCAGAGAAAGGACTGTGTCCTTATGACTTGGTACCCCTGTTCCCTCTGCCTGGCTGAGAAAGCTTCTCCTTAACACAATGAGAGAGGAAGACAAATTAGTTGCACACATAGCAATTACTTATTGTATTTGTCATTCTAGAAGACTACTCAGCCAGGATAGACAGTTTATTACTTTATCTTATCTTTGTACTTCAGTGATAAGTAATCACTTTGAAGAGAGGAAGATCTTCTCCACTACTTTATTCTTTTAACATATGCTTACTGAGGAAGGCTGCGTGCTCAGGATCCTATAAAGCATAAATAGGAATGCCACAAGTCTCTATCCTCAAGGACCTCAAACCCTCCTAAGTGAGATGAGAAGATACAACGTAGTATAAGATGAATGACAAAAGAAATAAAATATTCTACAGTGTTTCAGAAGAGAGGGAGGATGAAGGGTAAAGAGGATCTAAAGAAGTGTCACTTGTGTTGCACTCTGAAGGATGGATGGGATTCCATGAGCAAAGGCAAACACAGAGCATGCATGCTGTGGGAGGAACAGCCTTTGTGTGATGCCATGCAGGTGTGAAAGCGAAAAGCACAAGTGGCTAAGGTAATACTGAAAGACAAAGGGCTTACAACTAGGTGATAGAAGATTCAATGGAATATAAGATTGAAGCAGTTCTTAGAGAAGATTGAATACCAGGACTAAGACATTTGAACTCTGTTAGAGGATCGGGAAGAATTTTTGGAAAAGTGGTTAAAAAAGTGAGGACTCATCTATAATACTCCAAGGAGGAAGTAAAATAACCAGGAGCAAATGGTAGCAGTGAGGATAAAAACCAGAGATAGGTTTAAGCAAGAGAACAAAAATCATTTTAAATCTGAACGCCTGAGTGACTAGAAGATGATATTAGCAGATATTTGGAATTTAAAAGAAAGTGTTAGGTGAATATGGTAGCATTCATTTGAAACAGGTGGAGTTTGAGGAACAACTAGGGAACCAGAAGAACAGAAGGAAAATGTGACCATAGGAATGAAATTAACTGGAAGGTTTTGATTGAAGACATAAATTAGAATTTGTAGGGGGTGAGATTGCCAAGAGAAGAGTTCTGAGGTTTTAGTGAGGGAGATAGAAAACAGAATTTAGAAACTATGGACTCTGTATGACTTGCACTTGAGTGCCTGTAATAAGCACTCAATGAATACCTGTTGAGAAAATCAATGAAAAAAATTGAAATGAAGAGCAAAGGATGACACACTGTGATTGAAAAAACAAATAGAAGGAGAACTGGGTATACGTGGTGGCAAAGAAAACATATTTTAAGAATAAGTGCTTCAGTTTTAACAAAAAAAGATAGCTAAGACCAAAGTAGGTCACGTTTAAGAGAGAGCTATTTAAATAGACTTGGTGTGAAAGCCAGATTGCAAAATAATGGAAACAGAGGAAGAAAAGAGAAAGCAATAAGCATGTTCACATGAGGCTTGTTTGTGGTTTTGTTCTTAAAAATGTGGGAGAAAATTTCATGCAAAGAAAAGATAATCTAGTAGAGAAAGGTACTACTAGATACACAGTAGATCGAGAGATGGTTACCGGAACAAAACTCTAGGATAGCCAAATAAGAAGAGAATTAGGGTTAGTCTTGGAAAAGGATAAGGACAAATTTCCTCTGAGACAGGCCTAAGACAGAAAATGGAAGTAAAAAATAAGTTAAAATTTTTGAAGTATAAAACAATGAAGTTGACGAAATAGACTGTAAGCTTCACTGAGGTGGAGACTTGGTCTGTGTGACTCACCACTGTAGATTCACTGCAGAAAACTTTCTGGCACATAGCAGGTTCTCAATAACTACTCAATGAGAGATGGCCTGTCACTCTTCAGTAATGTAGGAGATGTGGTCCCAAGATTATGTGATTTCAAAGAGTAGAACTAGGTTTGAATTAACTCCAGTGAGAAGGTAAAAAGGAGTCCAAAACATGTAGAAATGTGCAGAAAAGTCCTAGTTTAAGTTATTAATGACATAGTTGTCATTCATTAAGCAACTGTTATGTGCCAAATTCACGATATTGTAGGGAACATGCTACTATCCTTATTTGTCAGATCATGAAATTGAGACTTGAACAGATGTGTGTAACTTGACCAAATTAACACAGGTAGTGAGCAGGGAAGCCAGGATTAGAAACCCAGTCATGTGCAACTCCAAAGTCAGTAATCTTAACCAATTTGGATGACTTTCTTGTGATCCCAAATCAAAATAGTTACATGATACTCTTCAGAAACACTGGATATAGTAAGAACTTGGAAAAAGAAAAGAAATTCTTAGATTTACTCAGAGCTTAGAATCAATAGGTGTTCCCAGAAGAGGACAAAGGGAAACCTAATGGAAGAGACCTAGTTGAAATAGCTGATCAATATGCCCAGGATTGAGGATGAATAGAAGACATAAACTGGCTAGCAGAATAGAACATGTTGATGGACTAGGAGACATAAAGCTCGTTCAGGCAGGTTCAGTAAGAACAAAGGGCTAGCAAAGTTGAAAATAGTGATATTTTTATCAGATGCTGTGCGTGGATGTGGCAGCTGTGAAAAGGCACTGCTTAGATTTCCTACTATTGCTCCTTTGCATTTGCCACCATGAAGGCTGCACTTCCCTCAGTTCACTCCAAGTCTATGACTTTCTCCCTTCCCTCTCTCCTTGCACAGGCTGTGAGCAGCAGTGTGGTCTCAAGAAACTCTCGCTTCCTTCTCGGGCTCTTTTCCCAAGTAACTATCTCACACCATTGTGTTCCCTTCTCAGAAGACCTAACCCAATAGGGCGACTTTAAATACTGAAGTACAAAACAAGTATAAACTGTTGGATGATAGGTCACTGGAATAAGTTGCTACTGAGTATACTCTAATATTAAGTAACACACACATCCAAATAAAACCTTTCCCTTCTTAGTCTTCTCAAGAAGTCCTTTAGAACGAAATTATTTGTAGTGAGGTGGATGGACCTAGAGTCTGTCATACAGAGTGAAGTGAGTCAGAGGAGAAAAACAAATACCATATGTGAACACACATATATGGAATCTAAAAAAAAAAAAAAAAAACAGTACTGATGAACCTAGTGGCAGGGCAGGAATACAGACGTAGAGAATGGACTTGAGGACGTGGTGGGGAAGGGGAAGCTGGGACGAAGTGAGAGAGTAGCATTGACACATATACACTACTAAATGTAAAATGGATGGCTAGCGGTAAGCAGCTGCATAGCACAGGAAGATCAGCTCGGTGCTTTGTGACCACCTAGAGGAGTGGGATAGGGAGGGTGGGAGGGAGAGTCAAGAGGGAGGGGATATGGGGATATATGTATACATAAAGCTGATTCACTTTGTTGTACAGCAGAAACTAACACAACGTTGTAAAGCAACTATATACCGATAACGATATAGATAGATATAGATATAGCTATAAAAGAAGTCCTTTAGCGTTTATATTCCAATATTCCACATTACAGATGTGTTTGCTCTTCTCAAGGATAGAAGCAGGTAAGCAAAAAGGTATCATTATATTCAGTCTACATATGGGAGAAACTGAGACAAAGGAACAGGTAATCTGTTCAAAGTGACACAGGTATAGTAGTTACAGGAAATTATCTCCATTCATTCAGTTGTTGAGTTGATTAGCACAGAAACCTACAAGGTGAGACTTTCTTGTTACTTTCTAAATTACTGAAAGGATTAGTCTATTGATCCTAAATCAAAGTACTTTTATAATGTAAATTTCTAAATTATGTCTTTGCACTATATCTGGACATGTGTGGAGATTATGTGATGTTCTAACATGATTTGTTACCGAAGAATGTCTTCGGTCTGGAGTAAAAGCATATCTTAAATCCTCCATTGTTTTTCAAAAACATGTTTTTTCCTTTATTTTTTTACAAGAGTATGATAGCTATATCTAAGACCCAAGGAAAAGGAAAAATAAATAAAATATCTAATCCTGAAAATCATTCACTCTCAAATTGATTACCCAAATGAAAGGAAGAGAGAGAGAAGAGGAAGAGGGAAAAAAAGGACAAAAAAAGAAAGTTAATTTGACAAAGAAAGCAGAATTAATGCCCCATTGCCCCAGTCACTCACACCTGGAACCTTGGAGTCCTCTTTGATTTATTACTTCCTGAGGCCAAGTTTCTATCACTGCACAGCTGAATTATTTCACAGCCTCCCAGCAACAACCTCAGAAGCATTCTCACTTTCACAAGTCCATCTTATGGACCACATCAGACTAATTTTAATAATTACTTCTGAAGAAGCATAATGTCTGCTAAAAGTCCAAATTCTGTCATCTACTGGATGTGAGAGCTTAGGCATGTTATAGAAGCTGCCTAAGTATCTACAATTAGAACAGAACAACAGCAACAAAGATTACTTCTACCAATGATGATTATGGTGATAATACTTACCTCAAGATTTTTCTGAGGATTCATTTAAATCATTCATATAAATTACTTGGAGCAGTGTTTGGCATATAACTTGCTTCAACCGAAGTTTGCAGTTATTGTCATCATCTTTATCATTACCATCGTTTTTATGTTAGCACCCTGCCCTCCAAACTCTTTCCTTTTTAAAAACAATTCCTATGGTAGTAAAGCAAGGCCATACACAATGAAACTCACCATTACCTACCAATACTTCTTCCATATGGCCAAATAATCAGCCTCTAGTTAAGCTGATCTTCTCATATCCCTCGAGCATACCTTATACCTTCATGCTTTAATCATGCTATTTACTTCAACTGCAATGACATTCTTTTTCAATCTTACATTCTAAGCCCCATAAATTATTCAAAAGCACAGGGAAAGTCCATACTATATTATGAAACTTCCTACAAATGTTAGTCCTCAATGCTTTTCTCTCCTCTGCAGTCATAAATCCTTTAAGTCTAAACTACATAATTTATCAAATGATTTTACATCACTCAGTAATTGTTTCATATGACCGTTTCTTCTTTCCACAATTAGATGCAGCTCAGAACATTTAGACTTATTATTGGCACACCTGTTAGTTGTCCGTGCCATAACTTTTCCATTGCCAGTGAAAGATGGTCCTAGCTAAGAAAAGTATCCACCAACAGCTTGCTAGATTCAAATCAGCAATCCAAACCATGAGCTTGTAGCCAATACATGGCTATTCAATCTTCCCTACCATGAAAATTAGCTTATATCCTGCACTGCAGCCTTTTGTTTTTTAGTATTCTCAAGCACTGGTATTCAAACAGGGTAATATATATTTAAGTCAAAAGGAAACCAAGAAAGAGGACCACAGATCTGAGACAAGAAAACAGGGAGCTTTCAACAGCGCCAGATATAGTACTTACATGAAAGCATTCAGTTAAAGAAATCTGAAACATAACAATACTGTAAACTCAGTGAATGTTCATGAAAGTAACTTATTAAGAGCAGAAATTAATGAAATAAAAAATAAAGAAATTATTGAGAAGATGAAAAACGTTTGTTATGACTTAGCATTCATTCAAAATATTATGTCTTAATAAACTAGAAAGAGAAGGGAATTTATTAACATGTTAAAGGCCCTCTTCCAAAAATATACTGAGTGGTGAGACATTGTAAGTCCTCTCCATTATGATGGGAATAAGACAAGAATGCTTCCCATTAATACTTATATTCAAAAACACAATAAAATAAATGAACAAATACAGAATTATAAGCAAAAGCTAGAAACGAAGAAATAAATTCGTATTATGTAGAGATAATGTGAAAGTCCTTATAGAAATCCAAGAGAATCTATAGAACTAATCTATAAAATCAATAAAAAAGTGCAGCAAGTTTGCCTGACACAGACTAATACATAAATATCAAGAAAGTTAACATAAATCAGTAAAAACTAATTTAAAGAATTAATTTAGAAAGAATCCTATTCTCAAGAGCAAATATACAAATACGAAAAAACCAAAAATTATAGGGAGAAATTAAAAGTTTGTTCAGAGTTTTCATGGAGAAAATTACAGAAATTATCCAAAGACTCAAGGACTATATTCCTCACAAAGCTAAAGAGAATTGTTACTGTAAAAATGTCAATTTTTACAAATGGCATTTTTTATAATTTTACAATCTTTTTACAATTTTAAAAATGTCAAACTTTTACAAATAAATGTCAGTTATTCCAAAATTAATGTATAAAATCTTCAAAGTTTTTTTTTCTAGAAACTGTCTTCATCTGAAAATTCATATGGATTGGCGAACAGTTAACAATAGCAATTTAGAAAGAGAACAAGACAGGGAGAATCATCATACCCGATATCAAACCTAAAAAGCTATAGTGGTTAGACCTTAGACAGAATTATTGAAGCAGGAATGCACATGTAAACCAGGGATCAGAATTTTGGTGCAAATGCACCGAAGCTGATACTGGTGATAGCCGACAGAGATGGTATCACACATGAGTGGGAGTAGGGCAGGAAATTCAATAAGTGGCACTGAGAAGATTATCTAAACCAAAATGACATTACATTGTACATCACACAAAAAAGAAACAACAAAAAATACCCAAATGGATTAAAGAACTTAATATAAGATGTAAAACTTTAAAAATATTAGAAAAAAATCTCAAAACCTAGCTTTAAGATTTGGGATAAAGAAGGACATTTAAACAAAACAAAAAGCGTGAAGCATAAAAGAGCAAATGGACAAGTAGACTACATCTGAGTTAAAAACATCTGCGTGATAAAAGACATCGTAAATTAAAAGATAAATTACAGTCTTATTAGCAACCAAAGATTAGTATCCAGAATACAAAGAAAACTTTTCATTAATCAATGATTAAATACATAAGCAAACAAATTTTAAAACAAAGACCCTATTGGAAAATGGGCAAAGGATATACACAGAAAATTTAAAAAGTAAGAAACTGGGCAATACATACATAAAAGTCTTAATCTCACTAATAAACAAAGAAATGTAAATTAAACAGGAAGATAGCATTTCACAGCCATTAGCCAAGCAAAAACTTTGGGAGTTTAATAATG
This sequence comes from Delphinus delphis, assembly GCF_949987515.2. Taxonomy (NCBI): domain Eukaryota; kingdom Metazoa; phylum Chordata; class Mammalia; order Artiodactyla; family Delphinidae; genus Delphinus; species Delphinus delphis. Next base: position 57,860,770 of record NC_082693.1, on the reverse strand, counting down.
CCAATTATAGATAGGGATGTGAGGAAACTATCTCTCAAACATTCCAGTGGGAGTATGAATACAGGTACCAACACTTTGGGGAAAAACCGTCACACTAAGGTAAAGTTAAAGATTGATTTTGTGAATTTAACAATTATTGAGGGCTCACTGTGTCAGGCATTACTATAGGAACTGAAAATGATGCAGAAAGCAAACCAAATAAAGATTTCATGGAGTTTACATTCTAGGTAGGAGAGGCAGTTAATAAAGAAACAGCTTAATACAATCATGCCAAGTACTGACTATCGCTATGAAGAAAAATAAAGCAGGGTAAGGGAAAAGAGAATACTGGGGAAGATGGACTCTCAAATTTTACATCAGATAATCAGGTAAGATTGCTGTAATAAATTCACATTTGAGCACAGACATGAATTCATTGAAGAAGCAAGCCATGTTTACAACTGGGGAAGAACATTCCAGGCAGATAGAACACACATAGTTAAATTTTAAAACCTAGAATTCAGGAGAGAGATTGGGGTTAGAAGCCTAGAAGCCCCAGGCTCCCACAAGGAGATTGAAAATAATAACCATATATATGTATATATATATGTCAAATTATAACATATGAGTATAAATATATCTGAAGAATGGGTTCTGGAGTATTTCAGCATTTGGAAGTTGAGAAAAGTTGAGTTCATCAAAGAAAGATTGAAAGAGAAAAGACAAGTGAGTGGGTAACAAACAAACAAACAAAAAGAATATGGCATCTAGGAAATAAAAGGAAGGAAGTGTTTCAAGGGGAGAACGATCATTGCTATAAAATGTGTTTGAGAAAGCAAGTAAACTAAGTTGAAAACTAATTGGATTTTGCAATGTGGAGTTAATATTTGACCTGACTGGAAAGATTTGGTTAAATAGTAAGAAAGAAAATATAATTAGAGTGGTTTTAAAAGAGAAGGGGAGGGCTTCCCTGGTGGCGCAGTGGTTGAGAGTCCGATGCAGGGGACGCGGGTTCGTGCCCCGGTCCGGGAAGATCCCACATGCTGCGGAGCGGCTGGGCCCGTGAGCCATGGCCGCTGAGCCTGCGCATCTGGAGCCTGTGCTCCACAGAGGGAGAGGCCACAACAGTGAGAGGCCCGCGTACCACAAAAAAAAAAAAAAAAAAAAAGAGAAGGGGAAAAAAGGAATTGGGGCTCTACATTAAAAGAATACAAAGGCATAAGGAAATAGTCTGGGGGGATGTCGGTCAAGGGGTGTTTATTAAGAATAAAATATAACATTCTATGCAGATGAGGGTAATAAAGTAGAGAAGGAAAATTTGATGATTCAGGAGAGAAGAGACAGCTCTGCTTAAGCAACCTCCCCAAACAGGCGAGAGGATGAAACCCAGTACACAGTGGAGGCACTGGCCTAGATTGAAGCACAGACATTTATCCACTGTAACCAGCAGCAAGGGATTCAACCGGTGAGATATATATAGAGGTTTGAAGGTGGGAGAACATTGATTGCCATTTCTCAGTGAATAAATGCAGAGTCAACAGATGTTGTACCCCTCTTTGTCTTAATCTTGCTGGTGGAAAACCCCTTATTCCATGATGTATCTGTAGAGCTTTCTAGGAATACTTTGGTGCTACCATTTTTTAAAAGAAACATCTAATAGAAGAAAAATGAAATAAGTTGAATTTAATTAGCCAGACATTTAGAGTATGCTTTAAACAAGATCTTATGAATAATAATTTGCTCTTAAAAATCAAATTATTAATGAACATATTGTAATTCCCATTAAAGTAGTATAAAAGTATTACCAGAGCAATGGTTTAAGAGTAAGTGATAAAAATACATTGTTTAAATTTCTGAACCAAATGGAAGGTTAAAATGTCCCAAACCAATAATAGTATTGAATGAGTTAAGCTAATTTAATTTTCTTTTAAGAATTCAGGAAACACCATTTGTTTTTAGGACTCTAAATGCTCTTTAATCCCAAATTCATTTTAGAATTTACGAACAACAGGCTTTCTTAAATATCGGCCAACAAATGGTATCCTCGTCACTTATTGCAGAACAATTGTTCCTTGTCGGAGTTAAACTATCACAGCTGGAAACACATATGAAATTTAGCTTATTAAGAAAAATACAACATGAATTAATGTTAGTGAACAATGCATGTCAAACATGCTACGTAAATAAGACCTTTAAGAGACACTTGCATAATATTGTGCTAGCAAATGTCACAAATTAAATACTTAACAGAATCACTACAAATTATGTTTCTGATATGTTTTGAATATAAAATACTTCCCTAATTTCTGTCTAATATAAAAGATGACATGGTACTTCTTAAAGAGACATTGCTGAATTAAGTTGAATGCTGACAAGTTAAGTAAATATGGTTTATTATGCAAACAACCATATATGTTAGTGTAATGAAACTTCAGTATCAGTTGGACATTTTGTCTGAAAATTAGAGTACAGCACTAACTTCTAATAAATTACTAAATTGCATATTTTCTGAATAATCTAAACATCTGCTTTTTCATCATGCAAAATATTCAGATATTTGATAATTATCTATAAACGAGTTTATATGCAAAACATATAGTTATGTGGTTCAATTCATTCTCCTTTCCAATTTTTCTGTGCTAAATTTTATTTTTATTATGCATATTGATGTATATAATAGTGCGGTGTATAAAATATATATGGTGTACATCAGTACCTTTATATTTTTTATATAATATAAAATTATATTGACAGAAAGAAAACTGAATGGGCATATGACTCTTAGGAGAATCGTACTTTCTTACACCTGTCTCTTTCTTCTTTATAATTCCTCTCACACATTGTGACCTATATTGTCTTTTGAGAGACTATGTAAAGATTAGTCTCTCTGGTTTCCCTGCACTTCCCATTATCCTTGCATTTGAACAAGTTCTTCATACATGAAAAATGCCCCAATTGCCCAAATCGTCTTAACTCAAATATGACTTAAGTCTTCTATTAAGTCTAATGCCACTTTTTTTTAAAGAAATCTTTCCTAACTCAAAATCCAGAATTAAATTGTTATTACAATTCTCCTAGAGAAGTTGCTTTTTATATCTATTCTTACATCTATGTTGACGTAAAGCACAATATGTCTTATTTTGAGAATTTACATATTAACAACTATTTGCCATACCACTGGGAGTCAGGAGGGGAGGGGTCATGATCCACAAACCCCAGCATCTTTCTGCATGACTATACATTCAATACGTGTCTACTAAATGAGATGACTAAGTAAATGTATCAATGTGTGAAATATTAGCAGAAAACAATAGGAAAAAAAAAGAAAACAGTAAATAAGTATGACTGCAGTCTTATTTGGGACAAACACTATCCTGGCTGGAGATGCCAGGAAGAAAATGATTGTATAAAACTAAATACAGATTTTATCATTCATCTACACTGACTTCTTTTTCTGGATTCCCAAATTCAGGATTCCCTTCTACAGATTTACTCTAATATTTCTCAATATTTGTTGATACTTTTTTTTGTGGTATGTGGGCCTCTCACTGTTGTGGCCTCTCCCGTTGCGGAGCACAGGCTCTGGACGCGCAGGCTCAGGGGCCATGGCTCACGAGCCCAGCCGCTCTGCGGCATGTGGGATCTTCCCGGACCGGGGCACAAACCCATGTCCCCTGCATCGGCAGGCGGACTCTCAACCACTGTGCCACCAGGGAAGCCCTTGTTGATACTTTTTCCTAAGTAATCTCATTCATTCAAACATTAAATTATAACCTTTAGTTATAAAAGGTCCTTTTGGTATTCATATTAATGTCATAAACAGACAGGCCTCCAAATCTCAGATACCCATTTGCAGACACTTTGCTGTCTCTGTACTCAAGCCAAAGCACTGTCAAGTGTAGCCTGACTGAAAGTGACACTTGAAGAAGAATGAACTTTGGTAGAAGACAGGCACTTCTGTGTAACTTTCATGTTGAAGAGAAAATCTACTTTCAGGTTATAAAGAAGTGATCTTACAGAGGGCAGATAGCAGAAGCAAGAAGAACTACAATCCTACAGCCTGTGGAATGAAAACCACATTCACAGAAATATAGACAAAATGAAAAGGCAGAGGACTATGTTCCAGATGAAGGAACAAGATAAAACCCCAGAAAATCAATTAAATGAAGTGGAGATAGGCAACCTTCCAGAAAAAGAATTCAGAATAATGATAGTGAAGATGATGAAGGACCTTGGAAAAAGAATGGAAGCAAGATCGAGAGGATGCAAGAAATGTTTAACAAAGACCTAGAAGAATTAAAGAACAACCAAACAGAGATGAACAATACAAAAACTGAAATGAGAAATACACTAGAAGGAATCAATAGCAGAATAACTGAGGCAGAAGAACAGCTAAGTGACCTGAAAGACAGAATGGTGGAATTCACTGCAGTGGAACACAATAAAGAAAAAAGAATGAAAAGAAATGAAGACAGCCTAAGCGACCTCTGAGACAACATTAAATGCACCAACATTTGCATTACAGAGGTCCCAGGAGGAGATGAGAGAGTGAAAGGACCCTAGAAAATATATGAAGAGATTATAGTTGAAAACTTCCTGAAGATGGAAAAGGAAATAGTCACCCAAGTCCAGGAAGCACAGAGAGTCTCAGGCAGGATAAACCCAAGGAGAAACCCGCCAAGACACATAGTAATCAAATTGACAAACATTAAAGAAAAATTATTAAAAGCAGCAGGGAAAAACGACAAATAACATACAAAGAAACTCCAATAAGGTTAACAGCTGATTTCTCAGCAGAAACTCTACAAGCCAGGGGAGTGGCATGATATATTTAAAGTGATGAAAGGAGAGAACCTACAGCCAAGATACTCTACCCAGCAAGGATCTCATTCAGATTCGATAGAGAAATCAAAAGCCTTACAGACAAGCAAAAGCTAAGAGAATTCAGCACCACTAAACCAGCTGTACAACAAATGCTAAAGGAACTTCCCTAAGTACGAAACACAAGAGAACAAAAGGACCTGTAAAAACATATCCAAAACAATTATGAAAATGGTAATAGAACATACATATGAATAACACCTTAAATGTGAATGGATTAAACGCTCCAACCAAAAGACACAAGCTTGCTGAATGGATACAAAAACAAAACCTGTACATATGCTGTCTACAAGAGACCCACTTCAGACCTAGGGACACATACAGACTGACAGTGAGGGGATGGAAAAAGATATTCCATGCAAATGGAAATCAAAAGAAAGCTGGAGCAGCAATTCTCATATCAGACAAAATAGACTTTAAAATAAAGAATGCTACAAGACACAAGAAAGGACACTACACAATGATCAAGGGATCAATCTAAGAAGAAGATATAACAATTATAAATATATATGCACCCAACATAGGAGCACCTCAATACATAAGGCAAGTACTAACAGCTATAAAAGAGGAAATTGACAGCAACACAATAATAGTGGGGGACATTAACGCCTCACTTATACCAATGGACAGATCATTCAGACAGAAAATTAATAAGGAAACACAACCTTTAAATGACACAGTAGACCAGACAGGTTTAACTGATATTTATAGGACATCCCATCCAAAACCAGCAGATTACACTTTCTTCTCAATTGCCCACAGAACATGCTTCAGGATAGATCACATTTTGGCTCACAAATCAAGCCTCGGTAAATTTAAAAATATTGAAATCATATCAAACACTTTTTCTAACCACAACAATATGAGATTAGAAATGAATTACAAGGAAAAAAACGTAAAAAACAAACACATGGAGGCTAAACAATACGTTACTAAATAACCAAGAGATCACTGAAGAAATCAAAGAGGAAATCAAAAAATACCTAGAGACAAATGACAATGAAAACATGACGATGCAAAACCTATGGGATGGAGCAAAAGCAGTTCTAAGAGGGAAGTTTACAGCAATACAGTCCTACCTCAAGAAACAAGAAAAATCTCAAAAACAACCTAACCTTACACCAAAAGGAACTAGAGAAAGAAGAACAAAGTCCAAAGTTAGCAGAAGGAAAGAAATCATAAAGACCAGAGCAGAAATAAATGAAATAGAAACAAAGAAAACAATAGCAAAGATCAATAAAATTAAAAGCTCGTTCTTTGTGAAGATAAACAAAATTAGTAAACCTTTAGCCAGACTCATCAAGAAAAAGAGGGAGAGGCCTCAAATCAATAAAATTAGAAAGGAGAAGTTACAATGGACACCGCAGAAATACAAAACATCATAAGAGACTACTACATGCAACTCTATGACAATAAAATGGACATACTGGAAGAAATGGACAAATTCGTAGAAAGGTATAACCTTCCCAGACTGAACCAGGAAGAAAGAGAAAATATGAACAGCCCAATCACAAGCAATGAAATTAAAACTGTGATTAAAAATCTTTCAACAAACAAAACTCCAGGACCAGATGGCTTCACAGGTGAATTCTATCCAACATTTAGACAAGAGCTAACACCAATCCTTCTCAAACTCTTCCAAAAAATTGCACAGGAAGAAACACTCCCAAACTCATTCTATGAGGCTACCATCACCCTGATACCAAAACCAGACAAAGATACTACAAAAGAAGAAACTTACAAACCAATATCACTGATGAATATAGATGTAAAAATCCTCAACAAAATACTAGCAAACAGAATCCAACAACACATTTAAGGGATCATACATCATGATCAAGTGGGATTTATCCCAAGGATGCAAGGATTCTTCAGTATATGCAATTCAATCAATGTGACACACCATATTAACAAATTGAAGAATAAAAACCATATGATCATCTCGATAGATGCAGAAAAAGCTTTTGACAAAATTCAACACCCATTTACAATAAAAACTCTCCTGAAAGTGGGCATAGAGTGAACCTATCTCAACATAATAAAGGCCATATATGACAAACCCACAGCAAACATCCTTCTCAGTTGTGAAAAACTGAAAGCATTTCCTCTAAGATCAGGAACAAGACAAGGATGTCCACTCTCGCCACTATTATTCAACATAGTTTTTGGAAGTCCTAGCAACGGCAATCAGAGAAGAAAAAGAAATAAAAGGAATACAAATTGGAAAAGAAGAATAAAAACTGTCACTGTTTGCAGATGACATGATACTATACATAGATAATCCTAAAGATGCCACCAGAAAACTACTAGAGCTAATCAATGAATTTGGTAAAGTTGCAGGATACAAAATTAATGCACAGAACTCTCTTGCATTCCTATATGCTAACAATGAAAGATTAGAAAGAGAAATTAAGTAAACAATCCCATCACCATTGCAACAAAAAGAATCAATACCTAGGAATAAACCTACCTAAGGAGGTAAAAGACCTGTACTCAGAAAACTATAAGACCCTGATGAAAGAAATCAAAGATGACATAAACAGATAGAGAGGTATACCATGTTCTTGGATTGGAAGAATCAATATTGTGAAAATGACGATACTACCCAAAGCAGTCTGCATATTCAATGCAATACCTATCAAATTACCAATGGCATTTTTTACAGAACTAGAACAAAAAACTCTTAAAGTTTGTATGGAGACACTAAAGACCCCAAAAGCAACCTTAAGGGAATAAAGGGAACTGGAAGAATCAGACTCCCTGACTTCAGATTCTACTACAAAGCTACAGTAATCAAGACAATCTGTTACTGGCACAAAAACAGAAATATAGATCAATGAAACAGGATAGAAAGCCCAGAGATAAATTCACGCACCTATGGTCAACTAATCTATGACAAAGGAGGCAAGGATATACAACAAAGAAAATACAGTCTCTTCAATAAGTGGTGATGGGAAAACTGGACAGCTACATGTAAAAGAATGAAATTAGAACAATCCCTAACACCATACCCAAAAATAAACTCAAAATGGACTAAAGATCTAAATGTAAGACCAGATACTATAAAACTCTTAGAGGAAAACATAGGAGAACACTCTTTGACATAAATCACAGCAAGATCTTTTTTGACCCACCTCCTAGAGTAATGGAAATAAAAACAAAAATAAACAAATGGGACCTAATGAAACTTAAAAGCTTTTGCACAGAAAAGGAAACTATAAACAAGATGAGAAGACAGCCCTCAGAATGGGAGAAAATATTTGGAAGTGTATCAATGGACAAAGGATTAATCTCCAAAATATATAAACAGCTCATGCAGCTCAATATTAAAAAAACAAACAACCCAATCAAAAAATGGACAGAAGTCCTAAATAGACATTTCTCCAAGGAAGACGTACAGATGGCCTAGAAGCACATGAAAAGCTGCTCAACATCACTAATTATTAGATGCATGCAAATCAAAACTACAGTGAGGTATCACCTCACACTGGTTAGAAAGAGCATCATCAGAAAATCTACAAACAACAAATGTTGGAGAGGGTGTGGAGAAAAGGGAATCCTCTTGCACTGTTGGTGGGAATATAAATTGATACAGCCACTATGGAGAACAGTATGGTGTTTCCTTAAAATATTAAAAATGGAATTACCATATGACCCAGCAATCCCACTGGGCATATACCCAGATATAACCATAATTCAAAAAGATACATGCACCCCAATGTTCATTGCAGCACTATTTACAATAGACAGGACATGGAAGCAACCTGAATGCCCATCGACAGACGAATGGGTAAAGAAGATGTGGTACATATATACAATGCAATATTATTCAGCCATAAAAAGAAACGAAATTGGGTCATTTGTAGAGACGTGGATGGACCTAGAGACTGTTTTACAGAGTGAAGTAAGTCAGAAAGAAAAAAACAAATATCGTATATTAACGCATACATGTGGAATCTAGAAAAATGGTACAGATGAACCAGTTTGCAAGGCAGAAATAGAGACAGAGATGTAGAGAACAAACGTATGGACACCAAGGGGGGAAAGCGGGGGGTGGGTGGTGGTGGTGGGATGAATTGGGATACTGGGATTGACACATATACAGTAATATGTATAAAACAGGTAACTAATAAGAATCTGTTGTATAAAAATAAATAAATAAAATTTTTAAAGTTTGGAAAAAACAAAGTGATCTTATAGTAATGGGAAAATGTCTCTGCATATCTTTTAAAGAATAATTTTGAAGTATTACCTGTCATCCACAGAGTATTTACAAAGTACAATTATTCCAGCAACATAAAATATCAATTAGAAGCTTAATAACCAAAGCAAAAGAAGCCGGAAGCTTGAGGTAATATTTCTCAATTGTCTACCAATAGCTACAAAAAGGAAGCAATTGCTATTGTCTGAATTGCTAAAAAAAAGAGGATTTTAGCAATGTTATCTGAAAAACAGTATAAAGAAATCAATCCAGTGGAAGCACAGCAATAAAATGCATGACCCTTTGCTCCTCAGTACCCTGAGTAGCTGGAGTGTCTGGAAGGGCTGTTCAGAGTGAGTACAACAATGGAATGTAAAATATATTGCCGGGAAAAAAAAAACTTTATATTGAACATGATTTGAAATAACTGTGTGCTGAAAAAAAAGGGTATAGGTAAAAATGTCAGAGAAACATCAGATAAAATCCAGAGATAGGATAAAAAGTTTTTAAAAAGTAGATATAAATTTTTTTTTTCATGGAAAAAAGAAGGCTAGCCAAACAATAATAATTTTCAAATATAGGGAAGTTTCACATAAAGTAGATGTGATTGTTTGATTTTTAGGTCCACTGCGAGTTAAACAGGAACCACTTGAAAAAAAGAAATGACTGAAAGAAAGAAAATATTTCTTAACCGTGAAGGACTTACCATTTGGTATTAACCATCAATGGAATATGTAGATTGTCCTTCAAAAGTTAGCTTCAATAAACTGTATTTTCTTTTTGTATTTAGGATTTAAGCATTAATCTGCCAGAAAATATAAGGATAGTCTTTCGAAAGACCTCCTACAATCAGGCAGCTACGCATGGACTCTTGTTTAGTCCATCTCCAAACTGGCACATTCTTTGATTCATTCATTTAAACAATATATCCATCTAACCCAGCCTCCTACTAATACAGGTATTGCTCCAAAATCCTTCTCTCTCATAGCTCGCTGGTATTCCTTTTGGGAAGAAGATAATAGCCTAAAAATTGCCAACTACACACACACACGCTAATAAGAAACAGAAGAAGCCTAGTGTATTATCTGAAGATTCTATATTATATATAGTAAAGGCAAAAAAAACCAAGCCTAAATTTCAATAATATAATCTAAAAATATACTGGACAGAATCTTTTTGTTTTGTAATTCACCAGGCTAATTAATATTTAAGTATTTCACTATATTGTACTATTATTTAGCTTTGAAAGAGTTGATATTTTTAGAAATAAGTAACCTTAATGAAAATAACTGTGTCTGACCTAAGAATATAATATCTTTCAATTTAAAAATAATACACATACTTAAAGGGCAAAGTTATTTTATTCTTATTTTAAAAGGGGATTTCAGATTTTCAAAACTTGCTTTTTCTAAAACATTTATATAGTCAAGTGATATTTTTCCCAATGACTTTACAATGAAGTAAATTGGCGCACTGACTATATTAACAGGGTATTTTATGTAAGCATCCCTAGCTTGTTAGTCTAATTCAGAAACTCTAGATTTAAATATAGCTTAGTATAAGTTTTGTCTTGAGTGGTATAAATGCGTCTTTGGGGACAGGTATTAAAAGAAGCCTCCATGGAAAATTACGGAAATTAAAGTCCAGAAGACCTGAGACTTCGAGGTCAGTTCTCTGAACTTTTAGGCATACTTCCTACATGAAGAAAACTCACTAGACATGACCATAAATAACTATGCCCTTCATTTGGGCTCAGGATTGTCTTTTTTCTGTGAAACCCAGGATGCTGCTTACTCATCCAGACAAAATGTTGCTGGGCCTCCTGTTATAGCAGAAGCTTTATTTAACAGTTGTGCTGAACATCTCATATGTTCTGACACCACTGACAAGGACAAAAGCACAGCATATTTTTTCATTAAGCATCCGTATGAGGAACTCTTCAAGGATGGGCTCACACAAGAGGTTGATGAGATTATTTACACGGATGGGCCATCACAGAGTTCAAGAAAAATGTTGAGTAAAGTCACGCTTCTCAAACCACTGGGCTATAAACTGAATTTACCATTCTACCAAACTCATAATAAATAAAACATGTATCATCAGTGAATACTAGCATAGCTAATGTTTCGATCACTGCAACTAATCCACGATGGAAATGGATCAGTTGAAATCGGCACATCATTTGCTCATTCAGATAATATAGAAAAGCAAAGAATAAAAACATCTTGTCTAGGGCATGAGCTCGATAACTGAATGACACCTTTTAATCTTCACTGTCAAATTCATTCATACATGACATGCCTGATTTCCTGGAAGCTAAGGAAATTATTTTACTGTGCCAATATTTGCAGGATAAGGGAAATAATTGCTTGAGTAAGGTTTTCTTTATCTCCCTTTCTGCTATTCTGACTTCAGGGTGAGTTTACAGAGAGAATGAAATGCCCAAATTAAAGTTTCATCAAACCACCTTCAGCTGTTCTCAAGAAAGCAAATTAGCCTCTTCGCCCATTTCATTGAGAGATGGATTATTTCTTTCCTTGCTTCTCCTCCAGAACGGCAGAAGTTGTTAATTTTTGCTCGGATGCTTGTGGGTAGCAGAGTGTAATGGGGAGCAGATTAGTATTTGAGGACTTGATACCATCTAGAAGCCAGTCAAAGGGGTAAGTGTTCATCACCATCCCCTCTTGTAAAACATGAGGACAGATTTTCCCTCCAACTGATTTTTGTTCTCAGTGTGGCAAAGCACAGATGCGTTTTGTCCCAAGAGAGTTTCAAAACCCAAAAACATCATCTAGGGAACAAAATCAGCAAGCCATTTATCACGAGGCAAACCTTTCTGACAGTGTGGATTACGAGCAGAAAGAATCAGCCCATTTTCAAACTTTTCATGTAAGGTACACTTGTGTAATGCCGTCAAGCCACATCAATAAAATCTGAAGTTTCAATATCTGAGTGAAGGGGTGGAAAATAATTTTAAGAGAACATGTGATATTCCACAGATCACACTTTGGGAAATACCACTTTTGTACAATTAAACTTCCCAAGACACATACATAAAAACACATACTGCCCTTTCTCCTAGGAATCTATAAGGAAGTATTTGACACTCTAAGCAAACATACACCTCACAGGTTCTCTTCTTACCTTCCCAAACTTTAGCTTCTTGTACGCGGCAGCAAATTTCTACCTCTAACTTTCCTGCATTCTCTTGATCATCAACCGAAACAAGAAATAGCGATTGCTGCCACCACAAGAATTTTAGAAGAAATAAACCACTTAAATACCTGGTGATCCAGCAACCTTTCATTTTAGAAGCAATTAAAGGTCAACAACTTTCTTATGGTTTAACATAGAGCAAATGTAAATGGGGAAAAGCAATTGATTCTTATTTCCTTATTGCTGGGACAAAAGCAAAAGTGTTTTACTCTGATCATAGCAAATTTCTCCCACATTCCATCAGCAACATCGTGGCTTCCACTGGCAAAAAGTTCACCGAAAAGAGACATTACAATGAGCTGATGAAAAACATTTGGTCCCAAAGCTATAAAAATGTTTTCTCAAGCAGAAGTGGAAAAAGATTTAGCTCTTCAAGTAAACAAGAGTGGAATTAGGAACAAAAATGCCATAAAGGGGCAGATCAGTGGTCTGTTAGACTGCAGTCTGTCTCTGACAGAGGCACCAAGGGATGCTGAGAAGCAGGTATGCTCACTGTTTTCCATGACCCTCATCTCAGACGTGAGGGGTTATGTTCTGAACTTTCCTAACTTCTCCATCAGGCTTGTGGAAGGAATCACAGAATACCAGAACCAGGGAGGATCGCTTAATGCTTGAGGAAAGTAATTCAGGATGAGTAGAAGTTTTATTCTGCATTATTTTTCAGGATAAGTGTGACTAGTTCAAACTAAAGAACTCTTAAAAAGGTAATGTTAGCATTTAATAAAGCATGACTCTGCTTAATAGTACAGACCATATTTACTTCCCTTTTTCATACTAAATGTTTAAAATAAAACTCAGAAATATCTCAAAAGTCACTGCTGTTAGGAATCTGAGCCAACTAGGAATTAAATGTGCTAAATGTAAGGCCAGACACTATCAAACTCTTAGAGGAAAACATAGGCAGAACACTCTATGACATAAATCACAGCAAGATCCTTTTGACCCAACTCCTAGAGAAATGGAAATAAAAACAAAAATAAACAAATGGGACCTAATGAAACTTCAATGCTTTTGCACAGCAAAGGAAACCATAAACAAGACCAAAAGACAACCCTCAGAATGGGAGAAAATATTTGCAAATGAAGCAACTGACAAAGGATTAATCTCTAAAATTTACAAGCAGCTCTTGCAGCTCAATAACAAAAAAACAAACAACCCAATCCAAAAATGGGCAGAAGACCTAAATAGATATTTCTCCAAAGAAGATATACAGACTGCCAACAAACACATGAAAGAATGCTCAACATCATTAATCATCAGAGAAATGAAAATCAAAACTACAATGAGATACCATCTCACACCAGTCAGAATGGCCATCATCAAAAAATCTAGAAAGAATAAATGCTGGAGAGCGTGTGGAGAAAAGGGAACACTCTTGCACTGCTGGTGGGAATGTGAATTGGTACAGCCACTACGGAGAACAGTATGGAGGTTCCTTAAAAAACTACAAATAGAACTACTATATGACCCAGCAATCCCACTACTGGGCATATACCCTGAGAAAACCATAATTCAAAAAGAGTCATGTACCAAAATGTTCATTGCAGCTCTATTTACAATAGCCCGGAGATGGAAACAACCTAAGTGCCCATCATCGGATGAATGGATAAAGAAGATGTGGCACATATATACAATGGAATATTACTCAGCCATAAAAAGAAACGAAATTGAGCTATTTGTAATGAGGTGGATAGACCTAGAGTCTGTCATACAGAGTGAAGTAAGTCAGAAAGAGAAAGACAAATCCCATATGCTAACACATATATATGGAATTTAAGAAAAAAATAATGTCATGAAGAACCTAGGGGTAAAACAGGAATAAAGACACAGACCTACTAGAGAACGGACTTGAAGATATGGGGAGGGGGAAGGGTGAGCTGTGACAAAGCGAGAGAGAGGCATGGAAATATATACACTACCAAACGTAAGGTAGATAGCTAGTGGGAAGCAGCCGCATAGCACAGGGAGATCAGCTTGGTGCTTTGTGACCGCCTGGAGGGGTGGGATAGGGAGGGTGGGAGGGGGAGAGATGCAAGAGGGAAGAGATATGGGAACATATGTATATGTATAACTGATTCACTTTGTTATAAAGCAGAAACTAACACACCATTGTAAAGCAACTGTACCCCAATAAAGATGTTAAAAAAAAAATGTGCATCACTACCTTAAAGCCTCTGAGGGTCTGGAAGGCAGAATTAATCTCTGTTAAAATTCATTCAGGGACTTCCCTGACGGTCCAGTGGTTAAGGCTCTGTGCTTCCACTGCAGGGGGCACAGGTTCAATCCTGGGTCAGGGAACTTAAGATCCCGCATGCCGCACAGTGCAGCCAAAAAAAAAAAAAAATTCATCCAAACTACAAGTATTTATTGTGCATTCACTATCTGTAAGGCAGTGAACTAGGTAATAACAAGGATATCGCTAAAGCTTTGATTCTAAGAGAACTAACTAAACAGACATATACAAATAACTTAAAAATAAGAGATCTACTAGAAAAGTTACTGTCTCTTCATGTTTTATGTGCAATATGTTCTCAGAAATAGAAGGATGACTAGTCAAGTGTAGTTGATGAAGAGCACAGACAGAACTGCCAGTGTATGCAATCTTAACTCCAACATTGGTGATTTGGATAGGTTACTGCCTAAGTTTCCTCGTCCACAAATTGGGGACGGAAAGGGTATCTGTATCATCAGGTTGCTATAAGGATTATATGGCTTAATACATCTAAAGAACTTATATAAAAGTAACTAGTACATAGAAGTGCTAATTGAGGTTATTATTTCAGACATAAATACCTTTAAACACGCTAACTTTTCCCCAACACTACCACCACATGCATTTCAAACTGGAAAAACATTTTTAGATATTAGATAGCACTGAAAACTTTTACTTTTACACTTAATGATGTGACTACTAAAAATAGTTTTAATTGCTCCAATTTAGTTGCAAAGTTCCTGCTGTGACTGATGCCCTTCCAGAAGGAAAATGATATAAGTGTTTGCACATTTCATCGTAAAATTGCGGGGCTGGAAAACGCAAAACATAGATATTCAGTTGCTTGATCATTGCTCTGCTTTGGCTTAGAGTACTGACCAGGGGGATACATACCCAAAATTCTCTGCTTCAGGCCAGATATTTTTATGGCTCTGAACTAATTGCATCCTACTGTAAAATTACAACAAAAAGTCGGTGCACAACTGAACTGCACCCGTCGGTTTGCTTCTGAACATGCTCCACTCTGTGGAAGCCTAACCTCTGAGACACCAAGATCCACACAGCTCCATTCCAGCCCATGCACGTCTCTACTCAGGGTCTCTCGCCTCCAAGACAGTCTTGGCATAGAATTTTTCCTAGGATCCTCAGGCTGTTGGCTCAATTGTGAACGAGTGTAAAGTGGCAAGAGGTGAGCAGTGTAAAATAAGGATGGATGAGAATGAAGGACAAAGAAAATAGAAGTATCTGTCTGATCAAGATAGACTCTCCAGGAATTATACAATAATGGCACTGGTTTGCTTAGGCAAGAAATTGTATCTGAAAGACCTTTCAAAAGAGAGATGAAATAAATGGTCAGATGAGAGGCAGAGTTATTTGAATAAATGTATAACCTTTTCTACTGTGAAAGTCAACACTTATTTGATTAGATTATCAGGCAATGAGAGAATAGAATTTGGAGTCAGGTAGGCTGGGTTAAAACCTTGGTTCTTCTACTTATGAGCTGCAAGAACTTGGGCATAAAATGTAACTACCATAAGCATCAGCTTGATGTAATGTTTAAATGGAATGATGTAAAACTCCAGGAACAAAGTGAACACTCAGTAAATAATAACTATTAATATAAAAAGTGCACTGTGTTTAATTAATTAATTTATTTTTTTTTGCGATACGCGGGCCTTTCACTGTTGTGGCCTCTCCCGTTGCAGAGCATAGGCTCCAGACGCGCAGGCTCAGCGGCCATGGCTCACGGGCCCATCTGCTCCGCGGCATGTGGGATCTTCCCGAACCGGGGCACAAACCCGTGTCCCCTGCATCGGCAGGCAGACTCTCAACCACTGCGCCACCAGGGAAGCCCTAATTTTTAAATTAATCTCTTGTTCAAGCTTTTAAGATGGCAGTAAAAGAGACTAAAGATAATAAAACAGTGCTTTGTTGATGGGTAAAATTTATGACTTTAAAATAAAGAAAATCTTGGATCAAACTCAGAGCTCTGTTTCTAAGAAAGATGCACTGTTTAAAGCAAAAAACTTTAGTCCCTGAAACTAAGAAGAAATAATTTGACAAAGAAATAAAGGATGGAAAAAAATAAGTGAAGCTACGTCTTGAGATTATGCATTGCCCATTTGTTAGACCTTCTCATTCCCTCTCCTATGTCTCTTAACCCCTCTTGCATATTTCCCATGTTTTTGTCTCTCTGTGCTGCACTGTAGATAGTTTCTTCAGTTCTCTATTCCCATTTAAAATTCTCTCTTCAGCTCATTGTAGTCTGTGATAAACCATCTATATATGCACTCTATTTTTATTTTTATTCACTTTTTATTTTTTACTTTACTGATAGACAACCTTTATTTATTTTTAAATTAATTTTTATGGGAGTATAGTTGCTCTACAATGTTGTGTTAGTTTCTACTGTACAGCAAAATGGATCAGCTATAATTATACACTTTTTTTTTTTTTTTTTTTTTTTTTTTTGCGGTACGCGGGCCTCTCACTGTTGTGGCATCTCCCGTTGCGGAGCACAGGCTCCGGATGCGCAAGCTCAGTGGCCATGGCTCACGGGCCCTGCCGCTCTGCGGCATGTGGGATCTTCCCGGACCAGGGCACGAACCCGTGTCCCCTGCATCGGCAGGCGGACTCTCAACCACTGCGCCACCAGGGAAGCCCCTAAATATACATTTTTAAATGCAATTATTACATTTTTATTTCTAAAAATCCTCGTTAGTTATTCCTTTTAATCTGCTTGCATTGTGCTTATATTTTCAAGCCTCTTTATTTCCTCAAATTTATTAATATATGAGTTTATACCCTATGTCTAACATATTCAGTGTTTTAATCATATGCATGGGTGATTCTGCTCTCAATTGTTTCAGCTGTCTCATGTTCATGGACCCATCTTTCCTTTCGTAACTGGTGATTTTTGACTGGGAGATGCTCTTTTTCCTTGGGACTTACCTGTGGAAATCTTTCGAGATGGGATATGAAGGCATGCATTTCTGGAAAGGGTTTGTTTTAGTTCTGTGTGGCATCTGGGGATACCACTAGTCCAGGACCAAGCATTTTAAATCAAAATCCTGGCTTGGTGTTCACAGTGTACCAAGATAGTTTTCATTTGAGCTACAATGCTATGCAAGAGTTGCTCGTGACTGCAAATTTTCATGAGAATTTTCTTTTCCTCCCCATTTGCTGTCATAGTTTGGAACAGTTTCTTTGTAGTCTCCTGAGGAAGGGACAGGTTTATTTCTAGTACATCTGTGTGCTAAAGGTGCAGCATTGTAAGGTCCTGGCTTTATGGGACGCCTCCCATTAAACTTCTCACCTTCAGCTTTGTCTTCTTTTCCTAGCTTTGTAAAACCTTGAAAACTGTGCTCAAATACTACTGGTTGGAAAAATGACCTCAAGGCAAAAGCCAGCTTCAGTATTTTTTTTAATCTCTGTCTTTCAAAGAATAAGAATATGTTGAATAAGTTGTATTCATGTATGTATGTAAGAATATGCTGTATGAAATCACAGTCAAGCCTTCTAATACTGATATAAAGGCAATTCAAAACAAAACCAAAAAAAAGCTGAAAGAAAGCCATTCTATTTTTAAAAAGCAGAAAAGCCAAAACCTTGATTCAGTGCTATCAGAAAATATGCAATAGCATGAATGATAAAGGATATATAAAACATGTAGTCTCTAGATAATTTTCTCAGTAGGTCATCAAATGACCCTTAGCCTCCTCTGAAAGAATCCATGAAAATATCTGTGAAAGTGTATCCAAAGAAATATTTTCATTATTTCAAATGAAATGCCATATTTACCTTCAAAAGGGACCAAAGAGAAAGTTTTGTTTGTTTGTTTGTATGTTTGACTAGAATTGTATTTACCTTGCAAAGTAATACAGTTTGGCCTGTATGAAACAAAAACTCTGAGAATTATGTATGTGCTTGATTAATATAGAGTGAATTGTTTAATACTTGGCTAATGATAAAATAATTGGGGGATAAGTCTTTTGCACGTTATATTAAGACTGGTAACCATATAGGGCTTTTGAAGATTTCTATATCACATCAATATACCATGGGTGGTTGATTAAAAATGGGAGGTTGTTATAGTAAGTAAAAAGGTGAATCTATCAGATGCTAAAACACTACCCACTCATGATTATTCTACTGAAAAATTCATTCAGTTCAACTTCTTCTGAACTATTCTATTGTTATAAGTATATAAACTACTTGCATTGTGAATATTTTTATTCTTCACTTTCTCTAAGCATGCTTTTTGTGAAAATGAAGTTTTATCTTTGTTCTCCTTTTCCTTCTACTTTACTTCTCATTTGTCAAAACGTCAACCGTTAATTCCAGTTGCCTTTCTTGTTTATCCTTTAAATCTTAATTTATTCCTAACTTTACTTGTCCTTTTCCTAACTACCACAGAATCCCGTTATACCAGAAAATCTATTCAAAATATTGCAATCCCCTTATGTGCTAGGGGAATATACACTAGCCGATTCCCAACACTTCTTTAGTTTCTATCTTCAATTGCTATTTCTCTCTGAATATCCTGTATAAAACTTTGAGATCCACAAGTCTCCTGACTGAACTGAACTTGTACTGTTAACAGAAGCCCCGTTCCTTTCTGAGATGCATTGTAGCTGCCTCCTAGGCTAATGGAATTAAAGTCACATACAGTTGCAGGGTGGGCAAGTTACAGGAACCGAGTACTCTTTGTATATTACCATTTATACTTATTGAAATGGTACTTTTTATTCCTAATTATGGTTATTGATGTAGTCTGGCATGAGTGAACCACTGCAAAATTCATTAGAATTAGGCTTTTTGCATAAGCAAAACACTAAGAACAACTGTAGCTGTGAAAATATTTCATAAAGCTACCTTAGAAGCGGGATCTCACTATAGCCAAGTCCTTCAAGCTAAGACTTACACAGCTTTGCCTCTTAAGCTTCTTGTATTGTGTGATCACCACTCTGGCTTTCACAAAAAGAGCAGAAGGATAAATTCAAAACCAACATTGCACTTTCTTAAGCATTTCAGCAAAGTAAAAAAGAAACTGTGCAACAGAGGAATTCAAAACTAGCATAATCAATTATTAGTTAATAATAATAAATCAATGAGACACAAGCAGGGCAAGAGAGGGTAAGAATCCTTTGAACAGGGTTAATCCGTTCCTTATACTACTGAGTAACCTGCTACCTATTTTCATTAAATACATAGTTTTTCTTTCAATTTCATCAAATAAATCAGAGAAGAACAGCTAACAGGGAGAAGTACAAGTGACTTGAAAGAAAAAAGCAAGCTGTTTTAAGTATTAAGATTCAAGCAAGGAAAAAAGAAAGAAATCATTCAAATGGTGATGAACCAGTCAAACACATGTGCAAAAGAAAGCTTGCCTCCATCAGCAAAATGCACAAATTAATAGTTTACCAGTAAGTGGTAAAGGCATTTATCACAGAAATGTCAATAAAATCATCTCCTCCCACCACCTACATTTTCTTTAGAAGGGCAAAATAGCATTTCCTTTACATGATGTCTTAAAATCACCTCTGGCCTCTAATAATGGTTATTTCAAGGCCAAAGGCAAAGACAAGACTCACTGGTAATTAAGAGAGCCACTAAAGTAAGTTATATCCTAGACATTCTTTTCATAATTTTTTACAGATATCAACAGATGATTCAGAGATGGATGGGACTTATCTCTAAACCTTCCCATTTTACCTAAGAAGCAAGTAGTTTGCTTCTTTTATCATTCACACTTCTACATCTATTAAAAAGAGAGAGGGGACTTCCTGGTGGTGCAGTGGTTAAGAATCCGCCTGCCAATGCAGGGGACGTGGGATCGAGCCCTGGTCCAGGAAGATCCCACATGCCGTGGAGCAACTAAGCCTACGTGCCACAACTACTGAGCCTGTGCTCTAGAGCCCATGAGCCACAACTACTGAGCCCGCATGCCACAACTACTAAAGCCCACATGCGTAGAGCCCATGCTTCGCAACAAGAGAAGCCACTGCACTGAGAAGCCCACGTACCACAACGAAGAGTAGCCCCCGCTCACCACAACTAGAGAAAGCCCACACACAGCAATGAAGACCCAACGTAGCCAAAAATAAATGAATAAAATAAATTTATAAATAAATAAAAAGGGAGAAATTGGGCTTCCCTGGTGGGTCAGTGGTTAAGAATCCGCCTGGTAATGCAGGGGACACAGGTCCGAGCCCTGGTCCAGGAAGATCCCACATGCTGCAGAGCAACTAAGCCCGTGCGTCACAACTACTGAGCCTGCCCTCTAGAGCCCGCGAGCCACAACTACTGAGCCCACGTACCACAACTACTGAAGTCTGTGCACCTACAGCCTGCGCTCTGCAACAAGAGAAGCCACCGCAATGAGAAGCCCGGCACCGCAATGAAGAGTACCCCTGCTTGCTGCAACTAGAGAAAGCCTGCGCGTAACAACCAAGACCCAACACAGTCAAAATAAATAAATAAAATAAATTTTTAAAAAATTTTTTAGAAGGGAGAAACTGAATGATACAAACATAAACATATGCATGCAAAATTAATTTCTAATAAATTATGTATTTTATATTACATTATTTGACTATGATATACCATGGAGGCAAGATTCAGGAGAAACTTTTTTAGTAGTCCTACAATTTAGTTTGCTAATTTGGGAGCAGATTTTCAATTTTATCTTTAAAGAATATCAAAGAATGAAGATTTTATCAACATCAGTGGTTAACATTGATATGTTTAATTTCCTTTTATGTCAAGAAGTTTTTTCTTATATGAACTGAAATTTCTCCTTATAATTTAAGGCCACTTATCTTACTCTGACCTTGATGTTGACAGAGAAGTGGTGAACAGTGTTCCTATAATGACCATTTATATATTAGAGCCAATAATTAAGTCATCTCTGAGCCCTCTACATTCCCGAGTAGACATTTGTAAGTTCTTTAGCTTTTTCTGATAGGATTTACCTCCAATTGTTTCTAAATCAATCTCTCTCTCTCCATTTCTCTCTCTGGCTCGCTCTTCTTTGCTTAATTTTCCTCAATCTCTTAAACTTGTTCACATTTTCCTTATGAGATGATCATAACCATGGATTATTATTTCCCAGACTTTATAACCTTTATTTTTTATTTGCATGCCAGTATAGTACTTATTTAAAAACACTGCACTTTTTCATTCAGGGAAAATCTCTAACTTTAGTAAATGTCAAAAGACTGTAACCCAAATCATATTTCCTATTGAAACAGTGGCATAATAGGCAATTAGTTAAAGAAAGTATTCTGGTAGAGTGAAAAGAGCATGAGTTAGAAACAGAGAGGTGAGAATACTACCTCTGACACCTAGAAGCCTGAGAACAACATTAACTCCCTGGGTTTCTGTTTACTCTTTTTTTTTTCCCCCGCATATAATATTTTATTTGATCTCCCCAGTGGAATCTGTTTTGTTTGTTTTTTAACACCTTTATTAGAGTATAATTGCTTTACAATGGTGTGTTAGTTTCTGCTTTATAACAAAGTGAATCAGCTATACATATATATATTTCCCCATACCCCTCCCTCTTGCATCTCTCTCCCACCCTCCCTATCCCAACCCTCCAGGTGGTCACAAAGCACCGAGCTGATCTCCCTGTGCTATGTGGCTGCTTCCCACTAGCTATCTATTTTACATTTGGTAGTGTATATATGTCCATGCCACTCTTTCATTTCGTCCCAGCTTACCCTTCCCCCTCTGTGTCCTCCAGTCCATTCTCTACATCTGAGTCTTTATTCCTGTCCTGCCCCTAGGTTCTTCAGGACCTTTTTTTTTTTCAAGATTCCATATATATGTGTTAGCATACGGGATTTGTTTTTCTCTTTCTGACTTACTTCACTCTGTATGACAGACTCTAGGTCCATCCGCCTCACTATAAATAACTCAATTTTGTTTCTTTTTATGGCTGAGTAATATTCCATTGTATATATGTGCCACATCTTCTTTATCCATTCATCTGTCAATGGACACTTAGGTTGGTTGCTTCCATGTCCTGGCTATTGTAAATAGAGCTGCAATGAACATTTTGGTACATGACTCTTTTTGAATTATGGTTTTCTCAGGGTATATGCCCAGTAGTGGGATTGCTGGGTCGTATGATAGTTCTATTTTTAGCTTTTTAAGGAACCTCCGTACTGTTCTCCATAGTGGCTGTATCAATTTACATTCCCACCAGCAGTGCAAGAGGGTTCTCTTTTCTCCACACCCTCTCCAGCATTTATTCTTTGTAGATTTTTTGATGATGGCCATTCTGACTGGTGTGAGGTGATACCTCTTTGTAGTTTTGATTTGCATTTCTCTAATGATTAGTGATGTTGAGCATCCTTTCATGTGTTTGTTGGCAATCTGTATATCTTCTTTGGAGAAATGTCTATTTACGTCTTCTGCCCATTTTTAGATTGGGTTTTTAGTTTTTTTGATATTAAGCTGCTTGGAAATTTTGGAGATTAATCCTTTGTCAGGTGCTTCATTTGCAAATATTTTCTCCTATTCTGAGGGTTGTCGTTTCATCTTGTTTATGGTTTCCTTTGTTGTGAAAAGCTTTTAAATTTCATTAGGTCCCATTTGTTTATTTTGTTTTTATTCCCATTTGTCTAGGAGGTGGGTCAAAAAGATCTTGCTGTGATTTATGTCATAGAGTGTTCTGCCTATGTTTCCCTCTAAGAGTTTTACAGTGTCTGGCCTTACATTTAGGTCTTTAATCCATTTTGAGTTTATTTTTGTGTATGGTGTTAGGGAGTGTTCTAATTTCATTCTTTTACATGTAGCCGTCCAGTTTTCCCAGCACCACTTATTGAATATTGACGAGGCTGTCTTTTCTCCATTGTGTATTCTCGCCTCTTTTATCAAAAATAAGATGACCATATGTATGTGGGTTTATCTCTGGGCTTTCTATCGATCTATATTTCTGTTTTTGTGCCAGTACCATACTGTCTTGATTACTGTAGCTTTGTAGTACAGTCTGAAGTCCAGGAGCCTGATTCCTCCTGCTTTGTTTTTCTTTCTCAAGATTGCTTTGGCTATTCTGGTTCTTTTGTGTTTCCATACAAATTGTGAAATTTTTTGTTCTAGTTCTGTGAAAAATGCCATTGGTAGTTTGATAAGGACTGCATTGAATCTGTAGATTACTTTGGGTAGTATAGTAATTTTCACAATGTTGATTCTTCCAATCCAAGAACATCTATTTACTCTTATGTAAATTGAAGACAATAGTATCTACCTTACAAGGATAGGAAATTTAATGAGATAATTATGTGGATGCCCAGTGGCAAAAGAAAATCTCAAAGAACGATTGATACTATTTTTCCTACTACTAGTATTATTGCCATTATACACCTGACCAAAAGTGTATTATCCAACTGTTTTACAGAAATGACCACAAGAGCTAGTTAAACAATATATATCATGGGAATATATATATATGCATAGCTGATTCACTTTGTTATAAGGCAGATACTAACATATCACTGTAAAGCAATTATATTCCAATAAAGATGTTAAAAAACAAAAACAATATATATCATATACCAGAACCTGTAAAGTATGTACAAATGTGTCAAAGAGGACAAAATAGCAATGTTACATTCATTTGAGGGCCTGTATGTTGTAGACTGTGAATTGAGAAAGCAAAGGCTACAAAGGACATGTTTAGAAGAATAAGAGCTGGGAAGATTTGCAGAACAGGAGGCTGACTGTGCCTGAGGCAGGAAAGTGTGGAGACAACAGGAGAAGAGTTGAGCTGACCGGAAAGGGTCCCAGGTGGTCCAGGGCTAAGGGGTCAGGCCACATGTGACAGAACCCATTAGAAAGCAGAGTGAATGGGCAACACAATCTTCCTCCCCCACCCCCTCCAGAATTCATATGGCATTACATCTGAAACTCTTTAATCCTATTTCAGGTGCCAAGTCTTTTTCCTAATTCCTATAAACAGATGGGATCTTTCCCTCTGAAACACCACAGTGTTTTGCTTATATTGCTTTTCTGACATTTACTTTAACTCAACAAATACTTATTAAGTGCCTACTATATGCAGGCAGCATAATGAGTACTGCAAAACAGTGAAAATCACAAACACAGATCCCTCCCTTTGTGAAGCTCACACTCAATGGGGGAAAGTGGGAAGCCAGATCATATAATAAACATAATAATGAATAAATTGTATTATACATTTGAAGGTGATCAAACGGTATGTGGATCAGAATAAGAAAATGAATGAAGAAAGGAGTGAGGGTGTCAGTTGACATTTTAAAAGGGTAGCCTCTCTGAGAAGGTGACATTTAAATAAAGTTTTCAAGGACAGCAAGTTAGAACTATGACGATATCCAGAATAACATCATTCCCAGATCAAAGGCCCTAGTGTGGGAGGGAGTTTAGCTGGATTTCAGGAAAAGCAGGAGAGTTGGTGGAGCACGATTACCATGAGTGAAGGGATACTAATAGGAAGAGGTAAAGTCAGAGGGATAAGAGAATAAGGGTCAGGGGTCTGTGGAGGACTTGGGAAGAATAGGGTGAGTGGAGATCAGGTAGGGCCTCATGGGTCACTGTAAAGATTTTATCTTTTATTCTAATTTTGGTGGGGAATCATTGTAGGGTTTCTAGCAAAGAAGTGGCACTATCTGGCTTAGGTTTTAAAAATGATCACTTTGAGTGCTTGGTTAAAAATATACTGTAGGGTTGCAGGACTAGAAGCAGAGAGAGCTTTCAAGAAACTACTGTGGCAATATGGTGGTGATTCCAACCAGTATAGCAACAGTAATGGTGGGGAGAAGAAGTCAAATTCTGGAAATATTTTACAGCAGACACCATAAGATTTCCTGACAAATAGGGTGAGAAAAAGAGAGAATCAAATGTGGCCTGAGAACTTAGAGTTGCCATCCACTGAGACGGCTCATATCCTATTTTGCCTTGAAATATATTTATTTATTAAAAGTTTTATGTATAAGAGCCCAGTATTTGGAGTTACACAGATCTGACTTCATATCCTGCTTGTTCACTTGCTAGATGTCTGACCCTGTGGAAATCACTGAACTTCTTAAGTTTTAGTTTCCTCATCAGTAAAATGGGTTAAAAATGCCAAATCCCAAGTTTTCTTTATGGAGTAAATGGGATAATACATGCAAAGCATTTCACAAAATGCCTCGGACATAATAAATGCTTGTTAAATGAAAGATGTGCTTTACTGTGACTCTTAGTGTAATTACTGTTTTCATTTCATATGTTTTATGTCTACTACTGGGTTATATTCTTGAAAGAGGATACTGTCCTATTATTATTATTATTATTTCTATAGAGAAACACTCTGTCCTGTATCTAGAGTTAGTATGGGCTCTCTCGCTGTACTAACTGTGGCCTGGCTGATACCACACCGTGGGTGGGGAACCTGGTATCAGAAGGGACAAAAGATGCAAATGGCGGATTGGCCCTTTCATATTCACTTCTAAAGATAATAGAAATCATACATATTTTCCTCTTTAGGCATACAAGAATTTTAAATTAAGTCTGGAATATGCTGGTAGAATAACAAAAGTTGAATTTCCACTCCCCCACTTTTTAAATTCATATTCCCTATGACCCTTTGTGGGATTTTCTCTGCTTGCCAATTCTTTCCTTTTACTCTATGTAATTTCATTTGGTCTCTAAAGTATATCAAACTTGTTATAAGAATTGCTGAAAAGTGTTCTTGTTTTTAAAGGATCCTCTTTAAATTTGCTTAAGTCATTTTGAAATCTGTTCCTCTCTCCCAAACTTGTAGCAATCCTCTCCAGCTTGGTACCATGTGTAAATTTAATGAGCATTCGCTCACTTTCATCATCCAGGTCACTGGGTCATTGATTCTTATTTCCCTTTGGGCTTTTAGAGTAAAGAGACTCTCTCAATGCATCTCTTCCAGTTTTCTTATCTATGGACAGTATTTTCCTGTTTGCATTTCACTTTTACGATAAAGCATCCTCATTTTCAACCTACTATTAAAATGGAAAATTTGTTATTTCCCAGGATGTAACTCTTGCTCTCTCACTCTCTTTTTTTAAAGACTAGTTCGCATTTTTTTCTCTTCCCATTCTAAAAATACATATGTAATTTTAGGAGTTTTTTTTTTTTTTTCTTTTAATACAGGCCTTGAGACGGTCCATATTGAACATCACTCACAATTTCTTCAAAAGCATTCAGTTCTTAAATTCAAATCCACAGAAATTAGGATCTGGTTTGTTGGTTCCTAACCTGTACTTCTTTATAATCTTCTCTACCCCTATAATACAGTTCTATATAAAAAGTTGTTTAAAGTGTAATAAAATTACTATGCAGGAAAAATTACAAAAAACAGAAGTGGGAATAATTAGAATAATTATTAAGGGAATAATTACAAGAGATGATAAGCAAGCAAAGCACTGATGCAATGAGAGGTTGACTGTTGGCAGAGGTTGATGTAGCCTAGTAACAGGGATCTTCAGGGAAGAGAGCACAGAAGAGCAGTGGCAAGAAGTGACAATCAAAACAAAAAAAACGGGCTACATGCTACAACTCTAGTTGCTACAGTCTTTTCTGAAATGTCCAGATCTATCATATTACTTCCATCTCTACCACACCTACAGGAATATTCTTTCTAGAATACAAATTTATTTATACAATGTTATTCCTTCGCTTGAAACTCTTCATTGGTTCCTCTTCATCTGCTGGATGAAGTTCAGACTTCTTAGTATTGCATAACAGGTCCTCCAAGTTCTTACCAGATTATCTCCCCAGCCTGTCTACTACCCCAAATCCTCACTATGGTATGGCCATGTTGAACTCCTTGATGTTGCACTTAGTCACCATTGTGTTCCTTTCCTGAGCCAATTCTACAGAATAGTCCTTTTTTGCCATTTTGTCACTCCCCTAACCCTTACCCTCATGACTCTGTGTATCTTATACATATTTCTATCGTAACTCCTAAGATTCTGAGGTTGGTTGGCATCCATTACTTTTATCTAGCCATCATATTCTCTGGGAAACCCTACTTCAAGTGATCCCATTGGATCTACCAATTGTATGACCTATCTTTCCCACCAGAGGATGAGCTTATGACCCATGCTAGCTATTCAGAATGTCCATAGGGACTGTCCATCCCAGGGACATAGGGATTGGCCAATGGCGCTCTATTACTTAATCAGAACAAATCATAGCTTTGGGGAGAAACGGGTTCTGTAGTGAGGGAGGCAGTTTACTCTTTCCCCAAGCTCATTAGGATCACAAGCTTGAGGACTCTATCAGCCTAAACTTCTTTTTAGGCCACCTATCTAAGAATCATCTAGAAATTAAGTCAGAGACAAAGAGCCAAGAAATCAATGGAAGGTAGATTTCTGATGACATTGTTAAAACGCGTGGATTCAACCATTCCTAAACATAACAACACCTCAGACTTACCAGCTATTCAGTCAACAAATTCTTTTTTAATGTTTCAGATGGTTTGAGTTAAGTTTCTACATTTAAAATGGAAACACTGCTGTTAATACTCAAATGCTACTGCACTGACTTATTTATATGCTATTCCTCCTTTGTGTCTTATTACTGTTATATCCCAAGCACTCAGCACACAGTGCCTGGAACATAAGTTGAGGCTTACAAATGATTTTGGAATGAATGCTCCAGCCAAGTTCATTGATCAAATATGACAGTGTTTAAGAACGCTGGCTCTGGAACCTGATTTCCTGGGAAACATATCCTTGGATTGACCATGATTCAATATCTTCATCTTTAAAATGAGGATAATGAAATAACAACCCCTAAAGGGGATTATGAGAATTAAGTGAGTTAATGAATGTATAGAGTTTAACACAGTGCCTAGCACAGAGTAAGCATTCAATAAACATTAGCAGTTGATATTATGGCTGTACAATTATCTATATTACCTGTCATACACATCCCAGAATGACACAGTTTATCCATTCCATCCACAGAGTTAAATTGGTTATTGTATATTACCCACATACTAATTGCTGACAGAAAGAGTCTGAGAGAAGCCCAGTTGGAGAAGTAGTCTAGAAATCTAAATATACATCAAGGCCTGGTATAGAGATTATCAAACTGAAGCCCCTGAGATTATAGCCAAATTGTTCTGAGCTTTGTTTTTCCACATTGTCACTGAAGATTATTTTTCAGACATGCCAGCAGGTACCTGGGCCACTGTTTTTCACCACATTTTTAGAAGTTTGATTTGACACCATGTAGGTGAATCCAAACAATGAGGGCTCATCAAGAAAGCATGATGAACAAGTAGACAGAAATCAATAAGGATACAGAAGACTTGAACAATTCTATCAACCAACTTGACCTAATTGGCATTTATAAAACACTCCAGCCAACAGTGGAATACACATTCTTTTGACGTGCATACACTTATCAACAGAGACCAAATTCTGGGCCATGAAATAAGCCTCAGTAACTCTAAGAAGATTCAAGTCATACAGAATATACTTCCCTGATCACAATAAAACTAAATAAGAAACGAATAACAGAAAATTTTCTGGAAAATCTTCTAATATTTGTAAACTAAATAACATACTTTTTATAACCCATGGATAAATTAATAAATCAAATGGGAAAATAGTATCTTAAGGTGAATGAAAATGAAACTTCTATATCTCAAAATCTAGAGCTTGCCCTAAGCAGTACACTTAGGAGGAAATTGATAGAATAAACACCTGAATTAGAACAGATGAAAGGTCTCCAATTAATGACCTCAGTTTGCACCTTGAGAAACGAGAAAAAAGAACAATTTAAATCCAAAGCATATAAAGGAAGGAAATAATAATGATAAGAGAGGAAATCTATGAAATAGAAATTAAGAGCAGAAATCAATTAAACCAAAAGCTGATTTTTTGAGAATAAAATGTAAAAGCTTCTAGCTAGACTAATCAGGAGAAAAGGGGTAGACAAAAATTAACAATATCTGGAATAAAAGAGGGGACATTATTAGAGATTATATGACTACTAAAAGGATAATAAAAGAATATAACATGTACAATGAGCCAAATCCTTGATAAGATATAAACTACGAAAGCTCACGCAAGAAGACATAAATAACCTGAATAACTCACTATACATTAATGAACTTAAATTATTAAATATCTTCCCATGAAGGAAATTCTAGGCCCAGGTTGCTGTAGTGGCAAATTCCATCAAATATTTAACAAAGAAAGAATATAAATTCTACATAAATTATCCTATAAAGTGGAAAAGGAGGTAATAGTTTCCATTCTGTGAGGCTAGCATTATAGTGAGAACAAAGCCAAAGACATTACAAAAACTATAGACCAATACTCCTCATGAACATAGACACAAAATTTCTAAACATTTCTTTAGCAAGCTTAATCCAACAATGTATACAAAAATACATAAAAATGGATAAAGACGATGTGACACATATATACAATGGAAGATTACTCAGCCATAAAACGAAATGAAATTCAGTTATTTGTAGTGAGGTAGATGGACCTAGAGACTGTCATACAGAGTGAAGTAAGTCAGAAAGAGAAAAACAACTACCGTATGCTAACACATGTATATGGAACCTAAAAAAAAAACAAGTGGTTCTGAAGAACCTAGGGGCAGGACAGGAATAAAGACGCAGATGTAGAGAATGGACTTGAGGACATGGGGAGGGGGAAGGGTAAGCTGGGATGAAGTGAGAGAGTGGCATTGACATATATACACTACCAAATGTAAAACTGACAGCTAATGGAAGGAGCCGCATAGCACAGGGAGATCAGCTCCGTGCTTTGTGTCCACCAGAGGGATGGGATAGGGAGGGTGGAGAGAGACACAAGAGAGAGGAGATATGGGGATATATGTATATGTATAGCTGATTCACTTTGTTATATAGCAGAAACTAACACACCATTGTAAAGCAAATATACTCCAATAAAGATGTTAAAAAAATAAATAAATAAAATAAAATTCAGTGCCAAAAAAAAAAAAAAAAAACAACATTATGACCAAATGGTATTTGTCCCAGGGACGTAAAGAAAGCCTAAAATTGAAAAATCTATCAATATAATTCACCATATTAACAAACTAAAATAACAAAAACAAAAATATGATCACCTTGATAGATGGGGAAAAGTATTTGATAGAATCAGTATCCATTTTGGATTAAAACCCTCACCAATGCAGAAGTAGAATGTAACATTTTCAACCTGATAAAAAGTATTTATAAAAATGTAAAGGCAATTTCATATTTAATGGTGAAAAACTGAATGTATTGCTCCTAAAATCCAGAACAAAACAAGGATGTCTGCTCTCACTTCTATTTAACATTGCACAAGATAAGTATACAAAAATAAATTGTATTTCTATATAGAACAAAAAGTCAAAAATGGGAATTAGAATACCATGTAAAATAGCCTAAAAATGTGAAATACTTAGAGATAAATCTGAAAATAGATATGAAAGATTTATTCATTGAAAAGTACATTGCTGAGAGAAAATGAAGAGGCCCTAAATTAATGGAACAGTACACAGTATTCATGAGTCACTCAGTATTGCTAAGGTGTCAATGCTCCCAAATTATTTTACAAATGGCATGCAACCTGTGCAATTACAACAGAATTTTATAGAAAGTGAAAAACTCATTCTAAAATTCATATAGAAATTCAAGAGATCAAGATTAACCAAAAGAACTTTAAAAAAAAGAACAAAGTTGGAGAACTAACAACTTTATTTCACAGCTTATTAAAAGCTACAGCAATCACGATTGTATGGTATTGGTGCCAAGATAAATAAATATATCAATAGAATAAAATAAACAGTCCAGAAATAGACCCACCACACATAGTTCACTGATTTCAACAAATGTGCAAAGGCAATTCAACAGGGTAAATAACAGACATTTCAAGAAATGGTTCTTGAAAAATTGGATATCCATGTGCAAAAAAAAGAAAAACATTCAATTCAAACTTCACACCATATACAAAAATTAACTCAAAATCGAATATAGATCTAAATATAAACCTAAAACTATAAAACTTTTGGAAGAAAAAACAAAAGAATAACCTTCATGGCCTTGAATTAACCAAAGATTTCTTAACTCTGACACCAATAGAACTATCAATTTTAAAAAATATAAAGCATACTTAATCAAAATTAAAATAGTTTGCTTTTAGAAAGATACTGCTATGAAAATAAAGAGTAGGTCACAAATTGGGAAAAACATTATTTGCATATCATATATATGATAACCTGCATTCAAAGTATATAAAGAATCCTCAAAACTCAATAATAAGAAAACAACCCAATCTAAAAGGAAATGAGCAAAGGATTTGAATTGACCCTTCACCAAGGAAGATATATAAGGGAGAATATGCAAATGAAAGAATGGTCAATATCATTAGTTATTAGGGGAATGTAGATTACAATCACAATGAGATACCATTACAGTATCTAAAATTAAACAAATTGATTATACCTAGCTTGTGTTGGTGAAGATGTGGAAAAAGTAGAACTCTGGCACACTTTCAATGAGAATGTACCAAGGTACGATGGTTCAACTACTTCGGAAAACAGTTCAGCAGTGTCATAAAACATTAAACATATCTACCATCATCTAGACATTCCAGTTCTAGGTATTTACCCAAGAGAAATAAAGGCAGATACACATACAAAGACCTGTACAAAAGTATTCACAGTAGCTTTATTTGTAACAGCCAAAAACTGGAAAAAAACAAATGTCCAGGTGAAAGAACAAATTATATTATACCCATATATCCTACAACATGAATTGTACCTCAAAATCATGATGTTGAGTGAAAGAAGGCAGACAAAAAAGAGTGCATACTGTATAATTCCATTTACATAAAACTCTAGAAAATGAAAATTAATCTACAGTGAAAAGTTGATCAGTGGGGGAGTGAGGAGGGATGGGAGGACGTATTACAAAGAGGCATCAGGAAACTTTTGATGAATATGTTCATTAACTTGATTGTGGTGATGTTTTCACTGGGATACATATGTCAGAACATATTAAATTGTACCTTTTAAGCATGTACAGTTTAATGTATTTTAATTATTCCTCAATATAGTTGTTAAAAAGAAAATTTTCTCTTGATAAGTCTTCATTAAAAATGTGTAGATCCTATCATCAGTTGAAAACACAGTAAGGACAGTATTTCCAGTGGTACTTAAGCATAATGATACATGGCTAGAATGAAGACAAGCCCACAGCTAACATCATACTCAATGGTGAAAAGCTAAGCCTTTCCTCTAAGATCAGGAATAAGACAAGGATGCCCACTCTTGCCATTTCTATTCAACATAGTACTGAAAGTTCTAGTCACAGCAACTAAGCAAGCAAAAAGTAAATAAATAAAAGACCTTCAATCAGAAAGGAAGAAGTAGAATTATCTCTGTTTATAGATGACATGGTCTTATATACAGAAAACCCTAAAGACTTCACCAAAAAACTGTTACAACTAATAAGTTAATTCAGTAAAGTTGCAGGATGCAAAATTAACACACAGAAATCATTTGTCTTCCTATACACTGACAATGAACTATCTGAAAGAGAAATTAAGAAAGCAATCCCATTTACAATAGCATCAAAAGCAATAAAATACTTATAAATAAATTTAACCAAGTAGGTGAAAGACATACACTGAAAACTATGAAACACTGGTGAGATTGAGGAAGATACAAATAAATGGAAAGATATCCCATGATCTTGGATTGGAAGAATTAATGCTGTGAAAATCTCCGTACTACTGAAAAATGATCTAGAGAGTCCATGTAATCCCTATCAAAAGTCCAATAGCATTTTCCACAGAAATAGATACAAATTATCCCAAAATTTGTATGGAGCCACAAAAGACCCCAAATAGACAAAGTAATCCTGAGAAAAAAAGAGCAAAACTGGAGGCATCACAATTCCTGATTTCAAGCTGTATTACAAAGCTGCAGTAATCAAACATTATGGTACTGGCAACGGTACATGGAACCAGTGGAACAGAACAGAGATTCCATATAAAAATCAACACATATGTGGTCAACTGATTTTTGACAAGAGCACCAGGAACACACAATGGAGAAAGGTTAGACTCTTCGATAAACAGTATTGGTAAAACTGGATATCCACATGCAAAAGAATGAAACCAGATTCCTATCTCACACCACTCACAAAAATGAACTTGAAATGGACCAAAGACTTAAATGTAAGATGTGAAACCATAAAACTCCTAGAAGAAAATATAGGGGAAAAGATCCTTGACATTGGTCTTAGAAATGATTTATTGGATAAGAGACCAAAAGCACAGGCAACAAAAGTTAAAATAAACAAATTGGACTACATCAAACTAAAGAGCTTTGGTACAGCAAAGCAAACAATCAATAAATTGAAAAGGCAACCTGAAAAATGAGAGAAAGCATTAGCAAACATATAGCTGATAAGGGGTTAATATCCAAAATATATAAAGAACTCATACAACTCAATTGCAAAATAATAATAATCCAATTAAAAAATAGGCAAAGGACCTGAATAGATATTTTTCCAAAGAAGACATACAAATGGCCGATAGCTATATGAAAAGATGCTCTACATCACTAATCATCAGGGAAATGCAAATCAAAACCACAGTGAGATATATCACTTCATACTTGTTGTGATGGCTATTATCAAAAAGGCAAGAGATAACAAATGTTGGTGAGGATGTGAAGAAAAGCGAACCCTTACACAGTGTCGGTAGGAATGTAAATTGGTACAGCCGTTACAGAAAATAATATGGAGTTTCCTCAAGACATTAAAAATAGAGCTACCAAATGATCTCGCAATCCCACTCCTAAATATCCAAAGGA
Organism: Delphinus delphis; assembly: GCF_949987515.2. Classification (NCBI taxonomy): domain Eukaryota; kingdom Metazoa; phylum Chordata; class Mammalia; order Artiodactyla; family Delphinidae; genus Delphinus; species Delphinus delphis. Next base: position 57,826,427 of record NC_082693.1, on the reverse strand, counting down.
ATTTAAACCAGTATCTAAAGGAGATATCTGCACACTCATGTTCCTTTCAGCATTTCTTCACAATAACCAAGATATAAAAACAATCTAAATGCCTTTCAACAGATGAATGGATTAAGAAAATATGATATATATAACTGAATATTATTCAGCCATAAAAGGAAGGAAGTCCTACCATTTGTGACAACATGGATTAACCTGGAGGTCATTATGCTGAGTAAAATAAGCCAGAGAAAGATAAATACTGTATGGTATCACTTATATGCAAAATCTAAAAAAGAAAAAAACAAAAAAAGCCAATTTCATAGAAACAGAGAGTAGAGTAGTGATTACCAAGGGCTAGGGGAAGGGGGAAATGGGGTGATACAGGTCAAAGGGTACAAATTTTCACTTATAAGAAGAATAAATTCTAATGCTCTAATGTATAGCATGGTGACTACAGTTAATAATACAGTACTGTAGACTTCAAAGTTGCAGAGAGTAGATCACAGGCATTCGCACTCCCCACCCCCAAAGAGTTAACTAGGTGAGGTGACAGATGTGTTAATTATCTTGATCTTGGTAATCATTCTACAATGTATATGTGTATCAAATCATCACATTGTACACTTTCAATATATACAATTATATTTGTCAGTTATTCCTCAAAAAATTAATAAATAAAGACACATGGCTAGAGACAAATAAGCCAGTGTCCTTTATGATGATGGTCCTGAGCATCATGGCACAGTTTGCTCATGTGTCACATTTGTAAATTGGTAAGCCTTTGCACCAAAATGTAGAGAGGGTAAAATAATAATCATTGTAACTTCCTTCTTTCCTACTGGTTTAATTCTTAACCTTCTTGAATGAATTAAAAATTACTCAAATATATGAAATTTGGAATAAATGTTAACTTACGTGTAAAAGCACATCTATAACATATTTAATCAAAATAATATTTTCCTGATATTATTCATGCAGAAATAATACTGGTACTTACAAATAGTCTTTTAGAATTGGTGGTTAGGTGGGAAATAACCACAGACATGTCTCCAAATGCACCTCAAGCTAACGTAATAAATTATTTTCTGCATTATATTTTAAGAATCAATACAGTTGAATGAACCAAATGTGCATCCAGCAAAATCTAGCCAAAAAATATCATATATAAAAGTGAATGTGTACTTTAAATATTTATTTAACATTTAACATAAATATATTAACACTGCATACTTTAAATATGGTACTACACTTCCACTTATCTTTATAAAACATCGAAAATATCCTTTCTGAGCCAATGCAATGATCAGTGACTTGAAAAGATATTTTCTAACACAATTTGCAACTTTATATATTATAGCATACAATGTTAATTAATAGCATACGGTATTAACTAATAACCATTGAGATAGTCATTTCCTGAGTGCAAAACCAACCATCCAAATTGCTGCACCAAAAAATTCTGATGAATCATTATTTGATTTCTAGTTATAAAGAGGAATATCTTGTTTTTCAGAAAGAATATTAGCAACTTGTTTTTAAGCTTAAAACGTTATTAAATCAATAGAGTATTTATATAGAAATCCTAATAAACGCAATTCAATCTACACCAAAGACAAAGTAGATTTTAATACTATTTTAACAATTATTAAGTGGCTGCTAAGTGTTATACACTGAGATGTACACACTCCTGTTAAAATTAGAACAACAAAGGGACAGTTATAAGGAAAAATCCTAATCCAAGTAACAATGGAAAAAAATTCATAATATACCTTATTGCTACAGATGTCTAGTCATTGGTCCAAAATCTTTACCATTGAAAGTCCAGTCTTTAAGATTTCATTTATTATGCTTGTTATCCAGGAAACATGCCTAATTCCCCAAATCTCCCTTAAATAATGTTTATAAAATACATATGTCAGGTCACTGTCTATACCCATTTGCAGCAGCCAATCAAAATAAGTATTTAAGGGGCATCGGTGGGAAATAATTTGTCACTATATAGGTCAGCTCTCTTATTAATAATAAAAACTGACATAACACCATTTGTACAGCAATTTCATATCAAGACTCCAAAGATTTATTCATTAATACTGCCAATATTTCTAGGCATTATTTGGCAAACATTCATCTCCATCTTACTGATTTATAAAGCAAAGCCCTAACTCATAAAATGACATGAACCTAGTGACTCTATGTTTTCTAACTCACAGTCCATTTCTATTTGCCAGGGAGAAGAGAAAGATATAATACATCTAGCATGAAATAGTTTGGCTACCCCAGGATAGTGAAATATCCAATTGGTACTTGGGTCTTATCTATTCCCACCTTTTTATATGCGATCCAGTCAAACACCCTGTCAATATCTGTTGCCCGTAGCACTTCCTGTGATACTGGATGGGAACTGGCCAAGCCGTCAAGCAGCATCACTTCATGTAGAACATCTGTCAGAAATCTCTGTTTTTCCTGCAATATAGTAGATGGAACAACATCATAGGTGATTCCTGGTTATGACGGAATATGTGTGACAATATGAACAGAATGTGTGTTACTTAATTGATGATGCTCATCAACCTACATGGTGAGACTTAACTCTAAAGAGAAACCGGTAAATAAAATGCCCCTTAAGTCACTCTAAAATAACAGTGAGCACAACATGAAACAAAATCAATGGGCTACAATGGGCCCTAAATAGAAACAATGGACTCTATGTTTTAGCAGTGGTTAAAACAAATTTGGAGCGTGGGCATATAAATGAAACTGACTAAGCTTGTTTACGTGTTCTGCAGGGTCAAAACTAAAATTCCAGTCCCAAATAACCTTTTCATAGTTAATCCAATATAAGAATAATAACTAAATTTCAGAGATCCATTGCTATTTCTTATTTCTAGTCCATTTAAACAACACATTCCCTCTCTTTCTGTTCCTTTCTTTCCCTCTCTCTTTCTCACTTATCCTCTCTCTAATACACACACACTTATTTTTTAAAAGAATTTCAGGAGACCACCACAAATAATAAAAGGCATTACTGACATCAAACTATCATATCTGTGTATGTGGATGTGATACGTGAATTCAGAAAGTGGAGAGCAATAGGTATCAACAATCCATTTTGTGAAACAAAACAAAATCGTGAGACTTCTGTGCATTGTTGAGACATTAGTATTTGCTCTAATAAAAGCTGATTTGTAATGTTAGTAATAAACTGTAAAGAAAAAAGTACTTCTCTGTTGTTTTCGCTTTAAGAAGCCTGCTTTAAAGAAACAGCTTAGGTTCTGTTAACAAAAAAGCTGGCAGCTATTAGTCCTCCTAGTCTCCTGCCTTCACTGAGGGAGGAGAGGAAAAAGTAGTTGCAAGAGGTAACAAGGGCTAAATAGCCCTTAGATAGTTGGCACCTGAGAGGTATCAATACAGAGATAAAACTGCAACACTTTAATTGCTCTAGCTAATTCTGAACTCATTCCTGGAGCCTCCAAATTTTGCACCAGCAGATAAACTGCACTTTATTTCTGAGTGAGTTGTAATTTCAAGCTGACAGTACACCAATCCTGGATTTTAAAAACTGGAAAGAGAATAAATATACTAAGAAAAGAATACTTAACTAGGCACATATGTTTGTGTTAATTTAAATCTGGCTTTAAAGAAACATTTTTGTTCATCATCCCTTGCTCAATAATGTAGTATGTTTAATCAATAATTTAACTGGCCATCCAACTATATACTGTAAGGTTTATTTTCTACTAGCTTATTTTTATAGTCTGTGGACTATATATCTAATTTCTTTAGTCCTCTTTTTTCGGTCTACGAATTCCACGTCAATGCTCCATCAAAAAGGACTTTGTTGCAGTGACTGAACCAAAAGTCACTCCAAGTCCCAGAAGGATGCTCCAGACCGTAAGAGACCACAATAAAAAGTACAAACTTACAATGAATTAAGTGACAAATACTACACAAAATGATACTGTATTTCTTCTTAAATCGAGTTCCTAATTCAAGATGAATTAAGAAGATTAAGAAGACTGAAATTGGACCCTCTGATATAAAATTTTTTTAATTAAAAAACTTAGTATTGGGACGAGGGGAAGATGGCGGAAGAGTAAGACGCGGAGATCACCTTCCTCCCCACAGATACACCAGAAATACATCTACACGGGGTACTGCTCCTACAGAACACCCACTGAACGCTGGCAGAAGACCTCAGACCTCCCAAATGGCAAGAAACTCCCCACGTACCTGGGTAGGGCAAAAGAAAAAAGGAAAAACAGAGACAAAAGAATAGGGATGGGACACGCACCAGTGGGAGGGAGCTGTGAAGGAGGAAGGGTTTCCACACACTAGGAAGCCCCTTCGCGTGCGGAGACTGCGGATGGCGGAGGAGGAAAGCTTCGGGGCCGAGGAGGAGAGCGCAGCAACAGGGGCCCGGCACTCACCAGGCCGAGAGGCTTGTCTGCTCACCCGCCGGTGGGCGGGGCTAGGAGCTGAGGCTCTGGCTTCCGTCGGAGCGCAGGGAGAGGACGGGTTGGCGGCGTGAACACAGCCTGCAGGGGCTAGTGCGCCACGGCTGGCCGGGAGGGATTCCGGGGAAAAGTCTGGACCTGCCGAAGAGGCAAGAGACTTTTTCTTCCCTCTTTGTTTCCTGGTGCGCGAGGGGAGGTGATTAAGGGCGCTGCTTAAAGGAGCTCCAGAGACGGGCACAAGCCGAGGCTAAAAGCACGGACCCGAGACGTGCATGAGACGCTAAGGCTGCTGCTGCTGTCGCCACTAAGAAGCCTGTGTGCGAGCACAGGTCACTATCCACACCACCCTTCCGGGGATCCTGTGCAGCCCTCCACTGCCAGGGTCCTGGGATCCAGGGACAACTTCCCCCGGAAAACGCACGGCGCGCCTCAGGCTGGTGCAGAGTCCCGCCGGCTTCTGCCAACACAGGCTCACCCCGCAGCCGCACACCTCCCTCCCACCCCCCACCCCCGGCCTGAGTGAGGCAGAGCCCCCGAAGCAGCTGCTCCTTTAACCCTGTCCTGTCTGAGCGAGGAACAGACGCCCTCCGGCGACCTACACGCACAGGCGGGGCCAAATCCAAAGCTGAGCCCCGGGAGCTGTGAGAACAAACAAGAGAAAGGGAAATCTCTCCCAGCAGCCTCAGGAGCAGCAGATTAAAGCTCCACAATCAACTTGATGTACCCTGCATCTGTGGAATATATGAATAGACAAAGAATCATCCCAAATTGAGGAGGTGGACGTCGAGAGCAAGATTTATGATTTTTTCCCCTTTTCCCCTTTTTGTGTGTATGTGTATGCTTCTGTGTGAGATTTTGTCTGTATAGCTTTGCTTCAACCATTTGTCCTAGGGTTCTATACGTCTGGGGTTTTTTCTTTTTTTTTTAAATATTTTTCTTAATAATTATTTTTTTATTTTAAAAACTTTATTATATTTTCTTACTTTACTTTATTTTACTTTATCTTCTTTCTTTTTTTCCTTCCTTCCCTCCTTCCTTCCTTCCTCCCTCCCTTCCCTCCTTTATTTCTTTCTTTCTTTTTCCTTTCTTTTTTTCTACTTTTTCTCCCTTTTATTCCGAGCCATGTGGATGAAAGGCTCTTGGTGCTGCAGCTAGGAGTCAGTGCTGTGCCTCTGAGGTGGGAGATCCAACTTCAGGACACTGGTCCACAAGAGACCTCCCAGTTCCACATAATATCAAATGGCGAAAATCTCCCAGAGATATCCATCTCAACACCAGCACCCAGTTTCACTCAACGACCAGCAAGCTACAGTGCTGGACATCCTATGCCAAACAACTAGCAAGACAGGAACACAACCCCACCCATTATCACAGAGGCTGCCTAAAATCATAGTAAGTCCACAGACACCCCAAAACACACCAACAAACGTGGACCTGCCCACCAGAAAGACAAGATCCAGCCTCATCCACCAGAACACAGGCACTAGTCCCCTCCACGAGGAAGCCTACACAACCCACTAAACCAACCTTAGCCACTGGGGAGAGACACCAAAAACAACAGGAACTACGAACATGCAGTCTGCAAAAACGGGACCCCAAAGACAGTAAGATAAGCAAAATGATAAGACAGAAAAACACACAGCAGATGAAGAAGCAAGATAAAAACCGACCAGACCTAACAAATGAAGAGGAAATAGGGAGTCTACCTGAAAAAGAATTAAGAATAATGACAGTAAAGATGATCCAAAATCTTGGAAATAGAATAGACAAAACGCAAGAAACATTTAACAAGGACCTAGAAGAACTAAAGATGAAACAAACAACGATGAACAACACATTAAATGAAATTAAAAATACTCTACATGGGAACAATAGCAGAATAACTGAGGCAGAAGAACGGATAAGTGACCTGGAAGATAAAATAGTGGAAATAACTACTGCAGAGCAGAATAAAGAAAAAAAAATGAAAAGAACTGAGGACAGTCTCAGAGACCTCTGGGACAACATTAAACACACCAACATTCGAATTATAGGGGTTCCAGAAGAAGAAGAGAAAAAGAAAGGGACTGAGAAACTATTTGAAGAGATTACAGTTGAAAACTTCTCTAATATGGGAAAGGAAATAGTTAATCAAGTCCAGGAAGCACAGAGAGTCCCATACAGGATAAATGCAAGGAGAAATATGCCAAGGCACATATTAATCAAACTGTCAGAAAGTAACAAAGAAAACATATTAAAAGCAGCAAGGGAAAAGCAACAAATAACACACAAGGGAATCCCCATAAGGTTAACAGCTGATCTTTCAGCAGAATCTCTGCAGGCCAGAAGGGACTGGCAGGACATATTTAAAGTGATGAAGGAGAAAAACCTGCAACCAAGATTACTCTACCCAGCAAGGATCTCATTCAGATTTGATGGAGAAATTAAAACCTTTACAGACAAGCAAAAGCTGAGAGAGTTCAGCACCACCAAACCATCTTTACAACAACTGCTAAAGGAACTTCTCTAGGCAGGAAACACAAGAGAAGGAAAAGACCTACAATAACGAACCCAAAACAATTAAGAAAATGGGAATAGGAACATACATATCGATAATTACCTTAAAATAAATGGACTAAATGCTCCCACCAAAAGACACGGAGTAGCTGAATGAATACAAAAACAAGACCCATATATTTGCTATCTGCAAGAGACCCACTTCAGACCTAGAGACACATACAGACTGAAAGTAAGGGGATGGAAAAAGATATTTCATGCAAATGGAAACCAAAAGAAAGCTGGAGTAGCAATTCTCATATCAGACAAAATGGACTTTAAAATAAAGAATATTAGAAGAGACAAACAAGGACACTACATAATGCTCAAGGGATCGATCCAAGAAGAAGATATAACAATTGTAAATATTTATGCACCCAACATAGGAGCACCTCAATACATAAGGCAAATACTAACAGCCATAAAAGGGGAAATCGACAGTAACACATTCATAGTAGGGGACTTTAACACCCCACTTTCACTAATAGACAGATCATCCAAAATGAAAATAAATAAGGAAACACAAGCATTAAATGATACATTAAACAAGATGGACTTAATTGACATTTATAGGACACTGCATCCAAAAACAACAGAATACACATTTTTCTCAAGTGCTCATAGAACATTCTCCAGGATAGATCATATCTTGCGTCACAAATCAAGCCTTGGTAAATTTAAGAAAATTGAAATTGTATCAAGTATCTTTTCCAACCACAACACTATGAGGCTAGATATCAATTACAGGAAAAGATCTGTAAAAAATACAAACACATGGAGGCTAAACAATACACTACTTAATAACGAAGTGATCACTGAAGAAATCACAGAGGAAATAAAAAAATACTCAGAAACAAATGACAATGGAGACACAACAACCCAAAACCTATGGGATACAGCAAAAGCAGTTCTAAGAGGGAAGTTTATAACAATACAATCCTACCTTAAGAAACAGGAAACATCTAGAATAAAGAACCTAACCTTGCACCTAAAGCAATTAGAGAAAGAAGAACAAAAAAACCCCAAAGATAGCAGAAGGAAAGAAATCATAAAGATCAGATCAGAAATAAATGAAAAAGAAATGAAGGAAATGATAGCAAAGATCAGTAAAACTAAAAGCTGGTTCTTTGAGAAGATAAACAAAATTGATAAACCATTAGCCAGACTCATCAAGAAAAAAAGGGAGAAGACTCAAATCAATAGAATTAGAAATGAAAAAGGAGAAGTAACAACTGACATGGCAGAAATACAAAAGATCATGAGAGATTACTACAAGCAACTCTATGCCAATAAAATGGACAACCTGGAAGAAATGGACAAATTCTTAGAAATGCACAACCTGCGAAGACTGAATCAGGAAGAAATAGAAAATATGAACAGACCAATCACAAGCACTGAAATTGAAACTGTGATTAAAAATCTTCCAACAAACAAAAGCCCAGGACCAGATGGCTTCACAGGGGAATTCTATCAAACACTTAGAGAAGAGCTAACACCTATCCTTCTCAAACTCTTCCAAAATATAGCAAAGGGAGGAGCACTCCCAAACTCATTCTACGAGGCCACCATCATCTTGATACCAAAACCAGAAAAGGATGTCACAAAAAAAGAAAAGTACAGGCCAATATCACAGAAGAACATAGATGCAAAAATCCTCAGCAAAATACTAGCAAACAGAATCCAACAGCACATTAAACGGATCATACACCATGATCAAGTGGAGTTTATTCCAGGAATGCAAGGAGTCTTCAATATATGCAAATCAATCAATGTGATAAACCATATTAACAAATTGAAGGAGAAAAACCATATGATGATCTCAATAGATGCAGAGAAAGCTATAGACAAAATTCAACACCCATTTATGATAAAAACCCTGCAGAAAGTAGGCATAGAGGGAACTTTCCTCAACATAATAAAGGCCATATATGACAGACCCACAGCCAACATCATCCTCAATGGTGAAAAACTGAAAGCATTTCCACTAAGATCAGGAACAACACAAGGTTGCCCACTCTCACCACTTTTATTCAACATAGTTTTGGAAGTTTTAGCCACAGCAATCAGAGAAGAAGGGAAATAAAAGGAATCCAAATTGGAAAAGAAGAAGTAAAGCTGTCACTGTTTGCAGATAACATGATACTATACATAGAGAATCCTAAAGATGCTACCAGAAAACTACTAGAGCTAATCAATGAATTTGGTAAAGTAGCGGGATTCAAAATTAATGCACAGAAATCTGTGGCATTCTTATACACTAAAGATGAAAAATCTGAAAATGAAATTAAGAAGACACTCCCATTTACCACTGGAACAAAAAGAATAAAATATCTAGGAATAAACCTACCTAAGGAGACAAAAGACCTGTATGCAGAAAATTATAAGACACTGATGAAAGAAATTAAAGATAATACAAATAGATGGAGAGATATACCATGTTCTTGGATTGGAGGAATCAACATTGTGAAAATGAGTATACTACCCAAGGCAATTTACAGATTCAATGCAATCCCTATCAAAGTACCACTGGCATTTTTCACAGAACTAGAACAAAAAAATTTCACAATTTGTATGGAAACACAGACGACCCTGAATAGCCAAAGAAATCTTGAGAACGAAAAACGGAGCTAGAGGAATCAGGCTCCCTGAGTTCAGACTATACTACAAAGCTACAGTAATCAAGACAGTATGGTACTGGCACAAAAACAGAAAGATCAATGGAACAGGATAGAAAGCCCGGAGATAAACCCATGCACATACGGTCACCTTATATTTGATAAAGGAGCCAGGAATATACAGTGGAGCAAGGACAGCCTCTTCAATAAGTGTTGCTGGGAAAACTGGACAGGTACATGTAAAAATATGAGATTAGATCACTCCCTAACACCATACACAAAAATAAGCTCAAAATGGATTAAAGATATAAATGTGAAGCCAGAAACTAGCAAACTCTTAGAGGAAAACATAGGCAGAACACTCTATGACATAAATCACAGCAAGATCCTTTTTGACCCACCTCCTAGAGAAATGGAAATAAAAACAAAAATAAACAAATGGGACCTAATGAAACTTCAAAGCTTTTGCACAGCAAAGGAAACCATAAACAAGACCAAAAGACAACCCTCAGAATGAGAGAAAATATTTGCAAATGAAGCAACTGACAAAGGATTAATCTCCAAAATTTATAAGCAGCTCATGCAGCTCAATAACAAAAAAACAAACAACCCAATCCAAAAATGGGCAGAAGACCTAAATAGACATTTCTCCAAAGAAGACATACAGACTGCCAAGGAACACATGAAGGAATGCTCAACATCATTAATCATCAGAGAAATGCACATCAAAACTACAATGAGATATCATCTCACTCCAGTCAGAATGGCCATCATCAAAAAATCTAGAAACAATAAATGCTGGAGAGGGTGTGGAGAAAAGGGAACACTCTTGCACTGCTGGTGGGAATGTGAATTGGTACAGCCGCTATGGAGAACAGTATGGAGGTTCCTTAGAAAACTACAAATAGAACTACTATATGACCCAGCAATCCCACTACTGGGCATATACCCTGAGAAAACCATAATTCAAAAAGAGTCATGTACCAAAATGTTCATTGCAGCTCTATTTACAATAGCCCGGAGATGGAAACAACCTAAGTGTCCATCATCGGATGAATGGATAAAGAAGATGTGGAATGGAATATTACAATGGAATATTACTCAGCCATAAAAAGAAACGAAATTGAGCTATTTGTAATGAGGTGGATAGACCTAGAGTCTGTCATACAGAGTGAAGTAAGTCAGAAAGAGAAAGACAAATCCCGTATACTAACACATATATATGGAATTTAAGGGGGAAAAAAATGTCATGAAGAACCTAGGGGTAAGACAGGAATAAAGACACAGACCTACTAGAGAATGGACTTGAAGATATGGGGAGGCAGAAGGGTAAGCTGTGACAAAGCGAGAGAGAGGCATGGACATATATACACTACCAAACGTAAGGTAGATAGCTAGTGGGAAGTAGCCACATAGGACAGCAAGATCAGCTCGGTGCTATGTGACCGCCTGGAGGGGTGGGATAGGGAGGGTGGGAGGGAGCGAGACGCAAGAGGGAAGAGATATGGGAACATATGTATATGTATAATTGATTCACTTTGTTATAAATCAGAAACTAACACACCATTGTAAAGCAATTATACTCTAATGAAGATGTTAAAAAAAAATTTGTATTTACATTGCTCATTTTAAGTCCACTAAAAAGCAAAGACAAGATCTCAGACAAAAGGCCTAGATTTAGAGAATAAGAGAAAATTGTGTGTTTCCAAAATAAAAATTTTAAGCCAGTATGCAATCTTGTTAGTCATTCAATTTTAAAATGCACATTAAAGCTATTTGATACTGGAATTAATGAGAGGAATCATGAAACCTATAATGATACTTCAACTTGACCAATGAACATTTTTATTTATAAAAACTACCAACTGAAGGTGTGATATCCATTCGGAAGGTCAAACAATATTCAACTCTTCAAATAGTGATTGCTTGCTCCATTATGTCACTCAAACATCTGATCAAAAATCAGTGTAAAATGAACTTAACACAATGATTTATTTGAATCCTAATTTTTAATATTTAGCAACAATAAATATATAGATGCATATTAAAATCTAGTAAACATATCTTGGTTTGCTAGAGATGTGATTTTTTTTAAATGGTATAAAGTCAATGGCCATGAAATATAAAAATGAAATCTAAGGTAAATTTCAAAAATGAAACTTTCTCGTTTAAGAAAATATAAGTTATACATAATATATTACTTCATGCTTCTGGAGAAAAATAAAAACAAACCTTTGGTCAGTGGAATTTCAAAAAGAAGAGTTTAAATTTAGTAGTGTTAAGTCATTAGCAAAAGATTCGTCTTCTACTTTTTTGGAGAGGATGATATTGTCTAATTGAGAAAAAGGGCATTAAGAGAGATGAAGAGAGAGAGAAGGAAAAACGAAAAAGAAAGAAAAGCCTGGCAGAAGATACTCACAAAGCTCAGAAGAGACAATAACTTAAATTGAGGGGGAGGAAAAGAAAATTCTAACCAGAGGCAAACCCAATTGAACAAAATTACAAAGAATTTTGCAGGAGAGAAGGTGCTAATTTTTTATAAAAGACCCACATCACTATAAAAGAAGAAACAATCTTGGTTTGTCAGTCCCAGGTTAGGGCCCTCCTCATCATCATCAACAACAACCATAATAATTACAGCAGAAATTACTAAGTGTTGGTTAGCTGCTTATTGTTGACCTGAGACTATGGAAGTTTAAAAATAAAGTAAAAGAAATCCTGGCTCTTACGTGAGATAAAAGATCAAACAAAATAGTTAGCCACAGTGAACAAAATAATAGTTTTCTCTTACAGACTAGAAATGCTAAAGAATTTTGAGGCAAAACACGGTAAAACAGAATTATTTATGGAAAGTTTAATGGAAGAGGTAGAATTTGATCTGATCCTTCAAGTAACTTTAAAGTTGCGTGCATGCTCATGTGTTTGTGTACAGGGAAGAATATATTTATGGTGCATAGTCAACAGTTTTTATTCTACTCTATATTTTAAGGACACCATGATAGGCCATTCTACAACTTTCAAAATGTAAAACAATAAGGTAAAATGGAGAACTTTAAAATCTGTTTACAAGTTTATTGTTAACAGTAACAATAAATTCTACCACTCTAATACAGACACCTCTTGGAGATGTTGCATACATGCCTACATTTAATATTTATTGGTACAGCCGCTATGGAGAACAGTATGGAGGTTCCTTAGAAAACTACAAATAGAACTACTATATGACCCAGCAATCCCACTACTGGGCATATACCCTGAGAAAACCATAATTCAAAAAGAGTCATGTACCAAAATGTTCATTGTAGCTCTATTTACAATAGCCCGGAGATGGAAACAACCTAAGTGTCCATCATCGGATGAATGGATAAAGAAGATGTGGAATGAATATACAGTTCTAATAATATTGAATATGTGTGTCATTTTGTACTGAATTATTTTCAAAAATATGCTGTGTTTGAATTTTTGGAGAACAGTGTAAAGACTTTTCAGAAAAGTAAACAAAGTGTGAGTGAATGCACAGAGCTGAGAATAACACATGGAAAAGAAGAAAGGCACTATTGTTTTTTTCATTCATTCATTTAACAAACATGTAGTAATTTCCTACTCAATGCCAGATACTGTACTGTGTTTTGGGAATAAATATATGATTAAAATCTAGTCCTCAACCTGAAAGAACTCAAAAGTAGTTGAGAAAGACAGGTAAACAGCTATCTGTATTATAATATGATGGATGTTATAAAAACACAGAGGATGAAATGATTAATTAGTTCAGAAAAGGCTTCACAGAGGAAGTGACATTAAAGTGAGTTGTTGAAGGATGAAAGGTTACTCAGATGAATGGGGAAAGCAGCTTAAAAGGGCAAATCCTGGCAGAGGAAACATGAAAAAAAGCTGGTCTGTTTGAATCCTCAGCTGTCAGGTTGAAGAATTTGGTCTTAATAAATAGGCAGTAGCAGACATAATGACATAATAAAAGTAGTGTCTTAGGAAAATTAACTTATCTGAGTTATACAGAGTGGCTTGATGGATGTAGAAAGAGGAGACAGGAAGTGGCTATTGTACCAAGAGGCGATATGGTGATGATGTATTACAACAGGTGTTGCTGAAGGACTTTTGATTCTGAGAGATATTTTGAACGATCAACTGACATTGATGCCTTGGTCCCCTTAGTGGATGATGGAGAGGAAGTACTAACAAATAACTACATGGAATGACGTGATGGAATTTTAGAAGATTTTAGATTGACAGAAAGTTTTAAAATGTAGGGGGCATGCTACTGACAGAAATGGAGAAGTGGAGAAAATTTTGGTTTGGAGGGCAAGTTAAAAGATGAGTTTTAGACATATTGCAAGGAATGTGACAGTGAACATTTAAAAAGCAATATGTCAGAGGCAACTGGAAGTAAAAGCCTAGGTCTAAGATAAGGGGCAAGGGCTAAACAACTTTTGGCAAGAAACAGTAATCTGTATACAAATATAAATGGAGTCTCGGAGAGAAGCAACTCTTTTTAAAAATTAATTCTTACAATATTAACACTTCATATAGTGGTATTTAGAAATATATGTGAAGGGAGTTATTAAAAATTCTTAACACATCATTAGATACACCTGAAAAAATCAATTCCTTGATGTCCCCAAATGGCTTCTGCCTGAACACGTCAAGATCTGAATAGTCATGGTGATGGTGGGAAAAGAGGAAGTACTATTGTAAGAGAGGGCTGTCGGCAAGTTCCTATAGAAAGGCTGACTAATTTTAGTGAAGAGCAATACCAGGCAGACACTTTGACTCTTGTCATCAGAAAAGAAAGAAAACAATCAAGTAATCTGAATCGAGATCAAATAAAGTCAGATACATCAAACCAGACAAAAAGATGAGAGCAGAGGGCTTCCCTGGTGGCGCAGTGGTTGAGAGTCCGCCTGCCGATGCAGGGGACGCGGGTTCGTGCCCCAGTCCAGGAGGGTCCCACATGCTGCGGAGCGTCTGAGCCCGTGAGCCATGGCCACTGAGCCTGCGCGTCCGGAGCCTGTGCTCCGCGGCGGGAGAGGCCACAACAGTGAGAGGCCCGCGTACCGCAAAAAAAAAAAAAAAAAAAAAAGATGAGAGCAGAGCCTGAGCCAATTCAAGAAGTGGTGAGGTGCTCACAGGCATGAAAAGAGAGGACAAACATTCTCTGGGCAGATGTGGGTTACATCAGAGCAGCCACAAGGACTCAATTTTCTTTTTTTTTAAATTTAATTTCCTTTTTTTAAATTTTTACTGTAGTATAGTTGATTTAAAATGTTGTGTTAGGTGCTTCCCTGGTGGTGCAGTGGTTAAGAATCTGCCTGCCAATGCAGGGGACACGGGTTGGAGCCCAGGTCCGGGAAGATCCTACATGCCATGGAGCAACTAAGCCCGTGTGCCACAACTACTGAGCCTGCGCTCTAGAGCCCACAAGCCACAACTGCTGAGCCCACGTGCCACAACTACTGAAGCCCACGTGCCTAGAGCCCATGCTCCACAATAAGAGAAGCCACCGCAATGAGAAGCCCGCGCACCACAACAAAGAGTACCCCCCGCTCACCTCCACTAGAGAAAGCCCCCGCGCAGCAACAAAGATCCAACGCAGCCAAAAATAAATAAATTAAAAAAGTAAAATGTTGTGTTAGTTTCTGCTGTACAGCAAAGTGAATCAGTTATACATATACATATATCCACTCTTTTTTAGATTCTTTTCCCTTATAGGTCATTACAGAGTATTGAGTAGAGTTCTGTGCTATACAGTAGGTCCTTATTAGTTATCTCTTTTATATATAGCAGTGTGTACATGTCAGTCCCAACCTCCTATATTTATCCTTCCCCACCTTCTGCCCTGGTATCCATAAGTTTGTTTTCTACATCTGTGACTCTACTCTTGTTTTGTGAATAAGTTCATTTGTACCATTTTTTAGATTCCACATATCTAGGAGGATGGGTCTGAATATAAATGGCTCTTTCGTTATTCCTGAGAGAAAAGACAGGAACACTGCTGCAAAATTGATGAAAGAGTCCTAGACTGTAAGAAAAATATCTGCCATTCACTAGCTGTCTAACCTTGAGCAAGTTAATCTTTTCAGACCTCAGCATCCTCATTTGTAAACATATGTGGTTGTGAAGATTAAAGATAATTTGTTCTACAAATATTTATTGAGCACCTGCTATATCCCAAATGGTATGTCTGGTTCTGGGGATAAAAAGATAGAAAAACAGGGATCCAACCTTCAGAGATTTTATCCTAGTAGAAAGAGAGACAAAGATGAAAACAAATGTTGAAATAGCACCTACTATGTGTAAAAATAGAAGTAGGTTCAGGATACAGAGTGACTACACAGAGAAGGCTGTGATTGGTTCTGCCTGGAGAAAGGAAGGAAAGCTTCTGAATTGATAGTTTGAGTTGAATCTTTAAGGGGAATTGAGTTTTCTAGGAGAATACCACAGAAAGGGGCATTTTGGACAGAAAGGAATATCTGGGGAAAACCATAGAGGTATGAAACAGCCTGACCTGTTTGGGGGACTCCAGAGTTTTGCGTGGCAGAAGGCAGGGAGTATAATGGGGTAAATGACTACTGGTTAGTGCATAGAGACAGACAAGAACAGAATTATCAAGATCCTCCATGGCGAGTTAGGAAGCTAGAATTAAGAAGTGACATCACCAGACCTACATTTAGAAAGATGACTATGAATACTGGAAAGCGGACTAGAGTGAGGGGCAACTCGAAACAAAAGAGGACAATACAGCACAATTATGCAAAAATAGCACACAATATGGGCTTTATCTTTGTGATCACAAAATATTATACCATTATTTTTCTAAAATTTAGCTCAATTTTGTGATGACCAATGGTGATCCAACAAGGTATTTACTTTGAAATTCCAAAATGTATGAATCAAATATAGATTTAGACATAAATATAAACATAGGCATAAATACAGATATGTATGTAGATACACATAAAGATAACCAAATAGATACAAATATTTCCTTTTCAGTATTTTCATTAGTTTGTTTAAAGCAATGTCTTATTCCAGTTTTTAATACTGACAACATCCTCTTGAATATAGATAAAGGTACTTTTCTAATCCATAGAGTCAAATGAACAAGAATGTCTGACAAAAATTATTTGAACAATACAATCTAATTCCACACGTTTACTGATTGCTTTGTACATGCAACCTCCATATGGTAGAGGCTGGGGAAACAAACGAACTTGGGACACAATTCCTGCCTCCAAGCAACTCTCATTATGATAGGGAAGATAGACACACGTACAACTCATTCGTGCCATTTGATGGGTAACGTATTAGTAACCAGACAAAGTACTGTGGGAGTAGAGAACAGAGGGAACGTTACGGGTAAAAATGCTTTCAGTGTCTATGACCATGTTGATTCAATTTCAACTGATCTATCATAAAGAGAAGAAATTAGATATATCATTCATACTTTGTGTCTTTGGAAATCTATACTACCATGAGATGAAGCCTTTTAAGATTTCATAGGTTAAACAAAATGCCACATGAGTCATTACTAATCTGAACCCCTTGCTTGCATAAGACTAGAACAAGGATACAGATATACCTAGCATTGCATATTTTGGCTTTTTCACTCTTGTTCTTCATGACTTATTCAAATCAGGACAAATTAAAGGAGAGGAATACAATCAAAAATCCAAACAAGAAAAGCAAACATATTGGAGGAAAATATACATCAGGTTTTATCTATGTGATATGGTATCTCTGTGATGTCGCCATTATCATCTTTTGTAAACACACAACACTATGCCATATTTGTAAAAATTATAAATTATTTGGATTCCAAGTCTCTTAAAATATTAAAAGCATTTTACTATGTAATTTTATATTTCATCCTACTTTTATAAAGTTCTAACATGTCCAAAAGTATTTTAAGCTTTACTCAGTTGAAAGTTAGCTAGATGTACTTGTGAAATATGTCATTATTTAGCTGATTAGCTAACATTTTGTAGATAGCTAAATCATACTGATAAATGAAATAAAACTAAAGATGTAGTGAAAATAAGAGTTGCTTCTATATAGTATTTCTTAAAAATTAACATTTCAAAATCTCACGTTTAAAATACACATGCCTAAGATGTTGATAATCATTTTCATGTGCAGCTTGTTAAAACAGTCCACTTATATTAAAGTCAGACTTATGTAAACACACATATATGCAGTAGGCATTAAAGAATAATTTTAGAAATAATCACCATTAATGCCTATAATAAATCAAGCACTGTATTGAAAATTTTACCTCTGTTTTTCTCCACATAACCTTTTACAGTAAGTGGTACATGAACATAATTATCTGCGCAGATCTCTATTGATTTAACATTATTCTGTGATTTCACATGAGCTTTACAATAAGTAACCAAATGTGTTCTATACGCTCTTATTTCTTTTAACTATCAACTACATTTCATTCACTGCCCAGCCACACACGCTTTAAGATGCCTTAGTCAACGCACTAACTAAAAAAGCAATTATATCTCTATAAGACTATCTTGGATGACTTTATAAGGCTCTCATAACCCCAAATAACTCCTTGCACAGGTTTTTATGAACTGATATACTCTCAAACATGACTAACACAGAGAGAAGGTGGGTTAAATTGTGAGTCTCTTCAATGACTACATCCTTCAGCTGCCTTATGTTTTGTTTGTAATATCCAGGCTGAATGTGTCATGTCTAATATTATCCAAGATGTGACACAGCTAAGGGAAAATGCTAAGATGAAACACAAAATGTACTGCATTGTATTCAACCAGATTCTGAGCCTTCTGCATACTTACTCAAGAACCTTTAAGATATAGCAATATTGATATGGCAGAAGTCACCATCAATTAGTCACTTACATATTCATTAATTATGATAATCCTGGGTCTTACGGAACAACCTTGAATGTGCTTCAAATAATGTCAATCACAGTAATAATTATGAACAGGTTGTCTAATTACATAGCTCATTCTGATTCTAGCAGCCCAAAAAAATCACTGTGAACAATCACCATATGCCATGTGCTTTTATATAACCCTCTTAAAATGTTCATATCATATATTTTTTCAGATTTCTTGACATTTTTTCCTTCTGTTTTCCTTCAAACACTTATCCAATGTAGTTTTATATACTTTTAAGCTCAATATCCTTTTTTTTTTTTTGCAGTACGCGGGCCTCTCCCGTTGCGGAGCACAGGCTCCGGACGCGCAGGCTCAGTGGCCACGGCTCACGGGCCCAGCCGCTCCGCGGCATGTGGGATCTTCCGGGACCGGGGCACGAACCCGTGTACCCTGCGTCAGCAGGGAAGCCCAGCTCAATATCCTTTTTATTTCAATGAATGAGTTCTTATATAGACATAGAAACTGCTTATAATCTTTCATAAATTGTTTGTTGGCCATAATTTCTTTTTTTTTGTTAACTTTTGACCAGAATTCTATTATTTGAATTCCTCATAGATGCTATACTTTGGGTTAAATGCTGAGAAATGATGGTAAATAAACAGTCCTTAACTGATGAAGCATATTGTTTAGTGGGGGAGATTTACTTCCTCTTCTTTGCTAATTAACATGAACTCATGCCCACTCTTGTACATGTCACTTCAGCATCCTCTGCATAGAGAGGTAAGCTTCTTCACCTTTTCAATAATCCTCTCTCTACTTTGGCAGTAAGAATCTTTTCCTCTATCTCTATGCTTAATTGTTTTGAGTAGCTGATAAGACGTTTCAATAAAATCAAATTTGCCAGTTTTTTTTGATACTCACACACCTGTTTCTCACATCCATCACGAGAAGTTGCTAATATTTTCAGACAAATCAATAATAAGCTAACAACGCCCTATAATATTTGATTGATAAAATGTAATCCAGAGTATTTTTAAACACACACTGACTAATCATCTTAAACAGATTCAATTTCTACTTAAATCCTAATAGAAACTTTCTTATACCATTCAGGTCTGGAATAATTCCAAAAATAGGCTAGCCAACTCCCAGAAGTCATTAACATGATTACCAAGTAGCTAGTTTATTTTATGTTATTTTAATTTATGAAATAAATAATAATTAAAATGACCTTAATTCTGTAACAAAATTTTTATTAACTTGATAATGAAATTTATTAAATAACATATTTGATAATTTAATTTTAATATTTAGTGATATAAATGATCAGTTCATCAAATAATCTAGCTAAATAAAACTTTACACTTGTTGCCAGATCACAGAAGTCTGTATTTTTCCAATGAAAATAAAAAGCACTAATTTTTTCAAATTTAAAAGATTTACTAACTCATAACAAACAACTCCAGAATACATAGAGTGCTATGGCCCAAAAAGTTAACCAATTCAGAAAGGAAACTCCACATTTATTCCCAGACCCTATATATTACTGTATCTCAAAGTAAGCTACTATAACATTTATAGACTGATTATAAAATTAGCAAAGAAAATCTTTATTACTCAGAATGCAAAATCTGGACTAGCGATCTATTTATAACGTGCAAAAATATTAAAATATTAGCATTCCAAAGTCATTCTGAAATGGAACAGGTATACTCAAAAGTATTATGTGAAGGCAATTTCTTTGCTCTTATTAATTTTTAATATGTGATTCACAAGATACTCCACTGGAAAACATATTTTCGACCCTAAAAATAATACCATTATACTTAAGTACCTAAAATTAATAGTAATATTTGTTGTAAGAAGAAGAAAAATATCTTAGAGTTTTAAAACTATTCTGTGACAAAAACAGTACAGGTATTTCATACATATTTTGAAGATGGAGAAACAAGATCACACAGCTATTAAGTGTCAAAAATCTGAGACTTCCTTGGTGGTCCAGCAGTTAAGACTTTATGCTCCCAACGCAGAGGGCATGGGTTCGATCCCTGGTCAGGGAACCAAGATCCTGCATGCCACACAGTGTGGACAAAAAAAAAAAATTAATCCACGGGATGGGTAGAAATAAGGAATCGAACTTCATTCTAGGAAACTGTAAAGTAGCATTACTCGGACAAAAAATAATTTAACTTAATTGGTAAAATAGATCTATGAGACTTTGAGGACATTGATGTTCATACTCATCTGTGGTCCCCATCTCTAACAGAGACACTTGCAAAGACTGGGCCTCCAAAAAATGTTCGTTACATAATGAAAAATGAGTGAGTCAATATAGATTAATCCCTGGAAATATTTTATAAATTAGGGGCCCTAAAAATGCCAGCAAAATGCTTAGCAACTAATAGAATAATATCATTTTGTTGTGAGAAGCCAAATTATTTTCAGGCCTAGGAAGTGATATAAACCATTATCTCTCAGAAGAAGCCAAAGATTCCAAGAAAAGCACCTTATGGTTTTAAAAAGTAAGACAAAGAAACACGGAGAGTTTTTACTTTTAATTAGTCATCTTCAATATTGTATTGTGTTTAATGTCCTTCAAATTGGACTGATCAAGTGGATAGTCGGGAAGAGAATGTAATTAATGCCAAGTTTTGCTCTTTAGGAGCAATCGAACTAACCCTCTCTTTAATCAGAAAACTTGGGAAATAAATAATAAATAGATGAAAATATCCCACCATCACCACAAGCACCACTACAACCAAAAGTACAAAAATATTTTTTTTAAAGCACTTATCTTCCAAGCAAAGCTGTGAAGCTTAGGGAAAGAACAGAACTTAACTGAGCAGAAAGATACTCAAATTCTAAATAAAAATTAATAGCTATTGTAAATCTAAGCAAATATTAGAGAACATGTTTGATCCATGTAATATAAAAATAATAATACGTAGCTAAATCTTCTTCCTGTTCCATTATTTGGCTAATCCTCTGAGACTTACTATGCTAAATTTTATTTTCCAAACGTATCTATGAATACGAACAGTCTGACTGAGATTATGGATCTGTGTTTTTGAGCTACTGCATAAACAAAACAACTTCTGACAGAGCACGGTTGGTCAACTAAGAGCAAAAAAAAAAAAAAAAATCCTCAATCTACCCACACCTTCTAACTGAAACCACCACACTAAAGATAAAATACAGTTGTATAAGAAGCTGATATATAGCAGGTCTCTGCTAATAAGCCATGAGGTTTATTCCATAGAAATTAGCAAAGTGAATGTCTCATTTTGGGTACTTGATAATTCTTTGAATGAATTAATTAAACAGCATGAATGAAATGTATAACTGAATGGAATGGTAAAAAAGTGGCAGCAATCCATCAAACTAGTTTATATAAAATTAATGTTAACAGCACTCAGGAAACACATCACTGAACTATAAATAAAATCTTGAGAAGAGAAAATTTTAAATGATTAAAGGAGCTAATTGGACACAGGTGGATTTGAAGTAGGTTCTTAGAGAAAAGCATCCCCACATATCTTCATTTTTAAAGACAAATATGACAAAGATAACACTCCAATCATTAGAAAGAATTTTATTTCATTAGTCCCAGGGAAAGGTAAAAAGCTAAAGATATAAATAGTTTCAAAAGGGCTTACTTAAAACTGTGAACGGCAGATCCACAGAGGTTATTCAGCTCAGTGTCAAAACATGTTCTACCCCAAATCATCTTTTTGGACTCATGGTTGAAGAGAGCTGCCTGAGTGGTGGCCTGCATGGTAGTGTAGCCATTACCACACTCTCAGACTCTTAAGAAAAATGACAGCAAAGATGCGTACTCTCAAGATACCTAGCAGAAGGTCTTACTCTATTTCACAGCGAATTAGCATACGTAAAGTGTTTAATGTTACACAGTAAATGCTATGTAAGCCTTTATTATTGCAAGTGTTACTGGAGTAAATGAAGCAAAATCTTCATCAACCTCAAATTATTGCTTTTTGCTTTCTCTTGACAGGAAGCTCCTTTACATTTTTTGATTCATATCACTTGAACTCACTACTTTCATTTAGCACATCCTTGTCTAGCAACAGCTGAACAGTGTTGAAGTAACCTTGATGAAATGGAAGAAAAAAAAAAGTCCCATAAAGTGTTATGGACTGAGACAGTCACTCCTTGTTTAGAAATGAGTGTGTTGTAATATCTTTTAAAGCATATAGCTGCCTGGTTAAGGATGATTAATAATTATAAAAATAATGAATTATTCTTTGGTTGTCCTCTTAGTCCCCAGCTTTCCTTTTTGGTTGTATTCATGTTACAGATTTTGCAAAGCAAATTCTCTTTAACATATCTGAGATGATACTGAATGATATCAAGTGTTGAACAATTCATGTATCATAAGAAGATAAACGTTTTTACTAAGCGTGGTAAAAGGGACAGATTAAACTGGTATAATCTGCTATTGCAAATCATAAGTATTTGAGAACAATGATGTCTAACAGAACATTTCATCATTTTGATATAAATTTTTGGCATCATCAATTTTTTTGTTTATCAAGTGATGTCTGACCATTTTTAGCAAGTTGGAATATTTTGCTTGCAAACTGCTCTTACCTAAAAAGGGAATGAATGGGTTAACTTTTCCTATATTATTTCTAGATATGAGAAAGGATAGCGTTGCATTATTGTTAGGCTCCAGGTTCAGAAGAGTTTTCTTCTTAGGAAGTGTCTAATCCTGTCAATTTATTGGTTACTTTTGAAATTCCTAAGGAAATGCAGAAAGACCTTGACACCATGCAAACCTGAACACAGTCTTCGGAAGAAATACTTTATTCTGAAGAGAATGCTCATTTATCTTTTATCTCCAAGTTTAAAATATACAAAACCTGAAACAGTGTCTTTCTGAATATAAATGGCTTTTTAAAAAATCATCCTTTAAGAACATACATGGGGCTTCCCTGGTGGTGCAGTGGTTGAGAGTCCGCCTGCTGATGCGGGGGACACGGGTCACGGGTTTGTGCTCCGGTCCGGGAAGATCCCACATGCCGCGGAGCGGCTAGGCCCGTGAGCCATGGCCGCTGAGCCTGTGCGTCCAGAGCCTGTGCTCCACAACGGGAGAGGCCACATCAGTGAGAGGCCCGCGTACCGCACCAAAAAAAAAAAAAAAAGTTGATGTTTTCAGCACAAAGAGAAATGACTTGCGAGGGGTTCGGAGGGAAGAGTAAAGGGAAAGCATAAAGAAGAAGTCTATTTTGAAGACTGTGACCCCCAGGAGACCCAAGTGAGCACCCCTTCTACTTTTCTTCTAGTCTTTCAATGTAAATGTCACTTTTAAGCTACTGAGAAGGATCAAAAATACCATAGACCCTTGGGACTAGCCATCAGAAGCTTTTAAAATGTTCACATTCAATATGTCAGTCATTTGAGAATAAAACATCATCTACCAGGTTGAAAACAATTGGATCACCTTCTAATTTACTGATTTCTCAGGAGCAGAATATTATATGTGGATTTTTTATAATAGACAAAATACAACTCTATGGAAAATCACATATATATGATGTATGTGTATATAAACATTTATTTGGTATTCAGTATTTATAAAGTAAGATTCTAAAATAAATATTTAATTCCCAAATGGTCTATCTTTGACACCATAGCCCTCCTGGGCAAATATATTTTGATATTGATGAATTATAGGCAATAGTACCATTGTACCAACTACTGTTGAAGTGTATATTAACTAACTTTGAAAAGCATGTGAAAGCTTTCTTCCCTACAGACATTAAATCAAAGATGGACTTAAGACATGAACAGCTGAACAAGTAAAATATTAACCAAAACAATTTTTTCTCTCTAATTTTCTACTTTCCCCTCTCTTGAGTACTAGAGTGTTTATTATTGTTTAGAATAATTAAGCAGTATATCTTTACATTTAAACTGGAAAAAAACTGAATTCAATAAACTCTGTATCTATTTCAGTTCACCAATGATTTTCTCAACTTCTTTTTGAATAAAAACAAAATAATCTAAGAAGTAAAGGTAATTTTATTGCAATGCCTATTAAATTTAGCAGGCAATTTTTGTTGGAGCACGTTAAAATGATACTGAGTCTAATGGCAGAATTCATTTTTGCTATTTTAGTCCTGCCCATGATAAAAACAATTGAGAACATTTATCAAAGTTTTGGGCAACACACTTTGAGATATCCTAAGTATTTAGCATAATGAAGTTTAGTTGCATGATTCTCTATTAATAGTTATCTTTATGCCCAGGTATGTGCCCTCATAAAAATTCAGGAAGAATTCCCAGCCTGCAGACTTTATCAGTGTATAAAGTTATTGCTGTGTAAATCTCCTTTAATCCCAAATTATTTAATAAAAGAACATACACTCATGTTGAATAATTCTCATTATAGCAAGTATGCCCTTACAAGGCTACATTCAGGAAATTAAAGGTTACACCTATCGTACAGATACAAATTATAGTGAAAACCTGTGCAATATGCACCAGGGATATGATTTTGCCTGCATCGGCATCAGGTCTGTAAAAGAAGGAGTTCTTCGTGGTATCATTTTACTATTCATCCTTTTCCTGTATTGAAGCTCTTTTATTATAGACTTTATCAAATTTAAATGATAAAGAATTGTTGAAGAATAGTAACTAGGCAGCATGAGTCTTTTCTTTTCTCCCTTTGGACGGCCATCAACAGCATACTGTAACTTAATCATCCAATAATGTTGTCATTAACAACCAACTTTGATCAAATAACATCAAGCAAAAGGACTACTCAACCTATGAAATCTAACCCCAGCCCTGAGCTGAAGAAGTTGCTTCTGTTGATCTTGACACTTCTGTTTGATGAATGAAACATGATATAAGGCTTATGTTCCTATAGAATAGTCCACATTGCCAAAAAAGATAAGCATTGATTTGGGGAGACTGAGTCTAGATACAAAGATTACAGAAAACTTTTTGTAATCTATACATAATTGTTAGAAATCTAGGGTGTCAAAATAGATTACTAGGGTTGGAAATGTTAGGGTATTTATACATAAAATCAATGCCCCTTTGTAATGGAGCATTTATTATTTTCCAGGTCCATGATACCTACTCACATTTGTTTAGCGGTTCATGCATTTCAAAGACCTCCAAAGTTATTTTATCTTCACAAAAATTATGTGTGCTTACCAAGTCAGTATAATGGCCCCCATTTCTCAAATATTAAGGGTGAGTCAAAGAAGTGAAATGCCTTTCTTGGAATCTGAATTTCTTCTTGCCTATCCATTTCCTGACCTTGTATCATACTACCTGTAAAGGCCCATATCTATAAAATAGTATACTTGATCAGTTTATTGGGGAACAAAATTTCATAGTAGTTTTTATTCCATGTAGTGTTTTTAATGTAAAAACTGATTATTGCTTTAGCAGAAACTGACTGTAGACACATACACACACATATATACAACCTCAGACAGTTAAGCAGGCTACACAAGTATACTATCCTAAATCAGAGCAAGAGCTTCCTTAACAATAACAGTGTAATTCTGGGCTTCCTTATTGCTATTCCATCAAAGGTAGACTGTCATAGTGATCTCCCTAGCAAACTGAAATTGTATTTCAGTGCTTGAGCCTTGGTGTCTAAAAATAATTAAAGCACTGTTTTTGAGATTAGAGGCAAAAGAGGTCAGCTTCCTGAATTTCTTTACTTCTGACACAAGCCTGACTTCTGGTTTTTCTAATTTAGGCTAAGTTCTAGTGAAGCCCAAGCCTTGTTCTCCTGGGGGAGTTTCTGTGCATATCACAACAGTATGAGTTACTGCTAACACAGCCATCACTCTTGTTCTTTCTAGTATTTCTTTCACTCTTTTGCTGATGCCATTATGAAAAATAGTGCTGACACAGCCTTAAAGTCACTTAATATTCTTTCTTACTTATGTGGCTAACTTAGTCCTAAAATTTTGTTTGCAAAGAAGATATTAACGATCCTTGGAGGAGAATTTGTTTAGAGTCTCTTCTTACAGGTTTTATAAATTTAATATATTGAGGTACTCTACAACCTAAATTGAAAAAACTACTAAAAAAGCAAAAGCAGCCAATGATCAGACAGTATTTGTAATCTTTAAAGTCCGAACATAAAGAGACATAAGACCTGTTTTCACTATTGCCTAATTAACTGTGATGGACCTTATTCTTTCATTTCTTAGTTTAATCCATCATTAATTGCTATTTTTGATTATAACATATGGATTAATATCTTACCAGCTCAAGGTTTTTATGCTTCCAGTGCATGGTATGTATTCTGTTAAGGACAAAGTCTCAGATGTGTTATTTACACTCTATATTCATTTTCAATATTTCTTATAAAATTGTTCTCCATTTATAACTTAACTGATAAAGATAATGAAGGAATATACAAAATTATTCAAAGACAAAATCCAGTATGAGGACATTGAAACTTGGGATTCACTGCCATGCTAAAACCATTAAAAGCTGTCAGTTTTCACCTCTAGTATAATTCTGTTGATTCCTTTTTAACCTAAGATGTATTTTTATAATGATGAATAGAAAGGATTTTGTCATAGATAGCTGAATGAGCTGAAAAAAAAGAAAAAGCTTACCTATATGAGTAACATGCCGTTTGTAATACTAACATCTTTTAATATTGAAACATAATAGAATTATAAATCAGTAATAATCCACAGCATAGTGAAAATTAAATGATAATTTTAAACAAATTTGGTTGAAAGTCAACTAAAAACCAAAATATATTTTTACAAATATTTCAATATCCTTAAACATTTCAGTTTTCAAATTTCATATTTGTTTAAAAATTACTTAATTATATTGATGGTATTGATGATTTTTCTTCAAAGTTCTTTAAAGGCATTTTTAATTAATTTTAATGCCATAATAAAACAGTTCAAATAAGATTTTTTAAATTGTATAATATATAATGCATACCTAGATACATAAGGCTAAGTAAAATTAGCTCACACATTTGTGCAAATGAACCATGCTGCCTTTATAAAATATAAGCAAAACTGGATAATTCAAACATATCAATATGATATTACAATTGTAACATTTCTTCTGAGATATGTAAGATCACCTTTCTTACTCAGCAGGAGTTGGCTGAATTTATGGTAGAGAAGTTATATCATGACTTACAGACATCTTTATATTTTGCCTTGGTTTAAATACTATTCAGATCATACTTGTAATCATGACAGATAACTAGATAATCACATAATAATTTAAACATCAAAAAAGAGTGGTGTGAAATAAATATATATTATCACTCATGCTATGTCACAGGTGAAAGCTTTTGAGCTTCTGGAAGTTGACAAGTGTCAGTACTTTGCAACTTTTACGTAGTGCCACTTAAAATAAATTTAAAATTCAAGTTCCCAAACAACATATACCCTGGGTTCTACTCCATAATAACATAGTCACTTACTGATTAATGGAAGCTTATACTAAATGAAAAACTTATATTAAATGACATATAGAAATCATACCCTCCCTCCACTTTTTCTTCTAGGATGCTCTAGAACATCACTGCTTAAGGTACAACAAATCCTACTTCAGGTTCAGACGTACAGGTATGGGTATAATGTGTACAGCTCTTTATAGTGACCTCTTATTAAATCATTTAATCCTAAAGTAAAAACAGCAATAATGCATCAAAAATTTTAGCTAATTTTTTAGTTCATCACATTGAAGAAATATTAAGTTCTCATTTTTCTGTATATTGAAACATCCTATATACTTAAAATATAACTCATTGGTTACTGTTACCTTCTCTATTTTAAGGGATAATTTATCTTTGTTATCAAATACTGCAATCTAAAATATTTCTATTTAGAAAACTTGTACCATTTTGAAATCAGCATATAACCAATCAGATTCTATTTAGTTCTAATAAACAAAAATATTTTGGAATAGTACTGTTTACATTTTGGGTTACTTTTCCTTTTATTGGATAGCTAACTTTTTTTTTTTCATGCATCGGTTGGTATTTTCAGTCACATCTGGTGATAAGATAAGCCCAATGTAACACAGGATCAACCTTTCACTTAGAGTTCCAAACAATTAAAAAGTGC
Source organism: Delphinus delphis (assembly GCF_949987515.2). Classification (NCBI taxonomy): domain Eukaryota; kingdom Metazoa; phylum Chordata; class Mammalia; order Artiodactyla; family Delphinidae; genus Delphinus; species Delphinus delphis. The sequence continues at coordinate 57,797,871 of NC_082693.1, read as the reverse complement.
ACTTACCATGTTCCAGCCGGGGTAGAGGTAGTCTGTACCAACAAACTCAAAGTAGTGAGCAAATCCCTCCTTCAGCCACACATCTTCCCACCACACAGGAGTCACGAGGTCACCAAACCACTGCCGTGACAAATGAATGGGCATCAGATAAAATCGCGTCTATCCCAGAATTATTTTATCTAAAAGTAAATGTATTAAACTATGATTGTCACAACTGGAATTCATTCCCCAATTGATTTTGTGATCTTAAAATACGTTGTGGCAACACCACTGATTTATTTGACTACTTGGATGACACTAATTTTCTATAAATGCATTCAGGGAAGAACAAAAATAAAATGTTCAAGGAACACAACAAGAAGATTTAACCTGGAGAAGAAAGAGCTCAGGGTAAAAAAACTGACAACAGCTGTCTTCAAATATTTGAAGACCTAGTATACAGAAGAAGAAAAGGCTTGGGTCTTATGGCCCTACAGGGGACAAATCAGTATTAATGGATGGAAATTAGGGTTGTAGATTGGTAGACATTGCTAAAAATGCAGGAGACCCTCTAACAGACTGAAATGGATGAAGATGGAAAATACTACCTCGAGAAGTGGTGAGCTCATCACAGGAAGTACCGAAGCAGCGCCTTCCAGTGGCAGAGGCAATTCACAGACATCGGCTGATTGAAGGAACTAATAAAGGCTTTCAGATGCTCCACACCTGACTCTCCATGATTCTATGATAATGAGGGTTGGACCAAAAAAGTCTCTAAGATTCCTTCAGGAAAGTAATGTTGTAATTTATAATTGGTGTTTTGATTAGATCTGGATACATTACTCTGAAATCCTTGCTGAGTTCACCAAAGCTTAAAGGAATTCTTTTTTCATTAAAAAACAAAACAAAACAAAACAAAAACACATTATACGCGGGAACTATCCTACAGACTTGGGATTTAATGATGAAAAGTCAGACAATGTCCCTTCTCAGGCAGCTGACACTTTATTGTGGAGGAAGGGACAATTAGGTGAGATAGAAAATAAAAAATAAGCAAATGAACAACACAATTTCAGATCTTATTAAAGTGTGATAGGAATGGAGGATGGGTCACTTTAGACTGTAAAAACAAAAAGATTCTCTCTAAGCAGATGACATTTGAGCTCAGACTTTAATGATAAGAAGAAGCCATGAGAAAGCCTCAGGCAAGAGGATTATAGGCATTTGTAAGTAACCCTTAGTGTGAAGACTGTAAGTGGGAGTGAGTTATTTAAGAAGCAGAAGGAAAAGGCAGTCAGACAAGTATCAGATCATAGCTTTACAGCTTTAGGAGCTAGAGGAAAGAGCTTGGTGGCTGAGCATTTCAATATTAATAAAGTATCACTTACTCAAGAGGATCTCTAATAGAAATACAAAGAAGAGATAACTCTGAATACGCTGATGACCACAAAACAAATGATATTTAAAACATTTTCTGTGCTTGATCAGAAAGTAATGTTTCTTCTCCCTTAAACTGAAAGCCTGTCTTAAGAATTGTGACAATAAATAGGTGAGGAGAAACGGTAATGTAGAAAATAATTGGGCGATGATAGTGGAGATTATTATGTGTTTCTCCCAGCTTCCGGCTCATTTCCGCATAGTAAGTAGCCGAGCACCACTAAGCTAGAACAAGAAAGTAACTGAGAATCTGGAACAAATGAAATACAGTTCTAGAAAAAATTATCAGTGTGTTCTTATTTCAGCAGAACTCTACATGTAACTCGTTTCTAGGAACGTTCAAAAGGACATTGATTTGCGTCAAAGAATTGTATGTTTAGCTGGAAACCATTTTTAGCACAATAGAGGAGCCCTGGTTATCTCTGCAATGGACCCCCTTAAGTCTCTGCAGCAAGGAACACATGCCCAAGCTGACCAGCATGACAGGTACAAACGTCTACAGGTTCACTGCAGAAGGCTGACATACAGGTAAAGGGTCATATGGCCTAGAACAATTTATCATGAAGTCCCTATTCATGTATTGTCATTTAGCTGTTCAGCCTCTTTTACTAACAACATTTTCCACCTCAATCTTTCTTAAGGTTTTCAAGCTTTTTAAAAAGATTTTGGGTTGGTAACAAATTGAAGTTGTACAGTATCACACTGTGATTTCTGGTGTTTTCACTTAAAAACCATCCATAGTTTCTGGTAATCAGGACAAAGATTGCTTTTTATTAGCACAAACGTTTATTTTCAGTTATTTTTTTTGCTAGAATCAAGATTCTAATAAGCATTGTGAAATCTCTGTAATACCTTCTGCTCATTGTAAGAAAGTACATAAAATCAAAATGAAATTAATTTTATCTTAGCTTCATGATAAAGCTGGCTAATTTACATATGAATTTCTAAACATGTCAAGACAAAAAAAAATCAATCATTTGAGAACAAAGAGGCTGTCGCAGAGTTAGTGAAAGACTTCCTAAGTGTCTGTGTGATGGGAGAAGGGGAATAACAAATTGATTTCAGCAAAAGCAAATTTTGACATGTACACAAAACTCAGCTGCATCTTTCAGCAATGCAATAAATCACTGCCATCACTGCACTCTCCATATATACACACCAATAATCACAAGAAAATACAGCAAGGTTGACAAAGAATAGTGAGTGGATAGGGTCTCCAAAGAGGCTGCTGGGTAGCAGTGCCATCTCACTCCTCAACTAAACTGAATGACAGTTACTTATTCAATATGATCCGTGTGTTTGCTTTCGTTTGTGCCATCACTTGAGAACAACCTATCTTCCAAAAAGAACTACATGGTGCTCTATACAATTAAAACTTAACTGGGAGGATAATAACTTAGCTCCTAATCTAAGTATCTGAAATCATTCTACATTCTCGATAGTTTGCAATTATACTTACACCTGATCCTTTTTCTCATACCTGGTGACATATCTCATGAACAATGACCATGGTGACATCCAGCAAATAAGAAATAGATGAAACACTGGGATCCAGCAGTATTCTTTGTTCCACAAAAATACTTAGTCCCCAGTTCTCCATAGCAGCATACGGATGCTTAGGCACAGCTAAAAGATCTAGAAACAGAATAAAACAATTCCAAAGGCTTTAACAAACATGTCAGATTCTAAATTCATGTCCGACAAAAGTCCAGAAATCCTAATTAGAAGAAATACTTGTTCTTTCTCAGTAATTTTTTTTTTTCTAAATTAAACTACCTGCCATTTCTACGTGACAGCAGAAATATAGGCTATCACTGTAAATGCTGGCCATATCCATCCATCACAGTTCATTTTCAGACCCAGTGCTGTAGGAGGTTGGAAGTATCAGTGCCATTATTGATGGGCCTGTCCTAATAAGTTGCAGAAAGTCAAGGAAACCAAATGCAGCAGGAACCTACAGAGTCAAAAGGCATCGTGCCTTCTAATGAAAATATATTCAGCTCAGTGCAGTAAATGCTGTACTCTTGCTTTTACCTCAATATTGTTCAAAAGAAAACATGTCACATCAGTTTAAAAATCCAACATATCATATTTCTAATTGCTTAATTCTAATGTATTTTTTGAGTTTTGTTAAAAATAAAATATTACATGTAAATATAGCTCAGATAGAGAAAACTAAAAAAGTAGATGCAGTGTCAAAAGGACTGTTGAGGGGGGCTTCCCTGGTGGCGCAGTGGTTGGGAGTCCGCCTGCCGATGCAGGGGACACGGGTTCGTGCCCCGGTCCAGGAGGATCCACATGCCGCGGAGCGGCTGGGCCCGTGAGCCATGGCCGCTGAGCCTGCGCGTCCGGAGCCTGTGCTCCGCAACGGGAGAGGCCACGACAGTGAGAGGCCCGCGTACCACAAAAAAAAAAAAAAAAAAAAAAAAAAAAAAAAAAGAACTATTGAGGGAACCTGCAGACTCTGGTTCTGGCCCTGCCTCCACCATTAATTAAATATATGACATCAGTAAATCACTTTAATTTCTCAAGACCACAATTCTCTCACCTATAAAATAAGGTTATTGGACGTCATGATCTCTCAAATCCCTTCCAGCTCCGAAAATCTATGATTAGGTGATTCTAAGATTTGTGCTTATTTTAAAAGGTTGTAGAGGTATTATCAACGTTTGCTTAAGGTGACACAGTAAGTACATGCTTTGATGCACTCCCTCTGCTCAAACACATAGCAATGTTAAGTAAAATATTAAAAGGAAAACCTGAAAATCATCTCCAGGCTTGAAAATAAACCTCTCCATGGACCAGAAATGGTACATAAGTGCAAAGCAGTGATTGCATGTGAAGCCACGGGCAGTGGCATTTGGGAACTGGATCCAGCAGGATTCACCGGAGCCAAAGGCATCTAAGCCAAGCTGATAACTTGTTGCCAGAGGCTGACGTAGGGCATGCATGTGCAGAAGGACTGAATATAGCTGGTGCTCAGTGCTGCTTGGGAAAGCTAGCAAGCGGCAATGTAAGGATTCGAACCCAGGCAACCTGGCTCCACTTTCCCATGTAAACCCTGGACTAACTCCCTAGGATGCTAAGAAAATAATGGTACAAAAATGTTTGCTGCAGTATTCTTTGTAAGAATGAAAAGAGAAAACTGCAAGCCTTTCACCGAGATAACTGACAAACTGTGAAATAATTCTAAAAAGCAATACCATACAACAACTGAAATAGTCTTACCACTAGATTCTAACACTACATGTATCAACACGGATAATCTGAAAAACATAATGTTGAGGGAACAAATAAGGTGTAGAATGACCCTTACCATATACTACTTAAAAACAAGCAGAAGTACCATAGATTGCAAATGGATACTCACACATCCACTCAGACAGACAGTAGTGGTAAAATGCACACACAGTCACACACATACAGGAATGATAAACACCAGATTCAGAATTATGATTGCTTCAGAAAAGAAAGAAGGAATGAGGGACAGTCTCTTAGGTTCCTGGAGCCAATTTCAACATGTGTGCATGTGGGGCGGGGACGTGGGAGGGTTTGTCCCACACTGTCTATAAATAATTCTTGGATTCCAACAGAGTGACCCAGTATTCAACTCAATTCCGATACCATCTACCCAAAGATAGAATCAGATTCCACAGGTTAAGGGTTCAGTCCTACAACACTGCATCCTCCATCCCTACTTCAGAAACCAGTCCCAAGCCCAGGTTGTTACCTGTGCTTCTGACCTATGGACTAAAGATAAGTCAAGTATGGCCCCTGTATCCACTACATGGAAACATGACAGCTTAACAGAAAAAATAAAGAAAGAATAAAAAGTCCTGTGAAAGAGAGAGAAAACAGATTTAGTTGGAGAAGTTCTTGAAAAAGATAGTATCTGAGTTGGACTTCCAAAGATAAATAGGATTTCGACAGGCAGACAGAGGTACTACATGCATTCATTTATACAAGTATGTATTTATTGAGCATCTCTTTTGCTCAATACAAGCATTGTTTGTTCTGTCATCCAAGCTCCTTGCTCCCTGCTCTCATGGCACTTATATTTATTTGTGAGTGTGTGTAGGAAGAGGAGGTTAATTAACAAGTAATAAATGAATGAAAGAAATTTAGTAAATGATAAATGCTACCAAAAAATAATTGAGTAAGACAGTGATTGACTGGTAGGGTGAAATGGGTGGAGTGTGGTCAAAGCAGGCATCTCTAAGGTAATCACATCTCACCTGAGATGTGAATAATGGTAGAAGCTAGCTGTCTGAAGATCTGTGGAAGTATTGATATATTGTTCTAAGAAGAGGGGACAAAAAATGCACAGGTCCTAAGGCGGAAATGAGGCTAGCATATTGGATAGAATGAAGGTTGGTGTGGCTGAAGCGTATAAAGGAGAAGAGTATAGTTGTGAGAATTATACAAAGTGCAAGTACACAACAAATAGACATACTTCTACTTAAGATTTTACCTTGAGACCTTCCTTAAATATGAACAAACCAGGCAATAGAACAACATTGCGCCAACTCTGCCTGCTACCAGCAGATGGCAATAGCAGGAGCAGGTCTGGGGCCATTTACTTGTAGGAACACGGGGACTTATGGACAAGCCTGTTGCAAAACAGAGGCACTTCTGTTTGCTGGAGTTCTCCAAGAGCCGAGAGTAGTCAGGTCCCCAAGACTGAGTCAACAAATCAGGCCGCACACTGGAATATGGAGTGGCTCAAATGGCACGGAGAGAAAATTCTAGACATGGGCCAGATGCGAGTCTAAGAGTTTGGAATAAAGAAGGTACAGCCAGGGGCAGTCATCAGACAGCAAAAACCTGACTAGCAGCCTAAGCAGGTGTGGTGAGGGGGCAGCTGAAGGCTGGTGCCAACGATCTCAAGCAATGGTGACCTAAGTAGGCAGCTGGTGACAGGTTGGTTTCCACAGGTCTAAGGGCAGAGAAGTCAGACCCGAGTAACAAAGCTGTACTTCAGCCAGACAAAGACTCTTGAGCAAATGGAGTCAGATTCAGATAAAGTGATTGAGAACAGAGTGAAACACAGAGGGATCAAGCACAGGGGGCAGCTTCTCAGATGCTCACAGGCTTAACAATAGATACAGGGAACCATGTCTACGGCTGGCAGAAGGAAAAAAAAAGAAAATTTTAAAAATTAGATTACGCTACTACAGACATAATAACCTTCTATCAAAGCACTGAAGAAACCTGGATTTTGTTCTAACAACTATTGAGAGACAATTTAACTGTGTCTCTCTGCTCTATACCTTTATCTCATAAACAGTTCTATATTTTGAGAATACCTTCAGGAGGCATATATCCACATAAAGACTTGTACACAAATGTTCATAACAGTTTACTTCCAATACGCCCAAACTGGAAATAATTCCAATGTCCATCAATAGATGAATGGATAATGTGTGGTATATCCATACAATAAAATGCTGTTCAGCAATAAAAAGAAATGAGCTATCAATACGTGCTACAACGTGGATGAGCCCCAGAATAGTTATACTGAGTAAAAAGGAAGAAAAAATAGATATGTTGTACAATTCATGTCACTTACATAAAATTTTAGAAAATGCAAATTCATCTATAATGTCAAAAAGCAGATCAGTAGTCACCTGGGGACACATATAGGAGGGATTAAAAATAGCAACAGGAAAGAAAGAATGTCTCTGTGTATAACTGAGTCACTTGGCTGTACGGCAGAGATTGGCACAGCACTGTAAATCACCTATACTTTGATTAAAAAATAAATTAAAAAAATAGCAACAGGAAACTTTTGGGGGTGATGGATAGGCTCATTATGGTGATGATTTCATGGGTGTATACATATCTTAAAACATCAAATTTTACACTTTACATATGTGCAGCATACTGCATGTCACTACACCTCAATGAAGCCGTTAATACCTTCAGTAACTAAAATATTCTTTTGCTTAACTTTGAAGATAATAAGATTTATTTACAATGAATTAAATGGTCTCAATTTTTGCAAAATAATTTGTCATGAGGCTATATCCATTAACGTGTGCAACCACAACTCTTTAATATGCCTTGAAAACAGAAGTAAGAAAACTCAAATGTTTCAGAGTCAAATTTACTTGGAAATTAAAAGAAAATCCTGGATAAAATTATGCATAGGAGTCTGCTCCCAATTAATTACGCTAGTCCTAAAACTATAGGCAGATAACAAATATTCATATAATACTAGTGAATGTGATTACATAAATCACCATAAAAATTTGACTTTCTCTACTTGTTCCCTTCAGTGCACTAGAATTTACTTTCTATCTTTAACACTATGTTGAAACAGCTGTCGCTAACTAAGAGCACAAAATCTCATGGAGACCTCTGAGTTCTTACTTTTTTTTTTTTTTTTTTCCCAGTACGCAGGCCTCTCACTGTTGTGGCCTCTTCCGTTGCAGAGCACAGGCTCCAGACGCGCAGGCTCAGCGGCCATGGCTCATGGGCCCAGCCGCTCCGCGGCATGTGGGATCTTCCTGGACCAGGGCACGAACCCGTCCCCTGCATCGGCAGGCGGACTCTCAACCACTGTGCCACCAGGGAAGCCCTGAGTTCTTACTTTTTTGATACTGCCAAGATTTATCACACTGCTTATTAGGGTCTGTCATAGAAAGATATCTGTGTTTCTCCTCCACTTCCCAGATTAGCCTTTCTTCTTGTTGTTTTTGTTCTTGTTTGTTTGTTTAATTTTCTTGTCATCTTCTGATTTTTGAAAACCAAAGTTCTAGGATTTCCATCTGCATGTGTGTGTGTATGTGTGTGTGTGTGTGTGTGTGTTTGTGTTTTAACTCATTCTACTAATTTTCTTTTAGTGTTCTCACCCACTCCAATGTCATCTGTCACCACCCACATGCCCAGATAGCTCTCTTTGAGCTCCAGTAGACTGTTAATTGATAGTCCCCCCTCCACAGCCACTAATGTACTATTCCTTCTAGAATAATCCTCTCCCCTGTAATCTGGCTTAAACTTTAAGAAAGCTTTGCAGCTTCCTCTTTTGGACTCTGGGGAAGGTCAGTCACCAAGAAAAATGTCCCACTACCCTAACAACACGGTGCTAAAACGAACCCTGAAACCACGTGGAAATGTTCAAAGAATCATCAGGCAGGGTCTTATAATACATACAAACCGAAATCCAATCTCCAGCATCAGGAGCAATGTTCTGATGTATAACTTCATAAACTAGAAGTAGACTTTAATGTATTCTACATTATTAAATAACCACTAGCAAAAAAAACCATGTGCAATACCAGGCCTCTCCTCCCTGCCACAGTCAGATTCTGAGCTCACAGATCAGCAGAGTTTGTTGTCCAGGATCATTTCCCCTCTGATGACAAATCATGCTGAATATAGCTTACAACTAGTTCTGCCTGATGTCACAAACCAAACAGATATGTAGACATTACCAAGTTCCATCCAAGAAAGAACATTAAATTCTGCAGTTCTGCTCATCAGTTCCATGGTTTCACTGTTTGCCGTGTGAGGTGCTCTTCTCCTTTAAACTTCTCTGCTAAGTATCACTCAGAGGCACTCCCTCCAGATTGACAGACACATTCTGAACTTTGCCCTGGTTCTTCCACCCCAGATCTATCCTGCTCTCAAATCCCCAGACTTCTGCACTAACTCTTCCTTCTGTTTCCTTCACCCTTTAAATTTCAGCCTCAATACTATCTTCCATGCGGTGTCCTAGCAGCATCTCAATCACAATCCAAGTTGCTTTCCAGCACTGCAACCCTGCCCTTTTTGGCAGAGGGCAGTAGACGTAGCAGTTAAAAGCTGGAGCTTTAGAGTCCACACTGTTTGGGATCCCAACCCAGGTCTAACATTTACTGGCTATGGAACTTCAAACAAGTCGTTCAATCTCTCCCAGCTTCCATCCCCTCATTGATAAAGCGGGGATAACGTCCTTGCAGGTTGTTGTGAAGATTCAATGAGATGGTCCGTTTAAAGCACTTCGTCCTAAGCACAAAACGTGATAAATCAACGCCATCGCTATTTGGGATCTTTCCAGTTCATCCTCACCTTGGGGAATCAGATTCATGACAGGCCTTAGCTTGAGAGAGGAGGAATCTTGTCTTCTAACAAAGGTGAAATGTTGGCTAATGTGTTATGCTAGGCATTCTGATTTCTGAATTGAAAATGTTGCTTATGATGTAAAGCAATACAGGACCTACCGAAGAACAAACTTAAAAAAAGAAAAGTCATAGGACATCCCCATTTTATTATTCAGTGACCCTAAATAAGTTTTAAAGGTATAGCAGGTTAAAAAAAAAAAGTTGTGTTTTGATTATGCCATGACTAGCACCTGAAGATACTATTTACATAAGCATTCATGCTTAAGTATTAAAAAATAAAACTCCTTGCTCTGACGATTACCACATGTGACTAGTATAAATATAAATTGCATTTGAAACAGTAATATTGATAAGATAAAATTCATAGAAGTCCTCTATTACTGGTATTTATAAAATGAGAACCAACGTTTTCCTTTCAAGTGCATGTTCTGAAGTTGTTTTTACTCACAAACAGATTAGGTACTGAATGGCTGTTTTTAAGTTCATTTGACAGAGAGGAGTTTAAGCTTTGCTATCCTTGGATACATTTCCACCAAATTTAAGACCTATATGGGAAAAGAATCTAAAAAAGAGTGGACATATGTATATGTATAACTGATTCACTTTGCTGTACACCTGAAACTAACGCAACATTGTAAATCAACTAGACTCCAATAAAAATTTTTAAAAAGAGGGTGAATTGGTCCTTCAAAGCTTTAAAACAGAACACACTTTCTCCTGATGGACTTTCTATTTGGGCATATTTCCATCAAAAAAGATTCGTTTCAGCTACATACTTTAGCCTGTAACAGAATTTTCATCAGTACCACTTGTATTCACTAGCTTAGCATTTAAGCTCGCAAACTCCTAGCATTCTCCTGAATTAGCGTTAGGCCCTAATATGCACTCAATGTTTTTGCTGACCCTCCTGCACACACTCAAAAGACTTTTTTTTTTCATTTCTGCAATCACTTTTCCTCAACACTTCCTGATTACTGTCAATTGCAAAGGAGGAGCACTTTTCATGGTTTGTCTAATTCCCTTTTTCCCTGAAAAAGAATTTTTATGCCAAAGGACTTATCCCATATGCACAAGGAATGTTTGTCATTTTCTCACCCATTTAATTTTTAAAATTAGCTCTACTTTGATTGCCATCATCACATTTTGCATCTTCTCTCAAGCACTTCCAAAACTTACGGTCTTTACTTTAATGGACATGATTAGGCATAAACATCAAAAACACACTAAATGACTCCTATCACCATCATCTGGTGACAGGCCAACTTGATTAATGCTTGTTCTATAACAAAGATTTGGTGTTATCTAAGAATGTAGGTTGGAAGTAAGGTTCCTTTCTATGAGGGTTTCGTTTACTATATTTTTTGATTTATTCCTAAAATACTTATTCATTACCTAACATAGGCCAGACTGATCTGAACACTGGATATATAAACCCTGAACAATAAAGACACAGTTCCATTAAACCCTCATGGAGTTTAAAAACCAATGGGGAATACAAACAAGTTTAAAAGTACACATATTATAGACACACATGAAGGAAACCTCAGGGGAGTACATGTGCTAACCTGAGTACATGGTATGATGGAAGCAGCACAGAGCAGAGACTAAGAACATGGGCTGTGAGGCCAGGTAGCTCAGGTTCAAAACTCCATCCTGCTACTTAGCAGGCTTGTTACTTATCATTTCTGCCCCTCATGTTCCTTACCTGTAAAAGGAAGATGATTATAATTGCTACTATTTCACAGTGTTACTGCGAGGGCTATTGTTGGAACACAAACTCTCAAGTAATCTTTCACATTTCTGTATGTCTTAAGAGCACAGATACTGACTGGTTTTTGTTCCAGACTATCTTTTTAAGGATATTTGTATAGAAAAAAACAGAGATAGTGTCCTCTCAAAAGCAAAGGACAGGAGTACATACCATAATTTATAAAATAACTAGATTCCTCAGGGTCCTCACCTATTATATAATCCATTGCATATGCAGGTAGCATCTGGACCTCTTTGCGTTGCTCTTGTGAATTGGGGCTCAGGGGACTGGCTCAGAAAATGTTGATACTCTGGCTACTGCTATAGCTAAAGGAATAAAGTTTTATTGTCTCTAATCCCAGAGTTTCATGTCTTCCACCAAGTTTCAAGAAACAATGGCAGGCTGACTTGTCAAGCTTGCAAAGAGGGTAAGATAAAATCTCTCTTGACAACTATGTGAGTGAGATGCTTGGAACAATACCTAGTTCTCAATAGCTGTTAGCTATTGTAGACAAAAAGCCCCTCCAAAGATGTCCATGCCCTCATTCCCAGAACCTGTGGATATATTAGATTACTTGGCAAAGGGGAATTAAGGCCACAAATGGAATTAAGGTTGCTGATCAGCTGACCTTAAAATGGAAGAGTAGCCTGGATTATCCAGGTGGACTCAGTATAATCACAAGGGTCCTGAAAAGCAGGAGGCAGAAGAGTCGGTGTCAGAGTGAGGAAGTGAGAGAAAGACCATGGAGGCCATTGCTGGCCTTGAAGATGGAAGGGTGTCATAAGCCAAGGAACACGGGGCTTCTAGAAATTAGAAACGCCAAGAAAATTTAGAGATTCTCCCCTAAAGAAAAGACTTTAGTGAGAGCAGTGTCAACCTGCCAACCTACAGAACTGTAAGATAATAAATTCATGTTGTTTTAAGCCACTATGGATGTGGTAATTTATTACAGCATCAATAAGAAACTAATAGAGTATTATCATCATCATTACCTTTATCACTTTTACTGTATTGATAAATATGCTATATTACTACAACATTACTATATTATATTACTATAATATATTACTACAACAATGTTACTATATTACTGTCACTATTACCATATAAAAGAGGTCCCAAATCTTAACCTAAGAATTGGGAAAGGCTTCCTGGAGAAAGTCAGTTATGAGATTTGTTCAGTTAGCTGGAGGGAAAGTATATTTCAGGCTAAGGGTGTCTGCAAACAAGTGAGAGAGAACATGGGACTTTCAGTAAACAAACACTGGATCAATATGGCTGAAGCATATAGTGACAAATCCTGTATGGGACATGCTGAGTTTGAGCTGCCTCTGGAACATCCAAACAGAGATATCCAGTAAGAGGCTGAATATAGAGGTCTGACGTGTTGGGGAGAGGTTTGGGCTGGGGGAACAGATTTAAGAAGTCATCAGCATGTATACAGTAGACTATGACCCATGCTGAGCATAGAAAAAAAAACTAAGATATCTGAGGAGCACTGAGATTTAAGAAACAGGCAGAAGAAGGGGGCAAATGAAGCAGGCCCACAAAGGATACTAAGAGGCACTGTCATAAGAGGTGGGGGGGAAGCCAGAAATGTGACATCACATCATTCCTCAGTAGTGGGGCAAGAGTCGACAGTGTCTATGAATATCTTAGGTTTATTTATAAAATGCAGATATTATACACTGAAGTAGTTAAATATTAATTAGTGCAGTCAACAGTGTCTATGAATATCTTAGGTTTATTTATAAAACACAGATATTATACACTGAAGTAGTTAAATTTTAATTAATGCTTTCAAAGAACACTAACTTACCATTCAATATCATTTTCAACAGATTTTCAAAATGAATTATAGAACTTCTTACACAGATACAACACAAAGTCTAATTATATGTGTTAGCATCATCACCCAAAGGGGGAAAAAAACCAATACTCTGTTAGGGGCTTTCATTAATCAGCTATTTAATGAGTATTAGTTGCTGGACTGGGCCCATCCCACAGCATGGAACTCAGGAGACTTTTTTTTTCCCAAAAGTCTGAGGCAGCTGGGAATCATTTTAGAGGTTTGGATAGCTCTTTGACACTCTTTAATTGACAGATTCACATTTCCAGCAGAAGAGAGTATAAAAATAGTACTATTTATAAATGAGCATTCTTAACTCTTGAAACTTGGAGTTTTCAGTAAAATATATTTCCAAATTCATATGCACTTCAGACATTCTGAGTACAGAGTGGTTGCTCCTAAAAGAAATTTATGTAAGTTTGGTAAAGTGGAAACAAAGATTCATTGTGCCTTAAGGCCAATTCCTCTTAGTATAAACTGTACTAGTAATAGACACACCATTCAATAAAAAAAATGCAAATATATCATTCAAAGGAACCAATGTTGGATGTTTAGCTTAAAACTGTCTAGCATTATTTTCAAGCAAAAAGTCAAATACTTGTTGAAGCCCCAGAGGGAAAAAAAATCACTGAAGCCCAATAGTTGTTGATTTTTTTAAATCACTTCTTATTGCAGTACAAACTATTATCTGATATTAACTGGCATCTAAACAATGGATGAATTTTCAGAGAGCTATAGTAGTCTAAACAGTAGATTCCAAAATTCACTGTGAATTTTAAAGGTTCCTAAGGGAAATCGCTGATGGTGCTTGGGGTAATAAAGGCAGAGAGAAAAAGGAAGAAAATAGAGTTAAAAAATAGCACAATTATAGAAACAGAAAACGCAGTGACACTGTGTTACTTTACTAAACTTTAACATTAATTCGAAGCTAATTTGCCTTTAAGAGAACTAAAATAGAACCATACCAGTTTAGCCCTTGGTGTTTTACTAAAAGCCTCTACCTTCACATAACCCAAACATATAGATTTACCATTTGAAACAGCATCAGTCACTCAACGCCATGAAGAAAATGAATGCCATGTCCCATTCAGGCTGAATTATGTATCCGATGGGAGGTATTGATCAAAATATGAACCATGTCTTTCATTACTGAAAGTACCTGATGCTTTGTTATAAATATCTTCTGAGAGTATAAAGAAACTGCCTTTTCCAAATTTTTCTACAGAAGAGCTTCTATTCAATGATTTTTTTTTCAACACCCATTACTAGTGTTCCAAATATTCCCTAGTTCAATTTACATTAGATCAAGAAATGAAATACAAGATGAACTAATAATGAGCCAGAGATTGAACTGAACCCTTTACTTCTCCAAGCTCCAGCATCTAATGCGCACCACTAAGTTATACTCCTAAAGTGTATTTTATAGGAAAGAAAATATTTTGTACGCCTAATGGGGAAATGCTGAAAAGGGGATTTTTTTGTGTACCCATCATAAAAGTGTTGCTCCTAATGTAAATACTCAGGGAATTGACATAATTGAAAATTGCCAGAAGACATTTTCCTAACACTACGGTTAATAGAGCGTGAGGGTTCTGCAGCTCAACACGACGTGTAACTGCTCACTGTACACGTGCAGCAGGGAGACTACCGTGAAGAAAATGGTAACACCCTTCTCATTATTTCTGTTTCTTCTTGTCCTCCTAAAACACTATGCAGATTTTGCACTTGCGTCTTGGAACCTGTCTGAATCGTTATTAAAATGAAAGCCAGCATTCTGTGGCGTGCTACACTAAAAGGTACAGGTCCAAGGACACTAAAGCTTCTGCTCATGTTTTGCAGGAGCATTTGGGATATTCCACTCCTGGGTGGGGGATGGCATCCTTAGAGCCTGACCACCTTACAGCCTGGGCAGAAAATGCTACAAAGTGTTTGGGATGTTCTAAGAGCTAACTGCCTAAAGGAACTTGTATCCACCGCTCTGGATCTCAGGGCATTATGTATGTGTATGTATGTATGTATATATGTGTGTATGTGTATATATGTGTGTATAAGTATTTACTATATGATAATATGTGTACATTATATAAATATACATACTGAGTGTACATAAGTGTCTACTCCATATAATATTACAAAAATACATATACACACTATATATATAATAGAAATTAGCTGAAGTTTGATGAATTCATTGAATTTTATGAGTTTATTATTCTAAATTTTATGAGTCTATCATTCTAAATTCATGTTAGAAGTAGACTGCTTTGTATCTCATCCTATGTAAGTTCAGGCAGATGGAGGTATGAAAACCAGACCACAATTTTGAGTTTTATCCCCAGGGGTCAAATTTAATAATAATAGCTAATAATACTTTCCAAAAATTAGCCTCAAGGTCTCCAAATTAGCTATACAAATACACTAACTGCAACTTTGCTGCTGGTTTTATTCCTAACCTCCTGATCTCTACCACACCTCAAGTTTCATCAATTGTTGACTACTAGGTATGTTCTCATATTTAATGCAATTGGCAGCAGAATCTCAGGACCAGCTCCAGATCTAGTGAATCAGAATATGCAGTTTAACAAGATCTTCAAATGATGCATGTTTACCATAAAATTTGAGAAGTGAATCTTCTAAGACAGGGTGCTTTCCCCCAGGGGTTGTATAAGACTGTCTATAAAGGTGTAAAAGTAAATTAGAACTTTTATTTGTATTTATTTTTGTCTGATACAGATACTCTCCCTGGTTGAATTATCAAGGTCCATCAAAAGAGAGCAGAAATTCCATAGACATCAAAACGACAAACAACTTTCTCATTAGTTCACTTTAAAGGGATTAGGGCATGTGGCAGTACAGAAGCACCCAATTAAATGGATTTATGGATTATATTATCTAGTGTAACTAAACCAACCCTCACAAAATAAATAGGTGACTTAAAAAGACACCTGCAAAAAAAATAATAACAGATTGAGGTTCGTACTAATAATACAGACACCAAAAAAAAATAACAGAAAAAGAAAATGATAGAGCTGACAGTCTTTCAATTCTAAGTAAGAATAACTACCATTTTTGAGCACATCTAAGGGCTAGTCAGTTTCTAAGTGATTTATATGTATTAACTCAGTTAATCCTGACAATTCTTTGAGACACGCTATTCATAGCTCTATTTTGCAAATGAGAAACTGATGCACAGAGACATTAAGTTAATTGCCCAGGACAGTCTGGTATTACCAGAAATGGGGTTCAAACTTTGGCAGACTGGCTTAGATCCCCCAACCACTACACTCCATTCATTCTATTCCATCTGCATTATAAGGTGAAAACACCGATATGATTATTTATTACCAAAAAATCAAAAAGAAAACAAATTTATCAACAAGAATACTTGCACTATTGATTTACATCCATTCTCATTAACAAACTTCACTTTGAACTTCACTTTAAGTGTATATTGTGTCTTGAAATTTAGCTACTGAAAGTATTATGTGTACTATTTCAAAACTAAATAAATATAGCTATGTAGAGATGAACATGCTCAAAAGTTTTATAGTGGTGCACAACCAGGAAAAGAAAAATAGGAGACTTTTGCCATAAAGCAGTAGTTCTCAACTTTGAGCATTCATGGGAATCACCTGGAGGGCTGGCTCGAATACATATTTCTGGGCCCCAAGTCCAGAGTTTCTGATGCAGTAGAGCTGCGGTGGGACCTGAATCTGTCTTTCTAACAAGTTCCTGGTGATGTTGATGCGGCTGGTCAGGTGATCACACTTTGAGAATCACTGTTACAAAGGAGCATTTAGAACAGAAGACCTCAAATATTGTCATACATTTGAGTCACCTAGGAAACCTTTAAAAATATTAATGCCTTGGGCTTCCCTGGTGGCGCAGTGGTTGAGAGTCCGCCTGCTGATGCAGGGGACACGGGTTCGTGCCCCGGTCCGGGAAGATCCCACATGCCGCGGAGCGGCTGGGCCCGTGAGCCATGGCCGCTGAGCCTGTGCGTCCGGAGCCTGTGCTCCGCAACGGGAGAGGCCACAACAGTGAGAGGCCCGCGTACCACAAAAAAAAAAAAAAAAAAATTAATGCCTCATGCTTCTCCCAAGACTTCAAATTGTTCTAAGAAGGGAACTCGGCCTCCTTACTCTTTACATTGCCCTAATGTACAGCAAGGGTTGAAATCACTGCTTTAGGTAGAGGGAAAATAAAAGCAGAAAGACCGGTTCAAAGTAATAAAATCCTAACTAAAATACAAAAGTGTTTCAGAGTTGGAAACAGACACTACTTGTTAATTAATTAAATACTGAAGATAAGAAACCCACCAAAGAGGCATAGACCATGCTACCTAGTTGAATGAATGGGTAATGAATTGAATTATGGTGTTCCATTAACCACGATTATAAATCCAGGGAACCAGAAGGGGGAGAGTCAGAAAGGGGAGGGGGGAGTAAGAAGAAGAGAAAGGGAAAATAATTTTATAGTACAAACAGAACAAATTATTTTCATAATGTTAACCTCAAAAGTCCATTTTTGCTAGTAATAGAAAAGTGATACAAAAGTTCCTTTCCATTAACAGCATACACTTCCTTAAATCATTCCAGCAGTTAAAACTTAGGCTGCCTAGCTTCAGAATCCATGTTCTTAACCCCTACTCTATGCTGCATCCTGTTCTATTTTTATATTGATGGAAATAGGACTCAATTAAATGCCAAACAATAAGTCAAAAATAGTAGGGATTAGCACCCAAAGCTCTGAAACATTAAAAAGATGATGCCTACCCTAGTCTATCTTTTTATTCCTGATGAGCAGTCTGAACTTAGTCTATTGTTTTAAAAAGCTTTTTGAAGAAAAACAAAACAAAACAATATAGGCAGTGTGTCTGCAACGCAGTGAAAATAATGTTGAAATTTCAGATCATATGGACTTCTGCTAATAGCTAGGAAGACATAAACATTATTTACAGATTTTATTACAGGCTACCAATGCTGATTTCCACAAATGTTTAATCCCCTCTTATAGAATTGTACAGTCAAGACTAAGTAAACTTGCTCTAAATGCCTTTGCTCAAGTGCCAACGAGTTTGTGTAAAAACATAGTTCAGTCTCTATTTTAAACATAATTTTGTTGTCAGCTGAGAGCCGGCATTCTTTAGTATGGCATAGTACCTGGTGTTAATGAAAAACATCAAAACCTGCTCCCCCATATACAAACACCCTATAAAAAGAACAAATGAGTTTTAATCCTTAGAGAAAAGGGGAAACTTGGGATCAGATGCAAACCATGCTCTGTTGACATTCTCAAATAAAGAAAATATATATGGCAAGGTACTGACTGCTACAATATACAAAAGTTGCATTTCCACTCTGGCTGAATGTAACAGCAGGTGGTAAAGTGGCATTACAAGACAGTCACTTTCACTTTAAGCCCAAAGGCAAAGGACCCATTCTATTTGCAGAGTTAGCTTAAGTTACTCTGTTGCTTCTTCTATAGCTACATATACTCAAGAAAAGTAAAAATAAAAAAATTTCCATTATCTCCAAAGGTAAACAAAATGACTAGTTGATAATATGTCTCTTTTTCTTTCTTTCTTTTTTTTCTTTTCTAGATTGCCTTCTGTAAGGCTGTGGTCCAAATCATTAGGTTAACCTACAAGAGCTCTTCACTTATCTAAGATGCTTTAGTGACCTTAAGTATTATTTCTTAATAATGTCATAATTCAGAACACAGTACATGATGGGCACAACTTTTAAAAACAGTTCTAAGTCAAATGTATTAGGTATTAGGATCTGACTTTCAAATAAATTTTCACTGGAACACTACCACCCTAAGTTTATGGAAGCTAATGAAAACATATTAACTGTTTAACACTGATACTAAACTGAACCAATGCTTATTTGCCAAATTATTGATTACTCAGATGTTTTTCAGTTGAGGGAAATCTGTTTTATCATGAATTTTTAGTGGTCTTACTTGTTAGACTAAATACAGCCCTACTGCTAACCCAAATGACATCACTACACAAATTACAAAAACGCCACCTCTTCCTCAAGGCACTGTACTGCCATGTGCCAGAAAACAGTCTTAATAAATCTACAAATCTATGATGGCTCCAAACATGAACGGTGTCCTTCCAGAGCTGTGCAATGTACCTCATCTATCAAGTTATGTCAAAGGAATTAACAAGAAATGTTTCCTGATCCATAGAGCTCAGAAGTCTAATGTACTCTGCAAGGAGATACAAAATAATCCTAACGCCAAAGAGACATATTTTGGGGTGGCAAAGTTTTGTTCCCCTACATCACCATATTTGATTAAATGACCCAGTGATCATTAAGAACGTGATGGGAAAAAGCTGTTTTGCTTTACAGAGGACATAGCAGAAGACAAATGGACTTAAAAGTGTTAGAGTTATAACTTTTTTCTGACAAGAGAGATATTGTACATCTAGGTAATGTACCAAGAAAGTCTCCTTACTTAACGTAGTTCTCAGCTCTGCAGTGCATCAGAATCCATTGAGGAGCTTTGGAAGTACTGATGGCTGGGCCTCAACCCCAGACCAATTCTGTATGAATCTCTAGGGATGGGGCTCAAGCATCAATATTTTTGGAAGTTTCCCAAATGATTTCTCATGTCCAGCGAGGGTTTAAAACCTCCAACTTAGATGATTTTACAAACAGTGTTCCTACGTAACATAGACTAGAACGGTGGTTCTCAAATTTTAGTGTGCATTAGAATCACCAGGAGGGTTTCATTAAACAGAGACTGCTAGGCACAACTTCCAGAGTTCACGATTTGGTTAGATGTTGAAGCTTCTGGTCAAAACCTGTATTTTGAGGACCATTGGTCTAAAACCTCACTACTCAAAATGTCCTGGGATGGGGACTTCTCTGGTGGCACAGTGGTTAAGAATCTGCCTGCCAATGCAGGAGACACGGGTTCGAGCCCTGGTCTGGGAAGATCCCACATGCCGTGGAGCAACTAAGCCCGTTCACCACAACTACTGAGCCTGTGCTCTAGAGCCCACAAGCCACAACTACTGAAGCCTGCAAGCCACAACTACTGAAGCCCATGCACCTAGAGCCCGTGCTCCGCAACAAGAGAAGCCACCGCAATGAGAAGCCCGCACACCGCAACAAGAGTAGCCCCAGCTCGCTGCAACTACAGAAAGCCCGAACGCAGCAACGAAGACCCAACACAGCCAAAAATAAATAAATAAAATAAATAAATTTATAAAAAAAAAAAATGTCCTGGGATGGCAACTTTGACTTAACTGGGAACCTGTTAGAAATGCAGACTCTCAGGCCCCATCCCCTTCTGAATGGTTCTCTGAATTTTAATAAGGTTCCCAGGTGATTCATACGGAAATTAAAATTTGAGAAGCACTAGTCTAGACCACAGACCAATTAAAAAGTCTACTGGGATAAGAAGGAATATAAATGGGGATGAAATAGGATAGGGACTTGTGAATAATGAAAGAGCTCATATTCTAAAAACTTCAGCTCTAATCAATCAGGGGCATGCGGACTCACTGTTACCAGATATTCTAATTTTTCAAGACGGTTAGTAATCTGTTTTATTATGTGAAATCCCTTAACTGTAAAATATTAGCAATTCATTCAAAGGTTTTATAACACCATTAAGACCAAATAAAATATGTCTGTGGGCCGTATTTGGCCCATGGCTTGCCTGTATGTGACCTCTGATCTAGAAAGAGTCAATCATAAATTGAATTAGAGTTTGAGATGAATCACTGGAAATCTCCTAAGAACCCTTCCTTTAAAAGCTTAAGATAAATGATATATTTGGCAACAGTTAATTATTTTCTATACGGCATACCTCTGCCTGACACAAACTCAGTAAAGCATCAGAAATAAAATGTTAGGGCAACTTTGAAATATGTTATGGAAAAAAATATGCAGCTATAAGGTAGGCAGCAAGAGAGGATGCTGAAATGCCTCAGGAGTGCCTCTGAAGAACATGAGATGTGCAAGCAATCAATCTCAAAACGAGTAAGGGGAGACATTTGATTGTGTTTACTGATAAGTACACCTATGGACACAGCAAAATTTCTAATCATAAGCTTTGAGAGTAGGAGAAAAATGGCTGTATTATATAGGTAGAATTTATTTTCCGCTGTAAAAGAAGATATAGTAAAACAACCTCAGTTCCATACCTCCTCTCCACCTTTGTTTAACAGCACTGAATGGTATCATTTCCTTTAACTATGAAGCAGTCTGAAAAAATTTTCCAATGGAGGCACACAGTATTCTCAATGTATGACACTTTAATGGTCATTGAGTATTTTTTCTTTAAACCTTGTACAATCACTTATTAAAGTCATCTTAGAAGCTGTCTAGAGAATAACAAGAAGGTACCTTTGAGAAAGGTCACATAGGACTAAAAAAACACAAAAGGAATGGTTAAGCAAGCTGAAAAGAACCACGGAAGTCAAATTATATAGCTGAGTGGGAAAAAAGAGAAAAGAAAAGTTACGAAAACTGCTTATTACTGTGCTAGAGTACCAGTAAACAAGCAAAGTTTCATAAAAGACTTAAGAACGGCATAGAAAAAAGGGCTAAGGTAATATCCAATCTCTCCTAACCAGGCTGTCCTTCCTAACGCATTTCTTTCACTATGTGATCTTGAACTCCATAACCTCAAAAGGCTCTCTCTCCAGGATGACTACCACATTTCTTAGCCTGTGATAAAAGGTATTCGTAATATAATTTAGCTTTAATCCTATTAAATTATTAAATACTACCTCACACTTTTCTCTAAATCCCCTCAATTAGGCCAACAATTAAGAGAACAGATACTTTTCTGCACTCTTAAAAACATCTTTATAAACCTTTCAAGCTTTTGCTGTTAAAATAATGAAACAAAGTTTAGCTGGATGCCTTTCTTGGTTCAATATTTGAGAGAACCACCATCATCTCTTACTTTAGTCTCTCATCAGCCTGTTTAAAAAAATGTTGGGTATGCCAAGGACAGTTAACTACTAAAGATATGTTAAGTAATTATTTTTTCAAAGAAAATGTAAGTAGCACCTCAAACTACATTTGACATCTTAAATGACATATATGAGCAGATAAGGGACAGACTTTTACAGCCCTATCAAAATAAGGGAATTTGTACTTGAAGCTGCCAAGATTAGAGATTATATATGCTAGGATCTGCATTTGTAAGATAACTTTTCATCTTTGGGATTTTTTTTAAAATATTGAAATTAGAACATGATATAAAAGAGGAATGCAATGAAAATCAGAAGCACTTTGCTTTTTACCTTTGCCAGAAAGTAACCATGTGACTCAAGACCAAAGCACTTCAGTTTCTTTATTTTAAACTGATGTCACCATTTGCATTATATACAAAAGGAGGAAAGAAATAAATTAGCATTTAATCAAGTCCGAATAAGTGCCACACTCTGTGTTTCGCAAAAACACCAGTCAGATAAGAGGGTGAACTAGACAATCTTTACGGCCCTTTTAATTGAAAACTCACCTCATTCTATGGAATATTTGAGTGAATTGATATGTAAATCCTGATCACAGTAAGTCACACAAGGACCAGTGTTGTCTTGGAATCCATTCTCTTTCTATCGCAGCCTCACCCAACTATGATGAATAACTCCTTTATCTACTTGTTAGTAGGAAATCCAGAACTATAGAGAGAACCTACATAGCAACCAAACAAGATGCCTTTCTTCCTGGCAGCATTGCCAAGGTACATTACAATGTTAGAGAGGGGTTTAAAAAATATATATACAATATAAATATACATATATATATGAGCAAAAGGTTCCAACCAACGTATTCTCCATTTTTCCTAATGATACTCAAAAAAATTTTTTTTATTTTTAGCAGTTCATTAACATTGCTATGTTCATACTGAGCTACTGATACTATGCTAAATCCTAGGAAAACAAAATTGAATAATAATCCAAGCCCTTGTTTCTTAGGACTCAAAAAGGTATTAAAACAAATAGTTTAAGTACATAATAAGTGCAATATACCCAGAATGCCAAGAAAACACAAAAAGAGGGTGTTAATTCAATCAGAGAGTCAAAGGAAGGTTTCCTAGAGTAAATGATGCTTGAGTAGGTCCCCTAAAGACAAAACAGGGGTAGGACAAAAAGCAAAAGAAGGCATAAGGCATCTCAACCAGAGGGAATAGTAAAAGAAAGACACAAGGGGTAAAGTTGCACAGTACGGTGGAAAAAGAGTTGTAAGGTATTACTGTAGTAGAGTAGATGTAGCAGAGTATGGGGAAATGAAGCTGTAGTGGCAGTCAGTACTAAATCATGGAGGACCTTGATTCATGTCAGGCTAAGAATTTGGATTTTATCCTATGGGCAATGGGAAACCAACAGAGGGTGCAGGAGAATAGCATCGCCAGATTTGCCTATATCGCGTTTGAAAGATGGATCTGAGCTAGAAATGACAGAAGGCAAGAAAATCAGTGACAAGTGTGTCCCTGTGCTGTGTGGTATTAACAGAACTGTGGAAAAGTGGATAGAATTAAGAAATATTTAAGATTTAAAATCAGAGGAGTAATATGGAGACAGCAAGATGGAAGAATCTAAAAATACTCTTCTTATGTTTATGGCTTTAGGGCCAATTCCCTACATAAGAGTACAAACAATTGAGATATGAAATACATGGGAAGAGACCGGAACTGGCGAGGGTGCAAAATTGGGAGCAGGGAAGCTGCATTCTGTTTGGATCTGTTGCAAAAATATGAGTCATAATCCATGAGGGGAGATTCAGCAAGCATTAATCAAAGTGGAAGAAGGAGAAATAGGAGACAGTGCTATCAAAGGAAATAAAGTTCCAAGAATGAAAGAAGGATCAGTAATGCCAAATGCAGCAAGGAGATGCAGTGAGATAAGTACCAAAAACGTGCTTATTGGATTTGGTGATTTTGCCTTTGCCAGGCAGTTTCAGTGGACTACTGGGAATGAGAGCCAGACCTCTGTAGGCTGAGGAGGGACTAAGTGGTAAAGAAATGACAGCAGCAAATCTTCCAGAGATTGCAAACCCACATAGATAGGTGAGACTTACCCAAGCATCTCTGCTTCCTCTTTTGAGCAGAAATCTTCTCTGTATGTTATCACATAACAGTGAGGATCTCCATCAAGATGGCTTAATAATAGAATTATTTTCCTCAGACTGAGTGAAAAGCCTTAATCACATTTAAAAGCCATTGTGAATAAAAGTTATTAAGCACCTTAATAAACCTCCTGTAGAGGGGTGGGATGAGGCAGGATGCCAACCCATAAATCTCTAATAATCCCAGCATCATTTAGGAACTAGATCCTCTTTGCCAGGTGGAATGTTGTCCTAAACACACCTCAGACATTATAAAGAACATAAACAGACATGCAGCTTCAATTAAGCCACACCCCCTCTTTTGCTTAGTGTTTACAGGGAATGTTCTAGAGAATTCTAGTCTATTGCTCCCAAACTTACTCAAGGAAAATGGGTGGCAGAAAAGAAGAGGACTCTCATGCAAATTAACTTATTTCTTTATATATATATATTTCAAGCACTGCCACTGAATTATTATTGTTCTTTTCTATAATAAAGCATTGGCTTTATTATCTTGTTTATTGCTATAATTTGGTGATTAGATTCAACATGTACATGATGAATTTGGCCTAACAACATCAATAGGAATGAAACAGCTTCTAGTTCTTTGGAAATGAGAATGCATCTATAACAGCTCTCTTCATTAAACTCGAACCTGGTATAACATATTTTATGATGCTTCTCGTAACAGTAAACCACTTAAAGAGATTTTAAGAGATTCTTCTTCTCCAAGAGGATTAATAGGAAGCTGTACTTCTCTTTCCCTTCCCTGCCTGTCCTGCTTGATGTCAACAACTTTGTGTAGAGCAATGATGGACTGCCTTATCCAAAGAGACTTATCACAGGTGGCTTCTGCAGACAGAGAAAAGTCAGTCATCGTGGGGGCAGGAGGGAAGGAAGCAAAGGGAATATAGAGAAAATTGAAAAGTCATCATCAGGTAAATTTATTTCTGCTTCAGCCAAACAACAAATTACCTTTTTTCTTGCAAACGACTACATAACTTTGATGACAAAAAAGGAAAAACTTTTTATCTGAGAGGAGGAACAAGTGTCAATTAAAAGAGAAAAAGAACCCAACACAACCAAAATAAAGTAAGAGGAACCTGTCACAGCATAGCCACTCTGAACTGCAAGAGGTTAACATTTATCTGTTTTTTTTTCTGCAAGCCCTTATCACCTTACATATTCTAAAATTTAAAGCAATAACATGGAACTGAGCAAAACAGTGTTTTGATCCTCCCTAATTTTCCTAACTTCAGAAAGTTATAACAAACATGAATATCCCTCACCCCAAAAACATCACCAAGTGTGTATTGTTTATTAATTGAGTCACTTGTTACTAGTTCCTGGATTAAAATCCATTTTGCATGTGCACACTACCCTTCGTAGTCAGGGTAGAGGTGTAATGTCATCTGAGTCCTAATAATTGAGGTCCTGATTGCCATTATTAACAGATACTTACCAAGCATCTATTTGTGACAGACACTGCACTGAGATCTACTCTTGATGCTCTAAGCACACTGTAGCTCCCACTGAGAGACTAGTGGAAGGGTGTAGACCTCAGATGCCAGAGGCAGGCTGCCTAGAATTGAACCCTGAATGACCTTGGGCAAGTGAATTACCCTCTCTCAGTTTCCCTGTATCCTCGGTTCCTGTTTTGGTTAAAGTAGGATAATATGAATATATATGTCATAGGACTGTTAAAAAGTTTAAGTAAGTCAGGACATGTGTTAGCATGTAATACATGCTTAATAGGTCTTATCCAGCATTTTTAACATGAATTTAAAGAGGAAATATATTTTTGATCCCTCTACAGAATAAAAAGTTTTATTTATCAATAACTCGTCTTGTCAGATGTCAGCTTATTCTCAAAAATATATATGTAAAAATTGAATAGAGTCAATTTTACATGTGTATAAAGGTGAATTAAAAATGGACTTCTGAAGATTCTTACCATGCTCTATTCCATAAAAATTATCAAACCATATAAGTAGAAAGGGACAATGGCAGTTCAAAACTTGGCTGAATCTGACTTTTAATATTTTTCTTATTTGATATTTTTGGACAATAATTACAGAGGTCCTGAGGACAAGAGAATGGTGTAACAGGGCTGGTTTAACACCTGAAGTGTTACATGAAGTGTTACCATGTGACATGCAGCTGAGAAATGGGTGACAGGAGGCCAGAGAAGGATAGACTCTGAACTGGCTTAGAGCTAAGGGGAGGTTAGAAGAAGACACAATCATAATTACTTTCGTAGAATGCACACTCTCCATCTGGCAACGTTCTAAGTGCTTTACTCACATTAACTTGTTTAACCCTCACACAACCCCAATTAATAGTAAGGTACTATTATCTCACTTTGTATACAGGGAAACTGAGAGAGGGTAATTCACTTGCCCAAGGTCATACTATAGCCAATAAGTGGTATAGGTAGGACTGGGTCCAAACAGTCTAGCTTTTATTCATGATACTGTACTGCCTCCCTCAAATACAAAGTGATGTAAATGTTTAGCTTAATTTAACTAGGTCATGCATAAGCCAAAATTATAAATATCAGAAAATAGATAATGGAGGGTATATTTCATGGTGTGTTTATTCAACGATATATTAACATAAAGTTAATATGTAGATGATAGGAGGTTACATATTAAAATGTTGCTTTAATATAATAGAATCTGTGAGCTTCACAGGAATGTTTGATTATCACACTTAAGATGGGAGTTCATACTGCATTACACCTGTCCAGATTCTTCCTTGATAGTGTCAAACAGAATGGGATTCTAGAAGCAAGAGAGCAAGAAAATTTAGAGAAATAGCTCTCAATTCTTCAATACCTCAACTTTGCTGAACTTTTAAGCATCCTAATTCTGTAAGGCATGTTGGACTGATTCTCTTGGAATATAAGTAAAGGAAGCGTTAATACTTGTACCCGGGCCATGTCTTATTACCAGGCCTGACCTCACAGGAACCCTGTGAAGCCTAGCAGATGGCATATGCCTGAGTAAACAAGACAAAACAAAACATCATTGTTTTGTAGAAACACCTCAGAAATAATCCCAGTGAAGTAATCAGGATAATGTCTTTATATACAGGACATTTTAAAATTTTAATGGGTTTGAATTATGATCATCAAACTAGACTAAAAACCAACATGACAAAAAGGAAGAGTCGATGATTTAGTGAAAAAACACTGGTGAATTATCGGGATTGGAAATAAGTCTGGTCATACCCCGTATCTTTATTAATGACCTGAAAAAAGCCCACACCATGTTAATTAAATCTATAAATGCAGCTAAACTGACATGGCATTTCCAAAGGTTAAGCTAGGACAAAAGTTAAAAAGCATCTTCACCTTAAGGAAAATATTTTTAATAAGTAGAAGTACTGTCATAAACTCTCACTCAAAGCACCATCAATTATCATCAAACAGAGATGCTCTTTAAATAAAGGTCAAACTTCCCATAATAAAACACTTGAGGATAGACTCATGGCCCTGGCTTTAAGAGAAGCTTCATCATTTATATTTTCATTTAGTGTAAAAAACCTCCCTCTTATTTTTATTGGTCAGAGGGGAAAATATGCGGACAAGTAAAAAAATTAAAATTTCACCTTATATCAATTATACTTATTTTTTGCCTTTCCTACTTAATGAACCAGAAACTCTCCGTTTACTAGTAATAACATAATTATGTCCTTGGGAACTGGTTTTTATATTGCAGCTATTTATTCCCGTATCTATCAGGTCATTAGTTCAAAATTATATGTTTCTCTTGTAACAGCTGATAATAATAAATTCTTACATTGCATCCCAAAAGAACCATGAAAAAACTCCTAATACCACTTCATTTAGAGCAAACATAGTGCAACAATGGATTGGGGAAATTTTGACCAAAAATGTACTTTGACACTATTTTCACTCAAGTATTGTACCCACAAAATTAAATCAAGTGCATTTTGAATGAATGCAAGAAAAGCAGGACAATGTTATTAATCTCATAAAATTAGAAGAAGCATATAATAACCTGATTTAGAAGAGATTGAGGTGAGAATCACTCATTCCTGAATAGCTCTCGACCCCATTTTAGGGGAATTTGGCTTAATTCCCCAACTCAGGGAGCTCTCAACCTAAAAGAACACCAATACTAATGAGCTCATATCATAAAGATCCACTCTTACAAGATTAATTAAATAAGCTATTGCACTTTGAGGAAAGATTTCCATCCTTTTGGGAAGATGGATTATCAAAGTGGTTTCTAATTTTATCTGACTGCCAGATACAGATGACAGTCATGTTTTGCTGACCTACAGGTTTGTTTTGGGTTTGTTTATTAATTAGTTGTCAGCAGTTTAAAATTTCGGCGCTTTCGCATATAAAATAAGTCTGAATTTCTGGCTCCTCTTGAAGAATGAGAAGATCTCTTGAAGAATGACAGGAATGACATCCATCTGGAAACAATCCTCTGCTGATGAGTAAGAACTTTTAAAGGGTGGCACATCTTCTCCAGTTTACCTCAGTGCCCAGTTCTCTAATTCCTATTACACATGTGACCCGTGAAGGCGTAATGAAGCTATTTAAACTTGCCATCCTTGTTCTATAGTCCAAAGACCACATCTTACTTTTCTTCTTCTGCTCTGGAGTGGAAGGGGGCAACAGAAGGAGACAAGAATTGGGATTCATTCCCACAAAGTGTGAGGCTGTTGGGGATAGAGAGTGCTTTGGTAGACAGAGTTTGTTGTTGGTTTTTTTGTTGTTTTGTTTCATTTTTTACCAGAGCCTTTGATTCTTCCCATAACTGATATAGCCTGGAAGTTAAGAGGTATAGAGGTATACATTAAAATATAGGACCTTAATACTAGAAAGAACCTGTGAGGTCATTTTGTCCATGGCTCCCTTAAACTGGCCTATCACAAGAATCATTGAAAAACATTTATTTTTGATAGGAATTTCAGCAGTAACTGAAAGTCTAATTAGGGATTCCAAATATTTCCAGAATGGTGACATGCGGAGCTCTCAGATCCACTCCTCAACAAAACAGAGGCGGTGTGAATGATGGAAACAACAAAAATAAAATCTTTGGAAATGCCCTAAGGATATATACCAAATGAAGAAACATTTGTTTCAAAAAACCTGCTAAGTTCTCAGTAATAAGAGTGTGAGTCTGTGGCACCTGAGCCACAAACCACTCACTCACTCACTCCTGTCCCCAGGTCACCATAATGGGAACTCCACTATGTCACCTGTGACCAAGAAGCTGAAGCTCAGGAAACTCTCTCCCACCAGCTCCCAAACACAGTCTCTCCTAGAGGGAAAGGATGGCAGCATTTCTCCCCCACCGCCAGCTCCACGCTTCCATACCCAGTCCCACTTGTAGGGTAGAGACTCTACCCCAGGTACAGCTGGTTGAGAGCACCGTGGCCCCAATTGCCTTTGCTTCAGCTTTCTCATAGGGCAGAGGTTCCATACTGGGAGAGGCAGGCCAAGAAGACTAGAGGCTATTGCTCCTGCCTGGAACCACTCTCATGAAGCAGGGGTTTACTCATAAAGCAGCGGTTTACTCATAAAACAGGGGTTTTACTCCAAAAGAAGCAGGTCATCATTCCCAGGCCCAATTCCAAAACATGGCTCAGAGATTTTGCCTATGGAAAAGGCAGGATATAAGAACAGACTACTCAGAAGCTATCCCCATAGATTTCTTTATTTGGAACAGAATGGGGAAAAATCAAAACCTAAAAACAGTCTCAGAAACCATGGATATTTTGGTAGTAAGCAATTAAAAGGAGGCTCGTAGCTCCATAAGAGCAACAAGCTAAACCATAGGCCAATTTGTTTACCAGAGAGAATCGGAGAAAGAAATAGCTAAGAAGAGCCCTCCTAGGGTCAAAACAAACCTCAAAGACTGCCTTAAATTACTGCCACAACAGGGCCTGAATTTAACTGGACTAGAGTTTAAAGAATTCATACTAATTCATCACAAACTCTTTCCAAAAAACAGAAGAGGAGGGAACACTTCCCAATTCATTTTATAAGGCCAGCGTTACCCTGACGTCAAAACCAGACAAGAGATCAAAATTAAAGGAATTATAATGAATATAGACACAAAAATCATCAAAATACTAGTTAAGCAAATCCATAAATATATAAAAAAGATTATACACCATGACCAAATGAGGTTTATCCCAGGAATGCAAGATTGGTGTAATATCCAAAAATTAGTAATGTAATATACCAACCAATAAAATAAAGGACAAAAACCACACATCTCAACAGAAGCATTAAAAGCACTTGAAAAAAAACTAACATCACTTCATAATTAAACACAATAATAAGAGGGAACTTCCTCAGTCTAATAAATGGCACCTATGAAAACCCCATACCTAACATCATACTTAATGGTAAAAGACTAAATGCTTTCCTACTAAGATCAAGAACAAGACAAGGATCTTCACTCTCTTCACTTCTATTCATCATTGTACTAGATGTTATAGCCAAAGCAATTAGGCAAAAAGAAAACTTAAAAGCATCTATATTAGAAAGGCAGAAGTAAAACTGAGTCTATTTGCAGATGACATGATCTTTTATACAGAAAATTCTAAGGAATCCACTAAAAACAATTAGGACTAATAATTGAGTTCAGCAATTTTACCAGAAATAAGTTCAATATGCAAAAGTCAACTGTAGGGCTTCCCTGGTGGCACAGTGGTTGAGAGTCCGCCTGCCGATGCAGCGGACACGGGTTCGTGCCCCGGTCCGGGAAGATCCCACATGCCGCGGAGCGGCTGGGCCCGTAAGCCATGGCCGCTGAGCCTGCGCGTCCGGAGCCTGTGCTCCGCAACGGGAGAGGCCACAACAGTGAGAGGCCCGCATAATGCAAAAAAAAAAAAAAAAAAAAAAAAGTCAATTGTATTTCTATATACTAGTAATGAAAAACCCAGAAATGAAATTGAGAAAATAATTCCATCTACAATGGCATAAAAAAGAATAACTACTTTGGAATAAATTTAACAAAATAAATACAAAATGTATACACCAAAAACTACAAAACATTGTTGAGTAAAATTAAAGACCTAAATAAATGGAAAGACACCTCATGTTTATGGAGCAAAAGACAATTTTAAGATGACAATACCCCCTATATTGAATTAAAGATTCAAACCATTCTCTATCAAAATCTCAATTGGTGGGAGTTCACTGGCGGTCCAGGGGTTAAGACTCCGCACTTCCACTGCAGGGGGCGTGGGTTCCATCCCACATGCCTCGGCGCGTGGCCAAAAAAAAAAAAAAGTGAACGAAACAAAAACTTCACAAATCCAATCATTGCCCCTTCTTTGCTCTGTCTCTGAAATGGTGGTCCATTGCTTCCAGAGTAATTCAGACTCCAACTCTTTGTCTACACTTCTCTAGAAAAAAATCTCAAAAGGCTTTTTAGCGGAAACTGACAATCTGATCCTAAATTCCGTATGTTACTTTGAGGGACCCAAAATATCCAAAACAATCTTGGAAAAGAAAAACAAAGAGTACTAACCACGTCAAGGTTACAGAAATCAAAACACTTCTGGTACTGGCATAAGGATTGACATATGGATGAATGGGATAGAATGAAGAGTCAGAAATAAACCCTAACATTTATGGTCAATTAGTTTTTGACAAAGGTGCCAAGACAATTCAATGGGGAAATTAGTCTTTCAACAACTGATGCTTTAACAACTGGATATTCGCATGCAAAATGGACCCCCTTCTCACACCATGCACCAAAATTAACTCAAAATGGATCATAGGTCCAAATGTAAGAGCTAGAACTGTACAACTCTCAGAATAAAATACAGCGACCTTCTGTTAAGTAAAACCTCCTTAAATATGACACCAAAAGCAAAAGGGACAAAAGAAAAAATAGTCTAAGGCTTAATAAAAGATTACAAAATTTATGCTTCAAAACATACCATGAAAAAAGTGAAAAGACAACCCACAGGATGGAAGAAAATACCTGTGAATCTTATATCTGATAAGGGATTTGTATCTAGAATATATAAAATATTCTTGGGACTTCCCCAGTGGCGCAGTGGTTAAGAATCCACCTGCCAATGCAGGGGACACACGTTCTAGCCCTGGTCTGGGAAGATCCCACATGCCGCTGAGCAACTAAGCCCGTGAGCCTCAACTACTGAGCCTGCGCTCTAGAGCGGGCAAGCCACAACTACTGAGCCCACGTGCCGCAACTACTGAAGCCCACGTGCCTAGAGCCTGTGCTCCACAACGAGAGAAGCCACCGCAATAAGAAGCTCGCATAATACAATGAAGAGTAGCTCCCGCTCGCCGCAACTAGAGAAAGCCTGTGCGTAGCAACGAAGACGCAGCCAAATAAATAAATTTACTTTTTTGAAAAAGAGAGAA
Organism: Delphinus delphis; assembly: GCF_949987515.2. NCBI lineage: Eukaryota > Metazoa > Chordata > Mammalia > Artiodactyla > Delphinidae > Delphinus > Delphinus delphis. The sequence continues at coordinate 57,765,275 of NC_082693.1, read as the reverse complement.
AAGGGGAAAAAGAAAATACAACCTTAGAATTTAAAAAAAATAAATAAATAATAAAATATTCTTACAACTCAATAATAAAATGACCACTCAATTTAAAAATGGGCAAAGATCTAAATATATATTTCTCCAAAGAATATATACAAATGGCCAATAAGTATATGAACAGATGCTCAACATCCTTATCCACCAAGGAAATGCAAATCAAAACCACAACCAGATTCCACTTCACACCTACTAGAATGACTATAATTGAAAGCATAGATTAACTAGTGTTTACTAGGACATATAAAAACTGGAACACTCACACACTGCTGGTGGGCATGCAAAATGGTCCATCCCTTTGAAAAACAGTATGGCAATTCCTCACAACATTAAATACAGAGTCACCATATGACCCAGTAATTCCAGTCCTAATTATATACCCAAGATAAATAAAAATATATGCCCACAGAAAAAAGTGTACACGAATATTCATAGCAGCATTATTCATAATAGCTAAAAAGTGGAAACAACTCAAATGTTCATCACCTGAAAAACTGATAAATAAAATGTGATATATCCATACAATGGAATATAATTCAGCAATAAAGATAAACGAGATACTGATTCATGCAACACTGGATGAACTTTGCAAACCTATGCTAAAAGAAGCCAGCCACAAAAACCACACATTGTATGATTCTATTTTTATGAAAAGTCCATAATAGGCAAATCTATACAGATAGAAAGTAGATTAGTAGTTACCTAGGTTTAGGAGTGAAAGGGTCATGAAGAAAAGGTTTCTTTTTGGGTTAATGAAAATGTTTTGAAATTGATTGTGTTGGTAATGGTTGCACAATGCTATGAATACAGTCAAAACCATTTAATTGTACACTTCAAATAGGTGAATAGTCTGGTGTGTGAACTGTACAGATACTTTTCAATTGCCTCTACAGCATCCACCCCCTCCTCTTAATAACAAAATAAGTTTAAAAAACTGTTATATTAAAAAATAAAGCTCAATAAAGTTATTATATTTTTAAAAATCTAATATAGGCTTTGTCAGCTAAAGACAGGATGCTCGGTCCTTTTTAATATTTTATCCACAGGCATTCCAGCAAGTTCATAAATACAGATATATATATATTTAGTTATTTATACATAAATCTGTCTATATATATAATAAACATGAATGCTCACCATCACACTTATTACATTCTTTATAATGGCAATTTATAGAATTGGTTAAATAATTTAATGCATCCAAATCCTACAGTATCCTGTGGTTGTTATCAAAAACTTCCACATAGATACATTTGTTCTTATGTATTGACTTGTAAATGCGCCCCCAATATATTAAGACAAATTTATAAGGGTTATAACTTAATATGTAAAGATTGATTCAATATATGTGGAATAGTATAACCCAAAATGTTAACAGCAGTAATATCTGGCTGTTGGGATTACTGTTAACATTTGTTTTTCTCTTATTTCTTTCTTTAAACTTTCTATGTTGCCAGAAAGTTTAACAATGATGTGGTACTTTACAAACAGATCACTTAACCCCACCCTAAAGCTACTGTACTTCTGGAGGTATGCCCTAGGGAATATGAGTTTCCCCCAAGTTCTCCAGGTCATTTAGACATAGCCAATCTGGCACAGTTGTGTGGTTTATTTTTTTATTAAAAAGTTTTATTATTTATATTGTGAATAAGCAATACATTCAAATAATTCAAGGACAGGAATAAAGATGCAGACGTAGAGAATGGACTTGAGAACACGGGGAGGGGGAAGGGTAAGCTGGGACGAAGTGAGAGAGTGGCATGGACATATATATGCTACCAAATGTAAAATAGGTAGCTAATGGGAAGCAGCCACATAGCACAGGGAGATCAGCTCGGTGCTCTGTGACCACCTAGAGGGGTGGGATAGGGAGGGTGGGAGGAAGACGCAAGAGGGAGGGGATATGGGGATATATGTATATGTAGAGCTGATTCACTTTGTTATAAAGCAGAAACTAGCACACCACTGTAAAGCAATTATACTCCAATAAAGATGTTAAAAAAAAAAAAACAAAACCCAAAGATATAAACAGGTAGATTGTGATATTTCTGGTCGTATCCCAAGCCCCTCAGTACCCAGCTGTGAGGTTTAGATATCAATAGTCTATATAATTTCTGACCTAATAAAAGAATGGCCTCCACAACATCTCAAACACGTGGCCATCCAGCTATACATGAATACATAAAGGGAAAGGGAGTCCTCAACCTCAGATGGCAGACTATCCTATCATCAGAGAACTCTGTTAGTATGTTCCCTCTATTTGTTAGTTGTCTCAATATATTAAAAGCCACCCATTTGTGCTAGTCTTATCTGCATTATAATAATGGTGCATAAAATCATATGGGACAGTGATATATCCTATGGAGAGATGTTTTTCCTTACTCTTTCCCACCCTTTCCCCCCATGCACGCACACAAAAGCCAGGGACACAGATGAAGCAAACTGTCATTGAGATTGAAAGAGTGAACGAAAGTAAGTTTTCTGGCATGATATCCTTCATGAGCTATACTAACAGGAAATCATCCTGAACAGTGTGAAATATGGCAGAATGAAATGACTTACAGCTCTACCCAGAAGCTGACAAAGAGAGGCTGGACCCTGGCGAAAGGGTGCAGAGAGGTTAAAGGGCTGTAGAGAGAGTCCAAGAAGTGAACACAAGCAGGGTCCCTTTTAGCTCAAGTGCCATGGCACTCATATGCAAATTAGAGAAAGCGCCTAGTCCTCCTGGTTATCCCACCTTCTAGATCAGGGTTTGGCAAAGTACAGCCTCTAGGGCCAAATCTGGCTACATCCATTCATTTACATATTTCCTATGGCTACTTTCAGCAGCCACCAAAGTAGCCAATCAAAGTTCTAAAAACAGAACTACCATATGACCCAGCAATTCCACTCTTGGGTATATATCCAGAAAAAATGAAATCTCTAATTTGAAAAGATATGTGCACCCCAAATATGCTAGTGTTCATAGCAGCACTATTTACAATAGGCAAGACATGGAAGCACTCAAGAATCCATCAACAGATGATTGGCTTAAGAAGATGTGAGATACATAGATGATAGATCGATAGATAGTGGAATATTACTCAGCCATAAAAAAGAATGAAATATTGCAATTTGTAGCAACATGGATGGACCTAGAGAATATTATTCTTAGTGAAATAAGTCAGAGAAAGACAAATACTGTGTGGTATCACTTATATGTGGAATATAAAAAATAATGTAAATGAATCTAGATACAAAACAGAAACAGACTCACAGATATAGGAAACAAACTTATGGTTACCAAATGGGACAGGGAAAGGGGAGAGGCAAATTAGAAGTATGGGATTAATAGATACAAACTAATATACATAAAATATATAAGCAACAAAAATTTATTGTATAGCACAGGGAATTATACCCAATATATTGTAATAACCTATAATGAAATATAACTTACAAAAACAAAACTCAAAACTGAATGACTATGCTGTACACCTGAAACTAACACAGTATTGTATATCAACTATACTTCAATTAAAAAAAGAGGGCTTCCCTGGTGGCGCAGTGGTTGGGAGTCTGCCTGCCGATGCAGGGGACACAGGGTCGTGCCGCGGTCCGGGAAGATCCCACATGCCACGGAGCGGCTGGGCCCGTGAGCCATGGCCGCTGAGCCTGCGTGTCCGGAGCCTGTGCTCCGCAACGGGCGAGGCCACAACAGTGAGAGGCCCACGTACCGAAAAAAAAAAAAAAAAGAAAAAAATCTGCAATTTATAAGCCTGTAGAGAAGGAAAGCCCAACATATATATTACACATTTCTGTGAAAACATTTTGCCCATTAAGATACATTAAAAATTTTATTATATTCAACAATGAGGAAATAGCATCTGCCAATGTAATTATTTCTTCAATCAAACATGTACCAATAATACATCACTACGTACATTAAAACCATATAAGTCTTGAATTATTGAGAGGTTATACATACTATATTTACTTGCCATGTAATTGCATTTACTTCACACTGTAGCAAATGATTCCTTAATAATGTTAGCTCCAACCCTACTACTAGCTTGATTGTTTGATTCATCACCAGTGCTTATTGGCGTGACCGCTTAGTGTCTTACTTTTCCTTTCTAGATCCTCTGACTTTATATCTACAAGTTTCGGCAGCTCTAATGGTTCCTGGGCTTCTTAATTTCTTTAGCAAAAAATTTTGTTGGTGCTGTTGTTATCCAAGTATGGTTTTTTAAATCACAGATCCACAGTAAAAAGCAAACAGTTAAATACATTTTAAAATATAAATAAATAAATAAATTCTTTCCATGGATAATATGAGGCAGTGTCAAGGTTTTCCTCTTAAAATGGTTTCTTTCAACTGGGGATGGAAGCAGAAAAATGGCACAGAAACTTCTCATGTTGCTGAGAATTGAGAGAAGAGAAAAATTTTGTTTTTCCATTTATTTTCAATCTTGCTTGTAATCAAAATTTCTTTCAAGAGCCTTTCCCTCAGCTGTCATGAAGTGAGGATCTTAACTGAAGGCAAATTATAGAAACTCAATTGATTTGATAACAGTACAATTGCTAAACTAAACGAAGCCAACACACATACATGCAGACGATCTGGTAAAAAACTTTCTCAAACTCTTCTATAAGTAAGAATTTTAAAACATTAAATGTACTATGAAACAGTCGGGAACTATAAACGAAGTTTGATAGTAACTATATATTGTAGGCATATTTAACCAGGAATATGCAAGTTGTATTAGCTGCAGAAAATGAACCAAACACAGAAGTAAAACAGATCCAGCATAGCTTTTCAAGAGAAAACACGGATGGTTTTGCTGGTCCACTGAGTGCCAACACTTCCTGTGCTACAACTGAAAAGCACTTGGGTAAGTCTAAGCCACACTAACCACAACAAAATGCATATTCAATTGCTTTTTTTGATCAAGATATTCTAAACCCACAATAAAGTTTAATGTAAAACACAAGGCCGGTATTGCTTTCATTTCTCTTACAGGAGTAAAGTTTTTATAGTGACTTTAAAGGTTACTATAAAATGGTTTTATGGTAAATTTTTAAAGGATTTTTTCCTCTTTCTTAGATTTCTTCTCTCTCATTTTAGCTTTTAAAATAGTTGTTTTGGAAGAATTCCTTGACACTATGACAATAGGAATTATGTTCTGGAAAAGAATTTAATACTCTTTCACTAAATAGTTATTGAACAGCTGCTGGGTGCTAGTCACTCAAGGAGATACAAAGATGAGAAATAAACTGTCTCTTCCCTCAAAAACTTTAGAATTAGAGGGATCCAAGCATAACAAAGTAAAAAGGAGATGATTAGTGGTTAATATTTATTTAGAAAAGTATAAACAAGTTAGTATGGGAAGGAGAGTTGGAATTTAGCAAGGGGAGACAAGGGACTTCACAGATGAGACAGCGTTTGAGTTAGCCCATAGGTTAGTTTTCTGTGGCTGCTGTAACAAATTATCACAAATTTAGTGGCTTAAAACAAATTGATTAACTTGGGCCTCACTGGGCTAAAAGCAAGGCATTGGTAGTGCTGGGTTCTTTTCTGGAAGCTCTAAGGGTGTTATGGGTTGAATTGTGATCCCCTGAAAAATGGGATGTTGAAGTCCTAACCCATGGTACCTATAAATGAAATCTTACTTGGAAATAGGGTCCTTTCAGATGTAATCAAGTTAAGAAGAGTTCATCCGTATAGGCCCTAATCTAATATGACTAGTATTTTCAGAAAAGGAAAATCCCACATAAGGACAGAGACACACAGGGAGAATGCCATGTGATGACAGAGGCAGGCATGGGAGTGATGCAGATGCAAACCAAGGAATGCCAAGGATCAATGGCCACCACCAGAAGGTAGGAAGAGGCAAGGAAAGATTGTACCCAGAGTTTCAGAGCAAGAATGGGCTACCAACATCTTAATTTTGAACTGTTAGCCTCCAGATATCTGAGAGAATACATTTTTGTTGTTTTAAACTACCCAGTTCTTATGAACCTAGTGGCAGGGCAGGAATAAAGATGTAGAGAACAGACTTGAGGGCACAGTGGGGGAAGGGTAAGCTGGGACGAAGTGAGAGAGTAGAGCTGACATATATACACTACCAAATGTAAAATAGATAGCTAGTGGGAAGCAGCCGCATAGCACAGGGAGATCAGCTCGGTGCTTTGTGACCACCTAGAGGGGTGGGATAGGGAGGGTGGGAGGGAGACACAAGAGGGAGGGGATATGGGGATATATGTATACGTATAGCTGATTCACTCTGTTGTACAGCAGAAACTAATACAACATTGTAAAGCATTTATACTCCAATAAAGATGTGAAAAAAAAATTTTTTTAATAAACTACCCAATTTTCGGGACTTCCCTGGTGGCACAGTGGTTAAGAATCTGCCTGCCAATGCAGGGGACACAGGTTTGCTCCCTGGTCCAGGAAGATCCCACAGGCTGCAGAGCAACTAAGCCCATGCGCCACAACTACTGAAGCCTTCCCGCCTAGAGCCCACGCTCCGCAACAAGAGAGAAGCCACCACAATGAGAAGCCCGCACACCGCAATGAAGAGTAGCCCCCGCTCGCCGCAACTAGAGAAGGCCCTCGCACAGCAACGAAGACACAACACAGCCAAAAAAACAAATAAACACCACTACCCAGTTCTCTGTACTTTGTTACAGCAGCCCGAGGAAACTAATACAAGGTGCAAATCTGTTTCCTTGCCTTTTTCAGCCTCTGGAGGCCACTTGCACTTCCTGTCTCATGGCTCTTTTCCTTCACCTTCAAAGCCAGCAGGGGTGGGTTTAGTCCTTCCCATGTTGCACCACTCTGAGCACTGCTTCCATTGTCACATCTCCTTTTCTTAGTGACTTGTCTTCTGCTTTCCTCTTCCACTTTTAAAGACCCTTGTGGTTACATACAACACTCCCAGATAATCCAGGGTGATTTCCCTATTTAAAGGTCAACTGATTTAGTAAACTTAATTCTATCTTCAGTCTTAATTTCCCATTTAACATAACATATTCATAATTCCTGAGATAAGGATGAAGATATCCTTAGGGGACCATTATTCTTCCAACCACAGTCCCTAAAGCAGAGCTCCTCAAAGCGTGGTGGACAGACGACCTCTATCAGAATCACCTTGGTGTCTGATTCCTAGGCCTTGCTTGCTACCTTGTAAGTGGGACCAGAAACTGAAAATTGAGCAGGATTTCTGATTGGTGGTCTTTAGAGAGAAAATATCTCAAATGGAAAAATGATTTGAATCTATGTATAAAAAGAGAAAACTGAAGATGGTGATCATGGAAACATAGTATAGTTTTACCATAGGGAAGGATAATCTAAAGGAGATTCGTGAAAAATAAGTTTGGAAATGAGGATGGTGTCAGAGCTTCAAGAACTTTGAGGGCCAATTTAAGTGAGTTTAAATTAACTTCACTTGGGAGGTCAAGAAACCAAAGACATTATAGAGATAGATACCTATTTCTTGGACACATTTGCTTTCTCCCCAGAAAGTAATTTATACCAGGAAGAGTAAAATAAAAACAACCAGCTGTTTTTGAAGATATAATATTGAAATAATACCATTTTGTGTTATTCAGTTATGAGGCCATAATTTTATTTATTTATTTATTTATTTATTACTATTCCTATCTTAATCCATTTCTCTCCAAGAATAAATCACTGGCAAGAACTGAAAAGATAGATTGCTAATCAAAATCTTTCAGTCACTTGGCACTGTATATAACCAGATCATAGTATCTTGTCTTTCACTGCTGATGAATATAGACTCAGAAGATTGTACAGGGAATGCAAAGATTAAATGGTAGAAGTTATAATAAATGTTAGCCTTTTCCAACTCAACATAATGCTAACTGCTAGTTAACCAATTTTCAAACTCCTGCCATTGTTTCAAAGTACACTATAAAATTGGCGAGATTTTCATACCCTTGTCACTATTTCTAGGAAACATAAAATCCCAACTGAAAAAGAAACTATTTCTAGAGATAAAAATTATAAGAGATGAACAGTAGCAGCCCCAGAACATTTTAAAACAATTGTTTCAAGATGAGAGATAATGAATCATTGTAGCTGTGAAAAAGACACAAGATTTTATAACAATAAATCTACATCAATACTAAGGAATAAGCGTGGACATATATATCTGTTGTCTCTGTACCATAAAATATTTGGCATTCTGGTTTACACAACATTTCTATTTAATTGAGTATTGGAATATATACCTATCATAGCTTTTACAAAAATGTCCTGAGGCAATGAAGTTTTTGAAGTCGTAATGGACCTGCCATTACCACCATAGATGAGACTTAGAAAGCGTACATACCTAGCAAGAAATAACGTAAAGATTTCTCTAGATTTTCCCACTTTACTCATTGCCCAAGAAAAACAAAATTCAATCAATTAAACAAACTAATTAACCAAAACGGCACACTGCTGCAGGTTGCAGTTTTCAAAAAATGCTCACAACAATATGTCCCATCCCAAAGGATCTTCCACAATGTGATCTCGCAAATTCCCTACTGCCTTGAACCCGGGCTAGATTTAGAGACCCTCTTATCACCCATAGAATGTAGCAAAATAATGCTTTGTGACTTCAGAGACCAGGTCAGAGGAAGAGCTACAGCTCCTGCCTTTGTCTCTGGGAATGTTCTTCCCATGTGTTCCTTTTTCCAATACCTCTCAGAGCCAATCGCCATGCAATAAGAAGGCCAAACCACACAGAGAGGTCACATGTATGTACACTTGTGTCATCAGTCACAGCTGAGCCCAGTCTTCAATCCCCCCCGCCCCCACCAGCCAGTTATCAGACATGTGAGTAAGAAGCTCCCGAATGAGTCCAAGAGTCACCCCAACCTCAGAATTTCCCAACTGAAGCTAGATATTGTGGAGCAGACACAAGCCACACGATCCATGATCCTAGCAAAATGTCTGTTGTATGACACCACTGAGTTTGACTTCCTTTGTTATGCAGTATAGATAACTTGAACAGTCATTCTAGTTCATATTTTGTAAAAAAATTGTGCTAATCCCAAAGTCAGTCTGTTAAAAAAAGGAATCCAATATAGGATATTGGACATATAGGACATACAGGAATCAGGCTACATGTACTGAAAGTCTACACCTACAGGCTCAGACCCATGCCCAGCCCTCAGACCAAGTTGAGAACCTAGCCTGAGAGTATATTAGGAATTGTTTCTCCAGTAAAGATTGGGATCTACTTCCCCACATCTGATATGCCAAAGTTGGAGACAACCTCAGTACACGTGAAATCGATCTAGAGTCTCCCTACATATCTTCTGTGTGGCCTGTGTGACTGGCTCTATGCAATAATCTCAGGTGGAATTGAACTGAGTCTACTTAGAAGGCACATTAATCCCCTTGGGTTTTTTCAAGACCTTTTCTCCCGGACTGAACTCTGCTTCCAGAAAATTATTCAGGTTCCCCTTACTATGAATGAGAACGCATCTAATGCAAAGGACCAGGGATATTATTATGTATCTCATCATGTGGACTCATTGTACCTGATGCTGGCTAGGATCAGAAAGGTCCCAAGTCCCTTGGACTTGCTTATGTATACAGTTTGTACCTCCCAACATGAGTCCCAATCTTGTCCTAAGATTGTTCCCTCAGCTCTTGATCTTCATCCTATGAAAATGAGGATACTAGGAGTGGCCTCGCAGATAAAGAATGAAGAACGTTAAACAAGACCAGGCTGCAGTTTCCAAAATTAGGGATGGACTGCCTGGATCCTGATTTTCAGGGTTCTAAGCTAGAGCTCCTTAATTACATTCAACCTATTTCCATACCTGACCTTTGGATATGAGGTGGGCCTGAATCTACAGATAAGGTCAAGTAAGGGTAAGATGTAGCAGAATGTAGAGGCCAGGAAAAGGGCACTTCTTAAGAGAGATGATACTTCCTCTACAGTTCACAATGGCAATCTTGGAAATGATGGATTCTAGAATTGTACCTTTTTTTAATTTGTTGATTTGTTGGCTGTGGTTTTATTAATTTGCCTTTATGCTTCTTTGGAAAATGGGACATTTCTCCATTTCCATTCTTATTTTCCATGATTTTTCAAAGATATACCCATAGTAGTTTAGCAGATTCCACTGGAATTTACTGGGACACAATTCATCAAGGTCTGGGAAGGGAATGTAAGGCAAGTAACATTAATTTATTAAGTGGCTACAATTTACCAGACCTTTTAGTCATATCAGTCATCGCCTTTAATCTCCTAAATTCCAGAAGCTAGTGTGTTTTTCCTAATTACTATGTAAGGCAACTGAGATCCAGTCGGGTTAAATACCCTGCTGAAGTTCTAAAGCAAGAAAGTGGCAGAAGTCAAGATTCGAACCTACATCTGGCTGATTCCAAAGCCCCTGCACCTTCCACCATAAAGGTTAAACTTGTTTGGAACAGTTATTTGTCTCTTATCTCCTCAATCCAGGATGTCTAATTTTTCTTTATAAATGTTTCTCTCATTGGTCTGAGGATTATTTTCCTTCATAGAGAAGAGGAAGGAAGAATTGAAGTTGAGAAATGTCTCTTCTTCCTGCCATCTGACCCAAGGAGTACCAGCCACTCTCTTTTTTTGCTTGCCTCAAACATAATTTGCCCTTTTTGATTATTACTAGCACTTTTTTTCTCTTAAAAAGCCTCATCTAAATCTGTTTTTACCTTTCAGACCGGGTTCATTTAAGTCCATGCCGCTCTTCTATATTCATGTGTGACCTGAGACAAACTTGCTTAACCTCTCTGAAGCTCGTTGTCTCATCTCTAAAATGAAATAACGATAGCATCCAACTTACAGTATGCTGTGAGGTTTAAAACACAGTGTGGTGGTAGAAAGTGCTCAGCAAATGTCATCTATTATTTCTATCATCATCCTTGGTCATCCACCTCTCCATACATCTTTTTGTGCACATCCTTTTAAATCTTTTCTCTGACAAATCCATCGAGGAGCTTCCTGGATAGACCCATTAATTCCTTTAAACACTGATTATACCATCAGACTTTTGTTTGGAGTTATTTTCCATTCCTCTTTGTTCATCAACTCATTCTTAAGTCTCTATCAAAAGAATTCTACACAGATTTTCATCTACTAATTTTGAATTGTGATGTGTTCAAATACCTCTTTTCTGGTTACTTCTAGGAATGATACAGCTGCTTTTTCCTAGAGTTACTTCCTATCCCTTCCCTTTAGTGTCTTTTTGGCCAGAATTAAGTCAAAATAGCAATACTTCTACTCAATTACTCTATCCTCCAAGAAAATAAAGTAACTTTTGCTTATCATCATTATCCTTGTATTTCCTTGATAACTTTTTTAAAAAAGTAGAGACTGTAATGAAGCATTTTCTTCTTCTTTAGCAACAAAATGCACAGGAGACAGCCATGTTTCTTGGAAGCAAAAAACAAAAGACAAAATTCTGTTATAGACTTGATCTCTGATTCAGCACCTGATCTGAATCAAGAAGACCTCTTGATACTTTCTTTTTCTCACCCGAAATACTGGGACAATAATGTTTTCCCATTATTGGTGTGAGGATTAATGAGACAATGTAAAGAGCTTTGAGCACCTCCAATGAAAGTTGCTCTGTTATTACTTTGATTTCCCCTTAAAACAGAGAGGAATTAATTCACCAGTCTCTATGGAAAGTTTTAAAAAATCCATTTTGCTCACTTTTTCTAACAGAGCTGGAAGAGAAAGAAGTTTACCTAGGAAAAGATACAGATTCAATTATGTTGTACTATATTTTGTCATCAGAACCATGAAACATATTCGACTTAAGACATTTTATATGCAGTTGACAGCTTTTAAATATTTTAAATATGCATTTACCTAAAAAAGTAAATAGGCATTTTTCAAGTAAGTATCACATATTTTTCAATCATCCATGCAAGTATTTATCTTACATTCTGCTACTATAATGGAGTACAAAACGAGAAGCACTGAAGTAATAAAAACTTTTGAGTCATGCCTGAATAAATGTGGGAATTAAAAGTTACTCTTGAGAACTATTTGTGATTCACATCTTTATGCCTCAGAGAAATTGAGCAACGCACTCTCTCTGCCAGTTATTTTTGATAACAAGAGTTAATAAAGTAGGAATTATAGAGAGATTTAAACTTTAGCATAAGTTCTGAAATATCTTTAAAAATAATACCTAGGACATCTGAAAACACAAGATACCCTAGCTGAGTCCACAGTCTACTTCCAGATAATTCCCATATATGAAGTTTTCATTTTTCTACTACATTTGGTAAACAATATACACAGTGAATGTTCCCATGTAGTTGAGAAAGATATTGAAAAATATGAGAAAGTCTCATGAAAACTGGTCAGTAGACTTATAAGAATAAAATATATTATTAATATTTGTGGGAAGGAAATTATGCTTATTTAGATCTAAGGCTTATTTAGATGATTAGAGTCAGAAGTCATGTCATCTAGGAAACTAAGGAATCAAACCAGGAAAAAAAACTTCAATAACAATATAAATTGTATGCACCAAATAGAACCTCACTGCCTAGAGATTTTGGAAAACAAGGTGGAAAAATCCATCACAGAGCACTAATACAAATAAAACCCAGTAAAGAACGTTACTAAAGACCACCTCTCCAGTATTCTTCCTTTCCTAGGAAAAGAGTTTCAAATCCAAAATCATCATTATAAATACTTGATACAGACAGTATCACTGCTTAAAGTAACTCCAACAGGCAAAACACAATTTGTTTTACAAAGACTCAGTAATGTCTTGGTTTGCCCCAGACTGCACAGGGCAGAAAAGAAAACCAGAGTAATCAAATAAGCCAAAGCTGATGTGAAATTCCAAGAATAAGAGTCTAAATCTATAATCTTCACCAAGGGTAATCTCCCGCTGGTTCCAATTATATATCCCTAGGGAAAACACAATTGAAATTTAAGACTATTAAAGTCATGTTCCAGCCTCCCTGTGGTTACTACATTTGCCTTTTACATGTTAGCGGCAGAACCAAAAGAATTAAGAACTAAATAATGAAGGAATGAACTATAGCAGTGGTTTTCCAAGCAAGGTGTTGAGAGGCTGGGCAATGTGTGGCAGCATTATATCACATGCAGAGATCTCCTTTGTGGAAAGGACTCCACTGCTAAAATCCTGAAATACAGTTTCATGAACTAATTAATAGTAGGAGAACCTGCCATGGAGTCAATTGCACTGGGCTGAGAATCAGACAAATATAACTAAATTCAAAGCCTGTTCAGACCCTCACTAATTTTTAAAAATAAAAGCGTTTTAACACCGGCTTCACAGGAACTATTGGAATGATTAAATGTTTTAATGTATGTAAAGAGATCAGTAGAGAGTAGTAAATGAATAAATTATGTCCTCCCCTTCCTGACTCCAGAAGATACTAAGGAGGGATCATTTAATACATCCCATGTCTCTACCAAAACTAAACACTCTCCATATTAAAAACTTAGACAGAAAGCAATTTTACAGCTAGCCGTCTCTTGTAGGTTATGACAGTGGTTTACAACCTTACTGCCAAGATGCTGGTCCCTACTACTTACCTAACTACAAATTAAGTCACTTTCATCTTGACCTTATTCAATTACCATACTGCATTCTTAATTCTAGGCTTCTAGACAGAAGGTGGTTACTGAGAAACTCTTTGCCTTCTTAAATTCATTGTCTAAAACTAAAATCTATTCATGTCTTTTTAACCTTTCTTTCTTTGTTCTTTCTTCTAATTCTATGCAAATGAACAATCACATCAAGTAGCTAACAATGAATACTGGGTTAGTACTACAGCCCATGGATTTCACTGTCTTATATTTACCAGTCTTGCAAATTTATCCAAAGGTGTCCATGGATACCTGATTTCCCCCAATATGATACTTTTATTTCCCCCGCTTCTAGTTTATAAAGAAACCAGTTTCATTAATTCCTTAAAAAATTCTAAGTCTAAATTTGAGCTTTGGGGACTCCCCTGGCGGTCCAGTGGTTAAGACTCCACGCTTCCAATGCAGGGGGCGTGGGTTCAATCCCTGGTTGGGGAACTAAGATCCCACATGCCACGCAGTGCAGCAGAAAAGTAAAAATTAAAAAAAGAAAAAGAAAAAGAAATTTGAGCTTTGCTTTGTCACCCATTTGCTATAATCCTGGTCAAAATCATGTTACTCACTTCCCTATGTATAAAATATCACACCAACCAAAATCAGGGAATGGCAATGTCACACAGAATGAGTAACCACAAGAGAATCTGTTCCCCCAAAAGGCTGCTAGAGGAAGCCAGGTAATTACCAAACTTAGTATCTTCTGTGTTTATAAAAGACATGTTTTATGAAGTGTTGATTTTAAAATCTGACCCTGGTCACTGAAATAATTTTTCATATTTTGAAACTTTCTTTCAGGATGTATCTCACAGATATGCCCACAACAACTTAGAATCCATTTATAGAAAGAATAAAATAAAAATACAAAAATATAATAGGCCTCAACCCTAAGACAATACATAAGCAAACGGAAACTACTACGACAGGGGCAATTCATATAAATGCTAAAGGGAATTAATTTTTAAAAGATTTATTCAAAAACAGTCACTTTGCTAAAAACTGGCATGTAGCTTATCTCATTTTATTATCACAATTGCCCAGTGAATTAAATAATATTGTATGATTTTATAGACAAAAAGAGACCTGATTAAATTAAGTAACTTTATGAATAACTACTAAGTCGTGCTGCTGAGATGTGAACCCACATCTGTATGACAAGGCCAACAACATCCTTTGTATTTTTATCACAATCGTGTGACGCTATAAAGAGTTGTGGAGGACTGTGATCCTCTGGGTCTTTTCCTGACTTCCAGACCGTCAGGAAAGTTTTAGGTTTTGCATGTTTTGGTTACGGTAGACAAATTTGGGGCAAGTAATTTACTATATTTGGGATGTATTTTCTCATTGGTAAAATGGTCTTTATCAGCACTATCTATGAGAAATAAAATGTGAGTGAATATATAATTTAAAATTTTTTAGTAGCCAAGTTTAGAAAAGTAATAGGTAAAATTAGTTTTAGTAATATTTAACCCAATATATCTCAAACATCTTTCCTACAGTAATTCATATAAAAATTATTAATAAGGTATTTACATTATTTTTTCAAATCTTAGAAATTCAGTTTGTATTTTAGACTTATAGCACATATTTAACTAGCCAACTAGCCATATTTAAACTAGCCATATTTCAAGAGCTCAATAGTCGCCTATGTCTATTGACTGCCATATTGGGCAATACAGCACTAGACAACCTTCAAGTTCTCTTCCTATCCTCGAAGTATAGAGACTTATTCTATAGTTTGCAAAATATACTCAGATGCTGAAGGGAATCAAAAAAGCATTATGTTGTAAAATTATCTTAGACCAAAGTAGCAATGACATGCATGGATTTTATTGCCTAACTACGTCTTTTATTATTATTGTAGGATAGAAAAAGTAATAATATATTTGATATATATTTTACCATATATTTTATATGTGATACAAAATATCTTGATATTTGATAAGGCAATTCTCCCTCACCTCATAACCCTTTTCCAAGAGTTTTTGACTCTCTTCTTGACTCTTTCAACTTCCATATAATTTCTGAACCAGTTTGTTGAGTTGAACAAAAGAGTCTGCTAAGATTCGGTTTAGAATTCATTGATTCTACAGATCAATTGAGACAGAATTAAGACTATCACTCTATTAATGTTTTTTGTTCTAAATTTATTTTGGTCATTTTTAATATAAATTTTTATATTTTTTCCACAGAACTCATATATCTTAGATTTATTCCCAGGTACTTCATATTTTTTAAACTAGACTAAAATGTATTATTTTATTTTACCTGCTATGTTGCTGGTGTATGTATGTATGTGTGTGTGTTTGTGTGTGTGTATATATATATATATATATACACACACATAAATTGTATTTATATGTATGTGTGTATATATATATATATATACACACATACATATAAATACAACTTATTATTGTATTTGAATATGTACTAGCAATCATTAAATTTATTAATCATAATAATTGAATTTCTTGGTTGTTCTATGTAGAATTATGTCATCTGTAAATAATGGCAACTTTGTATTTTGTGTTTAATCCTTGCATCTTTTGATTTTTTTCTGCCTTACTTCACCAGCTAAGGCTTCCAGTGTGATATTAAATAGAATAGAAGGACAGCTGGCCAGCATCATTGTCTGATTCCTGACCCAAAAAAGAAAATATTCAATGTTTCATCATTAAGTTCTATTCGGCTATACGATGTTTGCAAATGAAGTTTTATCACATTAAAAAAGCTGATCTTAGATTGCAAAAACATTTTGTCATGAATTATATACTGATTTTGATTAAATATTTTTCTCCATTTATTGAAATACTATATTTTCTCTTTTGTATTCTTTTATTATCCGTGTTCACATTGACTGATTTTCAAATGTTCAACCAATCTCACATTTCTGGAATAAACTCAACTTTGTAGTGCTGTACTTTTTTTTTTTTTTTTGCAGTACGCTGGCCTCTCACTGTTGCGGCCTCTCCCGTTGCGAAGCACAGGCTCTGGACGCGCAAGCTCAGTGGCCATGGCTCACGGGCCCAGCCGCTCCGCGGCATGTGGGATCTTTCCGGACCGGGGCACGAACCCGTGTCTCCCTCATCGGCAGGCGGACTCTCAACCACTCCGCCACCAGGGAAGCCCATATAGTGCTGTACTTTATACTCACTATTTACTTTGTTTAGGATTTTTGCATCTATGTTCATGGATGAGAAATACCTGCAATATTCCCTTTAATAATGGCCACGTCAGGTTCTGATTTTAAAGTTATGCTGGCCTCATAGAATAAATTGGGGAGTATTCCTGCTTTTGTATTGAATTTAAGAATTTTTTTTTAATTGATATTATTCTTTTTTTTTTTAACTATTCGTTAGAATATGATAGAATTCAATAAAGTCAGCTAGAACCAGAGTTTCCTTTGTAGGAACATTTTAGCATATTCCATTTGTTTATGAGATAAAGAATTGTTCATATATTTCTATACTTTTGTCAACACTAATAAGTTTATTTTTTCTAGGAATTTGTCCATTTTACTAAACTGTCAAAACTAGTAGCATAAAATATTAATAAAAGCCTCATATTATTTTTAACATATAGAGTATCTGTGGTGATACTCTTTTTTTATTCTGTACATGGATTATCTGCACATTCTCATTTTTTATTCCTTGATTAATCTCAACAAATATTTGTAAATTTTATTATTCTTTTCAGGAAATCAACCTGTTTTTTGGATTGTTTTATAGTTCTTTAATTTCTGCCTTCTTCCTGGATAAGGCAAGGACTTGAGAGCAATTTAACCACATTTATTCCTCTCTCAGTAGATAGGTTATCACTACCAGTTACTTTATTTCTATTTTAAATTTCATGATACATTTTTATTATTATTTTAAACAATTAATGTTACTTTATATTTGCCTAGGTATTTACCAATTTTTTCTTGTCATTTCTCTTGTTTTCCAGACCTTCCATCTGGGATTATTTTCCTTCAGCCTGAATGACACCTGGATTGAAATTTTAGTCTAAACTATGCTGCAATAACATATGACTACAAAATCTCATTGGCTTGCAACAACGAAGATTTCTTTTTCTCTCACATTTATGCATATGGTGGATCAACTACAGCTATGTTTAATGTACTCTTCATTTCAGGATCAAACTTAAAGGAGCAACTCCTATCTAGGACAACAGTTTTAAAAATTCTGCTCAGAAGTATCACTTCTGAGTGACATGTCACTCCCACTCACACTCAATCAGCTAATAAAGTGATATGGTTAAATCTGATAACACTGAGGCATGAGAGTCAATTAGAAATAGTGGGAAAACCTTCTGACATTAATAAGATCTTCCCAACCTTTTTTTTTTTTTTTTGACATTTCCACTTGACAGTGTCTGCTGATGACGAACTCAGTATTTGTCTGCCTGAAAAATGTCTTTCATTTACTGACATTTTCCAGGTATGCAATTCTCTGGGTATTTTTTCCTTTCAGAACAATAATGATATCATTCCACTTTCTTCTGATTTCATTGCTACTATTAAGAAATTAGCTGTCAGTCTAACAAATTTGTTACCAATTTGAAGACAATCTTTTTTTTTTTTTTTTTTAAATCTCTGGCTGCTTTTAAGATCTGAACTTGTATTTGGTGCACTGAATATGATATATTCAGGTGTGTATTCCTTTCTACTTATCATGCTTGGGATTTGTTGGGCATTTTGAGTCCACAGACTGTATTGTTCTATTCTGAAAAATTTGCAGCCAATATCTCCTCAAATATTTTCTCTTCCCCATACTTCCCCTCCGTTTCTTCTAGAACTCCAATTAGTCATGTATTATACCTCATATACTAGACTTTCTTTTTCTCTCCTCCATGAATTTTAATGTTTCTTTCATATATACATTTTTTTTTCTTTGCCTCTTCAAGCTAAATTCTGGAAAGTTATTCTGACTGATTTTCTGGATAATTATTCTGACTGATTCATTGAGTTTTTAATTTCAATTATTGGATTTCTCATTTCTAAAACATATATTTGTTTCCTTTTCAAATATGCTAGGGTATGGTTAGAATGCTCCAACTTCAGAGACATTTTTATTTCTTTGAACATTGTTGGCATGACTGTTTTATAACTTGTAACTATAGTATTTGCACATTTGTTTTTGTTTTATGTTTTGTTAGTTGGTTCTTGCTGTTGATACCTTATTTCCTTCTGTGATTGCTAGTAAGTGCTATTGAGTAATTTTCCTTAGAAAAATATTCATAGATACTCTTTGAGGCTAACATGAAGATAACTTTCTGCAGAAAAGCTTTTAATTTCCTTCTGTCAAGTCCTTAAGGATATCCCCAGTTCAGAAGCAATTAAACAGAATTCAGATTTTGGGGAGCCATCAACATATGTAAATTTGGGTTTCAAATACACATGAGAACCAGATTGTGGTTATAACCTCTCTGAGCGTTTCCACTTCTGCTGTGGAGAGCATCAAGATGATCTTCCTTACAGACCTGTACTGGAAGAATGAGGCCAGTTTACCTTTACTCCTCCCACATTCCTTGGGGTTCCCAACTCTACAAGAGGAGTGCTATCTTTTAGACTCTCCACCTAATGTGGGTCCCGGGTTTGTTTCCTGTCCATGCTATCCTATTTTCACTTGAATTTAACTCATTTGGCAAACTTCCTCAGAGAAAAGTGGGGGATTCAATGATCCTCTTAACCTTCTGGTTCCAGCTTTTATTTAAATTTTAATTTGGTTGATCTTTACTGTCTTTTTAGATCTTTGGTTCTTAAAAAAATTTGTTTTCTATTTTATGGAGTATTTTTAGTTGTTATTATTCCACTGCAAAGGTTGGTCCAAATAATCTATCTCACCTTGTTTCCAAAAAGGGAAATTCCAAGATGTATCTTTATTTTAAATTATTTAATATTTCATTGATGTTTTTGTAACAGAAACATATTCATTGCAAACAAAACACAAATAATATTTGTCTCCCACCTTCATTTTATACTTTATTTAGTGGAATGAATATTTCTCATCCTAGATAAAAATCACAATAGGTCTCATGTTTTGGACATCCAGCCCTGGACAACAATAAGTTTTAAACCTCAATTAGCATTAAATTGTTTCACTTCCGCCCACCCACCCTCATTAACTTTAGCCTGCTTTGGTCTGGAGTCTGCTGTATTGAAAGGGATCTCTTTGCTATTCTACTCCACACACTCTACTCAATTTCTCTCCCATTTGATCCCTTTTCTATTCTACTCTATTGTACTTCTCTATATGCAATGTCTTCCCCTTTCACTAGCTGCTAATTAGCCTGTCTCCTGGATTAAAGTTGTGTGTGGCAATCAAGAGATTGAGTCAAGGGATTGAGGTACATGAGTTAAGGGAACAAAAATGTACTTACTTGGATGAGTGGCTTTGTGCTCTCTGAACCTGGCAAATAATGAAAGCTGACTTTTGATGAGGTACTTTGTGGACTTAGAGGATGATTCCTGCAGGGCACATGTGATTCTATTCCTGATGGTCATTTGAGATGGTTTCCTTAAGCCCTGGCTATTAATGGTACATTTCCAGACTCTTGTCTCTGACGATAACCTTTGGATAAATCCTCAGGTGATTCCGTACCACTTTTCTCCTGTGTAGCCCACATTCAGTCTATGGGAAATGTGCCCTGACAAACTCTGCAAGTACAAGTCAATCAAAACACATCAGCGCTCTTTGTCAAAAAGCAATGTGTCAACTTTTATCATCTCCAGATTTCTCAGGCAGGAGGCAGACCTCAGTCTTAGATCTGCTTTAGTTTTTCTCACATGTAAGAAAACATAAGTCCTCTATGGTTTCCAACTGTAGAAAACGCATTTAGAGTTATAGGTTGCCTCACTTAAGTCTTCCCAAACCAGCTTTGAGAGGGAGGGAACAGACCATCCTTCTCCTAAAGTCAGTAGAATGGAGACTCATGACAGCACAACAGCTCTCTGAAAGAAATATCTTTGGCAATTCATTCCCCCTGTCCTTCCTGACTCTTTAAGGCCTTGATGAGGGATCCAAGTGTCACGGAGCAGCTTATCATTCATTCTCTGCGCGAAAAATGAACCATCTTACTCCTACCTGGCATCCTTCTATATATGATTTTAATGACACCTCAATCAAAAATGGGACATTCTGTACACTTTGATGTCATTGTTTTATAATCAAAAACAAATTATCAAAGTTTTTGAAAATTATTCACCCCACATGTAGCCATTATCTATGTGTGTGATGCTTATAGTGCAAAGTCTCATACCTATTTGCACCATTTCTTTAATAATTTTTTAAGACAACTAAAACTACTTGATATAGTCAACTGAATGGATTTTTAGAATTTCAAAACTGTTAATTGATGGAAAAAATCCAAATTCTGGTAGAAAAAAAAATGAAAGCAATAAATATGCATCTCACAAGGAAGAAGTAGGAGGGAGAACTTTAGAACTCTCTAAAATAGCAAAATCTATTTCAATAATACTTAGGAGAAGTAGTTACGTTAAAGTTTCCTTCAGGTGGAGAAAAATTCACCCTCACCAAAAACATCCAGGTACGCCTCCACTCATTTCTTATTAGGGCAACCAACACCTACCAGTAAAAATTCTATTTCCTCTAAAAGCTGTGTCCCTCTCACATGAGAAGAAGCCTGAATATCCTGGTCCCTGCTCAGAAGCAACGATATTGCAAACGGAGACATCTTTGCTGGATTCCACTGGGAGTCTCAGTGGAAACAACAACCTGTTGTCATTATACAGAGCACTATACAATGCCCTGAGAAGCCCTAATTCTCATAAATCAAAAGTTCTACTTGAATGCGACTGATCTATTTTGGGGAAGGCGATCCTGCTCAGAATCAGATTTGTCACAGCACATTCCTTTAATCCTTAGTGGTATGAGCTCTGTAAAAACAGTATTTGAAATAATATTACACATTATTTTATACAGAAGCCTTCAGAGTCCTGCATCCCTGAAAGCTTTCTAGTGAAACAGCCAAGTAACTTACTTAAGCTTCTTTCTTTTTTTTTTTTTAAGCAGGAGAGAAGTGAAAGTGCTATGGGCCAGTAAGCAAAGTAATGTCTGAATATTGAGAGGAGTTAATGAGACAAAAAAAGAGCTGCTGCAGTTGGCAAGTCTCACAAAGCAAAGGTTCCTGCAAAGGTAATAGTGATATGAATTAAAGACAAGGACACTGACCATCTATTTGATGTTTATACCCCAAAATGTTGCCCTCAGTAACTGCACCATATCTGCAAGACTGCCAACTTGCTTGCAAATATAGTCCTCATGAAATGTTATGTTTTCCTTTACACTGACCAAGCGCATTCACCCTTTTAGAAACATCACAAAGGACTTTGTGTGAGGCTTTGAATGAATCTGCATAAAACCTCTGTGAATTAGTCAAGTGAGTGTTTTGTTTCTTTGGTTTGTTTTTTTTAATTTTCCCTTCTGTGGTCCAAGCACACACGGAGAACAGATGCGGTAGAGAAAAAGAAAAATAACAGGAGACTTCCGCGAGCTAGGCTTAAGATAGGAGATGACTTTGGGGAAAAGTATAATTAGGAATTAACTGAGTATTAGAGATACGATATACCAATGTACAGCTAGAGAACCAAATCAAATCATGAAAGAGGACCACCGAAGAGAGACATCTCAAACAATAGCAACTAGAGTTCTGATCTATGTAGAGATCATTTTGAATGAACAAAAACAGACAAGTTATATACAGTACTTTCAAGTCAGTAGATAAAAAATTAACACCTCCATGAGGTGTTCCATGACTTTCCCCCATACCTACCTCCAGATAGAGTCATTAGAGTGTCCTGGGATAATGTTCTACCATCTATACTCATATATTATTCTCTTTGTCTCAGTACTGTCTTCTGTAAAAAAGAACTAGTGATATCTTAAGGATGAAACGGGATAACTCCTAAATGTTCCTAGCACATGCCTTAAACATAGGGGGCATTCAACAAATGACCAGTAAGATTCTACTCTAAATATCTTTACTTAGATCTGTCTCCCTCGTTACAATCTCCTTGAAGAATTTATCATCTACTGTTAATTGAGACGTTACTGTATACTAGGCACAGATCTATGTGTTTTACATATAGATGCTATTGTTATCCTTATTTTACAGACAAGAAAACAGAAGCACTGACAGAATAACTAAGCTGCCCATGGTCACCTATCTAGGAAATGGCAGAGCTAAGACTTAACCCAGGTAGTCTGGCACATAGATAGTACAACACACTGAGTACGGATACTATAGAAATGCACACACATACACACACACACACACGTTTGTGTGCATCCTGCTTAGCTATAAATAGCATAGAAATCAAGTATGAGTCAACTTCATCTCCTTAATATTTTCCTTTCTACCCATAGTCAAAATCAGAAATGCCTGCTCAAACCAACTTCAACTAGGACCTACCTCCTTCACTCCACTCCAAGCCCCCATGATCTGTTCTGGTAACTCTGGTTTCTGTCCTATTGGGTTCTACTTTTCTGACTATCTTCTGCAAATGGAAGTCTGACTTGGACTTCTCAGCTGAATTTCAATGTTGGCTTCATTCCAGAATCTAGATTACCCTTCAGCTTGAAACTCTGCCATCTTTGGATACGGTCTATCCTACTCCTGTGTCCAATCCAGGCACCTGGGAATCCAGTCTGGGACCTTATTTTAAAATCTATCTTTCCTTTAAGGCAAGTATGAATATTTAGGTTCTATCTTGGGATTGAACTCCAGTGACCCTGGGCAAGTTTTTAATCTCTCAGTTTCATCATTGGAAACTATTAGGATTTGTCTCACCAGGTTGCTATGAGAACAAAATAATATCATATATGCTACACAGCAAACAATGCAAAGGTGCACTGAATGAAAAGAAGGCTGAGAACAGGATAATTCAGTCTGCTTTTATTATTTTGTCTACCTGAATGTCCTTCCTATTCTTGACTTCCCCTTCATTCTTCAAGATTCAGCTGAGTCATCATCTCATCATGTCTTCAAGAAAGTGCCTCTCTTTTCTCTGCTCTCGCAACTATCTAAACAAACTTTTATCTTAGTATTTGCCACATTCCGTAACATGTGTTTATTTGCCTATATCACTAGATTTTCGGGTTTCTGAGAGAAGATGGTATGTGGGGGGAGAGGTGTCTGGGGTGATTACACATTACTTACTTCTGTTCTCCCATCATAGGCACCAGCTTTTTCTGGACTTAAGTAAACTGAGTATATGATCTTATACCAGAAGCAACAAATGAGAAGGTAAAAACTGGCAAAATAATGAGGTTGGATGAAGCAGAGGGAGATTTGTGAAGAAGCAATCATCAGCTTACAACTGTTTCTCAGCTCCAAGGCAGACTGTAGGCACCTTGAACCTCCACCCTGCCACTGAATCAGACAGTCTCCCCAAGTGTACTAATCACCTTTTACCTTAGGAAGTGAAGGATGAAAGTGTGTCCTGCTGAATATGTCAGTGGAGATCCTTCATAGGAAATGTAGCATCGTCAAAACTAGAATGGGATAGTGTTACGGGATGAATCGTGTCCCCTAAAAAAAATGTTGAAATCCTAACCCCTAGTACTTGTGAATGTGACCGTATTTGGAAATAGGTTCTTTGCAGATGATCAACTCAAGATGAAGCTATTAGGGGAGCCCTAGTTCAATATGACTGATATCCTTAAAAAGGAGGAAATCTGTACACAGAGACAGACCCATGCAGAAGGAAGACATGCACATGCGGAGAATGTCATGTGAGGACAAAGGCAGTGATCAGGATGATGTTCCTAACAAGCCAACGAACACCATGGATTGCCAGCAAACCACCAGAGGCTAGGAGACAGGCACGAAACAGACTCGCCCTCACAACCCTCAGAAGGAACCAAACCTGCCTACACCTGGATCTGGAACTTCTAGCCTCCAGAGCTGTGAGACAAGAAAATTTCTTTTGTTTAAGCCACCCAGTTTGTGGTACTGTTACAGTAGCCCTAGCAAACGAATACAGATTTATTTGGGAAGCAATAAGGCAGTCTCATTAAAAGGTAAGTATAATAGAATTCAGTCAAGAAAATAAGTAAATGTAACCATCTTAACCAAAATAGTGAAACAAAGAAAAAAAGTGTTACTTATCTCAGGCCAACAATTCCACTTAGCAGCTTTTCATCCATATCCAGAAAGGAAAGCACTCCTCAGCCCCAGCCATTACTATTCTCCTCCCAAATGTCTGTGGTCCATTCTTGCTCATCTATTTCTATTCTTTCATCTGAACTTTAAGAGCACTTGTCAAGTTTATTTTAAGATAACACATAAAATGATTCAAGTAGATTATTAAATGACACCGAATACAGATTCAAAGATTTCTTTTTTTTTTTTTTTTTGCGGTACGTGGGCCTCTCACTGTTGTTGCCTCTCCCGTTGAGGAGCACAGGCTCCGGACGTGCAGGCTCAGCGGCCATGGCTCACGGGCCCAGCCGCTCTGCGGCATGTGGTATCTTCCCGGACTAGGGTACGAACCCGTGTCCCCTGCATCGGCAGGCAGACTCTCAACCACTGCGCCACAAGGGAAGCCCCAAAGATTTCTTATTAATGATATTCCTACTGCTTTGATAAAATCTGTTGTTAATGTGAACATGATCTTAAACTTTTCTTATATTTAAACTGCCATTTGCCAGTTTAAAGGAAAACCTCAATTTCTGTGTGTAATGGTCAGCTGCAGTCTCTAGAGCACGCCACTTGGGGGCAAATCCTTACTTTTCCACTTGCTGTGAATGTGACTAAATAGGTTTTGGTACCAATGCCAGTGATGGTGGAGAAGGTTCCTACACCAAGTAGGAGTTCTCTAGTACGGAGGTCCCCAACCTTTTTGGCACCAGGGACTGGTTTCATGGAAGACAATTTTTCCACAGACCGGCGGAAGCAGGGGAGATGGTTCAGGCGGTAATGCGAGCGATGGGGAGCGACAGGGAGCGGCAGATGAAGCCTCACTCACTCGTCCGCCCGCCACTCATGTCCTGCTATGCAGCCCAGTTCCTAACAGGCTGAGGACCAGTAACAGTCCGCAGCCCAGGGGTTGGGGACCCCTGCTCTAGGACACCAGCTGAGTGTCCCACAATTCAACCTAATTCCAATACTATATACCCAGAGTTAGCACCAGATTCTCCAGGTTAAAGGTTCAGACTTACAAGACTGCCCCCCGCCGCCGCCGCACAGCCCCCACCCCACTTCAGAGGTGTCAATCCTAAATGAGTGTTGTTACCTCTACCTCTGACCAGCTGGCTAGGTTCCAAGGACACCCTCCTCAAGTTTGATTCATTTGCTAGAGCAGCTCACAGAACTCAGAGAAACATTTTACTTACTAGATCATGGGTTTATTATAAAAGGATATAACTCAGAAACAGCCACAAGGAAGAGATGCACAGGGTAAGGCATGGGGAAAGGGCACAGAGTTTCCATCCCCTCTGCACGTGAGCCACTCTCCCCCATCTCCACATGTTCACCAATCCAGATGTCTCCAAACCATGTCCTTGTTGGGTTTTATGGAGGCTTCATTACATAGGCATGACTGATTAAATTATTGACCACTGGTAATTGATTCAACCTCCAGGTCCTCTCCCCTCCCCCTTCCTCCCTTCCCCTCAAAGGTCAAGAGGTAGGACTGAAAGTTCAACCCTCTAATCACTGGGTTGGTTGTCTGGCAAGCAGCCCCCATCCCTAGGTGCCAGCTAGAAGTCACCTTATTAACATAACAAAAGACATTTTATCGCTCTCAACACTTAGGGAATCCTAAGGGTTTTAAGAGCTTTGTGTCAGAAAGGTACAAGGACCAAATATATATTTCTTATTATAAATCACAGTACCACAGTGACTCTAGCCACTAAACCTTTTCAGGGCTCAGTTTTCCCTTCTGTAAAATAAGGATAATGTAATCGAGGGGAACCCTATGAGGCCTTCCCAGAATAGACCTCCACCCATGTCTTCCACCTGCTTTTCGTCTGTAGAAAAACTTTAGTCAAAGAATAAATTTAATCAGAGAAGTGAGAAAATGCATAAAGAAAGGAAAACAGTCAAGCAAGACAAAATAATAACACTTTGGCCATTAAACAAAGTGAAGGACATTTAGTTCTTCCTCAAGGACTATAGGTAATATTCTGAGCCATATCTTTTGGGCTATTTTGCAGATACTGAACCCCCCAGCAGGTGGAAGAAGTTAACTGTATGCTGCCCACAAGCACATAGACTCCCAGACTGTTTGGAACCAGAAGACTGTTGATGCTGACTCTCCATTACCTCACCACCGACCAATCAGAAGAATGTCCACGAGCCGACCACGCCCTGCTCTTTGAACACTGTAAGACTCCTCACTACCCCCTCCAGGGCAGGCACACAGTCTTGAGAGCATTAGCCCGATGTGGCCCCCTTTGCCTGGCAAAGCAATAAAACTATTTCTCTCTACTTCACCCAAAACTCTGTCTCCAAGATTTAATCCGGCCCCGGTACACAGAGGCCGAATTTTGGCAACAATAATGGTAATACTAACCACACAAGGAGATCAGAATTCAGTGAGAAAATAGATGTAAAATGCTTAGTAAATGCCTCATATACAGTAAGACCTCAGTGAATGTCAGCTACCACTTTGGCTGTCCTTAGTATTAGGTATGTATTAATTTCCTAATGATACATTGGAAAAATTATAACTGTCACGGAGGTCTGCCTTAAAAAATGACAACCCCCCCAAAAGCCAAAAGTCACTAAAAAATAATATCACTTAAAAATAAAAAGTAAAAAGGCTACGATGTATTCTCTGAATGTTAACTTTTTCCCTAGAATATATGTCATTTATAACAAAGTGAAGCTGAAAAATAGTGGTATGCCTACAAAAAAAAGACAAAAGTGACTGAGAGAAACTTCCCAAAATATTTTACCTTTAAAAATCGCCTAAATATTCTCAGCAGATTATCTTAACTGTATACAAAATATAATAATTCAAGATAGAAATTATTTTAGTCCATTAATGTTCTCCTTCTCCAATTGAAAATTACTTTCTTCAAATAAAGACATAAAATGCTCTAGGTAAGATTCAAGAGAACATTACTCAACATGCAAAATGTTTCAGTAATCATAGCTTCCTTAATTAAGACTTTTTTATTCCCTCAAATCTGAATAACATACAATATACAGTTAAATCAAACATGTGATCTAACAAAATATACATAATCTATAATCCGGTCCTGATATGGTTTACTTAAAGTCGTCACTATAAGCAAGGGCTGTGATTTACTTTTAAGATACTTAGAAATATAAAGTAATAACTTGAAAGACATCTTTGCCAGTATCTCTGCCAAATCCTCACTCCCCCAAGGTTTGATAATATGCAATACTTGTTAAATGGAAGCTCCTGAGGTGCCTAGCTGCTGAAGTGTATAACAAACACATTTATCCTGAGAGTTTTTGTCAATATGTGAAATCTGATTTTGCTTACACCTCCATACTAAATCAATATATGTGTAGTCTAACATGTATCTCTCCTTTGGAAAAAAAACAATTACTCATACCAGAAGCAATTAATATCAATAACTAGTTTTCTACATTGCCATGGAAAAACTCTCAAAAACCAGGAAATTACTTTAATACCAATAAACTTAAACACCTTGCAAAATACTTTCTGCTACAGTGTCCTATAAGTCAATTTTCACTATTTAAAATGACTCATTTTACTAATACACAGAAGACATATCTGCTTAATTGAACTGAAGAATTTAACATACTTCCACAGGTCTCTCATCTATATTCACCAAATAAGTCACTTTCTGACTCAAAAGGCTTGATATTCATCTGTCAATATGCTAGCAAAAAATGAAAATGGCAAACAGTAAGATTCCCGTTTATTAAATTTAAAAACTGAGGTCCAGAGAGATTTTTGCCCAAGATTAAAGAGTGAGTTAGTGGTTGAGTGAGTAATTAAAACTGAAATCATTGTACTCCATTTTCTCCCTTGATAGCTTATTCATCTACATTTTAAAATAGACCACAGACAATTGAGATACAGAGACAGTAAAGAACCTAGAAGTGTGTCAGTCATATATCATTGAAAGTTCACTCTTTTTTAAAAAAGTAGTTTGTTTTTAAAGTCATAAGAATGACTACACTTTAATAAAGAATAAAAAGAATTTTTTTTAAAATTAAACTTGTGCAGGAGTCCTCTAAAATCCACTGAAAAGAAGTTATTTTTGCAGTTGATATGTCTTGTCAATTACAAACTGGATTTAATTTGAACTTCCTACTTGCAAATTTTAGCTTTTGCCATGAATTATAGTGGGTCTCATGATTAAAAAAAACTGTTAGTAACTCACAGCTTTGACATTTATGTTCCTATGTGAATAATACAATAAATAAATCATCCCTATTTCTTTTATTTTATTAAGCAGCAAAGGTGTGGTTTATAATCATTATCATTATTAAATAAGCAAACAATTATCAAGTTCCACATAGAATTATTCCAGAAATTAGAATTTGACCCACTTGCTGGATAAAATGGTTTCTTAACAAGAATTAAATATTCTTCTCTTAAAAACTGAATTTCATGATCTAATGTTTAGGAGATTCTCCTCAGCCACCCTGTGAAGATTTTTCTAACACTGGTCTTCAGGTAATACTTGGAGTTTAATTTTTCTATTAATTTGGAAACAGCTCAAATCTGGACTGGTAAAATGTTTCTATTAAGTATGTAATACTTCAATTTGCACCTCTTGAAGAAAGGGATGAGTGAAGGATACCCCACCAATCCCCCACTCCATTAACAAGTTCTGCTTGCATTTTCTTGTCTATAATGGAGCTCAAATAAGATTTATTTTTTTTACTAGATCTTTATTGGAGTATAATCGCTTCACAATACTGTGTTAGTTTTTGTTGTACAACAAAGTGAATCAGCCATATGCATACATATATCCCCATATTCCCCTCCTTCTTGAGCCTCCCTATCCCACCCCTCTAGGTGGTCACAGAGCACATCGGAGCTGATCTCCCTGTGCTATGCGGCTGCTTCCCACTAGCTATCTATTTTACATTTGGTAGTGTATATATGTCAATGCTACTCTCACTTCGCTCCAGCTTCCCCCCCCACCCCATGTCCTCAAGTCCATGCTCTATGTCTACATCTTTATTCCTGCCCTGCCACTAGGCTCATCAGTACCTTTTTTTTTTTTTTTTTTTTTTTTTTACATTCCATATATATGCATTAGCATATGGTATTTGTTTTTCTCTTTCTGACTTACTTCACTCTGTATAACAGACTCTGGGTCCATTCACCTCACTACAAATAACTCAATTTCGTTTCCTTTTATAGCTGAGTAATATTCCATTGTATACATGTGCCACATCTTCTTTATCCATTCATCTGTCGATGGACACTTAGGTTACTTCCTTGTCCTGGCTATTATAAATAGTGCTGCAGTGAAATTGTGGTGCATGTCTCTTTTTGAATTATGGTTTTCTCAGGGTATATGCCCGGTAGTGGGATTGTTGGGTCATATGGTAGTTCTGTTTTTAGTTATTTAAGGAACCTCCATACTGTTCTCCATAGTGGCTGTATCAATTTACATTCCCACCAACAGTGCAAGAGGGTTCCCTTTTCTCCACACCCTCTCCAGCATTTATTGTTTCTAGATTTTTTGATAATGGCCATATTGACTGGTGTGAGGTGATACCTCATTGTAGTTTTGATTTGAATTTCTCTAATTAGTGATGTTGAGCATCTTTTCATGTGCCTCTTGACCATCTGTATGTCTTCTTTGGTGAAATGTCTATTCAGGTCTTCTGCCCATTTTTGGATTGGGCTGTTCGTTTTTTTGACATTGAGTTCCATGAGGTGTTTGTATATCTTGGAGATTAATCCTTTGTCCGTTGTTTCATTTGCAAATATTTTCTCCCATTCTGAGAGTTGGCTTTTCATCTTATTTATGGTTTCCTTTGCTGTGCAAAAGCTTTTAAGTTTCATTAGGTCCCATTTGTTTATTTTTGTTTTTATTTTCATTACTCTAGGAGGTGGACCAAAAAAGATCTTGCTGTGATTTATGTCAAAGAGTGTTTTTCCTATGCTTTCCTCTAAGAGTTTTCTAGTGTCCGGTCTTACATTTAGGTCTTTAATCCATTTTGAGTTTATTTTTGTGTATGGTGTTTGGAAGTGTTCTAATTTCATTCTTTTACATGTAGCTGTCCAGTTTTCCCAGCACCACTTGTTGAAGACGCTGTCTTTTCTCCATTGTATATTCTTGTCTCCTTTATCAAATATAAGGTGACCATATGTGTGTGGGTTTATCTCTGGGCTTTCTATCCTGTTCCATTGATCTATATTTCTGTTTTTGTGCCAGTACCATACTGTCTTGATTACTGCAGCTTTGTAGTATAGTCTGAAGTCAGGGAGCCTGATTCCTCCAGCTCCATTTTTCTTTCTCAAGATTGCTTTGGCTATTCGGTGTCTTTTTTGTTTCCATACGAATTGTAAACTTTTTTGTTCTAATTCTGTGAAAAATGCCATTGGTAGTTTGATAGGGATTGCATTGAATCTGTAGACTGCTTTGGGTAGTCTATATTTGGGTAGTCAATATTTTCACAATATTGATTCTTCCAGTCCAAGAACATGGTGTATTTCTCCATCTGTTTATGTCATCTTTGATTCCTTTCATCAGTGTTTTACAGCTTTCCGAGTACAAGTCTTTCGTCTCCCTAGGTAGGTTTATTCCTAGGTATTTTATTCTTTTTCTTGCAATGGTAAATGGGACTGTTTCTTTAATTTCTCTTTCTGATCTTTCTTGTTAGTGTATAGGAATGCCAGCGATTTCTGTGCATTAATTTTGTATCCTGCAACCTTACCAAATTCATTGATTGATTAGTTCTAGTAGTTTTCTGGTGGCATCTTTAGGATTTTGTATGCATAGTGTCATATCATCTGCAAACAGTGACAGTTTTGCTTCTTCTTTTCCAGTTGGGATTCCTTTTATTTCTTTTTCTTCTCTGATTGCCATGGCTAGGACTTCCAAGACTATGTTGAATAACAGTGGCAAGAGTGGACATCCTTGTCTTGTTCCTGATCTTTGTGGAAATGCTTTCAGTTTTTCACAATTGAAAAGGATGTTTGCTGTGGGTTTGTCATATATGGCCTTCATTATGTTGAGGTAGGTTCCCTCTATGCCCATTTTCTGGAGAGTTTTTATCATAAGTGGGTGTTGAATTTTGTCAAAAGCTTGTTCTGCATCTATCAAGATGGTCATATGCCTTTTATTCTTCAAGTTGTTAATATGGTGTATCACATTCATTGATTTGCATATATTGAAGAATCCTTGCACCCCAGGGATAAATACCACTTGACCATGGTGTATGATCCTTTTAATATGTTGTTGGATTCTGTTTGTTAGTATGTTGCTCAGGATTTTTGCATCTATGTTCATCAGTGATATTGCTCTGTAATTTTCTTTTTGGGGGGATATCTTCTTCTGGTTTTGGTATCAGGGTGATGGTGGCTTCATAGGATGAATTTGGGAGTGTTCCTCCCTCTGCAATTTTTTGGAAGAGTTTGAGAGGATCAGTGTTAGCTCTTCTCTAAAGGTTTCATAGAATTTGCCTGTGAAGCCATCTGGTCCTGGACTTATGTTTGTTGGAAGATTTTTAATTACAGTTTCAATTTCATTACTTGTGATAGGTCTGTTTATATTTTCTAATTCTTCCTGCTTCAGTCTTGGAAAATTGTACCTTTCCAAGAATTTGTCCATTTCTTCGTGGTTGTCACTTCTAATTTTATTGATTTGCGTCCTCTCCCTTTTTTTCCTTGATGAGTCTTGCTAAGGGTTTATCAGTTTTGTTTGTCTTCCCAAAGAACCAACTTGTAGTTTTATTGATCTTTGCTATTGTTTTCTTCGTTTTTATTTCACTTATTTCTGCTCTGATCTTTATGATTTCTTTCCTTCTACTGACTTTGGGTTTTCTTTGTTCTTCTTTCTCTAGTTGCCTTAGATGTAGGGTTAGATTTTTTTTTTTTAAGAAGATATTGGGGGTAGGAGTTTATTAATTTATTTTATTTTTGGCTGTGTTGGGTCTTCGTTTCTGTGCAAGGGCTTTCTCTAGTTGTGGCAAGCAGGGGCCACTCTTCATCGCGGTGCACGGGCCTCTCACTATGGCGGCCTCTCTTGTTGCAGAGCACAGGCTCCAGACACGCAGGCTCAGTAGTTGTGGCTCACGGGCCTAGTTGCTCCGCGGCATGTGGGATCCTCCCAGACCAGGGCTCGAACCTGTGTCCCCTGCATTAGCAGGCAGATTCCCAACCACTGTGCCACCAGGGAAGCCCCAAGGTTAGATTTTTTTATTTGAGATTTTTCTTGTTTCTTGAGGTGAGACTGAATTGCTATAAACTTCCCTCTTAGAACTGCTTTTGCTTCTTCCCATAGGTTTTGGGTGGTTGTGTTTTCATTGTCATTTGTTTCTATGTATTTTTTAATTTCTTCTTTGATTTCTTCAGTGATCTCTTGGTTATTTAGTAGTGCACTGTTTAGCCTCCACGTATTTGTGGGTTTTACAATGTTTTTCCTGTAATTGATTTCCAATCTCATAGCGCTGTGGTCAGAAAAGATACTCGATATGATTTTAATTTTCTTAAATTTTCCGAGGCTTGATTTGTGACCCAAGATGTGATCTATCCTGGAGAATGTTCCATGTACACTTGAGAAGAAAGTGTATTCTTCCACTTTTGGGTGGAATGTTCTATAAATATCAATTAAATCTGGTCTATGGTGTCATTTAAAGCTTGTGTTTCCTTATTTGTTTTCTGTTTGGATGATCTGTCCATTGGTGTAAGTGGGGTGTTAAAGTCCCCTACTATTATTGCATTACTGTTGATTTCCCCCTTCATGGTTGTTAGCATTTGCCTTATGTATTGAGTTGCTCCTATGTTGGGTGCATAAACATTTATAATTGTTATATCATCTTCTTCGATTGATCCCTTGATCAATATGTAGTGTGCTTCCTTATCTCTCATAACCATCTTTATTAGTCTATTTTATCTGATACAAGTATTGTTACTCCAGCTTTCTTTTAATTTCCATTTGCATGGAATATCTTTTTCCATCCCTTCATTTTCAGTCCCTATGTGTCCCTAGGTCTCTTGTAGACAGCATATATATGGCTCTTGTTTTGTATCCATTCAGCCAGTCTGTGTCTTTTGGTTGGGGCATTTAATCCATTTACATTCAAGTTTATTATCAATATGTATGTTCCTATTACCATTTTCTTAATTGTTTTGGGTTTGTTTTTATGGGTCTTTTTCTTCTCTTGTGTTTCCCACCTAGAGAAGTTTCTTTAGCTTTAGTTGTAAAGCTGGTTTGATGATGCTGAATTCTCTTAGCTTTTGCTAGTCTGGAAAGATTTTGATTTCTCCATCGAATCTGAATGAGATCCTTGCTGGGTAGAGTAATCTTGGTTGTAGGTTTTTCCCTTTCATCACTTTAAGTATATCCTGTCACTCGCTTCTGGCCTGCAGAGTTTCTGCTGAAAAATCAGCTGATAACCTTATGGGGATTCCTTTGTATGTTATTTTTTGTTTTTCCCTTGCTGCTTTTAATATATTTTCTTTAAATTTACTTTTTGTTAGTTTGATTAATATGTGTCTTGGTGTGTTTCTCCTATGGTTTATCCTGTATGGGACTCTCTGTGCTTCCTGGATTTGGGTGACTATTTCCTTTCCCATGTTAGGGAAGTTTTCCACTATAATCTCTTCAAATATTTTCTCAGCCTCTTTTTCTCTTCTTCTTCTAGGACCCCTATAATTCGATGTTGGTGTGTTTCATGTTGTCCCAGAGGTCTCTGAGACTGTCTTCAATTCTTTTCTTTCTTTTTTCTTTATTCTGCTCCTCGGCAGTTATTTCCACCATTTTGTCTTCCAGCTCACTTATTCTTTCTTCTGCCTCAGTTATTCTGTTTTTGATTCCTTTTAGTGTATTTTTCATTTCAGTTATTGTGTTGTTCATCTCTGTTCGTTCTTCAGTTCTTCTAGATCTTTGTTAAACATTTCGTGTATGTTCTCAATCCATGCCTCCATTCTATTTCCAAGATTCTGGATCATCTTTACTATCATTACTCTGAATTCTTTTTCAGGTAGATTGCCTATTTCCTCTTTATTTATTTGGTCTTGTAGGTTTTTACCTTGCTCCTTCATCTGTGACATTTTTTTTGCCGTCTCTTTTTTTTTTCTTTTTCTTTTTTTTCATGAGTGGGATTGTGTTCCTGTCTTACTGGTTGTTCAGCCTGAGGCTTCCAACACTGGAGTTTATAGGCTGTTGGGTAGGGCTGGGTCTTGATGCTGAGATGAGGACTTCTGGGAGACCTCACTCCGATGAATATTCCCTGGGGTCTGAGGTTCTCTCTTAGTCCAGTGGTTTGCACTCAGAGCTCCTACCACAGGAGCTTTGGCCCAACCCCTGGCTTGTAAAGCAAGATCATACGATCCGTGTGGCACAGCAAAAAAAAAAAATGGAGAACAGTAACAAAGTAAAAAATAAAATTAGACTAGGAAACTAACAGATATGTTAGAAAAAATATAAAAATAAAAATATAGATGAAACAATAATCAGAAGGTAAAATGGAACCACAATAGTAAAAAAGAGGATGAGGAAAAATAAAAAAAGGTTGAAAAGGCCTTGGCTGTGGAGGGCAGGGCCTAAGCAGGGACAAGGTTTGGGCAGTGGGTGGGGCCTATGCTTAGGACCCACAGGGCTGGAAAAGGCCCTGGGGGATGTGGGGGGTGTGGCTTAGGCTCAACAGAACAGAAGGGGCCCAGGCCTGCCTGCCTCTGGTCTCAGAGGGCGGGGGACCCCACCTGGGAGCCCAGCAGGCTTCCTGGGTTTGAGTAGGTGGGGCACATGCCCTCCGCTCTTCTCTGGCTTCTCTAGTCTTGGAGGTCCTGTCCGACCTGCCTCTCCTGATCTCTCTGGCCTCCCTTCTATGTCCCCAGGACCCACTCAGCCTGGAGGGGGCTTTGGAGGATGGGGGACTGGCCTGGGAGCTCAGCAGGCTCCCCGTGCCTGACTGGGCAGGGCAAATGCCCTCCACTCCTTTCCCGCTCCTCTGGTCCTGGAGGGCCCCTCCTGCCTGCCTCTTCTGTTCTCTCCTGGCCTCCCTCTTATATCCCCAGGCCCAACTGGGCCTGGAGGGGACCTCTGAGGGCATAGGACCCGGTTCCAGAGCCAGGCAGACTTCCCCAGCCGACTGGGCAGGGGAAACGCTGGGCCAGCTCCCCCTGATCCGAACCCCAGAAGGTCCCTCCAGGCATGGGAACCCCTCCCCACTTCTAAGCCACCCCTCGAGGCGCCGGTCCTGTCTGGCCTCCACTTCTCCTCCCCCGCCCATCTGCCCACATCCTACTGGCTCGCTTGGGGTTTTTTCCTGTCTCCTTGGGCGTTGGGGTACCCCACCAGCATCCAGCAGGTGCCCTAGTTGTGGGGAGACATGAACTCTGTGTCTTCCCACACTGCCATCTTGACTCTGCCCTATCCCATTTCAGATTTAATTTTTAAATTGGGTTCTGCTGACTTAAAATAATTGAGACTGTCTAAACTTAGAGAAAGAAAAAAATAGTGAAGTAGGGGTAATTTACAATCAAACACTGATATTTCAATAATTCACTTATCCAGTATATATTTATTGAGCATCTATTGTACGTCAGGATGGGGGAGGAAAGAAAAATGTCCTCTACCTTTCTAGGTTCTTCTGGCTGGTCCAAGAACTAAAGAGATGTTAGACAGATTAATAGGAGAAAATCAAATTTTAATTACATGCATTCAGTGATTCCATAAGGATATGGGGCCCAAGGACAAGTTAGACAATTGAAGCTTATTATGCCATCTGAGAGAAGGAGAAGAGGGTAGGGGGGACTTCAAAAGAAAGAAAGGCAACTTACAGGAAGATGAAAAAGAGCAAATGTTTGGTGAACAAAAGTTTGCTAGTAAATACATATTTGCTGGGCCATGCAAAGTCAATAGGACTCAGAGAGGACTTTGATCAAAGTGGCATAGCTAAGTTTCCCCCGGTCTACCACACCTAGCTCATATTATACTTTAGTTATTTATGGTGATGGTGCCTCTTCCTGGAACAGGCCCTTTATCTAAATTCTTTTAGGCAGTAAAGGGGAGGAGGTAAAAGCTCTTCCTGAGCCTTTTGTTTTTTAAAAACAATCAGCCCCAAATAATCCTCAAGACAAAGAGACATATTTGGGGGTGGCAAGTTTTGTTCCATTACATCAGGCACTGAGAAATCATACATGGTTAACAAGATAAAATTCTTGCCCTTAGGAAATTTCCAGTTGAATAAGTAGACATTATTATATAAATGGCAAAATATACAATACAATGCATATATACATGCTATAAAGAGGGACAAGGAGATAGGATCTAATGGGTAGTTACTTTTGATAAGATCATCAGGGAATGTCTATCTCTGATAGGAGGTGGTATTTGAACATATTCCCTAAATATGTCGCTAGTGAAAAAGCATTTCAGACTGAAGGAGCAATAATTTAAAGGACGAAATGAGACAGGTGTATTCAAGTAAGCATTAAAAAAACATATAAATAGAGAGGAATAAGCACAAACGCAATGGTGGGTTCGGTCAGAAAGGTAACCAGGAGTCAGATCATGGAGGGCCTCATAGGCTGACATAAGGACTTGTTCTAAATTTGATGGGAAGCAGCAGAGGGAGTGTTAGGTTGCACCGCGCAGGCCTGCAAGCCCTGTACTTGCCCAGCATTAATACTGAAGAAAGAGCCCTGCAGTCAGTAACAGAGACATCAATGATTTAATAGGTGGGGATCTTACACGTCTGAAGAAAGAAGGTCTTGGAGTGACACCCCATCGTGGACGGCAGACTGCAGGCAGGACATGGCAGCAGCCTTCCCTCTGGGGCAGCAGAGGGAGCTACCAGTTATAGGGGGAACTGACCTCAGGTTAGCTCACCAGTTACCAGGTGAACCAGCAGAGAGGCATGTCCCTTCTAGCCCCTCGGGCTAACGACCTTCACTGGGCATATGTCTTCCCCTTTGATAAACTATCACAGTGGAGCCCTTCTGATCTAAAGATTAGAGCAATCACTACTTGGAGCCATGGTCAAGTACATAAGCATTTACTGGTTAGGCTCCATGATTAAGAGGGAAGGTCAGTCATATGAGTACGGTGTAGGTGAAGCAGGGACTGGTCGAGCAGGAGATGTACAGAGAGCAAGAGAATAGCCATCTTAGGTGGCCTGGTCATACCGGGAGAGACTGATGTAAATGTGATTTATATTTTTAAAAGCTCACTCTTGGTTGTTTAGACAATAGAATCGGGCAGCAGGGAAGGTTGCAAAAAAGTTGCGAGAGAGAGAGTAGTTTAGAGGCCTGTTCAATAATATAGGAGAAAGAAGATGGTGACGTGGACTAGGGAGTCGCAGTAGAAATAGGGAGAATGAGTAAAACACAGTATACATGTTGAAGGTAGAAGCCTAGAGGACTTGCTGATGAGTTGCATGAAGGCTATACAGAAGACAGAATCAAGACTGACTCTTCAATAGTTTACCTAAGTATTCCTCTACCTGGGGCTGCCATTTGTTAAAATGAAGAAGATGGAAGATGGAGCACGCTTGGTGGGGGAAACAAGGGTTCTATGGTGGGAATGTTTACCTGTTTAACATCACAAATGTCAAATAAGTTAGAGCTCACAGAAGGTCAGAGGTGACTTAGTAAGCCTCATGCCTACACAGCCCACATTTTTCAGAACTTAGGCCACAAGAAGGTGGCCCTCATGTTGCGATACAGTTATTCCCGAGAAGGAAAGGGGGAGCAAGGAAACGGTGGGGAAGGAGAGCGCTTAAGCAAACAGTCAATTGCAGGGAACACATCTCATGTTTCAGAATCTGTCACATTTTTAAACCTAGCAAATAGCAAAATTGAGGGTCTGCTCTGACAGTGTCAGATTTTGTGTATCTGTTGTCAAACATATCAGTCACTGAAGATAAGAGATGAGAAAAACTACAAATAAATGATTACAGAAAAGGAAATATGCTGATCCTCTTTCTGAGACAGTGGTTGATCTATTTCGAACAATATAGTGCTGTGTTATAGTTGACATGTTTTTTGTACTGAGCCTAGACAGTGAATCTCAGATTGTTGAGCTCAGATGTGAAATGTGTCACAAGTATTACAAAGTTGTTACTACAAATTTCATGAAAGTGTTAAAGCTTACTATTAATAAGTCTTTTCTCTGTTTGAATCAGGGTTAATATATCGATACAATTCCCATACATTTGCTTTCTGCAGTGCTTCACTGGGAGAGAATGAATGGGTTGGGATGACAATTAGTAATTCATCTGGCTTGTGTGAATATGCTTAGGTATACGCTACCCATCTGCGCTCTGAAGGTGGCAAAATTTAAGAAATACTAGTTTAGACAATTAACTGCCTAGAGTTAGAAATGTTAAGATGAACTATTTTCAGGCCTACCTTATTAATGTGCTAAACTTAAATGTGTTAATAGTCACCAGTGTCTAATAAATGAGGCAAGACAACATTTCCTGAGCTCTCAAATTCTGAACACTGAGCCATTTGACTCATAGCTCAGATAACAGGTAGATTCTAAACATGCCACTTTCAACAGGATTTAAAGGAAATCCACAGAGCAGCATGTATTTGTGACTTTTACCCCCTCATTTCCCAACACAACTCTTCCTTTTCTTAGGAATAACAAATTTCCTAAGAAAAAAATTGTACAGAGAAGAAAGTCATAATTAGATTTGATTATTGGCTTTTCTTAATAGACAATGAAGCCTATTCAACCATCACAATCCCAAGGATCCAGGGCGTCTCGCAACAACTTGAGTCTCTGCCATATTTATATGTGTACATTCCCTAATCCGATTCAAATTCACATCTGTTGCAGGCTCTTTCATTCTACCCTCCGGAACTCCCTAGGCATCATTAGTAAATTCTCCTATCTCCTTAATTTCTTTTCCGAGTGTTTTGTTTTGTTTCTTTGTTTCTTTCCTGAGTGTTTTAGCTCTAATTGAAACTTGGCTATATCTTGAAGGACACTCTCTCACATGGGGGTGATTTTTCTTTCACACCCCACAACATACAAGCCTTGTTTAAAGCTACTTATACCACCTTGTTTAAAGCTACTTATACCACCTTCCTAAAAATCCCAGCTTTGAGTAAGGGATACCGCCTGTTTCCCGAATTCATCTGCTGTTGCCTCCCAGGCGTCGCATTTCATTAAATGCTGCCTCATTGATGATCAGGAAACACTGACTTTGTTTCCACCGCTCTTCCATCATCCTTCTTGCATGTCTCAATGCCCACATGGATAATCCTTCAAAACGCTTGAGAGGCCTTGATCTCCTTAGTTCTAGTGTTATTTTCCATTGACCACATCCAGACCATAGTCATACGCTGGACATTGTCATTCCCAATAACTGTACCACCCGGAAATGTCTTCGTGTCAAGCAGTCCACTTCTTGCTTGTAACATCCTA
Organism: Delphinus delphis; assembly: GCF_949987515.2. Taxonomy (NCBI): domain Eukaryota; kingdom Metazoa; phylum Chordata; class Mammalia; order Artiodactyla; family Delphinidae; genus Delphinus; species Delphinus delphis. The sequence continues at coordinate 57,725,077 of NC_082693.1, read as the reverse complement.
TCTGTACAGCCTTGTTCCACCACTTCTGCTTCAACAATACTTCACCCTCCTCTCTGGGATCTCCAACCTATTAATTCTACACAATTTCACAGCCACTCCTCCTCTCATATCCTAGCTCCCCATTTCACCCAGGTTAGATGATATGGGCATCACTGTAATTATTTAATAATTCCCTTCCTGTTATCTTCAACTACTTGGCCCTCTCTCCATCACTCTCACTCAGCAAAACCTCCACACTACTCTATGCCTATCCTGTGCCTGCACTGACTTACTAATGGTATAAGTTTTAAATTTATGACCATATAGTTAAGTGGGCCCCTCTGCTGTGCAGCAATCATACTCTATTTCTGTTATGATTTTGCTCTCCTACCCTCTAAGACAATTATCTCACAACTCTCCTCTTCTCAATCTCAGCCATTCTCTACTATCTCCTTTCTTAATTTGAAATTAGAGGTTGCAGAGAAAAATGGACATCTTAATCCTGACAAAATCAAGGTTTCCAGACATTACTCATTTTCAGTGACAATGTGAAATAAATTATAACGGGTATTTGATATAATAGCCTTCATGTGAATACAGGATATGAATACAGTGTGTGATATATAAGATGTGAATATGTATGTAATCAGTGTATCTAAATAAATAAATTGTATACAAATATACCATATTTAGTTTTTAAAGGTATATATTAATAAATTGATATATAGTGTATAAATAATATAGTATATAATTATTGTTTATTAATACAAATTTAAATTCCATTAATGTATATATTCTTTATAAACTTAGGATCAAAACAAATGCCTTTAAGAAGAACAAAGTGTACTAAGTATTTTGAATGTACCAATTCAGTTTAATTCTTAAGCATTTATAAAAAATCTAGAAAAAAACAAATCCCTAATAAGGATCCCTAATAAGGTTTGAGGGATTTGTAATTTTTACATTGTTGAACAATGAGGTTATCGAGTAACATAGGATTCAACAAACTGCAGCCTATGGGCCCAATCTGGCCAGTCATATGTTTTTGTAAATAACATTTTATTGGGACATAGCCATATTTATTAATTTATATGTTGTCTATGGTTGCCACTGTCTTGCAAGAGTTGAAAAGTTGCCGCCAAGACGGCATATGGTTCACAAAGCTGAAAATATTTTCTACCTGATCCTTTGCAGAGAAAGTTTGCTGACCACTATATGATATGGATTATGGAGACTTCTTTACATGATTAAAATTCTTTCTAATCACAGATTTTTTTCACTACAGATAAGAGGGAGAGGCAAAGTAACGATACTTTAACAGGTAAAGCAACAATTTCTTCTTAAGTAGTCAAAGTAATTGAAGCCAAATAGAATGGTAATGGAAAGGCCTGCCTAATTCAAGTGGTTGCTACAGTCTTTATTTTGTCATCCCCACCTCAGCCTAAGCAAACAGCGTTGTCAATGACTCAAGCCCATGCACGTAAGTGTTAGACAGCTTGGGCTGCCATAACAAAATACCACAGACTGTGTGAGCTAAACAACAAAAATTCATTTTCTCACAGTTCTGGAAGCTATAAATCTGAGTTCAGGTTGCCAGCATGGTTAGGTTCTAGCGAGAGCTCTCTTCCTTTCTTCTTGGCTTGTCGACACCCACCTTTCGCTGTGTCCTCATGTGGAAGATAGAGATCTCTCTCTCTTCCTCTTCTTATAAAACACCAAAGCTAATGGATTAGGACTCTACCCTTATGACCTCATTTAACCTCAATTACCTCTTAATCACCTCCTGTCACCAAATATAGACACAAGGAGAATTAAATCTTCAACATATGAATTTGGGGGAGATACAATTCAATCCATAGCAATAAGAATTCATGATTTGGGGTATGTCCAAATTTCTGCTACAGACATGGACTATTGGTTTTGCCCAGGAGAGGAATTTTGCTCATCAAGTTTCATACCATTTACCAGCTGGCTTCTTGGTATTAATAAAAATTAACAGGTTATATCTCAATGTACTTAAGAAGCTAAATGATCCTAAACGCTATCAACCTACCAATTATTTTACAGCTTAGTGAATATTTTTCTGTCTGTAAAATAAAAAGAATTGCTAAACTATTTAAAAGCTAAAACCATCCTATTTTATACTATTGAAGATACTCTCTAGGTCACTCATGAATTATTTCCCATACGAATATAGAACCCACAAGGAAAAATAATAAAGCCAATAAAGAATAAATCTAAGTTATAAACCATTAAAATTCCTCCAACCGAAAAATGGCATTTGGGACTCACCGTCTCTCAAAATTACCCTTTAAAAAGCTCAAACGCCCTAAAGGCTTCACTTACAACTACCATACTGGATTTGCTCTGCTTGTATATTGCAACCTCCCTTACTAAAGTTTGTTTTACAGTTCAGTCTGTTTTACATTTCAAAGTCCATAAGCAGCAGCATCAAAATTCTCAGAGACAGGAATGAAAAATCTCGAGACTAAAAGATGGACCAGTAGTCCATTTTACATTTGAAATCTCAAAAAGTTTTAGTCTCAATCCTAGATCCCCCCAGTGTCATGGTAGATAAAGTCATAATGTTAAAACTTCTAAAAATAGCTGATTTTTTTTTTTTAACGAGAATGGCATTTTTTTTCAGCTTTTTTTTTTAACATCTTTATTGTAGTATAATTGCTTCACAATGGGGTGTTAGTTTCTGCTGTATAACAAAGTGAATCAGTGATGATACTTCATTCAAATGATTATATCACTTCTACATTAGCTAGAATTTTTTTTTCTAACATTCTTTTTACTTGGTAATAATCTCCCAATATCCATCCAAGTTGAATTTTATACGGTTTGCTGAGGATTTGTCTCCTATATTTGCCAAGGGAGTGAACAAAATACGTACACCTCACTCAGGTTACAATAGCACATCTGCTTCTCACCTTACAAAATTGTAAGTAGATATTCTATGGTTTACAGCAAGGATGTTTATTACCCTTTATTATCTGATAAGATCAAAAGACTTTAATGCCAAAGGCAAAGGGATGCCCTGATTATGATTACCACTTAGAATTCCTAAACCTTAGAAATGATCATCAATAAGTAATCATGGCAAATCTTTACAGTGGAAACATCTGAAAAGTTCTGAATTGGATAAGGAACACTATCACAATTATACTGGAACAAAGAAAAAAAAATGTATTTTGACTCTTTCTCTCCTAAGAGCATTTTGCCTTAATTGACTTTTAGATACTTAACCTTACTTTACATAACTATCCCTCAGTTTCTTGAAATGAAGCTATTTGGAAAAACCTTCTGATCTCAATATAAGCTATTTTAGCTCTCAAGTTTATGGCATAAGTCACCTTTCTTTTAAAACTGCCTGATTGGCAGTGCTTCTGTCAGCAGTAATCCCCAGCTTAGACTTTAATGAAATGGTCCTCCCTTTCTCTAGGGCTTTGGATAGCAATTTGGCTATAATTAATTCCAGATTGACCAATGGCCAGTGAAGGAAGTAACTCACTCTCAGAAGAGGATTATTACAACCACAATTTTGTTCTAAATACGGCTGCTCCATCTAGAAAACACAGAAAATACAAATTATTTATCTTGCTGTGTTAATTTCAAATGACCAAGAAAAAGAGAAGGAGGCATAAAAACATTGTTCCCTTTCATTGTAGCTACACAGAAAAAATAAGCCACAGGGGGGAGAAAAGAAACCTCATAGTTTTTCAAACTTGTCACAATTTTCTAAACTGTAGCTGAAACTGACATCAAAACTTCATTTGAAGTCCTATTGTAAAGTAGTAAACTCTGTTGATCCTCCCTTCAAAATATTCAGAATCTGCCCATTTCTCACCACCTCCACTGCTATGACTCTGGTCCGATACAGTATTAATTTCTCGGATTAATATAATAGCTTATCTATGCTTTGGGTTTGACTCCCCTTCTCCCAACAACCTGTTCTTCATGAAACAGCCAATGTGATCCCTTAAAAAATATAAGTCCTGCTATGAACTGAATTATATCCCCCAAAGTTCATTCATTGAAGCCCTAACTCCCAATGTGATGGTATTCGGAGATGGGACCTTTAGAAGCAGGTATTCAGGTTTAGAAGAGGTCAAAAGAATAGGGCTCTCATGATGAGATTAGTATTCTCATAAGAATAAGCACCAGAGAGCTTGCTTTGTCTCCCTCTGCCATGCCGTGAAAACATACCAAGAAGGTGGACATCTGCAAACCAGGAAGAGAACTCTCACCAGAACTCAACCATACTGGCACTCAGATCTCAGACTTCCAGCCTCCAGAACGGTAAGAAAATAAAATTCTGTTGTTAAAGCCACCCAGTCTATGGATTTTGTTATGGCAGCCCAAGCCACTAGAGCAATGCCTTTGCTCAAAATAAAAGTGAATGTCATTCAATGGCCAACCAACAAGATCCTTCACCACATGGCACAGTTACTTCTCAGACTTCATCTCACCCCACTCTGTCTCATGCATTCTGTCTGCATCAGGCACACTGGTTCTTCAACAAGTCAGATACCCTCTTCCTTAGAGTTCCCACACTCTTTCAGATTTCGAATCAAATGTCACCATTTTCAGCAAGGCATTCCCTGACCATCCAACCTGTTTAAAACTTCAACCCCTCCCCCCACCAATATTTCTGACACTTGCTTCTCTGCTTTATTTTCTCTAGAGTACTTATCACCTTCTAACATTATATACTTATTTTATTGTTTGCCTCTCCGCCCTATTAAAATATAAGCCCAATGAGGATGGGGATTGTTGTCTCTTTGGTTACCTGCGGATTCTTCAGTATCTAATAGAACAGTATCTAGTATATAACAGGTATTTAACAACGTTATCAAATCCATGAGTGAAGGTTGTTTTCATTTCAAAAAACAACAAGAGCTCAAAGACAACTAGATACTTATTTCATTTTCAGATTGCAAAATCATCCCAGGTACAAAGTATGGCCTCTTATAGCCTCAGTCTAGAGTCACCAAGATAATAAACCAAAAGCTCAATACCTCTTCTTGGTATCAACTCACCCATTTTTCACCAAATATTTCCTTTACATAAATTCTAATCAGAAAGCGGCTGCAACTATAACTAATTCAACTTTCACCTCTTTCACTTGTATTTACCAAGAAAAGAGTTTCCTTGGTAGTTTAAATGAACATCACCATTATTTCTTTGTTTATTCTGTTAAAAAGAAATAATATTTTATTTCATTCACAAAGTAGCCAAAGCTTTGCCTTTTTCCCCTTTCTAGTGTGGTAAAGATAGTTAAAAGAGAAAGAAGTCAGCGATTACTCATTCATTCAACAATAATTTATTGATTGCCTGCCTTGGGCCAAGTACTGTTCTAGGCAGAGAGAATAGAGCAGAAGACAAACAGACAAAAACATGTCTGTTCTCATAGAACATTCACATTTGGCAAAGGAGGAGAGGTAGCTTGAGACAGATAATAAATAAAATAAAACATAAATAAGATACATATTAAGGAAGATAATAGAAAGTGCTATGGAGAAAAGTAAATCAGGGAAGAGAGATGGGAAGTGATTGGCAAGGCTGCAATTTAAGTAGGGGGATCAAAGAAGACCTCACTGGAAAAGGTGATATTTCAGTCATGCACATATCTGAAGGAAAAGTGTTCTGGGCTGAGGGAAGAACGAATGCAAAGACCCAAGGCTGGCACATGCTTGGTATGTTGGAGAAAAAACAAGGACGGCACTGCCGCTGAAACAGAGAGAGTGAGAAGGAGAGAAGCAGGAGATAAAGTTGGAGTAGCAGCAAGTGGCCAGATCCTCAAGGGTCTTGCAGGCCAAAGAAGAATTCTGGATTCTACTCTATTATTAATGGGAAGCCATTGGAACATTTGAGCAGGAGTGCGACATCACCAGGTAAGTCCAATATCCTTCCCAAGAACTCAGGAAATTCAAGTATCTCACGTGCTCATCCCACTGTAACTTCACATTTCAGTGAGGCTGAACTCTTCACCCAGGCAAGAATGAGAGTAGTAGCTTTGGAAATGCGGAGAAGTGATCAGACTCCAAATACGTTCAGAATGTGGAACCAAAAGGATTTGTTGATGGTTTAGATAAGTAACATGAGAGAAAAACACTACAAGTCTAAGGATTTTTTTACCTGAACAACTTTTGAAGGGATGAAGCTCCCATTTACTGAGATGGGGGGAAATATGGAAGGAGCAAGATGGTGGTTTAATATCTCAAGCTAAATATGAACATGTTAATTTGAGATATTCATTAGGCATCCAAGTGAAGCTATCAAATAGTAGAATGTAGAAGCTTGGAGTTGAGTCAGAACCAGGCTGGAGATGTAAATTTGGGAATCCAGCATCAGCAGATGGCATTTAAGCCATGAGTCTGGATGAGGTCACCACTAAAATAGGTATCAAAGAGAAGAGATGCAAAACCGGAGTCCTGGGGCACTCCAGTATTAAGCAGCTAGAGAGGGGAAGAGGAGGAAAAATTGGACTCGGAAAGAATGTCCAGTAAAGAAAAACAAACCCCCTAAACAGGAAAATGTGTTGCCTTGAAAGACAAGTGAAAAATGTGTGTCAAGGATTTGGAGAGAACAACTGTGTCAGAGGCTGTTGACAGCTCAAGATGAAGACTGAGAATTAGCCATTGGATTTAGTAATGTAGAAGCATTACTGAACTCAACAAGAGCAGTTCTTGTATAGTGTTGGGGGCAAAAGCCTGATGTAGAGTGCACTCAAGAGACGAGGGAAAGCAAGAAATTGGAGTCAGTGGAGACGGACAACCCTTTCAAGCAGTTTATCTGAAAAATAAAGGAGAGAATGGTATAGTAGCTGCAGTCAGTGTGCCTGTGTGTGGTTAGGCTGAGAGAAATAGCACTATGTTTTTAATGCTGATGGGGAAAGACCCAACAAAGATGGAGAATTGAAGATCCAGGAAAGAGAAGAGAGAATTGCTAAAGGGATGTCCTTGAGCAGGTGAGAGAGGATGGGATCAGGTGCACAAGAGGAGGAGGTGTCCATTACTGGACCAACACCACTCGACCCATATTAATAGGAAAGAGAGCAGAGCGTATGGCACAAGACTCGTGCAATGACTACATAGGAAAATGTTGAAAGTAGTTTCCTAGCTTAATGGTAAAGTTGTAAGGGCCAAATACCTCTGTTGAAATATGTAAAACAATGCCTTGGAGGCATCTATAAATAAGCCCTGATTAAGTTAAGCACTTTCTAAAGTTGCATTCATTTTCAGGATAAACAATATTTCACAAAACCCTGACTGAATTAGTGAAAATATACTTAGGAGTAAATCCAAAGTTGTGAAGCTCTGAAATTCTTAAAACCAGAGAAGGAGGGAGGAGGGCAGTAAACAAATTGAACAAGTAACAATATTGGCAAACTAGCTAAATAATAAAAAACTTCCCTTTAACTAGACTGTAAGCTTCTAGTGGAAGAGGCCACTGTTGCTGAGTACAATATACATAGTAACTACTCAATAAATGCTGTTGAATTAATTAGTTAATTCAGTTCTATAGCTGGTTTGTGTTGCATAAAATTCTCCACCCAGTGTACTTGTGGTTTGCTAGTTTATAGCAGTAATAATCTTATGCATCATTCCCACTAAAAGGCATTGCTTTCATTGATTTGTTTATTTCTTTTTTTGTATTAGTAACTGAATATTATAAACATTGAGCATCATATATATGTTTTGTTTGCTAGTACAATCTTGGAGGCGTATAGCATGTAATAGCTGCAAAACAGCTTAACAAGGACAGTTAAAGGGTCATATTATAGAATAATTAATGAAGGGGGAAATGCCTTGCTAAACTGTGTTAAAATACTTGTTAAATATTGAAGTAACTGTGTCTGTTTTAATAGGGTTTGGTGGTGTTTCAGCACAAGTGGTTATCAGAGTGAAGGTTAGGAACATATAAAAAATATTTTCCATTAAAAGACATGATAACTGTTGGGTTGATGAGAAAATCACCACATGAAGGGTTTTTCAGAAATAAACTGCCGTCATAAAATTGGGAGACCATAGTTATTTGATTCCAAAGGGGGGGAAAAGGATAGTCATTTGAAAAAACTTATTTCTCTAAAGTACCTGGTAAACCAGAAGGCAAAGAACTGCCTCATCTGATTTCCTAAGAAATGCACTAGTAATGTTAACCTACTAGTTAACTAGAGATCCTTATGTTAGTCTCCACCAAGAAACCACATCATTAAATAGCTCCAGTGTATATTCAAATACTTTTAGGGATTCTGGTTGAAGGAAGCATCTTGGGAGTGAACAGACATTATACATAATTAGACCAGACTATATAAAGAGCTTCTAGAGGTTTTATTTTAAAAAGCAGTGTTAACTTGAGGCTATCAACAAAACATATATATAGTACTCAGTATTTACCTAATCAAAAGGAAGGTAAGAAAAGTCATCATTTCAAACAATTAAGCCTCAAATAATAACTCAAGTATGAGATGTATAATTAAAATGAGAATAGTATTATACGATTATCATCTCAAATCAAAAACAACAAATATACCCATTACTTAAAGAAAAAAGATACATAACCACAGAGAGTGAAATGTATAGCAGTCAATACAAATATTTTATGAAGGAAAAATCTCCAAAGCTTTACTACTTGCAAATAGCAAATCCTCATCATCACCATCAACAGCATCATCATCATCACCTCCATCATCATCACCACAATAAAGAAATGGATCTATCTGTTATAGCTTAAACAAAACTCAGTCATTCAAGCTAGCCTCTCTTATTCATGAACTTCAATAGGGCAATTTATCCCATAGCTTATCTGTTCCATTATAGAAAAACAGACTCCATCAACATGATACATAGAGCCTAAGGTATCCATGGCTTTCCCCACCACACAATTCTCAAAATAATTTCTCCCCTTTCTTTTCCACCTCTGATTAAATTTGTTTCTTTTTTCAGGACTTTAGTAAAGATAAGCCTTCTTTTTATGTCCCTTTCACGCCTACAGCATCGTGCAATGATCCCACATTCTTAACTACATGGTTCTACATTTTTGCCCCACAAAATTTTGGAGCTTGGTTATATTCGATATAGTGTGAGTCCCTAATCCATTAATTCCTGTAAATATAATATTCTCTCCTTAACGAAATCACAACCTCCTTGAAGCCATAAATTCTTGTTACAAAATACCTGTGCTCCCTCTACAATTACAGCCTGTGCCAAGGAAGTAACAAATTCTTCATAAAAGCATGGTGTCCTGAAAAGAAGCAATCAAGCAAACTCCTTTATGAAACGTATTGATTTACAAAGTAGCAGCAAAACTGAAAACTATTATAAGTAATTGAAATCTAAATAGGATGAATAACAAATATTCCAATACAAATCTGAGTCACTTTATCTGCCACCTAATTGACTTATAAAAAAAAACTATCATGAAAAAACATTTAAAATACTCAAATATATCTTCTGACTGATGAAATTATGAGTTATAAGACATGTGCTTATTTATTTTTTAAAAAAATTTTCTATAAGGACCATATATTACTTTTTAACATCAATATGAAATTAACAAAAATAGTTACATTATTCCTCTAGCAATCAGATTACCTAGTTTATTAAGGTGACCCATATTTTAATCTCTGAATTCTCAAAGTTTCTGGAATCTGTTTCATCAGAATCCCAAGAATCTGGAGCCAGAGAACCTGGGTTTGAATTATAAATCCATTAATTCCTGCTGTGTGATCTGAGTACATTACTTAGTGCCGAAATTTCGTCACCTAGAAAATGCGAAAATAACAGCCACTACCTCAAAATGCTGTAATAAAGATTAAATGGGGCTTCCCTGGTGGCGCAGTAGTTGAGAGTCCGCCTGCCGATGCAGGGGACACGGGTTCGTGCCCCAGTCCGGGAAGATCCCACATGCCGTGGAGCGGCTGGGCCCGTGAGCTGAGCCTGAGCGTCCGGAGCCTGTGCTCCGCAGCGGGAGAGGCCACAACAGTGAGAGGCCCGCGTACCACAAAAAAAAAAAGAAAAAAAAAAAAGATTAAATGAGTTAGAATATACGAAGCCCTTAAGAGTGGCCCACAGTTAGTAAACACAAACCCATTTGTTTTTGTAGTTGTGGTCAGTAAGTTTTGGGGATAAGAGGAAAAGTAAGTTAATTATAAGTCTATAACAACCTTCTTTTAAAGTAAACCTCCATGTCTCAGACAGTTCTCATGAAAATAGGGCACAGAGCTATAGAAAGGTTTGCTGTACTGTATCAAGTAGATTCTATACGTCACATTACAACTTAACAACAAGAAGGAGAAAATCTCTACAAACCTCCTACTAATAGTTTTAATTACCTAATGGAGAGATTTAAAAACAAATCCTTACACAGCATACCCTCCTGCCTATTTGGGCTTTAAAATGTTAAAGGAATATCCTTATGCAACAAGGAGAATCAATATTGCCCCACCTGCAAGCATCAGAATTCCTCTTAGGGAACTACCCTGATAAACTACTTGGAGCAGAAACTCAAATCCTTAGAGCTGAGCTAGCATAAGATGATACAATGGCAGAGAAAGTTAAGACTATTCAGCATCAGAAATGAAAAAAAAACATTGGGAAAGAGAGCAGATATTGCTGAGTTTATGACAGAACAGCAAAGTGATTTTTAAGAAAAGAAGGATTCAATATTACATTGTAAGGGTCTGTTTGGGGTTTTTGCAATGTAATGCCCTGACATTTACATATGCGCACATCCCCCCAAAGCACCAGTAGAGTCAGATCAACTGGTGGAGGTCTGTTTGGGGTTTTCTAATGCAAGTCAAAAAAAAAAGAGGCAAGTTCCACAACTCCCTTGACATCTGGGACAGGGACAACCTGTGAGGTAAGGATGTGATCTGTTCACAGAAACAGTTCTTCTCAAAGAGTGGGCATTTTTAGAACACAAATATTTCTCCTTCCCTCTATTTCCAGAACCCTCCCCATGGGGAATTTTCAGAAATGCTGATCTGTGATCTGTACTCGCTGTCTCTAGTTGCAGCATCCACCCCATTTGCTCTTGAACACACCCATCAGGTTTTTGACCTGAAACTGCTCTTGCCCAGGTCACACGGCAGCCTCAATGAATGATCAATTCTCAGTCCTCATCTATCTCGACTTACCACAATTTATCATCTGCTTTTCTGTGAAATACTTTCTTCATGTTCCCAGAACATCTAATATACCTATTTCTTTAGTGCCTTAATCACTTGCTTCTTCTCAGTAGCCTTTACCAGCTCCTAATCTCTCTAACTGCTAAACGGTTCCTATTCTCTTTCTTTTTTTTGTCTGCATTCAGTCTTCATTGCTGTGCGCAGGCTTTCTCTAGTTGCGGCGAGCGGGGGCTACTCTTCGTTGCGGTCACTGTGGTGGCTTCTCTTGCTGTGGAGCACGGGCTCTAGGCACACAGGCTTCAGTAGTTGTGGCGCACAGGCTCAGTAGTTGTGGCTCACAGGCTCTAGAGCGCAGGCTCAGTAGTTGTGGCACATGGGCTTAGTTGCTCTGCGGCATGTGGGGTCTTCCCGGACCAGGGATCAAACCTGTGTCCCCTGCATTGGCAGGTGGATTCTTAACCACTGCACCACCCAGGAAGTCCCTCCTATTCTCTTTTCTACCTGCTCTCACAGCCTTGGTGATCCCGTCCAGCCTCATAGCTTTATACCTCATAAAATGCCGGCAAATGTATATCTCTAGCTGGATTACTCAGCCAAACTCCATATTTGTAAATTGAACTGTCTACTTGAGTTTCTTACAGACATCAAGTTGCCACCTAAATGTTTAATAGATGTATCAGTCTTTAAAATGCTATCTTTCCACAATCCTTCTCTCTCACTAAATGGCAATTCCATCCTTCTAGTTCTTAGGCACAAAACCTTGGAATCACTTGTGGTACGTCTCTTTCCCCCAAATCCCACATCCAGTTCATCAGCAAATTTGCTGCCTCTACTTTCAATATATGCCTAGAATTAGACCACTTCTGACTACCTCACACTTAATATCCTAGTCCAAGCAATATCAAATTTTCCCTGAGTCTTGCCATAGCCTCTTAACTGGTTTTCATGCCTCTGCCCTTTCCCCTACAACAGGATCTCTCAACCTCAGCATTATTAATATCTTGGGCTAGATAACTCTTTGCTGTAGGAGGCTGTCATGTGCATTGCAGGATGTTTAGCAGCATCCCTGGCAATAGTACACACTCCACCAGTCCCCCTTGAGTTGTGAAAAACAAAATGCCTCCAGATAGTACCAAGTGCCTCTGAGGGACAGAATCACCCCTCAGTGGAGAACCATTGCCCTACAGTGTATTCAACCTAGTGACAAGAGTGACCCTTTTATAACAAAAGCCAGATTATGTAATACCTCTGCTCAAAACTGACCAATAGATCTCCATCATACCCCCCACAAAAAAACAAACAAACAAAACAACAATAAAAAAACCAAAGTCCTGACCACAGCCTGCTGGCTCTACGGGATCTGTCACTTACCCACTACCCCTTGACCTCATCTCCTATTTCCCACCCCTTTACTCACTCTGCTCCAGCCCTATTTGCCTCTTTGCTGTTTCTCAAATACATGAACAAAGTTCCCATCTCAGAGTCTGGGCACTGTGTTCCCTCTGCCTAGAGTCCACGTTCCATGATATCCACTTGGCTTACTCCTTCACTCCCTTAAGTTCTTTGCCCAAAAGTCAGCTTCCCAATAAAGCTTTCCATATTCACGCATTTAAAACATTCAGCCTTTTCCCCACACCCCATGTGCTCCCCACACTTCCTATCCCTCCATTCTAGCTTTATTTTTAATGGTACTTATCTCCATCTGACATGCTATATGTATCACTAATTGCTTAAATGTCTGGCTCTACCTAATAGAATGTTAAGCCCCAGGTGGGAAGTGATTTTTGCCTTCTTTTATTTGCAGCTGCCTCCCAATGACATAGACAAGTGCATATGTGAGGTACTCAATAAATGGTTATTAAATAAATGAGGGAAGGAAGGAAGGGAGGAAGGGAGGAAAGAGGGAAGGAAGAAGGAAGGAAGGGAGGAAGGAGGGAAGGAAGAAGGAAGGAAGGAGGGAGGGAGGGGAGGAAGGAGGGGTGGGAGGGAGGGAAGAATAGGTGTCTTGGAAACCATCTTAGATCTAAAAAGTCACGGCAGATGCAGCTGATATCTAGGATACATCTACATTCATCATTTACAAAGACTGAGTTAATGTCCATAGAATTCATTTAAAATATAATTTGTAATGTACAGTAGAAAGTAAGGATTTGTCAAAATGCTTCTGTGCTTCGGAATTTTTATGTAGGGAGCATTTAGAAAGTATATTTATAAATCCATTAACATATAGCTCTAAATATTTAAAGGTATATTAAATAAGTAGAACTTCAAGAGAAATTTTACAAAGTGCAGGGGATGTGGAAACCCCCCTAGATACATAAAAAGGAGTGTGCTGGGATTAGTCAAATCATTCAATTATATACACCAAAAGGTAGCTTAACAAGTAATAGTAACAGTGAACAAAGCTCTTTTCTACAGATGAAAGACTGCATAGTTCAATTGTGAGTGAAAGAGAGGAACAGAAATGCTTCCTGCTGCAAGCTGACAGTTACATGGAACCCCCTGAAGTTATAAATTGAGTTCCTCTACTAATTACTGGTCTGAAGGGGAAAAAGATTCACATTTTATTTCTCTTGCTGAACGTGCAACATAAGCACTCGTGAATTTTACATTAGGGTCAAGCTGAGAAGTTCCCAGCCTGTTTTACCTGGTGTAGAGAACAGTGTCACCCCCATGCAAATGAAGTCAGGTCTTCCTTTCTGCCTTGGGTGCCTACCAGGGAGATTTCAGTGTAACAGATTCTAATAGGGAAGTTGATATAGAGGGGAAAATAAAGAAGGAAGAACAAAACAAAACATAGATCCTATTTGAAATAAAATTTTGTTTAGAAATTTGAAAGAAAATCTTAGGGATTCTAAGAGCACATGTTTCAAAAGACCTCAGAATTTTGTAATATCACTCATTAAAACTGTATGCTACACCCACTGATAACAATATCAACTATTCTATCTACTTTCTGAATCACTGATTATAAGACCAATAAAGCTATACAGCAGGCAGGTACTTTAGTGAAATAAGCCCATCTCCAGAGACAAGAACCCGCGGTTCAAATGCTAATACTCTTGACCAGGTAAGCACTTTATTTTTGTCAATGAGTGATAACGTTTATGTGGATGCTGATTAACAACACTCCTGAGAAGGAAAATGGATCGGGGAGGAGGGGTGAAGAACAAAAAACGGTTGTGATATTAATATTTCCAAACAGGTTTTCTGAGAAGAAAAAATAGCTTCAGCATTTCTAATGGGTATATATATACCCTTTCTAACTTCCTGGAACATCACAGTTCACTCCCTGTAAAAGCAGCAGCTTCATGCAAATCAGGATAACAAAATTCATTCATGTACTCATTCAACAAATAATTATTGAACCTACTCACTTTGTAAAAGAAAGAAATGTAAACATATTCATGGTGAACACAATCTCCCTCATTGCAATTGTCCTCCTCTCTTGTTTTTATTCTATTTACTGTAACTGTGTACTCAAAATATGACTGAACAAAAATAATCTAATGGACGACTAATACATTCAGGGCTGACGTGTGAGAATTAGGAAACAGAAACTAATCAATGAGTGTCTTCTTAGTGTAAAATATTATATAGTTCTGGGAGTCATCAAGACCTAGCTTGAAATCCCAACTCCTTTTCTTACTGGCTGTCTGAGTAAATGAAAGACTCCCAGGTCTCAATTCCCTTATGTGGAAAATGTTCTAACGGTACCTACCCACAGAGCAGTTGTGAAGATTAAACAAGATGTTGGCAAGCACCCCTCCATAGTGCTTATTCAACAAATTAGCTACTTGAGTTATCTTTCGGAGTCTTAAACTCACATAATGCCTTTCTTAATTCCTATGAGCACTTCTTGGCAAGACTTAAAAACACTGAATTTTATTTTACCTCTTCAGAAGAAACTGTTTTCTGTGCTCATCTTCTCTAAAAATATAACCCTTAGAATTTTCCATGTTTCTGGATGTCTCAAATAAATGCATGAAGAAGAAATTCCACCTTCAAGGAGCCCTTACAATAAAATAACCAAGGAAATTCTTACCTAGTTTTGGCAAGGAATAGGGCACTTGGAAGTAGTCTTCATAAAATTCTATTAATCTCTTTGTTATGTGGAGAGCGTAGTCCCCGGATCCTCTTCTGATAGCATCAGGTCTTGCATATAAGCGTACCTAATTAAAAATATACAGAAAAGTTACTTTAGCCTTTTGATCCTCCAATTTTATCTTCCCTGCATATATGAGCCTATACAAATCACTTTGAATACTACGAATATTAAGCAGCATTCTTGTTCTTATATCAAAGCATGCTGTGGCTGAAAGAACCAAACTTAAACAATTAAAGTAACGAAGTCGAGCAAGTCACAGTTTCCCAGCTTTACAAGTTGACATAGAGAAGATTTATATTGCATCAAAATAAATATTCAAAGTTATCACTTACATGTGCTTGCTAGAGATAGGAAGGTACGGTGGATTAGTATAACGGTTTCCTGACTATGCTGAAAGCAGGCGGGATATGGTGGCTTGGCAGGAGAGAAAATTCATGGTTTGTTAAAGTAACACTGCAGCAAGCTTTGGAAGTATTACCAGGCTGAACAAAAAAAAAAATTTACGCTTCTTCTTTTCTTTGGAAGCAACTATCCAATTGTCCTTATTCCCAATATGCAAAGTAGGATAGAAAACTTTTCATGTACATAAATGATTGCCATTTTGGAAGGCTGTCTGCAACCGTTGCCGGCTTCAAAACCAGCTGAAGTAAGTCATATTTCTAACACAATCTGGATACTTAATATTGATTTTCAAATCAAGCGTTGTATATTATCTAGTTCTTGGCCAAAAAGGAGCCTGAGGCAAAGAACATAAAACTGAACAAAACTAACAACTGTGCAGAAAAGGTTAAAATGAGATTAGTTTTCTTAAAGCTTTCATAAAGCTATCTGGCATCTTTCTTTCCAAAGGCTAAATCTGTTTTTCACAGATGTGGTCCCTAATCCTCGTATCAATTCCGTGAATAAGAAATATGTATTTGTGGAGCAGCGGAGAGCCCGGGAGGTGGGTTTTACTCTTGCTCTGCCACTAACCAAGCTGGGAGATATTGAACAAATTACTTAACCTCTTTGGGTCTCAAGTGTTCTCATTTATAAAATGAAGGTGTTAGCCACCAGCTGGTTGCTAAAGTGCTTTTCAGTTCTAAAACACATTACTTCCAATCCCATTTTACAGATAACGAGGTTGTGTTCTTTGCAAATCACTAAAAAAGTAAATGGTTTACTTAGGGTTTAGAAATGGATCTTTATATTCAACAGGAAGACAAAAGAGAGCTGTACCCAATCATATAAAAATGGATTATACAATTAACTCTTTATTATTCTTGCTTAAGGAAAGACAACAGAGATGTGTATAATCAAAAAGAGCAAGAAGTCAAGGAACACACATTCTGACTTTGTTAGAAAGACCTGTAATTCAATAAGATGTTTACTAAATTCAATAACAATTATTTACTGAAATTGTGAAACGACTTCCCATCTGACAACCAAATGAAATATCAAATGTAGTTCACAGTTGCCTACAGTTTTGGTTGGCAGGACTATAAAACCAAACACTGTCAGGAAACACCACCTGCAACAGCAGAAACTACCACTCTCAGAGAGACAGAGGTTAGGACCCCCTACCCCTGACGTCACCTGCTTATAAACATGCAATGTCTTAAGTTCCCAAAACACAGACCCTAAGGAAAGTATGAGTGTACAGGTGATTTATCAAGGAAGTGTTCTCATGGAGAAACCTACAAGGGAGCAAGGAAAGCAATATAAGGTAGCATAAAAAGCCAAGCAAGGGTGTAATTTCAAGTGAAGTCCTGGCCTCGGCCTGATCCTACAGGGAGCTCTAGAGTGTAAATTGCACTGGTGAGTTTGTGCTGCCTTGAAGTAAGAGAGCTTCCATATTCCTGCATCTCAGTCATTGGATACTGGTTACCCAGGAGAAGGCATAAAATCCCAGGCACTTGTTCTTGAAGGATCTGGATGATGCATCTCCTGTGGTCCAAGGAGAGTCCTTGGGAGAAGAGGTCAGGTGTGAACTGTTAGAAGAGAAAGAGTGAGAGTTGGGTGATAAGCACACCAAACAGGAGAGGAGATCTGGTCTGTGCACCAATAGCATACACCGCAGACAAGAATCATTCATTCCTGCATTCACTCATTCAACGAATATTTATTTGGCATCTGCTTTGCAGCAGGGCCTGGACTAAGCATTTGTAAGTGATGAAGAAGACATGTTCTCTAACCACAGATGGTACAAAGCATTATTGGGAACAAAAAGTAATGAAAATATAATCCCCATTCTCAAAGAGCTTCCCATTAATAAAGGTAAATTAGATAATAATAACAGATAACGATGCATGCCATATGAATGGTAAGCCATGAGTGCCAAGCGGATACTGAGGAGAACAGATAGTTTTCAGAAGGTTCAAGGTGAAGTAAATAGTAAATGCATGTTAAAACCATAACCAGGACCACTGCAAAATAACGCAGCAAAAGGTCACTGATTTTACTCAAAAGGAGCATCACTGATTTTAGTAGAAACACAGCCATTCCTGTCAATCAGCTCTACCTGTTAGTCAAGCTCTCTGTAGGCCGAGACAAGAGAAGCACAATTAAATCAATCTGGTTGTCAAGATTTGATGGAAATGATCCATCCAATCTGAGTGAGAAGATAAAACGTACCGAGTCTTCATTTACTCATTTAAACATTTATTACACGCCTACTGTGTGCCAGGCATTGTACTAGAGAGTAGAAATAGAACAAGAAAAATTTCTGCCAGAAAGTAAACAAAACATTTACTCTTACTGCTCTTAAGAAGCTCACAATATGTGGAGAAACAAACAAATAAATCAACAGGAAAATACAATGTGAGAAATGTAACTGCATTTTGCCTTCCCTCCCATTACAATGGACCCCTGTAATATAATGGAATGAACTCCCATTACAAAGGATTGAGCTCCTACCCACGGCCAAACCCTCCACATTCTACCCCTCCTGCCTTTTCGAAGACATTATTCTCAAAATTCTCCCCTTTATCTCCCGTATCACCAATTTATGCTTCCATACTGGATCCTTTTCATCAGCAAACACATACTCTGTATCGTTTCCTATGTTTAAGAAAAATCTTTGTTGACCACAGTTCCTCCAGCTATGGTTTCCAGCAACGGTCCTTGAAAGAGTTTCCTATATAGTTAGAATTAACATGTAAGTTAACATGCAAACTAGAATACTTTCAAAATAAACAGGAGCACTTAACACCCTGAGACAATAGGTATAAGTAGGGTGCTTGCCCATTTATACTCCCTGTTTCTGGTCTCTCTTGAAGTCACCACAACAAGGCTTTCATCCCCACTACTCCACCAAAACTGCTCTCATCAGCATCGCTTATGGCCCCAGGATGCCAAATCCAACCATCCAACCGTCAGCTCCCAGTCTTCAACATGCTTAACCTATTGGCAGCATTTGACACAGGTGATCATTTCCCCTCTTTCAAACACTTTCTTCACTTGGCTTCTATCTGGTTGACCACTCCTTCTCAGCCTCCTGGCTGATTCATCCTCATCCTCTCCCTCATCCCTCTCACTTCTTAATGTTGGAGGATGTCTGATTTTAATCCATAGACATCACTTCTTGGTCTACACTCAGTCCCTTAAAGACAATATTGAGTCCCATGGTTATAAATATTATTTGGATGTTGAAGACCTACCCCATAATTCCAGACTTCCAACTGACCACTGGACACCTCCACTTGGATATCTAATAAGCTTCTCAAAATTAACACATCTAAAATCCAAATACTCAATCTCTCTCTCTCTCTCTCTCTCTCTCTCTTTGTCTCTCTGTCTCACAAACACACACTCACACACATACACACCTGCTCCTCCTGAAGCCTTTCCATCCAGCTGCCCAAGCCCAATACCTCAAAACCATCCTTGTTTTCCCTCTTTCTCTCACACTCCCAGGTTCAACTGGTCATCAAATCCTTTTGGATCTACCTTAAAAATATACCCAGAATCCAATCACTTCTCACAACCCCACCACCACCATCCTGGTCCAAGCTTCCTTCATTTCTTGCCTGGATGAGTGCTCTAATTTCCTACTGATGCCTACTCCATTCAGCCTCTCCTCTACACAACAACAACAAAGTTCCAATTAAAATAAATATCAGGGACTTCCATGGTGGCGCAGTGGTTAAGAATCCGCCTGCCAATGCAGGGGACACGGGTTTGAGCCTTGGCCCAGGAAGATCCCACATGCCGCAGAGCAACTAAGCCCGTGCGCCACAACTACAAAGCCTGCGCTCTAGAGCCCACAAGCCACAACTACTGAGCCCGCGCACCACAACTACCGAAGCCTGCACACCTAGAGCCCGTGCTCCGCAACAAGAGAAGCCACCACAACGAAGAGTAGCCCCCGCTCACCACAACTAGAGAAAGCCCGCACGCAGCAACGAAGACCCAAGGTAGCAAAAAATAAATAAATATCAAATCATACCACTCTTCTTTTTGTCCTCTAGTGGCTTCCCATGTCATTTAGAGTAAAAGTCCAAGTTTTTACAAGGGCTCCCAAATCCCTATAAAAACCTAATCCCCTTTACTTCTTGTCTCATTTCCTACCATTTTGCTCCATACTAACCTTATGCCAATTATACAGTAGCTTCCTTGGCATTCCTCAAACATGCCAGAGAGATTCTCTCATCAAGGATTTGAGTTTTCCCCTAGATATCTCCACGGCTCATGCCCTCTCTTCCTTTAGATATACTTTTCCAAATATCTTTGCTTTCTGAGCTGTCCTCCCTCCCACCCCAGGACTCTCTATTCTCCTTCCTTGCTTTATTGTTTCCCATATATTTATCACCATTTAACAAAAGATATGCTTTACTTATTCATTTTGCTTCTGACGGCCTTTTTCCTAAGAATGTAAGTTGCATGAGGGCAAAGATTTTTATCTATTAGTTCTAACCATACAAAAGTGTCATTGTGCTAAAGCAACAATGTTAACCAAATGATAAGTGATTTTAAAGGCAACATTAAATAGTAGGACTTAATTATAATACTGGTGGTAATTCATGGGGGGATATTAAGCTAGAAAATGATAAAGTTACTTTTGCATGTTAGAAAGATTACGTCAGTGACCTATACCAGGTGAACTGAGATATAGGGGGACGCTTGTGAAGACGTCCAAGAGAAATAAAATTAGAAAAGTGAAGAGATACATAGTGATAGGTAAGACTGGATACGTAAAGAGAAACCTCAAACCAAATTAAAGAAGGGCCTGTAAACCAAATGGTAGAATACTAATTCACTCCTATAGTCATAGGCAAGTCACAGATTTTAAGCCACAGAATGACATAATCAGAATTAAGTTTTAATTGATGATGCTAGCTGCAGTATAGATGATAGATGAGGAGAGACTAGGATCAAACAAAGGAAATACGTTAGACTATTGTAGTGAAAGTTGACGGTGGTTTGGACAGGAGAGATGGCAGGAGGGATGCAGAGAAATGGAAAGATTTATTCAATTGGTCCTAACATTCTATTGAACAAGTCCTTTAGTTACCAAATAAAGCCAATTGTAGTCACATTCTTAGTAATGAACAATCATTCACCTTATCTGTACCTGTCTCACTCCAGTGCCCAGCTGGAACAAGCGAGACCAGCTGAAGGATGGGGTTGGGGATGGGGGAAGTCCAAAGTATTTCACAAACTGGATAATTCCTTTGTTGTTAGTCAAGAGTTGGCTGTGCAATAATTCATTTTATACTGTGAAAAAAAATCACAGTTGTTTACTTCTTTTAGAGCAACTAGTTCTACTTAATCATAACATAGAAACTAAATCTTCAAAAAGAGTTATCACTCAAAAGCAATGAAATATAATTTTATTACACCTGCTCACTTGCTCATCTGACATTCCATAATAAGAGCCCAGCTCTGAAAAAGTAAATTGCTAACCAGGCTTTATCTCTCCCTCTGCGTAGCTTCTTCCTACAACCAATATAAACCAAACTGCACATTAAGGTCCAGGAGAAAGGACATTATACTAGGAACTGGCACACAGGGATGTGAGACTCAGCTTTCTCAGTAACGACTGTCAACTTGGGAAAGTCTGTAAACTTCTCTGGGTCTCAGTTCAGAGTTCCTTCCAGGGGTAATAGTTTATCATTATCTATATATCATATTAACCCTGAGAGGCTGGTGCATCATACTAATTTGCCTAAATTGTTCTCATCTAGTCACTAATTATTTTGAAAAGAAAATAATGAAAAGGTTTTGTTTTTAATCTTCACTCAGTTTAACTCCTTGACATTTTTTGCTTCCCTTGAAAATACATACCAACTACTCAGCCGTCATTCTCCATCCTTTAATCGAGTGTTCCTCTTTTTATTTCCCTGAACTGTCCATGAACTTGGTACTGATCAGACAGACATAACTATAGTAGTCAGCCAATATGAAATAGAAGAAGCTGGCGTTGGAAAACATGATCTTACGGCCCCACTACTGTGGGAATACACAGCAGCAATGAGCTAAGGTTTAGGAGCTACATATTTTTGATCCCATAGAAAACTTAAATGCCCAAAATAGGTATTCCTAGGGGGCTTCTGTTTGACCCAGTGGCCTTTACTCTGTAGTTTCATGGACCCTCTATATTTAAAGTATGTTTGTTTTATCTTTTTATAGGATTTTAAGTCCAGTCGATCCTTGAACAACATGGGTTTGAACTGCACAGATCCACTTACATATGAAATTTTTCAATAAGTACATTGGAAAATTTTTTGGAGGTTGCAACAATTTGAAAAAAAAACATGAACCACGTAGTCTAGAAATATCAAAAAACTTTTAAAAAGGTGAGACATGTCATGAATGCATAAAATATATGCAGATATGCATATAACATACCAAATATGTGTTAACTGACTGTTATCAGTAAGGCTTCTGGGTCAACAGTAGGCTCTTAGTAGTTAAGTTCTGGGGAGTCCAAAGTTATACATGGATTCTCAACTGTGCAAGGGGTCGGTTCCCCTAACCGCCTTATTGTTCAAGGGTCAACTGTGTTTTGATCATAGAAGGGGGAAAATACTAAAGGCAGACACCATCACCCCATTGGCCATCTCACTTTCTCACAGTAACAGGGATGGCAATTAAGTTTCAACTTATTCTGACAACTGAGAGTGGCTTCTTTTTTTTTTTTTTTTTTTGCAGTACGCGGGCCTCTCACTGTTGTGGCCTCTCCCGTTGCGGAGCACAGGCTCCGGACGCGCAGGCTCAGCGGCCATGGCTCACAGGCCCAGCCGCTCCGTGGCATGTGGGATCTTCCCGGACCGGGGCACGAACCCGTGTCCACTGCATCGGCAGGCGGACTCCCAACCACTGCGCCACCAGGGAAGCCCCTGAGAGTGGCTTCTTAGAGGACATGTCAGGAGAAAACTTGAGACCACATCTGCACTTGTCAGGAGAAAGCTCCATGATCTGTGAAATGCCATCTGTGCTGCTAGGGGTAGGAGAGGTGGCACTGATGTCAGATATATGCCATTATTAGGACAGAATATTCTTTGGAAAGGAGTCATAATGGTAGGAAACTTTAGATAAGTTCAAACTGACTGTCTCTGATAGCTGTGCAACTCAGAATTAGAACATCAAAGACAGTTAAATGACGTCATCAATGGGATATTTAGTTAGTTAGCTACTATTTAATGAGCATATATTAATGGTCATGTGCTGACTGTCCAAAGGTAAGCAAAAGAGACATGGTCTCTTCTCTCAAGAAGCTTGCAGTCCAGTGGGGAGATACAGCAACTAAGTCTAATCATTGAGAAAATCAATGTGGACCAAATTTACAATGGCTCTTCAAAGAAGTTCTCTCCATAGAGATGGTGATTCATCAGAACAGGGACAGAGAACCATGGAAGTGAAGAGAAGCAAACAACTATTCAAGTTCTTATGTATAATGTTCTACTTTCATTGTATTAAAGATTTCAAAGGAAAAGTAAAAATATATATACAATTGTAATATAATGCAAATAAGTAAACACATGCAGTTGTCAGAAATATTATAAAATTTTACACTAAATAATTCTGGAGACTTTCTTCTAATAATTTAAAATACTTCACAGATTTTCTTATTTATCTTTACAAAATACCTGTAGAATCAGTGTGGTGTTCAGCAGTGAATTCTGATTCTGTAGATGAAGGATCTGAAAAGAAGTTTTTCTATAGTCACTGAGCCATTTGAAAGGACAGTGAAACTAAATTTCTCTAGTATCTTTCTTCTAGACTGTTTTAATTATTTGTTGTGTTAAAAATGAATTGTGGTAGTTGCTATACAATTATGTGAAACAGTGTGTAGTTACACCATACAGCAAAGGGAAAAAAAAATTTTATAGCACTAGCACACCTGTTAAATAAAGACTTGAATAACATTTGCTCTGATTTGACGTTTGTAGTTTGGTATGTTAAGTTAAATAAACCTTCTGGCTTGCCAGAGTTATTCTCTGAGAAAAGTTCATACTGAAAGAGTACATTAAGAACTTTGGAAGACACAGAAATTATTTCATGCCTTTCAAATTTCACTCTAATAACAATAACAAATTTGCTTTTCCTTTCACCTAACTGAAAAAAATCAGTCCCTTTCTTTAATAACTGCAAAACAATGATGTGTTGTCACTAAACTCTCCACCATTACAGCTGAATTCATTCGCCTATGTGAATATAATTTGATTTGGGGGTTCTTCATACAAATCAATAAAACAAAACAAGCCAGGCAGAAGGGAGCAGGTGCTTTTGACACTATGTAGAAGAAAAATACATCGATACAAAGAGGGAAGGATGTTGTAAACAAGAAGCTAAAAGCCCAAGAGTATTCGTCTTCTTTAAAATTCGGAAGATACCGGGTTTTTTGCAAAGAAAAAGGAAAATAAATACACACAAAACTCTGACAGAAACAAGGAGCCAGAACCCAGATGCACAAGCCAATAAACATAGGGAGGAGGCTGCAAGGGGGATGGGGAAGGAGCTGGCGTGACTGGAGCAGGTGGTACAAGGGCAGGAGGCCGACCTTGCCCCCCAAAGATTGTTCTAATCCTTAGAACCTGTGAATGTTATCAAAGGGACTTTGATTGTGATTAAATTAAGAATTTTGACATGAGGAGATTATCCTGGATTATTCAGGTGGGCCCTAAATGTCATCACAAATGTCCTACTAAGAGGGAGGCAGAAGGAGTTTTGACTACAGAAAAGGAGAATGCAATAGGATGACAGAAGCAGAGAGAAATGTGAAGATGCAAAGAAGGAGAAAGAGCTCATAAATCACTAAATGCAAGACATGCAGCTCTAGGAGCTGGAAAGGCAAGGACCAGATCCTCCTCTAGAGCCTCCAGAGGGAACCAGCTTTGCCAACACCCTGATTTCAACCCTGTTAAAACTCATTTTAGGTTTCTAACCTCTGGAATAGGAAGAGAATAAACTTGTATGGCATTAAGTCACTGAGTTTCTGGTAATTTATTACAGCAGCAATAGGAAGCTAGTATAACTTTTTTTTATCTTCATGCCAGTTAACACACTGATTTGTGTTAGATTTTCAGCTTCATATAAGAGCATATTTTGTACTTCTCTGTGTGTCACTCTTTCTGTTGTAGACATAATTATTTACAGCTTTCAATCTGCTAATGTTGGCACACCTGATTTACTTACATATATTATTACCAAGCACATAACACATTATTGCATGTAATTGATACACACACACAAAAGTGAAATGATTGAGTAAAAGAATCATCTACAGCAATAATTTTCTAAGTGTTGTCTCATTATGCTTTGCAGCAGAATTACCTGGAGTAATTGTTTAAAATTCAGATTCCTGGGTCAATACATTGCAGAAATTCTGAATCACCTCTCTCCATGGGGCCCTAAAATCTTCATTTTAACAAACTTACCAATTGAATTACATATACACTAAAATTGAAGAACTACTGGCCTAGAGTCACCTAAGAACCTTTAGTTCATTCAGCCCTGCGGCGAGCCGTTTCTGACCGGCAGAATAACGAGCCGCCACACGCAAGATTCTTCTCGTATCACACTTTATTGGAGCACAGCTTGGTTGGAGAAAGATGGAAGGAAGACCCCGCAATCCTATAGCAGTCTGCTTATATAGGGATTAAGAACATGTGTCGCTCTGTGATTGGCTTTCGCCGATGGTGCGATTTGTGAGCCAGCATCGGATAGGTCGCTACTTTACGCAAGCGCAGTGGCCACAGGAAGGATGACTCAGCTTATTTCAGCTTCCTGCCGCGTAGCAGTTAGCTGACCGCGCCCTACACAGCCCCACAGCAAGCAAGCCTCAAGACTGGAAAGAAATATTTAGCAAAAGACTAACACATAGGAAAACATATATATCCTTATTCCTTAAATCTCTTTCAACATCAAAGTCTTCAATGAAGATACATTCAACATGACTGTTATTATTTTTAACTCGAAAAACTAATCTTTCTTTCCCCTGCACAATAAACTATAAACAACAGATGAGGCAGATCCAGTGTCTGGAAACCAGTAAAAGTTGTTTAATACTGTCACACCCCATAGATAAAACGGTAGCATTTAATCCCTCTCTGAGATAGAGTACATCTTTCGTAGTAAACTGAATTGCAGGTTTGTTTGGTTTTTTTTAGTGAGATAGAATAAATGTAGAGAATTTCCTTATTAAGCCATCCATTTTATGCCTGGTCAAATTTCTTCAGCAAGACTGACACCCAAGAACATCTACTTGTAAATACAGGAGCTCAGGGCTCAGTTGGATTCATTTTCAATTTGTTTTGTCCCATCTGACCTTTTATTCCCTGCTTTCCAGCAACCTGTTGACCTTACTTTTATGTATGCCACCTTCTCCTCCAACTCAGCACCATCCAGTTCAAACACAGCATCCCTCCTGCACCAACCCTCTCTTGTGGATCTTTCAATGATGCAGGCAGCCTTCCACTACCTAGGGGTCAGAACTCAGAATTCCTTTGTCCATTCACTCATTTAATAAATATTTATTGAGAGTCTACTCTGTACCAGGTGCTCTTCTAGAAAGTAAACCAAACAAATAAAAATCCCTACCATGGAAGTTTATATTCTGGTAGGAAAGATGGATAAATACAAACAATACAAATAAATGCTACAAATAATACACTATAAATAGTAAACAATACAAATAAATACAAATAATATATAGCATGTTAAATAGTAATAAGTGTTCAACATTAAAGTAAATCGGAAGGAGTTAGAAAATGTCAAAGGCCATGGAAAGCCTCACTGAGAAGGTGGTATTTGAGTAAAAATATAAAATAAGGAAGGATGTGAGCAACGTGGATACAGATTCCAGGAAGAGCTACTTATGAGTGTCCTGAAAACTTTCATTTCAGTCCTCAAGCCTCCCCATTCAACTCTTTCTTTAAAGAAACTACAAAATATTCCAATCATAGAGAAATCATATAGAAAAGTACAGTACAAAAGTGCAGTATTCTTATACCCCTAACAGATTTAAATAATGTTGATATTTTTCCCCATTTGCTTCAGATATTTTTTAACCATGTAAGACATTACAATTCCATTGAGGCAATACACCCCCTTCTTACCACGCCCCTCCCTCCCACTCTAGAATTAACCATGGCCATGAAGTACAGGCTTCAGGAGACTTTCAATTCATGTTATAATTGTCCTTCGTTTTAATGGGCATCACCAATTTCTCTTCAAAGGAGCTATACCAATTTACATCCCACCAGCAATGTATGACAGTCCCTGCTTCCCCACATCCTCATAAATTTTGAAATGTATGTTCATCAATGGTCATAAAATGGTGTCTGGTTGCTAGTTGTAATTTGCATCATCCTAGTAATGCAGGTGTTAAGCACCATTTCAAATGTATATTGGCTTATATGTTCCTGTTCTGCAAACTGCCCTGTTCCTTTGCCTAGTCTTCCATTGGATCATTTACCTATTTTCTCATGGTTCATAGTAGTCCTTTGTATATTCTGGACAGTAGTCATTTGCCTGTGTATGATTTACAAAAATCTTCTCCTAGTCTGTGCTAGTCTTGTACATTATGTCCCTGATCAAATAAAATGTTTTACTTTTAATGCAGTCAAATAACAAATGTTCCCTTTAGGGTTTCTGCTTTCTGGGTGTCTTTAAAGAAATCTTTCATTGCCCTCAAGGTCAAAAAATATTTTTTCCTATATTTCCTTCTAAGATTTTTAAACTTTTGCTTTTCAAAGTCAGTGTTTTAACCCATGCAGAATGTATTTATGTGAATAATGGGAAATAGTGATCTCATTTTGCTTTTTTCTATGTGGATGATCAATTGTCTCAGTACTATTTATTGAAGAGTCCTGCCTTCCCAACTGATTTATAATGCCTCTCTCCATATACGAAGTTCTCATACAAACTTAGATCGCCATTGTTTTCTGTTGGTCAGTATGTCTATCACTGTGCCAACAGCACCTTCTGGAATCACTAAAACTAAATAATAAATTGTGGACCTCCCTGGTGGCACAGTGGTTAAGAATCCACCTGCCAATGCAGGGGACATGGGTTCGATCCCTGGTCCGGGAAGATCCCACACGCTGCGGTGTAACTAAGCCCGTGCACCACAACTACTGAGCCTGTGTCTAGAGCTTACGAGCGACAACTACTGAAGCCCACGCGCCTAGAGCCTGTGCTCCACAAGAGAAGCCACCGCAATGAGAAGCCCGTACACCGCAACAAAGAGTAGCCCCGCTCACTGCAACTAGAGAAAGCCTGCACACAGCAACGAAGACCCAATGTAGCCAAAAAATAAATAATTTAATTTTCAAAAAAATAAATAAGTAATAAACTGTGAGGTCTAATAAGACCAGTACTTTTCCTTAATTCTTTTCAAAGCTTCCTTATTATTCTATATGAATTTTAGGATCATTTTCCACATTTACACAAAAAAAATCCTCTTGGGGACTTGGATAAATTGCACTAGATTTGCATGTTAATATGACACCTTCAAATGTTAGATCTTAACACACATGTCCATGGAATATCTCTCGATTATTTCAGTCTTTATCCCATTTTTAAGTTTCTCAATTTCCTTCATATAAGCCTTGTACATCTTCTATTAGATTTACTTCTAGATACCTTATGGTTTGTTGTTACTGTGAATGGGATTTGAAAAATCATATTTCTAATCTATTGTTTCTGAAATTAGCCACTTACTGATTTTAGTAAAATGACTTTGAAACTAGCCAACTGTCTGAAATAACTCTAATAGTTTTTCTGCTTTGTTTTGTGTTGACTGGTCTCAGTCAAGATTTCTAAAACAATGCCAAATTTTTTAAAAAAGCAGTGAAAGAAGGCATCCTTATCTTATTTGTCGCTGTATTTGGAATGCTTCTACTGTTTCACTACCAACTATAATTCTTGCTGCCAGATAAGGAAATTCCCTTCTATTCATTGTTTGCCAAGAATTATGTCAAGAATAGTGCTGGATTTTTCTAATGCTTTCATCGTATCTATTCAGATGATATTTTTCTTCTTTTTTTCCTGTGTTCCATTAGGGTAGTGAATCATAATAATAAATTTTCTAGTGTTAACCGTTTGCTTTCCTGGGGCGAGGGTGGGGGCGGGGTAACCTACTTAGATGTGCTGGGAAGGTTTTCGTTTGTTTAAGATTTACCTTTCCCCAGAAAGTGTTTTAACTAAAACACACCTATAAAACTGTGTAACCTGGTGGTTTTGTGTGTGAGAGGACAGATTTTGATTAGTGATTCACTATATCTATGGTTATTGATAATTCATGTTTTTCTTAAAATTATGCATTTCATCTAAGTTTTAAAAGCATGAGAAAGAATTTCTCCATAATATTCTCTATTTTTGAAATCTCTCCATGTAGAGTTATTTCAATTCTAATAATATTTGTACTTTCTTTTTTCTCTTGATTAAAACTGTCAGAGGTATGTCTTATAGTCTTTTCAAAGAATTCTCTTATGGTTTCATTAAGCCTTCTATTATTTCTTAGTTTTTTATTTCACTGATTTTTAATCTTATCTTTATTATTTTCCTGCTTCTTTCATTATACTCTGTTATTTCTCTAAATGTTTCAATAAAATGATCAGCTGATGAATTTTAAATCATTCATGTTTTAATATGATCCTTAAGCCTCTTTATACTATATTCTTTAAGGCTCTAAATTCCTTCTAAGTATAGCTTTTACTTGCATCCATGAAATTTAATAAGCAGTGTTCTCATTTTTCATTAATTTCTAAATATTTCATAACTTCCTATTTGACCCATAAATTATTTAGAAGTATGTCCTTAACTTCCTAATGTATGTGATTTCCAGGTTACTTTTCTTTATTATTCCTATCTAACATTATTGCCAAAAGCCTGGGCCATTTGACACTGATTCTTGGTATTTCTTCAGATTCTTTCTAGACCAGTAATCAACGAAGTTTGTAAGCAATGGATCTAGATGCTTGAAGACAATGTTTAACCACTAATTTTTAGGTAAATGGTTCTAAATATATTGAGATTAATATTGTTTTGTTTATATCTTCTAAATCTCTATTAGGTTTTTTGCTTTATGTTCCTGAGAAAGATATTAAAATCTCCCATAAGCCCATTGATTTGGTTGTCCATCTATAGTTCTGCCAATTTCTGCCTCGTATATCAATACTTTGAGTCAATATTATTAGGTGCATATGGGTTCATGTCTTCCAGGTGAAATCCTCTTATAATTTCAGCCTCAATAGTGTGAACACCTTAAAATATATTTCATCAAATATCACTGACTTTATCCTTCCTTTTACATTCAAAATTGTGGGCTTTATATTTAAGATGCATCTTCTGTCAAGCATAGAGTCATATTTTACTTCTTTATCCAATTTTTTGTTCAATTTATTTAAACTAAAACAAAAACAACTTTATTCATTCTATATTTTAATAGGTAACTTTAGTGTCGACAGATATATAGATATAGCTACAGATAGATTCCTATTCTGTTCTACTATTTTTCAATGTTTGCTATCCATCTTGCTTTTACTTTGCTTCTTTTTTCTCCTTTCCTGCTTTAAGTAGATCTACCATTTTTTCTCTGTTCCATTTTTATCCTTTTTGTCATTTCAAAATTGTATAAACTAATATTTCTATCTACTCTTTCAGTAGTTGCACTTAAATGTCAGTGCGTGATGACTTTATACAGTCTAATGTTAATCTGTATCTCTACATGCCTTGAGAACAAGGACCTGGATACACTATACATTCAGTATAGTGGGGTTTTCAAGTGACCAGGTCTGGAGCTAGACTACCTGAATCTAGATCCTGGCTCTATCTCTTCCTAACATTTAATAGGTAAGTTACTAACCATCACTCTGCATCAGTCCCTTCATCAGAAAAATTAAATTAATGATAAAAATGCTAATTGTAAGTGCTTGAGAATTATGAGAATTAAATTAGTCACAATGTGGAAAGGGTTGAGAGAAGTGGCTAGTATATATGTTAGCTGTTATGGATTTTCGCTTTCGTATTATACTACTGTTATAAGTCATTTTTTACATCATCAAAGTTAGTCATCATTATTATTTCACAGGTGATATTTATTTAAATTTACCAACAGGTTTACCAATCCTTGCTTCACCATTGCTTCTTTCTTTCTAGGTTAAATTTTCTTCTCCCTGGGGTATATCCTATAGTCATTCTTTTCACAATGGTCTGTAAACAGAAAACTCTTCCAGTCCTTCTTTCTCTGGAAATGTCTGTATTTTGCCTTCACTCATAATTAATAATTTATCAGAATATGGAAGCCCAATTAGGACACGACTTTAACTTTCTCTCAACATTTTGGAAGTTTGTATCACACTATCTAGGGGACTCTGTTGTCACTGATGAGATGTCTACTTGTCATTCCTTTCTCAGCAGGTGATCTTTCTTTTCTCTCTGGTTACTTTTTTTTAAACATGAATAGTTTTAAATTTTCAGAAAGAAAGTGATATATAATGTATAATGGAGTATAATGAACCAGTATAATGAACCCCTGTATTATCATCTCCTAGATTCAACAATTATCAAGAATTTGCTTCATCTATCTTTTTCTTTTTTCACCTGAAATATTTTAAAGGAAATCACAGACATTATGTCATTTCACTCATACGATATACATCTCCAAAACTGTGTTTTTTTAATTTAACCACGATATCATTATACATCTTACAAAATGGTCTCCAGCTGCCTTTACGGGTTTTTTCCTTGAGTTTGGTGTTTCATAGTTTTACCGCAATGCTTCTGATGTGGCTTTGTTTTTCCTTATCCTGCTCAGGTCACTTTTGATCTCCCTTCCACTACAACACGCTATCCCAAATCTAATCCATCAACCAAGCCCTTTTAATTTTACCTTTTTTAATAGACTTTTAATCCATCACTTCTCTCCATATCCACTGCCATCCAAGTCAAGTGATCCCATCTCTCTCCTGAACTATTGTTAATAACTTCAAAACTTCCATTCCATTCCTTCCCCACTATATCCAATCTTCACAAGGTAGCCAGACAGTTCTTTTCAGAATACAAATTTGCTGACGTAACCTATGTCTTCAAACCTTCATTTTTCTGGGAGGAAAAGGGTCTAGGAGGTCCACGTGGTCAGTCTCTAACCAGCTGTGCATAGACCGTTCACTTAATCTTGATATTGCCCTAACATGTACCCTCCACCACAGCCGTGACCACGTTCTAACTGACTTTTAAGACTCATGCATTTTCCCATCCCTTCTCTAGGGAAACCATCCTTGGAATCCAAATGTAGATCAAGGTTTGGTTTCGTCCTTTTTTATAAGTTAACAGAGAGAACACATGGCACAACTGCGATTCTGCACCTTCAGTTTTTTGATGTGGTTATTTGATAAATGCCAGTCTCCCCAGGATAATAAGAGTTCCAAGAAAGCGCCTAACTGTATCCTCATGCTTAAAAGAGGAACTCACACAAAGCAGGAACTCAACTCAGCATCGGTCAAATGAATGAATGAATGAACGAATGCACGATTGTCCAGGCATTCCTCCTCTGTGCTTCCAATCCAATCTGCAAACTCCTATCATATAGTACTCATCATATTTGACATTATTAGTAGTTTTCCACTCAGTCTTCCCAAATATATTATGATCCCCTAAGGAGCAGGTAATGTGTTTGGTACACTTTTATATCTCCAGCAACTGGCCTGGTGCCTATATGTAACATGTATTTAACTATAAAGGAAGAAATGAGTAGAGGGACACTAATTTTGATTGGTTCTCAGGCACATGGAACTGAATAGATCATTCTTCTTAATTTATACATTCATTCTTCATTCCCATTTTACTTATCTGAGCACCTGTTATACCCCAGGTACTGATTTAGATTCAAGGGACAGACCAACAAAGCAGACTAGATTTTGGCCCACACTGAGCTTATGCCATGCCATGCTTTCATCAGTGACCTGTGAATGTTTCCTCTTCTGTTTTAGATTTGATTTTTTTTGATACACCTTTATTGGAGTATAATTGCTTCACAACGCTGTGTTTCTGCTGTATAACAAAGTGAATCAGCTATATGTATATATATATCCCCATATCCCCTCCCTCTTGAGCCTCCCTCCCACCCCCCCATCCCACCCCTCTAGGTCGTTGAAAAGCACCGAGCTGATCTCCCTGTGCTATGCAGCTGCTTCCCACCATCTATCTATTTATTTCACATTTGGTAGTGTATATATGTCCATGCTACTCTCACTTTGCCCCGGCTTCCCCCTCCCCCTGCCCTGTGTCCTATTGCTTTCCCCTTTATTCCCTATTTCCAAGACCATTCCTCACTCCTTGGTAACTACTCTTATGCATTTTCCATCCACCCAACATACCTGTTTTTACATGTAAGTATATCACACAATATTATATGTATATTTATTTTTTTTATAAATGGTATTATGTTACAATCTCATTCTCTTTTTTTAACTTTTACTGTTTGTTTATTCAACTAATTTTGAAATCTATGTTTTAAAATATAAAATCTAGTTAATTTCTTCCAAGCATTCCATAGTATAATCCTATAAATATACCAAGGTATCCATTTCCCTAGAAAAGGATTCCTCTGGTACTTTCAACTCCTCACATCCCCAACCTCAATGCAATAAGCATCCTACTGTGTGTCTCCATATGCACTGACTTGATAGTTTCTCTCTGGAACATGTGCAAAAGTAGAACTGCCAGGATGTCAGGGTTAGCATACCCAGTTTCCCTACGAACTACTGCTGCTCCCTAAAATGGCCACACCAGCTTAGACTCCAACAAATAGTGGAAGAGGGCTCCCCTCATTCTTCCATCCCCACCAGCGCTTGATATTATCTGATTTTCACATCTTTGAAGATCTGATTGTTGTAAGGTATTATTTGGTTATTACTTTAATACACATTTCTCTGACAACTAGTGAGACTGAGTATCCATCTACGTATGAGAGATCTGAAGCCAGATTTCCACTTAGTATCCAAGTAGTTATAAGTATATTATTAATTGTTCTGTGACTCAGTTGCTTCCTCTGTAAGATAGGCATGATAACAGTACTTCTATTATGAGGAATTAAATGGTTAAAAATTAAGCACCAAGAAAAAAATCTGATACAAAGAAGTGCTCAATAAATGTTGGCTATTTTTATAATTACTTATTATTATTTTCATTCATGTATCCTCTTCTGTAAATTGTCCATTTATGTCCTTTAATAATTTTTCTTCTATACTTCCTGTTTTCTGATTTACATGACTTTCTTGTATATTCTGAATATCAATCTCCTACAAATGTTTTTAAATGAATAAGTGAATGAGTGATCAGAGATTAAACATGCCTGTTTTGTCTTACAAACAGAGCTCCAACTGTTTGCTCTTCTGCTCACAGCCTTGCTGGGTCATTTTTGTTCACAAATATTGAATCTCAATGTATTTTAATATGGTCAATACATTTTAAATAAAATTTAATTTATATTCCATTTTTCTAAGTCAACAACAAACAAATCCACAATTGCAGGAGGAAACATCCTAGCTCCACTGTGAAAAAGTTAAACTATTCTATTTGTGGTTTTTATTGGGCAATTTATTAGAAAAGTAGAAAGATAGTACAAAGAGCTATAGAGCCTGTCAAATCTTCTCAGAGACAAGTACTTTGTTTCCATTTCAAACTCAGTATTAAACTAGAATAATCCTTAAAATGGGCTTGCAAAATAAGTTTCTGCAAGATTACCAAAGGGACTATTATCATTGTTACAGGGGCCCTTTTAATAAAATTCTTAGTAATCATTTATAAAACCACACAGAAAATCTTAGAAAATCTCAAAATAGAGCAGCAATAAACACTTGATAAGAATTAGTGCTTAACGAAAATCTATGTGGAGAATCCTAAAGTTTGTGACTCTTTTCGTAGCAACTCGAGACACACAAATCGAAAACTGCTCAGCTCATATTTACATAGGAAGACTATGATTACTGTATCTTATTTTTAAGCAGAGATGCAAAAGTATCAGTGAAGAAAAAGTAATTATCTCCATCTTGAAAGAGTGCAATTTATATAAAAATGAGGGGGTAGGGGCGGGATCACAGCTAAATAAGAAATGAAATCATGATCAGTCACCACCCACGCCACCTGGACGGCCTTCTAATACCTGATGCTGCTTTACGTTTTTTTTTAATTCTTTTATTTTTTTAAAAAATAATTTATTACCTTACTGTAAATCAGTACACGTCTGATTTACACGTCTGTAAATCAGACGTGTCATTGGACTAAATCTGGGTGTCACCAGGGGCTGTGTTCCTTTCTGGAGGCTCTAGGGGAGAGTCTATTTCCTTGCCTTTTCCAGCTTTTTCTTTTTCTTTTTTTTTTTGGCCGTGCAGTGCGGCATGTGGGATCCTAGTTCCCCGACCAGGGGGCAAACCCGTGCCTCCTGCAGTGGAAACCTAGAGCCACAACCACTGGACCGCCAGGGAAGTCCCCATTTTTTTATTTTTAATGGAAAGGTTAGGTGATGTAGATAAGAAGTCACCCATTGACCGACTTCTGTCTGTCACATCTTGGTGAACAGTAACCTGTTCTGATATGGATTAGTAATATTCTAAGTAGATAAAACAGACACAATTAAGAAAACGTTGGCCAAATCTCTTTCTTTCCTAACTAATTCCAAAGTGGATATGCAGATTCATTTAGTTTATGTCATGAACATCACTAGATGCTGGAGTTACAATTATGAGCAAAAACTCACAACATCCCTAGTGGTTATGACTCAGCAGGGGAGACAAATGTTAAGTTTAAAATTACACAAAAGTGGAATTATTCTGAAGGATAGGATCACGGTCAATGTTATTAGGAAAGTCTATAATAAAAGAATCTGACCTAGTCTGAAAGATCAGAGCAAGCTTCCCTGAGCCAACATCTGTAGGGAGAGAATGAGTTAAACCGGTGAAAGGAACAGCATGTTCAAAACTATGGTGTAAGAGATTGTAGTAAGTCCACATCTATGGCTGGGCTGGAGAGTATAAAGGAGACGCAAGATATAGGTGGGAGAAATGAGGGGCTTCCAGAAGGTGCCTGGCTATTTGGCTATCTTAGTTGTTTAATCTTTAAGTAAAATGGAAAGCTACTGATGGGCTTTAAGAAGGGAGGCTCCAATGTAGAGAATGAATCGGGGGAAACAACAAGAATGGAAACCAATTATAAAAAATGTTTCTATAGCCCAGGTGAGAGACAGAAGTATCTTGAAATGAGGTGCTAGTGATAGAGATGAAAAGAGGTGCCAGGACGCTAGAGATATTGACGAGGCAAAATCAATGAAGTCATATAGGAAAGGACAGATGTAACAAAAGCCTCTTTCATTATTTCTCTGAGACTTTCTAGGCATTGTACTGCTTTTTCTATTATGGCTGCCAGTTGGTCACATCCCTGCAAGTTAAAAAGGAGCTACACTCTTGACACTGTTTGGACACCCAGGCAGAGTTTTTCATGCATCCATTAAAGAACTAGCTTTGGCCCCATTTACAGTAAAGAACAGTTTTAGCTGCAGATATTCTGTAATCTACACTCTGTAACATGGCAGAACTTATTTTACAGACCAACCTGTGATCCTATTTAACCCTGTGGGACATAAGTTATTTTCACTGCTGTTAACTTTGCTCGCTTCCTCAGTGTATCTGATTATCATACATAGGATGCCTACTTCCCAGGGCTTCATTCCTTTCTGAGGATTTGTTCCAGTTCATGAAATATTTTATCTGAAAGCTTGTAGAAATTTCGAAAATTTTCTAACCTT
Source organism: Delphinus delphis (assembly GCF_949987515.2). Classification (NCBI taxonomy): domain Eukaryota; kingdom Metazoa; phylum Chordata; class Mammalia; order Artiodactyla; family Delphinidae; genus Delphinus; species Delphinus delphis. The sequence continues at coordinate 57,688,624 of NC_082693.1, read as the reverse complement.
CTCCTCTGGATCTGCTACTAGTTGAACAAGGTATGTATAACAGATACACAAACATGTTTAAAGATTACACAACAATTTTTCCTTCAAGTTCACAGTCAGTTGTATGCAAATGGCTAGTTCTACTTGGCTAGGTTCGGATTCTTTTATTATAGACTCTCATAGTGACATTGACCATGATCCTGCCCTTCAGGGTAATTCTACCTTTGCGTAATTCTAAAATTGTTTGTCTCCCTTGCTAAGCCATAACCACTAAGGATGCTATGAGCTTTTGCCATGTTCTCTCTCAATTGGACTAACAGATTTATTTCTTAACATCCATTCACATATTCAGAAGATACATCCATTTTTAACTTTTAGAATATATCTGTCCTCCCATTTTTCTATCAAACCTCATTTCTCATTAGCAATTTCAGTAAGATAGTTTGGTACCTGCAGGATCAAAACCTAGCCAAGTAGAACTAGCCGCATCAGCCATCCACTGGAATTCTGGGCACATACATCAGGACAGGCAGGCACCGGTTCAAAACATGGACTTTGGTATCAGTCTGATACTCTATGACTTACTAGATGTATGGCCTTAGGCAAGTTACTTAACCTACATAAGCCTCATTTTCCAATAAAAAAGAAGAGTATAACAAAATATGCTGTGTTCTATGTCATATGATATAGTATATAATACGTTGGGATATAATACATAAAATGCTTGGCACAGAGAAAAGTGTGGGAGCTATCATCACTATGACTGCTAGCATAATTGTTCTGTTTCCTGCTTTCCTCCAGCCATGGCCATCTACCAAAGAAGGACAGATGTTTAAGAAGTAAAGGTTGTGTCAAAGATTTCTCTCCTGGCATATGGAAAGATGCAAACTTGAGTAAGCCATATAGCAAATTAGCAATAAATTCATAGAATTGGGTAGGTTCATCAAGAATAGGTGGAGAGAGAAGATGTAAAATCATATCTGCATGTCTCTTGTGTAGGTTAAATGAAGGAGTAAGTTGTTGTTCCAAAGAAAAAAGTACATGGAGTACGGAAAATGATTACTGTAGCTTTGTAGTATAGTCTGAAGTCAGGGAGCCTAATTCCTCCAGCTCCATTTTTCTTTCACAAGATTGCTTTGCTATTCGTGGTCTTTTGTGTTTCCATACAAATTGTGAAATTTTTTGTGCTAGTTCTGTGAAAAATGCCATTGGTAGTTTGATAGGGATTGCATTGAATCTGTAGATTGCTTTGGGTGGTATAGGCATTTTCACAATGTTGATTCTTCCAATCTGAGAACATGGTATATCTCTCCATCTGTTTGTATCATCTTTAATTTCTTTCATCAGTGTCTTCTAGTTTTCTGCATACAGGTCTTTGTCTCCTTAGGTAGGTTTATTCCTAGGTATTTTATTCTTTTCGTTGCAGTGGTAAATGGGAGTGTGTCCTTAATTTCTCTTTCAGATTTTTCATCATTAGTGTATAGGAATGCAAGAGATTTCTGTGCATTATAAATGTATGAATCTATGGAATAGAATTCCAAGTCAAGAAATAAACGCTTATACTTATTGTAAATTAACTTTTGGCTAGAGTGCAAAGACAATTCAATGGGGAAATAATTATCTTTCCAACAAATGGTGCTGGGAAAACTGTATATCCATAAGCAAAAGGATGAAGTTGCAGCCTACTTCACACGCTATCCAAAAATTAACTTAAAATGGATCATAGATCTAAACGTGAGAGTTAAAACTATAAAACTCCTAGAAGAAAATGTGGGAGCAAATCTTCATGACTTTGGATTGGTCAATAGTTTTTAGATATGGTCTCCAAATATAAAGGTCAAAAGAGAAAACGAATTGGACTTCATCAAAATTAAAAACTTGTATGCTTTTACCTTCAAGAAAATGAAAGGACAACACATAGAATGAGAGAAAATATTTGCAAATCATATGTCTAAAGGGACTTGTAACCAGATACATAAAGAACTATTACAACTCAATTATAAAGACAAATCATCCAATTAAAAAATGAACAAAGTATTTGAATGACATTTTCCCCAAGGAGATATGCAAATGGCCAAATGCTCAACATCTTTTGCCATTATAGAAATGTAAATCAAAACATTAAGAAATGTCAAGCTACTACTTGACACCTAAAACAACAGCAATGATAAAAAAGACAGACAATAACAAGTGCTGAGAAAGAAGTGGAGTCATTGAAATCTTTGTACACTGTTCGTAGGCATGTAAAATAGTGCAGCCACTATGGGAAACAGTTGAGAATTCCTCAAAAGGTTAAGCATAGAGTTAGCATATGACTCGACAGCTCCACTCCTAGGTACCCACCCATGAGAAATGAAAACATACTGCATACAAAACTTATACATGAATGTTCATAACAGCATTATTAATAGCAGCCAAAAAGTGTAAACAATCCAAATGTTCATTAAGTGATGAACGGATAAATAAAAGTGGTATACCCATACAATGGAATATTATTTGGCAATGAAAAGGAATGAAGTTTATGAATTACTAATACATGCTACAACATAGATGAGTCTCAAAAAGTGCTCAGTGAAAGAAGCCAGTCACAAAAGACCATACTGTGTGACACCATTTATATAAAATGTTCAAAACAGTCAAAACTATAAATAGAGAAAATGGATTAGTGGTTCTCAGGACTGGAGTGGATGCAGGAAGGTTGAGGATATGGAGGTGTGACTGGTAATAGGTACAAGGTTTCTTTTTGGGGTGTTGAAAATGTTCTAAAATTGGGTAATGGTGATGACTGCATGACTTTGTAAATATACCAAAAACCAATGAATTGTATGCTTTAAAAAGGTGAAAACTGTGATATGTAAATTATATATTCATAAAGCTGTTAAAAAAATGGCATATACCACCAACTGAAGACAAAAGATGGCAGCACAGACTTGAATCTAGTATCTCTGTTTTTTATTACCTTTTAGACTTGTATAAGAACAAGCATATTCTGGTTTATAACTAATGCCACGCATAAGAAATGCACGACAGCTATTCCCATTTTATAGATGAGGCAACGAAGCCTCCAAGAAGTGACTCATTTATAATCATACATCTAGGAAATAACAGGCCCAGACCTAAACCAGGTTTCCTAACTTCTAAGTCCACTTCAAAGTGCCCTTTTTACTGCACCAAAGACAATCCCAAGGCCACACAGCTTGGCCTTTTTTGACCAAAACTGCACATGCAATTAGCTATAGTCACAAGTTACCATCCTCAACAATAACCGATATTTTTAGACCTTAGTGTAAAGTAAGCAAGGTCTACTACTCAGGATACTGTAAGGGTATGTATTTGTCTACAAGCCAAAAAGAGACAAAGGGCCAAAGAGTATGCCAATTACCTTTTAAGGAAATTCTCTTACTAAAAGTAAAACAGAGAAAACAAAGAATGAACCATGTTTGCATTCATTGTTCCCAGGTGTCAAGTAAAGTCACTCTAATTACAGCATTTCTGGTCACATTCCTTTCAAGACTGCCATATAATGCTTAGAAATTTCAGAAGCATAAAGAACACCTATTTGTCTAATAAGGCCAGTAAAATAAAATAAAGTCAGGCAGATTAGAAATAAAACTAGGTATTTCCATGATGATTGAGGAATATATGTGTCAGTAAATGAATTTATGATATATGTGGTTAGCATTTTTAGGAATGTAAAGATAATCATAGGAAAAGATGGTAAAAATGCACACTTAGCTAAGCTCAACTTTAGGTATGAGAAATCATAACTACCATATAAAATCCATAGTAGAAATGAAACAGGATTACATCACTGATGATTGCTAATATTAATGGACCAGAGGGGACTATGTTCCCTGAAGCTAAACATGTCAGAGGGGAAAGACACACAATTCTGCTTGAAAAAGCAAATTCCACTAACCATGAAATAGGGAAACAAAAAGTCAAACTTTCCATATACCATATCCTACCGGAAAAATATCTATTAGAGAAAAAGACCTCTACTAAACAAAATGTTTTCAATGCAAAACAAATATAAAAATAAATGATTTAAAGTCAAGAAAAATTCCAGAAAATTTATATGGTTGATACTATTTTGGCCGTATAGATCCATCAAAGTACCAATATACTTGAGTGTATTGATCTCAAAAGAATGCATGTTGATTGGAGTGTACTTAAACACATTTTTAATTTAAAAATTATCATAGAAGCTACCACAGATTTCATGTGAAGCATTCCAAGTTTATGTTTCCATCGTGAAATTACTCCAAACAACATCTAATATGGAAAAGAAGTCCTAGCCTCTCTAATAGGAAGCATAAGACAAATCAGAGAGATTTGACCCTCTCAGCCTACTTAATTTTGCCAAGATTTGTAATGGCTTCCAGAACAATCTTTTTAAAATATTACACACCCAAAAGTAAAAGATGACCTGCATCCATTAAAGAGTTATTCACATGGCAGAATTCCCAGATGCAAAAGATCAATGCCATTGTCAACAATCAGAGTAATTAACTATTTCTCCAGTGATCCAGGGTGATGCAGAAAAGAGGTGGCATAGCATATATACACAGAGAATTAAACCAGCAAACAGAGGTCTTCTACTGCTTTAATGGGATTAAAGAAATAAATTCCCTGAAAAATGCCATTGGTAATTTGATAGTGATTGCACTGAATCTGTAGATTGCCTTGGAGAGTATAGCAATCTACAGATTCAATGCAATCCCTATCAAATTACCAATGGCATTTTTCACAGAACTAGAACAAAAAAATCTTAAAGTTTGTATGGAGACACAAAAGACCCTGAATAGCCAAAGCAATCTTGAGAAAGGAAAACAGAGCTGGAGGGATCAGGCTCCCTGACTTCAGACTATATTACAAAGCTACAGTCATCAAAACAGTATGGTACTGACACAAAAACAGAAATATAGATCAATGGAACAGGATAGAAAGCCCAGAAGTAAACCCACACACCTGTGGACACTTAATCTATGACAAAGGAGGCAAGACAATACAATGGAGGAAAGACAGTCTCTTCAATAAATGGTGCTGGGGAAACTGGACAGCTACATGTAAAAAAATGAAATTACAACATTCTTTAACACCATACACAAAAATAATCTAAAATGGATTAAAGACCTAGATGCAAGACTGGATACTATAAAACTCTTAGAGGGAAATATAGGCAGAATACTCTTTGACATAAATTGCAGCAGTATCTTTTTTGAGCCGTCTCCTAGAGTAAAGGAAAGAAAAACAAAAATAAACAAATGGGACCTAATTAAACTCAAAAGCTTTTGCACAGCAAAGGAAACCACAGACAAAACAAAAAGACAACCCGCAGAATGGCAGAAAATATTTGCAAACAATGCGACCAACAAGGTATTAGTCTCCAAAATTTACAAACAGCTCATGCAGCTCAATATCAATAAAACAAACAACCAATCAAAAAATGGCCAGAAGACCTGAATAGACAGTTCTCCAAAGACATACAGATGGCCAAGAGGAACATGAAAAGATGCTCAACATCACTAATCATCAGGGAAATGTAAATCAAAACTACAATGAGGTATCACCTCACACCAGTCAGAATGGCCATCATCAAAAAATCTACAAATAATAAATGCTGGAGAGGGTGTGGAGAAAAGGGAACCCTCCTACACTGCTGGTGGAAATGTAAATTGGTACAGCCACAATGGGGAACAGTATGGAGGTTCCTTAAAACACTAAAAATAGAGCTATCATATAATCCAGCAATCACACTACAGGGCACATATCTGGAGAAAAACATGGTTTGAAAGGATACATGCACCCCAATGTTCACTGCTGCACTGTTTACAGCAGCCAAGACATGGAAGCAACTTAAATGCCCACTGACAGATCAATGGATAAAGAAGATGTAGTACATATATACAATGGAATATTACTCAGCCATTAAAAAGAATGAAATAATGCCATTTGCAGCTACATGGATGGACCTGGAGATTATCATATTAAGTGAAGTAAGACAGAGAATGACAAATATATGATATCGCTTATATGCGGAATCTAAAAAAATACAAATGAACTTATTTACAAAACAGATACAGACTTAGAGAACAGTCTGTTCTCTAAGAAGGGGGGAAGGGATAAATTAGGAGATTGGGATTGACATACACACTACTATATGTAAAATACATAACTAACAAGGACCTACTGCATAGCACAGGGAACTCTACTCAATACTCTATAATAACCTAAATAGGAAAAGAATTTGAAAAAGAATAGATACATGTACATGTATAACTGAATCTCTTTGCTGTACACCTGAAACTAACACAGCATTGTTAATCAACTATGCTCCAATATAAAATAAAAATTAAAAAAAGAGAAAAATTCCAAGATGACTGACACATATAAACTTTAAAAAAGTTGCTCAACTACTACAAACAATAAAGCATATGTGTGGGAAGCCTCTCTAAGATGATCTCCAGTGATCCCTGCCTGCTGGTATTCAGGCTCTTGTGTAATCACTTCCTCTTGGGTATTAGCTAGACCCGGCAACATGCCACTGATGGGCAGATATGGCAAAAATAATGGGGTGTCAATTCCAAGACGGGGTTACAAAAGATTATGGTTTCTGCCTTGCACCCTACCAGGCTCTTCTAGCTTGCTCACTTTCATGAAGCCAACTTTCATGTTGTGAGTTGCCCTATGGAGAGGCCCACATGACAAAGAACTGAGAGCAGCCTCCAGCCAATGCCAGCAAGGAATTGAAGCCCTTAGTCCAACAACCCACAAGGAAATGAACCCCACCAACAATCATGGCAGTAACTTGGAGGTAGCCCCTCCCCAATCAAGCCTTGAGATGACTGCAGCCTCTGACAGCACCTTGATGGCAGCTGCATGAGAAACCCTGAGCCAGATAACCCAGTTAAACTGCATCCACATTGCTGACCCACAGAAACTGTGAGACAATAAATGTTGTGCTTTTAAGCCACCAAATTTTTTAGATAATTTGTTACACAGCAAAAAATAACATACAATATTCAACAAAAATAACACCTTAATGACTTCATCTTTGAATAAATATAGTACTGATTTTAGAATGGAAAGATCCTTGTTTCCATCCCATTCTTATTATGCAATTCCAGAACTTCGGTATCTCTCATGTGGACTTGTCTCCTTGCTTCAACTTTTGTCCCTCTGAATCCATGTGTTATGGGTTTATGTCCCTCAAATATTCCTATGTTGGTGTCCTAATCCTCAGAATGTGACCTTATTTGGAAGTAAGTTCATTGCAGATATAATCAATTAAGACGATGTCATACCGGAATAAGTGGGCCCCTAATCAAATGTGACTGGTGTTCCTATATAAAGGGGAAATTTGGGCACAGACACATACACACAGAGAATGACATCTGAGACCAGAGTTAAGCTGCCACGTGCCAAGGAACTACGAGGAGCTAATGAAGACTTAAAACAGATCCTTCCTTAGCACCTTCAGAGGGTACCAACACCTTGAACTCAGACTTCTAGCCTCCAGAACTGTGAGATAATAAATTTCTGTTGCTTAAGATATTCAGTTTGTAGTATTTTGTAACAGCAACCCTAGCAAACGAATACATCATCCTCTACACAGCTTGCCAAAAGATATTTATTTGAAATACAAATCTCACCATGTCATTGCATCTATTCATTCATTTATTCAATAAATATTTACTCAGTACCTCCTACATGCCAGGCTCTAACTTAGTTACTAGACATTCAGTAGTAAACAAGAAATACAGCTGCAACACACACTAGCACACTAGCACACAGGGTGTCCTGGTTTTTGAGAAAGGTGGGGCATCTCCAGGTAGAATATTGAAAAATGGTACTCTCTCCTAAGGAATGAATTAACTTAAATGTGCTCCTCTTAGAGGAACAATTAGACAAAAGTACAACACGGCAGACATTGGTTTTATCTGGGCAGAAGAATTATACTTGGTAAGGGTGTGCCTACTGGATTTTGGCCTGCATTTCCACCCTCTCGGCTGGATGCTTTTGTGAGGAGACAACTTGTACAGTCATTAAAGTCAGACCTGAGTAAAGAACTCTACTTCTCAACCCTCACAGATCTTTCAAATCTTAGTTTCCTTCATGGCTCTCCAGCCATTCTTTGTTGGGGATATACAAGAACCCAGAACCTCATGCTCAAACATCCCAGACGGGTTTGCTGGAGCCAGCTCCTACAATACCGATAGGTCTCAAAGTCCACTGAATGACCCATAATAGAGAGAAGAATGATAGAATCTTCTAGAGGTATCCAGAAACAGACCACCTCAAGCATGAAATTTCTGTTCTGCATGGCATTTTCTTTGAAAAATATATGCAAATTTTGCATACTACTCTGTGATATATACATTCTTATTTTAATAGAAAAATAATGGGTTTTCCTCTCCAACATCTGAGTCAAACTGGTGTTATATCAAGATGTGTTATGCTAATTCTGTCACTTCAACTGAGGAACACTTGACACTATCTGAGAAGCACAGAAAGCAGACTAGAAGGCATCCTGTGATCTGGCCTCAGTTGTCTTTCAATGTGAGGCATCAGGGCTTCTACCCTGGCCCCAGGCTTTGGAGGACCTTGCTCTTCCTCTTCTCCAGCTGAGTCTCTCCCCAAGGGATGAAGAATTCTTGGAACCCAGGGGGTGTGACAAGGTGGAGCCCACACATTGCCCCACCCCATAGACAACAGACAATGCTCCAGATACCCAAGGATCCAGAACTCCATGTCCAAACAGCACAGACAGTGGTGTTCTGGAACTGGCTCCTAATGGTTCACAAAGGTCCATTGTTAAATTTGCAGAAATTTTGCAAGCTGGATGTTAAACATGGCCATTATTTAAAATAAATTATGTAAACTTAAGAAGTTATATTGAAAACAAAGTAAATATTCATTATTTATTATTTAATAAACATTAAAAACTCCTCACTTTCTAATTATTTTGTTATTATTTATGAACTTGAAGTTATTTATGTTATATCTGTATGATAGTAATACATACATAGAAATACATACATAGAAGTGCAATGGTAGGCTACTGTGCTTCTCTTAATCTGCATTCAGTGACATCATGTTGTTAGCCTGAAATTGGCTGTGGTAACAGTATTTACACCACAAAAATCAGCAAATGCTAAAAATCAGGACTTGACTTATTGTCTTCTCAATTCTTTAGGCATAAGAAACTGCTGAAGAAAATGTTAATAACATAGATTAACCTTAGAAATGTGTTCTGTCTCTAGCTGTTATGCATAGGCATAAAAGATTACAGAAACATCTGGTCTAGTATTCAAGAACTATTATATAATTTAGCAAAGAAGTCACCCATGTCATTGAGGAGAGAGTGAAGTTTCACTTCATTGTTTCAGTTTCATCTTACTCATTAATGTAAATAAAAATATCAACCACCAGGCATGTAGGGACTATACTCAGAAAGGTAGCTGTTACACATTTACATACCGCTAGGCCCAGAAGCCATTTCCAAGGCCAACACTGGACTTTTCTTTGATCCTTCCTCCCAAGAGTGGACCATGCTACCTGGGGGGTGTACCTGTAGGGACAGACGTGCAGCCAGGGGTGTTTACTTGTAGGAAAAGTGCCCCTCATGATGCTTGACCAAGCCAGGAGTGGGAGGACAAAAGGACTGCAGCTGGTCAGACCTCCACATGGGGACTTGGCATAGCTTCCAATTCTACTCCAACCTAGTTCTGCATGGATTAGACGCAGTCCAGACACCATACCACTCTCTTTGATTGGCTTGCCTTTTGGACGCCAACAGCATCAGACTGCCTGCAATTCTCCACACCCCCAAACCATGTTGTCTTCACCAACAAGCCCTTGCTCATGTTGCCCACCTGCATAGGAGACCCCTTTATTTCTATCACCAGAAGCTAACCCAAGGGTCTGAAACACAGTAGGACTTGAAAATTTGATTGGAATTAATGAATAAATGAATTTTATGGGCACCAGTGTTTGGTCCACTACTTACTAGTTATGTGGCATTAGTTAAGCTCTTCAGGCTTTAGTTTTCTCAGTAGTGAGGATAAATAAATCTCACCTTGTTGTAAAGATTAAATAAGATATTACATGTGATAAATATAGCAATAACATTTATTAAGCACTTACTTGCTAGGCACTGGGCTTGTTGCTTCACATACACTATCTCATTTTAACTCTAGGAGATAGGTACTATTATTATGCCCATTTTACAAAGGTAGAAACTGAGGCTTAAGAAGTTTATGTTCACATAATAGGACTCAAATAATAGCTCTTTATGCCTAAAAAAGCAACAAGATATTTGGGTCAGTGTTTAACTTACAATAAATTCCAATAAAAAGATTATTAAAATATTAATAAAGAAGTAGCCCATATAATTTGCCCATATATTTAGTAAATCTTGTACTGAAAAGCTAATATTAATGAGTCCAATGAAAACAAATTGTAAGAAAAGCAATTAATATAGTCAAAGGAGATTAATACGATCCTATTATAAAGGTGGTTTAGAGAGACAAGAATAACAATCACAAGGTAAATGTTCAGTGAAAACAACACAATATAAATGATTTATTACAAGTTATAACTAGCTAGTGGTTCTCCAACCACTGGAGAACCACTGGCTGGAGAAGGAGAGAAGAGCTCTCTTCTTTTAGAATCAATGAGCAAGAAGATACTTTAGGAAGTTTAACCCTTTCTTTAGATCCTTTAAGTTTCCCTACATCATATCCTTAATTGTATTAGTCATACTATTTTTTTTGCTTCAAAAAAATTTACAAGAAAGTATATTAATTAAAAAGAGTACCAATAAGCAGACATGAATTACCTTCAACACTGACAACATAAACTCTTGGCACCATAAGCAGGAGGGTACATAAAATTAAATTTAAAGTAACAATAACAATATTAACAATTATACCCGGCCTAAGATAAGAAAACTTGGACTACTGTTGATCACAGTCAGAATAATGGAAATCTTAATATTTAAATTTTCAAATCAATCATTACATGGAGAAGTGACTTTCATTGATTTCTTCTTTGAGTTACTACTGTTGATATCCCTGATACATATTATTTAAATAGCATAGCGATTAAGAGCATAGACTCTAGAGCCTGACTGCTTAGATTAGAATCCTGATTCTGACAGTTATTAACTATGTTATATAACCTCCTTGCTCCTCAGTTTGCTCATCTACAAAATGGAGACAGTAATAAAACCCACTTTAGGGGATGTCAGTATTATATGTAAAGCACTTGCAATAGTGCCTGGCACATAATAAATGCTATACGGTGGCAATGATTACTAGCATTTTCATTGAAATTAAATAATATCTTGTTATAGACTGTATATTTGTGTTCCCCTTAAAATTCATATGTTGAAATCCTAACCCCTGACATGATGATATTTGGAGTTGGAGCCTTTGGCGGGTAATTAGTTTAGATGAGGTCATGAGGGTGGAACCCCCATGATGGGATTAGTGCCTTTATAAGATAAGACTAAAGAGCTAGCTCGTGCTCGCGGGGGTGCGCACATGCACACACACGCACGCACGCACGCGCGCACACGCTCTCTCTCTCTCTCCCTACCATGTGAGGATAGAGGAAGAAGGCTCTCAGCAGACACCAAATCTGCCAGTACCTCCATCTTGAACATCTAAGCCTTCAGAACTGTGAGAAATAAATGTTTGTTGTTTAAGCCACCCAGTCTATGGTATTCTATTATAGCAGCCCAGAATGACTAAGACATATCTCAAAGCCTAGTTGCTACATGGCTGAGTTCAAGAAAATGAAAAAAAAATCTCTATCTGCGAATCACATCTATGGAACTATATTACATGCCACTATAATGAAGAAAGAAAATCAATGAATGTGTTCTACTTCCTATATGTCCAACTCCATCTTCTTCTAATATTAAGAAATACAATAGAGCTAACTCTTCCTCAGAGTATTAGCTAAATCTACTTATAAAATATATAAATTATGCTCCAGTGGTGTTATCTTTATTCATTAATTGCCTACTTCACTAGTTACCGAAAATTTAAAAGATTGCTTCTTCCAATTCCACATCTCATCACTTACACGAACCATATTCTCTTCATTTTTGCTTTCTTTAGAAGCTAGAGTGCACTCAAAGATATTATTTTGGGAGAAATACACTTTTTCAGTAGATACAGGGAACTTTCTCCTCTTGAAAACCTATTCTGTTCTCTGAGAGTTGAAAACACTGAAAATTAGCTTGGCATACACATCTAAAAAGAAATGATTAGTTGAGAACTAAAACAAGTCTTTAGCTCTGGTAGATTTAACTTGTTTCACTTATACCACACTTCTCAAGTATTTTCCAATCTAAGTAAAATGTTATATCCCCAGTTTTCTTTAAATTATTATATAATGATGCAAATAAGTGAACAGAATCAAAATATAACAATAAAATATGCTAAAAATTTAGGAAGACAAATACCAAATATTGGCAATTCTTTCTCTAAATGAGCTCCAATTTTATTTCAAATAGCTCTAGATCCACAGAAATTTGGGAGTTTTTAAGGTCTTTTCTTATTTAAATCTTGAACACTGATTTTGAATTGTTTCAATCCTTTCTACCACTTATCTATTTCCTGTTGTTTTGTAGCTTACCACTTCCACAGACTAGCTCTTCCAAAACATTTTTCAACTATTTTCTCCTTCTGAACATATACCCATAACTTACCAGCTCAGGATTTTCAAGAAGTACAATGTTTTGTTTGTTTTTAGGAGATTCTTTTAGAACTGCCTTTGTAAACTTCAGACTCATCTTTTACTAATGGATATTATTTGTCCATAGTTTTTAAATCCTGTTGACTCCACCTTCCAAACAGCTTTTTAATACTGCCTCTTGGTTCCATCCTTATTGGTATCTCTAAATCCAGCCCCTCACCACTCCTCATCTAGATCAATGCACTAATTTTAGAACTCTCTAAATCATCCAATCTTAACTTCTTCCTATTCAGCTAATTCTGAAGGTTTTAAAACACTTTTCCAAGATGAAAATATTTAATATGATCATTTTCTCCAATGTCAGGCCAATTTCTTTTTTACCCGATGCCGTAGTTTACCTTAGTGTTCACTCTTGGTGTTGTATATACTATGGATTTTGACAAATGTATAATGACATATATCCATCATTATAATACCATACAGAACATTTCTACGTCCTTAAAAATCCTCTGTGCTATACCTGTTCATTTCTCCTCACTGCCCGCTGCCAGTCCCTAGCAACCACTGATCTTTTTATTGTCTCCATGGTTTTTTTTTTTTTTTCCAGAATATCATATAGTTGGAATCTTACAGCATGTAGCCTTTTCAGACTGGCTTCTTTCACTTAGTAATATGCATTTAAGTTTCCTCCATGTCTTTTCATGGCTAGATAGCTCATTTCTTTTTAGTGTCGAATAATATCCCATTGTCTGGAGATACTACAAGTTATTTATCTATTCACCTACTGAAGGACATCTTAGTTGCTTCCAAGTTTTGGCCATTATGAATAAGCGTAAGGCTAACTTTAAAAGAGAAAAAGTTTAAAGGCTTTTCCCTCTTTAAAGAACTCAAACTATGTTGATTGTTCAATCCTGGCATTCTCAGAGAAAAAAATTGTGCATTACTATTCTCCTTCTGTTAGTATCTCTTTCTAAAGAGATGCTGTAGGTTCACAAAATTCATTTAGAATACATCTTTCTCATAGGACATGAGTTATATCACCATAAGCAGCAGCAGCTGCATCTTCATCATCAGCTGCTACTTAATATGTTTATAGCACATCATTGTTTGCCAAGGGCTTTACATACATCAACCACTCAGTCCTCCTTAGAGACTTGTGAAGCAGAAGAAATTTATCCTCAGTATAAACAGGTGACTTGGGCAAAGTCATATAACTAGTACATGGTAGATCTAAAGCTAGAACCTACACTCTCCAACTCCCTTGACCCACTACTTCTACTGTCACCTTCACACACTGATACTCAAATATTTTCTTTCCTCTGCTTTCAATAATTCCAAATTCTGAAGTTCAGTGTAGCTATTAAGCATCAATTTCTTCACTGTCCTTGATTATTTGAAATTTACCAGGTAAGAGCCACAAGTAGGAAATACCCCATTGAAGAAGTCACAATCTATCTACAAAATCCATCGGGATTTTTTGCATAACTGCCAAAAAGAAAAGCAATCTTCACCACCATCCCTCATTAGAATACAACAGGATTTTTGCCTGAGGCAAGATGGTAGAATACAGCCCCAAACTGGCAACAAAAAGCTTCAGAGGAAAGAGCCGGCATCAATCGCATAAATAAGTATAGCGAAGAATAAGAAAATGCATTCCTTTCCAACACTCTGTGTGAAAACAGAAGTAGGCACAGTGACACTTATTCAAAAAGTCATCTGAAACATATTTTTAAGTTCCAATTAGCAGGAAATTCCTGCAAATCCGAAATTTCTACAAGTTAATTTGTTCTGGGATCTGTTTGAGGATTTATTTGCTTTCGTTGCTATGTTTTCACAGATCTCAAGTTCCTCCCTAAAAGGGAGTATCTTTTGTTAGTATCATGCTTAGCCATAGCCAAGAGCACGCAGCAGGAGAACGGCGTATTTATCCACCTTACTACATTTAAACGTCTGAACTGGGCTGACAATAAAAGAATAATAATAATTTCAATGTAACTTTCAGTTATGCATATTAGGAACATCATGTAAAACCAGGCAGGCAGCAGTGAGCCTAAACCAGCCAAAGACCATAAGCAGGAACTCTTCTAAGTCCAGCTGTTCAGGAATAATGCACATAAATCACAGAGCAAAGGGGAATAGAAGGCATTTCGGGCTTGGCTTGGAGGAAAAGACATACGAGACACACTCAGGAAAACTATTATACAGTCTAGAGAATGAGCTTCAAGGAGGGAACCTGATCATAATCTATAAATACCACCAAGGTAACACCATAAATAATTGAAGAAGAAGTATTCGTTGTCTCTGAAGGAGGTCTGAAAATGAAGTTTTAGATTTACGTCTCCCTTCCTTTCTTCGTGGCATCAAAACATGTTTGTACTGAGAGTCCTTTGCTCTTGCCTGGGATGTACTGGGACAGAGCACTAGAGAGATGGGTGCCTGTAGCTAGTCTGCCCTGCCTGAGAAGCGCGACTAACTCTTTCCCTCTCCAGCCAGGCAGCTCAGACCTGCCCAGAAAAAGCAACTGCAGGAGCAGAATGCTCTGCACATGCCCTGCCACTCCAAAGTGAGAGCATCCACACTCTTCTAAAACTCAGAGAACTGGGCTACATGTATCTTAAATATTTATTGTTTCATCTGTTTGCTCAAATGCATGTTTACCATGTGCTAGGACAGTACTTCTCAACCCAAGTGCATACAAATCACGTGGGGGTTTCCTTAAATGCAGATTCTCATGCAGTAGGTCCAGGATGAGATTCTGCATTTCTAACATGCTTACAGGTAATGCTGACGCTGGTCCACGAACCACACTTTGAGTAGCAAGGGGTTAAGATCTCAGAGTCCCTTGATGTAGACAGACGCAGAAATAACTAACATACAATATGATAACATGCAATAGGCACCTAACCCAGCCTGAGAGACACAGAAAAAACAAGCTTCCTGAAGAGGGCAGTCCTTGAGCTGCGTCTAGAAGATATTAGTGAGATTAAATACCAGGAAAGAGCACCCAGGAAATTCTCATGATCTTCATTCATAGATAATTAACACAGATAGTTTGAGGATCAGGAGAGGTTCTATTAGCTGCTGATTCTCTTGGGTTGGCCTATAAGATTTTACAGTGTTTTAACCTAAGACAGTGTGGAGTAGAAATAGCATAGGCTTTTGAGTCAAACAGCCTCTCTGAATTTCAGTTTCCCAATGTAAAAGAAGTATAATAAAACCTGCCTCCAGGATTTTAGAGGAGATAACAAATATAAGTCCGTAACAAATGTTAAAACTCTTTTCCCCTTTTACTGACACCTAAAATAAACTACATTTCCAGAGTCACTATAAATGAGTTTTCCCCACATTCTACGTAACTGTTTCCATTCCTGACTACACTAAATGTGCTTATGTCTAAGGAAAATCACATTGAATTTACAAATTTTTCTCCTTTTTTTAACGTGTTAAGTGTATTATCCCACTTGCTCACTCAACATTTTAAAAATAATTTCTCATGAATCTATTCTTTAACAGAAATAAAGATACGGCAATCGTACACCCTGGGTTTTTCAAGGCAGCTCTGATTTCAAATATTCTGCCCACTCATCAAACAATTGTCTCCAATTTTTGGCTTCAAAATATGGTCACCAGAGATATAAAACAGAATATTCTGAATGTATTACATTTTTTTAATTCAATAAGCTCAATTTGATAAATGTCTATTTTTACATGCCTACACGTGAGACTCTTTGGGGCAAGCCTACACGGTTATGACACTGTCCCTGCCCTACAGTTGTTCACACTCTAGCCGGTGATTGTGTATGTGCAGGGCAGTGGCTAGCAGGAGGTGGGAGAAGGTCTATATGATATATACACACCCAAGTATATGCACCCAAGGCTGGTGTTTACTGCCAAGTCACTTGTTTGTTTTAATGTCTATCTTCTTTCCCTCTCTGGCCCATAAAAGAAAAGACTGAAATGATAGATGTTTAAATGCCAAAGTAATTTCTAATATCATATATGTGTGCCCCGTGGTTCCTTTGAACTTAATGTCTGCAGCTCAAAGGCTAAGCCTTCCTAAAATGGCTACAAAATGGCATGTAAGGTCTATACAGTACTAATAGGGTCTACTCCCTGAAATCTCTTGACAAAACATGGAATTTGCCCCCAAGAGAACATAAAGAAAATGCTCTGTGATTGGCAAGCTCCTAAGGAATGTGATCACAATAAACTAGAATTCAGGTGGGAGTGGATTTGGAAAATACACTGTTCTTGTTCCTGTTCTATCTTGAAGAATACGATCAAACCCCATAGCTACGATTTAAATCATTTTTACTGAAGAAATTTTCTGGCAAGAAAGGAAAAATCTACAAATGAGCAAAGTATCGACTATGGCAATTATGATGATGAATGATTTGCTGAACAATATATTACATAGAGACTTTTGCTCTCTGTGAGCACTGTAATGTCATTATTTTACACCGTGCCCCCTGAAATACAATTCTAGCAGCAGAAGCCACTGCTGCTTTTCTCTTTACACTTTAAAAGAAGAGAGAGTAATTAGGAAAGCCATTCAGAGGACTCTCAATAAACCTAAAATTATACTCATTCCACTAACTATAGAAAATCAGAGGTTGATTTTTAACCCCCAAATAGCTGGACCATAAAACATCACTTCTTTCCATGCACTGTCACTTAAATTTGAATTTTACAGTGTAATAATGCTTTTTATAAAAAAAACCCTATGTTTCTTGAGCAACAAAATTTCCAATAGGAAGTCTATCCACTCCAGGAAAAAAGTACACAGATGACCAAGATCCAAAGTAACACTTCATCTCAATTCCAAATCCAAATCACTAACTCAGTCTGGTGTGTTGATATTTCTGTCCCCATTTCCATCTTCAGAAGTGTATTTCCATCTTCAGGCTACATAGGCAAGAGGCTCAAACAAGATTTACTAAAGGCACAGGCATGCATTACTGACCTAATACACACCTAATCATCGAGGTTTGTGAACTTCCACCTACTGGGTCCCTTCAGCCCATGTTCATCCATTTTTAATGCATAGAAAAAGAACTCTTCAGTAGTGCGGAGCTATTATTTTAATCCCATTGCTGTCACAAATTCTTCACAATATCTCCCAAACCACCTTCTTTTCTAAAACTAGACCTCAATTATCTTCACCTGGATTATCACGCTCTCCAATTTCAAATTCCTAATTTTTAACATTTCTGTATTCAGGCAACCTTCAAATCTGCTAAAAGCAGCTTCCTTTACAGTTTTTATTCTGGCTTTAGATCTCATAGTAAGACATGAATACATACTGGTAAACACTCAGAAACAACCTATATTTTCTGATTTAATTTTTATTAGTTTCTCCACCATTTGAACAATCCATCAGTCCTCACTGGGCATCATCATAGTGCTTGGCCCTGAGTTAGGAGCTGAAGAAGAGATAAACAGGTAATGAGCATCCTCCCCACTACTAGAGACATTTAATCAAGCACCTAACAACCCTCAGTCAGGGATTTAACTTCCTTTGCCTTTTCATATGTTCTTATTTACTTTGATCATTCCAGGAAACGTATTCATCTTCTCCTAAATCAGACTACCCTTCACAGACAGTAATTTCAGTGAATGAGAACAGGGCAAAGTGTTAAAAGCCGAACTGTCTAGTGCTTTTCAAACGTTAACGTCCACATCAATTGCCTGGGAGTCTTGTTTAAATGTAGATTCTGACTCAGTACGTCTAGGCTGGGCCTGAGACTATGCATATCTAACAAGCTCCCAGATGATGCCTGACGCTGATGCTGCTAGAGCACTGAGTAGCAAGGGGCTACACTGGAAGGTCTCTGAGTGCGATGTCTTGTCTGTCTTTCAGCCTCACTCTAGACCAGTGCCTAGCCTGCTACCTAGCATGTGGTAAATGCTCAGCAGCTATCATTGCAATAAATAATTAGTTGTGGAAGAGACATAATTAAAGAAGAAGAAAAGAATACAGGAAAGGAGTTCATTCATCTCAACTCAATTTTTCTGTTGTATACAGTTCGTCGAATCATTTTTAAACCCAACTTTACATCCTGGCCATCAAACTGATCCGTATTTGACTCATCGTCCCTGTTCCTCTGCTGCTTCCTGCACACCTTCCCCTCAGACCGGGCCATTTTCCCCACTGCAGGTACATAAATGCATGCCCATCTTTTAGAGTTCCCCATAACCTGTTCCTCTTTATGGTAGCGTGAACCTAGGGCCACCAACCTCTTCAGCTCACGGTCCACCAACCCCTTCAGCTCAAGGCCCACCTCTTCCATGAAGTTTTGCCCAGCTTCCTCTCTCACCTTTCCAGCAAGTCTGCACCTCACAGTTCATTTTGGACATTGGAAGTAAAGCAAAATGACACATGAGCACCTCCACAGCAGAGATAATGAGTCATTCTGAGGACAAAGTGACGAAATGTCCTTATATCAGAGTAAAATTCACTGAGAGAGCTGTCTTATATTTGCACGGTCCCTGCTAAGTAAATAAAGAATATTAATCGTCTTCAGAGGCTTTCTCCATTCTTTACCTGGGACACAGGAACAAGTGAAAAATCTGAGTCAAGCTATATGTAAAGACAAGACCTCCAGACGTGCCGTGGTATGATGGTCAGAGCATGGGTTTTGGAAAACAAAACCCGGGTGTAAATCCTGGCTCCATCACTGTTATATCACTGTTATAGCTATGGCTTTGGCCAAGTCTTCTGGCTTGTGGGAGCCCAAAGCTCCACATTTAAAGGGGAAAAATGATACCCAATAATATGTTTGTAAAGATGAAATGAGATAATAGATGTGAACTGTTTAGCCAAGTGCCTGGCACACAGGAGGTGCCCAAAGTTTGCTACTGTGGCCATTTCCACAGAGGGTTTTATATAGGCTCTCATTCTCAAAACGTGGTTCACAGAGGCAGCAGCAAAATCATCCAGGAACTTGTTAGAAATGCAAATTCTCAGGCCCCACCCCTGACTTCCTGAACTAGCAACTCTGGGAGCGGTGCCCAGGAATCTGTGTTTTAACAAGCTCTCCTGATGAATCAGGCTCACTAAGTTTGAGAAGCACTATTCTAAAGATTAAAGGAACTGTAGGTGCAAACCACCTAAGCTTAGTGTCAGGCACAAGAGGAGATACTAAAAGGCTCCTATCATTTTTAACAGGGTATGATTTTTGCTTGAAAAGTGCTTTTATGCTACTTCCTAACATTAACATGTCTTGAGCCAGTGTGTTGAACTACCTAGTCGTTTCAGTCGTTTCCTAACAGCTCTGCCTAACTGCCAATCGTTGAGGGTGCCCCAAACTGCTGCTCACAAACGATTTAATTGCTTATCCAATTGCCTACCTAGAAACCCCCGTAGGTCTAATTACCAGCAGCTGACCCCTGGCTACAGGAGCAGGACGCTGAGCTCTCCCATCACCTGGGAGAACAACACTGGCGGCTGAGCGCTGAGCTGCGCCCTCCAGTTCTGAGCTACTCCCAGGACCAACTACATGCAGGATTCTGAACTGCTTTGCCTCTTTTAAGCTTTGATGTTGGTTTCCTATTTTTCTTTGCTTTTATTTTTTGAGAACTGGGGGCCAGGGGTGGGGGAGAGTTGCTTTTGTTTCCTTAACTGCAAAACAGTCAAACTTTTCCATAAAAACTGTGTACTGCTCAAGGCCAGACAGTTAAGCAGCTGGGGCATATTGGGCACTGCCTGTTACCAATTTTATTTCCTTTTCACTGCACTTGCAAGCAAGTCATTTATCTTTAAGTTAGCGAGCAAGGAATGGGAAAGAAAAGAAATATGTTTTATTTAAAGCAGGTTTGGGGCTAGTCTTGATGAGGGAAATGGGCACTGCCTACTCTGAGTTCATTTTTATTACACTGCACTGACAGCTAAACCATTTCTCTTTGTTGGAATCCCACTTTCATCTCTCTGCTTCCCTTATGTTTCTCTTGCTTCCCCCACTCCCACCCCTCCTGTGGTACCAGTGTTCTTGAATTTTGAAGATGAAAAACTGGTAGAATCCAACACAAATGATTCCTTTGGGTAACAAGCCCCAAGATAACCCGTTTCCTCTCTGAGGGAGCTAGCGTGGGATAAGTAAGCCATCATTTCATGGTGTATAAACCAGAGAAGAGCCTTTTTTGTCCATCCAAATAGGCCAAACAATAATCAAAGAAAATATTCTACTCCCATCATGTATTCTTCTTTAAAATGGAGATACATGATTCTGCCATCTATCAATGCAACCTGTACTGTAACAGTGAAACAAAATTGAAACAAGCCAGAAATTTCCTCAAAAACCAAAGATATCAATGTTCTTTAAGAAGCTCCACTTGCTTGCTTTTAAAATATGGGACAGCAACCACTTCAAAAACTTGACAGAAAAAGGTATCGCATTACCAATAGGAAGGGAAAAAAAATGGGTTCAACGCATTTATTATCACTATAGTAATTCTCTGATTTCCCATGATTTGCACTAGATACACCTAATTCATGTCTCCAAATAAAATCAGATTTTCCTGTAGCCTAAATCTTGTTTTAAAATTGTTGAGTTTGTTGTCAACTATATAAAGATTTAAGGATTGGTTTATCTGAAGTGGATGAACTCCACCAACACTTTATTTAATATCAAAAATAAGAATATACCTTTAATGCTCCCATAATACCCTCTGCTTGGTTTATCCCATTAGACAATGTATGATAAACACTGGTTTTCTTATCTGTCTCCTAATCAGGTGACTGTGAGCTGGGAAGCATGCACTCCAACGTGAGTCTAGCAAAAGTTAAGGATATGGCAACCTCTCCATAAGTATGCTGGTAATGAAGTGAATGAATAAGAAGTCCATAAAACTTTGAAACTATTTCTTGTATATTTATACAGACCTATTTTCAATGACATCAGACAAATGAGACCAGATAAAAATGGAGATACCAGAAGGATAAGTCATTATACAGAAGCTTATGTGATTTAGCTGCTAAAATAAACTAGATATTATAGTATAAGATAAAACAAATAATAAATTGTTTACTCAACTAGGATTATGTCAATTAGGAAAATCCTTTGAAATTATGCCACCAGAAAACTAACAGTATGACAGGGCAAAGAAAGTTAGTAACAAAGAAACTTTTCCTCACTGTAAAATTACTTCACTCCATATAAAGTTAAATCTTTTCATTGTAAACCATTTCAGCAAAATTTTTTCTGGCTCAGTTTATGATGCATGTATACTATAGTTTCTCTCTAAAATATAGTATGGTGGAAATGTACTAAAATCTCAGAAGTATCTAGAACAAAGATGAGCTGCATGCTCCCACCCAAGGCCCCCCAAATCAAAAACACAAATCGCTTTCCTATGTTATCTTCCTAAAACCATGGGAAGTTAAATCATCGATAATCCAAAGGTGAACGTAAGAATATCTCTATCTTTAGGCTTATGAACAAGCTTTTAAAAAGAAAATCAGTAGACAATGTGAACACTGTTTATGAAAAGAATGTCGATCAAACTTAAATTTGAACCATTAAATTGTACTAAGATGACCTACCACAAAAAATAAATTCCAAATTAGGCAACTACTTATAATGTGTCCATAACACTCAGCTTCTATCTTAACTGTCCCTGAACGCCTCACCCATCGTATCAATGCCTATTAATGTAGAGATCTAATTTTAGTATGTGTCAGTATACAGCAAAACGGAAGTACACCAAGCTAGCATCAAACTCAGAATGTACTTTTGGGGAGTCAGATTTAAATATTTTGACTTTGGTTGATACAGTTCATAACCTGACATTGTTTAAACCTGGTAAGCCAGGTTTTTCTCTCTGATATCCCTGGGCCATTTACAATGTTTGTCAGTATGCAAAAAACAGAGTGACTGGTGTTGATTAGGTAAAAGCCAAGCAAGGACAATTACTGAAACTGGGCTGCCTGCCCTGTACACACTGCTAGTGAGAAAACTGAGGAGCAAATGTGTAAGTGAGAGACCAATGACAAAACAAAGTCTTAGCAGAACAAATTCCCAAAGCAATCTTTTGAAAGTCAAAGCTAGTTCTTTTATATTTCCAGTCTGATATGTAATCAAATAGCTTAGGTGTTAATTTTATGCTACACCTTTTTTTCTCTTTTAAAATTAATCCCATAAAAGAGAACAACTGCTAAGAGCTAGTTTCATCTGGGATTTAAGGAGCTTCAAATGAAAAGAAAAAAAAAAAATTGTTCAAGTCTGCAAGCAGAAAAATAAATAAATCACCCCTAAAATGATATAGAACATCTCTTCATTGTGGTCTCAGAGCAGTTTCCTCTATTGACAATGTCACTGTGAATATTGTGTTGAATTATGAAAAGAAATCTCTATCGTCAGTCTGGTGATTCAATGTTTTCTACTAAATAATCCATTAAATCGTAATGATGTCCCAAATATGAATAGTTTTAGAACATTATGGACCTAACCTAAGTATTTTAATCAGGAAGAAGACTTAATGATGTGAGAAAGAACATTCATTCATTTATTCATTCATTCATTGGCTCATTTTCTCACCCACTACTTATTAATTTAGGAAATCCACACCAGACTCCTATGACTGCCCAGCCCTCAGGTCTCACCCCTATGCCCCATTTTCTCTGTAGAAGTCCTAATACGAATTAAGGTGTTATAAGGAAGGGATCCCCCACTCAGATTTCATTCTCACTAATTAGAGTTCCTGTTCCATGTCTCCATCCTCTGCGCCCTTGCTTCTCACTGGACAGGTCAGCTCAAGCTATTTTCTGAAATAACCTTCAGTTTGTACAAAAAAAAACATGAGTAAGATAAAAGTCCTCACAAAGAATATCCCCCAAAATCAAAATCTGTTAATAGAACTTATTTTTTTCTCTAGTCTATAAATGTATGCTTAAAGGAATAAAACTTAGAATCATAAAATCAAAGAACTTTAGAGCTTATCAGGATAGACACAAAGCTAGAGATATGTAATAATCTAACCCAGGAGTTTCCAGATAAGGGTCGCAAGGCTGCTGCCACTCTTTCTCAGTGTATTCACCATTTAGATCAAAGTGAGAAAAGTCAGAGCAATGTGCCAAGTTATCACAAAGCTTAATTTGTTCAATGTGAAAAATTATCTGTCATTCTGAGAGTGCAGTTCCTACTTTTTTGGTGTTAAAATACACTCTTTGATGAGATGAAGGGAGTAATGATGGTGGTTTGCTGGGGGAAAAGGCCCTTGTGTTTACTCAGAAGGTTAAAAGTTAGGAAACTTGTGTTGGTCCAGGATATTGGTTTATTCATTCTTCTGTTGTGAATCCCCTAAGCTTAAATTTTATTTAATCCTAACATTATTATTTTAGAGATGAAGGCTGGTGAGAAAAAAAACCAGAACACAGTGAAATAAAGTGCCAGGTGAGGACATAGGATTAGTGTCTTGACAAGTCAGTGCCTTTTGCTTTTGAACTGCATAGGTGTTCTTTAAAAATAATAATAAAAAAGAAAGAATATCTTCCCCATAACATGGAACAGGTGGTGGTTAAGAAGAAAGCAGAAACCCCTCCAAAGGTTCTAGTTGCTCTGTCTCTGTGTTCTACTTGTTAACAATGTCAACTACTTAGAGCACTGGATTGAGAATTGTTTTGAGTGGTCTACAAGCATAAGACTTGCCCCCATGCCCACAAACTGGCAAGTTACCTGATTGAATACACTACATCAAATGCTTGGTTTACAGTCCCATAAACCAAGAATCAAATTTTGTGTAGAAGCAAAGTGAACTGCACATAGGTAGTTATCCAGTTAATTGAAGCAAAAAGCCCCAAACCTACTATTAAAAAAAGAATTGGCTGGCTGTATTCTCAATTTCACTAAATAATTCCTCATTTTAAAGTAATTAAACTCTGGAGGAGCTTCAAGATGGCGGAAGAGTAAGACGCGGAGATCACC
The DNA here is from genome assembly GCF_949987515.2 of Delphinus delphis. Lineage (NCBI taxonomy): Eukaryota > Metazoa > Chordata > Mammalia > Artiodactyla > Delphinidae > Delphinus > Delphinus delphis. The sequence continues at coordinate 57,664,013 of NC_082693.1, read as the reverse complement.
TTCCTCCCCACAAATACATCAGAAATACAACTACGTGTGGAACAGCTCCTACAGAACACCTACTGAACGCTGGCAGAAGACCTCAGACCTCCCAAAAGGCAAGAAACCCCCCACGTACCTGGGTAGGGCAAAAGAAAAAAGAAAAAACAGAGACAAAAGGATAGGGACGGGACCCGCACCAGGGGGAGGGAGCCATGAAGGAGGAAATGTTTCCACACACTAGGAAACGCCTTCGCAGGCGGAGACTGCGGATGGCGGAGGGGGGAAGCTTCGAAGCCGCGGAGGAGAGCACAGCAACAGGGGTGCGGAGGGCAAAGCCGTGAGACTACCACACAGAGGATCAGGGCCCACCAGCACTCACCAGCCCGGGAGGCTTGTCTGCTCACCCGCCGGGGTGGGCGGGGCTGGGAGCTGAGGCTCGGGCTTCGGAGGTCCGATCCCAGGGAGAGGGCTGGGGTTGGCAGCGTGAACACAGCCTGAAGGGGCTAGTGCGCCACAGCTACACGGGAGGGAGTCCGGGAAAAAGTCTGGAGCTGCCGAAGAGGCAAGAGACATTTTCTTGCCTCTGTTTCCCGGTGCGCGAGGAGAGGGGATTAAGAGCACTGCTTAAAGGAGCTCAAGAGACGGGTGTGAGCCGCGGCTAAAAGCGTGGACCTTAGAGACGGGCATGAGACGCTAAGGCTGTTGCTGCAGCCACCAGGAAGCCTGTATGCAAACACAGGTCACTCTACACACCTGCCCTCCCGGGAGCCTGTGCAGCCCGCCACTGCCAGGGTCCCGTGATCCAGGGACAACTTCCCCGGGCAAACGCACAGCGCGCAACAGGCTGGTGCAACGTCACGCCGGCCTCTGCTACCGCAGGCTCGCCCCGCACTCCGTGCTCCTCCATTCCCCCGGCCTGAGTGAGCCAGAGCCCCCGAATCAGCGGCTCCTTTAACCCCATCCTGTCCGGGCGAGAAAAGATGCCCTCAGGGGACCTTCACACAGAGACGAGTCCAAGTCCAAAGTTGAACCCCGGGAGCTGTGCGAACAAAGAAGAGAAAGGGAGATCCCTCCCAGCAGCCTCAGGAGCAGCGGATTAAATCTCCACAATCAGCTTCATGTACCCTGCATCTGTAGAATACCTGAATAGACAAGGAATCATCCCAAATCGAGGAGGTGGACTTTGGGAGCAAGGATATATACTTTTTTTCCTCTTTTTCTCTTTTTGTGAGTGTGTATGTGTATGCTTCAGTGTGCTTTTGTCTGTATAGCTTTCTTTTTACCATTTGTCCTAGGGTTCTGTCTGTCCGGTTTTTTTGTTTGTTTTCTTTTTTTTATTATTATTACTTAAAAAAAACTTTTTTTATTTTAATAACTTTATTTTATTTTACTTTATTTGGTTTTATCTTCTTTCCTTCCTCTCTCTCTCTCTCTCTCTCTCTCTCCCTCCCTCCATCCCTCCCTCTCTCTCTCTTTCTTTCTTTCTTTCTTTCTTCTTTTCTCCCTTTTATTCGGAGCCATGTGAAGGACAGGCTCTTGGTGCTCCAGCATCAGGGCTGTGCCACTGAGGTGGAAGAGCCAAGTTCAGGACACTGGTCCCCAAGAGACCCCCTAGCTCCACATAATATCAAATGGTGAAAATCTCCCAGAGATCTCCATCTCAATGCCAAGACCCAGATCCACCCAACGACCAGCAAGCTACAGTGCTAGACGCCATATGCCAAACAACTAGCAAGACAGGAACACAACCCCATCCATTAACACAGAGGCTGCCTAAAATCATAATAAGGCCACAGACACCCCAAAACACAGCACCAGACATGGACATGCCCACCAGAAAGACAAGATCCAGCCTCATCCACCAGAACACGGGCACTAGTGCCCTCCACGAGGAAGCCTACACAACCCACTGACCCAACCTTAGCCACTGGGGACAGACACCAAAAACAACAGAAACTACAAACCTGCAGCCTGTGAAAAGGAGACCCCAAACACAGTAAGTTAAGCAAAATGAGAAGACAGGGAAACACACAGCGGACGAAGGAGCAAGATAAAAACCCACCAGACCTAACAAATGAAGACGAAATAGGCAGTCTACCTGAAAAAGAATTCAGAACAATGATGGTAAAGATGATCCAAAATCTTGGAAATTGAATGGAGAAAATACAAGATATGTTCAACCAGGACCTAGAAGAACGAAACAGCAAACAAACAGAGATGAAGAACACAATAAATGAAATTAAAAAATCTCTAGAAGGGATCAATAGCAGAATGAGACAGAAGAACGGATAAGTGACCTGGAAGATAAAATAGTGGAAATAACTACTGCAGAGCAGAATAAAGAAAAAAGAATGAAAAGAATAGAGGACCATCTCAGAGACCTCTGGGACAACACTAAATGAACCAACATTTGAATTATTAGGGGTCCCAGAAGAAGGAGAGAAAAAGAAAGGGACTGAGAAAATATGTGAAGAGATAATAGTTGAAAACTTCCCTAATATGGGAAAGGAAATAGTCAATTAAGTCCAAGAAGCACAGAGAGTCCCATACAAGATAAATCCAAGGAGAAACACGCAAAGACACATATTAATCAAACTAACAAAAATTAAATTTAAAGAAAAAAAATTAAAAGCAGCAAGGGAAAAACAACAAGTGACACAGAAGGGAATCCCCATAAAATTAACAGCTGATCTTTCAGCAGAAACTCTGCAAGCCAGAAGGGAGTGGCAGGACATATTGAAAGTGATGAAAGAGAAAAACCTACAACCAAGATGACTCTACCCAGCAAGGATCTCATTCAGATTTGACGGAGAAGTTAAAGGCTTTACAGACAAGCAAAAGTTAAGAGAATTCACCACCACCAAACCAGCCTTACAATAAATGCTAAAGGAACTTCTCTAGGCAATAAACACAAGAGAAGGAAAAGACCTAAAATCATAAACCCAAAACAATTAAGAAAATGGGAATAGGAACATATATATCAATAATTACCTTGCATGTGAGTGGATTAAATGCTCCAACCAAAAGACACAGACTGGCTAAATGGATTCCAAAGCAACACCCATATATATGCTGTCTACAAGAGACCCACTTCAGACCTAGGGACACATACAGACTGAAAGTGAGGAGATGGAAAAAGATACTCCATGCAAATGGAAATCAAAAGAAAGCTGGAGTAGCAATTCTCATATCAGACAAAATAGACCTTAAAACAAAGACTATTACAAGAGACAAAGAACGACACTGCATAATGATCAAGGGATCAATCCAAGAAGAAGATATAACTATTGTAAATATTTATGCACCCAACATAAGAGCACCTCGATACACAGGGCAAATACTAACAGCCATAAGAAGGGAAATCGACAGTAACAAAATAATAGTAGGGGACTTTAACACCCCACTTTCACCAATGGACAGATCATCCAAAATGAAAATAAATAAGAAAACACAAGCGTTAAATGATACATAAAACAAGATGGACTTAATTGATATTTATAGGGAATTCTATCCAAAAAGAACAGAATACACATTCTTCTTAAGCACTCATGGAACATTCTCCAGGAGAGATCATATCTTGGGTGACAAATCAAGCCTTGGTAAATTTAAGAAGTTTGAAATCCTATCAAGCATCTTTACCGACAGCAATGCTATGAGACTAGATATCAATTACAGGATAAAATCTGTAAGAAATACAAACACATGGAGGATAAACAGCACACTACTTAAGAACCAAGAGATCACTGAAGAAATCAAAGAGGAAATCAAAAAATACCTAGAAACAAATGACTATGAAAACACAATGACCCAAAACCTATGGGATGCAGCAAAAGCAGTTCTAAGAGGGAAGTTTATAGCTATACAAGCCTACCTTAAGAAATAAGAAACATCTCTAATAAACAACCTAACCTTACACCTAAAGCAATTAGAGAAAGAAAACAAAAAAACCACAAAGTTAGCAGAAGGAAAGAAATCTTAAAGATCAGATCAGAAATAAATGAAAAAGAAATGAAGAAAACTATAGCAAAGATCAATAAAACTAAAAGCTGGTTCTTTGAGAAGATAAACAAAATTGATAAACCATTAGCCAGACTTATCAAGAAAAAAAAGGGAGAAGACTCAAATCAATAGAAATACAAAGGAGATATAACAACTGACACTGCAGAAATGCAAAGGATCATGACAGATTACTACAAACAACTATATGCCAATAAAATGGACAACCTGGAAGAAATGGACAAATTCTTAGAAATGCACAACCGGCTGAGACTGAACCAGGAAGAAATAGAAAATGTGAACAGACCAATCACAAGCACTGAAATTGAAACTATGATTAAAAATCTTCCAGCAAACAAAAGCCCAGGACCAGATGGCTTCAAAGGTGAATTCTATCAAACATTTAGAGAAGAGCTAACACCTATCCTTCTCAAACTCTTCCAAAATATAGCAGAGGGAGGAACACTCCCAAACTCATTCTACGAGGCCACCATCACTCTGATACCAAAACCAGACAAGGCTGTCACAAAGAAAGAAAACTACAGGCTAATATCACTGATGAACATAGATGCAAAAATCCTCAACAAAATACTAGCAAACAGAATCCAACAGCACATTAAAAGGATCATACACCATGATCAAGTGGCGTTTATCCCAGGAATATAAGGATTCTTCAATATACGCAAATCAATCAACGTGATACACCATATTAACAAATTGAAGGAGAAAAAACATATGATCATCTCAGTAGATGCAGAGAAAGCTTTCGAAAAAATTCAGCACCCATTTATGATAAAAACCCTCCAGAAAGTAGGCATAGAGGGAACTTTCCTCAACATAATAAAGGCTATATATGACAAACCCACAGCCAACATCGTCCTCAATGGTGAAAAACTGAAACCATTTCCATTAATATCAGGAACAAGACAAGGTTGCCCACTTTCACCACTCTTATTCAACATAGTTTTGGAAGTTTTAGCCACAGCAATCAGAGAAGAAAAAGAAATAAAAGGAATCCAAATTGGAAAAGAAGAAGTAAAGCTGTCACTGTTTGCAGATGACATGATACTATACATAGAGAATCCTAAACATGCTACCAGAGAACTACTAGAGCTAATCAATTAATTTGGTAAAGTAGCAGGATACAAAATTAATGCACAGAAATCTCTTGCATTCCTATACACTAATGATGAAAAATCTGAAAGTTAAATTAAGAAAACACTCCCATTTACCATTGGAACAAAAAGAATAAAATATGTAGCCATAAACCTACCTAAGGAGACAAAAGACCTGTATGCAGAAAATTATAAGACACTGATGAAAGAAATTAAAAATAATACCAATAGATGGAGAGGTATACCATGTTCCTGGATTGGAAGAATCAACATTGTGAAAATGACTCTACAACCCAAAGCCATCTACAGATTCAAGGCAATCCGTATCAAACTACCACATTTCTCACAGAACTAGAACAAAAAATTTCACAATTTGTATGGAAACACAAAAGACCCCGAATAGCCAAAGCAATCTTGAGAACGAAAAACGGAGCTGGAGGAATCAGGCTCCCTGACTTCAGACTATACTACAAAGCTACAGTAATCAAGACAGTATGGTGCTGGCACAAAAACAGAAATATAGATCAATGGAACAGGATATAAAGCTCGGAGATAAACCCACGCACATATGGTCACCTTATCTTTGATAAAGGAGGCAGGAATGTACAGTGGAGAAAGGACAGCCTCTTCCATAAGTGATGCTGGAAAAACTGGACAGCTCCATGTAAAAGAATGAAATTAGAACACTCCCTAACACCATACACAAACATAAACTCAAAATGGATTAAAGACCTAAATGTGAGGCCAGACACCATCAAACTCTTAGAGGAAAACATAGGCAGAACACTCTATGACATAAATCACAGCAAGATCCTTTTTGACACACCTCCTTGAGAAGTGGAAGTAAAAACAAAAATAAACTAATGGGACCTAATGAAATTTAAAAGCTTTTGCACAGCAAAGTAAACCATAAACAAGATGAAAAGACAACCCTCAGAATGGGAGAATATATTTGCAAATGAAACAACTGACAAAGGATTAATCTCCAAAATATACAAGCAACTCATGCAGCTCAATATCAAAAAAACAAACAGCCCAATCCAAAAATGGGCAGAAGACCTAAATAGAAATTTCTCCGAAGAAGATATACAGATTGCCAACAAACACATGAAAGAATGCTCAACATCATTAATCATTAGAGAAATGCAAATCAAAACTACAATGAGATATCATCTTACACCGGTCAGAATGGCCATCATCAAAAAATCTACAAAGAATAAATGCTGGAGAGGGTGTGGAGATAAGGGAACCCTCTTACACTGTTGGTGGGAATGTAAATTGATACAGCTACTACAGAGAACAGTAGGGAGTTTCATTAAAAAACTAAAAATAGAACTACCATACGACACAGCAATCCCACTACTGGGCATATACCCTGAGAAAACCATAATTCAAAAAGAGTCATATACCACAATGTTCATTGCAGCACTATTTACAATAGCCAGGACATGGAAGCAACCTAAGTGTCCATCAACAGATGAATGGATAAAGAAGATGTTGCACATGTATACAATGGAATATTACTCAGCCATTAAAAGGAACGAAACATAGTTATTTGTACTGAGGTGGATAGACCTGGAGACTGTCATACAGAGTGAAATAAGTCAGAAAGAGAAAAACAAATACCGTATACTAACACATATATATGGAATCTAAAAAAAAAAAGAAAATGGTCAGAAGAACGTAGGGGCAAGACAGGAATAAAGATGCAGGCCTACTAGAGAATGGACTTGGGGATACGAGGAGAGGGAGAGGTGGGCTGGGACAAAGTGAGAGAGTGGCATGGTCATATATACACTACCAAACGTAAAATGGATCACTGGTGGGAAGCAGCCGCATAGCACAGGGAGATCAGCTCAGTGCTTTGTGACCACCTAGAGGGGTGGGATAGGGAGGGTGGGAGGGAACGAGATTCAAGAGCGAAGAGATATGGGGCCATATGTATATGTATAACTGATTCACATTTTTATAAAGCAGAAACTGACACACCATTGTAAAGCAATTATACTCTAATAAAGATGTTTAAAAAAACAAAAGTAATTAAACTCATCTTTATAATGAAAAGGTTTCACTGTGGTGCTTCACACAGACAGAGACTTGGCTTCAAAATCATTGACTACAATCTTTGAAAGACTGAAAACAGCGGAGATCTACATGATAAAATATAGGTAAAAATGATAAAATATAGGTAAAAAGACAATACTGTATTTTTCCTAGCTTTTTGTTCCTAGGGAGAAAATCCCTTATTTTGTTGTTTTTGTTATTCGTTATATTCGCATAGCTTCTTTGCTCCTAAAGCATCAAATTCCAGTTACACCAACAACAATTGCCATTGTCGTTTTTCTTTACAAAATGCTGTTTGGTAAACAAAAATGTTCATTTGTTTTACTGATTTTCTTTCTCAGGTTTTTCCTTTCTGCGCTTTAAATAAACACGTAAAAATACATAAATCTCTGAAGATGAAATCTAAATCTCTTTAGTGTGCAATGCTTTAAAGTACATGAAAAAATGTTTAACAATTATCCTGTTGGATAATGGTGCCTTCCTGAGAAGAAAACTGGAGTGTGCAGGCTTAAACTGAAGAAAATAGGATTTAATTTAGAATTAAGCCTTTTTTAAAATAACAATGTTATGTCTACATAACGAATAAGAATGGTTTTTTCAGGTTAAAAATATGGAGCAAATGGCTATGGGCAATGTTTTATGCCAAAAGAATTCTGCTGAGTTTTGTTTTGTTTTTCTCTTTTAATTTGTTTTTCATTTTGTTTCAAACAATTTGCTGCTTTCTTGTGCTATCCCTGAGAGGAATATTTTAGCTCAAGAGCTCCCAACTGATGAGCAACAACTTTAGAAGCACAATTTATTGTACATTTACCATTATTATCACCCATGTTTTCTGAAATGTCAAGTTATACCCAAGGTCTAGAAGGATGTTGATGACAGAAAGATGAAAAAATATCACTTAAATAGCATTACCCATTAGGAGTTTTATAAAATTATACTGAAGATTATGTAAGAGGCTTCTTTCAGATACAAAAATCTAGAGAGTAAATGAAGGTCTGCAGAGATTCACAGGGGAAAAAAAAAATTCTACTCTTTCAGGAGGAAGTTATCCTCAATATAAAATTGTTGTTTATGCACGTCTACTCATAGTAACGGGCAACAGATTCCATTTGCTCAACAAATGGTACATCCTCCCCATCACCAGCACCCCTACTTCCTGCATGAGGCCTTTTCTACATCCACAGGGTCAGCATATAAAAATCAATAACTGTTGCATCAGGGAGATGCAGGTTCTAGTCCTGGCTTTGACACATTTACAGGTATCTGTTGTTTAACCCCACTGAGCCTGCGATGTCTCTCAGTATCTTGTTGGTTTTAAATTGATGTGACAAAAAGAAAGTATCCAGTGGGTATTCATTAAACATGAATATTTTGATTATTCCAGGTTCATTACTCACTTTTGTTAGACACCTTGGTTTCAAGGAAGAGAAAGTCAGTGCTAAGCATCTGATACAACCAGAGAGGCTACTGTAAGGATAAACATATGCAGGAAGTACTGAACAACCTGGTAGGAGGAAGGGCAGGAATTACAGTATATCTTGGTCTTAGCACAAAACTATGTGGTAGAGGTGAACTTTGGGATTTTCAATGAATATATTCTTCCATTAATGTGACTCAGTTCTTCTGCATCTATTCTCTGTCTGTCTTCTTTATAGACCAGATTCCTGTCCTTCCCATACCCCTTCTCTCTCTCCTCTATTTTCTTCTTCTTTTTAATTTTTATAACATCTTTATTGGACTATAATTGCTTTACAATGGTGTGTTAGTTTCTGCTGTATAACAAAGTAAATCAGCTGTACGTATACTTATATGCCCATATCTCCTCCTTCTTGCGTCTCCCTCCCACCTTCCCTATCCCTCCCCTCTAGGTGGACACAAAGCACCAACTTGATCTCCCTGTGCTATGCAGCTGCTTCCCAGTAGCTATCTATTTTCAATTTGGTAGTGTATATATGTCCATGCCACTCTCTCACTTCGTCCCAGCTTACCCTTCCCCTCCCCGTGTCCTCACGTCCATTTTCTACATCTGCGTCTTTTTTCCTGTCCTTCCCCTAAGTACTACAGAACGATTTATTTTTTTTAGATTCCATATAAATGTGTTAGCGTACAGTATTTGTTTGTCTCTTTCTGACTTACATCACTCTGTATGACACACTCTAGGTCCATCCACCTCACTACGAATAACTCAGTTCCATTTCTTTTTATGGCTGAGTAATATTCCATTGTATACATGTGCCACATCTTCTTTATCCATTCATCTGTTGATGGACATTTAGGTTGCTTCCATGTCCTGGCTATTGTAAATAGAGCTGCAATGAACATTGTGGTACATGACTCTTTTTGAATTATGGTTTTCTCAGGGTGTATGCCCAGTAGTGAGATAGCTGGGTTATATGGTAGTTCTTTTTTTTAGTTTTTTAAGGAACCTCCATACTGTTCTCCATAGTGGCTGTACCAATTTACATTCCCAACAACAGTGCAAGAGGGTTTCCTCTTCTCCACACCCTCTCCAGCATTTATTGTTTGTAGAGTTTTTGATGATGGCCATTCTGACCGGCATGAGGCGATACCTCATTGTAGTTTTGATTTGCATTTCTCTAGTGATTAGTGATGTTCAGCATCCTTTCATGTGTGTGTTGGCAATCTGTATATCTTCTTTGGAGAAATGTCTACTTAGGTCTTCTGCCCATTTTTGGATTGGGTTGTTTGATTTTTTGATATTGAGCTGCATGAGCTGCTTGTATATTTTGGAGATTAATCCTTTGTCAGTTGCTTCATTTGCAAATATTTTCTCCCATTCTGAGGGATGTCTTTTCGTCTTGTTTATGGTTTACTTTGCTGTGCAAAAGCCTTTAAGTTTCCTTAGGTGCCTTTTATTTTTGTTTTATTTCCATTTCTCTAGGAGGTGTGTCAAAAAGGATCTTGCTGTGATTTATGTAATAGAGTGTTCTGCCTATGTTTTCCTCCAAGAGTTTTATAGTGTATGGCTTTACTTACATTTAGGTCTTTAATCCATTTTGAGCTTATTTTTGTGTATGGTGTTAGGGAGTGTTCTAATTTCATTCTTTTACATGGAGCTGTCCAGTTTTCCCAGCACCACTTATTGAATATTGAAGAAGCTTCCTTTTCTCCATTCTATATTCTTGCCTCCTTTATCAAAAATCAGGTGACCATATGTGCATGGGATTATCTCTGGGCTTACTATACTGTTCCATTGATCTATATTTCTGTTTTTGTGCCAGTACCATATGGTCTTGATTACTGTAGCTTTGTAGTATTGTCTGAAATCAGAGAACCTGATTCCTCCAGCTCCGTTTCTCTTACTCAAGATTGCTTTGGCTACTCGGGGTCTTTTGTGTTTCCATACAAATTTTGAAATTTTTTGTTCTAATTCCGTGAAAAATGCCATTGGTAGTTTGATAGGGATTGCACTGAACCTGTCCATTTCTTTGGGTAGTATAGTCATTTTCACAATGTTGATTCTTCCAATCCAAGAACGTGGTATATCTCTCCATCTGTTTGTATCATCTTTAATTTCTTTCATCAGTGTCTTCCAGTTTTCAGCATACAGGTCTTTTATTGCCTTAGGTAGGTTTATTCCTAGGTATTTTATTCTTTTTTGTTGCAATGGTAAATGGGAGTATTTCCTTAATTTCAATTTCAGATTTTTCATCATTAGTGTATAGGAATGCAAGAGATTTCTGTGCATTAATTTTGTATCCTGCTACTTTACCAAATTCATTGATTAGCTCTAGTCATTTTGTGGTAGCATCTTTAGGATTCTCTATGTATAGTATCATGTCATCTGCAAACAGTGACAGTTTTACTTCTTTTTTTCCGATTTGGATTACTCTTATTTCTTTTTCTTCTCTGAGTGAGTGGCTAAAATTTCCAAATTATGTTGAATAGTACTGGTGAGAGTGTGCAACCTTGTCTTGTTCCTGATCTTAGTGGAAATGGTTTCAGTTTTTCACCATTAAGAACGATGTTGGCTATCGGTTTGTCATATATAGCCTTTTTTATGTTGAGGTAAGATCCCTCTATGCCCACTTTCTGGAGGGTTTCTATCATAAATGGGTGTTGAATTTTGTCGAAAGCTTTTTCTGTATCTATTGAGATGATCATATGGTTCTTCTCCTTCAGTTTGTTAATATGGTGTATCACATTGATTGATTTGCGTATATTGAGGAATCCTTGCATTCCTGGGATAAACGCCACTTGATCATGGTGTATGATCCTTTTAATGTGCTGTTGGATCCTGTTTCCTAGTATTTTGTTTAGGATTTTTGCATCTGAGTTCATCAGTGATATCTGCCTATAGTTTTCTTTTTTTGTGACATCTTTGTCTGTTTTTGGTATCAGGGTGATGGTGGACTCATAGAATGAGATTGGCAGTGTTCCTCCCTCTGCTATATTTTGGAAGCGTTTGAGAAGGATAGGTGCTAGCTCTTCCCTAAATGTTTGATAGAATTCGGCTGTGAAGCCATCCGGTCTGGGGCTTTTGTTAGTTGGAAGATTTTTTTTTTTTTTTTTTTATTAACATCTTTATTGGGGTATAATTACTTTACAATGGTGTGTTAGTTTCTGCTTTATAACAAAGTGAATCAGTTATACATATACATATGTTCCCATATCTCTTCCCTCTTAGTTGGAAGATTTTTAATCAGAGTTTCAATTTCAGTGCTTGTGATTGGTCTGTTTATATTCTCTATTTCTACCTGGTTCAGTCTCGGAACGTTCTGCTTTTCTAAAAATTTGTCCATTTCTTCCAGGTTGTCTATTTTATTGGCGTATAGTTGCTTGTAGTAATCTCTCATGATCCTTTGTATTTCTGCAGTGTCAGTTATTACTTCTCCTTTTTCATTTCTATTTCTATTGATTTGAGTCTTCTTCCTTTTTTCTTGATGAGTCTGGCTAATGGTTTATCAATTTTGTTTTTTTGGTCAAAGAACCAGCTTTTAGTTTTATTGATCTTGGCTATCATTTCCTTCATTTCTTTTTTATTTTTTCTTCTCTGATCTTTATGATTTCTTTCCTTCTGCTAACTATGGGGGTTTTTTTGTTCTTCTTTCTCTAATTGCTTTAGGTGTAATGTTAGGTTGTTTATTTGAGATGTTTCTTGTTTCTTGAGGTAATATTCTATTGCTATACACTTCTCTCTTAGATCTGCTTTTGCTGCATCCCATAGGTTTTGAGTTGTCATGTTTTCATTGTCATTTGTTTCTAAGTATTTTTTGATTTCCTCTTTGATTTCTTCAGTGATCTCTTGCTTATTTAGTAGTGTATTGTTTAGCCTCCATATATTTGCTTTTTACAGATTTTTTCCTGTAGTTGGTGTCTATACTCATAGCATTGGGGTCCGAAAAGATACTTGATACAATTTCAGTTTTCTTAAATTTACCAAGTCTTGATTTGTGACGCAAGATATGATCTATACTGGAGAATGTTCCATGAGCACTTGAGAAGTGTATTCTTTTGTTTTTGGATGGAATGTCCTATAAATATCAATTAAGTCCATCTTGTTTAATGTATCATTTAAAGCTTGTGTTTCCTTATTTATTTTCATTTTGGATGATCTGTCCATTGGTGAAAGTGGGGTGTTAAAGTTCCCTGCTATGATTGTGTTCTTGCCGATTTCCCGTTTTATGGCTGTTAGTATTTGCCTTACGTACTGAGGTGCTCCTATGTTGGATGCATAAATATTTATAATTGTTATATCTTCTTCTTGGATTGATCCCTTGATCATTATGTAGTGCCCTTCTTTGTCTCTTGTAATAGTCTTTTTTTTTTTAATTTTATTTATTTATTTTTCGCTGTGTTGGGTCTTTATCACTGTGTGAGGGCTTTTCTCCAGTTGGCGCGTGGGCTTCACATTGCGGTGGCCCCTCTTCTTGCGGAGCACAGGCTCCAGGAGCGTGGGCCTCAGTAGTTGCGGCACGTGGGCTCAGCAGTTGTGGCTCACAGGCTCTAGAGCACAGGCTCAGTAGTTGTGGCGCACAGGCCCAGTTACTCCACAGCACGTGGGATCCTCCCAGACCAGGGCTCAAACCCGTGTCGCCTGCACCGGCAGGCAGATTCTTAACCACTGCGCCACCAGGGAAGCCCAATAGTCTTTATTTTAAAGTCTATTTTGTGTGATATGAGAATTGCTACTCCAGCTTTCTTCTGAATTCCATTTGCATGGAATATCTTTTTCCATCCCCTCATTTTCAGTCTGTATGTGTTCCTAGGTCTGAAGTGGGTCTCTTGTACACAGCATATATATGGGTCTTGTTTTTGTATCCATTCAGCGAGCCTGTATCTTTTTGTTGGAGCATTTAATCCACTCACATTTAAGGTAATTATCGATATGTATGTTCCTATTACCATTTTCTCAATTGTTTTGGGTTTGTTTTTGTATGTCTTTTTCTTCTCTTATGTTTCCCACTTAGAGAAGTTCCTTTAGCATTTGTTGTAGAGCTGGTTTGGTGGTGCTGAATTCTCTTAGCTTTGGCTTGTCTGTAAAGGTTTTAAATTCTCCATCAAATGTGAATGAGATCCTTCCTGGGTAGAGTAATCCTGGCTGTACGTTTTTCCCTTTCATCACTTTAAATATGTCCTGCCACTCCCTTCTGGCTTGCAGAGTTTCTGCTGAAGCATCAGCTGTTAACCTTATGGGGATTCCCTTGTATGTTATTTGTTGCTTTTTCCTTGCTGCTTTTAATATTTGTTCTTTGTATTTAATTTTTCATTGTTTGATTAATATGTATCTTGGTGTGTTTCTCCTTGGATTTATCCTGTTTGGGACTCTGCACTTTCTGGACTTAATTGACTATTTCCTTTCCCATATTAGCGACATTTTCAACTATAATCTCTTTTAATATTTTCTCAGACCCTTTCTTTTTCCCTTCTTCTTCTTGGACCCCTATAATTCTAATGTTGGTGTGTTTAATGTTGCCCCAGTGGTCTCTGAGACAGTCCTCAATTCTTTTCATTCTTTTTCCTTTATCCTGCTCTGCAGTAATTTCCACTATTATATCTTCCAGGTCACTTCTCTGTTCTTCTGCCTCAGTTTTTCTGTTATTGTTTCCTTCCAGAGAATTTTTAACATCATTTATTTTGCTGTTCATCAGTGTTTGTTTGCTCTTTAGTTCTTCTAGGTCCTCATTAAATGTTTCTTGTATTTTCTCCATTCTATTTCCAAGATTTTGGATCATCTTTACTATCATTATTCTGAATTCTTTTTCAGGTAGACTGCCTATTTCCTCTTCATTTGTTTGGTCTGGTGGGTTTTCACTTTGCTCCTTCATCTGCTGTGTGTATCTCTGTCTTCTCATTTTGCCTAACTTACTGCAATTGAGGTCTCCTTTTCACAAGCTACAGGTTCGTAGTTCCTGTTGTTTTTGGTGTCTGCCCCCAGTGGCTAAGGTTGGTTCAGTGGGTTGTGTAGGATTCCTGTTGGAGGGGACTGTTGCCTGTGTTCTGGTGGATGAGGCTGTATCTTGCCTTTCTGGTGGTCAGGACCGCGTCTGGTGGTGTGTTGTGGGCTGTCTGTGAACTTATTATGATTTTAGGCAGCCTCTCTGCTAATGGGTGGGGTTGTGATCCTATCTTGCTAGTTGTTTGGCATGGGGTGTCCAGCACTGTAACTTGCTGGTCACTGAGTGGAGCTGTGTCTTAGCACTGAGATGGAGATCTCTGGAAGAGCATTCCCTCTTTGATATTACGTGGGCAGGAGGTCTCTGGTAGACCAATGTCCTGAATTTGGCTCTCCCACCTAAGGGGCTCAGGCCTGACACCCGGCTGGAGCACCAAGACCCTGTCAGCCACAAGGCTCAGAAGAAAAGACAGCAAAGAAAAGAAAGAAAAATAAATAAAATAAAATAAAGGTATTAAAATAGAAAATTTAAAAAAAAATATTAAAAATTAAAAGTAATAAAAAAAGGAAAAATGAAAGAAGAGTGCAACCAACCAATAAACTAATCCACCAATGATAACAAGTGCTAAAAACTATATTAAATAAAAGAAAAAGAAACAGACAGACAGAACCCTAAGACAAATGGTAAAAGCAAAGCTATACAGACAAAAATCACACAAACACACAGATATACACAAAAAGAGAAAAAGGAAAAAAATATATGTATATTAAAAAAAGGAAGAGAGCAACCAAATCAATAAACAGATAAACCAATGATAATAAGCTCTAAATACTAAACTAAGTTAAACATAAAACCAGAAACAAATTTGATGCAGAAAGCAAACCCCAAGTCTACAGTTGCTCCCAAAGTTCACCTCCTCAATTTTGGGATGTTTCGTTGTCTGTTCTGTTATTCCACAGATGCAGGGTATATCAAGTTGACTGTGGAGATTTAATCCACTGCTCCTGAGGCTGCTGGGAGAAATTTCCCTTTCTCTTGTTTGTTTGCACAGTTCCTGGGGTTCAACTTTGGATTTGGCCCCGCTGGTGTATGCAGGTCATCTGAGGGCGTCTTTTCCCCACCCAGACAGGATGGGGTTAAAGGAGAAGCTGATTAGGAGGCTCAGGCTCACTCAGGCTAGCAGGAGGGAAGGGTATGGAGTACAGGGCTAGCCTGCAGTGGCAGAGGCCAGCGTGACATTGCAACAGCCTGAGGCGTGCAGTGTGTTCTCCCAGGGAAGTTGGCCCTGGATCACGGGACCCTGGCATTGGCAGGCTGCACAGGCTCCCGGAAGGGGAGGTATGGATAGTGACCTGTGCTTGCACACAGGCTTCTTGGTGGCTGCAGCAGCAGCCTTAGCATCTCAGGCCCATCTCTGGTGTCTGCACCAATAGCCGGAGCTGGCACCCATCTCTGGAGCTCGTTTAGGCGGTGCTCTGGATCCCCTCTCCTCACGCACCCAGAAACAATGGTCTCTTGCCTCTTAGGCAGTTCCAGACCTTTTCCCGGACTCCCTCCCGGCTAGCTGTGGTGCACCAGCCCCCTTCAGGCTGTGTTCACGCAGCCAACCCCAAACCTCTCCCTGGGATCTGACCTCTGAAGCCCTAGACTCAGCTCCCAGCCCCCGCCCGCCCCAGCAGGCGAATAGACAAGCCTCTCAGGCTGGTGAGTTCTGGTTGGCACTGATCCTCTGTGTGGGAATCTCTCCGCTTCGCCCTCCGCACCCGTGTTGCTGTGCTCCCCTCCATGGCTCTCCTGTGCTCTCCTCCTTTTCCCCCGCCCACCCCGCATCTCCACCAGTGAAGGGGCTTCCTAGTGTGTGGAAACTTTTCCTCCTTCACAGTTCCCTCCCAGAGGTGCAGGTACCATCCCTATTCTTTTGTCTCTGTTTTTCCTTTTTTTCTTTTGCCCTACCCAGGTACATGGGGAGTTTCTTGCCTTTTGGGAGGTCTGAGGTCTTCTGCCAGCGTTCAGTAGGTGTTCTGTAGGAGTTGTTCCATGTGTAGATGTATTTCTGATGTATTTGTGGGGAGGAAGGTAATCTCCACGTCTTACTCCTCTGCCAGCTTCTTCTTCTCCTTCTTCTCCTCCTTCCTCTCCCTCCCCAACCGTCTCTTTCTCTCACCTTATTTCTATCCCTATGCCTAACCCCATCCCTGTCTCTATCTCTGTCTCTCTTCTCTCTTATAATTTCATCTTGCAAGAGATCCATCATGACCAACCCAACTTCTCTCTCCATCATTGACTTTCACCCTCATTCCCACATCTGCCTCCTTTTATAATTATTTCCTGGTTCAAAGTTGCTAAGGGGAAATCTGATTGCCCCAGTTCCTCTTTTTGCACCAACATATACCACTGAACTGGCTTCCTTTGCGTCAGATGCCTTCACGTAATCCAATCAATTGTGGAACTGGGCTGAGAAGGCAGAGCCAGGGGCACTTGGAACAAACATGGCTGCAAAAGAACAGCCCTTTCAATGTGTGACCATGTAAGTGGAGCTGTGGGAAGGCCAGACCCTGAGAACAGCAGCAAACAGACTGTTGTCCTTTTCTAGAAACTCATACAACACTAATCACCAAGGGTTCTAAATCTTATTTTAGAATACATTCTGAGGGACAGCACAAAGTGGAAAAGAGGGTTATGTGTAGTTAGTCTGAAAAATTCTGCTCCTCACCAGGTAATTCTAATAAGCCACACTCTACCATCCACATCCAGGTTGAAAACCACTACTCAACAGGACCTAATTTATCTCTTAACTATACTTCTTTTCATATTGTTTACTGTTTAAATTTATTGAGTCACCCCAAATTGATTGTGACCTTCTTAATTATAGGTATTGTACTTTATAGAGACACGTCTTTGTAACCTTTCTCTTTCTCCTACCCTGAAGATGATGGGTAACCACCTAAGTGCTAAATTAATACTCTCATAGACATATATAATTTTAAAATTGGAAAGAACTTTGGAAATTTGCACTCCTTCTCCTTGTCTCAGAGATGAGAAAACAGAGTCTAAGACAGGGAAACTTGTTGGTCTAAGATCACACAACTAATCAGTAACAAGGCTAAGGTCCTACCCACAGCTCATGCATCCCCTATATCTATTGCTGATGTGATACACGCACATGGATATCTCAAATACTAAAAACTCATTTACAAGTTATGGAGCTATTACTGAATTTGTCAGGTACTTCTTTCAATACTTGAGAGGTATCTATAAGTCTGTGTATGTACTGAACAAATACTCAACAATCAATATTTTCATACACAGTCTATTCTCATTATTTACAGTAGTTATGTTCTGCAAACACTGAACTAATGAATACTGACCCATTGCTCCTAGGGAAAATACAGGATTAGGTTCCTACAAGCCTTGGTCACATTTTCATCAAGCAATCAATATACAGCCTTGTTTTATGTCCTTTTCTACTTAAAGACAAGCTATTTATTACACGTTTTTCATTAACACTGAACTCACTGTCAACAGCACTATAACTCATGCCCAAACAAAGCTTACGTAACACACATATTTTCTCCAGAAGTCACATCACAGCTTTCTTGTGCTAAGCAACACTAGACAGCACTTCAGCACTATGCTTAGGGGCTACTTTAAACTGTGAAATCTCTAACAAAAAGCCCAGAAAAGCAGGGGGAAAAAAATAACTGGCACTAAATAGATCATGAAGAGGACACTTGTCTATGGTACAAGAGCTGAAACAAGTAGGCAAAACACCATCTTGTTTGAGCTCAGCTGGGAACAGTTGTGTCAGGTTACTCAATTTTTTCACCATTCTGAACATGCCTGAGAATAACCATGAAAGTGCCATGAGTATTGATTTTGAGGTTACAAATTAATTTTAACAAGTAAACAAATTTGCAAATAGAATCTGTGAATAAGGATTGACTGTATTTATATATAACCTAGGTGATTAAATTGCATTCCATTTTCTCCCTGATATTTTGTGATTTCCTAGCCATAGAGACTATTATAATAAAATGAGTAGTCAACAGTTCCTTTGATGTTAGTGGAATATAGACTCCAGGACTACTGTTCTTTGATAATATTATGTTACCTACAAATAGGCAGAGAGCACCAACACTAAGCAAAATGGTACATTACTTACAAATAATTGTTAAGTACTGCTACTTTTGTACTTTATAACTATTAACCTTGCATTTTAACATATACCTCTGTAATGCATTCACAGTAAAGAGTGCCTTTTAGAAACAAAACTGAATACATTTAGAACACATATAGACTTTAATGAATATTCGCTAAAGAAAAGGCTTTAAATGCTTGGTAAAACAGATGCACATTTACTTTCTAAAAGTAACAACATACAAATGTATTCTTCCCTGGGTCTATATAGCCTCAAACACAAGGTGACCTCTGAAAAGTTTCTAGAGCAGAGATCATGAACTAGTAGCCCAAAGGTTGAATATCATGTTGTTTTTCCTGAACAGTGTTAATCCACTCAATGTATTTTTTTAAAATTTGAATTAATTTCCGAAATTTATAAATTAAGAGAACTCACTAATTAGAAAAAGTATAATTTTCTGAATTCTCTTGAGAAAACAATTGTGCTAACACTGCTCCCCATTCTTGCCTGGAAGCCATTAGCCAGCACTGAAGAGTAGCCGCCTCCGGCGCAGGGCAGCTGCCCTCTCCTGTTGGCCTCAGCTTCTGGAACTTCCTATTACCCTTCACACTATGACTATATCTCAGTTGCATTTTCCTTTTATAAAATTAAGAGGTAGGTTAATTATTTCTCTTACTAATCTTTCCAAATTGAGACCAAAAAACAGTTGAGAATCACAGTTTTCATTCTCTTGCATCTTGCTTATTCACAGCAGCATTGGAGTTGGTGATTCCTATTCTAAAGCTAAGGTAGACACCCTTCTGACTAAGAAGTTAAAATATCCTCCATATGGAATCAAACCTTGGATAATGATCTTACCTATAGCTTTTTACAGTTCACAGAGGCTCATGCATTATCTAATGTAATCTTTGCAAGAAAGTAAGGTGGGTAGAGCAGGTAATTTCACCCTCACTCTACCAAGAAATCCAAAGCCCATAGCCATTAAACAGCTTGTCCAAGGCCACAGAGCTAGTAACAGACTAAGGAAGGTGAAATCCTATCTTCTAATTTCAAATTCAGAGCTTTTCCTACTATAGTCTACATATGGGCCAAAGGGCTGATCCATATTTTATTGCATATTTCCCTTTTTAAATATATTCTTGTCATCAAGGTAAAATTCCAGAGTGATAGAAATTAAGGTGTTGCTTTTATATTCCACACAGAAGAGTCAACTTCACTTGAATAAGGATACTTTTGTCCACATCACTCCATTAACGCTACTAAAAAATATATGATTCTGTGTGTGCATGATCCAGTGTGCATATACACTCCTCATGAGTACATGCCATAATAATCAGATGCTTCATTCAAGACCATATATTTTACTCCGAGCTTCCCAGTGATCGGTGCACAGAGGGAAACGTCATCAGCTACCCAGTTCACCATATCAAGGAAAAAAATATGTTACCGATGTCTGAGAGATATTTTCCCCCGAGAGTCCTCATAAACTCCCTTTGATGCAATATAAAGACCCTGATTCTCTACAAAATTAAAACAGTGAATAAAACAATAAACCATGCTTCCCTTGGCTATTTTCGTGTATTTCCCAAAGCAGGCTGATGGCATAATGCCAAATCATAATTCAGTAAAAGCAATCCTACTAAATATAAAATAGTCTAGTTACTTAGCAAATTTTACGTGCAGAGTAATAAAAAGACGATAGAGAGATAGATAGTTAAATACGTAGATACGTAGATACATAGAAAGAATATCTAACAAAGTATCTATAAGCAGCATACAATTCAGGCATTCCATACGTACTATTTTTCCAATTCAAGCTTTTGATTATGTATTGTGCAGAAAAGAGTTCAAGGTTAAAAGTCTCTGACAAGATCTTGGTACTGAAAAATTTCATGTTTGTTGATTAAAGACAAATCCATAACTTTTGAGAGTGAACGAGGTGGGTCTAGGCTTGACACTGCATACGAAATAATTGAAGCCCTTTCCCACAGTCCGACAGAGGGGAGCCAAGGGAGGCACTGAGGGCAAGGTCAGTGACACCTCTTTTCTCACGTAGACAGCTGGCCCCCTCTATGAGAGATCAGAAAGTGACACAGGCTATGGCACTTGACCCCTCTCCTGAGTTTCAGTCCTGTATCTTCGGCAACCTGCTGAACATCTCCATCTGGCCATAATGTGTCCTTCAGTGTGCTTTTTCTATTCTTGTATTCCCCATCTTCAGTGATGACCTCACGTCCTACCCATTCATCCAAACCAGAACCACAGGGAGACTTTCTGTTTCCCCTCCTTCCCTTCACCCCACCATGGGTGACCCAGTCTTCCAGGGTTAGCTCTCACCCACTGTGCCTTCTCTCCACGCCTACTCCTGCTGCGCTGGTTCAGGAGAGAACTGCCTCTCATGGAGGTTCCTGAATTATGCTCCTAATCATTTCCTTGTCTCTCCTTCTTCACACCTATCCTCTTTCATTCTGATGGAGTAACTTTCCAAAATAATAATAATAATAATAATAATAGCAGCATTTATTGAGACGTTACCACATGCCAGGCACTGCTCTAAATACTTTATTTATATTATCTCATACCCCTTTTTTAAACTTCAGCTTTACTGAGGAATGATTGAGAAATAAAATTATAAGGTATTTAAAGTGTACCTTATGATGATTTACTCTACATATACACTGTGAAAGGATTTTCCTCATCTAGTTAATTAACGCATTCATCTCCTCACATATCTTTTTTTTTTTTTTTTGGTGAGAACATTTAAGTTCTACTCTCTTAGCAAATGTCTCTTATACAATACAGTGCTAACAACTCTAGTCAGCACTTTTTACAGTAGATCTTCAGATCTTATTCATCTTATAGCCGAAAGTTTGTATACTTTGACAAACCAAACCTCTTCCTATTTCCCCGACCCCCACTCCCAACCCCCTGGCAACCACTTTTTCTTTTTTAGATTCCACATATAAGTGGTACTGTGCAATATTTGCTTTCTCTGGCTTATTTCACTTAGCATAATGCCCTCAAGGTCTATCTATGTTGTCTCAAATGGCAGAATTTCCTTCCTTCTCATGGCTGAATAATATTTAATTGTATATATATATATATATATATATATATATATATATATCACATCTCTTTTTTTTAAATTGAAGTATAGTTGATTTACAATGCTGTGTTAGTTTCTGGTGCAGCAAAGTAATTCATATACATATATATTCTTTTTCATATTCTATTCCATTATGGTTTATTATAGGGTATTGAATATAGTTCTCTGTGCTATACAGTAAGACCTTTCAGTTTATCCATTCTACATAGTTTGCATCTGATAGTCCCAAACTCCCAATCCAACCCTTCCCTTCCCTCTCCATCGACTTGTGTCTGCCAAGACTCACAATGTCTGTGAGTCTGTTTCTGTTTCACAGATAAATTCATGTGTCATATTTTAGATTCCACATATAAGTGATATCATATGGTATTTGTCTTTCTCTTTATGACTTACTTCACTAAGTATGATAATCTCTAGGTCCATCCATGTAGCTGCAAATTATCCCACATCTTATTTATCCATTTATCTGTTGATGGACATTTAGGCTGCTTCCTAAATGAATAATGTTGTGAATAATGTTTCAAGGAACATGGCAGTGCAGATACCTTTTCCATATATTATTTTTATTTCCTTTGTGTATATACCCAGCAGTGGGATTGCTGTATATGGTAGTTATATTTTTAAGTTTTTGAGGAACTTCTATACTGTTTTCTATAGTAGCCGCACCAATTTACATTCCCACCAACAGTACACAAGTGTTCCCTTTCTCTATATCCTCGCCAACATTTGTTATTTGTGGTCTTTTTGATAATAGTATTCTGATAGGTGTGAGGTGATATCTCATTGTGGGTTGGATTTGCATTTTCCTGATGATTAGTGATGTTGAACATTTTCTCATGTGTCTGTTGGCCATCTGTATGTCTTCTTTGGAAAAATGTCTATTCAATTCCTCTGCCCATTTTTTAATTGGATTGTTTAATTTTTGCTATTGAGGTGTATGAGTTCTTTGTATACTTTGGATATTAACCCCTTTAGATACATGTTTTGCAAATGTTTTCTCCCATTCCATAGGTTGCCTTTTCATTTTGTTGATGATTTCCTTTGCTGCACAGAAGCTTTTTAGTTTGATGTAGTCCCACTTGTTTATTTTTGCTTTTGTTCCCTTTGGTTTGGGTGTCAAATCATCTCCAAGACCAATGTTAAGGCACTTACTACCTAGTTTTCTTCTAGGAATTTTATGATTTCTGGTTTTGTACTCAAGTCTTTAATCCATTTTTAATTGATTTTTGTTTGTAGTGTAAGATAGTGATCTAGTTTTATTCTTTTTGCATGGGGCTGTCCAGTTTTACCAGCACCATTTATTGAAAAGACTATCCTTTCCCCATTGTATAGTCTTGGCTCCTTTGTCATACATTAATTGCCCATCCTTGTGTATGTTTATTTCTGGGCTTTCTCCCCTGTTCCATTGATCTTTGTGTCTGTTTTTAGGCCAGTACTTTACTGTTTTGATTACTATAGCTTTGTAATATAGTTTAAAATCAGGGCGTGTGATGCCTCAAGTTTTGTTCTTCTTTCTCAAGAATGTCTTTTGTGGTTCCATACAAATGTTATGATTACTTGTTCTATCCCTGTGAAAAATTCCATTGGAATTTTGATAGGAACTGCACTGAATCTGTTCATTGCTTTGAGTAGTATGGACATTTTAACAATATTGATTTTTTCAATCCATGACCAGGGAATATCTTTCCAATTATTTGTGTCTTCTCTGATTTCTTTTATCAGTGTCTTATAGTTTTCAGTGAATGGATCTTTCACCATCTAGTTTTATCTAATTTAACATATAGTATTATATCACTGTGGTTGGAAAAGATGCATGATATGATCTCCATCATTTTAAATTTATTAAGACTTGTTTTGCAATTTAACATATGATCTATCCTAGAAAATGTTCCATGTGCACTGGCAAAGAATGTGTATCCTGCTACAGTTGGATGAAATGTTCTGTAAATGTCTGTTCAGTTCTTTTGGTCTAACAGGTAATTTAAATACAACGTTTTCTTATTGATTTTCTGTCTGGATGATCCATTGTTGAAAGTCGGGTACTGGGTACTGAAATCCCCTGCTATTATTGTATTGCTGTCTATTTCTCCCTTCAAATCTGTCAATATTTACTTTATATATTTAGGTGCTCCTATGTTGAGTGCATACATGTTATTCTTCATAACTCTTTGAAATCATCCCATTTTCACATAAGGAAACTGAGTCACAAAGAAAATAAATACCTTTTCAAAGTTCACTCAGCTGGGACATAATGGAGCCAGGATACAAGAAAGACCAGTCTGAATTCATACACTGCACTCCTAACCACTGAGAAACAGAAAAGCAGCCCCTGACATCTGCAAATTGGCTTGAAACAGACAGTTAGGCCACAATGTTCTGCTGTTGGTATAAACAATCTCAAAGTACACCAACATCAGCCACGGTCACTATGACTGTGATGAAGTGAGACCAAACCCAAGACCACTTCAAAATCAGGTCTAAGCACACACACAAATAAGGTCATTGTGCCAATGACAGAAATAGCAAACATCCCCCTCTCCAACTAACATGAGTGACTGCTGCCCCTCTACCCATTACAGCTTTAAATCCCTCTAGTCTACACTTCTTATGGATAAGATTGATTAAGGCACCAAGTCATATTATTACCCCTATTTCCTGATAGACCCCAATCCAGAATGAACCCCCACTTTTTAGGACACTCCCACAAATCACCCAGATCTAGTAAGTCCTTTCTAACACCTTTTTACTGAGATGTCCCCTCACTGCCAATAGCATGGATTGTCCCTCATTGTAATAAGCAATAATCCAATTTTTCCCTTACAGATTATGTCTTTGGCTAAAGGACAGTGACACCACAATGCTCTACTACCTCTAATCATGATGTTTTCCATGATGAAAAAAAGCCTTTTGGTGGCTACACATCCCCTACATAGAAAAACTCATTAGGAGGAAAACCCACTCCTCCATGCTCTTATCCTTGCCCTTCTTCAGCCTCACTCCTAACACATCCTTACTTCTGCCACCCCACCCCTAACATTCACCTTGACGTCTTACTATAGCAACATTCCCAAATATTCCACACTTTCACACATGTCATTGTTCTGCGTTGAATACTTTCTGCCCATTCCATCCTACAACTCCCTACCCTTCTGCAACCCCTTCCTCATATAGGCTGCCATTGGCATTCCCCCTCCATGTACCTACAGCTCCCATACCTCTAATACAACTTTTCTCCACTAGATTAAACTTTTAATTTAACTGATCTGCTTTGCCCACTTGTAGCTCCAGCTTTCACCAGAATATAAGCTCCAGGCGCGCAAGTATCATGCCTAAGTAATTCATTAAGAGGA
Organism: Delphinus delphis; assembly: GCF_949987515.2. NCBI lineage: Eukaryota > Metazoa > Chordata > Mammalia > Artiodactyla > Delphinidae > Delphinus > Delphinus delphis. The sequence continues at coordinate 57,638,904 of NC_082693.1, read as the reverse complement.
TACAGTAGAAAAAGCAGGATTAAACAGGCTAAATTATTTAGAACATGTATAAAAACAGACAACTAACAAACTTTCTGAGACTCAGTCTCCTCATTAATTAAAAAAAAAAAAAGAGGGCTTCCCTGGTGGCGCAGTGGTTGAGAGTCCGCCTGCCGATGCAGGGGACACGGGTTCGTGCCCCGGTCCGGGAAGATCCCACATGCCGCGGAGCGGCTGGGCCCGTGAGCCATGGCCGCTGAGCCTGCGCGTCCGGAGCCTGTGCTCCGCAACGGGAGAGGCCACCACAACAGTGAGAGGCCCGCGTACCGCAAAAAAAAAAAAGAAGAAAAAGAAAAAGAAATGATAATACCACGTAGGGTTGCTTTAAAAATTGAAAGTACCTAGTATAGTGTCTGACACTCAATACAGGGTTCCCCTGCTATTTGAAAGTAGAGCATTCCTATGAAAACTTTTGTAAGCCAAAACAGCATAAAGTGAAAAAACAATGGCCTTAGAACACATCTTGCTAACGGATGTACAAAATAAATCAAGATAAAGCACAGATGCTCACAGACACAGTTGAAAGCTATGGAGGCTTGATGCCAAGATACTGAGTATAGTCTCCAGAGAAGGAGCTTGGTGGTGCCAGTCTTTCAGCTCAGGGTGTGTGCTGCCTCTGTAACAGCTTGCTGCAAAACAAACACTGAGCGCTAGTTTCACTTTTCACCTTTTTTTTCATGAAAGTGAATATCCTCCTTGGATTTCTTTCAATTAGCAAAAACAGGTACTAACGTAGATCTTTCATAAAAGCAAAGTGCTGTAAAGCAAACTTTCAAAAAGCAGGGGATACCTGACATGTTTAATGAATTTAACATACAGAGCACGACAAAATATGTGTAACTCTTCTTTTGATATGTATTATGTCAAACCCCTCTGTTTTTAAGTTGCCATAACCTACATTCTCAGGAATCTGAGTTTTCATTAAATGCTATCCCATACGAGCTAGTCCAAGATAACCGTGTAACTTATACATCACAACACATTTCTCTGAATGACCATTCAGTTATAATCTTTAGAACAAGGAGAGACTACAGTTATTTAATCCAATGCACTCTTATTTTCTAAATAGATAAATAAATTGTGGTACACTTGACCCTTGAACAACATGGGGGTTAGAGGCAGCAATTCTCCCTCAGTCAAAAAACCACTTATAGCTTCTAGTCAGACCTCTGTATCTATGGTTCCACACCTGCAGGTTCAACCAACTGCCAATCATGTAGCACTGCATGTATATATTGAAGAAAAACGCATATAAGTGGACTCATGCAGTTCAAACCTCTGTTGTTCAAGGATCAACTGTACATTCATATAATGGAATTCTGCCACACGTATCGGCATGAATGAATTTTACAGACATGAATGAATTTTACAGACATGAGTGAAAGGTCAGAAACAAAGAGCATATACGGGTGATTCCATTCACGAAAGGTTAAGAAACACACAAAAACTGACATATGCTGTTAGAAGTCTGAATAGTGCTTTTCTTTGGGAAAGAGGATTAGTGACTAAGAGGAAGACTGAGGGGGACTTCTTAGGTGTTGGTGATTCCATTTCTTGATCTGGATCTGGGCGGTGGTTACATGGCTGTTTTCACCTTGTAAAAATTCATTGAGACATAAGCATATGACTTAGCCACTTTTCTTGACATTTGTTATACTTTAATGAAAATGTTTATTATTAAAAGAATGATAGCGTCAAGTATTAGCCATACTTCGTGGTAGCTGTCAGGCTCCCAGTGATACCTGTTCTATAGGCAATGCGCTCATTTTTAAAATAAGAAGGGTGCGGCAGCATAAGTGACGACCTGAAAGTCATATAACAAATCCATGACTCCGAACTAAAACCTGCAATACTGATTTTCTTGCCAGGGCTCTTGATTTATGTGTGTACAATGTTACTGCATGTAAATATATCAACGTCTTCTCAAGGAAAAAGTTCCTTGGATCTGTTCATTCGGAAGCTGGAGTATAATATATTCGATGAAAAGTGGCTCTTTGGCCATATCCCAGCTATTACACTGGCTGCTGGCAGAACATCTTCTGAATCTGTGAAAATTTGCAAATTAAGGCCAGGCCTCAATCCACAGCTGGTGCAACACATTTCTGTTTGAAATGAAATTTAGTTGCATTCTGTTTTTCCCAGCTAAATTACACATAAAGGGGGAAAAAATCGTTACATATCCATTTAAGGTAACCATAATTCCAAGGCCACACAATGCAATTAAAATGCTACAGAAAATCAGGCAACATGGCAATAATGCTGCATTGCCAGCTCTCCTCTTCCATCAGTACTGAGAGGCTGGTCAGAGTAAGCCAGGGGTGAGAGTGCACAAGGCCATCATCCTTGATGGGAGAACCCAAGGCTGAACCACAAGAAGGCCAGGCCCCCTGGTAGGCACAAACAGGAGCCCAGGGATTCTGCTGCCAGCCATACTCTCTGGCAGCTCAGCAGATGTGCCTCTGAGAGGCCCTGATTTGCAGGTCATCTGCTCAGGTACAGAGAAAAAGTATACACCATAATTCTACAGCTACAAGTCCTAATATCCTGCAGCACTTTACTATTTTAAGTATTTAGTCGGCAATAATGCTGGGCCCATGCATAACTAGATGCTGATTAAAAATGCACAAGAAGTCATGAGCTATGGTACAGATGGCTGCTTGACAATAATCTAAATTTTATATGGACTTTACAAAACTAAACTACTTGTTTCATAAAATATTGCCACCTTGAGGAACTTGTGTAAGACTTATCAGTTTATTCATTTTTTTCTTACAAAATTAGTAGAAAGCAACCCATAAATATCACTTTGAAATACTTCCTAATCTCACCAAAGACTAAGGTAATGGTTTATCTTCCTCACATAGATTATGCAAATGAAAGATCTTGAGGGAAGTAGCTGAGAAAACCTTCAAATAAGTCAACTTAAAAATAAATAAATAAATAAAAAGACACAGTTTTCCTTTAAACGGAACAAAAAAATATCCTTTAAAAAAGGAAAGGTCAGAGTCGGCCACGATGGTGAGGGAGGAAGACCCTGAACTCCCTCCTCCCACAGACACACCAAAATTGCAACTGCTGACAGAGCAAATATCTATGAGAATGACCTGAAGACTAGCAGAAGAGATTTTCCACAACTAAAGACAAAGAAGGAACCACAGTGAAACAGGTAAGAGGAGGAGAGATGTGGTGTAGTCAGGACCCACACCCCGGGGTTGGCAACCCACAAACTGGAGGAATATCACAATGTTGGAGGTCCTCCCCAAGGAGTGAGGGGTCTGCGCCACGTCACGCTCCCCAGCCCAGGGTTCCTACACCAAGAAGATGAGTCACCAGAACGTCTGGCTCTGAAAACCAGCAGGGCTATGCTCAGGAGACTCAGAGGGCAGTAGGAAACAGAAACTCCACTCTTGAAGGGTGTGTGCAAAATCTCACATGTTCTGAGTTCCAATGCAGAGACAGCAGTGTGAAAGAAGCCAGGGTCAGACCCACTTGCTGATCTTAGAGAGCCTCTTAGAGAGGCAGGAAGCAACTGGGACTCCCCCGGTGGTGGAGACCCTGGCAGCACCCATTTGGGGGAGCTCATTCTCTCACAATAACACCAGTGCTGACAAGTGCCATTTTGGAATCCTCGCTCTAGCCCACTAGCTCCAGGGAACTCGCCCCAGCCACTAGTGAGCCAGCACTAGCCCTGAGCCTCCCACGGCCACCCAAAGAGCCAAATAGGGAGTCTGCCCTACCCTCCAGTGGACTTACAGCCACTGCACAAGGCACAGCCTCACAGCCAACAGGGCCAGAGGCCAGCCCCATCTACCAGCACACCCACAGTAGTCATCCCTGCCACAACAGAAGGACATACGCAATCCACATAGGGCACACCTCTGGAGCATATAGATCCGGTGACCAGAGGGGAGTGTACTGCTAGGCCCCATAGTACATCTCCAAGGTCACTTCTCCAAGACCAGGAAATGTAACCAACCTACCTAATATAGAGAAATAAACACAAAGAATTAGGCAAAATGAAGAGATAGAGGAATATGTTCTAAATGAAGGAATAAGACAAAACCTCAGAAAAAGAACTAAAAGAAGTGGAGATAAGTAATCTACCTGATAAAGAGTTTAAGGTAACATCATAAAGATGTTCACTGAACTCAGGAGAAGAATGGATGAACACAGTGAGAACTTCAACAGAGTTAGAAAATATAAAGAAGAACCAAACAGAGCTGAAGAATACAATAACTGAAATAAAAAATACACTAGAAGGAATCAACAGTAGATTGGATGATACAGAATTGGAACAGAATGTGGAATACAGGGTAGTGGAAATCACCCAAGCTGAACAGGAAAAAAGAAAAAAAATTTTAATGATGATAGTTTAAGAGACCTCTCAGAAAACACCAAGCATACTAACATTCACATTATAGGAGAAAAAGAAGAGAGAAAGAGCAGATAACTTATTTGAAGAAATAATAGCTGGAATCTTCCCTAACTTGAGTATGGAAACAGACACCCAGGTCTAGGAATCAGAGTCCCAAACAAGATGAACCCAAAGAGATTCACACCAAGACACATTATAATTAAAATGGCAAAAATTAAAGACAAAGAGAGAATTTTAAAAGCATCAAGAGAATAGCAGCAAGTTATATACAAGAAATCTCTTGTAAGACTATGAGGTGACTTTTTAGCAAAAACTTTGCAGTCCAGAAGGGCGTGGCATGATATATTCAAAAAACAAAACAAGAAAAAAACCTAAAAACAAGAATACTCTGCCTGACAAGGTTATCACTCAGAATTGAAGGAGTGATATCACGTTTGACAAACAAGCAAAAGCTAAGAGTTCAGCACCACTAAACTAGCTTTATAAGAAATGTTAAGGAGATTTCTCTAAGCAGAAAAGAGAAAGCACGCTAGAAATATGAAAATAATGGAAGGAAATATCTCACTGGTAAAGGCAAACATATAGTAAAGGGGGGAGACCAACCAATTATAACACTAGTAAGAAGGTTAAAAGATAAAAGTAGTAAAATCATCTATATCTGCAATAAGTAGTTAAGAGATACACAAAACCAAAGATGGAAAATATGATGTCAAACACATTAAACATTGAGGGGGGAGTAAAAATAGTAAAAATGTATGGTGGGTAGAATGCATTTGAACTTAAGAGATCATCAACTTAAAATAATCAACTTAAAATATCATATTGTTATATAAGAACCTCAAGGTAACCAAAAACCACACACACACACACACACACACATACACACACACACACACAAAAGGAATTCAAACATAAAACTAAAGACAGTCATCAAATGACAAGGAAATAAAAAAGGAACAAAAAAGAATTATAAACAATCAAAAAACAATTTTTAAAATGTCAATACATACATAGATATTGATAGTTACTTTAAATATAAATGGACTAGATGCTCCAATAAAAAGATATAGAGTAGCTGAATAGATAAAAAAAAAAGACCCATATATATGCTGCCTATAAGAGCCACATTTCAGATCTACAGACACACACAGACTGAAAGTGAGGAGATGGAAGAAGGTTTTCCACACAAGTGCAAACAAAAAGAAAGCTGGGTGGCAGTATTTATATCACACAAAATAGACTTAAAAGCTGTAACAAGACATAATGATAAAAAGATCAATCCAACAAGAATATAACAATTATAAAAATATATATGCACCCAACATAGGAGCACTTAAATACATAAAGCAAATGTTAATAAACATAAAGGGAAAAACTGACAGTAATAATGGAAGGGACTTTAACACCTCACTTACATCACTGGATATATCATCCAAACAGAAAATCAATAAGTAACACTGACCTTAAATGACACAGTAGATTTGATTAATAGATATATACAGAAAATTTTATCTCAAAACAGAGAATACACAGTCTTTTCAAGTGCACATGGAATATTTTCCAGGATAGATTGCATGTTAGGACACAAAATAAGTCTCAATAAATTTTAAAAGACTGAAATCAAGGATATTTTCCAACCACAACAGCATGAGACCAGAAATCAACACAAGAAGAAAACTTCCAAGAAACCCAAACACATTAAGTCTAAACAGCACACTACTAAAAACCAATGGGTCAACAAATAAAGAGGAAATCAAAAAATGCCTGGAGACAAATGAAAACAGAAAAACAAGGATCCAAAATCTATGGGACGCAGCAAAAGCAGTTGTAAGAGGGGAGTTTATATCTATACAAGCCTACTTCAGGAAACAAGAAAAATCTCAAATAAACAATCTAACCTTATGCCTAAAGGAACTAGAAAAAAAGAAGAACAAACAAAATCCAAAGTTAATAGAAGGAAACAATAAAGATCAGAGCAGGATTAAATGAAATAAAGACTAACAAACAATAGTAAAGGTCAATGAAGCTAAGAGCTGGTTCTTTGAAAACATAAACAAAATTGATAAACCTTTAGCCAGACTCATCAAGAAAAAAGACAGAGTGCCCAAATAAATAAAAACAGAACTGAAAGATGAGATGTGACAACTGACACCACAGAAATACAAAGGATCATAAGTTTACTACAATTATACACCAATAAAATGTACAACCTAGAAGAAATGAATAAATTCCTAAAAAAGTGCAATCTCCCAAGACTGAATCAGAAAGAAACACAAAATATTAACAGACCGATTACCAGTAACAAAATTAAATAAGTAACTTAAAAACTCCCAACAAATAAAAGTCCAGGACCAGACAGCTTCACAGGTGAATTCTACCAAGCATTTAAAGAAAAGTTAACACCTATCCTTCTCAAACTATTCCAAAATATTGAAGAGGAAGGAACACTTTCAAACTCATTCTATGAGGCCAGCATCACCCTGATACTAAAACCAAACAAAGACACCACAAAAAAAGAAAATTACAGGCCAATATCACCAATGAACATAGATGTAGAAATCCTCAACAAAATGTTAGCAAACCAAATACAACAATACATTAAAAGGATCATACACTATATCAAGTGGGATGTATCCCAGGGAGGCAAAAATAGTTTAATATCCACAAACCAGTGTGATACACCACACTAACAAACTGAAAATAGAAATCATATGATCGTCTCAATAGATGCAGAAAAAGCTTCTGACAAAATTCAACATCCACTTATTATTAAAAAAAATCTCAACAAAGTGGGTATAGAGGGAACCTACCTCAACATAATAAAGGCCATATATGACAAACCCACAGCTAACATCATACTCAAAGGTGAAAAGCTGAAAGCATTTCCCCTAAGATCAGGAACAAGACAAGGATGCCCACTCTCACCACTTTTTTAGTTGTTGTTATTGTTGTTTTTGCGGTACGCGGGCCTCTCACTGTTGTGGCCTCTCCCGTTGCGTAGCAACAGGCTCCGGACGCGCAGGCTCAGCGGCCATGGCTCCCGGGCCCAGCCGCTCCGCGGCATGTGGGATCTTCCCGGACCGGGGCGCGAACCCACGTCCCCTGCATCGGCAGGCGGACTCTCAACCACTGCGCCACCAGGGAAGCCTCACTCTCACCACTTTTATTCAACATAGTTTTGGAAGTTCTAGACACAGCAAACAGACAGGAAAAAGAAATGAAAGAAACCCAAATTGGAAAGGATGAAGTGAAACTGTTTCTGCTTGCACATGACATGATACTATATATAGAAAATCTTAAACATGCTACAAAAAAACTATTAGATAGGATAGTTGAGCCAGGGGTGAGAGTGCACAAGGCATTATTCCCACATGCTACCAATATTAGATATACCTGCCTAACTATTTTTAAATAAGTAGTACCAAGTTAATTTGGTCAATTTGCAATGAAAATATGAATTATATTAACAGGTATTTGTGGTTCAGTGAGTACAAACTTGCCATCTCATTGTCTGAACACTGGTCCTAAAAGTAATGTTTAAAAAATGTTTAAACATAACCACATTTCAAATCCTACTCCCTAATTCCTTCATTTAATCAGCAGAGCTGAATCTGAAAGAAAAAGACACAATACCAGAAAGCAAAACAAGATCACAGTAACCGGGCATCTTTACTTTTTAAAATTCTGAAATGTTTTTATGCAGTTGCTACAATTCAGATATAAATTTCACCTGCAACTCTTAGTAGGGCCGAAGGGTTCCATAGAACTACCATTTTTCCTTCCATGGCATTCATTTGAAACAGTAGCAGTTTTATGCAAATAAAATTAATTTCATATTCATGTACCGTGTCTATGATAAATGCTGCCATAGTGGATTATGTTTTATAAGGTAAATATTATATAGGAACAACTCATTCCCAGTACATTTAATTTGCAAAATCAACCAGAAATCAGGAGTAACAGATTGCAAGTTTGCAATTTGTAAGGTGTTTTTGTTTCTTTTTTTTTTTTTAAGAAATACCTGATGCTCTGGTCTTTAACATTCAGATCACGTGTGATAAAATAGTTTTTGTCAAAAACTGAGAAGGGTCAGAAATTTTATCCTGCTTGCAAGCTAACAGTTTAGCCTGCCACAGTTTCATAGATTTTGGCAAAGACATGCCTGGGTCAGAGGCAAAGGAGTTTATTCCCATAGAAAAGCAGGCAGCACGAGCTTCCTGTTCAAATGAGTTCTTGGCCCCAAGTCCAATGTGGATGATACAGAGTGGCCAAGAGGGATGCTGCACACACAGTGGGTCCCAAGCTCGGGAAACTGCCGATCTTCCAAAGAGAACTGCAAGCAAAGCTGCCTAATCTTTGTCCCTGAGGGAATTTATCCCGGTCAGGAAACAAATCTGCCTTCTTCCCTAGGAGGCACTACCTCTAGCTTCTAAAGCTGTTTGCTATGCCAACATCCTTGAAAAGATAGTCCAAAACAAAATCTGTCACAAGACTTGTAGAAACACCACGGATAATTATCCTCCAATGGTTTTGTGTGCTGTACTCCATCCTTTATTAAAATTATTTCTTCTAAAGAGTTCCACACTTCATCTAAAAATAAAAAGTTTACACTAGTTCTATGAGAACATTTTTCCAATAATAAAACTGTGCGAAGTTTGATTTTGACAAACAGAAAGAAAAATAATGCTTTTTTGATGGTAGGATTAATTTCAGTACAATTAATATATATTTGGGCTATATCTTACACTATCACAATTATATTTTATTCTCATAAAAGAACATTTTAAAAACACTCATTAGAACATTTAACAAGTATTACAAATATTTTGTATGTTTTAATTTAAATTAGATTTAATTTATTTAATTTAAATAAATTTAACTAAAGTTAAAAGGTAAGGGAAAAGTACAAAGAGACTATACAGAAACCTTTGCTAATATCTGGTCTATCAGGTGCTCTACAATATCAACAAAATATGTAGAATTTTTTTAAATCAGCCAATATTCTGGAAGTAGCCAAATATTTTGGGTTTTGTAAAATAGTAGCAAAATTATCTGCCTACCTGACCTAGTTGTTTGAAACTATAAATATTGCCCAAAATAATAAAATCGTAAAATTTGATAGCTCAGAAGAATTTTAATGTTTCTAATCTAATTGAAGATAATCTAAAGTCTTACAAGAGCAAAAATATTTCAAATGGCTAAGAAGGAAGGGAGGGAGGGAGGGAGGGAGGGAAGGAAAGACAAGCCTCCTTTAAAAGAAAAAAAAATCTGTTTGCTTCAAGACCCTCTAAAACTAGATAGAGGTTTCTTCAGGTATATCCACAGAGATGGAGAAAAAAAAAAGGAGAAAGGGAAATAACAGCAGATGTAGGGGTCACTACTTTATTACTTATTAAAACTTCTGGAACAATATTTTCTCATTAGCCTAAGAAGTTGACGTTGATGTTTATCTCATATTTTTTAAAGTGGCATAACTTAAAAAGTTCACAGAATTATAATCTTCATGAAATTTTATTAAGGTTTGAGAGGATAATATAGCTTAATGAAATCTGGTAAATTCATGACCTACTGGAAAGTGTGTGCATCTGCTCTGAAGTGGAGTAACGGGAAAAAGTCACATGCTACCAATATTACCTTTTTAACACCCACCACACTGTTACATAATAACCAGAGTATCATTTGTTGTGTTATTTATTTTTTTTATTATTTTTAAAGCAATGGCTGAGTGCTGTTGGGTCATAATTAATAGCAGGCTGGAGGAGTTCTGGTCATCACTTTACAGGAAATGTCTGACCTTAGGTCATCATCTTTATTTTAAGTCATTCTGAACTCCTAAATATAGAAAATAAAAAGCAATGCCTGTTGTTTGTTGAACAACTGCACACAATCATAAAGTTGATGTGCTGTGAATGATATCAATACATTTAGCCAGCAGATAAATGGAGCCTAAGGGATGACACTGAAAAGTCATCATACAGCATAATAAGCAGCAAGAAGGGCAATCAGCAAGGTAAGGTGCTTTGACTGCAGCCTTTAAAGGCAGACCTGGTTTTACTAGCTGTAAGACCCGGGGCAAGCTCCTTTTGGATTTATTTACCTGTAAAATGGTGATAAAAATACCTACTTCTAGGTTTGTGTGAGGATTCAGTGAGATGTATTTAAAGTGTCTATCTCACTCAACAAATGTTTGCTCACTTTGCTTCCCCATCTATTTACATCTATACTAATGCTACAGTCCAGACTTCAAAATCTATATAATAGTCCTCATGAAGAAAATAGGAAGAAAAAAAACAAAGAAGAGTAGAAAGAAGCCTTTTTCCAAGGAAGGTACCAAATGACTCAAAGCTATCATAGCAGACAGTTACATAATGAGTTTCATTCTCCCTCATGTGTTGGAGGAAGAGCTTATATAAGCCTTTCAATTTTCTCTGGTTGCGTTACTGGACACCTACCAAAATGTACTGACTCAAGCATGGCACTCCAGATTGGCTAGTGTAATGGACAAAATATAATTCAATTCTCTTAGTATTATATTACCATACAGATTAACTGAGTTTCTCCATGGCAGTTGTTAGTGTTAGCAATTTCATTAATGTTCCATTAAAATATCATACATTTGATGATGTATGATATATCATACAATGTATGATGTGATGTATGATTTGATGATGATGATTTGATGAATAGTCAACAATATTTACTGAGTAGGAACTGAGAAAGACAACCTCTTCCTTTCCCTGCATTTTCAGCAACGTTAATGCACTGAGCCCACCTATGACAATTGCACTGCTCACACTAGGTGCTGTAAGTTATAATGAAGCCTGCATCTGTGGACTCATTAGCTCCATCTCCACTCCACAGGCAGATACACAGACACATACATTCATACACCACACATGCATAGATGATGAATAAATTAGGGTGTAATTAGTAATGAAGCCCAGTAAGAGGTTTCCAGACACTATTTTAAAATAGTTAATTGATATAAATGACATTCTGGAAAAAAACAAAACATTTGGAAAAGAAAAAATATCAGTGGTTGCCAGGGCCTGGAGGTCAGTAGAAGGAATTGACCATAAAGAGGCATAAAGGAACTTTGGGGAGTGACAGAAATATTCTATATCTTGATTGTGGTGGTGGTTACATGACTGTATGCATTTGTCAAAATCCATAGAATTATACGCCTAAAAAGGGTGAATATTGCTGTTTGTAACTTACAGACCAATAAACCCGACTTTAATAAAAGCCAGCAAATTGGAAAAGGGAAAAGAAAGTAGAGGGACCCTTCCTGACAACAAATGCTATAATTTATCCTCCAATAATGATCCATGAAGCTAAAATGCAGAGTTGTCACAAATCTTTAAAAGAACCTACAACATTCTATACATGAATAAATTCTTGGACTCAATACCATTAAAGGTCAGAATCAACTGAAATTGGTATTGATTAAGTACGGTCAAATTTCAACTCCACATGCTAAGGCAAAGGAAGGAAATAAAATCCATGAGGAAAGCAAAACTTCACTTTAATTAGGAATTTAAATGGCTCCCTTTCCTCTAATAAGTTTTTTCTTCAGAGCTGTAGGTTAAAAATATAATCAAATGTATAATTAAAATTATTATAATTAAAATCTAAAAACATTTCCAATTCCCAATGCTGCTCTACATTTATGTCAACATTTCACATTTTGAAGCATTTTCACATTCATTACTTTACATAATTCCTGCGTAACTGGACACACAATGTAGTATATTATGTGGGAATAATAAGACTTTATTTTGTATAGTATTTCAGAGTTGCAGAGGACTTACATGTATACTATCTCCTTCAATTGTCACTAAAGCATATGCAGTAAAGATTATTAAACTGATTTTACAAAAGAGGTACGTAAAAAGCAACTGGCAATGGTTAGATGATTTGCCCATAGTCTCAGATCTAAGGTTCTGAATTTTGACATGGGACTTGAACCCAGGTTTTCTGACTCCTAATAATAATATCTAGACTTACCTATTAGCACATATTAAAGCATTTAATTTGCACAACAACACTATGAATTGGGCACTATTACTGTCTCCCTTTAACAAGTGTGGAAACTTGTTAAGTTTCCTTAGGGGTTAAGTAACTTGGCCAAGGTCACACAGCTACAAAATTGAGGAACCAGCATTCAAACTCAGGCAACAGGGTTCCAGATTCACAGTCCAACACCCTGGAATATTGTGTGTCACAGCATCTTCTATTATTTCTGCACTAGGCATAAGGTCTCCTCTAAACAATAAGTTTGTTTTAATGGAAACTGCATTAAATTAACAAGCAACAAATTAGAATGATCAGTGTTTCACTCCTTTTTTGTAGGGCTTCAGATCTGACAGAAAGTGAACTGTTTTTCACCCTATCCTGTCTCCTGACTGACCACGTTCCTAATCCATTTAAACCCCACGGGGCATAACTACTCTATTAGATACTCTTCCTGATTTTCCTGTCCTTCCTCTACACCTTCTTTGCAACTTCTTCCCGGTTTTGAAAAACCTCATCTTCTACGTCCTTTGCTGCTACAGCCTAGCCACAAAGAGCAACTGAAAAAAAAATCACCATGAGATTGGTTTCTCAATGAAGTCTTGACCTCCAGTGTCAGCTAGACATTAGGACCACTCACTGATCTCTGTCATACAAGACAACTCCCTTTCCCACTCGCCCACTCCTCCACAGCTGCTACCGCAAAGCCTCATTATTTTGCCTGGGTACCTTCTCACTGCTCCTTATCTCTCAACACATGAACGTTTCTGGCACTTAATTCAAGAAGCTGAACCAGCTGATATAAAATCTTCAACTCTTTGTCTCCACATATAGTAATATTCCTGTTTGCTTTATCTTGTACCACCACACCTCCACTTTTGGGGGAAAAGCTGTTTTTCCTCTTGTTTCCAGTTATTCCCCCAGTTATACCTTTCATCTCAGCCCCTCTCAACCCCTTCAGGATTTCTTTCATCATTGGTCGCCTGTCTCTCCAGTAGCTTTGCAATCTCCCTCTCCACCGCTTTTTTCCATCTAGCCTATAAACATGCTAAAACCTTCTTTTTATTTTTAAAAATTCTCTCTTAATTTGTGTCTGACTACCTCTCGTAGACTTTCTCTTCACAATCTAACATGTTGAAAGAGTAGATGCTCGTTGTCCCCTCTTCTTCACCTCCTCTTTGTCTCTCCAAACAGTGTCATATGTCTTTTACCTCAAAAATGAGTTTGCAAAGGCTTGCAAAATTAAATTCAGTATAGTTGTCTGAGGCTGGGATGAAGGGAGGGGCATTAGGAAACGTTTTGGGGGTGATGGAAACAATCTGTATCTTTGTCAGCAGTGTCACATCAGTCATAACCCAATGAAATTTACACTTTCAATGGGTCCCATTAATTGTTCATAAATTATACATTAATAAAGTTGATTAAAAAATAAACTCAGGGGCTTCCCTGGTGGCGCAGTGGTTGAGAGTCCGCCTGCCGATGCAGGGGACACGGGTTCGTGGCCCGGTCCGGGAAGATCCCACATGCCGCAGAGCGGCTGGGCCCGTGAGCCATGGCCGCTGAGCCTGCGCGTCCGGAGCCTGGGCTCCGCAACGGGAGAGGCCACAGCAGTGAGAGGCCCGTGTACCGCAAAAAAAAAAAAATAATAAAAAATAAACTCAGTGTGATGAGTTCTAAGGTTAAACAAAGAACAAAGAAATGAACTACAAGGAAGTAGACTAGAGTTATCAACAGGTAAAATAAGATAAATTATGTAACTAGATACTAAATTGAGACGTGAGTTTCTTCTCAATCAAATAAGAAAAGGAATAATATTAGACTAGAGAAACCACTTCATGGTACTAGAATTAAACAAGGAACATATCACCTAGTCTTCACAGTTAGAGTTTAGGTAACATAACAGCTTTTAGAAATATAGATATAATATTTAGTTGAACATTTTATGTATCAACTGTTTTTTAAAAATAAGTGCATAGTTCAGGATGGCACTCTTGGGACCTTCAACTTTTAGACTGTACATCTGAGGCATAAAGTTGTTTGTTGTGTACTATGGCAGAAGTTTGTCTTACTGTTTCTCTACTAAGAACTCTTTTTACAGAGTGGTTTGTTATTGTAGCACTTTTTACAAAGAAACTATACTTGAACAGTTCCAAACTGTACATACTGTATGAAGCTTCTCCTCTCAATGGGTTTCTTATTTCTATGTGGAATTTCATATCTTGCAGTGTCCTGTAAATAAAGATTAAATTCCACCCTTAAAAAAAGAATAAGTGCGTAACATTAAATTATACTCGATGAAAGAATTTCTACAGCTACCGATAAAAAGCCTGGGCTGGGCTTGTTACTTTCTGACAGTATAATACACTGCAGAAACAGACCAGGATTGAAGAAAAATCATCTTCTGCATGCCAGATACTTCATATATATAATCTAATTTCATCTAACATGCATAATGAAAGCTTGTTAGATGAAATGAAATCACTTATTTAAGCGGTTAAATAACACAGCTAATATGTAGTAGAACCAGAAGCAGTTCCAGAATCCATCAAGCTTAAAACCCTTCCTCTATGCCATACACATCCAGTCACCTACAGAAGTGCGTTGTCAACATGCCCATTAAGTGATCTCTCAGATATCAGTTGCCTGAGGAAGTCACTGGCAAATGCTGGGTCACAGGCAATCTGTCCTCACATTCACTGATGTGTGCACAGACTATGGAACTGTGGAGAAATGGACTAGGAGAAATAAATGTGCTTTAGCCACCAAGAAATGCAGAAGTCAGAGTCTCTACACTGAGAGCTCACCTGTACTCTCCCTCAGTCCTCTCAAATGGTGTGGACCAGAGGAGGAATTTCAAGAAAGCAAAAAATATGTGATCAACCTTATTTCTATTGCCTTCAGGCAGTTATTGGTTGAATCCCAAGAGTTCTACACCATATAGTATTGAAGAAGCAGGCATGACCATAATAAGTACCTTGACCATAAAACATTTGTCTTTCAATAAAAACTACATTTTTATAGGTGCACATAAAATGTGTTAGCTGCAAAATGTACTCTCAAAAGCTCAATTAATTACCTTGTTGGGTGGAGTTATTTAGTATTATCCATTCAGAGAATGGAAACATTTCAATTTCAGTTTCAGTTGCACAAATTCAGAACTGTTCTGTCTGATGACAATGAGCAACTAACTCAGCCATTCCCTGTATAACACAGAAATTATAGGTATCATCTCAGCATAAAACAGAGAGTATTCCTCGAATTCTCATTTTCTCACAACCCACAGCCAATATATCATGAATCCCAGCAATTCTACCTTTAAAACATAGCTCATATTCCACTACTTTGCTACACTCCACTACCCACACATTGTCACCACTTAGATGGTCTCTCTGCATCCGTCCTTACCCAACTATAGTATATTTCCACACTGCAGCCAGAAGGGCCCTATTGAAATATAAGTCTGATGTCATTCTTCTGTTTGAAATCTTCGAAAGGCTTTCCATCACACTCAGATTGAAAGCAAAAGTCTCTATAATCACCCGTAAGACCCTACCTACACAGCACACCACACATACATACATACATACACACACACACACACACACACACACACACCCCTGACCTCATCATCTACTATTCTCCTCTTCACCCCAGGGCTCTTCTTCCAGCACCTGGAACACTCCAGGCATTCCCCTGCCTCAACACCTTTGCACTGCCTGTTCCCTCTGCCTGGAATCCTTTCCCCAGATACCCCAATCCTCACTCCTACAGTTAAGCCTTTGTTCAAATATTCATTTTCAGAGAGGCTTTAATCACCCTATTTTAAATTGCATCATTCTTTTCCTTGTTTTTCTCCTTAGCACATATCACAATCTCACATATTATGTATCTTATTTTCTTGTCAATCTCCCCCCAGTGAAATAGAATGTAAGCTTTATAAAGTTTTATCTGCTTTATTCATTGCTTTGTTCCCAGTGCCTGGAACATACGAAAATTCAAGTAAATATTTGGTGAGTGAACATTACTGTATGACTGAATGGATGAAATCATAACATCTACACAGAGAAGAATACTTATCTTCTTGTTTGCTACAGCTGAAGTATGTACTGTTCCTCTAGTACTGTTGCCAAGTCATTTAATGTAAATTTAAAATAAATGAGAAATGAGGGCAAAAGTCTGCTTTACATGGCTGAGTACTGGAATTGTGTGTATCATAAAATGATTCCTACCCTCCCTGATTTAACAATGTTAGCATTATGCAGATTTTCAAAAAGCATTTTCTAGGCTGTTATTTACAGAAATATTATGCTTAGTCCACAATTACTTTCTGACACGGAATCAAAAACTGATGGGGGGACTGATGAATACTGTCCTTTAGTGTGTTTTCAGTGAATATTACTGATATGGAAAACATTCATAAGAGATAAATACGTATAAAGCCTACTTGTTTCTCCTGCAAAATATTAGATTTAAACATCTGATCTCATAATTTTTTTAGAAGGAAACCAAAAGAGAGTTTCAATTAGATATCCACCAGGAGAACAAACTCTAGGCCATGAGGCAGGGAAAAGGGAGATGACAGACCAACCCAAACTGCACAGGGCCTGTTTAGTACCAGTGTCTCTCACTAGTAGTAACCCAGCAAGATGGAGTTCTTTGTAAGATGGAGATGTCACGTCCAAATGGGCTAAAAAGTAATAACAGCCAAGGCAGAGAGGGGAAGAACACCAAGTGGGAAATCCAAGAATGTCTTCCAAGATTTGGAGTGTATGGAGGGGTAATGTAGCCATATTTGAAAAGAAATGAGTTTTAGGCACAGAGTCAGTGGAACCAGTAAAATTACTGGAGAAAATGATTTACTCTTGCCAGATTGCATCTATACCTTTAGACAGACCTTGCATCTTCAGCAATAAAATCTCATCTCTGTTGGGGTTTTTTGCCTGGCTTGGTAATGCCCTGCTCCTATATGAAACCAGACTGGGAAATTCCCTTCCTCTAGCTGCAGATACATCCTGATACGACTGTCCTCACACATTTGGGGTATATCCTACTGCAAATATTAGGACCTATTACTGAGGAGGCAAAGGATTCTTGCAGCCCAAATCCTCTGGGATTCTTAGTCATCATTTGGTGATTAATTACTTGGCTTGTCATCAATGGCAGTTTATGCCTCTACGATCTCATTTGCAAAAATCATATCATGAGCACCAACAATGTTCCAGTATCTCCCTCAGGAACTGTCTGGAATGACTGAGCCTAGAGCCTATCAGTGGGACTTAATAATATATTTTTTCAGAAAGGATAAACTTTTGAAAGTGATTTAGTCTAATTTGTGGAATAACATTTATTATTTTCTAATGAGAATGTCACGTGTCATGTTTAAAACTTTGTCAGAGTTATTCTGTTGTTATTGTTCAGGTTTGGATACTTTTGAACAAAAAGTACCAAAAGGACATTGATTTTATTGGAGTCTTGGTTCTTTTTTTTTTTTTTTTTTTTTTCTGGTGGGGTATTCTAATAAAAAGTTAATCTCCATCTCTCTCTCAGAATACTTATCTAACCACAGGATAAGATGACAGACACATGGGACAATAAGATTGATTTCTGCTTACCTACAACCCTATACAACTGCTTACAGAGGAAATACTTCCCCAAAGAGACCAGCATGCTATGAATGACTTACTATTTAAAAGGTCAGTCATGGACTTGGAAAAATATATTCCTTTTATTAATAATTTCCTAAAACATTCCTGGTTCAGTTATGTGTATAATCTGTCTCAGTGATACTGGGAGTCAAAAGAAATCTAAGGAAAGACTCTTGATGAGAATAACCATCTCAGATTTGGACCTGGTTATGAGGAACTCTTTATTAACTGGCCTTTTGATTACAGACAGACTGCACTAAGACTTCTCAGAGACTGCTGTTTGTGTCATCTCAAGAGGATAAATAAGCCTGACCAGGTATTTTCCTATTTGATTCATGAACTAGCTATCATGGAGAAAGGCCTATATATTTATATGAGTCCAATTCAGATTTTCTATGAATCACACTCCGGTGGGATCACTGCCACTCCAAAATTTCCTAATATTTATCAATGATCCCCTGGATTATTGGGCACTATAAACCAAAAATGTTGCCAAATTTACTAAATAGTATCAGGCTCTCTCTGCAGCTATCCTATCTTATGGTACTATTTTTCTGTTCTCATTTAGAACTATGAAAACAAAGTAGATACTAAATTAAATATATATAGTAGTAAAATTCTAATAAAATCTGAAGGAGAAAGGACTATTGACATTACTATTATCAATAACGGTCAAACATGTTTCATATATAAAGCTAGAGAATCTAAAAACTGTAACTACTAGGTTCACTGGGGCAATTGAGGTAGTGTAATTAGACTGTCTCATAGAAAATGCTTGTAGACAGAATCCATTGAATATTTTAGCTTTAACATCCATCAACTATGTGACAAGGATCAAGTTGGTAGGCCCTTCGAGATTCCAATTCCTCACCTATAAAATAAGGATAATGGTAGCAGCAACATCACATGGTTGCTTTTCACTGCTCCTGACACACATTTAGTATTCAATAAATGTCCAATGTTCTCATTATGTTTTAATGATAATAATCTGTGTCAGGGGCTGCTAATTGTCTACTAATGCTCAATCCCCTTGTTCTTCAGTTTTGGAACCCCTCGCTTTTAGCTCAACACATGGCTTTATGGAATAAAGACTACATTTCCCAACATCCTTTGCACTTAGGTACATGTAAGAAAGTTATAAGGCCAATGGGAATTTTTTGTTTTAATGCTTTACGTGTGACTTTCAGGATATGCCTTCAAAAGGAGGGAGCAGAGTCACAAAAGATCATCCCAGATAAAGAAGCATGAGAAGAAAAGCTTGAGTCCATGCTTCTCATTTCGGAGTGTATATCTGAGCACTTCAATATCCTCTCGAAGCCGAGCCCCCATGTCTGAAGGTTCAAATTCACCATGTCTGTACAGTAGGGCCCATAAATGTGAACCTGAAAAACAGTCCACAGGTGATTCTTATATGAATATGTAGTTTAAGAACCACTGCTGTAGAGTCTCCACCAAGTCTCCTACATCTACAATATGAAGACTAAGGGAATATCAATCAAACAGTACATTGGAAACACTGCAAACTGAACAAGACTCAGACTATCCCTAAAACAGCCAAACAATGCCTGACTACAGAACACAGCATAAAAAGTTCCTGCTCATTTGTTCTTTCTACATGGTGAGCTATGTCCTTTAATTATGAAAAACTTTGTCTCTTAATCCATTTCCCATCCAGAACCTCAGTCTCTAATAACGTAGTCTAGATTTCCCTTAATTGCATTTGTCCACACATTTATCTGAAGAAGTAAGTAGATATCAGTGAGTGAAAGGAGTCTTGATGAGCCCTCTGTCACCTCTTGAATACCTGCTCCAGGTTGGCTGCACACCTCCAGATGGAGTCATCTCCATAGCTTTCATACAGTCATCAACCACTGTGTCATTCTTCTAGATCAGGGGTTCTCAATCAGGCGTGATTTTGCCAGGGCCCATTTGACAATGTCTGGAGACATTTGCAGTTGTCATGACTGCAGGGGCTACTAGCAACAACCGGGGAGAATCCAGGGATGCTGCTACACATCATATAATGCGCAGGACACATCTCCACAACAAAATGTTATCCAATCCAAAATCAACAGTGCCAAAGGTTGAGAAACTGTTTCAAAGGGTGTTAAAAGAACCCCTTCCCCTACAGACACGTGGATAGAATGCCCAAATACACAGTCTCTGAGAAGCAGCTCGCATCTAGCTAGGACATAAGCTCTGTGAAGAAAGAGGCCATGCTTATTGTGCACAGCCCTGTGTCTGCCCTGTAGACATCCAATCTTAACATCTGTGAGACAGTACAGCATAGCAGTGAGGAGCATGGGCTCTGCAGTAAGACCACTTACTAAAAATTTCCTAAGGTAATTATTATGAAGATTAAATGAGTTAATCCATGTAAAGTTCTTAGAACAGTATATGACACATAATACATGATTAATAAAATAATGCTATTTTAAAATAAAGTAATAAATAAGACAATTTGGTGAAGGAATGAATAATTTTATGATGCCCCAATAGTGCAGAAAATCTCTTCCATCTTTTCCATCTTTCAACCTCTATGTCCTTTTGTTACAACCCACCTTAAATCATATCCTGATAAGTAGTAGGAAATAACTTTATTTTTTAATATATGAACATAGATAATAGACACAGGATCTCCATGTCTTCAAATACCTTTCTTTCCCTGGTTTCCCGCCCCCCACCTCCGGGAGCAATTCCTCTATAAATCTAAGAAGATTCCATCTTCCCACATATGACAGAACCACAGAGAAACATCCCTCACACCCTTCTTCCTTCCTCTAATAATGAGCTTATAAGTCACCTGCATAATGTTGGTAACCACAGGAAAAATAAACACCACAAATTTTTGCAACACTTTTTCACAGTGGCATTATGCTGGGGTGTCAAGATGAAATAGCAGCGTTTCTTGTCTTCCCCCTCTGAATAATCCTCCTTGGCCTTTGAAAACTATCTTTTTTAAGCTGCTGCCACAAAGGCTCCCATTTTACCCTCCTGTGCTCCTTCTCCATCCAGCCTACCTTAGCTAACTCACTAGCAAGACAGAAACTTAGCCTTGTCAGTATAGCTGCCATGCATTGAACATCCTTATGTGCCCAGTACTGTGATGGATGTTTCACTCCCATTGTCTCTTTTAAGTTTCTCAACAGTATTACCAGGCATGCATTTTTATCCCATTCTTATCAGAGAATGTGGCTCTAGTTGGGATATCTGCCTCTAGTAAGTGATGGAATCCAAAATCTAACCCCCATCTGCTAAATGCCAATTCTATTTTCACTATCCTTCTCGACCCAACCTGCGCTTGACTCCTTTACGGCTTCCTGGAAAACACACATCATGTAATAGAATCCCTCCACTCTCGGCTGATTCTTTTACACAGGACTACCCCACGCACTCGTTGTTCACACTGCCTGTCCCTAGGGCAGGGGTCCCCAACCCCCAGGCCACGGACCAGTACCAGTCTGTGGCCTGTTAGGAACCAGGCCGCACAGCAGGAGGTGAGTGGCAGGCTGGCGAGCGAGCAAAGCTTCATCTGTATTTACAGCCGCTCCCCATCGCTGGCATTACCGCCTGAGCTCCACCTCCTGTCAGATCAGTGGCAGCATTAGATCCTCATAGGAGCGCGAACCCTACTGTGAACCACGCATGCGAGGGATCTAGGTTGCACGCTCCTCCTTAGAGTCTAATGCCTGATGATCTGAGATGGAGCTGAGGCCGTGATGCTAGCGCTGGGGAGCAGCTGCAAACACAGATTATCATTAGCAGAGAGGTTTGACTGTGCGGAGACCATAATAAATCGACTGCTTGCAGACTCATACCAAAACCCTATCAGTGAGTGGCAAGTGAAAACAAGCTCAGGGCTCCCACTGATTCTGCATTATGGCGAGTTGTATAATTATTTCATTGTATATTACAATGTAATAATAATAGAAATAAAGTGCACAATAAATGTAATACACTTGAATCATCCCGAAACCACCCACCCCCCGCCCCAGTCCATGGAAAAACTGTCTTCCATGAAACCGGTCCCTGTTGCGAAAAAGGTTGGGGACCACTGCCCTAGGGAAAGGGGACGTAAAAGAACTGCTCTCACCATGAGCATTTCAGACATTTCCACGAGGTCCTTCTGATGAAATTTCTCATTGTTTAATGAATTACTGAAAAATAAATAAATAAGAACACTTCTCCATTCAGGAAAAGTGCTCCTGATCCAAATGATTGTTTTTTCCTCTCTGAAATGCTCGGAGACACATCTGCATTAATTCTAGGTATGTGTGGAGATAATCTAACTTTCAGCCTGACTTGCCATTTAAAAGATTTACTTTTCATCAGAGAGACACATATAATAAATTTACCATATTAAAAAACAGAACACTGTATTTCTTCATTTTCTTTCTCTGGCATGACAGGCAAGTGTAGTGTTAAGGCAGAGCGGAAGGAAACATGAAATGCCTCACTCTGGCTAAGCCTCCACCTGAACCTAGAACTGTATGGAGAAGAGGGAGAGAGGAGGGGAAAGAAAGTGAAGAGAAAAACTAAGAAGTAAAGACACAGTACTAAAGCACTGTCCTCTCAGTCAAGCAACTGAAACTCTGAGGTTCTGCTTGATTACTTTTATTCCCTTGTCACCCAAATCAACACACTCATCAAGACCTATTGATTTTTCCTTCAAGCGCATCTTATAACACCCATGCCTTGAATATTTACTGAGTGATTGCTATGGGCAAGGAAATATGCTATATACCATGAAGTATATAGTATATACTAAACATAAAATTTCTGTAAGCTGCCCAGAATATATATATATGTGTGTGTGTGTTATGTGATTATATGTATAATATAGCTGGCAATAGTTCTTATCCTCACAGATCTTGCAATCTCATAAGTAAAAAAAAAAAGATGTGCAGAAAACAACATAATAAATTTATTAGGACAATGATCCAAAGACAGTTATAATTATAGGGCTATTACAGTTCAAAGAAGAAAAAGAATCTAGCTAGGGCAAGGCTTCATGGCAAAAATGAAACCTAAAATTGCCTAGAAGAACAGTTAAGCTCTTGTGCTGGGGTAATTCTTTCTTGTCATATTAATATTCTTTAAAATCACAATTCAATAATTAAAGTACAGCACTTCATGCAGTTATATTAAAAAAAAAAAAAAGCTTCATTGCCATGTAAAAAAGACATAAGAACAGTCAATGCATTTGCCTTCACCAGGTCTAAAGCACCATTATCCACACTCAGCCATGAACTTCTGGAGATGGGCTTTCAAAACTCCAGGCTTTCTTCCCTTCTAATGTATTTGGCATGCTTCTTCAAGATTAATATTTCTTAAACCTCACTTGTATCATGTCATTCCCTTATCCTTTGGGGATCCTGACTTCTTTCCATTTCCAATCTAAACTTGTCTTTCTGACCCCACTCCACCTATTTACTTTCCCTTCCTGTGACTCCACCTTTCATCCACCCTGGGATCCAGCCCACCTCCCTGGATGTGAATGCTGGCTCTGCCACTGTGAGCCATGCAACCACGGGCCAGCTAGGTATTCACTCTCTCAGTGCCTCATTTTCCTCATCTAGAAAATGCAACAGTTCTTGCCTCAAAACATTAAATGAAGTATTAGAACAGTGCCTGGCAGCTGCTAAGTACTCAACAAATGAAATATATATTTATCTGATGATTGGTGACAGGATATACTTCTTCCCTTTCATCATTATCATAATGTTATACTGGTTTTCCTTTGAGAAATTACCTCTCCCCAGATTCCATCTGCCCCTATGAAGGAATCCCAGAATCTACATCAGCCCTGGAGATGGGGACTCTATTCAGGCAAAACAAATTGCTCCCTCTCTCTCTCCTGGGAATTTGAGGACTGCAGCCAAAACATTCGGATGACAGCGCCCCAAGAAGATACGTAATTGGTAATTACTGTCTAGATGCTCAAGTCTGTTCTTCCCAAGACATAATTATTTAATTCTTTCCGGTGAGCTGGTCAGGATCCCACCACTGATTTTCTCTTTTGCTTAACTTTTCCTGAGTTGCTTTCAGATACTTACAACCAACTAAGTGATATATTAATCATTTCACTCTGAAGAAAATCCCACGGTCATCCCTTCCTTAGACACTCTCTAAGGTGACTCACAAAGAAGGCTCTCTAATTTGCCTTTCACCTTCCCATATTCACCCCTCCCTCAAGTCCCAATACCCTTCAGTAAGTATCTGTCCACATTGATCTCCTTCTCTGTTCTTCCTTGACATCTAACATAGCACTGAATTTACCTTTCCTTTATAAAATCCTGCCTTGTACCATCCAGTATGTGGTAATGTGTTCATCCTGTCTAATCAACTGGCTCTTAAACCCTTTGGAAATGAAATCTATACCTTATACATTGGTTTACAGCAGTATTTAACCTGGTTGATTACTGTTTGCTTTTGATTAACTGATTGACTAAATGGCTGATTGATTAACTGCAAAAAGTTGAGAACTTTTCCTCTCTGTCACTCAAAGCCCTACATCTTTGTGAACTTCTTACGAATTCTGCCCAGTCTGTTCTCTCTTTGGTCATCTTAACTATGCCAGGATTTTCCAATTATCTCAGTTTAGCACTGAACACAGTTGCCTAATACAGATTTGTGAATGGATAAAGCAATGGTTTTCTATGGTTTTAAGAAATGTGAGAAGAAATAAATACTTTTCAGTGGCATGTGAACAGTACATTTGGATAGTGATTGGTTTTAGGCATTCACCAATCCCCCCACCCCAACTGAACCTAATCAGAAAAGAGCAGCATTTCACAGACCCAGCAAGTTTCCTCCTGCCATCTGGTCTGAAAAGGAAGTCAAGAAACATTAGTAGGTGGCAGGGGCTAAAGACAGTTCTATTAGTACTTGGATGTCTTCTTCCACTCTGAATATTCAGCTTTATATATCCCACTGAATACAAAGACCTTCCAGGAATAGTATTTGATTCTTCGGCTAGAATTTTCCTCTTTGTTTCATGCAAGTTCCACCTCCAGAAATATTAATATATCTCGACCAAATACCCTAGTTAGTCTCTGAAATTTGACAACAAATCCTGTAAAAATCATTTGAATCTCAGTAACATCAACCTTTAGAATATAATTTAGTTTCATCATTTGTTTTATATCATGATTACCCAGAGATTTTTTCTCTGGACTGAAGCACATTTTATGTCTGAGACCAGATGCAAAAGTTTGGATACTCTTTTCGTGTCAGCCATGATCTAAGACTCTCCACTTGTTTGCCATACCTCCACTTACTTCCTTTTCCTAGATCTTCAGGAAAGTTGAGCTAGACCATCATGACAGCTTTAATCAAACAGGAAAACTGATCCTGGTCAGGTAAATAATGGACAAAAGGAACTGAGAGTCTCTTGGGAAAGGTGATAAGACATTTTGTATTATCTCCATGCTTCTACAGAAAACTCCTGATATGATCTGAAGCCCTCCCAAGCTCAAATCCTTTCATGCTTCCCTCTTCTTAAAGGATAAAATCAATGACATACAAATCCCTCCATGATCTGTCCCTTGCATAAATGTCCAACCTCATCTCTCACCACTTTCTTCCTCAATATTACAAAGTACTCTACCTCCCTTACATTATAAAGGATTGAGCAAAACAGTTCTTTAAAGTAAAAGTCCTAAAGAACTAGAAGTAAAAAGAAAAAGTAAGATCAATAATAAATCTTAAGTTATAAGGAAAGTACACAGCAAAGAAAGGAAAAGCAAACTCTTTCAGATTAACAGATTATACGCTATTATGCTACTCTAGATATGCCGGGACCATATCTAAGAGGCAACTGGATTGGTGGCCTCCATTGCAACCACCCAAAATTTTAGCAGTACGATTGGGGGAAAGAGGATCACCACCAGAATCGCCTCCTTTCTCTCTACCAAGAGAGAATCGACCAGGTTACGCACCACGTGATCCATCACACACATCATCAAGCTTAAACATACTACAGCCATGAATCCTCTACAATGACTAAACGGTTCTGTTTATTTTTATTTAAACCTTTTTCCTTTAGCCTCTATTAGCTTCTTCAATAGGTAGACTCTTAAACCTCAGAGCAGTAGATAAATCGTGGATTATGCAACAAAACCCATTATCATTCATCACTTAATCCACCATCAGCCCAGGCCAGCCACCAGGGGATGGAGATGTGCTGAGGCACGCACCACTCCACCAACATCCCAATGGGAACCCTGGAGCTGGAGAGTTCTATAAGCTCCTCCACTAACTAAATTCTGCCTTCTCAGTCCTCTCCCTCTTCTGCTGCTGACACATCCCTCCAGCCTACCATTCTACCCTCTGTGTAAGTAATGCTCATTATCAACAGCTCTTAGCGTTTACACAAACCCCTGACTCCTGCTACTTCTACTCACGTTCTCATCTATATTTAGATCGTCTCTCATCCACCCTCAGAGCCAGAGAGGGATGAGCACTTTCCTGACTCTTCCACTGCTACTTTTATACCACGATTCCTCCGCTTTCATGAAAAAAACTCTCCTCTTTTGAAGTTAATGGAGTTCGCTAATCCTCTTCCCCATCTAGGCCTCCAAGTGTGATACTCACACTTCAAAAGTCTGAAGCCTGCCTACAGCTTTCTTACTAACATTCTCAAGGATTTCCCCTCAATTGTTTTGATGTTTGTTCCAATACAGCCTCGGCGTTATTTTAACTCAGCTCCCTCCATGATTCTAACGCCAATCCCCTTCATCCATCCAACTTTGCAATAACATTCCTCCAATTCAATTAAAATGCAGTTAAAATTGCAATTAAACGGCAATTAAACTTCCTCCAACTCACCCTGAAATCTGAAACCTCCTTTCTATGACAGCTTTCTACTTCATCCACGTCATCACTCTACTCTGACTTTTTATTCTCATAAATAACAGATGTTCTTCATCTGTCCCAATCCATTTTCCATGACTATCACTCCTATTTTGGGTTCCCTTGCCTCTCTGGAAACCATGGCCCATAATTTCAACAATGTTTTCTTCGTCACTCTAGATGTCGTACCCTCTTGATTGCTGGCCACGTGTGTCTTGTCAGTCTCCCAGGTTGAATCTCCCACATCTGCTTTCTCTATTCCTATTCCTGGGTTCTTAAAACTTGCAGAAAGGTACAAAGGAGTGTTGGATATTTCCCCAACAAAGACAAACTATTAAACATCTGGTAGCTCTTCAGTTACTGTCTGGAAACGTTTGTTTTGTTGTTGTTCTCTTCTACAGATTCAGCACTCCTATATCTAAAAATCACTTGCACCAGGCTCTGCATACATGTATTTTCTTACCCTTTCCCTTAACGAGCACTCTTAAGGACACAGTCTACAATCACTACATCCATTTGTCCACTTTACACTCACTCCTTAACAGAACCCATCGGCTCTATTCCTACCACACTAATGAAATTTAAGGAGGTTCATCAATTACATTTTTTTTTTCCTTTTAACTTCTCAAACTCCTTGACTCCAATAAACTACTGACCTGGCCACATAGCCTGCTGACAAGAGTACAGATCTGACTGGATGACCCCAGCCTGGCTCAGGCATAGCTCTCATGCAGCAGAGGTGAGCTGGGCACCAAAATTCCATCACAGGCGCCTAGGTGGCAGCCAGGGACACCTAGCCAATAGCCCAGCTATCACCAGCCAATCAACAGCACTCAGAGGCTTTCCTTTCTTGTTAGAGGACAGAGACAATTGCTGGTCTTTCGGTTTATAAGAAACACCCCCATTTCTCCTCCCCTGTACTAGATCCTCCAGAGCCTCGACTCGGCACTGAATCCAGTTCCCTGTTTGGCAGTAAAACTTTACCTCTCAGTACTCAGCTCTCCTTAACAACATCTTCCAACAAAGTGCCTAAAAAGTGAAGATACCTCTATTGCAACATTCACTATTTTACATTCAATATTGGTCAAAATTACTTCTCATGAATTTTCATGCCCTATATATTAACCCAACCAAAAGGTTTTGGAAACTCCTGACACTGTGACTTCTCCGAAGGGAATTCACTTATTTAGATGTCCAATGGACTTTCACTGAGTACCTCTCATTTTCTATATACAATAGGGATGGCTGATCTTACAAAGATGAGTAAGGTATGGCGCCTGACTTCAAGGAGTCCACAGTCCAGAGGAGCAAAGAGGCCAGCAAGAAAGGACTGTAAACAGAGACATAATGACTGCGAGAGATAAGTGTACAAAGTCTTCTAAGAGTAGGGAGAAGGAGGGGGATTATCTCTTCTAGGGATAATCAAGAAGCCTCCACTTATATTCCTAAATAAATTGTAACCCAACTCTTTTGTCACTACTTTTTCTTTCTCTATGGACCATTACTGTATTCGACTGCACTGTAATGCAATTGAAACAAAAGGACCCCTATTATTACCATGGACTTTTTTTAACTGGATTTTTTATCAAGGATTTTTTAAGAGCTTAGAGTACATTAGCCTACACCCTTCTACTCCTGTTAAAAAGAGACCTAAATTTTATTTCCAGTAGGAAACTACATTGAATAATCACATGTTTTAAGCGTGTATACACAATGTCACTAGAACCCTAGCATCACAAATGTGCATCACACGTATGAGCGTGCATACTTTCCTGGGTATAGGTATATGTACACATACACCATCACTGTAAATTTTGTGTATCCTTCCTATGGTAGTCAGTCCACACACGCACAAAAATAACCTCAAAAATAGGTTTAGGGCACTAGTAGTTGTTTTTTGCTCAGCGTCTCTTCTCTAGAAACTCCTGTTGTTTTGGTAACGTATATTCCCATTCACAAGGTGAAGCAGAAGATGTCATGGTCCTGTGATGTGCATTCTCTAGACACAGTGACCAGAGATGATCATATGGCTCAAACAAGGACCATCAATACACTCCCCATGAGTTTGGAAATTTATAAAGGTCAGTTTCCCTCTTGGGGCCTTCATGTCAATATGCAAAACTTGGGAACTTCTGGCAGCAACATTCTACCATGTGACTCAAAGAACAGAGGAAGCCTGTCCACAGTGAGAGAGTAAAGCAAAGCAGAAGAAGCACTGACGAAGACCTGAAACAGGATTCCCGAGTTTCTCACAGTGCTCAAACTTCTTATAAATTTCCCTTTTTTGCTTAAGCTCAAATTGAATTTCTATCACTTACTAATAAAAAAACAATGCTGACTAATAAAATTCTATATAATCAGTTATATAATAGGAGGAAAATATCACTCAAGTAGTGTAGGTTGTGCATCCAATTGGCCAAAAAAAAATGAAAACTCTCGCTGGTTGTGATAACCAGTTCAGAATACATAGTGAATCTGGAGGACAGAAACTATAGAGATGTGATTACCTTCAACATTAAAGTCGTTCTTGACTCTTTGCTCTTCTTCTTCCCCAATGTTTACTTTTTCCTATCTTTTATCTCTCACCAAGTCCTACCAATTCTTTCTTTTAAATGCCTTTCATAACTACACCATCTTATCCATTTAAATTATAATTACCCTAGTCCAGACTTTCTTAGCTAAATGGACCCCCATTTCCAGTCTCCTCATATCCACATATTTTGCATGCTTCTCTCCAGGAGATTATAAAAATTATACATATCATGCTTCCAGTTCTTCAATTTCCAGTGGATCTTATTGTTAACTGAATAATAATTTTAAAATTTAGCCAGGCATCAAGTCCTTTCATAATCTAGATTCCATCTACCTCTCAAACTTACATATCCCTACTCCTTTCTATGACTTCTGAATATATCATCAACTAATTGTCATCAACAGAGTGAGTACAATGTGTCAGGCACTATGCTTGTGATTTTATAATCCCTATAATACTTATAACAACTGATTTTTTCCAATGAGCCTTCAAATTCTTTGACACTATACCCATTGAAAGATGGGGACTATGTCCCCTCCACTAGAATCCGGACCAATCTAAGTTTGTAAGTGACAAAATGCACCAACAGTGACACTGTTAACTTCTTAGGCTAGGTCTGAAAGGATAATACAGCCTCTGCCTTGCTAAAAGGAAGAGAGGGAAAAAAAGATGGTGACTAATACATTCTATACAACCATTTTATAATGGAATGAACAGGCAGTGTGCATCTCTTGGTACACTCACCTTTGGAGGACTGAATCACCAGTAACAAGTCTGACAAACATTAGGCTGCAAAGAAGCTCAGGCCACATAGGGAGACCATTCATAGATGCTCTAGATAAAAGCCCCAAATGAGGGCCCAGACAACAGCCAACAACAAGTAAACACAGTTAGTAAAGACTGCCCCCAGATGATTCTGGCCCCGAGCTATCAAGTCACTCCCAGTGAGACGAGCCTTCCCAGCTCAGATGCTTCAGATGCTTCATCATTAGTGTATAGGAATGCTAGAGATTTCTGTGCATTAATTTTGTATCCTGCTACTTTACCAAATTCATTGATTAGCTCTAGTAGTTTTCTGGTAGCATCTTTAGATTCTCTATGTATAGTATCATGTCATCTGCAAACAGTGACAGCTTTACGTCTTCTTTTCTGATTTGGATTCCTTTTATTTCTTTTTCTTCTGTGATTGCTGTGACCAAAACTTCCAAAACTATGTTGAATAATACTGGTGAGAGTGGAGAACCTTGTCTTGTTCCTGATCTTGGTGGAAATGGTTTCAGTTTTCCACCATTGAGAACAATGTCGGCTATGGGTCTGTCATATATGGCCTTTATTATGTTGAGGTAAGTTCCCTCTATGCCGACTTTCTGGAGGGTTTTTACCATAAATTGGTGTTGAATTTTGTTGAAAGCTTTCTCTGCATCTACTGAGATGATCATATGAGGCAAACTTTATTTTAATGTCTATTTTGTCTGATATGAGAATTCCTACTCCAGCTTTCTTTAGATTTCCATTTGCATGGAATATCTTTTTCCATCCCCTCACTTTCAGTCTGTATGTGTTCCTAGGTCTGAAGTGGGTCTCTTGTAGACAGCATATATATAGGGCTTGTTTTTGTATCCATTTAGCCAGTCTGTGTCTTTTGGTTGGAGCATTTAATCCATTTACATTTAAGGTAATTGTCAATATGTATGTTCCTATTACCATCTTCTTAATTGTTTTGGGTTTGTTATTGTAGGTCTTTTCCTTCTCTCGTGTTTACTGCCTAGAGAAGTTCCTTTAGCATTTGTTGTAAAGCTGGTTTGGTGGTGCTGAATTCTCTTAGCTTTTGCTTGTCTGTAAAGGTTTTAATTTCTCCATCAAATCTGAATGAGATCCTTGCTGGGTAGAGTAATCTTGGTTATAGGTTTTTCCCTTTCATCACTTTCAATATGTCCTGCCATTCCCTTCTAGCTTGCAGAGTTTCTGCTGAAATATCAGCTGTTAACCTTATGGGGATTCCCTTGTATATTATTTGTTGTTTTTCCTTTGCTGCTTTTAATATTTTTTCTGTCTTTAATTTTTGATAGTTTGATTAATGTGTGTCTTGGCATGTTTCTCCTTGGATTTATCCTGTATGGGATTCTCTGTGCTTCCTGGACTGAATTGACTATTTCCTTTCCCAAATTAGGGAAGTTTTCAACTATAATCTCTTCTAATATTTTCTCAGACCCTTTCTTTTTCTCTTCTTCTTCTGGGAGCCCTATAATTCAAATGTTGGTGCGTTTAATGTTGTCCCAGAGGTCTCTGAGACTGTCCTCAATTCTTTTCATTCTTTTTTCTTTATTCTGCTCTGCGGTAGTTATTTCCACGATTTTATCTTCCAGGTCACTTTTCTGTTATTCTGCCTCAGTTATTCTGCTATTGATTCCTTCTAGAGAACTTTTAATTTCATTTGCTGTGTTGTTCATCATTGTTTGTTTGCTCTTTAGTTCTTCTCGGTCCTTGTTAAACTTTTCTTGTACTTTCTCCATTCTATTTCCAAGATTTTGGATCATCTTTACTCTCATTACTCTGAATTCTTTTTTAGGTAGACTGCCTACTTCCTCTTCATTTGTTTGGTCTGGTGGGTCATTGCCTTGCTCCTTCATCTGCTGTGTGTTTCTCTGTCTTCTCATTTTGCTTAACTTACTGTGTTTGGGGTCTCCTTTTTGCAGGCTGCAGGTTCATAGCTCCCGTTGTTTTTTGTGTCTGTCCCCAGTGGCTAAGGTTGGTTCAGTGGGTTGTGTAGGCTTCCTTGTGGAGGGGACTGGTGCCTGTGTTTTGGTGGATGAGGCTGGATCTTGTCTTTCTGGTGGGAAGGACCGCGGCCGGTGGTGTGTTTTGGGGTGTCTGTGACCTCATTATGATCTTCAGCAGCCTCGCTGCTAATGGGTGGGGTTGTGTTCCTGTCCTAGTTGTTTGGCATAGGGTGTCCAGCACTCTAGCTTGCTGGTCATTGAGTGGAGCTGGGTCTTAGCATTGAGATGGAGACCTCTGGGAGAGCTTTCGCTGTTTTGATATTATTTGAAGCCAGGAGGTCTCTGGTGGACCAATGTCCTGAACTCAGCTCTCCCACCTCAGAGGCACAGGCCTGACACCCAGCTGGAGCACCAAGATCCTGTAAGCCACATGGCTCAGAAGAAAAGGGAGAAAAAAAGAAAGAAAGAAAGAAAAGTAAGTAAAATAAAATAAAGTTATTAAAATTTAAAAAATTATTAAAAATAAAAAAAGTAAAACGTAATAAAAGAAAAGAAAGAAAGAAGAAATGGAAAGACAGAGCGCTAGGACAAATAGTAAAAGCAAAGCTATACAGGGCTTCCCTGGTGGCGCAGTGGTTGACAGTCCGCCTGCCGATATAGGGGACATGGGTTCGTGCCCTGGTCTGGGAAGATCCCACATGCCGCGGAGTGGCTGGGCCCATGAGCCATGGCCGCTGAGCCTGCGCGTCTGGAGCCTGTGCATCCAGAGCCTGTGCTCCGTGACAGGAGAGGCTACAGCAGCGAGAGGCCCATGTACCACAAAAAAAAAAAAAGCAAAGCTATACAGACAAAATCACACAAAGAAGCACACACATACACACTCACAAAAAGAGAAAAAGGAAATAAAAAATATATATCTATATATATATTTTAAAAAAAGGAAGGGAGCAACCAAATCAATAAACAAATCTACCTATGATAGTAAACTCTAAATACTAAACTAAGATAAACATAAAACCAGAAACAAATTAGATGCAGAAAGCTAACCCCAAGTCAACAGTTGCTCCCGAAGTCCACCGCCTCAATTTTGGGATGATTCGTTGTCTATTCAGGTATTCCACAGATGCAGGGTGCATCAAGTTGATTGTGGAGATTTAATCCGCTGCTCCTGAGGCTGCTGGGAGAAATTTCCCTTTCTCTTGTTTGTTCGTACAGCTCCTGGGTTCAGCTTTGGATCTGGCCCTGCCTCTGCATGTAGGTCGCCTGAGGGCATCTGTTCTTCCCTCAGACAGTATGGGGTTAAAGAAGCAGCTGATTGGGGGCTCCGGCTCACTCAGGCTGGGGGGAGGAAGGGGTACAGAATGCGGGGCGAGCCTGCGGCGGCAGAGGCCAGCATGACATTGCAACAGCCTGAGGTCCCGTGCGTTCTCCGGGGGAAGTTGTCCCTGGATCACGGGACCCTGGCAGTGGCGGGCTGCACAGGCTCCCAGGAGGGGAGGTGTGGATAGTGACCTGTGCTTGCACACAGGCTTCTTGGTGGCGGCACCAGCAGCCTTAGCATCTCATGCCCGTCTCTGGGGTCTGTGCTGATAGCTGTGGCTTGCGCCCATCTCTAGAGCTCGTTTAGGCGGTGCTCTGAATCCCCTCTCCTCACGCATCCTGAAACAATGGTCTCTTGCCTCTTAGGCAGGTCCAGACTTTTTCCCGGACTCCCTCCCGGCTAGCGGTGGCATACTAGCCCTCTTCAGGCTGTGTTCATGCAGCCAACCCTGGTCCTCTCCCTGGGATCTGACCTCCGAAGCCCGAGCCTCAGCTCCCAGCTCCCACCCGTCCAGGTGGGTGAACAGACAAGCTTCTCAGGCTGGTGAGTGCTGGTCAGCACCAATCCTCTGTGTGGGAATCTCTCTGCTTTGCCCTCCGCACCCCTGTCGCTGTACTCACCTCCATGGCTCCAAAGCTTCCCCCCTCTGCCACCCCCCGTCTCCGCCCAAGAAGGGGATTCCCAGTGTGTGGAAACCTTTCCTCCTTCACGGCTCCCTCCCAGAGGTGCAGGTCCCGTCCCTATTCTTTTGTCTCTGTTCTTCCTTTTTTCTTTTGCCCTACCCAGGTACGAGGGGAGTTTCTTGCCTTTTGGGAAGTCTGAGGTCTTCTGCCAGCATTCAGTCGGTGTTCTGTAGGAGTTGTTCCACATGTAGATGTATTTCTGATGTATTTGTGGGGAGGTAGGTGATCTCCACGTCTTGCTCCTCTGCCATCTTGAAGGTCTCCCCAGAAAACCAGGTTTTATACTTTAATTCCACAGTTGATAAACAAGGGTTCCCAATGGCAATTTTCCTTTTTACTATTCTTAGTATTTTTAGATTGTAGAGCAAATTTTTGTTTCAGTTGACCTTCCAATGTTCTCTGGTAGCATGTTTTATCTTTTCCACATAAAAATAAGTAGGAATTTTTTAATGTTTACTAATTACTTGAATTCTTGAATTCTTAACTCTAATAAAAGTCACATCTAAATAATTAGGGTGTGTCCTGGTTTTAAATATGGATCACTTAGCAACAAGCATAATTGTATACAGCTGAGAATAGTTTTAGGATATTTTAAAGAAATCATACTAGGAAAAACACTTCCAATGTACCCTATGCTCCTAACAGACCCACATCAAGTAGTCAGTCATCAACTTTTGAAGATGTATAAGGGAATGATATGTCATTTTCTGTGTATGGTCCAACATGTATAGCCTTGAAGTATCCATAGGAGACATCAACAAACATCAGAGGAATTCAACATACCAAATAAGAAGTCCAAAAGAGTAAAATATCTTTTTTCTAGCCTTCTACAGCCAGCATTTAAGGTACTGTTTTAATGATTATGTAGATTAATTCACTATACACAGTTCTTTAATAATGGCATTAATTTTGTATGCAGGCAGATTTTATTTTTTAAATGGGTTCCACAGTGATTTAAATTGAAAGTAACGGTGAGAAAAATTTATTTAGCCAAACCCATTATTCAATATTTAGGCTGTTATGGAGCTATGAACTTCCTACAAAATAAGAATATAGATTTCTGTACACTTCTTCTGTTATGTTTGAGCAACACCAAATATGATGGCCACCGGATGGACAGAATCATTACCTGAATTCTCATATCGACACACAGGTGAAATGGTGAAACAGAGCTCCTAGGGCATGGGGAGGGGGGCAGGGTGGGTAGAGTCCCAAATTTGGGATCAGACCAATAGAAGTTTTTCTTGCAGCCCTACCACTTGCTTACTTTTTACTCTGGTAAAGTTACTTCATCTCTTTAAATCTAAATTCACTTTATTCACTTGGAAAAATGGAATTATAATACCTTGCTTTAGGGTTGACATGAAAATTAAAATAAATGAATATTTATTGTGTAGGCCATTGAAATGAGGAGAAAGTTCTTAAGAGGCATGACCTGACTTAATCTGACTAACGCAATACAGTAACATGTAAAAAGTGCCTAGAACAACATGCTGTTATAAATGTTAATGATCCTAAAGAATCCAACTGATTCTTGTTATAAATTTAATACAGAGAGTGAATTCTCTAGGCTTCCCTTATATCACCCTTCTCTAAGTACATATTTCTATACACTTGCATACTATGGGCTAAAAGAAGCTTTGTACCTTACAGAAATTCTAGCACACTGGCAGAAGAACTTACGTACAAAAATGTTCACTAAGCATTGTTGTTAATCAATGAAAATCAGAAAAAAATTAAAATATTCATTTATAGGAGGATGACAAATTTTGATATATTCACTCAACCATTCTATTCAGATAAACCACAAAAACAAAATTTTAAGCAAAAAATAAAATAAAGTTGCAGAATGATATCTATAATATAAAACCACTTATATGAAATTTTAAAGCATGGAATGTATTGTAAATAGATTTATACTTAATAATTAATAATATACTTAATAATTGTGTGATAAGGTGCATGGAAATGGCAAAATCCAAATTCAGGGCAAGGCAGGAGGTAGGAAGCAAGGCAATGAGATCAGGCAGGTGTCCAAAGAGGGCTTCAACTCTATCCAATATGCTTTACTTTCTCAAAAAACAAATTAGACTGAAGCAAAGATGGTAAAATGTTTAGATTCTATAGAGCTGGCTAGTAGAAGGTTATTATATTATTCTCCACATTTTCTGTATATTTGAAATATTTTACAGTAAAAAGAAGCTTTACCATCATGTAAATAAAAAGAGGCAATTTCCCATAACAGACAATAGTTGTTCCAGAGATACTCAGGCGATGAAGAAGGACAGGAATGGCAGGGGTGGGGAGGTGATTAAAGTAATAAGAGGGCTGGGTATAGAAGAGAAGCTCCTCTCTGACTCTGAAACCAGGAAGATAATTTTCCTTCCAAGGATTAAGGAAAGAATTCAGCTATGTAAGTTGTGAAGAGAATAGAAATGATTCATTGTTAATCCAGAAATCAGTGTACATTATCCAGAAACAACATTAAGCTTGAAATACTTACTACAACCCCGGTCTTGGTGGTAGTTTCTCTGTATGTGAAGTTGCAAATTGCCCAGGCTAAATAATACGTGGACATGAGAGGGGTCTGTGAAAAGTGATCCGTAACCCATCCATCTTCCTCAAACACGGAAGTTTCCACCGGCATATTGGATAAAGATAAATAGGTTGCTTGATGCTTGATGCTGATTTTGAAAGTAGCCTTGTAGATTGGCTCATCAAAACAAGGAAATGCCTTTCTGGCATGTGTAGGCGAAAACTGAGTAACGCCAAGGAACCTGGAAAAAAGAAAATGACATTCTCAATTACATTTGTGGCTTGAGTTAAGTTATAACCACTTTATATGCTTCTGCTTATAAAATAATATGCTTTAGCAAAATTACGAGAGTTTTTTTCTGAATCAAACTTACGTGCATGAATAGCATGGAAGCATACTTCATACATATTTCCACAACAATGAAAATTCTTCAGGGAACTTTTGTCTCAACTAAAGGAAATTCTCTAAACCCAGAGCTATGCTTATTAGACAAAATATTACACTTTACAGAAAAACAACTCATCATCATATTGGAAGTACTGGAAAATAATGGTTCTCCTTTTTGGTATGCCTCAGTCTCCTCTCCGAAACTGTACAACCAGTAAAGACAACGAAATCAAAATCCAAAACTTGTCGTCAGATACAAGTAGGGCATAGACCATCACTGAGAAACATCTATGTCCTCAAATCTCAGTCTCAGATGGCCTGATTTTGTTAAGGAAAAGCATTTTGAAATCTGACAAAACTTGGTCTGCATTCTGGCTCCACAACATTTCTTAGCCGAATCATCTTGGATGATTGCTAAATTTCCCTAAGGTGTACATGTTCGTTGCTTAAAAGGAAATAATCATGCCTAACTTAAAAATCATTGTAAAGCTTAGTAGAATGGAAAAGGGGATGTAAAGCACCTATCACTGTGAATAGATGAACAGCACCCAGACGGCAGTTAATAAGCAGCAGCCACTGATTCACAATATCTTCAACCTTTCCTGGAGTGCTATAATATACCTTTACATAGAATAATCCAGATACCGTTGGTTTTTACCACCCATGACATATATTTACTATATAAATTATGCTAATATAATAAAGTAAATTAACTAATAAATATCTATATAATAAATACATCAATGTGTACACATATATATATAAAATATTTAATGCCCTCAAGTTTTCAGATCAAGCTGCAAAGTTGCATCTCATTAAAACTCCAGAAGCACCCTCTACATTCTTTCACTGTTATGGTTACAAATCAAAACACTCAAACTAAGTACTTGAAAAAGGACACACTTTTAACTTAAAAATGGGGCCATTATTTATGAAAACATTCATGACATAATTAAACTTTTAAATATGATATTAGTTAAAACTGGACATAAGTCAATAACAGACCCTTCATAAAACATTACTGAGTGCTACAAGTCATTTCTTTAAAAGGCTCTTTCCCCATAGTAGTTCTGCCACCCCTCCCCTCTCCATCATCCACAGTGTTCATGGTTAATCTCACACGGCACACTTTCCCGCTGAGCCAAAACTTGGCCTTAAAATTATTCTCAGCACAGCACTTCAGGC
This sequence comes from Delphinus delphis, assembly GCF_949987515.2. Lineage (NCBI taxonomy): Eukaryota > Metazoa > Chordata > Mammalia > Artiodactyla > Delphinidae > Delphinus > Delphinus delphis. The sequence goes on along the minus strand of NC_082693.1, from coordinate 57,600,614 downwards.
AGTTACTACCGATCAGTAGGTGTTGACATGTGTATTGAATCTTACTGGCTATCCCTGGCTCAAACCATGAAATGTAAATGTTTATACTTTTTTAAAATTATGAAGCTTACATGCATTATTGAAGGCTTACTTTTTAAAAGTTTAGTTTTGAAACAGAGAAAACTAAAACAGAGAAAAATAAGTTTTCAAGATTAATTGTATATTTATTCTGAGAGAGGGGAATTGAGAATTACCTTGAAATAGTACTGGGCTGCTGCATACCAGGCTTGGATAAATCACTTAACTACCTGAGTCTATTTTTTCATTAATAGAAGGAAAATAATATTTTCTAGGCCTCCCTTACAAAACTGTCGAGATGATAAAATGGGGTAATGTATAGGAAAGAAGTTTTAACTATAAATCTTCAGAAAAATATAAGGTTAAAGTTGGAAGCAATCTTAGAAACAAATTGTCCAGCTCTCGTAAATTCCTAAAATGAGAAAGTAGCTCCAGTAGGGTTAAGCGATTTCTCCAAAGTTACACAGGCAATTAGCGCAAAGCCGGGTCTAGAATTCACATTTTCTGTGTATGAGTAAAAGGTAATTTTATTTCAAAAACAGTAAAATTAATCTTTAGCCATAATTTATAAACAATGTTTTAATTTGACTATTGGTAATAAAGGTTCTTCTTTCCAAACTTGCCAGCATCTTGGTAATATTTTTCCTATTTTCTACTGACAGTAATATAGTTCTTGCTTAACGGAGTGTCAGTAACTTTTAATTAAGATGCACCCATTTACAATTTGCACGTGCTTTTGTCTTACATATGTGCTTGAATCTCATCTTTCTTATTAAAATGTCCACTGAGCTTTATATTTCTTTACTGAGGCTATTTAAAAGATACCTATGGAATTTAATATATGAGGAAAAGTGTTCCCTTTTAACTTTCAAGTACCTGAGAAATCCAATTCCAGTCATTGAGCAAATAGATATTGTCTGCTATGTGTGATTTTCACTCTATTAGGTGTGTGGTAGGATTTTTTTTTTTTTAAAGATGTAACCATTTTTGTCCTTAAGGCCTTTGCAATCTACCTGAAAAGGGAAATATATATAATACATAAGAAACAACTAATAATACTAGGGGAAAGTTCTGCAAGAGTTCAACAGAGAGGCTGTACTTAGAGTGTATTAGTCATTAAGTAAAAAATCAAAGGTGTCTTTGGTATTCAGTAATTAAAGGGTAGGAATTTATTAGATGTAGAAGATCTAAATACCTCTGGGCTAATGAGAAATTAATAAACCAAATATTTATGCAGAAGAATCATGTTGTGCTCAAGTCTCTTTTTGCCTCATATAGTAAGTAAATACGTTAGTAAGGCTAGCAATTTAAATAGCTGATTCTCAGAGTTGAAAGGAACTATAAAGATCATCTAGTGACTTTTTCTGCAATTAATATTCTTAATGAATTCCTACACACAGTATATATCTATGCACTGAGGGCCACATATATTTGATAATGTCTAAATGAGGAAATACCAATTTCACAGTCTGGCACCTGAGGACGATTGCAATTGAATTTCAATTCAGTATTTAGCAAATCAAAACAAGCCCCTTGGAAACAAGAGCAGTTGGACTAGATTACACTTAGGGTCTTTTCCAAGCTTGAGATCCTATAACTGAACAAAAATTTAAAATAAAATATTCCCTGAATTTGATGAGATGTTTTTAAAATATTAAATTACGTTACTGCTAAATGGCTTTTTGCTACAAGATCTATTATAACGCATTTGCTTTTCTTAGTCACCATTTTTAAGTGTTCAACGCTGTGGAGAAAATGATAAATAGATGTGCTTCCTTCCCTCAAAGAGTTTATACTCCAATAAAGTAAATAAAACATATGCCTAAACAGGTATCGTACAAAAAGACATGACAACGAGGGAAAATGCATGAAGAAATTACATCTTCCAAAGCAAGGTTTCTCAACCTTGGCACTACTGACTTTTTTTTTTTTTAATGTTAAGTATTGGTGATTCAGTGGTAGAATTCTCGACACTACTTACATACGAGGGTGGATAACTATTCTTTGTCGGGGCCATCTTGTGCTTAGCAGCATCCCTGGCTTCTACCACTAGATGCCAGTAGCACCCCCTCTCTCCCGCTGTGACAACTGAAACGTCTCCGGACATTGCAGATGTCCCCTGGGAGGCAGAACTGACCCCGCTGAGAACCACCAGTCTTAAGAACTGAAGGAAGGCTTTATGGAGGAGGAAGCGTAAATTCCTGGGTAGTAAGGGTCACAGACACATTGGAGAAGTGAGCCAATTGACTACTGGTAGCACAGAAATAAACCTTTAAAAAAGTTGTGCCTCACATATGAAGTTCGCACCCTGTCTGCTCTCTTCCAGGTTCCGATTTTCTCGGAGCCCAGTGTTGCCGTCTACCTCGAACACCTACCTCTCTCACCCTTGATAGTCTCCTTTCTAACAAAGAGAGCCAGTTTCAGGCTCAGTGCCCCCAACAGGCAACAGTGTCTGTTGGATTTCAGAAACATAATCTTGTCTTCGCTGCGTATATTTTATGGTTGCCTTCAACTGGCGGAAGTGAGACTGCTTTCCTGCGTACCGTCAGTAGAAACGCCAGAGACCTCTAGCGAAAGGGATTCGGGGCAGAAAATAATGAGTTTGGTTTCTGAGCAAATTTCAGGTGGAGTTTGAGGTGGTAGCAGTACACCAGGTAGAAAAAAATACAAAAAATTAATTAAAAATAGAGAACATTTTAATATAGAGTAAGGATGTGAAATACCTATGTAAATACAGCAAGAAATAAAACAGTAGGAGGCTGAAGGTAATGGGGAAGAGATTTTGTTCTCTATTTTTCTCCTGCTTTTTCTCAAACAAAATCATTTGTATCTTTTAAGGAATCCCTCTATTATCATAAAAACATTCCACCTCCAAAAGTGACATCCTGGAAGTGTTATTCCAAGAATGTCACTTTAGCATAACTAGAAAAATATGAATAATATACATGTATTTTAATGCTCTTCCATCTAAAATAAATTACTTGATTTCTTAACAACTTGTCTATTTGACATTTTGGTTGAGCTAAGAAGTAGAGCTTAAAGCTCTATGTTGCCTCTTAAGGATACAGAGAATTGATTTCTTCTTATTTCTGCGGAAGTTCAACTAGGCAAGCTACTTGTGTCAAGTCATTATAAGATTCAGCAGAAGTAATGCATTAACGTTGGTTGATATTGCCAACAAATTACAGTATATGATACAATTTCTGTTCCATTATTTTCAGTTTGCCTTTTCATCAGGTTAAAATATGCAGAAGAAACAAACATTTGCATAACACTGCTAGTATTCAGATTGATTCATGTTTCATTGCAGAGCCCACCAAAACCAAGAGAACCTCAAAAATGGCAAGGCGTTTTTGAGAAGTTTCCATTTTGACCACATCTATGCAGACCACACATACAGCACAGTGAAAAATGCTCTTTGAACTTGCTTCTATCGCAACTGCAATTTGCCTACGGTTGCAATAGTTTAAAATTGGTAATAAAAACTCCCAAGATCGAAAGAAGTGATCCAGTAGATCATCCAGCTACTATTCAACTGTTTCCAGGAACTGAGCAAAGTTACAGGATCATGGAAGTTACACGTCCCATTTAAAGTTAAGGTTGTTAATCAAAATGCAAATTACTACTCAATGACAAAACATTTTAAGCCAAAATGGGTCGTTGTTTAGACTCTGTGTTTTTATGTACTTCAATGAGTCAGTAAAACTCTGCCATTTCAGAAGAGAAGTGTTCCTGCTGAACATTCAGTACTATAAGCAAGCACGTAGTCTATTGTTTTTTAAATAACCATTCTAGTAAACTAAAAACATAATGCAATAATGCCAGCAAAATGTATGTAGGAAGTGGTGCACATGTGAATAATCGTGTTATAAAAACAGAGCATAAAATTCATAATTGTTTTCATTTTTATACACTACTGTTATTGAAAATGAGCACTGAGTACTTGATCATCATTGATGAAGAGTATTACGAATGCACTAAAATTACTTTCCTGTGCCATAATATTAGGTTTTCATAAGAATAAATAAACTAGTGTCTGCGATTCATTTCTTTAATAGTGGAAAGAGAAAAAGTATTATGTAAGTATTATAAAGTACTACTACTGGTGGAACTCACAAAGTCTTGAAAACAGTATCTAACAACTGATGTGCCTTTCCCTTGGTACTTGGAGCTCTTCTTTTCCTGTACTAGCTTCCAGTGACAAGGAAGGCACCCTCCTGACCCTTTGGTAGCTGGTTTGCTGACAGAGAGCAGGGCCATAATCAGAGTTGTGAGTTCCTTTTGTTTCACACACTCTTCCCACTCCCTCAATCCTCTCCATCTCAGTGTCTGGACCAAGCATGGAGCTTCTCTAGCTGTGAAATACCACAGCCTTTCTCTTCTCTTCCTTCTTCACTGTGGAAGGGCTCTGCTTCTTCCTCTCCCCCATCTTTTGAACTCTGCATAGGGGGGCAAAACAAACAGCAGTGGAAGGGATGTCCACAGTGACTATTTCCCACTGTCTTGCTAGTAAGGGGAAACCTAAGGCAAAAACATTGAGCCTAAATGACCTTGTACCAGCTCTAAGGGTAGATGTCCAGTCATGTAATAGTATAATCGTATTTCATACCCACAAACGTGCTTACTAGTTGTCAGACACCATTCTAAGTGCTTTATTACTTTACTCATGTAATCCTCACAAATAACGCCATGAAAGAGGATATCATTATCCTCATTTTCCAGATAAGAATACCAGACGCAGAACATTTAGGAAACTTGGCCAAGGTCATAAAGCTAATAAACGGCAGAGTCAAGACATAAATCGAGGCAGTCTGGTTCCAGAGTCCCTGAACATACACACACACACACACACACACCCCTTGCCACCCAGCAACACAACTAAAAGTGGCTCGCTTATTCTTAAAGAGATAAAAAGTAACCAACAGTGGCAATTTTATAACTTGATTCTTTTTCCATCCTATGATTCTTTTTTTTTTTTGAGTGTGTAGTCATGAGGAAAGATCCGAATACTTAAACTAAAACTTCACCCGGCAAATCAACACAGGTTTGCACTGGGAGGAATCCATTCTCCCCTGTCCCTGCACAACTGTTGCCGCCGGACCTCCTTAAACCCTGGGGCCCCTTGTTTATTCAGAGACTGAGAAGGCACACTTGGAGGCAAGGAGGGCAGGAGTGGGGAGCCTGGGACCCTCCACCTCAATTCAGCCCCACTCAGTAAGATCTTGTCAGTCTTATTTCACTCTCACAGCCCACTCACCAGCATCCAGCTGTGCCTGTCTGTGAATCATTTCAGATTGTCCAAAGAACTGGGAAGGGCAAGAAGTGTTTTGCATCTTTATATTCTCTCAAATCCTATGTAGCAAAATTCTGTTGGAGAGAGCAGCCACTCTCTAGTGGCAAAAAGCAGGATTGCATGGGTCTTTGAGAAACTCTGGAAGAACCCAGCCACTACTGTAAGTTTGAAAGGATATAAAGGACACACAAAGAATTAAAAGGACGATAAGGTGATGATCATGGCTGGTGGGTAGGAGGATGAGCCTGGGGCTATGGAGGGATGCCCTTCTTTACAGACTGTCAAACACTTATGAGTTAAAGGTAGACTATTTCTTCTTCACTCTTTTTATACCATTCTTTACAGCCATGCTTAAAGAAGTGAGTCCTATTCTTAAAGAAACAAATATCTTTATGTCATCATTAAATGTCATCATCATCCTCAAGCAAACCTAAACGGTTGCCCTGTACTGTTGTCTCAAGCCCAACCACATACACGGTGGCAAAAACTGATTTGAGGAAATAAATATGTTATGCAAATCCAACACAGGGAAACCAGTCACAGGTCTATCTTTGCTTGAAAGAGATCCAGAGCATATAGGCCCTGTTTAGAGTTGTTCTGAATAAATAAAAACACAGGCAAATTAATTTAACTCTTTCAGAAATAAGGTATACTCTATTACTACCCAAGGTGATCAAAAGCACAGCATGACAAACACCAATTGTATGGATTTTCCTCCCTGAATAAGTGATTATTAAATGGTCAAAACTTCTTTCCCCCAATAGTTTCTAGATTTAGTTTACTGGTGGCATTTTGAATTGTGACCAAAATCCAACACTGGACTCAGTTTGGCCATATGGTTATGTATGCAGTGACAAGAAAACAATGAGCTAAGTCCATTAAGGAATCACATAAAAAGTTTTCAAAGAAACAAACCATTCTCCCAGATTTTTCAGTTCCGAGCCCTCTTTAGAAGGGCAAAAAGCCATTTACTTCAACTTGCTCATATAGAGATATCTCCTCAGCAGAGTAAGTGGAGAAATGGGGCTGCTTTCAACATAAAAACAACATGGTGGTTTTCTTGTTTTTATTAAATACCATGATTATTAATTCACTCCAGAAAAAGTACAAGGCACCAAACCATGTATGCTGATACCACAAATGATCAATGACTACCCATAAAATCCTCTATGCTCTCCACAAGATTTTTGCAAAGGAGTTTTTGGCAATTCTCTTTGAGAACCACAATTTTATCTTCTCATTTTACTTGGAGATCATGGTTTCTCTCTAAATAACCCTTGACAGAAAAAGACCTCCTTTTTTCATCCTGTCTTCTGTCACTGTGGCATGTCACAGACCCAAAGTTTGTCACAGAAAAACAGTCTCCCTTTTGAAAGTGAATAAAATGTTCATTTACTTTGGGTAAATTTCCTCTTTCAATCCGGCCATCTGGATCTAAATTAAGGTACCCTACTTTGAACATGGGTATGCTCGCCATCTGGCTGCCCCAAAGCGGCAATTACTTCAGGTAAAGGAAGACTTTGCCTAATTCTAAGCAAGTATATTCTACTATAGGATATTATGGCATCTGCCTGCTGCCCACCTACCTGAGGGACAAGGGAGTATATATTGCCTAACAGAGGTAATTTACTCTGCAATTTAATCTGCTGTGTGTAAGCATTTCAAATTTAAGAGAATTATTTTTAATATTCAACAAGTGGTGAATTTCCCTTTAGCCAAATGATTAACTGAGAATAAAAGATGTGCCTCAAGTGGAGAAGCCTTAGGTTCTAACCGGGAGCCTGTCTTCCAACATTTATTTTAATATGGGAACCGGGAGAGGCAAGTCTTCCCTGTAGAACAAAACCAGGGAAGCTTCAAAGGGTCAAAGGCATACAGCACATAGTGAAGTCTAATTTTCCTGCCTGACCCAAAGTACATCTCTCAGACTTCTGAGGAGTGAGTCAAAGAATCAGATTGATTATTAACAAGTTGTTTCCACATAGACTAAGTAAGGTAGATTGAATGGTAGTATTGATCTTTTTAAATATTTCAGGTTGCTCATTGTGACTCCCCATTGCCAGATTAAATATTTATTTTCATTCCAGAAATTATCTGATAAATTGGCAAAAATTCTGACTAACTAAAGACCAAGATACGTAATCACTAATCAAATGAAAATTTAGAGTTTGCATTTATGTCCTTTTGGAATGAAGGGGAAAAAAGAGGAACAAGTACTTTCTCTAAGAGGCTGTTTAGAAATAAAATCATCCTGGGATCTCCAGAAACAGCAAATCCTGCACAACTATTGGGATGCAGAGTTTAGCCACAGGTACACTAGGTTAAACTCTCAACCATCTTTGGGGAAAACTGAACGAGAGAGTTTGAATACAAATATGCACTAGGGTACAAGAAATCAGTTATAGGTCACGCGGGAACATCTGGTCTTTTTAAGAGTCCTGTTCATTTGAAAGCACTGACCAAAACAAGCTCAGTTCCACCAAATGTATTTTGGCATGGCTCAAAAAACAGGACTTTCTGGAAGTATTTATTTCACCACAGCAAGATTTATCAGTAATGATATGCAACTCCCACTACTGACATTTTGACATAACATGCAAATGTGCCTTCTATGCTTTTCCCCCAAATTTGATATGATCGTGGATTTTCTTTTTAATCCTTTTAATCTGTATTCTTTAGAATATGTCAGAGAAAGTGGTGGGAGGGGGTTTAAATTATCCAAACTCCTGATCTTAGGAGTTTGAAAGTGAATAATTTATACATTCACTTATAGGAGACTTTAATTATCATACAACCACTAAAGCATTGGACAATTTATTTAGATGAGGCTACACCACAGGACTACTAACACTTTTGTGTTCTCTTATAACACACTGAAATTTCCCTAGCCTCTTATACTATATCAGCTTCTTCTGAGAGCTTCCAGACATCATGAGCCCTGGTCCAGGGATCAGAAAACCAAAATTTGAGTCCCAGCTCTCCACTGCCAAACCTGCTGACCTCAGGAGCCCTGGACTGCTCTGATCCCAAGTTTTCTGCTGTTGTGAGACTCTCTTGAGAACAGGGGAGGCTCTGCCAGTGGCCTCATTACTCATCTCCAACCTGCCTCCACTCCTAAGGTTGTTGACTTCATTTTTAAGTTCATTTTGGTTATTCCCTGGCCCTACAGCCATTTAATGAATCAAAGTTATTTTAAATGCAATGGGCTAGGGCAAAAAAGCAAGAATCACTTGTTTATTCATTCAACAACATGCTTGAGAGCTTACACCACAGGACACTCATAACATGAGTGGGCACTCTATGTGCCAAGTACAGAGTTAAGTGCTTTTCCATGCATTTACTCGTGGACACCTGCAACGATCCTATGTGGATATTATTATTATTATTTCCCCAAGTTAAAACTAAAAGTATAGGTTCTGCAGCCAAACTGCCTGAGCCTAAAACCTGCTTTGCTGGCTCACGATGTTACAAGTTACTCGATTTCTTGGTGCCTCCACATTTCCCCATCTGTACAATAGGGACTGTTGACAGCATCTATCTCATGGGGTTCTTGTGAGATTGAGTTAATACAGGATGCTCATTAAGCACTAGAGGCTGTTATTGTCAGGAATTGGTGACTTAGCTTAATCAGCTTCCTCAAGCCTTCAACACAAGTAGAGTTGCAGCCGAGATTTGAACCCAGTTCTGTTGGACTCTGAAGTCTAAGCTCTAAACAAGCGATGGAAAGCCCCACAGCCTCTCAAAAAAAAAAAGAAGAAGAAACAGAATACTGCCCAAATCTAAAAAGCATCAAAGGCACTCACTAACAAGGCATTTGAGACTGACGGTTAGCTTTCCCCCTTTCACCGCTGAAGCCATTTCCAGAGGCAGTAACTTGTGAACAAACTGCAGTCACTCTGTGTTAGGAGAGAGCTGGCAGCACAGGCAAGAAGATTTCTCGCTGGCACTGGCCATGGCAGCCGCCAGCACCACCACCAGCCCACCCCCGCCCCCTTACTCTGTCACTGGGACTGGCTCTTACTGCCCAGAATCTCAACTTCCAGTTTTGTAAAACTTCATGGAGCCAGAGCCTATCCAATACTCTGCGCCTTCCAGAAACGGGCATGGTGGGGGAGGGGAGGATCTTGCCCTGCCTGCCCTGTCCTGACATCTAACCGGGATGCGCTGCTGCCCTGGCCTCTGGGGCTCACGAATTTTCCCTCGATGCTAACTAGGCAAGCTTTTGATGTCACCCTGGCCCGACGTCGCTCAGATTACACACTACCCTTTAAAAAAAAAAAAGTTGCTGTGTGCCCCAGGCTGGCTAAGGAACTTTGATGGGGCAGGGGGTCCCAGCCTAGAGAAGGAGTGGCATTTGGCACTGGTGAGACTGGTGAGTGAGTTTGTGGAGTTGGCCGCAGGGAGAGCCCAGGCACCTGGGAGACCCCGAGAGTTCTGGGTGATGGCCATACCTCACCTTCACTTCCTTCCCCCATCCCTCGCTTCCCGGGTATCCGAAGCTAGCCCGGTCGCTGGGTGGCCGGCTGCCCGGCGGTTTCGAACAACCTGGCTGGGTGGGGCGGTGCCGGGCACCGCCTCCCTCCGTACCTTCTCTCCCCGTGGAGCACGTAGGAGCTGCGGAAGAAGCCCAGGAGCTCGTTCTCGATCAAGGCGTTGTAGATGATCTTCAGATTGTAATTCCTCTGCGCGTCCAGCGTCCTATTCAGCACCACCACCAAGACCTGGGTTGGCGGGTAGAGGAAAAAGCCGGCCACCGGGACCGCCCCGGCTACCCGGTCCTCGGCCACCTGCACCTTCTCGACCGCCACACGGGAGGCGTGCAGCACGACGTAGCGAGTGGCGTTCCGGCACGAGATCTCCACGTTGACCTCCCCGGAGAAGGTGAAGTTCTCCATGAAGGCGGTGAGCATCAGATTGTAGTGCAGCGGCTTGAGGTGGCCCGACAGGCGCAGTTGAGTCCACGGCTGCCATTGCTGCCGCTCCTCGTCCGACGGCGGCCGGGCGGACGGGGTCTCAGGGTTGGCTTCCCCGCCTGCCCCGGGCTGCGAGGAGTCTCCACCAGCATGGTGGTTGCGCCGGGCCGAACCCGGAAGGCTTTCGTTGCCGCTGCGCGCTGGGAAGCCGGCGGGGCCGCCGTCGGCGCCGGGCGGTAAGCTCGCCCCACACTCGTCGAAGCGCAAGCTGAGCAGCACCGCGAGCATGGTGACCGCGAGCAGCGCCACGATGGACACGGCGAAGGCCAGCACTAGCCGCCTGTGCACAGTGATGTGGCGCTCGGTGGTGCGGGGTCGCACCCCCATGGAGTCCGCCCACGGGTCCGAGAGGCCCCTGCCGCCGGCCCGCAGCGCGGCGTCGTTCTCCCCCATCGTGGCCGCGAAGGGTGAGCTGCTCTTCTTAGCCCCCGCCGCCTCCTCCTCCTTCTTCTTCTTCCTCTTCTTTTTCTTCTTCTTCTTTTTCTTCTCCTCCTCTTGTTCCCCCCGCTCGCCGTCCAGGGCCATCACACCGCCTCCTGCTCCTCCCCCGCCCCCTCCGGCACCTCCCGCGGGGGGCCCACCCTGTCCACCGCCAGTTCAGGCATCAGAGAGCGCACGCGGGCGGAGGGCGCGACGCCAGCTGGGACCCTGGGGAGACTGGCCCAGCTTCTTTTAAGACGGGCTCTGGCCGTAGGCGACAGCAACCTCGGCACCTCCCATCAGCCCCGCCTCTCTCCGGACCCGGGCGGCGGAGGCGCGGGGCGGCGAGCTCTGGGACGCGCCCAACTTGGAAAGCGTCTCGCTCGCCCCAACGCGCGCTACTTCTCCGGCGGGCGCTGGGCTCAGGGGCACATGCTGCCCCCGCCCCTGTGCGCCTGCGGCTTCTAGCTCGCAGTCCCCTGCGCAGAGCTTTCGCCTCGCTTTCCGCGGGAGCCTTCCCGCGGGTCCTCGGCTGGCAAGTACAGAGAGCGATGCAGAAGGAAGTTAGGGCTGCCGCTTTCTCTCCCCACTCCAGCGGCGGCGTTCAGTCCTCTGGGTGGGATGTGCTCGTAGCAGCAGTGGCGACGGCAGCAGCAGCGGAGGCGCCCGAGCCATGCACCCCGCAGGCGGGGACGAGAGGATGGCCGGGAGGAAGAAACCGGGGTGAACCAGCCCAGTGAAGTGCCAGGGCCGCAGAGCTGCGCCGGAAATCTGACCTGGAGAAGCCTTCTCCTCCAGCCTGGACACTTTAAGCAGAGGTGGCGGCATACAGCGTGAGGTTGCACAGCGGACAGTGAGCCTCCCTAGTTACGACGTTGCTCTGACCTGCGGAGATGACAAGTGAGCAGGAAGTGTCCGGCCGGGCCATCCCCTTCAGGTAGATGAAGCTCCGGGTTTGCTCTGTGTCCCTGTGGGGAGAACCTGAGTGCGTGTGTGCGAGTGAGTGTGCGTGTGTGCGCGCGTGTGTGCGTGAGCGTGTACACACAGGTTCCGGGTCTAGATTGCCAGAGCTACTCTGGCTGCATTCAGGGACTGAAACTCCCCGAGAAAGGCAAAGAAGCGAGCGAGAGAGCGCGAGGAGACTGGGAAGACGGGAGGGAGGAGAGCGGCTGAGCGGCAGAGGCAGGCGCTGGGAGATGAGAGAGCTTTTCTCCGCTCTGTCACACCAGGCACACACAGCCACAGAGGGGGTAGCTGAGCCGCGTGCAAGAAGTACCCTGTAAATCGTCAGCGCAACAAGCCCCGCAGTCACCCCTCTTCCGGACTCTTTAGCCCCACCGCGCTTCCCCGGAGGCATCGTTGGAGCCTTTGGCTATTGACGCCAAGAAGCAAAGGAAGATCCGGCTGGGGAGACGTAGCTGTCTCAGGTTTCACACCAAGCTCGCCAGAGGGTTTGGAGGATTGTATGTAAATTGAAATAAATTCTCCAAAGCCTGACTACGTATATGATACTGTGTGCTGTGTCCAGGTGTGCAGTATTAAAATAAGCGTTAGCAAGGAAACATTAGAATCCTCCGGAAGTCAAGGCTAAAGAGACAAGTTTTTTCCCATCGAAAAATTCCTGTTTTTAGATTGAGGAAATGATTAAAATCTAATACCTAAAGTGTAATATTCGGGACCACAAAGTTGAGACTGAGAAAAGCTGAGGACATGAGCCCCATTACTTTAGAATGAGAACAGTGAACAAGTACATTCTGGGGTCAGTTTTTCACTTCACCTAGCCACAATTCCTTTTTTTTTTTTTTTTTTTTGCTGTTTTCAGTGTTATCATGAAAATCGTTTAAACTTTTTTACAACAGTTATCAATAGGAAGTGACCACTGACAGCAGGATCATCAAAACAGATTCATATACCATTGGCTGGTTATGGATTCTTGTCTAAGTTTGTAGAAGCTTTAAATATAGTGCAGAGTATGTATGAGTATATGGGATATCCAGCCTATAGAATTTGGGTGAAGAACTCTAATTGGAACAATATTCAGAAAACAGCCACTCCAAAGGTAACAGCTCACAGGCAGGAGTCTCTAGTTTTTAATGAAACAAAATGTGATGGGCTTCAGAGTCAATTTTTAAAAGTGCAGAATAAAAAGAGAATGAAGTAATTCCTTTCTACACATTTCTTTCACATCTTCAAATCCTAAAGGCATTAAAAGAAAATCATGTTCCTCATTATTTTCTTACAAAAAGGAATGTATAATGCCACCAGCTTTGAAGTCCTGAAAATATACATTAAGGTACTGTGTTTGGCTTTAAAAGCATGACCAAAGACAAGAGCCCAAAATATGCATCAACTTCAGCCTGAAAACTACTGAAAACACAGCCCTATGTTCAGTGAAGCTCTTTACCATCTACCCCCAGATGGGATACATTCCCAGTGCCATACATTCTAAATGTCCATTTGAATCATTTTTTTTCGTATCTTTATTGGAGTGTAAATGCTTTACAATGTTGTGTTAGTTTCTGCTGTACAACAAAGTGAATCGGCTATATGTGTATATGTATGTATGTATGTGTGTGTGTGTATATATATATATATATATATATATATATATATCCCCATATCTCCTCCCTCTTAAGCCTCCTTCCCACCCTCCCTATCCCATCCCTCTAGGTCGTCACAAAGCATCGAGTTGATCTCCTTATGCTATGCAGCAGCTTCCCACTAGCCATCCATTTTACATTTGGTAGTGTATATATGTCAATGCTACTCTCTACTTCATCCCAGCTTCCCCTTCCCCCCTGTGCCCTCAAGTCTGTTCTCTACATCTGCGTCTTTTGGAGAAAAGGGAACCCTCCTGCACTGTTGGTGGGAATGTAAATTGATACAGCTATACAGCTATAGTTCTCTCACTATGGAGAACAGTATGGAGGTTCCTTAAAAAACTAAAAATAGAACTACCATATGACCCAGCAATCCCACTCCTGGGCATATACCCTCAATCATTTTTAAATGATGATAAAACGAAGTGCCAGGGTGTTTTGTTTTTTTGTTTTTTGTTTTTTTTTCTTAAGCATGTTGTATGTGGGCCGTTAGCAACAGACCACGGGAAATGCCACATTCTGTTCAAGTTACTTTTTTATGCTCTGTTTTTAAATCTCTGTGCTCTTGCTGTCCATATGTATCTGCCTGTATGCATTTTAAGAGTTGAGGAGTCGAGGTTTGTTAGTTTGTTTTCACAGAATCAGGAAACAATATAGGCAGGCAAAAAGAGCTGTGTGACTCTTCGCAGCTCACCAAACTTCTCTGACCTTAGGGTACTAATCCAGCAGTTCAGGATTATTGATCTAAAGTCCATGGATTCAACTCACTTGTATTATAAGAGGGATCTGGAACCACCCCCAGAAGTCTCAGAACCATTACCTAAATGAAGAGGTTACCCACTAAAGGATCTTTAAGACCTTTCTGTAAAATGATATTAGTCAAGAAAAGATTCAAAGAAGGCTTTTTCTGTTCTTCTTTGTATTTTATCCGTGTACTTTTGAAAATTTCTACAAGGCAACTCTCCAAGACTTCAGAATTAAAATATATTTACCAATTAGTAAAGTCTCCACCAGCTGTGATTAAATTAGTGGATGGGTTATTTTTGAGACCTAAGTGGAGTGGACACAAGCTTATTAACCTGGAGTGAACACAACTTATTAAAACACTGATTCCCCTAAAATGCAACTTTAGCCAATAAACTCAATATCAAGGTCAAGTGGGTAAATATTTCTTCCTCTCATATCAATGTTACAGAAGGGTCCCAGTGAGTTTTTCTTTTCTTAATTTCTGAAAGTACATAACGTACCTCTAAGAAGCAAGTACTTTGGTATGATAACTTTTTAATTTTATTTTTTAGAGAATGTCTATTCTACCCTCCTCAAACCAAAACAAAGAAAGGGAACATTTCAGATGGTGTACCTAACAAAAATCTTAAAGAGATGATTCACTAGTATTCCTATAAAGAAGTTGCCTTCAGTGTGTAGATGACTAAATTGGAGACACTGACTTTGTCAATGCTAGAGCCACGCAGGGGAGTAAGACTTTCCAAAGTGCTTGATGCTCCTCTCAGAAACACATTTATTATTGGAAGAATTTATGATTATTTTCTTTAGCTAATAAATGTCTTTAAAGCCATTGTGTGGCCATATTTGATTTAGATGCTTGTAAAAGTGAAAAGAGTCTGAATGTTTAATATCCATAAGGCCAAACAGAAGTTACTAATTAAATCTACACCTAAGTCCTATGACTAATCAAACTGAACTATTTTCAGTGAATGTGCTGGCTTCAGAGGCTTTACTCTTTGATTGTTTACACTTGAACTGCTTTTCTTCTCTTCCCACTGGTTTGTAGGTAGAGGCACAACTGAAGTGTCCTTTTATACTCAGCCCCTTCAAGTGTGATTAGCACTTCACTTTCAGAAACAGCTTGGCTCAGGAGAAGGAACTAGATACAAATCTGCCCTCACCTCCCTACCTTATCCTAACCTACTTAACCTGACTCCGTTTCTTGATGGGTTCATGTACAGAAGTTAAATAGACTAGGTGACCTCCGAGATCTCTTCCAGTTCTCAAATTCTGTAAAAGAAATTCCAAAGCTAATACAACAGTCTCTTTATGCTCTCAGGGATTTTTAATTAATATTCTCCGTTGAGAAGCCAAAAAAAATCAATTCAAAACTCAAAGTTTAATGGGTAAAGAGACTCTGTAAAAATACCCTGTACTAGCGAAAGCATATGGAGAAAAGAAAACAGCCCCTGCTACTCTGGCAGGGGAAACAGGACTGATCTATTTCATGAGAGGGAAGTGTCCCTGAAGACCCCACACAATCGGAGACCAGTGCTGACAGTGAATGGTGGGAATCTCTGTTCACCAGCTGAAGTGGTGCTGCCCTGTGACACTAAAAGCAGTTCGAAGTTTGAGATGGTAATAACTTGATGAAATTTTTAATTTGGGGAAACACAATATTGCACACTTCTAATATAATACATAATTTCAAAATTTCATACCATTTGACCACTGCATCTGTTGACATTGTTACAGGGTAACATTAAGAAATACCCTTCTAGGGCTTCCCTGGTGGCTCAGTGGTTGAGAGTCCGCCTGCCGATGCGGGGGACACGGGTTCGTGCCCCGGGCCGGGAGGATCCCACATGCCGCGGAGCGGCTGGGCCCGTGAGCCATGGCCGCTGAGCCTGCGCGTCCGGAGCCTGTGCTCCGCAATGGGAGAGGCCACGGCAGTGAGAGGCCCGCGTACCGCAAAAAAAGAAATACCCTTCTAGATAGAACCTTCCTCAAGATCTTAATGATGGAAAGAGGAGGACTGTTTAAGATTAGCCATAATTGAGACAGTGCAATTCCATAATGTCTACAGTTTGCTAACTACAATTAACACCTTGATTTAACTGTTAGTTATCTGACTTCTGTTTATTTAAAAAGATTAATCTGAATTGATATATCTGAATTGATACCATATCTAAATGTGATTATGTCTTCTTTCCTCATATAAAAATCTGTGAAATTATAAAGTTTTAAAGGGAAAACATTCCCTAACCTATTAATGTATTACTACATGTTATTAGGCCTAGTAAAGTCTCAATTATGCTAAAACAGAACAAGTATTACAACATAAAAAGGGCCTCTCTAGATAGCAAATATAAGGAAAAGCATAATAAAATATCCACAGTACTATTCCCAGTTCTATAATTAAATGTTATATCCAGAGAGGAGAGAATTAGGATCTCAAAAAAGTTGTATTGTTATTTGGGGATTCTAATGCTAGGTTAAAACTCTTCGGTGTTCACTGTGGGCTTTTTGGTTTATGATCTCAGTAAGAAAGCTTCATAAAAAGGCAAAGAATGCATCATGGAAATGTTTACAGTTTATTCATGAAACCTACAAACATAGCATAAACCAAATCCTAAAATCAGAATAGAAACTGGGTAACTTTCCAGAGATGTTTCTGATGAACTAGTCAATTTGTCTAGTAGCTCAAGAAATAGAAATAGTATATACACCCAATATAGTTTTTGCCATGAATTTAAGTTGTTCACATCCATGTTTCTAGATATATATGGCAGGAAGAAAATAATAACAACAACAGTAACTAAGATTTTTCAAGGGCTTACCTTGCATCAAGTATTTGTCTAAGCACTTCATGTCATCTTATTTAATCATGAAAATAACCCCATCAGGTCAATGCTGTTATTTCCCCCATTTGACAACTGAGGAAGCATAGGCTCAGAGAAATGAAATACCCTGCCCAAAGTCATTTAATTAGTACAGCCAGAATTCCAGACTCCGTCATCTGTACACTTAACCGTTATGCCATAGTACTTCCTGAAAGGTAAGCCAGATGTAAACAATCCAACTGCATAATTGATATTTGCTGCATAAATTATGAAGTCAGTTCCAGGCAGAGTGCTGGAGATATAGCACTGAATCAAACAGTTGTGGTTCCCCCCATCATTGGAGGGTACAGTGCCTGGCACGTAACTGCTATGTGAGTGTTTATTAGATGAAATGAATAGAGAAAAGGTAGTATGACCCTGAGCAGAATAATAATTATAATTTTATAAAGTAATGATAGAAAGAAAAAAGGAGAGCATTATTCATCCTTGATTGAGAACAAAGTAGTTGAGGTTGACTGTAGTTTATTTTCATTCTGCAGAACAAGCAGTTTATATGCCTTAGAAATCTTGCCTCTTGAAGGCATTAATAAATGTATCTTTGACCCAGGCTTATGTGACAATTCAAACTTGCATGATTAGAATAGTGCCTCACCTCTTTCAAACCATGAAAAGTATCTGCTTCAAATGTACACTTATATAGCTATTAAAGTCACATAAAGACATAAAGTATCCTGCTCTGTTTCTTCCATATGTATCTTCTAATCCAATTTTTTTCCCTTTTCCACTCATTTATTCACCCTTCTTCCATTTAATAATAAAACATATTACCTCTTAAAACCTGCATTACTAAACATACACAAATAGACATTTGATATAGAAATGTGTATAGCTCTTTAAGTGAGGTAATTACATAGTGTATTATATACCACAAACGTGCTAAGAGACTAGATCTTAAATGTTCTCACAATAAGATGATAATTATGTGACGTGACAGAGGTGTTAGCTAATGCTACAGTGGTAATCATATTACGATATATAAATGTATCACATCAACACATTGTACACCTTAAACATACAATGTTATGTGTCAATTAAATCTCAATTTAAGAATGAAATAAAAAATAAAATAAAATGAATTCATTAAATGAGGTAATTACAATAGTTTTTTAAAATTTGAGTGGCAAATGATCATTGTAAATGGGTTGATAAAGAAACAAAGATAAATGGGGTGAAGTTTTTCTCTTTTAGATAATGAAGCGTCACTAATCTTGAGGTCATGTACCTGTACATGAGTTTTTGAAAGCTGATCTTGACCTACAGTATTTTTTATTTTTAATATTATAAAATATGTAATACATAGTTTTAATGAGTCAGTATTCTAGTCAAAGATACACTTATTTCTGAGTAAGAAGTACATCTTCTGTTAGAAAATATTTCACAAGCTATATAGTATGTATATTACACAATTGTAAAAATTAAAATTGCATTATTTTGCAACTCATTGAATTCCTACTTTGAAACCAAGGGGAAAGAAAAAACCAAATCATAGTATTTCCTTTTAAGTTTTAGGCCTGTGCATGAATAACATTATCTCTTAATCATGAACTGAAGAATAGCCTCTTCTGGGATCTACACCTCCTTCTTGCTCGTAACCAGAAGTGTTTGCTAGAGAAGACCCAGTTCTTTCCACCACACGGCACTATAACTAAGGATCCTCCATGCCTCTACTTTTTGGATTATATACTAAGGCTACACCAATGTCATGCCATTTTTTCTTTCTCTGTACATGGTTTTTTGAGGACATTTCCCCATTCACATCCAGGAAGTATTCTCCAGGTGCCTCGAAAGTTAGGTGAAATATGTATTTGGGGATCCAGGAATTATTTTTGGAATTCAAACAATTAGACTTTGGCTGAAATGCCTTACTGTTGGTGGTTTAAAAAAATTATTTATACGCTATTACCACAAAAACAGGCATACCTCAGAGAGATTGCAGGTTCGCTTCCAGACTACCAAAAAAGAGCAAATATCACAATACAGCAAATCACACAAATTTTTTGGTTTCCCAGTGCATATAAAACTTATGTTTACACTCAACTGTAGTATATTAAGTGTGCAATAGCATTATGTCTACAAAAATACATACTTTAAAAATATTTTATCGCTAAAAATTGCTAACCATAATCTGAGCCTTCAGCGAGTCGTAATCTTTTTGCAGCAGTAACATCAAATGTCACTGATCACAGATCACCATAAAAATATCATAATAATGAAAAAGTTTGACATATTGTGAGAATTAGCAAAATGTGACACAGAGGCACAAAAGAAGCCAATGCTTTTGGAAACATGGCACCGATAGACTCAGGGTTGCCACAAACCTTCAATTTGTATAAAACGCAGTATCTGTGAAGCACAATAAAGTGAAGCACAATAAAACAAGGTATGCTTGTTAAAAGTCTAAATATGTCATTTTACTATAAACATTATAGTGTTAAATCGGTCTTTTTTAACATTTATGTTAAGTGCTAGGCACTATACAAAACATTTTTTAAATGGTCATAATTTATAACCATACAATTGTTGTGAAGTCTGAATCTGGGGAAAAAAAAAATTCCCCACGAAAGAACTACACAAAAATATTCAAACTACTAAGTCTTTGGAAAATATAATCGGCTGCTTGATTAAATGAAACTTTTTTTTTTACTCCAAAACAGTCTGTAGGAATAAAGCAACGAATGTGAACATGAATGTTTTTGAGTTACTAGCATATTAAAATTTGGGTGATCATGTCATGAAATAGGTTTAATTCTCATAATAGAATTGATTTAGTATAGAAGTTGCTTGTGACCTTCATTTTGTCACTTTTCTCTTTAGTGCCACCTTGTGGGTTAGCCAGTAACAATAAATATTCGGTATAGGGTTTTGAGTTTAGGGGGTTTTTTCTTTTCCTCTACTGTGTCAAAGCTGGTCTTAGAAAGTAGTGTGGTAAAACTCAGATGTGAAGCAATTTCTTTGTTTTCTCAGAGAAGCAACCACTTCACTAGAAGATATTTGCCGTAATTCTGCAACTGGCCATTCCAGACACCAGAACTGTTTCTCAGAGATTGGAAATATTGGAGTCTACACAAAAATCGATGTTCATTTACAGGATAATCACCAAACTTATCTTGGATAACATAAGTGGCAAGCTCTGACTTGTGATTTTTTCCATAAGAAAAATGTTTTCTTAACTCAGTGTCATCATTTCTACAATAGTGTCCTATGAGAATTGATTCTAGGTGATTTGAAACACTGTTTAATCCTGTTTAGAAAAAACTCACACATCTGATTTAGTCTTGTTTGCAGTTTACTTCTAATACCAGATTGAATTTGCATTGAGTTACCTTATTCAGTTCATTTTTTAATTATGATGCTGCAGTTATAAGGAAATAAGGAAAAGGTCAGTGTAGTATGTCGAAAGCTTTCTTTTATTAGAGACACACAGGACATGTGTTATATATTCCCTAACACTCTCCATATATTGGAAATGCTATAAAAAGCTTTTGAATAGCTAAACAAAAAAGAATAGTTTCTCCTCTTTAAAACACCTAAACATGTTAGAATTTATTGCTAAGTTTTTTTGTGGTATGATGAAAAAATCAATCTCTAAATTGCATTTATGGCGTCATTTCAGAGCAAGTGAAAATCACGTACAGTCTGGTCACTTTGAAAGTGTAAATGTCCGTATCTGAACTCTTCCTTCCCTATTAGGACTAGAAGGTTGTACCATGTGTTATTCAAAGAGTAATTTTCCTTGGATGTGTAATAAGGCCTCAGCTCAGATTTGACCTCTAACCTGAATGTTATAAGCTATCAGTTATCTATGATGGAAGCACACCGCCAACAACAGAAGTTTTAAGTGTTGCTATAGGCTTGCTAAAATCTTAGTATAGAACCAAAGCAGCAAAACGCTATCAGTATGTAAGGCTGCGAAAACCTTAGAATTCAACTCCCTAGTCATTTTTAACTTGAACAAGTCTTATGCTTTTTCTCTAAAAGTAATAAGTTGTGTTTTCCAATTCAGGAACTGCTTTTTAATTATTAATTTTTGTACCCTTTGATATTTGAATTTCTCCATGACATATTCTGATACATATTTAGTTTCCAGTGGATTTGGTACAGGAGCAAAAGGTGCCTTAGAATGACAACATTCAATCTATAATCCATTTAACCTTTTTTTTTTTCCATTTAACCTTTGCGTGGCTACCATTGAACAAGTCAGTGTTCTTAGAGTTTAACCAAAAATAACAAACAAACAAAAAAACCCACAAACCCTAGCTAAAGGACTTTCTAATCTGGGGACCACAAAAACTTGCGACCATTTTTCCACTTAAGCTTCAGCTTCAGCTTGTTAATAATAAAGGTGTGTCTTCCTTCAGTTTAAGTTGAATAAACTGCTGTATAGTGCCATCCACAAGATTCCTTGGACACACGCGCTACTGTTGGCAAGGTAGGGGCTGCACTATATTTAAGTAAGTGGTACCTCCATTTGCCACACAGTTTTAACTCCAGCGATGAATTTTAGCCTCTCTTCATTTTTACTGTATTCATTTTAAATAGATGGGTTTTTTACAACAAGTTACAAAGCAGCAAAACACATTTCATATGTTCTCTGTTACAGATTCCAAATTAAGCAGATCCTAATTAATTGGGTTATATTATGTAACAACAGCCTTTCACTTTAATGTCAAAAGGCTTTTGTGATCTCTATTCACTTCCTCTTAAAGTTAAGACTGAGCAGAATATTTTCTTGACATTTCTGAGAATTTCATTTTCAGTTTCAAAGGATCATTTATTCCTTTAATCTTCCAATGTGAAAAAGTAATGAATATTTACTTTTTTTAGTCGCATTTTTAGAGGCGCTAATATTCAACTAGGTAAACTTAGTGATAGCTATTAATGTTCTCTTTTGTCTTCTAGACAGAAAATCAAAGCTATTTAAAGTAAAGGATGTGTTTAAAACCAATATATGTCCACAAGTTAACATTAATGTTTACAAACACTTTCTGTGATCATCATGTCTTACTTGGGTGTATTGTCTTTGTTTATTTATATCTACCTCAAAAGATATGGAGCTAGATATAAATAGATGAGACAGGTATACTGTGTTTCCATATGGTCTGAATAAAAGTATATGATTAGTCACTAGGCTAAGCTGCAGTGTTCTAAGGTACAAAAATAGTTCTCTGTGTTACTCCTTCATTTTCAGTGCTTGCCGTGACAGCCAAATTAAACTGCGATGTGATAGTCATCCAAATACATAATTCCAAAACCATGATTATAGGATCATTTCTTTATTTCTATGAGATTTACCTATAGTAAATCTCTGTTTAATGTTCAGAGTTCTATAGCAGTTCACTTCTAAATGTTCAGAGCAGGAGCTATACCTTCTAGGCTGTGCAAATAATCAAGTCCTAGCAACACTATAAAATATAATCCGTATTACGAATTGAACAGAATGAGCCCTCAGATCTGATTGCCTAAGGCTCAAAATGTTAATGCTCCTGACACACGTTATACACATTGGCAAGCTGAAATGGCATTAAAAGAAGAGAACGAACTACGGTCCCCACCTCAGCATCACTTCACCAGCCTTCCTATCCCTGCCCGCTGGAGAGGGGAGCTTCTGTTCTGCAGACCTGGGGGTCGGGGGAGGCTGCAGATCTTCACCTCCTGTCAGTTTCTACAATTCCAAAAAGGATCAGGCCTGAGGAATTTTATCTTCTAGTGTTCCATTGTGAGCTGACTTAATTAAATTTTTCCCAAAGTGCCACATTCTCCAGTTCCTCCTCAGGAGGACATATTGAGAAGACAGAAACAGGTCCAAATGAAGTGAAATTTTTCTTAATTAATTCAAACAATAACACCATGAAAAAGCACTTTGAAATTTTCAATTCCCAGGCAATTGGTTCTAAAAAGAAAAACATTCTAAATTATCCACATGCCCTCATTTATTAGTCTAGAGCTCTTGCCCAAGCAATTATTTGCAAAGGTAATATATAGTGCTTCATGGTGATTTACTTGTTTTTCTAATACCTTTTGCCCACAAACTATATAGAACTGAAAGTGTGTCAGCAAAGAGAAGTGACTATAAGAGAAGGCTCACTAATATACAACAAAATATGTAAAAGTAAAGGGAAAAGAGCCAAATCCCATTTAAAAAAATCAAATTCTACAGATGGTAAATGTCACAGACATCATTTCTTATTTATTGATAACCACTTAAGAGTAATCTATAATTTCTTCCTAATCTTCAGAATAGGTTTCTGGCAGTCACATAATCTCCCGGGGAGAAATGTCTTCTGAAATTATCACCTGATTTTGTAAAGTCCAGACAACTTGAAACAAACTGAATACCCTTCATTTACCCAATAGCCATTCAAAAATATTATAGATAATGAACAGTAAACAAAATAATTTAACTGAAAGATGCTTTAACTGAAGTGCTTTAACTGAAAGATAATTTTCACATCCTTTGGAATCCAGTCCAGGACCATCAAGATATAGAAAAATACAGCCACTGGGCACTGTTTTCTTTTTCTCAGAAAACCATTATCCTCTCCCTTGGTACAGTACTTATTTAACAGCTCAGGGTGGGGTTGGGGGGAGGTAATATCCTAGGAAAGTCAAAATTCTTATCTAAATCCTTCTTAAATTGTGCCTTTCGACATAATATATTGTATGAAATGGATTTTAAAAGTAGTATTTAGAAATTACTTTCCAACTTTATAATTATAAATTGGTATAAACTTTATGGAAAATAATATAGCAAGAGCTAGCAAAATCCACAAATCTGAAAACTGTAGCAAGACTTCTGAGCTATCCTGTATTGCAACTGTTGGCATGACTCTCTTCTACTAGAATTAAAGCTTCTTCAGGGTAGAAGACATATATATTCATTTATGTCTCTGCAAAGCACGCAAAGTCTCTGGAATATATTGCGTTCTTAATAAGTACATGTTGAATGAACGAATGCTCCATTCAGTATTTGTCACCAGCTTCTTGGCCCCTATTACTTCTCTCTCTGATTTAAGGCTTCTCTTCTCCTCCCTGCCCAGCACTCTTTGGCCTCCATGCCTAGGGAGGGTGCTCTTCAGCTTGGGCTCCTATGTATGGCCTCAGTGAGCTATCCTACTGGAGTTGGTCCTATAGCCAAGACCCTGCCCTTCCCTAGCTCTGGCCTAGAGACATGGCGTCAGAGTACTTGTTGAAAGCATTTCTACATTTTAGAAGGAATGAACTAACAAACAAAAAACTATATCATTTTCCCTGAATAAGCAAGTAGTAAGTAAGATCTAGAATCAGCTTCTGATCCTCTCAGCTTCAGTTTCAGAGACCAAAGTGACGTGTTCTCCCAGAGGGAGAATTTGACTAGATGTTGAGACAGTTTAGGCCACACAGCGGCAATCATACTTTATGCAGGAGTTACATTCTGAAGTAGGTTTATAAGGTAGGAAGCACTTACGGTCAAATTTTCCCTTGAAAAACTCCCTAAATCACCCATAAAAGGCAGTAAACCATAGTTCTGTGTACCCATTCCTATGTACAGCAATATGTACACACAGATGTAAGTATAAAATGTGTGCAGTATATACAATACTTAATTGAATTTGAGTAAACTATCCTTATGCTGTTTTAATAACACTGCTACCAATTCACTACTGTGTTTCTGTGATGCCAAGATAACCAGCCAATGCAGAAAGTTCAGTTAAAAGTGATGGTAATGGCTGCCTTCCTTTCTTTGCAGCAGGAGAGCAGTACGGTGGGTGTCAAGGCCACACAAAGTGGGTGTTGGAGTGGGCAGGAAAGCAGTTTAGTGGGAATCGGGGCCCACACAGGGTGGGCTTCTGAGCAGGTTAGAAGCCCGGTGGAATGAGGTGATTGGCAACAGATAGAAAGTCAAGATTTTTAGTGCTGGAGAAGGAAGGTATAAATATGGAAAGGGGAAAAGGTCAGATGAACCCTGTGGTCTTGGATCATTGAATTAGAACTGAAAAAGTGTCTGTAAACACATAGTTTTACAGATATGGATATAGATATATCAATAAAGATATTTAAACGTGTTTGTGTGTATGTATGTGTGTGTGTCCATTAAGAGGACGTAAGTAGCAATGAGCAAACTTAAGGCCCAAGTCTTGGTTTATAAATGCATCTTTTCAGGGCTCACTGGAGATTCTGAAGGTGGGTCAGGGAAAGAATAAGATGAGCTTTCAACATGCTTTTGTGCCAGACAATAAAGAAGTTCTCAAAAGAATGATGGGCACGTGACCAAAGAACACAGGAGCCACCTTGAAAGAGCTCCCACTGACCAAATCTGGAACAATTTGAGCATCAAAATAAGTAACAAAGTAATGGATTATAACCACTGAATACAATGGAATCCATGAATGCACACTGATATAAGTAAGCAGATATACAGAAAGAAAAGAAACCTCTTTCTTAGATTAGAAGTCCAACTAATAAATATAGAAGGAATTCAGGCAAGACACATCAATGAATGCCAAAATTGTGCGTGAAAGTAAGATGAGGAAGGAGCTTACAGTCTCAAAGTATGAAAGTAAGATGAGGAAGGATCTTACAGTCTCAAAGTATCTTTCTATAAAATGTTTATTAATTACAAAGGAAAAGAAAAATTCACTTTACAGTGGGGAAACTTCACAAACACCATCTGAATTGTGTTCAAAGTTAACCATACCAGCAATGGGACAAATCAATATCATGTGCCACCTGACAGCATACAATGAGAAGGATACAACAACATCACTTCTCTAATATTTCACAACAAAATCATAACCTGGTTATAATCAAGAGGAAATACTAAATAAACAGAAATTTAGCTTCTGCAACAAAATGACCTTCAAAAATGTCAAGACCTTGAAAGTCAAGCAGACTGAGGAATTCTTCTTGACTGAAGGAAGCTAGGGAGATACGACAATTGAATATACTGTGTGGTCCTGCATTGGACTTTTTGTTACAAGGACATTGTTAGAACAACTGGCAAAACTTGAACTTGGGAGGAGGATATTCAGGAGTTTGTCAGGCCATTCATGCAACTTTTCTGAGAGCTGGAAATTATTTGAAAAGAAAATGTTTTTTTAAAAAGAACTCCACCCTCATTGGTACTCTTTTAAACTTCCAATGCACAGCTCTAAAGTTACACAGGCCAGAAAAGGAAGATTGGTTGAGAAAGAGTAATAAGACCATCAGGAAGGTGGCAAAGAAGATGAACTAATCATATGATGTCAACCAACCAATTTTTTCACAACCTGTTTGGGTTTTTATCTGCTCTCCTGGCATCCTGGAGCACGCTTAGCCACACTTTTCCCTTCACATATTCCATGCACCCATTTTAAACACAGCAAAAGACGTTACGAGAATAGAGTCTGCAGCTACCCTTCTCTTTCTCTTTTCTTTCATTTTCTTCCTCCCTTTCTTCCTTAATTTATTTTGGAAGCAGCATTCACCCTACTGTAAGAACCGATTCTAAACATAAAATCCCTTGCCTCACCCTGCCCACCCCCATGACAAAGTAGCATCTGATGAGACAGAAAAGAATCACTACACACTTACCCTCTTCCCCCTTCATCCCCCAGCGATCTTAACGTCCTTTCTTCTTTATCACTACTATCCTCCTTTCTTCTCTGAACTGTTCTTCATCAAAACTGTTCTTGAAACTAATTAAACAGAAGTGGACCTCCAACAATTGTTCTTGCCCTATAATCTAAAGTAATCAAACCTCTCACTTAAAACATAAAAAGAAAGGAAATCAGGACTGTAAACTTACCCCTTTTTTAACTTTTTTTTTTTTTTAACCTTCTAAACTGTCTTCCCCTGCATTAAGTCAGGCCTATGAAACAGTCTGCCACTCTAAACAGCACCAGTCAGGAATGTGGGAAATTGTTAAAAGAGAAGACGCTTTAGAAGATCTAAATTCAAATTACCTTGACTACAATTAAAATAGCCACCACTCTTGAGTAATGACAGGTGAGGTAGAAAGAAGGCAACAACAATCAAGGAGACTAAGATCTCAAGCAACATTCATCAATCAGAAGCATCTGAAAAACAAGGGCCCCAAGTTATTTTGAGGCAGATATTTTCGTTTTCTTGCCAGAATCTGCCTCACAGAAACTCGGGAAATATGCTATTAGATAGCCCGGTGCTTTCCTCCTTATAATCACTCTGATTCGATGATGATGATGATGATGGTGATGGTGGTGGTGGTGGTGGTGGTGGTGGTGGTGGTGATGATGAAACCAAAGCAGCTAGGCAGCACTATTTGTGGCATCATGAAAACCATTGCTAATATCCTCATTCCCTTCGATATCTCTAAAGTCAAGAAGCATTGCAAATTGAACTGCATACCACATTTTTGATCATTTCACATGATGCAGTGTTCACACACAGCTGGTGTGAATGGTGTTACTTGACTTCATCCAGGGAAGCCACTCTCAGGAAGCCACATATCTGTGAAGATGACGATCCTGAGACTCTGTTCTCCTGGCCCTGGATTGGCCCTGCAGCTCTCAAAGGACTGCAGCTCTCCTGAGATATTCTGGGTACCACAAGGAAGGGGCTGGGATGTGTTCCCCAACTTACAGTGATCTCCCCTCAGCATAGCCACTGATGCAAGCATTAGATCACAAGACTACTTTTCTGAAAATTGTCCCAAGATTATCAGCCTTGTTTTTTATTTATGTATTTATTCATTCACTTATTCAGCAAAATTTATTAAGAAACAGCTATGTGCAAGATACTGTTCTTGGCCTAGCGATCAAGACTGACTAAAAGTCCTGATCTCATGGAGCTCACATTCTAATAGGGGAGACACACAATGCAAAAATTTTTAAGTAAAATAAAAGATAAAAGAAGGGATATAGAGAGTGCTGGACCCAGGAAGATAGGTTGCAGTATTATATATGATAGGGAAGGCCTTACATTTGAATGAAGACCTGTAGGAAGTAAGGTATATAGATAACTGAGGGCGAGGGAACAGCATGAGCAAAGGCCCTGAGACAGGAATGTGGCTCGTGTGTCTGTGGCTAGAATAGCGTTAAGTTAGGGAGAGAGGGAGAAGAGGTGGGGTCAGAAAGATAATGGGGACGCAAGACTGGATAAGGTTTTGTAGGCTATTGCAAAGACTTTGGCTTTTATTCTGAGAGTGATGGAAAACCATTAGAAAGTTTTGAGCTGAGGCATGACATAATATGTTGTGAAAGAGATGATTGTGGCTTAGACCAGGGTGGTAGCAGCAGAGGTGGTGAAAAGTGATGGGTGTTCCTAAAGAACTGTACATGGGGTATGTGTGAGGGACCTCAAGGTTGACACTATGACATTTTATCTGAGAAGCTAGAAGGTTGGGATTGACATTTATTGATAACGCAAAGACTTAGATAAAGGCAAGATCAGATTTTCGTGCCTGCATTACTGATCATCAAAACTACGTGTTCCAACGTAGAGAACAGACTTGTGGTTGCCAAGAGGGAGGGGTGGTGGAGGAGGGAAGAATTGGGAGTTTGGGATTAGCAGACACAAACTATCATACATAGGATGGATAAACAACAAGGTCCTACTGTATAGCCCAGGGAACTATGTTCAATGTCCTGTGATAAGCCAGAATGGAAAAGAATATGAAAAAGAATACATATATATATAACTGAGTCACTTTGCTGTACAGCAGAAATTAACACAACATTGTAAATCAACTATTCTTCAATAAAACTTTAAAATTTTTTTTTAAATTAAAAAAAATATGTGGTCCAAGAATTAATTGGTCATTATATTAGGCAATGTGAAGACCATTAGTAACCTTCACGTGAACAAGATCAGGAGAGTGCTGGCGGCAAAGCCTAACCGGAGAGGGTTCAAGAGTGAATGGGAAGAGAGCGGTGGTAAGTGGTGAGTACAGGCAAATATTTCCAGTGGTTTTCTGTAAAGGATGGTAGAGAATTGGAGCATCATCCAGAAGAGGATATAGGATTAAGAGATGGGGTTTTTTCCAAGGGGAAAGTTGGAGTTCATTATAACATACTTACATGCTGATGGGAATGAGGCAGTCAGAGAGAAAATCTTAATGTAGGAGAGAATGCGAAGAGTTACTGGAGTTATGTCCTAGAATGAGTGGGAGGGGATGGGTTCCAGAAGTAAAGCGGAGAGCCTTGATTTGAGGACAATTGATCTGTAGGAACCAGTAGGAAGATGGTTAAGCAGGAACATTGTGAAAATGGGTGGATTCTTGTGAAAATTCTCACTCAATGGTTTCTATTTTCTCAGTGAAAATAGGAAGCAAGGTCATCAGCTGAGTAAGGATGGGTAAAAAGGCATTGAACCTTTCAGGAAATAAGTGAAAATATGCTACAGTAATCTGAGAGGGTGAGTAAATAGAAAATGGAAATGTTGGGCATTGAGATTATTGGGCATTATTGTTACTGAGTGGACACAAATTTAAAGTTTTTTGAAGCTACTCTCTGCCATGTAGGTGTAGGCCTGTAGTAGTTGGAGAGTTGGATTTAATAGGATTCAGAGTCAGGTAACAGCCATGGAGGGAGAGTGGGGCAAGGGAGATAAAGGGTATTGGCAAGGGAGCAATTTTAAACATAGACCATGGAATCAGAACTGGTAGGGAGGAAAATGAGGGCATGAAGGTTAAAGACAATGAAAATGAGGTAGAATGAACAGATTTCAGGTCCCTGTAAAGTTGAAGAAATATTATTGCTTAATATTAATTATTGAAAGAAGCTACTGCACTTAAGGCACAGTGAATCCCAGAAAGTCATGCCTCTTGTATCTTAATAGGTAATACATACCCTTTGCTCCAGAACTCAGACATATATGTATCCTTTTCTATGCTGTCATTTATTAAGAATTCAATACTTTACTCAACTTTAATGTATAGTAGGAAATTCCTATACTATTATGAATCCAATCTTTGATTTATATTTTCTTCCAATACTCCTTCTCCGTTTTCCTAGCCATGACTGACACCTAGCTTTCCACCAAGAGTCCATTTTCATAGCAAGCCTCATCATCAAAAGCCCCCAACATACGTATGAGGAGGAATTAGCAGGCTAAAACAGATGATTGTATCAACTGACACAGAAAAAGCATTTGACAAAATCCAATACTCATTCATAATTTTAAAACTCTCAGCAAGCTAGGAATAGACCAGAACTATCTCAAGTTAATAAAGAGCATCTAAAAAACAACCATACCTGTTGTTCTTAACAGTGAATGACAGAATGCTTTCCTCTAAGATAGGAAACAAGGCAAGGATTCAGTCCCACCACTCTTTTCAACATAGTACTAGAAGTTCTAGCCACTGCATTAAGGCAGTAAAATGAAATAAAAGGCATACAAAATTGGAAATGAAGAAATACAACTGTTCATATTTGCATGCAAATATGACTATTTGCATGACTATCTAGAAAATCCCAAGGATTCTACAAAAGTAAAACTCCTAGAACCTAAAAAGTTATTTCATCCAGGTCACAGGATTAAGATCAATATAGAAAAATTAATGTCACTTCTATAGAGTAGCAATAAACACATGAACATCAAAATTAAAATACACTTACAATTATTCAAAAAAAAAAGTAGGTATAAACTTTACAATATATGCACATTATCTGCTTGCTGAAAATTGCAAATGCTAATGAAAGAAGTGAGTGATGACCTAGATAAACAGAGAGGCATACCATGTTCATAGATTGGAAGACTCAGCATACTAAAGATGTCAGTTCTCCCCAAATTGATGTGTAGGCTTAATTCAATTCCATTAGGGAAATGTGAATTAAAACACAATTAGTTGTCAGTACACACCTGTCAGAATGGCTAAAATTTTTAAAAAGTAACAACACCAAATGCTGACAAGGATGTAGAGAAATTGAATGACTCATAACATTGCTGGTAAGAATGTAAGATGATACTGTTACACTGGCAGTTTTTTTTAAACTAGACATGCACTTCCCATACAACACAGCAGTTCTCCAGCATTGATCCCAGAGAAATGGAAATACATGTTTACACAAAAACCTGTATATCAGTGTTCAGAACAGTGTTATTCATAGTAGCCAAACATCGGAAACAATCCAAATGTCCTACAAGGGGGTGAATAGTTAAATTGTCATATATCCATCCCATGGACTAGAACTGGGCAATTTAAAAAAAAATGAACTACTGATATACACAACAACTAGGATGAATCTCCAGGGAATTATGCTGAGTGGAAAAAATGTTAATCCCAAGTGGTTGCGTACTCCCATGTTGCATACGATTTCGTTTGTGCAACATACATTAAATGACCAAATTATATAAGTGAAGAACTGACTCATGGTTTCCAGGAGTTACATACGAGGGTAAGGGCAAGCAGGAGGGAAGTGGGCACAGTTATATAAGAACAACACAAGGGATCTTTGTGGTGATGGGACTGTTTTGTATCTTGACAGGTGGTGGTCACATGAATCTACACATGTAATGAAATCATATAGAATTAAATACACACACATTCAAGTGAGTGTGTATAAAACTGGTAAAATCTGAATAGGTTGATTGATTGTATTCAATGTCAATTCTCCAATTCTAGTATTATACTGTGGTTGTCTAAGGTGTTAATGTTGGGGGAAACTGGGTGATAGATGTACAGGATCTTTCTGCATTATTTCTGTATAACTGCATGTGAGTCTCAATTATATCACAGTAAAAAGTTAAAAAAATAAATTATAATGAGAGAGAGAGGGAGGGAGGCTTTCCTATGAAGAACAGATCATTTGAGCAATCTTATGCTTTAGAAAGGGAAAGTATGCAATAAAAATCAAACAATGTAAAACTGTAACTTAGTTAAAAAGTCACAGACGGGGCTTCCCTGGTGGCGCAGTGGTTGAGAGTCCACCTGCCGATGCAGGGGACACGGGTTCGTGTCCCGGTCCGGGAAGATCCCACATGCCGCGAAGCGGCTAGGCCCGTGAGCCATGGCCGCTGAGCCTGCGCGTCCGGAGCCTGTGCTCCGCAACGGGAGAGGCCACAACAGTGAGAGGCCCGCGTACCGCAAAAACAAAAATTCACAGACCATTTTGCGCAAAAGCAAAAGAAATAAAAACAGCAGCAAACATTTTTAGCTTTAACATTAATCTTTTAGACTATCTTTGGCCTTTTCTCTGGCTAAAAGGAAAGAAGTCTTCATATCTACTCTGAAGCCTTTCTTAGACTGAGAAGCCTCTGATACCTTTTCAAAGCAGCTTAGTGTCACACATTCTTTGACTATCCTCTAAGAGTCTGTTTGCAACTTATTGGAAGAAAATTTTAAGTTGCCTTCTGACCATGCACAATGAATTCTCATTTTATCCAGTTCCAAATTACTCTCTGACCTTTAGCATAACAGAGAAACATCTTTCAGCCCCTTAAAATCCAAAAAACAAAATTTAGACGAGAGAAAGCAACTTCAAAGCTGGATTATCTGACTCCCAGACCAGTGAGATCCTCCCGCCATCTTCTGCTGCCTTTCACAGAGTTTCGCCAGGCCTGACATTTCTACATCCTAAACTGTCAGCCCCTAATGATCTCTCTTATCTCTGAACTTCTGTAACATTTATTATGTATGCTAATGTGTTTTTTAAAATTGAGCCATATTTATATGCAAAATACAAAAAGCACTCATTTTAAGTGTAAGCTTGATATATGTTGAGAAGTGAATTCACTACTGTATAACCAACACAGTTAAATTCCAGAACATGTCCATCACCCCAACAAGTTCCCTCGGCCTCTTTCTCCAGCCCTCAGCCGCAGGCAACCATTATTTTGCTTTCCATCCATATATTTTAGTTTTGTCTATTCTAAAATTTTACTTAAATAAAAGCATAAAGTGCGTATTCTTTTGTGTCTGGCTCCTTTAACTCAGCATACTGTTTTTGATATTTATCTAGGCTGTTGTGTGTATTAGTAGTTATTTTTATTCTATTACACGTAGATAGTTTATCCACTCACCTGTTGGTGGACATCTGGATTGTTTATAGTTTTTAACTATTACAAATAAAGCTGCTGTGGATATTCATGTACAAGTCTTTGTATGCAGTCAGGTGCTTTATTTCTCTTGGGTAAATACCTAGGAGAGGAATGGCTCCTAGGATCAAACAGTAGGTGTATATTTAACTTTATAAGGAACTGCCAGACTATTTCACATTCCCACCAGCAACACATGAGAGTTCCAGTTGTTCCATATTCTTACTAACACTTGCTTAGTCTTTTTAATTTTAGTCATTCCAGTGGGTGTGTAGTGGCAGAACATGTGGTTCTAAGTTGCATTTCCCTGATAACATATAGCATTGAAACCTTTTTATGTCCTTATTAACCTTCATGCATCTTCTTTTATGCAGTGTCTGCTTAAATCTTTTTCTCATTTTTTAATTGGATTATTTGTCTTATTATTGAGTTTATGTATTCTGGACAAAAGCCTTTGTCAGGTACACAGATTGTAAATATTACCTCCTAATCCATGGCTTACTTTTTCATTTTACTTAAAAATGTCTTTTGAAGATTATAAGTTTCTATTTTAATAAGATTCAATTTATCATTTAAAAAATCTTATGACTGGTGCTTTTAATGTCTTACCTGAGAAATTTTTGCCCACCTGAAAGCTATGAAGATTTCTTCCTGTGTTTTTATCTAGTGGTTTTATAGTTGATCTTTTATATTTAGGTCTATAATACATTCTAATTATCCTTTGATTTAAAAATAATAATGAAAACCAGAACTCAACTCCCTGTCTCCATTAATATTAAACTTATTTTAATTGAACTTATTAGTGATTCAGTGTTTTATTTTAAAACCCAAAGAATTAATAAATGTACCCATCAATGTAATAAATAAGAATATTAATATCTATTAATGAGAGTTCCAAATATATAAACTGCTTAGTTTCTTAGTAAAACATTCATATTTCACATCTACCAAGGTAAGCATTAACTATGAGAATTTCCACCTTAATCATGCTCTTATGAACTCCACCCATGGTCCTCTCTTTACTCTTGAAATGCCCACAGCACAATAGATCTTACAAGGAAAAGTGACCAAAGGAGAGCCCAATAACAATTCCACCCCCGCTCATATTTGAAGAGTTGGGGAAAAAACTATACAACTAGTAAATTCTAAAGCTGCCTTTGCTCTCCTTCCCTAGTAGTCTAATACATTTCCAGTGATTTATCCTCTAAAGTGGATGGTCTCAGGAGAAGTCAGAGGGAGTTTCATAATGAGTTAGGGAAAGCATCTTATAATATTGATTCATTTTTTAATGTATGCAATATGAAAATGCATGTGGATAGGCATTTCTCTCTTTGATTGAAATATGCATTCCATTAGTTTTACATATACAAACATGCATAGATAGATAGATAAAGAGATGGATAGACAGATAAATACCAGTGGTCTGTACCTAACAAAAATGAGGTTCCAAAACACCATTCTGGTATCTGCAGTACCGAGAAAGAGGCTCTTGAAATTGCTCTGGCTCATTCTCCACACAAAATAAGCCTGGTCTATACAATATGACCTAATATTGTATTATGTAATTTACATGTCTTTTAAATATTCTTGTGCTTGCAGGTTTCTCAATATAAACTCAAAATAGATTTTGAGTGTCTACAATGAAAAAGACACCATGCTATGTTCTACAGCACTGATCTTGAACTCTGGCTGCAAGTTAAAATAACCTGGGAAGTTTTGATAAAATACCAATGGCCAGGCCAACCTCAAACTAATTGAATCAAAATCTCAGGCTGAGACACAGAGTAACCAAATGATTTTCATGTTCAGCCAGATGGAGAGCCATTGTTCTAGATTAATGGTTCTCAAAATGTGGTCCATGGACCACTGGAGGTCCCTGCAACCCTTTCAGGGGATCTACTAGGGCAAAAGTCAAAACTTTCCCCTAGGTCCTATATAACAACTGAATAAAACGTTAGCATGCAATATACACATTTTTGTAAAACTGGATTGAACTGAATTAATCATGATTTTGAACATCCAACTTAATACAGTGTTTCTGAACCAAGATATTTTTGTCAGAGAGTAAAAGAACCAACAACAAAACAGCAAATTTTCCTGTACCTTCAGTTTTACTTTTAATCAGAGGTTTGGAATAAGAAAACAAATCATTATTTCCAAGTTCACTCCTCTCTGCTTATAAAAGCAACTTAGTGGAAAAGTTTCAAGAACACCACCTTAATATAAGGAAGAAGATAACTTTTCTAACACTTAATAACAAAAGTGTTAGAAACTAACCAAAAGCAGGAGGAATGGAAATGGAAGGTGAGGTGATTATTCCTTTGGCCCTTCAGGGAGGGTCCTAGGTTTGTGTTCTTCCCAGAAGCAATATCCAGCTATGTTAAGCAAGTCAGCTGCTTGAGGTGAAAGCAAGACCTCTCTATACAGTTTATCAAGAAAGATGAAGACAAAAATAGAAAAGAGGAAATGATCCAAAACAGGAAACCGAAAAATATGTTTTTTAGGAGTCAGAGGGGAATCAAAAGCCATATCCAAATAATACTGAGCAGATAAATATGACCTGAGGGAGAAAGAATAAGTTAGCATTGCTGGAACTCAAATTAAGTGCATGCTACTTTTCACAGAGTAATGCACCAGAAGTCAAAGAAATGCAAATTAAAATTTCCACAAGAAATCATTCTTTGCCTATTTAATTGGCAAAACATGAAAGTTGATTATATGCATTTTTATGAAAGTATAAGGAAACACGTATTTCTTTCATTATTATCTGAATGTAAGATGGCACAGTTTGGGGAGTATAACATCCATTAAAAGTTAAAATGTGTAGTCTTGGAGCAAGTGATACCACCTATAGGAATCTATCCTTGAGAAATAATCAAATATGAGCAAGAAGATATATTCACAAGAATGTTCTTTGGATCCTTGTGACTGAGACTAAACACTGAAAATCTCTTGCATGCCCACCAATATGGACATGGTTAAATACAGTGTGGTACTTTGTACTTTGTTGTAGTTAATAATGAGGTGGGTCTACAGAATATATACTATGCCCCCAATTGTATAAAGATACCTCAACTAAATATATGTAGGTGTGTGTGAGGTGTGTGTGTATTAATTTACATACATAGAAAAAAATTTTTTTTTTCTTTGCGGTACGCGGGCCTCTCACCGTCGCGGCCCCTCCCGCTGCGGAGCACAGGCTCCGGACGCGCAGGCTCAGCGGCCATGGCTCACGGGCCCAGCCGCTCCGCGGCATGCGGGATCTTCACGCACCGGGGCACGAACCCGTGTCCCCTGCATCGGCAGGCGGACTCGCAACCACTGCGCCACCAGGGAAGCCCAGAAAATTTTTTTAATAATTTCCTATGAAGGGGCATGAAATGTGGGGAAAAGATACTGAATATTGAATGTATATAAATATGCAGATAAATGGATATATTGACATATGTGTGGATACATAAATACACCTAAATGAGTAAAGGTGAATCTTTTGAAAAGAAAGCAATATCCTGCTGCTTCTTATAGTCAGAGAATGGAAGATTCCCACAGAAGAGACGAGGGACTTCTGGAGGGACTATGAAATCTCAGGGAGAAAACTTAAGGATTTGTAGCCTTACGGGACGGTGGAGTGCTTTCATTGTTTTTTCTCTATGAAGGTTGGGATTTGGGAGAAAAAAAGTAGTATATGGTGATTGAGTAGCTAAATAGATAGATATAGATGTAAATATAGGTATAAAATCAAATCATGGAATTTAGATTTCTAAACTACAGATATGGTGAGTTAGGAATGTATTTATGTCACACAACTGGTGAGATATTGACCCACACACCATCTGACTTCTTC
This sequence comes from Delphinus delphis, assembly GCF_949987515.2. Classification (NCBI taxonomy): domain Eukaryota; kingdom Metazoa; phylum Chordata; class Mammalia; order Artiodactyla; family Delphinidae; genus Delphinus; species Delphinus delphis. Next base: position 57,563,829 of record NC_082693.1, on the reverse strand, counting down.
AAGAGAAATTTATATTGAATAGGATGAGTTGGGGGAAAAAATGCCCAGATAGGGGCTTCCCTGGTGGCGCAGTGGTTGAGAGTCCGCCTGCCGATGTGGGGCACACGGGTTCGTGCCCTGGTCCGGGAAGATCCCACGTGCCGCGGAGTGGCTGGGCCCATGAGCCATGGCCGCTGAGCCTGCGCGTCTGGAGCCTGTGCTCTGCAACGGGAGAGGCCACAACAGTGAGAGGCCCGCGTACCGCAAAAAAAAAAAAGAAAAAAATGCCCAGATAAAACTTGACAATTTTTACTCTAGACCATCAGTTTTTCCTGAACCCTGTAAAAGAATTTTTTAAATTACTGACATCCCCTTCACACTGTTGGGTTAACATCTAAAAATTTTATTATATGTATAAATGGTTGCAAAAGATATACTTTCTTGTGAATTTTAAATAATGACATTTCAAAATAGAACCGTTCTATCGTGTTTAATCTGAGTCAAATGAATCCAAATGCCATAATAATTTGAAGAATACATGAACAAGCTTTCCTTTGTCAGTCAGAAATCCTACATAGTCCCTTTTCTCTCTGAACTTACATTTTCATTCTCCAACCACCAAAGAATTTGATCTTAATGCAATATATTGCTATGCTTTAAAGTCTCTTATTGATCAACCTGTCAATTCTCTTCAATAAAATATATATATATTATATTTTTAATTTTCAAAAACTTTATGAGACCATTAAGTATGACAACCTTCCTTCTGGATTGAATTATCATTAAAATAACTTTTAGTACATTATCAAATGAAACAAATATATTAAAAATTATTATAATTAGAAAAAAAGTAAAATTTTACTGAAAATTCATCTCATTGAAATTAAGGTGCTCTTTATTTTTCAATTAGTTCATGTACACATGGATATTTATTACTTGCATCTATAATGAGAGGCCAAGTGGAAATTAACCAAGTGGACTTAGAAACAGTGTTGTCAAATGCAACATTTACACTAGAATCCACAATGCATTTCTATTGAACTACCTACCTCTAATACCATATCCTTTGGAAAAACTTATTTACCTCCAGGGTTATGTGTGCCCCAGTTTGAAAGTCATTGTTACAGAGTATGTCAGGATGACATAAAATGATAGTGAAGGTCCAATAGGTCACATGAGAAAGTCACTAGGAAAGGGAACAGTAACATCATAGTCTCAGGTATCTATATACCAATGTGTAAACAATGGATAATAAAATAAATCTAATAACATAGTGTGATAAGTAGAACCTCATCCTAAACATCAAGGCTTAGAAAATGACGTGAAATGATGGAAACTACAATGTATTCTAAATGAACAAATATATCTGAAGGAAGGCAGGGTAGGACTGTATGCCATACATACCCTATACACCTGACTGTGGGAGCACACTGAGAAACCATTAGAAAAATATCCTAGAAACCATGAATTCAAATGATATTATTATTATTATTAAAATATACCACAGATGGCAAGGCCAGGTAGAGGGATTTGATGATGACTTTTGGGTAGAGAGCCAAAGGGAATAAGAGAGCAAGTTCTATGGATATCTGGAAGAAAGTCATTCCAAGTAGATGGATCATGAAGTGCAAAGACAATGCAGAACTCGCTGGACAAGTTAAAATCAGCATGAAGTCCATGTGACTGGAGTGAAGTGAATGTGGGAGAGAGCTGGAGAGGATAAGGCCAAAGAGGTAACAGGGTCCAGATTTTAACTTTTACCCTTGAGTGAGAAGGTATGCCATTGGAGGACTGTTAACAGAGGAGTGGCAGAATCTTACCTCTTAAAAGGGCCATTCTGGTTTCTGTTTAAAATAGAGACAGTTGCAGTAATACAGGCAATAGGGGATGGTAGATGAATTCAAGGGGAAATACAGAAGAGAGTGCAGTGGGTGGGTCTGGATAACGAATACTTTTTGAATGTTGAAACAATAGGTATGAAATGTAAGACAAAGAAGGAAGCAAGGACAAATTTAAAGTTTTGACCTGTGCAACTTAAGGGACTGACTTACTATTTACTAAGATGAGAAAGACTACAGAAAAAGCAGATTTGAAGAAAAGTTTATGAATTTGATTTTGGACATGCTAAGTTTGCGATGCCTATTACTTCCGGGTAGAACTGTTGAATAGGCAGCTGGATATGTGAGTCTGGGATTTAGTGCAGTGCTCGCTTCGGCAGCACATATACTAAAATTGTGATTTCGTACAGTTCAGTAGAAATATAATGCAAGCCATGTATGTAATTTTAAATTTTCTAGTAGCCACATTTTAAACACTTAAAAGAAACAAGTGAAATTCATTTTAGTAGCATATTTATAACTAAATTATCTCCAAAATATTATCATTTCAACAAGTAATAAATGTAAAAATTAACAAGATATTTTACCTTTTTTTTTTTAACTACGTTTTCAAAATCTGGTATATATTTTTCACTTTACATCACATCTCAATTCAGAAAAGCCACATTTTATGGGCCCAATAGCCACACGTGACTGGTAGCTATCTTACTGGACAGCAGAAGTTTAAAAAAATAGATGACTACAGAGGCTGCTCTGTGTGGAGAGCAGACTAAACAAAAAACAAAAAAACGTTAAATTATGGAAAGAATAATACTGTATTTTAAGATATTCTGGCAGCAAGTAAAAGCCTCACAGCAAACCTCAAACAGGCTTAAAGTCAAATATGTATCAGCCATCAGAGGAAGTTCTGAAGTGGGGCAGACTCAGTCATGTCATCAAAGACCCAGGTTCTTTTCATGTCTTTGCACTGTCATCCGTGTGTTGCCTTTATCCCAAGGCTGGCAGTCCCAGATGTTACATCTTGATACAACCACATTCAGAAGTAAAATAAATGAAGCATCAGTTCTTGTGTGTCTCTCTTGGTAGTGATAAAACTTTACCAAGAGACCCCCTACCCACCCCACCCCTGCCGTAGGATTCATTTCATATCTCATTGGCCAGAGTTGAGTTAAATGTTATTCCTTTAACCAATCACTGTCAAGAAGTGAATATGGGGAGTTCTGAATAAAATGAAATAGGCATTCTCCAACCTGTCTCTCCCACTGAATGCAGTAATAAAACCAGGGCAATATAAATGAAACAGATATTTGAGGACTCTTAAAAGCGAACAGCAGCAGGCAGATTTGGGAAGAAGATAGGGATTCAAATCACCCCTGAACCAACAGTGAGTTTCACTCTTTTTTTCCTCCAGAATCCTACAGCCTGGTTTAAAGGCAGGCCAAGAACCTCATGTATACTTTAGTGTGGATAGAGAGATCTCAAGAAGAAGCCCTCTAGTCCAAGATCAAAGAGCAAAAAAGACTACTGGCAGCAACAGTCATGGCAGCAGGAGTCCACAGGCATCCAACACACTGAGGAAAAGGAACTTTCCTCTCTGACCAGAGGAGCTGTGCTCCCAAGAAGGCAACAAGAAACTCTGTTGCTTTTTTCTGTGTCCTCCAGATGAAAATAGATGACCACAGGGGGAATTCTCTGAAAAGTTGGTACAAGTTTCAGTTTGGTCCTGAAGTTAGGTACAGTTGCAGGAACTATGTGGCAGAGGAGGGTAATAAAACCCCAGCTTTCCAGCCAGAGGACTACGAAAGGGAGCCACAGGGAGTCTAAAATACTGAGGAGATAATGGAGATGGAGGAGCTTGAGAAAGCAACGCCATAAGATTATTTATGAATTCCTGGGCTCATCCTGGAATTGTACATACATGGATCTGACCCTAAACAGCATACCAAAGATTTGATAACTGAACTGAGAGATCCATGTCCCAGACTGGCCACTGGATATGGGACAAATCTGCATAGCTCAGCAAATGTTTTGAGACAAGACTGGCACTGAAACCACAACTTAGAGAAAGCTAACTGGAACTAACGGCTTGAACCTAGTAGGTCAACTGGCTGCTATATAAAAATATCAACAATGTCTGTAAGATTTAAACAAGACCCAAAGTCTCATAACTTAATATTCAAAATGCCTAAGTTATAATCCAAAAGTACTCAACATATGAAGAACCAGGAAAATCTCAACCCGCATGGGAAAAGACAATCAACAGATGCCAATGCTGAGATGACACAAATTATGAAATTATCTGACAATGAATTTAAGATACAAAAATGTTCAACAATTAAGGGTGAACACTGTTCAAATGAGTGGAAAGACAGAAAGTCTCAGCAATGAAATAGAAGATGTAAAGAAGACCAAATAGAATCTTTAGAACAACAACAAAAAAAAAAACCCAAAATTTACAACTCATTGGATATTCTCAATAGCTGAACGGAGACAACAGAGGCAAGATTCTGTGAAATTAATGACAATAGAAACCATCCAATCTGAGCAATGGAGAGAAAAACAACTGAAAACCTGACCAGGGGCTCAGAGATCTATGAAACTATACCGAAAGGTCTAATATTCATTCCATCAGAATCCCAGAAGGAGAAGAGAAAGAATGCAGGCAGAACACAATATTTGGAAAAGTAGTGGCTGAAAACTTCCTAGATTTGGTAAAAGGTATAAACTTACAGGTTCTAGAAGCTTGGTGACTCCCAAACAGGATAAAAAAAAAAAAAAAAAACCTTTTGTATGTCTACATCCATGCTCATACACACCATACTCTCACTACTAAAAAGTAAAGAAGAGCATCATGAAAGCAGTCAGAGAAAAATGACACATTATTTGTAGCAGAACAACAATTAGAATGACTGTGGATTTCTCATTAAAAACCATAGAGACCAAAAGGAAATGGTACAACGTTTTGAAAGTTCTGGAAGAAAAGATCTGTCAACCCAGAATTCTATGTCCATTGAAAACCTCTTTAAGGAATGAAGGTAAAATAAAGACATTCTCAAGTGAAGAAAAATTAAGAGAGTTCATTGCCAGTAGACATGCTGTAAATGAATTGCTAAAGAAACTTATTCAGACAGAAGTGATACCAGAGGAAACTTGGAACATTATTTATAAAGAAAGAGTATCATAAATGAAAAAAAATTTGGTAAATGTAATATACTATTTGCCTCTTGAGTTCTTTAAAATATGATTGATAGTTGAAAGCAGATATTATAACATTATCTATAGGTTTTCAATAATGAGGTATATATGACAATTATATCACAAATGGTTAGGATAAAGCTACCTATATTGTGGTAAGATTTATATACCCTGCTTGAAATATTGATTCTAAATAAATTATAAGAAGTTAAATATGTATATTATAATGCCTAGAACATCCATTAAAAATAAATCTAAACAAAGATATATATTAAAAAACATAATCAAAAAATTTAAATGGAGTACTAAAACAATGTTCAAATAACCCAAACAGGCAGGAAAAGGGAAACAGAGGAACAGAAAACAGAGAAAACTAACCAAAAAAAAGGTAGACTTCTAACCAAATATATCAATAATTACATTAAATGTTTAATGATCTAAAAATGTCAAAAGATGAGATTGTCAGAAAATATTGAAAAACTTTATGATCCAACTATGTGCTGTCCATAAGAAATTAATTTCAAATATAATGCTATAGATACATTTAAAGTAAAAATATGGAAACAAAAGATATATTATGTAAACACTAGTCAAAAAAAAGCTAGTATTGCTATGTTAATATTAGACAAATTAAACCTAGAATAGAGAGATTAACAGGGTAAAAGAGAAACATTACATAATGATAAAAGAGTCAACTCACCATGACATAACAAACCAAAAAGTGTGAGCATCTAACAAGAGATATTCAAAATACATGGAGAGGGACTTCCCTGGTGGCGCAGTGGATAGGATTCTGTGCTCCCAATGCAGGGGGGGGTCGATCTCTCGTCAGGGAACTAGAGCCTACGTGCATGCCGTAACTAAGAGTTCGCATGCCACAACTAAGGAGCCCACATCCCTCAACTAAAGGAGCTGGTGAACCAGAACTAAGGAGCCCTGGAACCACAACTAAGGAGGCTACCTGCCACAACTAAGACCTGGTACAACCAAATAAATGAAGAAATAAGTAAGTAAATAAAAAACAAAACAAAACAATACATAAAGATTGACAGAATTGAAAGGAAAAATAGACAAATCTACAATTACAGATAGAGTTCAACACTTTTCTCAGAAACTGACAGAATTAGTAGACTGAAAATCAATAAGAATTTGGAAGAACTGAAAAATACCACTAACAAACTGGATTAATTGGCACTTATAAAACTCTCCACTCAACAACATTAGAATACATGTTGTTTCCAATTAAACATGGAATATTGTCAAGATATAGCATATCCAAGATAAAAATACCTAAACAAATGTTAAAGAATTAAAATAATGCAAAGTATTTTTCTGATCATAATGAAATTAAACTAGAAATTAATAAAAGACAATAAAAAAATCCCCACTTGGAAATTAAACAACACTCTTCTAAGTAGTTCATGATTCAAAGGGAAATTCTCAATTGAAATTAGAAAATATTTTGATCATAATGAAAATAAAAATTGACATGTCAAAAAATCAGGGATGCTGCTAAAGCAGTGTTTAGAGGGAAATTTATAGTATTAAATGCTTATATTAGAGAGGTTTTAAACCAATCATTTAAGCGTCTAACTTAATAAACTAAAAGAAAAAAAATTAAAGTAAACCCAACGCAATCAAAAGGAAATAATAAAATAAGAGCAGATACCAATGACATGGAGAACAGAAAAACAATAAAGACTCTCAAACCAAAAACTGGTTGTTTGAAATGATCAATAAAATACATAAACCTCTATAAAGACTGACCAAAATAAAGACACAAAGTATCAGAAATGAAATATGGAATGAATGAATCAGAAATATTTTGGTAATAGTAGGAATGATAAAGCAGATAACACTCCAGATAATTAAAAGTATGAGGAAATACTATGAATTTTTTTATGCATAATAACAACTTAAGTAGTCCTATGACTATTTAAGAAATTGAATTCATAGTGAAACACCTTGTGAGAAAAATATCTCCAGGCCCATATGGTTTCATCAGTGAATTATAACAAATATTTAAAGAAGAAACACCACCACCAATTCTATGCAAACTCTTCTAGGAAATAGGAGAAGAGGGAGCACTCCCCAACTCATTTTATGAAATCAGCATTACCCTGATACAAAAACTAGAAAAGACAATACAAGAAAAGAAAACTATAGACCAATATTCCTCATAAAAACAGATGCCAAAATACTCAACAAAATATCAGCAAATCAATTGCAACAATATATAAAGCAAATAATAAAACACCGTCAAGTGGAATTTATCTCAGAAATGTAAGGCTAGTTCAGTACTCAAGAATCAAGCCATGTAATCCATCATATTAACAGTGTAAAAACCATAAGGTTACATCAATTTATGCAGAAAAAAGCATTTGAAAAAAATTCAACATCCATTATAAAGACCCATAGCAAACTAAGAATAGATAGGTATTCCCTCAACCTGGTAAAGAATATCTACAAAAACCCTATCACTGATATCATAATTACACGGTGAAAAAATTAAATGCTTTCTCTGTAAGTTTGGTAATAATAAGGCAAATATATCTACTTTCATCACTTCTAGCCAGATCAATCAGGCAAAAAATAAAATAAACAGTCAAAAGGCTTACAGATGGGAAAGAAAGGCGTAAGACTGGCCCTATTCACAGATAACATAATTGCTTACGTAGAAAAATCCAAAGGAATCTACAGAAAAAGGCAAAAAAAACAACTCTTAGAACTAATAAGTGTTTAGCAAAGTCACAGGATACAAGGTTAATAATACATATATTTCTATATAATAGCAATAATCAATTAGAATAAAAATTTTTTAAGTAATACCATTTAAAATATCTCAAAAAAGAAATAATTAGGTATAAATTTAATAAAATATCTCAAAAAAGAAATAATTAGGTATAAATTTAACAAATATCTCAAAAAAGAAATAATTAGGTATAAATTTAACTGAATCTGTATTCTGAAAACTATAAAACACTAATTAAAGAAATCAAAGAAAACCTAAATTAATGACAAAACATTTAAAGTTTTTGGATTGGAAGACACAGCCTAGCAAAAGATGTCAGTTCTCCCCAAATCAATCTACAGATTCAAAGCAAGCATTCCAGTCAAAATCCCAGCAGAATGTTTACTTGGCTATAGACAATCTAATTCTAAAATTCATATGGAAAGGTGAAGGAACTAGAATAGCCAAAACAATTTTGAAAAAGAAGAATAAAGTATGAGAAAGCATGCTGTTCAATTTTAAGACTTACTATAAAATACAGTAATCAAGATAGTGTGATATTGGCAAAGGAAAAGACACATAGGTGAATGGAACAGAATAGAGAGAACAGAAACAGAACCACACAAATATGGCCAACTGATCTTTTTACAAAGGTGGAAAGCCAATTCAGTGCAGAAGGGATAGACTTTTCATAAAATGGAACAATTAGACATCCATTAAAAAAAGAACTTTGATCTAAATCTCACAGTTATTACAAAAGTTAATTCAAAAGGGATCAAAGATGTAAAAATAAAATGCAGAACTATATAACTTTTAGAAGAAAACATAAGAGAAATTCTTCATGATCTGAGATTAGGCAAAGAGGTCTTAGATACGACACACAGTTATAAACCCATAAAAAAAGGATGAATTGGACTTTATTAAAATTTTAATTGCTCTACGAAAGATACTGTTAAAATAGTGAAAAGACAAGCTACAGACTCAGAGAAAATATTTTTAAATTGCATATCTGACAAAGGACCCGTGTCCAGAACAAATAAAGAAATGTCATAACTCAGCAGTAAAATAACCCAATTAAGAAATAGGCAAAGGACTTGAACAGACACTTCACCAAAGAAGATGTATATAACTATAAGCATACAATAAAAGACAAATAAATGTAAGAGAGTGGCTTAGATCTGTTAGAAACTGTCACAATGGATAAATTCTAGATTGAATTGAGATGTGTGAAAAATAATGTAAAAATAAATTTGATTTTTAAAAATTATTTGGAGCAAAAACAAGGAAGCAATAAGCCCTCTGCTAAGGGCAGATGGTATAAGGTTAACAGATGACAGAGAGAACATGGAACTATCTAACTGTTATTATGCCTCCATTTTATCTGTCAAGAAGATGACTTTATATTAGTGAAAATGGTATTACAAAAACAGAATGTACAATATAATTCAATTTTAGATAGATGACAAATAGATAAGCAGACATATATATGTGCATAGAAATAATATGGGAAAGATATATATGTATGTGCATAGAAATAATATGGGAAGGACATACACTAAAATGTTAACAGTTGTTATTTCTAAGTGTAAGATTTTCTTTTTTTTTTGCTGTGCATATGTGTTTCATGAATATTCCATAATGTACATGTATTGCTTTTAAAATAAAATAGAACAAGTAAGTGATTTTAAAATGGAAAAGATAGTAAAAGGAACTTTAAGAAAATAGAAGCTCCAGGTGAGGAGGTCCTAGAAGAACACCTAGATTTTATGAGTTACAATGAAATACACCCCAGAGCACTGCAAGAAATTTTATAGAAGAGACCATATGCAAAAGCAGTTCTAGTCTTCAAGAAAGAAATGTCATCTTCTGAAAACTATAGCAAGATTCTACACCTAATAATTGGAAGAACAGATTTGGAGAATTCAGAAAAGAAACACTACTAGGATCCCAACTTAGGCTCACTAAAAATAGGTCATGACAGACAAACCTCATTTCCTTTTCTAGACAGTTACTACTAGAAGTGATGGCTGCTATGTCCTCAGATTTGACCTGTTCAACACTTCCTTCTTTCTGATGACAGCAGCCTGGTTTTATTTTGGGGAACTACTTTGGCTATTTAATAGACTTCTAAAACTTACCATGTCCAATGGTTAATTCATCTTTTCCTCTAAAACCTGGTCCTTCTACTATCTTTCCCATCTCAGGAAATATTAACTGCAACCTTCTGTAACTTGGGCCAACCCTTCTGGAATCATCCCTGACTCCTCTCTCTTTCTCACACTCCGCCTTCAAATCCATCAGAAAATACTGTTGGTTTTACCTTGAAAATAAACCAAAGATCTGACCACTTTCTCAACATTGCTGCTACTATGACCATACTCAGTCCCACTCACCATCTCTCCTCATCTGGGTTATTACAACAGCAGCTAAGTGAAATCCCTACTTCTATTCTTGACCACCTATATACTCTACTATCCTTTTAATACACAAGTCAGGTCATGGCACTCCTATGATAAAATGAGTCTCCATTTCTCTCAGAGTAAATACCAAGGTCCTTTCCATGGCCTTCAGGACGCCTCCTGAAACGCTTCACTTTCTTCTCTTCATCCTGTTCTCTCCCTTGCTCACCTGGCTCTAGCCACAGTGGCCTCCTTGCTGGACCTTGAAACAGTCATGCACTCTCTTGGCCTCAGGGCCTTTGTACTTGCCCTTTCTTCTACCTGGAATTCTCTACTTTCAGATCTCGCCATGGCTAGGATGACTGTATATCCTGGTTTGCCTGAGAGAGTCCCCATTTGTGCCTGATATTCCAGCATTAACACACACAATCTTAAAAGTGTTCCCATTCGGATGATGTTATACGGTCACCCTACTCATGGCTCAGAGCCTCATCTCTTTCAAGTCTGCTCAATCTCAACCTCTCATTGAGGACTCTCTCACACCTGACTTAATATTGTAGCCCTACCCCAGCACATTTAAATTCTTTCCTTGTTTTGTGTTTTTTTTCCCCTATGGCTCTTTTCACCTTCTGATATACTATATTACCTTCTTATTGATTATGTTTACTGTTTGTATTCTGTCATTACTTACATAAGCTCCATGAAGGCAGACATCTTGCCTGTTTCATTTTCAATATCATATCCCCAGCACCTAGAACAGTGCCTAGTATAGAGGAGATCTCAATAAATGTTGATTGATACATGAATGCACAAATGAGTGCCTAGAAACTTGTTTTCTCACTAGATATCAAAATGAAATAAAATAAAAATTTATATTTGGGGACCTTGAGGAAAAATAAATATTCTATAAAACATTACTTATGTGTATATTGAATATATATATATAATGTCAGGATTCCTTTATTCCTTTGGTTGAAAGTGATAGAAGTTTAACCTGAACTTCCAGAAGTAAGAAAAAAAAAAAAAGAGGCAGAGTATTTATTGCAAAGATACTGTAAAGTCTCACAGAAATGAAGGACCAAACCTTAGCACAGCAACTTCTGGGATTTTAGAGCCTGGACACAAGAATTCAAATACAAACAAGATTCTTTCTTCTCTCTTCTCTGCTCTTCCTGCACGTTGGCCTTATTCTCTCCTATTGCAGACTGACTATGGAAGTACTTTTTCTCCCAGCTCCCAGCTGTAGTTGGAAAAAAAATCCCAGAGATGGACTGATTCCTATTGTCCCCGGCTTGAGTCACATTCACTGTGGAAAAGAGGCTGAAACACTGTGATGGCTCCCCCAACCCCCAGAGCAGTCACTACCGTCAAAAATGCAGGTTCCTGCCACAAAATGACAACAACTCTTCCCATATAAATGGGACAAGTACTTCCTCAAAAGAAATCAAGTCCTTTTCCCAAAGGAAATGAGAGACACTCAGAAGACAAAAAATAAAAGTCTAATTCGATAGCTTTTTATATTTTTAAAATGCCACACTATTCTATAACGTATGACGGAGATTAATAAACGCCAACATGTTCTTCACTCATAAATGTGTAAGATTGCTTTCTATACATTGAGTCTCTGATTCAGCACTTTGATAAACTCTGCAATTTTACCATCCAGTAGCCAATTTACTCTGCTTTAATAAGACACATTACCAAAATACTGCACATCACATAGTCAGAGATATTCTCTCTTTTTTCACTGTGTTAAATAATGATATACATTTTCAATTTATCTATGGTGAATGTTAGAATATGACAGCTGTATTTGTTGTTCACGATGTAAAGTGAATGACAATATCTCACAAGCTGATTTATTTCCTTCTTTTCTATCCATAATGATCTTACTGTGCTATTTCAGCTTAAAAATATGGATATTGAGGCAGCAGCTGCTTCAGCTCTAGAGAACAGTTATTTCCCATGAACCAACAACTTTACTTAAAAGAGGAGGTAGACAGAACATAAGGAAACTCTTCTCAGGACCACCCAAACCAAATAAACAAACGACAATGCAAAAAAACTACCTAAGTTTTGACAACGTTGCAAGATTCCTTTTGTTAAGGTACAAGATACAGAATTTCCCAGGAGAACAACAAAATCAATGAAAGCCTGAATTCTCATAATTAGAGTTGTTGTTATTATTACGTTATGGACACAAAAATGCCTCATCCTCATTCCCAATTAAATTTGCTGTATAACCTGTGCAAAGCAAATGCTATAAATAGAACTAAAATGTTGTGGATGACATGTGGAAGACTTTTTTTTTCATTTTGTTTTTGTTTTATAGGTTTTTCTCTTTAAAGAAATCTAACAGATTTTATCTCCTTTTAGAAAATCATGCATGCAGGGACCGAAGCAGTGATTTATGCTGTGACATAATATGTTTTTGACACAAAAAGTACTTGTCAAAAATGCAAGATACAAAAGCAGCTATTCTAAGTGTTTTAAAGGGAGGAAGGAAAATCTGGCTTTCTTCAGTCAATAATGCATCTGACATAAATAATGATTGAGAACTGACAGCTACAAGATGTGATTTAGATGTTTTGAATTCATCAAGATGAAAAGGTAAGTAATATCAATTTTGTATTCTATAGTAATTTTGGTGTAATGTAACTGAACTTCTCATGGCAACAAGAGTTATAATAATTGTATTAGTAATTGGCGAGTCATACAATGAATAACGTCTTTAATTGAATACTTGTTTTTATAATATAGCTACAGCTCTGCCTCAAAATTGAGTTCGATTTGGCACTATAGAAGAATAGATTTAATCTTTCATCTTCCACCTGTCTTATATGAGTAATTTTATTTTTAAAAATACACAAAGAGGGAAAGAAAAGGAAAACCATGAGGTTAAGTAACGATGCAGAGTTTTAACTAGCCATGGTCCTCAGAAACAGTGAAGATTAATTTGGGAAGGTATGACTTATCTCAAACCCTGCAAAATAACAGTACACTTTCATAAAACCAAAGAGAAATGTCTGTTCTGAATGGCTCCAGAAAAATCACGCCGCCACAAAATATTTTCTTCCAATGACTCATACTCTGCTTTGGGATTTCAAAACTTCCCATTTGCATATATTGACTGCTTCATTCTGATGCAAACTCTAGCTTTCAGACTCCAAGCTCATTTTTACAGGTCAAATTTAGGTAGGAATCGGTAGCAATGGCTTCCTCCTTTTACATGACCGTTCTTCCCACCTCATCCCCCGCAAAAGCCAATATTTTATTGATTCCTTTATTAAAAAGCTATGATTTTCATACTAAAATGTTATCCTGATTTTAGAGATAGATTAAATACATCTAAGTTTTTCTGGTTTAGGCTATATTATGGTAACATGAAGCACAAGTTCAAATACTCATGTTTTGTTGTAAAGTCACTTGGATGCCTTTGCATTTTCAACAGTACTTTGCCATCTATGACAATGACTGGCTAGATGTTCTCACCAAATCCATGCATCCTTTTTGCTGAGCTCACAACTCTATTTCATGGAGGTAGGAGTGACCATGTGACTGAGTTCCAGCCAATAAAATGTGGAGAGGTAATGAATGTGGCTTCCGGACTTCATCCATAATGAGTTTTCATGCCAGCTCTCCTGCATCTGCTGGCTGAACGAAGAGGTCTCAGAACGTAGAGGAAGGTAGCGACAGGATACCTTAGGACCTAGCTGAGTTCATAAGTGAACATGTGGAATGTTGTCCAAATGCCATGCACGTGAAAAATAAACTATTATTATGTTAGACAGTTGAGATTTGGGGACGTATCTAACTTAGTCACTAGAGTAACCTTAACTAATACACACTCCCACTCCAAAATCTGGTTGAGTGGTGACCAGGGTAGAGAGTGATCACTGGGACTGCTATGCAGGAAACATTCACGACCTTCTCCCTCCCATGGTGGGAAGAATGTACTTCCTGAATTCCTGATGTTGTGCATGGACCCAACTTGCTTTGGCCAACGGTATGTTAGTAGACGTGATGCAAATAGGCCTTCAATATGTTTGTGCAATTTGGGCTTCGCTGCAGTGCTCTGCTGATCTGCCTGAGGAAAGCATGCCCTGGGTAGACGCTCCCCTTCAACATAAGCCCCTCAAAAAACACATATGCAGCAGACCTGAACCCAACCCACTCCTGGAGCGAAGGTCATCTGACCCAGAACAGAGCCATCCAGCCAAACCCCGGTTAACCTGATGATCTGTGAGCAAGAAAAGTATATGCTTATTGTAAACCATGGAGTTTCAGGGTGGTTTGTTAAAGCAATAGCTGATGACACAGACAGGCAGCCTTAGTGTAGTGTGGTCAAGAGTGCAGACTATAAGACCAAACACCTCATGTCAAATCTGTATCATTTATTACCTACGTTTCCTTGTGCAAGTTATTTAACCATGCCTCTGTTTCCTCATTTATAAAATGAGATAATAGTACCTATCTCATAATAGTACCTAATAATAGTAGTAGTAGTAGTAGTACCTAACTCATACAGTTAATATGTATAAAGTGCTTGGAATAGTGCCTGGCACATAACAGCCACTGCAATAGTGTCTATGAGATAAAATAAACCTCAGTAACCCATAAATACTTCAGCAGATTACCCCCAACAAGAACAAGAGGCTGTTGCCAACGGATGCTTGAATTCCCCAGAGATATTCTTCCCTGTAATCAGGAGTCCATGTTACAAAATGCTTAAAGAATTCCATCTGTTGAGGCTTCCTTCTGATGAGTTTAATGACATGGATTTGAATTCTTGTTCCACCATTTGGGACCCTGGACACTGTGCTGATCACTGGGTCTCAATTCCCTCACCAGTAAATGGGGACTGTAACAGTACTTAGCTCAGCAGAGTAGTCAGTATTATAGTAGATGCTCTACAGAAAGCATTTTAGTACAATAAATAATGCTTATAAACACTTAATAAATAGTTATTCATTTGGGCAAACAATTTCAAGAACAACCAGGTCACTTTCAGCTTGTGAAGAAGTGGATTGTAACTTCCAAGTATTGTTTATCTAAACTCACCAAAAGATTACCTTCTCTGATGTTTTTAAGGCAGAGGATATTTTTCAAAAGAGCACTTAAGGGACCTCCCTGGTGGTCCAGTGATAAAGAATCCACCTTCCAATGCAGGGGACGCAGGTTCAATCCGTGGTCAGGGAACAAAGATCCCACATGCCGCGGGGCAACTAAGCCTGAGCGCCACAACTACTGAGCTCGCGCACCTCAACTAGAGCCTGTGTGCTGCAAACTACAGAGCCCACACGCCCTGGAGCCCATGCGCCACAACTAGAGAAGAGAAAACCCGCACGCCACAACTGGAGAGAAGCCCGCGCACCACAACGAAAGATCCTGCATGCCTCAAAGAAGATCCCGTGTGCAACTAAGACCTGACGCAGCCAAATAAATAAATAAATGAGCATTTAAAACCACAGCAGTTTCTCTCCTCTACTACCATAAATCTTTTTAGCTTTTATTTTCATTTTGTTCTGATGTATCAGTATAATACAAATCATGAAAATCGTAAAATGATGCCTGTTATTATGTCTGCGTTATCTTCTCTTTACTTTTATGTAAATAATGTTGTCTCTACCTTCTATTTACTAACAATATTTCTGGTATTAATCAAAAAGAGCCCTCAGATCACATTCAACTTAATAGCAATTTAATTTAAAAGGTAAGAGATGTGGATTATATGTGATACTAAGCTACAATGTGTGTATCTTCTACATGAAAACAACCTTAATTTCCTTGCTTGACTGAGAAGAGAAATAAAAAGAACGATTGTTACAAGTCAGGAAAAATTCATAACTTGCCGGGGGTGTAACAGCTGTTGATTTAAGGTTTGCATCTTTGATAACACGATGCTGCTGGGAAGATAACATCTTTTTGACAAAGCTGTGAACATAAAAATTACAAGGCTTCACTCAACACTTAAATATTTTCTTTGTATCACTTACAGAAAAAATTATTTCTTTTATTTACTTACACTAAAATGTGTTTGAAGTATACTGTATCTCATCAGCAAGCTTTACAATAAAATTTAGTGTTTCCTTGTTCCATAGGTATACAGTACACTTGTCACATCACAAATAAAAATTACTTAAATTATCCTCAGTTTAGAGAAATGATCTGCTGTTGTTATGTACAAGTAGTTCCTACCATTGGAAATACAAGCACAGAATTGAGCATACACTCAGGATATTATTCATTTCTTTTATTATCAGCTAGAAGTAGGTGACTGAAAAATTAGGTGACAAAACAAAGCAAGTACTGCACTGACTGGGGAAAAAAAACTGCAAAGTGGAATCTTGAAAATGTGTAAAAGAGAATAACTTTGCCACGGCAGGTAGAAACAATAGCAGTGTTCTCATTTATCTAAAGGCTGCTGCGTTATTGCATATGTTCCTGCACCGTTGACTCACAAACTGAAATTTTATGCCGAGCTTTTGTGTTTCAGTGAAATGCACTGAGAACATCGTCAAGGAAGTACAGAGAATGATGCTAGTAATCGCCTTGTCTCCTTACTCTTCAACAAAACACAATGTGCTTCCTTTCTTCTGTGAATTATACTTATTTTAGAAAGTCAGATTTCCTTCTTATTTTTAAATATTTTTTTCTTTAAATGTTTCTTTTACCAAAGACTGACTTGCGTTGTCATTGACACCCATATGTACCCCAGCCCTGTAGTTCTCAGAGTCACTTTTTTTTTAATATTCAGAAAACGTGATTTGATTGCTCATGCCACATGCTTCGAGAAATCCAAATCCCTCTTTGCCCCCCTGAGAATTGGGGTATAGTTGCCTCCAATTCTCCTGGATACCTCTCACTCTTCAATTTTACTCTGAATTCCTTCTTTTGCTTAATTCTTGATCCCTATCAGTTGTTCCTCCTCCTGGAACTATACCTCCTTCTCTCTGTCCCACTTCATCCCAAGTTGGACTCTACTTCTGGTTCCTTGTTCAAAGCACCATCACCCAAGGTTGTGTGGACAACAGAGTGCTACTGGAGGTCTCAGGGAACATAAAACAGCTTTACGTTTAATGCTGAACATCGTTGTTCATTCATTTATTCATTCATTTAACTAATATTTATTAAATACCTACCATGTGCAGGTACTAGTCAAGATCGTAGAGATACAGTAGTGAACAAAATATTTTTTAAAACCCTTGCTTTCATAGGGCTTGCACTCTAGTTATGGGAGAAAATAAAATTAACAAGTAAAATATATGTCACAGAGTGATATTATCAAGCAAAATAAAGCAGGGAAGGTAGAGGGACCTTTGGGAAGGGTGCAATTTCAAGTAGAGTGGTAGAGGATTTACTGTAACAGTGTTATTTAGGTAAAGATATGAAAGAAATAAGGGAAGAAGCCATGGAGATAAGTTTGGAAAGAGTGTTTTAAGTAAAGAAAACAGCAAAGGCAAAGGCCCTGAGGTGGGAGCTTCCCCGGAACATTAGAGTTATAGCAAAGAGAATACTGGGGCTAAGCTCTTAAATTTCTCACTACTTAGACCCTTCTCCTCATTCCAGAGTCCTATATTAACTGTATTTCTTTATTTTTTTGTATTCCTGAAGTTCTGGCATCTACAGCCTCGATGACTGGAAGACTGTCCTGCCAGGGCTAGCCAGTCCTTAGAGATAGCAAACTACTTTCCAGGAAGTATACTTTTCACGTGAAAATTAACCAATCCAGAGCCCAAACTCAGGACCATCTCCACTATCTGACTTTTACATTCCAGGAGGCAATACTCCTCTACCCTAATCACCCCAGGGCCAGGTGCTAGACAACTAGGGACTACCCTCATGCCCCAGAGCCCAGCCACTTATTCAAACTATCCAATTTAATATCTGCTCAGCTGCTTATCCTGCCTCACCCACTCATTCTTCGGAAAACCACAATAGAGGCTTTTGCTCATGCTTTCCCCTTGCTTCTTCTACTCCTGACTGGTCCTGATGCTTGCTCATGTGGCCCTGCACAGGATGGGTTCTTCTATTCTCTTGGAAACTATAACAAACTATCTTTTCAATGGCGATCGTCTTCTGATCTGTTGACCACATTATACCTGAATGAAACCAAAATCCCAAGTACAGTTTAAAATAACTTCTTACCAAGCATCCAGTGGACAACTCATGAATTCTTTTTATTCCTCGATATAGAAATATTGGTGGTCTTCTTTCTAGTAATGGCTCCTATTCAGACTAAGTCTACCTTGATCTAACTAATAGGCACATTACTTAGTTTCCCGCACAAAACAAAAGTCTTCCTATGGCACGAAAATTCTACTTTATGTCTGATTATATGATCATAATCCCCTGCCATCACTCCATAGCCTCAGTCCCACCGTCCACGCCATTTAACTCCTTAATAGATGTGATGCCTCCGAAGTCAGACATAATCTACCACCTCACTGTGAGCAGTGTGTTCACTAAGGAGGTGACCAAATCCAAGCCAAATATATCCTGCCCAGAAGACCCTGTGGCACAAAAATCTTGTCGTTTTTTCAGAGGTAACCATCTCCAGACCATAACAAGTTGGTTTCCCTGGAGACTCTAAGTTGTGCATTGTCTGGACTCTAAGAAAACCACGTGTCTGATTTGATAAGACAAAGGCATCTAAGGCAGGAATAGCCTCATGGGCCACCCTTACCTTTGGCTGGAGACTTAATAATGAGCTGGTTTTCCCAGCTGTTGGACAACAGAAATCTCATCAAACTTGATATTCCTCCAAAAGGGGATTGGGGCGGGGGCGGGGGGGGGGTGGCTTCCTTGGAGAAGTAAATTTTGTAAATACTGAATAATATATCCCACCTCTATGACCCTACTGATTGTGCACATTACACTATGCTAACTATAAAATTTGAGTGGAAGAAAAAAGTAAATATAAATAAAATATAAAAGTAAATATATGCTAGAGTCAGTAAAAACCTGATCTCCAATACTGGAGACACTGATCTCCAATACTGGGCATCTCAATGATTAGTGAAACATAAAATGCTTTGTTTTGGGGTTTGATGTTTTCTTTTTAATTTTCATGTTTGTTCCTGGTTGTCAAATAGACATATATTTTTATCTACTTTTAATTTTAATCTCAAAAACAGTCAAACTCTTAATCAGCTAAAATTCTGTCTAGTATGTGAATTAATTCTATGGCAACAACAGATTTCTGGCTTCCAAGTGTTGATAAATGTCCAAATTCCAAAAATGAAAATATCATCTCTTTTACCCATTTTCTTTTTACATTTTATGTTAATTCTTGGCCCTAAAATAACCCCAGTGTGTTATTTTTCAATTACATTTCTATAGAGTGATAAAAACAGAATCATGATTCATAGTAACAATATGTTTGCCTTAAGAAGAGTTTTGTGCTACTGGAGGGAAAAGAATACATATCTGTTTAATACATGACCATATTTTCTGGTTTATAAGCTTTGGCAGTCTATAAAGCATAGCCAACTTTTATAAGCATATGTTGGGGTTTGGGAAGAATTTTACAGCAAGGAGAGTAGAGGGAAAACACACCTCCCTGCCCTGACAAGGTCAATGGGTCATCCTGCTAGGGTGCTCTGAGAGCTTTTGCCATCAGCCACTCTGGGGAAAGCTTTGGGCTCTGAGGAGCTCTGGAAGTTGTGAGAATGTCACTGTACTATAGCATCATAGGATTTCACCACGTAGTGGCAACTACTGAAAATTATAGCCAGCGACCCTGAATGAGATGCCTTTTGGGTGTGTTTCTAAACTATTTACTATTATACACAGGTTTTATTTAACAGTGTGAATTTTCATATTCTGAATTGGTTATGATGTGATTGATAAATTGGAAAACATGTTTTGCAAAACACAGATTATCAGTTATATCAGGATAATGCCTGGATGCCATCACATTCATGTTTCTTACATTCATGCAAGAAAAAGAATTGAAGCAACTGTTACAACAGCTGCTTTCTTTATCATAATGGGGTAATAAGGATGAATGGAATGTACGGAAGCACTGTGCTAATGGCAGGGTTAATGGTAATGAGAACACAAAGCCTATTATTAATGACCAAAACCTAGATGCGATCTGGGGCAATATTTGTTAAACATTCTAGATGAAATATTTCATTATTGTAATTTTCAAACTCTTTAGGACCTGAGGCCCTTTTTCTCACTGACACAACAGATATATAACACAACTTTTGACAGCTACAATTTTTCTAGGAACAAAACTATCAGGTGGTGGCAGACCAGAGACCCTCTTGCTAGCACATCTACAAACTGACAATTATTTACACTGTTTCTTGTATTGCAAACATATCCAGTTTTTCCAGATCCATTAAAATGAATACTGAGAATTCCATTCCATTCTGTAACTCTGTATTAGCATCTCACCTTTCTACTGTTTTAATAGTTCTCCTTGTCTTCGGGGATGAATTGTTTCTCCAGTGCCCATTTTGGAGCTTTCCACCCCCCTCTTCTTTAACTCATATATTTTGCTGCTAAATCTCATCTTCCTTTTTTTAATTTATGAGTTCTTTTGAGGCTATGTGTTAGTGTAAATAGGTAAGCTAATTTTAATTAAAATTTTAAGTACGTTTCATAAGGCATAAATCAAATGATTCAGTAAAGTCCAGATATATTATACCTACTGAATTCCTTTCATCTACTTTGTAATTTGATCAAAGGAATGCAATTGAATATGTCTGGCATGATCTGTTCTGTATGAGCCCATGCTGTTTATCACCCAGGCTTTCACTGCTCTCTTGATGCATATATAATACTTTTTTTTTCTTAATATCCGCTCTGTTATTTTACTAAGAATTTAAGATAATAATGGCCAGGAGGGCTTTCTTCTTTCTTTCTGAAGTATTTTTAACTCGGTTATTGTTCCCATTGTTTTTGAAATGCTTTGGTTGTCCCAATCCCAGGAAATATTTCCCAACGGAAACATAAACGCAGTGGGTAATTTTCCTGGCAAGTAAGAGTGCTTTATTTAAACCAAATGTGCTTAATTGCTGTGTTCCATGTGTTCCTTCCTAGCCTATTGAGTTCAAATAGCTTATTGATGTTATCATTAATCTTAAATTCCATTGTCATCTTTTCAGCTAATTATTTCTTGATAGAATTATAAGAAAAAATCTGCAGTTTCTGAAGCATGTGCTAATTCAATCAGAGGTTATGTTTGTCGTCCATTTTAGAGTATTTTTAAATAGTTTATACCAACTCCATAACAAATTCAGTTATGCCAGCCTCAGCATATTTAAATGATGATTCTATTTGTCACTTAGGTACATTCTTTAGAACTGTAAGTCAAACAATTACTAGTTGGTCTCTGGAAATTCACAAATCAGCAATGAGGTTTACAGTCTGTTTTACATGATAAGTTGTAGATTGCAACTTGAATTTCTACTAAGTAGAAGTAATTTCTATTTGACTTATATTTATTAATATAACTATTGCTTCAAATACACTGCAGTTAAAATCAATTGGCCCTTTTTTAAAGAGTTTTCAGAAAATAAAAGGACCGTTTCCACACCTTTGTACCAATTCCTCTAGAAACTCTCAGGAGTGAACAAGGTAGGTGTGCATGATAGTGTAATCATTGCCCCTCATGCTCAAAGTGCTAAGAAATGTCACCTTTCCTTATTATATCAAACCAGCTCTACCTCTGGGCCCCCACTTGCCATGGTCAGCACTGTCAGTCATTTTAAAGAGCTCCCATTGCTCTCTTAGGAGGAAAGATCTTGGTCACGATTGAGATGCTCATCATACCCATTCACAGGCCAAGGTGGACTGCTCTGCAGGTAGCATCCACATCATCACTGCTCATGTGACAACCCTTAAAGCACTCTCCATGCTTTATGAGTATGATGTACCCTGTATCTCTGGAATACCTGAGTAGACAACGAATCATCCCAAAATTGAGTGAGTGGACTTTGGGAACAACTGTAGACTATGGGTTAATTTTCTGCATCTAATTTGTTTCTGGTTTTATGTTTATCTTACTTTAGTATTTAGACTTTATCATCATTGGTAGATTCATTTATTGATTTCGTTGCTCTCTTCCTTTTTTTTAATAGATATATTTTTTTTTCTTTTTCACTTTTTCTGAGTGTGTATGTGTATGCTTCTTTGTGTGATTTTGCCTGTATACATTTGCTTTTACCATTCGTCATAGGGTTCTGTCGATTTTGTCTGTGTGTGTGTAGTTTGTAGCACTTGTTATCACTGGTAGATTTGTTTTTTAGGTTTGGTTGCTCTCTTCTTTCTTTCTTTTTTTAATTACTTTTTAATTTTTAATAATTTTTTATTTTTCACTTTCATAACTACTTTAGTTTATTTTATCTTCCCTTTCTTTCTTCCTTCCTTTATTTTTTGCTCTTTTCTTCTGAGCCGTGTGGCTGACAGGGTCTTGGTGCTCTGGCCAGGTTTCAGGCCTGTGCCTCTGAGGTGGAAGAGCCAAGATCAGGACACTGGTCCACCAGAGACCTCCTGGCTCCACGTAATATCAAATGGCGAGAGCTCTCCCAGAGATCTCCATCTCAACGTTAAGATGCAGCTCCACTCAACAACCAGCAAGCTGAAGTGCTGGGCACCCTATGCCAAACAACTAGCAACACAGAAACACAAGGCCACCCAAGCAGAGAGGCTGCCTAAAATCATAATAAGGTCACAGACACCCCAAAACACACTACCAAACATGTTCCTGCCCACCAGAAACAAGATCCAGCCTCATCCACCAGAACACAGGCACCAGGCCTCTCCACCAGGAAGCCTACAGAACCCACTGAACCATCCTTACCCACGGGGGGCAGACAACAAAAACAACGGAAACTACAAACATGCAGCCTGCAAGAAGGGCACCCCAAACACAGTAAGTTAAGCAAAATGAGAAGACAAGAGAAACACACAGCATATGAAGGAGCAAGGTAAGACCTCACCAGACCAAACAAATGAAAAGGAAATAGGCAGTCTACCTGAAAAGGAATTCAGAGTAATGATAGGAAAGATGATCCAAAGTCTTGGAAATAGAATGGAGAAAATACAAGAAACATCTAACAAGGACCTAGAAGAAATAAAGAGCAAACAAACAATGATGAACAACAAAATAAATGAAATTAAAAATTCTCTAGAAGGAATCAATACCGGAATAACTGAGGCAGAAGAAGGGAAAAGTGCCTGGGAAGATAAAATAGTGGAAATAACTACCGCAGAGCAGAATAAAGAAAAAAGAATGAAAAGAAATGAGGACACTCTCAGAGACCTCTGGGACAACATTAAATTATAGGGATCCCAGAAGAAGAAGAGAAAGGGACTGAGAAAATATTTGAAGAGATTATAGTTGAAAACTTCCCTAATATGGGAAAGAAAATAGTCAATCAAGTCCAGGAACTGCAGATAGTCCCACAAAGGATAAATCCAAGGAGAAACACTCCAAGATACATATTAATCAAACTATCAAAAATTAAATACAAAGAAAAAATATTAAAAGCAGCAAGGGAAAAACAAATAACATGCACAGGAATCACCATAAGGTTAACAGCTAATCTTTCAGCAGAAACTCTGCAAGCCAGAAGGCAGTGGCAAGACATATTTAAAGTAATGTAGGGAAAAACCTACAACCAAGATTCCTCTACCCAGCAAGGATCTCATTCCAATTCGACAGAGAAATTAAAACCTTTACAAACAAGCAAAAGCTAAGAGAATTCAGCACCACCGAACCAGGTTTACAACAAATGCTAAAGGAACTTCTCTAGGCAGGGAACACAAGAGAAGGAAAAGACCTACAATAACAAACATAAAACAATGAAGAAAATGGTTATAGGAACATACATATTAATAATTACCTTAAATGTAAATGGATTCAGTGCTCGCACCAAAAGACACAGACAGGCTGAATGGATACAAAAACAAGACCCGTATATATGCTGTCTACAAGAGACCCACTTCAGACCTAGGGACACATACAGACTGAAAGTGAGGGGATGGAAAAAGATATTCCATGCAAATGGAAATCAAAAGAAAGCTGGAGTAGCAATTCTCATATCAGACAAAATAGACTTTAAAATAAAGACTATTACAACAGACAAAGAAGGACACTACATAATGATGAAGGGATCAATCCAACAAGAAGATATAACAATTGTAAATATTTATGCACCCAACAAAGGAGCACCTCTATACATAACGCAAATGCTAACAGCCACAGAAGGGGAAATCAACAGGAACACAATCACAGTAGGGGACTTTAACACCCCACTTTCACCAATGGACAGATCATCCAAAATGAAAATAAATAAGGAAACACAAGCTTTAAATGACACATTAAACAAGATGGACTTAATTGATATTTATAGGACATTCCATCCAAAACAACAGAATACACTTTCTTCTCAAGTGCTCATGGAACATTCTCCAGGATAGATCATATCCTGGGTCACGAATCAGGCCTTGGTAAATTTAAGAAAATTGAAATCCTATCAAGTGTCTTTTCTGACCACAACGCTATGAGACTAGGCATCAACTACAGGAAAACATCTGTTAAAAAAAACAAACACATGGAAGCTAAACAATACACTACTAAATAACTAAGAGATCACTGAAGAAATCAAAAAATACCTTGAAACAAATGACAATGAAAAAAAGACAAACCAAAATCTACAGGATGCAGCAAAAGCAGTTCTAAGACGGAAGTTTATAGCAATACAAGCCAACCTCAAGAAACAAGAAACATCTCAAATAAATAAACTAAACTTACACCTAAAGCAATTACTGAAAGAAGAACAAAAAACCCCCAATGTTACCAGAAGGAAAGAAATCATAAAGATCAGATCAGAAATAAATGAAAAAGAAATGAAGGAAAAAATAGCAAATATCAATAAAACTAAAAGCTGGTTCTTTGAGAAGATAAACAAAATAGATAAACCATTAGCCAGACTCATCAAGAAAAACAGGGAGAAAACTCAAATCACTAGAATTAGAAATGAAAAAGGAGCAGTAACACCTGACACTGCAGACATACAAAGGATCATGAGAGATTACTACAAGCAACTATATGCCAATAAAATGGACAACCTGGAAGAAATGGACAAATTCTTAGAAAAGCACAACCTTCTGAGACTGAACCAGGAAGAAATAGAAAATATAAACCGACCAATCACTGAAATTGAGACTGTGATTAAAAATCTTCCAAAAAACAAAACCCTAGGACCAGATGGCTTCACAGGAGAATTCTATCAAACATTTAGAGAAGAGGTAACACCTATCCTTCTCAAACGCTTCCAAAATATAGCAGAGGGAGGAACACTCCCAAACTCATTCTATGAGGCCACCATCACCCTGATACCAAAACCAGACAAAGATGTCACAAAAAAAGAAAACTACAGACCAGTATCACTGATGAACATAGATGCAAAAATCCTCAACAAAATACTAGGAAACAGAATCCAACAGCACATTAAAAGGACCATACACCATGATCAAGTGGGGCTTATCCCAGGAATGCAAGGATCTTCAATATATGCAAATCAATCAATGTGATACACCATATTAACAAATTGAAGGAGAAAAAACATATGATCATCTCAATAGATGCAGAAAAAGCTTCTGACAAAATTCAACACCCATTTATGATAAAAATCATCCAGAAAATAGGCACAGAGGGAACTTACCTCAACATAATAAAGGTCATATATGACAAACCCATAGCCAACATCGTTCTCAATGGTGAAAAACTGAAACCATTTTCTCTAAGATCAGGAACAAGACAAGGTTGTCCACTCGTACCACTATTATTCAACATAGTTTTGGAAGTTTTAGCCACAGCAATCACAGAAGAAAAAGAAATAAAAGGAATCTAAATCGGAAGAGAAGTAAAGCTGTCACTGTTTGCAGATGACATGAAAGTATACTTAGAGACTCCTAAAGACCCTACCAGAAAATTACTAGAGCTAATCAATGAATTTGGTAAAGTAGCAGGACACAAAATTAATGCACAGAAATCTCTTGCATTCCTATACACTAATGATGAAAAATCTGCAAGTGAAATTAAGGAAACACTCCCATTTACCACTGCAACAAAAAGAACAAAATACCTAGGAATAAACCTACTTAAGGAGACAAAAGACCTGTATGCAGAAAACTATAAGACACTGATGAAAGAAGTTAAAGATGATACAAACAGATAGAGAGATATACCATGTTCTCAGATTGGAAGAATCAACATTGTGAAAATGACTATACTACCCAAAGCAATCTACAGATTCAATGCAATCCCGATCAAACTACCAAGGCATTTTTCACAGAACTAGAACACAAAATTTCATAATTTGTATGGAAATAGAGAAGACCCCAAATAGCCAAAGCAATCTTGAGAATGAAAAACAGAGCTGGAGGAAGCAGGCTCCTGGACTTGAGACTATACTACAAAGCTGCAGTAATCAAGGCAGTATGGTACTGGCACAAAAACAGAAATATAGATCAATGGAATAGGATAGAAAGCTCAGAGATAAACCCACACATGTACGATCACCTTATTTTTCATAAAGAAGGAAAGACTATACAATGGAGAAAAGACAGCCTCTTCAATAACTGGTGCTGGGAATACTGGACAGCTACATGTAAAAGAATGAAATTAGAACACTCCTTAATGCCATACACAAAAATAAACTCCAAATGGATTAAAGAACTAAATGTAAGGCCAGACACTATAAAACTCTTAGAGGAAAAACCAGAACACTGTATGACATAAATCACAGCAAGATCCTTTTTGACCCACCTCCTAGAGAAATGGAAATAAAACCAAAAATTAACAAATGGGACCTAATGAAACTTAACAGCTTTTGCACAGCAAAGGAAACCATAAACAAGACAAAAAGACATCCCTCAGAATGGGAGAAAATAATTGCAAATGAAGCAACTAACAAAGGATTAATCTCCAAAATATACAAGCAGCTCATGCAGCTCAATATCAAATAAACAAACAAACACTCCAATCCAAAAATGGGCAGAAAACCTAAACAGACATTTCTCAAAAGAAGATATACAGATTACCAACAAACACATGAAAGGATGCTCAACATCACTAATCATTAGAGCAATGCAAATCAAAACTACAATTAGGTATCACCTCACACCACTCAGAATGGTCATCATCAAAATATCTACAAACAGTAAATGCTGGAGAGGGTGTGGAGAAAAGAAAACCCTCTTGTACTGTTGGTGGGAATGTAAATTGATACAGCCACTATGGAGAACAGTATGGAAGTTCCTTAAGAAACTAAAAATAGAACTACCATACAACCCAGCATATCCCACTACTGGGCATATACCCTGAGAAAGCCATAATTCAAAAAGTGTCATGTACCACAACGTTCATCGCAGCTCTATTTACAATAGCCAGGATATGGAAGCAACGTAAGTCTCCATCGACAGATGAATGGATAAAGAAGATGTGGCACATATATACAATGGAATATTACTCAGCCATAAAAAGAAACGAAATTGAGTTACTTGTAGTGAGGTAGATGGACCTAGAGTCTGTCATACAGAGTGAAGTAAGTCCGAAAGAGAAAAACAAATACCGTATGCTAATACATATATATGGAATCTAAAAAAAAATGATTCTGAAGAACCTCAGGGCAGGACAGGAATAAAGACACAGACATAGAGAATGGACTTGAGGACACGCGGAGGGGGAAGGGTCAGCTGGGATGAAGTGAGAAAGTGGCATAGACATATATACACTACCAAATGTAAAACAGATAGCTAGTGGGAAGCAGCTGCATAGCACAGGGAGATCAGCTCAGTGCTTTGTGACCACCTAGAGGGGTGGGATAGGGAGGGTGGGAGGGAGACGCAAGAGGGACGAGATAGGGGGATATATGTATATGTGTAGGTGATTCACTTTTTTATACAGCACAAACTAACACACAATTGTGAAGCAATTATACTCCAATAAAGATGTTATAGAAAAAAGACCCAGGGCTTCCCTGGTGGCGCAGTGGTTGAGAGTCCGCCTGCCGATGCAGGGGACGCGGGTTCGTGCCCCGGTCTGGGAAGATCCCACATGCCGCGGAGCGGCTGGGCCCGTGAGCCATGGCCGCTGAGCCTGCGCGTCCGGAGCCTGTGCTCCACAACGGGAGAGGCCACAACAGTGAGAGGCCCGCGTACCGCAAAAAAAAAAGACACAATATACTTAAATTTTCATATATTACTACATTAAATACTTAATAACTCACCTTTTACATAAGGAAACGAACACAGCTGTTTTTTCTAAACCAAGACAAAAAGCTTTTGAATGAATTTCAGTGCCTGTGTTTAAAGCTAACTTACACTTCATCCTATTATGCATTCCTGTTTCCTGACTGTCTTCTATCTTCCACAGGCTTTTTTTCCCTACCTCCCAAGACAGTTGGATCAAATTAACGCTAGGCAGAAAGCTGTTGGCATCAGGCTTTTAATAAAGAATAGATTACTGTATGTACTAGCAATAAATGTTATATAAGCAATTCACTTGGTTAGAGGGTGTGATGCTTATTGGGGGCGGGGAGGCTAAGGTCGCACATTCAGTCCTTCCCTGAGCCAGCAGACTTCACAGCGAGAAATTTCTTTTTACAACAAGACTTCCTCCCTAGCTACAGCCAGCAGAGTAATTCAGATTTCAAAGAACATTTCCTGATACAGTTGGTCAATTGCATCATTTTGCTATATGACACACAGCCTATTGTTACATTATTATTCACTAGGAAGAGGTGTATTTCTTTGCAGAATTTCTTACACAGAATTACCAATAGGAATAGGAAAGTTGACTTAAATTCAGCGGAAATTATTAATATCAAAGAAAACCTAAAATTACTTATACCTAGCATTAATAAACAAAACAGAATAAACATTAGAATTAAATGCTGAGGGAGCTAACAGGATTTTTAAAAAGAATGAAGATGAGTAAAATGTAACCATTATATGTAGTTGCATTAGCGGAGAGATATAACTAATAATCACACCATTAATATTGTTTATGACCCACCTTAATATTTTAAGATGGCTTATAAGATACATATTCTGCAAAATCTTCATTAGTATGACGCTCCATCCTATCAGTCAGTTTTGTTGTTCCTCTAGTAAAGCTTATTGATTGCTATCTTTGTCTGAGCAACTCATGACAGTAATCTAGGGAAACCACCAGTGTGATGAAAATCTACAGAGAAATACACTCTTTCCTAAGGACACAGAACTTAATACTACACAAAAAAAGTAATCCCTCCTAACAACCTTCCACTGGGGAACCACGTGGTCTTGATGTTCTGACACCAAATTCCAAGCAAAAATAATACTTTGCATTCACCGAAGTCCAGTTGGTGACATATAGCAACTGTTGTGGAATATTAGGTGATATTGAAAAATCAGTCTGACCAGCTGGCCTCCCCACAGCACCACACCCATTATCCCTGGGCTCTGCATTCTATGGTCCTTTCTCGGGTAGACATCACCTGCAAAGGTCCCAAGCTTTTTAATGGTTTCCATCCTCACACTTTCTGGTCCACCAAAGCTGCCTTTCTTATCTTATCTTCATAGTTATGAAGGGATTTGGTGCAAGGACAGGGAGATTACAGTATGTGTTCAGTCTGCAATCTTAAAACTGGTAATTTTGAGTTATTTTGTCCCAAGGGGGAAAAATGTTTGTTTTAAAAACAGATACAGGGGGCTTCCCTGGTGGCACAGTGGTTAAGAATCCGCCTGCCAATGCAGGGGACATGGGTTCGAGCCCTGGTCCAGGAAGATCCCACATGCCGTGGAACAACTAAGCCCATGCACCACAACTACTGAGCCTGTGCTCTACAGCCCACGAGCCACAACTACTGAGCCCACATGCCACACCTACTGAAGCCCACACGCCTAGAGCCCGTGCTCCGCAACAAGAGAAGCCACCACAACGAGAAGCCCGTGCACCACAACAAAGAGTAGCCCCGCTCGCCACAACTAGAGAAAGTCCGTGTGCAGCAATGAAGACCCAACGCAGCTGAAAATAAACAAATAAATTTATTTTAAAAAAAGATACATTCATGAAGCGATAAAAGTAAAAGAGGAAAGACAGTAGAGAATAGGTTAAAAATTAAGAACGAAATTAGTACATACAAGGCATTCTATGCCATCCCATCAGCTTGTGAACATAGGTCAAAAATTTGACTCTAAGCTTTCATTTGCCCAACACAAAGAAGAAAACATGAGTAGTACATGACTCAAAGTGAATAGTACTCAAGAGAAGCTGAAGTATCCCAGTATTGAGTCACAAAGAAATACATCTTATTTCCTGCATAGAAGACCCTCTGTAATATGAATAGCATCCTCAATACTACATTTGTTGAAAATGCAGTGTCAAGTTTCAGGGTACACCAGTGGCACCATACTAAAGCTTAATTCAGCAAAAGCAGTTCCTACTGGGGTACATCAAAGAGATAATCTGCCTTAATTTAAAAAACAAACAAACAAAAAGCGGTTTTAAGACACGTTTCCCACAAGGGAGCATTCTGAAAATTTTGAGAGGTTTTTGTTTTTTGGTTGTTCTTGCTATGTTTGTGGGACACTTCAGGCATTTGGTGGGAAAAAGCCAGGTGTGCCAGACATCCTCAAAGCAAGGGAGAGTCCCATGCAATGAAGATTCGCTTCACACCTCCATACTTTTAACATGTCTTACCAGACATTCAACTACCGAATACATGCTTGGACATGTGGTAGCATTTCAAGATAGGAAATATGTTTTATTTGTTATTTCATCACTGACCCAACCTATGTCATATGCAAGAAATTATTTTTACGTTACACTTATAATTAAGACTAGCTCCTCGCTAATTCATTTTCTCCATTTGACAGTTTGTAATTTGCCATGGCATTCTTATCGTACGTTGTCAAAGGCTCTTCCCTTTTTCTCTTATCATTTACATATAAGTCAGGTTATCATTACTTAACATTTCACTAGTTTTAATTAGGGTTCCCTTGCTTCCCTTGCTTCTCTGCCCTTTAATTTTCCTGCCTGTATACAGAATGGCTTCTGACTTTTTTTATCTTTAATCCAAGTATTCATCATAAGTAGCTGCAAGCATCTGACTACTTCATTATGTTTTCTAGTATAATCGTGCTTGAGCACTTACATATTAATATGTATTACACGTTATTTTATTATAAATTACATTTCTTTTTCCTTTATTTATAGTTAAAGTATCATATTGCTCTTTTTAAATTATGTTCTTTTTTTAATTAAAATATGTTCCTTTATGATATTTTATTATCTCTGAATTTCATTTCATAATAAAAGAAAAAGAGAGAAATACAAAGTATTTGTTATGAAAAGGGACCTTTGAGAATGATAGAGGTAAAAGCCACTTGTAGGGATGGGAAATGCTTGCAAAGAAGATAGACTAGTATCACAATTCCCAATGGGATATCTACTTACATAGCACATGAGGTGATCTGCACCCATGCCTAGGTGGATGGGGGGCAAAGGAATTAGAATGAAATAAAGCAAAATGAGGGAGCAGGGTCAGTACACTAGCCTGCACCCCTACCACTGGAAGCGGCAAGGATTTGAGGATGCTTGAGTTTCCAGTGGGAGGGAACACCACAGAAGATAACTAAAGCGGCTGCCTGACAGACAAGGGAGCCCCAGCAGTGAGAGGCTCTAGGCTGTACCACTGGGGTCCAAGGCTGATGGGACATGGAAGAGGTCTCGCAGGAGTCCATGTCCCATGTCAGGATGATGCAGTGAAGACTCTCCCATGTAGCCCTTGAAGAACAAACACACACATCCTATAGGGAAGCCAGGATTTGAGTACTTGTTATACAGAAGCCATCAAGGGAGGACCATAGCAGTGCTACTTAATTTCCCCTTTTCCCATTCTTCTTGCCAGACCTGAACACCCCAAAGGACACACAGTAGCCCAGAAAAGAGGGGAAGGAAGAAGATAGGCTCCTCCCCCTTCCCTAGCAAGGATCACTCCCTGGTCAAGGGCAAATTAGAGAATAGGTAGTGCTTTGAATTGAGTGAAAGATAGAATCATTAAACTGAACTTTGTATACCTAGAAGAGACTAGAAAACAATGGGATCTGTCCAATATGGGGTGAAAAAGGGCAATTCAACTGAATATGTTTAAAGTCAATTATAGGAGAAAATTAAGATATTTTATATCTATATCTTACTGAGTTCATTTTGCTGAATATAGTAAGGCAGGTAGGTAGATAGATAGATAGATAGATATAGATAGATAATAGATAGGCAAATAGGTAGCAGATACATTTCTATTAAGCTAATAGCTCTATAACTTGAGGTTAGAAATTATTCATCCTTTTAAAAAAAAAAGGTGAACAACTTTTTATCTAGTCCAACTAGACAGGAATATAATGCTAGATTAATACAGACAAGTATCAGAGCTGTCCTTGTACAGTCATGGGAAAAGACGCCCCTCTGTGCCTGATTTATTTGGTTTGAGTGTTTAAGTCAACTGTGCATAAGTTTTACTGTCAGAGAATCCTGGTTTCTACAAAATTCAGAGTTGTTAACCTTGGGTTGCAAAACTAGAGAAAATATATCTCCAGATGTCCTCTGAATGCTGAGCCTCCAAGAAATCAACACCAAATTCAGGAGACTATATTGTACAATCTGTCCTCATTTTCTTATTTTATAGCTAAACTCGGGTTCCCCCACATGGATTAATCATACTCGAAATTTTTAAGCCATGAAAGGAGATTATAAGAATATTTCAATTTGATGAGATCCCAGACTGCCTCTTCTAATTTGTTTCTCAGGTCACTATGCTGACTTGATAAAGAGTGTTTGGCAATAAAGAAACCTTTGTCACACAGGACCCTACAAGGATGTCATCCATACCTATGTGAATAGAACTTGTCTTAGGCTATCAGCAGCCCCCTGGGTAAAGAAGTTTCATCATTGGCACCTGAGGCAAAAATTTTTTAAAGTGGTCAGAAAACAACAATTATCTTCTGTGATATTCCCTTCCACCAAAAACTCAAGAATCTTTGTCACTCCAGAAGGGAGGGATGCAGACTAGCCCACTAAGACTCACAAAGACTGAAAATTCCTCTTAATTTTGTCAGCCCCCTAATCAGGCCAACCATGAATGCAGATGGGGTCTAGAATAATTCTGAAGAGTGATTCAATACATGGAAAAAAGCTGCTTTAACATGAGCCACAGTATTCATCTAAGGGACAGTAGTAAGCAAAGAACAAATGCTATCATCTAGAATAATGGTTCTCCAAAAGTGGTCCTCAGACTGGTGGCATCAGCATCACCTTGGAATTTATGAGAAATGTAAATTGTCACCCTCCTACCCCTAGAACATAAAGAATCAGAAACTCTGGGGTGGGATCCAGAAATCTGTGTTCTAAGAAGCCCTCCAGGTGATTCTGAAACATGCTGAAGTTTGAAAAACATGGATCTATGATGCTGGCTCTCAGAGTAGAGAGATGGGGAAACTTTCCCCCAGATTATTCTATGAGGTTTCAATCAGCAACAAGTTACAGAATGTGGCAAACTGTATTTTCCAAAGATGGCTGGAACAATATCTCCCATCCCACATGCTCTACTCACAATGACATTGACTATCTTCCCATCAGGAAACTGGGTCGATGGCCCCTACCCTTGAACCTGGATGGGCTTGTCTTTCAGTGTTAACCAATAGAATGTGGCAGAAGAGATACTACGTGACTTCCACAGCTCAGTCACTAAAGGAATTCGACTTCTGTGTTGCTTGCTATAATACTTGCTCTTAAGACTTCAGCCAATGTGTTATTGTTAGCAGTCTGAACATAATCTAATAACTTTTACAGCTCTGGGAAACTGAAAATAAAAATGCCTTCACACCTAGAACCTTCCGAACACTTTATTCCCTTTCCCACAATTAAAAGAAACATTCATTTTTAAAAAAATAATTATTGGGGTAATATTTTGTTTTTAGACTGATATACTACATATTTTCATATTCAATAAAACATTTATGTTTATCTTTTTAACCTAAAGCACAATCCTAAATATTTTTAAGGAATCCAATGTAACCAATTACTAATCATAATAAATCAGAGATATTAAAACAAAAATCTCCACTCACTGACTGACATGTCAGCATGGTTTGTACAGCGGGGGGGCAGGGGTGAACATTACATGTAGACCCTTAAGGTTAAAGTATGCTCCCAGAGCATGCAAAAATCTATGTCACCCATCACTATAGCAGTATAAAATTCTATAATCACTAAATGTCAGTTTAATCTCCACAGTGTGAAAGACCCTTATAATACACTGATGTGTAAAACTTTAATGTCAATAAATAATTCTTTATGCCAAAAAAGTAAGCAATCTTTATGGAAGCAATCTAAGTGTCCATCAACAGATGAATGGATAAAGAAGATGTGATTTTTTATATATATATATATATATATATATATATATATATATATATAATGGAATATTACTCAGCCATGAAAAAGAATAAAAATTTTGCCATTTGCAGCATCATGGGTAGACTTGGAGAGCATTATGCTAAGTGAAATAAGTCATACAGAGAAAGACAAATACTGTATAATATTACTTATATGTGGAACCTAAAAAGTACAACAAATTAGTGAATATAACAAAAAAGAAGCAGACTCACTGATATAGAGAACAAACTGGTGGTTACCAGTGGGGAGAGGGAAAGGGAGAGAGGCAATACAGGGGTAGGGGATTAAGAGGTACAAACTATTAGGTATAAAATAAGTTGCAAGGATATATTGTACAACATGGGGACTATAGCCAATATTTTATAATAACTATAAATGGAGTATAACCTTTAAAAATTGTGAATCACTATATTGTACAGCTATAACTTCCATAATATTGTACGTCAACTAAATTCCAGTTTAAAAAAAAAGTAAGCAATCTTAGCCCCCGAGGTTTCCATGCTGTGAAGAAGCCCAGACTAGCTAATAAGGAGAAATCATATCAAGAGGCCCTGAGACTGGAGATGCTGGGGAAGAGCCCAGTTGCTTCGATACCCAACTATTCCAGATCCAAGCACCACCGTTTGACTGCAACTGCCTGAGAGAACCTGAGCCAGACCCACTCATCTGTGTCCTTCCCAAATTTCTGACCCACATAAACTGTGAGAGATAATAAAATAGTTGTCACTGCTTTAAGCCACGGATATTTAGAAGATACCTGAACATATGGTGTTCTGGTACTATAAAATCATTTTTTTCCAAAGTTAGCCAGTCGTCCTAATGCCATTTATGAAATAATTCAACTTTTCTTTGTTCATTGTAAAAGCCATGGTTACAATATTAAATGCTTTCATTTCCTTGGGTCTATTTCTGGACTTTTTCCTCTAAATTATTAACCTGTGCCCCTACCCCTGCACCTTTTCTATGCTATTTTAAATATAGCTGTGTAATATAGTTTAATAGTGAGTAGGACTATTCCCACCCTGAATGGCCTTTTTCAAAAGTCTCTAGTCTGCTAGATGAATTTTAGAACCATTTTCAAGGTCTAATGATAAATAAATTAAAAAACACAGAAATTTTAATTGAGCTTGTCTTAAATTGGTAGATTAGCTTGTTTCACAATATTAAGAAGTCCCAAGGAACTTGATATATTTTTCCACTTATTTAAGTTTTCTTCCACACTATTCAGTAATTCTTGGGTTTGTTTATTCTCATAGTCCTAAACATTTCTTGGAATTATTCTCAAGCATTTTCTATTTCTGTTGCTAGTACTATTAGATTTTGTTGTCCTCTCCCCAAACACATACACATACATATTTCTAACAAGCATATTGTAAAAGTATTGTCTATTCATGACTACCTCACTAAAGTTTCTAAATAATCCCAACAGTTTTTCAGTTCATTCTCACAAATAAACTGGATTGATATTTCCAATTAGATAATCATATCTCCTACAAACAATTATAATTTTGCTGCCTCCTTTCCAATGTTCCTTGCTCCTCATTTCATTTTATTGTCTTGGTGCATTAGTTAAAGATTTCAGGGGGAAAATTAATCAATAATTATATATTTTTAAATAAAAAAATAAAAGTTGTTAGATTTCTTTATGACTCTCTTAGAGACAATCCTATCTATTACCGTCTTTCACAATAAGAAAAGGCAACAAAAAGACCCCATCAAAAACATCCAGTAACATTCTTTGGCAGAAGAGAAAGCAGATAAATAAAAATGAACCAGTTAGAGCCAAGCTGATGTAGAACAGCCATGTGCGTAAATAACTACAGTATAAGACTCCATGTTAAATGTCATCAAAGAAATTCAAGCAAAACACTACGAGAAGAAAGGAGAAATAACTTCTGACTAATGGAAATGGGGTGACCTTTGAGTGGGAGTCTGAAGTATGGCTAAAATTCCAACCCATGAAGATAATACAGAAGATCAACAAAGGTGGAGAGAAACGAGTATACTTGGGGAACAGTGAGTAGCCTGGTTTGGACAGAGTGGGAAATGATAGAAAAAACTGGAATAGCCTGGAGAGTGCAGGAATGCCAGGCTAACAACAAGCACAAGAGTAATTAACATGAAATGGACCCTTGTCATGTGCCAAGCATTGTCTCAAGAGCTTCACCTGTACTAACCCTAAAACACAGCGACAAACTTAGACTATATGTTTTAGGCCGTGAATGCCTATGTTAGCTTTTCAGCAGGAAAATGAGCAAAGCAAACTTAAGAATAACTTGATAACAACTTTCAGGACTGAAAAAGGGGAATCTGGAGGCTGCGGAGACATTTAAGAGGCTTGCTAAAAGATGCAATCCAAGTCATATTAGGTTCCACTCCGTAGCCTCTAGCCTCATTTGGCACTTTCCCCACCACACATCCTTTTTCTAAACCATCCTAAAGGGCAAACATGTGGTGCCCTTTCAAACGCCCATGCCTTTTTACATCTCATTTATTATCTATGCCTAGAAGGCCCACTCCACAGTTATCCTTTCCTTTGTAAATCTTAACCTATTCCAAGCTTGGTTAGTTATTTCTTCATCTCTGCAAATGGTACTTTTCCCATACCCCAGTAAGTGTAGTTATATTTTAATTAAATGTTTAAAATCATTCTTGCCCACAGGTTATTTGTGGGAAGGGCCTGCAAACTATTTATTGTTATATCCTCAGCATCAAGCACAACATCTCAGCAGGTCCCCAGTGAATGAATGTACAAAATCAATACCAAAATGGGCAAAAGGACCACAGACTATCAGTGAAGACCTGGGACTGAATCCCATGAATCTGTAGTGCACAAAACCAAAGGGGTTTTGTGATGCCCTTTAGCAATGCTCAGTGTCCCAATAGCAGAGGACTAACGATACGTTTTATTTTTGTCTACACCTCCTGCTAGGCTATCGTGTGAGCCTCAGTGCTGGTCATGTGACCCAAGGTGGGTCAATCACAGTACCTCACTCACAGTCCCAGCGATTGATTCAAGTGTGGGCAAGGAACATAATCCAGGCTGAGCCAGGTGAGAGCCTTCCCTAAACATGAAGAATCCATTTAGGAGCTTAATTACATTAGTACAGTTTTTACCAAAATGTGACCCGTCCCCCAAAACATTTTTGTAAACAACTGCCATCTAGTATTATCATCACATTTTTACAAGAAGAAATTAAGGAGTAACCTCAGAACAAAAGGCCATTATCTATATTTAATTCATTTGACTTTATGGAGAATTCATTTCATTGTGATTGATTCTCTTACTTCTCTGCTGATAAAACTTAGGCTAGACTTGAACCAGTTCATGAAACTAGAGCATTAGGGATTGTAGTGTGTTGAATACTGGTTCTCAGAAAGATATGCTCAAGTCCTGGCCCGTGGTACCTGCGACTGTGGCCTTATTTAGAAAAAGAGTCTTTGCAGATATAATTACATTAAGGGGCTCGAAATGAGGCCATCCTAGACCCAACAGTGGAAGTCCTTATAAGAAAAAGGCAGAAGGAGATTTGAGACACAGAGACACAGATGGAAAGGCCATATGAAGGCAGAACCAGAGATGTGAGCTATGCACAGCCATAAGAAACACAAAGGACTGCCAGCAGCTACCAGAAGCTGGGAGCCAGGCATGCCACGGATTCTCCCTTAGAGTCTCTGGAAGGAACAAATCCTGCCAACACATTGATTTCATAGTTCTGGCTCCCAAAACTGTGAGAGAATAAATCCCTGTTATCTTGAACCCCCCAGTTAGTGGTAATTTGTTACGGCAGCTCTAGGAAACTAACACAGGGAATTATTCAAATTGGAGAGTGACAAAAAAATGGCATTATGAAAATGTAAGAAAGGGGAAGAATCTGCAGTCTGAGAAATGACATTGTATTTGGTATTTTATTCTAGAAGAAGAGTATCAAAGTGATAGCACTCCTGGGCTTCCCTGGTGGCGCAGTGGTTGACAGTCCGCCTGCCGATGCAGGGGACACAGGTTCGTGCCCCGGTCCGGGAAGATCCCACATGTCGCGGAGCGGCTAGGCCCGTGAGCCATGACCACTGAGCCTGCGCGTCTGGAGCCTGTGCTCCACAACGGGAGAGGCCACAACAGTGAGAGGCCCATGTACCGCAAAAAAAAAAAAAAAAAAAAAAAGTTATAGCACTCCTAACTCGTTTAGTTGAAAGCTGATAATTATATGCAGCTATAAAAGCTGTATGTTAATCAGACTTGTTTGACCAAACGTATCTGATCCAGAAACCACACTGATAAAATTTTTCATTACTTGCTTTTAAAATCTCACTGACATAGAATGGCCATCATCAAAAAATCTACAAACAATAAATGCTGGAGAGGGTGTGGAGAAAAGGGAACCCTCTTGCACTGTTGGTGGGAATGTAAATTAATACAGCCACTATGGAGAACAGTATGAAGGTTCCTTAAAAAACTAAAAATAGAACTACCGTACGACCCAGCAATCCCCACTACTGGGCATATACCCTGAGAAAGCCATAATTCCAAAAGAGATATGTACTACAATGTTCATTGCAGCACTATTTACAATAGCCAGGACATGGAAGCAGCCTAAGTGTCCGTCGACAGATGAATGGATAAAGAAGATGTGGCACATATATACAATGGAATATTACTCAGCCATAAAAAGAAACAAAACTGAGTTATTTGTAGTGAGGTGGATGGACCTAGAGTCTGTCATACAGAGTAAAGTATGTCAGAAAGACAAAAACAAATACTGTATGCTAACACATATATATGGAATCCAGAAAAAAAAAAAAAGGGTTCTGAAGAACATAGGGGCAGGACAGGAATAAAGACGCAGACATAGAGAATGGACTTGAGGACACGGGGAGGGGGAAGGGTAAGCTGGGACGAAGTGAGAGAGTGGCATGGACATATATACACTACCAAATGTAAAATAGATAGCTAGTGGGAAGCAGCTGCATCGCACAGGGAGATCATCTCGGTGCTCTGTGACCACCTAGAGGGGTGGGATAGGGAGGCTGGGAGAGAGATGCAAGAGAGAGGAGATATGGGGATATATGTATAGCTGATTCACTTTGTTATACAGCAGAAACCAACACAACGTTGTAAAGCAATTATACTTAAATAAAGATGTTAAAAAAAAACTCACTGACATAAAATAATGATGATATAGAAAGTAACTGCACATTTTTTCCTAAACCTATATTGCCTATAGCTTACATTGGTATCTTTATTTGAATAGATATATAATTTCATTATTGACCTATGAATGAAAGTAAAATTCAGGGCTACTGATGTAGTAGACTACTCTTTTGGCCACTGCTAAATCATGAACTGAGCTATATCATGGTTCATAATCACATGCACATTCTTTGTTGTAGACAAAGGAAATTAAAACTCATTTTAAGTTTACTTTAATAATATGCAGACAAATGAGTAATGAATATATTTGACTCTGGGTTTCTGCAAGATAAGTCCAATATTTGGTTCTAACAGTTTCCCATCAAACATAGTAAAAAAAAAAGTTGAGTTGTTCTGCACTCCGACACTTAGGCTTATGTTTTTAAATTTTTTTTATGCTTCTCATGTATCTGATTCATTATATTGTGCAACAAAAGCATCTCTCTTTCACTTAGCATACTGTTGAATCTGCAGAGATCTTGCTACTTTAAATGTATATGCACTTTTCTTCCAGCATAAAAATCAGCTGTTAAGTTGGACTGATGGAGCAGCAATTTCTGGCTTTTACAGAGATTAACAATGCTTATTTTCTCCTACAGAGACCATCTAACTGACATGCTGTACATTGGTGACCAAATAAGAGACTGACAGATGTAAGGAATTTTCATGTCCTGTCAGACATCCACTGGCTTTTTCCAAATACAGTAAATGATCTCTGGCTTTTTAAGAATCTGTTGAAGAATGCTACCATCCATTAATTACTAAAGGCACTAGGGAAAGTCCTTAACCAAGACGTGGATGGATAGTTATTTAGGAAACCAAAGGCTAGAAAGAGAGCTATTTAGCATTAATGAGGTTATAAAGTTATTTGATTCATTACGGCTACAGGCTGAAATTGAATGGAATAATCAAAGTTCATTACCAGGTCTGATTTCCTGAGTGGGAAATGGTAGAGATACTATGTATATGACTACCTTCCCTACACCTTCATTTGAGTGCTTTTTTTTCAATGTTTTTTATCAGTAAATGTTATCCTCTTCCTATTTTGTTTTCTTAAGGTAGCAAAGCACACCAACAGACATGCCAAAGAAATCATTTATGGTACATGTAATGAAACCAGAAAACTATAATTGCTCATCTGAATAATTCCCTTAATGCAATCTTACTTAAAAAAAAAATACTAACATTACCTTAAAATCTTTTCAATGAAAAAGTGCAAAAAAACCCCATCAAGTTAGGTTGCTGTTTATTTTACATGGCCAATACCATCAAAAAAAATGCCAAAATTCAATTTATGTAAATTTTTCAGTTAAATTATTTATAATAGGAAATTCTCTCACCTTTCTGAAGTGAAATAAATACAGATTTAATTCATTAGATGACTAGACTGGTATAAAACCTTAGAGGAAATGCAAATGGTAACTGAAAATATAGAAATGACATTTGTTTTGGTGATACAACAAATTAATCAGCATAAATTGTCAAGCTTACAAAAATATCATGAAAATATATTCTGCATTGTCCATTAAAAGGTATGCTTTTTATATTTAAAGCCCATATTTCACAAGGGAATGAGAGAAGTAGGAACTGTGGGTTCAAGTTGATCTGAATGCCATGAACCTTATAGCACTATCATGTCCCTACCTCTCAGGAGAGACCCCCTAATGAAGACAGAAGATGTGGTCTTTCTCCTGGCTTTTCTACCTGACAATTCTGTGACTTTAACTAAGCTGTGTGACCTTTCTGAGCATCAGTCCCCTCATCTGTATTAAATGGGGTTTAAACAGTGGACATATAAAGTGCCAGTCATGCCCCTACCACAAGGATTTTATAAGAATCAAATGAAGTAATGGGTTGAAAACGCTTGGTAAGTTATAAAACACTACAGAGCTGGCATGCCTTAGTAGCTACCCATGAGTCCCTGGCTGCCAGACTAGAGTTTCATAGAATCAAGTACAAAATCTACCCAACCAGTCTTTCCTCGACTGTCCTTATTCACTGTATTTCTGGGAAGTATGAAGCCTACTGATATTTGAGTGCCAACTATCTAGTCTTTATGTAGCCTAATTATATAGTTCTCCATGACAATTCAGAGAAACAAGTTTTGCTATCCACATTTTACAAATGAAGAAAGAGACTCACATTGGCTAACTTGCCTGATTTCATTTAGTAATAACAGCAGAGATGAAACGCAAACCCAGCTACATCTTGTGGCAATGCCCAAACTTTTTTCCACCTAAATCAGTAGCCCATCCAAATTTCTCCTTCTGGCTAAAGTGCAATTGGAGTGGAAGATTCAGAAGTGAAATATAAGCACAACCACAATCCTCTTCTGTGTTCAAAGTTTGCCACTTAGTTTCCAGGTTGTCAGTCTCCAATCATTTCTGAGGCCCCCAAGGAATTCAGGTGTCACTGCCACCATCCAAATGAATTCCAGGGCACTGCTGGGCCACCTGTACATTTCCACCTGTCCTTTTAAACTCTTGATGAAGACACAAAATAAACCTGCCTCATGAGCCCAAATTATCTAAATCTTCTTGGGCCCTGAGAATCTAGCTGAGCAATATCAGACTACACTAGTGTCATAACAATTTGGTAAGAGCGTTGAAGATGGGCAAACAATAGTTGAATATCATGGCAGAAAGTGTGCAGTGACTTTAGGAACCAGAGCTGGCTCTAACCCATGTGATTCCCATTACTAGCTCTGTGACCTTAGGCAGTTACCAGACCTCTGTGAGCCTTATTTTTCTCCTATAAAGATTAAAATAGCACCTCAAAGTGTTAGGAGATCAGTGAGGTCACATCCCGGAAGCACCCAACACAAAGAAGGCACTCAATGAATGAGAATTTGGTGGGATGAAAAAGTCTAAAGACTTAAAAACTCTTGTTCCCTGAGATGTCTCCAAAGCTTTCAGAGATTCAGGACTATTGCCGCTGTGAATCAATAGCACAGGAGAATATGTATGAAGAAAGAAAAAAATAACTTGCTTCTTTTGCCAGGGGTAGGATGAAGATAAATTATCTGAGAGGAGAAAAAGTATAGTTACATGATTTCAAGCACAATTGAAACTTTATCTTACAGTGTCTATTTTTCTTTTCTTCAAGAAAATGCCCGTACATTCAGCATTGGTAAACACGTGTCATTGACTTGTTTGTTTCTTTTTATTGCTTTATATTGTAGTCATGGGATAATTTTGTTTCAAATGTTTTGTTAAAACCCAGTTCAATGTAAAACATTGAACCCTTTATCACAAAGTCACCAAAACCAAAACCTTTGCTATTAAGTGAGGCAGCACTTTAAAACATCAAAAACATCTAGAAAACCAAATTCATGACCTCAGAAACAATAATTGTTTTGAAAATTAAAATCCTTTTCCGGGCTTCCCTGGTGGCGCAGTGGTTGAGAGTCCGCCTGCCGATGCAGCGGACACGGGTTCGTGCCCCGGTCCGGGAAGATCCCACATGCTGCGGAGCGGCTGGGCCCGTGAGCCATGGCCGCTGAGCCTGCGCGTCTGGAGCCTGTGCTCCGCAACGGGAGAGGCCACAACAGAGAGAGGCCCGTGTACTGCAAAAAAAAAAAAAAAAAAAAATCCTTTTCCCCACTCCAGCCAGTAACTAACTCTTCCGACGTAAATGTGGTGTACAACCAAAGGAGGAATCACGCATCATTTTGCCTTAGTGCCAGCAAAATATCTCCGGTTGACAGTTACTAATTTCTAGTCAAATTATCCTCGAATAGGGTCAAAGAGAACTAATGGTTTTACTTTACACTGCAGGAAGTGTTGTGTTTCAGCATTCAGAAGGCAGTGCACTCTAAAGAGAGCTCGGGCAGAGATCAGGAGACCAGCATGCCCTCTCCAAAAAATCTGAGATTATTAAGTGCATTAACCCTTCAGGATTTCTCAGGCACTTTCCCATAAACTGTATTAAAATTATCAAGGTTGTTCATGTATTCTCCATCTGCATTAACTGCAGTGTATAAAGTTTTAAATTATTTAAAAATATAAATGTCTGGTTATAGATATGAGTGACAAGGATTATAAAAGCTGTTATTGTTTTCATTCACTTTTCAATTTGCCCTCGATTTTGCAATTTTAGCATAGTAAATATGCATATAGAAATAAAGAAGATCTAAACAGTATTAGTTATATAAAGTTTTTTCTTTTCTGCCTCAGTTCCTAGTTAGGTGGTCCATATAATGTGGGTTATATCATGACAAAATCAATTGTTTTCTTCAACTTATATGTAATTCTTTCC
This sequence comes from Delphinus delphis, assembly GCF_949987515.2. Lineage (NCBI taxonomy): Eukaryota > Metazoa > Chordata > Mammalia > Artiodactyla > Delphinidae > Delphinus > Delphinus delphis. The sequence goes on along the minus strand of NC_082693.1, from coordinate 57,519,779 downwards.
ACTGGCATTCAGGAATTTCAATAAATTCAGTTTTATGGTGACAGCCTCTGGTCTTCTCAGTTCACCACTCCTGGTGTGGAACTTCTACTATGTGAGATTGCTGGGGAGGGGGTGATTAAGGCCCCAGTATTCAAGGCCTGTCACACCTGGGACAGATTTTCTACCCTATGAATGGGGGCTGGATGGGGTAAGGGCAACCTGGTCCTCTCGGCAGTTGCCTGTCTGAAATAGAGCTGGAGCTGGTGGGGAAGGAGAGGTGAGAAATGCTGGTAGCCTGCCCCTCCGGGGACAAAACTGTACCCCCAGACTGGGAGCTCCCATCTCCTTGACCACACCTGCCCAGATTAGAGCATACCAAGTGGTTTTTCATAACACGGGGGTGGTGATGGAGCAGATTGTGGTCGAAATACCACAGACTGTAGCTGTTCTTACCAAGATTGAGAAGATTTTCTTAAATGCATGCCTCTTCATTCGCTCTATGCCCTCAGGATAATTCACAGAGACTTTAAATGACTGTTTTTTATAATTTTCACCAGTTAACTGTTGTCTAGGGTCCACTGATTTGCTTACCCTGCTATTCCCATTATGATGTTTTTTTTTAAGTGTTACTGAAATTTCTATCAGTGTAAACTTTTAGGGCAAAAAGCATTATGAGCTCAGAAACATCCCCTTAGAAGATTTCAAAATTCTTGGTTTATAAGAAAGGAGTTGAAGAGAAGGAAAAAAAAAAAAAAAAAGAGCCTAGAGGCAAAGGCCTAAGGATGCTGATGCCTTCAGGCAGGTACCAAAAGAACAAGTCTTGAAGAATAACAATGAGAGTTTCAGATTGTGTTGATACTATCTTCAGGACAGTTATGATCGGAAGTTGTCCAGGGGTTGGGCTGCTCTCAGATCTGTTTCTGAGATGGACCTTCAAGGTTCATGGGGTAGTGAATAGCAGCCAGCAAGATTCCGTTTGCTTTCTTTCTTTTTTCAAACAGAAACCAAATTAAAACAAAATCCAAGACAACTCAGTTTAGTGACATATAATCTATAGACCTTGGTGCCTATCCTCTGCTTAGACCCTGGGGAAAGGCTAAGTTTTTAGAGAGAAGAAGAGTTGGGAGGTGAGGAGGGTGAAATGGAGAATAAGAGAGGAGGGTGCTGGACTGGCAGGCAAATCTGTCTCTGGAAGAAGTAAGGAGAGGGAGGGTTCCTGTTTCCACAGTATTCCTTTATGTGGGAGGGGACAAATGTGCTGGCAGGGAGGTGGCACCCATGCATCAGCATCAATTATCTGGTCAGTCAGCTTCTAAGTTTCCACAGTTTCATTAATTTGGGAATAAAGCAGCACTCCCTTTGCAATTTTTTGCTCTACTTATATTACAGTGGGATTTAGGTATTGTCTTAGTTTTCTAGGAGTGCCATAACAAAATACCAGACTGGATGGCTTAAACAACAGAAATGTATTTTCTCGCAGCTCTGGAAGCTTGAAGTCCAAGATCAAGGTATTGGCAAGTTTAGTTTCACCTGAGGCCTCTTTCCTTGGCTTGTAGATGGCCACCTTCTTACTGTGTCCTCACCTGGCCTTTCCTTTGTGTGCAAGAAAACCTGATGTCTCTTCCTCTTCTTATAAGGATACTGGTCATATTGGATTAGGGCCCTACCCTTATGACCTCATTTAACCTGAATTGCCTTTTTAAAGGCCTTATCTCAAAATACAGTCACTTTGGGGGTTAGGGCTTCAACATATTAATTTGGGGGGACACAATTCAGTTCATAATAGGTATTATGTATACAAATGTCAGGAAAAATTGTGAATGACTTCAAAATAATTTTTAAAAAAAGAAAGAAATTGGTGTTGGGCCTAGCTCAATTATTAGGGTTATCTCCGCTTTGGGTTATCTTTGACTAGCCTGTTTAGAAAACTGATCATAATGAAAATGTGTCTTGCCCATACATAGTCAATGTGAATGAATCCTCTTCACACAAAGGCAAAGAGATTTTGTCCAATAGAGAATGTAAATCTCTGTAAGTTAAACTCTTTTTTTAACCAGTTGTAACATCTTACTGGTTCCCTCATTAATGTTAATGAGTTAAATAAAACCTTTGACACACGTTCATTTTATATTTGTAGGAAAATCATGATTTTACCTTTTTAAAAACGTGATCCTCCAAAATACTGAGGATTATTTGGGCAATATTATTGCTGCTGCCCTGATTTTTCTGTCCTTCATTGGTTTTCCTCCCTTTCCTCACTTTTTTTTCCTCTTCACCGAACTTAATCTCCAGGGTTAGAAATGGAAAACAGGAGGCACATCTAACACGGATGATGAACAAGGAAATGATAGAGGCCCCCATCAGAATTCTGTCATGTTTCAGTTAGGAGCCATGTTACTGAGAAGAACGTTACTGAAGCTTTTAATATCATAGATTAATGATACATACACATCCATAAAATAGGTATGCTACTCTATCAGAAAAAATATATATATATGTAATTTAAATTTATCTTCTAGAACTTAGAATCTTTGTGGTTCTAGATATTCCAAAGTTCATATCTAAATATTAAGATCAAGATTTTAAGTAGTTAAAATACTTTAATTAGCTAGGAAAAGTCCAGAAGCTAATTCCTTTGTGGTTATTATAAATTTCTTAGCCAGTCTTAAATGATGTCATATTATTTTTATTCTTAAACCACAAAAATGTCTATGCCTTGGACTTGGAACACTTTTCCTTGATTTCCTTAACCAACAATTCAGTGATCATAAGCATTCAAGCAACATGAAGGGTTTAATCAACACTTGCATAAACGCATCAGAAAGCACTGGATAAGCAGAGAGAACTTAAGCAAACATGTACTTTCTTATAAGCCACAATTTGTCGGAAAGTAGGTTAGTTCCAGAATACAGTGTAAAGGAGTTTTAACCTTAGGTGACACACTTGGCAACATCTCTGACCGAGGTGAACCTGTGCTCAATATATCTTAACATAACAAATGTTTGCCACCATCTTAATGTAGCAGGAATCTTTACAAAGGGAAATCAGAGAGACAAAGGGAATAACCTCATACATTAGATTATCCAAAGTCATCTTTACTCTTTTCCAATAGTAAAAACAAATTAATTTGCTTTCTTGCCTTGGCATTTATGACTGCTAATTTAATCACATAAATTTAGATTTCCTGTGAGAGAATCTGAAACCACATTGTGAACATGACTTTCACATAAGGCTTGTTCCTTTTTCCTGAATTAGAAAGTAAAATTTTGAAAATCCAGTGCTTGTATTAGACCCTAGGCAAAATCAGTATAGCTCTGCCCTCTCCCGTGAAGTTGATTCAGGACTCTAGGGAACCATGTCACCATCTGGACTGGAGTGCATGTGGTCAGAAGAAGGCCTGGGAGGATGTTCTCAAAAAGACCCCAGCTGGCTGAGCAGCCACCTGTTACCAAGATGAGCAAGGGCACAATATATCGTAGCCATCATAATCCATCTGTTTCTGGTCTCCAAATATCCGACGCTGTCATGGCAGGGAACCACTGACAACAGGAGACGACTGACTCAGAGAGGCCAAGACTGTAAGTCCAGCTAAGCAGAAGATGTCTAGAAGTTACCCATGATGAGAAATAGACAAGGAGGCTGATTTGGAAAGGTCAAGGGAGACAGAGGTAGCAGGCTGGGAGAAGTAGAAAGGCAGGAGCCCAGGAGCTCAGATAATTCAGAGAAGCCATGAGAGCAGCCCTGGTGAGCTGGGTTGGGGATTTAGATCCTGGGCAGAATGGGTTGTTTTAATGGCCTGCTGAACACAAGTATTTCTGAGAGACATGGACTGTGGCCTCAAAACAGATACGTATAGATTAATTTAACTCCTGATTAAGACAAAGATATAGAATCTAGAATTCATTTACAGCCTCAATGGCAAATAATAATAATAATTAATAATGGTCAATACTTACATAACACTTAACAAGTACTTTGCATATATTATCTAATTCAATCCTCAACATAACCCTGTGAGGTAGATACTATGATTATTCTCAGTTTGAAGATGAGAAACATTAGGTGCAGAGGATTTTGGTGACTTGCCCCAAGTCACGTAAGTGGTAGAGCTGCACATGAAACCAGCCCCTGTTCTCCCCACCACTGCTGTGCGCCCCTTTCATTTCCTTTCACCTTCCAAGAAACTGCAATGGCTGAGCTCTTCTCTTCTTATTTTCTTAGTTTATACCCCCCTTTCCCTATTTAACCTCTTTCACTCTGATTTCCCCTTTCTCTAATATCATGAATATCAGGGTGGATATGCATGGCGGAACCAGAGCAAATGACTGCAATTAGACAGAGCATGCCCACTTTTTTCTCCTCCCAACCCACTTGCTTAAGTTGAAATGAGGAAAGACTCTTGTTTTTTGGCTGGAGAGGTTTGGCCTTTGAGTGCCAGAACTGCGTGAAGGACATGAGGACTGTGTGTGTGTGTGTGTGTGTGTGTGTGCGCGCGGGTGTGTGTGGGTGTAAAGGGCAGGGGTAGGATTTAGAAGGTGGAGACTGGAGAATAGCTGAAGGTTGAAGGTGGAGCTGGAGGGGGCTGTGTTGAGGAAGAACTCCTTGAGACTGTGATTTATACAGGCTGAGTGGAGCCCAAATGACAAAATGTGGAACAGTTGGGGAAAGGGCAACAGAAGGGACTGAGACATTCAGCACAGCACCAGCAAGTGACAGTGGTGAGATGCTTCCCTGGGTGACTCACAGGCAGCAGACAGCAAAGAGACACAAGCAGATTAGTGATCTTGCTGAGAACTTTCCCAGAGATGCCTAGAAATCAACAGGCGAGATTTTCAATGAGAGCAGGAAAAAGTTGTGACCCCACAGCTGTGCAGGTGAGCACCGCCAAGCAGCAAGCTGCAGACATTTATGTTAATGTGACCTCACTGCTTGTGGAGAATGGAAGGCCCGGGGTGACATCCTAGCTGGCTGGACACTCAGGAACAGAGAAGAGCGAGAGCGATGCGATATACACCAGCCCCTTCAATCATGTTGCACACAGCTACCAACCTATTCTACTAATAAAGGGGAACCCAAACATTGTACTGGAATAGCTTAAAATCTATCAAGGCCTTTTCTGTTGGGGTTTTATTTTTGTAATCACTTTTACAAATATTGAATTTTAACCATAGGTTAAATTAGCTCTCCTTTTTGGTATGGAATTTTGTCTCGCAATGTACAAATCTTTGTGTATTTCTTCCACTAATACCAACACTTGGTACTTGAGCTTGTCCCTCTAGATATGGTTCCATTCAAGCCCTAAGAAATTTAACTATGACCTTTTAACTATCTCACTGCACTTGTGCTTTGTTTTCCTAAAGTCAGATTCCACGGACCAGGCAACATAAGGGGTAAAAAACAGAATAAGCACTTTTGATCTAAGCTAATATGACTGGACCATATGTAACAGCCATACTGTCCTTCTATTTTCTATTTTGTACATATCTTTTTCAGTCATGAGCTGTAGCAGGCAATCTTAGGGAGGAAACAGCCTTTAAAAAATTCTCAAAAGGATGAAGTATGAGCAGATGTCCAAGAGGAAGATAAAATAACATTGCAAGTAATATGTAAAGATTTATTGACACACTTTAGCAAGCTGTAATAGAAAATGTTGAGGACCTTAGAGTACAACACTAAAAGAGAAAAGGTAAAAAGTCTTCTTTTCATCCCACTGTGTTCAATAAATCATGTAGTTCCAGTTGCTTTCAAGAAGGTTATTCACTTACTATGAGTTGCCATTAGTTAGTAGGTCCAATTTTTCATATGCAAAATACTTTCTCCCAAATACATTGTTATATATAGATATACACATTACATATAAGGAAGCATTTAGGCATTAATTTATAGCATATAATATTATCTTAAAGCTATTACTTTATTATTATAATTATGTTTATTTCTTTTAAAAATCTTTATTTTGGAATAGTAATAGAATAGGTCCACCAACAAGTCAATCAAATTCCATGGGAAAAGGAATAATATTGAAACATAGTCCATGTTCCTCTACTTTAAAAAATAAAGGATATGGCTGGTGTTAAAAAGATAAACCCTTTCTACATATGCTAGCAGAGGTATAATTAATAAGATGTATAATATTATTTACTTGCCAATAGGAATTAAGTTAGTAAGTATGCATTGAGCATCTACAACAAGGCACTATGAGGTTAATGTTAGCAGGCAGTGCTTACTCTATGGTTAGGGAAGCAAGAAACATGTCAACAACTAACTAAAGTGCAAGATAGAATTAAACAATAATCAGTGCTTTGGCACCATGAGATATCACCTCGCACCCATTAGGATGAACACTATTTCAAAAAAAACAGAAAATACTAAATGTTGGTGAGGATGTGCAGAAATTAGACCTGATAAAAACCCTCATACACTTGGTAGGATTGTAAAATGATACAACCACTATGGAAAAAAACAGCACGGAGGCTCCTCAAAAATTAAAAATGGAACAAGCATATGATCCAGCAATCCCACTCTTGGGTATTTATCCAAAAGAGGATAAAACAGAATCTCAAAGAGCTATTTGCACACCCGTGATCACTGCAGCATTATTCACAATAGCCAAGATGTGGAAGCGACCTAAATGTCCACCAAAGAATGAATGGATAAAGAAGATGTGATCCACAATGTACATTACCCTTATAAAAGAAGGAAATCCTGTCATATGCTACAAGATGAATGAACTTTGAGGACAATAAGCTATGTGAAATAAGCCAATCACATAAAGAAAAACACTCCATGTTTCTACTTGTATGAAGTATCTAAAGTAATCAAACTCATAGAAACAGGAATAGCGGTTGCCAGGGATTGCGGGGAGGGGGAAATGGGGAGATGTTGTTCAGTGGGTATAGAAATTCAATCATGCGAGATAAAAAATTCTAGAGATCTTTGTACAACAATGTGCATATGCTTTACTGTAATGTACAGTTAAAATTAAGAAAGTAACTTTATGTTATTGTTTTTTACCGCAGTTAAGAAGAGTCCTAAAAAAAAAAAAGAATCAGTGCTTTAGTCGCATAAAGTAAAGAGTAATTTCACAGCTTCAGAGTGGAGGGTAGCAATTGACATGAGTTTTGAAGAATAAGTAAAATTTTGGTGTACAAGAAGGTATGGAAATGCATTAACAAAGTCCCAGATGAGTCAGCATCACTGATCATCAGGGAAATGCCAGTCAAAATCAATAATGAGATATCATCATCTCACACCTGTTAGTACGGCTATTTTCAAAAAAACAAGAGATAACAAGTGTTGGCAAGGATGTGAAGAAAAGGAAATCCTTATAAACACGGTGGGTGGAAATGTTATTTGGTATAGCCATTATGGAAAACAGTAAGGTGCTTCCTCAAAAAATTAAAAATTCAACTACAATATTATCTAGCAAACCCACTCCTGGGTATATATCTGGAAAGACTTGAAATCAGCAACTCAAAGAGATATCTGCACCACCCTCATGTTCATTTCAGTGTTATTCACAATAGCCAAGATATAGAAACAATCTAAGTGTCCTATAAAGGATGAATGGATAAAGAAAATGAAGCATATATCTATTATATATATATATAATAATATTCCATTGTGTATATATACATATGTATATATATATACATACATATAGCCATAAAAGAAAGTCCTGCCATTTGCGACAACATAGATGAACCTGAAGAGCATTATGCTAAGAGAAATAAGCCAAATAAAGAAAGACAAATTTACTGTATGGTATCAATTCTGTGTAGAATCTAAAATAAATAAATAAATAAGGCCAATTTCAGAGAAACAGAGACTAGAATTGTGATTGCCAGTAGCTAGGGGGAGGAGAAAATGGGGTGATAGAGATCAAAGGGTACAAATTTTCAGTTTTAAGAAGAATAAGTTCTGAGGATCTAATGTACAGCATGATGACTATAGTTAACAATACAGTATTACATACTTGAAATTTTCTGAGAGTAAATCTTAAGCATTCTCATTACACACACAAAAAAGAGTTAACTATGTAAGATTAGTGTGTTAATTATCTTGATCTTGGTAATGTTTCCACAATGGATATATATGTATATCAAATAACCTCATTGTACACTTTAAACATATACAATTATATTTGTCAAAACTTGTTTAATTATATATATATATATATATATATATATATATTTTTTTTTTTTTTTTTTTTTTTTTTTTTGCGGTACACGGGCCTCTCACTGTTGTGGCCTCTCCCGTTGTGGAGCACAGGCTCCGGACGCACAGGCTCAGCGGCCGTGGCTCACGGGCCTAGCCCCTCCACGGCATGTGGGATTTTCCCGGACCGGGGCACGAACCCGTGTCCCCTGAAACGTCAGGTGGACTCTCAACCACTGCGCCACCAGGGAAGCCCAATAAAATATATTTTAAAAAATCAATTTAAAATCATACTAAACCAGTTTAGTATCTGACACGCAAGCAAGGAGAAAATAATGCATCTGGCCTGTGTGTTGTGGAGATTACTGAGATACTCTTGTAAACTGAGGGCACTCCAAGCATTGTAAGCTCAGTTCAAGGGTAGTCTAGAAAAAATGCACCCACCAGCGCAGGGAGATAGTGATGGAACTTGACTCCTACTGAGCTCTAAGCAGGTGAACAACCAAAAAAGTTCTTCTGAGAAATCAAAACAACAGGCTTGTGTAGTATGTGGTATCCAGAAGACCAAAGCCAAGAAGTTAACATAAAATGAGCTTCAGACTTTTGATATTTCTGGGGCTCCTCGCAGAATCATGTGCTTTACAGGTACTCTCCTGCAATCTGCACCATGGAGTCTTTCTCTCTTGCTTTAAGCAAACAACAAATATTTATAAAAATTTACCGGGGGCTTCCCTGGTGGCGCAATGGTTGGGGGTCCACCTGCCGATGCAGGGAACACGGGTTCGTGCCCCGGTCCAGGAGGATCCCACATGCCGTGGAGCGGCTGGGCCCGTGAGCCATGGCCGCTGAGCCTGCGCGTCCAGAGCCTGTGCTCTGCAACGGGAGAGGCCACAACAGTGAGAGGCCCGCGTACCGCAAAAAAAAAAATTTACCATGCACTAGGCCACAAGGCAAATCTCAACACAAAATAATGATTGGATGCCTTTATCCAGACCACCTTCTCTAACTAAAATGCAATAAAATTAGAAATGAATAACAAAATTTAATTCCAAAAGACTCGTAAACTTGAAATATTTGAAATAAACTTCTATACAATTCATGGATCAAAAATAATTCATAAAGGATCCTAGAAAATATTTAGAAGAGAAAATAATGAATCATTACTTAACATTTATGAATTTAGCTATAGTAGTATTTATAGGAAAAATTAGAGTCTTAAATATGTATTAAAAAAGGAGAAAGTTTTAAATTAGCGGAAGTAGTAAATAAAAAGTTCTACTTTGGACTTGTTAAGTTTGAGATAAGTATGCAATGTCTAGGTAGAGATGTCAAATAGCAAATTAAGTACGGAAGTCTAGAGCTTAAGGAAGTGTTCAAGTCTCAGGAGATAAACGTGGCAATCTTCTTCATAGACATGCTATTTGAGGTCAAGGCAATGGATGAGGTTACCCAGAGTAAGAGTCTGTATAAAAAAGGAAGGCAAGGACAGAGCCTTGGGAGTGCTTCAATATTTAGAAGAAAAGAAGATGAGAAGCCATTAAAGGAGACTGAAAAGAAGCAGACAATGAAGGAGAAAGAAAACCAGGGAAGTGTACTGAAAAGGAAGGCAAGAAAAAGAAGTGTTTCAAGAACGAGGAATTAATTAACTGACTCGAATGCTCCTGAGAGAACATGAGACGGATGGAGAGAATTAACCACTGAATTTGGTAAGATGGAAGTTGTTGATTCAGAGGAATGCGGGGAGGGGAAAGCTTGAATTTACCACTCAAGTAAGGAGGTTTAGCTTTGCTTAAGAGTAAGGCTCTAGTTCCACCTGATTGGAGAAAGGCAAGGACAGGTAAAGATATAGGTAAAGTCGTAATTTAAAAAGAGTTAAATAGAAGATATAAATTGAAGCTAAGTTAAAGGGGGTAGATTATGAGAGATATTTAGAAGGGAAGTGGTATATTCAGAACTGCATGTTATGTTGGCTCTGCCTGAAACAGGGCTGGAGACAGAGCAGTAGTCCAACCAAGAGATGGCAAATAGTCAGGGTTCCAACAGGAAGTGGATGTCATGCTCACATTAAGACAATTCTAGGGGGGGTTATTCGAAAAGAAATTCATTTTTACCCTCTGAGCGGGAATAGCAGAAATCTGAAACCAGAAGCAGTGAAGCTAAAACGAACCTCCCCATTAGACTGAAAAGAAGATGGGATGGATGGAGGACCAGAATCCCAAAAGAGAGCTGAGGAAAGCTGATCGCCTTGGAAGATCCACTTTCCGCAGGAGAGACAGAGAAATATTATTTGACTTCTTAAACCACATCAATTATGCTTATAAAAACAAAAACTAATTAAAAGAAGTTTTGTTGCCAGCTTACACGTGCTAGGGACTGTACTAAGTTTACATCATTTAAATGTCGCAACAACTCTCAGGATGTAGATACTCCCTGAGGCAACCAAGGGAATAAATACCATGACCCCACTCTTCTTCCCCCAGAACTTCTGTCCACGTTCCCACTGGCCGTAACCAACAGTCAGAGGACAAGGCAAAACACCGATAGAAAAAGGAGAGTCATAGAACCTGGGCACATCCAAGACCTAGGTCCACCACAGAGATGGATGCAAATTACATTCCAAATCTGGTTCAGCAACCATCATAATTAATTGGCTTCCCATATAGGTTGCTGGCAGAAAGAGGCAGCACTGTTGAGGCCAATGCAAATATCTGCTCCACTTAGCATTTTATATTCTCACTCAAAATTACTAAGACAGTGTTCTGGAGTTATTAAAAATAGAAACTTTATGAACTGTTGGTTATTTCTTAGTGAAAATTCATAATAGCTTGCACAGTTTTATGACTCTAACATTACAAATGATAAGCGGTATCTGTGATATAAGCAAAGAAAAGGACCAGAGGAAATTTTACTTAGTTGTCGATATTTTACAAAACAGAAGCTGTGGCAACACCAGGGCAAGGTTGCCGTATGGCAGCCATCAGCTGGAGTCGAGCAGCTGCTTCTCCCTTTAACGGGGAATGCTGATCCCAGCTTGTCCCATCCGAGCATGTTGCACTCCACTAGGTTAACTACCCCATTCCCACAAGTACTTGAGGTGGCCCCTGTTGTAATCCATCTGAAATTCATCTCAGAGGGCCTGGAGACTAGAGAGGTCCCAGAGTCATCCCTTGTGTTTCCAAATCCTGTACTGCCAGAGATAATTCATGGAATTAACTAGGAGCTTAACAGCTTAAACTGGAGGAGAAACTAACATCAAAAACAGCCCAAGGAAGCAGCCGCATGGCACAGGGATATTGGCTCGGTGCTTTGTGATAGCCTGGAGGGGTGGGATAGGGAGGGTGGGAGGGAGGGAGGGAGACGCAAGAGGGAAGAGATATGGGAACATATGTATATGTATAACTGATTCACTTTGTTATAAAGCAGAAACTAACACACCATTGTAAAGCAATTATACCCCAATAAAGATGTTAAAATAAATAAATAAATAAATAAAATAAACTGATGGTCAAATAAACAAATGACTGCTATAAATAATCTGACAAAATATGATTTAAAAAAAAAAAAAAACAGCCCAAGGGACTTCCTTGGTGGCGCAGTGGTTAAGAATCCGCCTGCCAACGCAGGCGACACAGGTTTGAGCCCTGGTCCAGGAAGATCCCACATGCCGCAGAGCAACTAAGCCTGTGTGCCACAACTACTGAGCCTGCGCTCTAGAGCCCGCAAGCCACAACTACTGAGCCCACATGCCACAACTACTGAAGCCCATGCGCCTAGAGCCTGTGCTCTAGAGAAGCCACTGCAATGAGAAGCCCGCGCACCACAACGAAGAGAGTAGCCCTCCGCTCGCGGCAACTAGAGAAAGCCCACACGCAGTGACAAGACCCAACACAGCCAAAAATAAAATTAATTAATTAATTTTTTTAAAAAGCCCAAAATAGGGCTTCCCTGGTGGCACAGTGGTTGTGAGTCCGCCTGCCGATGCAGGGCACACGGGTTCATGCCCCGGCCTGGGAAGATCCCACATGCCGTGGAGCAGCTGGGCCCATGAGCCACGGCTGCTGAGTCTGTGTGTCCGGAGCCTGTGCTCCACAACGGGAGAGGCCACAACAGTGAGAGGCCCGCGTACCGCAAAAAAAAAAAAAAAAAAAAAAAAAAAAAGCCCAAAATATAGACCTCTCTTTATTCCACTTTTTTACTTCATTTTTTTAAAATCTTTCTCTGCTCCCCTAAAATTGTTTTCTAAAAACATTTATTGTTAAGTACCAAGCTCCTGGATTTGGATTTTACAACTATTTTTGTTGTCGTTTACAGCTGTAGCATTTTATTTTTCTCCCTTAATTATTTCCATTTCACGGACTAAGATTCCTTAATATTTGTGAGACCTTCACAACCTGGACCCTGCTTACTACTCCACTGCATCTCTTCCATAGTTCCATTCTCACATTGATCTCCTCCACATTAAGAGACAGAGACAGAGGCAGAGACAGAGAGTCTCCAGGAATACTAAACTAATGTAGTTAATGGCATATAAATAGGAAGTCTTCCTTTATCATAGTCCTACACCAAACTCCCTGTTAATGTTCTCTTTAGCTCACAGCCACTCCCAATGCTTCCCACACCCACAAGGTTGGGTTAGGTGCTGCCCTTGTGCGCTCAAAAATAGCCTATAAAATTAGGCCCTACCTGTATTATAAGCATTTGTTTACTTTTCCATCTTCTCCACTAAACAGCCAGACCCTTGCAAGCCTGATAAGCCGCACAGAGACTGAATTAATCAATACCTAAAGCTTAATTTGGGCTGTCAGTTCAGACAACTGCATCTTCACGGTTGTACTAGGTGTTAATAACACACCTAAATCACCCAGAAGTGGTTTCTCCATTTTATGTCCTTTTCATTCCCTGCACTTCCCAATCCCATCCCCAAAGTGAACTTTCTAACTATCATCTTAATTTTTTTATCCCAGTAGTCAACACTCTCCACTTAGGCTCAGGGGATAAATTTTTTTATTTCATAATAAATGATATAAACCCTTATCACAATTGACACTTCTGTAGGAAACGTAACTCAAAATGAGATGCCTGTTTTCTCAGGCAGCAGGTATTTGTTCTAGCCCACATTTGTGGGCCGCTCCCTCAATGGAGCCCTCTTATGTCAGAGTTCAAGCCCCTTAAATACACTGGGGTTGCAACAACTACTTTCCAGTCTTCCCTCCTCACTTTTTCTTCTACCTCACTTTGCCTCTTCTCAACACATACACAAATCCACAAGCAATCTTTACTATACAAACCCGTTTGGCTTTCAATTACAAGAGATGTCAGTTTAATGGATTAGGGATGACACTGTTCCTATTCCATTCAAGGAACACAGTCAATATGAAATACATCTTCATCCATCAATACGCTAGAAATCAGAGGGCTTCTCAAGTCACTCTGTTATTCACCCAGAATACCTTGCATTTCAGTAAGCTACTCAGTGGCACCCTCTATTTAGGAGAGAGACGAACACCCCTCCTCACCAAAAAAGATATATGCAGACAAACACTAAAAGGAGTCCAAGCTTAATTTTACCACAATTGATGACGTTTAGCACAAAAAAGAAGGAATCTCAAACAGACCAGCTCTTTAGAATTTAAATTCGTACTAGGATCTGAACACCAAAATTGTATGAGCTCCCTAATCAGAATGCACTGGTGTAGAGAGACCAGAAGAATCTTCACATAATTCAAGAATTAAATGGCAAGCCCTCAAATCACTGAATGAACAATAAACAAAGTAATTTAATCAGATTCCCTACCTCTTGAAGGCTTATTTCAGTTCCTGGAGTGGCCTGCTACTGTGCTATGTCTTATCTTTCTAAAGGCCATTTTTATCAAGTCATCTGTTTAGACCACTGTAGTGACTCCTCAACATTTACAGAAGTTTGCGTGCGACAGCATCCAAGACCTTGCACAATCTAGCCCCAATCCCTATCATATTCTTTCCCCCCATGTGGTCTTTTCTTTATCCCTCCAACAAGCCACCACTACTTGGCACACATGGTTTCCACACAGTTTTGCCAACAGGCCCCACCCAGGTATCATCTGGCTGAGAGCTCTCCTCCCAGACATTGGCACTCAACCCTTCCCTTCTCATTTGACTTCCAAATGCACTTAATATCACAGAAAGTCAGAGCTGAGAGCAGCTTGACCTTCCTCTGGTGTATCCAATGGCTTTCTTAGCTATTTTTTTAAAGAACTGGCATACCTCCCATGACCATTTTTACATGAAATCGTATGTGGGAACCTATTACTCTAAAAACCATATAGGACTGGAGTCCCTTTGGTCAAAGGCAGGGAATGGGGCCTGAGGCAACCCCACACACTCAACTCTACAGAACATATTTGGAAAATACCTGATCCAGTCCAATCTCTTCATTTTATAAATGAGGAGAGAAGTAAGGCTCACAGATATTCAGAACTTGCCCAAAGCCACATACCTAATTCAGGCAGAGACAGAGCTTTCTAGCAAGGTGTCTTAGCTCAGATCCCAGTACCCCCACAATACTGAAGTTCAGGATCAGATGCTAACATTATAATTCACTGTGGATGGATGATTTCCACACACTGAATTATGAGTTGAAACGGCAGGCTGCCTCTGGTTACACAACCTCTGACTTGCAAGCCTTCATCAAGCAACAAATATATATTGAGTGTTTCCTGTGTGCCAAGAATTGTGCAAGGCACTAAGGATTTAGAGGTGGATAACACAGCATGATCCCTGACCTCATAGAGCATGAGATCTATGAGATCACGAGAGAGAACACAGGAAGTTAGAGATGAAGGAATGAGCAGACCACACTGGGTTTGTAGAACACGGTTAACATTTTGGATTTTACCTTAAATGCAGTAAAAAACCACTGAAAAGTTTTAAGCAAGGGGGTGACACCTGTTCACTTATTCAATAAATTTAATTTTCATCTACTATGTGCCAAACACTGCTGTGGAACAGGAGGTTCAGTCATAAACAATCACACAATTCTTTGCCCTCATGGGACTACCCCATGGGAGGACCAGTCACCGAAACAGCAAATAAGTGAAGCACAGCAATATGTGGAGGGTGATGGGTGCTACGGAGACAAGACAGGGAAAGGATAGGGTGTGCCAGTGTGGGCTGCCATCTTAAACTAGGTGGTGTAATGGTTAATTTTATGTGTCAGCTTAACTGAGACATGCACTGCCCAGACACTGGGTCAAATATTATTCTGAGTATGTCTATATCTGGATGAGATTAACATTTGAATCTGTAGACTGAATTAAGCAGATTGCTCTTCCTAATACAGGTGGGCCTCATTCAATCAGTTGAAGAACTGAATAGAATAAAGTCTGAGTAAGAGGAAACTTCACCTGCCTAAAGTCCAGCTTTGCGTGAGCTAGGACACTGATCTTCTTCTGCCTTTGAGTTGAAACATAGACCATCTCCTGGTTCTCAGATCTTCTGACTAAGACTGGAACTACCTAACCAGCTCTCCTGGGTCGCCAGCTTGCCAAGTGCAGGTCTTGGGACTTCTCAGCCTCCATAATCATGTAAGCCAATTCCTTATAATAAATATCTCTCTCCGTCTGTCTCTTGTAGAAATGTATGTGTGTGTGTGTGTGCGTGTGTGTGTGTATCCTATGTGTGTGTATATATATATATCCTACATGTGTGTGTATATATATGTATATATATATATATCCTGTGTGTATATATATATCCTACATGTATATACACATATAAACATGTGTGTATATATATATCCTATGTGTATATATACATATAAATGTGTGTGTGTGTGTGTGTGTGTGTGTATCCTATGGGTTCTGTTTCTCTGGAGAATCGTAATACAAGTGAAATAGGAAGACCTCACTGTGATGTGATATTTAAGCAGAAACTTGGAAGAAATGAGGAAACAAGACATGACTGTTTGCAGGGGAATCTAAGGAGAAACTGCCAGTGAGGTAGGAGAAAAACAGGAAATTGTGATGTCCCAGAAGCCTACTGAAGAGCCTGTTTCAAGGAGTAAGGAATAATCAGTTGTGACAAATTCTGGCTATAGCTCAGTTAAGGTGAGGGCTAAGAACTGACTGTTGAGTTATTCAATGTGAAGGTCACTGCCAAACTTTAACAAAAATAGTTTTAGTAAGTTAATGGTGGGTATTGGCCTGATTGGAAGCTGTTTAGAGAGAATGGGAGAATTGGAGGAACTGAGTATAAATTACCATGGAGAGGAAGTTTTCTGTAAATGAGAGCAAAGAAATGGGACAATAGAAAGACAGGGGTTTTGGTAGATATTCTCATAAGAATGACCAAATGGGAAGGGTAAAGTGATGATACTAGAGAGAGAAGGGAGAATATCTGGGGTGTTTTATTTAGTAAGTGAAAGGAGACAACATCTCACCCACAAATGGAGGGTTGGCTTTGGCTAGGATATAAAGAGTTCATCCAAAAAAATAGGAGGAAAAGGAGGTTGGAGTGACACAGATACTGGTAGGTGGATAGATGTAGTTGTGGGAGCCTATGGATATAACCAAAGTTAGGTTTCAAAAGTTAATTCTGGGCCAGGGGACCTTCAAGATGGAAGAGGAATAAGATGTGGAGACCACCTTCCTCCCCAAAACTACATCAAAAATACATCTACATGTATAACAACTCCTACAGAATACCTACTGAAGGCTGGCAGAAGACCTCAGACCTCCCAAAAGGCAAGAAAATCCCCACATACCTGGGGTCTTGGTGCTCCAGCCTAGTGTCAGGCCTGAGCCTCTGAGGTGGGAGAGCCAAGTTCAGGACACTGGACCACCAGAGACCTCCCAGGACAATGTAATATCAATCAGAGAGATCCCCCAGATATCACCATCTCAACACTAAGACCCAGCTCCACCAAATGGCCAGCAACCTCCAGTGCTGGACACCCCATGCCAAACAACTAGCAAGACAGGATCACAAACCCACCCACTAGCAGAGAGGGTGCCTAAAATCATAATAAGTTCACAGACACCTCAAAACAACCACCGGATACAGCCCTGCCCACGAGAAAGACAAGATCCAGCCCCAACAACCAGAACACAGGCAACACTGCCCTCCACCAGGAAGCCTACATAACCCACTGAACCAACCTTAGCCACTGGGGGCAGACACCAAAGACAACGGGAACTACGACCCTGTACCCTGTGAAAAGGAGACCCCAAACACAGTAAGTTAACTGAACTGAGAAGACAGAGAAATATGCAGTAGGTGAAGGAACAAGGTAAAAACCCAAGAGACCAAACAAATGAAAAGGAAATAGGCAGCCTACCTGAAAAAGAATTCAGAGTAATGATAATAAAGATGATCCAGAACCTTGGAAATAGAATGGAGAAAATACAAGAAACATTTAACAAGGACTTAGAAGAACTAAAGAGCAAACAAACAGTGATGAACAACACAATAAATGAAATTAAAAATTCTCTAGCAGGAATCAGTAGCAGAAAAACTGAGGCAGAAGAACGGATAAGTGACCTGGAAGACAAAATAGTGGAAATAACTACCGCAGAGCAGAATAAAGAAAACAGAATAAAAAGAATTGAGGACAGTCTCAGAGACCTCTGGGACAACATTAAACACACCAAAATTCGAATTATAGGGGTCCCAGAAGAAGAAGAGAAAAAGAAAGGGTCTGAGAAAATATTTGAAGAGGTTATAGTTGAAAACTTCCCTAATATGGGAAAGGAAATAGCCAATCAAGTCCAGGAAGTGCAGAGAGTCCCATATAAGATAAATCCAAGGAGAAACACGCCAAGACACATATTAATCAAACTATCAAAAATTAACTACAAACAAAAAATATTAAAAGCAGCAAGGGAAAAGCAACAAATAACATACAAGGGAATCCCCATAAGGTTAACAGCTGATCTTTCAGCAAAAATTCTGCAAGCCAGAAGGGAGTGGCAGGACATATTTAAAGTGATGAAAGGAAAAAACCTACAACCAAGATTACTCGAACCTGCAAGGATCTCACTGAGATTCGATGGAGAAATTAAAACCTTTACAGACAAGCAAAAGTTAAGAGAATTCACTACCACCAAACCAGCTTTACAATAAATGCTAAAGGAACGTCTCTAGGCAGGAAACACAAGAGAAGGAAAAGACTGACAATAACAAACACAAAACAATGACAAAAATGATTATAGGAGCATACATATTGATAATTACCTTAAATGTAAATGAATTCAATGCTCCCACCAAAAGACATAGACAGGCTGAGTGGATACAAAAACAAAACCCGTATATATGCTGTCTACAAGAGACCCACTGCAGACCTAGGGACACATACAGACTGAAAGTAAGGAGATGGAAAAAGATATTCCATGCAAATGGAAATCAAAAGACAGCTGGAGGGCTTCCCTGGTGGCGCAGTGGTTGAGAGTCCGCCTGCCGATGCAGAGGACACGGGTTCGTGCCCCGATCCAGGAATATCCCACATGCCGCGGAGCGGCTGGGCCCATGAGCCATGGCCGCTGAGCTTGCGAGTCCGGAGCCTGTGCTCCGCAACAGGAGAGGCCACAACAGTGAGAGGCCCGCGTACAGCAAAAAAAAAAAAAAAAAAAAAAAGACAGCTGGAGTAGCAATTCTCATATCAGACGAAATAGACTTTAAAATAGACTATTACAAGAGACAAAGAAGGACATTACATCAGACTTCCCTGGTGGCGCAGTGGTTGGGAGTCCGCCTGCCGATGCAGGGGACGTGGGTTCGTGCCCAGGTCTGGGAAGATCCCACATGCCGCGGAGTGGCTGGGCCCGTGAGCCATGACAGCTGAGCCTGCGCGTCCGGAGCCTGTGCTCCGCAGCGGAAGAGGCCACAGTGGTGAGAGGCCCGCGTACACGCAAAAAAAAAAAAAAAAAAAAGAAAAAGAAGGACATTACATAATATCCAAGATATCAATCCAAGAAGAAGATATAACGATTGTAAGTATTTATGCACCCAACATTGGAGCACTTCAATATATAAGGTAAATGCTAACAGCTATAAAAGGGGAAATTGACAGTAACACAATCATAGTAGGGGACTTTAACACCCCACTTTCACCAATGGATAGATCATCCAAAATGAAAGTAAATAAAGAAACACCAGCTTTAAATGACATGTTAAACAAGTTGGACTTAATTGATATTTATAGGACATTCCATCCAAAAACAACAGAACACACTTTCTTCTCAAGTGCTCATGGAACATTCTCCAGGACAGATCATACCTTGGGTCATGAATCAAGCCTTGGTAAATTTAAGAAAACTGAAACCACATCAAGTACCTTTTCTAACCACAACACTGTGAGACTAGATACCAATTACATGAAAAAAATTGTAAAAAACACAAACACATGGAGGCTAAAAAAATATGCTACTAAATAACCAAGAGATCACTGAGGAAATCAAAAAAAAACCTCGAAACAATTTACAATGAAAACACGACAAACCAACATCTATGGGATGCAGCAAAAGCAGTTCTAAGAGGGAAGTTTATAACAATACAATCCCACCTCAAAAAACAAGAAATATCTCAAATAAACAACCTAACCTTACACCTAAAGCAATTAGAGAAAGAAGAACAAAAAAAACCCACAGTTAGCCGAAGGAAAGAAATCATAAAGATCAGATCAGAAATAAATGAAAAAGAAATGAAGAAATCAATAGCAAAGATCAATAAAACTAAAAGCTGGTTCTTTGAGAAGATAAAATTCATAAACCACTAGCCAGACTCATCAAGAAAAAAAGGGAGAAGACTCAAATCAATAGAATTAGAAATGAAAAAGGAGAAGTAACAACTGACATGGCAGAAATACAAAGGATCATGAGAGATTACTACAAGCAACTATATGCCAAAAAATGGACTACCTGGAAGAAATGGACAAATTCTTAGAAAATCACAACCTTCCAAGACTGAACCAGGAACAAATAGAAAATATAAACAGACCAGTCACAGGCACTGAAATTGAAACTGTGATTAAAAATCTTCCAACAAACAAAAGCACAGGACCAGATGGCTTCACAGGCAAATTCTATCAAACATTCAGAGAAGAGCTAACACCTATCTTTCTCAAACTCTTCCAAAATATAGCAGAGGGAGGAACACTCCTAAACTCATTCTGTGAGGCGACCGTCACCCTGATATCAAAACCAGACAAAGATGTCACAAAAAAAGAAAACGACAGACCAGTATCACTGATGAACACAGATGCAAAAATCCTCAACAAAATATTAGCAAACAGAATCCAACAGCACATTAAAAGGATCATACACCATGATCAAGTGGGGTTTATCACAGGAATGCAAGGATTCTCCAATATACACATATCAATCAATGTGATAAACCATATTAACAAATTGAAGGAGAAAAACCATATGATCATCTCAATAGATGCAGAAAAAGCTTTTGACAAAATTCAACACCAATTTATGATAAAAACTCTCCAGAAAGTAGGCATAGAGGGAACCTACCTCAACATAATAAAGCATATATATGACAAACCCACAGCCAACATCATTCTCAATGGTGAAAAACTGAAACCACTTCCTCTAAAATCAGGAACAAGACAAGGATGCCCACTCTCACCACTATTATTCAACATGGTTTTGGAAGTTTTGGCCACAGCAATCACAGAAGAAAAAGAAATTAAAGGAATCCAAATCAGAAAAGAAGTAAAGCTGTTAATGTTTGCAGATGACATGAAACTATACATAGAGAATCCTAAAGATGATACCAGAAAACTACTAGAGCTAATGAATGAATTTGGTAAAGTAGCAGGACACAAAATTAATGCACAGAAATTCCTTGCATTCCTATACACTAATGATGAAAAATTAAGGAAACACTCCCATTTACCATTGCAACAAAAAGAATAAAATACCTAGGAATAAACCTACCTAAGGAGACAAAAAATCTGTATGCAGAAAACTAGAAGACACTGATGAAAGAAGTTAAAGATGATACCAACAGATGGAGAGATATACCATGTTCTTGGATTGGAAGAATCAATAATGTGAAAATGACTATACTACCCAAAGCAACCTACAAATTCAATGTAATCCATATCAAACTACCAATGGCATTTTTCACAGAACTAGAACAAAAAAATCTCACAATTTGTATGGAAACATAAAAGACCCCGAATAGCCAAAACAATCTTGAGAAAGAAAAATGGAGCTGGAGGAATCAGGTTCCCTGACTTCAGACTATACTACAAAGCTACAGTAATCAAGACAGTATGGTACTGGCACAAAAACAGAAATACAGATCAATGGAACAGGATAGAAAGCACAGAGATAAACTCATGCACATATGGTCACCTTATCTTTGAAAAAGGAGGCAAAAATATACAATGGAGAAAAGACAGCCTCTTCAATAACTGGTGCTGGGAAAACTGGACAGCTACATGTAAAAGAATGAAATTAGAACACTCCCTAACACCATACACAAAAATAAACTCCTAAATGTAAGGCCAGACATTATAAAACTCTTAGAGGAAAACATAGGAAGAACTCTCTTTGACATAAATCACAGCAAGATCCTTTTTGACCCACCTCCTAGAGAAATGGAAATAAAAACAAAAATAAACAAATGGAACCTAATGAATCTTCAAAGCTTTTGCACAGCAAAGGAAACCATAAACAAGATGAAACAACAACCCTCAGAATGGAAGAAAATATTTTCAAATGAAGCAACTGACAAGGGATTAATCTCCAGAATACACAAGCAGCTCATCCAGCTCAATATCAAAAAAAGAACAACCCAATCCAAAAATGGGCAGAAGACCTAAACAGACATTTCTTCAAAGAAGATATACAGATTGCCAACAAACACATGAAAGGATGCTCAACATCACTAATCACTAGAGAAATGCAAATCAAAACTACAATGAGGTATCACCTCACACCAGTCAGAATGGCCATCATCAAAAACTCTACAAACAATAAATGCTGGAGAGGGTGTGGAGAAAAGAGAACCCTCTTGCACTGCTAGTGGGAATATAAATTGATACAGCCACTATGGAGAACAGAATGGAGGTTCCTTAAAAAACTAAAAATAGAACTACCATACAACCCAGCAATCCCACTACTGGGCATATACCCTGAGAAAACCATAATTCAAAAAGAGTCACGTACCACAATGTTCATTGCAGCTCTATTGACAATAGCCAGGACATGGAAGCAACCTAAATGTCCATCGACAGACGAATGGATAAAGAAGATGTGGCACACATATACAATGGAATATAACTCAGCCATAAAAAGAAACAAAACTGAGTTATTTGTAGTGAGGTTGATGGACCTCTACAGAGGTAGAGGACAGACCTCTTCAGTCTGTCATACAGAGTGAAGTAAGTCAGAAAGAGAAAAACAAATACCATATGCTAACACATATATATGGAATCTAAAAAAAAAAAAAGAAAAAGAAAATGGTTCTGATGAACCTAGGGGCAGGACAGGAATAAAGATGCAGATGTAGAGAATGGACTTGCGGACACAGGGAGGGAGAAGGGTAAGCTGGGACAAAGCGAGAGAGTAGCACTGACATATATTCAGTACCAAATTGAAAATAGATAGCTAGTGGGAAGCAGCTGCATCGCACGGGGAGATCAGCTCCGTGCTTTGTGACCACCTAGAGGTGTGGGATAGGAAGGGTGGGAAGGAGACACAAGAGGGAGGGGATATGGGGATATATGTGTATATATATTTCATTCACTTTGTTATACAGCAGAAACTAACACAGCATTGTAAAGCAATTATACTCCAATAAAGACTCCAATAAAGTTAAAATTAAAAAAAAATTAATTAAAAAAGTTAATTCTTGGACCGGGGCTTCCCTGGTGGCACAGTGGTTAAGAATCCACCTGCCAATGCAGGGGACAGGGGTTTGGGCCCTGGTCCGGGAGGATCCCACATGCCATGGAGCAACTAAGCCCGTGCGCCACCACCACTGAGCCTGCCTTCTAGAGCCTGTGAGCCACAACTACTGAGACCATGTGCCACAACTACTGAAGCCCATGTGCCAAGAGCCCATGCTCCGCAATGAGAAGCCTGCGCACCACAAGGAAGAGTAGACCCCACTCGCCACAACTAGAGAAAGCCCACGCACAGCAACGAAGACCCAATGCAGCCAAAAATAAAAAATAAATAAAATAAATAAAAGCTAACTCTTAAAAAAACAAAGTCAATTCTGGGACTTTCCTGGCAGTCCAATGGTTAAGACTGCACTTCCACTACAGGGGGCACGGGTTCCATCCCTGCTCAGGGAACTAAGATCCCACATGATGCAAGGCACAGCCAAAAAACGAAAGTTAATTCTGACTGCTCTGTGGGCAATAGGACAAGTATGAAGGCAGGGAGCCCAGAAAGAAAGCCGGTGTAACTGTTCAGACAAAAGATTTTGTTGGAGTGGACTAAGGTAGTGGCAATGCTGATGAATTTTTATATTATAATTAAATAAGCATATATGTTATCTCATTTCTTTGTATCATTATCAATAATCTTTCTATACAAGTATTTATTCATACATTTATTTTGCAAATAAACTCAAACTTCTAAATTATATCTAAGAATGATTAAAGACAAAGAAAATTTTAAGTTTTTATCATAAATACAGCTAGAAAATAATTTTCCCATACGTTTTAATGTTCTGTTGGGTGTTTGTCAATCTTTAATCTTATTTCAACATAATATTCTGTAATCAGAAAAAAAATACAAATAGATGACAATATTTCTGACAAATCTTGTCTCCCCATACTTTCAACAATTTCCACAATAATAGATATGGTACAGAAATAGTTCCTTTGTTTTTTTAAGAGATGTTACTATGTTACCGAAATTAACAGCTAGCTGATGGGAAGGGAGGTGTGAATCTGTTCATAAACTCTGAAAGAATTATTAGCCAAGGCAGAAAATTTCCATAGAATTGAGACTGAAAAAATATACCGCCTATTTTTATTTTCTACATATTCATGATCATTTTTAACCCTACCATAATATGCATTTATTCTTTTTCCCTCTTTTGAAGCTTCAACAAGAAATGTATTTGTAACCATTTTACTTTTTTATTTAGTCACCTGATGTGAAACCATCTAACATGCACAAAATATAAGACTCAACCCCACACTTCCCAGTGAGATTTGAAACATGCGCCTACACTCTCTGGTAGAAAATAGGTAATTCCCAGTGAGAGAAAATGGTATGCTATAAATAGCTGCCTCTTGCATTAATCCATGGCCTTTACTATTTGCTCAATTTTTTTTTCATAAGATTAACATTAAAAAGCCTCTTTGTCACAGGCTGAAACTGAATTGTGAAATGTTCTCCTGAATAAATAATTTCTTCCTGAATGTTAATTACATAGGCAATTATCCTGAAGTGTAATTTTACCTAAATACAGTGTTAGAAGTTCTACAGATATGAACAATTGTACAAATGCCTCCTCGATGGAAAAAAAGTTTCTGAGGTTGAAATGAAAGTGTCTGACTTGCTGGATAAATATGGAACATTTGATGTATTGAATATTAATCTGTATGTTTATAGAACTCATTACACAGCTTTAGGGCAACTATACCAACTAAATATTCATAAAGACAAAATATACATAATTTTCCTTATATATTCATAACAATGACAAAAATAATTATACTGATACTTAAAGATCTAAGCCAAAAGTTATAAATGAGACAGCCTCCAATTACAAGTAATCTGAAAATGACATTTATCCAATTTTGATACTCACAATTTTTCCTCCAGGTAAAGTACTTTATATGCAATTATTTGATAATAATTTGATGATATGCTGATGATGGTGATAGACTAGTTTTCACAGAGCAACCTCATTAACTGTTATAGCCAATAGATTCTTTTTTGTTTTGTTTTGGTTTTGTTTTTTGCAGCTCTTATTTTTTTTCCTGAATTTTATTTTATTTACTTTTATAGCCAATAGATTCTTAGTCAAGGATTCCTATTCCAATAAAAGTCACAATCAAACTGGATCCAGGCTCACTTGCTCATTGAAGATAATAACAATAAAGCAGGTACTATTTCTTGAGCACTTTCTATGTGCAGGCACTCTACTAAACATAGTACCATATTGTCCTTTTAACCTCACTGCAACTCTATGACACCATGACAACCACATGGGGAAACCAAGCTTAGGGATATTTTTAACTTGCCAAATTCATACAACACTAAAGGTAGATCCAAAAATCCAAATCCAGGTCTTAACTCCAGAGGCCACATTATTAAGTAGATGATAGAAGAGTTTTGCGACATAGAAAGAAAAGCCTTAAAATTAGCCCAGAGTTGAAAATGTGCCAGTATTTTAAATCACTACCTTAACTTCTCTGCCTTTTTTCTTCATTTCTAAATATTTATCCTGAGTTGACAATGAGACTGGATTAAGTTTAGTAGCCAAATAATCTGTCTGAATTAGAAGAAGGAATCAATCCGATTATTTGCTGTTAATTAAAAAAAAAAAAAACTGAGATTTTAAATTTTAGCTTTAAATCCTTCTTACTCAGTGTGATCTGCAGAGCAAAACCATCAACATCACCTGGGACTTTGTTGGAAATGCAGAAATTCAGGCCCCTCCCTATCCTGCCAAACAAGTCCCCAGTTTGAGAAGCACTGCTATTAATAATAGATCATCCAGGTTCACACAGACCCAGCACTAATCTCCTTTAAAATTCTAAAAAAGTGTAATGAATTTGCAAAAGTGTCATTTGCAAGTCGACACTATAAACTTCTAGTGCTCGATGATAGTGGTAAGAAAAGGAGGTCATCAGATGCACCAGGTGAGTTTCAGGGAAGTGCTTTCACTGGGTTTTGAAATTCCCCCAAATTTTCCAATCTATAAAACTAACCCAGAAAAGCTTCTATTTAGAGACTTGTAGGCAGACAGCTTTTACTACTGTTGAATTTCAGTGGGAGGATTCTGTTTTCAGAAAGTATGTCAGTCACTGATTTTAAAAACTAATGAATACAGATGATTTTCACATTATATTAAGGCTTGTTTATACTTCTATTCTGTAGCACGCTGTCATGAATCACGAAAATACCACACTAACATCTCCAATAGTTTTACGACATGTTTAAGAGAACAAATTGCTATTCTGAATTTACAAAATATTCAGTGACTTGCCCACATGGTTATATAATAAGTAAACATCATTATTATTGCTAGTTTAACTTTACATTTTTTACTTAAACTCCCAAAGAATTCATACCAACACTTTTTTTCACCATTCCCAAATTTGCTTGGTATTAAGACAACAGTGAAATATTTGCAGGGTACATTATAATCAGCTGTTATAGAAACTTTCTCAAAATGCTACATGTTGAAAGGCACAGGTTAAAATTGTTTTTACCTGTGCATGGAGTCAGGAGTCCACATAGTTTTAGGATTTGGAGAGAGACTTTTCCTGCATCAGACAGGATTCAGGAGCAGAAAATAGAATCCATTCTAGTTAACTGAAGCAGTATGGAAATTATTACAGGATATTAAGTGACTTAGTCTTTAGGAGGGCTGCAGAAACTGAATGCAGGCTGAGATTAATGGAGTGACTCCCAAAATTACATCACAGAACTTGGACTCTAAGGAAGGTGCTGGTCCTGACAAAAATCAAGGAACTATATCATGAAGAAGCTGCGTATCGAATCAGGAATCCACTGCAATAGCGACTAGCTCCAGAATCACACCACTTCTACCATGATCCACACTAACCAGTCTTCAACAGAGCCTGTTAAGCGTCCTATAAAGCCATTGTCTGACAGATCAAGAAAACGTGATATATATACATATATGTATATATACACACAATGGAATATTATTCAGCCTTAAAAAAAAAAAGGAGGAAATCCTGTCACTTGCAACAACATGAATGAACCTGGAGGGCATGTGCTAAGTGAAATAAGCCAGACAGAAAGACAAATACTGCATGGTAACACTTAAATATAGAATCTAAAAAAAAAGTCAAACTCATAGACGTGGAGTGTAAAAGTAGAAAAGAGGTTGCCAGGGGCAGTGGGATCAGGGAAATAGGGAGAGGCTGGTAAAAGGGTACCAACTTTCACCTAAAATATGAATAAGGTCTGAGAATATAATGTATAACACAGCGACTATAGTTGATAACACTGCATTCTATAATTGAAATTTGCTAAGATAGCAGAATTTAAATGTTCTCACCAAAAATAAAGGTAAATATATGAGGTAAGAGATGTGTTAATTAACTCGATGGCGGGGAATCCTTTCACAATGTGTATGTGTATCAAATCATCATGTTATACACTTTAGATACATTACAATTTTATTTGTCAATTATACCCCAGTAAAGCTGAAAAACAGAGCCATCTGTCTTGTGAGTAATGGAGTACGTGTTAAGATCAGTGTATTCCACGAAAGTCCATCCACTGTCTTAATTTTTTATGTAAAATTAGTCAGATTCAGTGTTCTATGGAATACCATCACAGAGGTTAAGGCATTCAGAAAGTCCACAGATGACAGTGCTTGCAGAAAGATGGCAAGAGGGAAGGCAAAACGAAATCCAGAAAAAATAACTATTCCAGTGAGAACAAGCTGCCTCCCCTTCTAAAACAGAAAGGGTCTGATCTAACTGACCTGCCCCTAGGTGGCTACCAGATTTCTCTTCAACATGGTGCAGACTGGACACAGTACCATGGCATTAGCCAGATCAGACTTAGTGAAGGGAATTCTACGTCTTGGAGCCCATATCTTAATTCCATCCTTGTCACCACAGTCACTTGCTCACTAGTCCATTGTTCAAGCACTGGGGTGGCGAGTAACTTAATAAAATCTATAGATAAAAGTATCTTGTCCACATGGTTATAGAAAAAAAATTTTTCACAGAACGGGCACTAATGTGAATATTGACATGAGATATAAGCAATATTATATTCTGAGCCCATTACTAGAGGTCTATCCACATATATCTTCCCCAAACCTACTTATCACCAATCCTCCAATTATGATCTTTCTATATCCCTGAATATCCAGCCAAACCATTAGCCTCTGTCCATGAATTGGTATAGACCCATGATTCTGGCCATCTCTGCTTCCACACAAACAAAGTAGAAAATCAGTTATATCATCCAAATTTCTGCCCACTGGAAGGATTTCTCTTCCTTCTTCTCTTTCAGGCCCACGTCCTCTGTGGGGTTATATTGCTACAGCAGGTCACTTTTTCAATGCTCTATTGTAAGGCAGGGCCCTCTGTAAACTAGAATTGAACTTTTGCTTCTTCAGTTAGCTAGTTACAGAAAACTCGACGTGAGGGCACTTGTGAGTAGAGAGAGAGATGACACTGCAATGGAAGTTAAGTTTATTGGGAATGTGGGCCACAGGCTCTTAACGTTTATTAGTGCCAACAGAACGTGAGTAGGTCTGATCTCATATATGCCATTCCCACCTGATGATGGAAGACAACATTCGTACCTGGTGGAGTAGAAAACACCTACAACACCGCTGGAGACTAAGTTCACATGGTCAGGCTTTCAGTGTCTAACAGGGCCCATTAGCACGCCAAGAGCAGCTTCTCAACAGTAGAATATTTATTTTCTTCCAAATACTACAAGCTTGCTTTGTATATCATGCTCCTCTAAGGGTTTGCTAGAGGCTACACAGGGCATTCCAAATTGCCACAGATATTTCAAGCGCCATTGGAGCTGCTGACTTATAAGGACTAAATGACAGAGCTCTGCACTGAAGGTTGGTCTTACTCTTGGCCTCATTCATACCTGGTAACTTTAGGGGTTCCTTCAGTAGATAGATTCCAAATGTGGGCTATGTTGTCTCCAAAATTCAATGTGACCCACAATGCAATGTGCCTCCTTCTTAGAAGTACTTTGGAGGGGATATCCCTTCACATCCCAGATCACTAGTTTCCAAGAAATTTTACCAAAGTAACTGGACTTGAATTCTCTTTGGATTTTTCTCCTACTCTCAAATCACATACTTCCTACCAGGGCATCTAGAGTACTGGTCACTGCCTATTTACCACATCCTGCCATATGAGGTCATCAGTGAAATAGGCCAGAACATTTGAGATGGTGAAATAATAAAGACCCTGCATAATAAAGGTAGCTACAGTGAAGTTAAGTTTTATAATCCCCATTTTAGATAGGAGAAAAAAATGACTAGGAATGTAAGT
Organism: Delphinus delphis; assembly: GCF_949987515.2. Classification (NCBI taxonomy): domain Eukaryota; kingdom Metazoa; phylum Chordata; class Mammalia; order Artiodactyla; family Delphinidae; genus Delphinus; species Delphinus delphis. The sequence continues at coordinate 57,490,450 of NC_082693.1, read as the reverse complement.
TCCTTGAATGGCAGGTCTGTCTGTCACCAAAGGCTTTTCTCTTGACCTTTATGGGACGAGATGTGCAGCTCATAGCACAAAGGAATGCGAGTCTGGGCTACATAGATGGGATAGAGACCAAGGTCATGTGCAGTGCCCAACAGTCTCTGTTTACACCTGGCCCATCTCCCTCATTTAAGTAGACTATTGCGCTCTTACAATCACTTAAATTTACAATTACTACCCCAGCTCTACTATGTGCAGAGTTGGAGGAGTGGAGAAGAGCAGGGCATAAATATTCAGTCAAAGAAAGATCCTGTTAGCTGAGACACAGAAACACTATTTTCTGATTTGATGCCAACTGTTTTAGAGATCCACAATAGTGAGAGAGGTGCTTGTGCTGGGGAAGAAGAGAAGGTAGGAGGTACCTACCAAGGATGGAACGGTAACTTCTCTGGAATCATCTTGCTCGGGCTTCAGGGGAGAAGGGAGCAGGAGGGATACTGGCCCTGACAGTGGATTACAGGGTGGAGTTATACCTGTTTATCAAGCAAAGGACAGATACAGGGGACAGATACAGAGAAGACCCCAGGCACCGAAGACCTTCATCCCCTAAGGGTAGCAAGAAATAACCTTTGGTGCTCTGCAAGTCTTCACCTAAATAAATGAAAGAATAAAGAATTCACAATGAATGGATGGCCTGTAGGTCTTCGATTTTCCCTGCTTGCCTACACTTGTGTCATACTGCTTCCAGTTATTTTGTGTGCCCTGGGGTGGTTGCTGAACATCTGGATTTTTACAGAATAATAAAATATGAAAACAATTTTGAAGGCTGATATGCACTTGCCATTATTTTTTTCCAAGTAAGTAAATTTTAAAAGTACCATCTACTATGACATCATTTTACAAAATAAAAAATAGTTTAACGCTACAAAATCCTGTAATCTTGGGATGCTTAAATTGAAGAAATTTAACTTTTTAAAAAAAAATTCTTCACACTATTATTATTGCTTTCATTTTGCACATACAAGTTCCAACTTCGCTATGAACTGGGGTTTGTGAACCACTTCCCTAGACTTTAGTCTAGACTAGTACCTAGACAGTTCTCTGAATAAAGAAACCCTTCATCTCCCAGATACACAAAACCATTAATACTATTACAATGTATAATGGGGTTGACTCAGAAAATTGCCCATATTCGACGATTTCCACCTACCAAAAAAAGAAAAGAAAATTTTTTATGGTTCAACCTACTATCATGATCTTTTTGTCTGCACTTGACCATTTTATAATGTCAAATAAACGTTAGAACTATTACAAATGTATTCACAGCAATTCTGTGGAATTACATCTCTTCTGAAGAAAGCATTTAATAATTCTGCACACATAAACATGGGTTTTTTGGGGGAAATTTTTCTTAAGGGCTGCTTACCATGTTCTGCACAGTTGCTAGAAGTCTATATTGGGGCAAATGGAGCTATTAAAATGCTAAATCTTTAAAATATTAGATCTTTAATTACTTGATCTTTATTTACATTCATTATATAACAAACCAGCCTTTCACCAAATTATCTAAAGATTATCAGGTACATACACAGTGTTTAGCGCATAATAAACTTTCTAACTCGTTAAAGGCTAGTTAGTGTCTTAGGAATGGTTTAGTTAAAATGAGAGGCAAGCTCTTAAATCAAGTTAAGTAATAGAGGTTTGTTGTATGAGTTGGAGGGCCCTCATAGAACCCATAATAAGAAGAGGCTGGCTACATGGGAATAGAGATGTTAGGCAACTACTTACCCCACTTTTTCTCCTGCCCTATTTTTTCTCTCTCTCTGCAGACTCCTAATTCCTACTCCCCAGAACACTGGCTTCCAATGTGATACCAAGGCCATATTGGGGAAATAAGTCTCCCCCACTCCCCAGATTCCTGACTTGGTCTATAAAACTGGAAATTTTCCCTGTTTAGAGAATATTAGAGAGGAAATACACCCTCCCTCTTTACCCCCTTCTCTCATTTCTTTTCTGGGAGTGACTTATTCAATTGGTGAGGCTGAGAAGAGAGTCCTTGTGTGTGTAGAACCCAGGATCTTCTTAATTATTTTTCTTCAGGGGTTTGTCCTGTCCACAAGCCTTGGGTGCTCTCTCCCCTCCAGGGATCTGTCATCTCTGTACAGAACGTTCATCCAGGCAGCCCTTGCCTCCAGGGCTGGAGAGCTATAGAATTCTAGCTGCTCTTTGTGCAACTGGAAGCAAACTTCAGCTACAGGGAGTAAGGAGCAGGAAGCCAGCCAGCCCATTTCAGTCTTGGATACAGATGATATTTGCCAGCTAAGATTTACTAATAACAAAGCTAACATTCTGGTACCCATTTAAGTCCTGAGTCTCTTTCTTAGCAGAATTACTTATAATTATCATTCATTTTCTAACAACAAACAGCTCTGGAGCCTCCAACTATCTGCTTCAGTCTCTAGAGCTCTTAGTTCAAGCAAAAGAGATTGAGATAATTTGATTGGTTCAGTTTAAATCAATTGTCTATTCCTGTTATGGACAATCACTTCAGTGTTGGCCAAAGAAGTAAGGTAAATGGAACCTAGTGCTACCTCTTCAGCAGGAACTATGGGGGAAATTTCAAAGAAGGATGGTAAGTTCGGTAGCCCCACCAAGGGTCAAAGTTCTCTTTGAGTTCTAACATCCCAGGACTCTAAAATAGCATTCACCCCCAAAGCTGTGATTATTTAATGGGCCTCACAGGATGGCTCTCAATTTGACAGATATAAGATCTTTCCATCCAAACTCTACATTTAAAGGATTTCAGGTATTCTCCACTTTTATTGCAATGTGTTCCTGGAAATTATGTCATAAAGTGGACCGGCATTAAGCAAACTATAAAAATAATAGTACAAGTGGGGATGGTATGCCATCAAGTACATTATAACCATGTGCAATGCATCAAAGGTCAGAGAGATTGGCTTCGCTGTCCTTACCCCCCAAGTCAAAGATACATGCACAGTAGCAAGAAGAGCAGCTGGAAATTTCCAAGTCTCTCCCCACAGAAACCTGCCCTGATAAATACTTCAAAGACAATGATCATAGAAACTAGTCTCTGGTCAGTTAAAATTATGCTTCAAATCTTATAAGTGGGTATGATGTTCTCTACATAATGATTATGCTAAGACCAATATATTGTTAGCATATAACTATATAATTCTAAGCCATGCTGTATGTAAATAATTTTATAGCCTCAAAATTTGGCTAAAACTAATATGCAAACTATAATAAATATCAACTACTTAATTTAACTTAATTTTGCTTGCAACCTAGTAATTCAGAAAGACGTAGTGAAATGATTTGACCAGCCCAGGGCTCCCAAAGAAGCTGCACGATGGAAGTCAAAACTGAGGGTTGTTTTTTTTGTTTCTCTCTCTCTCCCTCTCAACAAATTTCAATAAATGTAGCCGAGAAATTCAAAATCATTCTACTAACCTTGGAGATGAACTCAAAGCACTAAACCAGGTGCCCAGTAAAGATGTGTAATGATGCTAATGATACGGCTTCTCTGAGTAGAAAGCATTCTAAAGGTCAGGAATGACCCACCATTTCTCTCCCTCACTCCTTTCTACTACCAAATTTTATCTACAAGGCCCAGTAACTCAGGCACTCAGAACCAATTGCACCACCAGGAAAGATGAGCCATTCATTCTCACTCTTCCACTTCCTAGTTGACGTTTGTTACCAAGGATCAGCTGCCATAAACGATCACCAGGTCATTAGGGTACTGGAATATCTAGGCTGGGCTAACCACCATCACAAAGAGACCTAAATGAATAAAGTTTTACCAGAGAAATATATTTCTTCTTCTAGTCTACTTCAAACCATAAACCTATATAGGACTCCAACAATTGTAAACTATAAGATTAGGATTCACAGTACAATTCTAGAAAAATGTCTTTGTATTTTTCAATCTCTTGGATTTAATTAAAGTTTAAAAATAAAAAAACAGAACAAACAAGGAGACGTATTTCTTGTTCACATAACAGGGCCATAGAAGTCCAGTAGGTTGGCTCTCCTACAGACAGAGTCATTGAAGGACCAAGGCTCCTCCAATCTTGTGGCTCTGCCAATACACAGGGACTTATGTTCACCTGCGTCCAGCTCTCAGAAGGAGAAAGACAGTGGAGAAGTCTGCATGGAAAGTTTGCACGGAGGAGGCTGGAAAGTGGCACATATTCCTTCAGCTTCATTCACTGGCTAAACTCAACCTCATGACCACACATAATTGCGAAGGAAGCTAGGAAAAATAGTCTAGCTCTATGCCCAGGACAAAGAAACCAACTTTAGTGAACAGCCAGTAGTCTCTTCCACACCCTATCTTTTCAAAAAAAAGCTTTAAAATAGGAATAATGAACTCAGAGACCTAAAATGGCCAAATAAAGAACCTAAGTGAGTGATAGAGAGCTGATGGGAAGAGTCCAAAACTGGAAAGCATTCTATGTCCCCATATTTAAATCCAAGAGATGGTTGCTCTGAAAAAATGGGGACAGAGTATTGTCAGATTTAATTTTTCAAGGAAAGCCAAAAATCTAGGGCAGTTTTTTAAATGTGAATTCTTCCAACATTAAAATATTGGCACCTATTCAATGCTTTAAAAAAATAATATGCAGGTGACACAAATGTTTTTGCATGCCCTATTTGACCCAAAAGTACATAAACTGCTTTAAAAATTTAACTGGGCCCTAAAAACAAACTAACTTTTTAACAGAAGATACAACTTAGTACCTTGATGCGTGTTTACATAGGCTGAAGCTAACAAAAGGACAAATAAACTTCAGAATGAAGGCATGAGTATTAGATAGTATTCATTGTGCTTCCATGAACTACATGGGTAGTAAGCACAACCTAATGCAAAGAGACAAATGGCAGAGACCTTTAAAAATCCTAGAAGTAACTAGAAAAAGCATGAGTAGACTCATACTTCTTAGTTTATTAATTATTTGGAAATTAGACTATGATTTGTTTAATCATTTAACAAATGCTTACTGTATGTACCAGATATTGTTAGCTGCTGCAGAGAAAATAGGAATGATTCAGATTAAACTCTTCCCTTGAGGAATTTATATTTTAATAAGGAAACAGTATAAGTACATAATGAGCTATAACATGAGGTCAAAAGCAAAAGGGCCATAAGTGAGTTCTAACTGTAAATTTCAAACAAGGAAGAGATTGTATCTGGCTAGGGATGATTAGAAATGGCCTCATGGAGAAAGTGGTATGTGAAAGCACGTGAAAGTAAGATTTGGATATGTAGAATAGGGAGGTAGAGAGAAAAATAAAAAGCACAGAGCATTAGCAAAGACATGGAACTGCGAAAAGTAAAGATGGTGTGCGAGGGTGGTGGGTTAGATGGAAAATGAGGTACCTAAAGGCAAATAAACTCTGGAATAGTTTAATCATTTATTCTTTAATAATTATTAACACCCTTGAAGCTCATCAGTGGAGATACTTCCCTCTCAATAAGACAAATCTTCTATGACAAAACTGATGCCCATGGTTTATAGAAAATATGTAAAATGTTATTGATCTAAATTTTAGTGACATCAAAACCATGTTATTTACAATTGTTACTTGCTTTCAAGTCTTCTTAAATCCAGTATTTGTCTGATTTACTCATGACATATCCTGCACCAGGTCCAAGTACTGTCATGAACTTCCTGTACCAGAAATCTGCAATAAGTCAGGACCTGACCTTTCTGGTTACAAGCTGCTTTTATTATATCAGTCACCTCCCATTCAGATTTCCAATAAGTGACATTTGCATGGTTCCATCTGTCTAATTTGTCTATTCTCAAGGCCATACTGCTTCAGCAACATTTGGGAACCTTCCAAATTGTGGCTTCTATATATCTTCAGTTGGTAGAAATTACGTCTGTAGTCAATTTCTCATGATAAGTAGTCTCAAAGATATTTCCTTGTTTATTTTAAAGAAACATTTTTATATTTCTTGCCCTGGATTTGTATTTTATATTTGTTTTTGCAGTTCAGACAAATCTGTTCTCAAGTCAATTTAACAATACTGGCCAGATACATTATAATATCTTCTACTGGGGTTATAAATATCCTAGACAAGTAGCTAGAAGTAGTAACTTTTGAAACTGATGTTGAAGTGTGATGTGTTTTCCAGGTGTGTAAGATTCCTTACTAGCCATTCTGAAACCACTCCACTCAGAAAGATAACTACCTCTATTTTATTATTCCTCAATTTTCATCTCTTATCAAATCTTGTATCAAACCCACAGGCTACACTAATTTTGTTCCCCTCTGTTTCTGAGATGTTTCTATTTACAACAGTTATAAGAGTAAGTACCTTTATATTATTAGCTTTATTTGCCTGGTCTATTGGGCAAGACTCTTTTAAATCAGTTTTTATATTTTTTATATATTAATTATTATACCTTTTGGCATTTTAAATTTGGGGCTTGATATCAATGCTGTTGCCATTACTCTTATTTTAAATATTATTATTTACGATAGCAATATATTATCTGAAGATTCACTATCTGAGCCTGAATTTCCTGATCACAGCACAGTATTCTACTTACAGCACCATTCTGCTAACCTAAGCCAAAATAAATACTTCTCCTATGTATTTTTCAACTTAGAAGCATAAGCTATCTAACTTGAAAAGTTTCTGGATCAAGTCAGTGAGGCAAATTTATCAAAGCAAGGGCACAAACATTTCAATTAATGGTGCTTAACATCATAAAAATTGCTCATTTTCTGAAATGGATGCTAACAACCATCTTCAAAAAACTATTTAACACTTTTCATTTATATATTTGGCAATTATAGCCCCCAGACTTATCCCTCAAAGCATCTCTGTTTTTTCCTTTGCAAAAGAAAACAGGGGTCTTTTCCCCTGTCAATGACTGGAGTATGTATCTTGAAGCTTACTTTAACAAAATTCAATATGGAGTAAGGTTAGAACACAGTTCTAAGTACTCCTTTGTATATGTTTATTTTCCTTTCATAGGCCTGGAAGTCATGATTGCTGGTTGATGACAGTTAATCATTTTACACATTTGGGGCACAGTTCAATAACTGAAGTTTCAGGCAGCTATGCAGTATAAAATATTCATTTTTTAAAAGAGAAAAAATCTTTTCATTGTCTAAGCCCACACCTCATCGTGGCATCCTATAAACCTAGTTTTGTAGAAAACATTTTGGCATTTAGTCTTTATTACACATGTGTAGAATTTATAATGTATCTTTAACCTAAGATAATATTTATAGAATTTCATAATTTTATTCCTATTGGTCATAGTTTTGCTAGACTGTGGTTTGGAGCATTTTTATCGTAGCTATTTATTTCCTCTTCTAAATGCCTGAGTTTTGTATACCTTCCTAGATAAATGCCACTGAATGACCTGAACTGATTAGGCCTCTTGGTAGCAGGTTTCCAGGTACAATGTGTATTTGCCAAGCTGTATTTATAAAATCAAGTCTCAAAATTACCTCATCTCACATTTTTTAAGCTAACATACAATATTGTAGAATTGTTGCAAGTGGAAACCTTCCATGTTTGGTACTTTTGAAAGAACTATAAATATAAGCAATCCAATTTAGCAATGACAAATGCTGCTTTCCAAATTCCAATCATATCTGTTCTTAGTTATAGCAATTTCCAATTTAAAAAAAACTTGGGTGACGCTCAGACACATATCATTTTTAAGACTTGGAAATAAAGACCTGGACTAAGGCCAGTCACTTGAATTGTGGGACTATCCATTCCAAGAATATCTTTTATTGTTATCACCACTCACTTGTCACCATGATGTATTGGATTGTCCAACGTTCCTTACCACTGGAAAAAAAACTTTTTATTTTCCATTATTTATCTTGTTCTTCTTGGATGCTTTCTGCCTCTCTGTAAGGTATTTTTCAACTCGTTCTGTTAAATAAATCCATAAGAACCTTGGTATCAAAATACCAAAATGACTATTTGGGTTTTGTAACTATCATTTCCTTTGAATGAGACATAACTCTTTTGAAAGTAAAGTTTTCAAAGTTCCTTTATGATTCATGAAATAAATGGAATAGGACAGGAAATTTTCAAACAAGTTAATGACCACTTTTCATTTAACGACTCAATCTCAATTGCTGTATTTTTTCCATTCTAAGATGACAATGGCAGTGCATGCATCATAAATTTAATAACAGCTCTTTAGAAAAAAACATACCACTACATTAATGCACACAATTGATTTCAACTAACTGAGGACAGCTTATGTTTACTCATAGAAATACATATCACTCGCTTTTTGAGAATCTTGGTGTGGCAGATGCAGAGATGAACAGTCCAGAAGGACTTGCTACCCAGGTACGGGGAGGGGGGTCAGCAGACAGCCTCCAACTGTCAGCTCCTTTAGGGTCTGCCTCAACTGCAGAGTCACTCATCCTGACTGAAGCCAGCCTTCTCAGGCCAGCCATATTTCACACAGAGCGAGAGTACAGGGCATAGGCTGTTTGAGGCAGACCCAGGACACTCTGATAGGCAATATGCTGTTAGTTCACACCCTCAGGAGCTTCCTGGGTGAAATCTGAAACTGGCCCCCATGCACCAAGGGCAAGGAGAGACCAAGAGGCAGACCACCCTAGACTGGTAGCTGGTAAGTTTAACAAACAAGGGAACTTACGTACAAGGCTTGTCTTAAGCGGCCACAAGGTGAGTAGACCTCTGTGCCTGTCCAACAGAATCTTAAAAGTTGATACAGAGGCCTTAATTGGGTTCAAACACATGTACTGTCTATTCTAGATGGTTTCAACAACACATTGCTCTCTCCAGGCTACATCTCTGAAAATGGCTTTCACTTGGGAATGGTGGGCAGAACATACATTCCAAGGACAGGAGGGAGTAGAGAGCCTCGGGTTACCTGGGTCCAGCTTGCATAGGTCAACTAGCAGTCACATCCTCTCCATAAGCTCCTCCAACACTTCACCCCTCGGGACCGGCTCTTATAATCTTATGAGCCCCCTCTTCTATTGATACAACATGTCCTGAGCAGTCAGCAAGGGGTTCCACCAGCATGGAAGGGGTTGCATTGGAGGGAGATGGCATAGTAACCATATAGGCACATGCAAGATAAAACACAGACTAAGATCATGATTCCCAACGTAAGTAACAGTTTTTCCCACCAAGAGCCCCGTGATCTGATTTATTAAGTCCCTTACCTTGGCGGTCGGGTCATTCAGAGGGTTCCCTTGTGTCCTCACGTGATTTAATAAAGATGATATATTAGCAGACTCACCAGATATGACCCCCCAACATCCGGTTTGGATAATGACACAGGTTCCTCCTTGCAAGAAGTAATAATATCAAAGGCCCACCCTATTTTATAGGACAGCTTTCCTCAATAGAGACATATCAGTGTTCAGTAAAGACAGGCTTTCCTATCACTTGAGGCTTGCTGGGTGCACGTAGCAAGGGCTTCTATGTGTGCTATAATGTCCTCCAGGCCAGTCAAGGGAACAAAGTCAGTGGCCAAATGGTCGTACCAGTGGAAATCAGGACATACCCATCTGGTCCTGAGAAAAGGGAGGTTGGCAATTTTTGTTACTGTGGGACAGATTCTCCCCTGTGCCCAGGAAAACCCAAGGTGCAACGGCCCAGCCAGCCAAGTGGAAGATTTGTGCTACATAACCATTGGGTCCCATTCAAGGCTACCCAACAAATACCTGTGTGGTGCAACCATCAGTGCCAAACCAGTCACAATCCTTTAATCTTCAGAATGTAACAGAAGGCCTATTTCTAGTGATATCCATCCCACATTCCTGGTACAGCTGGGTTGGTTCTATTCGGAGCGGTTTTTCTGTTCCCAACATAGGCGTACCTAGGAGCTCAAATGTCCATAATCTGGTGTGAGCCACGTGAAGCCATCCCACACCTCAGTGTAGCCACACTCATGGCTCTAATGGGGGTATTTTTAGGACCCTTCAAGTCAGCAGTTTGATGGGCTGCCTGTGTAGTCTGATTGACAGAAAAAGAATACCCATGCTCAGTGTCATTGATCCTATGTGCTACAGGCCAGGTTTCTAGATGAGTATTGGTAATATCAGATGAACTGAGAGTACCAGTCCTAATTCGTTCTTCCTTAATGTACTGCTTTATTCCCTACCTGAAGTGATGATATCTAGTAATAGCAAAGGGAAATATGGTAATATTACAGTAGAGAACCTAATGGACGTGATCTTAATGAAACGTCAAAGTTAACATAACCAATGAGACAAACTAACATCCTGTCCCTTCTGATATGAAGCACCAAGAAGAACACAAGATCATTATGTAGTATTCTTGCAAAAAGAAAGCATTACTTTAACATCATAAGGAAATATCACACAAACTCAAAGTGAAAGACATTCTTTAAAACAACTGCTCCGTACTCTTCAAAAAAGTCAGCCATGCTAAAAATAGCTAAGGAAGAGTTCCAGATTAAAGAAAATCAAAGGCATTGAATGTGTAAGTTCCTTGTATATTCTGGATATTAACTTGCTACCGGATATATGGTTTGTAAATATTTTCTCCCACTTTGTAGGTTGCCTTTTCATTTTGTTGATTATTTCCTATGCCACGCAGAAGCTTTTTAGTTTTACATAATCCCACTTGTCTATGTTTGCTTTGGTTGCCTGTGATTTTGGTGTCATATCCAAGAACTCATTGCCAAGGTGAGTGAATGTTCAGGAGCTTTTCTAGGAGTTTTACAGCTTCAAGTCTTCACTTAAATATTTAATCCATATTTGAGTTCATTTTTGTGGATGGAGTACGATAAGGGTCTAATTCCATTAATCTGCATGTGGATACCCAGTTTTCAGGAAAAAATAATAGGTGTGCATGAGCACAGACAGAGAAGCAAATGTAGCAAAATGGAAACAATTATTGAATCTGCATGATGTGTATAAAGGGTATATGGGCGTTTTTTTGTACTATTCTCGTTAAGTCTTTAAGTTTATAATTATTTCATAATAAGAAGTTATTTCAATCTCAATGAAGTATTGAATCACCTCAGTATGACCACAGAGTTATAACAGAATGACAGCACATACAGGAACAATGTGGATGGGATGAGAGGTTAGGTCCTTAAAGGAAAGTGCTGGAGAGACAATAACAAGAGTGTCCTATGTTCTAGGTTTTGCATACTTTCCTATTTAGTTAAACCCATATTTGCATCTTTTTCCTTATATGAATTCTGCATCGTGGGAAGTTGTACCATTTCCCTTTAATGTCAGTTAAAATCTTTAGTTAAATGAGTGGTGAGCACCTGAATGATAATCCTCTATACCCGTTATCAGGTCACACCGACCTCTCTTAGCTTTCAGTTTCAGGTCAATCTGGCTACAAAGTCATACCATTTCCATTTTAACTTATTCTGCCCAACCGTGGCACCAGAATAATGACTGCAAATGGCATTGGGACCCCTAAACATGTATTTCTAATTACTAATACTTTAAGATATTATTTACTTATTTAACTAAGTAGTATAGAGACAATAAAAGAAACAGTTCAGAAATTTAGTCAGGAGCCTAAATATAAATTTAAAAGTAAAAATTTTAAATGTAATACAACAACCAAAGATAATACTCTGATATAGCCCGAGTGTGTTGCTGCAGTTGACAAGTAATCTCACTAGACCAAGTAGACCACGCTGGAAAATTTGTTGTTACACATAAAAGAGATCTACAGCCAAATATGTTTGGAAAATGTTGGGTAAAACCAACACTAAACAGGTTCTGGTAATAAGCTAACCTACACTGTGCATCTTTAAGAAGCAGCTAGCCTCTGCAGCATGCAGTAAGTGTATTTGACAATGGAACCCTTTGTGTGTGTGTGAAGCATCTTGTGGGACTTAGGATGCCACAGGATGGTGTCAGGTTTGGTTCTACTTCACATCACTCTGTCCTTTCGTGTTCTGGACTGGTAACCTTTCCTACTCCCACCTCCCATCTTTATCTGTGTCCCTTTCTCATGAATACCAGTGTCATGTTAGTCACACCCTTCAATCTACTGGAATACAATAATTGTATAACTCTACGCAGCTGAGTCAGCGTAATGCTCTAGAGTCAGGCAGACCTGAAGCCTGGCTCCACCAGTCCCCAACTGTGTGACCTTAGGTGGATTACATGACCTGAACCTCAGTTCCCCATATTTAAGATGAGAAAATTAAAATAATATCTTAAGCAGTTGCTGGAAATTTTAATGACATAATACTCATCAAAGGCTTAGCATTGTGTCTGGCATGTAATAAGTTTGTTCAATAAATGTTCACCCTCATGAAGGGCTGTCGGTCTTTACGTCTGTAATCACGCAAAGGTCAGTACATTACCTGTACTTCAACTGAACCAAGTATTTCTATTCTCTTTGCTACTAAATTAATGAATGAAATACCAAGACACTGGCAATGTGGCTCTCTGTGTATAACAGAGATATCCCCTCCTCTCTCTCTGCCTTTCTTAGAAAAGACCGATGTGCCCTGACCCTGCCCAATGGTAGAGTTACAGTGTATCCTTCCCACCCTCTTTGCTCTACCAATGTCCAGGGCCCTCTTGTGGCTTAAGAGTATAAATGGGTGTTGCATCCTCACAGGGTAGCTGAACAGTGGCTATGACAAGACTAAACATTCACACAGGATATCACTCTCACTCACTTGATGACTCTGAATATGGGCAGCCTAAGGTCTCACCTTCTGAACAACTAGAAAATTGGTAAACAAGTGGTCAGACATGAGCAGAGTAATAGTATGACTCAGACACAGGACAATCAGTAGGCGAGATCTTGGAAGACGTAAGCCATGTAGTTCTTAGTCACTCTGGACATCCTCTGCTGGTAAGCTTCCCCAAGGCAGTGGATCTGTGTTGCTTCTCTGGTCCTGCTCAGCTCTGGAGCATGAGAGTGGTCCCTCTCATTGGTCCTCCTCTCAGACCATTTACTCAGCAACTTCTGAGCAGAAAAACTAGTATGAGCACAGTCCGAGAATGGGGCCTAGGCATCTGGACTGTCACACCACATTCTACTCTTCTCTGTTTTTGTCTCACCTCTCTTCCCTAACCTGAGATAATCTGGGGGGCCTGCTAGCCAAATGGAGACTTTATGAAAGTTAGGAAAAGGCCCTTTCCTCATGATACTTTCCTGTCGTCTATCAGAAAGCTATCCAGTAATGTTTTAAATCTAAGCCATGTTAATAGAGAAGCCCTTGCATTTGCACAAAGCAGACAGGCTCATTTGTAAGCAGAGGCCCTGGGTCTTGTCTCCTCTTCTTCAAACTCTTAGACCAACAAAATTAATCCCATTGTTTTCATCGTGGACATTGGATAAGGCCTGTTTTTCCAAAGTTGCCTTCTCTAAATCCCTAACCTTCTCTTTGAGGGGACTCTACCTTTGGTGGTTTAGAGGTGAAAGGGGAATGGAGGCAAAACAAACACAAGTTAACTTATATCAAATAATTCTGATAATATGTTGTCTGAACAGTGCCTGTAAACCCTGCTAAAACATGCTGCCATTGTTGAGATGGAAGAGGTTCTATTGACTTCTCTAGCTTTAGGGAGAAACAATAACTTCTCGGTTGAGTGGTAGCTGAAGGATTCTTCCCATTACTCGAAGCTCCTAGGTTGGATTTAGCTTCCTGAGCATCTATAGAGCACCCTGTCTCCCATTATCAAAAGTTACTCTCCTGCCTTCTCTGAGTTTTGCTATTTAGCTATTTATTCAAAAGAAAGAGAAAGAAATTACAGAGACAAGCATTCATATATGAGGCAGATTTACATTTTAGAGTGTTCACATGAAAAATAAAATATCTACTACATGCAAACAGGACCAGCGATTCTCAAAGGGGTCTCCAAACTAGCAGCACCAGCATCACTTGAACACCCGTTACAAGTGCAAATTCTTGGGCTTCACCCCAGACCTACCGTATCAGAAACTGTGGGGATGAGGCCAAGCAATCCATGGTTGAAATACCACTCCAGGTGGTCCTGATGTTTGCTCAAGTTTGAGAACCACTGCTCTAAATACCAGACCAATGAAAGTCATATCAAAGAATAAAAAGAATTCTTCACTCCACCAACAAATGAGATTTAATAACAGTCAGCTATTCCCACATCAGTTAACCATAGGGACTGATTTCGTCTTCTTCAGGCTCTCTCTCTCTAACCTCCCCAGGTGTGCCCTGGTTGGCTCCTGAGGACTCAAGACTTGCTTTCCAGTTTTCACGCAAGGTCAAGAACTTTGTCCTGAAAGCCGGTTCACAGGACCACATATCAATTTCCTACTGCTGCCATCACTGAAGTGGGACCCTGATTCTCAAATTCTTGTTACTTACTTCAGGATTCGTGACTTTAAGAACCCTAGCACTAAACAAGTCTCCATATTGTAACCCACTCTGGGATATGATGCCTCAAACACCTTATGCCAGTTTGCATTAGAGTTGAGCCTACAACCAGACTAAATGTTCTGGTTGACCAACTCCTGCCCGCATCTCACTCCTTTCCCTATTTAGTGCTATTTCTGTCCATTTACCCAACAGAAGTTGCCAGGTTGCCACATAAACTAAACCTGGTATATCATTTTGACTTGTCTACTTTTTCCTATTTCCTAAAATCCAGCCCCCATGACCAAATGGTTCCACTAAACCAGTGGTTGCCAAACTGCTATAGACTGCAATGTGTCCCCCCAAAATATATATGGTGAAGCTCTAACCCCACAATGTGATTGTATTTAAAGATAAGACTTTTAAGGAAGTAATTAAGGTTAAGCAAGGTCATAAGGGTGGGGCCCTAATCTGATTGGATTGGTATCCATATAAGAAGTGGAAGAGACACCAGAGATTCTTTTTCAACTCAAGTGTACAGAAGAAGGTTGAGGGAAGATATAGTGAGAAGGTGGCCATCTACAAGCCAGGAAAGAGAGGCCTCACTGGAAACCACCCTGATGGCACCTTGATCTTGGATTTCTACCCTCCAGAATTATGAGAAAATAAATTCCTGTCGCATAAGCCACCCAGTCTGTGATATTTTATTACGGCAGCCTGATCAGACTAATACAATCATCTGGGGGAGGTTTTAAAAATTACACATCCCTAAAAGAATGATTCGATTTGTTTGAGGTATGGTCCTCACATTCACACTTTTTAGACTCTTCCAAGATTATTGCATGTGCAGCCAAGGTTGAGAACCACTGGGGCTGTCCCTGCTTTGTAGAATTGAATACTTAGGCCTATTTCTTAAAGTCTGTCCCATTGACATAATTTGAAATGATATCTTTAGATTTAGACATATCTGTATATCTGTTTTCCTATTCAAGGAATCCCCAAATAGATAAGACATGGTTATAGCTTGCCAGCTTGAATAACAGAATATAAACTGAGCTTGAAATTAAGATAACTTTAGAATAAATCAAAGATTTTTATTGTAATGAATTATTAGAGATATCATATTTTTCTGTTGGAAATAACTTTCAAAGAAAGAAACAAAATAAGCAATGAAATCTTTAACAACCCTGTAAACAAGACAGGGTCCTAACCTGAGAACACAACATTTGAGAAACACTGTCTAAATTTGTACTAAATTAAAAGAAGTTGCCAGTAATCTACATAATTCACCTTCTCAAGAGTATAGTACAGCCTGGTTGAAGGTAAGTGTAAATTTTTCTGGAAAAAAAAATCCCACTAATATCTCCAAATTGGAAGGAAATATATTCTACAGGGTTCAGCTGCAGAAAATAAAATCCACTCTAGTTACTTGAAGAAGAACAGGATTTGATGAAGGAAATTAAGTTCTTACAAAATTGTTGGAAGATCAGGAGAAATGGGGTTGAATCTGGACAGCTCCCAAAGCCAAACAGCTTTTGCTATGATCAGGAAAGCTGCTTCTGCAGGAACCTGCTGAATCAGGGAGCCACATTCTGAATTAAGAAGCTTTAACAGATGATCCCAGAACCATGCAACCTCTGTCATTCTCTATCCATACAAGCAAAAATGGATGCCCTACATCCTGCCTCTTTACCCATGTGACTCAATCACTAATCAATGTATCATAAAAATGTTTCTGCTTGATGTATCTAAATCATGTCCAGAACGCTACCTGCAAGGGAGGCTAGAAAATGTGGTCTTTAAGTTTTTCAGCCTTTGATTCTAGAAGAAGATTGGAATATTTGTTTATAAAGCTACTTTCTATATCCTTGGCATCCATATACAACCTACTTTCCATACTTGTATTTCCAAACAACAAAACAACCTCCACAACATGGCCATCAGGTACAGTTTTCTAGCTGTAGACAAGTAGTCATAGGAGGCATTCAAGAGGATTACCAGCGTTCCAGGCATATTCATCTATTTCCCCCTTGATAATCAGGATCAATTATGGCAGATAAAACAAGATTAGTCTCCTTTTCCTAAAATGGCCAGTTGATGGTCTCATATTCCAATTAAATTCTTGTATCTGCTGGAGGATGCAATCCTCTCTTAGATATAAGAACTCTAACCTAGGAGAGCCCCAAATTTCAGCAACAAGAAGCAAAATTTTCTAAGTAGGTCATTCGGTACTACATTGGTGTAATAGTAAGAGATACCATTCCCTAGTCTCTTACTCTGTTTTCAGACCCTATTATTCCAGCTATGAGAGAAATATGTTGGTCAGAGGTTCAGAGTAAGTACCACATCTCTAAGGCAGCATTCCAATCTCACAAGGTGTTATTTCTTAGGTCCTGCCATTACTGAGCTTTCAGTGGTTCATTCCACCATTTCTTAAGGGCAACTGCTTCTGAATGGATATTACCATTTAGTCTCCTAAGTATGAACATGATGCCTTATTTCTTTTGCTTTAAAGTTAGTTCTTTAATCAGAAAAAGAATTGTGTTGGATACTGTGAATAAGCTATTTAGTTAGTCCTCAGATGTTTCCTGGTAGAAACACAGTAAGCAGGGAAGGCAAATCCAAATCCAAATTGAGTAATCCATTTCCAGTGAGGAAAATCACTGATCTCTCCATGATGGAAGTGGCTTAATATAATCTAACTATCACCTGGGTACTATTCTGTTGCTGGTAGTCTGGACACTTAGTTGCATCTCAACTATAGTGGAAGAAAATTCATGTCATTGAGCTGATGTAGAACCTCCATCAGTGCTACCACAACCATTTTGTTCTTTAACCCAATGAGCAAACACTGGAGTGGCTGGAAAAGATTATCTTTGTCATACACTGAGTGACCATGATGTTCATATGATTTTGAGAACCTGCTCTCCAAAAGTGGGAGTCATAAATAACACATGACTCAGGATAAATAAGATACAGTACATAAGTTCTGGAGATCTACTGTAAGACTAGTACTTATAGCTATCAATACTGTATAATTTGTACCGTATACTTTGTATGCCTTATATACTTATCAGTAGAGGAACTCTATAGTGAGATGAAGAAGAAAAACAAACAAAACACAAAAAAAGAGAGAACCCTTTTTTATACCTCACGGTGTTCTTTAGTTATGTATCTTTTCTTTAAATTTCTACCATTGATTCTTTTGTTCCAAGGATTGTGCATTTTTCCTTTTTTCTTTAAGTGTGGTAAAAAAATGCAAAAAAAAGTAGTAGATAAGAACATATTAAGTATGTGTTCTTAATACACTTTTTTTTTTTTTTTGGCTGCATTGGGTCTTTAGTTGCAGCATGCAGGATCTTTCATTGCAGTGTGCAGGCTCTTCGCTGCAGCGCACAGGCTTCTCTCTAGTTGTGGTGCGCACTTGCAGGTTTTCTCCCTCTGGTTGTGGCATGCAGGCTCCAGAGAATGTGGGCTCTGTAGTTTGTGGCATGCAGGGCTCTCTAGTTAAGGCATGTGGGCTCAGTAGTTGTGGTGTGCAGGCTTAGTTGCCCCACGGCATGTGGGATATTAGTTCCCCAACCAGGGATCGAACCCGCATCCCCTGCCTTGCAGGAAGGATTCTTTACCACCGGACCACCAGGGAAGTCCCTTAATACACTTTTTACACTTAAACTTGCTAAGAAATAGATCTCATATTAGGTATTCTTACCACAAAATAGTGATGATGATGACAATGATGATGACAATGATGACGATGATGATGATGATGATGATGATGATGATGATAAAGGGGGTGGGAGGAAACTTTGGAAGGTGATGAATATGTTTTGGGGAGGTGATGGTGGTAATGACTTCACAGTGTATATTTACCCCCAAACTCATCAAGTTATACACATTAAATATGTAAAACTTTTTACATATCAATCATATCTTAATAAAGTGTGTGTTTTTTTTAAGGAAAAAAATAAAAGAACACATGACTCAACCTCTGGGTCTATCTGAAAGGTTCATCAACTTATCTCTTCTTCAAACCTCCTTGTCAAAAGTCCTCCAATCTTGTATTTCCCAACCCAGTAGCCACTGGCCATTGCCCATGAATCAAAATGTATACTATATTCAGCCATCTTTCACTCTGGACAAGGTACACCACTAGAACATAGGGTCTTCCCATTGGGAGGATTTCCTTCCCCCCTTTTTCAATAATACCCTGTGCAAAGCTGTGATGTTTCAGCAGTCAGCCCACTTCCAGCTTAGGTCACATATCATGAGGAACCATCTATAAACAGACTTAAATTTTTTTCTTTCTCAGGTTATATGGAACTTCCCATGAGTTCCTGGGGCTGGGTTGAGGGAAGAATGGAGGAGAAAGACTTGCACAAACCTTATAGCATATATTATACTTCCACGTGATAATAGAGTGCTGCTAGACATGCACTAATTTATGATTTAGCAAATCAGACACCACTCAGTTTTATGAGAAGCATGAACTCAGCACTCAGTCTGTGTGCATATCTGTGTCCTCCAGTTATATATTCAGTCTCTGCTAGAGTCTAATAGCACACCAAGAGCTGTTTCTCAAAAGGAGAATAGCTACTTGCCAAAGAGAATGTGGCATGTCTGGATTCTGCTACTTATTGAATATATTGAACATATATGAATATACATGTAGTTATACATATTACATATATTATTTTATATAAATTCTATACTCAGGAATTGGAAAAAACACAATTTATACACATGGACCTACCAAAAAAACTCTGTGGTGGACATTGACCAAAACTCTGTTTATCACTAGAATCTGTAAGTCTCCACTCTGACCAGTAAACCATAGTGGTGACTGGGTCCCCATGGATTAGTGCTATCTCAAAACCAGTATCAATAATCACTGAAAGGTCCAGTATCTTTCTTTACCCCATAAAGTATCCCTTTGTTATCAGCAATGGAAGGAAGATTTACAGTATGTACTTGTGATGTTTTGGTAGTCTTTCTTCAAGAATACTGATCATTGGTTGACTGAAAATTTGTATTTAATGGTGGTCCAGGATGAATAAAGATCCCAGAAATTTCTTGTTGTAATAAAGAAGGAGGAATCCAAAGTTGCAGGGAGAGCAAACAATGATGCCCTTTCACTCAAGAGGCTCTGGATCTATGTACTCACTTAGGTCTGGGTATTGGTAGGGAGGCTGTGATTACCATGGTGTCTCAGGTCAGGCCTCTGTTCCCAGACCTTGAGTTTTTAGTGAGCTGCCCATCTATTTCATTCCTAGGGCCCCAAGATCAGTAAGTTACCACTAAAAATTTCTGCCATCAAACCACTTCTACCTACTGAGATAACTATGCCCAGCCATTCTGGCATAGTTAATGCCACACTGACCTCTGCTACATAAAATTCCATCATTCCCACTAAGGTAGGGATTCTGATTGAATGGCATGTTCTGTCTTCACTTTCAACCTATAGAGAACGGCCACGGCTATCTCACATCGATGTATTTATCAATGATCTGAGTGATCTTGAGAGACATAGTTAGGGGCAGTCAAGTTGATCACACACGTTAAATCCATTTTAACATTCCTAATTCCCTAATACTTGAATTTCTTCTTTTTCATGATACTAAGGAATTTCTGGCATCTCAATTTTATTAGCTTAAGCCACCATTAAGTCTAGGAGTCAATCAGCCATCAGACCACAGAAACACTCTCAGATGCTCAGACTACACACTGAATCCCAAATCTCTGGTAATTGTGTCCATACCGATAAATTCACCCCATCACAGCACTGGTCTAGTATCTTCAAAATCTATTTCCCACAAATAATCCCCAGCTTTTGGCTGTTATAAATATATTAGCAAAATCATTTAACTCCTTTTGCTTGTAAGCCTTTTCCTCTAGGCCTTGATGCTGCAATTGTTCCCTAGGACGTGCAGAGATCTGATCCGGCTATAAGTGTGGAAGCAATAAGGGTAGGGAGGGTGCTACAAGAAGAGAACTGATATTTCTTTGCAAGGGACTTGCCTCACAAAAGGCTGTTACAGGGTCTTCAAGCAAAGCAAGGTCAACATCATTAGGCAACAGAGGAGCAGTAGAGAACTTGGTGAGGTTTGGGGTACAGAGTATACAGATTTATCCAAGTCTTTCTAAATGATATCATTTCAATAATGGGGTCCAACTTTTTCTGAGTCAATGTTTTCAATTTTGTGAAAAATAAATGGAAAAACTGTCAATTCAACCTACCTTATAATTCAACAAGCAATCCGCAGCATCAGACTTTCCATCTGATTTCCATCTAAATTAGTCTTGAGGCTACAAAAGATGAGAGATTCTTTAAGTACAGTTGTAAAAATTCTTTGATTCTCAGATGGTTTCTAGGGCTGAGAATGTAAAATATTGAGCCTACCTTTTTCTTATAGCTCACCAGCACAATTGAGAAAAAAACACAACCACCCACTCCCAAGTCCTTTGCTTCCTCACGTCCTCCACAGTGGTCTATCACAGTGGATGACCAGAGGTAATAACTTAAGTAATTGCTCCTTCTGTGCTGCAAGTGCCTTTAAACAAAGTCAAGTCCATTGCCTTCCTGTTTTATTGTCTATAACCACTTCTGGCACTAATTACTCCGGTTATCACTCAGGTCTCAGCCACATACAACAGAATCCACGTTAACCAGTTTAAGCAGAAAGTCTTTATTATAGGGAACTATGTGCTTCCATAAATTTTATAGAGGCACAGGAACAGGATTCAGGCTAACAGCCCAGCCCTAAAAACCACTCTGTCTCTGCTGTGATTGAGAAAGTGACCACCACCACTCCAGAAAGGTAACAAATCAAGAGTCCATTTGTACTACTGATGACTGCAAAACCATACTACCTCTGACATGACTGAGGACACTGCCACCACAGGACACATGGACACCCTGGGAACACAGTGGCACCACCCCGTGACAGGAAGCAGCTGATAGGAAAACCATCTGCCACATTAGGGGGTCCAGAACCGTGTCACCTCTCCCCACAACCTCTGCCCTCACACTCTCCCTGTCCTGCCTGTGTTCACTTTTTAATCAGTGTCTCATGCAACAGCATCTCACTGATGAAACGTAAGTCCTATCTAAAACTGACTTCTGGAGATCTGGGAATGCAGTGTTCGCATACTAAGAAGGATTTAGAGTGGATGTTGAGTTAGCCATTAACACTTGTAGCTTCTCCTTTCACTGTATATCAGAAAAAGTTCAAAATCGTAATGATAGGCCTAGAAAAGACACCACAGTTTGCCTTATTTTTTCTCTGGCCCATGAATGGTGGGAAGGCAGGTAAAATTTACAAAGAGCCATAGTTAGAACCAATGATCCACATCCACAAATTACACTATAAGGCAAACTACATTGACAGGTCTACAAAAATGCATGGGGCTTTTTCAACAGCTTAATTGAGGTATAAGAGATGTGCAACATACTATATAAAGTATACAACACGATGAGTTTTGATATATGTATAACCCATGAAAACATTGACACATCAAGATAATGAACATAACCATCAGCCTCGAAAGTTTTCCCAGGTCCCTTTATAACCCATGCCTATAGGGGTTCTTTTAATTTTTAATTTGACATTACATCATTAGCCAACTCATTCTTTTTTTTTTTTTTTTTTTGGCTGTGTTGGGTCTTCGTTGCTGTGTGCGGGCTTTCTCTATTTGCGGTGAGCAGGGGCTACTCTTTGTTGCAGTGTACAGGCTTCTCTTTGTGGTGGCCTCTTTTGTTGTGCAGCACAGGCTCTAGGCTCACGGGCTTCAGTAGTTGTGGCATGCAGGCTCACTAGTTGTGGCTCACGGGCTCTAGAGAGCAGGCTCAGTAGTCATGACGCATGGGCTTAGTTGCTACGCTACATGTGGGATCTTCCCGGACCAGGGCTCAAACCCCTGTCCCTTGCATCGGCAGGTGGATTCTTTTTTTTTTTTTAATTAATTTATTTATTTATGGCTGTGTTGGGTCTTCGTTTCTGTGCGAGGGCTTTCTCTAGTTGTGGCAAGCGGGGGCCACTCTTCATCGCGGTGCACGGGTCTCTCACTATCGCTGCCTCTCTTGTTCTCTGCGGAGCACAGGCTCCAGACGCGCAGGCTCAGTAATTGTGGCTCACGGGCCCAGTTGCTCCGTGGCATGTGGGATCTTCCCAGACCAGGGCTAGAACCTGTGTCCCCTGCATTGGCAGGCAGATTCTCAACCACTGCACCACCAGGGAAGCCCATTGGATTCTTAACCACTGCGCCACGAGATAAGTCACCAACTCATTCTTAAATAGAGGAACAAACCAAACCCTCTCCAACAAAGAAGGATATTTTCTCAAATCCAAAAAGCTAAACTTTCAGTACAACAATTCAAGTTCATTCTTAGATAATCCAGAAAAAAAAATCAACATGTTGGGGCATAGCCCTAGTTCTCTCCTTACCCACCACAAAAATCAATATAACGAGACAGATAACATAAACCATTGGTTCTTAAATCTGTATAACAGAATACTGATGTGTAGTTAGTGTCACAAATGTATCTCCAAATCTGGATCAGTGTGAAGAAATTTTATTTGCTACAATGGAGAACACATACTACGGATAGCAATGTCTATCAGCATGAGATGAGCACGTCATACAACACAGGTACAATGTGCAGCCAATGAGACATAAAAGGTACAATAAATGAGAGATGAGAGAAACCAAAAAGGATTTTGTGTTTACTAAAACAAACCCAAAAACGTCTGATGTTAAGTATATGAGAAAGAATGCCAGGGTAGTAAACAGTTCTATTCAAACAGCAACATAACATTAAACGCTACCAAGGTAACAGTGTAATGCATTTAAAATATATCGCCCCCAAATTCTAGTATTTAGAAATGTGACATGAACATAAATAGGATAGAAGCCACTGGGAGGGGGAAAAAACACACCTAAACCAGTGGCTCTCAGACCCTGTATGCCTCAGAATCACCTGGGGGGCTGCATAAAATACAGACTGCTGAGTCCCACCCTAGGGATTCTGATTCAAGAGGTCTCAGGTGGGGGTCGAAGAATTAACATATCTAATAAGTGCCCAGATGACGCCGATGCGGATGGTTTGTGGACTACACTATAAGAGCCGTGACTGATCTAGACTTCTAGCTTAATTCCCAGCAGAAGTATTCAGTGGGAGTCAAAGAAGCAGAACATGTTGAAAAATTTTTCATTTTCCAACTATTTCATTGCTTACTTCAGGTGTCTTAACTGACGATATTGGATTTCTATTGCTTTTACTTCGTATCCATTATTTTCCCTTTTAATTTTTTCCTCATTGTCCCTTTCCTCTTTATTTCAACATGGCTTTCTCAAGCCTGTCTTCTACATTATGGATTTTGTTTTCTCTACATTTCGTTTGCTTTTCACTGCTTCAAATGCTCTGATTTCTCCGATGATATTTCTTTTCCTTCATTTCTGAACTTCCTTTGCCATTTCTCTTTTCTTCTTATTTATTCATTTCCTATGTCATATCATCTCATCTTTCATCTCTTGCTTTATAGAGTTCTTGATTTCTCTAATTTCCTTTAGAGGTCAAATTAGTTATTAAACACTTCTTTCTTTACTTGAATTATCTCTTCTCAATTGTGCTATTTTTGTGTCTTTTTTTTTTGTTTGTTTGCGGTACGCGGGCCTCTCACTGTTGTGGCCTCTCCCGTTGTGGAGCACAGGATCCGGACGCGCAGGCTCAGCGGCCATGGCTCACGGGCCCAGCCGCTCCACGGCATGTGGGATCTTCCCGAACCGGGGCACGAACCCATGTCCCCTGCATCGGCAGGCGGACTCTCAACCACTGCGCCACCAGGGAAGCCCTTTTGTGTCATTTTTATGCCACTCTTATTTTTCCTTCTTCTGGGGGACAGGAATTTTGCATAAATTCAATGTGTGTTTTCTCTTTTCTCTGCCATTTATTCCTTAGTTGGGGGACGTTCCCTCTGGTTATGCTACATGTTCACCTGAAGTAAACGATGAAATAATTGGAAAATGAAAATTTTTTCAATATGTTATATTGAAGCTAGGTTTCTGATTTGAAAAATCTTAAATATGATAAAAAAAATACATAGCCTCTTGAAGAAATGGAAGTTCAAGTTAACATGTGGAGAACAGTACGGAGGCTCCTTACAAAACTAAAAACAGAGTTACCATATGACCCAGCAATCCCACTCCTGGGCACATATCAGGAAAAGATGAAAACTCTAATTCGAAAAGATAATGCACCCCAGTGTTCATGGCAGCACTGTTTACAATAACCAAGACGTGGAAGCAATCTAAGTGTCCATCGACAGATGAATGGATCAAGAAGATGCGGTATATTACTGAGATTATTACTCAGCCATAAAAAGGAATGAAATAATGCCATCTGCAGCAACATGGATGAACCTAGTGATTAACATACTAAGTAAGTCAGAAAGAGAAAAACAAACACCATATGATATCACATATGTGGAATCTAAAAAAATGAAGTTCTTTGCAAAACAGAAACAGACTCACAGACTCACAGACACAGGAAACAAACTTATGGTTACCAAAAGGGAAAGTGGGAGGGAGAGATGAATTAGGAGTTTGGGATTAACATATACACACTACTATATATAAAATAGATAAACAACAATGACCTTCTGTATGGCACAGGTAGCTATATTCAAGATCTTGTAATAACCTATAATGGAAAAGAATCTGAAAAAGAATATATATATATATATATATATACATATATGAATGAAACAATCACTTCGCTGTACACCTGCAAGTAACACAACATTGTAAATCAACTATACTTCAATAATTTTTTAAAAAAAAGAGCTCCTAAGCAGAAGAATCATGTCCCCTCAATTCACATGACTGAAGTGCTGTCTGAGGGTTTTTGCCTTCACCTCATCTCTGCCCTGATGAAACAATTCCCATGGTGGGGTCATTCTCATCCTTCTGTTTTCAGGTTTCATGTCAAATTCTCAGAACCCTTTCCTGACCGTCTTCTATAAAGCAGACTTTGAATTATTATCACGTCAACCTAATTATTTGTTCCTTGGCTTTTTTAATTTTCAAAACATTATTCTGTCTTTAATTATTTGTAACTTCCCAATAACATTTAAACTCCACAAGGAAAGAAATCATGTTTGTCTTTTTTACTGCTGTTTTCCTAGCATCTACTACAGTGATTGGCACATAGTAGTTCATCAAAAATTGTGTTAAATGAACTAATAAAGAATTATAAAATTAATACAATTAAAACCACATTCTAGACTGTAAGGTCAAATGGTATAAACTAGAGTCTAGAATTAGACCCAAGCATACATGCATTATTATTTTAAGTTGGCAGAGCAGTATTCAGTACCTGATGCATTGACTGGACATTTGGAAAAATAATAAGGCACCATCCCCTATGTGAATGGTTTTTGAGGAAGTCAGGGGATGGTGAATAAGTTAGCACAGAACAAAAAGAAGAAAACAGATTCAGAAAATCAGATATGCATGAAGTCAAAGTTTAGTGTGGCAGGATCTCAAAACACTGTAAGATATAAGCCATCAGGCATTTGCAGATGTCTTAGGAAAGGCTTCACCCAGGACTTGGAATAGAGGATTATACAAATCTTACCTAATTCTGAAAGAGAAACTGATATCTGGGTTACATACACATAACACTGAAGCAAGAACTTTAAAAAAATGGATAGTTTTGACTCTGTACAAATTGAAACCTCTTATATTACAAAAGTAATAGTCACCACAAATAAGACTGAATAATAAATAACAACCCAAATGAAAAGTTGCAACATATTTGGGAAATGGTTATTGTTTGTAATATACAAATAACTCTCATAAATCAATAAGAAAATGAAAATTACTGAAGGACACAAAGAGACAATCACACACACACATACAACAAGTAATGATCCTACTCTCCCATCCCCCCCAAATAAAACCCTAAATATATACGGTATATGGTGTTAACTATAGTCAAATACATAAAGTACATTGAAATATCATTTTTTTACCCATTAAATTAGCAATAATTTAAAAGATTGACAATATCCAAAGCTGACAAGAATGTAGGGAAATAGACAATCTCAGATACTGTTAGAGGATTTAGTTTAGAAATATATATTAAAAAATTAACACTTTGACTTAGCAGTTCCTCTTCAAAGTATTTCTCCCAAGAAAACAATGTGTCAGTTGCAATTTCAAACTTAGCAAAACAAAAAGAAAGCTCTTATACTCCCAACAAAACTTATCGATCTCCCAATTTTTCCCATCTTACTACATGGCCCCTCCGGATACCTAATTGCTCCAGAAAGAAGCTTGATTATCCTTGATCCCTCCTTTCTCTCACTTCCTCCAGCCAGCTCAAGTCTTTTCAACTCTACCTCCAAAATCTATCCCAGATCCATCCTCTTCTCTCCTCTCCACTGTCCACACTGTAGTCCAGACCACTATCATATTTTCCCTGCATCCCTGTAAATAGCTTCCTGACTAATCTTACTTCTACTCTCATGATCTGACCCCAACACTGAAGCCAAAATTAAGCCCTTTAATCAAAAAATTGTATTTTTTTAAAGTAAATGCTCAAAGTCCTAAAATTTCTCTCATCTTTAAATCTGACTACCAAATTACAACACACCTTCCTCTACTCCACATCCTATTCTAGCTTTTTTTTTTTTTTTTTTTTTTTTTTTTTTTTTTTTGCGGTACGCGGGCCTCTCACTGTTGTGGCCTCTCCCGTTGCGGAGCACAGGCTCCGGACACGCAGGCTCAGCTGCCATGGCTCACGGGCCCAGCCGCTCCGCGGCATGTGGGATCTTCCCGGACCGGGGCACGAACCCGTGTTCCCTGCATCGGCAGGCGGACCCTCAACCACTGCGTCACCAGGGAAGCCCTCTCTGCTCTCTTTTATAGCAAAAAAAAAAAAAAAAACTTATTGTCTATAACCTCCATCTCTATTTTCTCACTTCTATTATTTCTCAAACCCTCTCCCTTCAGGCTTTCATCCACACCTCCTACCAAAACCTCATGGACAAAAAAAAAAAAAAAAACCTCGTGGACATCATGAACTTCACAGTATTAAACCCAACAGTCAATTCTCAGTCCTCTTGCTACTTGACTCCCCAGCAGCATTTGACACTGTTGATCTTGCCTCCTTCCTCAAATACTTTATTCATTTAGCTTTTGAGATACCACAACTTCCTGAGCTTCCTCCTACCTCTGGCCATTCCTACTAGCACTTCTCTCCATGTGATCTCTAAACGTCAGCGTTCCAAACTCCTTCCTCAGACATCTTCTCTTCCCCCTGTTTACTCACTCCCTACATGCATTCATCTATTGCTACAGGTTTAAATATCCTCCAAATGTTAATATCTCCAAATTTATGTCTCCAGACCTGACCCTTGCCCTGAATCCAGGCTTGTATATTCAATTGCCAACTCAGCGTCTCCACGTAGACATCTAATAGGCATCTACAGCTTAACGTATACAAAATGTATTCTTATCTTCCTCCTCAAAACTTCTCCTTTCCTGGTCTTGTACATTTTCAAAACTGGCACCACCACTCACCATATACATAAGGCAAAGCCACTGGATTCTAGCTTGCGTGCTTTCTCTAAGACTCCATATCCAATCCATCAGTAAATCCTATTAGCTCTTCCTTTTCAGTACATTCTGAACCTGACAATGTTCCCCCACTTCTGTTACTATCACCCACCTCAAAGCCACCATCATCTTTGCCTGGACTAATTTCAGAGTCTCCTAACTCTCCTCCTTATTCCATTACTTCCCCTTTCATACAGCAGCTAAGGTAACCTTCTTTAAAAAATGTGATATCATGTCGCTCTCCTGCTCGAAACCTTCCAATCTCTTCCCATTCTATTGAGAAGAAAACCATTGTCCTTGCCGATCCTGCCATTCCTCTGCCCAGAACAATTATCCCTCACCTATTGGCTTGGCTTACTTTTCACTTCTTGTAGATCTAAGTCAAGTGTCATCTCCTCTAAAAGAGCTTCCAGACCACCCTACCTAAAATAACATGTGTACACACACACACACACACACACACCACTACCCTGCTTTAGTTTTCACATACATTTCTACCTGACATTAGGAAGCTACAATGTCAGCTTGAAAAGGGCAGGGACTTCCTCTGTTTTGGTCATTACTGAATGAGTGGCATCCCCTGTATTCTATGGCCTAGAACATGGCTGGTATGAGACAACTGCTCCATAAATACTTGATTAAAAATGGATTGAATAAATGAGTGGTTCCCTTGCTCCTTCACCTAAAATCAGCACCTCTACCACACTTAATTTCCCCAAAGAGCATTGAGAACTTAAAAAAAAAAAATTCTACTTACAACAAAATCTAACTCCTAATCATAGCCCACGAGGCCCTGAAGGATCAATCTCTGTGGACTTCTCCATTTTTTTTTTCTTCCTCTTCTTCTGACACTCGCTCTTTGCAGCTCGGTGCACTGGAGCCACACCAATCACGCTTCTGTTTTTCAAACACTCAAGTTCATCCCAAACTGAGGCTGAGACAATGGCCTGAGAATTCTCTCTTCGTGGCTCCTTTTGTTCATGTTTTTGATAAAATCCCATTTCCTTAGAAAAGTCTTTCTTGACTACACTAGCTAAAGTTACCTCTCTCATTCAGGTACTACCATATTTACCTATTTTGTTTTCTTCAAGCACATATCACTATTTGTAATTATCTCGGTTACTTATTTGTTTGACCTCCCCCTGAGAATGTTAGTTCCATAAAAGCAGAGGTCTTAAATGTTTTATTCACTGCTATATCACCAGGACTTAGAGTACTATCTGGCACCTAGAAAACACCCAATAAAAATTTACTGAATGAATTGTACAATGATACATTTGTGTCTTTGAACCAATGTTATTTATAAAACTCAAAACTGAAAATAAGCTAAAATCCATCAATGGAGAATTAAAGTATTTGTGGAGTATCCATACACTGGAACACTTTGCAACCATTAATAATGATAATACAAATCTATATTTATTGACATGGAATAATGACCATAATACATTAATGAATGAAAAAAGATCACATATTTTGTTTGGTCTAATTTCAGTTAATATGCTTGTGTTTGTGACTGTATAGTTATATGTCTTGTAAGATATCTGCCAAAATATTAGCAATTTTTGTTACATACTATTTACCTTCCATATATATGTAGTATAGTCTGAATTTGTTCAGTTACAGTGAACATTTATTATTTATAATCAACTTTTATTTTGAAGGGGGAAACACAGGTGTTCTCCATGAATATACAGCACAACACTAATCTTCTTGCTTTAAAACAACATACAAATGCCAGGCTGAGTGACTTTGATTTTTTGGAAATAGAGAAACAGCAGTGGAAATTTCTTAAACATGTACCATTTTCTTTTTTTTTTTTTTTACGCGGGCCTCTCACTGTTGCGTTCTCTCCCGCTGCAGAGCACAGGCTCCGGACGCACAGGCTCAGCGGCCATGGCGCACAGGCCCAGCCGCTCCGTGGCATGCGGGATCCTCCCGGACCGGGGCACGAACCCGTGTCCCCAGCATCGGCAGGCGGACTCCCAACCACTGCGCCACCAGGGAAGCCCAACATGTACCATTTTCTATTTGAAACTATATTAGCTTCAAAATTAAACAATTCCTGGATGGCTCAAGTACAGTGTCCTCTTCCTAATCTATACTGACTGAAGAGCTGAATAGAATATTTCGTAATAACAAAGTCTTTTTTTCCTCTCAATCTTGCCCAATGAAAGAATGAACTATGAGGACTTATCAGCAATTTTGAGTTTTCTTACTTAGTACACATCCCATATCTTACCTCATACAGTGTGCCTAGTATACTCCAAATCCTGTGTTAGAGAAAACTATGTTTAGTCACCAGACTCTTTTTAGCCAGGTCTGTAGTCTAATCTGAACTCAGAGAGGCTTTCTTGTACTTATTTATTTCCTGCAATTGTCAAGCCAGAAAAGTTCATGTCAGCATTTGCCAAAAAGAAGGCCCAAAGTAATCAAAGACTGCTTTTATTCAAACATTCAATAATAACCATGTAATTATGGAAGCATTTAAGATCATCTCAGCCTCTTGTAAAAAGGCATTTGTGCATATACACTGTCATATATGGAGTTGTCTGTGCATCGAAGCAGAATCACAGTCATTCCTATAAATCTTACTGACACACTTTGTTCTAGTCCAGCCTGCGAGAGAGCTGCTTTCATGACATCCCCAGATCACAAAACAAGTAGCAGGATACAGTCAAATTACTTTTCTGACAAACGAAACAGAAAAAAAAAAAAAACTTGCAAGGATGAATTCATATGAGATTGAAACGTGCTTGGAAGACCAAGAACTGAGAGATCACTGCGATTCCTTTGGGCGCCATGATATGCCAAAATTGCTTTATGCCACTTAGCCATAATTGTAGCTAACCGCACTGCTGGGGCTCTTTTTCTTGGCAGGATCCGCGCCTATGAATATGCGTGTGTATTTGTGTGTGTGTGTAAATTAAGTTCCTTGTGAAGATGTGATTGCTCCACCTGTTATCGTCTGTCTCTATCTTAAATTTTCATCAAGTGTTGCCAATTAGTTCACAAACAGAACTGAAGAGTGAAAATTGAGGTGCAAAATGTCTGACTAATGGATGAAATTTGTTATGGCCCATGATTTTTGTGGCTGCTTTAAATATTCTGTTACCAAATTGATTAAATAATTAAAGTTGCTACAAACATGTCAGATGGAATTTCACATCAAATTTCAACTGGGGCTTGGAAATGTCATGTATTTTCTAATGCTATGGGATTCTTTACATTTCTGGAAAGCCACCTGAGGTTTTCACCATCATATAGGAGACAGTTGTGACAGGATGAAAGATCTATCTCCTAGGAATTAGAAATACTGGATTTTGTAATCTATAAACACCGTGACCCTGAACAAGTAATTCACCTCTCTGAGATCTTTTCGTCGTATCTAAGAAATGGAAATAAAATTTGGTCTTCCCATCTCATAGGATTCTTTACAGATTAAATAAAGTACACCCATGTCATTTGAAATGCAGTTTGAAAATTCTAAAGTACAAAACAAATTCAATAACATTATTATTTAAGAGAAGTCCCGGTATCAGGAACTAGTTTGAAGCGATCATAAAAGAGCTATTCAGCACAACTGGTATCACTCAAAATCTACTGAGCATCTACTCTTTGGGAAGCACTTCAGGTGCTCAAAGATGACAACACTGTCTTCCTAGTGAAGAGTACTTAACACAACTAAAGCTATAAAAACACACAGCAACAGATAAATGCCAAGCGACAGATAGCAATGGGTAGTGTCGGGAGATGGAAAGTGAAAGATTTCATCACTACCTTCCAGGATGAGAGAAGAGTTGAGCCTTGATGGACAGCAGTTTTATTTTATTTTCTCTTTTTCATGGCTTTCAGGGTTTAGATACTGAGATTTTAAGCTCATAAATAATCGTATTTCTTTCCTAGTCCAAGTTCAAAGCCAATTGATAACTAGATGCTGCTATCAGAGAGAAGCATATATTTTTGAATCAGCTTTACTGCAGATAAGATTAAATTATAAAATGCAGTTTGGCCTCTGGCCACCCGACATCCCCTTAAGTAAACTTCTCAGTTCCAGCAGATTTGGGCAACTGCAGGCCTCACTAACAGTAGCAAGGCAGAATGGAACTTGCGCATCCCAAGAACAGAGCTCTCCACAAACGAGAGGAGCCCTAAAGGAGCCGAAGTGGGCCTGCTTAGTTCCTTCCCCCAAATCCCTCAGTCAGGTTAAGTTACACCTTCCTCCACAGGGAGGTGTGAGTGAGGCCACAACCAAAAGAGGCCAGGAAGGTTACTCTATAGAAATAAATCCTCTCATGGAAACATGAGTCCTGACCAGTAGAGGTTCCTTGCTAGCACAAGGATGAGGTAAAATTATAGCTTTCCTTTTTTTCCCCAATGAGTAGCCATGTAAATAACCCAATCTTTTCCATTTAATTTGAAGGCCACCAAATTTTCGGACACCAAGTTTTCTATGTATTTATATCTATTGCTTACCTCTTTCTTCTGTACAATTGATTTAGCTCTACCTCATTTTAAATATATTCATATCTGCAAAGGTTAGCTGCCCCACGTTATTATGCTACACCTTGAAAGATAATTAGGAGTAACAGATGCAAATAGATTAGAGAGGCAATCCAGGTGGGGAGGCGGCAAAGCAGGAATAAGAGGTAAGTCTGGACATTACATCCTCAGAGAAAATGAAACGACCACACTATCTTGAGAAGAGAGTTTCTGCAAGGGAGTGGGGAACAATCAACTTAGAGCAGTATCCGCAGTGTAATGTGACCGAGTAAGTGATGATACCCTACAGACACTGAAGGTTTTTGAATAGGGTGCCAAAGACAGAAGGTGCTTTGTGAAGATCACTGCTATATTATTATTTCCTCAATAATTTAGAAATCAAAAGAGAATACAGCTTATTAAAACAGTCCAAGGGTAAGCAATATGGACAAGGGTTACAGCTGAATATATATGTTTTCTTGAATGTTTAAACAAGACAAGAAATTTAGTTTCTCAATTTAGTCTAACCACTTATATCAGTAAGGCACAAGTACACCTCACTCCTAAATACACTTAATAGCACACAGTCCTATTGTAAATTGTTTCCTTATTATTGTGGCCCACTTCTAGTAGTGATAAATACCTGACGATAAGAGAGAAGAATTTAAAAATATGATTAGCACCAGGAATGTCCTAAAGGAAATTTTAAAGTAGGAAAGTTTACTTTTAGGAGTCCCCAATTCATGTCCCAAAACCTATGAAAAAACAATTCTTACTTTTGATGGAAATAATATGTTTTAAGTTTTTTTTGTTTAAGATATTTGGGTACTACTTGACTGGGGGAACAGCTGAGAAAAAAAGATATCAAAAAGAAATTCTATAACTGGAAGGAATTAGTTATCAGAACTACAGAAGTCTAATCACTTACTGACTTCAAAATTCACCTTTCCTAACCAAATGAGCTGAAGACTGAAAGAGGCTTTCCTAAAGGAAACAGAATGAAATGCATCATACAGAAGGGACTGGGATCTTTGAAACAGGAGGGCCAAAGGGGTCTTCTTTCAGCTGTAATATAAAACTAATATTGTAAAAACAGAATTTCAGAAAAAATGGTATTCACCATTTAGTCCATGTGGACCATCAGTAGGAATCAAGCCACATGCTAGCTTAGAACCATCTATGAAACTTCAAGGAACTAATCCTAAAAAATAATTCCAGGGCTTCCCTGGTGGCACAGTGGTTGGGAGTCCACCTGCCGATGCAGGGGACACAGGTTTGTGCCCCGGTCCGGGAAGATCCCACATGCCGCGGAGCGGCTGGGCCCATGAGCCATGGCTGCTGAGCCTGCGCGTCCAGAGCCTGTGCTCCGCAACGGGAGAGGCCACAACAGTGAGAGGCCCGCGTACCGTAAAAAAATAATAATAATAATAATTCCAGATTTATGCAAAGATCAAACTACACTGATGACCACCACAGTATTTTTATAAATGTTGTAACTGAAATGCCCAAAACAAAAAGAGAGCTTGAATAAATTATGGTTCTTCCTCAAGACAGAATCCATGCCATTTTTTAAAATGATATAAAACAGAAACACTTCTGAATGGTCATATGAGAATCTCTCTGGAACTTCTCCTTAGCAAAACAACTGTAACTGGAGAAAACCGTATTAAAAAACAACAACAATTTAAATTCTGTGGAAATTGTCCCAAGGGCATATAGCAAGTGGAGAAACATTTATTCAAGAAAATCCAATAAATCTTACTAAGAACAGCTCAGTGTGATGGAAGCTCTGCTCCAAGCAGATGCAACCAAGAAAACAGGGCTCCCTTTTCCCCAGCTTCCAGGCTCATTTCTCCCTAGAAAGGGGAGTCTGTCGGCATTTATCACAACCATGCCCTGTCCCCCGATCTGCACTGCAGAAACTCTATTCCAAGAAAGAGTGGCACAGCGGTATGAGGCTCTTTTCCTCCATCAGCACCCACCAGTATATGCAGAAGCTCCACCGCAGGCATGGCAGGTGGAAAATGCTGGAACCTGGTCACCCTCACTTCAGCTCTCTCATAAGGGGAACATTCCACAATGTCCGGGGGGGCAAGCCGAGAACACCAGGCACTGCCACACATCCCCTGTGCCCACTCATAGAACAGGACTGTCCCCTGAGATAAGTGGGCCTCAGTCCCTGACCCCAACTCCAGAACAGCGGTATGGACATTCTCCCAGTGAGAGGCAGGCCTTAGCACAGAGAGCTCTGTCGCTCTCAGTAAGGGGACTGACTTTATCTGCAACAGAGAGGTGAATTCCAGCCTGGGGGCATTATTGAAAACAATGGAAATCTTGGTGGTGAGCAGTTAAGAAGAGGCTGGTAGCTCCCTGACAGTCATAGGTAAAACTCTAGACTTGCTAAAAGTTTAACAGAGAACTAGGAAGAGAAAAGGCTAAGGAGAACCCTCCTGGGGCCAGAGAAGGCCTGGAAGACTACCAAGGCAAACAGGTCTGACTTTAATTGGATTAGACCTTGGAGTAAGGTGTGCCTAGGGCATTATCAAAAACAATAGAGCAATCGGCTAGCAATTAATAGAAGCTAATACCTGGATGTGATACCAAGAGAGACAAACCATCCAGAACCATAACAGGGAGATCAGAGAGAGAGAGAGCAACAAAGAGAGCCTGACAAAAACCACTGTCATCCTACTGAGTCCTGCCTCGGCCCTCTAGAAATGAACACCCTGCTCCCATTACACTGCTTCTCGCCTGGCTGTTCCAGACACCCAGCTTTGAAGTATGACAAGATGCCAGAGGTCAAGACTTTCTAGGAAACTTGATCTGCATGGGACTGGGTCAAGGAAACTAGCTACAGGCTGGTTCCTTAAAAAGTGTTAATGTGTCCGATCTCTAGTTTCCAAAGTGGGTGATCAGTTTAAGTATCAGTTAATTCATCAACAGGGACAATGATTTTTCAGTCTAGTAAATTGAACATAGTGGCAGCAGTAAACCAGTGAAAACACATGAAAGGTATGTGGGATGCTGTGTTGGGTTTCTCAATACTATGTTGGTATCAGGACACAATCCAGTAATTCAGGACAGGATCCTAGCTCACTCCTAAGCCTCTCCCCTTGCACACATACACATCACCACCACCACTGCCATCATGACACAGGACAGACTAGAAAAGAGCCAAGCAGGATGATACAACTCCTGCCAAAGGAGTCAAAACAACACTCTAGTCGCCATGAAAACTGCCAAGAATGCTGAAGGGAAAACTGAGACAGAAGCCCAGTCATTCAATTTACCATGGGAATGGTGGGGAAGAATTTTCGCCACGACAAAGACATCCTCATGACTACTACTTCCTGCTAGTCCAGAGTTACCCCTCAACACCCTGTACCCCAAACCTAATAGACACCCTAGATCTCAGCGTAAGCCACTACTTGTAACTCTCGGAACACATGGTGTTCTCTCCTTTTTGTTTTCCTACATGTGCTAATCCCTGCTTAGAAACCCATTCCCTCCTATTCCCACTCCCCTCACCTGGCCAATTCTTAAATATCACTTGAACTCTATTAAAACATCACCTTCCCTAATAACCCCAATCTGGTTTGGGGGCTCATCTCACATACTCCCATGTCACCCAGAGCCAGCCTCTATTGTAGCCCCTATACTGTAGCAGAGTTATCTGTTGTTGATGTTTTTGACCGTAAACTCATTAAAGAGTAGTACCATTAACATTAGTCCTCTTATCCACAATAAGCACAGGGCCAGGCAGAGAGAGACTCAACAAATGTGTGGTGAGTGAGTGAGTGATTGCAGTTTCTGGGGCACAAAACTGCTAAACAGAAGCCAAGGCAGGGACTTCCCTGGTGGCGCAGTGGTTGGAACTCCACGTTCCCAATGCAGGGGGCCTGGGTTCGATCCCTGGTCAGAGAACTAGATCCCACACGCATGCCTCAACTAAGAGTTCACATGCCACAACTAACTAAGGAGCCCACCTGCCGTAACTAAGACCCAGCACAACCAACTAAATAAATAAAACAAATATTTAAAAAAAAAGAAGTCAAGGCACCCCAAAAGTTGAGACCATGACCACAAAAATAATTCCAGAACCCACTGCTGGTCATTCTAAGACTTCAAACAAATTGTCTGTCTTCGTCAGGACTAGTTAACAACTGGACAGAGCTAAGCCTACAGGTCACAAGAGACTTTCTTTGTAGCTATTGGAGGCTACAGTATACAGGGGACTCACAACATGAGTCTCTGGTAAACCAAGATAAAATAATGTGATAATGTGTAAGACATTTGCATTTAAACAAAGACATCTTGGATTTATTCCTTAACTCAAAGAAATAGTTTAAGAGTGGCATTTCACAAAGCAGAAATAGAGACATAGCCGTAGAGAACAAATGTATGGATACCAAGGGGGAAAGGGGTGGGAAGGGAGGAATTGGGAGACTGGGATTGACACACATACATTATTGATACTATGTATAAAATAGACAACTGATGGGAACATACTGTAGGGCACAAGGAACTCTACCTACTGCACTGTGGTGTCCTAAATGGGAGGGAAGTGAAGTAAGTCAGAAAGAGAAAAACAAATACCGTATGCTAACACATATATATGGAATCTAAAAAAAAAATAAAGGTTCTGAAGAACCTAGGGGCAGGACAGGAATAAAGACGCAGATGTAGAGAATGGACTTGAGGACATGGGGAGGGGGAAGGTTAAGCTGGGACGAAGTGAGAGAGTGGCATTGACATACATACACTACCAGATGTAAAATAGATAGCTAGTGGGAAGCAGCTGCATCGCACAGGGAGATCAGCTCGGTGCTTTGTGACCACCTACAGGGGTGGGATAGGGAAGGTGGGAGGGAGACATAAGAGGGAGGAGATGTGGGGATGTATGTATATGTATAGCTGATTCACTTTGCTATACAGCAGAAACTAACACACCATTGTAAAGCAATTATACACCAATAAAAATGTTAAAAAAAAAAAGGGAGGGGATATGTGTATATGTATGGCTGATTCCTTTCATTGTGCAGTGGAGGCTAACACACATTGTACAGCAACCATACTCCAATAAGAATTAATTTTAAAAAAAAAAGTAGCATTTCAGGCACTAGAGCAGAAAATGGGAGAAAATATTTTACACATAGAAACCTTCCTTGGGGTTTTGTTCAAGTCTTACTTCATAAGTGACCACTATTTAGGGTCACCAGATAAAATACAAATGCTCTTTATTTTAGTATAAGTATGCCCCAAACATAAATATATAAGTATATCCCAACTACTGCATGGGATACACTTTAAAAAATCATTGTTTATCTGTAATTCCAAGTTATGGGCATCCTACATTTTCATTTGGTTAAAAAAAAAACTTGAAAAAAGCATACTATTACATTATAGGAGTTTTCTAATTCATCGAAGCTTAGCCCCTTACGTCAAGAGTTAACATTCCTTCTTCATCCTCTCCCCAGTTTAATTAAAAGTTTAAAAACTTTTATTTTCTGCACCATGTTCATTGACTGTTTCTGCCAAAACTCCATGATATCCATTGAAATGACTATCCTAGCGTGTAGTTGAGAAAACTAAGGGTCGAAGGGAGTAGGCAGGAGAGAATTCTCAGCCTGATTACCAAGCCAGCAGCTGCTTCACACACTCTGTCACTCGTATTATGGTTGTTACTAGTCACAATAAGGATAATTATATTCTCATTAAATAGGACTATTTCTCATAATAGCCTAATTTGATCTCCAATAAGGACCTGATCCAGCAGTGCTTTAGAAAGCACAGTGCTGTTGATCTCAGTGGCAGCCTACTTGGCACACGGAACAGAGATTTCTCTTTTCCTATTCAGCATCACCACCACCTGTGAAATTCCTAAGGTTCCTTCTTCATGAAAATTCAATCTCCTGCTCAGGCTGAAAACATTTCTATTTGATAATGGTTACATATGGACACTAAGGAGGATTCAATAATCCCCAAGTTCCCCTACTAAGGTTTTCATGTCTTTCTTTAGATGTATTCTGTATAAAACGCACATCTTGTTATTTTATCACCCTATTAAGATGAAAGCATGACTATTATCATCTTTATGAATTTTATCACTATAAATTTTTCAAAAACCTAAACGTCTGCAAAAAAAATTTTTTGAATTCACTCTTAAAATTCATTTTACCACATTAAAAATAAAAAATCAGTTCTGCCATTTAAAATTTGATGGTAGACGTGGAAACGTTGTCAGCATTTTTGTTTGTATTGCTTCCTTTCACACTCAATTCTGCAACAATTTATAATTTTAAATGCTGTTTTTTTTTTAAATAGAAGCTAACCTCTATTAAGTGCTTATTATGTACCAAATTTCTAATCTTTTCACATGTAAATGCTCTTTTAAAAAGAACGTCTGAACTCCACCCAACGGGAGAGCCAAGTCCTAATGTATGTCCAGGTGTATCAAGCATTGTTTCAAAATCATCATGGTAACCACTAATTGGTGGAAAGAAATGCACATCAAAGGCTCCACTCAAACAGTTCACCTACTGCTCATCATTTGATTTTGTTGAGATACCCTTTCTTCATATAATGAGGTTGAGTTTCAACATGGTCTAGCCCCACATCCTCCAAGTCCAGGTGCTGCCCTTTGCATAACCTCACCAAACCTCCATGTGTTTCTCCAGGTTACCTTCCTTCTGTTTCAGCGCCACTGAAAACGGGAATGTCTACCAGGGAAGTCTGGATAGGACTCAGCACTGTCCAGGCACAAGTGAGTGCCACTTCTGCTGTTCAACTCAGGATATGAACTACATGCACTAGATCATGCAAGGTCCTCCCCAGAGAGCGAGGAACATGGCTAATGTGTCCCATCAGAGTCACATGCTCAAATGGCAGTATCACTGGCCTGTGGGTGCTGCTTCAATCTCACACAGCTCCCTGATATTAGCAGAAGATGGGGTTGAACAGTTTTTCAAGCTGAAGCTGATCCTCTCCATGGAGTCTCCTGATCTCAGTTCCCAAATCCTTCCTCCAAGTACACATGTCACCCCCTCCCAGATCAGAATGGTCTTGGGTTTTCCCAGGTTTACTTGTTCTCAACCCTCGCTGCATATTAGAAAAATCCAGAGAGTTTTGTTTGGTTGGTTGGTTGGTTTCATCTGAGTACCAATGCCCAGTGAGCACCCTGAGAGATTCTGACTCAACTGGCCTGGGGTAAGGCCTAGGGACCAGCATTTTAACAGCTTCCCATGATGATTC
The DNA here is from genome assembly GCF_949987515.2 of Delphinus delphis. Classification (NCBI taxonomy): domain Eukaryota; kingdom Metazoa; phylum Chordata; class Mammalia; order Artiodactyla; family Delphinidae; genus Delphinus; species Delphinus delphis. Next base: position 57,450,770 of record NC_082693.1, on the reverse strand, counting down.
TATGGTTCAGCCCTGGTTCAGAGCATTACTTTTTTTCCTTTCTCATCTATTTTTTCTGGTGTAAACTATATGCCAAGCTTCCTTCAGGGCCTTCCCTTTGGACTCTCAAAATGTTCCTTTGCAGAAGTTGGCTCTTGAAAATGGAAAGCTTTGACTTTTAAAACGACTGTTTCTTAGGTGGAATTCAAGGGTCTGTTTGGGAAGTCACAAACAGAACCGTGGCTGTTCCTTTCTCTCTGCCTTTCTACCATCATAGCCTGTACTCCTCCTGACGGAGGACAGCTCTGCCACTGATCAGGAAATGGTGATATACTATGAAGAGCAGAAAAGAAGAACACAAAAGATGAACCTTTCCAGATACAATCACACCACGCTCACCCTCTTACTTGATTTCCCTTTCCCTTCAGCACCCTCTGTTGAGGAAAGACTCCTTTATTGGTATTCCTCCCAACAATATTTACGAGGTTAGGAAGGCACTAGTGGTTCTCTCCAAAGGACAAGTGAAATGACCAGAACCATAGGGATTACTTAGGACCCTCGAGGTTCTTAACCTCAGCCTGGTACTAAAAGGATCCCTGAGAAAGAAAATAGAGACATTTTTACTAGCACATAAGGAATTGGGCCTAACCCATAATCTATCTTATTTATCTATGCAGTGACCCAAGTTGAGTACCGTTACTCCCGGGAGCCTAGCCCACATATGGATCAATCCACAATGTCCTGCCTCACAGGCTTGGGGTTTAAATCAAGCCACTTCTCCGATAATATGCAATTTGAATGACTGTACCCTCTCAAAACCCTATGGACTTACCCTCCCCAAAGGGCATGGTCCCCAGAGAGGAAATGGAAAGTCTGCTCTCTGTTTCATCACTGTTGCTGTTTCTCTTGCCCTTTGATGTCACAGTGGAGGACAGGTGGGTCCAGAAACCTGTTGGAGGGACTGAGGCACACACTGCTCTCCCAGGCATGGTAGTGTTTGCTCAGGCTACAACAGCTGGAGGCTTCTCCCCACAAGCACTGCAGTCAGCTAGTAACCATGCCTGATAGCCCCACAGCAGGTATGGGTTTGGCACCATCATATGCCATAAAAGCAAGTGCTGGGAGCTTCCTCCTCCAAGCAACTACTGCCCCTCTCGCTATCAAGGAACCACGAGGGGCTTGTCAGTATGACAAATGGGTAGTGACACAGTGCTCTCAACTGAGACCCACAGGAAGCCGTTTTCCTTGGGGCACACCCACAGAGCAAGATACCAGGTGGGAAGGAGTTCTGAGCTTCAGTCACATCCATGCATCCGTGTCCAAACCAGCCTCCTCACAGCCTCAGGGAGGGAACACTGTTACCCTTGGGGATAAAGGGCCAGTCATGATTTCTTTCTGAACTGTCCCGTACGGCTGGATCCAAGTCATGCTCCTTTGATACTGAGGCTCAAACAGAGAAGTTGCTCCTTCCATGATTGGTGTCCAAGGGAAGAAAAAGGAAGAACCCTGGAGAGTCAGTAATAGCCTTCACTCCAAATCTGCCTTCAGAGACACTGCTTCCCCCAGGCCCCATCTCAAATCTGTACCTGGCCCATGTCTCCAACATCAGGCATCAGACCCAAAAGGGGCCTCCCCCTTGCCCCCGCAGTGTTACCCTCACCTCAGAATGACAAAACTTGTAATGCTACTGTTTTTTTTATCAACAGATAATCACATAATAGTCTGAAGTTGACTATTTTCCCAAGACCCAGACTAGAAATCCTACCCATTGTCACTTTATTACATGACACACCAGAGACAGAATAAAAAGTAGATGAAAATATTCATTTAGGTCAACTCCATTAAGGTATAGATGAGGACACTGAAGCCCAAGGAATTCTATAAGAGTGAACACAAATTCAATAGACTGAACCAGTCTTCTTCATGCAAAAATTTAGCTGCCTATCTGTGAGAAAACTCCCCTTCAATGGCGTATTCCCTGGCTATGGAATACATTTGTGCCTACAAAATGCCTTATTGCTATAAGGAACTTGCTCCGGGGCGCATAGAATATCCACCGTTGAAAAATTTGCACAAACCCAAAGCATGCCTAACACGTATTACTTGAACCATTATCAACATACACTTGCCAGACAATCCACTAAGTTCATTTCCTTTCTTCTTCTACCCTCTTCTAGGTCAATGGGAAAGTACGAGCCTTAATTTAAATTCCCCGTTATTTGGGACATACATGCCTCTACTTCATATCATTTCAATGTAACCTATTTAATTGTAAATTACGGGTCCTATGAAGAGAGCTTTACTGCATTTCCCATTTGCAGTTGTTTACACTTTACTATCAATATTTTCCCACCAATATGCAATTCAGAGGCTGTTACGCTGACACTAATGCTAATGGGTTATATTATGCTTCTGTTCCACTACAGTGCATGTTGTTTAAAAAACATAAAGAGCCCATTTTGCAGATGTTCATATAGCCTCACACCACAGACTTGCTTATATTCCACACTGAAAATAAGCCTAGACATCCTCCCTCCCGCCAGCCGGCTGCAATTCAAAACTTTTGGAAATAGCTAAATTAATTGAGTCCTGAACCTTTCATTTACCTATTCCTGGTCCAAATGAAGGACAGGCATCGGTAGACCTGTCGATGCAAATGAACAGCGTGCTTACAGCAACATCAAACCAAGCAGCAAACCAGAAGAGCAGATGTCTCCAGAAAGAACGAGTCCCAAGATCGCCATTGTGTTATCGAGAAAGAACGAGTCCCAAGATCGCCACAGTGCTGTGATGTCAGGACAGGTCACAAAACAGAGCTGTAAAGAGTCAAAGCCATGGGGGCAGCACATCTGTCCCAGCAGCATAACTCAGCCCGAGACGTGGATGGGAGCACGACAGCTTGCTTCTAAAGGGAGAAGAATCCTCAGTGAAGGCAAAACAAACTTAATCTCCCCAGAGTCCAGCAGGAAGTCTAGAGAATGCCACATATTGATCTCCTCTCACAGCAAGGTACTTGTACTTCATCACCAGTAAATAGCCCTTGCGAGTCTTTTCAGGGACTCGAGGCAGCTAAGATAAGCACACATTTTCCCCTGGTCCTTTTATTTAAAAGTAACTTGTAGGTTAAAACACACACACGCACGCACATGCGCGCACACATGCACACACGCACGCACGCACGCACACACACACACACACACACTATAGGAAAACCATGAAAGCAGGATGTCCCTGTAGTCAGTTACAGGGCTAGCAAGCCTACCCACCACTGTTGAGCTTTGTTCTGGGTATTGACTGAATGTGAAACCTAAAGGCAAGTCTCTTCATCCTGCCCTGTCTCCCTGTCACCAGAGAGAAGCCCAGGCTGATAAAGCTGCCAAGGTTCCTCATGGGGGTCCCACAGAACTCCGTAATGAGCGCAAATGTACTTGCCATGAGACTATTGTGCTGAAGTACTAGGAAACAAGATGAATGAATAATAAACAGAAGAGACTTGAAAACACTGAAGAGGCTACGGAGACTTGGTCACTCCAATTACGCCTCTGGAAAATGACAGTTTAGTGCCAATTCTGAGTGGCTGAGCTAGAGTCCAAAGCCCCATGGGTACTAGGTTTATTGCCAGTTTTCATCTGCGTTTATGTTGGAGCTTAATGCACGTTTACATTCATGCTCACAGCCTAGTCTTTCTTTTTTCCCTTTTTCTTTCTTTTCTCTTTTTTTCTTTTTAACAGTGCTTTACATGTTGTGGTAACTAATTTTAACACTCACATGTATATCCAAAACACAGCAAGCATAAAGAAAGGGTCTAGGGAATGGACTCGAGGTCACGGGGAGGGGGAAGGGTAAGCTGGAACGAAGTGAGAGAGTGGCACGGACATATATACACTACCAAATGTAAAATAGATAGCTAGTGGGAAGCAGCTGCATAGCACAGGGAGATCAGCTCGGTGCTTTGTGACCACCTAGAGGGGTGGGATAGGGAAAGTGGGAGGGAGATGCAAGAGGGAGGAGATATGGGGATACATGTATATGTACAGCTGATTCACTTTGTTATACAGCAGAAACTAACGCACCATTGTAAAGCAATTATACTCCAATAAAGATGTTAAAAAAAAAAAGGGTCTAGGATCGAATGACATGTTATCGTTTTGTTGGCTTGAAATAATTAAAGCAGTATCACAATAACTATTAGTCACCGCTTTCGTCATCTGTTTATCTGGAATTATGCAAATGACAGAACCAAACCAGCCAGCTGAAATCTGTCTCCCACTCCCTCCTCCACCCCCAAGCCCCAAAATTTCTGGCTTTCAAAATAGCTGCATTTAGAATTGTAGGATGATAGAGAGCCAAATAAAGCTAACATGCAGCATGGAAGGAGCACAGAGAACACCTACCTATTAGGATTTTTTCTTTCTCTTCTTTTTCTCGGGCCATAAATGAAGTAGATCCAGGTTTTTATAGAGCCTATAGATTACACAGTTTGGAGGCCCTCTTTGAGAAGGAGAATACACAGAGTTTTTCAAAAATATATATCCATGTCAACACATGGCTAGGGCCCCTCTCAGGAACTTGGACAGGCCCCCATGCATGACAGTCTCTGAAACGTAAAATAAATTTGTCTCCAGCCCTACGTAACAGGGCTGGCAGGGATATTTCCGTGCCTCTCATTCTCCCTCACACAGCCCTGTAGCCTACTTACTAGGATCCTCTCCCTATTTTTTCCCATGATCCTTTCCCTTCTACCACTTTTGTTCTGGAACCTGGGCAACAGATGGATTCTCCAGGTATGTCAGAACACAAGCTATGAAACCTAATAAGGACCAGCCCTCTTTCCAGAAACTTCTAAGAAATGACTTTAAGGGAAAAAAAGACCAAGGACAATGAAATTTTTTTGACTTGAGTTTTTGAACTGTGCTCACTTTTCTGATCCAAATCCTAGAGGGGAGAAAATCAGAGCTCAGCCCGTGCCAGTGACAATTAAAGAAACCCATCAGCTAGAGATTATCATACTAAGTGAAGTAAGTCAGAGAAAGATAAAGAGCACATGATATCAGAGATATTTGTAAGACAGTAAGTCCTTATAAGTGGAATCTTAAAAAAAAAGTGATACAAATGAACTTATTTACAAACAGAAACAGACTCACAGACACAGAAAACAAACGTATGGTTACCAAAGGGGAAAGGTGGAGGGGGAGGGATAAATTAGGAGTATGGGATTAACATATACACACTACTATATATAAACAACAAGGACCTACTGTATAGCACAGGGAACCATATTCAGTATCTCGTAATAACCTATAATGGAAAAGAATCTGAAAAAGAACAGATAGACCGAGAGATAGATGGATAGCTGTAGCCTACTTACTAGGCTAACTGAATCACTGAATCACTTTGCTGTACACCTAAAGCTAACACAACATTATAAATTAACTATACTCCAATTTTTAAAAATGGTAATAAAAACAGTCAGTTCCATCACAATCTATTCACATTGATTCCTAAGAACAATTCGACCAGGGACCTGGCACATTCTCATTTTAAGTAGATCAAGAAGTGAGTTAACAACTTTAGCTGCCAGCACAAAAACCTGGAGAAGCCAGTCTGCACGCCCCGCAGTCAGCAACATGACCTATCTCCAGTGTCTGCTATCTCTCTGCCTATAGAACAGCCACCCAGGGAAAAGCTGAGGAGGAAGTGAAAGGAAATGCAGCTGTTGTCAAAAAAGGGAGGCTGCAGTCTCTGCAGTCCCAGCAGTATACCTAGCCCGGGACCCACAAGGACAGTAAGTTACTCAAACACTCCACAGAGAACCCCGCGCTCATTATAGCACAGGTCAGGAGATGGGCTGACTTCTGCATGTAATCAGGGACGCCAAGTGGCCCAGCTATGGACCTCCGAATCAGCATCTACACCACAAGTTCAGCATCAACACTATAATGTCAATATAGTTTTAGTCTACCCTGAAATTCAACCAACAGATGGAAAAATAAGATATTGGAAAACTGTTGGAGTGTTTAATGTTCTACCCGAGGCATCCTATGCCAGGACTTCTGGGATACTGAGATCATCTTCCCCAGCACCCCTCCCTCTCTCCCAAGCCCGTTCTCACTGTTCTACCCAAGGCAGCAAGCTCAGCCACTGCTGACTCCTCCCCTTGCTACTCCCCACATCCAAACTGTTGTCAGACCCTGTCAATTCCATCTCTGATACATCCCTTGAATTCTTCTCCTTCCTTTCTATTTTCAGTGCATCTGCTTTCCTTAGAACTCATATTAATTTTTTTCTGGATTGTGGCATTAGCCCCCTACTGGTTCCCCAATCTTCAAACTCTTATTCTCTAATTTGCCCTCAAATTGTCAGTAGCTGTTTTCTGAAACACAGATCTATGTGCTTTGCTCTGTGTGTATATTTACAAAAGCTTTCGGTGGTTCCCCATTGGCTAAAAATAAAACTCCACTGTTTGTCATGACTGCAATCTACCTCTACGACTCACCTTATACCACTCTCTCCTTTGCCCTCTCTGCTTTGGCCACATGAGGCTCTTTGTGTTTCCTTTTTTCGTTTCATCTCCATGCTTTTGCTCCTTTCTGTTTGCAAAACCTCTCCTCTTCCTCAAAATCCAGCTTAAATGTAGTTTTTTCCTGAGTCTGCATCTGACCCACCCTCTTCCTAGCTGATTTAATATGCCCTTCCTCTGGCCTCTCTTGTAGTATTTGTCAGTCTACCTTAAAAGATACTTATCTGTGGGCTTCCCTGGTGGCGCAGTGGTTGAGAGTCCGCCTGCCGATGCAGGGGACATGGGTTCGTGCCCCGGTCCGGGAGGATCCCACACGCCACGGAGCGGCTGGGCCCGTGAGCCATGGCCGCTGAGCCTGCGCGTCCGGAGCCTGTGCTCCGCAACGGGAGAGGCCACAACAGTGAGAGGCCCGCGTCCCACAAAAAAAAAAAAAAAAAAAAAAAGATACTTATCTGTGCTTGTGTCCATGGCCGACAGGTTCTATTCATCTCTGTATCCCCAGCACCCAGCACAGAGCTGGCATGTGAAAGCACTCCATAAATACCTACCAAAATAAATAATCTCCCCAAATACCCAGGGTTGATGTGTGGAGCAGATTTAGAGGAGGACTGTGCTAGTTTTTTGTGACACCACTTTTGTCGTGCTGGAGTGTGAGTGCAAGGGTGGTGGGAGGAGGTCAGAGCCAGTCACATCAAAAGAACTTTATTCATCAGAAGAGATTTGGGGACTGGAAATAGGAACTACTTGTATCTTGACGCTATGCTCTTTTTCTTTTCTTTTTTTTTTTCAATCCTATACCCAACTGTGTCTGACTTGACTTTCTGGTCTGGTTCCCACTGGGCACCAAAGTTCTCCCAAAGCAATGCCCCCCTGAAAGAGTAAGAATGCCAGTGTCTCCCAAAATTGATTTATACCCTTTAAGCCCTCAAAGCTCTTCTTGGCTATGAAACCCCCGCTCCTTTCTTCAGTTGCTATGAATTGCCAGCCTACTACAGACAACCAGCTGGCTCCACCTGTCTCCAACAGGCAAACCAGCAAGCTTAGCACATCTCCTCCTTCGATTAAACAAGTTAGCTGCAGGCTGCCACCTCCAAACAACAGGATACTGTCCCAGGGATAATCCTTACTATTAAAATATCCTTCTCTAAGACACTTCTATTCCTTTGTTACATCAATGCCAAGTATGAACTAAAAGAGTTGAATCTTTAAATTAATCATCTGCAAATAAGCTCTCTAACAGGTGTACTGTTGTTCTCTATTATTCATTACTTCATTTCAGTGAGAGGATTATCCATTCCCGCCCACTACCACATGACTTCCCGTGCATCCCCCTAAGGGGAGTATATTTCCCTGCTTTGCTTTGACTAATGATACAAGAGCACACATTCCAGATGCCAGTTCAGAGCAGAAGCATTAAGAGCCAGTATATATCTCCACCAGTTCTCCTGATTTTAACCCTCCACCACAAAAAAACGGCATGTCCCAGAGTGAGGCTGCCTCCCTGAGCTGGGATTCTAGGTGATGATCACATGTGGAACAGAGCCTGGCAAATCTCAGAAGAGCAGTCACAACCCAGCAGGCAACGTATAACTGACATTTTGAGGTCATATATAACTGTAGCACAATTGATAGATACAACAGATCAAAACCTTTTAGGCAAACATATCAAAATAAAAATACTTTTTATATGAAAGCTCATATAAATCAATAAGAAGAAAATACCAAAACCCAAAAGATAAATGGGTAAAGGAGATAGAAAATTTCAAAATGAAAACATCTATTAACAGATTGTAAAATATTCAGCTTTGCTATTAATTTAAAAATTAAATGAAAGGAACAACATGGTTTTTGTAAAATTGAAAATATATATTAAAATAGTACAAGGGACACAGTAACAGACATCATAAGGCGTTGCATTTTGGGAAAACAATTGGCAATATGTACAAAAAGCCCTAAATTCTTATTTCTGCCATACTGCTTTCCAAAATAGCATCTCTAATTTATAAGCCCACAAGGAGTAATAAAGGTTCTAGCTTCCCCTTTTCTTCTCCAGCAACTGATATTATCTAGCTCTTTAATTTTTGCTCAGGGGTTTTAAATTGTTTGCAGTCACACATTAATTTGCATTTTTCTGATAAATAGTGAGGTTGAGAATTTTTTCATATACTTACTATCCATTTCCTTTGCTCACTTTTCTATTGCATTTTTTCAGCTTTTCTTGTTACCTTACAGATATTATCCTGTCACCCAGTTGTTAGCCTTGTAGTATTCTTTGATGGACAGAAATCTTTTGTTTTCATGTAGGCAAATCCATTCATATTACCTCTAGTGATTTTCATTTGTTCGTTTGTTTGGTCTCAAATAGCAAATCCTTCCACATCCCAAGGCCACGAAGATGTGCTTCAACATTTGCTTCTGCCTGGTTTTTCATCTGTTTCGAGACTTGAATCTATCCTTCCCCCTCTTGTACTGTAACATACACCAAGTTGCTATTGGCCTATTTGTGGGGTTCATTACCAGTACCATACTGTTGTTTTACTATGGCTTTGTATTATGTTTTAAGATCTAGTAAGGCAAACCTGCATATCTGTTCTTCTTTTCCAATATTATCTTAGCACTGAATTTATAGTCTGAAGTAAAACCTAAATCTTTAAAATGATGACTTGTTCCAACTATGAGTATGTTGTATCTTTTAATTTATTATTATTTTATGTCCCTTAATAGAAATTTTTAGTATTTTTCTACTAGGGTCTTGTGCACAATTTATTAGGTGATTTGCTAAGTACTTTACAATTTTTGTTCTATTGAAAATGGTATCTATTACATTTTTAATAGATCTTTACTGGTATAGGGAAATACTAATGAATTTTGCATCCGGCAATCTTACTGACCTCTATTGGGTTGTCTATGAAGTAATTATTTTATCTGCCTACTCAAATAAAAGTATTGCTTACTTTTTGTTTATTTGTTATAGTATCCAGGACCTGTAGAGAGTAGCAAAGTGGTCATCCCCACCTTTTTCCCAACATTAAGAGAAATGTATCCAAAGTTTCTCTGTTAAATATGTAAACTCTTGATAAAAAGCTTTTATCCTCTAGAAGTTTCCTTCGAATTCTAGTTTTCCAAGAAGTATACATCCTAGGAATACCCTGCATAGATACACAGGAGAATGTGAGATTTATCACAGTTGTCTGAATGTTAAGAAAATGTTAGAGGTCATCTAGGTATTCATCACTGTAGAAATGAATAAGTAAATATGGCTTAAACACATTGAAATAAAAAGAAAAACTCATATATTTACCCAAGTTCCAATTTCCACTTCTCTTTATTTTTTTGTGTATATCCATATTTCCAAATGGAAACATTTTGCTTCTGCCTGAAGAACTTTCTTTAACATTTCACTTAGTTCAGGTCACCTGATAATGAATTTTTTCAGCTTTTGTATGTCTGAAATAGTTATACTTTTTCTTTGTTTTTAAAAGATATATTTGCTGGGTATAGAGTTCTAAGTGGACTTTTTTTCCTTTCAGTATTTTAAAGATGTTTCACTGTTTTTAAAGAGAAATCTGCTGTCGTCCTTATCTTTTTTCCCCTGTACATACGTGACATTTCCTCTGACTACTCTTAGTATTTCCTATTTAATACTGGCTTTGAGCAATTTGACCATGATGTTTTGTCTTTGTTTTGTTGAGGTTCTCTGAACTTCTTACATCTGTCAGTTTATATTCTGCCTTGAATTTGGAAATTTTTCAGCCATTATTTCTTCAAGTATTTCTTCTGTCCCCCCCCAACCCTGCCCACTTAGAGACTCCAGTTACATGTATGTTAGGTTTCTTGAAGTTGTCTCACAGCTGATACTATTTTCTTTTTGTTTTTAATCCCTTTTTCTCTGTGCATTTCCTTTTGGAGGGTTTCTGTAGAATGCCTTCAAAATCGTTAACCTTTTTCTCTGCAATGTCTAATCTGCTCTTAATCTCATACAGTGAATTTTTCATCTCACACATTTTAGTTTTAATCCCTAAAAGTTCAATTTAGTCATTTTCTTATCATCTATGTCACTATTTAAATTTTTAAATATGTGATATAGTTTTAATAACTGCTTTGATACCCTTACATGGAGATTTTAACATCCATGTCAATTCTCATTCAGTTTCAATTGATTGATTATGAATCATATTGTCCTGCTTCTTTGCATGTCTGAAAACTGTGACTGGATGACAGGTATCCAATTTTACCTTTCTGCATACTGCCTGTATTTGTTTTCCTATAATTGTTGTCAAGCTTTGTTCTAGAATGAAGTTATTTATAAACACTTTGATTATTTCAGATCTTGTTTTTAAGATTTGTTAGACAGGCCTGGGACAATGATTATTCTAGGGCTAATTATTCCCCACAACTGAGACAAGACCCTTCTGAGTACTCAATGTCCCATGAATTATGAGGTTTCTCAGACTAGATGGTGGGAACAGACACTGTTCCTGGCGCTGTGTGAGTACATCTACTTCTTTCTGATGATTCTTTCTCTGGCCTCACACACATGCACCAATCAGGACTCTGCTGAATATTCAAGGGGTGCCCTCTGCAGATATCCAGGGTTCTCTTTCTGAGCAGCTTGCTCCTCTCTAGGACTCTGTCCTGCAAACTCAAGCCATCTTGGTTTTCCCAGATTCTCAGTGTCATCTATTCAACTCAGGGAGTCTTCCAGGAGCCACCTGAGTTCCCCCACCCCTGTATCATGGTCTGGAAACTCTCTCAAGGTAAGTCAGAGGGATCACCTTGTTTGCTTCTCATCTCTCAGGGATCACTGTTTTTCATTGTCTTGTCCAGTGCCTTGTAAACTTTGGCTAAAATATTTTGTCTTAGTTTTTGGTTTTGTTTGTTTAAGGGTATTATGCCTGTTACTCCATCTTGGCCAGAAATTATTTATGTAAAATTTTAAAGCATAAAAAATATGATATATTTTTCAAGAATAAAAATTCATAGGGACTTCCTTGGTGCTGCAGTGGTTAAGAATCTGCCTGCCAATGCAAGGGACACGGGTTCAAACCCTGGTCCGGGAAGATCCTACATGCCGCCGAGCAACTAAGCCCGTGCGCCACAACTACTGAAGCCCACACTCCCTAGAGCCCATGCTCTGCAACAAGAGAAGCCACCACAATGAGAAGCCCGCACACCGCAAAGAAGAGTAGCCCCCGCTCACTGCAACTAGAGAAAGCCTGTGCATAGCAACAAAGACCCAACACAGCCAAATAAATAAATTTATTTTTTTTTAATTTATAAATTTATGAACAATGAATGGAAGGGCATATATTAAATACATAGGAGTGGAAGTTCGAGGGACAAAGGAGATGGTAGATGAAGAGAACAGCAAAATGATTAAATGAGTAAAGTTCTCCCCCAGGGATGATCACTTGTCCTGATCCCAGGAATGTGATCAACTTTAGGATAGACACCTGAGGTCTGATTTCTTTTTTAATGAGTTAAGCATTTGGTTCAAGTAACTGGAAAAATAACATAAACAACTGTAAGAAAATATAAGTGAGAGAAAAATTTTTTAATAGATATAAATAATCTGAAAGCCATCTCTCCCACCATAAGGATCCAGAACAGAAAATTTATTTTAGGTAAATTCTATCACACTTTCAAAGGAACAAAACTCTCTCCCAAAAACTACTCCCAAGAATAGAAAAAAAGAGAAGCTACCCATTTGTGTCATGACAGAGTAACTTTAATACCAGTGCTGAAAAAAAATAGCACCAGAAACTAAATTATAGGCCAGTTTTATTTTTTAAATAGATGTAAAATCATAATTTAAAGTTAACAAAGTGAATCTAACAATGTTAGAAAATAATAATATATAATTTCTAAGGAGGATTTAATCTTAGGAATACAATAATGATTCAACATTTTTAAAATCTTAAAAAGTAAAAGAAAAAACTGTATGTCCTTTTTTACAATAACTGTACTTCTTCAAAATCTATCCTAAGGACACAATAGACAATTCAAAAGTTTAATTCACAGCAATGTTCATAGAGACATTATATATAGCAATGAAAATTAGAGCTAATCTGAATGTCCATCTATAGCTCTAACTAAGCGAATTATGATGTAACCACCCAACTGAATATTATATAGCCATATAATGTTTACAAAGAATTCAGTAGAAAATGCTATGATAGATAGATCCCTGACTTTGTCAGATTTTAAAACTCAGACCTCACTAAGGCTTATTCTGATCACTCTATTTAAACTTAAAACCAACTTCTGTCCCCCAAACACACTCCTGGTACTCCCAATCTGCCTTACCCAGCTCAGTTTTTTCTTTTTTATGTAAAACTTATGAACATCTACAAAACTAGATGATTTACATGTTTATATTTACTACTTATTAGAAATATACTCTCCTATCTTTTCCTATTACAATATGATCTCAACAAGGAAAAGTGGTTTGGTTTGCTGATGTAGCTCAAGTACCTAAAAGTACCTAGCAAAGTTACATATCTTGAATGAATGCATGAATAAGTGAATGAATTTAAAGTTGAATGAATGAATTTAAAGTTAGGGATTTTATTTGTAAATGACCTCAAATTCTATGACTTATGAAAATATATAATTATGTTGAGGGCTGAATTTAATTCACAGGCACCATGAATCAAATGTATACAGGAGGTGCCTGGTATCTGAATCTCAGTGTGGTTTTGTTGTTCTCTGGACATTTTATGAAGAAAATTACATGCTGTACAACAGCATAACCAGTCAGTGATTAAAAGGTATAAACTACGGATACATGTAACAACATGGATGAGTCTCAAATGCACTAGGCTGAATGACGGAAGCTAGACCGAAAAAAAAAAAAAAAAACCACAGTATATCCTGTAGGAGCCCTTTCATATAAAATTCTAGAAAATGCACACAATGGTAGAAAATAAGAGTGCTTGCCTGGGGAGGGATAATTGTAATGGGGCATGATAAAACCTTTGGGGGTGATGGATATGTTCCATATCTTGATTGTGATGGTAGTTTCATGTGTGCATATATCTGTCATAGCTCACCAGATTGCCTACTTTATGTATGAGAAATTTATTGTACAAAATTCTACCTTAATAAACTTGTAAAAAAGAAAGGTAAAAATACATGCTCAAATGGTATTAATGAATGTAAACATTATCAAAACTTTCAATATGAATCTCTGATAAATTTCAAGGATGTTCAACAATGTTAAATGAAAAGAACATCAGGATAAAAATCATATACACATCATAATTACAACTATGTAACCATAAACAGGAAAAAAATAGAAGAAAATATACCAAAATACTAACATTGGGATTCAACAATGATAATTTACTGGGCTTTATTTCCTTGTTTTTACTTATATGAGTTTTTAAATTTCCTCTAATAAGAATATATTAGTTTTGCAATAGAAAAAAATATTTTAAAATCTACTTAATTACTCTTGTACTCAAGCATCATTTCTAACCCATCTTTCTTGTCTCCACAGGACTAATCATCCTGAAATGTTGCTTTCACTTCCCTGTTCAGGAACCTATAGAGGTGATAATTGTATAGATCTGTTCTCACCACAAATTTAAAAAGGTAATTATGTGAGGTGACAGATGTGTTAAATAACCTCATTGTGGTCATCATTTTGCAACATATACATGTATCAGATCAACACCTTGTACACCTTAAATTTACACAATGTTATATGTGGATTATAACTCAGTAAAGCTGGGGGGAGGGGGAGGGAGGGGGAAAACCTACAGTAGCTTCCCATTGCCCAGCATATCATATCCAGTTCATGCTGGTGTCTGCAGCCCTATTATAACTTGTTTCCATCAGGTTGGAAGTAAACAGGATCATACCATATACTTTAAACTTAATTTTTAAAACCTCAGATACATAAATGTTGGATTGTCTACCAGCTTAACAGTGGCAGCCAGGCATTAGAACTGAATATTTCCCTCTTTTAGAAGTATAATCCAGGACAGTACTGGCTTTTTGCTGGCTTTCTTTTTTTTCCCCTCACAGTATTCTTTAAAGTAAGAAATACTAGGCAGTTGTATTTTAAAAGGATGTTCATTATATATTTAAATATATCCCTAAACAATATTTAGGTTTGAAATTTCATGTTATTAAAAGGAAAAAGATATCGGGCTTCCCTGGTATCTCAGTGGTTAAGAATCCTCCTGCCAATGCAGGGGACACGGGTTCGATCCCTGGGCCGGGAAGATCCCACATGCCGCGGAGCAACTAAGTCCGTGTGCCACAACTACTGAGCCTGCGCTCTAGAGCCCACGAGCCACAACTACTGAAGCCCACACGCCTAGAGCCCTGCTCTGCAACAAGAGAAACCAATGCAATGAGAGGCCTGTGCACCACAACGAAGAGTAGTCCTGGCTCGACGCAGCTACAAAAAGCTAGCGCACAGCAACATAAGACCCAACACAGCCATAAATAAATAAATATTTTTTTAAAAAACAGATATAATTAGGGTCAGAAATTTCCACCTTCATATAGAAGACCTATTTTGGGATTAGACAGTGATAACCTCTAGAGCCTTGTGTACACAGAGGTCTCAAATATCCGAAGTGACTTTCTTTCAAATGTCCACCATACATTGCTCCAACTAAGTGTTTTGAGTTTGGCTAACAGTGAAAAATCACCTGTTCTTTAATAAAGCAATTAAAATATAAACATTATCATTCTAGGAAAAGAACTCCCTGGAAATTCTTTTTTACAAAGTCACTTTCTTGGACATGATGTTCTACTACAGGAAAACATTTCTTAAAATATGGAAATCTTTTCAGCAAAGAAATTGCTGCTACATATTTGCTAAAAAGTGGCCAGTCTGCTTATCCCTGTCTAAAATTCTTCTGTGGTGCAAAATGTTAATGTCATAACTAATCAATGAATAAATTAAACCAATGGATGAGCACTGATTTAATAAAAAGCTGTATCAGTTAGAGTTCAATCAGAGAAGCAGAACCACAATGAATGGTACAGAATAAGAAATTGATTGTAGAGATGAAAACCTAGGCAACTGTGCTAGCGGCTGCTTCTGCCTCTGGTGCTGGGCCTGAAGTCAGTAGGGAGGGCAGGTAGCGCAGAAGGAAATACAGGTGTGAAGTGGGGGAGAGCAAAAACAAGCTGGAAGCTGTGAGAACAAAACGGAATTTACAAGAACTGGGACCCTCATTTCTCTCACCACCTCCATCCTGGATGCTGTGCGCGACATGCAGGATAATAGGCATCCTTCGCCACAGAGCCCAAGATGGGATTCAGAGAACCTGAAGGAGGGTGTGGGGAGAGGAAAGGAGAGAGGAAGCACGGAGCTGACCTGGCTGCTGCTGACACCAACCAGGTAAGCAGTTCAGCAACAGTATCTGGCCCTACACTGACACCTGGCTACTGCTGCACTTCCACCTTCCGAATCTCGGTCACATTTCTCTTTTGGTTAACACTAACCATGCCGGAACTATATCAGGAGAAGAATTCTGCGGAACACAGTTCTGGCTTAGTTAGGTTGACAGGGAACAAGCCGCCATAGAAACAAACTCCTGAGCCCATATTCTCCCCCCTTACTCCTTACAATTCGTTTTTTTTCAATTTTTTAAAATTGATGTATAGTTGATTTACGTCATTGTGTTAGTTTCAGGTGTAGAGCAAAGTGATTCAGTTATACATATACATATATCTATTTTTCAGATTCTTTTCCATTATAGGTTATTACAAGATATTGAATGTAGTTCCCTGTGCTATACAATAGGACCTTGTTGTTTATCTATTTTATATAAAGTATCTGTTAATCCCAAACTCCTAATTTATCCCCCCTACCCCCTTTCCCCTTTGGTAAACATAAGTTTGTTTTCTATATCTGTGAGTCTGTTTCTGTTTTGTAAATAAGTTCATTTGTGTCATACTTTAGAGTTCATATATAAGTGATATTATATGGTATTTGTCTTTCTCTGTCTGACTTACTTCACTTAGTATGATAGTCTCTAGGACCCTCCATGTTGCTGCAAAATGATAGTTCCAGGAGCCTGTGGCATAAAACTAACCTTCTCAGAAGTAGGAAGGTATCACTCTTGGCCCCTAATTTCCCTAAATTTATGAGACCTGAAGTCACCCTTGGTCTGGAAGATCAACCACACAGAGACTGGAAGAGCCAATGAAGATGCTGGTCAAAGAATTCTAAGGTAAGATCTTAACAAATAACTATCTGACTTAGAATATAAGCTCCCAGAGGGAAAGGAAGCTGCTATAAACCATATGCTGAGCAGCACCTAAGCTCTCTGATGAATAAAATAAAGGACCCATATCCTGTAGCAAGTTGATGCCATCTTACAAGGCAATTGCTAATTTATTCCTCCCAAAGCCATGATGTCAATTACTGCAACGTCCCACCCAGGAAG
This sequence comes from Delphinus delphis, assembly GCF_949987515.2. Lineage (NCBI taxonomy): Eukaryota > Metazoa > Chordata > Mammalia > Artiodactyla > Delphinidae > Delphinus > Delphinus delphis. Next base: position 57,433,856 of record NC_082693.1, on the reverse strand, counting down.
AGAAGTTCAAGCCTATCATCATCTTTCCTATGGGTCACTCTATTTTCATCAGCAAATACATATCATGCCAACATCTCTTTTGACTCTTTTGACTGTGAAGACCAAGAACCCTTATTATGCCACATCATGAAATAAAGGGTGTATTATAAAAATGCACACGGAAGAAAAAGTTGTCACCATGATTCTCCATCTCTTTCTCAGGAACCTTCAGCAATATGTGATGTCTCAGATTCTCTGTGTATTTGTTCCCTTCTCATCCCCACGAAGCAGCTCTCTCGGTTGACTCTGTCAAAGTCATCACATGGCTCTGGTTTGCTCCAGCCAACTCTTAACTCATGCCTTCATTCCATTTTCAGCTTCCCTGGTAGCTGGAAAATTTTCCCCATGTTTCTAATTTCAAGTTCTTAAGAGGAAAATCACCTAATTCAACTCCTCTTTGGAAACAGAGACACAGGTGAAACATCACTGCCCAGACTACGCAATGGCTTCTCTTGGGTAATATACCTGCTCTGAGGTCCACACAAGACCAGGAAGCCGACTTGAGAGGCAACAAAATGGAAAAGGATCGAATCATTTAAATGTGGCTTGACAGGCAAGAGAGTCTCTGAACCAGGCAGTTTCCCATAGAATGAGGTGTGAGCAGGGCAGGTCTTAGAAGTTTAACCCATCTAGGAGTGTTAGTAATGGCTTGCCAAAGAGAAACGGAGGTGATCTCAGTATGATGAATTTCTTACGTTAAATTCTTCTGACATTTACAATATCACATTAAGTCCAGTATAATATCATTGAGATCAAAAAAGTTGATATCCGTGAAAGTGCATTGAAAAGTACTTAATACCACATAAACGAGAGAGCTTTTATCATCAGGAATTCAAAGCTTTTATTCACTCCTTTAATAGATGGTTCCTACTATGTGCCAGGCACTGCTCTATTTACTGGAGAAAATCAGTCACCATTTTTCAAATTCCAAGTACACCAATGCTGTGAATGTACATGTCTTTTCAAAGCAATTAAATGATTTTATTTCTTTTCAGATGAAATCTGAATGGCTAATCACAGTTACTTATCAGCTCCTGAAACCTAAATAGCAGAAATGGCCAGTCCTTGCGTGAGACCTCCAAGCAAAACAGCATGTTACAGGAAGTATATTGCTAATTCAATGAAGTGGCACACACTGCTTTGTGTCATTGCTGAATGGATGTCCCAGTACAGCATCCGGAAACCCTCCTGCTGACAACAGCATATTTCAAGGAACTTTAAAACCGACTTCGCAATCCCCTCCTGGGACCCAGATATTCCATGGTTCATGTATTAGAAGCAGGAATAGATATAGCCTGAGCAGATCCTTTTGTGTATATACACATTTCTGCCTGCCAGATTCTTCCTAGAATACTAACACTAGGCTTTTACTTTGGGATTTTTTTCTCTTTTCTTTTCTTTTTTTTTTTTTTTACTTTATTCCCCTCAAACACTATGTAGCTTTGCTAGATCATACTGAACAGCTGCAACATGCTACCCACTGGGATTGCTGAAATTTTTGGCAATTGCTGAAATGACTCTGTGTAGACACATATTCGCATATGTGGAGATAGAAAAATTGTTTAAGAACCAGGGGACCCATCGGAATGAAAGATGCCAGCTAAGTGGTAAACATTATTATTTTATTTGAAAGAAGAACAAGGCAGAGAAAAATAATTTTTGGTAAGGCTAAAAATGTCTCAGAAGTATTGTATTAATTATTATTGCAAAAGTTCATCAGGAGCCTCCAAGCTCAGCAAACTCGACCAGAAATCCATTTCCCTTCTGACTGTCTTTCAGGCAATACTAGTGCTCTTGCTCCTAATTACTTCAATTAAAAGTACTATATACAAGCTTCCCTGGTGGCGCAGTGGTTGAGAGTCCGCCTGCCGATGCAGGGGACACAGGTTCGTGCCCCGGTCCGGGAGGATCCCACATGCCGCGGAGCGGCTGGGCCCGTGAGCCATGGCCGCTGAGCCTGCGCATCCGGAGCCTGTGCTCCGCAACGGGAGAGGCCGCAACAGTGAGAGGCCTGCGTACCACAAAAAAAAAAAAAAAAAAAGTACTTTATAGGGACTTCCCTGGTGGTCCAGTGGTAAAGAATCCACCTTGCAATGCAAGGACGCGGGTTCGATCACTGGTCAGGGAACTAAGATCCCACATGCCGCGGGGCAACTAAGCCTGCGCGCCACAACTACTGAGCTTCCGCGCCTCAACTAGAGCCCGTGTGCCACAAATTACAGAGTCCATGGGCTCTGGAACCCTCGCGCCGCAACTAGAGAGAAGCCTGCGCACCACAAGTCACCACAAGGAAAGATCCCGCATGCCGTAACTAAGACCCAGCACAGCCAAAAATAAATAAAATGAAATAAATAAATAATAAATAAATCTCTTTACTTTATAATAAAATGTTGTCATTTCTCTTCCTCAGACCTTAGAACTATGGAGATACTTGTCAAGTTGTTCTTTCACACTCCCAAATGAGATTTTTCTTCTCAGTACAATGAACTGTTGCATCCTGCTTTCTACTTATAAGGACTCAAGAAAAATAAGTGACCTTTCTGAGTTACTGAGGGAAGGTTTTATATGTTTTGTATGTTTGTTTGTTTGTTAAAGAGTACGAGCAGGAACAGTTAATACACGATAGATTCTTCTTCTGTGTACAGTCTTTTTATTGCCAGGGTCTGTCAAACACATGCAAACTCACATATCTGGCAAAAATCACCCGGATGCAGAAATCGTGTCCTCAAAGAGCCAGCCAGTCTCCCTCCTCTCTGAGATGGAACTCCTTCACTGTTTCAATCACATCTGTAACGTGAGTTAATGTTCAGCAGCAAGAAAACATTTGTCCTTTGAAAGAGGGACTCCACTGAGTTGTGCCTCAGATTCCTGGCAGAAAACGTGGGATCGCTGGTAATGACAAGCATTGACTGTGGCAAAGTTGACTTGGTCAGTTACCCTCTGCTGAACTGAAGTCTACATGAAGCATCTCACAAAAAGAGACTGCTTAGGAGTGACAGGAAAAGAGACACACTTGCACTTGCCAACTTCACAGAACATAGTTCTCACTTGAGTAAATTGGGATTTTACCCTATTTTCCATCATTTTCTCCCATTAAAACAGTAACACTAGCCATTTAGATGTGCTTACAAAACTATCGTTTCTACTGGAGCTATAGATCACTATGTCTTCCCTTTTTCTATATTGAAATAGCTCTGCTCAGGGTAAACTCTCCTACCCATGGTTCACATGAGATAAATCTTTGAAGGACAGCAATGATGGCATCACCTAGAGTCAGGATATTAATTGCCTGTATCTTATCAAAAGAACCTAGTGTTATTTAATCTCAGATATCTGATAGGTGCAGTTTCAAATTTTTCTCCCAATGTGTTTGTAATCATGCTGGTCCAGAGAGGTATGTTATATAGGCATTGAATAACAAGGAAGTTCACAACAGACAGAAAACCCTAGTGCATCACCTCCTCAGACTCAAATGACTTTACTTCTGTGCTGGGCTTTGAGAAGAAATGTGGTGCAATGGAAAAAAAGTGGACTTTGGTTCAGGCCTGGGTGGGTTTGAATCCCTGCATGTTATTCATCTCTCAGTACTTTATCTTCCTCACTTACAAAGACAGTCTTATCTCATCTGATTGTTATAGGGGTTAAATGCCCATACGATATAGAGTAAGTCCCCTACATATGAACAAGTTCCATTAGGAGTGTGTGTTTGTAAGTCCAATTTGTTCGTAAGTCCAACAAAGTTACCCTAGGTACCCAACTAACACAATTGGCTATACCGTACTGTACTGTAATTGGTTTCTAATACTTTCCACACAAATCATACATAAAAAAACAAACACAAAAAATAAAGAAAACATTTTAAATCTTACAGTTCAGCAGCTTGAAAAGTACAGTAGTACAGTACAGCAGCTGGCATACAGGGGCTGGCATGCACGTTCGCATCTTTGAAAGTTCTCAACTTGAAGGTTCATATGTAGGGGACTTACTGTAGTGCTCTAAGGACAATAAAAGTTCGATAAAAATGACCTCTGTTGGACAAGGTCATCAAATTCCACATAGAAGATTGGTAAAACTATTACAAAAGGTAAATGTCTCCTCAGCACTCTCAATCTCAAATTTCTACCTAATTTTCCCATTTTTCAGTACTAACCTCATCTTAAATTCGTAGATTCCCAGTGATTGCGTGGCGACCCACTCTCCCCTCTTAAAGTTTATCCAGCAGACTGAGATATTAGGGACTTAAATGTGGTGCCATTCCCAGAAGCATCTGCATTTTTATAGAAAGATATTTGAAAGATCATTTGACCCAGAGGAAAAATTAGAGATATATAAGGACAGGAAACGTATCTGCAGGCTTTTCCATCATCTCTGATTCCACACAGATGCCTGTGTAACCAAAGCCACGTTTCCTCTTCCTTGTTAACTGAAGCTGGATTTTGATAGAAGGGGGATGTACCCTGCCAAGGGCAATAAGTAGCGAATTGTCTAAGTAGTCATGCCAATGCTATTCCCATTTGCCAATTAAAGTTTTAAGAGTAGGCATGTGACCTAGTTTTGGCCAATGAAACATAAGGGGCAGTCTCCTAGTGATTTCAGGAGGGAAAAAAATTTTCCCCTAGGAATGATTCCCCCCCTTAAAGGAAAATGTACTTTTGTTCTTGTCCCCTTTCTCCTTGCTCAGAACATTATTATATAAAGATGTTAGCTTACAGCTTTGGTAGCCACCGCGTTACCATTAGGGAGACATTGCCAACATAGACAATGGTGGATTAGGTAGAGTAGAAGCCTGGATTGTTGGTGATACCACTGACCTACTACACTAACTCTGGAATTTCCTACTGATTATGTGAGTTTAGTAAATCACACATATATACTTTCAGTCAGGTATTCTGTTCTTTACAGCTAAGCATATCCTAATTTATAGACACTCTAATATTTTGCTGTCCTTAGAGACCTCAAGAGAAATCACGAAGATAAGAACAAAGTCTAAGAGATTAAGAGCTAAAATAGAATTTTTAGCCCTCCCAAGATGAAGGAAGCCAGGCATATAGCTCTGGCTCTGAGAGAATGCTTCCCTGCCTTTAAGGTGGAAGCAAATTGATCTCAATTTTACAAGTGACTGGAAAATCTCTGTGAGGGCAGGAACCTTGTCTTACTTACATCTTTATTTCCTGGCACATCGCCCAGCACATAGTAGGCAACTGAGAAACATTGGTTGAAAGGCTGCATGAATGTGGCGGAGTGATTCAGCTCCCTTGTCATAGCTTTCTACTGCTCTGGACTGTGAGGACCTACAAAGCTCTCTACAACAATTTGATTTGGAAATAAAGCCAGAAAACAAAAATGGCTTTCTGTGCTCCACCTTTCTGTTGCAAATTCTGCTCTATACTGCAGACCCACACCATAAATGCTTAGCCTCCCCAGTGCCCCAAAGCTGTGATTTTCTTCTGATTCTCTCTTTTTAAAAAACCCAAGACTATCAGTGTGTTTGTGTTTCTTTGTGTTGACCATAGGTTCTGATGTTGTTGCCAGTTCCCCCCTCACACTGTCAAATTTTCTGTTCCCTTATTCTTTCAACCATTTCAGGGGGGAAAATGCTAATTACCATGGGCTTAATAGCAGTTCTGAACTGCACCAGAACACAGAGGTCTCACAAATAACTGTCACCGCAGAAGTTTTCAATTACCATAATTCCATTCCTAATTCAAATTACCATAATTGCTCTCCATTAATGCAACTCTCCTAAAGCTGAAACATCACAGAAGAAGCTGGCATTCACATTAGCTCAGCTGACTACTTGCAAAAACAAACAGTGTCCATTTTGCAAATAAGATGATGTTAGCGTGAAGAGATATACGTATCGGTGCTCTGAGTTCATAAAAACCATCATATTATATTTTGACTATTCTGTCAACATTTGCAAAAACTGAAAACCATCCATATCTTCCTTCCTCTCTTCTATTCGGGATTGAAGGGTAAGAGCTGCTTTTCTGAAAGTTTCAGCATTTACCAAAAGAAAATTCAGCCTGTCAGCTCCTTAACTAACTTTGTTCTTACAAATACATATCTTCAGATAAAAACCAGTTTTACCACCCTGTAATCATCAGTTCCACTGTTAATGATTGTTGTTTCCCTGAATAAGTCATGCTTGTTTTTTCTCACTTACTGGGATGGGAACCACTTCCCAGAGTTCACTTGGTTGAATATCAGTGCTATGCCATCAATGGACTGTCCCTGGCATTTTACCAGGAAACAATAATTTTGTAATTTGAAGTATAGCCAATTCTTCATACTTGACTGCCAGAGGGGGTAAGGAAGAGCAAAAGGTGACATTATAAATTGGACTATCAAAGTATTTGGTTCCAAGGAAGCAAGTATAACAATCCTTTAATTCAACAAGTGAAAAGTGAAGCACTCTTCAATAAGTTAACCTAAATCCATTACTTAAATGATAATACATTTCCAATTTGTCTAAAGAAGCACGATAAAAAGTTCGTTTTAAATTCTCAACAAATGATCAAAGTCATTGCTACTTCTCAGTCCTGCAGAGTCTCTCTGTGGTATCCGGTAGTTCGGTCAGATACTCAAGAACCACAGTAGCTTTGAGGGTGAAAATTCTGCATCTCCAAATGCCACAGGCACCTTTAGGATTAGCTCCAGGCTGCACCAATGTAGATCTGTCCCCTGAAGACAGGGAACAGGAGAGTTCCACTGGAGACTCTGGAGGGCTCAGAGCGAGTTCACCTCATTACCTACATCCAGTCAACAAAACGATCCAGGGATGGAGTCACAGTATCACAGCTACACCCTGGAGGCTTCTCCCATGTCCTGTGCTCCCAAGTATTTTGACAGATATTTAGGTTATTGCTGCATTTTACTCCTCAAAGTGAGGTAGAAAATATACTCCATTTGTACCAAAGGCATCACAATACCAGATAGATTTCCGTCAACAAGGGGGCAGTCTCAGGATGATTGACCATGAAAAAACAAACAAACAACAACAAGGGGGCAGTCTCAGGATGATTGAAAATGAAAAAACAAACCAAAAACCCTAAAAAAACGTATTAAAGGAAATTTATGGGGATAGTATACTGTTAGACCATCATATTTTCTAATATAGTTCAAAAAATGTTCTATGAGCACCGGGACCACCTACAATAGTATGTGGCAAATGGGAGATGTTTGTGGAATGAGTGAGTGAATGAGTGAATGAATGGAGTGAATAAGTAAATTATCAATGCTGTTATAATGTGGAAATGTCTACTATGTTGGCTCCTTCTGCCTATCATAAGAATAGGATTCATAAATACCCAAGGATGCAAGAAAGGTCTCCGCGGAATCAACACTATAAAAGTCATTTACATGGAACTTTGCAGGCCAAAATACATCTAAAAATGTACTGAATATATATATATAATATATATATATTATATATATATAATACCATACAAGTTGTGTATATATATATATATACACATATATACACATACCATATAATTGTATAATTATATACCATACAAATTGTGTATATAATTGTATACCACACAAATATCAGGTGTTATTTATAAACTATATATAGAGAGAGAAGTGTGTGTATGAGAATGTGTGCCAGGCTGTGTGCTAGTTTCTTTCATGTACATAACCTCATTCATCCTGTTTTCCACTCTCCTGTCTTTCCCTCTCTGTTATTCTCACAATGTATATTTCCTTTCGACTCACTTTTTTTTTCCTGTATGCGGGCCTCTCACTGCTTTGGCCTCTCCCATTGCGGAGCACAGGCTCCGGACGCACAGGCTCAGCGGCCATGGCTCACGGGCCTAGCCGCTCCGCGGCACGTGGGATCTTCCCGGACTGGGGCACGAACCCGTGTCCCCTGCATTGGCAGGCGGACTCTCAACCACTGCGCCACCAGGGAAGCCCTTGACTCACTTTTGACTCTTTCTCTTCACTTTTTTTTATTTGCCTTTTTGTTTAATTAAAATTAATAAAAACTGAAGAATATTTTTTGTATTCTTCACAGTTATTGAATTAAAGTGTAGGTTTGCAATGTTTAATTTTTTAAAGTAGGCAATTTCAATATTTTAAATGAGTTCTCCTCAGTAAAAATCTGTATATGATTAGTTTTGCTTTTTCAGGAAATCAGAAGACATTGAGTTTAATTTTTTTCCATAATTTTTTTTTATTGAGGTATAAGCATTGAGTTTCATTTTTTAAATTACAAAATGTCCTCCTTCTGAGTTGGAAAGTAAACAGAATTACTGTAACTCAGACTCTTACCACCTCTCCCTTCAATGTTTCCAACGTCTCTTGAATCATCTGTACACCTTTGGTTCCTCCCCAAGCCCACATTACAATGTCATCCACCAGCAATACGTTAATGTTCAGGCAATGAGGCAAAAAACCCAACCAGACTCTGGAGCTCTGAACTCTAGTCTGAGTCCAATCACTTTCCAGCCATGTACATTTAGAGAGATTGCTTGGGATGAGCGAGGTGTATTTTAATGGTCTCAAAAATAAAATGGGGACAGAAATAAATACCTATTCTACTGAATTCACAGGACTGTTATGAAACTCAAATAAAGTAATGTAAGCAATAGTGTTTTGTAGCATGTAAAACACCATACAAATATCAGGTGTTATTAAGCTTTAAGCTTCAGATGTATTGCCTTTAAACGGTAGAGCATAGCAGTGAAAGCACAGGCTTTGGAGCCAGACTGCCACTCATTAGCTATAAGACTTTGACCATTGAAGACCTGTGCCTCAGTTTCCACCTCTGCAAAAAGAGAAGAACAATTGTACTTATAGCGTTATTATAAGGACTAAATAACTTACTATTATATAAAGCACTTAAAATAGTCCCTGACCCAGAGTGCTATATAAGTATTTGCTATTATTACCATTATTATTAATATTACTCTAGCTCAATATTCTATTGTGATTTTCCTGCGTGACAGTCATAGCTGTCCTTTTCTCTCTTCTACACTTTCCCTTCTCCTCCCAAGCACAGACCAGCCCTGCTTCGGCTAGACCAGTCTCCCTAGTGCCCTGCACCACGCGCTGAATCCTGAACCATGCCCTGTTCATTTAGTATCACTTATAGAAAATGCCCTTTTCTCTCCTATCTACCCATTAATCAAATCCAGTTCAAGTCCGACCTCCTCAACCACCTGAACAATTCCCTTCCCTTTCTCTGAACTACAATGGTGGTTTCAATCCAGACTGTTCACCTGGACTTTCAATCACTTACTTCCTTGCACTGCTACTTATAGTTTATAATCTTTTGTCTTTTTCACCCACAAGGGCACTTCTCCCTTCTGCTGAGAAGATTCTAAAGACTGGGGTCCACTTCCTTGGCCATTTGACTCTCAGGGCCAGTTAGTCTTGCCTTGAAATACTTCAAGATCGAGTGGGGAAGAAGAGCCCTCTCCTTTCCGGCACAGAGGTGTTAGCTGTGAGCCCAAAGCTACCAAGAGCCACGGCCCCAAACCCCTGTGAAAGCCAGTGTGAGAGAATGAAAGAAACAGAAAGAGGCAGAGGTGAGAGCTGGAAAGTGGGAATCTAGATGATTTTCTACCTCCCGGTTCCAAATGTCCCTGAGGCTAACTCTACCTGTCCTCTGTACCTTGGTTATTGGGTTACAGATGTCAATAAAGTTCCCTCTTATGCTTTAACTAATTTAACTTTTAAAAGCCTGGTATGGATACCGGCAAATATAATACCTTTTCCTATTGACAAGCCTCTGTCCCACGGCTGGGCTATTTTCAGCTTTCATTATATGACTTGTCCTTGTTCATTATCCATATACCACTGAAGAGCAACAAAAGTAAGTGATTCATTGCTGACACATGGCATTTCTCGAGCAGCCATTAATTAGCAAAACAGCGCTCAAACATAAATTGTTAAGGGGTGTCAGCAAATAAAACTGTAATCAGAATTTTTTTTCTCCCTTCTTGTGTATGCACCTTTGTGAATTGCACTAGGCAATTTCCAACTTTAATTTAAAGCTTATCAGGGAAACCAAGTATTACATTAATCTCTGAGAACTGGGTCTGAGTGTGCTTGGCCCTCTCCAGTCTCTCTTCCAGAAACAAGAGATGACCTGAGTCATAGCACATTCATTTTCCCCAGCCTACTGGGAGTCTCAGATCCCAGTACCCAAGGACCGCAAAGCTGAGCCTTGTCTCATGTTTAAGAAATAGAAAGAATAACAACTGATCACACACTGTGTACCAGGCGCAGGGCACATCAGGGGAAACATAAGAATGAATAATGTGAGACTTCCCTGCTGGTCCGGTGGGTAAGACCCTGCACTCCCAATGCAGGGGGCCCAGGTTCGATCCCTGGTCAGAGAACTAGATCCCACATGCATGCCGCAACTAAAGATCCTGCATGCCACAACTAAAAAAAAAGAAAAAATCCTGCATGCCGCAACTAAGACCTGGCGCAGCCAAAATTAATTAATTAATTTTGGGGGAAAAGAATGAATAATGTAATTCATTACTGAGTCATCATCATTGTCAGGTTCTCCCCCAACACCCATAGTGTTTGGACTTCACTGATTTGGTGTCTTCCAACTTCCATCACTAGTATGTACACCTCTGAGCCTGAGAAATCCTTCTAGAACAATACTGTTTCATAGCACAAAAGCCAGAAGTGCTGGGAAATTAACACCTCCGATGCCTCTTCCACTTCCCATCCCTCCACCCCTACTCCTTGACCCTCACCCCCTCCCCAGCAGCCCTCAATCTTTGAGTAACAGGAGGTATATAAATACTCAGCTCCCATGACACTTGAGGAGCATAAGGCGAGACACATGGGTGGCCCACTACAACAGACTTAATGATGGACATTTTATTGGCCTCCTCTCCTTTGCTCTATTACTTTTCCACCTCCTGTTGGTGTTCCCTGTATATCTCCCTGGGGAAAAACAAAAACAAAACCACCACTATTTGCATTCAAATCTTTATTTCCTGGTCTGCTTCCAGGGTAACCCAAATTGAGACAATGCCCTTAAAGAACTTATGCTCTAGTAGAAAAGACCAGGCTGCAAATAATATTCCTTTAATAAAGGAGTAAGGACTGTGAAAACAGAAAATTCCTTGTGACTTCAAGGGCTTTGTCTCCAACCACAGGATTCACAGCAAATAAAAATCATATAACAGGGCTTCAGGCAGGGGAGGCTGCAGACCTTCTCTTTCACTTCTGCTGTTATTAATGTCTCGCTCCCTTCTGCCATACTGGTCTCTTTTCCCTGTGACCAGGTTGCAAGCTTCTTAAAGAAATCCCACTTTTAGGGGATAGAGTTAAGTGGCAGGCTTTCCCATGAATTCACTGAAAAAGGTAATTGTTTAGTGATATCCTAGTACAATAGTTCCCTAAGATAAAATACTTTTTTTTTTTTTTTTTGCTGTACGCGGGCCTCTCACTGTTGTGGCCTCCCCCGTCATGGAGCACAGGCTCCGGACGCACAGGCTCAGCAGCCATGGCTCACGGGCCCAGCCGCTCCGCGGCATGTGGGATCTTCCCAGACCGGGGCACGAACCCGTGTCCCCTGCATCGGCAGGCGGACTCTCAACCACTGTGCCACCAGGGAAGCCCAGATAAAATACTTTTAAAAACTAGACCTGACATAGGTAACATGGCAAAGGATCTATGAGCAAAGAACTTTAATCTCTGCCTTCTCTACCTTTCAAAGTAGGGCACTTTTTAAACCATTTTTTTTTTTTTGCGGTACGTGGGCCTCTCACTGTTGTGCCCTCTCCCGATACGGAGCACAGGCTGCGGACGCCCAGGCTCAGCAGCCATGGCTCACGGGCCCAGCCGCTCCGCAACATGTGGGATCTTCCCAGACCCGGGCACGAACCCGTGTCCCCTGCATCGGCAAGCGGACTCTCAACCACTGCACCACCAGGGAAGCCCCATTTTTTAAACTGTAGTATAGTTAATTGACAATATTGTGTTTAGCTTCAGGTGTACAACTGAAAGTGCTTCAGTTTTATATTTATAATATCGGGTTGGCCAAAAAGTTCGTTCGGGCTGCTCCGTAAGATGTTATAGAAAAACCCGAATGAACTTTTTGGCCAACTCAGTAAACAAATTCTTTTTCAGATTTTTTTCGTTATACGTTATCACAAGACATTGAATATAGTTCCCTGTGCTCTACAGTAGGTCCTTGCTGTTTATCTACTTTATACATCGTAGTGTGTATCTGTTAATCCCAAGCTCCTAATTTACTCTCCACTACCCCTGCCACTTATCACCTCTGGTAACCATTAAGTCAAATCAGGGCACTTTCTTTCTTCCTCACTAAACCATAGCTGCATTTTCAACTGGACACTAAATATCCACACTGTCTCTGGTTGAGCTCTCTGGGAGGCTGACTCAGAGACGGAATTTAGTGTGCAGATAGTGCTTTGGGGAAAAAGGAGAGCAAAGCAGGTCAATGCCAGAGGGAGACGTGAAGCTAGAAAACCCCGTCAGAGTTGTCCTGTGCTGAGCCAAAACGCTCAGGTCTTTATACCGCTGCATAGATCAGTCATTCAACGTGCGCTGCCCGAGAAGGTGGCACTGAGTGAGGCGACTGGTTCTCTGCTGCTGAGGCCATCAAGACCTGCAGACTGTCACTCCCACCGGCTAGGGCAACAAGCCCTCCGCTGAAAGGGGGTCCAGACAACGTATCCCACTATTCATCGTACATTGGGATCTAATTTCTCAGCCTGATGGTCACCTCCACAAGAGTCTCTTCTAAAAGTTATGGGTTGGAGAGTTCCACAGTGTCAGCAAATTCCCATGGTCTCCCCTTTCCCTCCCCTTAGACTCCCAAGGCTTTTGCCAACACATTCAAATCCCCAAACATATTTTCTGGAATCCCATGAGCTTCCTATTATCAGCTGAACTAGCTAAAGTTCAGGATTGGAATTTATAGGAGCTTGGGATTAACATATACACACTACTATATATAAAACAGATAACTAACAAGGACCTACTGTAGAGCACAGGGAACTATACTCAATAGTTTGTAATAATCTATAAGGGAAAAGAATCTGAAAAAAATAGATATGTATGTATGTATAACTGAATCACTTTGCTGTACACATGAAACTAACACAATATTGTAAATCAACTATACTTCAATTTAGATAAATAAATAAATAAATAAAGATGGGAATTTAATGGCATAAATAATCAAACTTAAGTTAGGGTTAATGCTAGGCTAGGACATAGAATCAGATAGCCCAGCAGACTCAGGTCTAACAATCAGGTTCAGTTCATCTAAGATAGCCAGGTTATTTAAGTATTCAATGGATCCATCAAATTACTGGCATTTTTCTCTGTCCTGGGACCCAAACCCTTCTACCAGATTTGGGGAGGTGGATGACTGAGCCAGTTTGACTCTAGAAAAACCTCCTTTGAGGTGACTGCGAGTTCAAGTATGTCACTCCATCCCTCTCATACTGCCTTACTCAAAGCCCTGCTATCATATGAGGGGAGGGGGACACCCAAACTGCCTAGCACCCAGGATGTGAGTTAAGCATGTCCGGATACCTAAATATACCTGAAGGCTAGAAAAGCGTAATTTGCACCAAGTCCCTAAGCTCCCCATTGTGTTCATTATGTTTGATTACTGCTTTATAAAGACCCCTTCTATTCTATCATGGAGGTCCTTGCTTTAAGCAAAGATTGACACAAGAGAAGAGAGGAAAACAAAGGATCTGTGCATTTAGCAACACACTTAGAAATTTAAAGTGATCTAAACAAAACAGGCTGTCATTATAACTAATTATGTTTTTAGTTTGGAAATGAACTTTGACTCTAATTCAAAGTAAAAAATTACATATCCATTTATCATTTTCTAGGGTAGTCACCCTGTACCATTTCAAATTTCACATTTTTCTCAGTCTGTTTCTTCACTGAAACAGTCAGACAAAACAAACATAAAGATAACAGCACAATAACAAAGGGACTTGAATAACTGGAATGTCTCTTCAGTCAGAAGTATTTTTGCTTCCACTAAGGATTACACTACGATAAGTATTATTACCCTCAAGATCAATGGAATGAAGGATCTGCCAAACCTAACTCAATGCCAGGAAAATCTATATAGTATTTACAGATTACAGATGGAAAGATCCAGCATTTGTAGCACAAAACTCATTGGCAGAAATCTCCTTGTTCATAAAGATGATACTGTGATCACAGAACAGAAGACTTTGAGAATTGTGCATTAACCATCCTTAAAACCTGGACTCAGTGCAGACTCGTCCTCTGTCTACTGCTTCGCTTGCTTCGTGCTATTCTCCCTGAAAGAGCTAGGCTGTTACTGAAATATAATCACCCCACCTATGAGCAGGCAAACTGAGTAGATCAAATGGATTTGTAAACGTTTATTGGCTGTTTCAGTAAAGCTGCACAACATAATAATGGACACTGAACTCTGCCTTCATTAGCCATGCAAAATTCCCCGGGTCAGTATTTACATTTAGGCCGCTTATTAAGCTTCTAGATGCTGTGATTCAATCAGCTTCACAGAATCCACTTTGGTATGGCTATGTGACACAGAAATGATGGAGGGCAAACAGATTCAAATTAGTCCAACTGCAGTCAGCATACCACTTTACCCTTCATTTACTTCTGAATTTGGATACATCCCATGCAGCTTTATGTGCATCCGGAAGACCTAGAATGTATGTACCTTGTGATGAATTTAGCAGCCAAAATGAATCACGGCTATTCAGAATAAAGAATCAGGCATCTTATATGGGGATGTGGGGATGTACGTATATGTATAGCTGATTCACTTTGTTATATACAACAGAAACTAACACACCGTTGTAAAGCAATTATACTCCAATAAAGATGTTAAATAATAAAAATAATAAAATTAAATTATATTAAATTAAAAAAAACAATGAGGCATCTTGTTAAGGCCTAAGCTGTCATCCATTCCCAGACTGACACAACCCCACCATGTATGTGAAGGGGGTCAATGACCCAGCCAATGATTCAATAAATGGAAACAAGCCTTGAACTTTGGTAGAATGACTGGGTCAAGATCGCAATACATAGGAGAAGGAGAGGTAAGTACAACCAGGAGAAGGAGAAGTCATCTCCGCTTCAAGGGGACTATTCTTCACCTGATTCCAAAAGGACTAGGAGGCAGCAATTTTCAGAAATATTTATTTATCTACTCCCTCATAGAAAGAATAAGGGATATCCATGGAAGATAAAACTGTGACAACAACGAACACACCATGCTGATCCAGTTGAACCCATGGAGTTTCTCCCATACTACACATTGCTGACCTCATCATAAACATCTATTAACTGTAACAATCTAAAGCGTAAGTCAGGGCTTCCCTGGTGGCGCAGTGGTTGAGAGTCCGCCTGCCGATGCACGGGACGCGGGTTCATGCCCCGGTCCGGGAAGATCCCACATGCCGCGGAGCGGCTGGGCCCGTGAGCCATGGCCGCTGAGCCTGCGCGTCCGGAGCCTGTGTGCTCCGCAACGGGAGAGGCCACAACGGTGAGAGGCCCGCGTACCGCAAAAAATAAAAATAAAAAATAAAGCGTAAGTCAGACAACAAGGCATTAACTTTGTGTTAAATGTTCAGAGTCCTAGCATTATGAGAAGAAGCTAGGAATAAGACAGTTCCTATTAGTGGTCAACCAAGGAGAGAATAAAGGCTAAAGATGGTAGCAATCAGAGGAGGAATAAAAAGGAAGTAACATTTGAGTGATTACCATGTGGTAGGGATTGTACATTTCCCACTTAATATTCACAACAAACCTGAGATACATATTATTATCATCCCTATTTTATAAATGTAGAAACTGAGGCACAAGGAGATTAAGCGAACTGCTTAAGATTCTACACTCTGTAAGTGATATGATTAGATTTTAAACCTGGGAGTCTAACTCCAAAGACTGACTTCTTAACCACTATATGTAAAGAGATATCTATTTAGTGGTTTATATGATTAATCTTTAACGTATCTAAAAGAGAAATGATGTAAAGAGCCAGTGTATATAAACTCATTCATATTTTCACTGTCCACAGAAATATCTGTATGTCCAGATACTTTCTTGGGATTTCTGAAATAATGTTTTCATTATTTTGGACTACATCTAAAGATTTATCATGGCTATTAACATTAGGATCAACACAAAAATAAAGGTAATAAGAGCTGAATGTTTTTCAGAAAACATAGAGTCTTTAAATTTTCTTCTTGAGCCTGAACTCTAGGTTTCAATATTTATAACATGGTAATGTAGATTTTTCTACTGAAACATTTATTTGGCTAGATTTGACTCTATATAAATATTAACCTAAGAAACCAGGCTTGGGTCTATATCTACATGAAACCATGAAATTGCTTTGTCAGATACCACTAAAACATCTGTATGCTAATGAAAGAGAGAGGTAAAGTAAGGCTGGTATTAATCAGATTTTCCTGATACGTAGCTGAGTAGAAACATGACAAGATGAAAGCAACTGACAAGTAATGTATTTAAGGGAAAAATATTCAAACTACACATAGTTTGATCCTCATCTGCTAGTGACCATATCATAATCCAAGAACAAAATCTGAGTCTGTATTCCTAAAACTTCTCAATGTGAGATGCTGCTGTCTCAGTTACCCTCTGCTGTGTAACAAACGTTCCAAAACATAAAGCAATAATGGTTTATTACTTCTCACAATTATGTGAGCTTTGACTAGGCAGGTCCTCTGCTGGTTTCACCTGGGCTTATTCATGCATTTAGCAAGGCAGTTGACTGGACTGGAAGGTCCAAGACCGCCTCACTCACATCTCCAGTATTGGTTCTAGCTGTTGGATGGGGCCCCTCAGTTTGCCTCCTCCTGGTCTCTCATCCCCCATAGATTAGACCACATTCTTCAAATGCGGGGGTAGTCTCAGGAAAATGTATCGAGAGAGAAGGTAAAGGCTGCAAGGTCTTTTGAGGCCAAGACTCTAAGTCTCAAACAACATAACTGCTGCCACATTCTGTTGATCAAAGTAAAACAAGTCTGGCCCAAATTCAAGGGGATGGAAAAAGAGACTTTACCTCTGGAGTGTGGGAACAGCAAAGTCACATTGCAAAAGGGCATGTATATCGGTGGGAAGAATTTGTGGCCATGAAACAATTTAACACACACACACACACACACACACACACACACACACACACACACACACACACACACACACACACAGAAAAGGTTGGCCAGATTGACTGCATCAATGGCAACATCTCAACATCCCAGTTGTGATACTGTACTATAGTTTTGCAAAATGTTGCCATTGGGAGAAACAGGATGAAGCGTACATGAGATCTGTGTTATTTCTTAAAATGACATGTGAATCTATAATTATCTCAAAATAAAAAGTATATTTTAAAAGAATTCAACTGGATGGGCTTCCCTGGTGGCACAGTGGTTAAGAATCTGCCTGCCAATGCAGGGGACACAGGTTTGAGCCATGGTCTGGGAAGATCTCACATGCCATGGAGCAACTAAGCCCGTGCACCACAGCTACTGAGCCTGGGCTCTAGAGCCCGCAAGCCATAACTAGTGAGCCCACGTGCAACAACTACTGAAGCCTGCGCACCTAGAGCCCATGCTCCACAACAAGAGAAGCCACCAAAATGAAAAGCCCACGCACCACAACGAAAAGTAGCCCCTGCTCACCGCAACCAGAGAAAAGCCCGAGCACAGCAACAAAGACCCAATGCAGCCAAAAATAAAATAATTTATTAAAAATTAATAAAATTTTAAAACAACTGGAAAGAATCATAAAAAGTATAGTAAACAAAACTTGTTACCATGACATTTACCCATTCATGGTGAGGCCAGATATAAAATAATATATGCAATTTATCAAGCCATTTATTCAACAAATATCCTTTGAGTGCCTATCATGGGCCTGGTACTCTTCTAGGCACTGGATATATAACAGTGAGCAAAGGACTAAACCCCTTTCCTCATGAAGCATACCTCCTAGTATTTCATTCTGAATACTATGGCAAACTACAGAAGAGACTCAAGGAGAAGGCCCAGATGCCGACAATAAAGTAGTCAATGAGAAAATGGCTCTATAACATAAGGGAATATAATACAAAATATATTCAAAATCTCTATTCTAGAACTTTAGAACCTTCCAGGAAGTGTAATTAGTCTTCTTTCACTATTTCCAGATCTCAATAACCCAGAACCATGGGATATTTCACAGGCACTTGTATGTGTATATGAATGTACGTATGTATAAATATACACGTATAATGTATACATTTATCAAATCATCACATTGTACACTATAAACATATTTCAATTTTGTCAATTATTATCTTTTAATAAAGCCAAAAAATAAGTTTTTTAAGATAAAGAAATTGAATTATTCAAGACTGAGCTTCTTATTTCCTCACCCACCTGCCAGACACAATCTGGCTACCCAAACTTGACAAGGATGTTGTCATGTATTTTATCACTTTTGTTTCCCTGCAATCTATTTTCCCTTTTCCTTTGAGAAAACTGCTTCTTCCTTGCTCTTTGGATATGTGGCTTGGTTAAAGCCAGTCCAGTCCTAAGTTAAGTATGAAGGTGGCCATATGATCCAGCAGTAAGTCAATCAGCATGTTCAGGGATAGATATATAACCTAAATGGCCAATGAGAGTCAGGCCCAGGACTTTTGTTCGAACTCTTGGGCAGCACTCTCTTTTTTCCTGTGGTGTTAAATGAAAAGGATGTGAGCTGGGAGCTGCTGATTGCATCTTGCCAATACTAAGGAAGAGCTAGCCTGAAAATGGCACCAACACGTAGGAAAGCCAAGCAGAGAAATGGGGAAAGACTGGGTCCTGGTGAATATATTTGAGGTTCTGAATTCACCTACCCCAGGACTCCCCCTCAAACGGTTTGTTTTTGTTTTTGTTTTTTTGTTTGTTTTTGTTACATAAGCCAATAGAATTCTCTTTTGGCTTAAGTTAGTTTAAGTCAGTTTACTGTTACTTATGACTGAAAATGTCCTAACCAATAAAAAGGAAGATGATTCAGAGAATCTGGGAGTGTCTTGGGAAAGCAAGATGGAGGACTAGACAGGAGAATAACTAGCAATTTTTCAGAAAAAAATGAAAACTGAGTTGCTGTATGCTTTCTTTCTTGCCTTCTCTGGCACCTGAGCCAAAAACCTGCCTGACCCTTCAGCAGGTAGAGTCAGCAGCACCAGTCTCAGAATTTGATGAACACACATCAGGATAATATTATGAAATGATCTCTATTACTAAAATGTTTCTTTCTGTATCAAAATAAAAGAGAAGCATCTTTGTGTTTACAGAGCATTAGAGAGATAGATGATACCACATGATGACCCAAACCATCAAACAAGGTGCTCTGGTTACAAATATGTAAGGTCCAAATGCCAGATTAGAGAGACAAGTGTTTCTCTAAATGTATTAGTCAGAGTTCTCCAGAGTAACAGGACAAATAAGATGTGTACATAGAGACAGAGAAAGAGATTTATTTTAAGAAACTGGCTCACCCGGTTCAAAACACTGGCAAGTTCAAAATCTACAGGGTGAGATATCACACTGGAGACCCATGAGGAGCCAAAATTGCACTTCAAGTCTGAAGTCTGTCTGCCGGCAGAATTCCCTCTTGCTGGGCAGAGGTCAGTCGTTTGTTCTATTTGGACCTTCCACTGATTGGATAAGGCCCACCCATATTATGGAGTGCAATCTGCTTTCATCAAAGTCCACTGATTTAAATGTTAATCTCCATAACACTCCCATGCAGACATCCAGAATAATGTTTAACCACATATCTGGCACCAAGCCAGCCAAGTCAGCACATAAGATTAACGATCACACTAAATATAGGAACAACAAGTTTTAGCAAATTTCTCCAGGTCATCAACTAAAATGTTTCTGGCTTACAAAATCGAGATCTATAGAAAAATATCCTCCCAGTGTGCTATCACTGACGTCCAAGTCTGAAATACACAATAAGCATAGCTGGATATGATAGGAAGAGCATTTCCCCGGCAGTAAGAAGGCCTGAGTTCCAGTCACAAGTCTGGTGCTAATATAGCCAAGTCCTTTCACCAAAAGCTGGATTTCAGTTTCCTTATCTCTAAGGTGAGAGGTATAAAACTAGTGATTTCCAAAATACCTTCTAACATTTAATTATGCCATGCTTCTAATCTCCTCTCTCATCGAGGACCACTAAACTCACCCCTTCCTAGAATCTCTACAGTCTGTGTTTATAATACTTACTTCAAATGCCAAATTGGATGTTGTTCTCTTTTCCAGCTCCAATTTTTATGCTATTTAAATAAATGTGGGACGTGTGATGCTGAGAATAGCAATGACAGGGGCCCGTGGGTGTTGGCAACAACCCAGCCAAGGTGACACTGAACTGCTAGAAGCAGCCCACACTAAAAGGTTTTCTCAGCTGTATCAGGTGAACATTTTGTTTTTTCAATGGAAAACAAGTTAGATCCAAAAGACAGAAATGATGACAAAAGCATTCAGCCCTTCTCTTAGTGCTGGTGTATTCCTGAGAAATTTCTGCTCAGAGGGAAGAGATATTTCAAGATGATCAAGAAAGGTTTGAAAGCTTACCTGAGGAAAGAGGATTTGAGTTAAAGCTAAGAGGTAACCCACTTCAAATAGCATTTTCACTATTCCTAGCAACACAGAAATGCTCTTTTATCCCCTATAATTCCCATCACAGCACATTTATGTTTAGCACTTAAGATGTGATAAAAAAAAATCAAATAGGAGAGTTACACTGTTGATGGGAATGCAAAATGGCACAGCTGCTATGCAAGACAGTATGAAGATTCCTCAAGATATTAAAAATAGAACTACCAGTTGATCCAGTAATCTCACTTCCAGGTATTTATTCAAAAGAATTGAAATCAGGATTTGGAAGAGCTGTTAGCATCCCAATGTTCACTGCAGCACTATTCATAATAGCCAAGATATGGAAACAACCTGAATGTCTATCAGTGGATGAATGGATAATGAAAATGTGGTATATACATACAGTGGAACATTATTCAGCCTTTAAAAAGAAGGAAATCCTGCAATATGCACCAACATAGATGAACCCTGAAGACATTATGCTACGCAAAATAAGCCAGACACAGAAGGACAAATACTGCATTATTCCACTTATATGAGGTATCTAAAAATATTAAACTCTCTAAGCAGATAGTAGAAGGGTGGTTACCAGGGGCTGGGCAGAAGGGGAAATGGAAAATTGCCAATCAACTGGCACAAAGTTTCACTTATGCAAGATGAATAAGTTCCATAGATCTGCTGTACAATATTGTACTATAGTTAACAATGCTATATTGCACACCTAAAAATTGTTAAGAAAGCAGATCTCATGGTAAGTGTTCTTGCTACAATAAAAGAAATTTTTTAAAAATAACTGTTACAAGAGACATACATTCTAAGGGACATACTAACAGGGAAAAAAGTAACATGGGAAGAGGCAAATGGGAAGATGTGGCGATAGATTACAAAGCAGGAAGTGTAAATTATCATAGGCTGCTCTGAATTAAAATATCTTATAGCTATTCTGGTGATTTTAGTTGAGTGCACATTCCCTAAGGGCAAGAATCACATCCTTTGTGTTTGTCACTTCACTCAGTACATTGTCTCACACATGATAGGTGTTTCACATATATGTTGGGAGAATGAAGAATGAATGCCACTCCAAGTCATAGCTGTCTCTGGTGACTTAAAATTTTTGTCAGTCAATATAAGGGCTTTTCTAATATTCAGATACAGTCTTTCAGAAATCTAGTGATTAATGATTAAGAAGTGTTTTAAGTAAATAA
The DNA here is from genome assembly GCF_949987515.2 of Delphinus delphis. Lineage (NCBI taxonomy): Eukaryota > Metazoa > Chordata > Mammalia > Artiodactyla > Delphinidae > Delphinus > Delphinus delphis. Next base: position 57,411,976 of record NC_082693.1, on the reverse strand, counting down.
CTTTCCAACTATTGATGAAGATTCTTAACAGAATATTGAGAAATATATTGAGAGAATAAAATATTCAAAACGTTATTGCCATAGTTTGTTTCATCAGACCACTTTGCCCTTGCTTTTATCTGCAATATGAGAAATAAATGTAGCAAAAATTCCTAAATAAGAATGATTTCCAGTTTTCAACGAAGTAGCAAGATGCTCAGGATAAGAAGGTACTCCAGGTATGTGCTGATGGTTCCCACTGCCAAAATCTAATCTTCTCACAGGGGAGGTGTGGAGGTTGACAGGTCTCAGAGCCGTGCTTGCACATAAACTGCAAGAAAGCTTTAGGGAGTCAGAGGCTGGTTAGTTCCCACTACAGAAGAAGAGTGTGCTGGAGATGGAGAAGGTTTGAGGCCACAGACCAGAACTGGTTACAAGAGTTTCTATTAATTCTTTTTCTCTCTTCCACATTGCCCTGGGAGAATACCGACTACCATTTCACTACAGTAGTGGAGATACAGATGTTAAAGAAATAATACCAGGGTAGCACTGGAAGGCAGGTAGGATAAAGAACGTATAGTGATGAGACCTAGCAGAAGGACTGGCCACTGAATATTCCCTTTTCTTCTTCTCCTCCCCACTCCTTGGGCTAGGCAATTACATGAAAATGTGCTAGGCCAGCCCCTGGATGAAGCAAGGTATGGTGACACCTGGAGCAGAGGAAATTGGAGTGGGTGAAACCCAGATTACAACACCAGGGTCTCTCCCCATGCACTGAAATCTTAAAAGTACCTAAAGGAGTACAAGCTAGGGCCTGAGTTTATGCCCATCCCCCCATGTCATCCTTGCAAGTCAAAGCAGCCGATATCTATAAAGGAGCAAAAATACATCTAGAAAAATATTAGAAGCCTCTGAGGAGAATACACATTCTGAAAGAAAGATAACATATAGAACACCTTATATCAATACAAAAACTAAAGTAGGGCTTCCCTGGTGGCGCAGTGGTTGAGAGTCCACCTGCCAATGCAGGGGACACGGGATCGTTCTCAGGTCCGGGAAGATCCCACGTGCCGCAGAGCCGCTGGGCCCGTGAGCCATGGCCGCTGAGCCTGCGCGTCCGGAGCCTGTGCTCCACAACAGGAGAGGCCACAACAGTGAGAGGCCCGCGTATCGCAAAAAAAAACTAAAGTAAGCCCATAATTTTAAACAGAAAAATTAATAAAATTGACAGGAGAAGAAAACATAAAGTGTCAAACAGATAAGTTTTAAAAATCCATACTTAGTGAAGTTACACTGAAATTTTTCTAAAATTTTAAATCTTTTAGCGTGAAAAGGCAGATAACTTACAACGTAAGAAAAATCAAATGGATGTCAAATTTCTCAACAGTAACATTTATACATGAAAATACTGTTATAAAAATCTACAGAATGTTGAAGAAAAAGAAACGATGAATCTGTGATCTTATATCCAGCTAAACTATTACCTAAATGTAATGATGAGATAAAGTTATTCACAGGCTTAAGAGGTCACAAAAATTTATTATACAAAGACTTTTTTTGAAAGAATTCTTAAAAAATATACTCCAACATAATAAGTAACGAATCCAGGGGGGAAATAATAAGGCGTGAGAAGTAAGGATGAGGCAAAACTTAATCTACTTTTACCTAATAAGCAATAACCATAAACGCATATGCATAAAAACCTAAAACTAAAAGTCTAAACAATACTAAGAGTATAATGAAGCTTGAGGGAACATTATCAGAGGGATATGAGAGAAGTTAGAATGTACTAAGGTTCTTGTCATGTTCAGTGGGAAAAAACATAGCTATTGATAAGCTTTCTAATTGTTTGATATGGAAAAATAAGCACAATTTTAAATCTTACTAAGTTGGGAGTACAGAAGTATACACCACCAGTATAAAAATAAAATGTATATTTTCAAAATAGAAGAAAAAAATGTCATCTACCTAGTGGAGTATATAAAAGGAAAAACAAGTGAAAAGAACTGTAAATAGAAAGCAAAAAAAAAATTACAGAAATAAGTCTTAATAAAAGTAACGTAATATAAATGGATCAAACTCAATCAAAAGACAGAGAATCCCAGGGTGAATATTAAAGTGGAAAAAAAAAGTAAAGAAAGTATACAGAAATATCAATAATAATAGAATGGATGCCACGCAGCAACTAAGCCCGGGCGCCACAACTGCTAAGCCTGCGCTCTACAGCCCGTGAGCCACAACTACTGAGCCCGTGTGCCTAGAGCCCGTGCTCCACAACAAGAGAAGCCATGGCAATGAGAAGCCCGCACCCCGCAACGAAGAGTAGCCCCTGCTTGCTGCAACTAGAGAAAGCCGGCACGCAGCGCAAGACGGAACGCAGCCAAAAATAAATAGAATGAATAAATTTTCTTTAAAAAATAATAATAATAATAGAATGGTAAATATACCAGGAACATAAGAAATAAAGCAGGTTATAGAACTTATGGTGAAAAATACAAGGGAAAAGAGGAACATCATAAACTGGTAAAAAGAACATTACCTCAATAAGATATGATAATCATGAATACATATATGTATGTAGCCTTGAAATGTATATATATATTTTTAATCACTAAAAAATAGCTAAATCAACAATTGTAGGTGAAGATTTCAACATATTTATCTCAGAAACTGCTAGATCAACAGACACAAAAAAAGCCAAATAGAAAATGTATAAATCCCACAATAAGCTCGATAAGCTCACACAGAACGTTGTAACCAGCAACACAGATTGCATATAATTTTTTGAGCCCACAGGAACACTCACAAGAATTCACATTTTAGCACATTTTTCAAAACATAATACATTTACTAGGTTGGCATTTTTTCTATAATTCAATATTGCAGACCCCCTTGAGAATTTCATAATCTCTTTTAAAGAGATGACCTTTAAGAATGCAGGCTAAAAGTCAACACTTGGTTACCTGCTATTTTATGCTATTTTATGATTTATGTGTCTTATTTCTTATTCCTTCTGTTTTACTTAAATTAGGTGATAACTCCTATGAGTAAACTGTATTTTCCCAGGTATAACCCCTGCCTCCCTTGGAATGAATAATACAATCTGAAACACATTCTTCTGAATACCTCTGATGGTAGTAAATTACCTTTACTGTTATCAACAGTTATTTAGTGTCATGTCTGGTAAAGAAGGTTGATGTTTTGAGCCACAAATAAATTGTGACTTTAAGAGAGTCATATTGACTGTAGAATGAATATTTGCAGTATCCTTTTGCCCTTCTTCCAACAACAGCCCCTTATTTCGACTTTTAATCTCCTCCCCCACTCTTGCTCCATGCATATTGGATAAAACTAAGATTCCATGGGGAAGCACATGCCCCAGAATGAAACCAAAAGCCACAGTGCATTCCCTTGGCCTCAGAGGTGGTTTCACTGTGGGCATGCAGTCTAAGTCTCAGGACTTATCTAGGAGCTACCAGAAATGATGCTCTCTGCTTCTGATAGATTTTAGCCTGAAAGGATGCTAGTCACTTTTGCCACCACGCAGGAAAAGCCTGCCTGAGAACGGAGCCAACACAAAGGAAGCAGGGCCCAAGGGACAGGGAGACAAAATAAAATCCTGATGATATTATTTGAGTTTCTTTTTCCATCTGTGTTTGAAAACAGAGCTTTCCCCTAAAGTTTCCAGGTACATGGACCAGTAAATTCATTTTTACTTAATTCATTTGAAGGGGGGGGGGGTTTCTATAACTTTCAACCAAAAGTTTTCATAATGTGATTTGCTTATATTGCTCAAAAATCTGCTTTAAAGGCAATTCCAGAAAATAAACAAAAATATTTTGAACCATGACAGTATAATTGAAATGAAATCTCCCAAAGTAATTACAGCGGAAAAGAAACATTTGGATACACAGATTTTTACATATTTGGTAAAATGTCTGTTTAATTTCAATTTATACTTTAGCTATTCTAAAGTCAGATATTCTTCTTGATGCAACCTGGGTCATATGCCCGTCCTTGTGACTAGGTGATTGAACAGTGTAACCAGAAGAGAGGGATAAAATGGGTGCTAGGCAGATAAAAGCAACAAATGTTCATTATGGTTATATCTGAACAAGTGTGAGCATTATAGGAAAGCATTTTAATTTTTCATCATTTAGCATATTTTAATTTTTTTTAAAGGGGCTTATGTCTTGTATCAAGGATTTTAACCTAGAATCCACAGATTACTAGTGGATTCAGATTGTCCATAAAACCTCTTGACAATATGCAAAATTTCTGTGCATGACCATATGAAGATTCAAGGGAAGGGAATCTATAGCTTTTATTAGATTCTCAGAAGAGTCCATAATTCAAGAAAAGGTTACGAATCACTACCTTGAGACAGCAAGGTGGTTTTGATGCCTAATGAACAAATTCCAAGGGAAATATATCCACCTTTTGAAATGACTCAAGATAGAACATGTACGATACAGCAGTAGGCTAACAGTGGCTATCTCTGGTGAAGGGACAAGGGCTAGTTTTTCTTCTTTGAACCTTTTCTGCATTTCCAATATTGTCTATGATGAATATGAATTATGTCAGTCATATAAAAGGTTAATTTAAGAAAAAAAAGTGTGCCTATATCCCTGGGTATATCATAAAACTTCCAGGTCCAACAAAGCAATAATCATTTCAATATTTAAATCAATGGGCAGTACAAGAATGAAGCATCAAAAGGCATACAAACTCAAAAGTAATCAGAAAATCCCATATTCTCTGAACTGAAATTGTGCAATTCTCTCTTAGGCTCACTAATTGCCCAAACATTCAAGATGTAAAAAAAAAAAAAAAAGAAAGAAAGAAAAAGGAAGGAAAATGTGAATGACTCCTCAATCAATCCTGCTATCAAATTCTATTCCCATTCAATGCTCCCCCAAGAGCTTTAAAACCTCATTGGTGAAGACTGTCCTCCAATAAAGTGTACCATTGTGCTCTGTGCCAAAAGATTAATAACACTTAACCAAGATGATGACTTATAAGTAGTCTCCATTGGGTGAGTCAGGGTAGGAAAAGACTCATTGCTGCTAGTGATAATTATCCCTGGGTAAATTATTTCCTAACTATGCTCTCCCAAAGGTGACTTCTTACAGAGAGCTCTTACAGAGAAACCAATAGCCTGATAGGGTTTATTTTAAGGTCATAATCTACTTGCCAGCCTATGTCAACCTAACAGTCTTCCTCTTTAACCTTCTTCCTTTTTATCAAACCTTTCTAGAATGTATTCTTCATTCCTCTCCCTCATCTAAAAAGTAACAACAATAATAACAGGTAGCATTAATGGAGTACTTAGCAGAATGTCACAGTATATAGAAAGGGCTTTATAGTCATTCATTTATTCATTGTTTTATTCACAGAACAAATATTTACTGAGTACCCACCACTTGCCAAGCACCGTGTTAGGTTCTTAATATCCATTAGTGATGAAAGCAGATAAAGATGCTCAAATGGAGTTTTCATTTCACAGGGAGATGAGCAATAAAGAATCATAATAAGTAAATCAAATAGTATGTAGTTTTGACCTTAGCAACTGGAGAGAGCTGCCATGAGTAAGATGGAAAAAACTGTAGGTGAAGCAGGTTTAAAGGGGAAGTTCAGGATTTCAGTTCTGGACACGTCACAGTTGTAGGAAATGTATATTAGCCATCTGATGAGATGTCTAATAAGCAGGTGGATATATGGGTCTGGAGTTTGAGAGACAGGTCTGTATTAGAGATAAAAGTTTAGGAGTCATCAGCATATGGAGGGTATTTAAAACCATAACGCTGGCTCAGGAGAGGGGACGGGAGAAAACAAAGCAGAACAAGGTCTGAGCCCTGTGACACTCCAACATTGAAAGCCCAGGGAAACAAGAAAAAAAAAAAAAAACAGAAAGGAACTGAGGATGAGAGATCTGTGAAGTAGGAGAGAAATACCATAGGATTTAGTCCAGGCAGTAACCAGGTACTATTATTATTCCCATTTTACAGATAAGAACACTGAGGCTTAGCAAATTGATGCTGCCCTGGGTCACACAGCTCTATCTTCTGGACTTGACGCGGGTTTGTCTGATTCTGTCATCTAGAATGCTGAACCACTACCCACCTAATCTTCAAGGCATGTGTCTCCCCTAAAAATAACCTCTCAAACGCTCATTCTCCTGCAGCGCGTGTACTTCAAGACTAAAATATTTGGACATCATTCTCCATTCTCCCACTGTTTCTCATAAGATCATCTTAGCTCTTTCTACCTTCAGTTTTTTAAAAATGTGCCTTTGCTTCTTCAAAGTATGTTTGTAATCCCCCATGACTCCTTACAGCCTTCCTTAATATCCTCATCTATTGACCTCCCCCATCATTTCTCGAGATCCAGTGAGGACAATGGAAGTCGAGATAAATCAGTAGCAGTGTGGGTAATTATCCAACAGCCCCTTTTCCACTGCTGAGACCCGACTCAGCCTAAGTACCCAAGATTCTGATACTCCGTTCTGCAAACAGAGCCTCCTAGACTTGCATACAGCCTGCTCCCTCATGCCCATCAATGTTAATGATTGACTTCTTTAAGTCCTCCAATTCCGGACCCCTCAATTTCCTTCTTCTCTTTGGACACCCTCTTGACTTCACTTTCTTCCCTATTGAGCTGCAGCTTCCAAGACAACTCCTCTGCTCGTACACCTCAGCAGCTAAAGGTTGCTAAGGGAATCACACCACGGCACAGCTTGCTGCTATGTTATGACTTCCAATCTCAAACAGACCTTCAGTGTTTCTGGGAAAGACTTTTCTATTCCTTTTTTTGGTTCTATTTTCCCTCCCATGCCCTGAGCGGCTATTCTAAGCCTTCATCGCTCTAATCAACCCTCACCCACTCCACCACCACACACACCATCCCCCTCCAAATCATCAGAAAACCTTATCTCCTTCCTATTTCAAAGAGAAAATAGAAGCCATCAGTCACAAACTCTGTACTCCCAAAATTAATTCATCTGCCTCTCCTTCCGGAATAAATGTCACTTCTCTTATCTAAGACTGACCCCTTTGCCTCTGGATCTCATCACCTCTTACCTCTTCCCTTTTGGCTCCTGTATCTTCAGCCTTTCTCTCTCCCCTGGTTCCTACCTGCAGCAATTAAACCTGCTCTAGTGTAATAAATAAGCTAGTGTACGCGGACTTTTCCTCGGACACTCTTTGGATCAGGAGTGTTTTTTTATTCTCTCCACTGGAATCCTACTGTTCTTTACAAGCTTGGCTCAAAAATTCCCTTGGTTCTATGATCACCCCTAACTGGAACATATCTATTTGAATTTCCATAGCATTTTGGGGTACCATTCTTAGATCACTTACCCCATACTATAGTTTATACTTCCATTCTTTGGGTGTCTTTCTTTCTTTCAACAAACACTTTCATGTAGCACTTAAAATGTCCTAGATGCTGTTCTAAACACATTTTAAAATACTGACTCATTTAATAATATCAACCATTACAAATATTCACTCATTATCCGTATATACTTTGCTATAATTATATCATATATTACATCATATCATATATCATATCATATAAGTCCTTGAAGGCAAAACTCATAATGATATACCTTGGCCTCTCTCTATTATACTCTCCCAGACTGGGTGGGCACCTTGCCTATAATAGGGCATTCAATATGTTTTCCAAATACAAAAATGCATGGAAACAACTTGGGTATCATATAATCCTTGTACCAATGCCAAAAATACCATACCCTGCCTTGTATAAAATGAAGACATATCTCACATGGTCTTTCAATTATGGACAAAATTATATGTAGTCATATTTACCTTTGAAAATCTCTTAGAAAATTGCCACATGGTTGAAGCCCTTTGTGTTATCCTTCAATAACTCTAGAAAACCCAGTGTTCACTCCAGTGTTGCAAGAGATACATATCCATTTACTGAGTGCCAAATGAGATCGTCCGTTTGCATCTTATAAGACAAATGATGTAGCTTTAAATCCTAGAATCACTTACAGCTGGTGAGATGTCACACAATGAGAAGCAGGTGAAAACTGGAAACTGAATCAACCAATAGAACTACAGATTCCTATTCCCGAACCCACAATCATATATGCTTATCAGGTGTAATGGCAGGTAACCTTGCCGAAGTTTCTCGTGCTAATCGTATCTCATTGAATCTGAACACATTAACTGTAAGACATGTAGTTTTGTTTACCATTAAGAAATTTAAAATACTGCCAATTCACTATGTCGTGCCATCAACTGTAAGAAGAATCCCAATATTAGAAATGTTAAAATGTGTATCTTAGAATCAATAAGTACAGTATGAACATTTTTAAATCAAACTGTAAGATCCTCAAAAGCAAAAAACAAAAATTAATTTTAGGTACCCTACAGAGCCTTGTCCAAAGTAGGCAATCTTTTATCAAATTTGGTCAAATATATGTAAAAACCAGTTGAAATTCTCCTAGTGGGTTAGGAACCATCTCTTAATCTATGAAGAGTCATAATGAATCAGCATCTTGTAATGTTACTAGAATAAAATAAGTTCACAGGAAATTTCAGTCAAACACTGTTAGGCTGCACTCTGCAGGCCTGCAAACCTTGTACTTGCCTAGACACGAAACTGAAGAAAGAGCCCAAAGACAGTGACAGAGACATCAACGGAGCTTACAAGTCAGAAGCAAGCAAAGTCCTGGAGCAACACCCCACTCTATACGGCAGACAGCAGGCAGGACACAGCAACAAGCTTCTCAGCGGGAGAAGGAGGCTACCATTTATAGGGGGAATTGACATCAGGTTGACTCATCAGTTACCAGGGAAACCAGTACCCGGGGCAGGGGGCAAGCACGTAGGCAGTTACTGATTAAGCCCTATGATTAAGAGGATTGGATAGTCCTGTGAGTTAGGTGTAGGTGAAGCAGGCCCTGGTCAAGTAGGGGGGGGATGTACAGGGAGCAAGAGAACAGCCATCTTGAGTGGCCTGACCACACAAATGCATAAGCAGATTCCTCTTTATTACAAGTAAAAAACCCAAAGCTTAAATCATTTTGATCCCCAATATCCATTTGTAAGCAAGTATAATCTCATTAAGATAAATCCTAAAAACAGTACAGAAAATAAGCAACAGGTTTCCTGAACGTTGTGGATAGAACCAAAAAACTGAGCCATCAACCAAATTCACCATCTTTACTATTTATATATGAACTGCTGGGGTTGGGGGCATTTCTGCCTTTCTCCTTGTGTCTCTGCTCTGCCCACAGGGGTAACTTCTGCCTGTGCTTCCACCACTGTCCTCTCCCTTACTAGCTGAATTCTCCAGAGCCCACCTAAGGCATAAAATGTTACAGATGAGTCAGAGCCTGAGGCAGACCCTGGATCCATTGCACAAATGGTCAGGATCACTAAAGTGAAATTAGAGACATTAATTCCCAATTCGTGGCCAGGTGAGTCAGACTCGGTCTGCCCTGCAGGTCAACTATCAGGTGAGAGGGAATTGGGAATCTGCTTTTAAGTTTCCCAACTTAAGTCTTGGGCTGCAGCATTTTAGACAGGACCATCAGGCAACTGCTCGGATATTATTGTCTATTTAAATACAGTTCTTAGTGTCTGTGCTCCCTCTTTTGGAAGCCCTAGGAAAGAGAATACTAAATAATAAATTCCAGCAACAGAAACCCCATCCAAAACCCTTAGAGTGAAACTCCTCTCCCCACCCCCATAGCCTCCTCTACTGCTTTGGTGTTGCCATATAGTTCTAACCATCTGGGGCCACAGCCATTTAATCTCGGTCCCCAACTTGCTTTTTTTTTGCCTTCATACTCAGCTGCCACGCAAGTGAAGACTCAGAAAAATTCCCTGAGATTATTCTAACATGGGAACAGCCCTGACCCCCATACACAGAAAATAAGTGAGAAACAGGTCTCATGCATCCAAGTCATTTAATGATGTTAAAAGAAATTTGACAGATACATAGATACATAGATACATAGATACATGTCCTGATCTTCAGTGAGTAAAGATTTATGCCCAACTTTATTGTTGAAGTCTTATATTTTCTTGGCAATTTTGCTATGTATCATTAACCCTACAACATCTGCTAAGATAAAATTTAAATAGGGCATGTTTTATTACTTTATAGACATAGGCAGTACTTCATTGTTCCTAGGAGCTTGGACTTCTATAGATGAAAAGGACATGAATGATCATTAAATCCACTCCAAACATTTTATAGATGAAGAAACTAAGATGGAAGGATTGTCTGTGATGCATTTAGCCACTGATTAAGAACCAATGCGCTAGGCAACTAAACTTTTACTAAAGGACCCCAGCCACAGAACCTGATCAGAGTTAAGAAATAGAATGAGAAAAATAATTTTTATTCTTTCGTTATTTGTATGAGGGCAGGGTGTATTGGGGGAGAATGGGGGAGAAAAAGCATAGAATACAGACACATGGAATGCCAGCAGGGATACTTGAGATACTGCCCAAAGAAACATTCTAAGAGACAGGGAGGCCCACCTAGTTATTGTTTAATAAAACCAGCTTGATATTTCAATATAAAAGCAAGAATGGCTGAAAAGTGAGTAAGCATCTCATTAAAACCACTCTTAAATTCCACTTTCAGGCCTCATCAGAGTATCAAAGGAAATAGCACACTTTTTTTCATTTATAAACTATCAGATATTCTTTTACAATCATCCTTAATCTATTCTGAAAGCCTCCAAGTCTTCTCAGTGCAACTTTATCAGATATGTATCCATAGTCTGCATCTTTACATGCATACATTCAAATATGTATCTAAATATATGAACTACTGTTGCAATTTTGTGTTACAGAAACTGAATAGCATAATGATGCAGGTTTGAGTGGGGTTTTTTTAAAGGCTGTTATATTTGTATACACATCTACACAAATCACATGGGCTTATCTTTCTGAAAAAAAAAGTTTTAATCCCTCAGGTACTCTCCTCTTAACAGAATCAACTTAATTTCATTTGACATTGTCCTTTCCAGAACTGCAAATTCAATGAACGCAGCAGGTCCTGATCTTGGTTTTTAACAGATGGCCTCAACAACATGACAGTAATAGCATCTGACATGCGTTGTTTCAATGATCTCTTTTACTCTTGGAAAAGTATGGAAGCGTTATATCCCGTGTGTTCCTTCAGATTGTTATTTCTGGCACGCTCTTCTTGGCATATGTTATGATGAACCATTCATAACAAATTAAATTTTCATTAAGGTAAAAAAAAATCTTTATAATCCATAAGCCTACAATTTGTCTTGGTTCCCAAGGTAACATATTCTGTGCAAAGGGGCCAGTTCTACAAATAATTGAGTGTGGGGCTGGCTTAGATTTATTTTTTAAGAATTAGCTGTTTTGCTAAAGGGGAGGGGGAGAGAGGGCAGATGGGAAAAGCCTAGAATCCCAGTAATGGAAAAGAAAGATAGCTGCAAGATTCGCGGGCTTGCTCGCAAAGCATTTTTGCAGGGACACAAAAATCACAGGATCAAAAAAAAAAAAAAAAAATCACAGGATCCCAGGACACACATCAAAAGAGGCTAAGCCACGTGATACCACATGAATGGCACCACAAGGGCTGGCTATAAAGACCAGCTGGAGCAGCAGAATTCCTGTACCTTTAAGGCGAGCTTTAGAGTTGATTGTAGCTGTAATTAACAGCTTCCCCTAACTGTGAAGCAGAATTTTCCTGAAGGACTCAGTGGTTTTACTCACTGGCAGGTTTAGTAAAATGGGATTTCAGGCAGCACAGTGCTTTCAACTCAAAGTAGCTAAATCTAGTTAAAGCAGAAACATCAATGATTTTCAGTGAGCGTTCATCATAGAAATGCCTGAGCACCATAAACCACTGCTGACTGCTTCTTTCACAAGCAAGCTGCAGCTAAACGGGGCCCAGAGGAAGCGAGAAACCTAACCTAGGCCTCTCTCCTCCTGGGCTGACATTTAAATCCCATACTATTTTTTTTCCTATAATAATATATTCAAGCCTACTTAGTAGATGGTAGGCTACTTTATTTTCAATATACACTAGAAATATTGGTCACCATTTGGGAAAGAATTTGAATTTAATTCTCTACTTCGCCTCACCTTGAGCACAACCTTCACTTTGGTGATATTTCAGAAACTGCATGAGACAGAATCTCTCTTACATGAACTTTTGCTATAAGGCACTTCATTAGACCCTTTCTACTGAAAATTGAGTTCAACTCTTCACAGAGAGAATATACAAATGTGTAAACTGAAGTCCAAAATAGTATAGAATAAACAAACAGGTTTACTGTTGAATAGCTTATTATAATGAGTATAAAATATTAAGTATGCTTATGAAATAAACACTTTATACTTTCCCAAGTAGTTTCAGATAGGAACCTAAGGAGGAAAGAAAACTGAAGAGAAAAAAAAAAACGGTGAACACAATGAGAAACAGGAGTTTGGCAAGAGTTTCCTCTGCTCATCTGCTTAACTAAAAGCAAAAGAGGTTAAAAGAACCCATTAGAAGTGGCCGTAACAAGACTGTCACTCTATTGCAGAGCAGCTGCAAGATATTTCATTAGAAAGGGAGGTTCCAAGAAACGTATGTGCATGAGATTCAGGACTTCATAGATGCTCTCAAAGAACTCACAGAAATGAGGGTTTGTGAAAGAAAGAGGAGATTCAAGCAGCTGAGGGCATCACAATAAGTACACACTTGAGAAAGAATCGTCTGTGATAGAAAGAGCAGCACGTTCTGGAACCAGCAGGTGGTGTAAGGCTGGGAACAGAGTCCTGAGACGAGAATGTCCTGAAGACTCCCTGTAACACTGTAGCCTCCAGTTGCTTCCACCCCTTGGAAGAGGGCAAACTTCTTTGGACAAGGTCCAAAATGAACCCACCTTTGTCAAAGTCGGATCTAAAGTAAATAGTTCTGTAGGAAATGTTCACTGTATTCATTTGAAAACTCACATGTGGAAAACGGTATGACATAACCTCATGAGATTAATTTTGTATTAGCTATTTTCACTGAGAGAATCAACCATTAGTTTAAATAGAACAATAATTCTTTCTTGAAGTAGATCTGAGTAAGAAACTCTAATTAGCCTTCTGAGATATTGAAGCCTTGGTAAAATAAATTTGATATAAAATATGTACTTCTTTCCAAAAGAACCAGTTTTCTACTAGATATAAAGAAAATCTTGATTAATTTATAAAAGGAGATTTTGAACAGACTCCATTTTCTAACCACAATGCAATAAAAGTCAATAACAAAGCCAGAACCACTTAGCTATTTTAAAATATTCTCCTAAATGAGTTTGGATCATAAAGGAAATAAAAATTATGATAGACCATTGAAGGAAAACCACCAAAAAATAAAAATGACAATCTTGACAGGGTCAAACAGAAATGCTATCAATTTTGAAAGAAATAATAAGTCAACTAAGCATTCAGTGTAAGAAATTAGAGGAAGAACTTATCCAGAATTGAGTTCTGCTCCTACCTGGAACTTATATCCTTTCCCCTCTTCACCATCTCAGTAGACGGCACCACCATCTACCCTGCTTCAGCCCCAAATCTATGTGACATCCATGATTCCTCTTTTTTCTATTGATTGTAACTCAAATTCATCTACTCCCATTGCTACCTCCACATACCAAGGCCCATCAACTCTCACTTGGACGAAGGCCACGACCTTCTTTTACTCTTGCCCACCTAGAAGCCACTCTCCACACTGTGGCCAGGAGGTTCTTTTGGAAATATAAATAAGACCGTATCAGTGCTATTAAACTGATTCAATGGCTTCCCATTGCACGCTACTAAAATCCAAATTTCTCACCAAGATTTTACCTCAAAGACTGAAGACAGAGATCTGTAAACAGAATTTGACACACAGGTATGTTTTATTTGCCCTAAAGAGTATTTCAAAAGATTTTTAGTGTATTGCTAATGTTTGAAAAAGAGGATATTGCACATTAAAACTTGAAATTTCTGAATTTTCTTGAAAAATTGAAAAATATATCTAAACTGGACCCATGTTTCCATATGGTAAGTAATAACCACAGTTGCTACCACCCCACCTAGTCTCTAGACCCTAGTTTGGGTATCAAGAGTTCATCATCAAGCAGGCACAGTCTCTTTTTCACACCAAAGTCGTGAATATTTTTCTCTACGTAAGTATATTTTATCATGTGAGAAAATGCAATCTGGACAGAGAGAACCACGTGTTTCTCACCCCTGGGGCATTTTGTTTATTTATGACACCTGTTCCAAAACTGGAATGAAATGGAATGTCTATATGTTTTTTGATAATACACTAAACAGAATCTTCCAAATCTCCAGGTGTTCAGGGGAATTCAAGTATTTGGCATCACAAAGAAAAAGAAACTTCCAGGATAAAAACTCGCAGGACTAATGCAAGGGTTTTAACACAATGTAACAATGCAGTGACATCTCTTGACATTATATACATATTATTATGTATTCATTTCCATTTCTACATGTAGCTGCTGGGGGAGAAAATGATCTGTGGTCTACAGATTTCAAGCTCCTGGAGGATGGGGTACATTTTATCCCTGACCCACCTAATCCATTTGTAGCATCTTTCAAAATCTCCCTAGACACAAAGCAGAAAGAAAAGGTAATAACAATACATTGTCTTTAGATAGGTTTTCTGTGAAATAGTTGGAAGAATCTTACAACAAAAATTACATGTATTCTTGTGTCTCCATAAGGTAGGTAGACAAAAAGCTTTTATCTGCAATTCAGACAGGATGAATAAAGGTGTTAAGCGACTGGTCCATGCTATGTTTCTGGCTAAATTTCAGGTGACTCTCTGTAATTATTTCGCTTTTCAGGTGGCTTTGGAAATTTCTCCTCCTCTATCCCAGCAGAGCGCTTCCATTGTCTTCGCCACTCCTACCGCAGGGCTAACAGGTCTGTGATCGTCGTAGGCTGCAAGGCTGTCATTAGCCTCCCCCAGTCCATCACCTCAACTTCTCATCCAGAAAGAACTTCAGAATAGCTGGCTAGAGTTTCCTACTTGATTTTTTCCTTTTCTTTTTTTTTTTTTGGCTTTACATGCTCTGGTTTTCCTGACCTAAAAGCTGAACACGTAAAATTCAACTGGTACCCAAAGATGCAGTATGATATATTCAAGCATCCCTCTGTATGTGAGGCCTTTGAGGCCATTTTGGGCACAAATCAGATTTTCAACAACCCTCAAATACAGGAAACCAGTGCTTCCCATTTAAATTATCAGTCAACCCAGGTTTTCAGCTCAAGTGAGATAGGAGAGGTATTGAAATTTTAATTCACTCCTTTTCAGTCAATCCATGTAAATAAAATTACAGTCATTTCTATCATGTTGGAAATAGAATAACCCTACAAGTCAAGAGGGCTGAATTTTGGACCCCACTATGCCATAACTTGCTAGTTGACAAAGTGGAAATAGCACTAACGGTGCTGTCTGACACAGAGGAAGTTACTTAACTTCTCTGACCCAGGTGTAAAATAAAGAAAATACTATTATTTCACATGGTAGTTACGAGGATCAGATGGATTTGCTTATAAAAAGGAATTAATGGGTGGTCTTCAACAATATTAGTCTCCTTTCCTATAAAATGAGGGAGTTGAATTTGGTGAGCTGTAAGTTCTCCTCCAGTTCTAATATTTTATGTTTCTATTATTTTTTTCCTGGGTACTAAAAATTGTATATCAGCCAAGTTCCCTCTCCTAGCCTCCAAGCTGCCCAGCCTCTCACCTGTAGACTCAAAATAGCTCCAGGCTCTGAGACTCATGACCAAACCTCCACATCGAACCCTATTTTCAAGAACTGAATTGCCTCCTGATTTCCTGACTTGTACCATATTCCTCTGGGAATTGAATCGCATCTCTTCCCTCCCATTCCTCTCAGGATATGGAAGCCATCCTCGAGCCTTATTACCATGGCCTGGTCAGTACTACCTGCTGTAAGTCCTCCCTGCATCGACCACCTGCCGGCTTGGACACTCACTGCCTGCCTGCTGCCAGTTTGAGAGTCCTAAGCCACCAGCCAGGGCATCTGTCCTCAGACCACTGCCAGGCCTCCCAGATACCAGCTACCCACCTGCTGGCCTTCCTCACAGCGCTCACTGTGTGAAAGCCAACCCTGTTCTCTCCTGCCCAGCTGAGCTGGCACACCTGTGCGTCCCGCACCATCAGCCAAAACCTGACCTAACATGGACGTGGACACTGATATTAACACAAGGATATAATATTACTTATTATTTCTGAAACGAGTGCATGTTCTTTATACATTTGAGATGAAGTGTCTTAATATCTATATTTAGTCTATTTTGCAGCTCACTTTTTATTATCTAATTTGTTCATTAATTGTATTTTTATGGAGGTAAAGCATATATTCAGAAAAGTGTACGAAACATAATTGCATAGCTCAATGTATCATCACAAAGCAAACATATCCATGTAACCAGTTACCAGGTGAAGAAATAAAACACCAACAGCCCAGAAGTTTCCCTCAGGCCCCTTTCCAATCACTACTCTTCACTCCTCAACCAAGACAACTACTATCCCGACTTCTAAGCCCACAGTTCCGTTTTGCCTGTTTTTGAATGTCATGTAAGTGGAATAAGACATTATATACTCTCTTTATTTTTTGGTTTTTTTTTTTTTTTTGCGGCACGCGGGCCTCTCACTGTTGTGGCCTCTCCCGTTGCGGAGCACAGGCTCCGGACGCGCAGGCTCAGCAGCCATGGCTCACGGGCCCAGCCGCTCCGCGGCACATGGGATCTTCCCAGACCGCGGCACGAACCCGTGTCCCCTGCATCGGCAGGCGGACTCTCAACCACTGCGCCACCAGGGAAGCCCTATATACTCTCTTTAGTCTCCCTCCTTTTACTCTATATTTGTAAGATTAATCTATGTTTATTTGTGTGGTTGTAGTTCATTCATTTTTATTACTATAAAAAATTCCATTGTATGAACCTACCACAATTTATACATATGTTTTACTCATGATGGTTATTTGGGTTTTTTCTTGGTTTGGGCTATAACTAATATTACTGCTTCGACTATCCTTAGGCATGTCATTTAGAGCACATGTGCTTATGTTGCTGTTGGGAGAATACTGATTTGAGTTATAGGGTACACATATCTTCAACTTTAGGACACAAATACCAAATTGTTTCCCAAAGTGGCTGAACTAACTTATATGCCTACCAGCAGGGTATGAAGATTCCTGTTGCATCATCACTAACCCTTGGTATTTTTTAAGTGTTTTGAATTTTAATATTCTGATAAGACAGTACTATTATCTCATGGTCTAATTTTCATGAACAAAAATTATTAATTTTAATGTAGTCTAATTCATTATATTTCCCTTTTTAATTGCTCATTTGCTGTCCTCTTTAAGAAATCTTTCCTCATTTCAATGTTATAAAGATCGTCTCCTATAGTATACTCCATAACTGCACTGTGCATTACTGTAGCCACTAGCTACATGTGGCTATTTACATTTAAATTTCTATCAGCTAAAATTTTTAAGGAATAAAAATTCAGTTTCTCATTCACACTAGCAACATTTCAAGGGCTCAATAGGCACACAGGTCTAGTGGCTACTGTAAAGGCCAGCACAGTTATAGAATATTTCTGTCATCACAGAAAGGTCTACTGAATAGTCCTCTTCTAGAAGCTTTATTATTTATTGTTTTACTTTTTCATATTTATGCCTATAACTCATCTGGGATGATTTCTGTGGGATCTAGGATATTGTTTTCCATATGGATAAACAATTGACTCAGCACATTAATTGAGAAGACTATTCTTTCCCTGCTTCACCATAATGAAATCATTGTCACAAATAAAAATATATGTGTACATATATATACATAGACATATATGCAATCTGTATATATACATATATTTTTATTTATGACACTATGGAATAAAATGAGTCATCCTATCTTGTTCTTCAAAGGAATCTTAGCTAATTTGGTCCTTGGCATTTCCATTTAAATTTTAAAATCAGCTTGACACTTTCCACTAAAAAATTATTCGAATTTTAATTGACATTTCACTGAACCTCTAAATCAATCTGGAAAGAGTTTTCATATTTATTATATTGAATCTTCTAATCCATGACTATGGCACATCCATTGAAATATTTAGGGCTTCTTTAATTTCTCTCAGTAATATTTTATATTTTTCTGTGAAGAGTTTTACACATCTATTAGATTTACTCTAGGGTCCTTAATACTATTTGATGCTACTGGATTATCCTATAATCTTTCACTGTTATACAGAAACATTGCCAATTTGAAAAATTTTGATGATGTACCTAGCAACCCTGCTAAACTTATTTTTTTAATTCTACACACATGATCATATGCAAATAATTCTTATATCTTTTATTGCTTTTTCATGACTTATTGACTTGGTTAAAGCTATAGGGCATGAATCTGTTGGGGGTCTCCAAGGGTACCTGCAGGTTTTATGACTTCCTAGAAGGACTCACAGGATTGAGTATTTAGTTATACAAGCAAAAGGATACAAAGCAAATTCAGCAAAGGGAAAAAGCACAAGGGGTGAAGAATGAACTAAACCAGGAACAAGTTTCAAGAGTCCTCTCCCGGTTGAGTCAAACAGGACATGCTTAATTCCTCCAGCATTTCATTGTGACAACACAGAAGAAGTGTTGTCCACCAGGGAAGCTCATTAGAGCCTCAGTGCCCAGGGTCTTTATCCCGGACTGGTCCCATAGGTACTCTTCCTAGCACATACCAAAATTCCAGATTTCCAGACTAACCATGTTGTTTGTACAAACAGTTTAGGTCCACCATTCACTCTTGTCAGCCAGGAAATGGTGAGACTACTCCTGAAATCCAATTTTCCAGTTGCTAGCCAAACACCAACCTTGCAAGCAGGACTTTCTAAGGATTGCATCTCAGGCCTGCTAATGTTAACTATTTTGTACAGTGATTGAGAGTGACCAATAATAACTCTTTTTTTGTAATATGCTTCTCAGGGTTTATAACTGTTTTGCAAACTTCATTAAAAAGATGGAAAGTATTCTCTCCTTTTCCTTAATCTGAAAGAGTTTGTGTAAGATTGACAATATTTCTTATTATTTTCTGGAATAAACTAGTGAAGTCACCTGAGCTGGAGTTTAATCTGTGTGAAAGTTTTTAATTATGGATTCAATTAATTTAATAGTTATGGGACTCTTCAGATTTTATATTTCTTTTTATGTTGGTGTTCATCAGATTTGTTCTAGGATTTGGGGCATCATCATCCCATTTATAGATGAATAAAATGAGTCAAATAATTTGCCCAACATTGCATGGCTAGTAAGTAGTGTCACTGGGATTTCAGCCTATAAATTCTATGTCCAGAGGACATGTACAAAACCATCATATAAACCTCTTAAAAGCATGTTTTACATAGCAGAACTTCATTAAAAATAAACTCATAAACTCTAAGTTTAAATAATCAGAATTTCCTAGGGACTGGTGTTCTCTAGATACAAGTCTGATATGTTTGAACACACATTACGACATCATTTTAGGTTACTGAGAAATATTCTAAAACCAGTACATTTCAAACTTAGCAGAGAGTTTGAGATATTGTGTCAAAAATACATATTACAGGGCTCTATCACTGAACTACTAAATCAAAATCTCTGTAGGCAGAATCCAGGAATCTGTGATTTTGAAAATTCTCCCAGTTATTGTATATGCAGCCAGACTTGTAAAGCATTGCTTCAGAGCTAATGAACCTAGAAGTCATGACTGCTTAGTTCATGTGCTCAACGTATTAGCTAAAATAACCCTTGTTCCTCGTTCACAACCTTGGACAATGCCTCTATCCCTGGCCAGTGTGTCTCCCCACATGCTTGCTGCTCCTCACATAGAAAACCATGTAAGCCTAGAGATCACTCCATCCAAACTCATCGCCAATAAAGGTCTGTGTCTCTTCCTAGTCTTATAACAGCACCAGCCCAGAAGAGCGCCAAAATCACAACTAACTGCTGAACAATCATCAACAGGAAGACACTGAAACTTACCAAAAAAGATACCCCACATCCAAAGACAAAGGAGAAGCTACAATGAGATAGTAGGAGAGGTACAGTCACAATAAAATCAAATCCCATAACCACTGGGTGGGTGACTCACAAACTAGAAAACAATTACACCACAGAAGTCCACCCACTGGAGTGAAGGTTCTGAGCCCCATGTCAGGCTTCCTAACCTGGGGGTCCGGCAACGGGAGGAAGAATTCCCAGAGAATCAGACTTTCAAGGCTAGCAGGATTTGATTGCAGGAATTTGACATTATTGGGGGAACAGAGACTCCACTCTTGGGGGGCACACAAAAAGTAGTGTGTGCATCGGGACCCAGGGGAAGGAGAAGTGACCCCATAGGAGACGGAACCAGACCTACCTGCTAGTGCTGAAGGGTCTCCTGCAGAGGCGGGAGGTGGCTGTGTCTCACCTTGAGGACAAGGACACTGGCAGCAGAAGTTCTGGGAAGTACTCTTTGCATGAACCTTCCTGGAGTCCACCATTAGCCCCACCAAAGAACCTATAGGCTACAGTCCTGGGTTGCCTCAGGCCAAACAACCAACGGGAAGGGAACTCAGCCCCACCCATCAGCAGACAAGCAGATTAAAGTTTTACTGAGCTCTGCCCACCAGAGCAACACCCAGCTCTACCCACTACCAGTCCCTCCCATCAGGAAGCTTGCACAGCCCTCTTAGATAGCCTCATCCACCAGAGGACAGACAGCAGAAGCAAGAAGAGCTACAATACTGCAGCCTGTGGAAGGAAAACCACATTCACAGAAAGACAGACAAAATGAAAAGAGAGATGACTATGTACCAGATGAAGGAACAAGATTAAACCCCAGAAAAATAACTAAATGAAGTGGAGATAGGCAACCCTCCAGAAAAAAAATTCAGAATAATGATAGTGGACCACAGGAAAAGAATGGAGGCAAAGATCGAGAAGATGCAAGAAATGTGTAACAAAGACCTAGAAAAATTAAAGAACAAACAGAGATGAACAATACAATAACTGGAATGAAAAATACACTAGAAGGAATCAATAGCAGAATAACTGAGGCAGAGGGACAGATAAGTGGCCTGGAAGACAGAATGGTGGAATTCACTGCTGCAGAACAGAATAAGGAAAAAAAGAATGAAAAGAAATGAAGACAGCCTAAAGGACCTCTGGGACAACATTAAATGCAACAACATTTGCATTATAGGGGTCCCAGAAGGAGAAGAGAGAGAGAAAGGACACAAGAAAATATTTGAAGACATTACAGTCAAAAACTTCCCAAAAACATGGGAAACGAAACAGCCACCCAAGTCCAGGAAGTGAAGAGAGTCCCAAGCAGGATAAACCCAAGGAAAACATGCCGAGACACACAGTAATCAAACTGACAAAAAATAAGACAAAGAAAAATTATTAAAAGCAACAAGGGAAAAATGACAAATAACATACAAGGGAACGCCCATAAGCTGATTTCTCAGCAGAAACTCTACAAGCCAGAAGGGAATGGCATGATATATTTAAAGTGATGAAAGGGAAGAACCTACAACCAAGAATACTCTACCCGGCAAGGATCTCATTCAGATTCAATGGAGAAATCAAAAGCTTTACAGACAAGCAAAAGCTAAGAGAATTCAGCACCACCAAACCAGCTGTACAACAAATGCTAAAGGAACTTCTCTAAGTAGGAAACACAAGAGAAGAAAAGGACCTATAAAAACATACCCAAAACAATTAAGAAAATGGTAATAGAACATACATATGAATAACACCTTAAATGTGAATGGATTAAACGCTCCAACCAAAAGACACAAGCTCGCTGAATGGATACAAAAACAAAACCTGTACATATGCTGTCTACAAGAGACCCACTTCAGACCTAGGGACACATACAGACTGAAAGTGAGGGAATGGAAAAAGATATTCCATGCAAATGGAAATCAAAAGAAAGTTGGAGTAGCAATACTCATATCAGATAAAATAGACCTTAGAATAAAGAATATTATAAGAGACAAGGAAGGACACTACATAATGATCAACGGATCAATCCAAGAAAAAGATATATAACAAGTACAAATATATATGCACCCAACATAGGAGCACCTCAATACATAAGGCAA
The DNA here is from genome assembly GCF_949987515.2 of Delphinus delphis. NCBI lineage: Eukaryota > Metazoa > Chordata > Mammalia > Artiodactyla > Delphinidae > Delphinus > Delphinus delphis. The sequence goes on along the minus strand of NC_082693.1, from coordinate 57,389,831 downwards.
ATGATAACAGCTATAAAAAAGGAAATCGACAGTAACACAGTAATAGTGGTGGACTTTAACACCTCACTAACACCAATGGACAGATCATCCAGACAGAAAATTAATAAGGAAACATAAGCTTTAAATGACACAAAAGTCCAGAGAGATTTAAGTGACACTTATAGGACATTCCATCCGAAAACAGCAGATTACACTTTCTTCTCAAGTGCACACGGAATATTCCCCAGGATAGATCACATCTTTGGGCACAAATCAAGCCTCAGTAAATTTAAGAAAATTGAAATCTTATCAGGCATCTTTTCTGACCACAACCCTATGAGATTAGAAATCACTTACAGGGAAAAAAACGTAAAAAACACAAACACATGGAAGCTAAACAATACGTTACTAAATAACCAAGAGATCACTGAAGAAAACAAAGAGGAAATCAAAAAATACCTACAAACAAATGACAACGGAAACACGCTGATCGAAAATCTATGGGATGCAGCAAAAGCAGTTCTAAGAGAGAAGTTTACAGTAATCCAGTCCTACCTCAAGAAACAAGAAAAATCTCAAATAAACAATCTAGCCTTACACCTAAAGGAACTAGATAAAGAACAAACAAAACCCAAAGTTAGTAGAAGGAAAGAAATCATAAAGATCAGAGTAGAAATAAGTAGAAACAAAGAAAACAATAGCAAGGATCAATAAAACTAAAAGCTGGTTCTTTGAGAAGATAAACAAAATTGATAAACCATTAGCCAGACTCATCAAGAAAAAGAGGGAGAGGACTCAAATCAATAAAATTAGAAATGGAAAAGGAGAAGTTAAAACAGACACCGCAGAAACACAAAGCATCATAAGGGACTACTACAAGCAACTCTATGCCAATAAAATGGACAACCTGGAAGAAATGGACAAATTCTTAGAAAGGTACAACCTTCCAAGACTGAACCAGGAAGAAATAGAAAATATGAACATACCAATCACAAGCACTGAAATTGAAACTGTGATTAAAAATCTTCCAACAAACAAAACTCCAGGACCAGATGGCTTCACAGATGAATTCTATCAAACATTTAGAGAAGAACTAACACCCATCCTTCCCAAACTCTTCCAAAAAATTGCAGAGGAAGGAACAGTCCCAAACTCATTCTACAAGGCCACCATCACCCTGATACCAAAATCATACAAAGAAAATTACAGACCAATATCACTGATGAATATAGATGCAAAAATCCTCAACAAAATACTAGCAAACAAAATCCAACAACACATTAAAAGGTTCATACACCATGATCAAGTGGGGTTTTTCCCAGGGATGCAAGGATTCTTCAATATACGCAAATCAATCAATGTGATACACCATATTAACAAATTGAATAAGAAAAACCATATGATCATCTCAATAGATGCAGAAAAGTTTTTGACAAAATTCAACACCCATGCATGATAAAAACTCTCCAGAAAGTGGCCATAGAGGGAACCTATCTCAACATAATAAAGGCCATATATGACAAACCCACAACAAACATCATTCTCAATGGTGAAAAACTGAAAGCATTTCCTCTAAGATCAGGAAAAAGAGAAGGATGTGCACTCTCACCACTATTACTCAACATAGTTTTGGAAGTCCTGGCCACAGCAATCAGAGAAGAAAAAGAAATAAAAGGAATACAAATTGGAAAATAAGAAGTAAAACTGTCACTGTAGATGACATGATACTATACATAGAGAATCCTAAAGATGCCACCAGAAAACTACTAGAGCTAATCAATGAATTTGGTAAAGTTGCAGGATACAAAATTAATGCACAGAAATCTCTTACCTTCCTATACGCTAACAACGAAAGATCAGAAGGAGAATTAAGGCAACAATCCCATTCACCACTGCAACAAAAAGAATAAAATACCTAGGAATAAACCTACCTAAGGGGACAAAAGAACTGTATGCAGAAAATTATAAGACACTGATGATAGAAATCAAAGATGACACAAACAGATGGAGAGATATACCATGTTCTTGGATTGGAAGAATCAATATTGTGAAAATGATTAGACTACCCAAAGCAATCTACGGATTCAGTGCAATCCCTGTCAAATTACCAATGGCATTTTTTTTTACAGAACTAGAACAAAAAATCTTAAAATCTATATGGAGACACAAAAGACCCCTAATAGCCAAAGCAATGTTGATGGAAAAAAACAGAGCTGGAAGAATCAGACTCCCTGACTTCAGACTATACTACAAAGCTACAGTAATCAAGACAATATGGTCCTGGCACAAAAACAGAAATATAGATTAATGGAACAGGATAGAAAGCCCAGAGATAAACCCATGCACCTATGGTCAACTAATCTATGACAAAGGAGGCAAGAATATACAATGGAAAAAAGACAGTCTCTTCAATAAGTGGTGCTGGGAAAACTGGACAGCTACATGTAAAAGAATGAAATTAGAACATTCCCTAACACCATACACAAAAATAAACTCAAATGGATTAAAGACCTAAATGTAAGACTGGACACTAGAAAACTGTTAGAAGAAAACATAGGAAGAATACTCTGTGACATAAATCACAGCAAGATCTTTTTTGATGCACCTCCTAGAGTAATGGAAATAAAAACAAAAATAAACAAATGGGACCTAATGAAACTTAAAAGCTTTTGCACAGCAAAGGAAACCATAAACAAGACAAAAAGGACAAACCTCAGAATGGGAGAAAATATTTGCAAACAAATCAACGGACAAAGAATTAATCTCCAAAATATATAAACAGCTCATTCAGCTCAATATCAAAAAAACAAACAACCCAATCAGAAAATGGGCAGAAGACATAAATAGACATTTCTCCAAAGAAGACGTACAGATGGCCAAGAGGCACATGAAAATCTTCTCAACATCACTAATTATTAGAGAAATGCAAATCAAAAGTACAATGAGGTATCACCTCACACCAGCTAGAATGGGCATCATGAGAAAATCTACAAACGACAACTGCTGGAGAGGGTGTGGAGAAAAGGGAACCCTCTTGCACTGTTGGTGGGAATGTAAATTGATAAAGCCACTATGGAGAACAGTATGGATGTTCCTTAAAAAACTAAAAATAAATTACCATACGAACCAGCAATCCCACTACTGGGCATATACCCAGAGAAAACCATAATTCAAAAGGACACATGCACCTCAATGTTCATTGCAGCACTATTTACAATAGTCAGGTCATGGAAGCAACCTAAATGCCCATCGACAGACAAATGGATAAAGAAGATGAGGTACATATATACAATGGAATATTACTCAGCCATAAAAAGGAATGAAATTGGGTCATTTGTAGAGACATGCATGGACCTAGAGACTGTCATACAGAGTGAAGTACATCAGAAAGAGAAAAACAAATATCGTTCATTAACGTATATATGTGGAATCTAGAAAAATGGTACAGAAGAACTGGTTTGCAAGGCAGAAATAGAGACACAGATGTAGAGAACAAACATATGGACTCCATGAAGGAAAGCCAGGGCAGCATGGGGAGGAGGTGGTGGTGGGATGAATTGAGAGATTGGGATTGACATATATACACTAATGTATAAAACAGATAACTAATAAGAACCTGCTGTATAAAAATAAATAAATAAAATAAAATTCAAATAAAAAAATAGAGCACCAGCCCATCAGATAAGGGCCCTACACTTATGATCTCATTTAACCTCAGTTACCTCCTAAAGGCCCTATCTCAAATACAGTCACAATGCAGGGTTAGCACTTCAACTTATAAATGGGGGGGGGGGGGGCACAGTTCAGTCCAAAGCAGCTGTACTAAAAACAACATCAATTACACAAAAATAACAATGGTCAGCCTTTACTTTGTGGTTATATATGCCAGTGCCAAGTGCTTTATTTGCACTATTCTTGTAATCCTCTGGTATCCTATCTGGTAACTACCATTATGGTCCACTTTTTACATGTAAGAAAAAGATCCCCCAAAAGATTAACTAATAAAAATCAGAACATGCCTTTCTCCTGATTAAAATTTTCCAGTGACTTCCTATTATTCTTAAAATTGCATCCAAACTCGTCCATGGTGTACATGGCCTTCCCCAATAGTTCTCTCTAGAATATTCTTCTCACAGATCCCTGCATGTTTGGCTGTTTTGTGAATCAAGTCTTAAGTGAAATACATCTTCTCAGACCTTGCAACTCTATCTAGTGCTATCCCTCCCAATTACCTGCCAACATAATGGCCTGTTTTTATTTTCTTTATAACATCATTTCAAAGTATTTTATTATATTACTTTGTATTTATTTTGTTATATTTTTGTTTGTTTCACGTGTCTTATTTAAATGTAAGCATTATATGGATAAAAGCCTTGTCTTTCTTCTTCAGCTCTTTATCCCCAGTATCTCAAACCTGGCATAGAATGGCAACAAATTACACTGAATAAATGTACAAGTAGATGAATGTGGGGATGAACGAATGACTTGTCCATGATCACACAATTAAACAAATGATAGAACCTGAATTCTAAACTAGTCATTCTCATTTCAAACTCTACAAAGTAATGTCTAAAAGAATTTATTCCAAAATTATACATCAAACTTAAAAACAAGGAATAGATTAATTCCTAGAAGAATCTGATTGAATAATAATTATAACCACCATTTATTAAGGGCCTACCCTGCGCCATGTACTCTGCAAAGGGTTTTTCGAGCACTGTATATTTAACCTTCAAAAACATCGTATAGCATCACTGTTATTATCCTCCTTTTGCACTGAGGAAATTGAGGCTCATAGAGGTTGAGTAATTTACCCAAGTCACATCTAACAGGTGACTGAGAGCAGACAGAACCCAGGTCTGAATGTCTTTAGAATTTAAACTATTACACTGCATACCATAAAATTTGAGTTGTTTTCAAATGATGTGTCAAATTGTATATATTTCCTGATCTAAATATGTACTTGATACTTTAAAAATAAATTTAGAACAATTTGTGTCAAAAAATAATATGTAAATTTTATCATCACTCCTGACACTGTTCTTGTCTTCAATTCTTTCCCTCGCTAGAGAAACAAGATGCTACTTGATGGTGAAATTTTCCCAGCACTAAAATCTAATATGTTACGTAGAAGCGCAGTTCCACTAGATAGAAATTATAGATGGAAGATGTCCAGAGCTAATTCATTGCCTTTTAAATGAAATAGCAAGAATGTCTTTGAAGGGACATTTATACCACCTAATAAGTAATCTCCCAAAGTGCAGTGTGCTAACGATTATTAACCAGCACAGACTGCTGAGGTTAATGAATAATGCTAATCTGAATCCATCTGCAGAAACTCCTTCCACTCGGGATTTTTTTTCCCCGGTTTTCTCTTGAGATGACTATTTACAAACTAAAGGAGAAATTAGAGACTTACAAAGAGTTATCAGACATCTACATTTAAACATCTATGGATGCGGAATGCTGACCTAAACATGGGAATAACAGATCACAAAGATAGTCTTTTGACTGTGTCTTTTCCAAGAGCCTGTGTGTAGCAGACCTGGAAAACCAACTTTCAACAGAAGCAGATGAGTTATGATCTGTTAGATTAAAGAATCCTACAGGGGAAAGGAAACATTAAAAACCATCCACAACTGGGGCTTCCCTGGTGGCGCAGTGGTTGAGAGTCCGCCTGCCGATGCAGGGGACATGGGTTCGTGCCCCAGTCCGGGAGGATCCCACACGCCGCGGAGCGGCTGGGACCGTGAGCCATGGCCGCTGAGCCTACGTGTCTGGAGCCTGTGCTCCACAACGGGAGAGGCCACAGCAGTGAGAGGCCCGCGTACCGCAAAAAAAAAAAAACAAAAAAAACCATCCACAACTAAAACATCCTAAGCAACTCCAAAATGATGGTAAGAAAATAAGTTCATATAAATTGCTAGACTGGATAATATTCTGAAGCAAGTGAATAAAGCAGAGAGTAATTACTGCCACTAAAAAAAGGTTAGGCATGGAGTGTAGAGTTTGAGAGCTTCCCATCGACAGCCTAGACTAGCATACCATTGTAGGGACGGCACACAAATCTAACGCACCGGATTTCAAGAACATCAGAACATCGAGTAGTACCCCCAATATGGATTTTTCTTCACACAGTTAAATTTTTCCAAACAAAAACTTATGTTTACCACTCTGTCCAGAGCTTTCACTTTTCTCCTTTAAACAGCTGGTGATCGAAGGATGAAATTCAATAATGCAAAAGTCCTTCAGGTTCTCCTGAAGAAGTCTACAGCCTAGATCCAAATACCTCCTTATTATGTACAAGAAACATAAAAAATCCACCCTTATTGAAGACAAGAGAAAGATTATGGAAAAGTTTTCCCAATCTCACACTTCATTTGTACTTGTTGAGTGACTTTCTAGATGGACAAACTGGCTTCCCAGCTTCTGGTCAGTTCCCCATAGCTCTCCATCATGCCTGTCACTATTAAAGAAGATTATTCCTCCTTAAACTCAAGTACAAGCATATCTCTTGCCTGCCCCAAACCTCTGATGATGCCTATTTACTACAGAATAAAGCTCAAATTCTCCAGCCTGGCCCTTCAGACCCTCTCCAATTTGGCAATTTTCTACCTCTTCAAACATGTGTCCAGGACACCCAGTCCCATACTTACACTCAGTTCCCTAAATGGACTCTTGAGCTACATACAACTAGGCCAGCATTTCTCAAACCCTGTGCTCCAATGGGCTTCCCAGAAACAGTTCAGGAAATAACACCCTGGCCTTGGCCCAGGCAGTTTCCTCTGCCTGAAATGCCCTCTTTGTCCACATCTCTAAAGTTCCAGTCTTCTGGGAAGGGCCATATCAAAGTCCATCTCTGCCAAGAAAACAAGTGATTGTCTCTCTCCCCAACCCTTCCAGAGATTACGGAAGCTCTCCTTTGTCACTTTATAAATAAACATCAATACCATGTGTTATGGCTTGCAAAACAACTTTTGCAAATATTACCTCTAAATGTTTACAAAAGCCCTGTGATTTCAGTACTATTTTCTTGGGGAAAGAGGAAGAGACCTTCAGACTCTCAGACAAGTTATTTCTATCTGAACCTCATTTTTATCTGTAAAATAGGAAGGATAATAACATAATTAAGGAATCATTGAGAATATTGTTATGATTCTTAAAACAAGGTACTTATTCCCAAGAACCTTACACAGTTCTCACACAGGGAATACAAACTGATGAACTATAAACAAAATCCGACTGGCATATTTTGAGTTTGGCCTGCACGGTACTTTTTTAGTTGAGCCAACATTTAAAGATTAGGAGTTCACATAAAATCCAGATCAGCTATCCAGCTTATATTACCCTCCTAAAAAGAAGAAAAAGAGGAGGAGAAGAGGATGAAGAGGAGGAGACTGAACAGTAATGCCCTGGAGTTGAGAAGCTGGTATCTCCTTTGAGGAAGGAATTCATCCCCAGGGTGTCATAGTCCCCACCAGTCCCTTATGTCTCCTTGACACTGAAGCCAAGCGTTAGTCCCCCTATGATGATGTAGTTTATCATCGTACACTGTTGTTTTTCTCATAGGAGAGAAATATATCTCAAGGATAATCCAAGAGTAACTCATGTTTCAGGAAAACCAAGAAACAGCACAAACTCTGTGGAAGTAAAAACTACTTGTAAACATTTGCTAGTCAAACAAGTGTATCCGTCTTACACCTGGTGCTATGGTCTGAATGTCCATGTCCCCACCAAAATTCATCTGTTGAAATCCTAACCCCCAAGGGGGATAATATTAGGAGTTGGGACTTTGGGGAGGTGGTTAGCTCATGAGGGTGTATCCCTCATGAATGGGAGTAGTGCCCCAGAGAGCTTGCTTGCTCCTTGAGCCATGTGAGGTGGCAGTGAGAATACGGCTGTCAATGAGAAGCTGGGTCTCATCAGACACCGAGTTTGCTGGTTCCCTGACCTTGGACTTCCCAGCCTTCAGAACCATGAGAAAGAAATGTTTGTTGTTTATAAGCCACCTAGTCTATGGTATTTTGTCATTGCATCTCAAACAGACTAAGACACCTGGGCTGCTTCACTCATTTACATCACCATTCTGGTCTCTGGAGTCCTTTGGATTTGCAACCCCAGATCTAGACTGTGAACTCCATGGTGAGAGAGAGAAAGAGAGAAGCAACATTTCGTTGTTGTTGTTGTTACTTACTGCCATATCTTCCACGCATAGAACAATGCCTGGCACAAAGTAGATCCTCAATAAGTGTTTGTTGAATAAACACAATCTAACGGTAAAAGAGATGGCTATTTAAAAATGGTAACTGCAATTACTCAGTGACAAGTACTACAAAAGAAGTATGTACTGGATACAATGGAAACACAGCGGACTTTGCCTCCTCATCCAGCATAACATATAATAAAAGTGAGCAAAAAGGAGTCTGTGTCTCCTTGCCCACTCTCCACACCACTCCCCACCCTAAATGTTAGCGTCCATAGCAGGGTCGGAAACATCTTCTGCAAAGGGCCAGATAGTAAATATTTTAGGCTTTTCGAACCATGCTGTCTCTATCACAACTATTCTAACCTGCTGCTGTAGCACAAAAGCAGCCATAGCCAATACAGCAAAACATGACTATGGCTGTGTCCCAATAAAACTTTATTTATAGGCAGTGACCTAAATTTGGCCCACGGGACAGAAATTATTTTTAGCATCTTTGTTGTTCGTTGAATTGAAATATTTGGACTCTGATCTTTGTTGATACATATTTTTTATTTACTTGAAGCAATGTAAGTGCTTCAATGTAAGTGTATTGTCAGGTGGTCTGACAATAACCACCTCCAGAAAAATGCTGCTGCAGAAATAGCAACAGCATTTTTTCTGTGTGGCTTCCTAATGGAAATAAAAATCTTTGGACTTTCACAATTAAAGTCCTGACCTCAATACAAATGCTTGGTCTTAAAAAGATCCAAGGGAGTATCAACTTAGAAACCTAACTACTTGTGCTGGTGTAAAGAAAATGGGTCTTATTACCTTATTTTCTCTGATGAGAACTCGAGGAATGGTATTTACTGAGATTATATTGGTTCCCTAAATTATAGTTTAGATACCTGGGCTAGAAAAAAAAGGATACCGTATTATACACCTGCGACATTCTCTTAATGAGAAAAAAAAAAAGCAGTTCTTCAGATTAAAGGAAACATCTCCATGTTGAAATTAACAACCTCTTTAGTCTGATTGTCCCTAGTGGAGCTGGAAAATAACTATTCTAGAATAGAAAATTAAGGAAAGTACAGAGAAAGGGGACAGAGAACATGGAGAGATAGAAAGATTAAATAATGAGGAAGAGAATAGACTAGGAAGGGGGGAAATAATAAGGAAAAAAAAGAGACCAACGAGGCTGCTGTGGGAAGTGGCAGGTTGTCAGGGATTCCTTGGAGGTCACGTAAATATGCCAAGGTCATGGACAACCAAAGTTTACTGTTTTGTTTTGTTTTGTTTGATCTGGTACATAGTACTTTACAGAAGTTAAGGTAATTGACTTATCTCAATTCTACGTGTTGGCTTGCAAATTGTTCCCCTTCTCCACTCCCACCCCGAATCCCAGCGCACGGGCGCCACACACACACACACACACACAGGGCAAGGAGAGACCGATGAAAGAGGCGAAAGAGGCAGGCCACTCCGGATTGGTAAGTGGCAGGTTTTATAAGCAAGAGAACTTACTTATGAAGTTTAATAAACAAGGGAACTTACGAGGCTTGTCTTGGGCGGAGGCAAGATGACACCCGGCCACCAGAATCTTAAAAGTTCATATAGGGGTTCAGTCCTATATTCAGTTCAGATGGTCTCAACACCACCTTACTCTCTCAAGGCTGCATCCTTGAAACAGCCCTGGCTGTGGAATGGTGGGCGGAATGTAAATTCCAAGGAGAAGGGTGGCGGGAGGAGCCTCCAATTGCCCGGGGCCAGATCAGGGGTCAGATTGCAGTCACCACCTCTGGATGACCTTCTCCAATATTATGAAACAAACGTCTACTTTAAAACTCAGGTCAAATATAATTGCTTCAGTGTTACCTTGGTGTGTTTGCTTCCCTGGAACCTGCACTGGTATACATTGCACTTCCACCGTCTGAAATCCCTGTTGTGAGAAGAATCATGCTGCATTTGCCAGTGAAAAAAATACAGGGGCTGTAAAATAGGTCAGAAATGACTAAAACTGCATTGACTGCCTTTAACGTGACTTGTTGATTTCAAGGAGGACTGAGAAGTGGTTCTTACAAGTGTGAAAGGAGTGTAAGGAACTCTAGAGAAACTTAACTCCCATGTTCCACACTCTGAAACCACTGCTGAAACTAAAATGGTGAGATTCACATGTGTTTTCTTTTTCCTATAATTTTCCCTCCCTGTTACAAGATGGCCACCAGACCAGGTCTTTATGTTTTCTTCTCAGGGGAACTCACGTTGTAAGGCCCAAGCAGAAGTTGCCTAAAGATTACGCATCTTTCTGGATTTTTTTTTCCCTAAAAGTCTAAACTCATTTAGGGAGATAGGCTAGGTCTGCAGGGGAAGGAAAGAAGGAAATAAGGTGAATGCTTGAAGGGAGAGCTTCTCCCAAGACTAGGAAAGGAACTGAGAGCTGTGGATTCTACAACAAAAAAGCTTCTGCAAAGTGAGGAGATGGCAGGACCCCTAAAAGGAATGATGGCTTGGTGTATGCAGGGAGACTGGACAGTAGGTACCCAGCCTCACAAAGACCCAGGCCCCAGCTTGTCACAAAAGACACTGTGTGGTATCACTTATATATGCACTCTAAAAAAAAAAAAAAAGATTGAACTCATAGAAAGAGAGAATAGAATAGTGGTTGCCAAGGGCTGGGAGTGGGGGAAATGGGGAGTTCTGAAAATCTAACAGGCAGCATGGTGACTATAGTTAATAACACTGCAATGTATACTTGAAAGTTGCTAAGACAGCAGATCTTAAAAGCTCTCATCGGGCTTCCCTGGTGGCGCAGTGGTTGAGAGTCCGCCTGCCGATGCAGGGGACACGGGTTCGTGCCCCGGTCCGGGAAGATCCCACATGCCGCAGAGCGGCTAGGCCCGTGAGCCATGGCTGCTGAGCCTGTGCGTCCGGAGCCTGTGCTCCGCAACGGGAGAGGCCGCAACAGTGAGAGTCCCGCGTACCGCAAAAAAAAAAAAAAAAAAAATACTGTAATGTATACCTGAAATTTACTGAGTGTGGATCTTAAGGCTTCTTACCACCAAAAAAAAAAAAAAGTAACTATGTGAGGTGATGGTTGTGTTAATTTATTTGATATGGTAATAATTTTACTATATACATATATATAAAATCATATTGTACATTTTAAATATATACAATTTTATTTGTCAATTATATTCAATAAATCTGGTTGGGGGCGATGGGGGGAAGCAGGAGAGCCTCTCCCTATCAAGTTGAGAGGTGATCTTGGGCAGAGATCTATTTGAACCAAAAACATGAGACTCATCCCCAAACATTCTCACCATAGGATTCACCTCCCACCCATTCCAGCCTCACCAGCACCTTTGCCCAATCTGGAGACAGAGAAAACTCCAGTAACTAGTGAGCCATTATTTCCATCCAACATAATGAGATACAGGCTCTGATCAGATTAAATTTGATTTACAGAAGAAAAAGAAATTTCCTACACCTAAATTTTGGGGTAGAATAAAATTCATTGCTGTTGTAGCACTTTTTAATGAGTCACTTTAATTTTGTACAGTTCAGTCACATCTCACATTAAATGCAAAGTAGTTTCATTCGTATTCTCGGCCTCCTCCACTCCTGGCTCATGAGCTACAATGTGTCAGACGCTGTTCTCAACACTTTACTGCAACTCAATAAGGGAGATACCATGACTGTCCCCATATCACAGATGAGGAAACTGAGGCACAGAGAGGTTGGATAAGGTACAGAGGTCCCACAGCTTGTGAGCAAGAGAACTGGGACTCAGAGGCAGACAGTCTGACTACAGAGGCCATGATTTCCACCAATCGGGTGTTATTCGGGCCCTTCAGGCAGGGTGCCTCCACCGCACCTCAGTTTAAATCATGCAGAACAAGAAGTTCCATGTGCCCTCAGCGTCCGGGTATAGCCATATGGTAGCAGATGTGAAGACTTTGAACATTAAACTGAGCTTCAATGAATAGCCGTTGAACTAAATGTTTTCCTTGACAATCTCCAAAAGCAGAAACTTAAAGCCGTTTGCAACAATAGTGCCAATTCTAGTGCTTTTAAGTTTTAAAAATGGTGTTCTGAAGTCCAACCAATTCCTTTTTTTAGATTTCCAGAGAAACAAAGAAAGGCTTATCAGCACACCTCTCCTCAAAGCCCCACGTGCCTTCACAGGAGGGAAATGCCATTCCCTCCCAGTGTATGTGGGTGAGGCTCCAGCAAGAAGTAAACTGGGCCAGGAGACTGTCACGTGACAGGAGCTGGGAGTGGGAAGTGTGTTCCCTACCTTGTCTCTGAAATGTCACCCTTCCTCCACTCTAGACCCAAGAGGAAGACCACAGCTTGCCTGATACTTGGGGGAAGCCTGTTCAGGGCGGTGTATAAAAATGAGCAAAGATCTGATTAAAACCCCACAGCATATTCTCAGTCTAATCTCTTTCTTTCCAACACGATTTTAGCAATTATGTTTATCATTTAAATGCCTCCTCTTGCTCATAACTTGGATCATTCTCACATGGCCTGTAGACTGTTTACTCTAATTGTGTTCTTATTAACATTCCTTTTTTTTATTTTTTTTATTTTGTGGTACACGGGCCTCTCACTCTTGTGGCCTCTCCCGTAACGGAGTACAGGCTCTGGACGCGCAGGCTCAGAGGCCATGGCTCACGGGCCCAGCCGCTCCGTGGCATGTGGGATCTTCCCGGACCGGGGCACGAACCCGTGTCCCCTGCATCGGCAGGTGGACTCTCAACCACTGCGCCACCAGGGAAGCCCAACATTCCCATTTTAAATGACTAAAAATGAGACTTTGACCTGCCAAAGTGAGTGCCTGATTTCCAGGAGAAATTAACTTTGGAAATATCTGCCAAGTATGTCCAGGGTGATAACAACCGTTTATTTTTCTTCCTATTTGTTTCTTTAAAATAGAGTCTCCCATTTCCTATCTGGAAGAGACATGGGGGTAAAGGATCCCTTGGGCCCCAGAGAAAATATCACAAGATACTAGTGACCAATGGAAAAGGCTTTCATAGGAGAATGCTAAAGTGATTAGTCTTTCTCACAAACTCACTGACCTAATGCTTTTGGTTTTAGGAAATAGATCAAATAATGAATGTGAAGTATTTTTCGTAATATATGCCAGCAGTTAAAAATGGTTCAGCCATTAAACTGAACCATTTAAGTTCAATTATTCCATGTAAAGAAAAGCTATCATTTGATTATTTCAGGGGGGAAGAAATAAGATTATGCATCCCTACAAAAAAAAGTGAAAAACAAAACAACAACAACAACAAAAAAAACACCTCCTCAGGAATGTGGAACATAAAGAAATAGGATAATGAGGATTATTTTTCCTATACAAAACTGACATTAAAAAATATGAGTTAAACACCATTTTAAATGAATTAAAACAATCAAAGATGAAAAGAGCTATTTGTAGACTTGGAAAACCTAACCCAACATATCCCCTGTGCCTTTATAAATGTGTTTGATAACTGGTAACTGTCAGTGCCAAATAATAATTCTATACATTTTACTGATAATTGTCTTCAGCCTGACATATGGAAGGAAACATAATAGTTGCAGGGAATTGCAGCAATATATTTAGTTCCCTTAAACCTCTACTTCAATCACCTTTCATAAAGTAAAAGAAATGAACGTAACTTTGTAGGATATACAAAGGAAACTAAACTTATTGATATACGCCAGGAGACCCAAACCAATTCCTTTCATCCAGACACACATAATTCTTACTGCAGACTGGGCTCTATTTTTTGGATGAGCAGTCATTCCCTCCCATTAGAGAAGAATGACTACCTCTGATTATGTATCACCATCATTAAAACTAAGGAAATGTGCCCACCCACCCCTTGCATATGAAAGGGAAGAAAAGTAAAAAATCATCATCATCAGCCTCCAAGCACTGACTTTTTCTACCTTTTGTAGGGAATCCATGAATCTTCCAAAATTAATGACAATTGATAAGCTTCCTCTAAGATTTTGCAGGATGCTGCTGGCACATTTCTGCAGGTAAAGCGATTTACTTTGCCCTAAGCGGAGGAAAAAGAAAAGGGAGGACTTAGAAAAATAAACTAGCTTGAACATAAAATTATAAAGCTGAAGAAATAACATATGAAAGAAACATCCCAATATATTCAATTTTAATCATCTCAAAACCTAAAGGAGAATTAAACTTCTTTTTTCCCCAACTGAGGCCATTTTTGCTAAAACTGCAAAACCAGTCATTTTGCAAAAGAAAAGGAACAAATAATAAAGATTTTGGGGGGCTTCCGGGAAGATGGCGGAAGAGTAAGACGCGGAGATCACCTTCCTCCTCACAGATACACCACAAATACATCTACACGTGGAACAACTCCTACAGAACACCTACTGAACGCTGGCAGAAGACCTCAGACTTCCCAAAAGGCAAGAAACCCCCCACGTACCTGGGTAGGGCAAAAGAAAAAAGAATAAACAGAGACAAAAGGATAGGGACGGGACCTGCACCAGAGGGAGGGAGCTGTGAAGGAGGACAAGTTTCCACACACTAGGAAGCCCCTTCACGGGCGGAGACTGCGGGTGGCGGAGGGGGAAAGCTTCGGAGCCGAGGAGGAGAGCACAGCAACAGGGGTGAGGAGGGCAAAGCGGAGAGATTCCCGCACAGAGAATCAGGGCCGACCGGCACTCACCAGCTAAGAGGCTTGTCTGCTCACCCGCCGGGGCGGGCGGGGCTGGGAGCTGAGGCTCGGGCTTCGGTCGGAGCGCAGGGAGAAGACTGGGGTTGGCGGCGTGAACACAGCCTGCAGGGAGTTAGTGCGCCACGGCTAGCCGGAGGGAGTCCGGGAAAAGGTCTAGAGCTGCCGAAAAGGCAAAAGCCTTCTTCTTCCCTCTTTGTTTCCTGGTGCGCGAGGGGAGGGGATTAAGAGCGCTGCTTAGAGGAGTTCCAGAGACGGGCGCGAGCCGCGGCTAAAAGTGCGGACCCCAGAGACAGACATGAGACGCTAAGTCCGCGGCTACCGCCACCAAGAAGCCTGTGTGCGAGCACAGGTTACTATCCACACCCCTCTTCCGGGGAGCCTGTCCGGCCCGCCACTGCCAGGGTCCCAGGATCCAGGGACAACTTCCCCGGGAGAACGCACGGCGCGCCTCAGGCTGGTGCAACGTCACGCTGGCCTCTGCCGCCCCAGGCTTGACCTGCACTCCGTGCCCCTCCCTCCCACGGGCCTGTGTGAGCCAGAGCCCCCGAATCAGCGGCTCCTTTAACCCCGTCCTGTCTGAGCGAAGAACAGACGCCCTCCGGCGACCTACACGCAGAGGCGGGGCCAAATCCAAAGCTGAGCCCCTGTGAGCTTTGAGAACAAACAAGAGAAAGGGAAATCTCTCCCAGCAGCCTCAGAAGCAGCGGATTAAAGCTCCACAATCAACTTGATGTCTATGGAATACATGAATAGACAACGAATCATCCCAAATTGAGGAGGTGGACTTTGAGAGCAAGATTTATGCTGTATAGTTTTGCTTCAACCATTTGTCCTAGGGTTCTATCCGTCCGTTTTTTTGTTGTTGCTGTTTTTGGTTTTTTTAATTTTTTTTCTCAATAATTATTTTTTTATTTAAATAACTTTATTATATTTTATCTTACTTTATTTTATTTTACTTTATCTTCTTTCTTTATTTCCTTCCTTCCCTCCTTTCTTCCTTCCTCCCTCCCTCCCTCCTTTCTTTCTTTCTTTCTTTCCTTCTTTCTTTCCTCTTCTACTAATTCTTTCTTTCTACTTTTTCTCCCTTTTATTCTGAGCCGTGTGGATGAAAGGCTCTTGGTGCTGCAGCCAGGAGTCAGTGCTGTGCCTCTGAGGTGGGAGAGCCAACTTCAGAACACTGGTCCACAAGAGACCTCCCAGCTCTACATAATATCAAACAGCAAAAATCTCCCAGAGATCTCCATCTCAACACCAGCACCCGGCCTCACTCAACGACCAGCAAGCTACAGTGCTGGATACGCTATGCCAAACAACTAGCAAGACAGGAACACAGCCCCTCCCATTAGCAGAGAGGCTGCCTAAAATCATAATAAGTCCACAGACACCCCAAAACACACCACTTGACATGGACCTGCCCACGAGAAAGACAAGATCCAGCCTCATCCACCAGAACACAGGCACTAGTCCCCTCCACCAGGAAGCCTACACAACCCACTGAACCAACCATAGCCACTGGGGACAGACACCAAAAACAACGGGAACTACGAGCCTGCAGCCTGCAAAAAAGGAGACCCCAAACACAGTAAGATAAGCAAAATGAGAAGACAGAAAAACACACAGCAGATGAAGGAGCAAGATAAAAACCCACCAGACCTAACAAATGAAGAGGAAATAGGCAGTCTACCTGAAAAAGAATTCAGAATAATGATAGTAAAGATGATCCAAAATCTTGGAAATAGAATGGAGAAAATGCAAGAAACAGTTAACAAGGACCTAGAAGAACTAAAGATGAAACAAACAACGATGAACAACACAATAAATGAAATTAAAAATACTCTAGGTGGGATCAATAGCAGAATAACTGAGGCAGAAGAACGGATAAGTGACCTGGAAGATAAAATAGTGGAAATAACTACTGCAGAGCAGAATAAAGAAAAAAGAATGAAAAGAACTGAGGACAGTCTCAGAGACCTCTGGGACAACATTAAATGCAACAACGTTCGAATTATAGGGGTTCCAGAAGAAGAAGAGAAAAAGAAAGGGACTGAGAAGATATTTGAAGAGATTATAGTTCAAAACTTCCCTAATATGTGAAAGGAAATAGTTAATCAACTCCAGGAAGCACAGAGAGTCCCATACAGGATAAATCCAAGGAGAAATATGCCAAGGCACATATTAATCAAACTGTCAAAAATTAAATACAAAGAAAACATATTAAAAGCAGCAAGGGAAAAACAACAAATAACACACAAGGGAATCCCCATAAGGTTAACAGCTGATCTTTCAGCAGAAACTCTGCAAGCCAGAAGGGACTGGCAGGACATATTTAAAGTGATGAAGGAGAAAAACCTGCAACCAAGATTACTCTACCCAGCAAGGATCTCATTCAGATTTGATGGAGAAATTAAAACGTTTACAGACAAGCAAAAGCTGAGAGAGTTTAGCACCACCAAACCAGCTTTACAACAACTGCTAAAGAAACTTCTCTAGGCAAGAAACACAAGAGAAGGAAAAGACCTACAATAACAAACCCAAAACAATTAAGAAAATGGGAATAGGAACATACATATCAATAATTACCTTAAATGTAAATGGACTAAATGCTCCCACCAGAAGACACAGATTGGCTGAATAGATACAAAAACAAGACCCATATATTTGCTGTCTACAAGAGACCCACTTCAGACCTAGAGACACATACAGACTGAAAGTAAGGGGATGGAAAAAGATATTTCATGCAAATGGAAACCAAAAGAAAGCTGGAGTAGCGATTCTCATATCAGACAAAATAGACTTTAAAATGAAGACTATTAGAAGAGACAAAGAAGGACACTACATAATGATCAAGGGATCGATCAAAGAAGAAGATATAACAACTGTAAATATTTATGGACCCAACATAGGAGCACCTCAATACATAAGGCAAATGCTAACAGCCGTAAAAGGGGAATTCGACAGTAACACAATCATAGTAGGGGACTTTAACAACCCACTTTCACCAATGGACAGATCATCCAAAATGAAAATAAATAACAAAACACAAGCTTTAAATGATACATTAAACAAGATGGACTTAATTGATATTTATAGGACATTCCATCCAAAAACAACAGAATACACATTTTTTCTCAAGTGCTCATGGAACATTCTCCAGATCATATCTTGGGTCACAAGTCAAGCCTTAGTAAATTTAAGAAAATTGAAATTGTTTCAACTATGTTTTCCAACCACAACGCTATGAGACTACATATCAATTACAGGAAAAGATCTGTAAAAAATACAAACACATGGAGGCTAAACAATACACTACTTAATAACGAAGTGATCACTGAAGAAATCTAAGAGGAAATAATAAAATACCTAGAAACAAATGACAATGGAGACAACCCAAAATCTATGGGATGCAGCAAAAGCAGTTCTAAGTGGGAAGTTTATAGCAATACAATCCTACCTTAAGAAACAGGAAACATCTCGAATAAACAACCTAACCTTGCAACTAAAGCAATTAGAGAAAGAAGAACAAAAAACCCCCAAAATTAGCAGAAGGAAAGACGTCATAAATATCAGATCAGAAATAAATGAAAAAGAAATGAAGGAAACGATGGCAAAGATCAATAAAGCTAAAAGCTGGTTCTTTGAGAAGATAAACAAAATTGATAAACCATTAGCCAGACTCATCAAGAAAAAAAGGGAGAAGACTCAAATTAATAGAATTAGAAATAAAAAAGGAGAAGTAACAACTGACACTGCAGAAATACAAAAGATCATGAGAGATTACTACAAGCAACTCTATGCCAACAAAATGGACAACCTGGAAGAAATGGACAAATTCTTAGAAATGCACAACCTGCCAAGACTGAATCAGGAAGAAACAGAAAATATGAACAGACCAATCACAAGCACTGAAATTGAAACTGTGATTAAAAATCTTCCAACAAACAAAAGCCCAGGACCAGATGGCTTCACAGGCGAATTCTATCAAACATTTAGAGAAGAGCTAACACCTATCCTTCTCAAACTCTTCCAAAATATAGCAGAGGGAGGAACACTCCCAAATTCCTTCTACGAGGCCACCATCACCTTGATACCAAAACCAGACAAGGATGTCACAAAGAAAGAAAACTACAGGCCAATATCACTGATGAACATAGATGCAAAAATCCTCAACAAAATACTAGCAAACAGAATCCAACAGCACATTAAAAGGATCATACACCATGATCAAGTGGGGTTTATTCCAGGAATGCAAGGATTCTTCAATATACGCAAATCTATCAATGTGATAAACCATATTAACAAACTGAAGGAGAAAAACCATATGATCATCTCAATAGATGCAGAGAAAGCTTTTGACAAAATTCAACACCCATTTATGATAAAAACTGCAGAAAGTAGGCATAGAGGGAACTTTCCTCAACATAATAAAGGCCATATATGACAAGCCCACAGCAAACATCATCCTCAATGGTGAAAAACTGAAAGCATTTCCACTAAGATCAGGAACAAGACAAGGTTGCCCACTCTCACCACTCTTATTCAACATAGTTTTGGAAGTTTTAGCCACAGCAATCAGAGAAGAAAAGGAAATAAAAGGAATCCAAATCGGAAAAGAAGAAGTAAAGCTGTCACTGTTTGCAGATGACATGATCCTATACATAGAGAACCCTAAAGATGCTACCAGAAAACTACTAGAGCTAATCAATGAATTTGGTAAAGTGGCAGGATACAAAATTAATGCACAGAAATCTCTGGCATTCCTATATACTAATGATGAAAAATCTGAAAGTGAAATCAAGAAAACACTCCCATTTACCATTGCAACAAAAAGAATAAAATATCTAGGAATAAACCTACCTAAGGAGACAAAAGATCTGTATGCAGAAAATTATAAGACACTGATGAAAGAAATTAAAGATGATACAAATAGATGGAGAGATATACCATGTTCTTGGATTGGAAGAATCAACATTGTGAAAATGACTCTACTACCCAAAGCAATCTATAGATTCAATGCAATCCCTATCAAACTACCACTGGCATTTTTCACAGAACTAGAACAAAAAATTTTGCAATTTGTATGGAAACACAAAAGACCCCGAATAGCCAAAGCAATCTTGAGAACGAAAGAAGGAACTGGAGGAATCAGGCTCCCTGACTTCAGACTATACTACAAAGCTACAGTTATCAAGACGGTATGGTACTGGCACAAAAACAGAAAGATAGATCAATGGAACAGGATAGAAAGCCCAGAGATAAACCCACGCACATATGGTCACCTTATCTTTGACAAAGGAGGCAGAAATGTACAGTGGAGAAAGGACAGCCTATTCAATAAGTGGTGCTGGGAAAACTGGACAGCTACATGTAAAAGTATGAGATTAGATCACTCCCTAACACCATACACAAAAATAAGCTCAAAATGGATTAAAGACCTAAATGTAAGGCCAGAAACTATCAAACTCTTAGAGGAAAACATAAGCAGAACACTCTATGACATAAATCACAGCAAGGTCCTTTTTGACCCACTTCCTAGAGAAATGGAAATAAAAACAAAAGTAAACAAATGGGACCTAATGAAACTTAAAAGCTTTTGCGCAGCAAAGGAAACCATAAAGAAGACCAAAAGACAACCCTCAGAATGGGAGAAAATATTTGCAAATGAAGCAACTGACAAAGGATTAATCTCCAAAATTTATAAGCAGCTCATGCAGCTTAATAACAAAAAAACAAACAACCCAATCCAAAAATGGGCAGAAGACCTAAATAGACATTTCTCCAAAGAAGATATACAGAGTGCCAACAAACACATGAAAGAATGCTCAACATCACTAATCATTAGAGAAATGCAAATCAAAACTACAATGAGATATCATCTCACACCAGTCAGAATGGCCATCATCAAAAAATCGAGAAACAATAAATGCTGGAGAGGGTGTGGAGAAAAGGGAACCCTCTTACACTGTTGGTGGGAATGTAAATTGATACAGCCACTGTGGAGAACAGTATAGAGGTTCCTTAAAAAACTACAAATAGAACTACCATATGACCCAGCAATCCCACTACTGGGCATATACCCTGAGAAAACCAAAATTCAAAAAGAGTCATGTACCAAAATGTTCATTGCAGCACTATTTACAATAGCCTGGAGATGGAAACAACCTAAGTGTCCATCATCGGATGAATGGATAAAGAAGATGTGGCACATATATACAATGGAATATTACTCAGCCATAGAAAAGAAACGAAATTGAGCTATTTGTAATGAGGTGGATAGACCTAGAGTCTGTCATACAGAGTGAAGTAAGTCAGAAAGAGAAAGACAAATACCGTATGCTAACACATATATATGGAATTTAAGGGAAAAAATGTCATGAAGAACCTAGGGGTAAGACAGGAATAAAGACACAGACCTACTAGAGAATGGACTTGAGGCTATGGGGAGGGGGAAGGGTAAGCTGTGACAAAGCGAGAGTGAGGCATGGACATATATACACTACCAAACGTAAGGTAGATAGCTAGTGGGAAGCAGCTGCATAGCACAGGGAGATCAGCTCGGTGCTTTGTGACTGCCTGGAGGGGTGGGATAGGGAGGGTGGGAGGGAGAGAGACGCAAGAGGGAAGAGATATGGGAACATATGTATATGTATAACTGATTCACTTCGTTATAAAGCAGAAACTAACACACCATTGTAAAGCAATTATACTCCAATAAAGATGTAAAAAAATAAATAAATTTTAAAAATTAAAAAGAATAAAGATTTTGTGCTGTCCAGAGTAAACACTATGTATTAAAGAAGGAGGATAGATAAAAATGAAGCTCACTTTAAAAGAATTTCAATTAACATATTTTCTACTATGTACTTCAATAATAATTAATCAACATCCAAATTACAAATTTTTCTAACAAAATAATTTCTAAATCCATAGCTGACATCAGGAGACTATAAATAATCAACAATATTTTGAAAGTTAAACATCCTTAAGATATTTACTGGAAATTATTCACAATTAAGCAAAGAAATGATCTTTCTACCTGTTATGAATTGAATACTGATGAAACAGTAAAATTCATTCAATTATTCCTTCACTCAAAAAATATTTATTGAAGGTTTACTATGTGCCAAGCATTATTCTAGACACTCAAGGCACAACAGTGAACAAGAGGGGGAAAAAATCTCAGCTAATAGGGTATAAGAAAAGAGATTTCATTCCAGTAAAGACTGGAAATAAAATTAAAATAAATATATGTATGTTTGATGGTGATAAGTACTATGGAGAAATAAAGCAGGAAAGGATGATGAGAGAGTACTGGGGGTGGCAAGATTTGGAGAGAGGTTGGGGGTAGAAAATTAAATAATTAAGGCTTCCCTGAGAAGGTAGAATTTGTGCAAAGACCTGAAGGAAGTAAGAGTGCAATTCATGTTGATATGTGGAGCAAAAGCATTTTGGTCAGAGGGAACAGCAAGTGCAAAGGCCCTGAGGTAGGAGTGCGGTTGATTTTCAAGCAACATCAAGAAGTGAGGTTACTGAAGGAAGCTGCAAAGTAGGGGTGGTGGTGACAGGAAGTAGCTGTTTGAAACCAAGCTTATGGAGAGGTTGCAGTTATTGACAACAACAAAGATGGGATGAGACTTTGAGAAGAAAGAGCTGCAGGAGGGTGAGGACAAGGTATTGAGGAAGGGGAGGCAAAGGAAAGAAGTCGGTGTATTGGAGGATTCAGTTGGGCTCCAAAATTGCTAAGAATGACATCAAGATGAGTGTTAGAGTGCCAGTGAACTAAAAGGTAAAATCTTCCAGAAACTCAAATGAAAAGGTTTTTGGTTTCTGCAAAATATTTATTTCACACCTTAACTGAAATCATAGAAAGTAGCATTTAAATTTTACTGTAAAACATTTCATAGGGATCTTAGAAGTACAGTAGAACTCTCTTAACCCATCTCTACGGAACTAACTTACCAGATTACCCGATGCTCCCTCATCTCCCTATAAATCTTTTTCTGTTGAAGCCCAGAGCAGAGACTGCTGTCCAGTCTGCCTACTCAGTTCTCCTCCTGTCAGTTGAGTTGGGTGCTTGCCAAGACTCAGTTGTTTGTTCCCAACCCTGTTTAGGCTCCTTAAACTTGTTTTTGTAATTGCATAATTGCGTGATTTAATGACATATCATGTCAGGCAGTGATATGTGATTGCAAAAAGAGTCGTGGCTTCTTCGAAAAACATAATGAGAGAGAGAAAGAGTTTATAAAGGTCAGTCACTAAAACATATACTATCAGATTAGATGTGAGTGAGACAATCGTAAAATACTCTTAAAGAATCATAAAAACGTAGAGGGTGTCAGCCCTCAGGTGGCTGTGACCATGTCTTCAGGTTATTGCTCCACTTGGAAAAGTCGAACCAGAACTCACAATGAATTACACGTGTGGCTGGAGCAAGACAGAAGATGCAGAACTCCAAGCAGGGCACCTGTGCTCAAAATGAAGACGGGGGTCTACACTAAAATATCGATGAATGAGTATGAGTTTATATGTTCTTGAGATAAGTAAAATCTTTAAGGTGCCTTTTCAAAATAATTGCCTGCTTTAACCAACTTCTTCAATTAACCATATTAACTACCGCCCTGATTTCATTAGACTAAAGGGCTTCTGATGTTATTTTAAACTAGACCAGAATTTAGACAAGCAAACCATAGAGATCAAATGATTCATTCCTTAAGTAAGTCCTTTATACACATAGGAAAAAAAATTACCTGGTCCAACTGGGCAGTGACTTTTCTTTTTCATTGTTATTTTTGTAGTCTTATTACTGGAATGGGAACAATGTTACAAAAGTATGGAGGCCACTCTCTTGCCTTGAAGGCAGGCTGCCCCTGAATTCCTAAATAAATGAGCATCTCTGCCTTGAAGTTTCCCTTTGATTCCTTTTATATCTGAATAAGAGTTGTGATGTAATAAATTATGTTATAACTTTACATTCATCATTCACTAGTGTAGGCTGCATGCATGGGGTTATGAAGCAGGAAGATAAATAATTAAACTGACCTGCTCTAGTTCAAAAGGATATATAACAGTGTGACAGAGGAAAAAACAGTGATTATGCTGCTGTACAATTTGGCCCAGTATTTCTGCCCAAATCCAGAACATTAGATGAAATCACCATAACCAGGCAATCCACCAAACAGAGAGAGACTCTGCTGAGGACTCTAAAAACAGGGCAACTGTTGCTAGGGTGGTCAGGAACAGATGGGCAGTATCAGCATGGCAGAAGGGGAAAGCAGTCTCATATATATATATATATATATATATATATATATATATATACACACACACACACACACATACACACACACACATATACATACATATATGTATATACGTTATTTTTAAAATATTAAATCTAATATATTAAATATATTAAATATAAATTTAATATTATATTATTAAATGTATTTTTAATATATATTATTTTTAAAATATCTTACCATTCTATTTGTAATTTATCTCAATAAAGCTGGAAAACAAACAATATACTCTCAGAAGTTCCTGCTTTTTACTGTGGGAATTACTTGGATGCAATGAGAATATGGTTCAATGAGAATTTAGAGGGATGTTAGCTAAATTTGAACTATATTTTTCCATTCCTACTTACACACATAAAAAAAAGGAGGCAAAAGTCATTTTTCAAGGATGCAATTATAGTTAGTTTTGCCACAAGAATAGCCTCTTTAGGAACTCTTGGTAGTGAAGCTGGTGAGTAGCAAGCACTAAAGGTAAGTCCCATAACATTAACTAGTTAGGATGTCAATGCCAAGGACATGATCTTTGAACGCAATCTCTTTTGAAGACAAAGATGGATGGACTGTGTTTTAAGAAGCAGAAGGAAACTAAAAATTTGCTCCATATGATAAGAAATGTCCTGTTGAAAGGAAGTAGCCTTCTGATGTGGGACAAGAACATCATGAGATACACAGAAAAGGATTCCAAAATTTGGATGGTACAGGAGAGAAAACTGGAGCCAAAACTGTTCCTCTCAGCCATATTTAGCTGAGGTTTGTCCTCATCCCTTAGTGAAGACGAACTAAAATTCTAGTCTTGTTATCATTTAGTTTGTCATATATGTTTATACTTTGTTTATATGAATGGCAGAAAGGCACGCAACTTCTAAATTGTCTCCTACCTGAAAGATAAGCTCTTTCTCCTGTCCCCACGCTTCCTCCCAAGAATTGGAACTTAGATATGCCCATGAACCAGCTTCAACCAGGCAGACAAAGACAATGCTCTAGGGAATGGCAGAGCAAAAAGAGAGAAGAAACCTGGATTCCACAGTGACTGCATGGAACAGACCTGCCCATTAACTGGAGTGAGACATAAATACCTTCTTTTAAGCCACTTGTATTTGGGGCTCTTGGACACAGCAGCTCAGCCATTAGTGAAAATTTACAAAGGCTGTGAACTGAAGTAACCACGTGTATATCCAAAAGCTGAAAAAGCTGGTCCTCAAAAAACACCAAAAGGAAGCAAAGATAAGAAAACCTTGTGCCTTAGAGAAATGAAGAGACTAAACGCTATTACTGTCTTTTCAGTCACTAGTACCATTCTTTCTTAATATTCTTCCATTTCACAGATGTCCTTTCAATAAATGTCCATTTTTGCTTGAGCTAGTTTGAGTTTCTGTTGCTTACAGCTGTAAACCTACAACTAAGACTGTAAGACAACACTAGTGACAGGAAGAAATACACCAAAATGTCGAAAGCGTCTATGTCCATGAGGTAGGTATACATGCCATTTTATTTACTTTGTTTTAATTTTCCAAACTTCATATAATGCAAGGACATTACTTTTCTAATAGAAAGTCTTCTAAACTTTCTAAAAGTTTATACTGAAAAAAGTTTCTAGTGCAAGATAGAGCAAATCAGAAAAATAATCCAATAGAATTCTCTATTAGCCATATTTCTTGTCTGGGTGTGCCAGATATTACATGAATAATAATACTCTTTATCAAACATCTATCATGTGCAAGGCATTGTAATTGGATTCATTGTTATTTCATTGAATCTTTGTACCAAAATATAAGAAAAATAATATTATCCCCATTTTAAGGATAAAGAATTTGAGGCTCTGAGAGATTAAGTAACTTTCCCAAGGTCCCAAGGTGATTCATAGAGATAAAATTCAGACTTAGGTTTGTCTAACTCCAAAGCCCATCTCTTGTCACCAGGCAATAAATAAACAACATTTTAAAGAAGGGAAGAAAATTACATGCTAGGATCCCACCCAGTTTTCTCTTCAGCAAAGAACTACTTTGCTCCTACTGGAAGCCTTGTGATTGACAAGGGGACTAAAGACATTACTTGCCTGTAGTCCTCCCATTAGCATAGGGCACGTGGAAAGCGGAGAGTTGTCTGATCTTTCTCTGAACGTCAGGCCTGTAGAACGCACCTGGCCAAGAAGGAATGACTTTAGGAGGTGATGTGGGGATATTTTTTCATTATCCATGCTTAGCGCTGTAGTTAATGATGTGAGGGCGTGCATATTTAGTACTCCTTTAGTCAGCATTAGTGAGGAGGAAACTGAACATCAACCTGAGTAAGCCCAGAGATACTCAAATAAAGGTTTTTTAAATTAACTAATGAGGACTCTGCAATCTCTAAGGCCATTAAAAAAGAGAAACGTTGCTCAAATAGACTTTGTATTCTAGGAGGGAGTAGGTGATCGGAAAGCAAGGGATTCTTACTGGAAATGTGTTCATCTTGTAAGTTATAGGAAATATTGGGAAGGCTTTCCCCTATATCTAAACCTAACACCACCCACCTGGAATTGTTAGCAACTCAGCCAGTGCCGCTGTTGATTCCTTCAAACCTCTTCACTATTCGGTCTTGTAAGGAAGGGCAAGATGTGGGTGAAGCTGTGTAGAAAGCCTATAGTTTGAGAAGATGTCTTCTTGTGCTAAGCAAAAAATGCCCCCCAAAATATGTCCTTACTTTAATCTGTGGAATCTGTGAATATTTTAGGTTACATAACAAAAAAGAACTAAGTCTGCAGATGGAATGAAGGTTGCTAATCAGCTGGCCTCCAATTATGGCGAGTATCCTGGATTATCCAGGTGGACCCAGTATGTTCACAGGAGTCCTTAAAAGGGGAAAATGAAAGCAGACGGGTCAGAGAAGCAGATAAGACCACAGAAGCGTGGTGAGAGTGATGCAAGGTAGGAGTCAGCCTGCCATTGTTGGCTTTGAAGATAGAGGAAGGGGGCACGAGCTAAAAATGCCCCAGTCTCTAGAAGCTGGAAAAGGCAAGGAAGCAACTTCTCCCCTAGAGCCTCCATTAAGGACACAGCCCTATTGGCACCTTGATTTTATCTCAGGGAGAGTGGTGTCAGACTTCTAGCCTAGAGACTTAAGATAATAAAATTGGGTTGTTTTAGCCACTAAATTTGTGATGATATGTTACAGCAGCAATGGAAAAAGAATGTACTATTAATGTGAGAGAGCTCCTTGTGGACATGGGTAGATGAGAAAGCAAAAATTTAAGAGACTGAGGTGAAAGAAAATCTCTCTGCCTCTGTGGCTCAAACTGGCCTCTGGAAGTTTCCTGAAGGTGATTAGAGGGAGGAAGTTGCAATGAGTGATTGAGATATACAAGGGAAAGGATTGATATAATATGGTGGCAGGATACTGAGAAGTGTTCAGTACACTTTCTGGAAGATTAATCAGCTCTGAAAACATTTATAGCCATATAACAGAGAGGTAGAGAAGATTTGTGGAATCTGGGGAAAGTCTGCCCTCTAGTCACTGGCCCAGAAACAGAATCACAGAATCATATGTTAAATGAATGTTGGAAATGCACGTTGCTTTAGAAATTATATAATCCAATCCTCCTTTTTTCCTATTTATTTTTTACTTTTTAACAATTTTATTGAGGTATAATTGATATACAAAAAACTGCACATATTTAATATATATAATTTGATGAGGTTGTACATATGCAAACACCTGTGAAACAAAATCATCACCACCAGGGTAATAAAGATATCCGTCACCTCCAAAAGTTTCCTTATGCCCCTTTGTTTTTGTTTTTGTTTTCTGGTAATAACACTTAACATGAGATCGACCCTCTTAACAAATTTTTTTAAGTGCATAATACAGTATTGTTAAATATAGGCAGTACGGCATACGCAGATTTTTGGAAGTTATTCACTTTGCATAACTGAAACCTTATACCCATTGAACAACTTCCTATTTTCCCCTCCCCCCAGCCCCTGGCAACCACCGTTCTACTCTCTGCGTCTATGAATTCGATTATTTTAGATACCTCATATAAGTAGAAGCACGTAGTATCTGTCTTTCTGCAACTGGCTTATTTCACTTAACATAAGTCCTCCAGGTTCAACACTGTTGTTGCCTATTGCAAGATTTCCTTCTTTTATAATGCTGAATAATATCCCACTGTATGTATATACCACATTTTCTTTATCCATTCATCCATCAGTGGACCTTGGCTATTGTGAATAATGCTGCAATGAACATAGGAGTGCAAATATCTCTTTGATATCCTGATCCCAATTCTTTTGAATACATACCCAGAAGTAGGATTGCTAGATCATATGGTAGTTCTATTTTTAATTTTCTGAGGAAACTCTGTTTTCCGTGTGTATGGAAATATTTCAATAAATATGTTAAATGAATGAGTTCAACGAACTTCACCCTTGAATCTTAAAGAAATGGTCCAGGGCTTCCCTGGTGGTGCAGTGGTTGAGGGTCCGCCTGCCGATGCGGGGGACGCGGGTTTGTGCCCCGGTCCGGGAGGGTCCCGCATGCCGCGGAGCGGCTGGGACCGTGAGCCGTGGCTGCTGGGCCTGCGCGTCCGGAGCCTGTGCTCTGCAACAGGAGAGGCCACAACAGTGAGAGGCGCACGTACCGCAAAAAAAAAAAAAAAAAAAAAAAAAGAAATGGTTCATAGTGGCTGCATCACTTTACAGTCCCACCAACAGTGTACAGGGGGTCCAATTTGTCCACATCCTCGCCAACCCTTTCAATTCTCCTTTTATACTTAGAAAGAAACTGAGGCTCAGTGAGATGAAATGGCTTGCCCAAAGTAGTTAATGCCACAGCCAATACAAGAACACAGCCCTCCAAATCAGCAGATTTGCCTAAAAAGTATAGGATCTGGCTACAACTCCACAGTTATCCTATTTCTTGATAAGCTCTAAAAGTAAACTATAGGAGCAAAATAGTCTCTGGATAATGAGAAAACTTAAATTACTCTAAATCCCAGCCAAAATGGGATATTAATATTGGTCAAGAAGGAGACACTCTAAGAATGAAAAGCACCACACCCTTGGGAGAAAAGCAACTATTTCAGAATCTTGGTAGCTAAGCACCACGAAAACACGAAGTAATATTCCCAAATGAAGTCCCTTCATCTACCTACCTTTGGGGAAGGAAGGAGAGCCTCTTTGAGACCCTGGAACTAATCTTGTTCCCTCAGTGGGTGTTACAGATGGCTGAAGACAGTTCTACCCACCAGTAGATGTTCTTTTGGGTAAATCTCCCTGTTCCTTCAGGTACTGCTCCTGTGACACTAGTTTCCAAACCTGCATTATCCCGACCTTCCATCAAAAAGTATTATTGAGCTCCCAGCTTTGTTTGCTTGGAACTTTGCACAAACTGAAAAAATACAAAGTGTCACTATCAAAGTATGGTGTGGAGGATTGACCAAGATTATGAGAGGACCAAAATCTCCCTAAACGAAAGCTTGACAGTTCAGTTTGTGGAGGGCAGGCATGGGGGTGGTGAGCAAAGCGGAATGTTTATATTTTGTTCTTCGCTCCTTTGTATTCTAGACTCTAAACCAATTGTTTTAATGTACTGATGTATTATATTTATTCTATAATAAAGGTTATGAAGATAGAACCAGATGGTTTAAAAAGAACAATTGTAAAATAATAGTAGTTCACGTTTATTGGGTGTTTACAAAGGTCATGTGGCAGTCATTGAGCCAAATGCTTTTCATACATCTTTCGATTCGGAGGAACTCTGTGAGATGGGTGATAGATGCTGTTCTGTGGCCTTTAAATGTATCATCTCATGTAATGTCCACAGTCATGCTATGAGATCAGCACTATTGTTATTTCCCATATCACAGGTACACTAGTGTGATTAAGTCAATTATCCTCATTAGTAGCAAAACTGGGTACACAATTGGATTATCTGACCACAGCCTCTACACTCTGAACCACTACACAGAGGAAAGTAAATCTATATAGCTGCTAGGCCTAAGCAAACCGGTTTCCTCATCCACATTTTTTTTTTTTTTGTGGTACGTGGACCTCTCACTGTTGTGGCCTCTCCCGTTGCGGAGCACAGGCTCCGGACGCGCAGGCTCAGCGGCCATGGCTCACGGGCCCAGCCGCTCCGCGGCACGTGGGATCTTCCCCGACTGGGGCACGAACCCGTGTCCCCTGCATTGGCAGGCGGACTCTCAACCACTGCGCCACCAGGGAAGCCCCCTCATCCACATTTGAAGAATACTGACTGTCTTACAAGCTTTCAAACGATTCAGGACAAAGAACCAGGAAAATGAGTCTATAAGATAAAAGAGAGACCTTTTAAAGTTTTTCATATGTGCCTCTAAAAAATAGGGCGATGTGATGTCATGTTCAGACAAATCCACCATTACGTTCTCTTTGATTTCATTTTATGCACAACAATTATACTAAAAATAATGGCTATTAAACTGACAAAAAGCGCTGATTCATAATAGTGCACAGTTATCTAATTTTCCCTGGGTTGAGATAGGTAATTCTAAATGATAAACTATGATTAGCTAGTGAAACATGGACTCATTTTTTAAATATATCATATATCTCAAAAGAAAGAGAGGGAAGCTATAAATATCGTTAAAAACCGAGTGTGGTCATTCAAAGGCAACATTTTAAGTAAAGGTAAAGTCTGCCACTCTGAAGCATGAGTGAAGCTAACAGTCAACTTCTTTCTATGATTAAAGGAGGCACTTGACACTTATAGACCTGTTAGGCTTGACCCTCTGCTCCTTATTTTTCTAGGTTATATAACCCAAAGCATCACAGGTCACAGTATACAAATTTAAAAAAAAATCCTGGGAAAGTTTGAGACAGAAAAAAGGATGCAGGACCAAATTTTCCCATAGTGGATACCACAACCTCTCACATACGTGGCATCTCGGTTGTCAAATGGGATTTGATCTGCTATGTCAGCCTGCCTTTCAGGTAGTATCTTGATACTTGATAGAAACTAGGCCACAGTAACATTCACCTCGCTTCCCAAAGAAAGAAAAATACCACTGTCAGAATGAGGCAGGGGTCACAGGAGGAACATATAGTCCACGTGCATAGAACTTCTCTGGCTTTGCCAGTGATTTTCTTCAGTGCACAGGTGCTCCATCCATACTTGAGGACTGGGCTGGGAGGGAGGGAGGGAGGGAGGGAGGGAGGGAGGGGGGAGTTTGAGGCTCAGCCCTTTGGAGTCCACAGCTCCTTAACCCTTAAAGCTCTTGTCCTTCAGCTCTGAAACCACACATTCCTGACCCTCCTATCTCTCTTGATGCTCGTCCTCTGTTTCATGGTCTCTCCTCTCTGCCCACCACTTCTCTGTAAGAGCCTCCCAAGGGGCCTTCCAGCCTGCATGTGAGATGACATCAGGTACAAAGCTGTTAGGGGGCAGAGCTGGGGGAGAATGGACTTACCAAAGGTGGTGTTTACCACTAACATGAGTTCACTTCATGCACTCCGCAAACCGGGACATTTGGATGAGAAGCCAACAAGTCCAAAAAAGAGTGACAAGAACGAAACACAGCAGGTAAAGGCCCACCCCAAGTCTGACCATTTAGGATCCAAGGACAAGCATAGGAGCATCCATTAAACATGATTTCTTTAAATGGGACAAGAGTTGTAGTCTGGACTGTAATTTGTTTTCTGTTTGTTTGTTTCAATGTTTATTTATTTGATTGCGCGGGGTCTTTGTTGCAGCACGCAGGATCTTCATTGGGGCATGCGGGATTTTAGTTGTGACATGCATGCGGGATCTAGTTCCCTGACCAGGGATGGAACCCGGGCCCCCCGCATTGGGAGTGCGGAGTCTTAGCCACCGGACCAGAGGGAAGTCCCTGGGCTATAATTTGGATTTCTGCCCAGCCCGTCTTCTCCCAGAACTGCCTCCCCACCCACAGGACGGGATGTCTGCAGCCATATTTAAACCACCTTACCCTTCCACTCTGACCTCAGTCAATCAGACCAGGAATGAACAGCTGAACCACACTGGATCAATCAGATTCTCTTTCCCAAGAATTTGAAATTTGAATTCAGAGGCAGTGAGTCTGTCTTTGGCTAAAACTATAACACATAAAACTCCTGAATTTTAGAGCCAACCATATTCCACCATGCAGATGCATAAGTAGAAAAATCCCATCTGCAGAGAAAAAGGAAGAATAAAACAGAGTTCCAGAGAGTAGAATGAACAGATGTGCAGAGAAGCAGAAGTGACAGCAGAAACTGAAGCCCTTCTGCTTATCAGCTCCAGTCTCTTTGAAAGCCCTCTACATCACTGCCTGTTGGTTCATGAGTCCTAAGTAATGACGCTCCTAAGCAAACCCAAAATATACGAAAGATACACAAATAAAAGTCAACAAAGTAATGTTTAGGAATAGAAAATAAAGCTAATAGTTGATCGATCTTTGATGATAATCTTTACTGAATTGAGGGTGGGCTATCACGTGAGTTCTCCCCATCCAGGTCCCCACATAAAGGCACGACAAGGGGGTAACTGCTCGGTGTCTAGGCTGGTGGTTAGAACCAGCCCTCCATTCAAGGTTGGTCAATTTACAACAAAGTTGAAAAGGAGGCAAAGTGAAATTAAACCCAGCTACTGTTCTCCTTCCCATTTTAGAATACAGTATTTC
Source organism: Delphinus delphis (assembly GCF_949987515.2). Lineage (NCBI taxonomy): Eukaryota > Metazoa > Chordata > Mammalia > Artiodactyla > Delphinidae > Delphinus > Delphinus delphis. The sequence continues at coordinate 57,357,032 of NC_082693.1, read as the reverse complement.
TCTAAAAGTCTTCTCTCCAGAGAAGAGAACATCACAAAGGAAACAGATGGCTACTTTAAGGCAAGGAGAAGACGCGCCATATTGCCTTTCCTTCCCTCCTTCCTTTAACAGGAAGAGCTTAAGCAGTTATGGTTATTCCTCACATATATTTCAGCCATCCCGTTTATGCAATGCAAGAGATAGGCAGATAATTGTAGTACTGCACTACAAAACAAGCAGCTGAATGTGGAAAGGGACTCAGAAATGGAAGCCTTGTCAGTTAGTTAGTGAATTATCACATGAAACAAATTGTTCACTTTTTGTTCAGTCCATTAGCTGCAGGGATAAAAGGAATTGCTCTCCCAACACATAATACTCCAATTTCCTATTTTCACTTAGCACTGTCCTTTCCTGCTCTGCAAATAAAATGCGTTTATATTCTGGATGTAATTTGTTCCCTCTGACCAGGACTTTATTTTCATCAGAGACAACCCTAAGCTCAATTGCTCTCTGAAAGGGAGCCTTGGGAGTGCAGTACCTCTGTCACAGAGGGGCTTGGCTGGACCTGCCTTTCAGTACCTGGACTGGTGACTGGAACATATACCTACCAACCACTCTGCCTTCTATTCCAGTTTTTCTGAGCTGGACAGTTGGGGAACGGCTCAGAGTCAGCTTGCCACAATCCAATGAACTATGAATAATAGTTCTATTTGCTTAGTGTCATTCTCCTAGAAAGTTCCAACCTTTATATTGTTTCATTAATTTGAACAGGTTTTTATATTTTTATTCCCATTTCATAGATATAAATTTTGATGTCCAGATAGAAATGCAAACCATCTCTGAGGTCACTGAATCAGTTAGTATCCACTGCTTTTGAATTTCCAGGTGATGATTTAAGGCCATAGTGCAGATGACCACAGTCCTACAGATTCACAGCTCAATGAGATTCAGTCAGTGCTACTAAAATCTGGTCAAATAAAAATATGAAAAGTCATAGAAATAAAAACAATGGCCCGTACATGGTATAACACTTCTCTGGGCCATTAAGGTACAATGATTTTATCATTTAAAAGTGTGGGAAAAGCTGGAGATGGTTAAGAGCATTTAGATTTAAAAACAAAAAGAGGAGGAAATTAACATTTGTTAAGTAATTTTTATGATTAGGCATGTATAATGTTTAATTTTCATGATAATTATGTAAATGAAGTATTTTCATTCCCATTTTACAGAAAACAAAACTAAAACTCAGAAAATGTCAGTAACTCTGTAAAAATCACCCAGCTTTGTAAGCAGAAAAATGAGAATTCGTACCTCTGTTTACCTGATTTCAAAGCCCATGTTCTCTTTGCTATACTCTGAGAATTTATGTTTAAAAGTGCCCAATTCTAATGAAAATCAGATCCTCCTAATGCTAGTTACAGTTAAAAGCTGGAACAGAGAAAGTTTTATCCAGTTATCTTAAGTTTAATTTGCTTTGATATCCTTTTCCCACGGACGAAATCAGTGGCTTAGAGATTGAATTTCAGATGGTCACCTAGAACCCAATTAGCACCTTCTACTGAGCAGTTCTGCTGGCTACATCTCACTGGAAGAAGTCCTACCATTACCAGAATTAGAGGAGGATAAAGAGATGAGGCATCCCAAATTTCTATGGCTTGGGCTAAGCCAAAAGGACATAAATAGTACTTCTTTAGGAAGCTGTGATTTCTAAAACCAAGAGGAAAAATGTGAAAAAAAGCAAACGTAAAATCTCCTGCCTCTCCTCTTGTGTTTTGTCCTGGGTATTAGCACTTTTTTGGTGCCAGGGACAGTAAAGGAAAATGACAGCAAGGGAGGAGGGGCCACTTATTAGCTCCCAGACCTGGAAAGTCCAAAGATACATGTTGCTTCAGCACAGCTAAATCCACGAGTTTGACAATGACATTAAGACTCTGGCCCATCTCTTACTCTTGGTCCTGCATTCCCCACCCAGAGGCCCCCCAGAAGTTCCAGACTCACGTGCTACACTTTCCAACCACAGAAGAAAGCACACCTCTTTCTCAATGGTTCCAGAAAAGTCCAGGGGTTGACCTTCATTGGCCCACCTCAGAGCATGACCCAGCCCGGCACCAATCATTTAGGGCAGGGGAATATATCTGTATCTCATCGAAGCCTTGGTCAGAAGCCCAACCCTTGGAACTGGGAGGGGGAGTCAGCCTCATCCCAGGTATGGATTAAAAGTAGGAGAGTGTTCACAAAAGAAAAAAGAGGGTGCAGTTATTGGACAAAAAAGGGTACGGATGCTGGGCAAACAACAGCTGGTAGTATAAGCAGAGGGACAACCACCCTCCAAGGCATATTTCCAACATGCGAAAAATACCTCCATCCAGGCTAGGTAGGAGTCGTGGTGATTTTTTCCCTCTGTTCCCAGGCAGAAGCTCAAGAGGCAGACTCAGTCTGGCAATTAGCTGTCAGCTGATCACCAATTCAAATGTGCTGGAGTGGGCTGTGCTGATGATCTGTGCTTGCAGTAATCATTTGGCTGGGTGAATCAAATTATACTTTCCAATGCCACTTCAAATCAGGATTGCTATGTCTGCACTTGTTTTCAGCAGTAAGTATAACCCTGCAAGTTATTTTCTTTGATACTGACTATACGTGGGCAAGGGAGGAATTTAGGCTTCTTTTAAGTTCTGCTCAACAGGAAAGACCAAAAAGTTTTGGAGATTTGTAAGGCGGCTAATTAGGATCTATTCCAACTTAATGGCTGGGCTTTCACACTGAAATGGATAGGGGGACATGTTCTACCCTGGCAAGGCAGAGAGTTTTCTTCCAAGTTATCTGATTTGGGAACCTCATTCTTTCATAATGCCACGTGCAGTGATCAATCAGATGTAATGATCAAAAGGAAGTTTGCCTCAATCAATCCCGATAAACAAGTAACTATAGTTGCAAACCTCATGTGCTCTTCACTTCAAATTCACTTGCCAATAATTGGCCTCATTAACGTCTGTGGAGTTAGCTGTTCACTAAAATCGAGCGAGCTGTACATCAGATGTGTCCAGTGATTTGCAAACCTTTGGAAATATTAGACCCACTGAATCAGCATCTTGTGGGTTCCATGAAAATTAACAAGCTAAAAAGTAAGGAGACTGCAAAGGATCGGGAAGGAGTGAAGGAGACACCAGGAAAGTCCTACCAACTTCTTAGAATTAATATTAGCTTTCTCAACCTATAAAATGAGGGTTAGCTTTGCAGTGTTTTTAAAGATTTGATTTTGACAGAAAATGAACTTGATTTCTTTGTGCCACTGGCTTTCAAATTACCCTGCCCACATCTGTCAGATGTTTTTGTTGTTCAATTATAAAAACTGTATCCAGACTGGATTATGAGAATGCTGTTTGCAGGCACCATAACCACAGGTGCCCTTGGGTTGAACAGCAGGCTCACCACGATCCTCCCAAAGAAGGAAATAGACTTCCAGCTGCTGCACCAGACCCATCCTTCTTAGAGAGAGGAAGAAATCACAGCAAGTGAACCTTGCTGGTGGTATATCTCTCAAATATACCTTTGGGGAGATGACAGCAGCGAGAAGAGTGGAAATAGACTTAACGAATTCACTTACATTTATATGACCTATTCCTATAGAAATGGCCAGAGAGTCAGTGAACACAACTATTCAGTTTGCCTGAAGGTGAGGGAGTTTTGTTGTCCTGAATCACCTTGTCAGCACTACCAATGTTCACCAATAATGTCCCATTCTCTATTTCATTTTTGCTTATGCAGTGAATATCTGTGCGTCTCTAGAAAAAAAAAAAATTGCATTTGCTTTCCAGTCTGGCTTTTTATCCTTAAAAGCTGTCCAGGAAACGTTTCACATGATGTTGTTTTGTCAAAGGAAGCTTTACGTATTTGCAAAAGACACAGGATATCATTGGATGTCTGCTTCTCCAGCCCAATGATAATCAACACAGGTACTGGTTATTCCAGTTTTCCCTGGTGTTTCATCTGACAGTGCTGAGCCACCTACTTAACTTTGTAACTTATTTAATTACAACTATTTTTAGTGATGTCCATCATGATCCAGTAAGATATTGACTTTATAGAGTCTCAATATTGCAATGGTCTCCTAATTGGTTTTACAGCACTCTCCAATCCCCCTACAATTCGTTTCCACACAGCAGCCTGAGTAACCTTTGAAAATGTAAATCAGATCTTGTTTACAGCCCTCCAGTGACTCCACTGCATTTAGGGTCCACCTGACCCCCTCTGGAACCCTGTATTATCTCATCCTTGCCTCCCATGCTGCCATCTTAGCCTTCCTCTCCAGCCCACTAGCAATCAATCTGTCTTCCTCGAACACATCAATCTTCTGCCTTAGAGACTTTGATCTTGCTGTCCCCTCTTCCAGAAACACTCTTTCCATGGCTCTCTTCATGCCTGGCTTCTGCTCATCCCATGGTTCTTAGTCAAAGGCTATCTGCTCAGAAAGGTTTTCCCTGCCCACCTTAATCTCTTCCCTCTCCACTGCTCTTTATCACATCACCCCAACTATTTTCTTCATAAAATTGCCACAATCTCAAATAATGTTTTTTTTTTTTTTTTTTTGCTGGTATCTGTCTACTAGAATGTAAGTTCAAAGTGGGCATAAACTTCCTCTGCCTTATTCACCACTATATCCTCAGTTTTTAGAACAGTGCCTGGTACAGTCCCTGATATGGTCTAAGCCATTGAATGAATGTTTTGAGACCTCAAGTCACATTATAAAGACTCACCATTCAATGTTTCAGAACTGTTTTATTTTGAACACATGCAAATCTAATATGAGAAGAAGGAATATGTTACTATTAATCCCCTTGCCTCTTCCCAGAAATAGTCAATCTGCATTAACAATCATTTCCCCAAATAAGAGAATGTCTTTGGAAATTGAAGAAGAAAAAAAAAAAGAACTCAAGACACACTGGAAAGCTCTGGGCTGCTTTCTTTTTCATTATAAGTAAGACAAGGTTCATGAAAGTACGCATCAGCACTCGATTCTTTAGAAGTTGAAAATTAGATCAAATGAATTGGAGGACAACTACATCTTGTGTTAATGTTTTCCTCCTCAAATGAAGAAAATGATGTGAGCCATGACTCCATTTGAAAATGAAACTTTCTATTTGCTTTTATGTTAAAGCATACTGTTTTTCATTTGAGAACTTTTCATGTTGGTAAATGTTGCAATACATTACATTCGTCAGGCTCAGCCCCGTTTACTATGCAAGCAAGACAAGCACAGATATATCATCCCCATAAAGCATCATTTCTAAATTACACAGTAAATAACTGAGACTAAGTCAGACACCCAAGTTTCACAACCCTTAACACTAATGTAAAAAAAAAAAAAAATGTTTTTAACCACTCTGGGTCAGAGTTCCCTACTCTTAAAACATGCAATTTATGAACAATCCACTATGCCAAACAAACTGATCATCCAAGAATATACTGGTTGCCTGACCCCAACTCATAACGGACAAGGATGCTTTAAGAAAAACACTGGACGAATCAGATTCCGGCTGTTTTTTGCAAGGTGTGATACATAAGAAACCTGGTCTTGCTAAGAACCTTGGGTTGACTTCTGATTAGCAGATTACAGAAGACAGCAGCAAAGCCAAAATAAAGTAGCGATTCACAGCGAGATGACAGTGAGCAAGTGTCTTTAAATTTATAATTGCCCTTGGATCTATTTAATTTAGCTTTAAGTCAGGAGGCATAACTGAGACAAATGGTTACACTGAGCAGATATCAGATATGACAAGAAGCTGGCTGTGATTATTTTGTTGTACTACTTCCATTTGGGGACTTTTTCTGCCAACACTTTTCCTATGATGGCTGTTAAATTTTATAGGACTTTTCCCACTATTAGTTGTAATGGCATTTGCGTGTTAAATGCTCACAACAAATGAAAACCATGATTCTATTGTTTCATATGGCAAAAACCATGCTATTCCAAATGGAGAACAAATCTAAGAAGAATCAAATAATTCCTCCTCCTTGTATGATACCTATATAAGCTCTGCGGGAAAGCCTATTTACTTTGCAGCGCTTCTATTTTTGAAACAACATAGATTTTGCACATGTAAGAACACTAAAGATGCCTCTATAGTCAATCAGAAGATAGCTCAAATGTTATTTTTTGTTGAGGAAATTTGTCTACAATTAAATATAGTTCTCCTTCAGTACTTTTAACTAAGAAGCTCCTCTTTCACTGGGGTTAGAAGGGGGAAGCTTGATGGCTACATATGGGTTTTTTCCTTTTTTATTGAATTATAGTGGCTGTAATATTATATGTTACAGGTGTACAGTATAGTTATTCATAACTTTTAAAGGTTATACTCCATTTATAGGTATTATAAAACATTGGCTATATTCCCCATGTTGTCCCTGTATCCTGTAGCTTATTTTATACCTGTTTGTACTTCTTAATCCCCTACCCCTATCTTGCCCGTCCCCCTCTTCCCTCTCTCCACTGGTAATCACTAGTTTGTTCTCTATGTGAGTCTGCTTCTTTTTTGTTGTATTTACTAGTCTGATGTATTTTTTTATTCCACATATAAGTGATATCATATAGTATTTGTCTTTCTCCATCTGGCTTATTTCACTTAGCATAAAGCCCTCCAAGTCCGTCCATGTTGTCACAAAAGACAAAATGTTATCTAAAGCAACACTAAATTCTGGGAACAACAGAAAAAGCAGACATTAAGAGTTTCTCAGCCCATTTTCTCCTTTGAGAAAATTCAGCAACTAGTTCTGGAAATTTCTAAATTATTGTTCTTAGTCTCTTGTTATTTTTCATTGGAAATTTCTGGATTCATTTTTCTGGGCTATTTTTCTAGGTTAATATTTATAAATAGCTAATTACTCAGGGTTATCTAGATCTAGCAAAGCAAGATGTAAGAAACTATGTATTTATGGATTTATTAAATGATTGGACTTGACAACGACTTGATCATTCTAGATCCTTTTATTTGGGTTCAGCTTGCTCATCATTTCTCTACCACTGATAATTCTTCAAGGCACTGTCTCATTCACGTAACGTAGCATTTAAACTGCATGACTCTCACATTCTATGCACCAGATGCCTTCTCAAAAAGTCCATTGTTCTGAGAATCTTTCAGAAATGAAAGAGCCTCAATCATTAAGATAGCCGATAGTCAAGCCTCTGATTTTTCATTGTAATTTCACCTCTCTCTGATATATATATATATATATATATATATACATACATATATGTGTATATATATATATATATTTTTTTTTTTTTTTTTTTTTTTTTTTGCGGTACGCGGGCCTCTCACTGTTGTGGCCTCTCCTGTTGCGGAGCACAGGCTCCGGACGCGCAGGCTCAGCGGCCACGGCTCACGGGCCCTGCTGCTCCGCGGCATGTGGGATCTTCCCAGACCGGGGCACGAACCCGCGTCCCCTGCATCGGCAGGCGGACTGTCAACCACTGCGCCACCAGGGAAGCCCTGATATATATTTTAACTCTTTCTCATATTCTTCCTGAATACATTTAGTCCAAAAATTTCTGACTCACAACGGGCCATACAACTGTATAAATTAGTTTGAAATCACATGTAGTTTCCTATTTAAAGAACATCCTTAGAAATTGCTCAAGTAAATATTTTAGAATTGCTAACTTAAAAGTCATTTCATCATCTTATTCTTCTCTACTTTTTCGTGTCCCCTCTTTCCTCCACCCAGTATTCTGTGCTACTAAAGCAGAATTAGAGGAACAGTGATTGCATTTGTTAAGGGAATCAGAAGCTAAAATTCATTCGCTCATTCAGCAATTTTTTATTTGTTCACTTAATCACCTGATTATACCTCTTATAGCAAAGATGACTGAAATTTGTGGTATATCACTATTGTTTACCCAAATTTGCCCAAACTTTAGCCAAGTGGACAGACTCTCAGAGACCTAGCTTGGTTGGGGGGTGTGAGAGGAAATTTCTGTACTGCTGTCAACCCTTGATCACAAACCAAGTCCTATTTAGTGATAAACATTAGTTTTGACAAGCATTAGTTTCCCTTCTATGACTACACATCATAAATACATACATACACCAAGTTGAATGTCTTAGCAATCCAAAAGTGAGATGTGATGGGCTGTAAATGTTGGTGCACCACTAACTGTGCTACTTTAAGCAGATCACTTAAGCTCTCTGAGACTCAATTTCTATGTCATTGAAATCAAAGCTCTATGATATAATTATTCTCCAGGAGAAATGGGTTAACCAGCTGAGAATGATAATCTCTTTATTCCAGCATAAAATTCATAGTCCCAAGATTTTTCCCCATTGTTTAGTCTTTCCTAATGTCCTTTCTCGAAGTGTTTTCTTCCAAAATACTTTGGGAAGCATGTCACAACTCAGTTTCTACAAGGTCAATGCAACATATATTTTCTATTTGTGGAAATTTCTCTTTTCTTACATTGTATAAATAATCAACCTAAAAACCATTCCAACTAGTGTGCTCGCTACTTTCAATTTTTGAAACAGAACACTGAATCTTTTGTTAATGTGATGGGAAGTTTCATACAATTCTGGGTTTATCTCAAATAGTGCTGTGAAAACACTGATACTAGAGAAAATAGAAACAGTTTCACTGCTATTTTCATGTTATCTAATGAACACAGAGGAAAGGCTCAGGTCTGAGAAAGGAAAGGTCACGAGCTAGAATCATAAGAGGGCTATTTGTTACCAATTTTCAATAGCTGCAGCTTGGTTAAGGACACTAAGCTGGAATGTCAAATCTATTTAAGACATTTAAATGTATTACGATCTTTCATACAATGAGTGGTTATCTGTCATCGGGTTCTTTATGGTGTTTCATACATTATCACAGTAAGTTGCAAGTAGGTAGAAATATACAGAATTACATGCTTACTAGCCAAGCCAAGACACAGAAAGCTATTGGTGTTATATGACATGGACTGAATTGCTGCTAAGCCCCCAAAAGATCAGGCTGGCAATGACACAGGTCCCAGACATCAAATTCCCAGATATTGGTTCATTTTGTTCAAGGCATCACACACGGTGTTCAAATCGCTGCGGAGGTCCTGCACTACGTTTTCAATGCTCCTGGTGTCTTTCAGAATTTCAATACTCTGTGTGTAGGGATTGAAGTAGACTGAGAAGGGACGGGTAATTGACTTTGCAAAGTCCCTGCAAAATAAACAGCAAAGAGATCAATCCTCACTGGTTCAAGAGACAGAAGGAAAGAACAGAGCCAGAAAAATTAAAAGTTATTTTCTCTAGATGGAAGAAAAATAAATTTACCTCATCTTTTCTTTGGCTTCTTCAAAACTTTCTGAAACAAAGTAGGCTTCCTGGAAGGTGGTGATAAGGCATTCCTGTAAGCAAGTTGTCTTTGGGTCAAAGGCTTTCACACATGCCTTGTCAGAAAGAGCATGCTGCAAAACATACCGCAAAACCCGTTAAACTCCAGGATGAGACTTTCCAAAGTGCCACCATGTCGCATTCCTACAGCACAGCTCAATCATTTTACAGAACTATTCAGCTACTCATCTACCATGAAATATGGAACTCTCCCACATGCAGGGGAAATTGAGTGTTAAGGGGTTTTTTGTTTGTTTGTTTGTAAGTCTGTTAGTTGCTGAGGGAAAAAAATGAGACATGGTATTATTTTATTTATTATCAACAAAATTCATACTGAAGGACAGTTCAGAGCTGTAACCCCATAGAAATGGAATTTTAGATCTATGCTATGGATAGAAGCAGGAGAGCACAAATATGGTCCTAAATTTATTGCTATAAGCAATGTACTGAAATTTCCCTTAAATGGCAAAAGTAATAATTACCTGCATGGAGAGGTGATGCGGACTCTGACTGAACTATTTGTGGACTCACTGCGAGACATTTTGAGGCCAGGTACTGTGTACCAACAGAGGCTGGAGTAGGCCTGTATATTCAAGGATATGTGCGAAGCATTCGTTTACCTTCCCCCAAGCACAGCAGAGAAATATACAGCAAATAAATATTGCCAGGTGGGGAAAAAAAAGAGCTAGTATTAGTAGTTATAGTTATGCCCACAGCAGGCATTAGGGAAACAGGAAAGCCAATGTAATTACTCTTTGAACCATCATTAGCCCCGTTCAGCTCACTACATGACTGGCACTAAGAAGAGCAAGGAACAATGAATGATTTTATTCTCAAGATAAATTCAGGGATGCTAAAAGTTAGCGCTCATTTCCTGCCAGGTGCCACCTGCCTATTTATAGCCCCTGGATTGACGGTTCTCACACAGAATATGCCTAAGAATCACTGAGGAGCTTGTAGAAAATGCAGATATAGGACTTCCCTCGTGGCTCAGTGGTTAAGAATCTGCCTGCCAATGCAGGGGACGTGGGTTCAAGCCCTGGTCCGGGAAGATGCCGTGGAGCAACTAATCCCGTGAGCCATAACTACTGAGCCTGCGCTCTAGAGCCCGTGAGCCACAACTACTGAGCCCGCGAGCCACAACTACTGAAGCCTGCACGCCTAGAGCCCGTGCTCCACAACAAGAGAAGCCACCGCAATGAGAAGCCCAAGCACCACAACAAAGAGTAGCCCCTGTTCACCACAACTAGAGAAAGCCTGTGCACAGTAATGAAGACCCAATGCAGCAAAAAAAAAAAAAAAAAAAAAAAGAAAAGAAAAAAGAAAAGAAAGAAAGAAAATGCAGATACCCAGGCCTCAATATTATTTGGTAGGTCTGGATAAATCCCAGAAATCTGCATTTTAAAGGCATCCAAAGTGATTCACACACAGATGGTTGTGAACTATATTTTGAGAAATACCCCTCTAGATTCTCTCTTTCTTAATTTAAAGGGTAAATTAGTTGGGAGAGAGAGGCAAAGAGAGAAATGGGTAGCAGAAACAGCCTTGAACTGAGAATTAGAAAACTCGGGCTCCAGTCCTGGCGTTGCTATTAACTGGATAACCTTGGCAAATGATTTCACCTCTCTAGGCCTCCGTTTCCTCAAGTGTAAGTGAGAGGTTTGGGCTGGGTGATTTCTGAAGACACTCTACTCCAGTCTCTGGATTCCACCCAAAGTACTTTTCAATCTCTAACTGCTAAGATTTCCTGGAGAAACGCTGAAAAACCTTTCCTGTTCAGTATTCTTGGTACATTCCCCCAACAATTTCAAAATGCATGGAATGATTTACAGCCTTCCATGAAGAAGGCTACATAGTTCCCTAAGTTTGAAAATGTAATGGTGAACCCAAGGACTGACGGGCAAGAGAAAGGGCACATGGTCCTACCCTGTGTTTGATTTGCTTTCCCACAAAGTTCTGTTGTCCAGATCAATGCATATGTGAATCAGGGAATGCAGAGGGCCCCTTGGAGTGGACTCATAGTTTTTGGCCCACAGAACAACTTCACTGTAAGCGGAAGGTCACTACACCAGCAAATGCATTTGTGCTAGGTTCAATGCAGTGCAGTGAACATCAAGGGATTTGGGGTTCCACATGACAAATAATTCTGTCCACATTTTTAAAACAATTTCACAGTTTCAAGAAACAAAATGTGCTTTGATGAGAGCTGTTGCTCCTCTGCAAAGAATAGGCCCCCTATTGGCTTCAGAGCTAGAAGTTCCTTTCTTCGCAGCCATACACTCTGGGTGCGTTTTATTTAGTATGTTGCTCTAATTGTCCATTTATCCATCAGTACATATGAAAAGGAGGACAGTGACTGACCCAGAGTCCTAGATGTTTCCATGTTCTCACCCCCGCATTCAGGGGCATGGCAGAGTGCGAGCAATATAGACTATACGAACATTTAAGCCATGGCTCCCTCAGGGCTTTCCTGCTGAGCCAGGCTTTTCACTAGGTCAAGGACAAGCACAGGAAGAAGGTGAAACTTGTCTGCTTAGGTCTGGAATGCTGTGGTAGGACATTAGCACCCTCAGCAGTCACCCTGTGTAGAGGATGCCTCCAGAAGATGTGTATGTAATAACAGAGACCGAAATCAGTGTAGTTTCAGAAAAATGTATCATGTTATGATTCTACTGGATACTCAAATGAGCTCATTTCATCTTTTTAACAGGTAAATGGGATGAGAGTGGATCAAGAAAAAGCCCAGAGGGCAGGGTGCTCTGCCCCAGACTTCAAGAAAAGTCAGTGGACTCACAGCATATGATTTGAAGCAAAGACCATCAGGTAATATATCTCACACTTGCCTAATGTACTAATCAAAAGGAAAACGGGAAGCTCACTGTTCTAAGCTCTCAACAATGCAGTCTACCCTCAAGCTCCTGCTGCGTCCCATACCTGGTTACGTGCTGGGGACCTCTCCATCCATGGAGCATGCGACCAGTTCTCTCCCTTGGCTGTTACAAATATGGAAATGATAATGGCACCCAAGGATGAGCCTGGAGAGAGCCCAGAGCTGGGGGAGCCGCCACGGAGTGAGGCCAACAAATGAGGTGGTGACCACACCTACGAGTGGTCTCATTTACTGATGGGGAGCTCTCTTGTGTGACGAATGCCAGGAACATGCATGCAGCCCATGAGGGCCCCTGTTTCTGAACACTGAAGCATAGCTCAAGGGCCATAAAATAGCATTCATGTCTTTATTGATTCCACTGTCCAGTGGAGCAAAGTCCTACTGAGTTTTCTTCTCAGCTCCTATCCATGTCTCTCTCTAAGCGACCTTGGTTTTGGGGAGCAGCTATCATGCCCTCTCCTCCGTGTCCAGAGTAGCTTCTCTGTAAACATAGAGCCAAACTGTCTGATGTCCCCAGAGAGCTCCACGGTGAATCCTTTCCAAAGTGTTAACAGTCTGATATCCTGAAGTCTGCAAGAATTAATCCAACTTCCTGCAGAGAGAGGCTTTATAATGCTGAGAGAATCTGGCTGACAGTCTTTTACTCTCAAGCCATTTTTAAAGTGCAGGAATACTTGAGAATCACCTCTCGTCTACATGCTCTCTAAAAGGACTGTTTTGCATTTACCCATAGGGCCAAAGACAACAACCCAGGACTTGGAGCCAGGAGACCTAAGTTCTAAACATAGCTGTCCCACAGGTTTATCAAATGAGTGAAAATTCCGCAGGTTAAGATGCAGTTTCCTCTTTGATAAACTGAAAAGGTTATATATCTACATGAATTCTAAAGCTCTTCTTGCAATACGATTTTAACAGGGCCTGCAAATACACAGCTCTCACACCACCATCCCCTCCCTCCACCCCAACCAGCGTAAATTCACCACAGCAGCCTTTCCCACTGGGCCTGGGCATGGCCTTCCCACCCTTCCCAACAGAGATGGCCGTTACCAATTAATTGGCTTTAGCGCAAAAATTAAGACTTATTTGCCAGTTCCAGTCTTTTAAATAAAAAGTCTCTTTCAACATCAAAAATTTCCCAGAACCCAATTAGCTTCTACATGATCTGGGGCAAATTATTTCACCTCTGTCAGCCTATTCCTGTGTTAATCTGGAAAACGGAAATACTTACAGTTATCTATAATCCAGGAATATGGTGAGAATTAAAGGAGGCAACACATGCAAAGAGCCTGGCACATGGGAAGTGTTCAGTAAATTATGTTATCCTTGCTACTTCGGTCTCCAGATGATGCTTGGTGTACATATGCAACCAGCCACACCTTCCACCATTGGTACAGCTCCTCTGGAACCCATCGAGAAAAGAAGCATGGCCCTAGCTATGAGGCTGCCAGGTCCTAGACCGCAACAGTGCCTGTCCTGAGTTCATCAGCTCAAAAATCTTCCTTCCTTCCAGCCACCTGCCTTTGCAATGACACAGAGTTATTATCGCACCTCTTCTAGATGTAAACCTGTGATCCTCACCCTCTATATTAGGACTGGTTAAAGTTAGGAAAAAACTCAAGTGTGAAGTCTAGATAGTTTGGGCCCTCGATTCTGAATAAAAATTTGCATACACTCACACTACAATCATCCTTTCCCACGTCAGAACAACAAATATATACATTTGTATATGTATGTACGTATGTGTGTCTATGAAATTTTTGAACCTTCCTCGAATGTTCTTCCTGCTAACCGAGCACAATGTGGTAGCAACATCCCTATTGCCAAACTGGGTGATGATGGCATCACACTTCTTTTCATCAGTGATGTTGAAAGTTTCAGCAGTTTGAATAAGCTGCAGGAGGGAGGGAACAAACTCCCTCTTCAAGAAATCCCTGTGTAAAAGCCAAAGACCCTTCTCCAGCTCCCAGTGTCCGGCATTTGCTCTGTTATTACTAACAGTGCTACTGCAGGAAAGGAAGAGGCAAGAGGAAGGGAGCTGTGAGCCACTGGAACGCAGGAAAGGTGTGAGAGCTCAGACGCTCTCAGAGTCCCAACTCCAGCCACCCGCTGACATACTGGATGACCTCAGGGAACCCACGGGGGCCTTGGGCCTCTTCTCTACAGCCTGGCAGTAATTCTCACCGCCTCACAGAGTTGCTGCAAGTGGTTGTAAATGCAAATGACTGTAATAAATATAAGGCTGTTCTGTGAAGGCTGATGAATAGCTCTATAAAAGCAGTACAATAAATTCACCATACAAGGACATCCTAAAACTAAAGCCAAAACATAATAATAATTAAAATTTTAAAAACCACCAGCTTTCTCAAAACCTGAAAAGCAGAACACGTGTGTTTGTATGTAATATTCCAGCAACTCCTATGGGGTAGGTGCTAAGGCCATTTACCAAAACAATCTAATCTCTGCCCTTAAGGAAACAAAGAACTAGACTTTACCCTCACCCATGAAAAAGAAGGAGAGATTGCCTTTTGCTTTGAGATGGATTGACTTTTGAGATTAGACTCAGCCAACTCATCGATTAGTAATCAGTTGCTTACCACCTCGTGTGAACAAGATCTCCTCACTGTTGCTTCTCCAAGGGAACTGGATTCAGCAAAGACCCATATTCATCACTTTCTTAGACCTCCCTTCTAGAGAAACCCTTTCAAGTTTCTTGAAATCTGAACTTTCAATTTTGAGTTTGTTGAATAAAATAAATGAATGAATGAGTGAATAAAAATTTTTTAATGAGAGACTTACATAGTTAGGTCGACTCTGAGATAGAAAAAGAACATTAAAGGAAAGACACATACTAGACTGTGGGTGAACAGCAAGCAATTATTCTATTCTCAACCTTTTTTTAAAGTCAGTTTTCTAGATGATCTAGCTCATTATTAACTGCTCCCCACAGTGATGAAGGTATGGAAAGGCCCTTCCCAAATACATTTTTGGAATTCATAAAAGTACATCACCGAAAAAATAATTAGAACGAGAGAGAGCAATCATTGTTGAGATTTTTTTAAAAATTGTCTTTATAGTTACCAGATTTATGTTAGATTTTATAAGCATTTCCATATTTATTTTTTTCTCTCTTCAAAGATAAAAAATAAGCACTGTCAAAAAATAAGAGGGAAAAATGAAAGCTATCCTTCAAACTATAGATACAGTACTTGGAAGTGCTTGGCCAGCTCTGACGTGCAACATTTACACTCTGGAAACTCAGCCTCTTAAAGCACACATTTTAAAATGTGTTCAGTTCAAGGAAAGAAGATGAACTGTGCATAGTTATGTAAAAAGTATAAGGACTACACCAGAACCTCCAACAACTTACCCGAGACCTACATATGGCCTGTAATTGGAACAGCAAAAACACATTTTACCACAAAAGGTAACTGCGTTCAAAACTGTAAGTGGGTTTGCACAGGAATTATTATAATGCTATTAATAAAGTTATCCCCCGGGCTTCCCTGGTGGTGCAGTGGTTGAGAGTCCGCCAACCGATGCAGGGGACATGGGTTCGTGCCCCGGTCCGGGAAGATCCCACATGCTGCAGAGCGGCTGCGCCCGTAATCCATGGCCGCTGAGCCTGCGTGTCCGGAGCCTGTGCTCCGCAATGGGAGAGGCCACAACAGTGAGAGGCCCGCGTACCGCAAAAAATAATAATAATAATAAAGTTATCCCCACCTGGGCTCAGAACTATCATTTGTTCTTCCAAATAAAAGTTGGACAGATGTATTCACAAGCGCTGGGGGAAGGCTCTGGACGCTGACACCGAGCGGGGCAGGGATGGGGTGAGGGTAAAGCTAAGACTCTAAGGAAAGGTCTCATGTTACATATTCTCTGTGAACAGTCAGAAGACATTTCATATAGAAGGAATTTCTGAGTTGTAAAAATGGTCTAAAGTAGCAATCATAGAGTGTTGAAATTTGGGAATGGAAGAATGCTAATGACCAGAGGTGGTGGACCAGAACAAGAAGATTCACGGCAGACAATGCCCTTCACATGTTTCTGGCTGATTTCCATTTCCAGACAATTCGGTCCATACCAATAGGAACAAAAACAACAGATTCACCCCAGTGCTGCCTACACACGCCTCATTAACCAGACCAGAGGACCCTGCTGAAAGTTGGGGCAATAAGAGAGACTTGTTTCTTTTGTTCCTGGTATCATTTATAAGCCCTCTGAAGAGAATGTAAATAGATGTAGCTCAAGAGCTACATAATTTTCTGACTAATTCTTTTTTCAGGGAAATCAGGAAACAATCTATGGAAGACACGGGTCTTACAGACATATGACGTCATGCTATTGCTGTGGGCTTTGAGATTAACCCCAAATGGATTTTTTTGTTGTTGAGAATTTAGTAAAAAAAAAAAAAAAAAGAAAAGAAAAAAAAATTTTAACACATTACATCAGGCTTTTGTTACATTAAATATTATCATCTATTCCAGCCAGACAGGGCCTCAGGCAGCTCCCTTAATGGGCCAGGCTTTGAGTAGAGCACACACACTGCTACGTGCTGACTGATCCAGCATCTCATCCGTCCCTTATTCATCCTTCCCACTCCTCCAGCATCAGCGTGGGCAGCAGGACCCTCATCAGGAAGCCTCCCCAGGCATGGGCTAAAATGTGCCAGGCACATCTGTCACACTGTCTGTATTATCTTGGTCATGTATCTCCTGCACTAGAATGTAACCTCCTTGATAACAGGGATCCCAGGCAATAGGGCCTAATGGTCAAGGGCTTGGATCCTGGAGCCTAGACTGCCTGGACTTGGGACCACCTCCAACACTTATTAGCTGTGTGACCTTGAACAAGCTCCTTAATGTCTTTATACCTCAGTTTTCTCATCTGTGATAATGGTGTTACTTATCCCATTGGGTGGTTATGAGAATTAAGTGGGTTAATATGTTTAAAGCCCCTAAAATACTAAAGTCTATTTAAGTGTCTTTTGAGGCAGTTGTTATCTTCTTCATATTCTTATTCTTCATCATCATTATTTGTCCTTGTATCCTCAGTGCCTGGCATAGTACATGGTGCATAGTAGATGCTCAACCAAATATTTGTGGAATGAATGAATGAATGAAGTCATAAAGTGAATGGACTCAATGAAACTACAGTTAAATTGCATCTTTCAAAAGTACGAACATCTAAAAAGTGCCAGTCATCATATATATCCCAGTCACATTATGCAAGGATAATAAATACTCAAAATAAAAACCCTAGGATCGTCCATAATCCTGACCTTAGTCTGAATAATCAAAGAAAGATTAAATTATTTTCAGTACCGTTTCCAGATTAGATATCACAATGCATTCTAAATTCATCAAAACTTGCTATCCCCCAGTGGTATACAGATAGCAATTCTTAAGTAACCAGAATATTTAAATGATCAGAATGCCCCAGACTCCAACATTTCTGAATAAATGATTTTTTAACTGTATGTTAAGGCAAAAAAAAAAAAAAAAATAGCATCCCTTAGGCATCACTACACATATTAGATACCTCTTGGACCACATATTTATTTCAGTGTTATTTTTTTTTATTGTATATGCCCATAAATGTTTTACTTTACATTAATTCTGAAGAAGCTAAAATAACCTCTAATTCTCCTTTGGGAAGCAGATGCTGGGGAATCCATGGGAGCCATGGTGATGACAGAAATGAGAGAGGCCAGGTCACCCTTACAAGGGAATTTCAATCAGTAGGATCACTGCTAGCTCAGTGCCCAGTTTTCAGCACTACATTTAGGCCAGTCGTTTGTTACCCAACATCTGAGCATACACTTGTCACTCCTGTTGGTCCGTGCACATGGCTGCTCATCCATTTGAGTCACACCACAAACCCAGAAAGGCATGGCCCATTTTCAGAGGTGCAAAGAGTTAGGTCAGCACCCACATGTGAGGTACCAAATCCCCTGCGCTAAATATTCATGCGGTATCTGCGAGTAGAGAGACTCAGACAGACAAATCAATATCTTCCATGACCTTGAACCAGTTTGCTCGGGAAGGATATTTGCCTTTACAGCTTCATACCTTTAATTCTCCAATGGAGGAAAGCAGTCCAGCCCCGTATGCCCGCAGCTGCCCTTCTTGCTTGCAAAGGCCAAACTCAATAGTGAAGAAATAGCACTGCAAAAGAAGTGGACGCACAGCCAGTGAAATGGGTAATACGTTCTTCTGTAAAATAAAATGGCACCCAAAATAAAATGGTGCACTCTGCATAATTTCTTCAGCACTGTCCATTAAAACGCATTTAAGTCAAGAAGATTTATTGACATTTATTGCCTAATAATCCCTCCCTAGTTTAAAGGTAAATGGAAAAAGTATTAACTACTAAGAGTCTTATGCTTCCTGGATTCAGAAACCCTATGAGTCAAATCATAGTCCTTGCAATGACTCTAAAATTTAAAAAAACACAGATTTAGAAAGAATGAATATGTCACGGTGATAATGCCAGAAGAATATGCTACTATATTTAATAAGTTGTGGTTCAGTAGCACCGTGTAAATGTGGAAAAATAACTTGGAATTCAGTAATCCTAAACTGATTTTTGCAGTTTGTTTATTCATTCAACAAACATTTGTTGAGTACCTGCTATGCACCAATGCTTGGTAAAGAATTGTGGTGAAGAAACCAGGAAACAGCAAGAAAACAAGTATATACCTACCAAATTACCATTTTCTTAGCGAAATCTTAAATGGATACCTATGTATGCACTTACATGTATACATACTTATATGCATATACATTAAATACATATAGTAAGAATGATTTCATTGGGCCGAGTTTTACCATCATCAACTACTACAGCTTCCCCAAGATATTAAAATCTACACTTGCTTCTGTTGAGTTCCTAGGAAATCAACCTAGACAGACAGAAATCTCCGTACAACCAAAAAACTCACAATGCTCTTGAGAGGGGCTGAAATTACACTGTTTGTGCTCGGAGAGGAAAGTGAGAAGCTGACAATGAGCAATAAAAAATTTCATCAAATTAACACTGTCCTGCATTAGTGATGATGGAGCAATGAAGGGGTTGAGAAAGAGAATGAAAACATCCCTGAAAAGGAGCAGAAAATACTGATTATTTCTAGCCCATGGCTATTTGCTCTATTCTTATCTGGAGGTCAAGATATCCCTTGGTTCTGGAGGGTTTTATGTTTTTATTATGTGTGGATGATCTCTGACGTTGAGTGGTCAATGCTCTGTAGCCCTGGGCTGGACCCGAAGGCCTCGTCATTCCAGGTCATGGAGCTGAGCCTCCAGAGGCAAAATTTCCTTTCTCGATTCATCTCCCAAAGAGGCGAAAATTACAGCCCTTCCTACCCTGTCACCACCCACAGCACCCGCCGGCACCCCCTCTTACTCTGTTCTGACTTGTCTTTCTTTTCTGTCCCATCACTTTTTTGACATGGTCTTTATGTATGAAATATACTGTTTGTCATCTGTCTCCCCCCACAAAACCATCAACTCCATGAGAGCAGTATCACGGTCTGTTCATCTAGAACAGAGTTCCCCAATCTCAGCAGTGTTGACACGCTGGGCTGGATAACTCTTTGCTGCAGGGGGCTATCCTGTACACTGGAGGATGTCTAGCAGCGTCCCTGGCTCTGTCCCCTAGATGCCAGTAGCACCCCCCGACCCCATCTGCAGCGACCAGACATTGAAAAATGTCCCCAGAGGGGAAACATCACTTCTGGCTGAGAACAACTGACACAGACTAGTGCCAGAACCATAATAAGAGCTCAATAAATATCCGGTGAACAAATAAACAGTGAATGAAGTATTTCTAGATTAGGCTTTTTGTGTGACAGCAGGACATGGAGGAAAGACACACACAAGGAGGCCTGAGTCCTAGTCTTACCCCTGCTTCTAATTAGCTCTGTGACCACAACCTCTCTGGGCCCAACTACTCTTGTAGTTTTCCTGCCTATGACGTCTATTCATTCATCTACTTATTCTACAGACACTCCTACAAACCTATCATATGCCAGACTCCGCTCTAGCAGAGAACAAGGGAACAAAGTTCCCCAACCCATGAAGCAGGTATGCTCCTGGGATGAGACAAGTAACAACAACAAAAATCAACATACAGGATGAATGTCAGGCGAAATCTGCTATACAAATCTGCTATATAAATAATAATATCATGTAAGTGTCAGAGAGCAAGCAGAGGATACGGCTGTTTTAGATGGAGGGATCAGGGAAAGCCTCTCTGCAGGAGTTACCTTTAAGCTGCAACCTACTTGAAAATGGCCCTTTCTTTTAGAAAATGAACAAGCCAGTTGTACAAAGACCTAGGAGAAAGAGTGTTCCCAGCAAAGGAAACAGCAAATGCAAAGGCCCTGAGGCACGGATAGATGTGTATTTCCAAGGGTGTCTGGGAAGCTATTGGAAGGTTTTAGGCTGGAGAGACATGTGTTCTGATTTCATTTCCAAAAGATCACGCTGGTGCTCGGTAAAGAATAGATTATAGGGGGCAAGGGTGGAAGCAGAGAGACCAGTTGGAAGGTAGTGGCAGTCAAGACAAGGGTGATGAGCGACTTAGAGGATGACTTGGGCCAGGGATAGCAGGGGGTTGGGAGAACTCAGTATCACAGAGGCCTCATGAGAAGAACCAAAATAAGAGATGTGAAGATGTGTTGAAAAGTTAAAATACAGAGGATGAAATGTACAGCATAGGGAATACAGTCAATAATATTGTAATAACTTTGTATGGTGACAGATGGTAACTAGACTTATCATGGTGATTATTTTGTAACGTATAGAAACAATGAATCATTACGTTGTACACATGAAACTAACATAATATTGTAAGTCAAATACACTTCAATTACAAAAAAGAAAGAAATGTTAAAATACAGCCCTCAAGTCTGTCCTCCAAAAAATTTTGCACAGTCCTGGGCATGGTGGAGAAGTGATCATACAGTCATAGAACAGGAAGCCTGGAAGTTCAGCCTCTTACTTTACCAAAAGGAAAACTCAAGTTTAAGGGGATGAAGTGATTTACCCAGGACGGGTCTAGATGGTGATATTTAAGAGATCTAGAGCTCAGTGTTTTATGAGCTCAACATCTGTCACATTTTAAAGTTTCCAGGTAAAAGATTAATAGATGCATGATTTTTTCCTTACCACCAAAAAAATGGGGAAATGAAAGGCTAAATCAGGAAAACCAGAATCTCACGACATCTTCTTAGTGTGTCTTCGGCTGATTTCTCTAATTTGTACTGCATTTATAGCACAGGATGTGAAATCCTTGGAGTCTTAACATTGAATACAGAAGAGTTTGTGAAAAAATGTGCTCTCGTGTTCGAAAGCCTCCAGAATAGTACACATATGGAGCCAGCTACAGGAGCACTTAGGTTAGCCTATTGTGTGCATTTTTAATTTTGCTTACGTTGTATCAACGCGCACATAATGCACGGTCATGGTTATGATCCAAATCAAAGCAGGCTGAGAGAGTCCCTGAGAAAACCTGGTGCACCATTCTCACGGGCTTCCCCTAGATCTGGCATCCCGTCCTAGTGTGAGGCAGGAATTAAAAGGTCTGCATCAACTCGGCTAAAAATTCCAAGGTAAATCTATCAGTGTGTCTTCGATCCTTGTGCTTCTAGAATCAGGGTAACCTCAGAGGGAAGAGCCACTGGGTGTCTTCCTTCCCGTTGCTTAGAATGCTCTCTGGCCCCATCCCTCATCTGGGAATCCTTCCAGAAACTCTGACCTTACACAGTTCCATCTGCTCATTCCCTAGCTGCCTTTCCCTCTGGTTTCCTGCTGTCCTCGACCAAGGAATGAGCCTAGATGCTGCTTCTACAGCCTCCTCTCACCAGAGGATTAGACCTTTCACCTTGAGATAGCTTTCCATTTGCGGCTCCATGTGTGGCTAACAGATAAAGAGGGATGATAAAATGTACCTGAAGCTCACGTGTTGGCAAAATTTGAATTATGGACTTGCTCAGGATAATTTTTCTCTTTCTGCTTCTAATGCCTCAAAATGCATAAGGTATAGACCTCAAAATGCAGAAGACCCCGGGCACGATCACTAGTGGGGAGGAGGGGGCAATTGCACGTGTTTTCTGCCTGGTTTTTAAGTGCAAAGCCTACTTAGAGTTGGACTGGATGACCCCTGGAGACCCTTCAAAATTCAAGGGTAGCTAACTGCTTCTTGAAATTTTAAGAAAATATAATTTGTTTTCCTCAGAGCACTTGCCATATGTGGATCTGTAATATATTCCCAAGAGATTTACCAAATAAATATCCTACCTATTATCAAAAAAAAAAAAAACCCCACAAAAAATAAAAAACCTGAGCCCTATAAGAATTCCTGTAGAGGATTGCAGAGTCTTGGTCACTAATGTCTTTTAAACAGAAACAAACAATAATACTAAGATTAACACCTGCCAAATTGAAGGGTACCTTTCAGCAAAGCTGATGTTCATGAATTCCAAGTTCTACATACCACTAATTATAAGTAATTATTTATAAATATTTTATTCGACTATAATTACATATAATCATTAACTGAAAACCAAAACAGGAATTATATATCGGACCTCTTCCCTAGAAGAAAAGCAGAGTCATTTACATACACATAGTCATGAAGCAGAAGAAGGTCTGAGTGACGATCTGAGATCCAAACATGGCTGTGGAACACAGCCACGGGATGAGCTAGCAGGGAGCGTGCTTAAGAAAATGAGATAGGTCGCCCAATGCTGCCATCTTCCGATCACTACTGGTAGTGCACCACTCTCGCAACAGTTCTGGCCTAGCCAAATGGACATTGTGAGAGCGGGAAGGAACATCGTCCAGAGACACTGAACACACCAACAAAATCCACCTGGTCCCACATAGTGATTTACAAAAGGACACGATGCAACATCCTTTTTACGTTTGGTGTTAGGTACCTGAAGCTCTTGCTAAGGCACATACCATACTCCAATTAAAGAGATGTATACCTTTTTCAAATTCTTGGTGAAAAAGAAATTTATTGTTCCAATTTTCCTCTGGAAGGGTCCTGTTGCCTCCCAGTTCCCCAACTCTCTGAATCCTTTGAAATAATTATATCACCTCTTCCTGAGAGTCAGTCTGTATTCTTAAATTGGATTAAAATGGTGCGCAAAGTCCTAGGAAGACAGCCAGGTATCCTACTTCTTTTACTTTGTCTGGGAAAGTGGTCTATACACATCATTTAATAAATGCCTGAGTGAGTCAGTGAGTGATGTATATTCTATACTGCCTTCACTAAAAATATGATCTTTTCAAACTGATAATATATACTTCTAAGTAATTGCACACATACATCATTCCACATCTAGAATTCCATCATCCACATAGGCAGGACAGACAGGAACCAAGAAGTTAGCAAAGAACGTCGGAAACGGCCCTAACTGAGATGCGCTGAACATAACAAAAGGTTATGCACTAAATTTGATTTGCTTTACATGGAAAAGAATCCCTCAGGCCCTCACGCAGACCCCATTTATCCTTATCTAGTACGCAGTTCAAATAAACTTCAGTTATGTAGCTTCTAAGCCCACACCCTAACATGAGAGGGGAACAAGAAAAATAGACCAAAAGCAGATCCAACAACTCAAAAAGCACAGAAATACAATATTTGGTGTTTGACTAAACAACCCTAAACACTTCCATACTTGAAGTTTTCACTAAACAACAGAATTCAATCACGACAGTAGGACATCAAAATAATAGGAAAACTTAGCCAGTAGAGCTGCAGTTTAACAAAGTGTTCGCACATAGGTCATCTTACTGCACGTCTGCTCCCTTCCTACTAACTTGATAGAGTAGTTACTATTTTTTCCATTGTACTGATGGGAAAGCTGAGTCTCAACGATCAAGGGATCGGCCCAGATTCCTTGACCCATGGTTGGCAGAGCTAGGAGTCAAACTCCAGCTTCCTAACTTCAGATCCCGCCTTGTTTCCTCACCAGCAAAGTGCACGTACAGGTGCAGAGCCACTACCAGCCCGTCAAACTAGCACAACAGTCCTGTTGCTGAAATACTGAACTACTTCCAGAATGGGTATAAATAGCTATGACTCCACACTCCCCAAGTGCCCTCAGCCAGCCACGCTGCCCCAGCCCTCTCCTGGGTTCTGTTCCCCCTACCCTCCCCAGCACCACCACTTCTTCACGATCGAGAAAATAAGGTCTCAACACCCATGAAGCTGGGGCCTAGAGGACCCGGCTCCCACACAAGCGTGACGAGTATCGTTCTATTTGGTACCCATGTCATAACAAGAGGATCAGTCCCAGAAAGGAAGAATGCTATGCAAAGATGTTCTTACACCAGGGATCTGCACCTCAGTAAGTGCAGATAAAAACACAGAAAAAGAGCCATGTGTCTCACAGCCTTCCTTTCTCTAACATCTTTCCATCAAACAACTAGCATGTCAAAGAATACACTTGAAAAATTGTTGAACCAGTGAAGAGGGTCCAAGATCCCAACCCACTCACTCCTCTACCATGAATCCCCAGCTATTAGAGTTTGGATTTTAGCCACATCAAATTTCAGCTTACAAGCAGCAAGTACCTTCCCACCTCTGGCCACAATTCCCTTAATCTTGATTAAACTGCAAATAATAATAGGATTGGAACAGAAATGAGGCTTGATAGCTAAGGGGGAAACTTTGAAATAGAACTGCTAAGGCAATACTGTACAAATCCACACTGGGAAACGAAAGTGAAAATGGAGGCTGCCCTCCTTAAGCCATGGAGGTCACCACTCAAATGTCACAAGATAGAAAACTTCTCACCAGACATCAATTTTTGCTGTTGTTTCTTTGACCATTTAAACTGCCAGGAGTCACACATAAAGCCAAATCACACTCGGGTGCAACGATTACCCGCTGGGCTTTGTTTGCAGAGCAAGGGTTACTGGCTAGAGACATCCTCTGGAACTGGGCTTCAAAAGACAGCAGAAAGGGGGATTTTGCAGGCTTCATTAGTTTACTCTGGGCTACTCCTGTGTGAAACAAAAATGTAAGAAATGCTAGAAACTTAGAGCTGGAAGACATTGGTTTTTTGCAGTCCTGGGCTATAGCCGCTCTGTAACCACCGGCCCCTCGCACCCCATCTCGAAGCCTCCCCTTGGCCAAAGGAAGCCACCCGCTCTGTGTTCACAGATTCAAGGGCAAGTCACTGTCTAGATCCTAGGGATTATTGTTCAGATGCCTTGCAGGATTGTCTCCACACTCATATTTTCCACGAGCCTCTAAATGAAAACCACTATAGCTCTTGGCAGGTCACAACTTAATCAATACACTTTTAAAATTTATACTTGTTCAATTCTACTGTGCCAAGCTCTACCTGAGATTACAAAAGTAGCTAAAGATATGGTCTCTATGCTCAAGAAAGGTACTATACAAACGGGTAGACAAGACAAGTATAAAAATAACAGCAACAACAGTAATAATAATGTCCTGCTGTTTTAATCCTACCATAAATTTCTGTCAAATTGCAGTGTGCTTATCTGTCTCAGAAGATGAGGAATATGAAGTTTATGTTGGACTTTTTGAAGGATAAGTGGGATCTCAGAGGGATTTCAGGAAGAGAGGAAGTTGTTGGAAAGAGTAATATTGAGGGGCTGGGGGAGGGGAGTGATTTCTGGGAACCCAAAATGCAAATCGTAGGAAGTTAAAGGTAAATCAAAGTATAGAATGGACCAGATCACAGGCTCCACTTGAATGGTAGAGATCGCCTCCTTCTTCAGGGGTTCTCCTCAAGCCGAGACAGACAAAAACAAGTTGAGAAAAAGAAGAGGGTTGGGATTTGAGTATGTTCTGTCTGCTAGAAAACAATGACCCTGAATTGTGAAAAGAGCAATTAAGAACAGCCATGGAATGAATTAAAATGTAAAAACCTAAGCTCTAAGGAAACATTACGGCAATCCTTGTGGAAAATTGATCATCATATATAAAAGGCACACCCGTAGGGAGAAAAAGAAGCGTCAGCAGAAGACAGCTTTTAGTGAAGAACACATTGACATAGGCAATTTTCAGCAGCACTGTTTTAGGCAGGATTTTTCTGTGTGTTTCTTAACTACCCTTTCCTATATCTTTTTTGGTTGCTTTCAAGAACAAATGGATGATTTGTTTAAGTGCCCTCTGGCCATTTCAGTTTTATTGCCCCTTCTTCAGCTTATCCAAGAGCATTTTCAACTTCAAAGGAGACCACCTACCTTAGTATCATGTAACACTTACTAGTTTTTACATCAGGCTTTAATGGTATTTTTTAATTTAAAAAAAGACAAAGAAAAAAGAAACATCTCTCATCCCTTGCCCCCTGCTTATGGACTAGCAGAATGACAAGCATTCACTTAATATCAGGGCCACCTGAGCCGTTGGTCCACCCCTAAAACTCCGACAGGATCCACTCTAAGACACTCCACTCCCAGGGCGTAATGTCAGGTCACCATGGCCATATGGTGGCCCAATTACAAACGTTCGCTGTCGCCACCAGCCTAGAGTACAGGTCCATAGTTCATATGACAGAAAAGACCCTCAGGGACCTTAGGGCCCCTGCCTCCTCCAGCCCCCTCCCTCGCTATTGCCCACCCCCCAGCGCCCCCCCGCCCCCCGCCCAGGGAATTGCACAATTTGCAATTGTGCAGACGGACACGCTCTTTTCAGCTTCCCATCTAGGCCTTCGCACACCACCCTTGCTCTGCCTGCGATGCTCTTGTCATCACTCGGCCCCTTTGCCGAATTCCTGCTGGTCTGCCAGATGAGGTGCCCTTCTTCTACCATCAGTGTTGTACTTTCAGATCCAGAAAGAAATCTCCAGTCTTCTTGCCTCTCCCTCCACCAGACTCTGAGGTCAGGGACAGGGTCTGACTTGTTTTCGTTGTTGTTTCATGGCTGGTCTCTAGCCCCCTGCCTGACATGTAGCAGGTGCTTAGCAAATATTGAAGGAAGGGAGGAAATAGTGAAGCAAGAAGAATTTCCCAGCAGGCTAAGCCAGCAGTGTCCATGCCAATCTTCCAGATCAGTAACTACTACCCTCAGCACATTTTCCAACATTACAGACATTTTGAAAAGATGAAAACCCCTCTACTGTAGCCATCAGATCATTTTTTACTTATAGCTTCAGAAATAGATCAGTCCCTTGACCTCTCTCTATGCCCCATTCGACAAAAGCCAATGGGCCTCTGAGCCAGTAAGGAAGGGAGGAACCAGCCTTCTCGCAGGCCTTCAGGAGCCAGGATGACGGCTGATGGGCAGGTATCTCCTGCGGAAGCTCAGCAATCTTGTGGTTAAGTGGCTTCGTGACAAGGAACAACTCTGAAAATTCGCCAATTCTGACATCTGGATCCTCATCCAAAAACATAAGGGGGAAAGTTTTTCAGTTTGCTGTTTCTAAGACTGGAAACGAGTCAAGAAAAATGCTAACTATGCTTGGTCGGGGTATGGGGGAGTTTGTGATCAATCCCGCCCTCGAAGTGCCTCACTGCCCAGACTTCAGAATTAGCACCCACGAGGAATTTCTATCAGCAACCCTGCCTGGACCTTCATGTAGCAGTTGATGACACATGAGATCAGACAGATGCTATTTTCTCCTGGAGAAGAATTTGGGAGATGACCACCCGTCATCATCACTTTTGTTTTCCACAAAAGTCTGTGGCTCTTTAAAAAAGGGCTTTAGGAATACAAATAAGCTTCTTTTTAATGTCTTCTGAGCCTGCAGGTATTTGGGTTCACAAATCAAAAGCTGGTCTTATATTCAGAATTACTGCTTGGACCCTAGATGTAGTGCGTGAGCCTCCATAACAAAGCGATTCACAGAGTTTGGCTCTTCTTTTAGAGAAATTCCATCTTTTTTCCAAACGACCCTTTGTTGAACTTACTGTATAACTAGCTACCTTGAAATGGCTACCTTCACTCTGAGGACACAGACACACACACCCCCATCATTTTCGTACCAGGTGCATGGATCAGCGTTCCGTGTATAGATGTGCTTTAATCTACTTTGCACAGAAGACCTACTGAAGCAAATGCTATAGGTTTGGAAGTGCCCAAGAACTGACTTTTATAACCTAAGCAACTCTGAGCTCCTTGAAGGAGAAGAAAACTGATGAACACATTCTCATCCATTCATCCTTTGGCACGTTTTAAAATGTTCTGCATCAAATCACACATTCTCCCCAGATGTGGTGATTTTAAAGGTCAGCTCTCGAATGCCTGTATGAAAAATGAGGTTCTCATTGACTCCCAAGTAAGCTGAGGGTCGTCACCACCACTTTTAGAGGGTGGTTTTATTTTTATTCCTGTGTTAGGAAAAGCAATGCCCTCCCAGACATTAGGACTTAAAGAGCTGGCATTTGCTTACCTATTTATTTCCAGGCAAGACCAAGAATCTTGCAAAATGATTGTATGTCTGAAAACTGGAGAGAAAAGTACGTTTAACAGGGAGAGCCATTTTCACCACTACATTGCACTAAGCTGTCCTCTATATTAAGCTTTTATTAATGAAGTCATGTTTCTTTTCCATTCACTAACCAACACCACTACCATCATCATCTCTCACACTCAGAGTCAACACTAACCATCTATATGGGTAAATGGGGTTGGAAAGACTTACCTATGAACTGGGGTCCCTGTGACAACAAGGGTCTATAGGTAACTGAAGCTCTAGATAGAGTTTCAGCTCAGTTGAGCTCCCCTACCTCTAATCATCACTGCCAATGACTGAAACCTACACTCTACCACTGAGCTAAACACCTTACATCATGCTCACCACAACCCCCAGAGGCAGGCGATGTGAAGGTAACATAATATGGTGGTTTGAGAGCTTGACTTTGGAGCAGAAGACCGAGGTTCAAAGACAGGCTCTGCCATTTCCCTGACCTTAGGAAAGTTACCTAGCCTTTCTGAGTCTTAGGTTCCTTGTCTGCAAAATGGAGAAAAATAAATGAATAACTAACATTCATTGAATTCTTATTATGTCCCAGCGCTAAATCACACCCCCCATTTTACCAATGGGAAGACTGAGGCTTAGGTTGAGCTACTTGGGTAAGTTTGGGGGCAACAGAGCTGGACTGGAATCAGTTGTGCCTGACCCCCAATGTCCATGTTGTTTGTACTACACCATCCGGTTTGCCTCTGTTCTCGGTGACTGCAGGCCCTAGAATTGATGTTTATGTCACCTTTGTGACAGCTGAGCTTGGTGTGTGTCAGGAAAGATAGGGGCCTGTCTAGCTTGCCTACGGTCATCCTGGCCTGGCTTGCACTGGGTTAGGTGCCTTCAATCTAGGGTGTGGACCCTAGATCAGTCAAGTAGCACATCAGAGACCTACCCGGGGCCAGTGGGGAACACACACTAGAAACCAGCCATAACAGGAAGCCCAGTCTTCTGAGCCTTGCCAGTGAGCAACAGTACTGCAACTAACCCAGCTCAGGAGAGCTGAGACTACAATAAATGAGGCTGGGTTGAAAATTAAATACATCATGTTTATGCTGAAAAGACATATTACAGGGCTCCCCTGGTGGCACAGTGGTTGAGAATCTGCCTGACGATGCAGGGGACACGGGCTCGAGCCCTGGTCTGGGCGGATCCCACATGCCGCGGAGCAACTAGGCCCGTGAGCCACAACTACTGAGCCTGCGCGTCTGGAGCCTGTGCTCCGCAACAAGCGAGTCCGCGACAGTGAGAGGCCCGCGCACCGCGATGTAGAGTGGCCCCCGCTTGCCACAACTAGAGAAAGCCCTCGCACAGAAACGAAGACCCAACACAGCAAAAATAAATAATAACATTAATAAACTCCTACCCCCAACATCTTAAAAAAAAAAAAAAGATATTACACAGCACAAAACCAAATACTACATAGTATTGCTTTAAACTACAGCAATCTACTTACATTGGATACAGATGCATTATTTGATGGGCACAAAAAAGATTTGCTAAAGGATAGTGAGAATTCATGAGACAGTAAACTTGAAATATTTTGGTGTCTCGTGAGAAGCTATTTAACCAAACTTACCCTCTAGCTCTGGCCACCAAGAGAACTGGTATGTTTGCTGCTGCCTAGAATGCCATTCCCTCTGTTCTCTCTACCGTCCCCTGGTCAACAGAGTCCCCTGAGCAGTAAAGGGCAGGTGATTGGAGATGAAACTTCACTTCCCAACTCAGTATCATGTATCCCACTTAATGGGGACAGCAACTCAGCGCTTGCCAAGAGTGTCCTTGGATAAAGGCAGTCTGACTGCCAGAGGCGCTGGTCTTTTCAAGAGACGCTAGGAATCTAGATGGTCAAGTGATGGCCTCTGAAGTGGAAATGCAGGCCATTTTTTAAGTTTAATCAAGGTGTAGACTCTATTTTTTTTTTCCTCACAGACATTAACCAGAGCAGAAGCCTCTGTAATCCCTTTAGAGGGTAGCATGATTTAAAGAGCCCGAATCCCACTGCTGTCACAATAACTTGCCTCCAGGACACCAAGCACATGTCTCTGCTGCCTCAGCGGATCACACGTTGCCTTGACATCCTAAACTCCTGAGAAGTGGGTTGGTGCACGAGGTCAGGATGCAGAAAACCCAGCAGCTCAGTCTCTGCCGTTATTGTACCGTATGGTTTGGGGCAAGTCACTTCACTTGTCTAAGCCTCCCTTTATTCATTTATAAAATGGAGATTCCTTTCCTTGCCAAATTTTTACTGGGCACCAATTTTGTGTATAGCACCATGTGGATACCAAGGAGTGTGCCAGGGGAGAATAATATGAGTCCTGCCTATCTTGAAGCGCCATTGTGAGACTCAAATGAATAAACATGTGTCAAATGCTAAATCAATGCAAGAGCTGAGATTTAGGTGAAGGTTCCCTGCTCTGAGGTGACTAAGACCATAGCCATGTTCATGGCTGACTCATCCCTTGTCTCAGGACTCTGATTCTATAGAGAGTCCCCTTCTGGATAGGTGATGGCAGGCTTAATTACAGGTCAACAGTTCCTGAAACCCAATTTAAGGCACTTTGCAATATGAAGAAAGCCTGTTGAGATGCAAATGTTCCCTGAAGTATTAACATCTATTCTCTCAGTAAGCATATATAACAGCAAATTAAAAAATAATAACTTGACTGCTGAGAAAGTATTCCCCCAGGAAACCACTTTTGATCATGCATTCCTCTCCCTGAACCTGACCTGACCCAAGCACCTTCCTTTCCCTGTCTTTGCACTTAAGTTATATTTAAATCCTTATCTGTGGGATTTCCCTGGTGGTCCAATGGTTGAGACTTCGCCTTCCAATGTAGGGGGTATAAGTTCGATCCCTGGTAGGGGAACCAAGATCCCACATGCCTCAGGGCCAAAAAAACAAAACATGAAACAGAAGCACTATTGTAACAAATTCAGTAAAGACTTTAAAAATGGTTCACATCAAAAAAAAAAAAAAACTTAATAAATAAATAAATCCTTATCTGTATCCCTCACTAAACTGCAAGTCCCCAAGAAGCAGGACCATGCCTACCTGTTTTACAGTTGAATTCCTGACGCCTGACACATAGTAGATGCTCATTCACTGAATGAATAAATGAACGGGCCATAATTCATTCTATCAGAGCTATGGAAAAGATATGCAGTAGAAATCCAGCAAAGTCATGCCTTTGCTAAACATCTGTACAAAGAAGCAGAGTCTAATGCCCCTTTCTAGCCAGTTATAGCCATGACTTTTATCTTTTATCTTGGGAAGAACTCTTCTTAATTAGATTTGAGAGAAGAAAAGGTGAACAGTGCAAAAACAGTGTTTATGAGAGCTAAACGTTTAAACGTTTCTGAAGTATGTTATTTTAAGGTATCTCCCCTTGTTTTATTACAGAGAACTTTCAAGCCTTGCTAGTTAGACACCAACCTAGGACCTCTGTGTATAAATATGGAGACACATTCAAAACTAGAGCAAACAACATCTTCTGGAATTCTTCCAATAACTTCCTTACATACTTTTGTGTTAATGCAGCCATCTTACAGCCAAACTGCAAACACCTGTCTTAAATTCTCAGGAACTTGAACTCATAAGGAGTGGGCAGCCAAGATTTGAAACCCCAAATTTATGGCTTTCTTGAGTTATTCAGGGAGTGCTGCATGTACCAATGAACAGCATCACTCCTGATCTGCTTGAAAAGTTTAGTCAGGAATTCCTATTTCACGTGCTCTCACTGGCACAAACAATATTTATTCATTTGTTCTCCCCGGCGGTCTCCTGCAACCTGCCTTTCTCTATGTGCACTCAGGGGAGGTATGCTATTAACTCAGGGGAGGCCTCCTCCATCTCCAGGCAGAAGCTTGACATCATTTAGATGAGGCCTTGCCCTTATTATTTATGGTTAAAACACTTTACATTGCAAAGCAGCATGATGGCTCCATCTAAAACCCCTTTGTAATATAAACTGCAGAGTCTGCATTTCAGAAGGGAAAACCTGAGTTGTTGAAAGTTACAGAACTAACCAGTGTCACCCGAAGAGTAGAAATACCCTCCAGGGACCTTTCCTGCACTTGAGTCTTCCTGATGTGGCCACCTCGATGCCTATGAGTGCGATCATGTCAAATACACTAGCTCACATTTATTGAACACATCTCTGTGCTAAGCAGCTTTACAATGCATTATTTCATTAATCCCCAATAGAGCTACAAGACTTGATATCTTATTTTTCTCATTTTAAAGATGAAGAAACTAAGGCACAGAGAGGTTAACTAACTTATCCAAGGCTACCCAACCAGTAAGTGATAGAGCTGGATGTGAAGCCACGTAATTTGACTCTAAAGCCTGCACTCTGAATACCTACGACACTATACTGCCTCGCTAGCAAGTCCCTAAAGTGCACAGGCTCAAGGAAAACCACCTAGTGTCGTCATATATAGGAGGGTTCACTCTATTTCATTCCAGCTCTCCCTTTTCCTCCCTACCTGTATGATTATCTGAGATCAAGTACTATGGGGAAGGAGGTTCATGATCCTACCCAAAAAAAGAACAGGAAGAGGGGTGAATATTCATTAGACAAAAGGAGCACTCACTAATGGGGACAAGAAAAATGCAAAATTTGAAGACTGAAGATTAAAATATATATGAAAACCAAATTTCAATTTTAAAAAGTGCTATGTGCTAACGTTTTTCTCAAAACAATAAAAGGAAAAGCAAACAAAACTCATTAGCTACATCTGATGTTCACTAAAACACTTTGCAACTTACCTGAGTGAAAAGTCATAAACCCCATATTTCTAGAGTACTTCCAGTTTATTCTTTCTTCTGTTGGTGTAAAAGATAAAGTCCCTCCTGACAGCACAAGTGTTTGATAAATGGATGAACATCTTGCTGTTTCTTTTTCCAAAGCCAAGACTCCCGTTTACTAAGTTTTTATTTGACGTGGCAAAATGACCTTTCAGAAAAACTAGGAGGCTCTATACCAAAACATTAACACTGGTTATTTCTGCTGTGATGTTACAAATGATTTTTATACTCTTTTCCTTGCTCATCCATTTTTTAAAATTTTCTACAATGAATATGTGTCATTTTTGTAATAAGGAAGAGAAACGAAGGCTTTTGTAAAGATTTGTAAAGACTTCTCAGTAAAGGAGTCCCTAATTCACCCTGCCGTCTCTTCATTGCTAAGGGAATAGTTTTTTTTCCAGTTTTATTGAGGTATAATCGACATAATTCACTGTATAAATTTAAGGTGTACAGCATAATGGTTTGACTTACATATACTGTGAAATGATAACCGCAAGAAGTTTAGTTAACATCTATCATCTCATATAGATACAATTAAAAAAGAAAAAGCAAAAAAATAAATGTGTTTCCTTGTGGTGAGAATTCTTAGGATTTACTCTCTTAACAACTTTCATGATTTTATATGGACACTATAAAGGACAGACTTTCAGACTCTGAAAAGAATGACGAGGGCCTGAGGTGATGTATTCCCCCCCACCCCCCAGCATTTCTTATTTACACCTAGTCTGTACTGAAGCCCTCAAATGAGAGCATTTCCATTTTCCGGGAGACCTTTCCCCAGTATGATATCCACCCATCAGAAATATTCCAGAAATGCCCATCCTTACAGTGACAAATACATGAAATTCTAAGCAAATTACAATATTTCTACAAAGGGAGCAAAGAGATCTTTAATCACTGTGTGTTCAATCTCACGTCGCTTTTCTTATTATTCTTTCATTCATTGTGGCTCATAATGTACAGTAATACATTTTACATCTACTAAATGTGTTCTGGGTTGTTATATCACAGTTCAGAAGAATAGCTTTGGAAATCCTTTCGACTCCTTTATTTGAAAACTACATTCGTGGGATGGGGTAATTAAATTCCTATAGTTCGATATAACATTACCTCAGCTATTCTTCTTCATAAAAAATATTTCAACCATCTCTCTCTGCTTCTGCTAGAAATGGAATTACACCACAGATCTTTCTGTTAATACAAGTCTAAGATTTTGAAAACCTAATTTATTGTAGTTAAACCAGAAAATTCCTTCTTTTGTACATCTTTATGGAAATTAAAATGACTGCACAGATCTTCTGTGCTTGAAGAATGCAATCCCTCTTACTTTGATTAGAGAAAGTAAGGAGGATTCAATGTCAGGGCTTTTGAATCACAGGAAGAAGTTAGCTCTGGATGAGGATCCAGAGGATTTAGGGGCTTGAAATGAGTTTGAAATTATTTAATCAACAATATAACGCCTTTAGTGCAGTTAGGATTTGAGGGGTGATGGTGAGATCGAGTAGTCTCATACATGGGAGTGATAATGGCAGAGCATACAGCTTGAAGTATTTCATCTTATTTGCTCCTCATTCAGCATCAAGTGGTAGAAGAACATCTCCATTTTAAAGAAGACATTTGAAGCACAAATAAGGAAGGTAATTTGTCCCTGAGTACAAGATCAAGAAGTAACAAAGCTGGCACTCAGATCATCAAAATACAAGAGACAACAAGAGTTGGCAAGGATGCAGAGAAAAGAGAACCCTTGTGCACTACTGGTGGGAATGTAAATTATTGCAGCCACTCAGGAAAACAGTATGGAGGTTCCTCAAAAACTTGAAAACAGGGCTTCCCTGGTGGCGCAGTGGTTGGGAGTCCGCCTGCCGGTGCAGGGGACGTGGGTTCGTGCTCCGGTCCGGGAAGATCCCACATGCCGCAGAGCGGCTGGGCCCATGAGCCATGGCCGCTGAGCCTGCGCGTCTGGAGCCTGTGCTCCGTAACAGGAGAGGCCACAGCAGTGAGAGGCCCGCGTACCGCAAAAAAAAACACCAAAAAAAACAAAAAAAAACCACTTGAAAACAGAACTAGCATATGATCCAACAATTCTACTTCTGGGTATATAACTAAAGGAAATGAAAACACTATTTCTAAGAGATATCTGCACTCCCATGTTTATTGCAGCATTATTCAAAATAGCTGAAATATGAAAACAACCTATGTGTCCATCAGTGGGTGAACGGATAAAAACCTGGTGTGTGTGTATATATATATATATATATATATGTATATGGAATATTATTCAGCCATGAGAAAGAAGGAAATCCTGCCATTTGCGACAACACGGATAGACCTTGAAGGTATTACACTAAGTAAAATAAGTCAGACAGAGAAAGACAAATACTGTTTGATATCACTTATATGTGGAATCTAAAAAACTCGGACTTCCCTGGTTTTTTTTGCAGTACGCACAGCAGTTAAGAATCTGCCTGCCAATGCAGGGGACACGGGTTCGAGCCCTGGTCCGGGAAAATCCCACAGGCCACGGAGCAACTAAGCCCGTGCGCCACAGCTACTGAGCCTGCGTGCTGCAACTATTGAAGCCCGCATGCCTAGAGCCCGTGCTCCACAACAGAAGCCACCGCAGTAAGAAGCCCTCGCACCGCAACGAAGAATAGCCCCCGCTCTCTGCAACTAGAGAAAGCCCGTGCGCAGCAACAAAGACGCAACGCAGCCATGAATAAACAAACAAAGAAATAAATAAATTTATTAAAAAAGCTGAACTCATACAAACACACATTAGAATGGTGGTTACCAGGAGATGGGGGTTGGGGGGAAAGGGGAGATATTGGTCAAAGGACAGAAACCTCCAGTTAAAAGATAAATAAGTTCTGGGGATCTAACGTACAGCATGCTGACAATAGTTAATAACACTGTATTATATACTTGAAAGTTGCTGAAAGAGTAGATCTTAAATGTTCTCACCCCAAAAAAGAAATGGTAATTATATGAGGTGATGCAAGTGTTAGCTAACGCTATCGTGGTAGTCATTCTAAAATAGATATCAAATGAACATATTGTACACCTTAAACTTAAATAAGTCAGTTATCTCTCAATAAAGCTAGAAAAAAAACAAAGCTGGCACTCAAACCCTGCTGGGCTCACTTGAGGTTCAGACCCTTCCTACCACATCACACCACACCATACCCCATACTCTCCATCAAAACATCCTACAAGCATCTTCATCAAGTTCTGAGACTCCAACTGCTGACTTGCAATGCTACTGTAAGGATAAAATCAAGTGGGCACAGAGCTTAGCACACAGAGAATGAACAGTACCAAAGCAGCTCTATTTTTATGAGTTTCTAAATATCTAAAATAGGTTGTTGGGGGTCTTTTTTTTTCATCTGCAGTATTATGATAGCTCTCTGAGGCCCCTAGGATACAGTTACAAATGATGAAGAAAGAGTTGAGTTGCAAAAAATGTACAACTATTCCGGATTGCAAATAGATTTGTTTCTAAACATAGCGAGCAATGGAGAGCTCACTTTTTAATTCCAAATAACGGTGGTATTCTCATCATAATATAAATAGATGACAAACACCTGTAATGTCAACGATGAATATTGTAAGTGAAACATACAGCTAGAGCAAAATACCCTTAGCTCCAATATCAAAGATATTGTAGTATAGTCAGAAGGAAGGGTGGTATAGTCAGAGTATAGTCAGAAGGAGTATAGTCAGAAGGAAGTGTGGCCTTGGAGCACTCAGGTAGAAAAAGACCAAGGGAGGGGGTAGTGAAAACAATGACAAAGGACAGAAGTGAAGTTCTAAGGGGCTAGTTAAAGAAATACAGGGCTCCTTGCAAGGCAAGACCACTTTTCTACATGCACAGAAGACATAAAAGTGAAAGTAATGAGTTGGAATAGATATTATTAACTTTTAATTAAGTTATTCTTGCAAATAACACACAAACTCACCATCCACCCAAACATCTCAATTAAGAATGTATAAACGTGCACTCCTTCCAGCTTTTTGTCAGTTTTGTCTCAAATGGTCCAAATAGCTGAACTAGTTCAAAGACGCTACATGCAATAAATAAGCCTGGGGCTTATTTTGAGCTTTCTGTAGAGATACTAAAATGGTCTTCTTTTTTTTTTTTTTTTTTTTTTTTTGTGGTACGCGGGCCTCTCACTGTTATGCCCTCTCCCGTTGCGAAGCACAGGCTCTGGATGCGCAGGCTCAGCGGCCATGGCTCACGGGCCCAGCCGCTCCGCGGCACATGGGATCTTCCTGGACCTGGGCACGAACCCGTGTCCCCAACATCGGCAGGCGGACTCTCAACCACTGCGCCACCAGGGAAGCCCTAAAATGGTCATTTGGAATGTCATCCATCTTCAGAAAGAAGTAGAGCTGGGCATAAGTCTTTTAAAAGCCGAAAGTTCCCCACCCCAGCCAGGTAGGCAAGGTCATGAGAGACCGGGAAACAAGCTAAGGTCCTCCACAGACAGGAAAACATTAATTAGGAATTCATAAACTAAGGTTACCTTTACAATTATACTTCTAATGTGAATTATAGTCAATTGTTAGTTTAAGGCTGACTGTATATTTCATTACTGCTCTCAGCATGAAAAAAGTTCTCGTTATACCTGGAAATTCAAACACACTTGATTCATGGCCATCAAAAACTCCAAACAATGCAAACTTTTTACTTGGAACTAATAAATTATTTGCTTTGATAAAGTACAAACAGAACCCTATATTACTAATTTTTTGACAGCCCTTTCCTACAAAAAAATTAGCTGGTGATCAGGTCTCTGCTCACAGTGAATTTCACCCTTTCAAAAAACATTCTAGACTCGTATCTCTTAAACTGTGCTCCTCGGAATATTAATAGCTTGGGATGTTAATATGTCTTCCATAAAAAGAGACTTCGGCGACCATATAACGTACTTTCTTAATTTTCAAGTTCACATTTTAACGTTTCTAAAATGGAGCTTCTCACAAACAATGTCAAAAAATTTTGCTAGTTGAATCTTTTTCCCCTTTAAAAAAAACTATCAAATTAATTTAATGGCATCTTAAAATGGAGGGAACATGGTCAGTTTGTAAAAATAAAATTTTTATCACTTATACGATTCGCTCTGCACATTATCTTATTAAAGGGCCTGAAAATCCTATACTTTGAAAACAAAGCTGTTTACTTCACTTAACCCAGTTTTTCCCAAATATATTTGCCCATTGATCCCTTCTGGCATAAAACTCATTGTAACATTTCATGAGACTAATGTTCTGGTAACACATTCTGGTTACTCCTTCATTACCCTCGGCCAAGACGCTTTGCTCATCAGCTTTACCAAGACCCAGTGACAGAAGCCCTTCATCAGGAAGTGAAGGTAAACATGTTTTGGGGTTGACAGAACTGAATGGATAACCTAAAACTCTCTGCAGAGGGAAAATTCCAAATGGGCCAGAGGCCGATTTATTCTGCTTGGGAAACATCTGTGGTGTATTCCTACTGATTGCTTTCTCCAACAAATGATGCACAGCTTTGTCTGTTTCAAATGCCTTTATGATGTGACAAGTGAATAGACTGAATTGAAGCCATCTGCATCATAGGATGGCACACAGTGTTTGGTGAAAGGCGTCCCTTTACATTTCCTAACATGTGGGGAAAGAGAAATCAATAATTTTCTAGGACTAGTTCCTAAATTTACCTGATCAGCAAGTTTCTGTTTGTGCATTCCTGTAAAATTGAATGATATAAGTCAGATGGCAAAATAGCAGGTGGCAGGAGAGTGTGAGAGCAGACACACGAAATGGAAGCAGTGACGTGGCACTCAGAGACACAAGGGTCCATTTTCAGGCCCAGAATAAGTCCTAAATAAACTCATGTCACACTGCCCAATATTTACCTGGCAATACCATATTAGCTTAGTTTTTAGCAAAAGTATTGAATATGGAAATAAAGCTAAAAGCTTACCACATGCCTTTTTTTTTTTTTTTTTTTTTTTTTGCGGTACACGGGCCTCTCACTGTTGTGGCCTCTCCCATTGCGGAGCACAGGCTCCGGACGCGCAGGCTCAGCGGCCATGGCTCACGGGCCCAGCCGCTCCGCGGCATGTGGGATCTTCCCGGACCGGGGCACGAACCCGTGTCCCCTGCATCGGCAGGCGGACTCTCAACCACTGTGCCACCAGGGAAGCCCCACATGCCTTTTGAAAGACATACTCAAGCACTGTCTAACAGGTGCACCTGTAACGGTCACCCGCTTCTCTTGAACGAGGAGCATCAGCTTTACCTGGGATCTTATCAGAAATGCCAGATCTCAGGCCCCATTCCAGACCTACTTGGCCAGAATCTGACTCGTAACAAGATCCCTAGGTTATTTTATACACATTACCGTTTGAAAAACACTGGTCTAGGGAATATACCCTTTGTCTGACTTCCTATTTATATTGATTGAGGCCCAGATGCTGTTAATTTTATGAAGACTGATAAATTGCAAGTTATTTTTGTCCACTAGACATGCAAATGATTTCTGCCTGGTAGAAAAGATAACTTCAAGGTTACAGTTCTTTGCCCTGCAGAACATAAAACATTTTGCACCTTGTTCCAGGATTCTTTCTTCCAGTGACTAGATGGTCTGTCTCTCAAATTCTTCTTGGAGCTACATCTACCATCTTGCTTCTCCCTCATGACTGAGTTAAATAAACCTTTGACACATGCTCAGCATACATGTATGACAGTCATGCTTGTGACGGTTTAAAGCAAAACCAGTCACCTCTCAATAGCAATAAGATACTTATTTCTAATGAAGATGGTAATAGCCATCCTTTCTTGGGAAAAATAGTCAGTTGTCCAGTAAGCAGTCATTGAGAACCTCCGATATGATATAAAGATGAATCTAGCATGGGCTGGTCACTCAGCATGGTATAGTATCATGTATAATCTAACTTTAAATACAAGGGCTGGCAACTGAGAGCCTAGAGTTCTGGTTCAGCTTGCAAACATGATTTGCAGCCAAAGAACATTTTGTTTTATTTTCACTTTTGAATTTGAAGGCCTTTAGGTGTAAGGTAATGCGTATTCTCTAGTTCTCCACAGGCTCCCGTACTCCTTGTTATCTTCTACCAGGCTATTTCACACATACTGGCTACCTGTCTGGCCCCTGAAGGCACTTACGGTTACCGTCCTTAAAGAAGACACT
Organism: Delphinus delphis; assembly: GCF_949987515.2. Lineage (NCBI taxonomy): Eukaryota > Metazoa > Chordata > Mammalia > Artiodactyla > Delphinidae > Delphinus > Delphinus delphis. The sequence goes on along the minus strand of NC_082693.1, from coordinate 57,316,358 downwards.
CATCTATTAAATCCATGTAAGCCAGTACTACAGTGGGAAATGGCTGGTCTGGAAATTACAGCACGCGCTGTGCAACCCTTCTGGGGCATCCTTTTGCAGATCTATCATGCACAGAACCTGGACAGCTATGATGAGTATGAAAAGGGTGCAGCTGCCAAATCCAGCGGCCTTATTCATTATCCACCAGAGGGCAAATTATTTACGTGGATAACAATGCATTTCACATACAGTTACCAAGCATCATCATCAATTTCTTCAGATACAAAAGAGTTTCATCTAAACGGTTCTCAGGGAGTAGGCACCATGCCCACATAAAACAACAGAGATAGCTTCATTCTCAAAAATGAGCATTATTAAAATGTCAAAATAAATATCATGCAGAAATATAGCAAGAAGAGGCAGTGGGTATAGGCAATCACCTAGTCCCTCTGAAATCAGACCCAGAAGTTCAGAAGCAGCTTTGAACAAAACAAGACTTTGGCGGCGCCCATTATGTTTGGGGGAGGCTGTTTTCTGTCTTAGATGGATTGGTTGACAGCACATCACAGACAGTTATTAAGTGTCTACTTTCACCAGGCATGACTTTCTTTTTCAAAAGTGCTTAAATTCACTAAACAAGGAAAAGCAGGCACTATACAAACAGAGTCATTAATAATATAAATCTCACCTAGAGTAAAAGAATAATATGGGCTGTCTCATTGTTCTGCATAAATAGTGATTTCTGTGGTTTTCCATTTGTCCCCTCTATGGATTTTTCTCCTTTGGTGCATCTCATCTCTCATTTTGTTCAAGTACTTTTTCAGGGGACTTAATGAACACAACTTGGAGGAAATCAGCTAATAATACCTCCATTTCTCATCTGGTCAGCCAAGAGGCCTCGCTAACCACCACGCTTCCCCTACCATTGGACCTTTTTACCCCTCCCAGTGAGGGCTTATCTCTTAATCTCTTAGTGCTTGCAATGGGGTCCTTAAATTGGTCTTCTAGCTTCAGTATATGGCTTGACAGTCCTTAATATGCATGCCATCCAGTAGGTTATTTATTCCTGGGTTTACTGTGAAACTGCCTGGCTGGAATCTGTGTTTTCTTTTCTATTTTTTTTTTTTTTTTTTGCGGTACGCGGGCCTCTCACTGTTGTGGCCTCTCCCGTTGCGGAGCACAGGCTCCGGATGCGCAGGCTCAGCAGCCATGGCTCACGGGCCCAGCCGCTCTGCGGCATGTGGGATCCTCCTGGACCAGGGCATGAACCCGTGTCCCCTGCATCAGCAGGCGGACTCTCAACCACTGCGCCACCAGGGAAGCCCTGTGTTTTCTTTTAAAACCAACTTCCAGCAGTTTTATATTCACTTTGTTTTTAACTGAGGACTGGGACGTGGTTCTAGAAGTCAATGGCAGCTACAGTATCATTTCAGAGAAAAACCTCCCTAGCTTCCTCACACTGAGCCCATCTTCCTCCATATTCTCCCCATCACATGGAAAAAGCTTTCCAAATTTCTCTTTGGTCTGCAAAACGCTTTTCCAAGTAAGTGGGCAGTCTATAACATTGGAAAATATTGGACCTGCAAGGCTTGTGAGAGACAGAAAATCAAAGAGAGCTGAGGTAGGGGCAACATGCAACATCAGGAAAAGAGAAATGAGCAGATCAGGCAAGACCTTGGTGAGGCACCACCCCCAGCCCGAACTTCTCCACTGCATTTAGAAGAGACTCAAAATCTTTTCAGTCTTTTGAAAGTTTACACTCTCTTTGGTATAAACTTTCAAAAGACTTAAAGTCAAAGCTACTATGAGGTTCCAGACATGTTGGCTCCCTTGGGAGACCCTCCATCCTCCCTAACCTGTCACCAATTATTTCTGTACAGAGAAGAACCTCTCTGCTGGTCCCTGCCCGATTCTGAGCCCCAGTCTCCAACAATGAACTCAGAATTCACACGCACTTAGAAGACTGACCTTAAATCCACTTCTCCTACATATCTGCTTATGGACGTAAATAAAAGTTAACACTGACTCTGGGTTTTCTGTATTTTTGTGTACTAGATCGTGAGTTCTTTGAAGTAAGTACAACTTCTTTGTCTTTTCCCTATTCCTACCTCATGGTACCTAGGATTCTTTAGCCACTTAAAGAATATCTGTTGACTTGAACTGGCTTCTACAGAAACGCAGGTACATTCTAGGCAAAGAACAACTGAAAAAGAGGACAAAAGAAAGTGAGAGAAACAAGATTAATGATCTAATGATCTCTAATAGATGGAAGTGGTTTTGGCTACGGGGCTAGGGCAATCCATGGCCAGGGGTGTTGGAACCATACTAAAGAATATAAATTCCAAAAGAAAACCTACTCATTCTCCAAATTCACTGGCCCTAGTAAAACAGGTTTCAAGGTTCAATTATTAGTTTTATCTTGCAAGTGTAAAAATAGAAACAATAATGGCTCCCCAAAGATATCCATGTCTTACTCTCCAGAACTTGTGAATATGTCACCTTTGCAGACATGGACTTTGAATGAATACCTTTGAATTATCCAGGTAGACCCCACATCAGTCCTTAAAAGCAACGGTCAGGGGCTGCCCTGGTGGCGCAGTGGTTTAGAGTCCGCCTGCCAATGCAGGGGATACGGGTTCGTGCCCTGGTCTGGGAAGATCCCACATGCCGCGGAGCGGCTGGGCCCGTGAGCCGTGGCCGCTGAGCCTGCACGTCCAGAGCCTGTGCTCCACAATGGGAGAGGCCACAATAGTGAGAGGCCCGTGTACCGCAAAAAAAAAAAAAGCAAAAAAAAAAAGCAATGGTCAGTGAGAGAGTGAGACAGATGTGACAATAGTAGGAAGGTCAGAGAGATGCAGCATTACTGTTCTGAAGATGGAGGAAGGGGGCCACAAGCCAAGGAATGCAGGCAGCCCTTAGCAGCTGGAAAAAGCAAGGAAATAGATTCTCCCCCAGAGCTTCCAGAGAGGAACACAGTCCTGCTGACACCTTAATCTTAGCCCAGTGAGAAGTGTGTCAGACTTGTAACTTTATGAAACTGTAAGATAACAGATTTATATTGTTTTAAGTCAGGAGTAATTTGTTCATTGTAATGATAGAAAATGAACACAAAAGGCAATCCTTGGCTTCAGCATTGCCCTCTAAACTGGTGAACTGGCATTCCCTGTGTAGCCCCCAAACCAGAAAGATTTCTTATTCTAAATGAATAAGAAATGAATAAGAAATGAATTCTCTACTCTTCCTTTCCTCCTTCACTTGGCTGGCTTTTTCTCATCTTTCAAGACTCAGCACAAAGTTCCTCTCCTCTGACAAATCTTAGTTTTATCTATATAGACTATGAATTTCTGAAAAGTGAGGACCCTGTCATATTCTTTGTAAATGTTAGTTTGAATGATGCAATTAATCAATCATCATTTAATGAAAGGGACAATAAAACTGCTTTCTTTCTAAGAAAGAAATTAGATCACTCACTAGGATCTACCTACATTCACATCCATGAAGTTCTACCTCATTCCTTCTCCTCTCTTTGGACACATGGGCATGCGCACACGCACACACACACACACACACACACACACAGCCTGGCAGGGTTGAATCCCAGTTTGTAGCTGTTCAGAATAAGACTAGTAAGCAAAACATTCATCTCTGATCAAGAGTATAAACTGTAGGGATCAAAGGCTGAAACCAGAACATTTCAAGAGAAATTTGAAAGGCACAGAAAAGTTCCAAAATGTGGAGTCTAAAGCCGGAGCTTAGGTTTGAGAATTAAATAACAGGACTTATGTTGTGGTGGTTTTAAAATACATCTACAAATATTTTGATGCTCCTTTCTCCAAACAGTGGAGACGAATTCTCCTCCCCTAGAGTATGGGCTGAAGTGAATCCCTTCTAATGAATAAAATGTGGCTGATGTGATCAGCATATGATCAAGCCACAAAAGGCATTACAACTTCCTCCCTCAGTAACAATCTCTGTCTGCCTGTCTCTTCCCTTGTCTTTCTTTCTCTCTGTCTCTGTCTCTCTCTCTCTCTCTTCTGAAGGAAGCCTGTTGCCAACAGCCACATGACTGAGCCATCTTGGGAGAACTTTCCCAAACCTGAAGACCTCTATGGGCCCAGCCCACATCTTAACACCAACCACAGGAAAGTCCCTAAGCCAAAACCACTCAGCTAAGCTACTCCCAAATCTCCGAACACAGAAACTATGAGATAATAAATGTTTATTGTTTTAAGCCACTAAATTTTGGAATTACTTGTTACGCAGTAATAGCCAATATAGGTGAGATACAATCCCTGGAGTACAGGTTACAGATTGGAAGCCTAGCTCCTAATTCAGTCTACAAATATATTTTCCTCAGCTTGTAGTGATAGATTTCTTTTTAGGAGCCAACATTTTTTTTTTCCTTGCAGTACGTGGGCCTCTCACCGCTGCAGCCTCTCCCGCTGCGGAGCACAGGCTCCGGACACGCAGGCTCAGCGGCCATGGCTCACGGGCCTAGTTGTTCCGCGGCATGTGGGATCCTCCCGGACCGGGGCACGAACCCGTGTCCCCTGCATCGGCAGGTGGACCCTCAACCACTGCGCCACCGGGGAAGCCCAAGAGCCAACATTTTTAAATCATTAAATTTCGCTTAGAAATCTAGATTTCCAGCCTCTCTCAAAATTTTGGAGGTCCAGCCACACAAAGGCCCACATTCCCATCTGGCAGCCTCGTGCTGTAGAAGAGGCATGCTCTCCTGAGTCCACCGCAGTCCCCATTCAACCCTGCTCATCTCCACACTGACGCCAACAGCATGGCTTTTGCACTGCTATTTCTCTTTTAGTAGAAAAATATTTCTCAGTTCCTGTATCTCTATCAAAATTAGGAAACCAAAGGTATACTGAAAGGGCTTTGCATCTTAAGAAATCTAGGAGAACACTTGTTTCTTGGTGGGAGTGACGAATATTCCTACATGCCTAATACGCCATCAATGTGTGTCTGTGTCAAATACACACAATTCAGGATCCTATATTTTCTTCCTCCAGTACCTTTGCTCATTGAGGCTAACAGACTGGACCCTGTAGCTAAGTGAGCTTGCTAAACCTGCTCTTTCTTACTCGGGGCTCCTTGAAATGGGGCTAGGATGTGGCATATGAGCTTGCTAGAGCTGGCTCTTCAGGAGCTTAAAGGTAGCCGCCAACATGACACCTTTCCTCTCATACTGATTGTTTTGAGAAGAACCTTGCTGAGACCATAGTATCTATTAACTCTTTTTCTGGTTTTGCACTTATAATAATTGTTTAGCATGAGCTGCTTATTGCTGGCTCAAATTGTGTCTGACCAAACCCATACTGACTAATCAGAAATAATCCTGAGTACAGCCTCTACTTTACCATAAATGCATAATTTTCATTTTTACAAATGTTTCTAGGAAATAAACGTTGAACTAGAACAAGAGTTGGCAAATTGCAGCACACAGGCCAAATCTGGCCCACTGCCAGCTTTTATAAATAAAGTTTTATCAGAACACAGCCACACTTATTCATTTATGTACTGTCTGTGGCTGCTTTTACACCACACTGGCTGAGCTAAGTAGTTAGGACAGAGACCTCATGACCTGCAAGCCTCAAATATTTACAATCTAGCCAATCCCTGAATGAGAAGGATAAAATACAAAGATTTTGACAGTTAATAGGCCAAGAACACATTGCGCTTCAAAGGAACACACATGGGGAAAAGTAAAGACGCCATGCCCTCTCCAGAGTGTTTGCCTTATCACTCATAGTCAGTAACTCTAAAACTTTCTTAGCCTTACGAATGGACATAAACAGAATGGGTTTTTAGGTTGAAAATGAACTCACTGTGGCTAGTTTCTGAACGTCTTCATCTGATGCTCCCAGAGATGCCAGGCCTATTTCTTGAGAAAACTGAGCAAACTTAGGATCCGCGAGTAGAGGGACATGTCCCAGGAGTTCGTGACATGTGTCTCTGAAAAGAAAAACATCACAGAGAAATGTTAGACAAGTTAAGCTATCACTGGCAGAACAAGACCTAAAATTCTAATTATAACCTTGCTACTGTAATTAATGTTACCAAATTTCACCAATCCTAAGATTTTTTATCAACTCTGAAATCCAGATACATCTTACAACCATGGCATCTTAAATTATGTGATATATAATATGTTAACAAAATAATAGTGACTACTATTTTCAAGGGCGTATCATATGCCAAACATGTGTTAAGTGTTTTATTACATGCACTGTCTCTTTGAATACTCAAGAGAAACTTGAATTAAAGTAACTTATTGGTGCAATATTCTATAGACCAGGGGTGTGCAAACTACAGCTGCAGGTCAAATCTGGCCTACTGCCTGTTTCTGTAAATAAAGTTGTATTGGAACACAGCCATGCCCGTTCATTAATGTATTGTCTATGGCTCCTTTTGCCTAAAACGGCAGAGTTGAGTAGTTGTGACTGAGACCATATGGCCCACAAAGCCTAAAACATTTACTAGCTGGACCTTTACTGAAAAACTTTGCCAATTCTTGCTACAGATAATGATAAAGCCAAAACTTGAATCCAGCTTATCATGATTTCTAAACTCTTGTTCTCAACCCTTAAGTTACACTGCATCCCATATTACACTTTGCAGGGCACTGGGAAACAGCAGAAGATCCTATTGTCATCAACAGATGTCTTTTCCCGTGGACCATTTATCTGTCTATAACACAAGCAACTCTTCTGAGCCTTCCCACTGGAAGACCCTCCCAGTCCCCTGCTTTGACTAGCCTGAACTAGGTAATAATAGAAGTTTACATCCTCTCTCATTTGCCTGTGCTTTCACTTGGAGCCAGAGATCAGGCAAAGGCAGGTATGTGTCACCATGAAGCAAGGCGGATGCCTTCCTGAGTCATTGCCATGAATCACAAACCGTTTCCTGATACCAAGCTATCCTGGAATATATGACTGGAAATGAATCAAAAGGCAACAATATTTTATTTTCTTGACAAAAACTAATGAGCCAGGTAGTAACTGAAAGATGTTTCCTAATTTCACCTGAGTTCCTCATAAGTGTATCACTTCAAATAGATGCTATAACATAAATGCCAGGTACTACCACCAATATCACAAGTATAAAGTAAGTTGGATGGTCATGAGGCTGAAGCAAGGGAATGGTGGTCAAGGGCAGACGATGGGTGCCAACGTAAGACATATGGCATTACTTGGTCAAAAAGTTCTGTTCCCACAGCTCAAACCACATGCCCAACCCTGGCCAGCCACTTCCCAGACACATCAGGTTGAAAAAGCAGCCAAATGAATACGTGGACATGATACTGAAAGAAACTCCAAATTCATTCTCTATCAACTGTGTGCCAACAGCCTCCTTTTTGTACAGAAATTGAATTTGTGGAAAAGCATATGTGGTGGTTACTCTCCAGTCACACTCCTTAAGGTGGTGAATCAGACTCATTGGATTTTAGGGCATAAGGAGAATTTAAATGTTATCAGAGCCCTTCATTTTACCTATGAAGAAATTAAAGACAGAAGGAGGAAAAAAAGAAAGCTAACATAGTGCCTTCCCTGGTGGCGCAGTGGTTAAGAATCCGCCTGCCAATGCAGGGGACATGGGTTCAAGCCCTGGTCCAAGAAGATCCCATGTGCCACGGAGCAACTAAGCCTGTGCGCCACAACTACTGAGCCTGCACTCTAGAGCCTTCGAGCCACAGCTACTGAAGTCTGCGTGCATAGAGCCCGTGCTCCGCAACAAGAGAAGCCACCGCTCGCTGCAACTAGAGAAAACCCGTGCACAGCAACGAAGACCCAACGCAGCCAAAAATAAATAAATTTATTAAAAAAGAAAGCTAACATATACTGAGCTCCTATTATGTGCTGGGTACTGGGCTAAATGTTTTCATATCCCATTAGTAATTTCATCTTCACTTACACAGAAGTCTTATTATTCCCATTTGACAAATGGGGAAACGAACATTCAGTAAATTTAAGCATTTTTTTTCCAAGGACACACTGTTAATAAGAGACAGAGACAAGATTTGAAATCAAATTCCTCTGACTCAAAGCTGTGCTCCTTCTGTTCTATTAACTTACAAGGTGGAGTAAATGAGAAGGGCTGGGCGGGGCACAGGTTCAGTTGTGGAGAACGTTTAACCAAGCTGGTTAGCACAGGTAAAAATGTAGCCAGTGTGTCCTAAGTCTCTTTTCCTGCCACTCAGTCCTCAACCCTCCAGATTACCCGAGGAGCCATTTTAAAAATACCAATGGGGCTTCCCTGGTGGCGCAGTGGTTGGGGGTCCGCCTGCCGACACGGGGGACGTGGGTTCGTGCCCCGGTCCGGGGGGATTCCTTGTGCCGCGAAGCGGCTGGGCCCGTGAGCCATGGCCGCTGAGCCTGCAAGTCCGGAGCCTGTGCTCTGCAACAGGAGAGGCCACAACAGTGAGAGGCCCGCGTACCGCAAAAAACAATAAAACAATGACTGGGCGCTACATAAGAGCAATGCAGTCAGACTCTCTGGAACAGGCCTGAGCAGGTATAAGACACAGGCAGGGTGGAGATCCTCTGTCGTAACAGACGATGCTCAGAACACCCTGAACAGGCTTCAAGCAACTAGTACTTAAAACTAAAGCTAAATGTGATTATGTAATTTTGAGCTGCCCAAATTTAATGTCACTAAAATTACATCATACAAACATACATACATACTGAGGAACAACGAAAGGTGGTAAGGAAAGCTCACTAGGTAGCAAGTTACTCCTCCACATGCACTTGACTCAGTTAGCGATCAGTTAAAGGTGTTTGATTCAGCATACTTCTATGCTGAGAGTGGACCCTGTAGACGCACTCCTGTGATCAGTTTTTTAAAGGTCATGCAGTCTGCACCAATGTTGGAATTGAGAGGCCCACCATGGATAAATCTGAGTACCCCCACTGTAGCTTATGATGAAGTACTAAAACACTCCTACTGAACCAGGCAGAAAATATGACAACAATAATTTCAAAATTAGACCAGATGTCAAACTCCAGGGAAATACTAAAGATGGTGAGTATTAGCTCACGGTATGAATAAATAAATAAAACAGTAGCTAAAGGAACAACTATTGTGGCCAACAGGTATTGAATGCTTCCAATGGGCCAGGCACAGTGCTGGGTGCTTCCCAGTGTGAGAATGGGACAGATCATGGTTACAGTGGTGGATTCTTGTTGCAAAACTGGGTTTACTCTTGAGCTTGTTAAATACTTGAAGAAGACGGTCTTCTACCTGCCTAAGTACCAATGGAGTCCAAAGGCTTATAGGTAGAAGGGAAAGCGAAAAGTTGGCAGTTAAAAAGGAAAGAAGAAGGAAAATACGAGAGATCCAAAGACTTGGAGTCCATTCTTTGTGGTAGAAAAGGAGCTATCACCTGAAATTTAAGTTAAGGTGTAATTATCAGAAACCTATAGCCCACAGCCAACTTAAGAACCTTTAATAGCATTACAAGGTAATCCAACCATACACAGAAGAGAAATTATAAATTTGAAAGAAAAAAATCATACAACACAGCAGAATAAGTTATATTGTTTCATTAAGAATGAAAGCCTGAAGCAAGAATTCTAACAGAATTACTAATGGAATGCTCGGGATGCCTTTGCCCTGTTCTAAGTAGAAATGATTGCGCTACTTTGTACCTTCTTCTCCGCTCTGTCTCCACGTAGAGACCCTAAGAAGGAACTGCTGTTCAGATCTCTGAGCAAGTAAAGATGCAGTTCCTACAGGAACCCCACTTCTCACTGAGTCAAGGCTCAAGCACCTATATTTCAAGACCATAAATAACGTTATTATCATTTATGACTTTGGTGGAACATTCTCAGAAATAAACACTGGGTTGTTCTCATCCCAGTGTCTTTGGCTAAGACACGTGGTATAGACAAACGAAACTGAAGTCCCTGGAAACTCTTCAGACAACAAAGAAAGATGTTTAATGTTGCTAATTAAAGCAATTAATTAACTTTGAAAAGTTGACATTTTTTTTTAGCTTCTTTGAGACCAAAGGACTTGGAAGCTGGGGTGACTAGCTTTCAGGGGCTGAAAGAGATTCCAGACTGTTGGGAATCTGCAGGAGAAGCCTGAGCCTCCTCTCCAAACTTTGTATCAATTAATTTCCGTGGGACTGAAGTCATGCTGTCTCACACCGCTTCACAAAGTGCAATAGCTATTATGTCCTGTCTGTAAAGTAGTTCACGATCCCTATGCTGGTGTTTCATCCACAGCTGGAACCCTGAATATCTAATTATGAACAGGTTTCCGATGTGAGTCCACAACTACTGCCTTATCTCACCAGATCTCTCTTAAAAGATTCAATTATTTGGCTATAATTGCACCTGTCAGCACACGCTGCCTCCAATCTCCATCCGCAACGGCAAACTTTTCTCTTTTTAACTCACATCCCTTTGATGCATTTTCGCCTGAATAATGCTTCTCAGAGCCCTTTTCACAGAAGCACTGTGTTCACTGGAAATGTAGGACCTTTCAAAACTGTTAACACTGTAAAACATCATGTCTCCTTTTGAAAAAAAAAAAATAGAAAGCAAGAAAAAGAAAAGCTAGAGCTGATATCAGACACTAAACTTTTTGCTGCTCTAAATTGGAATCTTCTCTGATAAGCCCTGTTAAGAGGATTCTAAAGCTTACAAAGGGACCCGGGCAAAATGCCTCCAGGGAATTCTTAAATCATTCTAAGGAAGCTGCAATCACTTTGCTGCTGGGAAAAGAAGGGTCCTAGTTGTTCAGTTCAAATTCAAAATGGGTCTGGCATTCTTCTCCTCTTATCAGTTTTCAAAGCTGACTCATCCGCGTTGAACAACTTTTTATTTTTGCTGTAAATTAAAGCTTTTAAGAAGCAGTGAGTGGGCATGCAGCCTTTGCTTCCCATCCCAAATCAGCACAGCTGTCTTTGAAACCCTATTGCTATAGGTTTTGTTTGTTCTAAATAACAGGGAAGCCAACACTTTAGCTAAATCATGAAGAGAGGAAAAGGAAGATGGGGTTGGGGGATGGGGGGGTGGAGGTTGCACTGATGAAAAGAAGCTGGAGGAGGACCTGGAAGCCAAAATAGGGTATTTTTTCAGCTTTCACGCAACCTTTGGTGGGCAAGTGCGAGTAATCTGGGATAACACACTGGGACGCATTGAAAAGGGGGTGACTTGGTTTGTTTTCACTTCACTGAGGAGATAATAACAGGAATTAATTTGGTTCTGAGGCAATTGTTTTCAGCGCTTGTTTTAGGGCCATATACAGAGTTTCTTTAGATTTAAAATAGCATACTGTAAAATCTGGCCCATAAGATAAGGTTTTAGGCAGTTCTGAGGGTCACTCCGCCTTATGTCCCTGTCAGGTTATAGATAAATACATATGTGGCCCTCTTTTTATGAAGCCAAGCACCTGGATATTGCCCTGGTGGAAATCTTCTTTCTTTTTTTCCCCCTAGGAATCATAAGGAAGGCCATCAATGCTACTCTTTTTCAGTACAACTCTATTAAGACTAGCAGAAGATATTACACTTATTTTTTTTTGGAATTTAGTTCAAGAAGCATTTTTGTGTACCTGTTACATACCAAGTGCTATGTTAGGAACTGAGACTTAAAAGCAAATAAGACATAATCCTAGAATAACCCTTAGCAAAAGTTACCTCATGGTTCCATAAAAGAGCAAACAGCAAGTACTAACTTTCCTGATCTAGTGAAAGAAATAGTTTCCAGTTCTTACAAGTACCACAAAAGGGCTTCAAGGGAAACTGTCCATAGGTCTCCAGTTCCCCTTCATCTCAGATATTTCTTATCTCTTGAATAAATAAGAGATTTTTTAACTCTTTCCCCGTGTGCTCCCCCTCCCCAAATTTTCACTAGATGTTAAGGAGGTAATATCACATAAGGGTTATAAGAACTGTATATAGTCAGGAGTCAGCCCTAAGTCCACGTTGCACATTCCTGTGTAGGCAAGTTACTTCGCGCAGTGATGTGCAATAGGGCTTCCTGCAATGATGGAAATATTCTGTATCTGCATCGTCCAATATGGTAAGCCACTTGGTTCAGGTGATTATTGAACGTCTTAAATGTGACCAGCACTACTGAGGAACTAAATTTATGGTTTTATTTCATTTTACTTAATACATTTAAATAGTCACATCTCTACCATATTGGACAGCACGGATATACTGTTTTTTCGTCTGTAAACTGGAGATTATAAGGGTCCTTATCTCATGGAGTTCTTAAACAGTATCGTAAGATAATGCATTAGAAACATAAATTCCCAACAAGTTAGGTATTATCACACATTAAATTATACTTACAGCTAAGTCTATTGTACTTCAGTAGGTTTTGCCCTTTTGGAAGATATTTTATCACTTCAATAAGCAGCAGTAAGTTTCTCCAGGACACAGGCCATGCCATGTTCATCTCTGGGTTCCTGGTGCTTAGGAAAGCCTGGCACGCAATAGATGTTCAGTAACTGCTTTCTGAACTCAACAGAATCAAACAGAGATGGTGGGGTTCTACTGTACCATACAGAGGTGAATCTAAAGGAATCCCAAGCACAGTTTTCCTAATTTCCAGTGTAGCATAAGGGCTTGGACTAGATCTCGGTTTTGGTATTTTCTAGTTGTGTGTCCATAGGGAAATGACCTGACTTCACTGATCTTCGGAATTGCCATCTGTAAAATGGTGACAGTCCTGCCTACCTCGTAGCCATGAGTGGAATGACGTCAGCCGAACAGAGCACATGTGGGAAACGTCAGAAAGGACATTTTTCCTTCTCTCCTGTGGTGGCTTCTCTGCCTGTCAATAGATATAATTCTTGACATGGTGGTGAAGAGGTACAGCCAGTGGTTACCTCTTCCTTGCCTAAAATTCACTTTGAATTTCTTCTGAACTTGCAATTTTAAAAAGCAAATATTCCTAAAATAATTTTTTTCCCAGGTCACCTCCGTCTTCCACACCTGAAAGTACCTAAGTGAGCTTCTCCCCGAGGACATGGCACTGAGGGACTATGAATTGTGACTCAGGTGTGGATGCTTATGAGTGCTAATTTTGGGTTACAGGCACCACACAAGGAAGGCAAACCTTGGCGAGGGTGGAGCGGTGGGGAAAAAAGGGATCCTGCTTTGAGTCTGCTAAAATATATACATACACAAGCTGAAAGCTGTATCCCAAGTCACTACCATTACAGCCTAAGAGAACAACAGGGCTCTAGCAGGCACTTAGGTACAAATTTGGTTTCAAAATGCACAGGTTTTAAATAATGTATAGGGTTGTGTGCGGGGGGGCAGTTTTTATAGAATGTCTATTGTTAGAGTGCTCGGAGCTTTCGAGACAAAAGGCTCCCATAAAAAGTCCTAGGGGTTATTTCTGCTTTGAGGCACCTCACAAAACTAGACACAGTATTATGATTGAAAACTTGGGAGTCCAGGTCTAGGAACGTGGGACTTGTAACTAAGGATGCTCTGGAATGTTACAAGGCACCTCAGCCTCCACGTGATGTAAGAGGTGGCAAGGAAGAGTAAACCTATTTGGTATTTATATAAAGCCTTTTTCTCTGCAAAGATCAAAGCATTATTTCATCAGCCCTCACACAGGGAGGTTAAGTGGCTTACCAACAGTCACACTGAGAGCTGATAGTGGGGCCTGGAGTTTGGGCATGTGGTCCATAGGGCCTTCTGCCTGAGGATGCAGACAGAAGCATGCATCACTGCTCTGTAGTGAGGCACTTTCCCCTTCTTTTTCCCAGTGAAATAAAAGATGCCTCCTCTAGGGCTTCCCTGGTGGCCCAGTGGTTGGGGGTCCGCCTGCCGGTGCAGGGGACGCGGGTTCGTGTCCTGGTCTGGGGGGATCCCACATGCTGCGGAGCGACTAGGCCCGTGGGCCATGGCCGCTGAGCCTACGCGTCCGGAGCCTGTGCTCCGCAACGGGAGGGGCCGTGGCCGGTGAGGGCCCCCCCCCCCCCGCGGAAAAACAAAAACAAACAAACAAACAAAAAGATGCCTCCTCTTGATAAAGGGGCAGACTAATGGTGGCCCTGTGAAGATCAAAGGGGACAGCAGGCTTCTAACAAAACCTGGTAGTTGGACCGAACGCTGGATGGGACAGCACAGCACTAGACCATCCAATAAGCACATCCGGTACTTAGGGTTGTGGCAAAGCAGGGCCACCAAATTCAAGAAAGAAAGTGTCACTCTCAACTATCTTACATAAGATTTATAATTGGAAAAGCAAGAAAGAAGCTATTCAACTTCAGCACATATACAAGTTTGAGTTTTCCTCTATAGTGTTACTTTTGAATATAGAAGAGTGGTTAATCCAAAAGATGCTGGCACTGCTCTCTGAGTTCAAATCCCGACTCCCCTATTTACCAGCTGTGTGACCTTGAGCAAGTTAGTTAAACGTTCTGTGTCTCAATTTCCTCATCCATAAATTCAGAATAATAATAGTAACTCACAAGCCAGAGGGTTGTTGCGATTATTGAGTTCATCCACATACAACACTTAAAATAGTGCCTGCACATATTGATATATACATGCTGGCTATTAGTAGTAAAAAATATATTATTACTGCTTCTGCTGCTGTTGTTGTTGTTGAACTTATCTATGTTGGAGAATGGAAGGGGTGAAAATATTCTCGGCTTAGGGCCTCTAACGTCTTAACTGACCCTGGGTGTAGCCCAAACCAAGTTTCTCCCGAGGGAGACGATGGCTGCTAAGCTTGGAGTGTGAGCTCCAGGTTAAAACTCAGGAAAGGGAGGCCAGGTGGGATCAGCTTTCTGAGAACATGCCATTTTCTAAGAATCGCTGGTACGATGCTGCTCTGCTCTCCTGAACAGCAAAATGATGATAGAACTGTGGAGGAAGCCAGTTGGCTGGGCAGGAAGCTCGGCGCTGTGCTTGGCAGGGATGAGGGTGATCTGTGGGAAAGAGCAAGTTTAAGCTAAGCCAGAGCTCATACGAATGAAGGTGAAACTCTATAAAGCTCTGGCTTATCTTCCTGGCTCTTCAGTAAGACCTTGCCCAGATGTGACTTTAGCAAGGCCCAATATTAAAAACACCCATCACGGTCAGGGCTTAAATCAGACAAGTTCACAGACCCAGAATCCCTCAGACGGCAGCAAGGAGGGAAAGTCGCAGAAGGAAAGGTCCTGTCTTCCCTCTCATGACAGACCTAGTGAAAGGCATCTCTTCGATCAAGAGAGGGGCAGTCAATGTTTCTTATAAATTTGAAAGCCTGTGTCTTCACCTGCTGGTATTGTTATTTAACAGATAATGTCAGGATTAATGACTGAGCCACAGGAAAAGGAAATGAATGACATCTGCCAGTTTTAGAGCGGGTTCTGTTCTAATAAGCAAGGGCTAAGCATCAAATTCACTTGCTTAGCTTAGAAATAGATGAAAACTAAATTTAGAAATAATTCACTTTTATTTTTCTTGTAAAAGTGGAACACAGCAGCAATGATAAGAAAAATCACCTGACTGTAAAACCTTTTTTAAACTTTAAAACAGTTTTAGTTAAAAATAACATTAATTGCCCCTAAAGTGTCCAACTATGACAAGAAAGATTTTCCTTAACGCAGATGCATTTAGTTGCATTATGGCAGTAAACACTGCAGTATGAGTTAACGGTGACATGACTTTTTTCCTAGTGGTGAAAGTTTGCCCTCTGATTTGAGAAGTGACACAGCGGGAAAGAGCAGAAGAAGACAGATCTGCATCAGTCTGTACTGAATCATCAATCATCCCAATGCTGCCCTGAATCTGAAACTCCCTGACTGAATAAGCTTATGCTATGCTGTGCAAAGGATATTTCTGTTACTAGTATATTAAGCACAACATCTGAAAAACAAAACAGAAAGCATATTTTTAAATGTTTTCATTAAAACATTTTTTAAAGGGATTTCTGGTGCAAAACGGCACTATTACTTTGGCGATAGCTCTACTGGAAAGACAGATATTGTACTGGCTTGACCTCCAAGAACTGATGTTGAAGAACGTATGTTTATATTGAAAATGCCTGGTTGCTTCTCCCTGAGCAGAGGACAAGGGGTAAGAGGGTTGTGCTATGGATGTGTGTTTCAACACTGCTCTGGGCAATGTTTTATGTTCCAAAGGTACAGAACCTTGAGGCATCTGGCCACCTCTGGTCTTCATCCAGAAATCTAGATGGGATGGGTGGGTTTGGCCTATACTGGAGAGAGCAAGACTGGATTATAATACCTTAGAAAATAGGACCTTCTTGCCTTACCCTCCTTCATTTCCAAGACCTCTGTCAGTCCACACAGCTTCTGAAGAAAAGCATGAGATTTGGCCCCAGGAAAACATGTTTTGATTAAACCGTATTTCTTATTAAAGAGCTCTGCATTTCTAAGATACCACTGGCTGTCAGGACTACAGATAAAATTGAAAGTCATATACACAAGTACATGTGCGCATGCAAATTCAGTGAGCAAGTACTTAACATCCACCTTGCACAAAACACATTCAAGAAGTCTGTTGAAACTGTGAAGAATAGAGACCACAGATCCCCTAGAAGGAAGTGTCCAGGGAGGAAAAGCCAAACGAACTAAAGAGGAACTGGGGGTGGGCGGGTAGGATGCATATGACAGCTGAAAATCCAAAGCGCCCTCTGAACACCAGAAGGCTGACATCAGAGACGAGACCAGGCCAGACAAGACCAAGGAGTGAGGGAAAGATACCTCCCTCCAACTCTCTTCTCCCTGCAGTGT
Organism: Delphinus delphis; assembly: GCF_949987515.2. NCBI lineage: Eukaryota > Metazoa > Chordata > Mammalia > Artiodactyla > Delphinidae > Delphinus > Delphinus delphis. The sequence continues at coordinate 57,299,642 of NC_082693.1, read as the reverse complement.
GCCCAAGACCAGTTTAGGAAGCACACTGGATCTCCACCGCCCCTCTCCAGCAAGAATCTTCTAGAGGCAAATCCAGAGATGCTCCTACCACTGTTCTGGTGCACTGTCCTCCCCCTCACTTCAGACATGCACAGCACACCCACACACAGGACAGTCCTGCAGGGACCTGCACCACTGCTTGCCAATTTCAGAGTGTATCTTCTTGATGTCACATTTAAGAAGTTCAAATATAACTCAGAACACATCACAGACGGACACTGTTTTTTAAGAGAGGGCAATGAGCTTTGCTACCGTTAAGGTGAGACTATACTCAGGGTTTGTTACCCAAAGGGGGAAAATGTCTTCTTAGCACCATGTGAAGTGCAGTTGGGTCTCTCTCTTTTTCCTTCCCTCCCTCTGCCTCTGTCTCTGTCTCTCTCTCTCTCTCTCTCTTATTTGCATAAGGGGGAGGTGGGGACAAGCTTCACATTTCCTTTCCCTCTCCTTCAGCTTCACAGTGCACAACCACGTTTTTCTTTTGAAATGATCTTCATTCCCAAAGCAAAACAGATGAGCAAAACAGGTTGCCCCTCCTGGGTGTGATTTATTCTGGTCCAAGTGACCTATCCTCACAGCCTCAACTGGTGTCTAAAATCCCACCATTAATGGTTCATGACTTTGCCTGAAGACACTGAATATATAAAAATGCCTTATTGATGGAGGGGTGTCCAGCAGCAGTTCTTGAAATCAAAGTAGAGCTGCAGGAAGCAGTGGAGGGGCTGCAGCCCTGCAGATGGAGGTGTTACCACCACACAGGGTGCAGCCGGGACTTCCCCTGTTCCCTTCACTCCACAGATCTCAGACTGAGCCTGGGACTCTGCGCATGTCTCAAAACCTGGCACCTTCTGGTGGCAGTGGCATTCACGGCTTCAGCCCACTGTGTACTCAGTTTTTACTTTATATGCCAGGTTCAGGGATCCACTCCAACCTCAGTCTGGATCTTCTTGTTCCCGTATTGCCTTTGCCAGCTGGCCTTGAGTTAATCACAGTCTGATGAAGGAGACTGACACATGAACAAATAATTACCATGCAGTGTTGTAAGTGTTAAAATACAAGTAAGGAAAAGTACTACAGGAATATCTAGCTCTGCCTGGGAAAGTCTTCACAGAAAAGGTTGCTACTGAGCTGTAATCCTGAGAATTAAAATGATTTCACAAGAGTCATTCCAGGCCAAATGAACCACCTGCGCTGGCTCATGCCTGTGCAAAGGCATGAACCAACAGGCTCATGGGGATGGTGAGAAGTCCAGTATGGCTGGAGCATAAGGTTTTGGAGGGGATAGAAAGAGAGACAGAAGATGTGATTTGATGATATCAAACATTTTTGACTTTTTCCTTGTATGTAACAGGGAACCAACAGAGGTCAAACCAGGGAAGGCTACAGTCAGATTGGTGTTTTAGAAAGGAAACAAAGTCTACAGATTGCTTCTAAGAGAAAAATAATTGTCAGACAGAACAACAATGACCTGCCAAATTGCTTCTTCTCGAACAGTGGTTCTCACTGGGGAAGATGTGTCCCCTTGGGGACATCTGGCAGTTTCTGGAGACATCTTTGGTTGTCACACCTGGCACGGGTGGGAGTGTACTCTTGACGTCTAGCAGGTAGAGGCCAGGGATGCTGCTAAACATCCTACCACAACAAAGCACTATTTGGCTCAAAATATCAACAGTGCCAAGGTTGAGAAACCCTGTTCTGAAAGATAAAGTGGCCAGAGGGTGCAATATGACACAGACCACAATGGACTTCTCAGAGAAGCAAAGAGGAGAGCAGGAGATTGGGGGGATGGCTTCTCAAATTTTTGTCCTGCCACTATTCGCATGCCAGGTGATGCTCGCACACCCATGTAACTTAGAGCTCTGTCTCTTTCCCTGTCATTCCGCTGAGTGAGAGGGATGCTCTTACTGGAATAACCTTGAATTTGACCCAACTGATTTTTTTTTTAAGAAATCATTTGTAAACTTCAATACTCGATTAGTGACAAAGTCGCTTGCGATCACAGCTGATCAAAATAAGTAGCTATGCGACAACAGTGTGCAGAATCCCTGCCTCAGGCAGTGCTCCAAGGGAGAAAGAGCCTCACTTCTAGCAGAATCAGTGACCTTTCAATCCAGGTAGAAACACATGGAAAAGCAACTCTTCCCACCAAGAAAATCAGGAGTCACTGATTCTCCAGGACTTTCTCTACTGTCCTCCAGGCCAGAACCTCCCCAGGGAAGCGACCCAATCTACCACTGCTTTTTAAATTCAAGCCCCAGTACCTGACCAGTTTTAAAATGTAAAATGGTAAAAACAACCTATGTTTAACACCCCATATGTGTTGAGAGCTAGGCTATCAAAATACATTCTTCCCAGACTGAAGAGGAAAATAACAAAATTCTTTTTTCGGATAATGTATTTTCGCTGCTTTCACTCCCATTTCTAGCTGCCTCTTCAGGGCCCGCCTCTGTCTCATTAGTGCTGCCTCAACTACAACAGTTCAGCAATTAGAAGCAGTTACTTGGAAGCAGCGTACAAGCACCAAACACAGGAGCCAAGCTGAACTTCACAAATTGGAGAAGCTGCCCTCTTGGCTCTCAGTAGAGGAAATGGGACTGCATTTCAAAGACAATGCCTGCGAAAGTGCTTGGGCAGGAAACAGCACTCCCGATCTAGTGTTTCATAGATTCAAACTACAGCATGTGGCTGGGAAGAGACTTGGGACTTTGTTATACATACAGATTAAAGGGATCTTTACAGAGAATTGTGTTTGCACAGTGTATATCTGGAAGGACGCAGTGGAAACCGGTAAAGCGGTGGTTGCCCCTGGGGAGGATGCAACAGGTGTCAAGGGAGCAGAGGAGGGAAAAAAGTCACTGTTCAGACTGTGCCCTTTCGTAAGCTTTGAATGCTAAATCATGTGCACGTGTTACCTACTCATAAAATCATAACAATAATTTAAGAATCAAATGAATGATATAAAACCCACAAAAAGGAGCCTGCCAAAACAACCCCAAGGTAGTGAATCCCGAGTTTCCATGCTCTGACTTAGCTTCCTCTTGCCTGTGTGGTCAGAGGAGTCAGGGAAGAAGAAAACACTCATATTGCTAGCAGGAGCTCTAATTCACTTCTGAACTCTCAGCCCTTATTTCCAACTGCCAGGGGCTTCTCCAACTGGAGGTCCCACCCATGGGCCCCTCAAAGACAGGATGCTCCAAACCCAAATCCTCCTCTTTGCTCCCTCTTTTATTCCCTCTTGCCTCCAAGCCTAATCCCCCTCCAATATTTTAGAAAAAAACTACCCATTCAGCTTCCCAATCTATTGATAAAAACCTTAGCATTGGGCTTCCCTGGTGGCGCAGTGGTTGAGAGTCCGCCTGCCTATGCAGGGGATGCGGGTTCGTGCCCCGGTCTGGGAAGATCCCACGTGCCGCGGAGCGGCTGGGCCGGTGAGCCATGGCCACTGAGCCTGCGCGCCGGAGCCTGTGCTCCACAACGGGAGAGGTCCCAACAGTGAGAGGCCCGAGTACCGCAAAAACAAACAAACAAACAAAAAAAACCTTAGCATTGCCTTAGGGACCCTCTCATCTCCTGGCCCTCATTATAGTCACCAAATACTGTTAATTCCATCTTGATGATCTTTCTCAGAGGTGACCTCTCGTCCTATCTCACTGATGGCTTATAAACTGTATTCCTTCACTGGAATGGGAGCTCCTGCTGGTTTTCCAGCTGGTTCATTCTCCATACTTCCAAGTCCCCACCCTCATCATCCTTCTCAAAGACGATTATCTGATCATGCTTAGGAGCCTTGGACAGCTCCCTGCTGCCTACAGAATTAAGCCCAAAGGTCCCGTTTTGACAAATGACTGCTTACATTGTGGACAGAAGAGTCATTTCATCCCTAACACATACCTACGTTCTGGCCCCTCTAAAGTAACAAGCCTTGTTCATTTATGCCTCTTTTGGGCCTCCACATCTTTGTACTGGTTGTTTTCCTTGACTTGAAAGCTTTCCCCTCCCTCCCCACTCGGCTTTATCCAAAAAAGAAATTCCTACCCACCCTTCTAGACCCCCACTAATTTTTCACTTTCTCTGAAATGCCTTTCGGGACTGTTCCCTCCCCTTTGCTCCTCTGATACTCTGCACACACACACACCCTTACAGGCCTAAACACATTCTTTCATAATTATTTATGTTTCTATCTCCCCTGCCAGAATGCGAGAGGCTTTAAGAAAACAGCTGCTACATTTTATTCATCTTTGAATCCGCTGTACCTCCGTGCTAGCACTGCACATAAATGTTTGCTGAATGAATTGGTTGAAAGTACTTTGGTAAAAATGTAACACATTATTCCCCCAATTTTATAGACCTCTGTGGCTAAAATCTCATCTCTTTGCCCTCTCTCTCTGCATACATTTTGGCAGCTACCACGGGTCTCAGGAGGGCCAGTTATTCAAAGGCAACTAACAAAGCGCCTGCTCTTTGTAAACCCTCTGGGCTAGATTTAGAGATTGCCTTTCTTAGCTCTGACAGCTCTCCTTTGAGCATTCATCCACTCTAAGAAGCATTTCTCTCCCAATGTCTGGAGTCCTATAAGTAACCTTTGTTTACCCTGAAAACACTTTCAGGGATGCTGAAAGGAGCTAAAAAAAGAAAAGAACAATGTAGTGACCCTGCCGGGTACCCAGCTGGTCAGTGAGCCTCTGTCCCCTAGGAAGAGGAGGGGGCTTCAGAGACTCAGCTCTAATCCCCGCCCACTTCTGTCACCATCAGCTACTTTATTGCTCTCTGCTCCCCAGTGAAGACCCTGGCAGCCCATTAATCATAAGACTATTCAGGTAAAACAGCATCATAAGCAAAGTGATAACCTCGGTGGCCTAAGGAACAGTGGTCTTTAGCGTTCCTGGACCCAATTTACTCTCAAGTGAAGTGAGCCCTGACCACTTTCCAATGTGGCGGTCTCCATCCAGCCCAGCTTTACAGTGTGGGTACTCACGGTTCTGGGGTGTAGAGGGGGTCCGAGCCATGGCGGATGTACTGAGTACAGTGGAACACTCTGTAGGCCAGTCCTGCCAGAAAGTCTCGAGGACTCAGGTATCCAGCCACTGGTCTCACCGTGAAGCCAGACCTTTCTAAAGAGGCAACAGAGAGACTCAACTAAATATTAACCCGACAGGACTTGATGGCCCAAGCAGGGCTTCCTATTATTATAAGGCTGTTTTAGAAACAAAGTAATCAACGTCCTAAAACTCTTGACAATTGAATGACATACACTGTTAACAGCTATCGTGTTTGTGGCTTCGGATGACTAAAATACACTCACGAATGATGGTTTCCAGGGGCATAAGACATTCATTAAAATGGAAAGAAAGGCAAAAAAAACCTTTAAGGATTTAAATTCAGAGTTTGAATTAGGATAAGAAAGCTCAAATACACAGGAGAAGATTACAATCTAAAGTGATGTAAACTAAATTTTTGGTGGTGAGCGCAAGGTAGTGTACATAGAAGTAGAAATATAAGGTTGTACATGTGAAACTTATATAATATTCTAAACCAATGTGACCTCAATAAGAAATAATTTTTTTTAAATACATCAGATGCAAAAGACTACACATGTTGTGATTCTATTTATACGATGTCCAGAAGAGGAATATCTATAGATAGAAAGTAAATCAGTGGTTGCCCAGGGCTAGGGGTAGGAACAAGGATTGACCATAAAGGGGCAAAAGAAAACTTTTTGCAGTGATGGAAATGTTGTAAAACTGAATTGCTGTGATGGTTACACAACTCTATAAATTTACTACCATCACTGAATTGTACAGTTACAGTGGGTAAATTTTATGTTATGTCAACTATACCTCAATGAATGAAGCTGCTAAAAAATATAAATAAATAAATAAATAAAGTGATGCTTACTACAGATTACCTGATATCTTTCTAAAGACACACCTAGATAGGGATTCTTTCTGCGTGTATGTGGTCAGTGAACACAAACCTAATTCACCCCCTTGACGGGCATCCTGGAATCAGTTCACACCACAGCTTTCTATTGTCAAAACCACCTAACCCCTTCATTCCACATTGCAATATCCCATTTGTGTGATATTATGAAAACAATTATATTTATTACCGCAGTTTGAAAAGGTACTCGAAGGCTCTGCATGCTTTGTTGGTTTATGGTAAGAGGAAGAAAACAAAATAACCAGAATACAATAAAATCTATGAAATCAGCCTAGACTGCTAACCCAGTTAAGGCCCAGAAAATTTCAACAGGAGGGGCTCTTCTTCTGATATCAGCACTGTAAAGGCTCCCATTCTGAAAACCTCAGCTCATTAGAAGAGCATCTCAGAATGATTAGAAATGGTTTTGAAAGATAAAAACCAATTAAGCATATAAAACAAGTCCACTCTGGGATTCTGGGTACCTACAAGGAAATAACCCTGTTCTCAGGCCTCCTCAGACCTGTAATTCTAACAGCGTTCAGTTCATTCCAAAAGTTCTCAGGTGGATTGATTGCTCTCCACTGAAAATCAAAAAGATAAGTGTATTTTTTTCTTTTTGAATTTTATGTCAATTAAGCCAGTATCCCACATGTGGGGTACAGGGGAAGCATCCTTTAGTTTAATAGTTATGTATTTTATTTTCTTATAAATTTAAAAATATATGTATCTATCACATCAAGAAATTTGAATTTGTGACTACCATTGCTTAAAAGTTTCCTATTAAAATAAATTTGGTATTTTAAAAGTGAGTCAATTTAAGAAATAAAAATACACACATTTACATTGTGCTTGCTGTGTACCAATGAATGATGCAAACTGAGTGCCCAGTACCCAGTTCATCAAAGGTGTGAATATCAATAACAATAATAGTAGTAATAGTAACTAAAACTCTGCTATGCTTAATGTGTGTCAAGCAATAACTTTAGGGCTTTAAGGTATATCCATTAGTTTCCCCTCCCAACCCCATAAGGTAGATAAAATTATTATCTCTGTTTGCAGAGAGGAAACTGAGGCACAAAGAAGTTAAGGTAATTCATCTATCTCAGGTCACACAGCCAGGAACCGGCAGAGCCATGACTCAACCCCAGGCATTCTGCATCCAGAAACTGTACTGTACTGTACTGTATCCCTCATAAAAATATTAAGTTGGGTGACAGATACAGCAAAACTTATGAGACGGTAATCTAATTCCTGGGGTTTGAGAAACAAAGCAGTAAAAAGCATCCCCACATAGGAATAATCAAGACCATGGTAAATATGTAATACGCACATAACTCCATGGGAAACAAAGAGGGACATGCCAGAGGCAGGGCCGTTAGGGAGAATATAATCTAGTTAAACAACAGCATAAGGCATTATGCATTTAGGCGCTAATTAAATGACACTGATCACTGGTCCTCAATCTCTTTCTCTCGGTAACAAGTATCATGGATGACATCCATGCATGGGGCCCTCCCATCATGCTAAGTGTGGTTCTCAGTGGACCAGCTGTCAGGCCATGGCTACCTCTCTCCTGATACACACATGAGCTAGGATGAAACTGTGGTGGCTCCTATGATGAGGATTCATAAAGAAGGCAGGACTTGCTCTGAGCCTTGAAGAACAGGTAGAATCTGAGCAGGTGAAGGAATGGCTTTTCTAGCAAGGCACAGAGCCTAAGCAGCGGTATGAAGACCCACAGCTAGAACAGAGGGTTTGTGCGGTGCACTCACAGCAGCAGACACACTTGGAAAGCTGAGTCAGGGCCGTGAGTTGAGGCTGAGCAGTTCAGAACTTGCGCGTACAAACCAGAGGCCAGCAAACTATGGCCTGTAGTCCAAATCCGGGTTGCCGCCTGTTTGTGTAAACCTGTGAGCTAAGAATAGTTTTTACATTTTTTTTGGCCACGCCGCACGGCTGGTGGGATCTCAGTTCCCCGACCAGGGATTTCATCCAGGGCCATGGCAATGAAAGCCCGGAATCCTAACTACTAGGCCACCAAGGAACTCCCTTTAATTTTTTTTTTTTTTGCGGTACGCAGGCCTCTCACTGCTGTGGCTTCTCCTGTTGCGGAGCACAGGCTCCGGACGCACAGGCCCAGCGGCCATGGCTCACGGGCCCAGCCGCTCCACGGCACGTGGGATCCTCCTGGACCGGGGCACGAACCCGTGTCCTCTGCATCGGCAGGCGGACTCTCAACCACTGCACCACCAGGGAAGCCCTCCCTTTACATTTTTTAATGGTCACATTTAAACGGTTATAATAAGTACCGAACTAATAGCCTCGATTTTGCCTCTTGGCCCACAAAGTCTAAAATATTGACTATCTATCTGGCCTTTTACAAAAAAATAAAAAGTTCGCCAACCCCAGTAAAATCAAAGGGGAGCCACTGATAGCTTCTGAGCAGAGATGTCAGGAACGAAGAGATGCTTTAGGAAGCTTCATCTGGAAACAGTGGGCAGGCGAGTAGAGAGGAGAAGAAACAGGTGTCAAGGATGCAGTGATGGGGACCTCAATGTGGATGGTAGCAGCAGAATGGAAAGAAAAGGACAGGTTCACCATGGGTCACAAAGCTACAAGTGGCAATACCTGGAGACTGGGGTAAGCGCAGTCCTAATTAGGCCCTCCTAATAAGCCCCTACCCTAATGCCCTGAACCTGGGAATATGTTCCTTTAGATGGCAAAATGGACTTTACAGATGTGATTAAGTTAAGGGTCTTGAGCTGGGGAGATCATCCCAGATTATCTCGGTGGGGCTGATATAATCACAAGCATTCTTATAAGAGGGAGGCAGGAGGGTCAGAGTCAGAGGACTTGTGACAATGGAAGCAAAGGCTGGAGTGAGGTAAGAAAGGAGCCACGAGGCAAGGCATTGTGGGTAGAGACTCTAGAAGCTGAAAAGGCAAGGGAACAGAAGCCTTCAGAAGGAACACAGCCTTCCCAACTCCTTGATTTTAGACTTCTAATCTCCAGAACTGTAAGATAATACATTCATGTTAAGTCACTAAGTTTGCGGTAATGTGTTACAGCTGAATAAGAAGCTTATACAAAGGCTGATTAAGTGTGGCAGGGAGGGGAGTGGGGGTAGGACTTCAGAGGAGGAGTGTAACCGAGCAGAACCCTAGGAGGGGGCTTCCCTGGTGGCGCAGTGGTTGGGAATCCGCCTGCCAATGCAGGGGACACGGGTTCGAGCCCTGGTCCGGGAAGATCCCACATGCCGCAGAGCAACTAAGCCCATGCACCACAACTACTGAGCCTGCACTCTAGAGCCCGCGAGCCACAACTACTGAAGCCCACGCACCTAGAGCCCGTGCTCCGCAACAAGAGAAGCCACCGCAGTGAGAAGCCCGCGCACCGCAACGAAGAGTAGCCCCCGCTCGCCGCAACTAGAGAAAAGCCCACGCACAGCAACGAAGACCCAACGCAGCCAAAAATAAATTAATTAAATTAAATTTTAAAAAAAGAATAAATTTAATCAGAAGTGAGAAAATGCAGAAAGAAAGGAAAACAGTCAAGCAAGACAAAATAATAATACTTTAGCCATTAAACAAAGTCAAGGACCTTTAGTTCTTCCTCAAGGACTATATAGATAATATTCTGAGCCACGTCCTTTGAGCTGTTTTGCAGATACTGAAACCCACACCAGGTGGAAGAAGTTAACTGTATGCTGTCCACAAGCTCTAGACCCCAGACCGGCTGGAGCCAGAAGGTTGATGATGCTGGCTCCCAATTAAGTCCCCACCGACCAATCAGAAGAACGTCCACGAGCCGACCACGCCCTGCTCCTTGAACACTGTAAGACTGCTCGCTACCCCCTCCAGGGCGGGCACACAGTCTTGAGGGCGTTAGCCCGCTGTGGCACCCTTTACCCGGCAAAGCAATAAACCTCTTCTTTTCTACTTCACCTCGAACTCTGTCTCCGTGTTTCTATTCGGCACCAGTGAACAGAGGCCAAGTTTCGGCAACAGGAATCCCTAGAGCCTGATGAGTCTAGAGAATCTATCATCACCGATAGAAACAGGGAAGACAGGTGAGGAAAGGAGTTCCAGGGAAAGAGGTAGGTGGCAAGGCTTTAGCTTTTAGAACTGTTATGCTTGAAATGGGGAAGAGAGAGAAAAGAGGAGAACCCGAGGACTTACCCGCCGTGAAGGACACCGAAGGAAGGGTGGCCGCTGTAAAACTTCACCTCCACCCCCATCCTCGCAAGAGACTGAAGTTTTCCCAGTTGCTATCCCAGGAGGGTCACTGAGGAGAGTGACCACACAGAGAACGTGGACGCCAAGGGACTCTGCTTCACCTCGCTCCCTGCTCTCACACCAGCACTACCGTTCCGGGCACGATTTATACTTTACAATAGCGATCTGATTAACTGACTGCCCTCCTCCCCAGAGGAAAGTCACCATGCTCAACATTATCCGTGATATTTCTTCATCCAGTACATAATTCTTAGCAAAGCAAATACAAAGCTACCTTTGAGATCATTCCATGCCTATGTAGCCCAACAGAGTCGTTCCCGGATCAGAAAAAGCTCAAAGCTGAACTTGCAAATGTCGGTTGGGGTTCGCTGTATAAAACAGCCCACCGGAGAGACCTCACCAAGGCCCTGGGCTGGGTGAAGAGCTGAGTCCATCTCCCCGCCCAGAGGCCCTGCTCTGCTTCCCACAGGTGGCCCAGGTAACTGTTGGTGCAGTGCTCCTCTTTTTAAATCAAAGGGAGCTCTTAATTGGAAAAAGGGCGATTGCTGCCACGTGTGTCCTTAGACGGCCCATGAGGATGTGCCGTAGGAAGAGAGAGCCCGTGTGAAGCTTACCTTTCAGAAAAACCGAGACGTCTTCAAGTTGGGGCACGTTGTCCTCCCTGTAGCCACAGTATTTAGTCAGCAGAGGGAAGTTTTTCAAATACTCCCGGCAAGCATGAGTAGGATAGAGTTTGGAGAGCTCTCGGAACACAACACCCCAAGTTTTAGTTTCTTCCTCTGTGTACTCCACTCTGGGGATGGGCTGACCACTAGGCAGGAGAGAAGAGAAATGAATGAATCTGGCTCTGGGTCACCGGGCTAAGTGTTTTCTCACCTTCATACCTATGTGAGTCAGATTCCTGTAAAGTGGGATGCCTGAGTGTCCAAAAGGATCCCACGAAGTGTTATTTTTTGAAGAAAATGCTAACCTAATTTTGTGTATGTGTTTAAACTTTCATATAAATGATTTAAGTTACATCTTCACACATCCTTATGGACATTTGATAAGATTCTTGTTCTGACACTGGGATCAGTAACAAGAGTTCTGGGTTGGAAGGAACTGGTTTAGGTCCAAAGCTGTGCTCTGAGAACCTTTTCTGCAATCACCTGACAACAGTAATAAATGGATGTTGTCTTTTGAAAATAAAATTGCCTGTGGGTCCCCTTTGTCCTTTGTAGGGAACTCACCCCAATCTCCTAGTGTAATTTTGAGGTTATTTGTTCAGTGAGAGAAATGTCTGAGAAATACTAAAAGCCTATGCCAAACTTAAGTGAGAGTTTTGCAAAGTGCAAAATTGGAACATTTATTATACATCATGCTGAGAGGTGCACACATTAAGCCCTGTCAGTTAGGAGAGAGGTCAGCAAACTTTTTCCATAAAGGTCTAAAAGGTAAATATTTTAAGCTTGTGCGCCATACAGTCTCTATCAAAACTGCCCACGTCTGCCACTACATCTTGAAAACAGCCACAGATAATATGTAAACACATGAACATAGCTATGTTCTAATAAAACTTGCATTACAGAAACAGACCAGATTCAGCCTGTAAGTCATAGGGAGCCAGTGCCTGGTTTGGAATATTGAGAGGCAGCCCTGGACTGGGGTGGTCAGGGAGAGCTTCCTTGGAGAAGGTACAACTTAAGCTGAGACTTGTTGGCCAGGCAGGATCTGCAGGTGCCCTGACAGAAGGAAAGGTGAGTTTAAAAATGCTCTTCTAACAGCAGCCAGCAGCCATGAGCAGGGACCATAGCTCCTGAGGCCACGTGAGGTCAGGAGAAAGGAGAGAATATGTACACGTGCTTTTGCAAACTATGGCTTGAAGAGCCAGAATCTGAATTTAGCCTCTGATTAAGAAACCTATCCTGAAAGTGAAAACTTCTCATGACCCGCTCAACAGTAACCTGCAGTAGTCCCCCACTGCCCTCCCTGGCCACTTGTCACAGAGTCTGCCCCTGCAGTCAGCAAAGACCCACACGACAAATGGAAGTCCAATATATACACATAAACCTAGGGATTCTGCCCCTGTGAGCTATGTAATCCAGTAACCCAGCCTGCATAGGCAGCAACTGGCCCTCAGGGCTGCTGCAGCCTCAGGCACCTTCAGCAAGCTGGGGTCATTCAGAAGTGCCCCCTTAGGTAGAAAAAAGGGCAGGAGGACAGTAACAAGATCAGGCTCATAAGCAGAGCCCTGTCCCCAGCCCTCTGCACACTTCAAAGTATTCTTACCGAAATCTTTTCTGTTGAAGGTTCAGGTCCAAATGTGATTCCTACTGCCTCAAATTATTTTTACCGAAAAAAATTAACTGCAGTACATGAGGGATGAGGGAACAACACGTACTGAAGAAAAAAACAAATTAACATTTATTTTCTCTACGTATCAAGACTAGGGCTTATGACAAACCGAATTAGAACAAGATTAGCCTTGTTTAAATATGGCTGTTGATAACAAATAAAAAATTACAACCCGACAAATATTTGCTGAGAAGATCAAGACCGCTAAGGCTTAGCCTCTGTGATGAATTTAGAAGAAAGCTGGAAATGGAAAGATAAAAATAGAAAGGATGTAAGGAAATAAAAACATGAACGGTCTGCCTCTGGTACCAGTAAATTCAACAAAATCAATTTGAGTTGGGGAAGCCAATAAAGCTGATAAGGGCTGTGCACAATCAGAAGGTGGAAAGCGATGAGGCTGAAACAATAAATGAAATACTGAGAAGCCATTTGAAAAGAATCATTAGGTCAAACCTTCCCCTTCGATATCAGTCTGCAAACATGCAGCGTTTCAAAGGGGAACTGACTGTAGACAACAGGAAGCTGCAGAAGAAAGACGAGTGTGAGTCTGGGTAGGAAGAAGGAGTTATACAGACCTTCCTCCACTTACAATGGGGTTACCTTGTGATAAACCCAACGTAAGTTGAAAATATCATCAGTCGAAAATGCCTTTAATACACCTAACATACCAAACATCATGGCTCAGCCTAGCCTACCTTAAACGTACCCAGAACACTTACATTAGCCTACAGCTGGGCAGACTCATCTAACACAAAGCCTATTTTATAATAAAGTGTTGAATATCTCGTGTACTTTATGGAATACCGTACTGAAAGTGAAAAACAGAATGGTTGCCTAGCTACAGAATGATTGTAGGTGTATCAGTTGTTCACCCTGGCGATCGAGGGGGGGCTGACCATGGCTCCCTGCCGCGGTTCAGCATCACAAGAGAGAATTACACCGCATAGTGCACTGAAAAAAAAGATCCAAATTCGAAGTACGTTTCTACTGAACGCATTTCACTTTCACACCATGGCGAAGCGGAATCATCCTAAGACGGGCCTGTCAGTACGTATCTGTTACTTAATAATGAATTCCTAGCATCACAACCTTGGGAATACAAATGACCACGCATACAGTCTCATCTGTTTCCACTTGTCTGTCCTGCCTGGGTAACTAATGAGCCTGCTCTTTAAGTTAATAGCTGGTGCAGTGCCCTGCAGCTACCCTGAACGGGTCTGACTGGTCACGCCAAGAGATTTCTCACACCGCTCTGACCCCCATATCCCGGGTAACTATTTAAGGTAAATGTTTAAAAATCAACTTCACACAAAGTAAAGGCTACTTTTATCCATTTAATTTCTGTTAAAAAAATATCCCAAATACAGAAAAAATAAGAAATTTCCCACTTTTCCATGTAGTTAATCAAGGTATATAATAATAGCTCATCTTTGAGAACTTACTATTGGCCAGACACTTTTTTAAAGTTAAGTGTTTTTATATAACTTAGCCCATTTGATTCTCACAACTCCATTGAGGTAGACCCCCCCCATTTTACAGATAAGGATTTTAAGGCTCAGAGAAACTAAGCCATTTGACTAAACTCATGGTGCCAAGCTTAAAACCCAGTCTGTCAGGCTCAGGACCAGCTGTGGTCCTAACTGATTAGTGTACACCAATGAAATAAAAAATGTATCCCAGGCACCAGCTAATTTTCACATACCAAATTAAAATAAGGCTTATAGGTATACGTACTTATATACAGAAAATCTCGTATACAATCATGTAATTATGATACTCGCATGTATTTGTACAGATCTCATAAAATACTTTCATATTTCTTCACTCCTTTAACCTTCTCAGTAAGACCGGTAGGTAGTGCTTGGGGTACCAGGAATGCAGGGACACCTATTTTTTTTAAAACTTTGAGATTTGACATTTGGAAAAATAAAAATTGTCATGGGAAAAATCAAACTGTGTTGCACTTCTCTGTCCTTGTTGCGGGTTAGCGGGCTTTTTGTGAATTATACATGAGAAGAATGACAGAGGCGTGTCCTGATCTTTCTAGGGCCTAGGACATATACCCACATATCATTATGCATCTATCTCTGAGTACATGCCATAACATGTATGTAATAAGCATCATATCCCAGTGTCCTAAAACTGCTCTGGCCTACAACTAAAGTCACTTAAGTACTCCACATTCTAGAGAAAGCTCTCAGCAGTTGGAGCCAACCATCTCCCTGCAGGGCTTGTGAAGAAACGGCAGAAATGGCTCTACCACCAACAAACCCCCCTCGTACTACCCTTCCCACCCCATCCCCAAACTTCACCTACCAGTCCAACAGGGAATCAGACATGCAGGACTGTGGGGAAGGCTGGGGTGAGAAGCAAAGGCCCCGTTCCTTCTCCTTGGAGGAGGGAAGGCTGCGCCACAAGAATCACTTGTAAGGACTGCAGGCGCCCTCAAGAAGTAGGGTCTGGCCTCTCCTTTCCCATCTGGACGCTTGCGTAGCAGCAGGACGCCCTGCTCCCCCTGGTGCTGTCACCAGACTGGAGCAATAGAGACAGGCCCTGGGAGAGCGTCTGGAAGCCCAGGAGTACGGCGTGCTATGGGGGAGATGAGGGGACCCTTGACAGGTGTCCTCTGAAACTTGAGGTTTGTGTGAACATGGAGCCTGATGCCCAGTGAAATCTAGAAATTCCCATGGGACCCAATGTGGTGTGCCTGGTAGGAAGATGGGGAGGCCCCACCCCATCCAGGTCTGCTCAGTTCTCAGGAGACAGAAGAATGCTCCAGGGGCTCCCCTCATCCCTGGCGAGGAAGTACTAAAGGCCAGGTGCATGAGGGGTACCCAAGTTACGATGTGGCCAACCTGGAGAAAAGGATGATGTTGTGAGCACTGAAAGGCCAAGGGAGGACAGGAAGCTTATCTGCAGGGGTGGAAGTGGAGGAAATGGTCTTACCCCAAGAAGACTACACACAACACTATGCAGAGACCATTTCAACAGAGACCACCGCATCAGAAAGAACCTGTCCAAACCAGGGTGAGAGTGGCCAGAGGCCTGCCCACCCCTGACATTCTCACGATCCTGCCAAAAGCCCTCAGCCTCCTCTCAGCTCCCAACTCCAGAGGAACTAGGTCCTAGAAGAGAGAAGGAAAGGTATCTCAGAACTGTACACACACACACACACACACACACACACTCCAAAGAACTGAGGAGGAAGAGAATACACTTTGAATCAAATTTAAGATTAATCTTTTTTTAAATGAATGGGACTAGGTCTTAAATACCCCAATGAGACTCTACTAATAATTGAAAATGAAAGGAAATTAGTTGTTGCTAAGGAACTTGCTTCCCAGCAGGAAAGTAGGATTCAACACAATATAGTGGAAAGCAGTGAGTAGGGAAAATAAAACCATTTTACGTTGGTATAAACCCCAACAAGATGAGACTCCTCAACAAACTAATTACAAGTGAATATTATCATTAGATCTCTAGGGAATCTCCTCCACTTACATGGAATTAGTTGGGCTTCCAGAATTCTTAACACCCACCAAAATTATTATTCACAGATTCCTAATTTACTGGAGAAAAACAGATGTGACTTTCAGCAGTTTCCACTCAGCACAGATTCTGCCCTCTTGCCAAAGAATGGCAAACTAAGACTTTACAAACACGACAGGGAACCACTGCTCAGTGAAGACTGTACAAGGAAAAGGGCTGAAACCTTCACTGTCAGGATTTAGCTCGACAATAGGAAAAGCTTCCCGGTGCAATATGTGACTAAGAGATGACTAAGAACTTTCTCTGGAAATACTGAAGACTGTGGGAGGCATCTTTCTGCCTGTAAGGTTAAATCCCACTCTTCCTAGAGGCAGGGCGATGATTCTGAAAAACCTGCGCATTCCCTGCAGAGAGGAGAAAGTAGAAAGTGCATAGACAAACCTAACTGGGGGCAGGTACCGATAGAGTTACTCTATGTTAAGTCCTGAGCTTGTTAGAACAATGCTGTGTAACAAACACATTTTTACACTGAAATCCAGGGACATAAACCCCACTGGGGCTGAAATTATGGGAGTTCTCTCTCCAGCCAGATGAATAAGCAATAATGCTTTTGTTTTAATTATTTGTTTGATCTTCTCCTCCAGCAGGTCCAACAGCAAGCTCCTTTTCTTATACATATTTTTTTTTAATTTGGGGAACTGGAAAACCTTTGATTATGGTGGTACAGCCTGGCTACCTCCTGGAGTCCTTGCTGCTAGAATTCCTAATGTGAGATGCAGTTTCTCTGCTTGTGTTATCTTTAAAGGAACTCCAGTGCGGGGAAGCAAGTCCCCTATTCAGTGGAGGAAGACGAGACAGGCTGAAGTTGATAGTATTTACATCAAGATGGCAAGACTGACTGAATCACAGTGCAGACTGTGTTCTTTGGAAACAGTTGGATTTCCTCAGTGGCAAGGACTAAACAGAGCAGAAGGGAAACTGAGAATTGGTTGAGGGGGGACCAGTGAATCTCGTAGAAACAGTTAGGAATGAACTCATTTTCTATTTTATTTCATTACATGTTCCTCCGGGCTGGAGATGCCTCACTTATTCAAGACCTGTTTATCTGCCTGGAATAAACCGTCCCTTTCATCTCCGCCTCATCTTTTCTCTCCTTCCCCACCTTAGGCATTTCTCTTGTGATTGACACTTCTACCTGGGGTGCCGAAGGGAAATGAAAACAGGAAATATGTAAAAATCCACCATCTTCGCAACTCATTAGCAATTAGTGGCTCCTCTAAGGGTTTGGACAAAGACTTTGGAGAACGATTATTGGAACATGAAGGCAGGAGGTCTCTGTCCTTCCTCGAATTATGAGAGGTGTGTGCTGCACTCCTCAATGGGCATACCCTGAATTCTGCATCATTTCCAGGGAGCGATCTATAATTCACCCTCTCTCCTCATTCTAGAAAGCACATAAGAATACAGAAAAGTGAGACTGACATGATTCCAACATTATTCTAAAAATAATCTGGATTTTGATCTAATGTAATTTTAAAAAGGAAACATTCATCATTCACAAAACTTAATTATTACCCAGCATTTGTTATACTTCTAACAACGGAGGTGACACACCAACGTGTAGAAATTTCAATCAGTACTGAGTACTGACTCTCACCCATAGCCAGTGACGTAATGTCACCTAGTACTATGCTGGCTGGTACCCCCTTCATAAACAGTATCATCTGCAGCCAGGTGTCGCCAGAGTGGAGCCATATAGTCAATAAGTGTTCCACAAGACGATGGTTTACGCCTTTGAGACTGGAAAAAAATGTTGCTACAAGCCAGAAAAAAAAATCCCCAGTAGAGTGGATGAATTCCATTAAAGTTTAACCAGAAAGCAAATGCCATTTTTATCTACTGATTTTTAAGAGTCAGTGAGAAAAGTCTAAGGCTCTCGAATTTGATAAAATTACACTTCAGAATTCAGGCCATAGAGGACACTCAATAACTTTATGATAAAATACTATCAGTAATACTCAGGGGAAAAGAACAAGTAAAATGTCCAAAATTACTATTCTGCTAAATCTATCCCCCCATTACCATGTACACTCCTTGAAGACAGGGATTTTTGTTTGCTTTGTTCATTTTCATATCCCTGCCCCGCAGAATTAAGCCTAGAACAGATAG
Source organism: Delphinus delphis (assembly GCF_949987515.2). Taxonomy (NCBI): domain Eukaryota; kingdom Metazoa; phylum Chordata; class Mammalia; order Artiodactyla; family Delphinidae; genus Delphinus; species Delphinus delphis. The sequence goes on along the minus strand of NC_082693.1, from coordinate 57,281,457 downwards.
GTGTTCAATAAATAATATTCGTTGAATATGTAAATCAACCGATCAGACCAAAACAAGCCACGCACTTAAAGTTTGAGAAAAAAGTATAATTGTTTATCAGGAAGTCTGGCAGATAGGCATTTGTCTTACCTCATCCCTACCTCATGTATTTTAATTGCTATGGAAAAAGCAACTCTTAAAAGACTAAGATTTTAAGAAGTTTTCTGGTAACTTCCGATTAACCTTATGTCCTGCTTACTTTACAGGTAGGGGTTTCTCTTTTCTAATTTTCTCATTCAGGTTTTCTAGGTATTGTCACCCATCACACTTATAGCCAAAATTTTCACCTGGAAAGAAAGCAGTCTATGCAAACCCAAAGGGACATAAATAAACACAGAGATGTTTCCTTGGCTAGATATCTTAATGAATGAACTCTCAAAGCCACAGGCACGATGATTAAATGCTATTTTTCAAAAAGGAAACTCACAAACCAAATCTTGAGCTATACCAAGATTTGAAACCATTCAAGTTATCTGACATTAAGTGGCTTGATAAGGGGTTCATTTGATGAGGAGATTGGGCAGACTGGGACAGCTAAATTACACCAGAAAGAAAACGTAAAGGCACAAACTCATTTTCAGCAAGTCCCCTAGGCTAGTCAGGTAAAGAGCATTTATGATCACGTATTTTATTTGCTTTTGCAAATGAGTTTTGCGCACCTGAATTTTCGTAAATGAGTCTATGGGCCCTAAGGAACTTTCAGATGGTAGCAAACAGAAACGTTAGTTTGTTTTGGTCACATTGTTAATATTGGTGCTGCCTTTACAAGAGACAAAATGAAAATAAACTACTGCACCTAGGGAGCCTCAGGGAGAGGGAAGATTTAACTCCTGGAAATTATTTGTTTTTATTTGTCCTGTGCACCCCAGGATAGGGCTTCTCACCATCTTCTCACCTTGCAGAAAGCCCTTGTCACATTCTAGAGGAGTGATTTTCTTCTGCCAAAACTACCATGAAATTAAATATGAACAGCAGCAACGGTGGGTCTAACATTCACCAACACGTGCATGCTCAACATATACAAGGGGAACTCGGGGAATGCAATCCAGAAAAGAACTAAGCGTTAAGAGCAGCCAACAATCTCAGGCCACTAGGATGAAGAGACACAGGCTAGGGTCTCCAAGAACTCCAAGTTCAATCCCATGTATCTTGCATCTTGATCAACAGGGACCAAATGTTGCTGACCACTGGGCCCTGACCTCCCTCTTTCGGTAGCAGATGAGGGAATGCAGTTTTCCTACAGTTCACAGGCCTAATAATAGCAACCATCCATCCATCCATCTAACTGTAGCAATAACAATAATATAATAGCACATGACATGGATTTTGTCATATAGTGCTCACCTTATACAGCAATTAAATGACTGTTTATGGTTGCGACTGAGGCTTATAGACATAGTCATCTATCCAAGATGAAACAGCTAGTAAGTGGCATAGCAGGTACTTGGATTCAGGAAGCCTAGCTCTAGAGACCCCACTCTAAACCAACACACCTCAGAGCAAGGTCTTGAGTACCTAGCATTGAGTTTGGCCTCTGTTTCCTCATTTGAAACTGAGGGAAGTAAGACAACCACACAACACAGAGTATCAGATGAGACATCATCAGCCAAGTGCCAGGGCCAATGCCTAGTACCTAACAGGTACTCGATATAGTTGGTTCACTTCCTCCAGGTATATAGAAACGAAAAAAAAAAAATGTCATCACTTCCCTGCAGGGTCGGGAATAGGTCTGGAGATAAAAAACCACATTCTTCCGTATAAATCCATTCACCTCTGAGACATTACTTGTGAAAGTAATTTTAATCCTTCATGTTTGTGGAAATCATTTCAAAGTAAAAATACTCATACCTCATTCTCCGTGAAAGACATTAGAATTTGGTGCAACTTCTGTCCTTGTCAGTAAGCCATACTGTGTTAATGTCTTCCACAGCTGTGGGAGCCGTGCTATAATCAGACAACATCCTACTGAGGCACTGACGCACATCTAAAAAACCCACCAAGCCCCGAAAATGGAACGGAGAAACCTTTTCCAAATCAATTTTCCCTTTTGTCTTTCTTTGCGACTCTCAGGCTCCCTTCCTTTTCAGCCATTGAGTCAAACTCCAGGTAGAGAGAAACATTTGGCATGAAAATGATTCTCCCATAAAGCCTGATGTCTTTTAAATACTTACAAGCACTGTGAACTTCAAATATGCAGAGAATTCTGTACAGAGAATAACTTTCTAGAAACCCATGTCATTTAATTCTGTTGCTCTTGTTTTCAACTTGTGTATAATACCACTTATGTCAAATGGAAGTAGCTATGCAGATTTTCTTTTAAGAAAACCAAAAGAAAAAAGTGTTGCCTCTTGGGCAGAAAAAATATTTAGATTCTGCAAGAGAGGGACTCCTGAAATCCCTCATGTGACCTTCCTCAGAAACTATTCAAGTCATCTGGGAAATGACCCTAGCACGACGAACATTTGGGTTTGTTCTGCTTTGCAATTTATCGCTCCATTTCAAAGAAATTAAAGCATCAACAACTGGTGCTTATGCAGGACTCACAAAGTACCTCAACAGCCGCATACATCTCAGCTTCGTTCAAAAGCTGGGAAAGCAAATCAATGGAGGATAATGGAACGGGATAAAATTAGCTCAGTCGGGGAGAAAACAGATTTGCCTTCTCGGGTGCCTCTTCTCAAACGGGCAGAGAAGAGAAAAAATTAAAACTTGGTCCCCCATCACGATAAAGCCTACAATTCATCAAGGTGACCATCTGCCAATGAAACTGATAAGGAAAATGTTATTAAGGATAAAACTTGCAACCTCCGTTAAGTTCTTTTCCCACTAAGGAAGCCTAACTTTTCCCTTTCATTCTTCCTCTACCTTCTATTTATGCTTCCAATTAAGATCTGTCTGTCTAAAAATCGGTAATGTGGCACTCACGAGCCCTGTTAGTAATGTATTCCTCTAAGCTACGTTCTAAAACCAAGCAGGATCCATAAATCATGCCTCTTCTTGCATGAAATGAGAAATGCTACGGTCAACTGAAATTTCTAGAAAGGTGGAGAGGTGGAGCCACCCCAGTTATTTTTCTGCAATTTGCAATAATTGCAAATGCCTCCTAGGAAAAACTCAGCATCAGTAATCCTCCAGCTCACACGTAAACTAAATCATCACAGCTACCTATGAGCAGGGAAACCCCAGTATGCACAGCATTGGGCATCCGGAGGTAAGAGGAGGGGCAGCAAACAGCTCTACCCCGTATCTGTCTGGAGCCTTTGTCTCTATCATCCATTACCTTCCTTTTCTGTACAAACCTATGGCTGACTCCTGCTGAGCCACCTAGTGAAGGGAAAACTGAGGAGACCTCCTGAGAAGTGAGATGTTGGCTTGGAAGCCCAATATGTTTATTCCAAGGCAAATCCATTCCACAATTATGTATCTATTCAACATCTTAGAATGCACCGCATATTACTGAATCTTAGCCCCAGAGGGTTTCACTTGACAACACGTGGTATTTGGGGCTGTGGGTGGGAGGAAAGAAGGTGGTAAGAAAATGCCCCTCTCTGCTTTGATGGGGAGAGGAGGTTAGAATCATCACTATTCCATGTTGAATGAGAGAATTTTCTCTCTCTCTCCCCGATGGGGCTGAGTAGAAAATTCACAAGCTCGCCCAAATTGAATGAGCCTGCTGGGCTGGGTGACTGCACTTTTCAAATATGCTAGTCCCCATTTGGGGCTATTTTGTTTTAGAGTCTCTGTTTAGCTGTGTACTTACACTCCAAGCAAATGAATCACAAAGGGTGCAATTTTGTAAATCAAAAAATCAAGAAATAAATAGGCTAGCAACTAGAAAAAGCCAGAGAGGGACAAAGCCCTGGCAATTGTTTTTCAAGCCTCAGCCCAGCTGTGTTTATTTCCAGCTGATATATATCCCATGAGGGTCAGGCTTCGGGTGGGAGGAGATGAGCACAGGGCCTGAGAGAGCAGAGCAAAGTCGCTGTGCAGGGCGAGCACGTGGCTCTAACACGCCAGGGCCAGGCAGATGTCCTGGGCGCCTGTCCTGGGCGCCTCAGAGAGACAGCGCAGCCTTGAAGTCAGACAGGCTCCATAGAGTCTGAAGTGTATTAAGTACACACAAGAAATGTGCATTTCAAATATGCTGAATTCTGTAAAGAGAAGAATGACTTTTTAAAATGCCAAGTCCCTTCGTTCTGTCACTGTTATAGTCAACCTGTGTATGATGCCACCTATGTCAAAGGGAAGTGCTATGGCCACTTCCAGACCAAAAAGGAGAAGAAGGAAAGAAAAGATGTGCCTTCTTGAGCAAAGAAAGACATTTAGATTCTATAAGAGAGGTACCCGTGAAAGTGATCTTATTCAGAAACTATTCTGGTCACTGGGAAATAAAACTAGAACTACAAAATATTTACTTTCATTCTACTCTTCAATTTACTACTCAATTTCAGAGAAATTAAAGCATCAACAACTGGTGTTTATGCAGGTGACACAATCTGCTGTGTCACCTTTAGTAAGTTTCTTAATGTCTCTGAACCTCAGTTTCCTTATCTTCAAAATGAGAGCAGTAATGGCACCTATCTCAAAGGCTTATTGTGAGGCTAATGAGAGACCATAAGCAACGTGTTTAACACAATGTCCAGCACGCAGCAGGAATTTAACAAAAGGAAGCTAAAACTGCCTGAGCCTGACGGCTGAGAAGTCCAGCTTTGGTGAACATTTCTACCACCATCAGCCATTCAGAAATGAGTCCAACACAGCCCAGCCACCATCTGCTCCCTTTAACCTTAGCTGAGACTCACTGGCCTGCGAAGGCATTCGAGAGAGTCAATTTTTCAGACTGAAGAAGCAAGCTGTGTGCATGAGTTACCTGAAACTGTAGTGTACACACACACACACACACACACACACACACACACACACCCCACACATATTTTTTTAAAAGCTCCTTTAACCCAGTCCATCATGGAGCCTGAAATTCCCTAACTCGTTCACTCCTTAAGATACTTTGTTCATTTTAGGTGAGCTTAACAGACGATTACATGGAATCGAGGAACCATCAGCTACTTAACACTTGATAATAATAATCATATCTATCACAGATTCAACACCAGTTTGTACCAATCAGCCCTGTAATCATTGATAATCCTGCCAACCATACAAGGTAGATATTGTGCCTATTTTAAGATGAGGGCACTGAGACCCAGAGACTAGGTCAGTGCTCACAGCCACAGAGCTTGTAAGTGATGGAGCAGGAATTCAAACCCAGTTCTGTTTAGCTCCAAAGCCTATACATTCTGCCACATGTTCCACTACACCATGCTACCTCTGCTTTCATGAGAATTAGTTCTGCAGAAAATGCATTAGTACCCACTGTGGTAGAGCAGTTAGGGAGGGTCTTAAAGAAATAAAATTAAACACAATTTAAATGTATTTGGTAGCCAGCCTCCAAGACAGTCCCCAATGAACCCTACCTCCTGGTATCAATGCCTGTGCGTAGTCCCCTCCTGCAGTGTATCAGAGTTGGGCTATGAAACCAACAGAGTATATCAGGAGTGATGGTAAGTCACTTCTGAGGCTAGGTTATAAAAAGCATGGTAGATTCTGCCCTGTTCTCTTTTGGACCACTTGATTTGGAGGAAGCCAGCTGCCATATCTTAAGGACACTCAGGCAAGAAACTATGACCTCCTGCCAACAGCCATGTGAATAACCATACTGGGAGCAGATCTTCCAGCCCCCGTCCAGCCTTCAGATGACTGCTTCCCTGGTCAACACTTTGACTCTAGCCTCATGAGAAACCCTGATGCAGAACCACCCAGCCAAGCTGCTCTTTAATTCCTGACCCTCAGAAACTTTGTGAGATAATAACTTTGTTGTTTTAAGCTGCCCAATTTGGGGGTCATTTGTTACACAGCAATGAATGATACAGTACAAAAATCAGACGGAAGTCAGGGCTTAAAGAAAGCCTTGGCCAAGGGGAGTGAAGAAGAGTATTCACCAAAGGGTAATAAAAAGATCTGGTGCATGAGGATAGACAAAAAGGAGACATGGTTTGAAGTGAGAAAAATATTGTAACAGTAGTAGCAAATACTTATACATCAGTTCCTGAGCAGTGTTCAAAGTGTTGTTGATATATTAGCTCATTTAATCCTTACAACAATCCTACAGAGCAGTGGTAGAGTTATCCCCACTTTACAGATCAGGAAACTGAGGCACAGAAGACAAATAATTTGCAGGCGTCATTCAGCTGGTAAGTGGTGAAGCTGGAATTCACCCCAGGCAGTCCAGCTCCAATTTCTGCACTCTTAACCACTCCACACACTGTCTCTCAGATCAAAAGAGAAACTGGAGAAAGCAACAAAAGCCCTCCAAGTGGATCAGGGGTCTGAGTAAACCCCAAGCTTTTGGTCTAGATTCCTTCACTATTGTTTTGATAAAGGTAATAATAAAGTACACCATAGAGCAATGTTCCATTGATTTCATTTTACCCTTAAAACACTCCCGGGAGAGAGGCAGAAGAGATACTATTATCTCCATTTTACAGAGGAGATACTATTGTCTCTATTTTACTGAGGCTGAGCGATGTTAAGGAATCACTTGAATCCCTTAATCTGAAACCAAATGAGTTTTCTTGGCAAATTAAGGAATTTTTCAACTTTAAGCAAATTCTGATATGTTGGAACTCCCTTGTTTACCTTACTCATTGATATTTGCATTTACCTGTTTACATTTCAGATTCCATGGGCTAACAAAATAATAAATCAAAGAGGAAGCAACCCCATGAAAAGAACATGAGATTCATATACCACCTCGATTTCAACCAGAAGAAAACACATTCATAACAAAACATAATCACAGTAGTATTCAATTTAAGCAAACAAGAGTGGCAAAATTAAAGTCAGAGCTCGGGGCCTCTTTCCAAGACAGTAAGATGGATTGAAATAACTACGGCTACCCCCACCAAAGATATAATTAAATTAAATATGCATGCCCATTGCTGAGGAATAATCATTACAGTAGCTCCCAAAGAAAAAGGTGTTTATATCTAGTCAGTTGAAAAAATATATATTACTGAGTTTTCTTCCCCAACAATACAGCAATGGTGAAACCTACATACAGAAATGTAGCAAAGCTAATGCCAGGCTTAAAATTGAAGGTGCCAATGGCAGAGAACTGGAGGGTTTCAGACAAACCTAACAGCTACACTATCACAGTCCCCCTCCCCCAAGCACTTCCATTTCATCTGAACTGCACATCTATAGGCTCTTCACACTGTCTAATCACCAGGGGCTTCTTTTTCTGTTTATACTAGGATTTCTTTTATTTGGGTGGAGGAGGACGGGGTGTGATCTGCCCGTTGTCTCACCGATTATTTTGGAAACAGTGCCCTCCCCATCCACAGCCTTCCTTCTCAGGTCTGCTATGGAGAATGATATTTACATTAATGAATGTTTCCTCTGCTGTTACTGGTCAGGCAGTTAGGCCTTCCAGACCCTCGTGGCCCCGCAGCTCAGGTCTGTCTGCAGGCCTCTGGGTAATCAATCCTGTTTCTTGGCAACGCTGTCAATCAGAAACTCCCCTGAGTGGCACCTATCAACAGTTCCCAGCAGGCTGAACGTCCCCACTCCCTCTCCCCTTTAGGTTTCATGGTAACACAGACTTTGAGCCTGCTGTTGTCCCATCATGGAGTGGAATTTGTTTTCATTTTTCTCTGCTTGTGTTGATTCTTTCCCCCTGCTTTATCCTCTCAAGACTATCATAGAAGATACAGTACTCAACATGAATTCCCCAGAGGGCTTCTTGGCCGTGGTTTCAATATACATTATTCTGTATTTCTCTTCTTTTCCTTCTCTTGATCTTTTGACACCTCAGACTCCATCCTGCCAATTGCTACAACACCACCACCAAATACACCACCATATATTGGACTTCTTCTCAGTGCCCATAAACCCGAGCGAATTACCAACAGGGAATTGAGTTATTCTCCCCATGTCCAAACAGTCCCTAATTTTAGTATTACCAAACTATATTTGCAGAGACGGCGCATGCTGGATTTTTCAGGACCACCCCAATTTCAGATAATCTTCTCTTCAAGCCAGCGTGGTTCCAAGCTTTGGTTTGGAAAATCAGATCGCAGCACGCTGCCAGAAGCCACACAAATGAGCTGATTTTAAGTAATTATTGTATTGACGTCTTTTTCCTTTGCTCACTCGGAAAGCCATCAGCACTAGAAAAATACGTATTGCAATTAGAAATTGCATCTTTATTTTCTGTTAAACCAAAAGGAAACCTTCCTTACTGCACAGCACACTGGAGACCGTGGCTCAGACCCACTTGGGTTTTGTGAGCACCTGTGCCCCACCCCACCAGCACTATTGCATGAGCTTGCACGCGCATGTGTGCGCGCACACACACACACACACACACACACACAATGGCTAGCCCTTATCCATTCTCAAGGTCATACTCAGAGAAGCCACAGCAATGATGGCATGAGGGGCACTAAGGAATGATCCTTTTCTCTCTACTTCCCTCAAGTCTTAGGTTTGTGTTTTCCAGGATTAACCACTCCTGGCAGGCACTTTGCTCACACTGTCCACGTACAAGAAACACCTAAGGCAACGGGCGATCTGTTCTCACTATCTTGGCAGCTTCCCGCACACACAAATGGGAATACGATCGCTTTCTATGAAATCTCTCCATAAAGAGCGAGGTTGGTCAGCACGAAAAGTATCAGTATATGAGCAGCCTTTAAATGAGAAACTGGAGGAGTTTCCTTTCAAGGATTACTTCTACGGACGTTTGAGCTATAGTATTTGCTAAGGTGGAGCATAAACAATGGCGTTAACATAGCTAAAGAATAAACCAGTAGATCAACAGGAAACTGAAGACAGCCTGAGGAAAGGGAGAGGGAGGACGTAGTAGCAGTAACAGGCACTTGTGATCACAAATCATGTGCCATCTCCGTGCCCAACACAGCACATGCGTTCTCTTTCGTGATCCTGACATACGTCCCAGATGGAGGACCTGAGAGGCAGAGTGAGGCTGCTCACCCAGCTAGGAAGCAGTAGAGCTACAGCTTGAACCCCACATTGCCTGACTCCAAAACCCTAGGTTTTAATCACTTTGTTACTCTACGCAGCCAGCATTGTCCAGGGGAGAGGGTTAATGTCCCTGGATTCCAAACTCCCTTAGCTAAACACCCTTTGCTTTGACTCTGTATCCACCGAATAGTGTAATTTGGCCTCTCTGGGGTCATGACTGGGGGAGTCTTGTGCATGCTGTGAGAGTGGTTTCTCCCTGTGTAATGATGAATTGGTGGTGCCCTGCCTACCTCAGCCTCCTGAACTAAGAGTCAGGTCCCTCCAAACCGGGACCAGATCCTGGAATGCTCTACCTGCATGCAGCCCTCCTTTGTATAAAACCTCCACCACATCCAACCTCCAGTTCTTACTTTTGTCTTCCATAGACACCACACCTCAATTTCACGCTTTAACTAAGGGATAATGGCAAATGCAAACTCTTGTTAACACTTTGAGGGCCTCACCCTCCATTGTTTTAACTATATGCTCTTTTCCTCTCCTCTCCACATAAGTATGTTTTCTTTAAAACCGTAAGACCCCCCATTATCAATGTTCCTTGAAACTGGTTGACTCATACATACCAGTTTTATTAGAGCCACCACATTACCAGCTTGTCCTTGTCCAGTTTCTTGGCTCTAGTAAGAAGAAATAACTAATATTTGAGGTAGTCCCTTGGTCACCATGCTAACAAAATCTTTTATGTACATACATACATATTTTGTTCTTATATATATGATACATTACATATAGCATCTATGTACAAAATACATTTTTATCTATCTGTTTTATCTAAAGAGAAAGTCTCTGCCAAGAACTGAGCTTTTCAAGTCCTAGGCAGGTCATGCCCCAAAGGCCTGTCCCGCCTACACTCATCTATGCAGATATGACCTGATTCCACAGGGAGGATCTGTGATCCAAGGGGTACTAGTATTAAAGCTCCATTTATCAGGGCCTGATGTGAAAAAGTGAATGTGGCCAATCAGAGTCCTCTCTTGGCATTTGCCTGGGAAACACTGGGAGATGGATCTAGTGAGTGATGGTGCTGAGGGTAAAAAGGGGGCATGAGGTTGGGCTCGGGCCAGGACAAGCCGTGAGCATGCTGACGTTGTGAGGGGGCAGAAAGTCACAGTTGTCTAAAGAGGGTTGAGAGCCTGCTTGGAACAGAGAAGATGGGGCTGGAGTAGACACACATGGAAAAGCGTCTGCCAAAGAATCTTGGTTTTCATGCTAATAAGCATGGTGGAGAAAGAATGAAGGATGTCTGGGAGAAGGAAGAGAAGAGCAACAAAGCATCAGAGGAGGTTAGAAATGAGCAAATGACTGTCAATCAAAGGTGTGGTTGGGAATCCTCTCACTTTGCTTTAAGCACCTATATGTCAGATTCCTTTAAAAAAAAAAAAAAAGCAAACACTGGTACCGGCTGTAACACGTGTAATGTCCTAAATTCTCACCAAAGACAAACCTGCCCTACAGGACAGTCAAGATTCTCACTAGTCTCAACTAGAATAAGAAAGGCACTTCCCTACCAGGTATGGATTTACGTTTTGTTCTGATCAGAAGATTCATGTAGGTGATCACATACCAAAGGAAAGACAAGTGACTGTGCTACAACCGTCTGTAACCTTTATTAGTGTGAGCAGAATAAATAGAGGCCTAACATCCATTCCAGCTTTCTACGTGTGGCCTGCGGTCACGACCACTGCATTGTTGCCGGTCACAAACCTCCTGTCACTGCCACTTAGCACCGCGCACTATGCACAGTCCTCAGCCCAGTCCTGAGGCTCTCCAGTTCCACCCCAACACTGATCCCGGACTGGATATGAAACTCTTCCATAAACCCTCCAGTTTATGGGAAGCTTTCCTTTTCCTGTAAAGCAAAGACATTTCTATTATGGCTTCTTACATGAGTCTTTTCACCATTCTTGCTGAATCCTCTACTTTCACTGGGGAAGCTGGACATGGAAGGGCGTTACTGAAAAGTCAAGTCAAAAGTAAAATTAGGAGGCTTCCCTGGTGGCACAGTGGTTGAGAGTCCGCCTGCCGATGCAGGGGACACGTGTTCGTGCCCCGGTCCGGGAAGATCCCACGTGCCGCGGAGTGGCTGGGCCCGTGAGCCATGGCCGCTGAGCCTGCGCGTCCGGAGCCTGTGCTCCGCGGCGGGAGGGGCCATGACGGTGGGAGGCCCGCGTACCGCAAAAAAAAAATAAGAAAGTAAAAAAAAACACAGGTAAAATTAGGGCTTCCCTGGTGGCACAGTGGTTGGGAGTCCACCTACCGGTGCGGGGAGCGCGGGTTCGTGCCCCGATCCGGGAAGATCCCACATGCCGCGGAGCGGCTGGGCCCGTGAGCCATGGCCGCTGAGCCTGCGCGTCCGGAGCCTGTGCTCCGCGGCGGGAGGGGCCGCGACGGTGGGAGGCCTGCGTACCGCAAAAAAAAAAAAAAAAAAAAAAAAAAAAGTAAAATGAAAACACTTTCCAGGCCCTGAAGAGTGTACAAAGATGGCTCCTTTCCTTAGCTGAGCTATGAGTACAATGGTGAAAACGTAGCACTTAGTATGTGGCCCGCAGCTCTCATTATTTTACAATTATATCCCGGATGTCAAATGTCCGTGTTGGCTACAGAGCTGGTGAGTGTTTAAAATGGTTCATGTCTACTTTCTGCAAAAGTTAAAGTGAAGAGAAGACAGGTCTGTTTAACGCAGCATGTGTTTTTCCTAACTCACCAGCAACAAGTCACAGGAAAGAGTTACACAGGTACTTACTATTTATAACCCATGGCTACATCCACAAAATACTTCCTTCTCTGTCGATAGACATTGTCTTTAAATCCCTTAAACAGAAAAGAGATTAAGTTATTTAACAGACTGCCAAAAAAATTAGCTGCAGAAGACCTAAAAAAAATCACTGTGATGTTTATTGAGTGTCCAATTCAAATGTAATTTTTTTTCCCTTGGATAACCACCTTGATGACACAGGCAGAAGCGAATTGTACTTACAGTAAAACCTCATTAAATTTGGGCTGTCTTAATTTGGGATGTGTGGGAATTCAGACTAAAGTTAACCTTTCCATGAAGTAGGCAGAACGGCTTAGTTAAGCAAACTGATATTGTGAAAAATATCCTTTGGTTTTCAAGTATCATTTACATGTAATTGATCTTAATTACAAATTAATCTTATCTGTTCATTAAAATAGGTCCCTTTAACATGGATTTTTCACTAAGAACCTAAATTTAATTGCTTTGTGTAAATTACCAATAAGTGTACATGTATTAAAATTCTATCATTCAGAATAATCATCAACACCCCAAATTAGGATGAATAAAGAGGTTTTGCTGTATGTTATGAGTACAGCCACACAAATGCAAAATCGATTACAAGGGATCCACGCACGATAGCAGGCTAGCTCCATTCCCCTGAGTTCCTATAGCTCTGACTAGTCTTCAGCCAAGTTCAAGATTTTACCCATCATCATGCACTTGGGAAATTAAACATCCTGTCTGCCATTCTCCCATCAAGTGGAATCCTTCTAAGAGGACTTCCTGGTTTACTCAATCATCTCCTCTAGTCAACAGACTTTCCATTTTCTTTTCCTTCAGGTAGTTTCAGACAATCAGTTCTTTCCAGGGTTGTTTGTTCAGACAGCTGGAAGCCCAGCAGGAGTTGTTTCAATCTAACTTCTTACCTGCTCAACCCTGAAAACCCAAAGGGAAACCAGGACGTGCTGACCAGTCTGAGAAGGGAGGCCAGGCAAGGAGACAAGCTGCAGGGGTCGTGGGCTCTGGAAGGAGAACTGGGACAGGCCTACAAAGGCCTGGACTACCTCTGCTCACCCAGTGTCCACTCAGACACTTACGCAAGGGGGCTACTCAAGAGGAACCTCAACTCAGAGAAACTCGTTCTGTTCTCTCTTCCAGCTGAAGGAGAACTGGCCTTGCGGTCAGAAATCTTCACAGGACCGTATGCTGAACAGAAACAAAGAACGTCCATTGCCAACAGCCTTTCTCTCAGGAAAGACAAAAGGTCACTAACAGAGGGAGACAGCGAGTGCCCTGAGGTCACCCAAAGGCCCTGCAGAAGTGAAGTACCCCCGCCCTTAAAGCTAGAACTTTCTTTCTTCTGCTACAAATTGGGAGTTTTTAAACAGGAGTTCATAGGCAGGCTTGCGGAGCCTTCAAATGTGTATATGCAAAATTCGTGACCATAGTTACAAAATGTGTGACCACCTTTACAAATGGGTATGTGAGCTAAGAAAAGGTCTTATGCCATAGAGGGTAGACATGGTCGCTAGAAAGTATGAATTTCAACACTCACTAGTCACACCAAGCAACCTGGTGGTGGTAAACAAGAATTCCAAGCACCTTGATTACTCAAAAAGAAAGCAGCCCGTGACAAAAGGAAAAGAGTTATGTGAAAAGCTCAGCATCTGTTCCCTGGTTCCTGCCCAACCGGACACCATGGTAACAGCACCGTAATCTGCTGGGCTTCCCAGAGAATCTCGAGTATCTCTCCTTGGCAAACACCTGCACCTTTTCCAGGCATGAAAGAGAGTGATTTACTCATCATGCCTCATCAGCCTAGTGTGGCGGTGATTACACAAGTGTTATGGGTGAACCAGAGCTTCCAGCATTGAACTGTGGACTGGCAAAACAAGACAGGGATGCTAGCTACACTAGCGATTACAGAGACACAGCATTCCTTGGCCAGCCATTCTAAATTGATGCCAGGGATAAGGTTACCAGATAAAAATAGAGAACACCCATGCAATATTTGGGGCATACTTATACAAAAAAAAATTTGTTGTTTATGTGAAATGCAAATTTAACTAGGCATCGTATATTTTTATTTGCTAAATCTGGCAACACTAGCACCCAGAGAGTATCTGCTGCACCCTTCCTCTCTCAATTTAAATCAAGAGGAACTTGATTTAAATCAAGACCCAGCTGGTACCCAAAAGTGCTCAGCTGAATGTACGTTGGCTATCCCAAAAAGTCAACCTGGGGGAATACTGGAATCGTTTGTGGAGCTTTAAATAGCACTCCAAACCTGGACACATTCCCAGAGGTTCTGATTTAAGCACTCTGAGGTGAGATCCTGGCACAGGAAATTTTTTAGTTCTCCAGAGATTATCTGAATGGAAAGCTAGGGCCGAAAATCACTGAGTTAGGACATTAGTTCTCAAACTTTAGAGTTCATCAGAATCTCTGGCAAATCTGTTTAAATGCAGATTCCAGGGTCCGTCCCTGGAAGTTCTCATTCAGTAGGCTTCAGATGAGCCTCAACATATTGCATTTTTAATAAGCACCTTATGCAGGGACGTTGACTCACACTTTGAAAGACCCTCTCAGTGTAGATCCTTGCTACTCAAAGTGTGGTCCGCAGATCTCCACTGTAAGCCTCAACTGGGAGCTCACTAGAAATGCAGAATCTCAGGTGCACCCATCTGCATTTTGCAAAGATCCTCCACGTGATCTGTTTGTCCATTAAAGTTTAAGATGGCTGGACCTACATATTTAACCCTTTCTAGGGAGCCTCAGCAGCCTGACACATTCCAAGCCCCTTCTGAGCCATCTCAGCACGAGTGCCATCCTAACGTAATCATCCCTGCCTTAGGACTGGAATTATTCCCAAGCACAAAAATTCCTTAGAAACTTTTTTCTATCTTCATCAAATAATAACTTATAAAAAACCACCAACTTACCAATATCAAATTGTGCATAATGAATATTTGGTGTGCTTATAAAAGAAATACATACGGTAAAAAAAAAAAATGATGAGTGAGGTAGGAGATTGCTAAGTACTTGCAATTATTTCAAATGGCTGCATAGAAAATAAGAGAAGGTATCATAAGGTGGGTGTAATTAGGAGTAATGGAACAAAATTAAGCCCAGGAAAATTTATGCTGGGTATTAGAATAAATTTTTTCACAGCAAGGTCAGTGGTTCCTGTGGTTGTTCTGACCCCCTTCTCCAGGCTGAGTAATTTCCAAACTAGACTAAGGGGAGCATTTGGAAATAAGAGGTTAGCAAAAAATCCTTTACTGTCCAGGCATTGATCAGGATGATTTAATACAGCATTTCCTTTCCTGGAATTAAGCATTCACTCTTGCCAAAATGCTTTCCAGTTGTTTTATTAACTAGGCTTTTCAAACACCCCCTTTGAGCTCAATAAGCATTTTATTTCCCCTTTTTACATAAAGAATTTGAGTTGCAGAAGTAAAGGAACTTGCCCAAGGTCATCCTCCAAATTAACAGCTGGTGTCTGGGCAGTCCTGTTACTGCTAAGCTCTTAAATCAGGCTTCTGTGCTAATTCTGACTCCTCTGAGGTGGAGAAGGGGAAGATAAACAAATGGACGATTATTAAAAACACTTCTGAGTATTTTTCTAAAGTTCAGGAGCTTACAAGTGAACTGCTGGGAATTATGCTGGCAAATATAACACACTGTGTCTTTGAGTGAATTCAGCTTTTTGAAAATCATGAAATTGAATTAGGTTTTTTTGACCATTTGTTTGAATGGTATGCTATGAATTGGTTTGAATTTGTATTTTTGCCAAAAGACTGGTTCCACTGAGAAATTCCCTCTTGCTGAAGTTGTCAGTTTCCTTTAAAGCAATGGTTCTCAAACTGAAGTGTGGGCTTGTTCAAACCAGCTCCCAGGTGATACTGATGTGGTTGGTCCCAGGACCACACTTAGAGAACCACTGCCTACAGTCTCACTATCAGATTTCCAGATATCCTCCATTTAAATAAAATGAGTATCTGAAAACCATTACCCTCAGACCACAAAGTCTCCTATAAGCATGACCAATCTGCTTGGGTTTCACCCTTTAATATGCTCATTTTTAAAGAAGGGGCACCGGGTGGGGGGGGGGAGGAGCTGCTTGTAACAAATGAGTATATTGATTGCTTCTCCCAGACTATTAACTGTACTTCATTCCGACCATAAAGAAGCTCCAGGCCTCTTGTATTAAATAAAAACTGATGTAAAGGGGGAGAGAGGGAATAATGGGAAATGCTTACTACATATCATATTTCTTTAAAGGTGGTCATTTTTATTGGAGTAGAGGAGAGATGGCGATAAATAGATTCAGGGTAGATGGGGAAAGAGAGGCATCTTCCATTATGGTCTTATTCTATCACCCTCTGCCTTTCCACTGAGACTGAAGTCCACCACATTACTCTACCCCTTACTACCTCCAATCAAGGAAAATAGCAAGGAGAATTTTACTCTCTCACTGAGCCCCTTAATGCCTACAGTCCTTCCCAGTTTCCCAACGAGGTGATCAATTTCAGTTCATTGTTTTTCCAAGGGTCACCATCTTCAAGTATTTTTCAGGCTGTCTAATTCTGTTGAAATATTCTCCAAGGTTTATACCCTCCTCCTCTCTCCAACCCTTTTAAAAATAAATGCTAGGTGGAAATGCCATCCTTCTAACCTGCTTCCAGCCAACGCCTATGTACAGGGAAACTATCATTTTAAAGTCTGCTCTCAGTTATGGGGAATAAATAATAAACTGCTCTATAATACAGCATTACAGCACAGAAGATGGCACACTGCCTGGCAGACGGGCAGAGCTGGAAGAGCACATGTGGAATGGATTTTACTGCACACTTACTGGGTGATCGGCATCCAGCTCAGAACCATACATGAGAACTCTGTGAGAACATTTGTCTAACTCAGAGATCTTCCGGGGAAACCAGGGCACATCCTCTAGCTCTGCTGGAAACACAGTGCAGGTTCAAAATATTAGCTCACAGATTGTATTTTCCCCTTTGCAACATCTGTCAGATTTGCAAAATCACCCGACAAGCAAAAACTGGCCTTGCCTTCTTCCTCTGTCCAAATGTTCTCTGGTGGATTCAGCGTCACAATCGTGGTTTGAAATTTCAGTGACTGAATGAGCTCATTGAATTCTGTTTTGCCACACTCACAGTCCACAAAGATTTCAACTTCCGAACTTCTTCGCCGGGATTTCCTGGACTCAATATGAACCATGTTGACATGTTTTTCCTGTGGAAATATAAGCAACATCTCTTAATCACCTTCAGGGCACAATAAAAGGGATGCCATGGGCTGCTCTTGTCCAACTTGTAAGCAAAAAGGTACCAAGTGCCCACAAAAGAGGAAAAGACAAACTTCTCACCGTTTGCTTTACTAAAACATGGAAATGTTTTCCAACCATTGTTTCTATTAATAAGAATAGTAACTATGTGTAGGATTTCCTGTCTCATTTTTAACAAGGGGAGGACATTAATATATATAAAGGGCCCTATAAAATGTCTGATAATTATGAACTTTATCATTTCCCAGATCAATCCACATCCCACTGGTGGTATGCATGATTGTTTGGGAGGAAATTAGTTTATTGTCATATAATCCCCAGATTTATTTATTTATTTTTATATATATTCCAAAAAAACCTAAAACTCAAACTACTGATTTTCTGGTAGTATAACATCTCTTTTTGAAATAAAGCTTAAAATCTTGGAAAAAATAATTAATCGTATGAATAGCAGGCAAATGAGACAGAAACTGGGAAGGTGATATGAAAATGACTGAAGTTGGGGAACCACTGGCCAAGGCGTGGCCCCATTGTGGAACAAAAAAAAGGAAGCAAGAAAAGTAGCTAAAAAAGGATCTCTGCAGGCAAAAAAAAGAAGAAGAAAAAGAAGAATCCTTAATGGGACCACTTAGTAACTGGTCTCTTTCAGCAACCTCCAGGCTAGCTTCATCCAAGGATATGTTGCTGCAACTATCATGATGGATTTCATGGCTAAAATCTCCTTACAATAAGGTGTTCGTAGAAGGGCAGAAATTTAATACTTAAATCTCAGGTTTAAATTTTCCCAGTGATACAGTCTTCCTTTGTCCTGAGTTAACTGAAGACTAAGTTCTCCTCTCCACCCTAACCTACCCCCAAATAAGCGGATCCCTCCCCATCACTCCATGATACACTCTGATTATCAGCATAATTCCACATCCAATCCTGGATGACCTCAGAATTTTCAGCACAGCAGCAGATAGGCAGTTTCCGGTACCAGACTAAGATAAAATCTGATGGCATCCTTTTCTGTATAAAGAAACTAGTCTTTTGACCAGGACGCTAAATGCTCTATTTCTGTTTTTAATAACTTTTGCAATAATGCCCTATTTTCTAAATCAGCAGATAATAAAGGTAAGACTAACATTAGGTTCAAAGTTCAAGAGTCTTCTCACACACTGTGTCACTTTGGGCTCTTAATGTCCTTTGGTTGAAGCAAAGTGGATATTTTTAGACAAGGAAACTGAGGTCCAGATGGGTTAAGTGATGTAACTAAGACCCCATGACTAGCTGATGGCCGAGTGAAAACTCATGGCTGCTCACTCCTTCTCCAGGGATTTTTTCCACTGCACCCAGCTGTCTAATTGAATTGCCCTGCCTTTGGGAACTGTATGGAGACAATGCTGGATGATATAATTATGCGTAAAATATTTCCCCAGATTTCCTTTACCACTCTTTATGGTGCCTGATCCTTTCTTCAAGGTCAAAAGAGAACAAGGAAATATTTGCAAAAACAGGCTGCTAATTCCCCCTCTATGGTCATCAGAGAAGCATCACAATAATGCCTCATATCTGTACCCTTTACAAAGCACCTCCACTCATATTATTTCATCACAACAACCCTGTTAGGTGGGAATTATTACTACTATTTTACAAATGAAGCAATTGAACCTAGGAAGCAGCTAGTGATTAGCCAAGCCAGGAGAACACAGGTCTGAATCCTCTGACTGCAATTCCAACCCTCTTTCCACTGCACCAGCAGCCCAAGGCACCATGCAGAGCTAGGCTCCCTATCCTACAGCTCTAATCACAGCCTGTGCCCCCAAACAAAATGCACTGGCAGAGGAGGTGCTTGCTGAAGGGTAGGGGAGCCATCAGGTGTGCCCTGGCCAAAAGGCAACAGTTCTCTGGCCTTTTATAACCTCCCCCTCAACGGGGCTCTTTCTTGAGGTTACAAACCACCCACCTGGGCTTAGGAAAAGGCTACTACATTTCTACAAGATAAAAAGAGAGCTAGCCCTAGCTCATATATAAGGAGAATGACTCATCTTTACAAAAGACACATTAAGTTCTTGAAACAATGGGGCTTCGGGGAATATCGAGTACCTATACTAATAGATCTCATTTTATGCAATAAATGTGCTCTAGGACATGTGCATGATTCAAATATGAACAAATCAAATCAGGCTGCAGGCTCTTGATGTTTAAAGATACCCTCTTTGACCGCTTTTGTGTTTGCATTTCCAGGTGTGAGGCTCACACTTTTTAATTACCGACTTCCTCACCTGGCAACAGTGTGCAGAATTACTAATAGGCTGACGCTGAATTAATAAAACACGATTTCCACGAATCTGCTTATTTCTTTGTTTGACAGACCAACTTGTCTTGTAAAGCCTCATGAAGGTTGGTTTCTTTGAAATTTGCAACACATTACCCAGAAATGGTTCAGTAATATTTCATAACAGATGACAAGTTTGTAACCCGGCACACAGATGGTTTTAAAGTTAGATAATGATATTTTACATTCACCTGAAAGAGTTTCAGTGCTTTGACCAATCCACCAACTTCATTTTTCAAGGAGAATACAACTGCCATCTTGCTGCTCTCGGTAGCAGTGTCACTTTTGCTGCTTCCCTTGTTGCCTTTTTTATCATCATTTTTGCCAGCGTTAGTTTTATTTAGCTTCAAGAATGTAGAAACACACACACACACAAATATTAGTTAGGATTCCAGAGTTCTCTACAACTAGATTCTTTTTCAGACATTCCACTTATACGCTGGAAGCCCCAGCAATCACACAAGCTCGAGGAGAAGTTGCCAAGTCACTCATAACTTTCGTACAAGTCTAATTTACTCAGGGACACTATTTTCCAATGCTCAAAGATATCACCAGTGGTTGAAATTAAAGGGGAATCATACTTGCTTCACTTTAATAGCAACAAAAATCTGATCATCATAAAGTATAAAGTATCATGTATGAATAATTCCTGTCTTTCTTTCTAGGTTTATTTTACAGGATGAAATCTGATCTGTTAGCCTAGCTGAATCATATAGAAGCTATATTAATTACTAAACGTAACAAAATTAAGACTAAACATATAATTTTTGTTTCGATTAAATCTTAAAAATAAAATATTCATTTTGTTCTGAAATATGTCAGGACAGGCACTAAAATTGATCACCTTACATTCTGTAATTAGATCCACACTGTCAATGTGAATCTATCTGCAGAAGTTCGCCACAGAGTGTATTCAGTTAAGGCCATCTGTGTCAGCAGATGATATCTGAAAAGTGGCTATTAAAATTCAGCCACAAGAAAAAAGTAAAGAAAAGAAAGAACTAGCTCATCATCAGGAGCCAAGAGTAGAATCTGAGAAACTGAAAAAGATTACCACTTTATTGGCCAGTCAAATACTATAATACATGACTAAGTAATGACTCTTAGTCTATTAGCTAAAGACAAAAATGGCAGATTCCAGAAACTCAGATCACATTGCCAGAAATACACAATTAAAAAGCTGGAAACTTTTACTTAACAGACAAATCAAATTAGAGTGTACTTTTTCGTGTTCTTTATATGCAAATGAAGAACTGGGCAAACAGAACTTTCTCCCTGGCAGAGAGTAACAGAATGCAGTCATTCCAATCTATTACTTCCTCATGAAACTGAAAAATGTACATTTGATATGGAACCCAGTGAATAGTGCTTTGCTATTTTCTTCCTCTGATTTCTCTACTGGCTTTATTTTCACACAGTCTCTACTGCCTCACTCACTAGGTTTATATGTCATAGAAATAAATATTTTATAATTTATGACTTGAGGGAGAGAAGAAGTTTATATAGGCATTGGCATTTGACAGTCTGTTTAGTCATTAAAAGCTCAAATGTTGTAGTACTCTCAACATCTGCCACAGATCTTATATATTTAAGTAGCATTTTTTATATGAAAGTATTATTATACATTAACCATAACTCTGAGTTTTCCTTGTTTTCCTTCTAGCAGTTCATTGTGGCTTCAGAATTCCTCATTGTAATATCGCATTCAAATATACATGTTATTTAAATGTTAGAAAACCTATGTACGTTTTTAGACTCATTTTTGCAAATTGATTTAAACAGTTCTCCAAAACTTGCCCTGATTACTTTTCAACATTTTTAGGAGTAATAATATACCAGTACAATACAACCCTCTGGCACATATTCGGAGCTACAATACTAAAACAGATTTTTCTATGATACAGACTAAATTTCAATTGGTTGATAAACTCTGGTAGACAGTAATGAAATATCATTTAATATTTTTAATAACTAGAAATCTGAATACATTTTTCTTTCACTATCTTTTTTATTAAATCCTATGACTATTACCCCATATCAGGATCTAAAATCCTGCAAAATATTACTTTTTTATTCTGTTATTATTTAAACACAGAAACGGCCTTAAACATTGAAATAAGTGGTGTATTGCTTTCATTACTCCATCAGTTAAACTGAAAAATAATGGAGTAATAAGGAACACAGGAAAACTTTTGAGAGGAATCTGATCTTTCTCTTATTCCAACAACCAGCACCTATAGACAAAAACAGAAAATATTACTTTGTGTTTAAAGACCAGGTTTTGTAGATGGAAGAGGGTACAGAAGACACAATAACCTTGCAGGAACCACAGAAATCTATTTAATTTCTTCTCCCTGTTCCAACTCATAATAAATGGTCTTTCAAAATTCTGCACACTTTTTTTGGTTTTGATATAAGACATTGGTTTATACAACCTCTCATTCATAATGTTCGGGAACTTCTTTACTTTCAACTTATAAACTTTGAGGAAAGGAAGTTTAGCACGTAGCGATCAGGACACCCACTTTACTTTATGGAGAGAGAAGGAAGAGTGGAGGCAGGGTAGACAGACGATAGAGGAAAGAATTGAGGTGTTTACAGCAGGTGTCCAAATGGCAAGGATAACTATCGCTACCCTAGAAAACACTCCTCTAGAGAGTGCCAGCTACTCAGTACTCACTGTTATGCTGCCAAGCAGCTGATGCTCTTCGGGCACTGCTGAATCCAGAGAAAGCCCTCTCCTTGCCCAGTATTTACTAGAAAACATCATCATTGCCGGCTGCATGGATTCCGATGTAATTTTCTCTCTCTGCAGCAGGGGGGGACTAGAGAGGCAGTAGCAGCGCTGGTGGAGATTGAGAGAAGAGGCGTGCGAGCAGTGGACCTCTCAGGGCGCTGCCCAGAACCCTGGTGCTGAAGAAAAAGCAATGTGAATCTTCCCCTCCCCAGGCTCCTTTATATGAGTGACTGGGGACTGATGGAAGGCTGATTAGAAAGAAACTCATTTCTGGCTGCTGATGGCCACAGTCAGATTACAGACCTGAAGCCTGGGGTTATCTGTGTTTGTGGTGCTATTTGTTTCATAGGTCGAGTAGCAGTTTGGGCATGGGTGGTGGAGAACAATATCTAACGGTGTTATTTGTAAAAGAAAACATCTATCCCCTGACATTAGCTCTCATCTCTCAAATCTGCTACTGGCAAGTTAACCTCAGCCTTTAGGTAACTATGAATTCAAAGTTTTCCAAGGAAAATAATTCAAGAAAGATCAGCAAATGCAGAATCCCTAAGCCATTGTACTTTATGTTAATAAGCTTTTTCTGATCTGATGTGTTATGACTGTGTGTGTGCACTTGTGTGTGTGATGGCGTTCATAAAATACACTGCTTTCCAATCATGTGATGCCACTATGCAATGATGTTCAGGCAACTGTATTGTAAAGGAAATGTGAGGCTGTGATTTAGCCACATATAGATATAGCTGAGACACTAACCCTAGAATCTTCCTAAGTGGGAAGGAAAAGGAAATGAAATGCCCATATAGTCATTCCTTTGATGACTTGAAACTAGAACAAGTCCAACAATTTGAAATGCACATATCAGTTGATGTACTTACTATTGAAACTTTAGTAAGCCACAAAATAACCATGGAAAATATTACCAGCCTCCTGAAGGATGGAAGACTCTTGACCAAATGGACTTGTTTGACTGTAAAACTAAACAAAACCTAGGACTGGCACTACTTGTCTACATAGAAAACAGGATGAAAATTTTTCAAAACAGGAATGGCTGAGCAAAAATTAACTGGATTTTAATTGTTTCCGGAGTCTGGAGGGGACATAATTATTACTTGATCTAATTTTTGAAATATTAAATATTTGGCTTGAATTTCCTCTAAAAATCAGCTCTGATAACCTAATAGGAAAGTGAAGTTTAAATATTTTGGTTGGGACTTCCCTGGTGGTCCAGTGGTAAAGAATCCACCTTACAATGAAGGGGATGCGGGTTTGATCCCTGGTCAGGGAACTAAAATCCCACATGCCGCAGGGCAACTAAGCCCGCGTGCCACAACTACTGAGCCCACGTGCTCTGGAACCCGCACACCACAACTAGAGAAGAGGCACGCCACAACTAGAGAGAAGCCCGCACACCACAACAAAGAGCTCATGCCGCAACGAAACATCCCACACACCTCAATGAAGAGCCCACGTGCCACAACTAAGAAAACCCGATGCAGCCAAAAATAGATAAAATAAATAAACATTAAATAAATACACTGATTGAAGTAATAATAATAATAGTTAATATTACTGAGTGCTTAGTATTTGCCAATTCCTATTCTAAACACTTTTTTAGATAAAAATGTGATTCATCATCACAACCACACTTACAATGCAGTAACTACTGTTTCCATTTTAAATAAGGAGAAACTGGGGCACAAAGAATTTAGGTAACTTGCCAAAGGTTTACACAATTAAAAAGTGGCTGAGGCAGGATTTAAGTTCAGGCAGTCTGGCTCCAAAATCCACGCTCTCAACTATTACATTACACAGCCCCTTGAGTATTCCAAACAAGGTAACTCAAGAAAGTAGGTAACTTTCAAGAAAGTAGGTAACAAGGTCCCTCAAGGTAGGCTCAAGAAACCATACATGGATTACTTCAGCTAGAACAGGATTTGGGAAGCTGTGTAATTTTGGGAAGCTGTAAAGATTTGCTAAGCACTCACTCTGTTAGCCACTGAAACTGAGTCCTGGGGATGCAAAGATAAATGAGATACAGTACCTACCCTCAAGCAATCACAGACTAGCTGAAAGAAATATACGTGCAAATAAATAAGTGAAATAAAATACACTGAATTCTCTGCAGAAGACATTAGAAGCACAGAGGACAGACTGCTCAATGTTATTGATATTTCTAATGAGTTTCCAGAAAGTGATATTTGTTATGTTCTGGCTTTTAAAAGGAAAAATTTTATAAATAAATTTCATAATTTATCCAAAAAAAGAAATAATATTCAGCGAGTCACCAACTACTTGTTGATTTTTATTTTGACATTCCTTTTTCTAGTCATAACTGCCACCACTCTAGTTGAAGACTTTATCAATTTTCTTCCCTCTAACAGACTGTCCTGCCTAGACTACATCTTACTAAGGCATCATTTTCATTAGGCTATAGTCCCAATACAAAAATAATAAATGCTTCCTTTGTAGATATAAATTTTTTATCCTGGCATTCAAATTTCCAAATAATCAGTCCTTCAATCTGTCTTTCAAGTTTAATATTTGTCTTCCAAAAACTTATCTTCCCTTAGTGTTCCTTTTTCTACCTCTCTGACAATTTTTTTTCTTATTTTCTTTTTTTGTGTTTTTCTTTTTCTTTTAAATTGCTTCTTAAATTTGGTGTTCCCCAGGGTTTTATTCTTGACTCTCTTCTCAAACAATATATTGTGAGTGAAGCTATATCACATAGATTCAGTTATCTGACAATACCTGAATCTCTATAACCAGCTTAGGTCTCATCAAGTTTTAAACCCATATACTCAAATGCTTGTTGGACAGCTTCACTTGGCCATTCACATGCAATATGTATAAGATCTAACTTCGAAGAGTTTTTTTTTTCTTAAATTGCTATTATTTATGTGTGGTCTGGTTCAATGAATGACACAATAATTTAACCAGTCCCCCAAGTCAGAAACTTGGGAGTTATTCTGGCACCTTTTTATCTGCTCCCACATCCAAGTAGACATGTTGTCCTATGGATTTTACACCTTAACATCTCTTTTTCTTCTCACTGCATGCTTAACGCTATTGCCTTCATCCAGGTCATAATCTCCTGGCTATATTTCAACTCCTAAGTGGTTTAGGCCTTCAGTCTTAAAGTCCTCCTCTGAGCTGCTACTTTTCTAAAATACCAGTATGGTTATGCTATTGCTTTGCACAAAGCCCTTCCCATTGATCTCTTTCCCCTACAGGATAAGGTGATAAAGTGAAAAGCCCACTGAATGCCATTCAAGGTTTATCAGGATTTGGATCCCACTTTCCTCTTCAGTCTGTCTTTCACTGGCACCCTTGCCCCAAACCCACACTCCATCATTGTTGAGCAACAACAGTTCTCTATATATTTTCTTATATTAATTCTCTCTACCTGGAATCATCTCCTTACTATCTCCCATTCCATTCCAGTTAACAAATACAAACTTATTTTTAAATATTCAGCTCAGGCAACACCTCCTAGAAGCCTCTTTCAACTCCCCTAAGGTATTGGGTTGGCCGAAAGTTTCATTCGGTTTTTTTCTATACGATGGCTGTAGTAGCACTTAGGTGTCTTTAACTTCATTTAAAACAATTTTGTTAGATTGTATGTGACAGCTGTCACATCAGCATGTATTTTAAAAAAGACATCAAAATTGGTGAATTTTTGTGTAGTCATTTTAATATTGAAGATGGAAGAAGAAAAGCAACATATTTGGCATATTATGCTTTATTATTTCAAGAAAGGTAAAAACACAATCAAAATGCAAAAAAAGATTTGTGCAGTGTATGGAGAAGGTGCTGTGACTTGACTGAATGTGTCAAAAGTGCTTTGCAAAGTTTTGTGCTGGAGATTTCTCACTGGACGATGCTCCACGGTCAGGTAGACCAGCTGAAGTTGGTAGTGATCAAATTGAGACATTAACTGAGAACAATCAACATTATACCACGCAGGAGATAACCTGCAAAATACTCAAAATATCCAAATCAAGCATTGAAAATCATTTGCACCAGCTTGGGTATTTTAATCGCTTTGATGTTTGGGTTCCACATAAGTTAAGCAAAAAAAAAACCCTCCTTGACCATATTTTCGCATGTGATTCTCTACTTAAATATAATGAGGGCTTCCCTGGTGGCGCAGCTGTTAAGAACCTGCCAATGCAGGGGACACGGGTTCAAGCCCTGGTCTGGGAAGAGCCCACAGGCCGCAGAGCAACTAAGCCCGTGAACCACAGCTACTGAGCTTGCGCTCTAGAGCCCGCGAGCCACAACTACTGAGCCTGCGTCCCACAACTACTGAAGCCCACGTGCCTAGAGCCTGTGCTCCACAACAAGAGAAGCCACTGCAATGAGAAGCCCACACACCACAACGAAGAGTAGCTCCCGCTCGCTGCAACTAGAGAAAGCCTGCACACAGCAACAAAGACCCAATGCAGCCAAAAATAAATAAAATAAATAAATTTTAAAAGACCAAAACGAATAAATGTAATGAAAACATTCTGTTTTTAAAACAAATTGTGATGGGTGATGAAAAGTGGGTACTGTACAATAATATGGCATGGAAGAGGTCGTGGGGCAAGCAAAATGAACCACCAGCAAACACACCAAAGGCCGGTCTTCATACAAAGAAGGTGATGTTGTGTATATGGTGGGATTGGAAGGGAGTCCTCTATTATGAGCTCCTTCCGGAGAACCAAACCATTAATTTCAACAAGTACTGCTCCCAGTTAGACCAACTGAAAGCAGTACTCGACGAAAAGCATCCAGAATTAGTCAACAGAAAACACATAATCTTCTGTCAGGATAACGCAAGACCACATGTTTCTTTGATGACCAGGCAAAAACTGTCACAGCTTGGCTGGGAAGTTCTGATTCATCCGCCGTATTCACCAGACATTGCACCTTCGGATTTCCATTTATTTCGGTCTTTAGAAAATTCTCTTAATGGAAAAAATTTCAATTTCCTGGAAGACTAAATAGCACCTGGAAAAGTTCTTTGCTCAAAAAGATAAAAAGTTTTGGGAAAAGGGAATTATGAAGTTGCCTGAAAAAAATGGCAGAAGGTAGTGGAACAAAAGGGTCTCCCCAGGGCATCGAGGCACATATTGGACAAACCACAGATTTGGTGTCTGTGCTATGGGATAACTTGCAGTGTTCCACAAGTCCTTTTTGATCAGAATTCTTCTCGGGGCAGTAAGGACAAGGAGAGTATAACGGTTTGGGACATTCCCTGGCTGAAGCGATGCATCCTTGGCGGTGGTCTTCACACATTCCACGATGTAATTCTGGTATTTGGAACATGTAGCCACGTGCGCCCAGATCTTGGATCTTAGAGCAGTCATGGCAAGAAGTCTCTGTGCTTGTGCTGTCAATCTATCGCTGGAGCTCCAGGGCTCCGAAGCCAGGTGCTCGAGTGCTGTGACACACTCCAGACTTCTTTGGTTTCAGACATTCCTGCAGGCATGCAGAGCAAAGCACGTGTCCATGCAGCACCTGAACTGTATTCTAGCCACATGGGACACTGGAAGCGGCCCAGGGGCTTGGCCTCCGCCACGGGCCCGGGCCTGGCCAGCAACACACTACCCTATCTCGGTCCTGCGGCTGCGCCACCATTTTGCCGCCCGGGGGCGCAGGGCAAAGGCAGGAGGTGGGGGGTGGGCGAAGCGGGAGGGAGCGGGGCAAGGACATATTACTTCTGAAATAGGTGAATTCCCATATAGGAAACAGACTAAATTATCAAGCTTTCATGTTGTAAATAGTAGTATTTCCACTATTTCTGAAGAAGGAATACGTTTTGGGGAAAAAACAGGAGTTTTAGGGACAGTGAATTTCAGTTGACTGCAGTACTATCAAGTGACTTTAAACAGCATGCAATTATAAATGTGAGACTGGAATTTGGGAAATAGATTAGAGCTGGGAACAGTAATTTGAGAGTAATTCAGTGATGTTTGCTGATGCAGGACATGAACTCTCCAAATAAAATAATATATAGAGAGAAAAACCCTCTCTAGAGAGATTGGAAGCCTTTTGCACTATTGAGGGAAACATAAAATAGTACAGCCACTGCGGAAAACAGTAAAGCGCCTCCTCAAAAAAGTAAAAGCATGGGGCTTCCCTGGTGGCGCAGTGGTTAAGAATCCACCTGCCAATGCAGGGGACACGGGTTCATAGCCCTGGTCCAGGAAGATCCCACATGCTGCAGAGCAACTAAGCCCGTGTGCTACAACTACTGAGCCTGCACTCTAGAGCCCCGCCAGCCACAACTACTGAAGCCTGTGCTCTGCAACAAGAGAAGCCACCACAATGAGAAGCCCTTGCAAGACAACGAAGAGTAGCCCCCCAGTTCGCCACAACTAGAGAAAGCCTGCGCACAGCAACGAAGACCCAATGCAGCCTATAAATAAATTAATCTATTAAAAAAAAAAGTAAAAGCAGAATTACCATACGATTTAGCAATCCCACTTCTGAAAGAACTGAAAGCAAGGACTCAAAGAGATATTTCTGCACCCATGTTAATAGCATTGTTATTCACAAGAGCTAAAAGGCTGAAGCAACACAAGTGTCTATCAATGAATGAAGGGATAAACAAAACATGGTATATACATACAATGGAATGTTATTCAGCCATAAAGAGGAAGGAAATTCTGACAAATGTTGTCACATGGATGAACCTTGAGGACATTATGCTAAGTGAAATAAGTCAGTCACAAAAAGACAAATACTGTATGATTCCATTTATATGAAGTATCTAGAGTAGTTGAACTCACAAGCAAAATGGAGCTTGCCAGGGGCTGGGGGGAGTGGAAAATGGGGTACAGAGTTTGTTTTGCAAGATAAAAAGTTCTGGAGGTTGGTTGCACAACAATGTGAATGTACTTAACACCACTGAACCATGCACTTAAAATTGGTTAAGAAGGTAAATTTTATGTTATGTGCATTTTACCACAATCTAAAATTTTTTTAATAATAAATATATAAATAGAGAACCCAGGAACTAAACCACGAAAGATGCTCACAATTAAAGGTAGAATGAAAAAGAGAAGTCATCAAAGTAAAAAGATGATTAAAGGAGGTGATACATAGAAAGGAGATAAGATAAAACTTGTGGTCAACGGTTTCAACTAGAACAGAGAAGAGGAAAAGAATGAGAACTACAGAAAGACCATTAGATTTGGTGATGAAACTGTCACTGGTGACCTTAAAGAGTGCAGTTTTAACAAGAGAGAGGAAATAAAACCCAAATTACAGGAGTTAAAGGGTGTGGGTGCCGAAGTGTAGGCAATAGGTCTAGATCATTCGTATGAGATTTTAAAGGACTCTTTCTAACTGAGTGTAGATTTCACTATTTTTGCTTCCTCCAGAAATCCTACTAAAGCAACAGTAAAAGACTTCCTTTCCTTTTTAAGGCACAGAAGAGTAGCATAAATTGGAGAAACAACAGCAACAAAAAACTGAGAGCTTAAAAGGAGATGAACAAATGATCAAAGACTCTGCAGACATGAGAAAGCTGAACCCGAAGCTATCAATGAAGAAGACTGAGAAGCAACTCAGTTAACACTGTCGAATCCCCTAAAGGATCAAATACCTCTAGAAGTGGAGGTAAATGGAGGAGACCGAAAAAGAATGGCTCAAAGACTGTTTAAGAAGCTGTGAAAACATGTCAAGACTTAACAACAGTTAGACTAATCAAAACAGTGTGGTACTACAAGACGATCAACATACAGGTAAACGGAATAGAATTTAGAGTTCGGAAATAAACTCTTACGTTTATGGTCAATTGATTTTCAACAAAAGTGCTAAGGCAATTCAATAGCCAAAGAATAACTTTGGATATCCCCATGAAAAACAATGAAGTTAGACTCCTACTGAAGCAGAGCAGGACCCTACGGTCCTTGCCCCCCACATCCTCAACCTGCCTTTTGTCTGTGGAAAAACTTTAGCCAAAGTATAAGTTTAATCAGAGAAGTGAGAAAATGCAGAAACAAAGGAAAACAGTCAAAGGAGATCAAACAATAATAGTTCAGTCATTAAGCACAGTCAAGGACTGTTTAGTTCCTCCTCAAGGGCTGTAGATAATATTCTGAGCCATATCCTGTGAGCTGTCTTAAAGATACTGAAACCTCCAGCAGTTGGAAGAAGTTAACTACATGATGACCAGGCTGCAGCCATGACGTAAGCTGCCACAATTCCGAGAATTGGCCTCAAGGAAATGGGAACCAACCAACCCTGGAACTGAAGATTAACTGTACCTAAAACAATCAAGATGATGCTGGTCAGACCACCAATGACCAATTTCAAGATGACTGTCCGAGCCCACTGTGCTGTTTCTGCATGGAGCCCCTCCCTCCACCTATAACAGCTCTTCCCCACTGACTGTCAGTAGGGGGGAGTTGGCCTTTGGACAGACGTCCATCCTACACCCCATCCCCACCCCCCAGTTGCCGGCATCCAAAATAAAGCAGTTTGCTTTCCACTGATCTTGCCTCTTTATTTTTATTTTTTAATTTTTTTACTGTCTTTTTTTTTTAAACACCTTTATTGGAGTATAATTGCTTCACAATGGTGTGTTAGTTTCTGCTGTATAACAAAGTGAATCAGCTATACATATACAAACATCCCCATATCCCCTCCCTCTTGCGTCTCCCTCCCACCCTCCCTATCCCACCCCTCTAGGTGGTCACAAAGCACAGAGCTCATCTCCCTGTGCTATGCGGCTGCTTCCCACTAGCTATTTTACATTTGGTAGTGTATATATGTCCATGCCACTCTCTCACTTCGTCCCAGCTTACCCTTCCCCCTCCCCATGTCCTCAAGTCCATTCTCTATGTCTGCATCTTTATTCCTGGCCTGCCCCTAGGTTCTTCAGAACCATTTTTTTTGTTTTTTGTTTTTAGATTCCATATATATGTGTCAGCATACAGTATTTCTCTTTCTGACTTACTTTACTCTGTATGACAGACTCTAGGTCCATCCACCTCACTACAAATAACTCAATTTCGTTTCTTTTTATGGCTGAGTAATATTCCATTGTATATATGTGCCACATCTTCTTTATCCATTCATCTGTCAGTGGACACTTAGCTTGCTTCCATGTCCTGGCTATTGTAAATAGTGCTGCAATGAACATTGTAGTACATGACTCTTTTTGAATTATGGTTTTCTCAGGGTATATGCCCAGTACTGGGATTGCTGGGTCGTATGGTAGTTCTATTTTTAGTTTTATAAGGAACCTCCATACTGTTCTCCACAGTGGCTGTATCAATTTACATTCCCACCAACAGTGCAAGAGGGTTCCCTTTTCTCCACACCCTCTCCCGCATTTATTGTTTCTAGATTTTTTGATGACAGCCATTCTGACTGGTGTGAGGTGATACCTCATTGTAGCTTTGATTTGCATTTCTCTGATTAGAGATGTTGAGCATCCTTTCATGTGTTTGTTGGCAATCTGTATATCTTCTATGGAGAAATGTCTGTTTAGGTCTTCTGCCCATTTTTGGATTGGGTTGTTTGTTTTCTTGATATTGAGCGGCATGAGTTGCTTGTATATTTTGGAGATTAATCCTTTGTCAGTTGCTTCATTTGCAAATATTTTCTCCCATTCTGAGGGCTGTCTTTTTGTCTTGTTTATGGTTTCCTTTGCTGTGCAAAAGCTTTTAAGTCTCATTAGGTCCCACTTGTTTATTTTTGTTTTTATTTCCATTTCTCTAGGAGGTGGGTCAAAAAGGATCTTGCTGTGATTTATGTCATGGAGTGTTCTGCCTATGTTTTCCTCTAAGAGTTTGATAGTGTCTGGCCTTACATTTAGGTCTTTAATCCATTTTGAGTTTATTTTTGTGTATGGTGTTAGGGAGGGTTCTAATTTCATTCTTTTACATGTAGCCGTCCAGTTTTCCCGGCACCACTTATTGAAGATTGCCTCTTTATTGGCTTTTGAGCAGCGAGCAGTCGGCAGGCAGCCGGGCCCCGCTTTCGGTTACGCTACCTTACTTCATACACAGAAATTAACTCAAAATGGATCACTGACCTAAATTTAAGAGTTAAAACTGTAACACTCGTAAGAAAACATAGGAGTATCTTCATGACCTTGGATTAGGCAATTCTTTCTTAGATATGATAAAAGCATAAGCAACCAAATGTAAAGTCTGATTTCATCAAAATTAAAAACTTTGTGCCTCCAAGGACATCATCAAGAAAATTAAAAGACAACCCACAGTATTGGAGAAAATATTTATAAGTCATGTATCTGAAAGAAGACAGTATCCAGAATATATAAGGAACTCTACCAACTCAACAATGAAAAAACAAGTAAACCAATTTTTAAATGGACAAAGCATTTGAACAGACATTTCTCCAAAGACTACATAGATAATAAGCACATGGAAAGATGTTCAACATCATTAGTCATTAGAAAAATGCAAATCAAACACAAAAAGAGATACCACTTTATAAACCACTAGGATGGCTAAGATAAAAAGGACAGACAAGTACTGGAAGGAAGTGGAAAAATTGCAAGCTTCATACATTGTAGGCAGATTGAAAAATGATACAGCCACTTTGTTTGGTAGTCCTTCAACATGTTAACTATCAAGTTACCATATGACCCAGCAATCTTACTCCTAGATGTATGTTACTACGGTGTGGGCACTTTGGAAAAACATTTGGCATTTCCTCAAAAAGTTAACCCTAGAGTTACCATGACTCAGCAATTTTACTCTTCAGTATACACCTAAAATGAAAACATATGTCCACACAAAAACTTGTACATAAATGTTCATAGCAACATTATTCATAATAATCAAAAAAACAAAATTCCTAGTAATTCAAATATCAACTACTGAAAAAACAAAACAAAACATGGTATGTCCATAAATGGTAATATAAAGGAAGTACTGAAATGTCTTCGGACATAAATGAACCTTGAAAACAACATACTAAGTGAAAGAAGCCAGTCACAAAAGACCACATATTGTATGATTCTTTATATAAAATGTCTAGAAAAGGCAAAAAGAAACAAGAAAAGGGATGGGGGAGAGGAGAAACTGACAGACAGACAGAAAGTAGATTAGTGGTTGCCAGGGGCTGCAGGGAGTCGGGAGGTAGGAATGACTACTACCGCGTACAGTTTCTTCTGACGGTGATGAAAATATTCTAAAATTAGATATTGGAATAGTTGCACAACTCTGTGAATATATTAAAAACCAGTGAACTGCACACTTTAAAAGAGTGAATTTTATGGCACATAAATTATATCCTAATGAAACTGTTATTTTTTTTAAAGGCAGTTAAAACCCCATATTCCCTTCTATTCTACATAGCCAAGCCACTTCCCCTCCTGCCCCCAGGGGGATGAATGGAGCTTATTCTCTGGGAACAGTAAAACAGAAGGCCTCTGGTTTGAAGGGCACTAGACGTGGTTGAGAATAGTATCACCCTGAAAGGAAAGTGATTAAATAAATGCATGCCCTGGATACTGAGACTCAAACCACAGGAGGCTGAGAACCAGGCATTTACCCTGCAGCCAGGTAGTGGGAAAAGCTTGGAGACTCTGACCAGGAAAAAAGGAAAAACCTAAAAATACATTAAGAGCTCTGAACAAAATGGAGCAATCAGATTACCCTATGGTAAAGCCCCCGTAGTTGACAAGCCCCAATTTAAACATTTGGTAGATTGGATTAGTGACAATTACATATAAAATCAGCAAAAAAAGAAAAAAAACACCCAAAGAAACAAAAACAAAAAACCTTAATAAGAATTAACCCCCAAAGAAAAATGAAAGGGCCAAAGAAAGACACGTCTCAGCTAAGAACTGCACTGCCCTAACCAATATTATATCAACTATATGGAAGATGGAACAATAAAGAAGGGTATACTGTGGGAACTGAGGGGAGGGGGAAGAAAGCTAAGTCTCCATCTTTGAAGACAGGGAGTCAATGGATAATTCCTCAAACTGGAAATTAAAGTAGGAGCAACACAAGCATATCACAGCATTGAGAGATATAGAAATAAACACCAAAAGAATCAGCTGAAAGTTGAAAGTCTTGCCACTGGGAGGAGGAACTGGAGGGTAGGGAGAAGGAAAAAAAATTCTCATAACAAATCTTGTGGAAACCATGTGCATGTGTGATGTTGATGACAAAAATTAAAACTTTTAAAAATAAACTATACTGCAGAGAAATAGGGCATTGGTTTTGACAAACCTGAGTTTAAATCTTAGCTCTGCCACTTACCTAGCTGTGCTTGAGGACATGTTATGTCACATTTCTAAGCCTTCATTTCTGTAATACAGGGAAATAACACCTACATTTTTTTTCTTTATAAATTTATTTATTTTTGGCTGCGTTGGGTCTTTGTTGCTGCACGGGCTTTCTCCAGTTGCAGCAAGCAGGGGCTACTGTTCATTGCGGTGAGCGGGCTTCTCATTGTGGTGGCTTCTCTTGTTGCAGAGCTCAGGCTCTAGGTGCGCGGGCTTCAGTAGTTGTGGCTCGTGGGCTCTAGAGCGCAGGCTCAGTAGTTGTGGCACACGGGCTTAGCTGCTCCGCGGCATGTAGGATCTTCCCGGACCAGGGCTCGAACCCGTGTCCCCTGCATTGGCAGGCGGATCCTCAACCACTGCGCCACCAGGGAAGTCTCAATACCTACATCTTATAGGGCTATTATGTTGATTAAATTGGATGTGTATAAAGTTCTTATCACAGTGTCTGGCAGATATTAAAATGCTCAAAGTGTTAGTTATCTCCCTATCCTTCACTGATTCTGAAGCCAGGCTGATATAAATAGGGGAACTGGTTTGGAATCTTTGGCAGAAATTAAGGAGATACGTATACCTAGGTTTTGATGAAGTGACTGTCCTTATAGTCCATGATAACCAGGCAGCCAACAGTCATAAGAAGAGCCTACAGAATTGGCTTGGACCAAGCAGTTACAGAGCCCAAGAGTCAGAAAGTAGGAAAGTATAAAGTGAGATATTGCCAGATAAGGAGACCTTCAAACACAAGATCTTACCGATGAAGAGGGCCATGTGATCGTGAATGGCCATGCTGATAAACAGCTGACAGATGAGACAAGGCCCACGAAATTAAGGAAGTTTTATGTTAAGGACATCAATGAGTCCTCAAAGTAGTTATCTGTCCTACTGAAGACAGTTGTAAAAACAAGAGAGAAATAATATAAGCAAGTCCTTAAACCACCTGGAAAATGGAAGTAGATCCTAGGAGGCTGAAGACTTCTAGGAAAAAGATATGGAAAACGTGATATAAATAAACAAAGGAGTATCCATGGTGCACAATTAGGTCAGACCAATCTTTCCACTCCTATCAACTTCTCCCACTACACACACATACTTCCATTCGTAGGCAAAAGATGAGAGACCCCGAGGACTTCTTACTCTTCCCTCCCTCCGTCACCACTCACCCTCACCACCCTGGCCAAATAAAAATCCAACTGGGAATAAAATGTCATCAAAGGAAAGCTAAGCTTCAGAGATGTAAAGAAATGTGTTTGAGGGGAAGGATAAAAGGAAATAAACTGAAAGTATGAAAGAATTCTCCTGGTCATTCCCCAAGGTGAACGGAGAAGGCAGGTGAAGTTATTAAAGAATAGATATGGGATGTGAGAGTATGCAGATATTTGGAAAAAAATCAATAGTGATTACTTTGAGATTGGGAATCAACACAAAGTCTGATCTCTTTCCCTTAAGTAGCTTGTCTTTTTGGTTTTAAGCCATCATTCCAGCCTATCAAGTTTGTGTCACAAGCAAATTTGATATGCATGCCTTCTATGATTAAACTACATTGAATAGAAGAGAAAAGGCTGAACTTTATAGCACAAAACAAACCTAATCAGTTTGGTTGGATTTTTTTTCCCATTGACATTTGACTCCTAGAGCTTACAGGGTACATTTTAGGTTCTTTGGCAGGAATTGTTCACTATTACTACCATCCACTCCTAATTCCTCCAACCTAACCACATGAATACCATACCAAAATAAATTTATGCCATAGCTAAAGTATTTTCTTGATTTGGTAGTATACTATCAATAAAAGGAAATGAAATGAGCCTGCCATGATTAACTTTTAAGAAACTCAAGCAGGCTTCTACATAACAGCATTTTCTTTTCAACATATTCACAAACCAACGTCACGTACATAGTTAACGAAGTTGTCATCTATCCTGTTACTTTAAGTATCTACAAATGAATTTAAAAAAAAAAAAAAAAGGTAGCAGTATGGGGAAAAAAGCCTTAGGCTCACCTGAGACCTTAGAAGATCCCACTCTTTGAATGAGAAGTCTTCATAAAATTGATTGTGAGGGATGAGCCTGTGCTCACATGAAGAAAATCTCCAAACTATATCAACTCAAGTGGCCTCCACCACTTCAACCCGTACTACAGCAGATGAAAGTGAGCCTGCAACACCCATGGAAAAGAGATATACAATTTGGCCATACAACATCTAAAGCAATCTAAACACAGCTCTAGTTTTTTTTTAAAGCAGTCTACTAACCCATTGGGTCTGGTACCTCCAGACTAGTGTGGTGTTGGAAATATCTATTACTGACTGTTACAGCAAAAGCCCATTTCTGAAGTTAATAGTCTTCTTAATTAAAAAAAGCTGAAAGAGAACTGGACTGCTCATTGGTCATAGCTAAGCTTACTGGAATTTGTTCTTTTCACTCTACTTTTTCACATAGAGAGAGATGTGAGGAACAATATACCACAGAGATATTTGAGGAGAAACATATTTAACAGCTGACCTATTATCCTAACATTTCAATTCTAACTTTAGGGATTGAACTACATTAGGCAAATATGATATTTTTGATTCCGGAGCGCTCTTGAAGAAGAGACTTAGATTACAATCAGTTTTTCTTTACAGTGACTTTGTTAACAATGTAGTTTCCCATGGGCTAAAAGAGTGCTTTTGGATATCCCAAAAGTTATAGAAGTATGTCCAATTGCACTGCCCTACTCCACCCCACCTTTGCATCTAAGGATGACACACAGTTTTTCCCTAAGTCAAGACAGATAACCTGAAAAATAGGAGTCTATTTATAAAACAGTGAGAAAAATACTTGAAATCAGAGCAATACTCAAAAATCTACAACTTAAAACTCGCATATTATAAGGACCCAAAGGGAGATTAGGCCAAATACATTATATCATTCAAATGGCAGTATTCACATCAAAAGTACAATTAAGTACAGATGTTTAGTACTGGATAATCACATTAGATACTAATGGAAACCTTTCAGATTCATCTCAAATTTAATCCTGTTTCATGTTCAGAAATAAAATGACACTGAAAGTTTGTCTTCAAAATGTAAGAAAGGGGCTTCCCTGGTGGCGCAGTGGTTGGGAGTCCGCCTGCCGATGCAGGGGACACGGGTTCGTGCCCCAGTCCGGGAAGATCCCACATGCCGCGGAGCGGCTGGGCCCGTGAGCCATGGCCGCTGAGCCTGCACGTCCGGAGCCTGTGCTCCGCAACGGGAGGGGCCACAGCAGTGAGAGGCCCGCGTACTGCAAAAAAAAAAAAAAAAAAAAAATGTAAGAACGGAGGGGGAACCTATGGGCTAAGATGACTGTCATCACTTTTTACTAAAAATGGTGACCAGAACTAGGGCAAATTCCACCTGAGAAAAATCAAGGAACTACTCTCTAACAACTTAAGGACTTGCCTACCTGACCATAAGTCAAAATGTTAAACTGTAAAATACACTACATAATTCCAGTTCTCTAACTTCAGGGAGGCTCAGGAACCACATGGAAGCCTGTGAAGCATTTTAATGCAGATTCCTTAACCTCACTTCCAAAGATTCTGATTCTGTAGCTCTGAAGTAGAGCCTGGACATGTATTTTGACAATACAGACCAAGAATTTGGAAATGAGCACTCTAAACATATTTTAATTAATGGAGGTTCAGCATATAAAATCATTAGCGTGGGTCAAATTATGTCATTATCCTCATATTATACAATTTATAACAATGGTTTTCAACTTTTGGGGAAAATCAGAGAACCTTTTGAGAAACTATATGACCTTTCCACCAAAATATGCATGTATACACACAAGATTTCAAATACAATAAGAGGTTCATGCATCTTCTGAAAGCCCAGTAAAGAAATGCAAGCTGGAATGATGTTACCTATTACATAGTTACACACAAAGTCAAGTGAAATTCTAGGTTCTTCAGTAAACATTTTGGGTTACTTTATACAAAGTATCTTTGATAATGGGCATAATTACATCAATTTCCCGTAAGAATTAGTTGGCATCCATAAAAACCTCTGGAAAGGTCAGGTTCAGCAAGAATCACTGTCATTCTCAAAAAGTTGTTTTCCTTACTCAAAAAAGCTTTAGTCATCACCAAGTTTCTAGCATTATAAAGAGGTGAAGAATCCTCGGCACATGAAACAATCAAAATTGGAATGATCTCCAATGCAAAAAGGTTTCCCATAGACTCCTATCAGAACTGTAAATACGTTTTACAGCTAAATTACTTGAATTTTAACTTTAAATATCATATAATATAGCACACAATATTTTACATGTTATTAGCATGGACAGAGCATCTTATGAAAACTGAAACAAATCTTTAAAAAGTTAAACTAAGACACTTACCTGAACTATCTATTTTAGCAATATCAAACAGCTCAAGTTCACATGGTATTTGCTAACTGGATTTTGAGGACTCTAATCAAGTAAGACGTTACTTAGCACTACATTAGTATCATTTCCATATAAAAAATGGGCTAAAGAGAAATTCAGACTGTTTAGTAAAAATGTTTTTAACAAGTAGCTTTAAAATGATAGAACTTGACAAAAGTTCAACTTACTAAATGTATTAAGATTTTTTAAAACTCTGAAGTAGATATTATATTACATAGTAGAAAAAAACTCCCCAAAAGCCCCTGTCCAGGAAGAACAAGAAGGACATCAAGATGTTCTCAGCAATTTCCTCAACAGCAGGAAATGAAAGGCTGGAGATGCCAAGGCTTTGATCAGTTTACTTTTTTTTTTCTCTGAATAGGCTTACTCATTATTAACTGATGAAAGATAACACACATATGATATTAAAAACTAAAAATCTAATGGTTCTACTATCATGACTGTCAGTTAATGCTCAAGTAAGAAAAAAGTTCTTTTGGTTCCCTAGCTCTCTGGGGGAAAAAAAAAGCCACCTACTGGACCATTTTAGAACTGTGTAGCTTTTATTTTACATTATTAACATCAATTGTAGGAAGCTGATTTACTAATTCAGATAATTATATCCTCCAAGGCAACACTATGCCCAATTTCATGCTAATGAAAAGTTTCTTTAGTTCTATAAACGGTCATGTTTCTTGCTTATTTCCACAACTCATTCAAATGATTGTTTCTATCACATAAAAATATAAGATGCACTGGGGCCCATCTTGGATTTTTTTCTTCTGATGAAAAACTAGCAGATTATTTCTAGGTGTAATTTAACTGAAAACACTACTTCAACTTCAAATTGATTTTAATGATATGTACAGAATTTAACAAATTACAATTAAAATGGAATCAGTTATGTTAATTACACGTAACTTAATATCATGCAACACTGCATGGTAAAAACAACAGCTTCATTCATATACAAAAAAGTATTATTTTGAGACTTGTGATAGTATATTGAAATTTTTGACATAAGCTTTTGGTAAAGAGTATTTCATAAAAATTTAAAGACCTGATTAATCAGTTAATACATTATTAGGAAAGATAGTAAACATTACTAGTAAAGTGAGACTACAAGCAATTTAACTTGAAAATTATACCAGATACAGGGTTGGATGTAGTCTCGTGAAATAAATGTTTGGTTAAGAAAATAGTTTTGAAAAAGATCTCATATTGAAGCTATGTATTAACTTTGTGAAATCAGGTTATAGAAATCAATAGTCAAGTTTATTCAGTTAAAGAAAATATGCCTATCCTTTCTTATACTCATAAATAAGCACTTATACAGTCTTTATATACAAGTGAAGAAAAATTCAAT
Organism: Delphinus delphis; assembly: GCF_949987515.2. Taxonomy (NCBI): domain Eukaryota; kingdom Metazoa; phylum Chordata; class Mammalia; order Artiodactyla; family Delphinidae; genus Delphinus; species Delphinus delphis. Next base: position 57,241,203 of record NC_082693.1, on the reverse strand, counting down.
GTAAAAATATACTGCCAATCCACTTCTTATGGTTGAAATAGCTCTTTATCTACACATTAAACTGCATTGATGAAAATGTCCAATTCATATCACATTCAACCAGCATAAATATTTAAGCTGTATTGTTGTAAACAAAAGAGAAAAACAAATTCTTTTATTTCATCACTGGGTAACAATCTACTTCTCAACTTAGAATGCTATAGAAAGGCTCAACATTTAATCAAATCCAAACCCACTGAACTTGGAGTAAACAAAGTGAATGTTTTCAAAGTGCATAATTTCCAACTCATCCACTTGTAATATTTATCCAATTCCAGTTCATCAGCGAGAAAATAAAATGTACTTAGCTATAAAAATACTAAGGAATGTTATTGAAAAGGAAAGGCTATTTGGTAGAAGTAACTACAAAAATAATTAGTTTAAATCTTCATAAAGCTTTAATGCAAGAACATCAGTACACTTTCTTTCCATAAACCTTAAAGCATGATCAATACCAAGATTTTAAATTTCCACCTTTCCAGTACTTGAAAAGAAGTTGCAATGAAGTGTCTCTTCAAAAAGCAAGAAGAATGATCATGCAGGTGTTACTCTGCTGACATTTGGGGACATGGATATCTCTGCTGGGTTGTCATCTCTGGCTCCACTGGCAGCAAGTACAGGCAAGGAGTTACTCTGAAATGCAGATGTCGGACAACTAGTCATGCCAACATTTTCATCTTCACCATTGTCTGAATCTGGTGTTGTAACTTCACTGTCCTGCAGCCCCAGGATCTCACAAACTGCTTGTGGCAACTCCTGAATAAGAAAAATCAAATATAAAATCATCATTCACCATAGAGGAAAAGTAATCACAAATTAACACTTCTATTTAATACTACATCTAAGCATTTGCTTTAACAGTGTAATTGTTATGCACCCTCTCAAACCATCCTTCTCCACTCCAAATGAAACCCTTAACCACTCTTTTTAATAAGTGGTTCTCTGACCTTCTATTCTGAATTAGCCACTCTCCACCCCATCCCACCACTCCCACAAGCATATTGTTTTCTAATATTTTGCATTTATTTCATTCTCCTTATTGACACCATCTTTCTCCCTCAATACACAGAAGTTCCTTAAACATAAGAAGTATCTCACTGACAGGTTTTTTGGGTTTTTTAAAAAAATTATTTTGGCTGCATTGGGTCTTCATTGCCGCACACGGGCTTTCTCTAATTGTGTCGAGCAGGGGCTATTCTTCGTTGCAGTGCATGGGTTTCTCATTGCGGTGGCTTCTCTTGTTGCGGAGCACGGGCTCTAGGTGCACAGGCTTCAGTAGTTGTGGCTTGCAGGTTCTAGAGCACAGGCTCACAGTTGTGGCGCATGGGCTTAGTTGCTCCACGGCATGTGGGATCTTCCGGGACCAGGGCTCGAACCCATGTCCCCTGCATTGGCAGGCGGATTCTTAACCACTGTGCCACCAGGGAAGCGCTCACTGGCAGGTTTTGAACAGAACAGCTATCAAATAACTGTGTGTAAAACTGAACCAAAATAAATATTTGGAACCATGATCAAATGACACGAAGACCAAATAAGAATTCTCATAAAAAATATGAAAAGCAAAATACATCAAAAGTCTAATACTTTGGTTTAAATTCAGAACATAACACATCAACTTTGCCTTGTTTTTAGAGATTATTAAGAGTTTGACTGATACAAATGTAATGACATAGACCAAATACTCTTCATTTAATTATTTCTGATTAGCATCTGTCTTTACTTAAAGATACTACATATTTAATATGAGGTCCTATTCTGTGTTCTTTGATTAGGTAATTTATCAATGTTTCTGCAGCCTCTTTATTGTTTTCATTACTTTTGTCATTTTGCCTTATTATTATATGTTTCCTATCTGGCATAATTAACCAATTGTTTTCAATTAAGTGCTGTAAATTTATAATGGTAAACAAATGCTAGCCAATGCTTTGTGTCTGCCTTCAACTTGCTGCCAATTTTACTTCTGAAAGGAAAAATTCTTTCTTGACCTCAGTCCACCAAAAACATATGAACAAAAAAAATCTTACAATTACTTAAAACACTGTATACCTTGCATTTTACCATCTGTAGAGAAATTGCTTCTGCCTTGCATAGTACATCTTCCACATCAATTTTCATGGACAATTCATTGATATGCTAAAATAAATCAATAAAATAAAATAACTGAAACTGAAACACTATTATATTCTACTATACAACTTATTACCAGTTATATTACACTGTAGATGAAATCCTTAAAATAAAAACACCCTCATACTACAAGTGAACAGGAAATTTAATATATCTTTCATTAGATCATTTCAAGTTTTAAAGCTAAAGAATAGCTAATAAGCTTACGGAACATTAAATCTAGCAGTTGTCCCAAGTCTACTATCTCAAGTTATAAGCAAAAGAATTATTTTTTTAGAAAATTGAACTACATAAAAGAGCACTTGCTGAATTTCCTTTTCCTCCTAATTAGCTAGGAAAAATAACTGGCAATACGTACTTGCTGAACTGTCATTCTCAGAGAGTCAGTCCTAGTACTGACTGTCATTGATAAAATTTAAATTACTTGAGGGATTCAATAATGTTCCAAGGAAATGTATGTATATCAATACCACCAAAAAGAGGAAAGAGTCAAAATATTAAAATTTAAGTTAAAGTAACAACTACCTTAAGTATTTCATTAAAGCCATAATGCTTTTCCATTATTTGCTGCTTTTCTGATTCCAGAATAGCACAACAGAGAAGAAGATGGAAATTTTTACATGGTAGTTCAGTCCACATTACCTATAAAAAATAGAACACCTATTTAGTAAACTCTATCAATTCTAAAATATTTTCTTCACAGATACAATGCCGAACTCTGAATGACTTCTGTGCAAAGCACGAGTTGCCTTGATGGGGTAGTCCACTCTTTTTCTAGTTAAGAAATGAGGTGTGGGGAAGGAAAGTCTTACTTTTACCTACAAAGTAACTATTATATTAATAGTTAATATAATATTAACTATTATATGAATATGATGAGTTCCAAATGTGGCTCTTTAGGTAACTACAGTAACACTGAACCTAACCAGTATGATAAATGGTATTAACTAAGGAGCCACAGTCATGAGGTTAAAGTGTAAGGGCCAGAGGTATTTTCAGTATTTTTCTGAACCTTCAGTTTTTCACTTTTAAATCATCTTCAGTCTCGGTGGGGCGGGGGCGGGGGAGGGGTACAGGGGAGCTAAATCATGGGAATAAAGATTCAGTTGTACACTGCATGGAATTAAAAACACCCAGAGGTAGCTCTACATTCTAAACATCATATTATATAACTCAGAATATCTCTGACAAAAACTGAATTGACCACCCAAAATTTATACCCAAATGTATAAAACATTTGATCAATAGCTGCACTTCTTCCTAAGTATAGCCAATGCCCTAAAACTTAAGTTCTTAATTTCCCCCGGTTAATGTACCTAATAATATCTTTTTTAGAAAGATCAAAAGAGCCATGTAAACACTATTATTAAAGCATACCTGAAATGTTTTTACTTCTTTTACCAGAAGTAAATTAAGCAGAATAATTTTCAGACTAAATCCAATTCTTAAAAGTTTAATTACAATGCAATTAACCTCAAAAGTTTCATTAAAAGTTCCAATTTATTTGGTAAACACAGACTAAGGAGTTATTACAGCTATGTTGATAATTTTTTAAAAAGAAGTTGAGATAACAATTTAATAAAATTGATTAACTTTAAAATATGATTCTGGGTCAAGAACATGTGCGTTTTCCTTCTAATTTCAAACAAAGAAAGTGATCCTCCATAAAGTGGTGATCCTTCAATCAGTGCATCACCTTCTCTAATGGCAGCACAGTCACCAGAAGTACAGGAATCAATTTCCAGGTGTAAAAGCCTCAGGGTGCCCACTGTATACAAGTCTATTTATTATCCAAACAGATTATTTCCCCCATTCTTTCCTTGGGAATATTTCTGTCATCTTTACTTTTATAAAGATAAGGCATCAAGCAGTCATTATACCAATATTCTATTTCAAAAGCACATCCATCTGTTAACTTAACAATTAATAGATGTATAAGAAGAAAATAATAATTTTCTGTTTTTCATCAAGAGTTGCCCTGGGTGCAAGAGGGAATAAAAGGATATAAACCAAAAACATGATCATGAATATCCTCTAGAGAGGGGAAGAGGGAAATGGGGCTTGGGGTGGTGATTAAAGATATGAGCTATATCTTTAAATACTTTTTGTCTTGGAAAGAAAGAGAAAAAAACCAGAAGTGAATACGGCAAAATATTTACATATGTTAAATGTGGATAGTGGGATATTTGTTATATTATTCTTAGTATTCTGCTGTAACTTAAAGTTCTTTAAAAAAGCAAAACACAAGTCAGTTCCCTCCCAATATTTCAGACTACAAATAAAGTACTATCTCAATTGACTGGCCTGCCAAAACTTCCTTAACTCTATTCAAATCTACACCCAAATGTGGCAGGGCCTCACATAAAGTCAAGCCTTCCAAGGAAAGAACACAGGCACAAGTGGTCCAGAGAACTGGTTCTGGGAAACTCACTGGCACCCAATCGCACAAGGATTTGATTTACAGAAAAAAGCTCCAAAGACCACACATTCATTTCAAGATGGTTAATTTTTTTTTTTTTTTAAGGAGAGACCACAAACCATTAGAATTTTCAGAACGTAACTGCTTTAGAAATTTCAGTCAAGATATTATAATCCATTTACACTCTACAGATACAAAATGTTTCCATAAAAAATATTAATTTTTACAATAATTTAAGAACTTACCTCCCATAATCGAAGAATATCTAGAAAACTAAATTCCCTTTTAAATCTGATTAAAAGCCATCTGAAGCAAAAATAAAGGTATCCAGAGTCCTGGGATTCTACACAGAAAAAAATATATATATGGCTTACTCATGCTAATTATCTCAGAATACAGTGACCTATTTCAAACTCAAGTTTTTCTATTCATCTTAGGCTATTAAAAGTCCTATAAATTTAATTGCCTTCTACTAATTCAAGGAAACAATTTAAATTTGCAGGCTAACTTCTTTAAAAGAAAACCACCAAATAACAACAAATACAGTTGACCCTCCATATCTGCAGGTTCTGCATCCGTGGATTCAACCAATCATGAATGGAAAATTTTTGGAAAAAAAAGATTTCCAGAAAGTTCCAAAAAGCAAAACTTGAATTTGCCTTGCCTAGCAACTATTTACATAGTCTTTACATTGTATTTACAACTATTCACACAGCAGTTATATTGTGTTAGGTACAATAAATAATCTAGAGATGATCTAAAGTCTACAGGAGGATGTGCATAGGTTATATGCAAATACTGCACCATTTTATGTAAGGGACTTGAGTATCCTCAGGTTTTGGTATAGGGGTGGAGGGTGGGTCCTGGAACCAATCCCCCACAAATAATGAGGGACAACTATAATTCACTTTATAAATAAACTGTTTTAAGGCAAAATTATACAAGGACTGTTTGGTCCCACACTTTTATTCCTCAGAGGAACCCAGGCAACATTGGTAGAGTATATACATCTTTAAAAGAGCTCTTTACATTTTTTCTCTGTTCGTATTACCTTACAATTTGCTGGGTATAGTTTTGTTTCATTAAACTTACCTAAGTAACTGCAAAATCCACTGTCCAACAATCGAAGTAAGGTACTTAGCTGAATTAGCTGGGTCTTCATGCCTTGCATTTGTTCTTCAAAATTTTGATGCTTTAAAAAAATAAATGTTATCACATAAGTTATATTTAATAAATATTTTACAGTACATAATCACCGATAACTATGCCATGAATATAATGACAAATGCTGGATTTATACCACACTGGTTATATTTTTAAATCACAACTAATTAAAATGCTAAAGCAACATCAAAAAGGAGGAAAGAGAAACTTGGTCTCAAACTAAGAATTATTTTTTCCCTCTATTCATTTTTTTTTTAGATAAAGAATAATGCAGAGACAGCAGGGGTAGACTGACTGATATATCAATACTTATTTCTTACGTCAAATAAGAGACTTGGTGAATGGAACACACATTGGAAAATAGACTTTTATCAAATCACTTCACTGTTAAATATTTCTTCAATTTAACATATGAAATAAAATTAATTTTAGCTTTAACATATCATGTTAAAGAATTAGCTAATTATTTCTTAGATTTGATGACATTAGGGAATCTATGAAGTCAAAACCATTTCATAACAACACTAACACAATCTATGCATTTTGCACTTTAAATTCCCCCATAAGTGTAAAGGCTATATGATGTGTGATATTGCAACAGACTGCATACAGGAGCGGATATGCAAGTCAGCTGTGTTCTATTAAACTAAACTACTAAACTAAACATTAAAGAAAATGAAAAATAATCCCTCTTCTCAGTAAACTGTTTTGGAAAAGTTATTTTTCATTAAAAAAAAATGTATGTATACCAAGATGTAGCATTTTTAGATGAATGAATAAATAAATATTTATAAATTTCCTAGCATTAATTTTTCATATGACAAACATCAATAGATATAACCCACATAAACAAAAGCTCTTGGAAACCTCAATAATATTTAAGAGTGTGAAGGGGTCCTGAGATCATAAAGTTTGAGAACTACTGTGGTTACACATGTTTTAAATAATCTTTGAAGTTTAACAGATTCCCTACCAACACTTCAGTCAAGATTTGGGGATGGGGAGTGCACCAAAATAAAGGCTTCTTAGATGATTCTGATCCCTTTAACCCTAGTGTTCTAACCCCTTTATGGTGAACTACTGCCCTAACCTTTGTGAAAGCCTAAGAACAACATCCCCTCCTTCACACTTCTTTTTTCGTTCCTGAGACAATAATAGTGCTTTATTAGAAGTATCCATCTGATTAGAAACCATTCATTCCTGGTAAAAAAGAATTTTGAAAATTAAGGGCTACTGATTCTCAATAAAATGGCTTCTCTTCAGTGATTTAAATAGTTTAATTAGTGAACGAAATAGTTTAACAGACTAACGCAAGCCTTTGGGATATAGTTTCTTCACATTTCCCACATGGAACTATAAGGGAAAGGCAGAATTAACTCTTTGATTAACAGCATAATTTTTGTTGTGACATGACCAAAAGCTAAAATTGGTTTGGAAGTACCAACATGGCATAGCCACTGCTACCCACTCTGCTATAAAAAGCAGCACTCCCAGAATGACAGAAGCCGACTTCAGAAAAGTAGCTACTCCTGGAGAAAGGGCAATGAGGTCAACAGTGGATATACACAGGGCATCAAGTGTAACTGTAAATAAATATGTGTGTGCATACGTATACATAGGAATGCACATATGCATGCATGTATAAATATATGTATATGTACATGTATACAGGTATGTGTGTGTGTATATATATGGATGGGGGTGAGAAGGAAGGGTGGGACAAAACTATATGGCAAAATGAATGGTGGCTATAAGAAAGTTCGTCAGATCGTTCTGCAAATATTTCTATATTTCGAAAACAAAGTCTATGCCTAGACCTACATTAGATGTGAGTAAATATCAACAAAAGTAAATCTACAGACACTGAATTCAGCCTCACTAAAGTAGTTAAAACTTATGTTAAATAAATCCATAAAACAAAAAGGAGTCAAACAGCAGCACAGATTCAAGGACACCAAAACAATAGCAATGCAGTGAAAAATAATTGTGCGGATTATTTTGATTGTAACTTATTGCCCTTTCATTCAAATATTATGAAGCAAAAGATGTTAGTAGACAATATATTAAGAGATCTTTTTAGAATAAAGACTAGAAAAATCCCCAGACCATTCTCAATGGAAAAGGCAAACAGAGAACATTTACTGTGAAAGAGACAGAACAAAGAACTTGAACCTTCATACACAAAAATGACAAATAGACTGTGAAGTGGTACACTGCAGATGTTCAGAAAGTAGTCTTTACATTTGACACCTAAATACATGCACACATATGCATGTATGTATGTATGTATTTGGCACCACAAGCCAATATATTTGAACATGCCAATATTAGCTCAGTTTTATGAAAACTATTACTGTAAAACACTAAATAACGTGTGTTTGTGCTAATTCTTGGAATACCTACTGTAAGTAGAGGTCTAAACTAAGCACTGGGGAAATATTCATGTGTTTATTCAAAAAAAATCTGTTGAACAAAAACCTCATGTCAGGCATTAGGAAAATTCTGGAAGCATATCAGAGAACTAGTTAAACAAAGACATGACCCCTTTATCAAGGTGCATACTAGCTCTAGTGAAAAGAGGATAAACAACAAAAACACAAGGAAAGCAGACAACAGTTTCTACACAATTAGTTATTAGTTGTACAGACCTTTATAACAAATGCCTCAGGTTTCTAGAGCACCTGGGAGTAATTGGAACTAAGAAGGCAGGTAAAATCAATCAATCAAAAAGGTAAGGAATACAAACTATGATATTACCATATTACTGCAATTAATAATCTTTCCAAATAATCCAAAAACATTAATTCATGGTATCTTATCAAGTATGGAAAAGAACTAGGAGAAGTGAGGATGAGTTGGAACCATGGATAAGAGACTTGAGGAAACAGATAAAATTGGGACAAATTAGAAGGGGAAACAAAAAACAGGCAAGCAAGAGAGGAAGAATAGAAGTAATCAAAAAATAGAACTAATCAAAAAATTTCACATCTGTATCCCAGACTCTCCACTACAGGGAAACATTTTATATGACTACATATTCAAATCTTTATTCCCTTGCAAGCAAGCCATTTCAATATCCAACCATCAAGGCCCAGCATCAAGTATATTTATTTTACTTTGAAACAGTACAGTGACCTATGTAGTCAGGTCTTTGGATTTCATATGCTTTTATATGCTCTTAGCCCCTTTGCTTTTTTTTCCCCCTTTCGAATAGATTACTTGAGAAGACTGTTCTATTTTCCTGTTAATACTGTACTATTGTCCTAGAACTCTGTCTTCAAGATGTACCAATGATAATAGATAAAATGTTCCTTATAATAATATGTATATATAGACACAGTTCAACTCTAATAATCGCATGCTTAAGAAAAAACTAAGAAGCTGTCAACGTTACAAATAGTTCAAACACATCTGGAGAAAAATCAGCCACTATAATGACAAAATACAAAATGTTCACAAAAGGTAAGGATATTACTTGGCATGACTAAGCTTTATCTCTGAAACAGATGATATGAAAGTTCAACTACTTCACAAGAACTGAAATCATCTATTTCATCAATATTCTATAATGACTCATGGTTCTTCTGCAGATCATAAGCATTTACCAATATTAAATCCTGATTATTCCTGTTCTATAGGCACTTACTATCTACTTTTTGTATTAAAAACAATAGCAGCATTTCCAAGCCTCTTGAAAAGGCTATTTAAAAAAGAAACAAACAACATTGAGCAGTTTTTTTAAGTTCTACCATAATTGGCTAAATATAAACATCAATCTTATAAGATTATTATGCAACTAAAATTTTCAGAATTAGTTTGGAATGGAACCTTACCATTTGGTCCATGTAGGAGGCAAAGCACCAAAAGGCATCTACTTCATTTTCCATCACATATAAAAGAGGGGAAAGTAAGTCACTCATTCCTTGCACATATCCTAAGAAGAACAGAAAAAACTAATCATATCTCTAAAAACCTAAGCTTTATGTATCCATCTGTGCATACCACCACCATTTCACTTAAAACTGCATCGTTTTTCTTGGTTTCAGAAACTGGTCGATACTGATGTTTGTAAACAATGAGGAGGAAATCTAGCAATCAGGTGAGAAAGGTGAGTTGTTTTGTACTGAGACGTCAACAGATACATAACTGCTAGTATGTGTCTTAGTGTAGATATCATTATCAAGGGAGGGTAATATTATTAAAAAATAATGTGCAAAAGCATTATGATAAAGAAGAGGGTTGAAGGGAAACCCAGAGGAATATCAAATTTAATAAATATTAAAAAAAAAAAGTCAAAGGGAAGAAAGCTGCAAGGCCAGAGTAGTCAACCACCACCAAACTACGATGAATAAGCCCAGTAAAATAAGAACTAAAAAGGGTCCAACTGCTTTATCAACCAGACACTGGTAATCTACCCAAAAGGAATCACAACAAAATTACCTCTTTTAAGTGGTTGTATTTATGTTCTCTTTTTTTTTTTCCTTTTGCTGTTACTCTAGACCCAACCAATGCTAGCAAATGGGCTTATTTAATCCAATCAATATTTTGTACATAAAGCTACCATCTTAACCACCTTTCTCTTGTGCTCTTATAATTTCTCATCATGACACTAATTTGCAGCGTTAGATTAAAAGAAAAATTGGAAAGTTAAAGAATCAGGCCCCTCACTTAAAAAACAAACAAAAAATCTTAGTTTTGCTTTTCACCTGACCATGTCAAATGTCTTATTTTTTAGTTCCATCTTATAAAATTCTCAATTTTCTTAATTGTTTTACAATTAGATTTCAGACTTAAGATACAGATTCTTGAATCCACAAAGGGACAAGAGCTCTTAACTAAGCCTTTTCACATACATATCATTCAACTTTGGTAACTTTTGTACATTCATTAAAGTTACATAGAGATTTTTTTCCCCAGTGATAGCTTGGGAAGTCTGTGGAAAACATACAGTCTTTCATTCGCAGGACCAACACTTACATTCTTGTCGTTCACCAATATCTGTGTGCAATGAAGCCATTTAAAACAGTATACATTTTTAAAAGGGAGGGGATACTTCTGCTTGCAGTTATACATAATTTTACATCACTCTTCCTATTCTGGAAGACAACTTTAAAAATGACCCCAGGAAAGAGACAGTTCACTTCAGGATCTCCTTACACATAAAAGTTTAGCTCTATCTGCTCTTAGCCTCTACCCTGTTGAAATGGAGCAGGACCCTACGGTCCTTGCACCCCACATCCTCAACCTGCCTTTTGTCTGTGGAAAAACTTTAGCCAAAGAATAAGTTTAATCAGAGAAGTGAGAAAATGCTGAAACAAAGGAAAACAGTCAAAGGAGACCAAATAATAATAGTTCAGTCATTAAGCAGTCAAGGATCTTTAGTTCCTTCTTAAGGGCTGTAGATAATATTCTGAGCCATATCCTGTGAGCTGTCTTAAAGAAACTGAAACCCCCAGCAGGTGGAAGAAGTTAACTACATGATGACCAGGCTGCAGCCATGAGCTGCCACAATTCTGAGAACTGGCCTCAAAGAAATGGAAACAAACCGACCCTAGAACTGAAGATTAACTGTACCTAAAACAATCAAGATGATGCTGATCAGACCACTGATGACCAATTTCAAGATGACTGTCAGAGCTGACTGTGCTGTTTCTGCACGTAGCCCCCTCCCTCCGTCTATAACAGCTCTTGCCCACTGACTGTCAGTGGTGGGAGTCGGCCTCTGGACAGACGTCTGCCCTTACCACCCCCCGACCCCCACACTGACAGTATCCAAAACAAAACAAACTTTCCTTTCCACCAACCTGGCCTCTTTATTGGCTTTTGAGCAACAAGCAGCCGGACCCCACTTTCAGTTACAATACCATCTACTGCTACGCCTAATCCCTCCCAACCTCACTATGTCTACACTACACCCGGCGGAAAAGTATGTCTCTACGCACGTTAGCACACACACAAAAAAACTTAGGTTCCCGTGGCAGGTATCCAATTATTACAGTACCAAACAATGGAGTTACCAAGACATTTAGAGAAAAGTGCTAGAAAAAATGGCATACGACATGATATCTAAATGTAAGCATTTATACAAATTTATTACAGATGCTTTTTTTAAAATAATACATACGACATGATTAATTCTGTGTGTCAACTTGAGTGGGCCACAGGATGCCCAGATGTCTGGTTAATCATTATTTCTGGGAGTATCTGTGACTGTGTTTCTAGAAGAGATTAGCATTTGAATTGGTGAACTGATTAGAGCAGATGGCCCTCAGCAATGTGAGGAGGCATCACCCAATCCACTGAGGACCTGAATAGAATAACAAGATGGAGGAAGACTGAATTTGCTCTCTGCTTGGCTGGTTGAGCTGAGACAGCGCTTTGCCCTCAGTGCTCCTGGATCTCATGCCTTCAGACTCAGGACTAGCATCTACACCACTGGCTCTCCTGCTCTCAGGTCTTTAAGCTACACCACCAGCTTTCTTGAGTCTCCACCTTATAGATGGCAGACTGTGGGACTTTTCAGTCTCCATAATCACATGAGCCAGTATCTTATAAGAAACCTTTTTTTTTCTTTATTCTTTCCCTGACTAATACAACACTTTTAAGAAAGAATAAGTAGGTTAGAAGGAAGACTAGACTGTTATCATCAGAACTTTCCTACATGGCAATGACACAGTGAAAGCAATGACAAATATAAAAGCTAAACCAATTAAAGCATGAAGGAAATTTATGTGAATTCAACAAAGTGGAAAAGAGTACCACTTTCCTGGGTCTGACCACATACAGTCTGTAACAGAAATATTTCAAAGCATGCTGTTCGAAAGGTTTACAAAGCACCTTTCCTGGGGTGGGGGGGGGAAGTGCTTTATTATAAAGTTATAATGAATAAAAATTTCTAAGAAGCTAATTTAATCCTTTAAGTCTTCAGCTTTCATATGGGATCACTACCATAAAGTTTTAGTTAAAGCAAGCAGTCAAATTAATCTTCATATTCTTGTTGCTTTTAATCTATTTTATTTTATACATGATGTTCTTTGGGGTATGTCATGAGTTGTGGGTGTGGAATTAATGTACAAATTCCTTTTAATTAAAGAAAGATTAAAGCTGTTTAAATTAGCATTCAGTGATGCTCAAATTCTGCACTAGTGCTGACTGATGTACATCTTAATCAGCACTACTACAATTTCTGAAGTAGTTCCCCAAAATTATTTTCATAGCAAAGTTGTTTCAGTGTGGAGGTGTGAGAAATGAACTCCTTACCATCCTAGCGTACACATTCTTAAAGAGAAAAAAAAATTTCATCTATATACAGGTGAACATTCCAGATTAACTGAAGCTTATTCGGTTATTAGAGGATCAATTTTATTTCTTTAAATCTTAGAAGGTGGAAATCATTTTTTTTTTTAACTAGACACTCTCCTGCCTTCTTACATACAGTATTTTGAGTATAATTTAACCTTTTACTGCTTATTCAGGATCAAATTATGAACATACACTGTAAAAAAAAAAAAAGATACCTCCCATAGAAACAACTTAGATATAGTGTCTGCACTAACTAAAAATTACTCTTCCTTGAGTTCTTCTGTCTGCTTTTGTTAATTTTTATCTTCTTCCTCACTATTAATGAAACTATATTCAACACAAATACACCTACATCTCATCTATGGGCTAAGAAGCCAAACAACTCAACAGGAAAGAATCAACTATAAGAGTAAATTTACAGCCCGGATTACTTTGCTATGAGTAAAAAGCAAGAAATTTGGTCCAGTGCTTTATGAAAACTACCCTGGCTTCTCCCAAGGCCAGAGTTCTTAATAAAATCCCTGGGTATGTTTCAAATAACTTAAAGTATTTGACTGGAAAGAATGTGGGGTTAATATAGACAAACGGGAACAGCAATTTATCCAAATAGCTGGTCTGGGACTCAGTTCCTGAAAAAACTGAGCATTCAGGAACTCCTTCTGAGAATATGCATTAATTCCTATCTCAAAATTACCAACTTAAGAGTACAGGGCAATGCCTCTTGTTCCCTAGGACAACAGCCCTATTCCCCACAGTGGTTAACAGAAACTAAAATGGCAATGGGTCAGGGTGCTGAATGTGTAGAGGTAAGAATGCCAGGCTGCAATAAAGACCTGGGTCTCTACCCCCAGTCCAATATTTACTACTTGTACAACCCTGAGTCACAGTCTAAATCAATATAACTTTACTTATAAAGTGGAGATTATTTCCCCACTTCTTCAAAAGGCTTCTAATAGAATCAAAATTGAAATCAAAATTAAGTAATAACAGCACTCTGTAACCTGAGAAGCACTCTACTAATATTTTCAACAATCCAATTTGAGGCTCACTATAGGTGTGACAGACAGGACTGGCTACATTTCACATTTTAAAGAGAAATCTGTGATATTCAACTACTGTCACCAGAGGCTGATGCCTCAAGATCCACAACAGAGTTTACATCTTCCCCTAACTTACATGTAAGAATCCAAAAGGAATTCTTTTGGATCAAGTTCTCTTGTCCCTTAAAATATTGGTTCCTTAGGCTTTCCATCCCTTAGCATCGCTTCCCCATGCAATCCCCCCAACTCCCACCACCAACCCCAGTCTTTCCAACCCATTCTTGGTAGAAAACAGACTAACCAAGAAAAGAGAGTAAAGCTCCACATGCCCTAGATAATTATATGCACCATTTGTCTATAATATCAAATCAGCATTTTTCTTCACAAGGGATAAGCCTATCAAAAAAAGGTTCCCAAACTTTCTCAATTCACAGTACCCTTAGTGCCTCAGGAATTGTTTTCCAAGGCACCCCTAGGCTCAAAAATATTACTAACAATTTCCATTTATTAAACAGATCCAAACAACTTAATTAATATTTATACCCTATTTAACTTAGCACCTGTTGGGCACTACACTACTCAAAACCTTGGAATCCAATTGGATGCCACCATCCTCATCTATTTTCACACAGTACTTGCTTATCATGGCAAGGCCAAAAACTCTGCTTTGTAAAGATATAACTTCATCAGAAGGAGTCTGGTGATCTAATGATGAAACCCTGAACTACTCCAGTTAGTAGTTAGAGCAGTGTCCTACAGATGTCACTATATTTCCCTCAAATATTTAAAATATCCCACATTGTCCCCATGAGTTTGCATGAGCAACCCAGTGCTCCTTGGTGCACAATTTGGGAACCAAAGCCTTTTAAGTTTCCAGTCCCCTGTGGAACACCCCTATAAAAACTAGGCCACAGAACTATTTACATGTTCCTAACAGGTTAATAAATTTAAATTCTAAAATAAACATACATAATATCTTTAAATTAGGATGTTAGAGGAGAACTTACCTAAATCAAAATCATACATACAGTAGGTCATCAAAATGTCATGAAGCAAAATCAACCCTGGATTATCTTGGCCTTCATAAAACTTGTTTGTTCGATCTGTTCTGTTAACATCTTTTTCTGAGGAAGAAAATCATCACATATTTGAAAACCTTTAGAATAACAGATTTTTATAAAGCTCACATCTTACAAGTACAGAGTTATTCTTCTTGTTATTAATCTTATTCTCTTGCCAAGCTTTTAAAATGAAAAAATTCATCAAATTCCATTTCAGATATGCAATAAAGTAACATTTTGGAATTTTTTTCCGAAGTCAGTCAACCTCCTCTTGGGTATATTTTTAAATATTTTTCAATTCTTATCTAAACATAGAAATCTTTTAATTGAATAGCAGGAAATACATTCAATTAATTAAAACCAACACCAAGTAATAGTTCACATTAGTTAGCAATAAAAATGCCAGTCATGGGCTTCCCTGGTGACCCTGTGGTTAAGAATCTACCTGCCAGTGCAGGAGACATGGGTTTGAGCCCTGGTCCAGGAAGATCCCACATGCCACGGAGCAACTAAGCCCGTGCGCCACAACTATTGAGCCTGCACCCTAGAGCCCGTGAGCCACAACTACTGAAGCCTGAGCACCTAGAGCCTGTGCTCTCTGCAACAAGAGAAGTCACCACAATGAGAAGCCCGTGCACTGAAACAAAGAGTAGCCCCCGCTCACTGCAACAAAGAGTAGCCCCCGCTCACTGCAACTAGAGAAAGCCCGTACAGCAACGAAGACCCAAAGTAGCCAAAAACAAATAAATAAAATAAATTTATATATATAAAAAATGCCAGTCATGAATACATGTGATAGGCAGTATTACTTGAAAACAGTAATGAAAAAAGTTACTATGCAATCAAGTGTAATCAAACATTTGTTTCATTCATAATTGCTTCATTCATTATGAGAAGTACTGTCAACTTCTTTGTCATGTTCCATAACCATCTTTAGGACAAATTACTTCTTCATTCTCATATATACATTATTCAGTTTACATATAAAATAAATAAATAAATAGTTTACATATAAAATAAGCAATCTATTTTAATTTTGAAAAAAAAAGAAAATCCACATTTTTCTGGAAATGATTTTAAGACATTAAAAACAGTTTTAGAAACATCACCAGGAGTGTATCTCAAGTTGTACTGACAATTCAATTAATAAACACTGATACCTGCTAGATGCATCTTGTGAAACAACTAAAAAGGCATTCCCCAAACTTCAATCCCTCAGTAAATTACGAAAAAATAATTTAAAGAAATTTAAAGTGATTAATTTACTCTATAATCAATTTTGTTTAAAAGTTATAACTGTCCTCTCCCCCCATTAAATTTAATAATCTGAAAACATTCTCAATAATTGTTGTGAAGAGATGAGGAGGTATTTTTCAACAAAGCAATCTAAACTCATGATATGAGTTTAGATTCTATAAGGGCATTTTAAAAATCAGCAGAACAATATTCTAGCTTTTTGCTGAGCTATCTTAAAATAGCTTAATAAATATAAATATAGCATATATCTATAGAACTGTGAATACATTTTTCAAACAAGGAAAAGCAATACCAAAAAATCATGCTACAAATGTCAAATTTTATTTAAAAACACCAAAATGTTTCATTCTCATATCATAGTTGATAGAGGTACATGATAAGTTATTTTTTATTAACTCAAGCACAATTTACATAGTCATAATGCCAATATAGAATATCTGCCTTAATAGGTGTTTTAAACACAGTAAAAAGTTATTTGTGCCCTCATGAACTATCTGTCTCTCTTTCCTCTTGTATAGTTATTTAGTACTGACATGCCAGGCAGAAAACAAAAAGGTATCAACAATGATATCAAGGGACTTCCCTGGTGGTGCAGTGGTTAAGAATCCGCCTGCCAATGCAGGGGACATGGGTTCGATCCCTGGTCCAGGAAGATCCCACATGCCATGGAGCAACTAAGCCTATTCGCCACAACTACTGAGCCTGCGCTCTAGAACCAGGGAGCCACAACTACTGAAGCCCGTGCGCCTAGAGCCCATACGGTAGTTCTATTTTCAGTTTTTTCAGGGACCTCCATACTCTTTTCCATAGTGGCTGCACCAATTTACAGTCCCACCAACAGTGTACAAGGGTTCCCTTTTCTCCACATCCTCACCAACATTTGTTAGTTGTGGTCTTTTTGATGATAGCCTTTCTGTCAGGTATGAGGTAGTATCACACTGTGGCTTTGATTTGCATTTCTCTAATGGTTAGCAATGCTGAGCATCTTTTCATGTGCCTGTTGCCCATCTGTATGTCTTCTTTGGAAAAATGTCTACTCAGGTCTTCTGCCCATTTTTTAATTGGTTGCCTGGTTTTTTTGAGCTGTTTATATATTTTGGATATTAACCAATTACCAATCCCATCATTTAAAAATATTTTCTCCCATTCAGTAGGTTGTCTTTTCATTTTGTCAATGGTTTCCTTTGTTGTGCAAAAGCTTTCAAGTTTAATTAGGTCCCACTTGTTTATTTTTGCTTTAGTTTCCTTTGCCTTAGGAGACAGATTCAAAAAAATATTGCTACAATTTATGTCAAAGAGTACTCTGCTTATGTTCTCTTCTAGGAATTTTTATGATTTCACACCTTACATTTAGGTATTTAATCCATTTTGAGTTTATTTTTGTATATGCTATGAGGAAATGTTCTAATCTCATTGTTTTATACGTAGCTCTCCAGTTTTCCCAGCACCATTTACTGAAGAGACTGTCTTTTCTCCATTGTATATTCTTGCCTCCTTTGTTGTAGATTAACTGATGGTAAGTGCATGGGTTTGTTTCTGGGCTCTCTATACTATTCCACTGATCTATGTGTCTGTTTCTGTGCCAGTACCATGCTGTTTCAATAACTGTAGCTTTGTAGTATAGTCCGAAGTCAGAGAGCATAATACCTCCAGCTTTATTCTTTTTTCTCAAGATTGCTTTGGCATTTTGGGGTCTTCTGTAGTTTTGCATTAATTTTAGGATTATCTGTTCTAGTTTTGTGGGAAAATGTCATACATTTTCAACCTCTTCTCGCTCTCTCCTCCTTCTGGGACCGCCATAATGCAAATGTTGGTATACTTCATGTTGTCCCAGTGGTCCCTTAAATTGTTCTCATTTTTTAAATTTGTTTTTCTTTTTGCTGTTCTGATTGGATGATTTCCATTATCCTATCTTCCAGACCACTTACGTGTTCTTCTATATCAGCCAGTCTGCTATTAATTCCTTCTAGGGTGTTTTTCATTTCAGTCACTGTATTCTTCAGTTCTGATTCTTTTTTTATATTTTCTAGCTCTGTGTTAAAATTCTCACTATGTTCATCTATTACTTTCCTTACTTCAGCTAGCATTCTTATTACTAATACTTTGAATTCTTTATCTGGTAAATTGCTTATTTCTATTTCATGACTGTTTTCAAGGGTTTTCTCTTACTCTTTCGACTGAGACAAATTCCTGTGTTTTCTCATTTTGCTTAACTTTCACCTAGTTTCATAGAGAAATCGTTTAAAGGTGTCATCATGTGGGAGAACCCCTATACAGTTAGCGTGTGCCCAGTGGCTTTGGAGGGAGAGCTGGATTTGACTTGAACACGGGTCACATCTTTCCTGAGAGCATGCTGGTAGCTATCACCTTGGTAGGAGGTGTGGTTGGAGATGAAGGGCCTAGGGCCAGAGCCAGGTGTGACCTGGGACTTCCCCTCTGCTTGGTGGCTGTCACCTCCCTTTTAGGGCCAGGGCCAAGTCCAAGCTCGCTTCCTCCCCTCGGCGTGTGCACCCCCATGTATCTCCTCCACTGGGGACAGTGCTGGAACAGGAAGGGCTGGTGTGGGCATTCCGAGTGTGTAGGGGCATGGGCTACGGTGGTCCAGCAAGGGTCAGACATTCACACTGCTTCTGATGTTCTGCCTGTGTAAGTGCCAGTAATGGCTGCCCCCACCCTGCTCATATGCTGCTTCAGGTCTGAGCTGCTTCTGTGTCTCACAGCCGATCTTCCAAGCGGGGCTGGGGTGTTTGCTTAGCTCAAGCCAGGGTGTGCACTGGGGCGGTCACAGAAAACCAACCAGTCACTCGTACAGTCTTCAATCCACCCCCTCCACCCTGCCTCAGGAGCAAGAAAGCATGTGCACATTCCTCAAGAGCAGAGTCCAGGCTTCCCACAGCCCTCCTGTTAGTCTCACAGCCCTCCAACCAGCCAAGAGGGCTTGTCTTCCCTCCGCTGGACCCCAGGACTGGGCTGTCCAATATGTGGCTCAGACCACTCATTCCCCAAGGAGGCTCTCCATCCATGTAATCTCCCTTTTCCTCTGAGTCTCCTCCCAGGGACACAGGTCCCAACTTCATCACTTCTCTTTCCTTCCCACTCAATATCGTGTGTTATCTTTCTTACTGCACAGGAGTCTTTCTGCCAGTCTCCAGTTAGTTTTCAGTGAGAACTGTTCCACATGTAGATGATTTTTGATGTGTTTGCGGGGGAAGGTGAGCTCTGCATCCTCTACTCCACCATCTTGATCTCCTCCTCTCTGAGAGAAAGTTTTATAACCTTTATTATCTGGCCCAAGTTCACAACAATGTCAGCTTTCTTGGAGGGCTAGAGAGCCAGATAGAGGCTTTGCAGCTAGAAAGAGTGCCCAAATCACATTCTGAAGGCTGCCCTAGGAGGTTCTAGGTATTTCTGTGGTAAGAATCTTTGCCACAAGCCTCTGATTTTTCATTTGGGCCCTAACTCTGTAGTATATACGTGCATTTCTTAAATCTTATCAACACTTCCATGCAACCCTCTCATGCATTTTCAAAATTAAGAAAAAATTACCAATAAGACTTCTATAATCTCTTAACCTCGAATTTCTCTTCTCTTGTTCCTCGCTGACAGATTTCCACTGTAGTTTCATTCTGAAGTATTCATCACTATAGAAAACAATTTTATACCAAAAAAGGTTATTTGAACACCTAAAAAACAAATTTAATGTGTCAAAGCATTTATGGTGCTAGTGAGATGTAAATTTATAAATATGATAGTGAAATGTTTAAAGTTACAATCAAAGGAAAAATAAAATAACTTTATACATGTCATAAACTTTATTTAAACTACTAGAATAATTTAGATATGATTTTAAGGAAACATTTACTTCAGTCCGTAATATCAGAACTAAAATTATTCCAGTCATTAAATACTTTAGCCACTAAAGTTTCCAAATAATTACAAACCTATGAGATTTTTTTTTTTTTTAATGTGACATTAGAGTACCATTTTCCAACCAGTTTACTACAGAAACTTGTTGATGTGAAAATGTCTTAGAAGGACTGGCAAACATGTTGAAAAGAGAAAGGACTGTCTGAATTTGAATATACACATAATGATTGAAAGTGAGCTTTAAATAAAAGGTTAGACTGACAAACTGGGAATAAGTATACCTGGGAAGTTGGTCTGTGTTTCTTTTCAAGTCTGATAATTACTTAAAAATAGAAACACAATTCCAAAAAAAAAAGGCCAGTTTATGTTATAAGAGCACCAGGAAAATAATTTAAAGGTAATTAACCTAAATAGCAAATACAATTATGAGCCATTTTTATAATTTCATAATAAATTGTAAAAATGAATCAAGATAAATGAGATATATTTTAAAATCTATATCTTAGTATGCTTAAAATGTTTATACAAGGGGACTAGAATTTTTTTTAACCATCATTCTATATATTCACTAATGTAACTGCAATGAAGTCCCTTTAATAAGTGTTTCTGGTTTGAAATTATCTATAGTGCTCACAATATTTAAATTAAAAAGATGAAAATAAAAATATGTTCCCTTACCCTAGTCTATTCCACTTTATATGGATGAGTTACTTGGATTTCTTTAATGAGCACACAAAAGACCATTACTTACGTTTTTTGTTTTTGTAATTGAGTTCTTTCCTCTTTGGTACTGTCCCAGGGAAAATAACCCAGAAGAAATTTCCATGCTTGTTTTCTCAACACATGACTAAGTCCCTGAAGAAAACATGCATATTAAACACATTTGTAAAAAATGAATGCAATACTTTAAGTTCACAAAACTTGCACATAAACAGAAAAACTACTATTTAAGAGATAGTTTTATATAGGCATACGTCATTTTATTGCACTTTGCTCTACTACACTTCTCAGGTATTGCATGTTTTATTAAATTGAAGGTTTGTGACAACCCTGTGCCAAACAAGTCTACCAGTGCCATTTTTATAACAGCGTTTGCTCACTTCATGTCTCCATGTCACAGTTTGGTAATTCTCGCAATATTTCAAACTTTTTCTTTACTATTGTATTTGATATGGTGATCTGTGATCAGTGATCTTTGATGTTACTGTTATTATTTTTTTTGTTTTGTTTTGTTTTAATTAAAATACATATGCTGTTTTCTTAGACATGACGCTATTGCACACTTAATCGACTTAATACAGTATAGTGCAAACATAATTTTCATATGCACTGGGAAATCAAAAAATGTGAGTGACTCGCTTATTTGCAATATTCACTTTACTGCAGTAGTCTGTAACCGAACCCACAATACCTCCGAGGTATGCCTGTACATAAAAATAACTCAATTCAGTAAAAACTAGCTTGTTTTTGACTTCCAGATTCTGAAGATGTAAGCAGCTGCCAGAAAGCGTAAACAATGAAGAGTAGACTGTATAGCAGACAGTGGAACTGATTAGTCTTTCTAAACCCAATCCTTACTAGATAAGGGAACTACCACTGAGGAACACAAATGCCTCCTTCACATAACCCACAGAACTTCAAGTAAGAAAGAATACCTTTCCATAGGCTTAATGGTATATCCCTCCAACCCAACCCTCAGGGACATCACAAACACCTCACTCTGTCCTACACGGATTTTAAGGCAACACTCATCAAAAAGGAGTTCATCTCTCCCACCTCCCAAAAGAAAATGAAAACTTGAACACCAACAGTTTAAACTACTAAAGTAATTACCCCTCTAAATATCATCTGCTTCATATTATCTACATTTAAAATTCTTCCTTCAGAATCAATATTCTTAGTCCATTCTTCCAATGATACTGGCTCTCTCCTTTGAACAACAGGTCGTTCGCCCAAATCAATCTAAAACAAAAAGATAAGCAATAAAGAGTACACCTTTAACAAGTGAAATGAAATCAAGGTATATAGAAACTAAAACTAAAATACTATTACTCAGACATAAGTTCTAACATTTCTAATATTTTCCCTTAGTTTCCAATGTTTAGTTTATAAACTGCAATAGCATTCCATACATTTTACCCTCCTACTAAATACACAAATAACTGGGTTATAAATTCAGAAACAAAAAAACATTTGTTGTTTTGGGTTTCAATTACATAAGTACAGAACATTCAACACGTAAATTCTAAAATAGACCCTTCACACTAAATGGTATGCTATATTATTAAAAAAGAGTATTATTCCATTAATCATATTTAAAATTAGCTTTTCTTCCAATCTAAAATTTGTAGCTCTCAGAATTGATTCATGATCCATTAGCTCTACTTGGCATTTTCTACAGGTTTTCATTCAATTAACAGATGTTGGTAATTTTAAAATGCCATTTGCAAGATAAGCCCTTTAATTAAGTACTACAATTGAGATATTTTATAATGTTCTAACTATGTGCAGCCTAGAATTGTAGCAAATTCAAGTCTTGTTGAGCATATATAAAGATTTACCATAATTCAAGGCCAAAATCCATCTTACTTAAAAAAGAAAAGATTCACATAAGAATAAAAGCCCACGAGTAGTGTCCTGACTAGCTGCCTGCGCAGAGTGTCTGAGCAAACAAAAATTACGAAGAACAGAACTAGGGGCAACATGCAAGGCTTACTATTTACTCACTGCTATACACTCAATGAAACAAACACCTGTTCATTATTATCAAAAGGTAATCAAAGAAAGAGATCCAACACTGATGAACAGAGAAGTATAAGTAGTAGTTGATGAAGAAGAAACCAGGAATTTGGTGGCAGGACAAGCATTAGTCGTTAGATATATGAGTGAGCAAAAGTTATAAAGGATTGTGAGAAGAGGCAGGTATGACCAAAATTGAGTTTCTATTTCTATAACATTCAGTACACTTTAAAAAGCATTTCTCCTGCTAAAATACAAGAGCTATATTAATATAAACTCCACTCACTCTTGTGATGACTTCAAATCCTGGTTCTTCTTGCTGATTTATCTTTAAACCTGGAATAGCATCACTAAGAAAATCTGCCATCTCTGAAGGTGGTCGTTGATGTGCAGAAGGATCGCTGCCTCTTAAACTATCAAAAATGTAGTTTGTGACTTTGGAAAATCCTACCATAGTGGCTGTATAAGGGTCCTTTTTAATCTTCTATGCAGTAGAAAGAAAAATATTGGCAAAATTAATTCAGATAAAGAATAAAAATACCTCATGACAGGCAAAAGGGCAAAGGTTTTTAAAGGAGGGGAAATCAGAACTAAAACAGAGCATTCTAAGATTATTTTAAAATTTTATTTTTTTCTGGGAAGAAAAATTTAAATTTTCTAAGCCAATTTTTTCATTTGGTTAAAATAGTACATTAAATAGCAAGCTAATGCTACTGATTGAATTGCAGATAAACACATGATTTGCAGGCTTCATTCAATCTGCACACACCAGAAATATCTGCAGTGCTTACTTTCCACTGATGGACGGCCCACAACAGCTTTCTTCTCTCTAACAGTCCTGCCTTCACAGAAAAAAATATTTCTTGAAGTGGGTAGTACCACACTAGTCTAACACAAAATATTTGATAGCTAAGTTTAAACGCTCACAATATTTAAATATTAGCTGACATTTTAATCTAATTATATAACTGGTGAATCATGCCAACAAGAGTAATTTGTTCTGGACAGTGCTGTCCTAGAAAAGTTTTTCTACTGCTAGAGTTACTTCTAAATCCCAAACTGCCTGCTTATTCATATTTAGCAAAAATAGTTACTTCTTAAAGGTCTATCTTTAAAATGATTATTTTCACAATAAGAAAAACAGTTCCCTCACTTTTTATTTTAATCAGTATTTAGCTCTTTTGTCCTCCCTCCTAAAAAGTTCCCTCTTTATCTTCAGAACCAAAAAGAGATACCATGTGGGACAAAGAAGCACTCAAACATTTGTTGAATGAATAAGTGAATAAATTAACGAGTAAACAAAAATGTCATTAGTTTACATAGCAACCTGAGTGAAAAATAAATTATCTTTATTTCTGCCTGTGTTAAGGGCACATTTTTAGCCAAATGCAAGAATATACTCAAATACTTTAAGAGGAATTAGACTAAACTGACCCCAAATGAACCAACTTAAACATCAAATAAAAATTCAAACCAGATTTTTGCATAAGCTTATCACTGATTAATTCGAAGTGTCTTACCCAGTGACTTTTCACCTAATCAGTGCAAGCTATGATAATAAAAATCTGATGTCCAACTTCAATTATGATAAAGGGGAAAATTGCTGTAAGAGTAATTAAGAACCAAGGAAGCTTCTGAGTCTTACAAACAATATGACACATATTATTCTTTCTATAAAATTACAGAGAATAGTTCCATAAGGTTTACACATGCAGACACTTGCCTCATTCTGTATAATCTCTGAGAAAGTGAGAGGTAGGATGCATATAAAATAATGCGGTCAGACAAACAGATTAATACAAGATAGACTAAGGAAACATACTTGTATTATACCATATGCTGGTTCATCAAGAAGATTTTCAAAAGACTGTGAAAGACTCTTATTCTGACAATTCACAAGAAGTGTTCTTTTGTCTTGCGGAGATCTGTGATAGAAAGAAGGGATTTGTAGAAAACAGTAGCACTCCGCATCAATGACTACCTAAATAATTACTAATGCACAGTTATTTTTCCGTAACAACAACAACAAAAAACCTTAAATGTCCAGTTCTAAAAGTGTTTCCCATTAATTCAATATTAGCAAGTACTTAGTAACTATCTTAAGTGAGTTCCAAAACTACCATGAAACATTAAATATTAAATTAACAAATATAAAAGGGATAAAGTATATTTTTATTCTAGGTAAAGCCAAGAGGACTAAATTATAATGAACCCAAACTTTTGTTTAGAATTATAGTAGAAAATTCTTACAAATATATCTTCCATTATAAGAATATATCTTCTCTTATAAAGAAAGTTGAAACACACTTTAGGATTCATCAGTATATATAATATGTACACTACAGGAAAATGTCCTATTTTGAAATGGTTTCCAACTTCACTCCACAGCTTGGTAGTACTGCAATATAAGATGTTAAAAATACAAGATACAATGTCTTAATTATTTGTTAAAGATCATTAATTATGCCAACCATTATTATACACACACATGGTTGTAATGTACAGTTCAGGTACAGTATATTTTTAGTTCTTGTTTATTGAGCTCCGGATATGTTTTTCTCCACACTTCCTAATAACTACAGAATAAACAAAATGCTTTCCAAATAGACATCTAATTTGAAGTAATCAAATGAATTATCCAGTCTTTTTTCTGTTCAAAAAGTTTTATAATTTAGTAAGTCAGCTGTAATAAATCCACAACTTTTGTGTTTAAAAACAAAAATTAAATGCATTATTTTGCTGCTATCTACTTCTAGTTTATTATAAATGTTTGAGATAAGAACTTTAATAACAGTTATCTCTTCTCAATTCTAACATAACAGGATGCAACAGCAATGCTGGGGGGATATGAAATCCAAAACAGGATCTTATTCTTACTTAGAAACAGCACTCGATCATCAAAGACAACAGTAGCTGAATAAGCCCCTTAGCTTCTTAAAAGAGCTAAGGTTGAGTCATTTGAAGTAGGAAGAAAATAACTTTTTAAACGTTCAATTTTCATTAATCACCATTTTTCTGAACATCTTCTGGGGGTCATGCTTATTAACATGAAGACCTATAGGTTCTCACAAGGCATTTTTTAATGATAGGTCAACTTGTAAACATAGCACCAGAAAAAGAAAAGTAACTAGTATAGAAACATATTTTTTTCCTAACACAGTGCTGCTGGTACTATGGTTATTATTTTTTGTTTCTAAAAATAGATTAAGTCAAATTTTTTCTTTAAACTACAAATAAAAAAATGATCATAAAAGTCAAAACACTGGCTATGCATGCTGAAGGGGGACACATACGCAACCTTCAGTTATCTGTGCCCAGCCAATTATTATGGCTTCAGATCTAAAACTATGGTCACAAAGCTGGAGATGGGAAGAAGAAATGACTGCTCAACCAACAAAGAACCACAGACACTTTTTTTACAAAGGAAGGATTTCTTTTTTTTATACCTAATGCTCTGTGATGAGGTGCTGGGGGAAGTCACATTAGACTCGGTTGACACTGAAGAAATCAACAAAACATTCTTTAAAGTATATCAGTAAGAGAACAGGTAATAATGTTGCTAAGAACTTCAGAGCTCACCAAAAGGAGGGCTGGCATTCCAGAATATTGTTACATTTCCACCTGCCAGGTTACCACACTGATTTAATCTGGGAAGATTAAATATTATATTTATATATTCTGGGGATATTATGGATTCTGGGAAGTTGATCACTCATGACAACATTATTCAAGGCTTTCAAAAACTCATTGCAGCAGTAAGATAGAACTTTTAATGATGCTAACATCAGCAATTCTATTAGATCCTACTAAAGGGCTTAAAGAAAACCATTGTCTAATATCACAACTACAGACGCATTACTACTAAAACTTCAGAAGTACTTTGGAGTGAGCCTCTCCCAAAAGCTTCAGAATTCAGAAATTATAACAGTTGAAGAATTTTTGTGCACTGAGATGTAATAGTAACTATTTTATATTGCCACCGAGAAGACCAATATGGAAAGCTAAAGAAATAAATAAAAATATCATTGCAAAAGATATAAAGCCAAAAAGGTTAATAAAAAAAAAAGTACAGAATATTTACAACAAAACTATATAGTTTATTCTCATCCATATAATTTATACATATATATGTGTGTGTATGTGTATGTATATATGTATGTGTGTGTGGATATATGTATCTCACAAAGGGAATAAATGAGGGTCTAGGACCTAATCTCATAAATGACTGGTGCTATAAGATGATACAACCAACTTGGCTTTTTAAGGAAATATTTTACTGCTTGGATATTTATGTATTAGTTTTAAAATGGCCCAATATATAAAATCATTTTAACAGAACCAACCAATAACTTTCATTCATATCCTAGCAACCAACTTGGTTCCAGAAATGTAACAAAAATGTATCTGTGGCTCATTCTTTTACCCAGCTGAATACCATGTTCTAAATGGTGATAAGTCAAAGAACACTAAAGAATATCAATGAATAGGACAATTTGTTTATCCCAGTAGATAAGAAAACCATTTGAGAAATAATAAGCCTCAAGAAGCTGGCCTATTTTGCACTGACTAATCCAGTTAATGAGACTGAAAGAAGGAACTGTGCATAGTTACCCAACCTTTACCTCGATCTTTCAAGGCTGCACATCCCTAGCAAATCTGCAATTTCTGTTTGTCTGTATGGTAAGACCCTTAATTCGTTACAGGGAGTGTTAGGAAGACATCATGGCCACAGGTGCAAGCCAAATTCTTCAATTTAGGTTAATCAGAGAAAAAAAGATAATGTGGTCTGAATCTCCCTCTATTGATGTTTTGAACTCAGAAAACACAGGAAGGATGACCCAGGAACAGAGTGGCTGGGATCCCAGCGAAGCTGCTGACACCAAGGTTTTCCTGGTCTACCCTTCTTCTTCCGGTCTCCACAACAATCTGCGACCATAGGAACATAACTCTGGAAGTACCATTTTGCTTAGGATAACTGCTCCAGAGACAGGAAATGATACCTAATAAAGTAAAAAATGGGGGATATTTGGGACTTTTCATTTCTTTGGACTTAATTGTGAATTCCATTTATTTAGATCATAAGTAATGAACATAAAAAACAAGAACCTTTAACATCTCCCTAAGAATCTGATAATGGAAGATGGTTTATACAAATATGGGATTTATTTTTATACTGGTGACTGTTTATCTGGAATATCTATATTCTACCACCTGGACTCAGCATATATGACACAATGCAGTTGGGCATAATTTATGATGGGAAAGAGAATGGGGGGGATGCTTATTTTCTGCCTAGTGTACAAAGGGGCCTTCAATTGGGGATAAAATATTTGATGTACTATTCTTACACATTTCAGACTATTCAGGGGGCAAAGAATAAACTGGCCCCTCAGTGTCACAGGAGAATACACAATGGAGAAGTGGCTGGTACTAAGGATGAAGCTTTTAAAGCTCACTTTACACAGCTATCTCCTCTCCCAGAAACAGCCACATCCTTGGTTGACCATAAATGTGATTAAGCCTAGTGGGAAGACAGGAAACAGAGTGTAGGAAGTCAGACTCCTCTGCTAGGTTCTTCTCTTTGACCACGTCATTAAAGGCTATAATTAATCACATGCTTACATTCTATCCCACTTTATCCTCTTCTTAATCTCATTCTCTCTCAGAGCTTCAATTACTACTAACACACACACACACACACACACACACACAAACCTACATATTATCCTATTATATGCTCTCATCGTGCTATATTCCTGATTCATAGTACTTATTACAGCTGAAAACTTATGATTATTTGTATAAGCGATCTTTTTCTTTTCTGCAATAGTACAAACTCCATGAAGACAGACACCATATCTTTTTGACTAAGTGCTCCTTTCCAGCACTTAGTATGATGTCTAGAACATAGTAGGTCCTCAAAAAAAAAATACTTGTTGAATGAAAAAGTAGAGAGAGGGGAACACCATTCCCATGGCTTCTTGTTTCCAGGTGGAAATATGCACTCCTATTAAATAAAATCTTCACAGGGACACATCTGACTGCTGAGATCAGGAAAGAGTAAGGTGCATGCATGGCATAACCCCTTCCAGGCTCTCTTTATCTCTTGGATCTGCCTGCCAACAGAGAAGGTGGTTTCTAGTCTGCTCTCATTCATGTCATAAGTGGTCTGCCCTCACTAGGGAGACCTGTGGTTGTCCAAAAATGATAACTGGATGACTGCAACATTAATTTGGGCTGAATTATTATGATGCTACATATCTAAGCCTAATCAATACAGAAAAGGAAACATAGTTTCACTTACAAACGTCATTAAAACATCACCAACACATATTTAAGGTACATATTCTCTTATAAGCACCTAAGTAATTGTTGAGTCTATCCTTGAACCCATCCAGGACAGAAAACTCTCTACCTCATGAGCTAATTCCTTGTAATTTCTACCCCTCGAGCTATTTCCTTCTAGTTTATCTCTGGAGTCATACAAAACAAATCTAGTCTATTTCTTTTAACAATCCTTTTGAAATTATTTGTAAAACTGGTAAGTATCATGCCATTTATTCATTCAACTAAGATTTACTGAACAAATGGGCCAGGCACTCTGGCTAGGAATTCAGGAGAAAGTGTAAACAAGATAGATGCAATCCCTGCCTTTATGGGCTTATATTCTAGAGGAAAACGTAACAGAAATAAACAGACAATGATTTTATTCTGTTAAGGGCCATGAAGGAAGCAAACAAGAGAATGAGAAAGCAAAAAGGAATGGGGTGGGAACCTACATTAAATGGGAGACTAAGCATCCAGAAAAGCCCTTCTGAGGAAGTGACATTAAACTGAGACCTCAGGGATAAGAAAAGGAGAAGAATATTCTAGACAAAAGAAATACATATAGGACCCTAAGACAAGAAAGAGTTTAGGGCATTTCAGGAACTGAAAGAAAACCATGTGGCTAGAATATAGAAGAGAATGGCATGAGATGAGGTTGAAGAAATAAACAGAGCTAAGATAGGGCAGGCCCTCACTGACCATAGTAAGAAGCTTGGGTGTTTTTTTTGTTTTGTTTTGTTTTTTTGCGGTAGGCGGGCCTCTCACTGCTGTGACCTCTCCCGTTGCAGACGGAGCACAGGCTCTGGACGGACGGAGCACAGGCTCTGGACGCGCAGGCTCAGCGGCCATGGCCCACGGACCCAGCCACTCCGCGGCATGTGGGATACTCCCGGACCGGGGCACGAACCCGTGTCCCCCGCATTGGCAGGCGGACTCTCAACCACTGCGCCACCAGGGAAGTCCAGCTTGGGTTTTATTTAATGGTTCACCACAACTCCTTCAAGTTAAATCGCCACATCCCCACATTTTTCATGATACCTTTTGATCCCTCTCATTACACTAGCCATCTTTTTCCACGTAGTATAGTTAGTATAACACATCTAAAATCTAAAATGCTAAAATGTTTAAAACTAAGTGTTTAAAACTAAGAGTTCTCCAAAATATGATCTTATCAGTACAGAGTAGAGAGGGACTACCACTTCATTCTAGATACTATGCTTTAATCAACAGTCTCAGAATGAATGAGCTCTTCTGTAACAGTTACATCACAACACTGATTGATACTGAGCTTGCTATGATGCTAAGACCCCCAAGTCTTTAACAGCTGCTATTCAACAGCCAAGCCTTATGCCCCAGTCATGATAAATGCTCCTCCTGAAAACTACTTAACCCCGTAGGTGGTAGCCTATTCACAGCTTCTCACTTCAAGATCCAAGACCCACATACTACCAACCAGATCTGACTTTATGATTACAGGTACTAATCAGCATGCCTAGTGCCAGCCAGAGGTGGTCAACATGGTAAAGGAAGAGAATTTCATGCCGAAAAACATAGAGTCAATATCTTTCAACTTTTGCATTATTCCTAGCTTTATATAATCTACATTTAGGCATGACATTACTCTATTAAAGTGAGGACATTATTAATGAAGTTAACAATCATCCCTATGATTCCCCAAACTAAAAATCTCAACTTCTCCCTTCTTTTCTCCTCCACATATCCAATCAACCACAAACTCTAACACTAAATATTCCTCCAACACTTCTTTCTTGTCACTCCCCTAGTTCACGCTACTACAAGCTCACTAGATGACTGGAACAACCTCCTAACATGATTTACAAGACCCTTCATGCTCTGGCCTTAACTCAGCTCTTTGGCTTCATCTTTAAATCTTGTACCCTCCCTTCCCCCACTATGCAGACCTGTAATACTGAATTACTCTGTTCTGTGATTACGTCGTGTTTTACATACCTCCCTCTATCTAAAACATCTCTCCGTCTAAATATCTCCTTCCCTTTCATGCTAACGTTCATACAGTTGTCAAGTCTCAACCTAGATGTTACCTCCTCCAGAAAGTCTTCCCTGACCCCTACCCAACCCCCAGTCTGAATGAAGTATACTTCCTCCCTTCCTTGTACTTCCTCCATCTTATTTCTTGAGTTTATTGCTATTTACTGGTCAGCATCCTTCACAAGACCATAAACTCTCAGATATCCGAGAACATGCCTGTTTTGTTCACTACTAAGTATCAAACAACCAGCACAGTGCTCAGAACTAAATAGATACCACAATTGTATTTGCTGAGAGTGAAAGCGAGAAAGAGTGTGTACAAATGCACATGGGTAAATAAATGGAAGACACAAGATTTCTGGAAAGTGAGAAAGCCCTAACTTCCACACTTACAATAATTTTATTTAGATTTGTCTGACTTAAATTTGTAGCATTACAAATGAAACTCTATGTTTAACAGAAACTACATAATAAAAGATAAAACTGGTAAATATATAATCCATAAATTATTGATGTATCATCATTCATTTGAATGTGTATTAAAATACTGAACCATTCTTTTCTTTAAAACACTAATAAGGTGATAAGTTGCAGTTCCAAATTACTAAAATGGCAAAATTTTATTCAGTCACTCATCCAAAGTAGTCAATATTCCAGAAAAAACAAACCTGCTTGAGCCCTAATATGCACATAGGTCACTGATACCCAATGACAAGTAAAAACAGTTCGCCTTGGGACCATCACAACAATCCGGTTTTGATAAGTAGGAAATAATTTGATACTTACTCACACAATACCACATATTTTTCAAGAGAGTCAATCAGTAGTTTGCTATCTCCTTGATGAAAGTGCAGAGCAGGGAGAACGACGTCATCCTTTAGACAGAATACCAAATACGACCAGCCCATACCCTCTTTGTTTTGCTTGATTGATTTCAGGTCTGTCAAACTGAACAGGAATGACCATTTGCTTTTCCCATTTCTATGACTTGGAGCATCTTAAAAACAAGAAAGTGGGGCAAAATATTTTTGTTCACCTTTTTAAAAGGTACTGACAGCACTCTTCATGACTGCCTAACAGATATTTGTTGAACCTAGGGAACAACTACAGCACTGATATTACCATGGCTTCCACCTGTATTAGAAATGGCTACATACATTTTCTTAAAAGAATAGTTTTTAAAATAATTATCTTACTGTATACAAATTGAAAAAAATACTACCCTTATTTAAAATATCAGCTTTGCCCCAAAATGATCATGGCTTTGGAAGCAAGCAGGCCAGACTCAAACTGCAGCACCACCATCTTACTAACTGAATGATTTGGGGCAAATAATTGAATCTCTCTGAGCCTCAGTTTCTTCATCTGTAAAATGGAGATAATTATACTTACCTCCCAATGTTATCCTAAGAATTAAAAGAGATAATACTTGTCAACTAATGAGTACAGTGCCAAGTATATAGTAAATATTCAATAAATATTCACCTTTTCCAATTCCCTCAAATACAAATGGCATGATGCATTTGGAGAGGCATTTAAAACAAAACAAAAAAAACAAAAACAAAACCAACCTTTATTCCTCACTTCCTTTTGGAATTATTTTTACTAGATTACATTGAGTGAAGGTAAAAGTATACCAGTATAAAAAGTAAGGGGGGAAAGTGGGGGTGCGTGGGATGAACTGGGAGATTGGGATTGACATATATGCACTATTGATACTATGTATAAAATAGATAACTAATGAGAACCTACTGTATAGCTCAGGGAACTCTACTCAGTGCTCTGTGGTGAACTAAATGGAAAAGAAATCCAAAAAACAAGAGGACATAATGTATATGTATAGCCGATTCACTTTGCTGTACAGTAGAAACTAACACAACACTGTAAAGCAACTATACTCCAATAAAAATTAATTTTAAAAAAAAGTAACATTAGAGTGAGTACACAGACAGACATTTGCAAAAACCCAAAGAACAGTGGGGAATTGAGGATGAAAAGGTAACTAAGTTGTGAATGCTTCAAAGAGAATAAATACATTCAGTCTTCCTGCTAAATCAACCTTCTACTAAATTAAGACCTCAGTTCAAACCAAACTATAGCTATGTAAAATAAAGCATTTCCTAGTGTGTGGGGGCTGTTTACAGAAGCTTAAAATCCTAGGTTTGTGAATAATATTGCAATTGATAACAAGCAATGTAAAGATTATCTATTTAAATAAAAATTTAAAGAACAAGGGAAAAAAGTTATCTAATACTTATATTTAATTTCTAATCTAAAAATGTTATTTTACTTGAACATTTTAACACAGACTTAAGCATGTCATGTCTCTGAAATTTTAAAAGACCTTTTCTCTTATGTTATTTGCTAAGAAGTGTCATACTATCCTGTTATTGAAAATCTTTATTAATTCCATCCCAACACTATCAATTCCACAAAGATAAACTGTATAGATTATATCTGCTTATAGAACTTACTCAAAGGGTAGATCAGTCAGTACTGACCTGCATGTATGTCACCTTCCTATATAGTCAGAACACTACAGCTCCATCACCTCCAACAAAATCTCCTAAACTGACACAGAAACCTACAGCTTACAGAAACCTCTACCTGGCAAGGAATGCAGACACCATTACTCTTTCATGGACACTAGCAAGTTATCATCTGAATCAAAGTCCAGAAAGGCTAAGTAACTTATCTATGCAGTGCCCTGCCTACTTCCACACCAGTTCAGATGGTGAACTCATATCTAAGGCTGATACCAGATTAAGTACCACGTGCTCACTTTACGACACATCATGTTTCACTGCAATTTATATTATAGAGCTCATAACACCATCACAAACTAATATGAAAGTGAGAACAATTCTAGAATTCCAACATTTTATGAATCACTTAAGTGTGAATGCACCTGGACTACGTCGACGTAGAAAGGATACATACTACTAGATTATCTGCAAAGACCAAAAATATTTTCACAGCAAAACAGCAATGAAAAACCAGATACCATTTTTTATCTTAAATTCCACAAAAAGTATTTAATAAAAGTCATGCAAGAAAATCATATGAAGAATATTAAATAATATATGCAGGCATATCAGAAGTTTGTGCATATTCAAATGTAAAAATTTTACAGATTTTTCCCTTGTTAATGGAAGAGACACACATTACATATTAAATACAAAAGAAAATTCCTCACACACTTCCTCACTTAAAGCTCTGATAAACAATGAGACAAACATTACAAGTCAATCCCAGAAGTCCCTTTTCTAGAGTATAAGCTTCATGAGAACAAGAACTTAATTCTGTTCACAGCTTTATCCCCAGTGCCTAGAAGAGTGACTAGCAGATAGTAGGTAGTCAAAGATGTGTTAAATAAATGAATAATCTACTAACCAAGTCAACAGAAAAGTAATCTGCTATTTGGTCTACCAATAATAGCTAACCAGAATTAGAAGTTGTTACAAAGGAAAACTAACAGAATCCAACAGTTAACTCAAAATTTCCTTCTTTCTCCTTAAACAAAGGTAAATAAAGCTAATTAGTTCTGATGAACTTACTGTGTTACCCAATATATGTAAAAAATAACTCCAACACACTGACGTGGGAAAAATGGCCATAACAGCAAAAAAGTAAACAAAACAATTCAGTAAGTATCCATATGTCTTGAACAGAATTAACAGCAAGGACGTGACATTTTATCTGAATGGGTTTCCAGAACATCACAGCAGTCTGCTGTTCTGGGAAGATATATTTTCAAAACATTTGATCTAATATATAAAAACAAAGACTTAGCAGTATATTTAAGAAATATAAAGTTTAAAAAGTCTTCAATAGTCAATTTTTTTTAAAGGTTTGTCCCCATTTTGCTCTGTGAATCACAAAAAAGGTAAAAAGTGTGAAGTTTATAATAATAAAAATTTTATTTGAAAAAATGCTTTTCAAAAGTGTAAAAAATTATGGCAGAAATTTAAATTCTGAAACATCAAGATTAGAAAATGTTTTCTTTAAGAAGGAGTTTTGATGAAATATGATTGGATGAGGTAGACGGTCTAGGATAAGATGGGATGGAATGGGATGAGATGAAACAGAGTAAATGTACTTCATTAACTCCTTGTTCTGTTAAATATGTGCATGTGTATGCACACTGGGCCATACTGTGCAATGTGTTTCTTTCTGCTATCATAAAACTTTTTAAACAGTGGAGAAAAGAAAGAAAAAGAAATGTGTCCTTAACTTTTAATAATTACTAAATAAAGGCTCCTTACAAGGCATAATGCAATGCCAAGATACATAAGCAGTATTTAGATCTGTGGGTTTTTTGCTAAGCTACACAGCTACACAGAGGTTCTCAACTCTGCACACTAAAATAACCAGGAGGGCTTTTGAAAAATACAGAAAAATAGGGATGCCCAGGCTCCATCTCCAGAGTATGATTTAATTTGCTGGATGAAACCCAGGCACTGGTACTTTTTTCAAAAGCCTAACTTCCCCATGTGATTTCAATGTGCAGCCAGTTAAAAAACCATTAATCTAAAAAGACCTTTATTGTCAGATTATGCTCTTCTCAAACATGTAATGCTTCTTTTATGAAATTTTGAAAACTCACTCCTTTTGCTCATTTCTGTAACCTTTTTCATTTTCAAGGATTTAACAATATTAGGCAAACAAAAAATAGCAATTCACATAAACCAATCCTGAAGATCCAGTCTAGAGAAGTTAAAAATCCCTCACATGTTAAATATACTAAAATCCTGTGGTTTTATCCTTCCTTAACATTTCTGCATTGTTCTGGTTAAGAACCTTCCCTAGAATGGGAATGCAAAACAACAAAAAAAAAAGACATACATGCATGAGCTGGCTGTTATGAAAAGTCTGTGACTTACTATTTCTTAATTGCCACTGTTCCCAAGAAATGATACAGTACAAAGTATAACTACTGTATGAGAATGATTCCCCAGGCCATACATGAAAATCAATTTTACTTAGTAACAATGCTATATAAACGTAGCAATACATATTCTAGTCAATTTAGGCTAGACTTTTTGAATCTGGTAAATGCGGATAAATCCTAAACTGAGATCAAAATCACTGAAAGATAAAATATCCTATTAGTTATAATACACAAAGAAATCAATAGAAAAAAATTTTAACTCTATACAGTGTTTAATATTTTTTAAAGAGATCACAAATAGGCGGGCCACATCACAGGTGGGCTAGCTAGATCATATCTGGGGTAGTATACATGTTCTATCAGATTGCTAGGTTGGCTCTTTTCTGTTATCTACATGTAGGTAGTCACCACACAGCAAACATAAATTTAATGTATATATAAAGGAGAACAGATGCGGAACATATACAAAGGGGAGTTGCAATGAGCTGTGAAGATACCAGTAAACACTGAAATTAGAACGGCATGGTTTAGTGGTATACTTCATCTCCCCCTGGTGCTTTAGGATGAAATAACATGATTTTTTTTTTTTTATTCTACTGGATTAAGAAAAATGTGCATGAGAGATAGCCAAAGCAATTTTTTAAGTGTTTCTATTTTCTGCCATTAATAACTACAAAACAGAACAAATATTTTTAAAGCCTTTTTATGCGGTCACAACCAACAAAGCAACAAAAAGATGAAAAAGGAATATAAATAAAATAAATGGGAATTATACATATTAATCAAAGCACCAACTCATCCTTCTTCTAAGAAACATTAAAGGATTTTCTTTGCACTTTTGTTTATATTATATAGTAGCAAATCAGTTTAAGATTTCAAACGATTTAATTCATACCTCCATTGGTATGTGGTTTCTTTTTAAATGAAATTGTATTAACCATGTCCCACTCTGCTTCGTAACTGTTCAGATGTTCCAGTCCTCGATGAGCTCTTTCTTTTGGGGCCTGGGTCCATTCCACGACTGAACTGGAGTCCTAAAATAATTATAACATATAAGATATTTAGGGACTAAGACTAGAATTTCATTTCAATCAATAACGTCTTCTCAGCTTCTGTATAAATTAAGTTTGTAGGTTGTGGCAGATACCTCTGGTGGGAAAGCCAAACACTATTTCCTACCCTTTTCTCCCTGGCTCAGCTGACCAAAAAGACAAGAAAACCTTGTCCAGATTCTCCTGCAGTTAGGGTTGCCAATGAAATATAAGCATAAGTCAACAGTAGGGCCTTGGAAATGCTTTTGCTTTCCTAATAAAAGCTCCATCCCTTTTTCCCTATTTCCTGCTTTTGATGCAGCTATGCTGCCTAAAAACATAATAGCCACCTTATAATCATAAAGACAAACACTGCAAATAGCTCCAAACCTCCAGGCTTCTGGTTATTTGAGGAACATACCCAATGGTGGTTACTTATTTAAACCACCATTGGTTGCACATGTCTCTTAATCAAAATCAGCTAAAAGCTACAAATACCATATCTACATGTTCAGTTCTAAAGAACTTTCTATTTTAAAAGAGAATAAAACCAAAAGTCTAAAATGCTATGTTAATAATCTGACTAAATCAAAAAGTTTAACTTCTATTCAACAAAAGATACCACACATAAGTTAAAGATAAGCAAAACTGTGTGAAAATGTTTCCAAAACATATGGAAGATGACAGAAAAACATCCAGAATACAAAAACAACTCCTACCTATGTACTGAGAAATCAACAAACATCAAAAGAGAAAAATAAGGAAATGATATGAACAAGCAAATCAAAGAAGAAATATGAAGTGACAAACAAAGGAAGATGTCCACCTTCAGAAACAATCCAAGAAAAGCAAGTAAAGATGAATTTAAATTTTTCTGGCCCATTCAATTAAAAAATAAAAATATGGAAGACAGTGTGAGGAAATGCTGTATCTCACACTGTTGATGACAGTGCTAATTAGTACTGACTCAAATGTATAATTGAGTCATATTTATTAAAATTCAAAATATGCATGTTTCACAATAACTCTCTTCTCATCTACTTTAGAGAAATACACATGTATACAAAGAGGCAGATACAAGAATTTTCATCACAGAGTTGTTTGTAAAAGTGAAAATCTGAATATATCTTATCATCCATCAATGAAGGAATAAGTAAATAAACTAGCGGGTAGCCAATAAAATGCTAGGCAGAAGTTTAAAGACTGATATCTGTTCATGTGTATATATGTTCAATAATGTAAATAAAACGAAGTAAATAAAATGAAGTTAAGAAACAATGTATGCAGTATAACAACTACATGGAACATATGTAATTAGAAACACACTAGAGAAAACCAGGGATGAATGAATGGATGGATGGATGGATGGATGGATAGATAGATATGATAGGAAATGTGTACCAATAAAAGTCTGGAAAGATATACATTAAACAGGGACAGATTAGGGACAGGGTTCTAGTCAAGCAGGACTTCAACTTTGTATTATTTGAATTTTTTATAACAAGAATGTATTCGTGTATTGCTAGTGTGTAATTCTTTTTAAAAATGGAAAAAGGGGGCTTCCCTGGTGGCACAGTGGTTGACAGTCCGCCTGCCGATGAGGGGATGCGGGCTCGTGCCCTGGTCCAAGAAGATCCCACATGCCATGGAGCGGCTGGTCCCGTGAGCCATGGCCACTGAGCCTGCGCGTCCGGAGCCTGTGCTCCGCAACGGGAGAGGCCACAACAGTGAGAGGTCCACGTACCGCAAAAAAAAAAAAAAAAAAAAAAGGAAAAAAGAAGATTTATAGGAACAGGAATATATTATAAACAAAAGAAATTAATAAGAAATAGAAACAGACTGAAGAATAGAGGGAAAAGCTGAATGAATGAAGTTATAAAGTGTAGTGTTTTTTCCTCCAAGTCCTTCCTCTGATGTCATTTTTCAGGGAGCCCTCCTCGTTTGCCCAATTTAAAAAAATGCAACCCTTACCACCATCACTACCAACTTTCCCATCAATAGTAGGGAAAGCGAAGCAGCATTTACAGAACCCCACCCCACACAAAGGCTTGGAACTAGTAAATCAGGTACTTCTGGAAACTAGAATAAAGGTTAAGCTGAAAACAGGACTACTAACAAAAGTTGAGAAGACCGAAGGTTTATTCATTGTAAAAGGTAAAACAGATTATCTGTGGATTAGGAGAAACCAGGGACACTGAGCAAAGAGATAATACACTGAAAACAGGAGAATTAACTGAAAGTTCATCTATATAATAAGTTGGCAAGACTCCCAGCTCTCTTCCTCCACTCAGTTCCCACAACAGTGGAATCCAGCTTTCCCTCTCCCGGCAGGAATCTGTAGATTCTTCTCTGACAAATGACTAGCCCACAAAAGAAGACCCAGGTTTCAATATCGGGGATTCCCCAAGGAAAACAGCCTAGCCAAGTCACCCTGAGTCCCAACTATTAACAAACCTACCCATACATAGAGAGAGTATAATCAGTTTTTTGTGTTTGCTGTTAAATATGAGCACCACAATACAAAGATCACCAAATGTCAAAGGCAAGTGTTTACATAAAAGATAAAGTCCAAATGAAATACGAAAAAAAAAAAGTCAATTAGAGGAGGTGGACTATATACAGAGATGAAAACATCTAAAATACTATCCCTCAGAAATAAGGAAGAATAGTACATCCATGAAGAACAGGATACTATTTTTTAGAAGAGGGGAAAGGGGACACATAACAAAATGTATTAGAAATCTAAAAAACAGCAAAAATGAAAAAGGCAATAGAAGAACTGGAAGATAAAACTGAAGAAATTTCCTAGAAAATAATACACACATACACAAAGCGTTAGAAAATAGTAAAGTATTAAAATATTACAGGACCAGTCCAAAGCATGTAGAGTTCCAGAAAGAAAGAAAATAGAAAATGGAGATGAAGAAGAAATCATCACTAAAATAATTCAAGAATATTTTCTAAAAACTAAAGGATACAAGTTTTCACGTTAAAAAAAAAGCCTATCAAGCACCCAACACAGTGGATAAAAAAGACCACAAGGGCACAACATGTCCAGAACATCTACAACACTAGAAACAAAAAGGCAATTCTAAAAGCTTCTAAAGAGGAAAAAAACATAGCAAGGATCAGGAATTAGAATGCAGCAGACTTAACATCAATAAAGGAAATTAGTCAAACCTGAGACAATAACTTTCAAAACTACGAGGGGAAAATTATTTTCAAACTGTAATTCTATGCCAGCCAGCTATCAATTCAGAATAAGGATAGAAAAGTCTGAAAACAGAAATGTTTTTGCCCTCATACACCCTTTTTCTCAGGAAGCACTGGAGGTGCACCAAAACTAGGGAGTAAACCAAAATATAAGATAGCAGAGGATACAGGAAATGGGGATTAAAATATGGGAAAGAGGCAAAAAGAATCCCCAGGATAATTGCTGCACAGCAAGCCAAAAGAGCAACCAGTTCAGAAGGAACTTGTAAGAAGGCTCTGGAAGAAAAGTTTCTAAGAAGATGACATTGGAAGATCATCTATGTGATTAAATATTTTGAGAAGAAATGTGGACAACTGGGCCATAGTTTCAGGGTGAATTAGAGATAAGATAGAGCTAAATCTCTACCTTCCATAGTGAGATGTCAACACGAAACAAACATTAAACATAAGTTAATCCAACTATTCCATTCCTGGGTTTTCAAGGAAAAATGTATCCACACAGAAACTTGAGTATGAACATTCACAGCAGCATTATTTACATAAGCCTAAAAATGAAAACAACCTAAATGTCCATCAACCGATGAACGAATAAACAAAATGTGGTACATATCCATAAATGCAATATTACTCAGAAAAAAAGAAAAAAAGGAAAGAAACAAATTACTGACAGGTGCTACAACATGGATGAACCTTGAAAACATTATGCTAAGTGAAAGAAGCCAGTCACAAAAGACTACATATTATATGATTCCATAGATACAATGTCCACAACAGACAAATCCTCAGAGACAGACAGTAAATTAATGGGTGCAGAGGACTGGAGTTAGGTGGGAATGAGGGGTGACTGCTAAGAGGTACAGTTTCTTTTCTGGAAGTAATGGAAATGTTCAAAAGTTAGATATTGGTGATGGTTGCACAACTCTGTAAACATACTAAAAACACTGAATTATATACTTTAGAAGAGTGAATTTTATGGTATATGAATTATATCTCAATAAAGCTTTTATTTAAAAAAAAATGGCATTCCTTCAGTCATGCATTTTTTTCTTAAATACCTTTCCAGCATACAGAATACTAGAAGAATCTAATGCATCATCCAATGGTCTCCAGTCCACTATTACTTCAGCATCCTAGAGAAAGAAATTATTAACCATATTTACTATTCAGCAATATCCTATATTTTTAGTCACCTATACTTAATTCCCTGAGCTGAAAATGAGATTTTTAACCCCTTAAATTTATCAGCACGTTAAATATGGAATATCATATGTAAACCACTATTTGACAACAATGTATATAGATTTCTAAACTCTGCCTTTCATTATAAAAAAATTATATTACTGCAACTTTTACATAAGTTTTAAAATATTCCATACCATTTTACTGGCTTATCTAAAGCATTTTATTTCTAACATCACTTCCATGTTAAATTTACAACCATTGCTCAATTACATAATTTTATCTTACATGTGAAATTCAAGCCTGCTGATAATGCCCCAATTATTAATTATTAAATTATTTAAACAATTGAATTAAAATTATATTTTATTTAAACATAAACAATTATTAAATAAAGTCTTTTACTAGAAACATACCTTTTCTAAAACACGTAATATTCCTGAAATCAAGCTGTCTTGGTCACTGGTCTTTCCAAAAGATGAATGAATATATACCCCTTCCTGTTCATATATAATCTGGAATGGCAAAAATAAGATTAAATCACACCATTTTTATTCAATACTATTTCAACGTTTTAAAAAAACTTAAGAGATGTTTTCCTATAATGCCTGAACCAAGTTTCTGGTTATTTCATATAAAAATGTATTATCTTAAAAATACTACTCAGACTTAAAAGCACTTCAAACAAAGATAAACTAGAAGGAAATTTGCTTTGTTATGCATGCAAGTTTTTTGGTTTAGTGATAATCATGATCTTGATCTTCTCCTTAAACAAAGATGTCAGGCTAATTGTTATGTGACCCTATATGCAAATTCCACTTAACATATATTTTTAACAAACATTAAGCAAAGTATTGGGTTCAAACTGAAAATATCCAAAAATAAGAACAGATGAAATATAATGAAAAATTAATGATTTCTAACTATTTCATAACAGCACATAAGTTTATTTTGGTGTGCTTTTGTAGCACAGTGGCATAGAAAATAAGATGGGACTATTAAAAAGTAATGATGAGGACTTCTTGGAAAAACTAGTTTAAACTAGTTCAAGCTCACAAACACTGAGTGCTTCTATATGTAAAAGCATGTAAGACAGTAGGTATAAGAAAATGACTAAGACATGGCCCCTGAACAGTGTCCTATGGGAATACAGGGGAGACTTAAGTAAATTCCAGAGTAAACTGAAACGTTTATAAAGTTAAGCCTTATGTTCTAAAGGCATAATGTTACATATTAAGATTCTAGGGAGCTTCCCTGGTGGTCCAGTGGTTAAGACTCCACGCTGCCAACACAGGGGGCACAGGTTCAATCCCTGGTTGGGGAACTAGGATCCCACATGCTATGTGGCGCGGTCAAAGGATAAAACAACAACAACAACAAATATATATATATATATATATATATATGGAACAAATGGGGAAGAAATATTTGTAACATATACAATAAACATTTAAAAAAAAAGATTCTACTCCTGGGACCAATTTCAAACTATTAAAAAATTTTTTTCATTATGAAAATAAGTAAAAGGGAAATAAAGTAGTCACTTCCAGACATTACAAACTTATGTAATTTTGACATAAGTTTGGAATAGTGTACTTTCTATTTATGTAAACCTTTTATTAATACAATCACATCTCTATTCAGAATACCATGGGGACCAAGAACGCAGGACAAGCAACACAGGCCATCACTATCGCCCCCCAGTTGACATTTGTGGAACACTTATGCACTAAGAATTCCACGTTATAGTTT
This sequence comes from Delphinus delphis, assembly GCF_949987515.2. Classification (NCBI taxonomy): domain Eukaryota; kingdom Metazoa; phylum Chordata; class Mammalia; order Artiodactyla; family Delphinidae; genus Delphinus; species Delphinus delphis. Next base: position 57,197,785 of record NC_082693.1, on the reverse strand, counting down.
AATCCTTACAATAACCCAAGACCATAGGTTCTATAACTATATCATTATAACTACATCATTAGGATGAGGAGCCCATCTGTGTGAACAAGAAAATTGAAAGAGAACGATACAAATGGTAAGGGGTGGTGTGGAGTATGAAACCTGGGCAGTCTGACACCAGAGAACTGTTCTCTTAGCCACTGCACCACAAAGCTCCCACATTACTTTTACTGCCTCTCTTGTTATGTTAATCACTTGTGATATAGACTTACATCATGTCAAGAAAGAGTCCTTCCAGTAATCAAGATCACCAGAGAAGTTTTGATCTCAAAAACCCAAGATGGCCTTCAATGAAATAGTTGTTAAACACAAGACTCGCATTAAGCAGAAGGCAAAGACTGGGGACAGCATGAGTTGGGGAGTGGTGAGAAACAATTCTATACTGTTTGTATAGAAATGAAAAATCAGATTTATTCACTCATGTGCACAAAGATATGCATAAGAATATTCACAATAGTATTATTTATAACATGGTGGGTGGTAGAGTAGGAAAGGAGGAAAAGGAAGGTATGAATCTAAATGACCACAGAGAGGAAAATTATAAAATATATTCTGTGATATTCATTCTATGGAGAATACTATTCAGAAGTTAAGAGGTAGATTAAACAGACAGACATATATGGAAAAACCTTCCAATTATACATAATATGATGACACTTATACTTTTAAAAGTTTCTCTATATCTGTGTAAAATACAGAGAATAAGCTCTGGAAGGACACACTTTAATGTTAACAAAGGCTACTTCTGAAAAAGATAATGGGATGGGGAAAGGTTGAAAGAGGAACTGTAACTTTCTATGTTAATGCTGAACTTACTTGAAAATTTCAAAGTATAAATATATAGTTATATATTACTTCAATAATTAAAAATTAATTTTAATGAGTAAAGTAAAAAGAGGGAATTCCAGAAGTATAAACTATAACCTTTCTGGACTTCCGTTTATCAATGTATAAAACAGGGGCCACAAAACAGAAGTATGAAAAGGCTATGGGAAAAATAAAATCCCTTAAAATCTCAAGCTTTTTTGACAAAAGATATCCAGAAACTTCACTTTAGCATATTGTCACCTAATACTCAGCTATCAGAACAATCAAGAGCTCTATAGCTGAAAAAGGGACCCTCATTTGCCAAGAAAAGCTTGGTACCATTAATAGTACAATCAAAGATTCTGTGGTACTATTAATACTAAAGAGATTCCAGAGCCTTTATGAAATAAATGAACCCTAAAGAAAATGAAATACTTCAGGTAACTGAAGCACATTAAGCAGCTCTTCCTTCCCCATACATATGTTAGTGAAGTGTTGCCTTATTCTCTTTTCCATTTAAGAAAAAGTTGAGCTTCTGAAGTAATTTAGGTGGGAAAATATCTTGAAAAGTATTAAAGTACCAGGTACCTCACAAAAAGTCAAAACTGCACTCATCTCACGTTCTGTGTTCTTAACTTTTTAGCACTTTTTGAGGGACAAATTACATGCCCAAAATTCCATAATCCCAAACCCAGACTTGTACTGTCTTTCGAAAGCGGTCATGTTCAGCTTTTTGATTTGAAGAGTGTGATATTACATGCTCTTACAATATTACACCCTTGAGATATTACCTGCTCAATACAAATTAATTCTGCGGAAGGAATAAAATCTGTAAATTTACCTTCATGTGCCACTAAACCTTATGAAGTCTTATAAGACTTAAAGGCGCACAGGTACGTACACACGTACGTACACACACACACACACACACACACACACACACTATCTGTATTAGTACATAATTTATTTCAAATATAAGATAATAAGTTTTAACTGAATAGCACTTTGTTTTCAAAGCACTCTGATTTCATTAAATCCTCACAGCCAAACTGAATGAGTCAGAATAGATCTCATTACCTCTATGTCCATTTTACAGAAAAATAAACTGAGACACAGACCTGTTCAGTGACTTTACATCAAAGGAAGGAGTGGATTTCATATTTCCTGGCATCTTCACCCATTAAATCTCAACTGTCTCAGGAAACTACCAGAAAAATTCTACATGGCTTCCTTAGAGGAAAGTGGTTTCTGAAATTGCTTACATGTACAAAATAATGCTGCTTAAAGGACTAAAAACAATTTTTTTTTTTTTAGGCTGCACCACGCAGCTTGCAGGATCTCGGTTCCCCAACCGGGGACTGAACCCAGGCTCTCAGCAGTGAAAGCAAGACGTCCTAACCACTGGACTAAAAACAATTTTTAAATGCCTTTAATTTATAAATCAATACAGCAGCTAACTATTTAACAATCTGGCCTTTCAACAAAAATCCTTAATTTCTCCCCCATCTGAACTCCTAAACATTCCACAGAAAAAGCTTAGTCCCTTTTATAGCATCTTGGTTTGAATAATTCATTTTAATATTATAGGGAATGATTTTACTTATTTTTTTATTCATAGCATATATATGTTCATCACCACAGTCTGTGGATACATGTATATAATAAAATACAATTGTATCAACTACTTGAAACAGCTCAAAATATAGAAACAGAAGTCCAATTAAAAATTTGATCTCAGGGAATTCCTTGGCAGTCCAGTGGTTAGGACTCCACACTTTCACCGCCAGGGCCTGGGTTCGATCCCTATTCCCACAGGCCAAAAAAAAAAAAAAAATCGATCTTATAACAATAGCATGAAGATAATATTTCTTCATTAAACTCTACAGTGAATTGATTTCTAAGGAGTACCATTCTTCCATAGGACATTCTGCTTCTTACATTTATCAATGGTAACGATTAATACTTGAAAAGCTATCTCCAAGCTTGTTTGAAATGAAAAATTATTTTGCTACAGGGAACAATTATGATATCAGGAATTTCATCTAAGATAATACTTTCAGTAAAACAGGCTTCCAATTTCCTTACTCTGGTTTTGTTCATAATCTCTAATGCAAAATAAAAAGAAAGGTTCAAATGCTATTACTGGCCGTGTAATATTTCTATAATGCATTACTCTACAAAGCATTTCTACATTATCACATTTGATCCTCACAACTCAATTAGATATGTGATATCACTCCCACTTTGTAATTGAGGGAAAAAATGCAAAGAAGTTAAGTGATTTGATCAAGGTTCTCCCATTACTTTGGGGTTCAGACTCAGGTCTGCTCTGATAAGTTTTATTTGCCCGAACAGTACATAATGTAAAAGGCCATCAACTTAAGCTTAGCATATGTGGAACTGACAACATTGTTCCAGTATCCTATGTGCTCATATTCCAATCTAAAGCAGTCACCAATTAGCTACATGAGTAGGTCCTCTGTGCTACAGGAAGCAAAGAAAGGGCATCAGTAATGCCTCTTTCTTTCCACTACCTAAGATTTGAGGGGAGACGGAGAGTTCATAGGCATAACAGGAAAATAATATGTAAGTCAGAAAGACAGACAAGAAAAAAATTATATTCCAAGGAGGTGAAGGGCAATGAAAACTAATGTCAGGAAGCTGGCAAATGGAAAGCTATGAGAAGAAAAAGACTGAAATGAAAGTCTATACTACTAGAGATGTACAACTTGTTTGAGACTCCTTTTGCAAACAATCCAGACTCTGCGAGTTATCAGCACCAAACATCCCGAATAGCAAGACAATGTATAGTCAGTGAAGACTTCCCGTGATTGTTACCTTAGGGATACAAAGGCACTAAATGTAAACATAAAACAGTCTAAACAATTCTCTAGCATATATACCCGAGATATTACTAAAAGTCTATGTCAAATTCTCCAACCCTAACAAGTTATTAATTTGTGATACTTTACAAGGGAACAAATTACATGGCAAAAACATATCTGGAGTATATCTCTAATGGAAACAAAAATGTGCTTTCATTTTATCTTCCCGTTCATATGGCAGAGAAAGCTCAGTATGAAAACTGTACACAACAGAACATACAGTTGTCGTCAAAAATCAGGATTTGGGTGGTTTGGTGTGTTTTTTGTTTTGTTTTGTTTTTTGATGATTCCTGTATATCCAATCTTTTGAAATCAAGAAGTATTGTGTTTGATACAAGAAATTTAAATTCAAACGTGATTCAAGGAAAAATAAGATATCAAATACCATGAAAGACAAAGGTGCAACTGACTGAGAAAAACAAAACTGGAAGTACCTAGTAATACTAAGTGGAGGACAGAGAAGGAGGACAAAAAAAAAAAAAAAACAGGATAGCAGTGTTTAAAAAAATGCTAATAGTAATAAAGAAATGAAAGAAAGTAAGTTCTATAAAAGTTAGGATAGTAGTTACTTAGGGGAAGAGGGGTACCTGCAAAGGTCTATTTCTTGACCACCGTGGTGGTTACAAAGACATTTGCCTTGTGAGTTATTAAGTTATGTAAGTGTGATTTTCTGTATATAAATTTTGTTTCACAACCAAAATGCTAAAAATTACTGGTGATAAACACAAAATGTTGGGCTTCCCTGGTGGCGCAGTGGTTGAGAGTCTGCCTGCCTATGCAGGGAACACAGGTTCGTTTCCCGCTCCAGGAAGATCCCACATGCCGCGGAGCGGCTGGGCCCGTGAGCCATGGCCGCTGAGCCTGCGCGTCCGGAGCCTGTGCTCAGCAACGGGAGAGGCCACAACAGTGAGAGGCTCGCGTACCGCCAAAAAAAAAAAAAAAAAAAAAAAACCCCACAAAATGTGAAGTCTTAAACAGAATTTAAACCATATCTCAAGGATAACAGAGGGATACTGTCAGATGCAAATCATGACATGAATTCAACAATGGAAGGACAGGTCTTGAGAAGAAGGAGAAGGATAGATCAAATAGATTTGAGGGAAAAGCACAACCTATTAACCTACAGACTCCAACCTATTAACCTATTAACCTACTGTAGGAGTCTATTAACCTACAGACTCCAACTAAAAAGAGAGAATCAGAGTGAAAAGAAAAGCCCAAAATCTATGCTACCTACAAGAAAAGTATTTTAAATATAAAGACACAAATAGGTTAAAAATTAAAAGATGAAAAGATATGCCAACGCTAATCAGAAGCTAGAATGGCTATATTAATATCAGACAAAAATAAATTTCAGAGCAAAGAAATATTACCAGGTAGAAAGATATTTTCATAGTGATAAAATGGTCAGTGCCTCAAGATTACCTAACAATTCCACGTGTTTATGCACCTAATACCAGACCTTCAAAATACATGAAGCATAGAGTGATAGAATTGCAAGAAAAAACAAACAAGTCCACAATTACAGTCAGAGATTTCAAACCCCTCTCTCAATAACTGATTAAACAATAGACAGAAAATCAGTAATAACACAGAAGACTTGATAACACCATCAACCAACTGGACCTAATTTACACTCAAAACGTTCCACCCAACAACATTTGCCAAGACATATCAAAACTTGGGCCATAAAACAAATCTCAATAAACTTAAAAGAATTCAAGTATATTCTGTGGAAGTAAGTTATAAATCAGTAATAGAAATATCTTCAGAACATTCTCACATATCTGGAAATTAATAACATATTTATAAATAACCCAAGGGTCAAGAAGAAATCAAAGGAAAATTAGAAAGTATTTGAACTCAATGAAAATGCAAACGCATCGTATTAAAATCTGCGTAGGGCCACTAAAACAGTGCTTACTGGGAAACATAGCATTACATGCCTTTATTAGAAAAGAAAAAAGGCCTCAAATTAATGACCTGAACATCTACCTTAAGAAACTAGAAAAAGAAATGCAAATTAAACCCAAAGTAAGCAGAAAGAAAAATCAGAGTAGAAATTAATAAAATAGAAAAAAGAAAAATGGGGGAGGGGAGAAGAGATCAATGAAACTGAAAGCTAGTTCTTTGAGAATAAAACTGGTAAAACTCTAGCCAAACAGATGAGGAAAAAATAAGAGACACAAATTAACAATATTAGGAATTAGAACTTTAACATCACTACAAATGTATACAAGTAAAAGAGATACTAAGAAAATTTATGAACAATTTAGACTAATAAAACTGACAACTTCGGACTTCCTTGGTGGCGCAGTGGTTAAGAATCCGCCTGCCAATGCAGGGAACACGGGTTTGGGCCCTGGTCCAGGAAGATCCCACATGCCACGGAGCAACTAAGCCCGTGTGCTGCAACTACTGAGCCTGTGCTCTACAGCCCGTGAGCCACAACTACTGAGCCCAAAAGCCACAACTTCTGAAGCCGGCACGCCTAGAGCCCATGCTCCACAAGAGAAGCCACCGCAATGAGAAGCCCGCACACCGCAACAAGAGTAACCGCTGCTTGCTGCAACTAGAGAAAGCCCGTGCAGCAACAAAGACCCAACGCAGCCATACATACATACATACATAAGTTTATTTTTAAAAATTGACAACTTAGACAAAACAAATAAATTCCTTAAGAGGCACAGCTATCAACACTCACAGATGAAAAAGATAACCTGAGTAGCCCAGTATAAATTAAGGAAATTCAATTTTTTTTAATTAATTTTTATTGGAGTATAGTTGATTTACAATGTTGTGTTAGTTTCTGCTGTACTTTTTTTTTTTGGCCACACCGCGAGGTTTTGTGGGATTTTAGTTCCACGATAAGGGACCAAACCTGAGCCCTTGGCTGTGAGAGCACGGAGTCCTAACCACTGGACCACCAGGGAATTCCCTGAATTTTTAGTTAAAAGCCTTCCCACAAAGAAAATTCCAGGCCTAAATGGTTTTACTAGTAAGCTCTGCCAAATATTTAAGAAAGAAGTAATACCAATCCTATACAAACTCAGGAAAATGAAGAGGAGGAATACTTCCCAACTCATTCTAGGAGCCCAGCACTACCCTGACACTAAAATCAGACAAAAACAAGAAAATAAAACTATAGACCAATATCTCACATGAACTTAGGTACAAAAATTTTAAATAAAAATTGAATCCAACAATATGTAAAAAGGAAAATACTTCATGACCAAGTGGGGTTTACTCTTACGGTTGGTTTAATATTAAAAAATCAATCACTATAATTCATCACAATGAAAAATTTTAAAAAGAAAAACCATATAAATCATCTCAAAAGATGCAGAAAAAGGATTCAACAAAATCCAACATCTATTTCAGACAAACACTCTCAGCAAATCAGTCATAGAAGGGAAACTTCTTCAGCCTAATAAAGGGCAACTATGAAACAGTACAGCTGACATCATATACTTAAAAGACTGAATGCTTTCTCCTAAGATCAGGAACAAAGTAAGTATGTCCACCCTTACCACTTCTACTCAACACTTTACTTGAGGTTTCAGACACTACAAAAAAGAAGAAATAAATGGCATCTAGATTAGAAAAGAACAAGTAAAACAACTTATTTACAAATGACACGACTGTCTATGTAGAAAAGCCACTGGAATCTACCAAAAAGCTACTATAACTAAGTGAATTAAGGCTCCGGCAGAGAAAATATATTTGCAAATCATATTGTATATGTAATAAAGGACTTGTATCCAGAAGATAAAAAGAACTCTCAAAACTCAGTGACAAGAAAATGAAGAAAACAATTTATTCAATAAAATAAAGTGGGCAAAAGGTTTGAACAGACACTTCAAAGAAAGTATAGGGATGACATAAAATCCCATGAGAAGATGCTCAACATCATAAGTCATTAGGGAACTGCAAACTGAAGCCATCTATTAATTCTAAAAACAAACGTGCCAAATGTTTCTTTTTTTGGGGGGGGGGGCACCATGTGGCATACAGTATCTTAGTTCCCCAACCAGGGATCGAACCCACACCCCCTGCAGTGGAAGCATTAAGTCTTAACCACTGGACTGCCAGGGAAGTCCCCAACATGCCAAATGCTGACAAAGATGTGGAGCAACTGGAACTTTCATACACCACCAGTGGGAATGTAAAATGGTACACCTACTTTGGAAAATAGTTCGGCAGTTTCTTAAAATGCTAAACATGCAACTAACATTACAATCCAGCTATTCTACTCCTAGATATTTGCCCAAGAAAAGAGAACGCACATACTCATATGACACATACTCATATCAATGTTCACAACACCTGTATTTGTAACAGCCAAAAGTGGAAAAAACCCAAATGTCTATCAATGGGTGAATGGATAAGCAAATTGTGGTATACCCATACGACAGGAAACTACATGGCAATAAAAAGGAGTTAACTAATGATACATACAGCAACATGAATGAACCTCAAAATAATTATGCTGAATGAAGAAGGTCAGACCACAAACAGAGTACATACCATATCATTTCATTTATATAAAGTTGTAGAAAATGCAAACTAATCTATAGTGACAAAAAGCAGCTCAGTGTTTGTCTGTGGACAGGATGAAGGTAGTGATAGATTACAATAAGTCAGGAGGAAACTCTGAGTGGTAGACATGTCATTCTCTTGATTCTGTTGATGGGTCCATAGTGTATATATACATCAAAAGTTAGCACATTATACATGCTATATGCAACTTACTGTTTGTCAAGTGGCACCTCAATAAAGCTGTATAAAAAATAACTTACAGGAAAAGTCTATTTTTTTAAACTTCAAAACGCTGTATAAAAGTAAATACGTTAAGTAAAGATATTTTACTTTAAAAAAAAGCAGAAAAGAAAGAAAAAGAAGTTGATCCTGCCTCAAAAAAATTAAAAAATCACACCCTACCTGTTTTTCATTGTGGATTAAGTGTCCATAGGGAGCAAAAACTATCAAGGACATTCAAACACTTGCCACTTGGTGGTGCTAAACTAATTATCTAAACTTGAGTCGACAAACTTTTATTAGGCACTTATTATGCGCCAGACACCATGGAGAACAGAAAAATAAACAAGATAAAGTTCCTTGCCTGTATGTATCTGGCAATGTTATAAAAAAGATAAAATCTTTACACAAGCTAGAATATTCTAAACTGCTCCCCACCCTCTTGGGAGGAAAAAAAAGAACAATGTGTAAAGGTACTAAAGAAAGGAAAAAAGTTCTCCATTTGGAATAAAATTGTCTCAGGCCCTTCAAGTTCTCCTTTATTCTTAAATATCTGCTAAGATGCATAAGCAGGTAATTATATTTATAAAACTTCCAATGACAGCCTGCTGATGGCAATAGAAAATTCAGATTTTTTTCTTCCAAAGGAACCATGTCCGACATAACTCATTAAAAGTGCTCTGGGGACCACAGCAAATGTTTTAGAATAAACTTACTGACCTCTAATTTAGCAAAAGTTAGAATGAAGTTGCACAATATAGTAGCAGATAAATTTTTATATTACTCCTACACTTAAGTGGGATTGGATTTTTGTGTTACAATTATTATAATATTTTCAAAAACTAAAGATAAATGAAAACATTCAACCCAAATATCTGAAATTTACTCTTAGGCTTAGGGATAAAATTCTTGCCTTAAATCTCTGTCCAAACCTGGAAACCCAACATCTACCATACACAACATACATTCTTGAACTTTAGGAACTGTGAATTTTATAAGCTAAATTTAACAACAAGAAAGTTACAAAAATTCAGTTTCTTTGAAATCATTCAGCATATAAATAATGTAAATTTTGGATTAGAGACAGTATCACCAGGAAATGCCAGTGTAAGCCCTGAAACTCTAATGAGTTCTACACCCAAATATCTAAGCAGCCACTTGATATCTCCACTTGAATAATCCACAGGCATCTTATACTCAGTATGTTTTATCCTAAATCTGCTCTTCTGATATTCCCAACTCTGTGTAAGACATTCCATCCACGCAGTATCTTAAATGCCTCTTTCACCATACTCATCCTACCTCCTAAATCCCTCGAATCTTCTCTGACACTGACCCCTCATCATATGTAGCCTGGGTTTACTAAAATAACATTCTGGTCTCTCTTCCCCAAGCTAATCACCTTCCAATAATCTGTGTAAACTGTATAATGTATAACCACTGCCAAAAATGATCTTAATAAAACGTACATCTGACCAATCCACACCTAAGCTCAAAATCCTTCTGACAACACACTTTACATCTACAGCTATGCAACACCTGACACTCCCAAATACTTCCTGCCTTGGGACCCTCTGAACTCACCTGCTCCCTCAAAACCTTGTGCCTTTTTGTGTGTGTGCATTCTGTTCCTTCTACCTAGAACACCCTTTTATACCTTCTCTCTGCAAACAACTTCTATGAAGTCCTTCAAAAGAACACAATAGCCCGTCCAACACTTCCAATCACCCCCATTCCACCTAATCTGATTTAGAAGTTTCTTTACTCATACACATTTATTAGGCACCAACTAGATGTGGGGAGTAAAAGGTACTGGTGGAAAAACATACATCGTAAAAAGTGTCTAACTAAACTAGTAATGTCATGTAAATCAATGGTCACAGAAGTGTGTGATAGAAGTATGCACAGGATCCTGTATGAGATGTCAATTTCAGTTATTTCTTCAACAGATGTACAGTGAATGCCTAACAATGTGCCAGGCACAGAGTAAGCTTCTAGGTATAAATAAATAAGACTCAGTCACTGCCTTCCTAGCAATCTAATTGGTGATTAGGACAAGAAAACAGACAATTACAACATATGATGGAGGTTGAATAGGCTGCCACAGCAGACCCTAATAAATTATAGCTAACCTAGATGTAAGGGGCTCAGGCAGGATGAGAAATCAGGAAGACTTTAACTAGAGTGACATATAGCCTGAGACCTGAAGAATGGCAATTTTAACTAGAAGAGGGTATATGTTCTTGGAAGAAGCTGTATGTTCTATACAGAGAGCAGTAGTTCAGTGCATGGCTGCAACCCAGATCAGACAGTACTAAGAGTTTAGAGACAAGAGTACAGACCAGATCAGATCATACCGGATTTTTTAAGCCATGCTCAGGAATTTGGGAGTTTGGAATTCACCCTGAAGATGATTATTTGCCACTAGAAAGTCATTAGAAAGTTCTTGCAGGGAATGGTATGTCAGACCTGCCTTTTCTAAGCCAACACACCGGCTGCAGAGCCAAGAATGAACAGCTGCAGTAATCCAGGGAGGAAGCGATTCATGGTTGCTTGAACCAAGGCAGTGGCAGAGGGATGAAGAAAGGCAGATGGCTTGTAATGATATTTAGAAGGTCAAAATGATAGGACTTTGTGACTGATTAGATGTGGGAGGTGAAGGGAAAGGAGTCAAGGACAAAACTGAGTGTATGCGGTTATTCACTGAGAGAATACAGAAGGAAGAAAGTAAACAATGAGTTTTATTTGGGGTGTGTTAATCAGTAATGACTGTGTAACTCAAAGAAATGCAGAACACAGGTGGTTTTAAGAGTAACAAACCACACAAATTTTGAGAGTGAAGACAGAGAGAGATTGAGATATTGAGGATGGTACAATTCTCAATAAAGAGCAGGCAGCAGAACTATTACTGCATCTTAAGCGTATCAGTGTGCCAAACAATGTCAGACAGGAGGGCAGTATGGAAGGTATAGTATAACAAGGATTAAACGAATGACTTCTCTTATACCAACGACTACAGACACACCATAGATTGCACAAGAAACAGTGAATGGATTTCATAAGGATTTCCTTCCACCAAAAAGTGAAAATTAAAAGGCTGGGTTACAATTTTTCATTTAGTCTCAGCAGCATTTTGAATTCTTCCCCCAAAAGTCGTGTTTTTATTAAATCACAAATTGAAATGACTTGTTGCAGACTACTGTGCTGTGTCGAGAATAAAGGACTCAGCACACAGAAGGTACTCAAATGTTTGTTAAAGAATGCTAGAAAAATAAAGAAGACATACTCATATTGTATCCTACACAAGGAAAGTTACTACCATGTTACAAGATCTAGTCTAAGAAAATTCTCCAGGAAAACCTGCTAGATACTAAGAATCTTAATCTTTCTTAAGCAAGGGGTTTCACAGGACTACAAGCATATCTAAAAGGAACTGGAAGGGACCAAATTTAAGCTACAAAATAAATTCTTACTAAAAATGCCATAAAAAAAACTCAAAGAAAAAATAACAGGTGATTTCCCAATTGTTTCAAGTTATTTTCAATAGAACCAAATTCTAACACAGCCTAACACAGTAAAAACACAGACCTAGAGTGAAATGCAAATATACTAAAACAGGACTTTTTAACTCCAAAACAAGAGTGCTATTAGTGAACACACCTCTCTTCCTCTAGTCTCCCTTCATTTTTTTCTACTTTCTTGCTCTTTCTTCTTCACTGAATACCTACTATATGCCAGAATGTCTGCCAGACACAGGTAAAACATTTCAGGCCCTGCCCTCATGAGGATCAGTCTACAAGTCTCAAGAAAACGAACATTCACTAAAATTAGCACCACTTCAAGGACCTAAAACTCATATTTACTTTCTTATTTAAACAAGCGAGTGGTTTTTAGTGAATGTTTTCCTTCTGAAGAACTGAAGTCTGTAATCTCCAAGGTAAGGGGCTATCTGATGTATCCCCAGTGCCTAAAACAGTGCCTGGAAGAAAGCAGATACTTAATAAATATTTGTTGAATAAATGAATAAAAGTAAACTGCAACCATCAGAGGCACTGGGTATAAGGCCAAAACCTATTTCAGACTATCGCTTTTCTCCCGCCTTCTCTGCAATGAGTCAACTCATTCCATTAATTCAACTCATTCCATTAATTATCCTAAAGCAGGATAGCCTTTGCAGTCAGTGTCCCTATTTCTCCCCTAAAAATTCACAGGAGGATCTATATGAGAAGATGAGTGTTAGCTGAACCTACTGCGATAATCATTTCACAATATATATAAATCAAACCAATAGGCTGTATGTCTTAAGCTTATACAGTGATGTACATCAATTATTTCTCAATAAAACTGCGGGAAATAAAGATCACAGCCAGGAAAAAAAAAATTCACAACAGAATGTCAATCTTTCCCCCCTATTTGGTTGATTGTTAAAACATATGGTTCTATATATACATAGCAACAAAGAATAGCTGAACTCCAAGAACTAATCAGGGTTTATAATCAAACTCAAACCCACTTTCACAGGCTCAGCTAAGAAAAATATACATAGATGAAACACTGAATCCATCCACTCATGTTGACAACAACCTACCCCTGAATTCAGTCAAATCATCAGAGACCTAAATACATCAAATCAGTACCCTGTATTTACTGAACTACTTAGCTAGCCACTGGTATAAAACCATCAGCATACTAATGGGCATTATAGGGTTGTGGGGTTTTTTAACCATAAGGATACAATATGCTATATAATCAAATTCATTATAGTACATAGTATAAAGAAACTACAGAAGAGTTTATCCTTGGATCTAATCTTCAGAAACTAGTTTTTTTGGGTTTTGCTCCTGGTTTTATTTTATTGTAGATCCTGTAATTCTTATTATTGATCAAGTTCCCCTCTTTGGCAAAACTGTAGCCCACTAAAGCATAGAGTTTATTTAATAATCGTACTTCCAGTTCCATTTACCTTTCTTACCCTTATTCACTTTCCTTTTGTGTTTTTTCCCTCTGATTTATTTTAAATAACTATAGTGCTTTAATATTTGTAAGCGGCCTTAATCTCTCTGTAGAAAGTGGCAGCAAAAATAAACATTCAACTACTTCCAAATCAATAATAACCTTACAACTTTAAGACCGTCTGAAAGATCTTCCTTAACAATAGTAATAATAGCAGCTAAAATTTAAGCACTTACCTGATGCCAGGTACTATTCTAAATGCTTTGCAAATATTAACTCATTTAATCCTCTCTACAATTCCATGATGGAAAATAATTATTACCCCCATTTTACAAATAAGAAAACTGGTGCACAGAAAGTTAAGAAATTTGACCAAATTAACACAGCTATAAAGCAGTGGAGCTAGGTTCTGAACCCAAGCAATCAGATTCCCATCTCCTTAACCACTGCCCTACTGTGATGATTTTTCATTCATCAAAACTATGTGACTTCTAAAACAAGGTATTTTTCAAATCCTAAAATAACACTGAGAGTTAGAACTGAAGTAATTTCAAAAACGAAGTTCACACCCATACCAAAAACCATATTCTAAACCTTTAAAATTCTGCCATACCCAACCAATGACTTGCCGGGAAATTAAGATGATGAATAACACCTACACAGTATCTACTACGTGCCAGGCTTTGTTCTAACACATTTACTTATTAACCTTAAAAATCCCATAAAGTATGTACTATTATCATCCCCATATTACAGATAAGGACACTGAAGCATAGAGAGGTTAAATAATTTGACTGAAGTCACTAGCAAGTGTGAAGTTAGTTTTTGAAACTTGTTTGGCTCCAGAGTCCAAGCTCTTGACTGTTATCTTACACTGCTTCTCCATATGACAGAGATTAACTTCCTCCCCCCATCACTTCCTACACTCAAAGTTCAAAGCAAGCAAAGTAGTCTTAGTAGAAAAGTTACTGTACATCCTAGATCTCAACACCAAGAGGTTCTAATTCAACAGAGTTGGGTTGTGGCCCAGCACCTATATTCTTTAAAAGTACCACATGTGAGTCTTACAAGTCTTGGTTAACATTCACTGCCCTAGGTTTCTAAATTAGACAGGTCTTAGCTGAACCTTTGGGGTGGCGGGTGAGGAATAAATAAATACAGAGAGACACACATATACACACTCTTTCATAAATGTGTGTGTGTGTGTCTTCTTTGCATTCCCCTGTCCCAAAGAAACAAGACTGGGAAGTAGGGAAGCATAAGACAAAGCCAGAAAGACAATATGGCTTTTTATGCCATGTTAACCAGCCTTGAGTATTATTTCAATGGGGACAATAACAAAATTAAGATTTTTTGTTTGTTTTTTAAAGCAAGAGACAATCAGACTTGTGCATTAGAAAATAACTCCAGTGGTTGTGTAGAGGAGACGGTGGGCAAAGAGACTGCAGACAAGGAGAAAAATCAGCCAAGAGCTCAAGACTAAATGCCTGAATGAACTAAGCACTGAGAATGAAGAGGATGCAGCAAATTTAAGAAACCTCTTTAAGGTAAAACTGGTAGGGCTTGGTTATTGCTTAGACGTTGTTATAGAAATGGACATCTCCAAGTTTGTTTTACATGCAACCAGGTGAATGATGATGCCATTAAACTAGATCTGAACTTGCTGAGGGAAGAGTAAGTGGCTTTTGCTGGTCATCATACAATTATTTGGGAGAAGGGCAGCTTTGGGCATGGAAAAATAATTTAGATGGAGTGATGAGAATGGGTATAAATTTGCAATGAGTGAGAATAAATGAGGTGACGAAGCAGAGCTAAGAAATAAAAGACTAATAAGTCACATTATGAAAGGCAATGACTGGAAGGAAAGGGTGGCAAAAGTCTTATATTTTACAACTCTGCTTCATCTCAAGGGTTCTATCAAAATCAATCCACACCTGAAAAAGTGTAGTTCAAACAGAAAGGATCCCTTCTTGGAAAGTCCTAGATAAAAAAAAAATCAAACAATATAACCTTAAAATATGTAGTGAGCCAAGCAGAAGATCAGCATCCACCCTGAAGACAAAACTGACAAGACAACCAAAGACCGTGAAAATCTGAAAACGATGACCAACCCATCATTTAAAATACTCAGTATGGAGAAGTATGTAATTTTTTATAAAGTTTTTATTATTTCATGTAATCTTAGCAACTCCAATACAAGAAATAATGCCTGGCACCACATCCATTCTGGGGATAAAGAAAATGAAGGACGGAGAATTCAGGCTTGCTCAATTTCCCAAGGTCACCCTCCAGAGTAACAGTACTGTGTTATTCTGGCTAGTGGTCCATACACTAAAGCACAAACGCTGTCAAATAATTCAAAATGGGATGGAGAGGGCAGCATAAAGAAAATGAGTGAAACTCAAGGAACGGAGAAAGCTATCTGCGAGAAGTAAGTAGTCCTTGGTGCTAGATGAGTCACTACCCGACCCAACTGTTTTCGAAATACTCGCGCAATGGGAAATGCTTCCAGTAGCATGCCACGATAGTCCTAACCAACAGGCATTAAGATGTGTCCTCGGAACATGAACAGGCACTATGCGATAAACTATCCTCCGCACCTAATCCGAATTCCTAACGAACTATCACGACGGGGTCAATGACCACCTCCGTAAGACGGTACCACGGAGTCTCCAACGGGAACATCACAGATTTGTCTAGGAAATAAATACCGTAACTAACGCCTTCCCAGACAAGCGTGCGATGCTGTAAATCTCCAGCTCCCTGAAGGGAAACATGCCCTGCTGCTCACCATCACCAACCAACTCGGCAACCTGGTAAAATGGATCCAATACACGCTTGGTTTGCACAGCTGCAAAGCACCTGTTTTCAGCTCTTCCCGAAGAGGACAAAGATGCCTTCACCAGAGTGAAGCAAAGGCGAGTTAGATTAGGAAGAGAAAAAATCCTGGAGTCCGAAGAGCAGACATAAAGAGCTCCAGTCAGAGAAAATCAAGCCAGAAAAAGAAAGCAACGGGGCAACCACCTGCCTCTTAAGAAGGCAATACAAATAAAAGCCCCTCGCCCTGGGACAGAGCCGACCAGAACAGCGCCGAGGCCTAGCTGGCCTTGGAGCAGGAGCCGGGTCTCTTAATTCCCGGACTGAGCCGGCATTCTCGAGAGAACAGCTGACACCACCTAGTCATCTTCTCCTGCATCCTCCACAGGCTGTTCCTGACACAGAAAGGCCCTCGCATCCCTCTCCGGCCAGGCTCCAAGCAGCAAAAACAGCCCCAGCCCGAAGAAAAACAGGAATGCTTCCCGCGGCCGTTACCTACCTTCCCGCTCACAACCACCGCCGCCGCCATGTTTGCTGCGCGTGCCTTTGATGACGTAGCAGCGTCTCACGTGTCTCTCAGACTCACAACAACATCCGGCAAAAGTAGGCTGATATCCGGGCGGGAAAGGGGCGGGGAGTGGCGGGAATGGCGAGGAGTGACGGGCGGGGACGGGAGGAGCCGCCTGACGCATGTGCACTGAGTAGGCCTCGGAGGCCTCTCGGGTGGAGTCGCTGGTGCATACTGCGCATGTGCCAGTTTATTTTCCTTGGAGGGTAAGCAATTTGAAGTGTTTTTGCTTTGGGGATTGGCTGGGGGCGAGACTCCGAGCCGCTCGCAGGCCCCTTCAGCTTGGTATGATGGAAAGGACTGCATATTGGGACCCAGCAAACCTGCTCTTGGCTTTGTGGCCGTGGGCAAGTCACTTCCACTTTCAGCCTCAGGGTTTCATCTGTGAAATTGAGATAGGGCTGTGGTGAAGATTAAAGGAGCCCCAGCCCTCTATCCGAGGCGCACACACAGAGACTTCTCGCCTCTATGTGAAGTTTCTGAAGTTGTGTCTGGTAACTGCCACTCACACATGACCAAGAGCGAGGTATTTTGATAGGAACTGTTTTGATACCACGCCCTCGTTGCTCCAGAGTCCATCGCACGTAGCTCACAGTTCCTACACAGTTGCTTAATGGCTCTTTGGAAACAGGTTTCTAAATTTATCCAAGCTTCAGGATGGAAAATGAGAATTACCCATGGGGTGGTTGTAAAGATTTCATGGGACAGTGCATATGTGGTAAGATGATTTGTTGAGATATTAAGATAATAATTTGTTTTGTTAGTGCTGTAAAAGAATGACTGGATACTACCCCCTGATAGCTCTGGCACAAGATTTGGGACTTCCCTTGCCCTAGGGCGGAATAAAAGGCCCCTTTGTACCAAGACACCTGTGCCCATTGTGGTACTTCTCTCTTCACACAGTGGAGAGAGGTTAGAAGCTTTCGAGGTTGGTTGAGTCAGTGGCAACCAAAGGGAATAACAGAAGAGGAGAGTTGCTGGTTCTGTGAATATTGGGGACCTAATGGGTGAAGGAGGTGGCAAGACCTTAGATGGGAATGGATGTGTAGTACTACTAGGAAGGCTGCATCAGAGATTTCAACCATAGCCAAGACCCCATGCCCAAGCTTGGCATTCACTTGGCAAAACAGCTCACCTGCAAAGGATAAACCAGCTGGGGAAATGAGCATGTTAGCAGTAACCAACATTGAATGAAGACTTGAGGACCTTCCCCAAATGTATTGGACTAAGTATGACCCCCTAGAACTTTCATGCAATCTTAGGTGTGATGTGTAGAGCCATGATAATGACCCAGGATAAATTTTCCGCCAGCTCAGAGTAACAGGGTGTGGTTACAGAAAAGTTTTAATGACGTTTCTTATGCCCTGTGTTTTGGAGAAAAGTTGAAGCCCTTAGTAGAGTACTAGGAATAAAATACTCAATAAATGGTAGCTATTATTTTATATAATAAGCTTGGGAATTAAAGATTTGTCATTGAAAATTTGGCACCCTAGGTTCATCTGCTACTTCATATTCTTAAGCCTCATCCTACAGCTGCCCCTTAAATTCTGGTGCTACTCATGGGCTATCCTTAGACTTCTTTACTTTTTTCCAAAAGCTATTCCTGGGCTATTATCTTCATATTCTGATATCACCACCTCCTAAATGCTGATGGCTCCCAAATATCTCAAGCCCAAGTCTCTCTTTCTTTCCTAAAATCTAGAGCCTACACCTACTGCCCCTTTTTACTTGAATGACCCACTCACACCTCAAAAAATCCTAAATCTTTACTACTCAAAGTGTAGTCTGCAGACCAGCAACAACATCATCACCTGGGAGCTTCTTGGAAATGCAGAATCCCAGGTTCCACCCCAGAACTACTGCATCAAAATCTGCATTTTAACAAAACCCCCAGGTGATTTGTGTACACATTAAGGTTTGAGAAACATGGTCTTAAATGAAACTTAAATTTTGCTTTTGTTCTCTGAAAATTACTACCATTTACTGAACTAGAGATGCAGTCAGACCACAATTTCTCCAGGAAAGTGTTGCTATCATGTTACCCCTTTTTGATGTCTTCTGGGGAACATCCCTATTATGTCTCTCCTTCCTATCCCCACTGCCACTCCTATGGTTCAGGTCTCTCATTACCTCTGGTTCGGACAACTACTGTGGCATCTTAATTCATTCTCTTGCTTTTGGCTTCATCTTCCCCCTACCCCATCATTTATATTCCTACCAGATTAATCTTTCTAAAGCATAAACATGATCATGTGAACTCCCTGCTTAAAATCCATTAATAGTTCCCTATCTCTTCAGGAAAGAGTACAGATTCTCCAGTGTAGCATAGAAGGTCCTTCATAAATTGTTGCTGCCTACCATTTTAGCTTTATCTTCCCAACTCAGACCCAGTTCTCCAGCCATAACCAAATAACTGCTGTACCCTGACTGTTCCATACTGTGTCCCAAGATTGCTTGTCACTGTAGCAGATTGGCTTGGCTTGGATCATGGAACCATCCTTGAGCCAATCACAGTGGCACAAAGTATATGATGTTCTGATTGGCCAGATTTGAATTATATGCCCACAGCTCCAGTCAAAGTACACAGAATGAGAAGAAGGATAATTCCCAGGGGAAAATCCAGGAACCATTCCAGAAAAAAGGGGGAGTGGCTGCTGAGCAAGCGAGCAGACATCAATTACAGAGGTTCCATTTCTGCACTTTCATGGTGTCACACTGTAAAATAGTGGTTTACTGAACTTCCTTTCTTTCCCTACTAGGCTATGAATTATTGGAAAGCAGGGACTATGCTTTTTATATGTGCAACCACCGCACCTGGCACAAATGCCTGACCCACAGCAGACTTAAATAAGTGTTGGTTTAACAAATTAATGTCAACTAATTCCCCTTCCCCATTTAGAAATGGCACAGTTATACTTTACATTCAAGAGGAAAGAGACCATTTTCCTTTTTCAATAATATCCTCTGTCTATAGGCAAAGGGAAGAAAGAAGGTCAGGATTTCAATGTAATTTGTTTCATGTTTTAGGTTTTTACTACAATAGAAGGAAAGAAATCATAGTACACTTACATATAACAAGTTGACAGCTTTTTTAAAGCCACATGCATATAAGTTTAATATAAATAAAGTCAAGTTACCTATAACTTAAAATAATGACTGTTTTCATGGAAGTGAGTAATTTTATAGTTTCTAAGTTCACTCCCATAAACTATATGGCCATTCACTAATTATAACATCACTCAAAAAGTCATATGATGCAAAAGAATCTTAAGAAGTACCTTAAAGAAACTCTGGACCTGGGCGGGACTTTAGAGATAGTCTCCCAGGTTTTTCAGTTGAAGAAATTGAGGCTGTCAGAGATTAATGGTTTGCCAAAGTCATGAGCTGCTTTATGGCTGAATAGAGACTTCATTAGAGATACGTGTCTTAGTCAGCTGTGCTACACTATCATCTGAAAGCGATCACTCCCCTCTCTAAACTACAGCATGTATTAACTGTTCAGTTTGATTCTCTCGCCTCAGTTTGACTAATCTGTCTTTCAGGGCTTATCCCACATCACACATCACTTATTAAGATTCCCCCAACATTGCTGCCACTCGTTGATCCCTACCTTGCCTGAACCCTTACAACAGTCAGACTAAAAACTTTGTTTTAGCGCTTAACTATACAAGGTAGTGCCATGAAGGAAGCATAGACTTTGCTGACAGCCAAGAGAATGCTGGAGTTCTCTCAGGATAAATTGACCAGCTGAAGAAATCAGACCAGTATTGACAGTTGGGAATCTCCATTGAAATGACCCAACCATGTCATTCTACCACGAAGAACAAAGATCAACAAACCCCATCTATATACCTAAAACTTCCAATCAGCTTTTCATTCCAGTCTCTTACATATGAACAGAGAACCATGGATCACTCCACATTTGAAGAAAATCTTTAAGCAGAAAGGCAGAGACTAAAATAAACAAATCAACAGCAAGCAATTAAAGACAAACAATGCAGAGAACAGAAGAAAATGTTTTAATTATAATTAATTCCTTTAGAGAGATGAGAGGAAACTTTGCATCCATGGAAAAATAAAATGTCAGGACTTCCCTGGTGGCGCAGTGGTTAAGAATCCACCTTCCCACGCAGGGGACACAGGTTTGATCCCTGGTCCGGGAAGATCCCACATGCCGCAGAGCAACTAAGCCCGTGTGCAGCAACTACTGAAGCCCATGCACTCTAGGGCCCTTGCTCCGCAACAAGAGAGGCCACCGCAATGAGAAGCCCGTGTACTGCAACAAGGAGTAGCCTCCGCTCACCCCAAATAGAGAAAGCCCGCATGCAGCGCCAAAAGCCCAACTCAGCCAAAAAAAAAAAAAGGCCATGTAAAGGAATATTTAGAGGACCAAAATGAGCTCTTAGAAATTAAAAACATGATAACATAAATGAAAAAGTCCATAAGTGGATTGAAAGATAAACCAAGGAAATGTCCCAGATAGTAGAACAAAAAGACAAAGCTATGAAAATAAGAGAGAAAAGTTAAGAAAATTAGTGGATTAGAACAGGATATCTAACATCCAAATAAAGGAGAGAGAGCAGAGGATATGGAGGAAAGGAAAATATTAAACAAAATAATCAAAAAATTTTCTCAGAAACGTCAGATGTGCATTTTCAAACTGTATCAGCGCACTAAGTGCCCAGCATAGTGGAAAAGAAGACCAACAGCAAGGGACATAATTGTGACATTTCAGAACAATGGGAATCAAAAGAAGATCGTAAAAACTTGCACGGTGGGGTGGGGGGGAGCAGAGGGGGAACCATGGTGCATGAAAAGGACAAGAATAAATATATCTTTGAACTTGCCAGTAAAAGCACTGGAAGCTGTAGGACAATGGAGTAAACGATTTGAATATTTTTAACCTAGAATGTTATACTCAACCAAATAATCAAGTGTGAGAGCAAAATAATTCATTTTCAGACACACAAGTTCAAAAAAATTGTATCTCTTACACACCCTTTCTCAGAAAGCAAATGGAGGCTGTGTCACACCAAAACAAGGCAGTTAATTACAAGAGAGCAACATGGAATCTCAAAAACAGGAAACAAACACAGGGGTCTAATGCAAAAGAGGACATTTCTGTTGGGAATGTGAAATGGTACAGCTACTGTAGAAAACTGTATGGCAGTTCCTTAAAAAATTAAGCAGAATTGCCATATGATCCAGCAATTTCACTTCTAGATATATTTTCAGAATAATTGAAAGCAGAGACAGGTATTTGCACACAAATATTCATAGCATTATTCACAATAGCCAAAAGGTTGAAACAACCTAAAAATTCATCAACAGCTGAATGGATAAACAAAATGTCATGTATACATACAATGGAATGTTAGTCTTAAAAAGGAATGAAATTCTGATACATACTACAACATGGATAAACCTTGAAAATATTATGCTAAGTGAAACAAGCCAGCCACAAAATGGCAAATACTATATGATTCTACTTATATGCGGTACCTAGAAGAGTCAGATTTATAATTACAGAAGGTAGCATAGTGGTCTAGGGGTGGGGGGCTGGTGAGGGAGAATAAGAATCATTGTTTAAATGGTGCAGTGTTTCACTTTGGGGTGATGAGATGTACGGTGGTGATGGTTGCACAGAACTGTGAATGTACTTAATGCCACTGAATTGTACATTTTTAAATGGCTGAAATAATAAATTTTATGTTATGTTTTTTATAGCACAATTTTTTAAATAATTAGAAAAAATAGGAGAAAAAAATTCAGGATATAGGATTAACAGAATTCTTGGACTTGACATCAAAATCATGATCCATAAAGAAAACGTCAATAAATTTGGACTTTATCAAAATTTAAAACTTTTGCTCTGTAAAAGACTCTGTGAAAAGGATGAAGAAACAAGCTACAGACAGGGTAAAACATTTGCAAACCACATATCCCAAAGGACAAATACCTAGAATATATAAAGGACTCCCAAAACTTGACATTAAAGAAACAGTGTAATTAGAAAATGGGTAAAAGAGATTGTATTATTTTTCTATTGCTATTGTAACAAATTACCACAATAGTTGCTGAAAAAAACCACATTTTTATTTTCTTATAGTTAGATATCACAGGTCTCACTAGTCTAAGATCAAGGTGTCAGCAGGATGAATACAGCTCTTTCTGGAGGCTCTTAAAGGAGAATCTATTTCCTTGCCTTTCCAGCTTCTAGTGGTCACCCGTATTCCTTGGCTCATGGCCCCCTATTTCCATCTTCAAAGCTAGCAATATTCCATCTCTCTGCAATCTCTGCATCTCTAATCTTTCTTCCTTAGTCACATCTCCCCCTGAAAGGTTCTCCGTGTAAGGACTCATGGGATTAGATTAAGCCCACCTGTATAATTCTTGACAGTCTCCCCATCACAAGGTCCATACCTTTAATCACATCAGCAAAGTACCTTCGCTGTGTAAAGTAGCGTATTCTTGAGGTTCTGGGGACTAGGGCATATCTTTGGGAGGCAGTTGTTCTTCCTATCACACACATCAACAGACATTTCACTAAAGAAGAAATAAAGATGGCAAAATGAGCACCTAAAAGATGATCAACTTCATTAATCATTAGGGAAATGCAATCTAAAGCCATAATGAGGTATCACTACATACTTATTAGAATGGCTAAAATAAAAAATAGTGGTAACACCAAACCTTATAAGGAGGTGGAGAAACTGGATCACTAATACATTGCTGGTGGGAATATAAAATGGTACAATCACTCTGGAAAATACTTTGACAGTTTCTTATAAAACTAAACATACACTTACCATATGACCCAGCAATTGCACCCTTGGGCGTTTATCCCAGGGAAATGAAAACTATGCACATACAAAAACGTGTACATTGGACTTCCCTGGCGGCGCAGTGGTTGAGAATTCGCCTGCCAATGCGGGGGACATAGGTTCGATCCCTGGTCCGGGACGATCCCACATGCCACGGAGCAACTAAGCCCGTGCAACACAACTACTGAACCTGCACTGTAGAGCCTGTGTGCCACAAGTACTTAGCCCACATGCCTAGAGCCCATGTTAGCAACGAGAAAAGCCACCACAATAAGAAGCCCACGCACCGCAATGAAGAGTAGCCCCCGCTCACTGCAACTAGAGAAAGCCTGCGCACAGCAATGGAGACCCAACGCAGCCAAAAATAAAATTTAAAATAAACTAAAAACTTGTACATTAATATTCATGGAAGCCTTATTTGTAATAGCCAAAGCTGGAAACATCCCAAGTGTCCTTTAACAGATGAATGATGAAACAAACAGTGGCATATCCATACCATGGAATACTACACAGCAATAAAAATGAATGAACTATTGATATATGCAACAACTTGAATGGATCAAGAGAATTATGCTGAATGAAAAAAAAAATCAATCCCAAAATGGTTACATGCTACATGATTCCATCTATATAATATTCTTGAAATAGCAAAATTATAGATATGGAAAACAGATTAGTATTTCCAGGGGTTAGTGATTAGGGAGGAAGGAAAAAGGGATGGGAGTAGCTATAAAGGGATAGCACAAGGAAGCTTTGTGGTGATGGAACAGTTCTGTTATCTTGGTCATAGTGATGGTTACATGAATCTACATGTGATAAAGTTGCATACTCTAGTCACTATTCACACACGTATACAAATAAGTGCATGTACAACTGGTGAAATCTAGTACATTCTGTGGATTGTATCAAAGTCAGTTTCCTAGTTCTGATATTGTACTACAGTTATATAAAATATTATCATTGGGAAAAAGTGGGTGAAAGGTATATGGAAATTCCCTGTACGATTTTTTGCAAATTTCCAAAGTTTATATGTATATTAGATATTTTTTAATTCAGTTGTATATTTTCACAGGTATATCAGTTAGGATGCCTTTGGCTGCAAGTAGCAAACAATTCAAATAAAAATGTATAAAATAAGTGGATTTTGTTTTGTCTTACATAGCAAAAATTCAAAAGATAATCAGGATTGATTAACTCACCACCTCAACTTGGTCATCAAAGACCCAGCCTCTTGCTGTATTTCTGCTCTTTCATTTTCAGAATGTTGACTTTTGTCCTAAAACTGTCCACTGAATCTCAAAATGGCTACAGCAGTCCCATTAATCACATCTTTCTACAAAAACATGCAAAGGCCAGAAGAAAGTTTCTTTCACGGATTCCTTTTTTAAGGCTAATGAAAAGACCTCAGGAGTTGTCTTCTCAAACCATATTGGCCAGAATTGCATCTCATTCTCATTCCTAAATTGTATGGCTCTGGAAATGTAGTAGGGACCTGAATATACGGCTTTCAATATCAGAAAGCAGTTAGCAACCAGTTAGCAGTTCCCTTTAAAAGAAAAAGGGAAAAATGGCTGTTGGGTAGACAGCCTATATGTCTGCAACACCATGTGTACAGCTGGGATTGAAAAATTTGTTTAACCCTTAGGCAATTGAAAAGTAATAGCTCTATAGTAATCCATTATATCTAAGGCCACTGTCATCTCCCCCATGAATAACTGCAACAACTGCCTTGTACTCCCTACCTAAAATATTATTCCCTTCTAATCCTTTCCCCCCAATGAAGCTCAGTGATCTTCTTAATCTTCTTTTTTTTATTATTTATTTATTTTGGCTGCACTGCTGGGTCTTCGTTGCAGCGCACATGCTTCTCTAGTTGCAGCACCCGGGCTCTAGTTGCTGTGTGCAGGCTCTAGAGCATGCGGGCTCAGTAGTTGCAGTGCGTGGGCTTAGTTGCAATATGTAGGATCTTAGTTCCCCAATCAGGGATTGAACCCAGGACCACTGCGTTGGGAGAGTCTTAACCACTGTACCACCAGGGAAGTCCCAATCTTCTTAATCTTAAACTTCTAATGACCCCAAGCTATTTAGGTTCTCTGAACCCTATGCTATTTCTTCCTTTGCTGATGGCTGGCATGTCCTTGCTTTCCATTTCCAAACCTATGCATTTCAACTAGGAAATGGCTCCTCATCCTTTAAGAGTCAACCAGGATATCAATCTTTCTCCTGGAAGGCTTCTCCACAATTCTTCGTCATAGCAGTGATAGGGAAAGGAGTCTCTACTAATAGAATTGTAAGAGGGAGCTAGAAAAGCAATAAAGAGCAATTGAAAAACTAATAAACAAAAACTTCAAACCCGAGGCATGGTTATATATAAGGAGTTTGTGAGTGTCAGTTGTTTGTATCTCAGTGACAGCCTGTACATACCATAATTTTTTCTCTGATGTTATGATGCTTTGGAAATGAAAGACCTGTTACATGTATATATATATATACATATATATTGAAAGACCTGTTAGGCAAACAATAAAAAATAGCTTCCCAAACTGCTGATTATTCATAAAATGTTTCCATTTATTTCAGAATCATAACATTGCTAACTATTGAGAAATGGAGTTATTGTTGAAGCCTGAGGAGGTATTCTTGTTTTCTCCTGTCAAGGCACATATTACCCAGTATCAAATGTTTCCTTCTCAGCTTCATTGCTAACCCACTCACATTTTTCTCTCCTTTAATGTGTCATGGAGCTTCATGCTGTTAAATGCTTTAAAAAAAACTATTTATAAAATGAAGAAAGAAAACAGGAAATTTATAAGCTATTTGGGGAGAAAAAGGAATATCAATGTAACTAATAATCATTTAAATTACATTGGTATGAATCTACAGCATTTCTCTTTTGTACTCTGATGAAGCTAATGGAAAACAAAACTAGCAAATTCAAATATATGCATAAATTGAGCCCTTGAAAATAACAGTTGTTACAGTCTACTATTCCATCCAAAGTTCCAGGGGGTATGCTTCTCTACAAAAGGTGTTAAGGCGTTATATGTGGATGTTCCCTACAAACAGCATGTGTGTGCATAATTAGTGTACTTTCTCTTACTTCATGCCCCCAACCTTGAGTCAATATTAAACATTAAGAAAAGACATACAGTATACATGGAACCTGATTCAATTAGCAGATAGATTCAGGAATCATACCTTCTAATCCTGTTATTGGGATTTAAGAATGTTTGGAGCCAACTACTTAAGTGAACTGTTTGGTTTCCTTACCTGTTAAGGGCATAAAGGATAAAAGAGAAAAAACAAAAAGCCCTAAAGATCTACAGTGCAGATTCTAAACCAAACACCAAACTCCTAGGAGTATAAGAGGAATTCCACTTTCTCCTTTAAGCAATTTGTATTGTCTGAAATTTTAAAAGTCAGTTTATTTTTCCCCCTCATTGTTAGAAAGTTCTTGTATTATACTGAAATTGGATTTCCTGGTATCAGTGGAGGCTGGTAATATATGAAGGCAATCTCGGGTAAACCCTTACCAGCAATATGACTCCGGGCAAGTGATTTAATCTTCTGATATTTGTTCCGCCAGCCTGTCAGTAGTTTAATCTGACAGTGCAATGATATATAAGATCCTGAACTTGTGTTCCTATGAATCAGAAGCCTTGCAGCTTAACTGGAACAGAGCCACCAGATGCCACACAAACCAGTAGGAAGTCCAAACTAGAAATCTGGATGAATTGCTGGAGGCCAAGCATGGACCAGCTCCAGAGTGTGAACCTTCTGGGGGCTGTAGCCATAGGCGGGGGTTACCATCTTCCTGCTGACTTCTTGTAAGAACCCCACCAGGCTCCCATAGCATTGGAGGATTGGGAGAATCCAGAGAAAGCCACCCCTCTCTACGACACTGGCTCTATATTACTTTCAAAATCATCAAATAATCAGAATATTTTAAAGACACTATGCCTGGTGATTCTGTATGTATCTTTTTTTAATGAGGAGAATCAAGAAATTCAAGCCTCCAAACACTCCCTTTATTCTATACAAAAAAAATTTGAATATTTTACTTGAAGAGTTGGATATCATAGTAAAAATTTCCAAATAATTGATTTAGTTCTTCAGATATTCACTACTCATATTTTCTTAGTGCCTATTCTGTTAATATGCTGTGCTAGGAACCATGGGAATCAAGAACACATGGGAGAAGCCCTGAAGAGGATCATTTAGGAACAGACTCAAGAGAAGGGCCGCCACTTAACTGTTGTGTAACATTTGACAAATCAACCAATCTCTAAGTTAGGGGTTACAGTAAAACACAGGGACTGAGTTAGATGATTTCTCCATCCCTGTGTTAGATTGCAAAAATACCCACAATTATCTATCCCTTCCTGTATGCATGCCTTTTTACAAGGTCTCTTTGCAGCTCCTGGAATCAAAAGGTGGAATACATTTCCTTACCCCTTGAATCTGAGCTACACTTGTGACTTGCTTTGGCAAGGAACGAAGAGCACTAGAAATTTATCTTTTGTATATAGGGTTTCAAAAAAAGAGGAAACGTATCCTTCTGAACTCCTCAAAGCACCGTAAGACCTATTACTAAAGCAAAGCTATAACTAGCAGTTACTTCAGTAAGGGAGACCACTACCTGATAGAATCTTAGCAGTGTGTCAGAAGGGGGAAGTCAGAAACGGAATATTTATAGGACTTTGGATTCTGAGTTCAAGTGGTTTAAAATGGGTCTTTCAAGGCAAAGAGCTGATTGGGATCAGGCAAATTTGCGATATAATTGTTCAAAATTTAGTGGACAAAGAGAAGGGAGGATATTGAAGTGATTCTTGTGACTTGTCATAAGTATAAATTGTTGTAAATACTTGAAAGCTAATTGCAGAAGTGAGCAGTCTACTGTCTCAGATAAACTGATCTGTGGGGTTTTCTGAAGTGAAATTATTTATTGTTTACAGCAGTATCCATTCCAGGCAAAATTTCCTCAAATAGCTAAGTCAATTTGACAAAGGTGGTGTACAATCTTATCTAAGTCATATTTCCACAGATTCTGAATTCTTAATCCATTTCAACTTTATGGGCATAAAATTATTGATAATATCTTCTTGTTATCTTTTATATTTCTAATGTAACTATAGTTATATTTTATCATTCATTATATTACTTATATGTGCTTTCCTTTTTCCTTGAAAAAATTTCCAGAAGTTTTTCTATTTTAAGATTTTCATAGAACTAATTTCTGAACTTGTTTTTTCTCTTTATGGTATCTTGGTTTTCTCTTTCATTGAATTCTGCTTCTATATTTTTAATCTCCTTCCTTCTACTCGCTTTGGGATTTATTCTGTTGTTCCTTTTCTAATTTCTTAAGTTTAAACTTTATCCTATTACTATTCAGCCTTGTCTCTTTTCTAGTACAAACCTTAAATCCATAAATCCTAAAAGAACCACTTCTGCTGCATTTCATGAGTTTTGGTATGTAGTATTTTCATTTATCATTCAACTCTAAGTATTTTTTAGTTTACAATATGATTTCTTCTTTGACCCATAATTATTTTACATGTGTTTTTTAAATTTTCATATTGTTGGGTATTTTATTTTTATTCATACTTTCTTCCAGCATTATTTAGATATAATTGACATATAACATTGTGTAAGTTTAAGATGTATGTGTTGATTTGATACATATATATTGCAAAATGGTTACGACAGTAGCATTAGTTAATACCTCACATCACCTCATGTAGTAGCCATTTTTTTGTGGTGAGAACATTTAAGATCTACTTTCTCAGCAACTTTCAATTATATAAAAGTGTTAACTATAGTTAACTGTATTGTTAACTATAATCACCACATTGCATGTTAGATTCCCAGAATTTATCCATCTTTTAACTGGAAGTTTGAAGCTGTTGACCTAAAATCTCTCCAATTCCCCCAACTTCCAGCCCCCAGAAACAACCATTCTACTCTGTTTCTAAGAGTGTGGCTATTTTAGATTCCACATATAAGTGATATCATATAGTATTTGTCTTTGTCTGGCTTACTTCACTTGGCATAATGTCTTCAGGGTCCATCCATGCTGTCACAAATGGCAGTATTTCCTTCTTTCTCATGGATGTATATTTATATCCCCATATCTTCTTTATCCATTAAACTCTAGATAGACAGTTAGGTTGTTTCCAAATTTTACCTATTGTGAATAATGCTGCATTGACCGTGGAAGTGCAGATATCTCTTCAACATACTGATTTCATTTCCTTTGGAGATATACCCCGAAGTGAGATTGCCGGATCAAATGTAGTTTATTTTTAATTTTTTGAGGAACCTCCATACACTTTTCCATAGTAGCTGTACCAATTTACATTCCAACAACAGTGCACAAGGGTTCCCTTTTCTCCACATCCTCGCCAACACTTGCTATCTCTTGTCATTTTGATGACAGCCATTCAAACAGGTGTGAGGCAATATCTTATTGTGCTTTTGATTTGTATTCTCCTGATGATTGGTGGTGTGGAGCATCTTTTGATCAATGATGTTGTACATCTTTTCATGTACTTATTGGCTGTTTGTTTTCTTTGGAAAATGTCCATTTAGTTCCTCAGCCCATTTTTTAATCAGATTGGATTTTTTTCCTATAGTGCTGTATGAGTTATTTATATATTTTGGATATTAACCCCTTATGAAATATATAATTTACAAATATTTTCTCCCATTCCATAGGTTGGGAATTTTGTTGATTGTTTCCTTTGCTGTGCAGAAGCTTTTTAGTTTGATGTAGTCCCCCACTTGTCTATTTTTGCTTTTGTTGCTTGTACTCTTGGAGCCATATCCAAAAAATCCTTGCCAAGACCAACAATAAGGAGATTTTCCCTATGTTTTCTTCTAGGAGTTTTATAGTTTCAGGTCTTATAGTTACATATTTAATTCATTTAAAGTTAGTTTTTGTGAGTAGTGTAAGATAGGGGCTCAGTTTCATTCTTTTGCATATGAATACCCAGTTTTCCCAACATCATTTATTAAATTGACTATCCTCTGCCCATTGAGTATTCTTGGCTTGCTTGTCAAATATTAGTTGACCGTACATGTGTGGGTTTATTTCTGGGCTCTCTGATTCTATTCCATTCATCTACGTGTTGATTTTTATGCCAGTACCACACTGTCTTGGTTTCTATAGCTTTGTATTATAGTTTGTAATCAGACGAGATCGGGCATGTTCAGGGTGGTATGGTCATAGACTACAGTGTTTAATCAGGAAGTGTGAGGCTTCCAGCTTTGTTCTTCTTTTTCAGAATTGCTTTGGCTATTTGGGATCTTTTGTGGTTCCATAAAAATTTTAGGATTGTTTTTTCTATTTCTGTGAAAAATGATACTGGGATTTTGATAGGGATTGCATTGAGTTTATATGTGGCTTTGGGTAGTGTGAGCATTTTAACAGTGTTAATTCTTTCAGTCTATGAACACAGTATGTCTTTCCATTTACTTGTATCTCCTTCAATTTTTTTCATCAAAGTCCTGTAGAAAAACAAATTAAGCCCAAAGTTAGTGGAAGGAAAGAAATAATGTATCAGAGCAAAAATAGATAAAATAGAAAATAGAAAAAATGAGCAAAACTAGGAGATAGTTTTTTGAAAAAACCAACAAAATAGCCAATCCCTTAGCTAGACTAAGAAAAAAAGAAAGAAGACTCAAATAAATAAAATCAAAAAGGAAAGAAGAAACATTACAACTGATGCTTCAGAAATAAAAAGATCATAAGACAATTATAAACAATTATATACCAAAAAATTGTTTAACATAGAAGAAATCAATAAATTCCTAGAAACATACAACCTACCAAGATTAAATCTTGAAGAAATAGAAAGTCTGAACAGATCTATAACTAGTAAGAAGATTGAATCAAAAACCTCCCAATAAAGAAAAGCTTAGAACCACATGGCTTCAATGGTGAATTCTACCAATACTTAAAGAAGAACAATGCCAATCTATCTCAAACAATTCCAAAAAATTGAAGAAGAGGGAGCACTTCCAAACTCATGTTATTAGGCCATGATACCAAAGCCAGACAAAGATACCACAAGAAAAGAAAACTACAGGCCAATATCCCTGATGAATATAGACACAAAAATCCTCCACAAAATACTATCCAGTACATGAAAAGAATCATACACCATGATCAAGCACTGGCTCAACATACGAAAATCAGTTAATGTGATACACCACAGTATCAGAATAAATGATAAAAATCACATGATTGTCTCAATTGAGGAATAAGAAGTATTTAACAAAATTCAATACACTTTCATAATAAAATCTCTCAACAAACTAGAAATAAGGAAATTACATCAACATAATAAAAGCCATAAATTAGAAGCCCACAGATAACATTATACACAATGGTAAAAAAACAAAGCTTTTCCTCTAAGATCAGGCACAAGGTACGGATGCCCACTTTTATTCAACATAGTACTGGAATAGTGAGAGCAATAGGCAAGAAAAAGAAATAAAAGTCGTCAAAACTGGAAAGGAAAAAGTAAAATTGTCCCCGTTTGAAAACAATATAATCTTATACTTAGAAAACTCTAAGCACTCCATAAAAAAACTTAGAACTATTAAATGAATTAAGTAACATTACAGGATACAAAATGAACACATAAAAATCAGTTGTGCTTCTATACACTAACAACAAACTATCTGAAAAAAAAATAGGAGACAATCGCATTTACAGTAGCATCAAAATGAATAAAGTGCCTAGGAATAAACTAAACTAAGGAGGTGAATGATTTGCATACTGAAAACTACAAAATATTAATGAAAGAAATTAAACAAGACACAAATAAATGGAAAGCTATGCCATGTTCATTAACTGAAATACTTAATATTGTTAAAATGTTCATACTGCCCAAAGCCATATGTAGATTCAACACAATCCTTATCAAAATTCCAATGGCATTTTTTTTACAGAAATAGAAAAAAATTCTAAAATTCATATGGAACCACAAAAGACTTCAAATAGCCAAATCAATACTGAGAAGGAAGAATGAAGCTGAAGGCCTCACACTTTCCAGTTTCAAAATATATTACAACACAAAGCTACAATAATCAAAACAGTATGGTACCGGCAAAAAGATAGACATATAGACAAATGGAACAGAATAGAGAGCTCAGAAATAAATCCACACATATAAGATCAACTCATCTTCAACAAGGTCCCAAAAATATGCAATGGGGAAAACATAGTTTCTTAAATGGTTATGGGAAAACTGGATATCCACATGCAAAAGAATGAAATTGTAGTCTTATCTTACACCATATACAAAAATTAACTCAAAATGGATTAAAGACTTTAGACATAGACGTGAAACTAACATTTTTAGAAGAATGCATAGGAGAAGAGCTTCATGACATTGGTCTTGGCAATGCTTTCATGGAAACAAAAACAAAAATAAACAAGTGGAACTACATCAGACTAAAAAGCTTCTGAACAATGAAATGTTCATTGTTCATTGTCAATGAAAAACTTCTGAAAAAGCAACGCAAACAACAGAGTGAAAAGGCAACCAATGGGATGGGAGAAAATATTTGTGAATCATATATCTGAAAAGAGGTTAATCTCTAAAATATATACGTACTAGAACTTAATATTTTTTTTAAATGACAACAAATTTTTAATGGACTTGAATAGAAAATCCTCCAAAGAAGACATACAAAAGTCCAACAGGTATATGAGAAAATGATCATTGTTATTATTCATCAGGGAAATGCAAATTAAAACCACAATAAGATATCACCTCACACCTGGCGTGATGTCTATTATCAATAAAAAC
The DNA here is from genome assembly GCF_949987515.2 of Delphinus delphis. NCBI lineage: Eukaryota > Metazoa > Chordata > Mammalia > Artiodactyla > Delphinidae > Delphinus > Delphinus delphis. The sequence continues at coordinate 57,164,316 of NC_082693.1, read as the reverse complement.
CAAAAGACAACAAATGTTGGTGGAGAAATTGGAACTCTTGCACACTGTTTTTGGGAATGCAAAATGGTACAGCTGCTATGGGAAATGGTATGGAGAGTACTCAAAAAATTCAAAACAGAATTATCATATGATCCAGAAATCCCACTACTGGGTATTTATCCAAAGAATTTCAGTCAGCATCTTGAATAGATATTGTCACTCCAGTGTTCATTGCAGTGCTGTTCACAAGAGCCAAGATATGGACACAAACTAAATGTCCATCAGTAGATAAGTTGATACAGAAAATGTGGCATATACATACAATGAATACTAGTCAGCCTTAAAAAAGAAGGAAATCTGAAATATGTGACAACATGGATGAGCTTTGAGAACATTATTCTAAGTGAAGTAAGCCAGTCACAGAAAAACAAATACTTCACAATTCTACTCATATGAGTATCTAAAATAGTCAAATTCATAGAATCAAATAGTAGAATAGTGGTTGCGAGGGACTGGTGGGGTGGGGGGTAAACAGGGAGCTTTTAATCAATGGGCAAAAAGTTTCAGTCAAGCAAGAGAAATAAGCTCTAGAGATGTGACTATACAACACTGTACTTATAGTCAACAAAAATGTATACTTCAAAATTTGTCAAGAGTGTAGATCTCATGTCAAATGTTGTTACCCCCCCCACACACACACAAAGTAAAACAGAGGATTTGCATATTCTACAACCCAGAAGTCCCACTTCTAAATATATTCCCTAGTGAATCCTCCAGGTGTATGAAGAGTCATGTGCAAGAATGTTCACTACAGCATAATTTGTAGTAGTAAAAACCTATAAACAACCTGAATGATCACCAGGGAGAGAATGTCTGTGGAATGCCATATGGCAATTCAAATGAATAAACTAGAGCATTTGTATTAGTATATTAGTATTATTTTTAAAATGTTAATTTAAAGAATATTTTTGAAATGTTTTGTTTAAAAATGTTTTCCAAAAATCCATGGCTCATTTATTTTTATGCACTGCTTGAAAATTAGTCATTTTTGTCTTTTTCATCTTTAAATGAATCCTCTTTACTTCTTACAATATCCTTCTCTTTTCATTTGTTAAGATATAATTTTATTGCTGTTATAACAGGAAGAACAATACTTGTTTCCTGCCTTGTTACACGATTGTATTTCCATTCACAAATTTGTCATGGTATATTAAAACACAAATGAGGTAGCTATAATCAATGGCAGTGGAACTCTAAAATACAATTACAGTGCTTCACAATTCGACTGGAAATGACAGATTGTAATTTGGATTACAGTGTGTTACAATTAATGCTAAATTGCCAACAGCAAATACATTTAACCTCCCTTCACACTTGTAATCAGTCAAGCATGAGATAAAGCATATCAGGGAACACAAATCATTACAAAATATAAAGTACAGGCACTTGAGAAAGAAATAATGCAATATCTATTTCTGTTAAAGTCAACTTTCATTTAATGCTTTTGTTTTGGAATGTAAAAGGCAATTCTTGTGATAAACCATTTCATCAAATATACTCACAAGAACCAGTTAATCTGAAAGAAAAAAAACTTCTAATATATTTTATGAAAATAGCTTACTCTTTACAAAGGACTAGATATAACTTATCCTTCTTTATTTTTTTTAACATCTTTATTGGAGTATAATTGCTTTAAAATGGTATGTTAGTTTCTGCTTTATAACAAAGTGGATCAGTTATACATATACATATGTCCCCATATCTCTTCCCTCTTGTGTCTCTCTCCCTCCCACCCTCCCTATCCCACCCCTCTAGGTGGTCACAAGTACCGAGTTGATCTCCCTGTGCTATGTGGCTGCTTGCCACTAGCTATCTATTTTACGTTTGATAGTGTATATATGTCCATGCCACTTTCTCACTTTGTCCCAGCTTACCCTTCCCCATCCCCGTATCCTCAAATCCATTCTCTAGTAGGTCTGTGTCTTTATTCCCGTCTTGCCCCTAGGTTCTTCAGAATTTTTGTTTTTGTTTTTTTTTTTAGATTCCATATATATGTGTTAGCATACAGTATTTCTTTTCTCTTTCTGACTTACTTCACTCTGTATGACAGACTCTAGGTCCATCCACCTCACTACAAATAACTCAGTTTCATTTCTTTTTATGGCTGAGTAATATTCCATTGTATACATGTGCCACATCTTCTTTATCCATTCATCTGTTGATGGACACTTAGCTTGCTTCCATGTCCTGGCTATTGTAAATAGAGCTGCAATGAACATTTTGGTACATGACTCTTTTTGAATTATGGTTTTCTCAGGGTATATGCCCAGTAGTGGGATTGCTGGGTCATATGGTAGTTCTATTTTTAGTTTTTTAAGAAACCTCCATACTGTTCTCCATAGTGGCGCTATCAATTTACATTCCCACCAACAGTGCAAGAGGGTTCCTTTTTCTCCACACCCTCACCAGCATTTATTGTTTCTAGATTTTTTGATGATGGCCATTCTAACGGGTGTGAGATGATATCTCATTGTACTTTTGATTTGCATTTCAATGATTAAGGATGTTGAGCATTCTTTCATGTGTTTGTTGGCAATCTGTATATCTTCTTTGGAGAAATGTCTATTTAGGCCTTCTACACATTTTTGGATTGGGTTTTTTTTTGATATTGAGCTGCATGAGCTGCTTGTAAGTTTTGGAGATTAATTGTTTGTCATTTGCAAATATTTTCTCCCATTCTGAGGGCTGTCTTTTCATGTTGTTTATGGTTTCCTTTGCTGTGCAAAAGCTTTTAAGTTTCATTAGGTCCCATTTGTTTGTTTTTATTTCCATTTCTCTATGAGGTGGGTCAAAAAGGACCGTGCTGTGATTTATGCCATAGAGTGTTCTGCCTATGTTTTCCTCTAAGAGTTTTATAGCATCTGGCCTTACATTTAGGTCTTTAATCCATTTTGAGCTTATTTTTGTGTATGGCGTTAGGGAGTGTTCTAATTTCATTCTTTTACATGTAGCTGTCCAGTTTTCCCAGCACCACTTATTGAAGAGGCTGTCTTTCCTCCACTGTATATTCTTGCCTCCTTTATCAAAGATAAGGTGACCATATGAGTGTGGGTTTATCTCTGGGCTTTCTATCCTGTTCCATTGATCTATATTTCTGTTTTTGTGCCAGTACCATACTGTCTTGATTACTGTAGCTTTGTATTATAGTCTGAAGTCAGGGAGCCTGATTCCTCCAGCTCCGTTTTTCTTTCTCAGGATTGCTTTGGCTATTCGGGGTCTTTTGTGTTTCCATACAAATTGTGAAATTTTTTGTTCTGGTTCTGTGAAAAATGCCAGTGGTAGTTTGATAGGGATTGCATTGAATCTGTAGGTTGCTTTGGGTAGTAGAGTCATTTTCACAATGTTGATTCTTCCAATCCAAGAACATGGTATATCTCTCCATCTATTTGTATCATCTTTAATTTCTTTCATCAGTGTCTTATAATTTTCTGCATACAGGTCTTTCATCTCCTTAGGTAGGTTTATTCCTAGATATTTTATTCTTTTTGTTGCAATGGTAAATGGGAGTGTTTCCTTAATGTCACTTTCAGATTTTTCATCATTAGTGTATAGGAATGCCAGAGATTTCTGTGCATTAATTTTGTATCCTGCCACTTTACCAAATTCATTGATTAGCTCTCGTAGTTTTCTGGTAGCATCCTTAGATTCTCTACGTATCATGTAGTATCATGTCATCTGCAAACAGTAACAGCTTTACTTCTTCCTTTCCTATTTGGATTCCTTTTATTTCTTTTTCTTCTCTGATTTCTGTGGCTAAAACTTCCAAAACTATGTTGAATAATAGTGGTGAGAGTGAGCAACCTTGCCTTGTTCCTGATCTTAGTGGAAATGGTTTCAGTTTTTCACCATTGAGCATGATGTTGGCTGTGGGTTTGTCATATATGGCCTTTATTATGTTGAGGAAATTTCCCTCTATGCCTACTTTCTGGAGGGTTTTTACCATAAATGGGTGTTGAATTTTGTTGAAAGCTTTCTCTGCATCTATTGAGAGCATATGGTTTTTCTCCTTCAGTTTGTTAATATGGTGTATCACATTGATTGATTTGCCTATATTGAAGAATCCTTGCATTCCTGGGATAAACCCCACTTGATCGTGGTTTATGATCCTTTTAATGTGCTGTTGGATTCTGTTTGCTAGTATTTTGTTGAGGATTTTTGCATCTATGTTCATCAGTGATATTGGCCTGTAGGGTGATGGTGGCCTTGTAGAATGAGTTTGGGAGTGTTCCTCCCTCTGCTACATTCTGGAAGAGTTTGAGAAGGATAGGTGTTAGCTCTTCTCTAAATGTTTGATAGAATTCGCCTGTGACGCCATCTAGTCCTGGGCTTTTGTTTGTTGGAAATTTTTTATTTTTATTTTAGTTTTTTGCGGTATGCGGGCCTCTCACTGTTGTGACCTCTCCCGTTGCAGAGCACAGGCTCCGGACGCGCAGGCTCAGCGGCCATGGCTCACGGGCCCAGCTGCTCCGCGGCATGTGGGATCTTCCCGGACCGGGGCACGAACCCGTGTCCCCTGCATCGGCAGGCGGACTCTCAACCACTGTGCCACCAAGGAAGCCCTCAACACCACAACTCTTGAACTTTAGCTCTTAGTTCTGCATTTAAGGAAATTCCCCCTCCCCCACCCCCATATTTTAGAATTATAACCTTGTTAAACATTCCATAGATGAGAACTGCTTATATATGGCGATTATTTTGTAAATAATTCTACATCCAGTTAATGATTTTTTACATTTTTGATTGGAAGAGGCAGCAGCACAGCTGTAGTTGTGGCAAAACAGTGAACCAAATGTTGAGGAATTATGACTGTCAAATGTCAACCTCAAGGCAACATACCAAAGATAGGTTCTCACTAAATTAACAATGCCATACCTGACAATCTTCAATAAAGCTCATCCAGGATTATATCCTTAATAAATAAATTTCTTGTGCCATTACTGTTGGCCTTAAGATCTTTGATACGGAGGAACTACTAAATGCCACTTCTTCAGCTAAAGAACATTTTCAGGTTTAAAAACAGCAATATGGGGAGGGGGGAGCTTACATTGTATTGTTTTTGGACAAGAGGAATAACTTTCTCACCCAGGAGACAGCGAAAAGTCCTCAAAGCATCTTGTTCTTACTATATAGTTTTTCCTTTACAGGCTTTTTACATTTTGAAGGGTTGTCACTAGATCATTAGAAGTATTCACCTTTTGTGAATTAGTGCAGATGAATTAATGCAGACGAATAGAAGTTACTTCTTGATAACTGGTTCATGGAATAGTTTAAAAAAAAAACCAAAACAATGATTTCCCTCTATTTTCTTCCCAAAAGGACCAAGAAGGGACCTGGATAATTTAACTTTAAAAATACACTGTAGGGCTTCCCTGGTGGCACAGTGGTTGGGGGTCCGCCTGCCGATCGACGGGACACGGGTTCGTGCCCCGGTCCAGGAGGATCCCGCGTGCCGCGGAGCGGCTGGGCCCGTGGGCCATGGCCGCTGGGCCTGCGTGTCCGGAGCCTGTGCTCCGCGGCGGGAGAGGCCACAACGGTGGGAGGCCCACGTACCGCAAAAAAAAAAAAAAAAAAAAATACACTGTAATACCAAAAATATTCTTAAAAGACACTTGGAACGATTATTAGGAAATCCTGATATTCATTAAGCTATCTTTCTGGCCTATATCTTCAATTTCAGGTAGGAAAAAGGCGACTCATACTCTCAAATTGGAAAGTGCCTTTAGAAGTACATGTTATATCATGTTATGGTCCCCAAATGAGCCTACTATGACTCAGAAATGGACTGTGTCCTGAGTTACTATCTGGCAACAAGGCAACATCTGTCAAAGGCAAAGAAAACAATATAGTTGCTTTTTTAAATGCATTTTTTTCTAGATTAAAAAAAAAAGCAGCCATGTAAACAAGCAAAAGGCATCTGTTTCTTCAGTGCTACAACAAAATCTGGAAAAGCATTTTGGACTTGAGGATCATTTAATTGCCACTTGAGGCTAGAAAACAAGTTATTCTATTTTAATCTGGCTTGAAAATGTATTATTTTGCAATACTCAAAATCAGTCTGGTCAGCTTTACGTCAAATTCACTATCAACTTCAACTACTGTCATTCTAATTACTGCACCTGACAAGTTTGACTGGTATATATCTATGTGATCAAATACAGAATGTGAACATGTGTGTTTGGCTGACCTCATATCCACAGATAAACTATCTACATCCTAGACTATGGGCAATGGTAATCAGTTCCCCATCTCCAAGCTCTCACTGTAAAGGAGGTCTGGTTCCCCTGTGTATGTTCTGGGCACTCAATTAATGAATGAAATTGATAGAACAGTCATGATGAGCAGAACATCTTTTAAATTTTTTTAAATACCATATGGAAACAATTAACAAAATCATGTAAACTTGTGCTTAACTTGCTTTCTGAATTATTTTCACTAAAAGTTAAATATGAATAAATTTGTTGTTCTGGAGCACATACATTTAACTTTGTGTCACAGCACTCACATGCTAAGCTATAGCCTTGACAGCGCAGAGAAGTACTCATAAAGTAATTGCTGAGGACGCTGCAATGCTCCCCAAGCAGGAAAATATACCAAGAGAATGAGCCAACCCAGAATTACATGGGTATCAAGGACTTTGGACTTCCTCACCCCTTTTTACCAGCACCATTTCCACAGGGGGCAGAAACTGAAAATTTGATTTGACTTCCCCAGAATGCTACAGTTACTCCTTAAGCTTAATTTACGATAAACATAAAACATCTTAAGAGTCAGGTAGTTAACTTCTAGTTCAAGAAATGTTACCACTGATTTAACTTTCTTTAAAAAGGTATGATTCTGGGCTTCCCTGGTGGCACAGTGGTTAAGAATCTGCCTGCCAATGCAGGGGACACGAGTTCGGGCCCTGGTCCGGGAAGATCCCACATGCCATGGAGCAACTAAGCCCGTGTGCTATTAACTACTGAGCCTGCGCTCTAGAGCCCGAGAGCCACAACTACTGAACCCGTGTGCCACAACTACTGAAGCCCATGCACCTACAGCCCATGCTCCACAACGAGAAGCCACTGCAACGAGAAGCCACTGCAATGAGAAGCCTGCACACCTCAATGAAGAGTAGCCCCCGCTCGCCGCAACTAGAGAAAGCCTGCGTGCAGCAACGAAGACCCAACACAGCCAAAAATAAATAAATAAATAAAACTAATTTAAAAAAAAAAAAGGTATGATTCAGGTTTGTTCTTGGAAAGTTGGTCAGTTGATTGAGGACAGAATTTGACATAGGGTAGAAATTGCTTTCAGGGAATTGAAATTTTATAAAGGCCAAATATAAATTAAAACATTTATATATGAGATACAGACACATACCAAATTGTTAACAATCCCTCTAAAGAGGGATGTGAGATGGTGGGGAGACATCTGAAGAGGGACTTTCATTTTTTATTATATATTAAAGGCACAGATCAAACAAGTCTTAATTTTTGGTAGCATGAAGTCTTGTGTTACGTAACTGCTCAAAGTTGTATAAAGACTCGTTTTAGTTTGCCCTGTCCTCTTTTCCTATCAACTATACCTTCCCTCTTTTTCCTTCTTCCCTCAAGTAAAAACCTATTCTGAATAAAGAAAAATCTGCTAAATTCCTGAATTTTATATATTAGTCAGTCAACAGGGGGCCAAAAGTAAAATACTTCAAATGAATTGTAGGCAGATGCCTTTCTAATTTCCTGACTCACATGCTTAAGAGACCCTGGCTCTGTCTAAGGTAAGCACTGGCTGGCATTTAAATTCTATGATTCCAGTGAACTCCACCTAATTGACCAGATTCCTTTGGGGAAGTTTTTTTTTTTCTTTTAGGCCACGTGGCATGTGGGACCCCAGTTCCCCCACCAAGGATCGAACCCATGCCCCGTGCCTTGGGAGCATGGACTCCTAACCAATGGACAGCCAGGGAAGTTCCTGGGGAAGGTTTTATGGAGAGTCAGAAGTTATATAAAAAGACAAAATACACCCAAAGAGATTTGGGAGAAATGAAAGTGTATATATTCACATAAGAGCTCCTAGACATATTGGTAAGAAAAAAAGCAAGTTGCAAAACATATGCATAGTAAGACACAATTTATGTAAAAATTTTAAATGCACAAAATTATGTATTTCTATAGGTAAATATATATGTATATAAATGCATAAAGAAAAAGTGATTGAAGAGTATACACTATAGAGCAATAGTTACCATTTGGGAGGGGGTACACTAGGGGCACTTCTATAATAATCTGTATTTTTTATTTTTTCCTAGAATATAGTCTAACTTAGGTAATTAAACACAAACTGAGGAAATTTTATACTTCTAGGAGGTACTACATAAGATGGTTTCCTTAAAAGAGCTTGCTACCACTGAAGATACAGTTTAGCAAATACCACTGTTCTGTTTTTCAACAACATCATACTTTATCCCTGCTGTCCCTCACCTTTCTCTCATTGCTCTACATAAGTTCAAATTTAAGGAAATCATATTAGCTTTTTCTTGAGTATCTGATGATAAATGATTCAGTTGCCAGGAAGTATCAAAATCAAAGTGAGAACTGATTCAGTGGGAATAAAGGTCATTTAAGTAGGCAGGCTCATCCTTTGGCTTTAATGCAATGTACTTGGAAATATGTGCAGTATTCTGGAGAGGACAAGATGCTTTAAGATAAGATTCTTTCTGGGTGGGCCATGTAACATGCCATGTTCATTATCTACTGCAGAAAGGTTAACACTCAAAAGCACACTCAGCTTCCTTAGAAAACAGATGATATATAAATCCCAGATAGCCCAAGCAGTGCTAAAGATCTATCAAAGTGATATTTGTTTAGAAGCAAAGTACTTTTGCTTAAAATTGGAAACTCTTAAGAGTATTTCTAAATTTTTCTCATTACATATGATTAATACTAAAATACTTACATTTAGGAAAGTTTGCTCAGAATTGTAATTAGTTTTTTTGAAAAGGGAAAAGCCATCCAAGTCAGACGTAGGTGTAGCATGAATTTTAGTCCACAACACCAAATATATTCCTCTGTTTGGTTGATAAAAAACTACAGAACAGCAACTTACTAGAATCAATGCCTACTATAAAATCAAATAAATGTGTTATGTTCAATGAATCCCAGCTTTTAATTATTAAAATCTAGGTAATGCATTTTATAATTTAGAAAAGAATACTTAAGGATCTACTTAGTCTCTATATCTTTAGAAATTACTGTAAGGCTCTTGCTGGTCATTACTATCTAAACCCTTTTCTAGAAGATCTCAACATTTTAAATGGTCACAAATTATGTATTCCCTCTTTGTCACACTAAAAAGACTGAAAACTATAATGGCAAACAGAAGTCAAAAGATAAATTTCAAAAGTCAAAGGCACAAGTCAAACCCTTCTAGACATAAGTGGTAACTATAAATGTAAGTTATATTATCTGAAGATAATATAAGATCAATGATCTAGACCCCTGGTAGTATTTATAATATAGAAAATTGCAAATTATGTATTAAAAGAAATAAACAGTATAACAATTCATTTTTTTAAGGTTCTAAATATTTGGCACAATGCATAACTTGCCTTATTTAGAAACCATCTGATAAAAGTAATGTAGTATTTAAAATGATTTTAAAAATTGTCAGGTTGTAGAATTTCCTATCTACCTTTCATTCTACTTCTTACTACCCTCCTTGTCTATTTCTCAAATTTTACTTTTTCTTACTGAAAATCTAAAAATGAAATATCATTCTTCTGTTATTTTAATGCCAAATAAAAAGTAATCACTAATAATATATGGCTAATATTTTTTATAAGATTTCAATTTAGCTGTAACAGCCACAGCTTTAGGCTATTTTCAGGAGATAACCCCAGAAGAAAAGAAATTCAAACACTCATATTTCATATGGTAATGTGATGCTTGTTTCTTTTCAGATTACTGTTTACCCCAAAATTGTTGCAATATATTTAAAAACAATAATCTTCCTCTACAATCACAATGCAAAACAAGAAGCAGAAATACGCATCATTACAGAAACAGTGATTGTATACTTTAAATATTCAGATACCTTCCTAATGACTACTTAAACCAATTTTTAATTATATATACGAAGAGTATACACTTACTAGTTGAAAAATATATTGGTTCTATCTACCTACTACTTTTAATACACAACACGATAACTTGTGTCTTCTTCCTAATAGCACATTATAAGGACAGGAACACAAAAGATAGGTATTAGAAAGGTGAAGAAAGTATCAGAAAAACTTCCTCAGCCTTGGTTTATCATTTATCTTTCCTTTGTATACATGCTGCAATTGATTGGTCCTCTTTCATTACCCTTTCACCCTATTCCTATCTAAAGACCTTCTAGGCTTCAGAGCAAGGTCAGGTATACATATTATCTATTGTTGCTACTGAATTAGTTTAAATTACAAGTTAAAAAAGAAGAATGAAATGCTTGAGGTGAAGAAGGGTACATAGAGGGCTTTCCTGGTGGTGCAGTGGTCGAGAGTCCACCTGCCGATGCAGGGGACGCGGGTTCGTGCCCCGGTCCATGAGATCCCACATGCTGCGGAGCGGCTGGGCCCGTGAGCCATGATGGCCGCTGAGCCTGCGCGTCCGGAGCCTGTGCTTCGCAATGGGAGAGACCACAACAGTGAGAGGCCTGCGTACCGCAAAGAAAAAGAAAGGTACACAGAAACCAAAGAAGAGTAAAGAAAAAATAAATAAATAAAACAAAACATCGAGAGTGGTTGTACCATATCAATAATTATCTGGCAACTCTGGAGCAGAGGTTTCTATCTGGACTTTTATATCATTAATATAGGGTCAAAAATCGAGAGTACAACTCTCTAATTATCAGGCTTTATGATTTTATTTTTTGGAATAAAGCTCAATTTCATGTCTAATTAGTTTTAAAAACATACTTCACTCCAATGGAGAAGAGCTTCTTTCCCATCTACATCTACAACAGTAGAAATGACAAGGCTTTCTTTACTACCACTGAAAGAACCAGGAGGGCAAAAACAATTTTTTCTTTTATCTGTACTCATGATTTCCCCTGCCTCCCTCCACCTCCTGCATAAACAGTAACTTCACAGGAAACCAAGAGACTACACAGACAATTTTAGCTTATCTTCCTGAAGACTCTTTCCACTCCGCCCTCCCTAAACACACACAGTGGAGAAGCAGTGTGTTGAGTTTGACAAGGACAATAATTAAGGAAGGTAAAATGAGGCCTTATAGAATACTTAATACTAAGTTAAAATTCTAATATCATAACATCAAGGTGTCAATTTATTCAACTTTAACCCATCTGGGAAAGTTACTTCTTTAGTAACTATAACCTCATTATATTCTTTTAATTGCTCATGCTAACAACTTTATTGTATACTACTGCATCTTATAAGAAGTAAATCCAGGGACCATTCCATTTTATCTTAGACATAACATTTACTAGTTTTCCAAGCATGACAGAAATGGAAAAATATATATATTAGCACAAGAACAATTTGTTAATTTCCACAATTTGTGTTCCTTCTATGAGCAGTGCCTGATTCTATTCTATCAGTCCTATGCTTAAAGAAAGAAAAAAAAAAAAAAAAAAACTTAATGAGAGACTAATTTACAAAGTATACAAGAATATAATTTTATAATAAATCTTTCCAGTGTTCGCTATAACTTCATTACATGAAATGTTTCCCTTCAAAGAAACTCAGAGGATAGCTCTTACAAAATGAAACAAAGCTTTCTGTGTTCATCTCTGGCAAGCAGTGACCAGAAACAGCTTGCTCACAAAGGATCTAAAAGTGCTGCCTGTGGAGGAGAAGCTACCACTAACATGCTGTATGAATGAGTCTTGGTGAGTGGCTACTATCTGGGACTTCTTCCTCTCTTCTCCTACCAATGAGTCCATCTCACATAAAGCCTAAGAGAAAACTAAAGCCTTGCAGCAGTGAAACTCAGCATGCTCCACTCAAATACTTCTAAGGTAACCATTCTAAAGCAAAATGAGCAGAAGTCATCTCTTTTATCCAAACAAAAAACCCAAAAAACAAACAAAAAAACCCCCCACAAAAGAACAAAAAAACCCCCACCCAAACCAAAAGGCAAATGCTGTCGCTCAATCATTAGATGGATTTACAGAGGCAAAAAATGTGACAACAGCAATAATTCAAGTAAAGTATATGAGAAAATTTAAACACGCCACTTTCAAGTTAAGACAAAAGTGAAGGGAAGCTATGATCAGAGTCAAAAAGCTTAGACATTATCACCAAATGTTAATTCACTTTACAGTCATCAATGAGACTACTGTATATATTTTTGCACCTTGCGCTTGTAAAAGCAGATAAAATATTTAATATGTAATTTACAATGTATTTTATCAGCTCAGCATACAGGATGAATATAGATTATATCAAAGTGTAGTAGACAGTTAGGGGCCTGTGCAAACCCTGCAAAAATAGTACTTCAGGTATCTGCTAATTTTAAAAAAAAGAAAAACAGTTTGCTGTTTAGAAGTGATACAATTCAAACTACCACAAAATACAAAGGACTGCAAAAATGTATACCATTCCAACAACATATATAAGTTATTAAATAAAGATTTGATTTAAAAGAATATAAATGAAGCCTTTAAGTAGGTCTTTTCTACATGCATATTACTCCTTGTTAAAGAAAAAAAATATGTAAAAAGGCCATTGGTAACTGCTTTGTTAACATGTGTAGAAAATGCCAATTCTCTGGTCACGAACCCCACTAAGTTTAGCACTTAAGGTCTCTGCAGTGTTATAAACGTAATTTAAAATACTGTTAACTCTCTAATTCCATTGGTAAAATAATGTGACTTGGAATATGGCAGTCTTTGTGTTGAGGGCAAGGATCCACAGTTTGTTATTTTATTCCTTAGGGGTGAACAGTTATCCAGAAGAACAGCACCCTCCGCCACCGCTCTGGGCTTGAGGTTCATCATCAATAATTTGTACACCTCGCCTTGCAGCTCCTGGTTGACTGGAGCCATTGCCTTTTGCCCTTTCATCCACTTGTGCCGTTTCTATCATCCCTAAGAGAGGGAGAAAGCAGAAATTATTTAGGACCACAATTGGCGTTTTCTGTTTCTATAATTTCAGTTTACCACCATGATAGCTATTTCTGACTTTCAACCAACAAGGAAACTAGATAAAATTAATAGCAAGCGTACTTGTCCAGTTGTATAACAGCCACAGTGACATCACCAAAGAAAAAAAGGTTTTGATTTAAACAGATGACTGTATACAAGTGTCATCCTTAAGATTTTCCAATTATACTTAGAAATACGTCAAAGAAGGTCAAATTGTTCCAAGTACAAGCAATATTTAGGGTACAAGATTTATTCTTCAGTAAGTCATGTAAACTTTTAACCAAATAACATTTGAAAGAACAAAAGAGTTTAAGATGAAAGAGGAAGAACAAAGCTGGAGGACTCACACTATCTGATTTAAAGATACAGTAGAAGTTACTCGAATGATGACAGTGAGATACTGGTGATTGTGTGGTCCAGCACAATCTTTTCAAGAGATAGTACTGGAACTGGACATTTACGTGTAAAAAATAAAAGTTCAATCTATACTTCCCACCATATGTGAAAATTAACAAAAAATTAATTACAGTCTTAAATGTAAAACAAATTTCTAGAAGAAAACACAGGAGGAAATCTCTGTAGAAGAAAATCTTTATGACTTTGAGTTACCAAAGGTTTCTCATGTAAGACAAAAAACATGACTCATACAGAAAACCTGATAAATCAGACCTCATTAAAATTTAGAACTTCAGCTCTTTGAGAGACAGTTAAGAAAAATGAGAATATAAGACACAGACTAGGAGTAAATAGTTGCAAAATACATATCTGAAAAGATGAGGAAAGAAAAGAGAGTCCTTAAAACAGAATAAGGTTTCTTAAACTTGGGTCCAGAGATTGCTCTTGAACAATGGTTTCCAAATTGAGGTATACGGGATAATCCACTGAGGTAAAATTAGAAAAACTTCAATTTATTTTTCCTTAACCTTTCAAAATTTCTTTTTTTTTAATGTATATTTTACAATATGGAAAATCATAAGTACTTATACATGTTCTATAATTTTTAAAATAAACGTATAGAGAATATTCAATTCTTTTATATAAAGATATGATATATAACATTTATAAGCCACTGATCTAGAACCTCAGTACTCAAAGTATGGTCTGAGTACTAGTGTCATTACCGCTTGGGTGTCTGTTAGTAAAGAGAAGCTCAGGTCCACATCAGACCCATTTTATCAAATTATGCATTTTAACAAGATCTCCTAGTGACTGATATGTACAGCAGTGGTTCTCAAATTTTAGTATGCATCAGAATCATAATGAGGGATTAAAACACAGATTCTGGGCACCACCTCCAGAGATTCTGATTCAGTAGGTTTGGGGTAAGGCCCAAGAATTTGCACTTCTAACATACTCTCAAGTGATGCTAATGCTGCTGATTGCAGGACCACATTTAGAGAATTAACACTCTAGAAGAATTATGAATGATCTTCAGGCTTACATAAAACTGAAATTTACTTCAAAGTTTGTATATATGTACATTTTTTTAGAGCAAAAAACCATCATTCTGAGGTCTATAACTATAAGGAATATAATTTGACAAAATCATTTCAATCCATTATTCTATAGACTAGGGTTTTCCTAAGTATAGTATACATTCTATTGGTGATATGAGAAATGACTTTCAGATTGTATATAATAAACATTTTCCTTTCTCTTTTTTTAATATGGAAAAGCTCAAACATATATAAAAGTAGAAAGAAGAGCATAATGAAAATCTGTATGTCCATCACACAATTTCATCCATACTTGGCAATCATCCCTACCATTATTTTAAATCAAATCCCAGATACATAATTTTATTCATAAATTATTTTAATATGATTTCTAAAAGATAAAAACATTTTAAAAAATAATTCTTTTTTTAAGCATAACCACTACACAATAACCATGCCTAAAAAAATTTACAATAATTTCTTAATATCAATATCCGGTGAGTGTTCATATAGTCCCAGTTGTTTCACAAATGTTCTTTTTCACTAGTTTGTCAAATTAGGATCCAAATAAGGTCCATCCACTGCAAAAGGTTGTTACAACTCTTAAATCTGTTTTATTCTGTCCATTCCCCTTCCATTTTTATTTTTAATAGTAATGCATATATTTTAATATGTATTTAGCAAATACTACACATAAGATTTCATAGCCATTGATTACTACTTGAAATAGGGCTAAAGAAGGTATTTAAGCTTCAAAAAATGAGTTAAAGATACTAAGTAAATAATAATACTGGTCGATGCGACAAATCATCAATATGGTCAAAATGGAAACTGTAAAACATCACCCCAGGGGCTTCCCTGGTGGCGCAGTGGTTAAGACTCTGCCTGCCAATGCAGGGGACACGGGTTCGAGCCCTGGTCCCAGAAGATCCCACATGCCACGGAGCAACTAAGCCTGTGCGCCACAACTACTGATCCTGTGCTCTAGAGCCCGCAAGCCACAACTACTGAAGCCCGCGCACCTAGAACCCGTGCTCCACAACAAGAGAAGCCACCGCAATGAGAAGCCCGTGCACTGCAATGAAGAGTAGCCCCCACCCGACGCAACTAGAGAAAGCCCGCGCGCAGCAACGAAGACCCAATGCAGCCAAAAATAAATAAATAAAATAAATAAATTAAAAACAAACAATCACTCCGAAATATTACCAATATTTTAAAAAGAGCCATATACCTACTTTTACAAAGGTCAAGAAAAAGTTCCTCAATTCCTTTGTTCTGTTTGGCTGAAGTATGATAATGTTTCGCTCCCACAGATTCTGCATACCTTAAAAAAAAGTAACATCAGTAATTGAAGTAAAAATATGTTTCATGTTTTTGTCATGACTGCCATTTGAACTTTTTTTACAATAGCAATTTTAGTGACTTATTACTAATTAACCCAGGTTTAGTGAAATTAAGATTATATACCATTTGACGTTTCTATATATTGAATCAACTTTTAAATAAGAATAAAACAAGACTTTTATTCTAAGTTAATCTGCAACCCAAATACTTCAGTTTTTGTGACTCACTGACTATTTGGCCATGACGGTTTTCTTTTGCATCACTCTTAATACTTTTTACTGAAACCAGAAAGAGAAGTGAAAGTGAAATAACTTTAAATGTCACCAAAAGCCAGAAATTGCCAGTGTAAACTCGCTTCACTGAATCCACTAGCTCAATCTATATTAAGAGGTTTGAGTAATAACTAAATGGTAAAGTACATTGTGCAAAGAGGAAGACTTCTTACAGAGAGTGACTGAAGGAAGGAAGAGAAGGGATAACACTTACGATTCTGCTTCTTGAATGGAAACATGTCTCTCCTTCTCCAAGTCTATTTTATTACCTAATTTGAAAATGTAAATGCCAGTCTTTAATATTGATTCATTTTTATAATGAAATTAAGCCAATTCTAAATATACAATTGCCATTTTAATCATCGGGAAAAATAATACAAATCCCCACCCACCAGACTTCTAAATGTCCTTCTAAATGTCCTGAAACTGTAAGGTTTCAGGACATTTGGATATGAGGGCTGATCATGACTGTCAAGGTGAATGCCTCAACCTCCCTCAAATGGCTCAATGCACATCCCTCCTGAAGCTGCAGCCTCTGTCAGAGAGAATAACTTTTCCAAAGAGATAAGCACTATTTTTGATTTAGGGTATAAATGGGACTAAGATTCACTAGGGAATCCTAAGGATAAACCTATGAGTCTTAGCCAAGTGTAAATGGTCCCCAATCAATAATTATGGTTCATGAAAATATATTAGGCTAGCCTCTTGGATCCTAAGAATATTTTGGTTTTCTCGATGATATTAACTGGTTAAAGAAAGCATTAAAAGATATGGCTTTTGAAGTACTTCACCACTGCAGGGGAAGAAACTACATTTGTTTTAAAAACATGAGACAACTTAGTATATGAACATCATGCAGATTTTAAATTACTGAAAATAAGTTTAGCTCTCCTTAAACAATGGAACCAAACTGAGATTATGCCATAAAGTCACCAGAACAAAAGTGTAGGAACTGCAAAATGCAGATTCCTTATTATATACACAGTAGAGATTAAGGTAAGTAGGCTGGACAGAGTGCTAAAGGCAATGGAAATAACATACAGAAAAGGGGAAAAATACCCTAAGAAAGGACACTTTAAACAAATATTTTCATTTCTTCTATTATGACCTATAGGGGTAAAAAAGGAAACCTTGTAAATAAGGTCATTTTTTCTCAGGACCTTAGAGAGTCTAGAAGACAATTTCAGATAAAGTATTGAAGTAAGCACCCAATGAAAGATGCGATGCTTAGAACTGAGAGGTACAAGCCCAGAGGTTCTGTATATGAAGACCTCAAATAATCTGAGCACCTAATTACGCGCAGCTTTAAGCAATGATCTGACACCATAGCCTAAGGTTGAGGGAGGGAAGCAGACATTACTAAAGCTCAGCTGGTACTAACAAATTCAGTAATAAACTCTTCCTTCTTTGAACAGTTATCAGCCTATCTCAGCAAGAAGACACATATCAGTTCTGATTCCCCACATTATACTTTATCAATGAAATTTTAATTTGCTAAATATTACAACCAATATATCCAACAGTCACCAGTGGAATAAGTTGTTTCATGCTATGAAGAATGCACAAAGCACCACCTAGTGGCAGGCAGCTCCAACAAATGGAGGCACAAGATTCTGCCACTGTAAAAAGGTAAAACAGCCTCCTACAGATCAAAGGAGACTTTTGTTGCAATTAACTAAAACCCTATGAGTTGGTTTGTTAGAGTTTTAATGTCTCTTTTTTAAAAATCCACCATAATTACCAACATCTATTTTTAAAAACTGAGGATAGGGAAAGTAGACAATCACCTTGTTGCCTCACATGAATATTTGGGGAAAATTATTGACACTGCTTTATTATTTAACAGCATTTTAAACTTAACTAAACTTTAATAAAGCCAGTATTTTTTTGTTTTTTAATCTTTTGGCCATGCCACACGGCTTGCGGGATCTTAGTTCCCCAGCCAGGGATTGAACCCAGGCCACGGCAATGAAAGCGCCAAGTCCTAAACAATGGACTGCCAGGGAGTTCCCTAAAACCAGTTATTATTAAAATGGCTAACTATTTTAATAACATAATTAATATTTTAAACAAAAAAAAAATCCCTCTACTAAATAACTACTATTTCTTTGAACAATTAAGTGCTCATAATGGATTAACAGCACAGACGAAGTCACAAAACTGCCTGTCAGTGACTGACACCTTTCCAAAGTTCAAGACCTTTTTAGCTATGTTCTTTTAAAAGCAAGAGAGCTAAAGCTTGTGGTTGAGGCTCATATCTGTTTCAATACTACTGTGCAGCCACATTGGGAACTTTCTAATAGGCCTACAACACCTGAAAATAAGAATAACCACCAAAGTAAGCACCTACTTGAAAGTATAGTACAATAAAGGCTAGGGGGGAAAGCTGACGGAAGCTATAGGAGAGGAAAAGGCTATCCTGCTAAGAATACTAAAAATTTTATCTTCTTTAAAAATACCTATTTGAATTAAGAACACGGAAGGGATACACCCATTGCTAAGGGCAGACGGCCTAATAGCAATAAAGAGCTAGAACTTTATTTTGCTTAGACTGGATGTTGTGTGGCCTAGTGGAAAGAAATTTTTAAATCTGATAAAACTTGTTTTTAAGTCCTGGCTCATTTCAAAACTATAAGATTTGGGGCAAATTACTTAACCCCTTAGTCTCACTTTGTACAAATGTAGCTAATAAACTTTGCAAGGTTAATGTGAAAATAAGATATATGTAAAAAGTCTAGCACATAGGATGTGTTCAATAGAGTATTTTTCAGCCATCACAGTGAATGATCAAATGGAAAATGACAGTGAATGATCAAATGGAAAATCAATACTGTTATGAGAGAATTAAACTCATGATAATTAACACATTTCCTACCACAACCCTGGCTGGCTTCGGAAATCCCTTAACCACCACTCCCCCAATTTAGTTCGGTTTGCTTCTGTGCTATCACAGCACACCCCCAACCCCTTGATAGCATGTATCATAATGTACAATAAGAGCTTGTTTTTCTGTCTCACCCTACATGATAAGCTCTGGGGAGACAAGGACCATATCTATTTTTTAACTTATTCACTACATTATTCTCAAAGCCTGGTACATAGCCAGCAATATACATTATTGGTTAAGTATATGGGCTTGAAGTAGCAGACAGACCCAAATGAAAATCCCAGGTCTATCTCTATATACTATGTAGTTTGGGAAGTATCAAGCTCTCTAAGTCCATTTTCTCATGTGTAAAATGGAAATGGCAACAATGCCTTCTTGCCGTGTTGTCAGGAGGCTTAAATGAAATAAGTGTGTAGTTCTTAGAATACTTAGAATACTTAGAATACCATTTATTGGCACTCAATAAATGGTAGCTATTATTAATAATAAATATTTGTTTAACAAACATACAAATATTAAGGAGAGACTAGAAACAAAATACTCTATTAAACAGAGCAACCACAGCCAAGAGTGCTGATCAATGGATTAACTAAAACTAGAGGGAAAAGTCTGCTAGTAGAGTTCTCTCTTCCTGCTTTACACATTATCAGTGATTTAGATAAGGACCTAGAAGGTTCAGCATCTAATTTACACATGAAAAAGCTAGTAGATTATATATCAAACATAAACATTCAGAAACCTATGACAAGTTGAAATTCCTACACTTAGGTTTAAATAATTTAGTTATGTAGGAAGATGGGGAAAGCCTGACAGAAGACCAATACTTATAAAAAAGGAATTCTGATTTTTGTTAACTATAATCTACGTAAAAGAGAAATTGAGTAGACATGACTGCTAAAAAGTATATCCAATCTTGGGCAATGCTGGTAGAAGGACAGTAAGAAGATTTAAAAAAAGAGAGAGCTATAGTATACATTGAGTCAACAATGTTTGGATTCTAGTATTCATTTCAAGTGTAGGAGACACACTGATACACCGAAATAAACCTAGGAAAAAATAATCAGGATGATGAGGATGTCTGAAAGTTAGCCCAAACAGTTGAAAACTTAGGGAAGATTTTAGGTGAACCATCCAAGTAGGCTTCAAATGTTTGAAGGACTGTCTTGCGTAAAGGGAAAGGAACAAATATTTGTCATATGCCTACTCTATACCAAGTGTTTTCCAAATCATTATTTAGTCTTCATCACAATGCTATGAGGTAGTATTATTTTGAAGTTAGTTTTAAAACAGGAGAGAAAATAAACACTGAACATATATAGAATGAAATGAAAATCAAGACGTGGAAAAAATTATGCAGATGTCCATCAACAGCAGAAGGATAAACTGTGGAATATTCATAGAATTAAGTATTAGATAGCAAAGAGAGTAAAATGAAGTACAACTATATACAAGAACATAGAGGAATCTTGTAAACATAATGTAAAGCCAAAACAACAGACAAAATAGCTCCCATACACACATGATCCTATTTTCTGAAATTCAGAACACAACCAGTCCCTTCAGTAAAAAGTCAGGATTATGTCTGGGGTGAGGAGAAGGCAACTGGGGTAGTGTTGGGATGAGAAAGGAGCACAGAAAAAAAAAAGAAAAAAAAGAAAGGGGGCTTCTAATGTACTGGTGGGGCTTCTAATGTACTGGTTACACAGATATGGTAACTTCGTGAAATTTTCCTTTTGTGGTAAATGGGCTCTCAAAATTCTTCCAACTCTGAATTACAAATAGAATTCCATGTCACACTTGCCAACGGAAAAGGGAGAGTGAGAGCCTTTTATACTTTATACCAAACATTAATAAACATTATATAACATGAAATGAGACGTATCTAACCCTACTTGGGGGCAGTAAGCTACCAGTTTCAATATTACTAAACCTTCTAAGAATATGAACATGAAGAATACAAAGTTTAAGCTAATTATCCTAAGTTTATTCACCCAGCTAATTTTTTTTTTTTTTTTGGCCATGCTGCGAGGCTTGTGGGATCCTTGGTCCCGGTAGCAGAGATTGAACCCGTGCCCCCCTGCAGTGGAAGTGCTTAGCACTAACCACTGGACCACCAGGGAATTCCCACCCAGCTAATTTTTTAAATGTTACTTTGTAACCTTGGTCAAGTAACAAGTTCTTGAGGCTTCTTTGACTTTCCTTTTTTCTTTCTTTTTTTTTTTAAAGATTTTTTTGATGTGGACCATTTTTAAAGACTTTATTGAATTTGTTACAATATTGCCTCTATTTTATGTTTTGGTTTTTTGGCCCCAAGGCATGTGGGATCTTAGCTCCCCAACCAGGGAGGAACCCACAGCCCCTGCATTGGAAGGCGAAGTCTTAACCACTGGACTGCCAGGGAAATCCCTTCTTTGACTTTCTTAAGAATATGTTAGCTATGTTTCTTAGAATGTGTTACTTCCTTCCTCTCTTCTGAGAGATAACCAGAATCCCAAATCATCAAATCTTTAGTCATTCACCTACTATGACCACTTCCACTCCCAGTAAGTCCAATATACCAGACAGACAAAAGCAGGCCAAACTTACCAATGACTAGCTGCAGCTTTGGTCCCAAACTCCTATGTGGTCTACGACTCCAGTGTTCTTGTTTGAAATATTCCCATCATCTAGCCTAACATCTAGCATCTAGACTAAAAAGCAGGCCAGATCAGCTCCTGTTCCTCTCCCAAAACTTGCACCCTGATCTGGACCTGTAAAGTTTACCAATCTAATGGTGACAAAATGTAAGAAATGTAAACTCAGGTTAAAACAAAAAAATTCTTAAGGCTAAAAGCAGAATTTGCCCACGGTGACTACTCCATTCTACGTCCTCCACTAAAACTACCCTGGTTTCTCCCAAGCCATTTATCAGTTACATAAAAAGGAAGAGAGAAAATAACCTGAGGCTATTCATAAGGATTAATATCATAAGCAGAGGAGTCTGAATGACTCGATTTGAATCCCATCTCTGATAGTTGCATGATATTAAGCAAGTTATTAAGTACGTATCTCCAGGGCTCAGCTTCCTCTACAAAACCCTCATAGGGTTGTGAAGATTACATGAGATAATGTCCACTGAGTACACAGCATAGTGTCTGGAACACTTTATTGACCAATAATTAGCTGTTATATCATAGAAATAATACTCTAAAGAAAAAGGAAACCAAAGAGAAATGCCAGAAGTCCAAGAGTGAATTCTAGAGTTGTTTTACTTTACCTCTTAAGATATTTTTCCAGTCTAGTATATCATGATCTACTTATATCTTTGGAGTCACATTTGTTCTTAACTTAAAAATGGGTATAGTTAAATATACAGAACAAGAACACAGCTTAAGTCATTGATTTTAATTATATTGTAAAGTAGTTGCTGAACTCTTCTTTTCCAAAATAATCTTATGATGAAAAACCAAGGGTCAAGTTGAAGCAAGGCTGGGGGACTTGATGCCCTACATGTTTAGGGCTTCCCACTTGCTCCCCAAAGGCATTCCTTGAAGTACAGATGTCTGAACCTCCTGAAAGATCACTTCCAAATCCCAAATTATACTAAAATATTAAATACTAAAATACCACTCTTCTTTTTTCATGTAACTTTAAAATGAAAATTACTGATTTACTATTCTTTAATAAAGTGTTAAGGAAACAAAGGACATTTTTAAAAAGTAATGATGCTTACCAACTATACATAAACAGATTTCATTTCCCAACATTTTCCGTAATTCTTTGACCCAGTTTTTAACCTGTGTACACAAAAGAGTAAATATTAAAACAAATCCTGTAACAATGACTACCATTACAACACTCCAAAACTCAACACTGTCAAAATACCTCAAAATTTTGTCAAACAGTCCATGTGTTTAGTTGTTACTAGGAATGATTCACTGTAGGATCATTTATATCGCAAACCACACACACAGACAAACATCCAATGGAAAGATTTCTCTCTATATCTACACATAAGAATAAACACAAGCATCTCTAATTACAGACTTTCATAACTGCCCATAAATCCAAGCAAAGCTGTTCACCAAAGCAAAAGCATGTCAATTCCAGCCTCTGATAATAGATGCTTATAGAGAATCACTTTGGACTTAAGAAAACATGGGCTTAATTAAAAATCTTTTGTAACCCAACTGGGTCACAAATAGAGGGCATAGGAGCTTCTGTGTCACACATTTAAAGGAAAACCAAATGTATATAGGTACCAAAAAGAGTAAAATAAAATTTCATCCTTTGGCATAGGATAGGTTTCTTCAAGTTCAGCGCTACTGATATTTTGGCTCAGATAGTTCTTTGTTGTGAGGGACTGTCCTGTGCAATGTATGATGCTTAGCAGTATCCCTGGCTTCCTACCCACTAGATACCAGTTCCATCCTCCAGGTGGGACAATCAAAGATGTCTCTAGACATCGCTGCCCCCTGGTGGAGAGCCCCTGGTGCACAATGACTCCAGTGGCAAACTGATTCTTCACTACGGATGGAGCAGAGCAGCAAGCACCGTGGGGAGTAAACTGAAATTAGGTTTGTTTTTTTTTTTTTTTAATGCTGGGCTTCCTTCCTTCCTTTCTTTCTTTCCCTCTCTCTCTCTTTTGCTGTGTCGGGTCTCAGTTGTGGCACACAGGCTCTTTGTTGCAGTGCGTGGGCTGTCTAGTTGTGGTGCGTGGGCTCCAGAGTGTGCGGGCTCAGTAGTTACAGCGCTCGGGCTTAGCTGCCCCGCGGCATGTGGGATCTTAGTTCCCTGACCAGGGACTGAACCCACGTCCCCTGCATTAAAAGGTGGATTCTTAACCACTGGACCACCAGGCAAGTCCCTGAAATTAAGCAATCTTTTGAACTCATGATTTTAAATATATTGATTACCATAAAACAGGATAAAGAACCAACTTGGGATACCTACTTTCATTTTTGTGTAATGGAATTTAGTACGTATGTAATCAAATGACACAGAACTTATATACCTTCCTAAAAAAATACACACACATCTACAAATAACAAAAATTACATTAGATATGTGTGATAAGCATTTACTGTGCATATGTTCCTATGCACAAAGTAACAGTTTCACACGCCTATTCTCTGCAAGAATGCAAAGGAACTGTAGTAAACACAAACTCTGTATAAAAACAAAGGTAATCAACAATTTATAATAGCACTGAACTACACTTTTCTTAGTACAGTCCCATCTTTTTGTTTCACTCACATATATGTATAACATGTTCAGAGAAGCATTTAACTTCCACCCTTAGTTGATTTCATATAAGAAAAATCTGACAGTACTGGTATAAAATGTACATCCTCATCACTTCAAAGGAAACATGCCAGAATCCAATTATGTTATTACCCTACTCCCTGTACATATAGTATCAAGACCTACTAAATCTAACCAATTTTTAAAAAATTTGTTATTCATCTGCAATCAGATCCCCCTCCACAGGCATCCTATTCATTACCCCCATACACTCTGTAATGAGTTAAAGATGGTCACCAATTCTTTGCCAAGAGTATTTCCTCTCTCTTTGACTCTGGGCTAGCCTTGTAACTTGCTTTGACCAAGAGAATGTGGCAGAACTAATGCCATGCCAATTCCAGACTAAAGCCTTAGGAAGGTCAGGCAGCTACACTCTTGGGATCCAGCTGTCACATAAGAAGCTTTGGCTGGAATATGGAATAATGAGAGCATGTGGAGAGAGTACTGGAGAATGAGACACCAAATGGAGTGAGAGGCCATGTGGAGGAAAACCAGGCCCTCTTGGATCCAGGTTCCCACCCAGCCAAACCCCCAGTTCAATGCAGCTGCATGACTGACTCCACTGACACCACATGGAGCAGAGGACTTGCCCAGTCAACCCTTAAAACACCACGAGAAATAATATTTCATTGTTTTAAGTCACCAAATTTTGGGGGTTTTGTTATACAGCCAGAGACAACTAGTTACTTTTCAACCTAATAGACTCCACCTTCTTTTAAGCAATAAAATACTTAAATCATTTCTTTTTATGCCAAAAAGGCAGGGAGGGATAACAAACAGCACCCCACATATACATCTTTTTTAAATGTCATTAAATCTGAAAGCTACCTATTGCTTCATTTTTCTACTCCTTGGACTAAGTTTTTCCACATGGCATTAATAATCCAAGGGCTAACTTGTACATCTGCTTCATCAGTTAAATACTAGGCAATAAAATAAAAATAAAAAACTAAAAAGGCAAGTAATTTCAACAAGTACAAACCTGTAACTCAAGGCAAGAAAAGTCTCTACCTTGGAAATTACCCCCTTTAGTTAAACATCCTTGACAAAGTTATTCCAAGAAGGGCTTTCAAAGAAAAGGTCAAATAAGTAACTAGTCACAATCCTAATTGTGATGAGAATTCAGAGGTAAGTTTAATGGTCACTCATTTTTGGTCCCAAACAACTATAAAAATTCTTTATTTTTGGTGAATGTTTAAAGAGGGGTTAAAAAAAATGGAGGAGCTTTAAAATGAACACTACCTAGATTGTCCTTTTAAAATTTATATTATATCCTCCAGGAAATTTAGTGAGAAGAAAGAGCTTAAACTTGATTTAGTTCTTCGTTTTCCTCCCCACAATTATGGAACCTGCCCATGCATCCATACCAAGTTATCAGGTGGCCAGTGTGTATGGAACCAAAAAAATGTATGTGATTTTTCTTTAATAGGGAGAAAAAAAGCCTCTATATTTTTCTGAAGCTTTACTTCAGATTATTTCCCTTTCCTAATACCTGAGACAGCCATGTAATAAACTATTAATAAATGATATCCATATTGTTAACATGAATTAAATACTCCATTAAAAAAAATGAGTGGTCATCATTTATGCACAAACTGTACTTTACCTTTAAAGCCAAGGCTAATCACATTAGTACACAAAAGATGTTAATGCAGACTTGAAAAAATCAGTGTTGTTCTATTAAGTCATCTACCCATAAGTAAACAGAATACCTTCTGAAACGAATCTTCATCTGTTATATCATAAACTAAAATAGCTCCATTTGAATCTCTGTAGTAAATTGGACCCAATGCATGGAATCTCTCTTGACCTGCTGTATCCTAAATAAAGCAATAAACTCTTATTAGATCAGAAGAAAAAATACATCTGTTATTGTAACTACAGTGAACTTTTGTTTAATTGGAAAGTGGGGTATAAATTTATAGATAACCCCAAAACACTGTTAAAAGAAACAAAACAGGTTACAAATAAAATTTTTAAGTCAAGTTATAATCAATATTTAATGTTTTACTGTTATATAAAGATTACTTCTCCCCTCCCCAACCTTCCTCTTCCTCAGCAATCTTCCCACCCTCACTAAAAAACCATTTCAGTTGCCAAAGGGTCAGAATGGGCCACAATGGCATTATAAGCCAGGAACAGGCCTTGCACTAAATTTAGGTTCTCCCCAGAGAGAGGAGACAAGGAGAAAGAGCATGCACCAGGACCACCTGCCAACAGGTACACTACTGCATTATCCTTGCCCTACTCTCCACTGGCCATTCCCTTGGAGGATTAGAATATGGAGATGGGGGAAAAAAGGCCAGGCAGGCTGTCCACCCCCTTCTCTGACATGGAATCCCTCTGAGTTGACCCTTCTCCAGCTAAAATGTTATGATAGAACTATTCATGTATACAATTGTATGCAAGATAAAATTCTTAGCCAGATTTTAGAAAAAAAATGTTTATTTAAAAAAGGTTTTGGGGCTTCCCTGGTGGCGCAGTGGTTGAGAGTCCGCCTGCCGATGCAGGGGATGTGGGTTTGTGCCCCAGTCCGGGAAGATCCCACATGCCGTGGAGCGGCTGGGCCCGTGAGCCATGGCCGCTGAGCCTGCGCATCCGGAGCCTGTGCTCCGCAACGGGAGAGGCCCCAACAGTGAGAGGCCCACGTACCGCAAAAAAAAAAAAAAAAAAGTTTTTGGCTAAACTTCAGTTAACTAAAATAAATCCAGAAAATTTTGAGCCAATTAGTTATGAGAGAACCAGGAATAGGTACTCTAGGCCTTCACTCATACAGTTGAAAAGGTTAACTTACCCATATAGCAAGATTTACTCTTTTCCCACCAATATTTAACTTCTTTGTTAAGAATGATGCCTAAGAAAAGAGAGATATACATTAAACAATGTTTCACATAAAATAACATTTTTTATTTCCAAAGCTACAGATGAATGAATCATATCAATATGAAATAAGTTATCTGGGAGAAAAAGTAATCGCTGAGTTTTTATTAATGATTAAACATTATTTCCACTGAAGACAGAACATTATTTTTACTCTAATCTAAGAAAAAGATATTTTGCTTTATGAATACAAGTTACGAAAAGTACAAAAAAATGGGTAAATATGTTTTCTTAGTTTTTCCTCATTACAGCATTTTCTTCGCATTTAATTTGATGCCACCTACCTACTCATTATAGAAAGCGTCTAAGAGACTTCTAAGATGAGATAAAAGAAATGTTTACTGATAGTTAACTGTATGAATACCATTATTATTGGAAATTTTCCTGCAATTATTTTATAATTCAATTATTTAAACTATATCTAATAATTGCCCTAGGTACTAATGTCACAGAAATGAAAGGAAATGGTTCCAGCTTTCAAGGAGCTTATAGTCCACTGCAGAAACTAAAATATAAAGAGAATTAAAATACCATGTGATAATCGTTAAAATGGACGGTCTTGCCAAGTATACTATAGGAAAATGCTGAGGAAGGAAGTGTAAAGCCTGCTTGGATAAGTCACAGAAGGCTTCAGAAAGAAGGTAATGATCTCCCCTTTAGGAGAAGTAGTAGGAGAAAGAAGGTAATGATCTCCCCTTTAGGAGTAGTGGGGGTTTTTCCTGACAGATGGGTGAAGCCACCGAAGCCTGAAACACACAACTCCCCACCCTATGGGAAACTCCAAGTTGGTCTGGTGGACGCTAGAGATGAGACTACAAAGATAGGCAAAAGTTGAATTAATCGAAAAAAAAGTCCTGACTCCATATCTAAGCCTATGGACTTTACCTTGTGGGTCTCAATAAAACGTGTTCCAAGACACTAGACAAGTTTTTTGTTTTTTAATGTATACTACAGTCAGGTATATTTGGGGACTGCTGTATATTGCTCTATATCCCCTTTGTGCATTCACAGTACCTATTAGCACACTAAAATTCTGCCAAAAGGAAGGCTGACTAACTGCATTTATACAAGCATTTCCCAAACTCATTTGACTTCTTTTTCCCTAAAAAAACACCTAACTCATCCAAAGGAGTGTTAGGAAATAATACTGTTGACAATGGATAATCAATGAAGGGTTTCTAAGCAGTGAGGACATATAAGATCTATATTTTAAGAGAATGAATACGATAGGAAGAAAGAACAGTACTAGACCTGGAAGACAGGAGTCTATTTTAAAGTTGGAAAGAAAAACATAAGGGGCCTGAGCTAAGTGCATGAGGATAGAAAAGAGAAAAATGAATCAAGTAATTGAAGAGGGAATATAATCAGAAAACAGAGTCAGTTGACCTGTTTAAAAAAGGAACAAAGAGCCAACTTCAAAGCTATGCAAAGACAGTCACATTTAAGTGTATATATATAGAAGAAAGTGCAGAGATGGAAAGTAAAACAGATAAAAGGCTAGGATGGTGAATTATTACTGAAGGAGAAGGAACCTAGATTTCAGGAAGGACTTTATGCTGTATGTATACCAAGGAAAATTAAAACTAAGAAAAGGCCACCAGATTTAGTGATTAACTAAGGAATCTACAGAGACACAAATGGCAGAGCTGAGATCAAATCCAGCAATGTCTGCCTTCAAAGCCCAAGCTACACTCAAGATATTTTATTAAATAAAACACAGGTTAGGGGCCTTCCCTGGTGGCGCAGTGGTTAAGAATCCGCCTGCTAATGCAGGGGACACGGGTTCGAGCCCTGGTCCAGGAAAATCCCACATGCCGCGAAGCAACTAAGCCCGTGCGCTACAGCTACTGAGCCTGCGCTCTAGAGCCCGTGAGCCACAACTACTGAAGCCCACGTGCCACAACTACTGAAGCCCGCGTGCCTAAAGCATGTGCTCCCCAACAAGAGAAGCCACCCAATGAGAAGCCCATGCACCGCAACGAAGAGTAGCCCCCGCTCACGGCAACTAGAGAAAGCCCGCGTGCAATGAAGACCCAACGCAGCCAAAAAATAAGTAAATAAATAGAATAAATACATTTATTTTTTTAAAAAAACAAAACACAGGTTATATAGAAAAGGGTATGAAATAAATTCAATGACAAAGAAATAACTTGGAATATGAGAAGACCAAATACATGTTACGACAATAAATATGAATAAAGGACTATTTCCCACTCATAGCATAAGGGCGAAGAATATAAACTTTGAAGCAAAACTTTGGATTTGAATCTTAGCTTTGCCACTTATTAGCTGTATAACTTATTTGAATTCAACCATTTGTTCTGTTTCAATATCAATGTTATATAAAGAAACTCAAAACCTGACTCCTATCCTAATATTTAATAGGTAAGTAAACTTAAATGCCTCCCTCTCTTCTTTCAAACATATTTAAACTGATCTTCCCTCCAAAATCAGCTTTCCATTCCAACATTAGTATTTTGATCATATTCTCCAAGTCACTGAGGTTTAGAATCTTAGGAATATCATCACTGAATATTCTTCCTCCCCTGTCATCCCATATTCTAAAAAAACCTACCAAGCCTTGCTTTTATATTTCCTCTGGAGTTCTATGACTACCAGTCTCGTATTATGTCATAATATAAATACCTTTGGTCTCACCTCACACTCTGGTTCTCTGGTCTACATGCTAAATTATCTTCCCAAAGCCTCCATGATTAAAAACAAATTAAAAAAAATTATCATATCCATAGCTGAGCTCTCTAATAAGTTATCATTTTTAATAAGTATGCTTGAACTACATCCCTGCTGGCAGCTAATACCATAATAGCCTTTTTGTCATGAGTTTTGTGGGGATTTCTCAGCAGAGGGGAGTGAATTATAGCTGGTAAAGCTCCATCATTTTCTTTCTACTAGTCCCTCTGAAACTTACCATCACTCTCCCGAAAGTTCAGAGACACTGTTAAGTCTCTCCTAAGGAACTACGGATGTATAAAAACAATTTTATGGAAAGAGTGCTCATTACAGCGACGATTATTAAAAAAAAAGAAAAAAGGAAAGAAGAAAAAGACAATAACCTAAGTGTCCATCAATAGGCTATTTTTTAAAAATATACAAATATAGTCCATCCATACAGTGAGACACTACGCAGTCATTTCCACTACTATTGCTAACACTAGCTAACAGTTATTGAATGCTTACCTTCCACCAAGTACTGTGCTATGCACTTTTTAAAAAATCATTCATAAGCTTCTCCTTTATAAAAGTCAGGGAGCCCTAATCTACAAATAAAAGTCTCAAAGCCTATCTTTGTATCCAAGGACCTCCACCCTTTGTCCACATCTATCTTCCCAAGAAAGCTTCCAGTATTTCTCTACTTACTCAGAAACTTATATAGTCTATATTATACATTCCCTCCAATTCTGTTTGTTGATAAAATTCCTCTCTAATTTGGGTCTATTCTTTCTCTATCTGGATCTCACCTATCAAGACCAGTTCATGACCTACACCCTTCTTCCTTGAATTTTTAAGCTTTCTCATATGACCCAGACAACCCACAGTGAATTTCTCTATGCAGAAGAACTTTAGGGAACTTAATCTTGTAATATACAGCATATACCACCTTGTATTTTAAGTTAACTTTTCATGAGTATAAGTCTTCTGTTAACTAGAGTACATATTTTTATTTATTTAACATTTTCACAGTGCTTATAATGAAATGGGCAGTGTTCTAAAAGCTTTTCCATATTAATTCACTTCTCGTAACACTCTGTGATTAGATATAATTATTATCCAAATATTACAGATGTGGAAACAGAGACAAAGGAATGGTAAGTATATTGTCCAAGGTCACACAGCAAGTGACAGAGTAGGATTTGAAATGAAGGCAGTCTGGCTCCAGACATGACTCATAACCACTATGCTATGGTACCTCCCAGACTGAGATGTGAGCTAACACTTCTCTAATAGAGGGGACAGGAGGAACCATAGTGCTGCCCACAGCGGACTTGCAAATGTTGTTACCGTAGATAAACATATCCACAATGTGACTCGTATAACTCAATTTACATAAAAGATGTGTTCCTAAAAGTTTCCTTATAAACCAAATTATTTTAACTCAAATATGTGATGCATTAGTAAAGCACATTACCATAGGGTCCCCACTGTATCGTTTTCTTCCTTCATAACAAAAAACTTAAGTCCCACTCTATGGAAAGAGTCCTTCTGTAATACAAATCATCTCATTTTACATAAACCCTAAGTTTTTAATATTTTATAGATATTTTCTTAAAGAACAAACATCTGTTTTAAAAACAAAAACAATTATATTTGAGAATAAAGCTGCAAGATTTTATGTAACATCAAGACAGCAGCAAACGATCAAATGGTTGAAATCTGTTTTGGTCTTTTTTTCCTACTACCTCTATGACGCATACTTAATTTGGCCAGACTACTGAGATACCATTCATGGTTATATAATACTTACTCTGGGGCAGAGGTTCTTAATTCCGTTACATGGTAGTAAGAGTGGGAGGGAGGCATGATCATAGACTTCTTTGAGAATCTGATGAAAGCTATGAACCCACTCACTCTCAAGAAAACTGCTCATATGCACATATAAAATCTTTTCCCCACACTTTCCCAAGGGATTTATAAATCCCTGGCAATATCTCAGTGAAGAACCCCATCTAGAAAGAGCAGGGGACAGTGGCATAAACAACGTCAATTCAAAGGTTCTAGGAATACGGGAAGGAAAAAAAAAAATAGTACATACTGTGTGCCACCATGCTTTGGCTTTCTCATTTATTCTTTGTAACAACCCTGTGAAGTAGGTAATTAGCCCTATTTACAGTTGTGAACCTGAGATTTAAGGAAATACAGTGACTCACCCAAGGTCAGCCAACTTAGTCAGGTCCTTCAGTGGGTGGAAGCCTGTCTGACTCCACAGTGCTTTTTCCATTGCACAACGCTGCCTATTCCAGAACATACACACATTCTTAACTTGGCACTCCTCCACTTGGACACTAAGTGTTCCTGGACACCAACTCATCTCCCAGAATATTCTCAGGGTAGGCACAAAGTAATGAGGATCAAAGTAATAGTACATTTCCCACCTTACTCCTCCAAACCCGGAGTTACAGCACCACTATTTCTTCTAATTCCAATGATTTCATCTTCCAAACTTTAGGGGTACTCACAGACTTAACAATCTCATCAGACATCTGTCATCTGCACCTGATGCTTATTTACCCAACATCTTAACTGAAATCACAGTGGATATTTTTTTAATCTCTATTAAAAAAATAAGATTATAGGAGAGATAAAATAAGAACAAAGTACATTTGCCAAATGAAAGTCTTTTCATAACTTGTTTCATCAATTTTTTTTGTCTGTTTTTGTTAGCCAGATCACTTGTTCTTGCTAATCACTGGCAAAGCAAAATACCTAATGCAGCACAGTAACTGATTGTGGACAAATACTTTCCTGTCTTTATCTAAGTTCAATAGACTTTCATTAATAATATGTGTGTTTAACTCTTCGAGGAAAACATAGGAAGAACAGTCTTTGACATAAACCACAGCAAGATCTTTTTTGATCCACCTCCTAGAGTAATGGAAATAAATACAAAAATAAACAAATGGGACCTAATGAAACTTCAAAGCTTTCGCACAGCAAAGGAAACCATAAACAAGACGAAAAGACACCCCTCAGAATGGGAGAAAATATTTGCAAACGAATCAATGGACAAAGGATTAATATCCAAAATATATAAACAGCTCATGTAGCTCAATATTAAAGAAACAAACAGCGCTTCCCTGGTGGCGCAGTGGTTGAGAGTCCACCTGCCGATGCAGGGGACACGGGTTCGTGCCCCAGTCCAGGAGGATCCCACATGCCGCGGAGTGGCTGGGCCCGTGAGCCATGGCCGCTGAGCCTGCGCATCCGGAGCCTGTGCTCCGCAACGGGAGGGGCCCCAACAGTGAGAGGCCCGCGTACCGCAAGAAAAAAAAAGAAACAACGCAATCCAAAAATGGGCAGAAGACCTAAATAGACATTTCTCCAAAGAAGACGTACAGATGGCCAAGAAGCACATGAAAAGCTGCTCAACATCACTAATTATTAGATACATGCAAATCAAAACTACAATGAGGTATCACCTCATACCACTTAGAATGGGCATCATCAGAAAATCTACAAACAACAAATGCTGGAGAGGGTGTGGAGAAAGGGAACCCTCTTGCATTGTTGGTGGGAATGTAAATTGATACAGCCACTATGGAGAACAGTATGGAGGTTCCTTAAAAAACTAAAAATAGAACTACCATACGACCCAGCAATCCCACTACTGGGCATATACCATGAGAAAACCATGATTCAAAAAGACATATGTGCCCCAATGTTCATTGCAGCACTATTTACAATAGCCAGGTCCTGGAAGTAACCTAAGTGTCCATCAACAGACAAATGGATAAAGAAGATGTGGCACATATATACAATGGAATATTACTCAGCCCTAAAAAGGAACGAAATTGAGTCATTTGTTGAGACGTGGACGGATCTACAGACTGTCATACAGAGTGAAGTAACTCAGAAAGAGAAAAACAAATATCGTATATTAACGCATGTATCTGGAACCTAGAAAAGTGGTACAGATGAACCGGTTTGCAGGATGAGAGTTGAGACACAGCAATGTAGAGAAAAGATGTGTGGAAACCAAGGGGGGAAAGCGGCAGTGGGGTGGGGATGGTGGTGTGCTGAATTGGGCGATGGGGATTGACATGTATACACTGATGTGTATAAAATTGATGACTAGTAAGAACCTGCAGTATGAAAAATAATAATAATAATATGTGTGTATATAATTAAACAGTTATATTATTTTTGCTACAGTTACTAACATTGTTTCAGGCTTAAGTATTTAAAGTACCTATTGGGAGTTCCCTGGCAGTCCAGTGGTTAAAACTTGGCGCTTTCCCTGCCGTGGCCTGGGTTCAATCCCTGGTCGGGGAACTAAGATCCTGTGAGCAGGAAAAAAAAGTATCTATTAACTACTTTCAACTTAAGACATGGACATGAAAAGATTCAGCAAGATAATTCATAAAATTAGTCCTCTGTAGGAAGGCAATAAAAATTAGCTATCAAAAAACTAAGATGGGGGCTTCCCTGGTGGCGCAGTGGTTGAGAGTCCGCCTGCCGATGCAGGGGACACGGGTTCGTGCCCCGGTCTGGGAAGATCCCACATGCCCTGGAGCGGCTGGGCCCGTGAGCCATGGCCGCTGAGCCTGCGCTTCCGGAGCCTGTGCTCCACAACGGGAGAGCCCAAAACAGTGAGAGGCCCGCATACCGCAAAAAAAAAAAAAAAACAAAAACTAAGATGAATTGCTACAATGGCAAAATCACATTACAATATATAAATGTAACAAATCAACATATTGTACACCTTAAGTTTATACAATGTTATACTTCAAATATATTTTAATTAAAAAAAAAGAAAGAGGGCTTCCCTGCTGGCGCAGTGGTTGAGAGTCCGCCTGCCGATGCAGGGGACATGGGTTCGTGCCCCGGTCCGGGAAGATCCCACAGGCCGCGGAGCGGCTGGGCCCGTGAGCCATGGCCACTGAGCCTGCGCGTCCTGAGCCTGTGCTCCGCAACGGGAGAGGCCACGACAGTGAGAGGCCCGCGTACCGCAAAAAAAAGAAAAGAAAAGAAAAGAAAGAAAACCAAGCTGGGTGCTTGAATACTTCATTTCTTGTCCTTTGCTTCTAAAAAGAGGTATTATAATCAGTTTAGAGTCCAAGTAAATACTTTGAAAAGGAGAGTCAAAAAATCACTTCTAAGGACGGCTCAAAACACAAAGCAGAAAACAGCAGTCAGATATAGAATATTTATATATTAGGAGTTCAAAGCCATAACTCAGAAAAACTCTTCTTAAAAAAAAATCATCCACCCTTCTATAGCCCACATACTCTAGTAAAAATACTAAGGGAAAAAGGAAGGATTTCAACTACTGTATTTTATGAAGATATTGTAATCAAACTGGCTGAATCAACACTAAAGTGGCTTCAAGAACTACTTAGAAGATACTTCAGACATTCAAAACATTAATCTTACAAATAAGGAAATTAAGATTCCTAGACCAGGGGACTGTGACACCAAGTATAAAACCAACTGCTAGAACCTGAATGCCAAGTGTTGCTCAGGAGGTTAAGGTGTATGGAAGAAAAAAAAAGTAGTTGACCTAGCTTAAGAAAAAACGGTACACCATTACTATATGTGGGACCTCAGAAATCTAATCCAAGTCTTAGTTTCCTCATTTGCCAAACTGTTAGCATACTATCTGTATTCCCAGCCAACTTTACAGCACTGCTTTGCTAATCAAATGACAGGCACCCACCCTAGACTTCAGGAGGCAGATAGGTGGAATTCCAGTTAGAATTCTAAAAGGGAAGATGATTTATGGTTCTGATTATAAAGAATGTTACTTTTACACAGGAGACTAGTTGAAAGTGATAGAAGACATTTAAATTAGAGTGCATAATCTTACAATAAGGGGAAAAAGAGGATTCAGCTAAAGAAAAGGAAGTGATCACCCAGGAGCACAAATATAGAGAGATAAACCAAAGACAATAGAAATGGCACAAGCATTTAAGAATAAAGAAGAAAGCTAACAGCTGGTTAAAGTACCTTACTCATCTTTATTTTATTTATTTATTTATTTTACTGGTGAAGGTACTATAATTTTAATTACATATTAAATGTTAGAAAATGGAACTGAGGAGGGAATTCCTTATTTATATTAAAAGGTAAGTTACCAAAAATTCTATTCTTTTTTTTTTAACATCTTTATCGGACGTTACTCATCTTTATATTCCCCGGTTGGCACAATGTTTGACATGTAACAGACATGAAATAAACAATTCTTGAATTTGACTGCTTAGGTTCAGCAGCTAATTCCAGAGAAAAAGCAGTAAGCCCCTCACTCCAACTGTCTTTCTTGTCTCTGTCAAGTTTAACATAACCCCAAACCAATGAGAAAATCACATAAGAAAGCTTTGAGGACTCTACATAAGATCAAGTTTTCTTTGTAAGCAAGGTAAAGGATCTTGAGTTCTCAGAGAGCTCACCTACAACATTACTTCATAATTATCAGTAACCTAGGAGGACGTCTGCAAAAAGGGAGCAGTACTAAAACACCAAAAGCATAGCAAATGTCACAATTTTCAAAACAGAAGTGACTTTCCATAAATGTTAATCCCACACAAAACTGTAGAATGGATAACAAATACATATGTATGCATAAAAATATAAAATGTAGCAGTCCCTCAGACCACATGCATTCTCAAAATAATTCATGTCAAATTAACCCCACTACCTTTTTGACTGGGTTACTATGAAAGAAACCAACACAAATTAAGCACCATCTATTCATCAAACAGCAACAGCAAACATTCCTTAAACAAACACTGTGCCAGGAGGTTTAAATACTATGGCTCTCTAATCCACATAAAAATCCTATGAGTGAGAGTCTCCCATTTCATGGATAAAGAGCCAGCTACAAACAGTAGAATAATCTGCCAAAATCATGACGGCTAAAAATCAGGAGCCAAAAATTCAAACTAACTTCAAAGTCCTGTCCCTTTCTACTACATCATATGGCCTCCTAATGCAGAAAAAACAATGTATCTTGTTCTTTTCCAAGCATTTGACAAAGTATCTCATGATATCCCCTATGGGCAAGATTGATGTAGCTAGGGCAAAAAAAGTTAGATTTGTAACGCTGGAGTAGCCATTTTCATTAAAGGCTTCTTGTCCAGTAGGTAGCAGCCCACAACAGTCAGTCTTGTTTCCTGTTTCTATTACCATTAATATGTATAACACTCCATTTATAACTGTTTCTCAGTCAAGAGGAAAGAGGACTGTGGCCTGTGCATGGTCTGGAAAAAAGCTCCACCCTAAGATTCTGCATATTTAAAGAGAAATATACCTCTGGTCACGTGTCACTGGACTATAGTGAGACTTGTGAAGAGCTCTGTACTTGGCCCTCTCTCTCCCCTTTCTTTCAGAGTCTGTTAATGACTGATGAGAACACTGAAGACATTCTTACCAAATCTTCAGGTGACAAAGTTAAAATGAGTAGCTAATCCAGCAGTAGAGACCATGCCTTATTTTTCTTTGCATGTCCAGGACCCAACCTAGTGGCTGACCCACAGGAGCTCCATCAATGTTTCTTGAATTACAAAATCAAAATTCAAAAGGATATTAACAGACACTAACCACTGGAGCAAGTTTATCAAAGCCAACTTTAATAGATCAAATTCATTAGGGAAAAAAAGATTTAACTACAAAATCAAAGGAAAATGAACAAATGTAAAGTTTTTCTTTCTTCTTTCTTCTTCCCTCCCTCCCTCCCTCCCTCCCTCCCTCCCTTCCTTCCTCCCTCCCTCCCTCTGTCTCTTTTTTTCAGCAAATAAGTCTAAGACAGCAGGCCCAATATTAATCAATGGGACAGCTGCCCAAAAGCTCAAAGAATCTTTTCTGTAATACTTCAGTATTAGAAAAGGATTCTCCACAGGGGAGGTCATAGCCTGCACTTCTTTGCACAGATCAAACCACACTTGGAATCATTTCTACAGTTGAAGGCATCATATTTTAAGAAAAGTGGACAATGATTAGTGAAATGTCTAGAAGAGATGTCAAAATAGTGATATGATTTAGAACAATGTTATAGGAGATCCACTAAAAGGAACCAGAGGTGTTTACCCAAAAGAAGACAAGGCTCAAGGGGATGTAAGAGCCATCTTCAACTATCAGAAGGGATGCCATGTATGACTAAGATTCAGAGAGCAGGGAAAGAGATTTTGTCTCTAGACGCAGAAAAATGAATTGGAAAGTAGACCTGTCCAAAAATGAAATGTGCCACCTCAGGACATAGAGTTTTCCACCTTCTATAACAGTTCATCTCACCTCCAAGATGTTCAGACTAAAGTAGACAATCACTTGACTGAAATATTAAACAAAAGACTGAATTAGTGAACCATAAATTATCTTGGGTTCCTCTCAGTCTTTAAAATAGGAATGCATGAGAGTGTACTTTGCAAAGCATAAAATATTTTACAAAGATAGGTAGTAGGTAGTTCCGCTGACAAGAAAAAAGAGAAATTCTTCCCCTCATATCTCATGATGCATTAGCTCCTCTCCATCTGGAAATGAAAGGCATACAAGACTGTGTCTTATGGGTCTGATGGAAGTCAAATTTCTCTGAAAACATTATTTAAAAAGATGAAATGAACTGATATCTAAGAGAAGGAGGTTGAATATAATGCTGTTTCCATATATTGGTATGGAAAAATCCTCAATTCTGGAACATAGTCCAGATACCGTTTGTGATGACAGTTATATGCTATGCTTTTGATACTAGAGATCTACCATAACTTCATTCTCTCCTATGTATCAATAGATTTCAGTGGTTTCCTCTCAGATATTTAAAATCTTTAGCCAGCTTTTAGCTTCGAGGATGTTTTTGGAATGTATAATGAAAGTGTAATTTTTAGGTTGAAGGGCTAAATTATCTTTAAAAACATTAAGAGCTCAGTTACAATGGTCTTCTCTTTTCTCTAAGGTCTGTAGCACAAAAGAAACCACTAAGGGGTGGTTTACCAATATCCAGAGATAGTGTGACTTATTGCTCAAAATCTGAAGTCATAACTACGTTCAAATTGCAGCTTGGGCACCAAGACTTGTGGCAATAAGATAGCCAGCAAATTACTCAACTTAACCACACCTGTCTCATCACCTGTAAAATGAGGTTAATAAAACTATCCACCTCAAAGGCTGTCATAAGAACTAAAAGACAGAAGAAAAGTAAAATACTCATCACAGTAAGAACTAAGTGTTAGCTATTGTTATTACTTTACCTAAATGAATTTCTAAATTTCCAACTGAGCATAGGTATTTACCCTAAGAATTTCCTTGATCTCACTAATAACACTCAATTGTAATTATCAAAATTGTGTTAAGTGACCTTGTATAAGAATGTAGGGGAAAAATGCAGGTTCCTGACATTCACTTTTTCAGATAGTATGCTTTATATAGGAGTAAAAACAGAGGTGTAAAAATAGAACATGGAATCAGAACCAGAGCATCTTTGTAAATTCTAGACTCAGTGGTTTAATAATAGCATCAAACATCAAATGTCACAACAATCAGGAGACTGTGCATTCTATTAAATAGTGTCCATGTACTTACACACTACACAATCACTAATTAAGATCTATTGTGCAATTTAGGGTAATAATAACGATGGAGAACTTACACTGGACCAGCTCCTAAGTGCTTTTATGTATACCTGTCCTGACAACCCAATGAACTAGATACGATTATTATGGCCATTTTAACAGATGAAGAAACTTAGGCACAGACAGGTTAATTAACTTGGCCAAGATCACACAGCTAGTTTAAACGGATGGAGGTGCGATATGAACCTAGACAATCAGGCTCAAAAATTCATTAGACTTGACTGCCTCTGACTGAATTGATCAAGGCAGATTCGCTGTATATTTCTTCTAATACGTGAAAACTGATTTCTTTGGAAGAGGGGGAGACTCCAACGACCTCAAAGGCCTGACTTCACGCCCAATTAATTATTACATTTGAACACTTTTCTGACTAACAATCACGTATCTGCAGGTGAAAGCCGGCCCTACATTACAAGCAAAGAAAATAAATAGCAGCAGCAGCTAAGCTGTTAGTTTGAGGACCAACTGTTGGCCAGTATTCACATGACGTTTCCATGTGAATATGGGTCGACCCACATCGCCGAATATGTGACCCACAAGTCAGCAATGGAACTGCGTAACCCACACGGGCAAGCGGTCATTTCAAAAACCCTCCGGAGAGGAATGTCTTGCCAATCAGCACGTTACTCGAAGACAGGACAAAATGGAACTTGCACAAACACTTAGTCATCAGTAAGCGCTGAAGTTACAAATCACCTAGTTAGCAAAATCAAATCCGCAGCTAAATTCCTAATTCCGAAAGAAAGAAAAAGGGCTGACACTCGGTTGAC
Source organism: Delphinus delphis (assembly GCF_949987515.2). NCBI lineage: Eukaryota > Metazoa > Chordata > Mammalia > Artiodactyla > Delphinidae > Delphinus > Delphinus delphis. The sequence goes on along the minus strand of NC_082693.1, from coordinate 57,123,990 downwards.
TGACTGTAGGGTGAAGGCACCTAGGGCCCAAGCGGAAGCAAATCAAAGGGGAAACACTAGCGCACCGATGGGGATTCCACGACACGCGCTGCCACACTGGGGACTTTTCAGGGCCCTTCCACTCCCCTCCCAACAGCCTGTCCTTACGTGTCCAGGCTGCCCCGACCACGCGTGTTCCCAGGGCGAATTCGGAAAGGCAATCCGAACGCGGAGGTGATAGGCCTGAGATGTGAGAGCCCACACCCAGACGACGGTGTGGCAGCAAAGTCCTCAGAGCCCCAGAGGAGTAGGGGCCCCGAGGCGCCACCTCCCGCTCCCCGGGGCCCGCACCTGCAGAGTGGTGATGTGCTTGTCGTTGAACTTGTTTTCGCAGTAGCGCAGCACCAGCGACGTCTTTCCCACGCAGCCTTCCCCCAGCAGCACCACCTTGAACGAGTAGGCTCGCCCGGCCGCCGCCCCGCCGCCGCCGGCCGCAGCCATCCCGTCGCGTCCCCGCCGCCGGAGCCCTAGAGCCGCGCCGAGCTCTCCACAGCCGCCGCAGCGCCTTCACAGCCGCGGCCGGCGCAGCCCCTCCGCACCGGAGCTGCCAGCCCCGGGCGCCGTCTCCACTCCCGCCTCCGGGCGAGGCCTGGAAAGGCCGAGGGAAAGTCCGAGAATGAAGGGCCCCAGCCACCACGTCAGGCACCCGAGGAAAGGCGAACAGCACTCCCTCTCCGCCTCCCTCTAATGGCGTCTCCTTCCTCCTACGTCACACTTTCGGGTCACATGACCGCCGCGGCCCCTGGGACTCGGCCCAGGAGAACATGCCTGGACGTAGGCGGGGCTTCTGAGCCTCTTCCCGGGGGCGAGCTGGACGCGAGGGGACCACGTCTGGGCCGTCTCCCGCAGAGCTAGGCCGTCTGCGGGCCACTACCACTCTGCAGTTGGTGGGAACCTGCGGGAATAAGGAATGAATAATTAGAGGCAAGCCCAGCTCAGGTGGAATATTGAAGTGCAGAATGTTCTCGTTCTTGCCCAGGGGCTGTCCACCTCTCCCATCCGGGGTCCCCGTAAACCGAATCTATCAAGGTGTCCTTCAGTACCTTGACAGTGTTTCTCTGGGGGATCCCAAATCCTAGCTATTGAACTTCTTTCAGTTCCCCAGACCACCTGGACTCCTCATCTTTCAGGTCTCAGCTTAAACAGGAAAGGCTTCCCTGACCACCCATCCTTCTCCCTCTGTCCTTCCATCACTCTCCCCACCCAAGTTAGGTATTTCATAACACTGGTATACCTTGTCTAGCGGCGCTTACCACGCTTCGTGGAAATTACTTTGCTGAATATTTGTCTTTCCTTTTTAGGCTGTAGATTTGTTAAGGACAAGAACTAGGTGAGACGTGCTTTGACTTTCTGACTCCAAGCCAGGCACATAAGAGGCATTCTATAAATATTTGGGAATGAATGAGTAAACAATACATCTTAAGCCATTATGCCTTGGTTTCCTAGTTTTTCTGTCTTCCATGAAGCTTCCCGCTCCCCCACCATTAAACTTCTGACCTTTTCTATTGACTCCACCTTGACAAATCTGGCTTGTTTGATCATCACTTATATTTCCTTATCTGCCTCCCCTTTCTTTCATGAAATACACTCTTCCAAGAAACCATACTAGTGTTTCTAAAAGTTTGCAACTAGAAATGTGACGTCAGTTAGGTAAACATATTCTTTCTCATGAGACTCCTTTCCCACGTCAAACCAGATAGTCCATTCATTCATTCAAAAATATTTGAAGGTGCCCACCATATGCCAGGCACTGTGCTGAACAAGATACAATGTCTTTCACTGCAGCACTATTTACAACAGCCAGGACATGGAAGCAACCTAAGTGTCCATTGACAGATGAATGGATGAAGAAGATGTGGCACCTATATACAATGGAATATTACTCAGCCATAGAAAGAAACGAAATTGAGTTATTTGTAGTGAGGTGGATGGACCTAGAGTCTGTCATACAGAGTGAAGTAAGTCAGAAAGAGAAAAACAAATACCGTATGATAACACATATATATGGAATCTAAAAAAAAAAAAGTTATGAAGAACCCAGGGGCAGGACAGGAATAAAGACGCAGACATAGAGAATGGACTTGAGGACATGGGAGGGGGAAGGGTAAGCTGGGACTAAATGAGAGAGTGGCATTGACATATATACACTACCAAATGTAAAATTGATAGCTAGTGGGAAGCAGCCGCATAGCACAGGGAGATCAGCTCAGTGCTTTGTGACCACCTAGAGCGGTGGGATAGGGAGGGTGGGAGGGAGACGCAAGAGGGAGGGGATATGGGGATATATGTATACATATAGCTGATTCACTTTGTTATACAGCAGAAACTAACACAACATTGTAAAGCAATTATACTCCAATAAAGAGGTTTAAAAATATTGGATTGAAATTTGCCTCTCTCTGCCTGCAATTAATTGTTCCTCATTCAACCTACACAACATGTATCTAATCTCTGTTCTTTGTGAAACATCTTTATACATATGAAGAAAGCTGTCTGATCTTCCTTTAAGCCTTCTTTTTTCTTCCCTTCTCTTTTCAATATAGCCAATGCTCTCAACCACTGTTCAAATGATATGGATCCCAGATCATTTAATAGCTTGATCATCTTAGAATCTACATGCAGTACTTTGTATTTATCACTGAAAAACAATGCTAATTTTTTTATTGTAAAATAAAATAAGTTTAAAGTTAAAATAATTTTCCAGGTTTAGCTTACACTGGGATTTAAGGAATGTGTGCCAAATGTTCACAGAATATAAGAAGTCAGTTTGGCATAATTTTGAGCACAGAGTGGGTAAATATAGATGTAAGTTGTGGCAGGTTGGTAATGGCCCCTCAAAGACATCAGGTTTGAATACCTTGTGCCTGTAAATGTTGCCTTATTTGGAAAATGGGTCTTTTCAGATGTGATTAAATTTAGGATCTTGAGATGGAGAAATTTTTTTGGATTATCTGGGTGGGCCGAAAGGCAATCACAAATATCCTTATAAGAGGAAAGCAGAAGGAGATGCTACACACACAAAAGAGAAGGCAATGTGACCATGGAGACAGAGATTAGAGTGATGCAGCCACAAGCCAAGGAAAGCTGACATCCACCAGAAGCTAAAAGAGATGAACAGATTTCCCCCCAGAGTCTCTGGAGGGAGTACAGCCCTGCCAACACATTCATTTCAACCTAGTGAAACTGATTTTGGACTCCTGAACTCCAGAACTGGAAGAGACTAAATATATGTTGTTTTACACCACTAAGTTTGTGATAATTTGTTACAGAAGCCATAGGAAACTAATACATAAGTATACTGGAGCTACACAAGTGGCTTATATTAGTCTAAGCATTGAAAGAAATTCAGGCTAATTCTGGGATAGCTTGTGTGCTCATAAGAACTTAGATCAGTTTTGGAGTCAACTGTGATTGGTCTGTATAAACTTGATAGAAGATGCCACAAAAAACTGGAACTCTAGTGCCTTCATAGATGGGAGCTACAAAAATGTGAGGACCCCTCAGTCAGTAGATATCTCAAAATAGATTCCTGATTGGTGAGGGCTGAGGCATGGTAGGGTGCAAATTCCAAAGCATACAGCTCCTTTTCACCAAAAACAATCGTCTTCCTGCCTCCCTCTCCCACCCACCCAAAAAACCCCCCAAACCCCAAGCATAATTATACAGGTGAAATCTACTTAACCATGAATGTGTAGCACAGTATCATATGGGAAAAGTTGCCACAGAAAGGTAATGTGTAGCTCTAACAGCTTCTGTAAAAGGGGAAGAATCATCCCACCAGTTTTGTGGTGGTTATCAGATTGGGTTTATGGACTACTTTTAAAGTCTGTAAGTCCTAGTTTTTTTAATGGCCCCTTCTTTCTCTCCCTGTTCTTATACTATATTGTGGATTAAGACTAACCTCATGGTCTCTAGTGTGACTACCTGGGGCTCTCAATTGTTGAATTTTGATGAACTATCCAGTATTGAAGAGTCAGGGAATGTTTATTTGTTCATTTGGGAGGGAGGGTGACTGTCGATGGCCTTTTGTACATCCTTGTTTCATTCATTCTTTGTTCATTCATTCATCATTGAACAAGTATTTATTTAGCATTTACTATGTGTCAGATACTGTACTACAAATGTAATCCTGTCAGACATGACTTCCGCCCTTATGGAATTTATAGTCTAATGGGCACCACAAATAATTAAAACAGTTACAATAAAGTATGGTAAATGGTCTATAGGACAGGTACAAGGAGCTATGGAACCACATAGGAATAGCAACTAACCCAGCTGTTCCACAAGATAAATCAGATCAAATGGACACATTCCTTTATCTTCACTTTTCTCAGTATTTGGGCAGATTTGACTCAGCTGACCACTCTCTCTTTTGTGGCATGTGTGCCTCCCTTTGCTTCTGGGTCATCACAGTCTTCCAGTTTTCCCCTACTTTACTGGCTGCTTCTTTTCCATCTCTTTGCTTGCTGCTCCACCTGTTCCCAACCTCTAAATGCTAGTGGGCTTCCAGACTCAGTTGTCTCCAATAAAGCTCTCCCTCTAAGTGATCACACCAAGTCCTTTGGTGTGAAATACCTGTTACATATTCATTACTCCTAAATGTACATCTTTCACTCCTGATCACTCCCCTGTGCACCAGATACGTATAGGCAACTCCTATTTAACATCATCACTCAAATGTCAAATAGACATATCAAACACGATAGTTTAAAACGGATCCCTCAATTTCTCTCCAAAAGTTATTCCTCCCCTGGTTTTTCCTGTCTTGGTAAAGAGTTCTATTATACATCTATTTGCTAGAGCTAAAACCTAGCTGATATCTTTTTGTTTTCTCTTACTCTTCACATCCAATCCACTACCATATCTAGTCAACTGTACCTCTAAAACAGATCTTGAATCCATCAGTTCTCCATCTCCACCACCCTAGTCCAACCCACAATCAACTTTTTCTTAGGCTACTACAACAGGCTTCTAACATGCCTCCCTGCCTCTACTTCTGCCCTATTACCCACTGCAATCTATTCTTCAAACAGCTGCCAGAGTAAATTTAAAAATAAACAAACAAACTCAAATTCCTTACCATGACCTATAAAGTCCCTACCTAATGAGGATGTTGCCTGACTTTCCACCTTCATCTCATCCAATCTTCTCTTCCTATCATTATGCTCCTGTCTTACATGCTTCCATTCTGATCGTCTTATAGGCTTAGTCCCTACCTGCCTCTCGGCTCTTATTTGGAGCAGAGAAAGGTGTATTGCAGGGCCAAGCAAGGAGAATGGGTGGCTCATGCTCAAAAAACCCCAAACTCTCCAATTTCAGGGAAGTTTTTATAGGCAAAATTTGGGGTGAGGGCTGCAGGGTGTGTGAGTTTCTTCTGCTTGGTTGGTGGTGAGGTAACAGGGTGGTGCTCTAGGAATATTTTCCTCAGCCTAAAGTTGCCATCCTCCACCTGGATGGGGTTCTTAGTTCCTGCAGAAGAACTCAAAGATATTGTTATATATATCCCTTGAGGAAGAACCAGGACCTTGCCCCATCCTGCACTATTTTTTCTTGACTGCTCCTCCCTTGCTTCTGCATTCCCTCACTTCCCTGATGAGTAACTGTTTGAATATGCTCTTTGGAACTCAAGGAAGGTGTAGGAGACTGAAGCCTTTTTCCTGCAAACAAGAAACAGGGGACACGGAAAGGATTTGTACCCAGGAGGGCCCCACAGGTCCTGCTCAGTTTCAATATTTTTGTCATACTACTAACATTTATTTGTTCCCATGTTTACAAGCTCCATGAGAACAGATACCTTGATGACTGGCATACCATTGAGTCTCCAGGGCCTAGCACTGTGCCCAGCATATAATGGTCACTCAATAAACATTTGTTGCATGGATTGAGGTAGGATAATATCTTGATATTTTAACCTATGGGAATTTCCCCCTAGTATTTCCATAAGCTATGAGGCTTCCTATGTACCAAGGAAAGATAGGGACAGCAGAACACAGTACAACAAAGATTTTAATTTTTACATTTTGATTTTTAGAAGCCCAAACTACTGGTATTTAAAGTTGTTGGGTTTTTATTTTTGTTTTTTGGTGGTTTTTTTTGCGGTATGCGGGCCTCTCACTGTTGGGCTTCTCCCGTTGCGGAGCACAGGCTCCGAACGCGCAGGCTCAGCAGCCATGGCTCACGGGCCCAGCCTCTCTGCAGCATGTGGGATCCTCCCGGACCAGGGCACGAACCCGTGTCCCCTGCATCGGCAGGTGGACTCTCAACCACTGCGCCACCAGGGAAGCCCTGTTTTGTTTTTTTAAAAATAGAATGTATAAGCAATCAGAGTCACTGCTTGATTAATAAGTATTAGTCAAGGAGAATTAGAGGAAAAGCAAGGGAGTTAGACATTGGTGAGTATTCCTGCGGCAGATACTGATGTTTCTCCAACATTCCAACCCCTTCTGCCTTGTCTTCCTCTACTACAGAGATAAGAAGAAAAACACTCGAATTAATAGTCTTTGAGTTATATTACAACTCTGAGGATCAAAATCATGTACTAAAGATGGCAGAGCAGTAAGTTAGAAATAGTCTTGAATGGACATCCTAATCCACAAATACCTAATTTATATAATCCACTGTAGTATGATTATCTGTTATTTGCAGCCCAATATATTCATAATGATAGCATCCCAGATAGTTTTGGGGAATACATGACCGAAGGAAACAAATTTCTCTTTTCCTCAACAAAGCCCGAGAAGGTAACAAGCTTTGTAAAGTTCACCTGTATCTAAGATAGACATGGAGCTATAGAGTAGCGGTGGCTGCATCACGTGTCTAGAGAGAAAACCGGAAATAAACTTACAGAGCTTCCTCAATGCCAGTATTAAGAGAGTCTTCAAATGTTTCTACAAGCTACAGAGGAAAACTTATAGAGTTAGACTTGGAGACAGGGTGATCTATCATCCCAGTTTGCCTAAGACTGTCCTGATTTGAGCACTGAGAGTCCCACATCCTGGGAAACCCCTCATTCCTGGACAAACCAGAATTCTTGGTCACCCTACTTGAAGAGATTTTGTGGCTAAGACAAGGAGGACACAGCAGTACTTGAGGGTCAAGTGGCTATGAGAATGCAATAGGTGACAGATGCCAGCACGTTTGGATGATGATAACCGAGACCCCGATGCCCAGCATCTCCAAATTTCATAGTGTTACCAAGTCTGTTGCCCCAGAATCGTCCCCCTGCCCCTCCCTTGAATGGAAACCAATTACTCTTATCTAAATTTCAGGAGGAAGTTGCGAAGAGTAAAACAATAACTGATTAGAACCAAGTAGGCCCAAGATATCAGAAGATTTGACTTCCAGTAGACCTTGAGCCTCATTATACGCTCACTGTAATACATTAGCATGCTAAATGACACACCCACCAGCACCATGACAGTTGACAATTGTCATGACAGCAACCGGAAAAGCCCATACAAGGACTGAAAAGGAGCACTGCATCAGTTTCGGGTCCAAATCACACCCCTGTTCTTCGATAAGTTATGAATATTTCTCCCTCTCTTTCCAATTCCCTCCCTTTTACCTCAAACCTCCTATATATATGGTGTCTCCGCCCAAATCGGGTTGAGAAGTTAATTTGCGAACGAAGTTCCTGCTTCTCCATTCTTTGGCTATTGAATAAAGCTTGCGCTGTTCCAGTCTCAGCATCAATTTCTTTATTGGCTGTACAAATCTGAGCAGAAAAAGAAGCCGAGACAATGGGTCTCAGCCCGGGCTAGGACCCCGGCGTGGGTACAGTCAACTGATTCAGTAACAGTAGGTCAAATACTGATACGACCTGGGCAAGATGTGAAGGACACTCTGAACTGACTAAGATTACCCACACTGAGATTTAGTTTCTATTATCTAGTAGAAGTCAAATAGGTTCAGTTTTAGAAAAATTAAATTTCTTGTTTGTGGACAAAGGTCATGTACCTTCTATAGAATAAATAAATGATCTGAACATTGGAGGAAGAGTAGGAATCAGCCAAGCAAAGAGATAAACATTCAGATCTCAGGACACAGCATGCCATTAAACAAGCACCAGGAATGAGGTGAGCATGGTGAGAAATGAATGTAAGGAAGTAAATGAAATCATGCAGAACCTTGAAAGTCATGCTAAAAATTTGGGGCTTTATCATAAAAACAGTGAGAAGTCCATTAGGACGGTGTCACACAAAGTATGGTCTGTAGGGCTTCCCTGGTGGCACAGTGGTTGAGGGTCTGCCTGCCAATGCAGGGGACACAGGTTCGTGCTCTGGTCCGGGAGGATCCCACATGCCGCGAAGCGGCTGGGCCCGTGAGCCATGGCCGCTGAGCCTGCGCGTCCGGAACCTGTGCTCCGCAACGGGAGAGGCCACAATAGTGAGAGGCCCGCATACCGCAAAAAAAAAAAAAAAAGTGTGGTCTGCAGACCACCAGCATCAGCTGGAAGCTTGTTAGAAATGCAGATTTTCAGTCCCCACTCTCACCCTCCCCCTTAAATCAGAATGGGGCAGGATCCAGGAATCTGAGTTTTAACAAATCCTCCTTGTGATTCTTATTCACACTAAAGTTTGTAAAGCACTGATTTAGGGGACATGGTTAAGCAAAGCAAGAGAGACAAAGAGGAATTGGAGGCCTGCATTTCTGGCTTAGGCAATTGGTAAATGGTGATGCCTTTCACTGAAATAAGAAACACAGTAGAAGAAAAAAAAATTGGTTCTGTTCTTTTGGCTTGGGGCATTTTTATTTTGAAGCCCTGAGAAATTCCCAAATAGAAATATCTAGTATTTATACCTGGCTATATGGGCTGACAGCATAGGAGAGAGATATTGGCTTGAGGCAAGTATGAGAGAGTCATCAATATAGACAGGGACGTGGACTCCACAGGAGTGGATGAGATCACACAGAGAAAGTGTATAAAAGTAAGCGGCCCCAGGGCCTAGGACAGAACCCTGAAAGTACTGACTTTTAAGGGATGGGCAAAGAAAGAGGAACTGCAAGGGCTACCCAAAGAAGTAAAGGGAAAACTAGGAGAAGTCAACTTTAAGGAGAAGAGAAGGTCTTAAAAAAGAAGGAATCATGAAATACTTTGGAGAAATCAAGTTAAATAAAGACCTGTGAGTGCCTACGGGTTTAGCTACAATGTAGTAATTAGAGATGTTGGTTTAACAGTTTTAATAGGTAGGGGTTGAATTAAACTTGTAATGCTTAGGAACTAACTGAAAATAGTTGATTTAGTTCAGTGGTTCTCAACCACAGGTAATTATGCTCTCCAGGGGACATTTGGCAACATCTGGTGACATTTTAGCTACTGGCATTTAGTGCGAAGAGGCTAGAAATGAGGCTAAACATTCTATAATAACGCACAGGACAACTCCCCTCCCTGCCCCAATGAAGAATTATCCTGCCCCAAATATCAAAATGCCAAGGTTGAGAAACCCTGCTTTAGCCTAATAAAGTATGTATACTTTTGCAGCCCATCATAATTATAAATCCCCTAGGTGTATTATATTATTGAGGCCAACAGAAAGCATGGCTGAACAAGTAGTAAAAGAATGAGAAACTCAAGAGCTCAGGAAACTATTTCCAACTTTGCCACTATTATCTATATATATCTTTTAAACAATCATTTAAGTGTTTTCTCAGCTGCATTTCTTCATGTAGAATCATCTTGTATCCCCAAGGCATTTATAATCCTCCATGAACATTCCTTCCGTTAGCAACTGTTACAGGGAATACATTTTTATTCTAATTAGGTTTCTCCTTAGGGACAAAAAAGGAATTCAAAAATACCGCTATAACTACTTATATCAATAGAAAATTCTAATATAGATGCACTGTTTCTGTATAGCTTTTCTACAGATACAAAAAGTTTGGGTTTGGGCTTTGCTGGTGGCGCAGTAGTTGGGAATATGCCTGCCAGTGCAGGAGACATGGGTTCAAGCCCTGGTCCGGGAGGATCCCACATGCCGCGGAGCAGCTGAGCCTGTGCGCCACAACTACTGGGCCTGCGCTCTAGAGCCCGTGAGCCACATCTACTGAGCCTGTGCTCTAGAGCCCATGAGCCACATCTACTGAGCCCACGTGCCACAACTACTGAAGCCTGTGCACCTAGAGCCTGTGCTCTACAACAAGAGAGGCCACCGCAATGAGAACCCCATGCACTGCAACGAAGAGTAATCCCTGCTCGCCGCAACTAGAGAAAGCCCGTGAGTAGCAACGAAGACCCAACGCAGCCAAAAATAAATAAATTAAATAAATAAATTTATTTTAAAAAACTTAAAAAAAAAGTTTGGGTTTAATATACTATAATATGCAATCATTTGAAAAAGAATATATTGAGTATTAGGAGATAAAGTGGAGGAAAAAACAGGGATACAATAATAGAGATAAAGGAAATAGAGGAAACAAAACTAAAGATATTATTCCTGCAGCTGCCAGAGCAAAGGGAGCTGAAATTTGGTGCTTGGCAGCAAAACAGGGATTTTCAATATAATAGTCTGATGTACTTTCCACTGGGGGCTAGAACTCTGTCTGTCACATTTTTGTATCTCCAGATCCTGGAATGTAGTGCTCAATTCATATTTATTAATTAAAAATAAGTGAATAAATAAAGCTAAGCCTGTAAAATACTGAGGTTTGAGAAATGCTCTTGGACATAGGGGGCTTTGTTAAATAAAATCAAAGCATTTTCCATCTTAAGCATCTAATAAGAATAATTAACAATAGAAAGAAAAATAGCTATCATCTACTGTGAAACTTCTGTGAACTAAACCCATTTGTTCCTTTATTTTCTCAGCTGTTCAGCAACCTTTGTTGAATGCCAGGCAAGATATTTCTGCCTTCGCGGAGCTCACATTCTAGTGTGGGAGGCAACACAGAAGTAATTACGAGGTGTAGTGGCCATCCCAGCATCCACAATTCCTTCTCCTTTCAATCAAAATCTGGTCCTTGCTCACCTACTCTCTCCTGTGCAGCTATGTGCCCCTAGCTTCCGGTTGGTTCTGATCTCATCTCCCTGCGGTTCTTTCTAGCTTTTAGAGGCCACTGTTCATGCATGTGAAGCAGCAATTCAAATGCTTCTCCCTGGCAAACAAAACCGAGCTGTAATTGTAAGCACTGGCCACAAAGGGGCACAAGCAGCTCGATGAAATTTACCAGGTTGGCCAGAGTACATTCAAGACTATGACTTAGAAGTAGATTCTCTTCTGAGTTGTAGAAAACAAGAATATTCCAAGGGACATATAGGCTAGGGAGGGAAGCCATTTAACCTTAAGGCGTCAATGTTAACTAAAAGTGTCTCAAGACAGGAACAAATACGCAGATGTAGAGAATGGACTTGAGGATACTGGGAGGGGGAAGGGTAAGCTGGGACGAAGTGAGAGAGTGGCATGGACATATATACACTACCAAATGTAAAATAGATAGCTAGTGGGAAGCAGCTGCATAGCCCAAGGAGATCAGCTCGGTGCTTTGTGACCATCTAGAGGGGTGGGATAGGCAGGGTGGGAGGGAGATTCAAGAGGGAAGAGATATAGGGATATATGTATATGTATAGCTGATTCACTTTGTTATAAAGCAGAAACTAACACACCATTGTAAAACAATTATACTCCAATAAAGATGTTTTTAAAAAAAAAAGAAAAGAAACCAACCTGGAGCTTTCCCTCCTATTCCCAGCCCAAGACTTGTTAGATGTCTTTTAATACCCTGTACCTAATCTTTATTAGACATGTATCTTACTGTATATATAAAAAAAAAGTGTCTCAAGAAACTTTACATATTCTTGTCCAAGAAGGAATTTAAGTCAAACCTGCAGATTCTCAGAACTTACCAATTTATACTAAAAATATACAACCTCAAGAGTTAAAAAGGGAAGGCAAACAAAGAAGCCAAAGAGTTTAAATGTAATGTGCATTTTATATTACTATTTATAAATTGTACGTGTATTTTGAAATAACCAGAGCATGAGGTTGTATCAGATGGAAGTGTACGTTTGACATGCTTGGCAATAGAATTGTGTACCAGCAGTGTGTACCAAAGTACCCTACTAAAAAGTTCTGTTCAGAAAGGTAGCAAGCAGTCTGAGTCAGTCTCACTTTTTAAAACTAGATATCAGTAGTTAAATGGAACTGGAAATTCTGAAGAGATCTGTCCACTTAAACTAGGTCTGAATGACTGTCCTTTTCCATCTTCTTGAGAAATAAATCAGTGTAAAGACGGAAAAGCCTCTTAGAAAAATTGTTTTGCCCTGGTGAATCATTTGGCTGAGGGTTCTAATGGGAGATTTGTGATGTTGAGAATGGAGAGCTTTTTGATAGCTGTGGATGGTCTAATGGGAAATTCGTGAGTAGTACACATAAATACTGAGGATTATAGCACTCAGTACCATTTGCTTGAGTGTTTTCTTCTCTTGGCTATTCATTCCTGCCTTGTACGGTCTCATTTAAAATTTTACCGTTCCTCTATACCACTTTCTAAATACTTCATAGCGTGTATCATTGAGTATTACAATTACCTATTTATTTATCAGTACTAAAGCTGTAAGCTCTATGGTAGTAAAGATCTGTCTGCCTTGCTCTCCATTATATCCTGTGTCCAGAATAATGCCTGGAACATGGGAGATACAAAAAAATTGACCAAACCTCCCAAATACCAGCTCTCTTAGGCCTTCATTTTCAGTAAGGTTTTTTTGCCTTTGTACAAACCTCCAATTCCTTGAACCTCCATCTGTCACCAACTCCCAACCTCCATTCGCATAGATGTCTCTCTCTTGAATCTTTTTGATGAAATTCCAGTCTTGTGTGTGAAGGGTGGAATTCCATGAGGCAGGGCAAAGAACAACTGCTGAGGAAGGAACATTTACAGAGGAGTTGTAATGCAGAAAATTCACCCCCATTTCCCAGTCCATGTATCAGCTTTCTCTTGGTCTCTCTATCCCCCCTACTTCTAGCTCCCTCATATTCCCACTCTCCTCCATCACTATGTTTGGACTCCTTACTGAGCATCTAAACTCTCTCTTACCAGCATTCTTGATTCTCTTATATCCTTATATGTCTACTGCATCATCACAGAACACTAACCTTCAAGTAAACTTCTGGAAAATTATTCTGAGCCACCTAGATTATGTGTATCAATACAGAATCATAGTCATCAACTTCATTCTTGGGCTACCTGTCAGTTCTTTTACTTTTCTGGCTTCAGCTTCCTCCCACCCCCTTTTATCACTATTACAAACTTTCCTCAGTCTACTTCTGGTCTTAATTTAAATTGTTCATAGGATCTCATTATCCTTTTAGTCTCTGTGCATAAATAGTGATTTCCCCTCTTTTATTCCTGATATTGGTTATTATATATTCTCTGTGTATTTTTCTTGGTCAGTCTGGCAAGAAATTGATCAATTTTATTTATTTATTTTTCTAAGAATCAGCCTTGATTTCATTGATTTTCTCAATTATTTTTCAGTTCTTTACTTCACTGAGTTCTTATCTTTGTTATTTCCTGCCTTTTGCGGGCTTGGCTTTAATGTGCTGTATTTTTCTCCAGCTTCCTATGGTAGAAGCTTAGATTACTGGTTTGAGATTTTTATTCTTTTCTATTTAAGTGTTTATAATAGCTGCATCCATAAATTTTAACACTGAATATTTTCATTTTCATTCTGTTAAAAACTATATATCTATATGTATTTTATCGTTTCCCTTGGGATTTCTTCTTTGACCCATGGGTAATTGTGGCAGGCACAATTATGTCCCTCTTCTCCCTCTCTTCAACCCCAAAATGTCTATATCCTAATTCCTGGAACCTGTGAATATGTTAGGTTACATGACAAAGGGGAATCAAGTTGGCAGATGGAATTAAGGTTGCTAATCATCTGACCTCAAAATAGTGAGATTATCCTGGATTATCCAGGGGGGCCCAATGTAACCACAACGATCCTTAAAAGTGCAAGCAGGAAACAGAAAGGATGTGATGAAAAAAACAAGGTCAGGGTGATGTGATCCACCTTTACCAACTTTGAAGATGTAGGAAGGGAATCATGAACTAGGGAATGCAGGTGGCCTCTGGAAGCCAGGAAAAGCAAAGAAACACACTCTTCCCTAGATCCTCTAGAAGGGAAATAGCCCTTTCAACACCTTTATTTTAGCCCAGTGAGACCCATGTTGGATGTCTTAACCTATAGAACTGTAAGATAATGAATTTGTTTTGTTTTAAGCCAATAAAATTGTGATAATTTGTTATAGCAGCAATAGAAAATGGATAGTTATTTTTAAATGTCATTTAATTTCCAAATATTTGAGGAATTGCCATATATCTTTCTGCTATTGATTTATAAACTTAACTATTATGGTTTGAGAACATACTTTGTACGATTTTATTCCTTAAATTTGTTTAAATCTGTCTCATGACCAGGAATCTGGTCCTCAGTGAACATTCTATGTGTATTTGAAAGGAATGTGTATTCTGCTATTGCTGGGTCAAGTTTTTAATAAATGTCAACTAGGTCAAGTGAATTGGTAGGGTTATTTTGATCTTCTCTATCTTTATTGATTTTCTGCCTACTACTTCTATGTTGAAATCTCCAACTCCAGTTGTGGATTTGTCTAATTCTCCTTTCAGTTCTGTCAGTTTTTGTTTCATGTATTTGGAAGCTCTGTTGTTAGGTGCATATGCATCTAGGACTGATATGTCCGGAGACATATCTAGGACTGCGCGTCTGGAACCTGTGCTCCGCAACGGGAGAGGCCACAACAGTGAGAGGCCCGCGTACCGCAAAAAAAAAAAAAAAAAAAAAAAAAATGAAAAGAAAAGTAGGGGGGAAATATGAAACAACTGGACAACAGGCAGCAACAGGCAGCACAGGACTGTGATCTTTCAGCAAAGGGAAACAAAGTAGGTGACCACTAGGAATGCCCTGGCTTTCTCCCTAAGGACAATTTTCATCACAGTGCAGGAAAGTCTCATTAAGATGAGAAGATAGAGATTAAAGTTCAGGGATGCCAAGACAGCTAAAATGTGTAAGACAGTGAATAGGAGAGAAAGGTACTAGAAAAAGAACTCCAGAAGTTTTTCACAGATGTCCCTCCTTGATTCTTTCAGACTAAATTCCAGTCTTGTGTGTGAAAGGTAAAACTCCATGAGGTGAGGCAAAGAACAACTGCTGAGGAGGGAATATTTACAGAGGAGCTGTGATGCAAGAAAATTCCTAGGGCTCACACAAGACTTGGGATCATTCTAGTGCCCATCAGACAGAGTGAACACACCTCACTGAATAAATGGGTCATTCAGTAGAGATCTCAGAGGTTCCATCTTAGCAGTGGAGCTAAATTGGTTCTCTGTTTCTCCTCTACTTCTCTTTACCAATATGTTAAGGTCTTTCAAATAATTTCACTCTCCTCCCTCTTCCCTCTGTCCATGAGGTCTTAGAAGTTTTTAATTCCTCTCTTCTTCCACTAACCCTCTTAGATTTTGAGAGTTTCATATTTTGACTTCTAGATTCTTAGAGTTTCCTTTCAAGTTTTTCTATTTCTATTACAAATTTACTTTACACATGCCCAATCTATCCCTTTCTATTTACATGTAACTGTGCATATACATAGCAATGTGTATTGCTCATTCTGTTTCTCACTATTTTGAAGCATTTGTGCACATTAATTTGTTGTCTTTTCTTTAGTATTTTTCTAGATGAGGCATCTACTCTCTGTTATTGCACATTCTCAAAGATCGTTCTTTCACTTGACAGATTAATTGTATCATAGCTAGGTAAAGAATCCTGCTTTTTCTCTCTGTAAAGATGCTAATCTACTGCCTTGAAGCTACTAGTGTTACAGATAAGAAGTCCAATGCAAAGGTGATTCTTTTTTTCAGCAGCTTGTTCTTTCTAAATGGTAGCAAATAATATTTGTTCTTTAGAGTTCAGGAATTTTACCAGATTGTGCATGTGTCTTTTCTATCAATTCAGCCTGCCCTGGAATTCTGGGAGGCTTTTTAATTTACAAAATTAGGTCTTTTTCTCTCTTGAATGTGTTTCCTTTCCTCTCTCTAGAACTTGAGAGTTCTTTGTGATTAGCAGTAATCTTATTATGTGTAACCACATATATTTCCCAGCCAAAAAAATTCACATATATATATATATATATATACACATACACATATATACACACACACACACACACACACACACATATATGTATATGTATGTGTATATATATATATATATATATATATATATACACACTCCCCTACCTCTTTGGAGTAATTCCTCAGAGCTACTGAGAGACTATTTCCCAGTCTATAGTCCTCAGTGTGGCCCTGAATAAAACTTAACCTACAACTTTTAAGTTGTGTGTTTTTCTTTCAGTTGACACTGGCGGTGTAGAAAGCAGGCAGGTTGTCACCTCTCTTATTCCACGGAGGTCTTACAACAAAGCAGGTAAGAATGTGTACTTTGAAGCCAGACTGCCTCAGCTCAAATACCAGCTCTGCTGTTTACTAGTGATGTGGTCTTGGGCAAATTATTCACACTCTATGTTTCAATTTCCTTATTTATCCAGTGGGGAAAATTATGAGTATTCTTATGGGCTTATTGTGAGAATCATGAGTCTACTTTTGTGAAGTACTGAGAACAGTTCCTGGCAAGCATATGGGTTGTTTTTAAAAATTCCTTCTGAAAATAGATGCATATGTGGTGAACAAGAACTGTTAAAACTCTGAGCTTTCTAGCTTTCCCTTTCAATTGTACTCAGTGTTGGCTGCACATTTGAATCACAGAGAATCTTTTAGAAACTCTCTTGCTGTACCCCAGGCTAGTTAGATAAAATCTCTCCATAGGAGAAACAAGGCAATAGGAGTTTTCAAAACTTCCCAGGTGATTTCACTCTGCAGCCAACTCCTTAATTCCTACAACAAAGAAAATTCAGTGTTTGTAGATTGATCTCCTCATGTATTAGTCATTGCAAATGAGTTTCCTCAGATTCTTTTGCTCTGCAGAATACAGATCTTAGAGAGAGGACTACAGAGTAAGGCTAAATTTCAGAATCACGGAAATTTGGAAAAACTTTGCAGTCATTTTCCATTGCATTGAGATAGAATCCAAAGTCTGACAAGGCAAGGCTCTATGGAGGTCCAGTCCCTGTCTGCTGGGGGCTCGACCCATCCTCCTTGAATCATTCTCCCCACTGTTCACTATGTTCCAGCCTGGCCAGACACCTTTGTCCTCCTTTAACAGGCCAAGCTCTTTTCTGCCTCAGGGCTTTTCTGCTGGCTGTTTCTTGTTTCAGGAATGCTCTCTACTCCCCACCCTGCGCCCCCCCCACCCCGCGCCTTTTCTTTAACCTGGCCATTGCCTAATATCATTTCCTCAGAAAAATATTTCTTGACTTTCCAATACAATAAGTCCTTCTAGGTCCCGTTGTTGTAATCATTCACCAACATTATAGTTTTCTTCACAACACCTATCACAATGTGTAATTACGTATTTACTGGTGGGATTATTGGCTTAATGCCTAAACTCCTAGCTAGACTACAAGCTTTATGTTTATTTTGTCCTACTTCATTTTCTCAATGCTTTATGCTTAATACTGTACAATACAGACAGTCCCTGATTTACGATGGTTCGACTTACAATTTTTCTACTTTACGGTGGTGCAAAAGTGATACACATTCTGTAGAAATCATACTTCGAACCTTGAATTTTGATCTTTTCCCAGGCTAGCGATATGAAGTAGGATACTCTTTCGTGTTGCTGGGCAGTGGCAGTGAGCTGAAGCTCCCAGTCAGCTACACGACTGTGAGGGTAGACAACCGACACAGCCGTTCTGTACCCAGATAACCATTCTGTTTTTTCACTTTCAGTACAGTATTCAATAAATTACATGAGCTATTCAACACTTTATTATAAAACAGGTTTTGTGTTAGATGATTTTGCCCAACTGTAGGTTGATGTCAGTGTTCTGAGCACGTTTAAGGTAAGCCAGGCTAAGCTATGATGTTTGGTAGGTTAGGTGTATTAAATGCATTTTAACTTATGATATTTTCAGTATTCACTGGGTACATCAGGATGTAACCCCATCATAAGTCAAGGAAGATCTGTACAACCAATAGCTCATGAATAAATATTTAATAAATGAAATTTAGTCCTGAAAGGAGTTTTTGATCGTCCATTTCGAATAGGTTGTGGTTTGGATAAAGAAATTGACACTCAAGCATTTAAGTGACTTGCCCAAAATCATTCAGCTAATTAGTGCTAGAATTAGGATTTGGTCTCATTTCTCCCATTTCTCAGTCCAGTGAACTTTCTAGCATTAAGTGATTTGCTGCTGCAGATATAAAACAAGAGGATCAAGAAAGTAATTTAGATATATGGAATAAATGAAAGTTTAATTCAGTCATCATTCAGAAAAACAATTTTTACTGTACAATAATGTAAAGTGAGTACTAGAAGATACTGGAAACTGAACTGAGTTTCAGTTTTCAAGTGAAAGCAGAAGTGACTAAAGGCTTAATTGTTTCGAAAGTTTGTTAATCTTTAGTTCAGACTGGATTACTATTTGGAACGTGCCCAGTTCCTCAGAAAAGTGTACCATCAATCAGTAATAAAGCTACCAGTCATTAAATTCCTCTACAAGTGCTTTGCATACATGAACTCCAAATCTCTTTGCAACTTTGCAAAGTAACTATTCACAGATAAGAAAATTAGGCTTGGGCTTCCCTGGTGGCGTAGTGGTTAAGTATCTGCCTGCCAATTCAGGGGACACAGGTTCGAGCCCTGGTCCGGGAAGATCCCACATGCTGCGGAGCAACTGAGCCTGTGCTCTAGAGCCCGTAAGCCACAACTACTGAGCCCACGTGCCACAATTACTGAAGCCCGTGCGCCTAGAGCCCATGCTCCGCAACAAGAGATGCCACCGCAATGAGAAGCCCGTGCACCACAACGAAGAGTAGCCCCTGTTCGCCACAACTAGAGATAGCCCGCACGCAGCAACAGAGACCCAACGCAGCCAAAAATAAATACATAAATTAATTAATTAATTAAAAAAGAAAATTAGGCTTATCACACAGTTTGTAAATGGTTAACATAAGGGTTAAAACCACATTGGTGGATTCAAGTTTCTCATCTGACAACAAGGAAAAAGCTGAACTAACAGAATCTACAACTCTTCTTTGATTTATCAAAGAACCAAGGTCACAGGGCAAACTACTTCCCCCAAAACTGGAGAGACAGACAGGTGGATACAGAGAATCACAGCTAACAGGGAGCAGCAGCCCAGGAGCAAAAGCCAGCAGCTGGAGCCAATATAAATTGAAAAACTTTAAACTGTAATTAACAAACTGCTGGAAGCTCAGTGTAGACTGCCTGAGAGTTAAAAACTCCTAGGGGGCCCCGGATTAGGGAAGCCCCATACTTTCCTGAATTTTACCTCCAAGAGCCATACCAAATTCTCACTGTAAAGATCAGAGAAAATCCCTCCAGGGGGAGGAGAAAAGTAACCATTTAAAATATGCCCAGAGCTTTCAGTTTTCCTTACCAAGGTTGTCCCTCAAGGAAAACTATTTTACTAGAACCTAAGTGACTGCGATTTCACCAAGCCTAACCCTCCTGGGGATGGGGAAATACCCAACTCCAGCCTCCTCTAGCTTTTGACATGGGGAAAGACTTTTACTAATAACAGAAAGGAAAGAGGTACCATCACTACCAATCTCATAGACACTAAAAGGATAATAGAGGAATATTATAAACAACTCTTATTTCCACAAATTTGATAACTTAGATGAAATGGACCAATTCCTTGTAAGACACAATCTACTAAAACTCACACAAGGAGAAATAATCTGAATAGGTCATCTATTTAGGAAATTGAATCAATAATTAATAACCTTCCAAAATAGAAAGCACCAGGCCCAGACGGTTTCACTGGTGAACTTTACCAAGCATTTAAGGAACAAAAGATACCAGTTCTCTATAATCTGTTACAAAAAAAATAGAAGCAGAGGGAACACTTCCTAGCTTACTCGATGAGGGTAGCGTTACCCTAATACCAAACCAGAAAGGAAAACTACAGACCAACATCTCTCAAGAACATGGTTTCTGTGGGTCAGGAATTCAGGAGCATCTTAGTTAGGTGGAGTCCCTATGAAGTTGCAGCCAAAATTTTGGCCAGGCTGAAGGCTTGAAGAGTACTGGAGGATTTACTTCACATGGTGCTGGTTGTTGACAAGAGCTCTCAATTCCTCTCCATGTGGGCTTCTCCACTGCTTGCTTAAGTGTTTTTGTGACAGGAAGGCTGACTTTCCCCAGAAATGAGTGATCCAAAAGAAAGCAAGGTAGAAGCTGTGATGTCTTTTATGAACTAGCCTCAGAAGTCACATACTATCATTTCTTCCATATCCTATTGATAATACAGGCCAACTCTATTCAATATGAAAGGGGACTAAACCAGGGGCCATCTTAGAGGTTGTTTATGACATCATACAATGGAATACTTTTTAGCGATGAGAAGAAATTACATACACATGTAACCATATAGATAAACCTCAGACCTTATAATGAAAAAAAAAAAAGCCAGACACAAGAGTACACACTGTATGCAATTTGTATGACGTTCTAGAACAGGCAAAACTACTTTACGGTTATTACCCCTGGGAAGAGGAAGAATTGACAGGAAACGACACAAGGGGATTTCTGGGGTGATGGAAATGTTCTATATCTTGAAAGGGTGTGCTTCACATGGGTGTATCATTTGTCAAAGTTATACAGTTAAAAATATTTGTGTTCCAATGTAGAAAGACTTACTTCAAAAAATAGAACCATAAGAAAAAAATCAGGTGACGACTGGGAGTGAGTGGCAGTATAGATGAAACAGGAATGGTAGAATGTCAATAATTGTTGAAGCTGGGAGATGGATATACCAGGGCTCATTATATTATTCTGTTTACTTTGTATGTGTTTGAAAATCCCAAACTTAGAAGTTGAAAAACTAAAACCAAACTGTTTTGTGTAACAAGCTTCCAATTCCTTTGTGTAAAAGTGTATCGCTTCTTTTGTTTTACAGTGCTAATTATAAGAGCATTTGTGTCGTGTGAAGGCTGCATTATGAATTGCATACTAAGTCATCTTAGCAACCCTGATTATAACTGGGAACACAAAAATGTGGTGGTGGGAGGTGGGCAGTGAGAAAAATCTTACAGGAGCACATTTTAACCTGTCATTATGTAAAAATTGGTGAGAGCCATCCAGTTCTTAAGGAAAGTGGGACAGCAAGTATGACACAAAGATGGCTCAAAGACATTTCCTCTCAAGCGAGTTGATGTTCCTCTTCTTCTACCAGATGGAAGCCCAGCAGGGACCATGGTGATCTGGATATTTAGACAGCACCTCCTACTTTTTGTAATAGCTCTTGTCTCTTCCCTCAAAGGCTCTAAAGGTAGGAATGTAGGGGTGGGATATGAGGTGGAAATTAAGTAAAAGAGTAAAGGAATTTGGAAAGTGGACACAGAGGTTATTTTCCATAATCCTATCACTCAAGGATCTAATTTATCATGTGGAAGTACATATGTCTTCTCACCGATGCCAGTGAAATTCCTGCCAGAACAGAAGCAAGAACCCTCTAGTAAGAATGTGTGGAATAACATGGAGATATCGAAAAGCATAGGATATATTCTGGGACTATTAATAGTCCAGATGGCCCAGATGCATGAAGCATGAGTAGGGAAATAACCTTAATAAGTCTAAACAGCATAGGGAGACTTGTACTTACTATTAGGCACCCATTATCTCATTAGGAGAAAAATCATCCCAAAAGTTTAAGAATGAGGTTTTGGTTAATATATTTTGATGTAAAAAAATATACTTTTCTTCTCTCTTGCAAAATGAATTACATGAACCCAGTTCATTCATATAATATTGGGAGTTATCTTTTTCATAGAATAATAACAATAATACCAAATATAAAAGTAGAAGCAACTTGCATTTGCATGGCACTTTAGATGTGTCAACTAGTAATGATAACATTTACAGACTGCATATTATATGCTAGAGACTGTGCTAGGTATGTCAGAAGACTGAACTCATTTGATCCTCACAGCAACAATAGCCCCATTTTATGGATGAAGAATCTAAGACACAGAGAGGTTAAGTAAACAGGGTCATGGAGCTAGTGAGTGGCAGAGCTAGGATTTGAACCCAGACAGTCTAGCTCCGAGCCTGTGCTGCATTATGCTGTCTTTCAAAGCTGACATGGTCTATTAGTTCTGTGGCTGCTGAAAAAATTACCACAAACT
This sequence comes from Delphinus delphis, assembly GCF_949987515.2. Classification (NCBI taxonomy): domain Eukaryota; kingdom Metazoa; phylum Chordata; class Mammalia; order Artiodactyla; family Delphinidae; genus Delphinus; species Delphinus delphis. The sequence continues at coordinate 57,101,670 of NC_082693.1, read as the reverse complement.
TAGTGACTTAAAACAACACAGATTTATTACCTTACGGTTCCGAAGGTCAGAAGTCGTAAAATCAAGGTGTCAGCAGGGCCACCTTCCTTTCTGGAGGCTCTAGGGAAGAACACGTTTCCTTGCCTTTTCCAGCTTCTAGAGGCTGCCCACGTTCCTTGGCTTGTGGCCTCCTTCATCCATCTTCAAAACCGGCATCTCTCTGACCCTCCTTCTGTTGTCACATCTCTTTCTCTGATCACAGCCAGGAAAGGTTTTCCACTTTTGAGGAAGCATGTGAGGAGACTGGATCCACCAGGATAATCCAGGATAATCTCCCGACCTCAAGGTTCTTAAGCTTAATCACGTCTGCAAGCCTCCTTTGCCAGGTATGGTTGTCACAAGCTCCAAAGATTGGGACATGGACATCTTCTGGGGACCATTATTCTGCCTACAACACATGATTTCTTCAAAGGCTTTTCACTCACATGACTGATTTGATATCAACAATATGTGAAAATGAAGTATACCTATTAACCCCATTTTCCATACAGAAAGACTATGTTTTGCCCCAAGGTCATATAGCTAGTATTAGGGCCCTCTACAAATGGATCTCAAACTACCTCTCTAGTCTCATTTCATACAACTTCCCTCTACCTAATCTCTAGTCAGAGCGAACTTTTTTTTCCCCTCAAAAATGTCACACCCTTTGCAATTCAGTATTTGGATGTGTTGTCATACCCTCTGGGAGGGAGTCCCCACCATCTTGACTTGGCAAACTTTTACTCATCTTGTAATGTCCCACTTAATGTTCTCTGCCAGGTGTTCCCACATCACCCAAGCAGCTAGTGGCAGGGTTCTCACTGCCTTTGTCATACTCTTGCTATATACTAGCCACACATCGTAACATACGTGAACACATGGTGTTAGGATGCAAATGATTCTAACTGCCTGGTTTTGATGGAGATGCTACTATGATTGACATCAGGAGACTAAAGTAAGGATAACACACACACCCTTCCATAGAGAAGCTGACAACCTGTTGCATAACTCCTAGACTCCTCAGCCAGACCCGAGTTATAAAATGGGGCCAGAGAAGAGAAAGCTTCTGTGAGGAGAGTAGTGAACAGTTTCTTTAGAGGGAGTGGTAGCCGGGCTGTGAGTCCCCAACCTGGGGACGAAACTTCAAGTGCACCTTTGGAGAGTGTTTCGTTTAGTTGAGAGAGAGAGAGATGGCCCGTGCCTGACTCATGCCTGAGAAAGTTAAAGCCAACATTCATCCTGGGGGCTGACTCCTACCTGGGACTCCAGCGGGCAAGAAAGTGCCTGACTCCTCTTTGATGGTAAAGCCAGAGATTGCACTGAGATTGGCTAGCACTTTCAGAGGTTGTCAAAGCAAGGGATTTTCCCCATGGAGCACATGAAGTTCACCTGGTGAAACCTAATCATGAGGTTGTCTTGAATCCTATCCAATACAGTTACCTGAGAGGTGAGAACACCACAGCGGAAAGAGGCTAGATGCCCAGGAGCTGAGAAGTAACAGTGGTAGTTTGTTAGAATAATGGCCCCCAGTGCATCACATCTGTCACCTTTCTCCTTTACAGTGTGACTCTACTACTCTTTCCACGATGAGGTGGAGTACATTTCCCCACCCCTTGAATCTAAGTACCTTTTAACATTTTGGGCCAATAACTGCCGCAGAAATGATATCATGAGACTTCTAAGGCTAGGCCTTGAGAGAACTTGCAGCCCCTACTTTATCCTTCTTGGAACGCCTGTGTCATCAAGAAGCCTACTGGAGGATGACAGATGGGTCACATAAGCCCAGCCAAGAGTCAGCATCAAGGTGTCAGTCATACACATGAGGCCATCAAAACTAGCCCCCCAGCGGACCTGTCAACTGACTGCAAACACGGGTGAGTGAGCCCAGCTGACATCACGTAAAATCGAATTGCCCAGCTGAGCCCAACCCAAACAGCCAGCCACAAACTGAGAAAATAGTTTTTGCTGTAAGCCACTAAGTTTTGGGGTGGTCTGCGTTAATAGATAACTGATGCAAGCAACCATTTGAACTAGAGATGCATCTGCTGGTGTAAGAACTGTAAAAGAGGGGCTCAGCAGGAAACCTCCAAATAGCCCACAAAAGCACCCCCAAGCCAATACCAATTTTAACCTTCTATACCAGACTCATCCAATATCACCAGCTTTTGCCATCTGCCATGCCTGGAGAGGCAAAAGTGTCATTACAGATTTATCTTCTTCCTGCCTCTATCTCCCTTCCCACTTCTACAGCAGTGTCTTAGTCTGTTCCGACTGCTATAACAAAAATACCAGAGACTGGGTGACTTATAAGCAACAGAAATTTATTTCTCACAGTTCTGGAGGCTAGAAGTCCAAGATCAGGGTGCTAGCAAGGTCAGATTCTGTGAGGGCCCTCTTCTGGGTTGCAGGTGGCCATTTTCTCAAGTGTCCTCACGTGGTGGAGAGGACAAGAGAGCTCTCTGGGGTTTCTTTTATAAAACACTGATCCCATTCATGAGGGCTCCACCTCATGACCTAATCACCTCCCAAAGGCCCCCATCTCCTAACACCATCACGTTGGGAGGTTAGGATTTCAACATATGAATTTGGGGGGCAAACAGTCAACCAGCATCAGCAAAATTTTAGTTTATTGAAAGTCTCAATTCAGCATTTAGAATAGCCAAACCTGGGTTAAAAAACAAAAGCCAAAAAAACCCAAACCCAAAACCAAAGAAAAACAAATCCCAACCCTCACCCTGGACCTGCTTTAGCTGGAAGCCTGCAGTGGGAAAGGGGAACACGGTTCTTTGCTCTTTCACAGTTCACCTGTTCTCCTACCTGTTTCTAAGAATAAGAAGAAATGTTCATGGCTTGCTGGAGTTTTTATATAAGGTTATGGGAAGTTTAAAGGGCCAGTAGAAGATAAAAATAAAGTCACTTTGAAAAAAATAAAGTCACTTTGAAAAATCACAGACCACATGTCATATTTGTTCAACATGCTAGTTACATACATTTGTCTTCCCCTCTCATCGTACATGGATGGCACAGTCCTTGTTTCATTCATCTTTTTTTTTTTTTTTTTTTTTCCCGGTACGCGGGCCTCTCACTGTTGTGGCCTCTCCCATTGCGGAGGACAGGCTCCGGAGGCGCAGGCTCAGCGGCCATGGCTCACAGGCCCAGCCGCTCTACGGCATGTGGGATCTTCCCCGGACCGGGGCACGAACCCGCGTCCCCTGCATCTGCAGGCAGACTCTCAACCACTGCGCCACCAGGGAAGCCCTCTTTCATCTTTGATTCACCAGCTTCAGACACAGTGCCTAAGGCATAGAGACACCAAGAGAAGGTTGCACTGGATTTATGTTGCCCTAAACCCCATTTTACTTTTAAATTCACTGCTAATAAGGTCTTTTATAAAGAGAAGGAATACCATTTAAAATAACAATGGGGAAGGGTAGTGGGGAAGAGGGGTTATTCCCAGAGATTATTTTGTTTACTTTGAGCATTTTTTGATTTGTAGAAGAAACATATTTGACTGTAGACTTTTTAGGAAAGTATTTAAAATTATTTTTGTATAAGTATTTTAATAGCAGTTTTATTGAGATATAATTCATATACCATAAACTTAAAATTATTTACCTTAACAAAAATAAAAATCATCTGTAATCTTAACAGATAACACATTAATGTTTTGGTATACATCCTTCTAATCTTTTTTCCTAAACAGGTTTTTCTTGGGTGTAAGTACCTGACTTGAAGCAGCAAAATGATAGTACAAATTATAACAACACTTCACTGATTAAGAAGAATATGTTAGGGCTTCCCTGATGGCGCAGTGGTTGAGAGTCCACCTGCCCATGCAGGGGGCACGGGTTCGTGCCCCGGTTCGGGAAGATCCCACATGCCACGGAGCGGCTGGGCCCGTGAGCCATGGCCGCTGAGCCTGCGCGTCCGGAGCAACGGGAGAGGCCACAACAGTGAGAGGCCCGCTTACCGCAAAAAAAAAAAAAAAAAGAAGAATATATGTTAAAGTACACTCAAAACAAATGTTACGTGGAAAATATCTCAAATTTCTAGCAGTAGTTATCTTGGGGAAGGTGGGAGAAAGCTAGGTTTGCTGAGGAGTGGAGGCAAAGCATATTTTAGTTTTACCTCTAATGTAATTTTTTAAAAAGGATAGATTTTGGGTATTAACTATGCATTTAAAAAAAAGAGAAAAAACTCCAAACATTAAAAAAAAGAGTTGCCACATGTATAAAATAAGTTTCGAAGGGGGTGGTTATGATAAATGTAAAAGAATGAACATTCTAGTCTTGGCAGGGAAAATAATTTCAGGAACCTTGCCCTGCTAACCTGGCTTCACCCTCACTCCTTCTACAATCAGTTCCTGACTCCTTAGTTCCAAAGCCATTAAAACTGCATCACATGATTGAGAAATGCTGGCGTCATCTCAGTCCTCTGAAATTCAGGTAGCTAAACCGTTTTTTAAATTTTCTTCCAGAAATATGTTCCTGATTATCAACTTTCAGTGATTCTTAAAGGGAGAACTGATTAGCGTCAAATAACTTAACAAACATACATATATTAAACACTTACATATTTTAAAAATGTTCAGTTCAGTTTCCAAATGTTCCACTTGGAGTTATAGCAACAGTACTCCATAGTTACGCTGCATAATTGTGTTTTCATGTTTAAACCACGTGCAAGCCACCTGGGATTTGGTAGCTAAGTACAGTCTTTTCTCGTTGCGATGGCATCAGGAACATGAGATGATGGGGGCTGCAGGTCACCCACTATGCAAACATGCGGCAGCTGTTCATATTGCAGGCATGTGGCAAAGTCTGCAATATGTCACCGCACATGATTTTTCTCTATACTAGGCCTATACCTAATTGGGATGAGGCTGGCATTTCTGAAGCCAGCATCCTACATGTAAAGCAGCTAGAAATAAGAAAGAGACATATGGGGCTTCCCTGGTGGCGCGGTGGTTGGGAGTCCGCCTACCGGTGCAGGGGACACGGGTTCGTGCCCCGGTCCGGGAAGATCCCACATGCCGCGGAGCAGCTGGGCCCGTGAGCCATGGCCGCTGAGCCTGCACGTCCGGAGCCTGTGCTCCGCAAGGGGAGGGGCCACAACAGTGAGAGGCCCGCGTACGGCAAAAAAAAGTAAAGAAAGAGACATATGCCCCTAGGCTGAGGCATAGATAACTGAAGTAATGAGAAAAGCTAGGAATGGAATGACCTGTTGTAGCAGTTCACTGTTCTGTCGGCTCCATTTGACAAGTCTTCAAAGCTCTCCTTCGGGAGCTGCCCTGAGCCACATACACCTTGCTCTTTTCTACTGTGTGACAGTATGGCAAGAAGTAGTATATATGCCTGTAAGCTGCCTAGGTAGGCAGTAGTACACATTATTTTATCATACAGCTACATGAAGCTCTTTCCATGAGAAGTGTTTTTTACACAAACTGTTTACTGTTTCAGTAAGATACATATAAGTTTTTTTTTAAAGTGCTTCATTTTAAAAAAAATCTACACTTATCATATCCCAAAGTGCTCTGAAAACAGAAAGTTTCTTCCTAAATTCTGCGACAAAAACTGATCTGACCTGATCTGAAGCTCTCATAGTCTCAGTTAACACACTTACTGGTGGTATTTGCGTTTGATAATGGGTGCCATCCTAGACTCTTTTGGGATTTTTTTGTTTGGTTGTTTTTTTTAAAGAAGATGTTGGGGGTAGGAGTTTATTAATTAATTTATTTATTTTTGCTGTGATGGTCTTCGTTTCTGTGCGAGGGCTTTCTCTAGTTGTGGCAGTGCGGGCCACTCTTCATCGCGGCCTCTCTTGTTGCGGAGCACAGGCTCCAGACGCGCAGGCTCGGTAGTTTTGGCTCACAGGCCTAGTTGCTCCGCAGCATGTGGGATCCTCCCAGGGCTCGAACCCGTGTCCCCTGCATCAGCAGGCAGATTCTCAACCACTGTGCCACCAGGGAAGCCCTCTTTTGGGATTATTGAGTAAAATATTTTATAGGTACCCTATCACTTTCTAAAATCTGAAAAATTTTGATTCTAAAACACAACTCACCCTAGGTTTTCAAACAAAGGATTGTGAGGCAGTATGTCCCCAAAGTGTTACTGACGTGGTGATTCCACCAAACCCCAAATGGCTCCAATGAGTATTTTTGCCCCAAAGTATGTAATGAGGATGAATCTCCAGGAAAAGAGAAAAGAGGCATGTTAGAACAGCTGTAGGAGTAAAGAGGCTGCACAAAAAACTGCCACAGGAATGATCTGGTAAGTGATGTAGCTCTAAGACTGTATAATTACCTGAAGCTATCCATCCATAAAGACAGCACACGGCACTGCTGCTAATAGTTGTCTGCATAAAAATGAAAATTCCCACTCTTTTGAGACTTTTAGGTATAGGATATTCTCTTCTTTTTTATCTTTTTTTATTGACATACGACATTAGTTTCAGGTGTACAACACAATGATTGGACGTTTGTGCATGGATATTCTTATTTAGTAGTTCTCAACCTGTTTAACCATTAGACTATCCCAGGGAGGGAGCTTTCTAAAAATGACCCATGCATGGGTCTCACTTTCAGACATTTTGATTTACTTGGTCTAGAAAGGAGCCTTGACAACAGCGTTTTAAAAAACTCCCTACATGACTCTAATGGGCAGCCAGAGATTTAAAATGTCCCAGTACCCAGGCTGTACCCCAGACCAGACACAATCTTTGGGTGAAGCCCAGACACAAGTAATTTTTGTAAAGATGCTCAGGTGATGCTAATGTATACACAAAGCAGATGGGTTGCGACCCACTGAGTTTCTTGGCTTAAGGCTTAAGTGTGTCAACTGTTTTTTAAAAAATTCTTCCTGGGGCTTCCCTGGTGGCGCGGTGGTTGGGAGTTCGCCTACTGGTGCAGGGGACACGGGTTCGTGCCCTGGTCCGGGAGGATCCTGCGTGTCGCGGAGCGGCTGGGCCCTTGAGCCATGGCCGCTGAGCCTGCGCGTCTGGAGCCTGTGCTCCGCGGCGGCAGAGGCCACGGCAGTGAGAGGCCCGCGTACCGCAAAAAAAAAAAAAAAAAAAATTCTTCCTTAACCAAGTCATTTCTAGATAATCACTGTAGCAGGTTCACCAACAAAGAAAATAAAGCTTTCTCCACTCTGACAGTGGCTTATTCATGCAATCTCTCCTCAATTTTTTTATGAATGCAAAAGGGGAAGGGGAAGAAAGGTATGGAAATCACATGAGAACTATTTCCAAATACTTTAGCACAATAATCCATACGACGTTAAACCCCTTTAGTACGTACATCAAAGTGAAGAACAAAACTGAAAAGCAGAATTCACTTTGTTTGAGGCTATATGTAAAGGAGAGCACAACTTAGAAGGTACATAATAGGAAATCATAGCATTTTCCAGTGAATTCTAGGACAGCAAATGAAATAATAATTGCAATAATTTTCCAGTGACTCTTTAACTGGTCAAGATGCCAATGTAAATCAGATTCCTAGACAAATTTCAAAGAAAGCTAGAAAATACATTAAAAATATTAAATTCAAGGTAATTTCTGCTCAGAGACAAACTAAAACATATAGTAAGGTGCATATTTTTTGACGTATCTCTTTTCCTTTACCTAAAAATAAATTTTTTTCATGCATTCTAATGGTCACATGAAAAAGACATTTACTTTTTTTCATCACTAACCCTGAGGAAGGAAGAACAAACGTGGAGTAGACCTCACAGCTCACCAGGAACCAAACTCCACACTTTTTTTTTTTTTTGCGGTACGCGGGCCTCTCACTGTTGTGGCCTCTCCCGTTGCGGAGCACAGGCTCCGGACGTGCAGGCTCAGCGGCCATGGCTCACGGGCCCAGCCGCCCCAACTCCACACTTTTTACAATAATAAATGGCAAGTAATGGGAGAAGTCCAGGATACTACACTTATTCAGGCTTCCACACACATCGGTTTAAATACTTAAAACAGATACAACATTTGGATAATTGGCATGGTGACATTTCTCTGCCACAACTGAGCCATTTAAAACTTTTATTACTTTTAGTCCCTTTACTGATTTAAACAAACAAAATAAAATTTATATCTACCATGCAGGAACTTTCAGTTCAATATATAGGGACATTATAGTTTCACGGCTCAAGTTCCATTCAGCAGAAGAAAAATATGCATAAATTCTATGAGCCTTGTCTTTCACCAAAAAGATATTAGTTGTTACAATGGAGTTCAGAGAGAGGAAAAACGTGGAGTTCCATTGTAATGGAATAGAGGAGAAGCTGGCCTTTCTGCTTTGTCATTACAATTACTCTTCTTGGGATGAGACTTGGAATTGCAAATTTAGCTGAATTTACCGAAGTTTTAACTTTAGTAAATGAAATAAAATTCACTGTCTGGGCCAAAAACCCCAAGCAGCTGCTGTTGGGAGCAAGAGGGCGACAAGGACAGAAGAAAACAGATTCACGGCATTGTTATCAAGAATGGGTTTCCCTGCTATGTACTTCACCTCATTCGCTGGGCTGCTGACCACCATGCCAGTGCTTTCATCCAAACCTGCAATGAAAAAGAAGCAAGTGAGGTGGAAAATCCAAATGACTTGAAAAAAAAAATTAGCTTTCTCCTCCAAAGGAGATAATCTTTCAAAGATTCTCAGCCATTCGTAAAATGACTTTAGAGGATAATGTATATGATGAGTGATACAGAACCCATGATTACAAAAGGTCTCTTTGAATAAATGGGTTTCAATACACCTCAATGCTGCTCTCTCAACAATGCTGGAATTCTTTCCAAAGTAGAAGGGAGAAACTGAAAAGCAGAGATGGCATGAAACTGGCAGACAGGGCTTGCCTTCCCAGTGGCTCCCCTCCTAGGACCAACCTGTGAGACTCCTGAGAATAGGAGCCTCTACAATGGATACCCAGGAGTAGCAAGGTGCCTACACAAAGAAGGCACACAAAGATGAATCTAATCTGCTCCCCAGCCCATTTTTTCCCCAACCCACTCAATATGATCAGAAACCTCCCAGTTAGAGCCCAGTTTAGAATAAAACCTAGGCTCTTTACAAAAACGTGTAATGGGTGTGTGTGTGCACGTGCGTGTGCATATATGGTTACTAACCCTTTAGTATAAATTAAAATCAGATTGCTTCCTCCTCAGCATCTAGATAAGACTAATGAACCTGAGAGAACAAATGTTCTGATGGTGGAAAGGGGAGTGGAAGGACAAGTCGATTATCTTGGGACATGAAGAGAATTGGGAGCACTGTATTCAGGGAACCATTCTCCAGATGTCTAGCCTCTTCACTGGATGAATCAAAGGAGAAAACATGGTTGGTTAGAGGGTGGAGCAAATACACACCTAACAGAACATGTCAGTACACTGACATGACAGGAGAGCCTTAGATGCAAAGCACAGAAAATTCTGGAGAAAACGGACTCTCTCATATATCTTGAGTGGGACTAAAAACTCAGTGGGGAGGATAGCAAACATGATGTCACAGTAGAAAAGTACATCATATGTGTAGAGTCAGATTATTAGAATAATTATTTCTCAAATGGACTTGGAAAATAAATGGAAGGAGGGACATTATAATGATCTGACTCCAAAATTCTGCGTCCGTGGGATTAGGTAAAGTCCCATAAGCAAAAGCATCTGTCTCCTGCACTATCCTATCTTCCCTGCATAGCTTCTACTCACTGCTCTGTAGGAGTAATTCTCTTTCAATCAATTTGACACAAAAGAATGAGAAATTCAAAATGGTAGAGGAGACTTTGCTCTTTCATTCTGGGTCCCCCAACAACCTGTGTCTTGGCAATTGTTTTTATTATCACATCTCTTTTTTTTCCTTTTCCATATTTCTTCCCCATTTCTTTCTGTTTTTAAAGATTTATTTATTTATTTATTTTTGGCTGCGTAGGGACTTAGTTGCAGCACGCAGGCTCTTCGTTGTGGTGCACGGGCTTCTCTCTAGCTGTGGCGTGTGGGTTTTCTCTTCTCTAGTCGTGGCGTGCAGGCTCCAGGGCACTAGAGCTCTGTAGTTTGTGGCACGCAGGCTCTCGAGTTGACGCGTGCGAGCTCAGCAGTCATGGCACGTGGGCTTAGTTGCTCCACGGCATGTGAGATCTTAGTTCCCTGACCAGGGATTGAACCTGCATCCCCTGCACTGTAAGGCGGATTCTTTACCACTGGACCACCAGGGAAGTCCCCCCATTTTTTTTAAGGACACATTTATTCAGTGTCATGATCAGACTACTGCATTTAACAGTCAACAGCATGGGTGAAAAAAACAACCCTACATTAAAAATCCTTGTTGTAACGCTCTACACTTTCCACAGAAAAAAAACTAAAATAACTTATTATACAATTAGTCAAAAATACAGTCCTCGAATTTTTTGCCCATAAACATGAGTGTTGTCTAAAACATACCTTCTTTGTAGCAGCTAGGCCCTGCCACCAGTGTGCATGGCTGAGTTCCCATTTCTTTAATACACCAATAAGTTACAACAATAAGGTAATGTTCTTACCACTAAATTGCATGGTAGCTCCTAAATACGAATCCACAATTGATCCTAGTAATCCAGCCAGACCCCCAAATGCAATAATTGGCCACTGAGGAGCAGAAATGTCTAAATCATTAACAAAAACCAACTGCGTGAGGAAGTATGCAATGCCCACAAAGGTCCCTCCAAGGAGACTGGAGGCAAGGCCCACCATCGTAACTCCTCCGTTGGTCCCTAAAGAAGAACATGGATAAAATCATCTAGTTAACAATCAGCAAACACATAAAGTCAAAAAAAGCAAAATATTTTGGTACCTATCTAATCAAGACGAATTTAAAGAAAGGGTTCACTTTGATGCAATCCAAAGACCATCCTACTTAGAAAACAGGCTTTTCTCCTCAGTAACTCCTGACATTCTAAGCAGTGATGTGGAATAGTTTAGTAGAGCTAGACTGCCTGGTTTCAATCTTAGTCCTGTCATTTCCAAGTCTGGTTACTGTGGTGAAGTAACTAAGTTACTTAACTAAGTTACCTAACTTCTCTATGCCTTAGTTTACTCATTTGTAAGATGTAAACAATAAAAGGACCAATTCACATGGTTATTAAGAGTAAACAGTAATCCATGGAGAGCAGTTAGAACACTGCTTTGCACATAGTAGGTACTCAAATATGTTAACTGTTATTATGATGATGATGATGATGAAGGGGAAAAGAAGCAAAATGAGAGGAAGGAGGAGGAGACAATGATAAAGTACTAGTAGCAGTACTAGTAGTAGTAGTAGTTGATAATGATAAGGGGGAAATGAGATATACATTGAAGCACTAACCACATAACAGGCTCCCAAGAAATACTGTATCATTTCCTTCCTTTTCCTTTCCCACTGATAAGCCTGTGGGCCAATCTCTATGTTTCTATATCATTTATCTAGGAATTACTAACACTTCCTGCAAATATTATTTATTATCACCGATTTAATATCCTATAGCGATTTTCCAATTAAGGAGACAAACTGAAATTCTTAAAAGGCTTTTAAATAAGAAACACAATAAATCAAGAGGCTTTTTGTTCATTTTTTTTAACATCCTTATTGTAGTATAATTGCTTTACAATGGTGTGTTAGTTTCTGCTTTATAACAAAGTGAATCAGTTATACATATACATATGTTCCCATATCTCTTCCCTCTTGCGTCTCCCCATTTTTGTTTTTTAAAGAAACTTAAATAAAGACTCACCTACTGGAACTTTCTCCCAGGTTGTTATCAGCCTCGGTGGGCTTTTACTCAGAACAGTGCCAACTTCTGAAGCCCATGTGTCTCCAGCAGAGCAGGCCAGTGCAGCCAAGAGAGACAAACACATCCAAGAAGCAGTGTGCTGCTTGGAAAAATCTATTGGGATTTCCCCAGGGCCATTTTCTATCATGTATAGCAGGGCCAGCTCTGTGGGCACAGCTCCATTACAGAATACCTGAATCCAATTCCTCTGCCCACCTAGGAACAAACAAGGGAATGAAAAGGACAAAAAACGTTTTCTCCTCAGGAGGAAAATCATGCATTTTTAGGAACTTACATTTCAAAACTTAAAAGAAAAATGACTAAAATTTCAAAAATGACTAAAAGTGGGATGGTAACTTTGCCCACATTCTATATTGTTTTAGAATAATGAATGATAGACCAGTATTTCTACAATTCTGCTGTTATTTGCTATTGTGGTAAAGTAATAATAAACTATATCAGGCTACTACTAAAGTAATTCTCATAAAATTTATGTTTCAATAGTCTAAACATGTTCTGATTAAAAGCTTATGATATGTTAAGATGAAATAAAGGTTCCTATTTTAAGTAACGTTAAACATAATTCATTCTACCTTCCTTGTATTCTGAATCTAGACGTTTCTTTGTTTCTCCCCTCCATTTAGTGAGTCTTGAGGAAGAAAGAAAAAACATCAGCAAAGAGGTGAAAAAGCTGAAATTTGCAACGGTTAGGATAAATCCAACCACGAGCCCTGAAAGAAACACATATATACACAAAATTACACTTAGTCCATACATTAATGCTGTGAAAAAAAGAATGATTTTTTTCAATTATTTTCATATTATAACTGGAAATGTTCATTTCCCATACCTTTACATTTTTACCAACTAAGATATTACCAAACAGTATAGGGTCTTTCAAGTTTCTATTTTTTACATTTTCCCCCCATAGCCTGGGATGTTTTTCTACTTTACAAGGAAAATTCAATAAATAGAGCATCCAAGAGTAAATCTGGGAGAGAGAGGCATATAGAAAACAAATTCCAACATGACAGAAGTAAGTCTCCCCTTATTAGTAATTATTTTAAATGTAAATGGGTTAAATGATCCAATCAAAAGATGGAGATTGGCAAAATGGATAAAAATACGTGGTCCAACTATATGCTGTCTACAAGAGACTCACTTTAAATCCAAAGACACAAATAGTCTGAAAGTAAAAGGATTGAAAAAGATAATCCATGCAAATAAGTGACCAAAAGAGAGCAGCAGTGGCTATACTAATATCAGACAAGAGAGACGAGCTCAAGACAGCATTCATGTGACATGATCTCCCTCTTTCCCTCTTTTTTTTTTTTTTTAGCATTTCTTTTCTTTTGGGCATAACAGAATGCTCAAGGCTCATCTTAGACCTACCTTGCCCCAGCCCTAGAAGCAGCCGTTTCTCTGAGGAGCTCTGGTTCATTACAGTGGGGAATGGAGGGCAGAGGTCAAAATCTAGGATTATGGTGTGTTCTAGTATATTTGCTTTTTGTGGACAAAGCAAGTGAATACACACACATACAAATATACACACATGCATATATATGCATGCTTATATATGGGAACATACACATGTATATACACATACACATAAATATTTGGGAATCACAAGATCACACCAGTAACTCCAGTTCCAATCTATCTCCACAGGTTCTCTCTTGCTTTTCCCCATTCCATATTTGTATGCCTTTTTCCTTAGTTAGAACTCTGGCCTCAAACAACAATGACAATTTCACTCATCTGCTCAATCTCTATTACATCTAAAAAACTGTTTTAGAATTGCTTCACCCATACTACAACACAAACAAACCTACTAAAAATAGTAATTTGTAATTCTCCCCTTCCTGTAACCCCAGACTGAAGGAATAAAGAATATAGTTAAATACTGGGTCCATAAGTTACTCTTTTTCTTTTTCTCCCTTCAGTGAGCTTATAGTATTCATTTAAAATACAGCTGGGTTCATCTGTTTTAGTTTGCTTTCAGTTTTAGATCCCCCCCCTTCCCAACTTCACTGATATTCTTAAACATGCTTTTAAAAGTCACACTTATACAAAAAGGTATATTTAGAGAGGTGTCACTTCCTCCCATGTCCCTTCTGCCCCTCCCTCTATATTTTGCTCTCTTTCCATTCTTTGTATGTATTCAACATCATTGTTCTCCAGTTTATCATTCCTGTGTTTTCTTTTATGAAGATAAGCAGATATATGCATGTTTTCTTATTTTTCCTTCTTCCTTACACAAAAGGTAGCATTCTCTATATGTGATTTTGAAATTTCAAGCACACTTTTGACAATTTTATCTTCCTTCTTTCAGGGAGAGAATGTGCTAGTCTGCCACTGAGTACTCAGATCAGTGGCACCCAAGAGTGGCAACCATGGGGTTCATGGTTGACAATTTCTGCTCTCTGGAACTCTTAAGATAAATAGATTGAGTTTTGCTATATTAAGATTTATTTTTATTAAATAACACAATAAGCAAAGTTCTACTAAGTAACAGAATAGATATTAAATAATTATTAAATAAGTTACCATGTATTTAATAAATAAGTATTAAATAATAGAACAAGGGACCAGGTTCCTATTTCTGTAGCAATAGGAAATTTTCTATTGGTTAGCTCCATCCTGACTGATTGATCCATCCAGAGATACTCGGTTATTGGCATTTTACTTATGTTTAGTACTTTTTTACTGAGAGTGCAAGAAATCGCTATAATGCTGTATAAAGTAAAATAAAGTGCTTCAGCTCTGGAGTTGAACAGTCTCGAGTTAAAATCTTGACTCTTCCACTTACTTCTGCATGACTAGATGTTACCTAACTTTAAGCCTCAATTTCTCATTGGTGTATTAAGAAGAAGAATAATTCCTACCTCACTGGCTTGATGTGAAAAGTTAAATGAGATAATTTTTATAATATGCTTATTATAAACCCAGCATGTAAGAGGCCCGTAATAAATGTTATCTAATATCATTGGCAATAATGGCAGTTACAGTGGCAAAACCTCAACAAGAACATCATTATTATTGCAATTGTGTTATTATTATAATAACAAAGATGAATATTATTATGTTACCCAACCTTTAAGTTTTTTCAATTGTTTTTAAACTTATTACAAAATTACTACATGGGTATTGGAGGGGAAAGCCAAAACATACAGAAGTCAAAGTGCCTCCTTCCTTCACCACCGCCACTCCCATCCCTTCTCCATGGTCAGTCACTGTTAACAATTTGTTCCACAGTCTTAAGCACACCCAAAGTGAGATGGCCCTAAAAAAACCTACACTGATATGCTACAAAAAGGAATCTACATCCTTTTTACTTCAAACACCTCAAAATATCACATGAAGTGATCAGTGTTCAAGTTGATGACAGGTTCGGAATGAGGAAATAAATTGAAGCTAATGTGCTTTGAAGGAATGATTTCTTTTATGTAGTCTAAAAAATATCTTAGAACTTTTTGCATCTCCCAGTTATGACAACTTTTAGATTAGTAACTGCTAACTCCACTTGGTGTCTTTTCCACCTCTTCAACCCACCTCTATCATCTTTAATCGTCCGTGCTAAGGAGTTAATTTGCATAACAATCGGATGCTCCCAAAGACTGTGAAGACTCAAGAATTATGGCTGCCTTCTGAGCTTAAAACAGGTAAATTCTATAACTGGCAGATGCCATCTAGGGAAGTAAAACAACACTGTCTACAAATGTCTTTGATAGTGGGAGTAGAGTTACCCAAAATTCCAACCAAGGGGACCTGGGAATAATATCTGGGAGACAGGAAAGGGAAAGGTAGGACTGGAATTTTATAACTTAATAAACTCAAACCTAATCAATTATATTATAAGTAATTTGCCTACAGAAAGACTATGGGAATCAAAAGAAGGCTGGTTAGCCCAAAATATAGAATATGAAGGCCAAGAGAACCAGAGGTTGGCAGACGTAAATACTATATAAGGGACAGGACTGTTTGACCTGTGGATTTGCATTACTGACTGTTTCTCAGACTCTGTACTCTGCCAAAGCAACCTTCTCATTACAATCTGACTTCTCAAGTGGTCTGACTGCAAGAACTGGACATGTCTGAACAGTGATGTTTGTATTCCAGTTGGCCCAGTAGTTCTATATTTTATCAGATTAATAAAGTAGCATTCTGGCTCATATATTAGTCTCTTATAACAATGGCAACATAAACCAGTTTTCTTGGCTCTAATCAACTCTGGGTACCTGATAGAATGAGGTTTCTATTTCAAAAGACTGAACGCCAGACCCGAATTATGATAACCAAAGAGGTAAGGCCATCCTTGTGAGAACACACAGAGCACAACCACTGGCCCTTCCTGACAACACCTCATTGGCTGTGCACTTCCATTACACTTACAGCATCTCCTTCTGGGGATTAAATGCCTCAAACCCATCTTACTTATCATCTGTCTCCTCTGACAGTGGGATTTTTATCTATTTTGTTCATTACTAAGTCTTCAGTGCCCAGAACAATGTCTGGCATACAGGGGACCCTTACTAAATATTTGTTGAATGAATGAATAAAAAAAATGGGAAACCATTAAGCCTAAGCGTCTTGGCAAGTGAAATTAAATTTACACTTGTCAAGCCAAGAGACTGATGACAAACTGTCCACACAGACATGTTCAAAGGAACACACTGAAAAACTAGACTAGACAACACTTTCTTGGAGCAAATCACCTGCACAGTGCTTTACAGTTTACAAGTTCATTCTCACATAACCCCTCATGTGATCCTCTCCTTATTCTAGAAGCATTCTTTCTCTCAAGGATACAAGAGCCCTTCACTTCAGTGTCCACCCTAAGCAATGCCTCAACCCCTCCCCTCTTCCTTCAACACTGAGGTATATGTTCCTGTGTCACAGAGGACTCTAAATACCCAGATCCTGAGGAAGTTCTGAAACTCTTCTCAATCCCAAGCACACTAAAGACATGGTATGGCAAACCTTAGTAAAATTCCTATGACTGTAATAGTAGTTGTGGAAGGAAAACAATACTAACATTTATAAAATACATGTTGCTATTTTATGAGTGCCAGGTCCTGTGCTAAGCATTTTACACGTATGACTCCTCATGATAAGTCAATGCTATAGATAATATTATTCCCTCTAATTTGATGGAAAATTATAACACAAAGTTTAAGTGACTTGCAGTTATACTTCAGGACAGTATTCCCAAGTACTATGATATACCTTGAATCAACATTACAGTTTTTTGTCCTTAAGGAAAAAAAAAAAGCTCCAAACAAAAAAGATACCAAAATTCCACGGAATGCAAGGACTAGGAAAAGGGTAGTGGTTTTAAAATCAATCAACATATATTTCCTAAGCACTTTTATAAGAGCATGTAGCGCTATTCAAAAAAGTTTAGGACACAGAAGAATATGATACACTCCGTGTCTTTGGGGAGTTTATTGTATAATACTTTATAGTTTAAAAAGATATGTTGTCCCACACATTATCTTGTTTGAGCCTCACCAATAAGCCCATAAGGACCTATTTCATAGGAGATGAAGAAAGTGAGTCTCTGAGGAGTTACGTGACATGGACAAGTTCACAAAGATAGCAGATGGCAATGCTACAATTCAAATATATATCTTTTAATTCTTTTTTTAAAAAGTCTTTACTGAATTTGTTATAATATTGCTTCTGTTTTATGTTTTGGTTTTTTGGCCACAAGGCATGTGGGATCTTAGCTCCCCGACCAGGGATCCAACCTGCTCCCCCTGCACTGGAAGGCGAAGTCTTAACCACTGGAACACCAGGGAAGTCCCTACATCTTGTAATTCTAAATCAAGCCAGGTAGGAGAGGAGTAGAGGCCAAAGGGCCAGGAGGCAGAAAAGGAAATGGTAGTAGGAAAGAAAAAAAAGTGGAGATCAGAAAAGTAAGAGGAGAAACAGGATCATATACAGCATGGAAGCCAAAGGAAGACAGTACTTCAAGAAGAACTTGACGCTTCTTCCCACAGGTCAAGAACAATGAAAACCAAGGCAAGGCTACCTGAGAAAGGACATTTTTAGCAAAGCATAACTCTATATTGTTATATTCAAATAGAGATTGCTCAAATGAGTAATTACTTTCAAAGTGCTAACAACAGATTTCTCAATTTCTCAACAGAACTTGAACAGTGTATCTCAATTATGAAGAAGGAAAATGAGCATGATTCTGAAGAACTGTGCCTAATAATAAAAAGCACCCTATACATGTTGGCTATGTGCTAGGCTCTGAGCTAAAAACTTTATAGTAATTATCTCACTTAATTCTTACTGCAATCCTAAGAATGAAATCAGGGGTGGATCAAGATTTTGTGGGTCCTGACGCTTATAAATTGGGGGCCCTCTTTTTAAAAAAAAGCACAAAAATATCTTTTATCTCTGTAAAATTTACAAAACAAGAAGACCATGAGAGCACATTGCTAGGGCTCTTCCTAGAACCTTGAAAGGTACCATTGTAAATGAAATGCCATGAAGTTTAAGCTTTATTACTTTCATGATTTGTCCTTCTCTAGGTTAAATTTTTTTTTATGCACAGGAAGCATTTATTTATTTTTTGAAATTTTTAAAAATTGAAGTATAGTTGATTTACAATGTTGTGTTAATTTCTAGGTTAGATATTAAAAAACCCATTTCTCTGAAAACTGAGGTACAGAGAGGTTACGTGACTTTTCCAAAGCCATAACTATTACTCAAACTCATCCTGCCTGATTCTAGTGCTTGTTCTTTTACTTATCAGGCTATATTGCCTCCGTGAAGGCCTGCTCTAGTTTATAAAACTTCATGAAACATCTGCTGTATGTGAACACAGAGGGGATAGGGTGTCTCTACAGTGCATTAGGGCTAATGATTATCAGCATTTTGAAGGCTAGGTAGGCAGCTTCAAGACCTGCCAGTTCTAAATAATCCTTATCCTGTAGTGATCTCAGCCTACAGGAAGTATTTGGTGGTGGTGGTGGGGGGGAATCCTCATGTCTTGGGGCTTATAACACTGGTAGGATATGAAAATCCCAAAGTCAGATCAGATCCCATCAATCCCCTGGTTCAAGGCAGGGGGGATTCTAGTTTGGGATAAAATCTTTACTGTGTCCTGATAAGCCCTGTATTATCTGGCCCTTACTCACTTCTTCAACTTTATCTTACTCTACTTTTCCTTTTCTTCCTATTTTCCAGTCAAATGAGCCTTATTCTCACACCTGAAAAAGCCAGGCTTGAACATGTCAGGGCCTTTCTACTTGTCTGTCAGCGCAACATGCTTCTCTCAGATCTTCTCATTTCTGACTTCTTCAGGTCCCAGTTCAAAACAACCTCTTTAGAAGAAAGGTTAATCCAGACCCTATCCACAGAAGAATGCCCCACATTCCCCAATATACACACTTTATTATCTTTAATATTTTTCTCATAAACTTTATCGTTATATTAAAAGTTTTATGTATTTTATTTGTTTATTATCTATCTGTACTAAAGAATAAAAGTTCCATAAAATCTGAAATCAGCTATATCCCCAGTTTCTAGAAGAGTGGCACACAGTAACTGCTCAACAAATATTTGCTAGAAGAATAAATAAATGGCCTGTCCCCATCTCAACTCTGAAGAATGAATCAAGAATACTCAGTTGGGACTACTCTGCCTCAGGCTATTAACAGCAATTTCCAAGTGCTATTCTTCTCAATGGCTCCTCTATTTTACCTTGAGGAAAAATGTTCCAATGTTTCCGCTAGCAGAAAATTTAAACCAACTCAGGAGCAGAATAACCAAGGTCCTCAAAAGTCTATCCTACTAATCTAGTTGTTATCAATTACAAGGTTCAATTTGTACATCACACTAAAAGGGTATGTTAGTATCTGAAATTTTGACAGAATAGTAAAGTTGAGTAATGCATAACTTTATCATTGTCTAAAATATGCAACATTGTGATTCATAGGCTCATATATTCAGAATTTAGAAAACATGAGTTTAAATTATATAAGCAAGCACTTATTATATGGTTAAACATTCAGAAGAAAAACATACCTCCTAAAGCCCCACTATGATTTAGACTTTTCTTTTTAAAGCCATTAGAGACGATCAAAACGGGAACAAAAACTGAAAACAGCCAACGCCAAGGAGAAATAGGCTGTAAGTTACCTGAAAAATTATAAAGGTAGAGCATAAATTGTATGAAGCCTGCACAGGTTACCTTTGGCTGCAAGTTTTTTTGTTTTTTTGTGTTTTTTTCGGTACGCGGGCCTCTCACTGTCTTGGCCTCTCCCGTTGCGGAGCACAGGCTCCGGACGCGCAAGCTCAGCGGCTATGGCTCACGGGCCCAGCCACTCCGCGGCATGTGGGATCTTCCCGGACCGGGGCACGAACCAGCGTCCCCTGCATCGGCAGGCGGACTCTCAACCACTACACCACCAGGGAAGCCCAGCTGCAAGTTTTGATAACTGCATTCTGGATTAAAATACTGTGGTAAGTAGAGAAACTGAGATAAAGCCACCAAAGTAAAATATTCATGTTGAGAATTATATATTTTCAGAGAGACAATCCTAGTGGGGAATGACCAAATAAGTCCTGTCCAAGTTTAGAGAACCATTTACAACTATTTATAATAATGGGTATGTGATAGATATTTGGAGATCTGAAATGAAGCTCTGGTTCTTTATTTTTTTGGAAAGGAGGCATGTATTCATTCTCAAGAACTGTATAGAACAAATACCTTTCTTAACAGGATCCAATTATTCCTCTCTCTACCTTTCACAGAGATTTTTTTAAATCCTCCCACAGGCTACACAACTCAGGACGCAAAGGTTAGCAACTGATTTTTCCAAAGGTTGCATCCAGCTCACAGATGTTTTGTTTAGCTAGCATAATTTTTTTCAGTTTGAATCAATATTTAAAGTTTAGGAAATTTCGTATAAAAATCCAGATTCTTGTTTTCTGTTTTTAAAAACTGGAAGTTCAGGCCCACGTGGCAGAATTGACTACAGGTAGAGAAGTCACCTCCTTTAGACAGGTCATGGCTTTCCCATTTAAAGTCCCCGCCATTCCTGACAGACTCTTAAACACCAAGGCTGAGTGATTATAGTAAAGAAAAGTGTGAACTATTGCTTGTGCCCAGGTTTCTATCAAAAATTGGAAAATGCAACACAAAGAGGGTGAAATGTTAAAAAAAAATTGGGAAAATCCTATTTCTAGAAGTGTAAACTGTTCCCATGTGCTTAATATGCACAGTAAAGCCTTGGAGAGCTTCACTTATCTGCATCAGGTGCCTGGCCCCAAGGGGTCACTTCAATTTACAAATCCTGATTTATTCTATGTAGTTCAAGTCATAGTTAATACTGGCATTAAGGAGAATCTTCTCACATACCTCTCCTACCCGAGCCCTCATCCCCTACTGGGAATCATTATGAACGAACAGCCTTGAAAGCACGTGTAACCTGGAGAACACGCACTCGATTATTCACATGTTTTTTTGCAAAAGGACTAAGGTCTAAAAAGGTAATCATTTATGATAAAACCATTTATAAGAGTTTACTTTCTCACTCTGTTTTTCACTTTTCCTTTGAACTGAACGGTATTGTTTTTATAAAGGGGTACCAATGAAGTTTGTACAAAGGCATACTTATGCTCTAAGGCAGTTTCAAAATCTTAAAGATTTGAGGGCTTCCCTGGTGGCGCAGTGGTTGAGAGTCCACCTGCTGATGCAGGGGATACGGGTTCATGCCCCGGTCCGGGAAGATCCCCCATGCCGCGGAGCAGCTGGGCCCGTGAGCCATGGCCGCTGAGCCTGCGCGTCCGGAGCCTGTGCTCCGCAACGGGAGGGGCCACAACAGTGAGAGGCCCGCGTACCGCAAAAAAGATTTGAGTTCAGAGTACCTCATATTTATGCAAATTGGCTTCAGCCTTTAAAACAAGTCTGTTCTTTTGCAGTGACCAAACAGCAGACAAATCTTCCAAATCTAAACATTGTATCATCATTTTACTTTTTATTTTTTACAGGACACATGAAACTGATAAACTTCCTTACTAATATTCTTATTAAAAGCATCACTAAAATTGCTTTGCAAAATTATGTTTAACCTCACTTATTTTTCACCAAGCTAGATGTAATAATTACATGAAATAAAAGACATTTTGGAACCGGTATAACTAGTATTATGACAAGCAGCATCTACTAAAAGTTTTAAAACGTTCAAGGCACTGCATATTTCCATGTTAGTAAATGCAAATCAGGCCGTGGAAATTAAGTAAACACAACAGTTTATAACCATTCAGAAGATATGAGTTTTGGCGTTCACAATGGTACTTTCTAAATTTCACCGATTAGGTTATAGAAAGACAATTTAGAACATTTATACTCACCATAATAGGTGCTTGCAGTCATAGACATAATCCAGAAAGCTAAAGAAATGCAAATGATCAGACTCAATATAACTATATTAGTTATCATCTCTATGTATTTTTTGTATGTATTGTGGTCAAGATCTGTCATGAAAAATAACAGTATGAACACCTGGGGGGGGAAATATCTCGCGTTTCTGAGAAAAATAGTCATTTAAGTTGCCAGCAAAACATTCGTGTAGAGGCGAACATAAATGCCAACATCTTCCACCGTCCGAGAAAATAATATAAACCCAAACTATTTCTGGAAACTGGGCTGGTGGGGCGCTGCCGCAGAAGCCTGAGCGAGATTAACGCCTCCCTGCGAGAGCAAACCGCAACCCCTCAGACAGCGGCGGGCTCGCAGACCGCGGTCCCTTCACACCTGAACTTCGCAACCGGGAAGGTGAAAGGGAAGCGGAAGCAGCCAATCAGCGGCCCGGGAGGGCGAGCTCCGCCCCCACCGCCCGCCCACGCGCTGACGCTGGGGGTCGGCAAATGCAGAGAGGCGAGGCGCGGTGCCGGAATTTGGGGTGTCCCGGTGGCGAGCCCCGAGTGACGGAGTGCGGTCACTCTCGACGGCCGCCCGCGCAGCCCTAGAGGCCGGGTCCAGGCGGCCAGGGCCGAGGACCCTGGAACTCAGCTCGCTCCTCGCCGCTTGTCAGCGTCCCGTGGCTCGCCTCCTGCGCGCCTGCGCCGCGGCCACCCGTGGGCGTCGCCTCGCTTACGTGAGCGTTTAAAGGGCGGCTCCAAGGTCCAGAGGACCAAGCGAGGACTGCCGTCGGCAGGGCCCTGGTACGTTTGTAATGCTCTTTAGAGTCTGGACCCTTGGAACACCTATAAAAGTCTTGTGTTTGAGGACATACCCAAACGCTGAAAAGTGAAACCACCACCAAGGCAGTAACAGCATAGAGGAATGAAAGCAAGTGAACTTAGACCCAGTAGACCATGTCAAGCATCAGATTCGAATGCTTTTCCGTCTGTGAACAGTTCATGGCATACAATATTATGGACTTCTTTGAGGTGGGGGATATATTGGGCTGTGGAAAGGGAATTTTATGACTGAGAAGATCACTTAAAAACAGCACCTGTAAGGTGCTGGACACTGTTAGCCGCTGGAAATGTAAAGATAGCTCGACATAGTTCCTGCTATTGAATTCTCAAGTAATTATTATGTGGAACATTGTGGAAATTGTTCCCGCACCTCTCCTATTTAAAGTCTGTGCATTCAGTCAATTCACTTAGAAAGCAGAACGGCTTGTCACCTTAAACAAATGAATCTTGTGGCTTATTTCACGTTTTAATTAATTTTTGTTTGCTGGGTTAACAGTAACTAATTGATAATTACATTACATTCTGAACTTTTTCAGTTAATTGCTGACAGTGTAAAAAGAGGAAGCAACTCACTTTCAGACATAGTACCCAAACGTGTTTTAACCTGCTGAAAGTAATTACTTTTTGAAAACTCACACTGTATTATATGCCAAGACTATTTGAAGCCCTTTCCTTTGGTAAGGCATACAATTAATTACCTGAGAACCAAATTTGTGAAGTAGGACTAAACAGTAGTGGACTTCTCTTACTATATGCATATGTAGTCTTTATGCAGAAATTATGTGCCCACTTAAGTTTTATCTGGTTCTGTTCAGCACAAGTAAGTAATTGGATTACCTTAGAAAGCTGACTGGCCCATATTAGTGATACTAGACAATTAGGCATAGTTATTATTAATAAAAGCTAATATTTTTGTGGTTTGCATAGTGACCTTGTTTTTGTCTTTGCTTAGACAAAATTATGAACTGGTATTGCTTTTTCCCCCCCCTTCACTTTAGTACAGTTACAGGGTTATCTTGCCTGATTTTGGTGTTCTATGAGATTTTTGTGTCTAATAGGAAACCATGGGCTGTGCAGGCCATCTTCTAACAACAATGAAGGCTAGCTTTGTCTGGCTAGTTCCTGAATGTCACGGATGATTTTCTCTCTCATGAATACGTAGCTAAAATTGCATATTAAATAGTAACAGTGTTGGTGACTGACTCTTCAAATGAATATTTCTCTTCCATTTTTTCCCGGTGTCCAATTATTGCTGTCGTTCTTCATAAAACAAGTTATTTGAGCTTAAGGCTGAAACAATTTGGGGGAATTAATGTAGTTAAAATATTCTTTAAAAAGAAACAATGATTTTACAATCTGATAATGTTTAGAGACTTAATCTGAAAACATTTCAACAAAGTCTTTTTCTATTTGCTTTAAAAGCCACTTTCTAGCAACAGAGAATTTTATGGTTAAGCATTTTCTAAACTATATTCCTCAAGATATTGGTAGGTACGCTACCCTCCACCACCACCTCCCCTCCAAAATACCTCTGATCAAATTTAAGGTTCAGAAATTTTGTTTCCTCATAGGACTGTGAGAGTGCACTAAAGGCTCTGAGAAGTTAAGAAACTTTGAACACTTTTGTTAAATCTTTCCAACAGAGTTAATTGTTTTACCACAGATTACTTTCCCTCAGAAAACATTACAGTTTGAGAATTGTTATTGTAATCAGAGCAACAGACTGAAAATTCATTGTTGGAGTAATAATCTTTAGGTGCTTGCAGTCATAGACATAATCCAGAAAGCTAAAGAAATGCAAATGATCAGACTCAATATAAATATAAATATAATTTCACAATATAAATACCTATTTATGTTTAAGTGTTCTTTGACATAAACATTTTCTGGGATAGACATTTGATACATAATATCAATTGTACAAATCATCCCAATGGCAAAAAGCACTTACTGATGCTAGGAAAATATCAGTGGGTTCTATGTACAGTCACTTTGAATCTAAGCCAAAGGAGTGATTTAGATTTTGTGAAATCTAAAGAGCAATGTGCTAATATTAGAATGGCTAATATATACATGCCAGACCCCTGAGTCCCAAAAAGAAAAAAACATACATACAAACACACACTGCCTTGAAGGAACACAGAAAATGAAGACAGATGTGTAGACAATAACATTATAATGAGATGATGACTTTATCCAAGTTATGTATAAAACAGGACTCAAGAAGAGAAGCACTTATGTCACTTTGGTACGTTAAGGAAAAGTGTCAGAGAGAGAGAGGGAGCATCAGAGCTAATACTTAAAAGATGACAGGGAGATTGCTAAATGACCAAGCTAAAGTAAGGGCAATATGTAAAGATGTGGTGGTTAAGAGAGTGAAAATAGAAATTCATGAGAATGGAGGATTTAGACATAAAAATGTCTGAAATACTAGCTAAATAATTAAACTGAAAATTCATCTGAGAGATAGGCACTATCTGCTTTCTTGGCATTGAACCCAAAGTTTTTATTTTTTTAAGCTTTTGGAGCACAAATTTTAAAAGCCTAGGCAGCAATTTGAAGACTGGTATGTTGTTTTAGATTCAACTTATTCTGAAAGGGCATTAGGAAGATGGTAGGGGACAGAGAGGGCAGGAATAAACAAATGGAATTTGTTTTTTCCCCCCGTAGACTTGAGGACAGGAACCATTTCCATCTGGTTCATTCTAGTTTGCTCAGTGTCTCTTAGTGAATGTTAAAAGTGTTTTTTAAATTAAAGTACTAAATAATATTTTAATACTTAGAAAAAATTAATAAGAAAAAATCATATCTTATTTCCTTGCTATTAAAATAATGCTTTGGTAAGCATATCTACAAATAAATCTCTGTGTGAGCCTCAAATTATTGTCAGGGTAGACAGAACATTTTTATAGCCCTTCATATATCTGGTGTAGATTGTATAACCAGTATTTAAAACAGTGCAAATAAACTATAATGTATGTTTAGATTTAATTTGAGCCATAAAATGAAAATGATAATTCCTCTTCTAGGCTTTACATATCTTTATTTTGCTTACAGTTTGCTTCAATTTAAGGAGGCAGACTTCTACAGAAGTATTTTAGGGGATCAATTTAGGGGATGGATTTCCACAGAAATGTTTATGTACATATTTTAGAAATAATAGGCATGACAGTAATTTCCTTGGAAAAGTTTTTAATATCAACATACTCAGAATACATTTTTTGTGAAAACAATATGCAATTGTTTAATATACATTATAAAATCATTAATTTTATGAAGTTTCCAACTGTCTAAATACTAAAACAATCCCATATTCTGACATAAAGAGGAACCACTTTCTATATTATACCAAAATTAAAATTTACCCGTATTCTAACATTGAGAAATGAGATTAGAAAAACCCAACATTATAAAGTCTACCTCGAAGAGATCAACAATGACTTCACAGACTGTCTTTACTGTATATATACACACAATATTTTTTATTTTAGTTTTTTGAGACACATAACCTGTCCTATTTTAATGATTCATATATTTAACAGAAGGTTATAATGTAGAGGTCAGAGAAGAGGATTTGGAGGCTGAAGACCAGTGTTCAATCTAGAACTTCCTAGATTACTGCATTTCTATCCCTTGTGCCAGCTGACACATTATAAATGTCTGAATGAATAAATAAATTACATTAACAAGGATTTCTTCATCTATAAATTGAGATAATACCACCTACCACACAGAATATGTGTGTAGAGCAAGTAAGAGAACTAAATGGTGCCATAGTGCTTTGTTCACCTTAAGACTCTGAGTTAAAATTATTTTTAAAGATTCGTGATAGTAGGGTTTGTTGTTTAGTAAAAACATCAAATGTCAAACTTCAGTCTTGGCTTTGATATAATATTTTACTTACTTATGTTTTCCTTTTAACAAGGTATCATTAACAACAAATTTGTTCAGTGTTCATTTTAACGGGGAAAAAAAGTCTTACAATTCATTAAATAAACACTGTATGTGATTCAGGTCAACACCCATGTCCTTCTAGAAAACCTCCTTTGGTAAGTCATTATAAGAAGAAAATCTGTTTGTTTCAAAAGAAAACTGGTTCATTGTAAAAAGGTCTAAAGTTTACACGTTCTCATTTAATTCCAATTCAAAGCGCTTCACACATACATCTTTCATAGCATTTATCACATTGTATTATGAATAATATTTGTTTCTCGCAAGAGACTTTGAGCAACTTAAGGGCAGAAAATCATGTCATATTCATCTTTATATCAAATCCTAGCCTTTGGCTGGTCCTTTGTAGGGGTTAGTGCCTGGCAGACATAGAATGAATGACAGGCATAAAACAGAGGATATGTGTTGTGTCAAAGCAGAGGACAAAGAACTGTTATAATTTTGATTAGTTTTATGGTCTATGAGCTAAGTGATAAGTTTATCAACAGACTGAAAACAGGATTTTTAAAAGATTCCTTTTACGTTTTTCTCTATGAATAAAAGTAGTTTTAAGGTAGACAGATGTATGTTAAAATAATTTGATGCAGGGAGAGTTTGGAGCATGTTATTGGAACAGTAACATGAAAATGACATGGAAAAACCAGCAAAAATTTTTATTTTAGAATTACTGAGTGGTAGTTTATTCAGTGCTCTCAAATATTAATAAATGAAGTCTAAGTAACTTTGCCAAAAGCTTGTTGTATTTTATAATGCTTTATTTTTGTGATTTAAAAATGTTATATTAAGATATCAGAGTATTATTGTAGATGGGAATCAGCCTGCATTAGTGTTTTGTTTTGTATTGGGGAGGGGCGGTGAACCACGTGATAGTTTATACTTGGGAAATATAGTTTATGTTTAAATGATTACTTGCCCAACTTATTTTGAGGTATAAAATAGAAATGGTCAGTAAGTGTTTGCTGATGTGTATGTTTGAAACCATATAAAGATAGTTGAAAACATGTAATGACAATTCCAAGGAGCTACATCCAATATTAAAGATAACATGACTTAAAAAAAAAAGATAACATGACTAACAAGGTTTACATTATACACAAAAGAATTTTCATAAATATTTATTTTAAGTGCCTGATGATAACTAAAAGAGACGTTTCCTGCCTTTGTGCATCTAGTTGCTTGGGAGGCATTCCTTATTAAAAGAAAGGGTGCTAATAATATAAAAAGACTTTTTGCTAGGATCTCAGCAAATGTTATAAAAAAATTTTTATCACCAAGTAGCCATTACCTTATGGGAAGGATTTACAGTAATATGTGATTATGTATATGCTACTTTCATATGGCGGTGTCAGAAGCTCAAATCAGGCCTGGGTAACCTGATTGTACATTAATAAATTTTTACATGATTTGACCAAAGCTGTTTGAAGGAAAGGGTTCTTATTAAACATTTATCTGGTAAAATAAGGCAAACCCTTTAATTGTTCAAATGGAAACTATAAGAATAGTTCTGATATTCTATTTTGTAAAATAATTAGCACTTGCATAGCTTTATCAGAGACACATGTATTTTTAAAAAGATCTACATTCTATTTGTTATGCAGTATGGTTGCTCTATTTGACTCTCACTAAAAGAGGAGACAAAAATCAAGCTGATGTGTAAGATAAATTGACTTCATTTTAGGTTATAAGTTGTAAAGATATAATATGGTAAGTACTTTTCTATAATTCAATTCTATTGTGGGTTTATGGAAAAAAAAGAAAGCTTAAGAATTTTGGTATCAACACACATGGGGACAGAGGGAGTATTCCTAACATGGAACTGTGTAGCATGTTTGCCTATTAACGTATCAGTTTTGACATAGAATATGTAATATTTTTATTATGAGAATAAATGTGGTATACATTTATCTTTTTGTTTAAAGTAAAAGCTAGATCTCAATCTCTGTTATTTCATAACATACTTTCTTAGAAGGTGAATATAATCAGCTACCTGTTTTTAGTAGTCTGAGTTACCTGGATGATGCAAAGGTACTTCACATTTGAAAATACTATTTTCAAAATATTTTACAAGCTATTGCAAAAGCTAATTTTGTTATGAGGGAGGCCATGATTAGCTCAGTTTTACTGATAAAAAGATATGAAAAGTTTAAATAAAAGAACTTGCCCTGTACTTCAGGTTTTTTCCTAAAATTTTTCCCAATCACAGTGCCAAAAATAATAATTTAATTAATACAAAATCCAGCAGTTTTAAAGTTTTATTTCATGTTGGTTAACTCCTACTAGGCAAATTACTTAGAATGTAATATCCCAACTTTGGTACAGGAAAAATTTTTTTATAATATAATTTAAAAACATTACTTGTCATAGACTGTTCTTTAAAAGAAGTTTAAAAAGACAAAAACACAAAACACTTTACAAACATACAATTTCCTAGAAAAAATTTTAAGTACATGATTCTCACATAAGGCACTTCCATTCTCGTTCAAATAAGTTTCATAAGAAGTTCTCCATTTTTTTTTGCAACCAAGTCTTCATAAATAAATTATGCAGTAACGTTGTTACTTCAGGTAAAACTTTATTAAATACCCAATTTTGGAATAATTTCCTTAAATATCTTTACCTTTGAACAGAATGAAGTTCAAGCATCAAATCCTAATTGAAGGTACTTTTAGTCTGTTTGCAGTTAGAGAATTGGTAACGTTTTACCTTGTTGATCTTGTTCAAGAATCTTGAAATCTTCCAAAGGAAGACTGTTTAAGGCAGTTGGTAAAATGTGTTCTGATGTGCCCTTAAGTAATATATTATTTGCTTCTAGATTCTTCACCAAGCACGTGGCTTTGATCCATCTTCGAGTTGCTCTGCGTTCCTTCTGTAGGCAAGTTTTCATTTTCCTTCTTAAACTTGCTATTTCCTTTTCCAGTTTAATTATCCTCTTTTTTGCTTCCATAGGGTTCCTAAAGGCATAACTGTGTTCAAGTAGTACTTGCTGACTACTAATGTTTGATTTTAAATTAGGTGGTCCGTTTGGAGTACAACTGTTGTTTTTCTTCAGAAGATTCCTTGACTTGAGTTTCTGAGCAGAATAAAATTAGAGGGTTGAACATAAATTATGGAATATCACAAATAAGTAAATTTTGTTTTGGATAACAGTATTTAAACTGCTCTTTTAAAAACTGATTTTAAAAATTTGATAGGAAACATTAGCAGCCTATCTCATGTAGTCATGGATTCAAGTTTCTCAACTGGTTGAATTAACTCCAGCCACCTATTTCTTTTTGTCTTTTCTCTCCAGAGAGATAAAAGCATTGGTCTGGAAATAGAGAATGGACTTCCTAGGTCTCTTCCAAATTATTGAATATGATTCTGTAGAGACTTAAAAAGATTCTTTGCAATATTCTAAGGCCAGTATAGAATGCATTTAGACATTTGGTTTATTTGTGATACTGATTTGATCTCTTTTTTAGGTAAATACTATCTTCTCAATTTGATTAATATTTCAGACCTGTGGTCCTACTTAATACAAACATATTCCAAAGTATCAAGCTCCTGAATAGATTTACCTATTAATTATGCACAGTTATATCTTATTGATACATTCAAGGTTTTAAAATCTGGCTAGAAACTTTCTTTCCAAATCAGAAACCTGAGGACCCTTTTTTCCCTTTATCTCTTTCATTCAATTAGTCATCAGGTCCTATTAATTCTATCTCCTAAATATCTGTATCACAAATCCTCGCCTCTTCATCATTCTTTTTTTTTCACTCTCTTCATTTCTTTTTTTTTTTTTTTTATTTATTTATTTTGCAACACTGTGCAGCATGTGGGATCTTCCCCGACCTGGGATCAAATCCACGCCCCCTGCAGTGGAATCGCAGTGTCTTAACCACTGAACCACCAGGGAAGTCCCTCCTCTCCATCATTCTTAATGCTACTACCCATATCAAGCCCATATCATTCATGTCTGGCTTGAATATATTAAAAACTTCTTTATTGATCTCTGGCTCATTTTGATCCTCACTAGTCTATTTTATGCCACACAATAATTTTCTAACAGATTTGATGATTTAATACTGGCTAAATTCTTCTTTGCCTCCCTATTATTTAAAGAAAAAAATATCTTTTTTATATGCCAAAATATCTACATGGCATACTGTACCATTTAGGATCTCACCCCATTCTGCCATTCACCATCTTTTTAAAAATTAATTAATTAACTTTTGGCTGAGTTGGGTCTTCATTGCTGTGTATGGGCTTTCTCTAGTTGCGGCGAGCGGGGGCTACTCTTTGTTGCGGTGCTCGGGCTTCTCATTGCAGTGGCTTCTCTCGTTGTGGAGCACAGGCTCAAGGCGTGCAGGCTTCAGTAATTGTGGCGCGTGGGCTCTAGAGCGCAGGCTCGGTAGCTGTGGCACATGGGCTTAGTTGCTCCACAGCATGTGGATTCTTCCCAGACCAGGGCTCGACCCGTGTCCCCTGCATTGGCAGGCAGGCGGATTCTTAACCGCTGCACCACCAGGGAAGTGCTGCCATCCACCATCTTAATTTTTACTCCAATAATATTAAACCACTTATAGTTCCCAGATTATTTGATTAATTTCATAGCTTTGTCTTTCATTCAACATTTATTGAAACATAGGAATTCATTTATGAATTCCTGGGGACACAACAGTGAACAAGTAAGATAAATATGGTTCCTGTCTTCATGAAACCTACAACTGGCATTCCTTCTGTCTAGGGGAATTGGCAGGGACTCTTTTTTGATCTGTATATTCCCAGCATCTAACTTGGATTTTGACATAATGTAAAGTTTAGTAAACATCTGTTGAATGAATAAATGATCAAAATGTCAAAAACAAGGTATACTTCAAATTCAATAAATATATGAGTTTGTACTATGTACCAGGCACTATTTGAGGTTCTGGGGATTCAGAAATGAAATGCTTGCCCTCCTGGAGCTTTTCTGATAATTGGTTTACCACAATCTCCTCTCCCTTCTCTTCCATTCAGATAGTAACTCATGTAGATTTACAAATTTAACTGTCAAAAATAACTCAAGAAAAGCAGTGATTTTTCCTCTCTGAGAGGAAAAGATGTCTATCTTCCTTTTCAAAGCTAAACTCTTTATTTTGTTGACATTTCCTTGAGGATTCTTACATGAGGGAAAGGCACTTTTCAATTTCCACTCTGACAACCTCCCTTCTGAACCTTTCAGTGACGCTGTCTTTCTCAGCTAGCTTTTTCCCCTCTGATCAGATCTTCCCTAACTAGATAAAACATTGTTTTAATACATTCATACTATACCTTAAATTTCTCCTTCCTTTTAAATATCACTTGCTAACACTTATTTTCCATTCACTCCTCAACTCATTATCTTTTGTTCTTATCATGCTATTGCAGCTGCGCTGTGCAAAGTCAAGAACCCTCTCCTACGTTCCAAACTCCAAGCTCAAGCCCAGCCGAAATGTCTGAGCTCTATGAGGTTTTCTGTTATGCCTCCCTCTGAACTTATATTCTTTGGTGTAACTCTGGTATTCTTTGGGTGTGCTGCCCTGAAAGCACTTAACACACATTATTTGCATATCATCTTAAAATCAGAGCAGAGCGATGCTGGAGGTTTCATTACCATTTCTCAGTTTTACCAATGGGTCAATTATTGATAATAATAAACAATGATGTAAAATTCCAATATAATAAAACAGTTTAGGTTGGGGAAAGAATATTGGAGTCAGGAGTGCTGAGCACTAATTCTAGCCTGCATCTTTACTTCAGTTTTGCAGTTTTCTTGAGGCACAGCATTATATATGAATTTCAATATATTCTTTTTTTTTTTTTTTTTTTGCGGTACGCAGGCCTCTTCTCACTGTTGCGGCCTCTCCCGTTGCGGAGCACAGGCTCCGGACGCGCAGGCTCAGCGGCCATGGCTCACGGGCCTAGCCACTCCGCGGCATGTGGGATCTTCCCAGACCGGGGCACGAACCCGTGTTCCCTGCATCGGCAGGCAGTCTCTCAACCACTGCGCCACCAGGGAAGCCCTCAATATATTCTTAATTGTTCCATGTTACAAACAAAAAGGGATGGATTCTAAAAATGGTTAAAATGGCATAAAAGTAGTATTACTTACCATGGACTTTATGTGGGTACAAAAATCAAAAATGGTTGGAACAGCATCCATTTTAAGTCGTCTAGTTTGTCCTGTTAGGTCAAAACAGGAGGCTTCAAAGTGCTTTGAACAAAGAAAAGTATGTTTTCCTGGCACAAAATTTTTGCGCCTAACCAGGCGAACCCATTCTTTTCTTCTTTTAGGATCCAAAGGAAACCTTTAAAAAAAAAAAAAAAAAGGCAACTCAAATTCCAACTATCACAATTCTGGTTGTACCTCAATGGTTAAAAGAAAATTTGAAAGGTAACAATTTAAAGTGTCTTACATTTACATATAAATTTAACAATTTCCGGTATCCAGATACTGGAACAGAAACCAATTCATGCTCATTTTTATAAGTTGTAAAAAAGTTAACAAAAAACTAACTTAAGTGGTTTAATTTTTCAGGGTTTTAAAAAGAGACCTTTCTTCCCAAACTAGTCCTTAACAAGGGCAGTAAAATAAACAAGACTAAACTGATCTAGATCAAATTTATGTAGATCCATTATAAGCAGGAATAATTTTACAGTGCTTTGATCTGCTGCTCATGTACGTGGTCAAGACAAATCAGATCATCTACAGATTAAATTTTATCAAGACAGATTCTGGTATTCCTTCCTCTGTGTTCATTATGATACTTACTACATTGCTTTGTAATTTTCCATTTTAATAAATTTTCAGTGAAATCAAAGAAGATTATAAGTTTCTCGAGGACACGGATCATTTTATCTTTTTTTTTTTTTTTTTTTGCAGTACGCGGGCCTCTCACTGTCCTGGCCTCTCCCGTTGCGGAGCACAGGCTCCGGACGCGCAGGCTCAGCGGCCATGGCTCACGGGCCCAGCCGCTCCGCGGCATGGGGGATCTTCCCGGACCGGAGCACGAACCCATGTTCCCTGCATCGGCAGGTGGACTCTCAACCACTGCGCCACCAGGAAAGCCCTCATTTTATCTTTTTATCTAACTTTAACACTTACGTAGTGCCTTGCAAACAGTTGGGACTCAACAAAAATTTGCTTAATTAATATAAATACAGAATATATGAATTTATAATTCACTATATTACTTGCATGAAGTTAAACTGCATATGTTTTTAAAAAATGACCTCTTAAGCTATGTTGTACAGTAGAAGGCATAATTAATTACTACAAAAAGTAAAATGCTGATGACAAGCCCAGCAGGAATGTTTTTCCTTTTATATTTATTTCAGATATAAAATATACTGATATGCACCCAGTGTACACCTGTTAAGGAAGAGAAAAATATAAGGGACTGTCTAAAAATTCGAATGGTAACTGTGTTGACTGACTTGCAAATAGAGGAATCAACATTCACATGTAATAAGTTTGAACTCTTCTTTAGTTTGACTACCTTATCCTTGAAGTATTAATTATGAACTCACTAGTACCTAAAAAGAACCATTAAATTTATGTTAGAAGATCATGTGGCTCAAAAACCCCCAACTGAAGCTTCATTAGGTAACAGCTTTGGCTGTGTCAGATATACTAGTCTTGCTCAAATTACCAGCAGGGAGGGCCACAGAGGTGAAGGCCCAGACTTACTTACTTAGACATCCTGCCATCTCATGTCCCCACCCCCACTGCCCCAAACACACCCTCACCTGGGGATAACATTCGTGTGTCACTCTGCAGTTCACATGTTTTCATATATGTACGTTGTTTTGCATTTCACTAGAAATACAGGTCTCTCTAATGGAGACTTTATCTACTCGGCCTAGCCCTCACCTCTTAATAGTAATGTATTCTCCTCTCAAAGCTTTCTGATCACTTTCTCATCTAAGTGATCTGAAAATGTTTCCTGAGGATTAAGCTAAAAATTAAGCTTTAGTTTATAAGCACACTTCTTCTTCTTGGGACTTCAAGCACAAATAAGTACTATCAGCACTATTGTATTAGCATTTGTATAAGACTCTTCAGATATATGAAGACTTTCTTTCAAATATTACCTTTCACCCCCTCACCTTTTAGCTCGTTTTTAAACTAAAAAAAAGTTTTAAATTATGAAACCAACGTCTCCAATTGGACCTTAACGTGATCAAATTCTACTTCTTTCTTTTAAGACTCAGTTTAGGAATCCTATGTTCCTAACAAGTTTTTTTATGATCAGAAGACTTGGTCAGATGTTCCTATATCATATAGCACTAATATAACTGTATTCTAATTGTTTACTTTTCTATCTCCACCACTAGATCACAGGTTTCTCCTGGTTAGGAGCTGTTTTTTCACTACTTTTTCCTGTTAGTAAGCATTCAATGAACTTTTTGAGTGAATCAATGAATATACAAAGTAATGGAGTTAGTTTGGCATTACTAAATAATCTTGAGATTACCTGTGTTGAAATAAAATAAGAATAATCAACAATTTTATATTTGATTTTAGATCATGTTTTATACAGTATTAACCTTAATCATGTTTTTGCACGTGTTGTTTGGATTTTTCTCAGCAAATTCAAAGGGTGGGAGAAGCAGCCCATAAACTGAATTTAAGTAATAATAAATCATGTAAATATTAATTTTAAAAAATTAACGTGGTGTTAATAGATGGATATATTCTTGTTTACACAATAATAGAACCAGGCTTTCAGAAACATTAGTAGTTTTGGAAAATCACTCAGTATTTTAACAATGCTATTTTGCTTGGGTCTTTAACAGCTGAATGCCTCTTACATTCCAAGCACTGTCCTAGGCACTGAAGACATAGTAGTAAACAAAATTGATCTACCTTTATGATGTCTACCTTCTATGTGGGTATACTGTAATGGGGAAGGTAGAGAATCAAATAGCTTGCTTGATGTAGTAGAAAAGAGTGGCTGAAAATAGTCTCTGTAATCAAACCAGGTATCAATCCCAGCTCCTTCGTGTAATAGCTGGGTGACTTTAAGAATGTTGTTTAATCTTTTTAGGCCTCAGTTTCATCATCCATAAAGTGGAGTAATAACGGTACCTAGTGTGGTTCTAGGGATTAAATGAGACATTGTGAGTAAATGCTCAGCCCAATGCATAGTATGTGGTAAATACTAAATAAATGCTGTTTATTATTATTATAAAAGTAATTACAAGTGTCATGAGTTTATAAAAGGGTAAGTACAGGATTGCACGGAACCATAAAACAGGAAGAGCTAATCTCGTCAAGAAGCCTTAAGACAGTACGAATTAGCTAGGGAAATTAGGATGGTAGTAGTGAAGAGTGTTAAAGAGTACCTTGGGGACAGGAAGAGTGTTATGATATGAAACGAAGATGGAGGACTTTCCAAGTTAAAGAGTAATTTTGAACTTTATCCAAAATGGCATTGGTAAGCCATTAAGAGGCCTAATTTAGAGCTGTCAACAGAAAATGTTTTAGCTGGTTGTTAAACACAGCCATTATTAAAAATTAAATTATGTAAGTTTGCATTTAAATAAATTAAATACAAAGGTAATAAATACTAAAAACCCATCACTTCCTAGTTATTTTACTGTTGTCTATACTCTTCAGGTTACTTATGTCTGTTACACCTGTATGGAATAAATGCTATAGAATAGGGTAGTATTGCACGTTTCTTCCCAACTCCATGATCAGTGATGTCATATTGGTAGCTTATAACCAGTTATGGTGGGAGTATTTATATCATGGAAATTGGACAAACATTACAAATCAGGGCTTTCCCCCTTTCCTGGAAATCCTGTTGTTAAAAATTTAGCAACACACTATTGATTATAGACGAGCGGTTAGGAGTGCATGAATGGAAGCAGTGAACCAGTTAAAAGGTTGTTGTAATAATCCAACTGAGAGGGAATGGTGAGAAGTCAAGGGAGGATGACCTCCTAGTTTCTGGGTGGATGGTGTTTCCATTTACTGAGAAAGGGAATATGGGAAGTGGTGTAGGTTTGGGAGAAGGGCAAGTTCAGTAGTACAGTTTTAGTACGCTGAATGTGAGGAACTGAAGAGACCAGGGAAATAACTGAGACACTTTACCGATAGGTCTAAAACTCATTAGAGAGAGTCGGACCAGAGGTATTGATTTGGGAGGCATTAACAGGTAAATGTTAACCAAGACCACAGGAACCATTGCAATCCTTTTGATAAGAGTGGGAAGACCTTGGTCAGGGGGTGGAGTGGCAGAGGAGACTGAAGTTAGGCCAAAAAAGTAAGATGAAAATCACAAAATTAGTGTCAAATAATTCAAAGTAGAGAGTATTTCAAGGAGGAAATGATCACATGCCATGAAAAAAGGACGCTGGAGTGACAATTTATGTTAGCAAGAACAGTTTCAAAAGATTATTATTGGCAACACTTAGACTGGAATGGGCTGAGTAAAAGAAAAATGGTGACAGTAAGTTTGGGCAATATAAGCTGTACATGGGGATAAAGAAGTCTACCAATGTCCTAGGAAAGGAGTGAATAGTGTTAATTATGAAATAGGGATTAATTTTATTATAAATAATGTTATTTTAACACCTAAACTTATGGGGTTACACATGAAAATGTTAATTTCATAGCAAACAGTCAAACATGGAGAGGAGGTATGTATATTAGGATACCACTGTGCATCTCCTAAACATTCATTATTGGTCCCTTGAATCCTCCCTCCCCCTCATCTTCCAAATCAAATGACCATATATGGTAGTTTCTCCTCAAACATTTCTCAAGCCTGTCCACTTTCCATCTCTACTGTCAGTACCACTGTAGTCTAGGCCACTGGGTGGACTCTCCATTGTTTTACTACAGGTTCCCAACTTTTTTCTCTATCAACGCTCACCTCTCCTAATCTAGTGCTGATTGTGCCAGCAACAGAAGTACATTTAGTTCAGTTGATGCTGTAGCAGGATATCCTTGTGAAATAGTAGGTGCATTAACATTCTGTAATAAGCTCCTTTCTGTCAAATTCATCTCTTGATGATGCTTGACCAGCTCTTTAAGTAACACTGTAATTCTCTGCACTGCAGCCTGAGGGCTTTTTAATATACAAATCTAATCACGCCATTCTTTTTAAGCCCTCCATAGCTTCTCAAGTACTCATTGGATAAAATAGAAAATCCTTTAAGTATCGTACAGGACCAAATCTATGTCATCTTTTGGTCTCGTTTGAAATTTCACATCCTTTGAGAAGTGTTCTTTGACTTTCCAAGGCTAAGTTAGAGACCCTGAAGGTCTCTTCTTTGGCACTTGACCACGATTATTTATGTTGGTCTTTCTCATTCCAACTCCAGGAAGGTTAAGAATTCTCTGGATCCCTAGCACCATGTCGGGGAAATAAGAGCTTGGTACACATTTGATGGATGAATGAATAAAGCACTACATTTGCATGAAGTAGATGAAAAACAGAAACACCACAAGGATTTTTTTTTTTAAGTGGTAACTTTTAATAAGTGGGTACACTTTGTCATAATGAAGTAGGGAGAAAGGTCAAGGATATCATTTTCTACATTCTAAGATCTTAAGTTGTGAGGTATATAAAATCAGAACTGTTTGTACTTAACTTTTTGAATGCTTCTTTTCTTCAGGCATATGGCAGGCACTTGCAGAGAAGGTAAACATTTACCAAGTACTTATTATGTTTCATGTAGGGTTCAAAGCGCTTTCCAGAGTTCTGATTTGACAGAAATAAAGAATTTTGATTGCTCTTCCAGCAAACGAAGGCAAAACATAACCTGGGTTCTTTTTATAATACTCTGTTCTAGTAAGAATAGAAAGCTTATTTTTTCCACTTTCATTAACATCGCTTAATTCCACGGCTACTTACGATGATGACTCAATTTTTCCGCAGTTACTGTGCGTGACTATTTGAAATTTAAATGCTTCCCATGTCAATCCAGCTAGTGAGAATTGACTAATTATACGGGAACACAGCAGGCTTTTTAGGTGATTGCTGACTTGAAAAGGCAGATCTTGCTTCCTCTTATGGCGTCATTAATATCAAAACTTGGTCTAACACATAGGGAGTAAAAGAATAGAAAATTAAGGTATCCTCCTGTCACTTTCTAGAGAAGGAGTAATTACGGAGAGAACTTGGCTCTGTTTTACAAAGTGAGTAAACCTTCCCCGAAGGGAGCGAAAAATTGGACAGATTTGAGAAACACACACAAAGGGCAAAAATGATGCGTCCCTGCTACTAGCTAGCTAGCTAGCGAAGTTGTAAGAATTAGTAGAATCCTGTTCTTTCCACACAATTGATACCCAGCCTAGGAACTCCCGTTTCCGTCACCCCCACTCCCTGCCCAGGTTACCTGTGGAAGCTGATGTTAATGTGCTTGTTGTAGGTAGTAGCACAACCCGCCGCGGCGCAATTGGTCGGCATTTCCCTTTCGCCCTCATTCGGCGCTGTCTTAAGCCTAATCTGAGGCGCGGGCTGCTACGCTTTCTTCGGGAAGAGACTGGGCAAGCGAGGCTGGGGAAGGGCCCACCCAGCTAAGCTGAGGGAGCTAGGTGGGAAGAAAGGGTGTACGTATGTGTGCGGGGAGGGGGGGGGGTGTCAGCCTTCCCTTTCTCTTTATTAATATGGCGGACTTGAGCCACAGGAGCCGACAGTCCTGGAGCTCTAATTCCCTTCGTTTGCCTTCACCAACATGGCGGACGCGCCCCGTTCTCTCTCAGGCTCCCAAAAGGGAGTAGGACTACTGCTTCTCTTCAGCAGTTGTCCTCCGAGCAATTAAAAAAAAGACGTGTGTCCCTCCCATCCCCCTGAAACTCTCACGGCCGAGATTAAGAACGGGCCCGCCTATCCCGCCACGCACCCAGAAACCCCAAAGCAGCGTCTGGAGCGGGGACGGGCCTCAGACTGGAAGGACAAACTCTAAGCAAGAGCCAAAAAAAAAGACTACAACTCCCAGTGAGAATCGCGTTGTCCTAATTATTATCGCGTGAACTGGGAGCCTTGTTTCCTGCGTGCCGCAGGAAGTGACGTCACGAGCAGAGCCACTTCCAGAGCTCTCTTCTCGCGAGGCGGAAGAGCCCAGATCGCGGAGGAGCAAGGGGGCGCTAGGGCAGGGAAGTGGGTTGCGACGGTCCGGCGAGAAAGAGCTGGGGTGCGGGGAAGTTGGGGAGCAGAGCCCGCTAGGTGAGCAAGTAGGGTAAGGCCGCACCGACCGGGTCCGTTGAGAAAGAAGGAAACTGAGCAGGAAGGCAGCTGACGGGCGGATCCCCGGACAGAGCGCTAAGGTTGTGTGGAACGCGCTGCTCCCGGGATGGCGACTGCAGATACTCCGGCCCCGGCCTCCAGTGGCCTCTCGCCCAAGGAAGAAGGGGAGCTTGAAGATGGGGAGATCAGCGACGACGATAATAACAGCCAGGTACGGAGCCGGAGCAGCAGCACCAGCAGTGGCGGCGGGCTGTTACCGTACCCGCGGCGAAGGCCTCCTCACCCGGCCCGGGGCGGTGGATCCGGCGGAGGCGGTGGCTCCTCCTCGTCATCGTCCTCTTCTCAGCAGCAGCTGAGGAATTTTTCACGCTCGCGGCACGCGTCGGAGCGGGGCCACCTCAGGGGACACAGCAGCTACCGACCCAAAGAGCCGTTCCGGTCTCACCCGCCCTCCGTGCGGATGCCTTCGAGCTCACTGTCCGAAAGCAGCCCCCGGCCGTCCTTTTGGGAACGGAGCCACATCGCCTTGGACCGTTTCCGTTTTCGAGGCAGGCCTTACCGGGGTGGGAGTCGCTGGAGTCGGGGGCGAGGAGGGGGTGAGCGAGGAGGCAAGCCGGGGGGCAGACCTCCTCTGGGAGGAGGAGCTGGATCCGGATTCGGCAGCAGTCAGAGCTGGCGAGAGCCCTCTCCACCTCGGAAGAGTTGTATCCTTAACGTGGCAGTCTGCCCTGGGTGTGTCACTGAAGTTCCCTTTAGCGTCTTCTCAGATCTGTGAGATGAGTAACTTTTCGGAACCGTCAGAACCGCTTGTTTTCACTGTGTCAGTATACTTAACGTAGGCGGTTCTTTGGTAATCCCCACCCATGTGTCAAACTGTAGCGTTATTTCTTAAAATTGCTTTATTGGGTGTATTGCTTTTTAACATGAACGTGTTATGGATGGGGGCCAAACTGGTGGAATCTGAGTGTAAAATCAGATTTGCGGTATTACATCAGAAGCCCAAGTTTCATTAGCCTTTGTTTTTGCTAGTACAGGAACTTTGTTACGTGAAGTTGCCTTAGATTGTTAGAGGGAGAAAAAAGATACTGGCCATAAAAAGTTTGGGGAATACTGTTGCTTATTTCATATTGCAGTGTCACATTGAAAATTGTGAGGTTTCATCGTTCATAATCCTACTGGTTTTATTTGTGATTCTGTTTCTACCTTTCTTGATTTACTCTTACACACTGCCGCTTTTTTAAAGTTAAAAAAAAAAAAAAGAACTGGTATCTTTTTCGCCAACTCAAATTCAGAGGTTTGAAATTCACATATCTTTGGGGGAAACTTTACCTTCTTAACTTTTCTATTATGTTCACATTTTGGACATTTTATAACTCTTACTGCTGACAAATGTGGGCTAGATAGAAAATGAAACTTAACAGCATTTTTATTTTAATATATTGGAAACTATGGGGTTTATGGGAAGGTGGAATCTATGGAGAGGTTAAGAAGGAAAATAGCAAAATAATCTGTTTTTTGTCCCCTCTAATCTTATTCATAGTTATCGTAAACATTCCTGAGTTTACTCATCTGAGGGTTTGCCATTTTAAGACGTGTTTGTAGAACTATGTATTAAAAAACTTTTTTTTAATTGAAATATAGTTAATTTACAACGTGTGTTTCAAGTGTACAGAAAAGTGATTCAGTTATATATATATTATAATTTATTGTAGTAATGTAATATATACTTTTTCAGATTTTTTGTAGAACTGTGTCTTGACATATTCCATGATAACTGCATAAAAATAGTTTACTTAGAACATTTATTACTGGTTGTAATTTCCATGGTGTAATGATTTTTTAATATATTCATTATATATGAAACTTACATATAAAGACATTTGTTTGGGAGACACTCAACATTTTTTTCACGGAATACTTAGGACCAAACTGTCTTTCCCAGATGTCGGGATCGGAAGGGGACCAGAAATGTAGGTTTAGGTAAGAAGTAGGAGCTTCTGGTGCTACTGCTCTGAAAAAACTTCTACAATCAAAAGTTGGGTTAGGAGCACTCCAGGATTGTTTCAGAAAAAAAATCATGTAGGTATTTAACTTTTAAAAAGAGGAATGCTCTTTCAATAAAGTTAGAAAACCTCTGCCCAAGATATTTTTTTAACCAGGGATTTGTTAGTTGTCAGTTCTGAGCCTAAAAATGGAAAGGCTATTTAAGTACAAATATGTAAATTTTTTAAGAATACGAAGATGTAACTTCTAATTTGTGTTGGAGAGGCAAATGTAAATAATTATAGTTCAGTGTAAAAGGTTCAAATTCAGGTATGTAAAAAGTACTATGGGAGCTTAAAGTTTTTTCTTAGTTTATTTTATATTAGAGAAGGAAGTGGTACGTGGACTTGCCTACCTCCTGCCTTTGCCTTCTTTCTGTCCATTCATTCAATACCTCTACCACATACCTTTATTAATTGTTAATCTTATATGTTCTTTTTAATGAACAGGCACATGATGTTGTGAAACAAGTATGGGAAAATATCCAGTTTGATCTCTGTAGTAACTTATCAGAAATGAGCTCTCTTGCTGTTTTTCTTTTCACAGATGCTGCACTTAAGGATGATTGTTTTGATCTTCTGCTCATTGTTTTCCTTGTGAAGTATCACTAATCCATCCTAGAGGTGGTATTCTTTATAAGAATTTGTGAAGGAAAACATAGCTCCCAGCCACTGTTGTGTAATGTGAGCAAACAAAATTTGTAATACAAAATTTTGTTAATTCAAATTCCTTTAATACCATGATTGTACTAAGTTTAATTCATATTTCCACTGTATGATTGTAATAATGACATTTTACAAATATTGCATTAAGAAAGAAGGATTATTCTGTGACTCACTTCCATAATCTAGAAGTGAGGTAGCATGAATGCAGGTGGGTTTTTGTTTTTTAAAACTTTTTTTGTCTGTAATAATTAAGGTATGCTGGATGCAGCTTTAAAGAAATAGAATAACCATTATTCTATTTAGATTCTATTTAGATTCTATTTTACTTAGATCCATATTCTATTTAGATATTAGATTCTATCAGAATCTAATACACCAAATAGATTCTATTGCAGTAGTTATTTTCATTCTCATTCATTTTTAATTTTCCTTAGTGAGAGACACTTTGTCAATCAATCTTAGCATACATCTCCTTTGGATGGCTGCTGATTTAAACTTTCAAATCTGATCAGAGCTAACATAATGAGTCCAGTGTCTCATCAGTAGAAAGTCATTCCATTTTCACCTGCAATTGTAAAGGTTGAATGGCAGTTCTTTTTTTAAACCAGGTTTCAGTTAGAAATTGCATCTTGACCAATTTCAAATCTTTTAAGTGCTGGTATCATCGTAGCTGTTCTGCATAGACAGAAGTAGGAGATTTCATTTAGCCTTGAAGGAGATAATTAGTCATAGCTCAGTTGCTTCTCATTTTTCTGTCCTTTAGTTATTTTATTTTTTTGTTAGCGTATTGAATCTTTTCCCTTTGTGAATGTTTCCAAGGACTCTAGTCATATTTTTTTTTTTTTAGGTGACTGTAGCTACATTGGAAAAGTGAGATGTAAATGTAGATAATTACATAGTTTATGTACAGAGAGTATGTAATGGTGGGGTGGGGGAGCAAGTAATTGCCCGACTTCACATAGTGGGTGATATTTGAATTGGGGTCAATTTGAAGAACAGAAGAACCTAGACACAAAGCTATGCATAAATTGTGATAAACATGGAAGAGGTGAGATTGGAAAGGAATCATGAAAGCATTATATGCCATTTTAAGGATTTTGGACTCTATTCTTAGATTAAAACAAGGGATGAGATCTGATCAGATTTGTGTTCTAGAAAGATTAGTCTACCAATAGGATGGAGAATGGCTTGTGGGAGATAGAACCCTAAATGGCTATCACCAGCCAAAACTATGGGAGTGCATTAGAACGCTCAAAATTGACAGAGAGAGACTAAGTAGAGCTCACTGGCGAGCACCATTTTTGCAGTAGTTGGAAGAGAAAGGAGTCATGAAAACTTACAGGCAAAAAAAAAATAAGGAAACAAAGGGAGAGTAGAGTTATGGAAGCTAAGAGAGAAGTAGTTTACAGTGTTTAGTGCTGCAGAGAAGTCAGGGTGGATAAACTCAGCCAGCAGAAGCCAGATTCCATTTGGTGGAGGAGTAAGACAGGTAATGAGAAACTAGTATTGTTTCAAGAAACTGAGCTCTGAAGAGATCAGAAAAACAGATTTACTAGAACAGTTTTGCTGCAGAACTGTTAAAGATTTTCAGTTGTAGTGCTCATTTAGTTTCTAAAATATTTGGTGGTAATTCCCATTCTTAAATTGGTCATTAGGGAAGTTTAAAAATTTTGGGGGCTTCCCTGGTGGCACAGTGGTTGGGAGTCCGCCTGCCGATGCAGGGGACGCGGGATCGTGCCCCGGTCCGGGAGAATCCAACATGCCGCGGAGCGGCTGGGCCCGTGAGCCGTGGCCGCGGAGCCTGTGCTCCGCGGCGGGAGAGGCCACGACAGTGAGAGGCCTGCGTACCGCAAAAAAAAAAAAAAAAAATCTTTGTAGATTGCTTTTCCGTTAAGTTGTTACACAGAGAAGAAACTATTTAGGGAACTGTAATGTTATATCGTAGCGAATTTAATGATCTATAAATGACATATTAAAACCACTACTTGTCTTTTGTTAATTTCTAGGCTGGAGAAGTGAGG
This sequence comes from Delphinus delphis, assembly GCF_949987515.2. Taxonomy (NCBI): domain Eukaryota; kingdom Metazoa; phylum Chordata; class Mammalia; order Artiodactyla; family Delphinidae; genus Delphinus; species Delphinus delphis. The sequence continues at coordinate 57,056,776 of NC_082693.1, read as the reverse complement.
TGGAACAGTTCTCATATGTATGAATTAATTTGAATAAAAATTGTAGTTTGGAACCTTGTAGCCATTTCCAACCAAGAAGTTAAGTTTTATGTATCACTATGTTAGAGAAGAAAAAAAACAAAAGTAATTGGTTTTAGATATCCTTTTCTTCAGGGGAAAATTAGAAGATACATTTTGAATACAACTTAAGGTTTTTTTTTTATTATTTAACTGCCTTCATTGTCTTAGTTATATATATGTTGGATGTTAGTATACTTGATGAGCTCTATACTTGTTATCTGTTAGGTTTTTAATACAGTGTTTCTTATTCATAACTTAGTCTTAACTATTGTCAGTGTTAATTTTTTATCTCTTTTTAAAAATTTGAGACATGACAAGAAACTAATTAAAAAGAAGAAACGTTTTCTTCTGATTATCTGAAGTGTAAATTATCCACATCTGTGACAAACCATTCAGTTTCTCCCCTCTTCCTTCAGAAAGGAATCTCTAACATCCAGCTCATTATGGGCTTTCCTGATAACCTGCAGAAGGAAGGATGCTATAACCTAACTAGGTGTAATACCTGTGGATACAACAGGTAATAAGTGACACGAGTGATTTTGTAAGTGGACTATTTATATGCATACTTGTTAATTTTAAAGTATGGGCACATAATGAAAGTGGGCATTAGCAGCACATGTGTTAAATGGCATTTAGTAATTTTAAAATATCAGTTCATCTTCCTTGAAAAACATGAAAAAGGGAGACAATTCATCTATAGTCTAATGTGTTTTTGTTAAATTAACTGGAAAATTTTTGGAAACTGGTTTCCTTAATATGCTGTTCAGCTAAAAGTTTTGGAAGATCTCCATCAAGAAAACAGAATTATTCATCAAAAAGTGAAAACTGTGGGGAAGAAACTTTTGAAGATTTACTTTTGAAGTATAAGCAAATACAGTTGGAACTAGAGTGCATCAATAAGGATGAAAAACTAGCTTTGAGTAGCAAAGAGGAGAATGTGCAAGAAGATCCTAAAACACTGAACTTTGAGGACCAAACAAGCACTGATAATGTCAGTATTATAAAGGACTCAAGTAAAGAAGTAGCTCCTGAGGAGAAAACACAGGTCAAAACTTTTCAGGCATTTGAATTAAAACCACTCAGGCAAAAATTGACTTTACCAGGAGATAAGAACCGGTTGAAAAAAGTTAAAGATGGAACAAAACAGCTTTCCCTGAAATCTGACACTACTGAATCTAGTCAAGGTAATGGAATTTAAAATTTCGATTAGTGATGATATGCTTCTTCCTCTAAAGGGGTAACTAGTTATTTTGGTAGTGTACTTCATTGAAATGATTCTGGTGTTTTATCTGTGAATTCTTTTTGCAGATAGTAGATAGTCGTATTGTTGGGTGATGACAAGTTTTGTTTCATTCTGATCTTTCACCACTTTTGGCCTTAAGTGCTGATCAGGACTAATAATACAGTTTTTAACATAAGTGGTAGTGGGCACCTTTGTTCCCTAACTTACAGGGGATACTTTTGCCATTTACTTTTAGATATGATGTTGGCTAAGTTTATTGTAGGAGTCCTTTATTGGGTAAAGGAAGTGTTCACCCCCACCCCAGCCCCCATTCCTTGTTTGAAATTTTCAGCATGAATGGATTTTGAAGTTTATCAAATCTTTTTTCTTCATTTATGGAGAAGAGCATCTAATTTTTCTCCTTTAATTTATTAGTGTAATGGATTATATTAATTGATTTTTGTAGTGTTAAACCACCCTTGTATGATTGGGATAAATCCAGTTAGTTCATGATATATCATTTTTATACATCATGGATTTGGTTTGTTAATTTTTTCTTTTCCTCTTTTTTATGAATGTATGATTTATATACAGTAAAAATTTACCCATTTAACTGTATAGTTCTTTGAGTTTTGACAAATGCAAGCAGTTGGGTAACCATTGCCAGCCATCACTATCATAGAACAGTTTCATTAACTCCCACCGATTCCCTCATGCCACCAACCCTACTTGGTAACCTCTGGTCTGTTTTCTGACCCTATACTTTTGCCTTTTCCAGAATGTCATATAAATGGAGTCTTGTAGAACATTGCCTTTTAACCCTAGCTGCTTTCCCTTAGCATAGTGTATTTGAGATTGATCCATGTGGTTGCTTATGTCAGTAGTTCATTTCTGTTTTATTGCTGAATGCCCCATATGGCTATGCTACAGTTTGTTTATCCATTTCCCACTTCAGGGACATTTGGTTCTTCCAGTTTGGGGCAGTTACAAAACCTTCATAGATAAAGGTTTGCTAATGTTTTGTTTAGGATTTTTCACGTAGGTTCATAGTCTGTAGTTTTGTTCCTTCTTTTTCCTTACAAGTTTTAGTATAAGGTTATGATGCTCAGAATGAGTTGGGGAGTGGTTTCCTCTTTGTTCTCTGGGATAGTTTTAAGGTTGGAATCATTCCTGGGATATTTGGTAGATCTTGCTGATAAAATTATCTGAGCCAGGATGGCTTTTTTTCTGGGAAGGTTTTAAACTACTGACTGTTTATGTTTTCTATTTCTGGTTAAGGCAGTTTAGGTAAACTATTTTTCTTGTAATGTGCTCGTTTCCTGTAAGTTGTACAGTTTATACTAAGTTATTCTGAAGAATCTTACATTTTTATTATCCACAGCAGTTATTAATTGTGTCTCCCATCATCTTTTAAAAATTTCCCCAGAAATAAGTCCACAGCTTTTAAAACTCATTAATTTTTAGCCTCTCTACTATTAACATCATTTGGGGCTATGAAACTTCTACTTTAGCTGCATCTCAGTTTGTCATTTGTAAATTTTTTTCATTCAGTTCTAAGTGTTTTCTAATTTTTGTTATTCTTTGGCCTATAGGCTGTTTAGAAGTGTGTTCCAAAACACGTAGGTTTTTTAGGTGTATATTTTGTCATTGAATTCTAAGTCAATCACATTGTCAGAGAATGAGATCTATATAGTAGCAATCTTTTGAAATATTTGTAGAGACTTGCTTTATTGTCTAGTATGTGATTGATTTTCGTAACTGTTGTGTGTTTGAAAGGAATGTTTGGATTGTTAGATCAAGCTTTTTTTTTTTTTTTTTTTGAGGTATGCGGGCCTCTCACTGTTGTGGCCTCTCCCATTGCGGAGCACAGGCTCCGGACTTGCAGGCTCAGCGGCCATGGCTCACGGGCCCAGCCGTTCCGCGGCATGTGGGATCTTCCCAGACTGGGGCACGAACCTGTGTCCCCTGCATTGGCAGGTGGACTCTCAACCACTGCACCGCCAGGGAAGCCCCTAGATCAAGCTTTTATGTTCACATCTTCCTTCTAAGATATGAACATTTTTTGATCTGCTTGATCTGTCAATTGCTGAGAGGCTTGCTAAAATCTGCCAGTATGGTAGTGGATTTCTAGTTTTCAGTTTTTGCTTTAAATACTTTGAGGCTGGGGAATTGACTTATTATTCTCATTATTATGTAGTGATCTCTATCTCTAGTAATGTTTTTGCCTAAAAGACTATTTTGTCTCATGTTAATAAACACACCATCTTTCTCTTGTTAAGTATATATGCTTTGTATATCACTTTCCATCCTTTCAGTCTTTCTGTATCTTCATGTCCCAAATGTTACTTGTACATTGTATGGAGCTGGATTTCATTTGTAGTTTAACCTGACGATCTTTGTCTTTTAACAAGAACATATAGTTCACATTTTTCATGATTACTGATATTTGTATTTATTTCCTTTTCTTTTTTTTCTGTCTTGCCTCTTTTGACTTTTTTTTTTAATACAACTTTTTTTTTTTCTTTTACTCGTTTGGAAGTTAGATACAAAGTTTTTGGTCTCATTGATTCCTTTAGGAATTGTAACATGAATTCTTATCAGTGTTTAAAGTTAATCAAGTTATTTACCCTTTCCCTGATATACAAGGACCAGTATTTGCCTACCTTTGCCCATGTATTTAACACTTTCTTGGCTCACTCTTCCTTCTGTGTCTAGAGTCACTTATGCTTAAAATACATTTTTAAGAATTTCCTTTAGTTTGTGTCTGCTATATGAAAACCTTATTTCTGTTTATCCTATTTTAAAGACAATTTTCGTAGGTTTAGAATTCTAGATTAGTTAATTATATTCTCAGTATATTGAAGATATTTTCTGGCTTCCATTGTTGATTTTGAAAAGTCAGCTATCAATCTTTTTTTTTTAATAAAACATTTTTGAAAATTTATTTATTTATTTTTGGCTGCGTTGGGTCTTCGTTGCTGTGCGCAGGCTTTCTCTAGTTGGCGAGAGGGGGCTACTCTTCGTTGCAGTGCGCGGGCTTCTCCTTGCGGTGGCTTCTCTTGTTGCAGGACACAGGCTCTAGGCGCGCGGGCTTAAGTAGTTGCAGCATGCGGGCTCAGTAGTTGTGGCTTGTGGGCTCTAGAGCGCAGGCTCAGTAGTTGTGGCGCACGGGCTTAGTTGCTCTGTGGCATGTGGGATCTTCCCAGACCAGGGATCGAACCCGTGTCCCCTGCATTGGCAGGGGATTCTTAACCACTCTGCCACCGGGGAAGCCCAACTTCTGTCTTTTCAACTAGACTTCCGGAAAGGCTAATCTACGCTGACTCCTTTCAGTTCACCTGTCATTCCTTCTTAACTCAATGTAGTTTGCTTTTCTGACCCTACCAGAATACTGAAACTACTCATGGCACAGTTACTTTGACCTAATTGCAAAATTCATTTTTCATTTTCATTCCTTTTTTATTTCATTCTTCCATTTATTCAAAATTTAGTTGAGCACTTTATTCCAGCCTCTTGGAAGTACATCAGTGGAAAATAGACAGTCATTTATGCCTTCATGGGCTTGCATTTTAAGAAGAGGAGACAGTAAATATGATGAGTAAATAACAGTTGTAGAGAGAGAAAAAGCATAGCAGTAAGTAAGTTAGGATGGAGATAGTGGGTATAGGCTGCAGTATTAATGGGTGATCAGGAGAGGCCTGAATTTGAAGGTGAGATTTAAACAAAGGCTTTGAAGACGGTGGGGGAATAGCCAAATGGGGGAAATAGGTTTCTAGGCAAAGAGAATAAATAGCTAGAGCATTGATTTTCTAACTGTGGTCCTTGGACCTTCTTTACCTGGGAACTTGATAGAAATGCAAATTCTTAGGCCCTACCCCAGATCTACTAAATTGGAAACTCTGGAAATGGGGCCCAGCAATCTGTATTTAAGAAGCCCTCTTGTTGATTCTGATACTTGATAAAGTTTGAGAATCACTGAACTAGAGTAATGACCCTTAGGCAGAAGGGTACTGGCATATTTGTGGAATAACAGGGAAACCAGTGCCACTAAAGAAGAGAGAGTGATGGGGAATGAGTAGTGGGAGAGAAGAGGTCAGAGATAACGAGTTGGGACAGATCATGTATTTTGTAAGATGGTTTTTATTCTGAGTGAAATAGGAGCTGTTGCAGGGTTTTGAGCAAAGGATTGGCATAATTTGTTTTAAATTCTCAAAGGATCACTGCTGCTATGTTGAGAGTATCCTGTAGGGAGTAGACACATCTGTTATATTCAGTGATGTTTTTCTCACTAATCCTGAAATTTGGGGATTTCTATGCTACTGTACACATCAGTAGTTTCTTGCAACTTTCTGATTTTCCTTTTTTTAAAAAAAATACTTTTCCTATGTAACTTCTTAACTGTTGATGTCCTCACCGTTCTCTTCTCCTTGGGTGTTCTCAGTTATTATGGTTTTAGCTACCACCTATATCCTGACTGTCTCTAGCTCGGTTTAGAATTTCAGGTAATAATTTTAAAAATACTGCATGACTGCACAAGACCAATTTTCATTTCGGAAGTATTGAGTAAGAATTGAAATAGAAATATTTTTATAGAGATCCATGATAGTGGTACGACAGAAGGACCAAACTACATGTTTGGTCAATTAAATCATAACCTGCTTTTATTAATCTTTGTGTAAAGTTAGATTTATGGTCTGAAATTTACGGTTTGTACTTGTTTTTCAGGTGACATTGTGCTCATTAGGTAGCTGCCAGCTTAGTGCATAGTTGCCTCTATGCTCCCTTAAAGGGAGGTGCTGCCATCTTTTATAGATGAAAGAGAGCCTCATCAACTAATAAACTCTCATGACTAATGACTCATAGTATAGGAGAAAAGTTCTTTGTACATTTATTGTGGAAAGTCTGTCTTTATTTTTTTTCCTTGTTCATTTTTGTCTAATAGTTATTACTATTCTCTTATTCTTTGAAGTATGGTCAGTTTTGTTATAAGGTGACATGCATTCCTGGAAATCACTACACTGCAGAATTGCACAATAAAAGGCACAGGGCTAGGGGCAAATGGTGTTAGGGAAAACAACACTCAAAAACCTTGTCAGTGGCACATGAAAAAAGATTGGAATCTAATAAAAACGGTAATGCAGGTTTACACATTAAATGGGTAAAAATGCTTGAAATACTACAATAAATATGTCACTTTACCTTGGAAAAGACCTAAAATGTGCTTGTGGAAGTAGATCTGCAGCTTATGAGTTACTGTGAAGTAGAACAAGGAAGGTTATTTGAAATTGGACAGTAAGTTGCAACACCAGATGGGGATGGGTGTGCATATACAGTGAACTGAAGTAGCTGGTAAATTGATCACCATGCGTGGGATTTGTATATTCCTACATGGATCACCTGGGTGCAGCTTTCTGCATTCTCTTAGTGTTTCTTGGACGCAAATTGTACGTAAGCAAATGTGAAATTTGTGTTGTCCTCAGATTATTTTCTAATATATCAATCATGTTGCAACAAATTCATATTTCCAAAACAAGCCTTATGGCAGAACTGACCTAACTCAAAGTTTGGTGATTGCCTTCCATTTACTTTTTCTAGGTACTTGATATAATAATTTTTCTATGTATTGAATAAGTTGCCTATTCTTTTATCAGTAGGTCTTGAGCAATCAAATTAGGATATTTGGAATACTGGTAGTGGTATTATGGAAAAAAAAACTAGGCTTGGAGTTTAGACTTAGTTGAATCCTAGCTTTGCAAATTTATTTGTGTCATCTTAAGAAAAGATTTTCTTAGTTTTTAACTTAATCTGTTTTAGCTATGAAAGTGCCTCTCTCAGTACTATTATATATGTACTGTAACTTTACTGTGTAATTTGTAGAGCTGTCATAGATTAGATAATATATAAATAAGATTTTGTAATAGCTTAATCAGAAATCTGGGCCCAAGGCTAGAATTCTGGAAAATGTGTGGAAGGACTTAATTTGGTTGATACTTAACCTACTTCTGTTGATGCTTTTCTGCATAAATAGAGAACATTTCTTTTTTTTTCTACTTTTTGGCCAAGTCCCGAAGACATTTCTTTAATGAATAAATCCAATACAATCTCTAAATGTTGAATTCATTTCAACTTTTGAGGTCTGAATTAATCATCACATATTCTTTTCTGTGTATTATCTGTTCAGTAATGAAGCTTTGTTTCTTGTCTGTCTGCTTTGTAAATTCTGTTCTTATTTGAAATAATTATTTTTAGTTCAGAAGTCATTCTTACCATAGTGCAGTTTTAATTTATAATTTAATATTTTGAATTGTTTTTGCATTATAACTTTCAGAAATGAGACTGATGTGGAAAGTTTGTTCAGATTTTCATTCTCTCTAACAACATTCTTTCCTTTTGGTTGAGAGATTGAGAAAATGAGACCCTTTAATGAGACAGTTTAAAATAAATACTAGTAAATATCATATAGCATTTTAAATTGATTGTGGCAACATTTTAAAGCATTCAGAATATGCTGTTTTATTTTAAAGGATTAGAAGATAAGGAACAAAATTTAACGAGAAGAATTAGTGCCTCAGATATTCTATCTGAAAAGGTAAGATACTGCTTTGTGAGATTGGATATCTCTGTAAGACTGATTCTTGCACTGCTTTACTCTGTTCTTTTGAAAGGGAAATTCTGTCTTGTTTTTCACTCATTTTTTGTTTTTCAGCATTGCTATACCTTCATTTGGATATAAGCCTTAAAGATAAGAAAATCTGGAGAGACATCTTGGAGTATCTCCACTGGGTTCAATTAGATTACATTTAATTTAATTGAAATGTTATATGTATCTATAGATAATGTTTTTGCTTTTTTGGTTTTTTTTTTTTTTGGTGGTATGCGGGCCTTTCACTGTTGTGGCCCCTCCTGTTGCAGAGCACAGGCTCCGGACGCAGGCTCAGCGGCCATGGCTCACAGGCCCAGGCGCTCCGCGGCATGTGGGATCTTCCCGGACCAGGGCACGAACCCGTGTCCCCTGCATCGGCAGGCAGACTCTCAACCACTGCGCCACCAGGGAAGCCCTGCTTTTTTGGATTTTGAAACTTCTCATTTTCCTCCACAGATTTTCTTTTCCTAATTTTGGGGGATTATGCTGTGTGAGAAAGCTTTGGAGTTAGACAAACCTTGACCTGGTATCCAATTCTAGCTCCTCTTATTAGCTGAGTGATCCTTGTGTATGCTGTTTAGGCTTTGCTTGCCTCTGTTTTCTTTTCTACAAAATGAGTTTAATGTCATCTGTTCTCTGGGTTGTTGTGAGGTTCAGCAGGATAAAGTACAAGAGCATCAAGCACTGTGTTCGACGTGTAATAGGTATTCACTGGCCCAAGCCTTTTGTTTGTTGAATTAGAGATCTGAAATATCTGCAGTTTCTTCTATTAAGATTTCAGTTTTTTATGCTTTTTATGGGTAAACTGAAATGATGCAAAGAGCCTAGAAGCTTTAGGAAAGAGAGGGTCCTGAATTTAAGGATGATAATATAATAGATACACACGCATGTGCACATACACGTGCGTGCATTTATATGTGTATGGTTTTGAATAACTCTGTAAGGTAGGTTGACATCTCTTTTACAGATGAACTAAGATTCATGTGCATAGATTAAGTGACTTGCCTAAAGTTACATAGGACTTAGGCGTCAGAACAAGGAGTTTGAATGAGGCTCAGTGCTCTTGCTGATCAAGTAGCTGCTTTAAGTAGCATATAGTTGAATGACAGAATCAGTGGTCTCTTTCATTCCAGAAGGGTTAGTAGCAAAAGATAATCAAAGACTTTTAAGTCTCAGTGGAACAGTAATGATAGCTTTATTTTACTTAAGCTCTGGATTAGCACTGTCCAATAGAATTTTCTACAATAATGGAAATGTTCTATACCTGCACTCTCCAATATGGTAGCTATTAGCTACATGTGGCTATTAAGCGCTTGGAATGTGACTAGTGTGGCTGCGGAAATAAAGTTGTTATTCAATTTTAGCTAAATTTAAATAGCCATACATGGCTTGTTGGTCCCATTTTTGGATAGCATGGCTGTAGGTCTTCAGTACCAAGCAGTAGAATTTGATACGTTTAAGTGACTTGGAGTAAAAAAGACTCATGATAATTTTTAAGCTCATTTGTTACATATATTTCCCAAAAAAGGAAAGAGTAACTGTATCCTGGCTTGGTTAAACTGAAGTACTGAAATATGTGTTGGTAGTTTAATTAGAGATTTATAATAGTCTATATAAGGTTAAACTACTAGGTAGGATCCACTGGGTTTTTTTTTATGTTTAAGAATTAAATAATTTATTGGATTTTAAAAATGTAATTACAATTCACCTATAAGGGAAAGTTACTAGGTAAGCGGGCCTTAACCTTCTTGAGTCTTAGCCTCTTTTGAGTCGCCCCTCCTTTTCCATATATACACATAAAGGAAAAACACATACAGCTTTGTATTTAACTTCAAGGAATGGGGATGCCAAAGGACTCCTTATCTCTCTCCCACTAAAGTCTCATGGACTCCAATTTAGAACCTCTGCTTAGGTTGCCTGACATTTTCAGTTATATTTTAGCTAAAATGTACAGAATAGAATAATTTTAAAAGTTAACTCAAAAAAAGTGGAGTGAAAAAATTAAGAAGTTGCTTCAATTGAAAAAAAGTTCTCATACATTTGTTCCTAAACTGTTTTCCTGTTTTAGCTTCCCTGAAGAAGTCTTGGGTGTTCAAAATATTTTCAATATTCAGATAAATATCTGTAGCTTTAGAACATGGAATGCTCTAATATAAGCAAATCTTTACATATTTTTTCCTTTAAAACTGATTTAAAGGGGGCTTCCCTGGTGGTGCAGTGGTTGAGAATCTGCCTGCTAATGCAGGGGACACGGGTTTGCGCCCTGGTCTGGGAGGATCCCACATGCTGCGGAGCAACTAGGCCCGTGAGCCACAACTACTGAGCCTGCGAGTCTGGAGCCTGTGCTCCGCAACAAGAGAGGCTGCGATAGTGAGAGGCCCACGCACCGTGATGAAGAGTGGCCCCTGCTTGCTACAGCTAGAGAAAGCCCTCGCACAGAAACGAAGACCCAACACAGCAAAAATTAATTAATTAATTGATAAACTCCTACCCCCAACATCTTAAAAAAAAAAACACCATGCTTCATCAACGTCTTCTTAAAAAAAAAACTGATTTAAAGATTTATAAAAGATTTATAAAATATATATTTTAAAAAGTTTGCAAATTTGTATCTTGACATTCACTGTGCCTGTTCTGTGTAGTACTTGTAAGGCTAGTACAAGTACACATGATTATGGAACCACTTCGTTCTTCATTCCTTACCTCCCCTGGGTTGATTTCTTCTTGCATTCACTGCCATCAGATTTCTACTCCTGTTTGGGAGGCAGTTAAATGCCAATCTCTAACCCTTAACTTTTTTTTTTCATTATCAGTTGTACTCTCCCCTTCTAACCCTTCACACTTACATATAAACACATACCCTCTACAGATTGATCTTCTGTTTGTATTACAGGGACTGAATTAGAGTATAGGGCTATGGTAAGTTATTCAGTTTCCTTATTTTATTTGTATTAATATTTACCATTTAAGTATTTGCCTTAAAACTAACTAACTGATCTTATAAAAGATTTGACTTGGTAATATGTTTAAAGTCAAATAATAGAATCTTTAAATGGCAACTGTTTCTTTTTTTAAAGAAGCTTGGTGAAGATGAAGAGGAGCTATCTGAATTGCAGCTTCGTCTTTTGGCTCTTCAGTCAGCCAGTAAAAAATGGCAACAAAAAGAACAGCAGGTGATGAAAGAAAGCAAAGAAAAGCTGACTAAGATGAAAACTGTACAGCAGAAAGTTAAAACCAGTACAAAAACACATTCGGCCAAAAAAGTTAGCACTACAGGTGATCATTTCTGTTAAATTCTTTTAATTGATTTCCTATATCAGTATGGTTTTTAGATTTTAATTCAGAAAGTTTTGAGCTGAGAATTATATTCTGACTAAAGTATAATCGTATATAAATGAACTTAGAGGAGCAGCTGTATATATGACTTAATAATGAAAAAAAATGTTAAAGCTCTTATTTTCTTTTATCTTCTAGAAAATTCTAACTCTAATAGATACTGATGTTTCTATATTTTTTATTTAAAGCTAAACAAGCATTGAGGAAGCAGCAAACAAAGGCATGGAAGAAACTACAACAACAAAAAGAACAGGAAAGACAGAAAGAAGAGGATCAACGGAAACAAGCTGAAGAAGAAGAGAGAAGGAAAAGAGAAGAAGAAATCAGAAAAATTCGAGATCTCTCAAATCAGGAAGAGCAATACAATCGATTCATGAAATTGGTTGGTGGAAAGAGGCGATCAAGGAGTAAAGTAAGGAGTTCAAAAATACAAAATCAAAATATTACTCAAATTTAACTGTCCTTATAGTCTTATTTCATAAATTCAGTCAACTAAGAAAAAGTATTACATTCTTTTGTTTGATAGAGCTCATTATATAAATAACTCTTGGGAAGAAGGGAAGGTAGGTTATAATTGAGAATGAGTCGTTTTTATAGTTATAGATATTAGAAATAAAAGAAATGAAAGGCTAATATAATATTATGGTTAGAAAAGCTTCCTTTTGACTTTTTTGTCATTTTCTGTTTAGAAGAAAGTAGCATTACTGAGTTGTAGTGAGGACTTATTCTTAAAATGACTGTTCCCTATTAGTTTTCCATTTTTTAGTAATGTAGAATTAGAAATGTGTCATGATTAATTGATATGGACTTTTTTTTTTTTTTTTTTTTTTTGGCGGTACGCAGGCCTCTCCTGTCGCGGAGCACAGGCTCCGGACGTGCAGGCTCAGTGGCCATGGCTCACGGGCCCAGCCACTCCGTGGCATGTGGGATCTTCCCGGACCAGGGCTTGAACCCGTGTCCCCTGCATCGGCAGGCGGACTCCCAACCACTGCGCCACCAGGGAAGCCCGATATGGACTATTTTAAAGAAAGTTAAATCGTCATATAGTCATAGCGTTAGTGCATGTGACTTTAGTTATCAAGCATTTGTGAGCCTTTATTATGTATAAGTCATTGATAATGACTAAGTCATTTTCTTTTATGGATGGTGTTAGGAAGTAAACTGGAGATTTAATACTGATCTACTGCTATTAGCAGTGACAAATTTCAGAATTCTGAGCTTTAATAATACACTCACGAGTGTAGTCTCATACACTCGTGGGTGTATTATTAAAGAATAGAGGGATATTTAAGAATAAGAGCTATTTAATTGTAGCAAGTCAAGAGTTAGGTTTGCTTAAGTAAGGAATATATAAGTATTCATACTTTGAACTTCCAGAAAGCACTTTGATAGAATCTTTTTTTAGAGAAGTATTGTATTAATAGTTGTATGTTACTCTTATATCCATCTGGATAGTTTTTTTTTAATTTTGCGGTACGCGGGCCTCTCACTGTTGTGGCCTCTCCCGTTGCTGAGCACAGGCTCTGGACGCGCAGGCTCAGCGGTCATGGCTCACGGCCCCAGCTGCTCTGCGGCATGTGGGATCCTCCCGGACCGGGGCACGAACCCGTGTCCCCTGCATCGGCAGGCGGACTGTCAACCACTGCACCACCAGGGAAGCCCCAGATAGTTTTTGCTAGTTTTCAATTTGTTATAAACTGTCTCCGAGTGGAACATTTTAAGAAGTAAAAAAAAAAAGAAAACATACGAGCATATGACAAGAGTTTTTAGTCTTCAGTTATCATTAGTTTATTCATAACTAAAATGTTAAGGATTATTTGGGCAATATTCTAAATATAGTTTTGATTACATAAAACTTGAATTCATTTATCTGATTTCTTAGCTTACAGAGAGAGGCTATTAGTATTTATGAGCTTAGGGTCATCTTATTTTCTAGAGGAATAGCTGATTATTTAGTGGCTCAGCTCACTCTGGGAGATTTCATCTGTATATATAGTACTTGCTAGTTTCATTTTCTGACAGTTGTAAAATGTCAACCACAGTGTACCTGTCATGTGTGTTGAATTTCCCCAATCAGATGTGATAGGCAGTTCTAACTGGATCATCATGATTATTGATACTGTTCTACATAAAATATAACTATTAATTGTTTTGTAATTTCTAGCCTAAGAATAGATTAAGACAGAAAATATTGTGAAACTAAAAAAAAATCTTGTGTAATTAGTCCTCAGACCCTGACCTGAGACGATCCTTAGATAAGCAACCTACTGATAGTGGAGGAGGCATTTATCAATATGATAACTATGAAGAAGTTGCTATGGATACAGATAGTGAAACCAATTCTCCAGGTATGAGCTAAACCTTAAAACATATGCATGTTCACAATTATTAAGTAGAAAATCGTCACAAAGCTACCCAAAACCTTGCAAGAAATGTGTAATGAAAGTGAGATTTGCTGGTGGGCTGTACAACCATAGACATTATTTGATGTTATAAATAATTCAAGAGCAAACCTCAAATGTGTAATATTAACCTTTATTTCTAAGTATTTCTTTCTATATAGCATTTTAATAAGAAGGCAGTGTTTTACTGTTAACTATGTGATCTAAAAAGTGAATATTGTGGGAAAGGTGAGAACACTGTTTTAAAAAACAAATAAACAAACCTTTGCTTTCTTAAGTCTCTTTGTATCTAAGGCATTCTTCGCTTTAGTTAAAAAACGGGGGGGGGGATCTTTCTTGATTTTAGGCTTCCTTCCTCCTTCCACTGATGATACTCTGTAGGAATAGGGAGATGGAAAGTGATACTAGTGGTGTCTTAGGATCAGCTGGTTAGAACTGTTAGGGCTGTACCTCAGTTAGATTGCACATTTTAGGGTATGACCATCCTTGCGGGCTAGAGGCTCGCTTTAGTTGATATTCAGTGGTGATCAGCTGTGAGAGACCTGTTCTCTTACTAATTAACACACATAAGACTGAGGCAGACAACCAAATGCAGTTGGTGTTCTAGGAACTAGAATACTTACCTGCAAGGCCACATGATCAGTGTTTTTCTTCCAGTGGTCATATTGTGAGACCAAATTAAACTAGAATTCTACTTTAGTGTGCCTAGAGAGAAGGCAAAATCTGTATGATTTGGTAATGTTAATAAAAGTGCTCATTTTCAGGTTACTATGTTTCGGTTCATATTTAATAATCTTGTATTTTGATTTCATAGTTTAATTCTCTTTGGTCAGTCTTTAATTTTCATATTTCCAGGTTCTTGGAGATGATTCATTGTAGTTCCCAAGTATTGACAATATTATTATTACTCTTTCTATAAAATAATTTTATGATCTACCCTCTTAAAAGAATTTTGTAAAAAATTATTATACAGAGAATGTACTCTACTCAGTTTTGTAAATTTTAACTTTTTGCCGTATTTATTACAAATATTTATGTTTTTAAGAAGTAAAGTGTTCTAAAGGTCAGTGTATAGTCAAATGGCATCATTTGGGCCACAGGTCAGCCCCATATAAGGCATGTGGTTAATATCCATATTGACTTGAGAGACAACGGGGACAAAGAAGAAATTTTAGTTTTCCCTAAGGTTGTATGGTTATTGAGTAGCAAGAGTAGTCTTTGAATCTGCCAGATTTCAGTGAGTCTAAAGAAACCACTGACAGTAAAAAGTGCAATTATCAATACTTTTAGCTGCTGCCAAGGAAGAAATGCTAACAATTTAACTGAGATGCATCAGTAACTATTTCAGAATTATTAATGTTTATTTATTTATTTATTTGGCTGCGTCAGGGTCTTAGTTGCAGCATGTGGGATCTTCTTGTTGCAGCATGCAAACTCTTAGTTGTGGCATGTGGGATCTAGTTCCCTCACCAGGGACCAAACCTGGGCCCCCTGCATTGGGAGTCTTAGCCGCTGGACCACCAGGGAATTCCCCAGAATTATTAAAATGTGAAAAAGTGCACACTTTAATAATTAAATACAGTGGGTAATTCTTTTCATTCCTAGTCCTGTTTGCTTTCTATCCAATTTAAATAGTCCATTTCTTCACTTTTCTCCACATGAAGGGAGGAATGGAGTCACCACATCACTGTTTTCCTTCGGTTAGGACACTTTGGCAGATTCAGGGGAATTTTTTGTTTTACTATTTCTTAGAAAGTATGTTTATTTCCAAAAAAAAAAAAGTGTGTTTCTAGCCTTTCCTGCTCTATTCCCTGTTACCACCACTAGGTGAAAAGTAGAGCAAAGTAGAGAGTTTTGAGGGACTAAATATCAGCGTAAGTGGATGGCTGATTTTGTAATGATATAAGGACAATAAGGAGGTGGTCTCATGGAAGTCAAATATTTTATTGGAGATTAATAAAATCTCACTTGTACTCTACTTAGATGCAATTTTATTTCTTCAAAAATACCATAAATTTAATTTATTCCTATTGAAATACATCTATTATTAAACTCTTACAAAAATTTTTTTTACAGCTCCTTCACCAGTGCAACCACCATTCTTCTCTGAATGTTCATTGGGGTATTTTTCTCCGGCACCATCTGTTTCTTTGCCTCCACCACCTCAGGTTTCTGTAAGTGAGAATTGATATGATTTCTACGAAAATTTTGTAGCCTTATGTCTTTTCTAATTTGTTTTGAAAAGCTGGCCTGTAATTAATTGTTAGGTTTGAAGAGAGCGTAAAATCAAAATTGCTTATCAGAATTAATAGCTATGAAATCTATGGAATAAACAGTTGATTAGTTATTGGCAGACTATCCATTTGGTAGATTTTTTTCGTAGCTAATTTTTTTTTTTAACATCTTTATTGGGGTATAATTGCTTTACAATGGTGTGTTAGTTTCTGCTTTATAACAAAGTGAATCAGTTATACATATACATATGTTCCCATATCTCTTCCCTCTTGCGTCTCCCTCCCTCCCACCCCTCCAGGCGGTCATAGCTAATTTTTAATCTCATGTTGACTTTCTTTCAGTACTTAGTATGTTTCCTTCTTTCTTCTCTTTGTTCCTCTTTGTTCCTCAGAAAATGTATTCCGAAGCAGAGTAAGAATTATCTATTGTTTTGGATTTTTTTAGGGGGAATTGGGATTTAAGTGCATTAAGGTGCTTCTAGAAACTTTTTTCCTTTCTCCTCTTTTGATTAAATAGTTACTTTTAATTTGAAAATTCAGTAAAAGAAAAGCATTGTCTATGCAAGTTAATTTCTTTTCCCTACCTTTTGAAAGAACTGCCAGTCCCCTGTTAAAAAAAAAAAAGAAAGAAGAAAAAAGGAAGTGGGGGATCACAAAGTAAAATTTCTGAAGTTATTTCAGATGAGAGAACCTAGAGGTCACACTGGATCTCTCTTAATAGGTTAGTGGGGACCTTGCCATTTCACAGTTCCTAGGTAGATATCTGGTGTCCTCCTAGGAAGTTGAAGATGAGGGGAATATTAGAGCAGAGAGTGAGAGAGAAACATTTTTATTTTTTCTTTCTTCCTTGAATTGTTTTATATGCCAAGGGAAATACTGGAAAGTCTTTGAAGCAAAAATATGTGCAAATTCAAGGATTTGGGTAAAATTGTCTTTATAGATAATCTCGAAGAAGCCATTTCACAAGGATTTTATGAGGGTAGTGGTGACTCTTCTTTACAATTAATTCTTGAAATACTCTAGACTACGCCCACCCAGAATTCCTTTGGTTCCTAAGTTTTGATTTTTACTTAAGTGTTGTATCTGATTTTTTGTTATCTGTTTGTTTTCAGGTAGTCATCTAGGCAGATAGACACTGTAAAGTTTGATTTCTCTATTTTTAAGTTTATAAATTAAATGTTTCAAATATTGTTGATTTTTTGTAAAAATTATACTTTTTCATGGCTGAATATTGGATTTGGTTAGTTTTGAGATTTCCAGTATTCTTAGTTCACTTATGCTTACAGTAAAGTAATAACCTGTATACCTTTTTCTAATTTAATGTTACTCTAATGATAAACACTTGGAATGGGTAAAATTTGCATAGTAATTATTATTTCTTCTTTTTTAAAAACAACTAGTCAATACCACCTTTGAGCCAGCCTTATGTGGAAGGCTTGTGTGTTTCTCTTGAACCTCTACCTCCTCTACCACCTTTACCACCTCTTCCACCTGAAGATCCAGAACAGCCTCCAAAACCACCTTTTGCAGATGAGGAAGAAGAGGAAGAAATGCTGCTCCGAGAAGAGCTACTTAAATCTCTAGCGAATAAAAGAGCTTTCAAGCCAGAGGTAATTTAGGTACCTGAACCTCTAGGTGGTGCTATTGAGCTTAGTTTTAGGTAGCCCTACTTTTCTCTGCTAGTTTGGGATTCATTGGGCTTTTCAGTAAAGTGGGGATAAGTCTGATAGTACTTTGCTCAAGACCTTTAAAGGGACAGAAATTTCTTTTCATTTAAAATTGCTTCATATCTGTCTCTTTCTTCTTTAGGAAACATCCAGTAATAGTGACCCACCTTCACCTCCAGTTCTGAACAATTCACAGCCTGTGCCAAGAAGCAATCTGTCGATAGTCAGTATTAATACAGTATCTCAGCCTAGGATACAGAACCCAAAGTTTCACAGAGGACCTCGTCTTCCACGAACTGTGATCTCGGTAAAAACAAACAAAATAATTAGTCTTATTGTTATTTAAACAGCTTGTGAGAAATTTGTCTGCAGTTTTGCTGTCCTATTCCCTAACTCCTAGTTTATTATATACAAACATATATGTATTATTTTTTATTTATTAATAGTGAAATGGGAGCAGCTTCTTCACTTGTAAACTGGTAGAGTTCATGATAATATTTTTTGGGAAGCATTATTTTCCTCAGAGAGGTATTTTTTGCCATTTCCTCAGTTTTTGTTCCATATAACTTGGTCCATTTAGATTTTCTGTCTAGTCAGTTTTAGCAAATTATATATATTTTTTATTTCTCCCATCTTGGCTCATAATTTTTCAATTAATGACTGTACTATAATGGAAGAACTTATGATGTTTTTCAATGTTTATTAAGGAGATTGAAATGACAATTTATTTCTACCTTGTTTTCTAATGGGTTTAAAGTAAAATAAATGGAGCAAAGCCAAGTTGAAATCTTGCCTCTGTTCGGTAAACTTATTCTCCATATATAAGCACAAAAGCCAAAAAGATTTATTAATAATAATTAGAATTATTAATTTTTTCTTTGGCTTTAAAAGGTTAATTTAGATTGCATTATGGTTCTTTATAGAAAGTTGGAGAAAATAAAACTTAATGAAGAAAGTGATGATAGTAGTATCTAGAGAGACTGAGAATATAATCAATAGAATATTTTTATGTTTTTGGATATAACCAGTATCTGTGGAGTGGGACAAAGTAAGTCAATTAATACAATATAAACAGGAGGAACCATAGACTGTCTGCTTGAAACCCATTATTTTTATGAATTTAAATTCGTACAGATAAAGTGACTTGTTCAAGGTCATGAAGCTAATTGTGGTAGAGCCAAGAAAAGGATAGAGATACTTCTGTCATCAAGAGTAACAAATATACTGTCTTTGCAGCTTCCAAAGCATAAATCAGTGGTTGTAACCCTAAATGATTCCGATGATAGTGAATCTGATGGAGAGGCATCCAAGTCAACCAATAGTGTTTTTGGTGGATTGGAGTCCATGATTAAAGAAGCAAGACGAACTGCTGAGGTAAGTGCAGTAATGAAAGATGCAAAGATTTATTGACAATCATTAAAGTTTGTTTGTTTTTCCTGGAAATTAGACCTTAGAGGTTTAGATTTTTAATATATCGAATTATGGAAATATAAATAAGAATTATGGAAATTATAAATAATACAAATAAGTATTTGTATTATTAGGAGTTTATATAATGAAGTGTGTATAAATTTAGATAGGTTTAACTATTAAAAAACTCCTTTTTTTTTGTTTCCAGTTGACTGTCACTTTTTTCAAAATAGTAAAATTGTGTGGATAATTGTCCTCTGTACTAAGGAAATTTATTGTTTTGGAATTTTGTTATATTACCAGAAAATAGTGTTTTTATCAAAGTGTATCACCTAAATACAGCTTTTATCCCTATTCCTAATTGCAACAGTTGCTTAGATATGAAATAGTTCAATTATTTTCAAACCATAAGTCTTGACTACTTACTGGGATTGTACAATTAATTTGGTGGTTAATGGCCAGCACTGTGTTTTTTTAAACGGAATAGAAAATAATGATGAAGATGTTTATTTCTAAATATATAAATGTGCACTGGATAATGTAAAATATAGATCTTAGTGTGGGATTATAAAAGCTTTTGATCTGGTTGACTTCAAACGTTTTCTAGCAAGCTTCAAAACCGAAAGTACCTCCAAAATCTGAAAAAGAAAATGATCCCATGCGAACACCTGAAGCTTTGCCTGAAGAAAAGAAGATTGAATATAGATTGTTAAAGGAAGAGATTGCCAAGTAAGTGGCATTTTATGTAATTAGCTTTAAAGGTGTGTACTATTTTCGGTGCTTAATCTGTATACAGTTTATTGGCATTGGGAAATGAAGATGATGATTTTTATCCAAGATGAAGAGTTAATGTTTTTAGAACTTGCACAGGAGGGGGAGCCAGATGATCATCTATAAGCTTGAAGGCAGTGATGCACCGAGGTATAAACAGCTTAGAAAAAGATAAAAGCT
Organism: Delphinus delphis; assembly: GCF_949987515.2. Taxonomy (NCBI): domain Eukaryota; kingdom Metazoa; phylum Chordata; class Mammalia; order Artiodactyla; family Delphinidae; genus Delphinus; species Delphinus delphis. The sequence continues at coordinate 57,036,851 of NC_082693.1, read as the reverse complement.
GTTACAAAGGAGAACTACACTATCAGCTCTGAATGCCAATTTGGGTCATGCATATTGGTCATCATTGTTATTAGTCAATATGTTAGTCACTTAGTTAATATTTTTACTTTATTTTATGAAATAGAATACATCTTAAAAAATAATTTCAGTTTATTTTTTGGTATAATTTATTAATCTTTATTGATTATTTTAGTCGTGAGAAACAGCGTTTGATTAAATCAGATCAGCTGAAGACAAGTTCATCATCCCCAGCAAACTCTGATGTAGAAATTGATGGGATTGGCAGGATAGCAATGGTTACTAAGCAGGTTACAGATGCAGAAGCAAAACTTAAAAAACATAGGTGAGTCTCATTATCTGATTAAATACTGCATGTATCTAAGTGTTCCTATATTAGAGGAATATATTTTTGTGGTGTATGTCAGTAATAAGTATACTGTGTGATTACCAATTCTTTCATACTTGATAGACCTAGAGAAGGCTATCATTTTGTTGAATTATACATTTACGTGAAGTAATAGTATTAATGTTTAAATAAAAATATCAAGACTTCAAAAGAAAGTTTTCCCCCTTCAGATTTATGTATGGCTTTAAAACCTCTGGCATGTTTTTTAAAGACCTTTATTGGAAGCATATTTTTATTGTTAAAATTGGTAGACTTGATTGTTGGAAATAGTCATTACTTAGTCTGTTAAGTAAGACACATGGTCAAATATTGTGTTATTACAAAAACTATGATATGCAGTAACATTAAGATGTACCCTGATATTAGAGATCTGAAAAATGTTACTCATAGATGAAATATTGTGGTGACCATAAATCTCCAAAATTATCAACGAGAAATGGTACTGTGTATGTTTTAAAAGAAATTAAAATAAATTCATTTAGATTCCATTTCTTTAATAACTTTTATAACAAATGAAAAGATTTTTAAAAATTCTTTGTCTTTCTATTCCCCATTCTCTTTATCACATATTCTCTGTTTTTATGATTCATTCTAGATGTCATGTGTTGTGACTGTTTGAAATATGGTATCTTTCTGGGAAAGATGCTTCATTTTTTTTTTTATCATAATGTTCAGTAGTTGAAAAGATGAAAATCTGTAAATTTGTCTTTTTGTCCTGATTTTTACTTCTCAGTTCCAGTCTTTACATCTGTCTATTGTTTAAAAATTAGATTTCTTTTTCTCTCCTTTGCTTTGCTTTAGATAAAATGAGTTAGAGGTTTGTAAATTAATTAAATGTGCTTGATTATGTTTATTAGATGTTTATTTGTGTGTTTATTATTAGGAGCGTTATAAATGAAACTAAACATAGTGGTTTTCTGTCTTAAGTCTTCATTTTTCTTTTTTTATTTGAGGTTTTTTTATGTTTTTAATTTTTTGCGGGGGGGGTGTTGGGTCTTCGTTGCTGCATGCGAGCTTTCTTTAGTTGCGGTGAGCGGGGCTTCTCTTCATTGTGGTGCGTGGGCTTCAGTAGTTGCGGCACATGGGCTTCAGTAGTTGTGGCTTATGGGCTCTATAGTGCAGGCTCAGTAGTTGTGGTGCACGGGCTTGGTTGCTCCACGGCCTTTGGGATCTTCCTGGACCAGAGCTTGAACCTGTGACCCCTGCATTGGCAGGCGGATTCTTAACCACTGTGCCACCAGGGAAGCCCTCTTAAGTCCTCATTTTTCAGGAGTTATTTAGGGCTACATTGAAGGTTACTATTAATAGCTTTTCAACTGTAATTCACATTACTCAGACGCATGTTTTGTTTTGTTTTTTTAAAGATCCGACCCAGGGAATTCTCTGGTGGTCCAGTGGTTAGGACTCTGCACTTTCATTGCTGAGGGCCTGGGTTCAGTATCTGGTCGGGGAACTAAGATCCCGCAAGCCGCGTGGTGCTGCCAAAAAAAAAAAACGGCCAACCCATATTTGCTTTCATAAAATTTAACAGTGTCTATCTGAATACTTATTTTATTCTTCTAAATATTCACCTCTGTGTATCATAAACATATTTTTAAAAATGAGCTATTACTTCGTAAGTTTTTTATTCTGATGGTGTCAGTCCACTAGTTTAGAAAAACGTTCATAAGACTTTTGTTATTTCCCAATTAGGATTCTCTTGATGAAAGATGAATCTGTTTTAAAGAATCTAGTACAGCAAGAAGCTAAGAAGAAAGAATCTGTTCGAAATGCTGAAACAAAAATTACAAAACTTACAGAGCAGCTTCAGGCAACAGAGAAAATTCTCAGTGTCAACAGAATGTTTTTGAAGAAGCTTCAGGAACAAGTAATGTTCTTTTCTTAAATTCAAATATTGTAGTCCCATGTTTACTACACGTTTTTATGGGCCAAATTTTTAATAAAACCATAAACCAAAGCCATCAAAATGTGTAACCTATACATTGTTCTCCACTGAGATGTAATATTAGCATATTTTTAATTTCCATTTGAATACCGTAAAGAAATTATGTTTAAGAAGGTATTTCCTCTCCTAAGATTTACATACTCAGAATTACCCTATATTTCAGATTCACAGAGTTCAACAACGTGTTACAGTTAAGAAAGCTTTGACTCTGAAGTATGGAGAAGAACTTGCTCGTGCAAAAGCAGTGGCTAGTAAAGAAATAGGAAAACGTAAACTGGAACAAGATCACCTTGGAGTAAGTTGTTTGTAGAAATATTTAATGTTTGAAAAGGAGAAGGTTTTAATTATTCTTTTGAGGGTAAGAGATGCATAAAAAGTTCAAGCTTTTCCCTGCAGATTTAAAGAGAATAAGATTAAAGGTTTTTTTTGTTTTGTTTTGTTTTTGTTTTTGTTTTTGTTTTTTGCGGTATGTGGGCCTCTCACTGTTGTGGCCTCTCCCGTTGCGGAGCACAGGCTCTGGACGCGCAGGCCCCGCGGCCATGGCTCACGGGCCCAGCTGCTCTGCGGCACGTGGGATCTTCCTGGACCGGGGCACGAACCCGTGTCCCCTGCATCGGCAGGCGGACTCTCAACCACTGCGCCACCAGGGAAGCCCAAGATTACAGTTTTGTTTTTAAATGGTACCCACATATTTGGAAACTTTTTTTTGTTTGTTTATTTTGACTTGTTTTGTTTGTTTTTGGTACCTCATAGATTAACTAGCAAATCTGTTGGAGGCTTTTGTAAAACTGTTTTAGTCTCATTATTGACTTAGTTTTATAATGTTGGCATTGTATTGTAGGGATAGCACAATTATCTTACCAAAAATTGTTTATAAAGTCATAACAGTATAAAATATTGATATCATTTTTTCCCCCCAGCCTAACAAAATGATGAGACTGGACAATTCTCCAATATCAAGTCCAAGAAAGCATTCAGCAGAACTAATTGCTATGGAAAAAAGACGATTGCAAAAGCTAGAATATGAATATGCCCTGAAAATTCAGAAACTAAAAGAAGCCAGGGCCCTTAAAGCAAAGGAACAGCAAAATATTGGTCCACTTGTGGAAGAGGAACCTGAATTTTCTTTGCCTCAACCCTCACTTCACGATCTGACTCAAGATAAATTAAGTCTGGACACTGAGGAAAATGATGTTGATGATGAGATTTTGTCTGGGTCAAACAGAGAAAGAAGAAGATCCTTCTTAGAATCCAATTCTTTTACTAAACCTAACCTTAAGCACACTGATACACCTAACAAAGAATGTATAAACAAACCTACTAAGAATGCAGTAGAGAAACCAGAACTTTTTCTAGGGTTAAAAATTGGTGAATTGCAGAAATTATATTCAAAAGCTGATAGCTTAAAACAACTGATTTTAAAAACTACCACAGGCATTACAGACAAGGTTTTGCATGGTCAGGTAACTGAACATTTCATATTCTTTATAAAATCTAGAATTCACCCTAGCCTTTATTTTATGAAATTTCTCTTTTCTTTTGCAGGAGATTTCTGTGGATGTGGATTTCGTGACAGGACAGAGTAAAACAACAGAAGTGAAGCCATATCCATTTAGACCCTACCATAGTCCCCTTTTAGTTTTTAAGTCTTACAGGTATAGAAGAAAGATTCAGTAAACTTGAGGTTCAGGATTGCTCCTTGTTCTTAATGATATCTTAATCTGGAATGTGTGATGACCATGAAAAAAAATTGAATCATGGCTGCTCAGAAATGAACTTGTCCTTTTAGGGAATATAAAAATTTAAGTGCCTTGTTGTCAAACTTGAACCAAATAGGAATTAAGATTTAACTCACACTTGGGTTTACTAATTCTTATCAAATCCTAATTTCTGGCTACTGGTGAAATTGTGGAGAATTCTGAATTACTATATCTATTAAGGATTTTAGGAAAAATAACTGGAGTCTTATGAGAATTTAAAATTTTTGCTTTTTAATTTTATTGTTATTCTAAGGAATGCATTGGCTAGCTTTTATAAAATTGATTTGACACTTTCCAATGATTAACTTTGGGAGGTTGTCTCTTTTTTTTAAAGACTCTTTAGAAGCTGTGAGACTATTAAATTGGTATGATTTAATCGTAAAATCGTACAACACCTACCAGGTAGTATAGACTTTTTCTCTAGTTTTTTGGTTGGCTGGTAATGTGTGGAAGAAATACCAGTGTTATACACCACTTTATTATGTGGTAGGAAAACACTACGTTTAGAATACAGGATATTGTTGTTCTTTGTTTTCTATTTCAGATATTTTATGTCTGGGTATAAAAGTAGTTTGTCCCTATGACTTGATATTCTGGTTGTTTTCTAGAGTTAATTTTGGCATTAAGTAATTAGATAAATAGTAAGCTCAAAGTATAGAAACTTTAATTGAGAAAGAAAAAATGAAAAAATATCTGAGGAATGTTTATGGAGCATCGTAATGTGCCTCTCTACCTCTCTTCTTAGATTTAGTCCATACTATCGAACCAAGGAAAAACTTCCCCTAAGCTCAGTATCATATAGTAATATGATCGAACCAGATCAGTGTTTCTGCCGTTTTGATTTAACAGGAACATGTAATGATGATGATTGTCAGTGGTGAGTAGTTTTTATTTGTTAACATTTTATAATTTAAAAGGCAGTCTTGGTTATGTAGCTTTGATATATACATGATTATCTTTTCTGTGTTGTTATTTTATTTTAGGCAGCATACACAAGACTATACGCTTAGCCGAAAACAGCTATTCCAGGACATTCTGTCATATAATCTGTCTTTGATTGGTTGTTCAGAGACAAGCACTGATGAAGAAATTGCTGCTGCAGCAGGTTTTAAAGACCTCTTGTTTCCCAAGTGAAAATTGAATTTAGGCAATTTAAAAGTTTTATATTCAGTTGTTGACATCTTTAAATAGCCATAATAATTCAATACATTCATCTATGACACTTTATCTAGATCTGCTCTGTCCAGTACAGTAGTCACTAGCCATGTGTTGCTATTTAAATCTGAGTTAATTAAAATAAAAATTTGGCTTCCTCAGTCACACTAGCCACATTTCAGGTGCTCAGTAGGCACTATTGAGCTCAGTATTGGTAAGTGCTTACCGGTAAGACAGTGCAGATGTAAGACATTTCCATTATTGCAGACAGTTCTTTTGACGGAGCTTATCTAAATATTTCACTTTATTTAGAAGAATATGTTAACATAGTATAGAAATATTACCAGTGATTTAAAAATAGACCCTATTTAATTTACTATTTTCAAAAATAGAGGGGGATTAGAAGTTGAGGTGACTATAGTTTCAGATTCTACAATGAAATAAAAAAGGACTTTATACACTTTGACACTGTAGAAAGCATAGATTACTGCCAGACATTGTGAATAAATGTTGTTAAGCTTTTCCCCAGATTGAGTGCCAAATATTAAACCTTAAACTACAAGTCTTTTCGAAGTAGGGGAATTAGTGTTTGTTAAATTCAGTATTATCACAACTCAGAGTGATTGTGACATCACTGAATCTATTTAGTCATTCCTAATTAGGGACTTTAATTTTCACTTGCTTAGGTTGTTTTAGGAAATACTTTTTTTCAGTCCACATTGGGGTGCATGATATGGTAGGATTTGCTGTAGTAGTTAAGATAATGTAGACCCTGCCCTTTAGAAGGCCATAGGTGTTTTTGACTAGTACCTTTAATTTTTAAAGTATTCTTTACTTCATACTCTTTAATTAGCCTCATCTCTGTAATCCATATTTTTTATACTTTTTATGAAGATAGCATTGCTCTAATTTCAGAAAAATATGTTGAGAAACTTTTTGGAGTAAACAAAGATCGAATGTCAATGGACCAGATGGCTGTTCTCCTTGTGAGCAATGTCAATGAAAGTAAAGGCCATAGTGAGTATATGTATCTTTCTCTCGCACAAAAGGACCTTAGAGTTTATGAGAACAATTTTTTTGGCATTATGTAGAAATATATATATACCATGTCTGAGTAACATGATAGAATAAATTCAGCTCTTTTTGAGTACTATTTGGGTATCCTTCAAAACTATAAAAGACTAGTTCTGTTAACCAGCAGTCTTCTCCTGTCTACTTTAGCACCTCCATTTACAACCTACAAAGATAAAAGAAAGTGGAAGCCAAAGTTTTGGAGAAAACCTATTTCAGAGAATAATTTCAGTAGTGATGAAGAACAGTCTACAGGACCTATTAAGTATGGTAAGAAGTAATTTAAGATCCAGAATCATTAAATTGTCGTGTTACACTTTGCTAACACTTTGCTAATCTTTTGGTGTAATCTACTAGCCTTTTAAAAGTTTCTGTTTTCAAAAAAGTGATGCTGCTTGGCGTTTAAGGCAATTAGTTCTTCCTTGGGCAAGACTGTGCCTTATATTGCAGGGTGTTTTGTTTTCATGACCCCTGCCCAGTAAATGCATGGATCACTCTTTAGTAAATGTGACAGCTTTAAATATTACTTGAGTGGGGAGAGGGGAGCAGTGCTGCTTCCATTTGAGAACTACTGCCTGGCCTGTGTCCTTCTTGAGAGCAGGAGTTCTGTTTTGTTTTATCTTTGAGTCTTTGTTTTCTGACATGCAGTAGGCTCACAGAATGAATGAATTAAATGAGTGAACAAAGAAATGTATAAATGAGTGCCTTATTGTCGAGTACATCTTACATTATATTCTCAAGTTTGCATAATTTAATTGCCTACTATTTGTGGATTAGCAAATATGCTCTCCTGTACTTATTTACATTAACACTTTTTCTCTAATTTAGATGTAGTGGAATATGGAATAAATCATTTTCATAAATTATTATAACTTTCTCTTAAAACTTAATGAATGTGAATTATCAGTTGATGTCATTTACGCTTAGAGTAGAGAGATCATACTTCTGGTTTGCCCAGCAGAGTCCTAGTTTATACCTGTCATCCTGGTGTAATTTGTATTAACATCCCTTTTTACTCTTAGAAGTGTCCTGGTTTGGAGAATAAACTATATGATTGCTCTACCTTAAAGCTATGAGCTTTAGATTTTTATATTATTTTAAAGATAAGGCCAATCGTTTTTTCTTGGGTTTGTGGATTTAGAGAAATTGTGAAGCTAATAGTGCTTTTTCTTATAGTCTTCCAGCCAGAGAACCGAATAAATGTTCCAGCTTTGGATACAGTTGTCACTCCAGATGATGTCAGATACTTTACAAATGAGACTGATGACATTGCTAATTTAGAAGCAAGTGTGCTTGAAAATCCTTCTCATGTACAACTTTGGCTCAAGCTTGCATACAAGTACTTGAATCAAAATGAGGGGTACGTCCCCTTCTATCTTTGTGTAAACTGGTGCACATTTATATTTTTATGTTTGAAGTTTATTTCATCTCTGGTAATCAGGTTTCCTTGCTACTATCAATGGAGTCTTTGTTTTTTTGACAAAGCCAAAAGCACTTAATTGTTTTAAAGCTATTAGAAAAAGTTTAAGATTAGATCTTGAGTTCTGTGCTTGGCTTAGTGTATGGGTAATAAATTAGCTACAGTTTTTAACTTAAGTAGGCTCTTATTTCAAAGTAGTGTCAGTTAAAACAGTAAATTCTGAGTGGTCCAAGAATTAATCATTGGATTTTTTAATACGTCAGGTAGTCATGGTCTCAATAAAATTGTGATAAAGACACAGTGGAACAGGTTAAATTTTATGTTAATTTTAATTTGGAGATTTAAAGCTTGTCTAAGAAACTCTAAATTCTGGTAAATTGACTTTTTTCTGTGTGTGGTGTTATATTATGTGTATTCAAATAAGATAAATAGTAATTTATCTCAAAAATGACAGCTCCTATTAAATAATTGTGTTTTTTGACTCCTACTTGTTGATAGGATTGCCAGGAATAATCTCTTATTACCAGGAGTAATATTTATTACTGTAATTTTAGAATTACAATAGTAAGGTGTTTTTGTTTTTTTTTTAAACAGGCTGCTTTGTCTTAAAACTTGGTATAAAAACTTTTTTAAGGTAGCACTGCAGAATGCTAGTACATCACACATACCTGAATATGGTGCTTATTTAACTTACCTTGTGTGTCATTTTCATGTTGATAGGATAAGTTACAATGTTTTCTTTTCTGACTCATTTACTGAGTGAAGGCCAAAAAACTGTACATTATTTTATGAATAGGATCATGAGAGAGAGTTTTCTCCTCCAAGAGATAGTGAGCCCTTGACTGTTGAAAAGAACTATTATATTGAAAGCTTTGATTATTTTGTGCTAGTAGTAGCTGGCCTTGAGGGAGAATTGTTTAACTTTTCCCATTCCCAGACCAGTGGAAATCATAAAAGGTATTGCTGAATATGGACATAAAGCACATTTGAAGTTGATAATCTAGTGGTTTTATAACACTGTGTTTTTATCTGGTAAATGCGCATTGAACATCCACTTAAAAGGGAATTGTTGGGTCAGTGGGAAATCGGGACCTGTTTTGGATGGATGTGATTTAAAATCTTAATCTACCTCCCTTTGTCATTGGTGATTCTAACTTCTTGGTAGGTTCTAATAGAAAATGGAATTAAAAAGTTGACTTATTAGAACTAGACTGATTTAAAAAGTATCTTCAAGTGTTAAAAAAAATGGTCCTGCTTTTTCTTTCAAACATGTAGGCTATGTTCCGAGTCCTTGGATTCTGCTTTAAATGTTCTGGCTCGAGCTTTGGAAAACAACAAAGACAATCCAGAAATTTGGTGTCATTACCTCAGATTGTTCTCAAAAAGAGGAACCAAGGAGGAGGTGCAGGAAATGTGTGAAACAGCTGTTGAATATGCTCCTGATTATCAAAGTTTTTGGACTGTGAGTAGAAAAGATAAAGTTGTGTGTGTGTTTGTTATCAATAATTCTTTAGGTTATCTTAAATATTGATGTGTAGGTTAATAGATCATATGTTTTGTCTGCATATAGATATAATAATAACCTTACTTTCACTGTCCAGTAACCTCAAAGCCACTTCTCTGGGTCAGGATTAACTTAGACTAAACAAGACAGTATTTAGTGAAGAGGTGATTTTTGTTGTTGTTTACTTTATTGGTAATGAGGAAACAAACATTTTAAAACATTTTACACTAACCTATTCTTAAGCAGTTTTGGTTTGGGCAAAGTTAAATGAATTTTTTGCTGAGCACCTGAAAATAATTTAATAATATTCTTTTTATGCTTATATAACATTTTCATGAAAGCTAGGAAATAATTTGGTCTTTTTATTATATGCCCTTGTTACTTATGGAAAAAACTTTATCTGTAAATCATACTAATATCGAACCTTGCTAAGTTTAAAAGATTTGGTGAAAAAGTGGGTTTTTCCTCATTCTCTGAGAAAATGGGGTGTTTCTTACCCAGGCTTAAACTTAAAATTATGATTAATTCACTTATAAAATAAATATTCATTAATATGTGAACTTTTACCAGCTGAACTCAGGAATTATTAGATTCAGATAAACTTTCATATAAACTGTTACTATCAGATCTGTCATTTACTTGCTAACTGAAATTCAGAACAGACAGATTTGGATAACATAGTATCCCTTAATGAATGAACTTGCCACTTTGTTACTCTCCTAACTCACTGAATAGATTTAGACAATGAAAAATGCTTGGCTTTTAACCTGCAGCCTTGTACCAAAGTTAATGCTATTGATCACCACAAATTATAGGGTGTGATGTTTTTCCTTAAGTTGTTTGGTCTTTAAAGGACCTTTTAATTTCTTTAAAAGATTAAATCTTTTAATTATTTTGTCACATATTTCTTATATGAATGCTATTCTCAAAATTTTTATACAGTCACACACCTGAGCAATTCAGATTGTATGTGATCATAAACGTGAGCTTTTGGAGATCCATCATGGTCTTGCTGCCATTTATTGATTCAAGGAAAGGAGACGTGAAATTGCTTTAGTGATAATTCTGAGAGTGTATCTGTATTGTTTTAGTTTTCATCTGATTCCACTTTCCAACTTGTGGTAGAAGGGGAAATCTAGGTTATAGTACTGTACAATGGGTTTATACATATTTGTAATTATCCTTTTTATAGAAATTGAATTTTTAATATGTGATAGTTTCTTAATGAAATGTGAAAAATCTGTAGTTTTAGATATTCTTATGAAGCAGGAGTAATCATATGAAATCCATTTGGGCAGTTTCTGCACCTAGAAAGCACCTTTGAAGAAAAGGATTACGTATGTGAGAGAATGGTGGAGTTCCTGATGGGAGCAGCCAAGCGGGAAGCATCAGATATTCTGTCCTTTCAGCTTTTAGAGGCTCTTTTGTTTAGAGTTCAGCTACACATATTTACTGGAAGATGCCAAAGTGCACTTGCAGTTTTACAGGTAAACATTTATTATAGCATTTAATGACATTCTGTAGAGAATTTTTTAAAGGTTTAAAACAGTACAGGTAGCATTGTTGAAAGATAAGGACACAGGCTTTAGATTTGAATCTTTGCCACTTACTGGTAAGTTGTGTGAATTTGGGTAAGTTTACAGCTGTTTCCTCCTTTGCTTATTTAGTAGGGATAATATCTTATTTAGAGTGTTTATGAGGTTTAAATGAAAATAATATTTGCTGAGTACCCACCAGAATAAACTTCAATATTCAAACCATAAAGGGAAAAAATTAGTCCATAGTGGAAATCTTCTATATGGGTGTGGTGAGGTTTTTTGTTTATTTTTACTCTTTTCTCTTTATCTTATTAGATTTTGAATCTCAAAATACTTAAAATATACAAATAAATTTAACCTTTTCATTAATTATGTCATAAACCGTAGCATAGTAAAAATTATGTTAATCTGGTATTGATATCTCTAAAGAGTTTCTCCATTCAAAAAATTGGTGAGTATCAGAATTTTGACTTAGGTATTTAAGAACCATGCCAAAGAAATAAAACACTTTTAATCTTCTTTGCCTTCACAGTTGAATCTTATTAGGAATATTTTTAAAAACACCTTCAGATTATTTTTCCATTTTACCTAGAATGCATTGAAATTGGCTAATGATGGAATAGTAGCTGAATACCTTAAAACAAGTGATCGATGTTTGGCATGGCTGGCCTACATACATCTTATTGAATTCAACGTTCTCCCTTCAAAATTTTATGATCCGTCTAATGCCAATCCTTCAAGAATTGTTAATATAGAACCATTTCTAATGCCGTGGCAAGCAGTTCAAGATGTAAAGACTAATCCTGACATGTTGTTAGCAGTATTTGAAGGTAAGTATAAATGTTTATAAATTATTTAGAACATCAACTTATTGCTTATTATGATTCTTCAAAATTAAATGAAACAAATTTATGTATTGCAAGTTTTACACTTTATTATATAAATGCTTAAAAAATTAAGGATTGAATCAGATAAGATGGGCATTGGCATCTATGAAAGCTACGTTTTTCTGATTATGGCAAAGGATATCAGCTAAATATGTACATAATATAGCATATTTACATAGGTTTAATGAGTTGATTGAATCATAGAACCAGGTAAATTTTGTAAAGCAATCTATCAAGGTGAAAGTTAAAAGATAATATCTTATTGTTTCAAGTAATTAATATTTTTTCCATCAGTCAGTGAGTTTGATTCCTCTATGTACTAACCGAGGTATCTGCTTTGGAACATATATAAGATATAAAGCCTGTTCCCTTCTAATAAGTATATAGCCTAGTCAGAAGATAAAATCTATACATCTGACATAATTAATAAACATATGAGGCCACATAACTGTCTATTAGTATATAGTCTAAATTCTGTGCTTAGAGAAGAGACTGGGATCTGTGATTTAGAGAATTACATGGTACAGGCCATAAACCTGAAGGAAAGAGATTATTGCAGGTTGGCATGATCAAGTATGTCTTCACAGACAAATTAGGACTTGGAGCTAGACTTTGAAGCTTGCCTATAATGTGACTGACATGGTGGACCTCCTCCTCAAAGATGGGACTCTTGTCTTATTTTTATATTTCTCAAGGGCCTATAATGTCTGGCAGTGTACTGAGCGCTTAGTAAATGTTCATTGAATAAACTAGGGAAGAAAGGAAGTAAAAGGACATTCCTATTAGGGGAGCTAAGTAAACAAAAAGCAACAAGTAGATAGGAATTGGTGCAATGGATTTAAAGGGAGCTTAGAAGAAGGGAGAGTCCTTATCAAAGTGAGACTTTTTGTGCTGGAGAACAGTAGGAATTAAGCTTGATAAGTGGAAATGATACCAGATTTTCAAGAACTTTTAAGTATGGTAGGCTTGATGACAATAGAAATTCTTTAAGAAAGAAAGAATATGCTGGAGAGAAATGATACCAAAGGTAGGAAAACCAACCAGAAGCTGACAGCCATAACTGAGGCATTAAAAAAAGTAACCTGGGAAAGAGAGAGTATTTATTGGAGACATTTTAAGTTACCATATAGAGATTAGGGACAGATTAAATGTCAGGGAAGAAGAGAAAAAATAGTCAAAGATGATTTCAGGGTTTTGAGACCAGGAAAAGGTAAGGGTACTAATAGAAAACTGGTGAATTGGGAAGACTGATTTTGGTAGTAGGAGTGGTATTTATGAATGATAATTGGTCACCCAAGTGGAAATGCTTGTTGGCAGAAGGAAATAAGGAAGTGCACCTTAAATGGACAATTATGGATAGAGAAATGGATTTGAAAGTTATCAACATAGAAATTATTGTATTATATAGTGCTTTACAGTTTTTAATGTGCACTCCCAGTAAGTTATTCACCAGCTGAAGCTATGAGATACTTTCTTTGAGGAAATGGAGATTTTAAAGTGTAGCTGTAAGGGGTAAAAGGGAGATTGAGTCAGTGAATGAGACCAAGAGAAAATATAAACAATCTCTTGGAAGCAGAGGCAAGAAGAAATTAAAAAGAAGAGGAAGAACATTATCAAATGCTAATCAGATAAAATGAATGTAGAGATAGATTTGTTTAGATAGGATCCTTATAAGTGAACTTCAAAAGTGCTGTTTCAGAATGACATTCATTTTTAAACTCAGCAGTTCTGGGAAGTCATACCACCTTGGGCAAGGAGGAAATGGTGACAGTTGGGCAAAGTGAAACAGTGGAGGACTTTTCTCTAAGAAGTAGCAAGATCGAGTAAAGGACTCTTTACAAAGGGAAAAGTGTTTTGAAGGAGTAAGGAAAAGATCAAGTTTAGGGGGAGACGTTTAAATGGCTGTAGATCAGCAGAGCAAGGCCTCTTGAAGTGGGTCGGAGAAAGATGAAAAGATAATTCATTCTTTAATTTCTTTGACATAATTTTTCAGGAATTTAGTATAAATGCAAAGATGCAAGAGCTCATATTGGGTGTTTTATTCTTAACAGGAAAGTGAGGGTGAAAGATTTAATTTTAGGAGTTTGGAGATACCTGAAATACCTCCTTTGGGTGAAAACCAGGAGTTTAGTAAAGGTGAATAAGATGTAGTCAAACAAAAGAATAGGCTACCTTAGAGTTTAAATAACACAGTCAGATAATTCATTTTATGTTTGATTCATGTTATTGTGGTGTTTTTGGATAGATGCGGTGAAAGCTTGCACAGATGAGAGCCTTACTGTTGAGGAAAGAGTAGAGGCTTGTGTTCCACTTTACACAAACATGATTGTTCTGCACCAGCTTCTTGAGAGGTAAAACTTAATTGACAAGCAGTTAACCTCATATTAAAAATTGATTTTTTCATGTGTTTAAATGTGTGTTTTTCTTGTGAAGGTATGAGGCTGCAGTGAAGCTTTGTAAATATTTATTGGAATCATGTCCCATGAACTGCCAGTTGTTGGAATCCCTTGTTGCTTTATATTTGGAAACAAATCAGCACGACAAAGCTAGGGCAGTGTGGCTTACTGCATTTGAAAAAAATCTTCAGAATGCAGAGGTTTTTTATCATACGTGCAAATTCTTCATCTCGCAGGTAAAAAAAAAAAGTCATAATTCTTAAATATGATATTTTTATGTTTCACGTTTATTCATCCTTTAAGATGTTTCAGGCATCAGCCTCTCTGGGATGCTTTTACTGATCCTTTTGCCCTTTGCAATACTGTTAGGTATTCCTTCTCTTTCTGCCATAATACCTCATGCATAGTTCTACCATTGCACTTAATTACATTACATTGTAATTTTGCTTATAACTACTTTGTATACTACTCTAAGAACTCCCAGAGGGCAGGGACCATGTCTTATTCTGATTTAGAGCTCCCCTACTCCCAACACTTAGCACAGTGCCAAACATGTAAATAGAGCTTAATGGCTAATTGGTGAAATTGGTGAGTGAAACTTGAGCTTGTGGTATATTGGGTGTTAAACTGTTTAATGTTTAGTTCAATTTGGAGATCAGAATACAAAAGTCATCTCTACCTCCACCTACTCAAAAAACCTAATCTAATCAGTGGTTGAGGGGGCGGGGGAGGGCTTTTCCTCCCTTGAAAGATTTTAATTAAGCATTGTAAGCCTAATGTGTATCCCTCCTCTTTCTTTTAAAAATAGAATCGAGGAGATAATCTTCTTCCATTTTTGCGGAAATTTATCGCATCCTTCTTTAAACCTGGGTTTGAGAAGTATAGTAACTTGGATCTGTTTCGGTAAGTTTGTAGAACTCTTGATTTGTAGAGGAATGAGAAATAGTGTAGCTCAGTGGAAAGATTACCAGTTTCTTGGTGGATTGATTATACTTTAGACTGATTTTTTTTTTTTAGGACACTTGAATACCCTCTTACAGAATTGTTATAAGGGCAGTAGAATTTAATAAAAATAGACACAAGATGTAAAATGTTTTGCATTCTTTGGATTAAGAACACTAAATTTATGTTAACACCATGGTGATTCATGCTTCTTTTAATTACTGTCATTGTTAATTTTAGCAATTAATACTGTAGCAACAAATTATCCTGAGACAATCTCAGTGATTTTCGAAAAAATGAGTTTTAATTTATTGGATTGGTGATTTTAAAGTGAATGTAAATAATATGCCTTTTTAAAAAAAAAATTCTAAAGAGAACCGCTTTAACTTCTGAAAGTTGTTGAATAAGAAACTTTGGAGAATTCTTTTCTCAACCATCACTTTCTCAGTAGCTTATATAGAGTTCTGTATTTACTACCTTTATTTGCTTCCCTGTGAGTTCTTGTTCAGATCCTAAAGAGTGGGGGTTTTTTGGAGGCTTTTAACGTTCTCTTTCCTTCTTCCTCATCTCTCTGTGGGGATCAGCGAACTTTTTTCCTTAAGGGCCAGATAGTAAATATTTTAGGCTTGCAAGCCATATGGCCTGTCACTACTAGTCAACCTTGCTTTTGTAGGAAGAAAGCAGCCATAGACAGTATATAAATGAATAGGCATGGCTGTGTTCCAATAAAAGTTTATTTATGAAGGTAGGTGTAGTTTGCTGATCCTAAGTAAAACAAAATCAAAAGGAAGATATTTGTCATGACATACTTTTTTATTGTATATTAGGAAGAACTGAGAGAAGATAGGTCTAAGCTGGATATCTCCTAAAAAAATATTCTTGTGGAAAATACTAAGTGAAGATAGAGTCTTAGATTTATATATGCAAGTCTAATGTTTGCATATATTTTTCTTTTCTTAGGTGCTCCCTCCCTGCACCCACCCACAGTATAGCAGTGTTATATAAAAAAATATTTTCAAAACTAACCCACATTTTGTTAAGTCAGTGGTCTATCCACCCTAGAATATTTTGTGAACATGGCAGTTTTATTTGAGATATGGCAAAAAGTTTGGGGTCACCATTCTTTACCAGACTTGAGTCTTTACATCTGTCCTCTTACGGTAGATAGCCAGTTTATTGACATAGTGATGTTAGTACTCTTCCTGAAAGTCTTTCTGCTTTGCTACATATAGATTAACATCTTATAATTAATTACAAAAGAATAATTTGAAATGCAAATTAATAGAGAAAAATTAAACTATTGTATGAGAAATTTAGAGATTGTTTAGCTTCCCCATGCTGACTTTCTCCCTGTTTAAATTAGATTGCTTTAACATCTCAGACTTAAGCACAGGATAAATTCAAGGCTGAACCAGACTTTTAAAGACTTGCTGGTTCTGATCTTCCCTTCAGCATGGAGGTAATTGCTTTAGCTTTGAAGAAGATGCTGCCAGTTTGTGCCATGGTCAAAGATCTTCAGATCTTCTTGATGTCAGCTTAATGAAGCAGAATAAATAAGTGACAATAAAAATGTGAAAGTGGGCTACTCCAAATAATCTTCTCATTATTTGCTAAGTCATCTTGCTTTATTATTTTTTGTGTGTAAAGTTATAATTCATAATTCACCAAGAATTATGAGGAAAAGGTATCCTGTGCTTATTTAGACAATTTGAAGTCCTTATTTTGGGTAGATGTGGTGAAAGCTTGCACAGATGAGAGCCTATCTATTTTTTAGATATTTATACAAAAGTCAAATATTAAGAGAATGGCAGTAAGTGAGAGAGTTTTCAGCATTGCCACACTTAACTTGGTATTGATAGAAATTTTTAAAATTTATAAAAGAGCCGAAGCTTATTAATAGGAGAAGTCAGTGCTCTTCATAAGTTCAAAATACTTTTTTATTTCTTGAGTAGAAATTGTAAAGCAAAGTACGTAGAACTGTAATATTTATTTAGAATTAGAGTCTGTCATTTTTCTTTCTATATAACATTTAGTATAAATTTTATACTGGAAAATTTTATGTGTAAAATTTAGTATAAGGACAGACAGAAAGATTGAGATGGAGTAATTTTCGTGTGTTTCAAATCAATTTGAAGACTAGTAGATAACCATAAAAGTTAACTTGGGGATTTCATTCACCTTACTGAAGTTGGCATAGGGATAGTCTTATATAGATTAGATTTAAAGTTATCTCTTCTTACTTATTGCAGTTTTCAGTTGAGAAAAGTCAATATTCTTAGAAGTTAAGTGATTAACTCATGGTAATACAGCTAGTTACGGCCAAGTCAGGATGATAATCTGCCTTCTAGAAGTACCATTTCTTCCCTTTCTTACGGCCCCCAGCACACAACCTCCCCCACCCCAGCCGCCATACAGCCTCTCTAATCCATTAAAACTTAGTTCCTTGAAATAATTGCTAAATTCACTGTGAACAGTTAATACTAGGTTGTCATTGTCGAAATCAACGTATTGCCTTTAAAAACATTGTTCCTGAAGATGCTAGTAATGTTATACACACAGATTCAAATATATTGGGGGGAAACCTGAATTACCAAAGTAAAATAGATTTTTTTACTGATTGGCTTCTTAGAGCCTTTAATATCCTAATATGTTTTGTGGCTTTTTAAGAGGGGGCTTTAATTTGCAGTATTTCTCAATCTTATTTGATCATAGACCTCTTTTTGACAAGTGCCTTATGGGCCAATATGTTATAGAATACGCTTTTATATCATGTCTAAAATTAAATGTAGAGTGGTATTTGTGTGTATGTGAGAGAGAAATTGTTTTCAGATATCAAGTTTTATAACTCAAAGATTTTTTTTTCCAAGAAAGTACAGATTTTTTGGGAAAATTTTAGATGCTTGGTAGTCTCATTTGTTATTCTCTGTTTTTAATTAGGTTTCATTAGATGATTATGGTGGTTTGTTTAATTTGGGCTATAAAATTTTTAAAAATCATTATAGAAGAAGAATTATTCAAGTAAGTATAAGATAATAAATATATGATGCTAGAGATGTGACCAAAGCGGTATGGTATACACATGAAAATAAAGTCTCATTACTGTATAAACAAGGAAGTTTTAGTTGAAACAGGATTTTTTTTTAAAAAAAAGCAATAGTAATCCATGTGTACATAGGCATAATTTTAAACATGATATTTTTCCTCAGGTATCTCTTAAATATCCCAGGACCACTTGACATTCCAGCCCGTTTATGTAAAGGAAATTTTGATGATGAAATGTTTAACCACCAAGTTCCTTATTTGTGGCTGATATACTGGTGAGACATTATCTACTGTGGAGAGAAATGTTGCATACTAGGCTTGCATCTGTTATTTATTACTGAATTACACTGTGTTAAAATTAACCTGTTGCTAAAGTCATTGAAGCAAAATTTAAGGGATGCTAAGGTTTATATGTTATTAAAAAAAGAAAGCTCAAAAGAAGGATTCTATTGTAATAATATCTGTAATGTTTATACTTTGTCATTCCTTTACCTGATCGAATTGAGGTGTAGACATACAATGTTTTCCTTCATTTTTTAAACAGCCTTTGTCATCCTCTTCAATCAAGTATTAAAGAGACAGTGGAGGCATATGAGGCAGCGTTAGGGGTGGCCATGAAGT
Source organism: Delphinus delphis (assembly GCF_949987515.2). Taxonomy (NCBI): domain Eukaryota; kingdom Metazoa; phylum Chordata; class Mammalia; order Artiodactyla; family Delphinidae; genus Delphinus; species Delphinus delphis. The sequence goes on along the minus strand of NC_082693.1, from coordinate 57,018,164 downwards.
CTGATATAGTGCAGAAGATTTGGCTGGAGTAAGTTTAATTCCTCTTAATAAGAATGGGATTTGAAATAAGGGGATATGGTTGGGGAAGGGTTGATGAGCTTTCTTGTTAGAGAATTATTGGCTTAATTATTCTAAATTATGATGTTTTTGTTTTGGCAGTTATCTTGTCTTTGCCAATAATAGAGCTGCTGGATCCAGAAACAAAGTCCAGGAATTCAGATTTTTTACTGATTTAGTGAATAGATGTTTGGTTACAGTCCCTGCCCGATACCCCATTCCTTTTAGCAGTGCTGATTACTGGTCCAACTATGAATTTCATAATAGGGTAAGAATTTAAAACTTATTTTCTTTAGATATTTATACAAAAGTAGGGGACTTAAATGATAGCAAAACTCCTGTTTAATATCGAGAGATTTTCCTAGGACCACTTTACTAGCATTTACTATTGTTCTTGACCACGTTTTCTATTTATCTCTTCAAAATCTAGGCACAGAGCCCTTTAAAGTTCAGTTAAGATAAAATGTGCATATTGATTATCTTCTATTTAAGAAAATTTAGCATTGAAGCAAAAGTGAAGAGATGTTAAGGTTTAATACGTATTAAAGAAGAGAAATCAAAAGAAGTAATTGTAATAATGTCAGTAATGTTTTGCTTGAGTAATTGGAAATTTTACTGAATGAAAAATTCTATAACTTCAAAATAAGTAAGAATGTGCTTACATGTTATAGCTGCTCTTTTTATCAGTATTTTGTCAAGCAGATATAGCTATACATAGGACATAAGAAAGCTGAAATCAGATGCTGTTTGGAATTTTAAGAGTAGAGTCTGGATATTGATATATTTATAAGGTCATCTTCTTATAGGCAGTGAAGCAAAGGGTTTTTTAAAAATTGATTTATTTTCAGAGACCCCTTTTATTCAGTGCGTGTAAGCTAAAAGCTACTAAAGCTCAGTATAGACTAAAACATCTCTGTGTTTTATTTATTTATTTTTTTGGTGGGGTGGTTTTGTTGTTACCGGGATAACCAATTATTATGCTTTGTACTTCTATGCCATTCTTTATCCCAGGATCTCAAACTACTTTATGGACATTAAGTCATTTACACACGGGCATTCCATGAGCAAGATGTGGCAGGTATTATTAGCCCTATGACTTGCCCAGCTATACAGCAAGTAAAGGTAGACTCAGGAATGAAAACCCGGACTCCTGGCTTCTTGTCAGTGTTCTCAGTCCATGGCTCTCATCACTAGACCATATTTCCTAATTCATATTTGGAAAGTCACTAATATAATTAATGGTAGGAACTGTAACTCACAGCATCATACATTGTTATAATTTATACATTCATGTCTTAAAGACCATTTTGGTTTTCTCATTAAAACACATAGGTAACTGGATTTCACATTTTGTTGTATTCCTTTCCCCACCTCCCCAACCTTCACAGGTTATTTTCTTTTATTTGAGCTGTATTCCAAAGATCCAGCATTCCAAAACCTTGGAACGGTTTTGCTCAATTATGCCAACTAATTCTGGACTTGCACTGAGGTAAGAAAAAATAAAATTCTTAGCTCAATTGTATAGGCTCTTCATATAAAATTATTCTTGAAAACTTGCTAATAGTCTGCTCTTTGGCTATTGCCTCATTTCCACTTTAATTTCAAAGTTGTTAAGCAATATGTAACTATTCGTGTAAAAGTCAATGTGGAGAACTAGTTACTTCAGAAAACTGCAGATTATAAGGGGGCATATAATTCAAGTAAAGTTCACCTGTGTCCCCTAAGCACATACCATCTGTCCATGGTACATGCATTATAAGCACAAAGCATGTTTTATGCAGCAAAGGAGTGTTACTTAAGAGGTTTTTAAGTGTTAAAGAGATAAGCTGCACGCGGGCTTTCCCTAGTTGCGGCGAGTGGGGGCTACTCTTAATTTCGGTGCGCGGGCTTCTCATTGCGGTGACTTCTCTTGTTGCGGAGTACAGGCTCTAGGCGCGTGGGCTTCAGTAGTTGCGGCACGCGGGCTCAGTAGTTGTGGCTTGCGGGCTCTTGAGTGCAGGCTCAACAGTTGTGGCGCATGGGCTTAGTTGCTCCGCCGCATGTGGGATCTTCGCGGACCAGGGCTCGAACCCACGTCCCCTACATTGGCAGGTGGATTCTTAACCACTGTGCCACCAGGGAAGTCTCGACTTATTTTTTTTAATTAATTTATTTTATTTTTTATTTATTCTTGGCTGCATTGGGTCGTCATTGCTGTGCGTGGGGTTTCTCTAGTTGCGGCGATCGGGGGCTACTCTTCCTTGTGGTGTGCGGGCTTCTCATTGCGGTGGCTTCTCCTGTTGCGGAGCACGGGCTCTAGGTGCGCAGGCTTCAGTAGTTGTGGCACGTGGGCTCAGTAGTTGTGCCTCGCGGGCTCTAGAGTGCAGGCTCAGTAGCTGTGGCGCACGGACTTTGTTGCTCTGTGGCATGTGGGATCTTCCCGGACCAGGGCTCGAACCCGTTTCCCCTGCATTGACAGGCGCCACCAGGGAAGTCCTACTATGACTTCTTTTCATATACGTCAGTCATTCTCAAATATTAGCATGTATCAGAATCTCCTGGGATGGTTATTTAAAATGCAGATTCCTGAGCTAGAGCCCTCAAACCACATTTGAGAAACACTTATCCAGGGATTTCATACATTCAATTACAAGATTTTTTTTAGAGCATTTCTTTGTAGTTTTTCTGCTCTGATAGAGTAAAACCCATTTCAACCCTCAGGAATTGTGCTTTTTGATTCAAAAAGGTACACTGCATACTAAAGCTTTGGCTTCTACTTGTGCTGTCATTTCCACTGCATCAGTTGTGTCTTATGTTTCTAAGCTTGTTTTATGGATTATAAGATGCCTAAAATAGTTATCAAATATCCCTTTGTGTTCTAGAGCATTTACATTCCACTTAGCATGTATGTAGGAAAATGATACAAGAGATTGAAAAAAATTCAAAGGCTTAAGACTGTGATAAGAGTAACAAAATAACACCATAGCGTTTTATAATAAAGATTCTTAGTAATAAGCATGCTAATCTGCCAAAGTTAATTATAGAAATTTGTATTATAAAACATCACCTTTGATAAAACATGTGAAATAGAAAATGTGCTGATGTTTTGAGTAGTTTCTATAATGATAGGCATTTTGGAATATAGGTAGTTTAATTGTTGGTTTTGTTGGTAAAGTTCTACTTTTGATACTTCTTATTTCCTTAAGGTCATCCTTGTCCTTTTTTTTTCAGAATAGAGAACTTAATAATTAGTCACTGTACTTATTACATTTTAGCTCAAGAAACATTCACAATTAAGTATACTGTGTTTAATAAAGAAAGAAAAATACCAAGAAATTGCACTAATATATCAATTCATTATTTTAGAAAATTTACGGGGAGGGAGAATGTGGAGTGTAATTTGGAGAGAATGCTTTAGTATCCTATAGGAATACATCAGCCTTATTTTAGTTTGTTGAAGATGGTATGGGTCTTGACTAGACCTTTTGCTAGTTTGCATGTTTCTTTCCCAGGGTAAGTTTTGTAAGAGGCATTCTACAAGTACTTGCTGAATAGCCTCGATAGAATTTAACTGACCAAAAATTATGCTTCATCAAACATTCTGCTCATAGAGCTCAAGTTCCCTATACTTGCAATGCTTTTGTTCATTTTCCTGAATGTACTTTACAGGCTACTTCAACATGAATGGGAAGAAAGCAATGTTCAGATTCTGAAACTTCAAGCCAAGATGTTTACATATAATATCCCAACATGCCTGGCCACCTGGAAAATGTAATGCAACAATCATGTACATGTTTTTATAGCTATTGCTTTTATTTATAAGGTTTGCTCCAGACAGGTAAATCTGAAATGACATCTATTTTTTCCCCCGGAGAGATCTCTCTTCTAATTTAGATTTGTTTTTGGCACTTGCTGAGGTTTTATACCAAGAGTGAAGGCGTGCTCATTAACAATTGCCTCTAGAAGCAAAATGGATAGTTTTAATTTTCCTTGAAGGAGAACATATAGATAACAATACTGTTACCAAACAAACAGATCTGCTATACACATATTAAGACTATCGCTTTTGAAATGCGGGGTTTCCCCCTATTATAATCTGATGTCTTCTTTCTTTTAAAGGTGTTAGTGCCAAGTATTTTTTTTTATTAGTAATTATGAGTATTTTTCATGAACGTTATTTATGTTCAAAACACTGGTCTGCTTTATTATTGTAAAGTTGATAAAAATTGTTGAATTTTTCTTTTCACTATAGGTTACCCTCCTTGGAAATTTAGCCTGTTACTTTCAGGAAGTTTTGTACTCAGATTCCCACAGTCAGTATTCTGCCAGTGGTAGTATCTCATTTTGTTCAAAGATATATAAATTTTTCTTTTCCCTTTTCTATATTCCTTTCTTTTTCTTAGAGCCATTGCTGCTGAGATTGTTCTAAAGGGACAAAGAGAGGTAAGCCGTGATTGACTATCAGATGGGTTGCTTTTTTTTTTTTTTAAATAGCTATTCTGCCCTTTTTGTTGACTTCTCAATTTAAAAGGATTAAAGCATAGAAGTTAACATCCTAAGAACTCTAAATGTTTGGAAACTCCAAAATCCAGCATAACCATGTTGTCTTGAATGTTGTTATATTATGAAGTACCATTCAAATAGTTAGGATTATGAAGGTGTTTTCCACCACATTTCCTGATGGAATTGTATATATATCTATCTTATAGGTCCACCGTTTATATCAGAGAGCCTTACAGAAGTTACCTCTTTGTGCATCACTGTGGAAAGATGTAATGCTTTTTATCTTTTATTTCATCTTGAAGTTTTCCTATAAATTTTCTGCATGTGCCATATCCATTGATGTGGTAATGCTCAAAGTCTAGCTAAGTCTTACTTCTATGCTTCCCTGTCTTTTACAGCAACTCTTGTTTGAAGCGTCAGAAGGAGGTAAAACTGATAACCTGAGAAAACTAGTTTCCAAGTGCCAAGAGATTGGAGTCAGCCTAAATGAGCTCTTAAATTTAAACAGTTACAAAACAGAAAGCAAGAATCACTGAACACTGGGTGCAGTCAGTTCTAAGTCCTTATAATAATTGCCAAAAATTATTTGAATGATCCTTCAAGATTAGGCTGATCCCTGGCTAAGGTCTGTGTAAGGCAGACAAGCATTACTGATCATATCAAGTCCCCTACAATATCCTATCCTCAAAACCGGAAGCAATGAACATGACCCTCTTCGCTTGGATAAATGAACTTCCTGTTTGGCCTGCTTCTAGGCCCTGCCAGATTCTCATAACATCATGTACGTAAGTATAGTTCCTCAAAGTGACTGACATTTATTTTCATTTTGCTTTGTTTTTGTTTTTATTTTTTACTTTTCCCCCTTCCTTTATGTTGTGCTATTCCTGATTCACTTGACACTCTCTGATGCCTGAGAGATTCTTGTTTGGGATTTAATTTCCAGGGCTGTGTTTACAGTAAAAAGCCGGCAGTCCCTTTTAGTTTTTCCTCTTTAAACCTTTTGAGATTCTTCATTTCAGGATTTAAAACTTAAGCAGTCCATCTTAAGGAAAGTGTAACTGCCATGGCCACAAGTCTGCTAGTTGCACTTGAATGCTCTAACAGGGTTGTTTATTGCCCTTTCTACGTTCTGGACTCCTTGCCGAGACTGTTTAACTTGAAGATTAAAGAAACTATTGCAAATGCCAGTGCATCAGAACCTAAGAGTGGTCAAATATTATGTGCAATTTTTTTTGTAAAGAAATTTTAATTTATAATAAAGTTTAACAGTTTAAAGAACAGTTAATATTTGAACTGCTTTGTATTGCAATACTACTTTGTAGTATTAAAATTGTTTATAAAAATATTTTTAATATAAGTTAACTTTTTGAAAAATGTTGCTGTCTTTATTCACTTTTCACATTCCGGTGGGAAAGGGTTGAAGTAGGAGATATGGATATTCACTATAACTATATCAGTACTTCTTATTTTGAACTGCTTTCCCATAAAAACATTCCAGTGTCTTTTTAAATTCACGAGAAGATGGGTCCTGTTCTATTTTGAGGACAGTGAACAGATAGGCTTGCACTATCATTCAATTTCTTGTTCTTACGACCACGGGGTTTAGAAAGTATCTCCCAACTATAGTTTGAATGATTTGCTTAGTGACATGCGGTCTTACGTTGAATATCAATATGACCAAATGTAAAGGTGACTTTGTTTTTGTTTTGCTTTGTTTTGTTTTGTTTTCAGTCTGTAGTGGGTTATTTGCGCTTGGTAGAAAAATTGTTAATGACACACACTGCCACAAATCTGGTCTTACAGCTACAATGCAATCTAATTGTTGAAGACAGAGCAACAGCCCCATGAAATACTAGGCAAATTTGTACATCTGTACATTTTTATAATGCTTAGTTAAAATAAAGCCATGTTTTGATGCTCTACTAATGTGCCTACCAGACGGTGCATATTTAGCTAGTAAGTGCTGTTTCGTGAGGTCAAGAACAGAACCCATTTGTCTAGCGTCTTTCATTAAACCAAAAAGAGGCTATATGGTTTCTATCTAAAACCAAAGAAACTTGGGTGGAAGATAGTAATCCCAGAGGGGTATTCCCCCATTGTATGCATTTAACTATTCAACCTTGAAAGTTTTTCCTTCCCTGATTATTTGAAAACCACTGTTAGGTGCTTGGAAAAATATTTCCAGTCTGTCTCCCCATAGTGTAATATTTTTGGTATTAATTGAAATGTCTCATAGTTTTTTGGAGACTGCTGAATTTTTGTAAATTCTAACTAAAACCTACCATTTGTTGCATTAACAATTCCATCAGCAGTAATGTTTGTCTCTTTTTTTAAAAAAAGAGTGCAACTGCAAGATCCAGCCATGCAGGCTGTACATTGTGACAACTCCAGAGGTCCCAGTTCACATGCTCACAGTCATGCAGGCAGAGGCCTTAGCATATGTTAAGCAGCTGTTTCCTTTTTGATCAGTTGTCGTATTGCTACTTAAAATCATGAAGCTATCTTATAGAAATTATATTGCCTTAAAGATAATGTCACCTTTTCTTCCTGTCATTTTACAGACTCACTTTAACCTCCACAAAAGAATAGCAAGCACTGCTTATGAGTGAGGTATATGTTCCTGTCATCCTTCCATATTCACTTTTACTTTCTTTTTAATGAAGTGCTTTGAACAAGTAATAATTAGAATATTAAACAAAACTTGGGGTGAAAGTTGATAGTGATTATAGTAACATGAATATAATATTTAACATTATGACTAAAGTCTTTCTTTGGGCAAAGAAATGTTATACAGTGAGAAAAGATTAGTCATTGAGAACTGTAGTTCTTACACTCTCCCACTCCTGTCAGGGGGGGAAAAACACAAAAGAGGCATTTTAGGCCATGGGGTTTTATCTCCAATAAAGGAAGTGGTGTGGCAGATTGCAGTGTACTTTTACGTGTTTTTCTTCATTTTAGAGAACAGCCTAATATTTCTATTTGCCTTTTAACGGAAAGTGGACCTTGTAACATTGTTGTCACTGGCTTATCTAAGGCGGTTTGCTTTCAATTAAAGGGCATATAAACCTACATCATAAAGCAAGCAAGAATCTCCAGGTGCAACATCTAAGAACTAAAGGCACTAAGCAGACAAGCAAAAGCTGACAACAAATGTAGAGGGACTTTATTGAAGATTGGAGTTTAAATATTTATTTTTCAAGGTTGTTGAAAAAGTAGGAACATGTGGCTATAATACAAAGCAGGACCAATATTCTTGCTGAAAGCTGTCATGTTTTCACAGATAGGTCATAATTTCCTTAAGTCTGCTTTCATATCTCTCTGTTAACATTAGTGCGAGGGAAGAATGGGGAAATATGATTTTAGTGACCTTGCAGGTTTGGGGATTATGCCTGCAAATGTATCATTGCCCCTCAGTACAAATTAACAGCCATCATACAGAGCATTTTGGAACAAGAGCTTTTCAAGAAAAGGTAGGCTTCTAAGGAACATTTTTTATATTCTTTTTTGTCCCTCACAATTTCACAATTGGGTCTCTATCTTTCCAAGTCATGGTACTTTTTAGTGTAGGTCATAGAGCTGAGCTGAAAAAGAGTTTGTTTTTTTTAATTAAAAGAAATTTTTTCAGGGCTCTATTCCATATACCACCAAAAAATGTCCTCACTTTCTGCAGGTGTTCTTCAGTTGTGTGCTCACTGTTTCAGGGGCCAGTGAACAGCCACCTAAGGGTGTGTGGCCCCACCCTACTCTCATTCCCATCTTCCACCACCACTCACATAGCCTTCCTCAGTAATCGTTAGGTGATACTTTTTGAGTACTACTTGATTGAGATATCTGCATTAAATGTGAAAAGAGCTTTTCATTTTTTTCTCTCTGACATCTTTGAGGTAGATATTAGGAAGCTGTTCTGTCTTTCATAGATGGTGAAACGGCTATTGAATTTGTCTCCACTTTTCATTCAGTGACCTTGACAAGAGGGACCCAAAAACATGTTTTCAGAGGCCCCATAGTAGAGAGTCAGGCATTTTTTCATTCCAGAATCAATTTGAGCACTGTGCTAAGACACTCTCAACACAAGGATGAATAGAGGTCCCTTAGTCTAACAGAACAGAAGACTATATGCCAAGGAAGCATTTCCAAGGGGGCTCCAAATTTGGGGTTGGAGGTTGGGAAAGTCTTCCCAGATAGAAGTGGATTATTGGCTAAGTCATAAAATAGAAGGATGAAAACTTGAGGCAGGTAATACTATTTTCAAAAATTATGTGGCACTTACACCTAAATGTTGTAGGATGATTTGCACTGTTTAAAAACCTGTGGATTTTTAAAAACCTAATGTATTTGTGGGGAGGAAGGTGATCTTGATGTCTTACTCTTCTGCCATCTTGAAGCTCCTCTCCTAAAAACCTTCTCTGGCTTTGTGCTAATTATGCACAACTGACAATTTGTTAGACATGATGACACTGTAAGACATGTGAAACTCCATAGCAGCCACACAGGTCCAGAAGAGAGACCTCTTGAGGCATGTTGTGCTGCTAAATCCATATGAGCATGATTGAGTAGGAGTCAGTCTTATGAGGCCCAATTTAAAAAGCCTTGACAAAGAAAGTCAAATTGGAGTTACAACTGCTGCTACTAGTGTTTTCCTTTCTTTTTTCCCTAACTTTGGGTAACGTATGAATAAAATGCTACTTTGAACATTTACTAGTATCTGCAACTTGCAGAGCCCTGTTTCATTCCCAGCCAAGGCTATAAGGTATATTCTGTGGCTCTGTTATGAATCATGGTTATTATTCTATTTATATAGAAGAACTACCTGGAGATGGCCCAGTCTTCAGTGCTTTAAACTGATTTTTCCAAATGACATATTTTAGCCCAGTTCCAAAAATGTTTCAATTGACGTGGAACTCAGTAATGCCAGGAATAAAATAATTCACTTGGGGAGGAAAAAATTTTGCATGAACTTAGAAGGAATATATGCTTCCTGTTTTCAACAAGAAAGCAGAAGATCTGAAATATTCAAGGCCAATTTGATTGGTCTTAAGTGATGTGACTTTATGGCGAGTGCTGGTGGGTCTGAATTTTTTCCTCCAGTTTAAAGGCACAACTGCATAGAAGACAGTGAATAGACTGTTAAGAATATAAGTCTGTTGTATCACAGCTACCACATAGAATTATGAATATTTTGCTTTTATGCAAAGTTTTTAGTAAGTTTTGGAGCCCACCCAAAACAGAAACAAATACGATTCTTCAAGGGCATCTTCAATGTATGAAGTAAAAGCCCAAATCCAAACATGAAAGCTATTTGCGCAGCTGTTCTAAAAGAGAATATACTGCATTTGTCCTTTACTTGGTCATTTTAAAGCTTCAAGATGGAATATCAATTCAGCCAAAATCAAAGGTGGGTTTACAATGTTGTTTGGTCTGTCAAGCAAATTAAGTCTTGCAATGTTCTTACCTAGTGATGTAAGACTTATGAAAGAGAATAGCCAGCAGCCTAAGGGAGCTGAACCAATTAGGAAGGGTGATAGAGGAGTTGGTGAGCTGTTTGCATTAATGGAGGTAATCAGGACATCTCCTGCCAAGACCAAAACCAACACTCAGCTTGGCACATCCTACAGTCAAAGTTATGAGACTGCCTGTGGATATATTTGGCACTTTATGCTGGTTGAAATGGAGCTACAAAGAAATAGAGGAGTGTGAACCATTGTAATGAAAAAAGCATATCTAAAAGATCTGGATATTAGATTTAGCTCCCACTAGCTGTGTAATCATGACAGGACATTTCATTGCTTCTTGTCTGTTTCTACATATACAAAATATGGAAATATGAGTACTTACCTCAGGGGTGTTGAGAGATCATATAATAGAAGTTATCTTTAAAAAAATAATATTTTGAGTTTGGGATCATTTTCCAAAATTTTGAGGGCAAAGAGATGCTATAAAATAACAATTTGCTTTTTTTGGACATAATTTCATTGCCATCAGTTGGAGCATATGACTACCAATAGTCAAGCATGAGTTAATTGCTGTCTAATTAAAAAACACAACGGCGATCACTGCCATCTAAATTCAGTGGTTCATTCCTGGTGTTATTGCCTAAAATAACAGGTAAGACAATCCATTAGCAGATGGTCTTAACTTTTAAGTCAAAAGGGTCGATATGAAGACTATTTTTCAGTTCTGAGGATTCTCAGCATGTTGGGTGGGCTCTTTTTATGGTGTAATGGAGGATAAAGACCACTCCTTAATTCGGGACTCAGTGTTCACTTGTTGATGGGTCTAGAAAGAGCATTCGTTGCTCGTTTAAGTGCAAAGAGTAGCCAGTAATCCAAGCCACTTTCCATACTTCTTTATTGGAATTGCTTATAAAGGGCATGGCAGTATTGACCAATTTAAGCTTACTTATGCTTCCAGGCAGAAGTAATAAAATGACCTAATCAGGCAAGAGAAATTGCATAAAGTTTGCATGATCCCCAAGCTGGAAGACAGCCCTCCAGGAACATAATCTTAAGAGTAGAGAATTGCCTTATTTTTAACTATGATTTTACTTTTTATTGTAATGAGGCCAAATCTGGTGGGAGCTCTGGTCCCAGTGGTGGAAAGAGATAAAAATCACAGAACGTAAAGCAGGAAGTAATTGGCAGCATTGACTTTTGGTGACTGATTAATGCAGTACTGAATAAAAGCAATGTGATCTAGTGAGGGGTGGGAGAGGAGAGTCTGAGTAGAAATAGCCAAGAGTAAAATCCAGGGCTTCCAATATATTGTAAATGAGCCTCCTATGTTAGGACTGGCAAATGAAAATAGCAGTGGCTTAGATAACCAACAAGGACCTACTTACTGTATAATATAGGGAACTGTACTCAATATTTTGTAATAACCTTTAAGGGAAAAGAATCTAAAAAAGAATATGTATATGTATAGATATTTAACTGAATCACTGTGCTATACACCTGAAACCAACACAACATTGTAAATCAACTATTAAAAAATAATAAAATTATGCAGAAAAATAAAAAAATGTAAAATTGGCTATAAATACAAAAAAGAAAGAAGAAAGGAAAGAAAAAGAGGAAGGAAGAAAGAAATGAGGAAAGAAAGGAAGGGAGGAAGGAAGAGAAAAGGAAGGAAGAAAATTTCTCAAGTAAAAATCTAGGCGATGTGGCAGGAAGGAAGGGAGGGAGGAAGGAAGGAAGGAAGAAAAGTTTCTTAAGTAAAAATCCAGGCAGTGTGGCACTCCCTGGTGATAGAGGGCCTAGGCACCTTCTGTCTTGTGTGATCACTATTCCCAAGAGAGCTGCCACATATGGTTCTGCTTGTCATGTCCTGCACATGGTCAAAGCCCATGATCAGCTAGCTTATCAGGCATCCTAGGGCACTGGTTGAGTCGGTCTGGAGGAAGGAGGGTCTTTTTCTAATTCACGAAAGGGGACCACCTGGACCCCAAGTTCTATGGGGAGGGTGGGCCTTTTTCTGAATCGCACAGAGCAGTGTCATGGTCCCGATGGTTCAAGATGGCTTTTCCAGTCCCAGGCCTTCTGTTCACATTCTGTTTAGCAGGAAGGAAAAACAAGGAGAAAGACAAACCTCTCTTAAGAGTACTTCATAGAAGTTAAATATAACCATATCCACTTTTGTCCCGTTCTTCTGACATTTGGCCACTGCAAGGGGGGCTGGGGAATGTAGTCTTTATTTAGGTGGCTATATGGACAGCAAAAATTCAAGGATGAAGCATAGAAAATCTATTTGGGGACAGCTAAACATCTCTCCCACACCATCAAATGAAACAGACTATAGAATGAGGTTAGTGGCTTGAACCTAGTTCTGATCTCTAAATAAAACTAATGGTGAACCACTAAAATCCCTTCCAGTTTTATAATCCTACTCTATAAATCTTAAGTTTGGAATAGGAAAACAGAAAGCACATTTCCCAGACTTAGCTGATTAAAGTAGGTTCAGGGATGGGCATTTAATAACTAATGCTTAGTTGAGGCCTTAGTCTATATCAGACACTGTTCTAAGTGCTTGAGGTTGATTAACTTATTTAAATTCTTATATCAGCCCTATGAGATATTGTTAAAAATCCCCATTTTATAGATGATAAACTGAGTCACAAGAGGTTAAGTAACTCAACTGAGGCACAGTAAATGACAAACCCGGGAAGTTGACTTCTGAGTGCATGCCCTTAGTTGGAAACCTACGACCTCTAAAGTGACAAGTTGGTTCACTGAAAAGCAATCCTGGGGCCTTTGGGGGAATTATTGAGAAGGAGGCTCTTTTTTGTTGTTACTAAACTAGTAGAACATAAGCCTGGAACTGTGGCAGCCTGGAACTACTTCAGAAGCAATGTGAAAGCCCATTGAGAATGAGGTCCAGGAGGAACACGGAACTGAGATGGGGAAAGAGATATTCTGGTGCTAGCAGGATTCACTGTGTCTGAAATCAGATACCCCTAGATTTTTCAGGTATTTAAATTTTTTTATTCTCATCACTACCTCCACCTGCCCCACATACCTTTTTTTAAATTGAGCTTCTGAGATTCAGTAGAGTTGTCTTCTGACAACACAGTAAGTTAACCAAATTCATGGACCTATGTCTGAAGATCATTAAGTTGCATCACTGATTAAGACACTAAAGACAGAAGATGGAGTATGTTCTTAGAGCCACATGAATTAAGCAACTTAAGTAGTAACTTGTTGAGAAGTATGGAAGAATGGAAAGCAAGAAAGTTGCATATTTAGATATGTAGGGGGTGGGGTTGAGAAGAGAAGACTGAAAATTCAGAGACAACTATCACAATAATGCTTAAGGTCTCTTTAATTTGCGTTCAACGCCTGGCTACATAACCTTGGGAAAGTTCACTCCTCTAAGCCAACATTTCTTGTGTAAGAGGAGATTAAAGCTAGCATGTATCTTATTTGAGGTTGTGAGGATAATATGATCATACAGGTTAAGGGCTTAGGCCAGTGCCTGGAGCACTAAATACTCAATAACATTAGCCTTCCGTAGCAGATGTGAGATTATAGAAGCAGTTTGAGGGAAGAAGCTTCAGAAATGTGGGTTAGGGCAGCATTTCAGTGTAACTAGAGAAGGCTTGTGGTTGGGGGGTCTAATTACTTTCAATTCCCGAGAGTAATTAAGACCTGAAGAACAAGTTGGGACAAAGAAAGTGGAGTAATGCTCCATTATATATATATATATATATATATATATATATATATATATATAATATGAAGCTAGTTTGGACCTATATTTATTTGGCAAATAAAGTTCCATTGAAGGTTTGGAAACAAAACGGTGCTGACGGATGGGGATAGCACTTGCAAAGAGATGAAAGGAAACTGGGGCTTTTAAAAAGTTGGAAATTCCCTACTGTGGGAAATGTACTAAAGAGATTACAGTGATCTAGGCCTTTTCTCCTCAGAGTGATTCTAGATCTACAGCATCAGGAACATCTGGAAGCTTGTTAGACATGCAGAATCTCAGGCCCCACTCCAGACCTACTGAACTGGAGACTACATTTTGATAAGATCCCTGTATGATTTTACGCACATTAAAATTTGGGAAGCACTGGTCAAGGCTAGAGAAAAACGCATGGATTTCATTGTTTGAAATACAAAAGAATGCAGGAATGTGGTCCCAAATCACTGGAACATCTAAATGTTGGGAATACAGTGGCTACACGTAGCATAGTTTTCTTCAGGCTCTGTCTCATTTGAGGTGTGTGCCTACCAAGTACAGAAACGTAGCACTAACCATTGATCTACATCCTATCAGTGTTCTTCGCACTAAGACTGATGCTAAGGAGTAATTCTGGCTCCCCAAGTTTTAAGTCTTTTAAGTGGTCTTGAAATTTTAGTGAATGATAACTCCTTGTTTATTGTGAATAAAGGAGAGTTGGATTCGTTATGTATTGCTGTATAACACATGACCCCAAAGCTAAGCAGCTTAAAGCAACAAACTGTTCTATCACTGCCTCTGTGGATCAGGAACCCAGGAGTGGCTCAGCTGGGTGGTTTGGCTCAGAATTTCTTATGAAGCTGTATCAAGCTGTTGACAGGGGCTGCAGTCAGTCATCTGAGGCTTAACTAGGGCTGAAGGATCTACTTTCAAGCTTGCTCACATAGTTGTTTGCAGGCCTCAGTTTCTCACCACATGTATGTATCCATAGACTGCATGAGTGGCTTCATGGAATGGCAGCTGGTTTTCCCAGAGCTAGTGAGCCAGGGGAGAGAGACAGAGACAGGCGGAAAGAGACAGAGAGGGGGCACTAAAAGTGGAAGTTGCAGCCTTTCATAACCTAACGATGGAAATGACACACCATCACCTTTGCCATATGTTGGTCTCACAGACCAACCTTGGTACAATATGGTAGGGGATTACACAAGGGTGTGAATATCAGCAGGTGGAGGTCATTGATAGGCCATCTTGGACCCTGGCTACTCCAGGTGCAGCTTGTATAGCTGGGAGTGTCTTCAGTCTCTATGGAGAGGAGGGTACTGAAACGATGTTTGGCTTGCAGATCTCATACCCATATTTAAACTTCAAGAGCTACTGATCCAAGCAGAAATGGATTTTAGTCCTAATTGGTGGAGGAAAGAGGGGAATATGGAAGCAAAGAACACCTATTCACTTGAGATTGCCTTTATATTCCAAAAAATTGGATGCAGAACACTCTCAGCAGTTCTTTAATTCATAATTGCCTCAAAAGTGGGGAAGGGATGTTTTACTTGAAAATAGTCAAACCGACTCCTCTAAACAGGCCATACTTGCCCGCGTACTAACCTTCCTACATCAAAGGTTGGCCACAATGAATGATGAATGTAACCAAATGTTGGGAAAACTTTTGCAACTCCTCTTATCAACAGGCCTGCAGATTCTGCTTCAGGTGATGCCATATGCTTCTTGGTCAGCTCTGTGCATCTTTATGCAATCTCTCACACTGAACCGGGCATATGATGAACCCAACCCACTTTACCTCCCATTGTCTATATAGACTATTAAAACTGAAAAAAGATTGTGTAGAAGAGCTATTGTTGCCCATCTCCATGGAATTTTGGCTGGGATAGATACCTCCAGTTCCTATATAAAAAGTATTTAGGGACTTCCCTGGCAGTCCAGTGGTTAAGACTTTGTGCTTCTACTGCAAGGGGCTTGGGTTCGACCAGGGATCTAAGATCTGCATACCATGTGGCATGGCCAAAAAAAAAAATTTTTTTTCTTTAAAATTTTTCTTCTTCATTACAGAGATATTCAGAGGAAAAACTCTGAATACATCACTAATCATCAACATCACTAATCATCAGGGAAATGCAAATTAAAACCACAATGAGATATCACATCACACCTTTAGAATAAACAAGAAATAAGTGTTGGAGAGGATGTGGACAAAAGGGAACACTCATGCGTTGTTGGTGGGAATGTAAATTGGTGCAGCCACTGTGAAAGTTCCTCAAAATGTTAAAAATAGAACTACTATATAATCCAGCAATTCCACTTCTGGGTATTTATTCAAAGAAAACAAAAACACTAATTTGAAAAGATATATACACCCTTATGTTCATTGCAGCATTAATTACAATAGCCAAGATATGGAGACAATCTAAGAGCCCATCAACAGATGAATGGATAAAGAAGATGTGGTACATATGCAAGTTGTTACCTGTGCTTCTGACAAATTGGCTATGGGTGGAATGTTCCAAAGACCCCCTCCTGGAGTTCAATACATTTGCTAGAGTGACTAACAGAACCCAGAGAAACATTTTACTTACTAGATGACTGGTTTACTATAAAAGTTTATAACTCAGAAACAGCCAGGTGAAAGAGATGCATAGGGCAAGGTATGTGGAAAGGGCTCTGAGCTTGTATGCCCTCTCCAGACCCTCTCCCCAGATCTGCACATGTTCACCAACCTGGAAGCTCTCTGAACCCCAACCTTTTGGATTTTTATGGAAGCTTCATTACACAGACTGATTGATTAAATCACTGGCCATTGGTGATTGAACTCAATCTCTAGCCTCTCTCCCTTCCCAGGAGGTTGGGGACAGGGTAAGGGGGTGACTGGGGGTGAGGTGGGAGTGGGACTGAAAGTTCCAACTCTCTAATCTCAGGGTTGGTTCCCACAGCAACTGGCCCCCATCCTTAGATCAGTAGGGACTTCCCCAAAGTCACCTCATTAACGTAACAAAAGACACCTTCAGGGCTCTCCTCAGGAAATTCCAAGAGTTTTAGAAGCTATGTGCCAGGAATGGGTAACAAGACCAACTATATATTTCTTATTATAAATCACAATATCACACCTTCTAAGAAGACTAACACAAGAATTCAGCTAAAACATTGAGAATTGAAAAGTTAGCCATTATTTGATCTAACGTCTCCTTCAATATAATGGATTTTCTTTGGTATCCAAGACTTCTGATAAATGAATCGTACTTAGATTAAACCCAACTCTGTCTCCCTGAATTACTCACCAATTGGTTCTTGTTCTCTGAAAGAGTAGTTCAGCTTACTCTATGACTGCCTTTCAAGTGCTATTAAATAAAAATGCAAGTTTTAATACTAGGTCCTCATCTTTGACCTTAGGGAGTCACTTAAATACTTTGACTCACTGTTTCTTCAACTGCAAAATGGCAAGTCCTACTTTGTTCATGTCATAGGGTTGTTGGGAAAGTAATAGTAACCATTTCTTAAATATTTACTATGTTCTCGGTATTAATGAGAACTTTATACACTGAGTTATTAATACTTCTAATCCTATGAGGCTGATGGTATTATTCCCATTTTACTGAGGAGAAAGTTGAGGCTGAGAAAAATTAAATAACTTGGCCAACTACTACAGAGTCATAGGACTAGGATTTGAACACAGTTCTGTCTGGCAGCAAATTCCTGGACTTAATCATTTTACTCTTTGGCCTGCTATGAAAGAAAGTACTTCATAAATTTCAATTATTCAAATATTTCAAATGATTTCCTTTAGCCTTTTCTCCAGGTGAAACATTCTCATTTTTTTTCAGTTATTCCTTGAAGAACTATCATTTCCCCAGCCCATATCATTAGATTCACTGTCCTCATGGAGTAGCATGTTTTTAAGGTTCCCACTTAATATATCCCAGCTAGAATGGGAAGTGATGTCCTAATGTGGCTAGAGTTAGGAACAATATTCCACAATGCTTCTCCAGCTCATAACATGTATGTTCTACCTGTTTCTGAACCCAGACAAGCTAAAGCTTTGTTATCATCCTCCTCAATAGGCTGCAAGGGTCAAACATGCTGGAACTTGTGTCTGAAATGAATGAATCAGTGTAGAATCTGAGTTCAACATCTTTTTTTTTTTTTTTTTTTTTTTGCGGTACGTGGGCCTCTCATTGCTGTGGCCTTTCCCGCTGCGGAGCGCAGTCTCCGGACGCACAGGCTCAGCGGCTATGGCTCACGGGCCCAGCCGCTCCGCGGCATGTGGGATCTTCCCGGACCGGGGCACGAACCCTTGTCCCCTGCATCGGCAGGCGTACTCTCAACCACTGCGCCACCAGGGAAGCCAGAGTTTGTGGATTTTTAAAGAAATAAGTCAGAGTGGATTTTTTTTTCCTTTAAAAAAGTCACACCACTGACTTGCATTTTCTTGAGTGGGAGAGAAAGGGAGGGGTGGGCTGCTGGGATGTTCCTAACTTTGGGTACCCAAAAGCAAGTATGTGGAGAAGAGAGACTGAGATCCACCGCTTCTGAGGCAACTTTTGTATCAGCTGCCTGGGCTAAGAGGTATGAGATTAAGAGCAGTGAGATTATGTTATGGCCCTTGTTTCAGCTGAAGACAAAGTGTAGACTGCATAGTAGGATCCCACTGGATGCCTGTTAAGTAGGTTAGGTTGAAGCATGTGATTATATCTGATGGATGGGTGGGAAACTCAGTGCCAGGTACCCTGGAGGTGCTCAGTCAATATGGGTTCATCTTAGCAATAATGCTGAGGTTTCAACTACTACTTGATGGTTTCATTTTACAATTTGTACGGGCAGAGCAGGAATCATCATCGAAGCTGGGAGGGTCTAGCACTAGGTGTTTAGAAAAACCATTTCATTTCTTATGTTTTGGGGGATGAGAACTAAAGGGGACTAGGGTATTTCTTTGTGCCCCGAGAATCGCATGTATTTATCTTTTGGCCTTGACATGGTCATAAAATATGTTTTCTTTAAAGGAAAAATTTATGGAAAACTCATATTCATGTTGAATGATTTTAGGGTTGATTTGTTATTTATGCATTTCTTTCTAATTGTGTTTTTTTCTTTTTACATTGCAAAAGAAGTAGACTCTGGCTATGAAGTCCAAACTATCACTGGGGAAAATGAACTTCACCAAGTCATTTGTCATGACAAAAATGGCTTATCAGTCATAGTTAAAACAATCTAGGAGTTGGTAAAGATATTTTGATTTGTTCTTGTGAAAGATTTACTTCTTAAGACAAGTCCAGAATACTTAAAATACTGAAGTGCAAATACTTAGATAGCAAATGTATTTAAACCTCAAAACTCAAAAACGTTTAGGAGACCATGTATTTGCCTATGGGATCAATAAAGCACTTGAAAATATTTTGTTTTATAGTCACACATTTTATTACAAATTTCTTTTATTTTGTACCTAATAGAAAAGCAAGTTTGGAGTCTATTTACAAGTACTATATACATTTACATATATTACATACAGTTAATGAATTTAAAGAAAATGGGCAGAGAAACACAATATATATGGAAGAAGATGCCACTGTACATGGTTTATTATCATGGTCCTTAGTATTACTGAATCTTTACTATAGTAATAAATACAGTTCTATATTTACACATCTTATAAAACATCTCATAAATGTATTTTTTTCAATTCCAAGTTAAAACATCTGATCAAAATAAACATGCTTATATAAAAATAAATCTACCTAACAGTCTTTTGGTTTGGATGTAGTGAAGCTAATGTAGTATAATAGAAATTATTAATTCATCCTTTGACCTTTAGTATTTAATAATTTTGCCTTGTACAATACCTAACACATGTATTAAATATGGAATAAGCAGAGAAGTCATGTTCTTGACATCAGGTAGGTTGATCCAAAGACAACATAGCTAAAACCAAGCTAAATAAACAGGATAATATATTACCAAGTTCCTGTTGAGTCAAAAGTGGTTTCAGACATTGTTGCTAAAGCTACTAGAGGTACCTGTGAGAAGTTATGTCAGTGGATTTAGTTTATGCTGTGTCTGCATTTGATTGTTACCTTATGATGCACATCAGTTTGAATCAAGTGATAAAACCTCCTGTGAAAAACGTGCACTCACCCAGGGGGAAAATAATCCCAGGTTGCTTACCGTCTTTTCTGCGAATGTCCATTGCCGGCAATGGAGTTTTCTTCGAACCTCTGGGCACCAAGGAGTTAAAAATGAATTAGACAAGACCTCATCTGTACATCATTGCATTCATGGCAATTTATGAATTTAAGTTCATTTTCCTTTCAAAGTATTTGTAAGCAGTTTTATTCCACTGAGGGTGGAACCACCTAGTGCTGATACCTAAAATCTAGCATCTCTAAAAATGATGTGACTATGAATGAATTAATAGTGCCTTATGTTATCCATTCACAGGGGTATTGGTGACCTGGAAGGATCCTTTCTGAGGAAAGGTGATGCGGTACTAAAACATCTCCACATGGTCATTAAAATGAAATCCTACTGGTCACAACCATTACTTAGTAATGTAGGCCATTTAAAAACTTTTATTTTCCTAATACCTCCAACCATATATGAAGGGGTTTTCTGGTTTAAAACCCCTTTCGTAAGCAAGTGAGTTGAAAAAGAATTAAATTGAAATCATGGAGAATTGTTTGAACATTTCAATCTGTTTTTAAAATATTTATATATATTTTAGGCTTACCTGAAGAGTGTGACTGAGTTATATAGCTTGAACGAGTTATATAAGCAGCATTTAGACTTATTTTATTTTTCACTCTCTTGTATCAATAATTATCAGCTTTTTGACACTGAGAGGTTTTTTTTTTTTTTTTTTAAATCAAGTTTCAACTCAGCTCTTTTTAGTTACTGCTCTGATATACTCAACCTCACATTTTTGGGTTTTCAATTTTTGAAAACTTTCTCTCACATATTAATTAGAGACATGGGACAAATGCCACAGATGAAAGATGACAGCTTTCGGTCATCGGATAAGCTGGTGGTGACCCAGAATTGGAAGGCAGGTCATAGGCTCTGCTGGCACTGGTGAAGGTTACCAAGGCCTGAGTTGAGTCACAGGACTGTTTCTCAACATCATCAGAGTTAATAGACATCAGGCTTGTGTGTTTCGATCTTGTCCAGAAGTGGGTTTGCTTTCCCAGGCTCCCCAGATCCTCCTTAAAATGAGGATTGAAGAGGATGTAGAGAAGGGGATTGAGACATGCAGGAAGGGGGACAATCACCAGAAGGATAAACTTAATTACTTCAGGGCTGATGAATGTGAGGTTCAGTAGAGAGGAGAAGGACAAGAAAGCCACCGGGCAGTAAAGGATACAGTTGGTGAAGAGCAACAGAGCAATGTGCTTCACCATAGAACAGTCCCAAATATTCTCCAGGTCTCCCTTTTCCAAATTGCAGTAGAGCTTGGTGTAGGCAATGGTCATCACGAGGAAGCAAAGGGAATTGAGCAAGACGAGGGCCACCATGTAGCCTGTGGCGCTGGGCTCCCCAAAGGGCAGCGGCAGGCAGAGCGGGGAGGCGCTGTACTCGCTGCCGCCCAGCAGAGGAACCGCGGCGATGGTCGCCGCCAGCATGGCGCAGAGCGCAACGATTGCTTTCAGACTGGAAAAAGGAGTTTTCGTTTCGAATTTTGCAGAGCATTTCACAGAGAACCCACGCTCCAGGGCTGCCAGGGTAAGCAGGAAAACCGAGGATTCCGAAGCAAAAATGGACAAAAACCCGACGACCTGGCAGCCGACCCCCTGCTCCCACCACGCACCGTGCTGCGCAAAGCTGCCAAAAGTAAAGGCATCCACGCCAGCCAGCACAGCACTGGAGACCCCCGTGAGCATGTTCACCACGGCTATTAACCCAATTAACAGTTTTACGGAGGAAATGTACAGAGGGGCTCTGAACACGGTTGAAGTCACCAGGGCATTACACGTCAGGGCCAAAACTGCTATGGTCCACACTCCAATGCGGATCAGCCAGCTACCGAACAGGTATTCGCAGAGTTTGAAAGGGCCTAGAGGTCCAAGGAAGAAAAAGACTGGGTATCAAATTAGGGTTCACAACTTTTGCCAAATTACCTCTTTGTTTCTCTTGTTAGGACACCAAGAGATAGAGACCAGTAACAGCCATGGTAACACACAGTTCCCTTATGGCATACTCCACTTTATTAAACCACTATTTAATATAAAGGTGAATATACCGGGTGCCCAGATTTTCAAGCTATGCCCAGAGAAATGGAGCCAGGGAGTTTAAATCACTGGATTCAGGTCACCCAAATACAGCAGTGTGAGGGCCAGGTAACAAGTCAGATCTCTGGTTTTTGTTTTTTTTTTAATAAAGTTTTTTTTTTGTTTGTTTGTTTGATGTGGACCATATTTAAAGTCTTTTTTGAGTTTGTTACAATATTGCTTCTGTTTTTTTTTTGTTTTGTTGTTTTGGTCTGGAGGCATGTGGGATCTTTTCTCCCCGACCAGGGATCGAAGCCGCACCCCCTGCATTGGAAGGCGAAGTCTTAACCACTGGACCACCAGGGAAGTCCCTCCTGGGCGTTTTATGATATTTGTCCAGAATGCTTCAAAAAAGGTTCTGTAAACAGGGAAGGAGAATCCTAGGGAAATACTCAGTGATGTTAGAAGAGGAAGTATGAAGGTGCATTTCATGAGAATGTCATCTTAGGTTTACATTGACGTTTGACGTTTAGGTGCAAGGAACCATCAAATTGTTGAAAATGAAATATCAACCCTCCCCAGCTGTCTTTTTTTTTTTTTTCCAACTGGCCTATCCTATTTCAGGGAATGGGACAAACAATTAAGTGAATAATATATATAGTTTTTACTTATCTCTAAAACTATTATTTGCTTTAACCAAATAGCTATTTAGAGAAGACTTACAAGAAATCACTGTCAAAAATCAGTGATTACATGAAGCAAGACTGTTGCATACCAGACTAAATAGCTAATATTATTTTAAAAATTACATATACTTCTAACTATAAGATTGGTTCTTTCATTTCCATTAATCTGAATCAAAAGTCTCCTACAAAGATCCTATTTATGAATGGAGACCAACTCCAGGGAACGAACATTTGTATTTTAAAGGTCCCCATGGGGTGGGATATTGATGAGCTGCAAAGATGGCACAGATTTTGCCTTGAAGTGTAGCCAAATGTCCCTGATGGCCTCAGAATTAAGGGTGGGTACTGCTGTTGAGCAGTTCTGATGCCTTTCTCACCTGGGGAAGGTGAGCATTGCACCGAATGAAGGGCTTTCAGGTCTTCCTCAAAATCAAGCAGGAAATCTTCAAGATCACGCTCATCTGCAGGAATGAGAAGTTCTGGAATGATTAGTTCTGTCTCTCTTTTCAGGGGCCGACTTCCAGGGAGGAGAGTCCTGGATTGCCCTAGAGACATGAAATGTCACAAAGGGAACTGAGGGTCAGACATCCCACTTTTCCCTGGGCTTTCTTGCAAGTCTATTATAAAATTGCTTTGGGATGTTCTACTCAAGCTACTATATGACAGAATTTCAGCAGAACTGGGGGCAAGGGACAGTAACCCTGGACTCCCTGTCATAACGTCGAAGCTCTCTCATTCTGTTCTTGTTCCCTGGAGCTCACGATGGCCCCAAATTGCACTGACCTAAATTAGAGAGAGAGCGTGGGCCTCTCCATTCAGTGGAAGAACCACTTTATCCAATTTTCTAACACTTAGATAGCTATAGTGCAAATGTTCTGAGCTGTGTTCTCTGAGTACAAGAGGGAGAATTAGTAAGTTTCAATCTTTCTGGGGAATTCTGCTTAACAGAGGACAAATCAAGTAACTGGTGCTTGGATTAGCTATCCATGAAACAGGAGTTTTGTGATCTAACACACTTACTGATTTAATTGGTCTGGGCTGAGGTTTGGGCACCAGTGTTTTTTAAAAGCTTCTGTGTGATTACAATATATGGACCAGGGTTTTAAATCGTTGTCCTTGAAAATAAACTCCACGAAGAACCTTGTCTCTCTCGTTCATTGTGTGCCTCTAGGGCATAGAACAGTGCCTGGCACACAGTAGACACTCTAATTGTTTATTTTTTGGGGGGGAGGGTTGAATAAATATAGTAGAAATTAGGGTGGGTGAGGCAGAAAAAGCAAAAATGAAAGCAAGAACAAGAGCAAGACATGTGCTGTAGCCTAAAATAAAAAAGCCAAGGGCTATAATATCAGCTCCTTAATCAGGTCTGTGTGCAGGAAGAAAAGTTAAGATAATGTGCAGACAGACTGAATCGTACTTGCTTGGGAATCAACAAATCATTAAGACCCAAAGGAAGAAAAGCCAGTCTATTTAGACTCTGTGCAAACTTGCAAGGTTGGCAGGGAAAGGAAATTGGGGGCTGCCCAGAGCACTGCCTCATTACCACAGGTGTGGTTTGAGGTACATTGTTGTCTATTTAAGTCAGGTCTTGCTTCAAGGAAAGCCAAGTGCTTTACAGACATTATTTCATTTCACTTTCCTGACAGCTAGCCTTTGTGGGGTGTAGGTGGGGAAGAATGTTTTAGGATTAGTTGGATAAGAAGTTGGATTCTTAAGCCCTTCTGCTGAAATATGGAGGCATCTAAAATGTCTATATCCTCCATTCCCCACTGGGGTTTAAGAATAAAAATAGATTGTATTTTCTGGAGAAAAAAGCGCAGAAGCATGTTTGAAAAAGTTATCCACAGGGATAAGGCCCTCAAAAAAGTTTATGAAAATATTGATAATCAATTTTAATATTTACCCCTGAGGACAATATGTGCTAAAAGGGATCTAATTGTAAATATAAGTATTAAGAAATCCCTTAGAGAAAAGATGACTTTTTAGAATGAATCCTAAAGGAATTTTCTCTTTCTCTAAGAATCTTTAAAAAGTGGGATTGATCCTCAACTTGCTGGGGTGATCACATAGGGACTTGTTTGGAGTTCAGATGATCTGCTCGATGACTTTTCAAGCCCCGTTCAGACACAATTTCATCACAGTGACATAGCAGCTCTTACCTTGAACTTGAAACATTCCAGCATCTTTCTTATGAAGGTCATCTGCACTGCTGTTGTCGCCTTTATTCCATTGATTAGAAATTTTATAGACATTTTCACATACTCCAAATGCACAGCACTGATATGCATAAGGCATTTCTATAACCCTTTGAATGAACAAAACCAAACAAAAACACACACTTAAAGAAATAGATTGTTAAATACAGTGCTCATCTTTCACTTAATAATTCTGCCTGTGGATCTTAGCCTTAATAAGTAATCTAAAATATTAACTATGTGCATAAAGATGTTGATTACAGTGCTATTCATAACAACGGAGTTATTAAAAATTATTGCCATGAAATGTTGACAGTTGCTGAGGCTGAGTGATGGATATATTATTTTCTCTACTTTTGAGTTTGAAAATTTCCATAATAAAAACACTAAAAAATGACTGTTAGGAAAATTGTAACACCATTAAAAAGTGCTTATGGTATGACATAACGTAAAGTGACAAAAAGGTGATATAAGTTTGTATACGTACTGTGATTCTAACAATTAAAAATACATTGGAAACAAAATCTGGAAGGAAATAACATAAAACTTTGTTTAAGGGTATCTGTAGACATTTTTTCCTCTCTTTTATTTTCTAAACTCTCTTTTGGGGTTATGGTTTTAAAGTATGTAAAAAGTACTGTGGTTTAATATATATACAGAATATATATATGTGTATATACATATATATATGTGTATATACATATATATATAAAATCTTTCAAGGGACTTTATCGCTAATAAGTGTAACAGGTTTTAAAGAGCATTACTTCCTCAAACAAATATTAATTTAGTACATTTTATTAGAACATATACATAAGCAAGACGAATTTAAACATGTCAACAGGAGTACAATTATGTTATAATGTTATTTAATTACATGTCCTAGTTTGTATCTCACGGATCAATGGTTTTCAAACTCTTTCCATGAACTCTGTGGTTCCAGGAGGCATCTTTGAAGAAGGAAGGAAGTGTGGTCAGGAAGACACGTTCTCCCACTCCAGGGCTTGTCCTAACAATGCCCCAGGGGTGGGGGACTTGAAGGCATGAAATGCAATTCAAAAGAGTCCCATAAATTTTGAAAACCACTATAACACATCTATTGTTTCACATGACCACAAATGTATCCTATTAGTTTTAATGACAAACTCACTTGAGTTCTGGAAAGTTTTCAGATGATATCAAGCTCTGTAAGGCATGATTTCCTGTTAATTTTAAGTGAGTTAAACCATGTAACCCAGTTACAGGAAAAGACGACAGGCGGTTGGATGATAGGTCCCTGCAAAACATCAAACAACAATTGGCTTTTAGTCTGTGTTAGCATAAAACGATTATGTTAAAAAAGCAACCTAAAGATGATTAAACTGCTCCATAAAAACTTCTAAGCAGGGTCCTTCCTCTTAATGGTAAAAGGAACCATTTTGGTTTTAGCTCCTGAACAACTCTTCTATTTACCATCAGAATTGCAGGAGAAAAATGTTTTAATCACACCCAAATTGTAATTTCTACATTCAGCTTAATTCTGCCAGATGGGGACATCGAAAATCAAGTGGAGGGTGCTACACATAATTTGAAAAGTGGTGCTGACTAGATCAAGTTAGGGGTGAGGGGGAAAACATTGTTGGGGGTTTATTTTCTTCCTTCTCGCCATAACTTCTGTCTGACCAGTTCCTTCTTTGTCTCTGAGACACAGGAGAGAGGGAGAGGAAAGAGCAAGAGATGGAAAGGGAGGGAAAAAATGGACAGGAAGATTTTCTGTTAGTCAGGATGGCAAACTGTAAAATGAAAGACCTTTAGAACTGAACTGATTACTTAGTCCATTCCACCTGATGGCTCAGCAAAAATGGAAAATTTCACCTCAATCACCAGAACCAGCTGTTACCCAGATCGTCATTTATCCACATAAGGACGCACATGGCCTTGGAGGGGTGGGGGTGGGAAGTGGGGTGCTCCTTTCTGATGTGATCCAGCTCCAGTGCAGGAGACACTGAGGGCTGGGCATTCTGTGTACTCGGGCTTTTTCAGCAAAACCAACATTTTTGATTAATCAGATGGGGCCCAATTATTAAAAGACATGCCATAAACAAGTCATGAAATACTCACAGCTTTCTTAGAGATGGCAAAGTGGAAAATGCATTGGGGTGAATAATGGCAATTTTGTTCCAAGCTAAATTCCTATAAAAAAAAAAAAAAAAAGCCAAGTGAGAGGATTATATAAAAGAAGACTGTGTGAAGTTTTACCATATATATTCATTCTTCTAACAAAATGTAATTTCCATTCAGGACAGGAGCAATTAACTTATCAAATCATCTTTCAGAGGCAGATATTAATAGTATAAAATGATGAAAGAGAGAATTTTAAAGCAACCTTGTTTAAATCAATCCAGGAAAATCCTTCAGGTGGAGACTTTAGATTTTACTCTTTTCTTGCTAAAAAGTTGACTTTAACATGGTTGTAAAATTTTATTAGGGCATTTCTAAGATGAGTAGGGGTCAGGGAATTGGAAGAGACAGGAACTTCTGAGGCTCTTCCTCTGACAGGCAAGTAAATTTTAAGTTATAAAATGTCCCCGGATATGTAATGAAACTCAACAAAAATTTGTGTACATTGTCCATGTATGTCAGGCCTTAAGAGAAACACAGAGATACTTTAAAAAAAAATTCCCAATGAAGAGAATGGACATTTAATTCTTTTTTTTTTTTTTTGCGGTAGGCGGGCCTCTCACTGTTGTGGCCTCTCCCGTTGCGGAGCACACGCTCCGGACGCGCAGGCGCGGCGGCCATGGCTCACGGGCCCAGCCGCTCCGCGGCATGTGGGATCTTCCCGGACCGGGGCACGAACTCGTGTCCCCTGCATCAGCAGGTGGACTCTCAACCATTGCGCCACCAGGGAAGCCCCTGGACATTTAATTCTTAACTGGGAAATGAAGAAGAGAGGGGCTAGCATATGTTAGAAATAAAAGCCTTTGATAACAAAATCTACAATTTATTGAGAAATAAAATTCACTCACCCCTTCCCTCCACAGACATATATGTAATGCAATGTAGATAATTTTACAGGAATAAGAAATTTCACATTTTAGAAAAAGCAATGAACTTAAAATTCGTATTTTTAAAATTCATAACTCAGAAGGGAACTAAAGTGTAGACATTTGAGGAAACTGAAAGTGATCACTGTCAACTTTTCTCTAGCACAGAAAAGTAATTTATTCATGGTGTTGGGCCCCCTGAGTTACTTAGGATAAGTGATATTCACAGAACATTTACATTCTCATTTGAAAGGCCCCTGAACTGGGGAAAACTGGAAGCCTTTTTAGTTTTCTCCTTTCATCGATGGCAGAACAAAAGAAAATTCCAGCTAACAAGGGGAAGGAATGGCATGGAAGGAGTGGGAAAGCTACAAATGGGAATTGGGCAGGAGACTGTCTTCTGTTGAGCTGCTCATCAAATACGTGTCCAGTGAGGGTTGCAAGCCCTGCCATCTGCACTAGATGCTGGGGATAAGAAGATGAAAAAATTCTTGTCGTTTTCAGGTAGGGCGTGGTGTACCTGATGGCGGTGCTGAGTGCTGAGTCCTGTAGCAGAGAATGTGCAAAGCACATCAGAGTGGAGAGGGCTCAGAGACAGGAGATGTTGTTCTTATGGGATGGACAGGGGCAAGTTAAGAGTGGGGAGGAATCCAATGGGCGACAGGACCAGGAGAAACAATGGTCCATGTGTCAAGGGACTGGGAACTGGTGGGTGAGAGATGAAGGTGTTCCAGGGGGTTGGAATCAGATTCTGAAGGATGGTGCTTGGAAGTTTGGTTTTGGTATTGAAGACAATAGGGGAATAACAGAAGATTTTTGAAGCAGGGAAGTAACATGATTCAATTTCTACTTAAGAAAAATTCTCTTTGGAGAATGAGATGAATGGGTAAAGACTGATGGTGGAAAGTCCGGTAAGGAGGGTGATGACAGTGATCTAGGAGAGTGATTCCATGGGTCTTTGGTGAAGAATATTTAAATTCTACTCTCTTAGCAAATTTCAATTGTACAACACAGTGTTATCAAATATATCAACCTTTGATATATTTGAAAAAGAACTAACTTTTGGAAAGAGCCAGAACTCCAACCTGGTGAACAAGGCAGGTAATAAAAGTAGGTAATGTACAATATCTTTGTTTCACATTTATTTTAAAAAGTTAAAGAACTCACAAGCCGATTTTAGACCAAAAGTAAGGAAAGGGCAACACAATTAAATTCAGAGCAAGATGATTTTCAAAGTGAATTTCTGGGAGAAACTGATTCTCCAAGGTGAATTTAAAATGTTTTGAGGAATGGTATTATTTTATGAAGGTATAGTCTCTTAAATGTTAAGAAAAACTTTAGGAAAGAAAGGGTTTTTAACAACATCCTGCAGTTTAAACATTACATATTGTCATCGTTCACCAAAATTACACTGAAATCCAGTTTCGGGATGGAAAAAAATCTGTCATGAACAAAAAACCTGTTACCGTTTTTTTTAAACTTATGGTTAATATATGGTATTTTCAGGTAGTGTGTGGTCTACCTGATGTCAGTGCTGACTGTTGAGTCCTGTAGCACAGAATGTGCAAAGCACATCAGAGTGGAGCGGTATTTATGGTATTTTCAATATATATTAATATATATAATAATCTATTATAGTATATATTAAAATATATTATACATTTACATAATATATTAATATCTATAATATATGTCAAATATATGGTATTTTCAATCATAAAATGGAATTTAATATTTACAAATCTTAGTCATCTGAGCAACAGAAGCATTTTCCAGGACAGTTGTGCTTAAACCTTAGTGTACTTGTTAAAATGCCGATTCTCAGGCCCTACTCCAGAGCGTCTAACTCATGAGGCAAGTGAGAACCTGGACTCTGCATTTTTTACAGTCACCTCCAGGTGATTCTTAAGCACTTAGAGAGACTCACATTGAAAAACTGTTTGACCAGGAGAGAAAAACAGGCAGGAAGAACTGTGTGGTCACCCCGGTTTTGCAGGCAGAACAATCTCCGCCAATTCCCAGCTAGGAACAGAAACACATTTTGTAGGCAGTTCAATAGCTTGGCCTCCTTCCCCTTTATCAGAGTTTCATGTCTGCTGACTGGCAGAGGGCAGATTGCAAATTTACTGCTTTTGAACCTGTTCCTGGAAATGATCATGAGCAAAATATTTGCCTTCTCCGAGCAGATACATGCACAAAGGCCCAACAGTACAAGTATACAGTGAAAAGAAAATATTAGGGGAAGACCCAAAAGAGATAAAAAGTGCTCGATGTTGGGGAAGCTGCCGAGAGGGAGTACTCACAGAGAGCGGAGGCTAAACAACTGCTGGAAGGTGTTGGCTCGAATTTCACACATTTCATTATGTCGCAGGTCTCTGAAATGACAGGTTCCAAAGATTCATTTCAGAGCCACAGGTTTCAAAGATTAGTCTTCAGAGAACTTTTACAGAGGGGTCACCTGCCCTCAGTCACAGGAACACATGAACTACGACTACCGAGTGACACTGAGAAAAATTTCTTTTTGTTTAAAAAAGAACACTGCAATGTAACCACATAAAAAAGTATTGCCTCTCCTTCAAAGCCGCTCTTCCCTTTGGGTGAATCTGAAGCTATATTCCAAATGCCAACATCATTCAAACACCTTGAGGATGCCTCTCTCTGCCCTCTGAGTCTTTCTTATATCCTTGGAGGGTCTTCAGGAGTGTCAAGTCGTTACCTTTCAAGGTGGATTTTTTTTCCCCTCCCTTCCTCGCCCAAAGGCATTCGGAGAAGAATTAAGCAGAAAAGGATAGATGGTTAGTATTGTTTTGACCAAAACCAAAGCATGACTATAAAGCAACAACGCTGATGTTTTATGGAGGAGGCAATTTTCAGAGAGGAATTCTAAAATGTTTCATGCATAAGTAGCATCAATGGCACCTGAAATACGACTAATACGGCACCTCTTCTGAAGCTTACTATTGTGGTTTAGAATGGAAATTTTTTTTGGCCGCAAGCACGGCTTGCCGGATCTTAGTTCCCAGACCAGGGATCAAACCTGGGCCCCCGCAGTGAAAGTGCCAAGTCCTAACCACTGGACCGCCAGGGAATTCCCATGAAGGTTACTATTGTGAAGCAAACATACCAACAAAAGTACCCCCATATTAAAACGTAATGCCATGCATATGAGCCTCACTTGTGTTCAGGAAAAAAAACAAAACAAAACAAAAATAATGCCACTCATTGGAGGTGTAAGTTCAAAAAAGTTCCAAAGCTCAAATAAACCCAGTTCATTACTATACCAGGTTAGGAAAAAAAAAAAAACCCACAACATACTAAATGCCTTACTTATAGTATAATGCATGGTAAAATAATATCGTCTATGTCTCCCAACTTTACAGACATCCTATACAGTCACAGCTCCTGTGTGTAAGAAGGGAAAGCATCACATGTCTCCCCAGTGAACCACAGGGTAAGCAAACCAATGACCCCTGGAAATGTGAGTTTTGGCTCTTGGTTTGCGCTTGGTGACTTAGAGACTCTTACAGACATACATTTTCTGAAGCTTTCGGCAGACTGAAAAACTGGGTAAATCTTCTAGCAGGTTATAAGATAGATCTCTGAAAAACAGAAGGTACAAAAGGGAAAAATCTGTTACATATTAATTGTAAGGAAACATGCTTTGCTCTCTTTTCCCCTCCACCATGATCTAGCTCCCAAAGGCAGACTATGAACTTTTCCCCAGCCCTGATGTGCAGCAGGTAGTCATAGGCATTATTAGATTAAGCAGTAGATTCAGATGTCAACTGAAATGTAACTGTTATACTTCTTTAATTGATTTAAATAATTTACTTAATGAATTTATTTATGTTTTGTTAGTGATGATCTACAATGTTCTAGCTATTATCTTACAGAAATGAGTACAAATTAAATTAAATAATTGTGCCTCTGTTTCTAAGAGCTGCTGTATCTGTGCAGTTGAGAGAATCATTGTTGGTTCTTTTCTAATCAACAGAAAAAGAATCCCAACAACAATTCAAAACATAGCACTAACTTTGAAATCAATCATTACAAGGGGGGAAAAAGAATCTAAGAAAGTCTTCAGCCCAAACTCAACAAATTACAGAATAACAAAAACATCTGGACATATTTATAGTATAATATAACTAATCTGAAACAAGCCATGGTAATTTGCAGAAAGCTTAAAAAAAGAAAGCTGGTAGATAAAGTAACAGATATATATATATATATATACATACATATATATATATATATATATATAAAAATCTTGCCTCATGTTTTAAAAGTTATCAGTTAATCAACTAACTCACTTTCATGCCTGATTCTAATTCTTAAAACCAGATCACCACTATGCAACTGAAAAATCCATATTGTTTTCTGAGAGGGTTTTAAATTACTTTATTTTTGAAATTGATCACTTTATCTTACATTTATTGAATAAATAGAACTTAAGTAGAAATACAGTTCAATTTACTACACATGAATAATTCAGATAAAGCTGTGTGCAAACACAAATTTGTAGTTTACACTAGAGATTTGAAAGACCAAACCAAACCAAACCAAACCGAACCAAAACAAAACAAAAATGCCCCACACCTATGCACAAATACAGCCGATTAACAATATGGTGTGTATTTTTGGAAAGTAGTGAATGTGATAAAATGGACACACATATTATCAAAGCTGATAATAATCTGGTACACTCATTTCCACAGACAGCAAGGGGAACAATCCTTCCTGTGTAATTCTTAGTAGAGGGTACATGAAACCTTCTTCTACATAAAGACACAGTGTCACCACCTTCCTACCTATTACCTAATGATTTTCATGGCTAGCATTGATCAAGCACTTCTTATATATAGACACTGTGTTTACAGCTTGACCTGAATTATTTCATTTAATCTTTGTGGTCACCTTATGAAGGAAACATTTGTGTTGATTCCCATACAAAGCAAAGACTAAGATCACCAGCTAGTAAGTGGGGAAAGCCACACACAGTCAAGTCATTCCCATGGAGAAGAAGCAACTTGGAGGCAAAATCAGTCATGTACAGTGACATTGCCTCATGTAACAGCTACTCAGTGGATGACGCAGCCAAAGGAAGAGAGCTCTCAGACCTGTACTTCCAGAACAGAAAGCAGAGTGGAGTAAATGTCATGACCCCGGGTTCTACTATCAACTTTAATTCTACTTCGTTGATATGCTGGATGAAGCACTGATGTCTTTTTCAATTCTCTTCTTTAATGAGAAGATACTTGCTTTGCTGATCTTGCAGGGTTGTTGTGAAGAGCAAATCAACGCTACAGGTTGATGTGCTTTGAAAATGGCCGGACACTGCCATTAATGCAGTTGCTGTCTTTCAGGCCTTTCTAGGTTTCCACTCCAGGAAAGAATAATGGTGTAAAGGAAGCGAGAAAGACGATGATAAGAGCTAACATGGTCGAAGAGTTTGCAGTGCTCCAGGTGCTGGTATAAGTGTCTGACGTGTAGTAACTTATTGCGTCCTCATGACGATCCCCTGAAGGAAGTGGCTACATCTCTTATTTTATAGGCTGGGAAATGGAGCCCCAGAAGGGATAAATAACTCGCTCAAGATACTGTGATAGCATAGAGGCCGGATTTGAACCAGAAAAATAGACCCCAGAGCTTCTGCTCTTAATCAGTTCGCCAGTCAGCCTCGGTGTGTGCAGCTTTAGACCCGGGTGGTTTACCGTTCGCTGTGTGACATACTGGAGACAGATGCGATATAAATACTGGCTCCCTATTTATTAGTTACAGTATGTGAAATCCTGGTCATGTTACTGAGCCAGCTTCCTGAAGAAATGAGGATAATTATGCTTATTCTTGGTGTGGTGGGCAGAATTCGAAGACGGCTCCTGAGATTTCCACCACCTGGTGTCTATACTTGTTCTCCCAGTTATTCAATCAAACCATCTGCATTTGAATTCGAACTCTGCTACTTTCTTGCAGTGTGATTTTGACAGATGTACTTTACTTCCCTAATTCTCTCTTTCCTCACCTGTATCTATACCTTCTAGGGACATACGAGGTGAGGAAGAGGAGACTTGTTCTTAATCCCCTTCCTTTATACATGAACGACTCACTTTAAGGCTGTTATGTGGTTTATTGCAACTCCTATCACTGAGCAACTGCGGCCTGAATGTGACGTAGCGGGCTGGGGAGAGGGGAAGGCAGAATCACTGAAGAACGTTCCCATTCTTCCACTTGACATTTGTAGAGCTGCTTGTAGTTCTGTTACTCCGGAAAGCTTGTGGTGGAATCACAGGCGTTCGACTGCCGCAGAAGTCTGCCATGTGAGAACAGAGCCATGCGAGAGACTAAGGGTGCTTTCACTACATCCCAGCACTGCTTGAGAAGGTGATCACAGGGCGTTGAGGGGGGAGGCTGAACATGGAAGGTCAGAACAAGGCTCTCCCAATTCCTATAAACTACTTTTTGTAAAATGTGGGAAGGGCAGAGGAAAAAAGCCCCAAGTCAACAGAAATAACATATGCAAGCTGTTTAGCCATTAGATGAAACATTAGAACATGGCACCAGCAACTATACCGGAAGAATGCTTGGTTGCCTTTATCAAGGTCTGTGTGGGTCTGATAATTTTATTTTGGCATCCATATTGGGTTTTTGATCCATGATTTTCTTTTTTTTTTTTTCCTGCTCTGCAGAGGATTTGGGGCTGGGGGCAATGAAATTATTTTGGCTTGTTCATATCCATTTTCTGAAGGGAAATGTGTGCTAGTTGAAACTCTAATGGGAGACTGTTTGGGACTTGGAAACAAGGGGTACGTCGTTGCCATTATTACCAGGGTCACATCTGAGAGCCACTTCCCTGGCCCCAAGTAGGCAAAGGAGGCCTGACCTCCTGAAAACCTGCGAGGAAAGAACTTTCTCCTCTTTTAAAGGATTATTGAAATAATGTTGGTCATTTCACCCCCGTTTACACAACATTATTGCTTTACTGACACGCACAGCACTTGGAGATTCGGTAACTGATCGCAGACAGTTTGAGGAAGAGATGAGATCTGCGCTCCAGTTAAAGTCCTGTGGAAACACAAACCAGACATCATTCTTGTATTTAGGCATCACACAGTGACATATTTTGATGCACTGATGTTAAGACTGGTCAGGCTTGAAGGGTAGTGCAAGTTCTGGGCAAAGTCAAGAGCCTACTCAAGTACTTACAGACTCTCCAGGCTCGCGGTACCAGTTAGATCAGGAAATTCAGTTATTTGTGAGGCACCATTCAAAGTCCTAGAAGGAGGAGTACATGAGCATTACTGGGAGAAGATTCTAGGAAGGGGTCATTTTTATGGCCATTTCAAAGCACTTGAAATGTTCATTTGGTCTTCACAGCAACCTTGTAAAGGGAAAATGATCTGTAAGAGAAATAAACACTTACAGTATTCTTAGTTCAGGTAAATGTTGAAAAGCAGATCTCCCAACAACCTGGATAGGGTTGTCATAGAAATGTCTGAAAAAATCCAAAGACCAACGTCTTAGTATAAAACTTGAATGACAAATGAACACCTGTTCAGAATTTCAACAAATGCCTTCAATGTACTTGTGTAATTTTGATTACTTGGTTTCAGGTAAACCTCAAAAGTATTTTCATTCGTATTATGAGATTTTTGCTGAGAAATCCATACTACATAAAATTGAAAATCTCTGACAGCAAGGCAGATATGAATGTCAGCTCCTATGGAGAAAAGCAAGTGAACTGAGTACAGTTAAAGCTCTTCCTCTGCCTCCAATATCTGTGGCTTATCCATTGAGTGGCAAAAGGTAGTTCAAGGTGCTGGCGGTTATATCATTAGCTAAAGAAAGATGAAGTTCTATATAGTCACATGAGGGTCATATCCTCTGGTCAAATCTTATGACACACACACAAAGGATCCTTCAAATTATTTGAGAGGAAATTTGCTACTCTGGGTTTTTGTAACATTAGATTTAAAAAAAATCAATGATTGCTCTAAAAGGTAAGACATTATTAGAACTTCAGAAATATTTTGTTTTACAGATGTTTTCAATGTAAAGGTATTTGAACCGCCTGGTCAATGGAGTCCCACAAACAGTTCTTAGCTGAGACATCCTTCCAGTTCAATTAAATTCAACAAATATTTATTGGTGTCTCTTATGCTCAAAGCATGAGGGTAGGTACTGCTTGCCGTTAAAGACTGATTTATTAAGGAGGCTGTCATTAGCTATCTACTATGTGCCTGGCATTATGCTAGATGCTGGGGATGTGAATAAGAATGATAAGGTGTTCCTGCCCTAAAGAAGCTTGGAATCAGTTGGGATAAAACAAACAAATAAGGGGATATGACTCTCTGGTTGACAAAGCATTTTCACATCTAGAGCTCAATTAATCCACCTGCCAACTTTATAAGATCCACGGCATAGACACTTAGGTACTATTTCCCTCATTTTTGGAGGAAGAAGCTGAGGCTCAGATATTTTGGTAAGCTCATTATCTCCCAGAGCTTCAACTTTCTAATCTGTTAAACTAAGGTAATAATACTTAGTAGTAGGGTTTGTGTACACATTAAAAGAGCTAATGCACATGTAACATCTGGCACAGGGCCTGGGATATAGTTGTCACTCAACATGCCAAATCCCCGTCCGCACTCCCACCCTCTGACTTCTTCTTTTCCCTTCGATTAGACAACTGGTAAGAGAAAGGGCTAGAGCTGGACTATAGGTCTTTTTTGTTTGTTTTCTCTTGTACATCTTTTTATTATAAATCTTTTTCTAAAATATTTTTATTGAAATATAGTTGATTTACAACGTCGTGTTAGTTTCAGGTGTACAGCAAAGTGGTTCAGGAATATATATATATACACATATATTCTTTTTTTTCATTCTCTTCGATTATAGGAGGACTATACATCTTACAATATAGAAATGGAGCTGTCCTCAGAATATTACATTATCCCTTATCTACACTATGTGCTTGTTTGTATGTCATTAGGTTCATATACCTGCGTGCATGTAAGTACAATGGGCAGCTATGAATACACATGCTTATGTACATAAGGCATAAGTATCACAAACACAAGGCGGAGCTATAGGGTTCTCAGGAGGGAGTTCTCTCATGAGGTCAAGAAAAACTTCATGAAAATGCCATTTGAAATAGACCCTGGAAAACAGAATTTCGACAAGCATAGTTAGGGGACGGAATCATAGGAGCAAAGGAAATAAAGGAGGGGATCTGTCCTATGAATGTAGCTTAGTTGGTCTGGGTTATGGCGTAAGGTAACTGAGGAATGGGTCAGGAGGGTTGGCTGGGGCCATGTGGAAAGCTGAGACTGTCAGGGAAAGGAGTTGGCGTTTAACGTAAACAGACAACACTGACTGTATGTTTCACAGCAAGAGAATGACAACATGGATGCTGTGCTTCCAGGGTGAGCACTGTGCTGGTGGTAGAGGCAGGGGGGTGAGCCTTAGACTGGTAGAAATCTAGAGGTAATGGCTAGCAGAGGGGCTGGTGGCAGAGGGGATGGAAAGAAGTTATGGATAGGATGGGGACCACAGAGGAAGAAATGAGGCCTGGGTAGCCAATGGACAAGGAAAGCAAAGAAATCTGGGTTGGGGGGAGTATGGGCGGGGACGGTAGTGACAGAGATAGACATGGAGGCAGAAGCAAGGACAGAAGAGCTTCCGGGAGAAAACAGTCAAGGCCAGCAAAGAGTGGAGAGAAGTGCTAATAAGTATTGGGGGGCTGTTAGTCCTCTTCAAGGGGTATTAACATATCAAAAGGGTGATTAAGAAAACCAGTCCTGTGGCTTCAAGGAAAGAAGGGGCAAAGAAAGGCAATGCAATCTGCCAACTTCTCAGTATGTAAATACTCTCTAATGAGAACTAATGTTTACTGGCAACAAACTTTAACCCCCTTAGTTTGCCAACATACTGTCAGAACGTTTCAGAAATGATGAATGGTATTTCTTTTTCTCAGTTGTCAGGGCTAATTGGGATTCCAGAGCATTTGTGACAAATGCTACACGGCTCCAGAAAGCCTCTCTATCAAGTTGGCACAGGATGCCGGATATCTGCCAGGAAGTGCTCTAGAGTCCTTTTCAGAAGTCGTCCTTACTCTCCTCCATATTTCAGACCCCCCACCCATGACCTTAGGCCAATACTATGTCCCAAACCTGCCAGTTGTCTTTTAATTAAGAGCCAGCCTATTACTTACGTATTTTCACCTTCCTATATGTACCTACACAGGATCAATTTTCTGTTTGTGCTAACTATGAAACATAGAATTAATCCTACTTTGAAGTTGTAACTCTATCTTATGCCATTATGGCATACAGATCCTCATATACACCTTCCTAGAACATATGCACCTTTCCAGAATTACATCCTAGTTTGTATAAATGTAACTCAGTGTTTGGACTCGAGAATGAATGGGTATCGAATGGCTACTTAGCGTAAAGCAGTAGTCTCCTCATCTCCCCCTCCTTGCGGTAAAGGACCTCTATCATATATAATAATGTATGTATGTATGTATTTCTATTTCAGCTTTATTGAGGTATAATTGACATATAAAATTGTACATTTAAAGCTTACAGTGTGTTGGTTGGATATACGTATACGTGGTGAATGGATTCCCCCAACCTAGATAATTAACTACTTATCATATATTTATCTTTTTGGGGGTGAGAACATAATAATTTATGTTTCTACTATACTTGGGTTCAAGTTCTGAATGACTAGGTGACCTTGACATTGATGCTCTAAAAATCAGTTTTATTCCTTAGGAAATAGAAATAAGCAAAAAAGCATTTCACAAGATTATTGTGCAGTGACACGAGGCATTTGAAGATACCAAACATAAGGCAATGCACATTGTAGGTCCTAAGAAAAAGAATCTCTAATATTGCTACAGCATTTGGCTAAAACTTAGCAAAACATCTCCATATACACTACAGTGACCGAGACAAAACTTGGGCAAATATAGTATGCTTAAAAGTGCAATTCATGCTATACTGCAGGATAGAAAAATCGAAAAGAACTATGGCTACTTACATTGTAATAAGAGAAGGGTTGCCTACAAAGGCTTTCTCAGGTATCGACTTGATATTGTTGCTATGAAATCCTCTAGAAAGAGAGGAAAAGATAATTTATAGAAAATAACCTGTGGGGTAAAATCATTTAATATTCCCCTCACCAAACCCGTGGCAATAATCAGCAATTTTAGTAACTAGAGGATAAGGTTAAATTCCTCTATGCATTTTGAAATGTTTGTGCCCTCACGTACTCTCTAGGAGAAAAAGATATCACAAGCTGTCATCTGGAAAGAGGAATAAAGAATCTGAAAATAATAACTGTGCTTTATGGAAACTTACAACCTAATGCTATAAAAAGAAAATCCATCTGTTAATATCCAATAGAGCATCATGGTATAACAACTTGAGACCGAGGAAACCATCTTTGGAGAGAGGATTATGATCGCTCCTGTTTACCCCATTTAAAGCCAGGAGAAGAGAAAATTGACTTAAGCTGCAGTGAAGTAGAGAGTTAAGTAATCTCCTTATGAGGACAAAATTTCCTGAGCTGAAGAAAGGTGCCCCAGCTCAGTGAGTCTGTAATAACAAATTGATTCTCATCTGTCAGTGCTAATGTTGTCTGACTGGCAGAGGGGTAGAGTCAATGGTCTTTGGTCTATGTGGGCCTGTGGCTGAATGAGGTGAATGGCAGTCTTGGGGCTGCCTGACCCAGACAATGATGACTTCCCAGCTAAGCCCCGTGTGGGGTTTCCTGAGGCAGAACCACATAGAGGTTTTTTCTTATAAACAAGCCCTGCTGTCTACCTCCTTTAGCTGTGTGTCTTATTTCTCTCTGCCAAGAGAATAGGCTCTGTGTTTATTTTCCTTTCCAAGTGTTAGAACATTACATAGGTTATTCACATTTTTAGGTACAAAGAAAAGTAATTATAATATATAAAAGACAATATATGCAACCTAATAGCTGAAAGTTCGCTTTACTGTAGTAAAATGGTGAGTTTCTTTAAGAATTAAATAAGATTTATGAAACATTAAAAAATATGAAATAATGTATATGAAGGCATCTAGCACTACACTAGGCACATATATTGTGTTCCTCCAGTCCTATGCAACCTAGGAAAGTTTGTCTTTTTGAAATGCTCAGCAAATAACTGAATTCCGATAGAGTCCCCTACAAACCTATAACGTATATAAATGTTGGGAAAATGTGGCTTAGAAAAACAGTATGGCTTAAAGAAATATGTATCCTTTTTTCTAATATATATATATATTAGAGAAATCCATTATAAATTAAAAAATGATTATCTGCCGTTTGTTGGTGATAGAAGCAAATTAAAATATATTTTGGATGTAGTTAATCATTATTTACATGACCTTTTAAATTTTTCTAGTAAGTCGTATTAGGTGCAATCGTCAAACATACTTTAATATAAATTCACAAAGAATAGTTCTCCCACTAAATTTGTCCTACTTACAGTTCTTTAAGGTTGGACAGTGTCCTGATTGCAGTGGGGAATTCATCGAGATTATTATAATTTAAATCTCTGAAAATAAGTAAATAATATGTTCAGTTTTTCACTTAAAAATTCATATATATTACATTTACAAGGAACGTTAACATGCTCTTCCCATGGACCAGTATCATTGATAACAATTCTCATTCCTTTTCTTAATGAAGAGAGATTGTGTTGGTTGTCTGACCACCATCATTCCACAAGTATCTGCATTAAAATGGTCATTAGACTGGTCATGAGAAATTTCAAAAAGTCACGGCTCAATGGCACTGGGCAGTAAAAGAAGGGAGGGGACATACAGCAGTGTGAATGTCCAAGCAGGAGGGACGCTTGGCCAGGTGTTGGCGGCTGGCCGCTGTAGCTCTTCACCCGAACCCCGCTCACCAAGCTGCCAGCTAGTCTGTACCCTCCTCGGGGCTCCTGAACCACATCCGCTTTCCAGTCCCCTCCTCCATTCTCTGACTTTGTCCCACTGCTTTTCAGATGTCCTAGGGGACATCTAGGAGAGTGGCTTTGTTCCTGACTCTGGTACAGTTCCTGTCTTTCTCCCAGCCTGAGGTCCAGGATGGTAGCCTACTTTTGGAGAGGCTTATGTGGTACAGGGTACTCTCAGGAAGAACCTCAGGTCTAGAATTTCCACATGGTCGCAAATAAAGATTCAGATCCGAAGGGTGACGTCTGTGAGGCAAAGCTCTCTATCATCCTTCCTGCATAGAGACGGAATGGCCAAACAATCTCAAATCATTCGTTTCTCTGTTATGACACAAATGGCTTTTCAGTTCCATTACTCACAAGCGCTTTCTAGACTTAACTCCACCGTTTATCTACATCTCCATATGAAAAAGTAATTTCCGCCTTGTCTCTGGGAACGGCAGATTTCCCAGATGACGCAGAAAACCTTTTGGTCAGGCAATCAGATGTGGTTAGATCTTCCTCTGTGGGGAAGAATTCCTATTTAACTTTAAGAGAGAGATAATTTGACCAAGTTAAACATGAATCAAGATTCCTACTTGTCTGGCACAAACCATCCTTAAGCTATACAGCAGGCAGGAAACTTGTGTCTTTTGTGGACATAAATTTTCTTCCTGTTTGTAAATCTCTCCAGATGCTCTGTTTTGATTAAACGAGGATTGGGTCCTTATAAATTACTTAGATTTCTAGTGAGGGAAAGGAAGAGGTTGGGAATAACCAATCTACTGAGCCTCTGTAGCCCTGGGCAAGGCGAGGGAAGAGGGGACATTGAGACTCACATGAATTTGCCCTGAAAGCATGTACTGCATGAATTTGCAATCCTGGGTCCTTACCTCAAGCGCCCTGTGGTGGTGGGGGGCGGTGAGGAAGACTATTTATGGAAATACCTATCAAAGCCCATCTTGTTTTTATGTTCCTGTTGTGTTGAAAAGGACTGGAAGGTGCTATCCATTGCTAATATTCCCCAGCCCAGCCTTTGTGTAAATAAGGGAGATGTTCTAATTTTCCCAAGCCGCTGATGGGAACAGCTTGCCTGTGCCTTTAAGTCGACTTCAAAGTCCTTCCTGGACAAGTTCACCTTTGGCATCTCCTTATGAGGATGATTCCTCCTTTCTAAGAGGAAGCACAGAGTGACTTAAGTAACCCTGGAAGGACAGCTGTTAGGTCCCGCAGGAAATGAGTGGACCCAGATCTGGTTAGAAGCTAAATTGACCAGGTACAAAGTGCTAAGCTCTGTATGCAAATGAACAAGGGCTCCAAAGCCATACGAGATGTGGTCTTTGGTCACGCCCTTCCGCAGTCCTGGTCAGAGCCAGTGTTGTAGATTCAGCAGCGCTGTGTGGCTTATTACACTTGAGTGTGAAAAACATGGAGGTGAGGAGGGCGCAGCTGGAACCACTTCCTCTCCCAGCACGCAAGGTGATCTCACTGCCTGTGAGCACCCTCATTAGGCCTCTTACTCAACAGGGCGATGAAGAGCAGCCCCTCCCCTAGGAAACAGCTCAGCCCTGGGGAGGCTGTAAGAACTGTTCTCGCTGTGGCTCTGGGTGGTCAGCTGGCTGGACTCTATGTATTTTTATTACAGACCAACTCAGAACTGAGGTTTTGACCCACTCTTTGGAAGTAGGGTATAGTGGTAAGCATGGATTTTGGAGTCAAACTAGGGAAGGAAGCAAATCCCAGTTATGCACTGACTGGCTATGTCGTGTTGATAAAGTAACTTAACCTTACTGGAGCCTAAAATGGTATGGTAGCACCTGCTCTCATGGGATGCTTGTAGGAGTGACTGAAACAATGTATGCTGAGTGCTCAGTACAATATTGGTTAGAGAGACACTCAATAAATGTACTACTGTTACTACTTTGTAGACTTCCGAGTTGCTTCAGCAGGAAGCTTCACCATTTGCTAATGAGACGCCTGTTCCCTCTGGATCGGACAGAGTTTGGCATTTGCTACTCTGCGTCCTCTCATTGGGGCGGGGGGGGGGGGGGGGGGGGGGTTGGACCAGACTCATGAATAGTGAGCCCGAGTGACAATATGGAACTGATCCTTGACAGAACACATTCCTAAGCAAACAGTCACTGCTCAGTAGAGGACATCTCATTTAGCTTATAAGGATTCGAACTCATTTATCACTCTTGATACATTAAAACAAAATCTGTTTTATTGTTCAGCTCTGTAGGGTGTGTGTGTGTGTGGGTAAGATGAAGCCACTGTAAATATCTGTTTAAAGCTCAGGCAATTAACCAAACCAAATAGCAAGTCTGACTTGAAGGCTATTTCGATTCCTTCAGAATAGTCCTGAAAACACTGAAAAACTGGAAACAAATAAAAGGTCAACTCACAGAGTCTCCAGGCTATGGAGCCCATCAAAGCATTTCTTTCCCAGGGAGTGGATTCTATTGTTATGGAGATGCCTGCAGGAGAACATTACTGACGGTCAGGAAGGCACACTGCACATTGAAGCTTAGGCACAACATTCTGATTGCTGAAATCCCAAGAAACTTATGCTAAAGAATGCACTGATTATATATAAGAAATGCTTTGTTTAACGTTTTTGTTTGTTTGTTTTAAAGGCTATCCGCCCCGTTCACTCTTACCACAGATGATGCTATACCCCAGAATTTAATAGGCAGTCACAGTTTTACCTTTTGGGTTTGAGATAGCATGGAGTGTATGATAATCACGGAGTGAGCAACGAGACTGATTAAAGTAAATTCAGGTTGTTCAGTGTGGCTTTGGGATGTAGGATACTAAATAGAGATTCTGACCAACACTGACAAATGAAGGATGGAAGGAAGGTCCTAGGTGTACTAAGCACATTTTCTATTAAAGCTGATGGCTTATCATGGCTACATTCCCAGGGTGGGGCTACAGGTTAAGAGGAAACGACAATCTCAGCCACAGAGAATGGCGATCAGATGTTTTGGCTGCCCAAGGAGAGTAGTTATCTTGACGTAGTATAAATGACTCTAATTATCATCTTTGGCTCAATGGTTAAATTGGTTAGGTCAGGGCCAGTGAGAACAGCTGTGGGCATAACTGAAAACCGGACCAAGTCCCAAAGGGGTTTTTGGAAAATCGGCTTAAGGACAGGGGGAAAAAGAATAGCTGGATCTCTGCAAATCCATTCCCTCTAGTGGAGGGAAAAATTAAAGCACCTACCCAGCTTCTGGTGGGATAGAAGCGTCACCTTTGTACGTGAAATTCAGTGTAGAAATTCGTTACTATCACCCCACATGTCCTATCCTTTCAGACTAAGGTTTTCATTCTAATAAATATATGTTGGTTTCATGTGACATCTTTGTGACATTTATTGAGGATTTTTTACATGCAACACATGAGGAAAGAGGGTTGAGGGGAGCCTAAAAAGATGGATGAGATGCTGGCCAGCCGTCAAAGGAGTATATACTGCAGTGCAAGAGACTGACGTGT
Organism: Delphinus delphis; assembly: GCF_949987515.2. NCBI lineage: Eukaryota > Metazoa > Chordata > Mammalia > Artiodactyla > Delphinidae > Delphinus > Delphinus delphis. The sequence goes on along the minus strand of NC_082693.1, from coordinate 56,973,896 downwards.
CATCAGGAAAAGTGGAGTGATTGAAGACAGCGACGGGCTGGTGGGGGGCATGGAGCAAAGCCAGAAATAGTGCAGAAGACGCCTTCCACGAAGTCTCCATGCAAACTGCTCTTAGAGGCTGTCAAGCAACTACTGTTGTCCTATATCAGGATTGATCGACATAGTTATACACGTGGGACATCCTTCTACACTCTTGAACTGATTAGTTTTCAAACTATTACTTGAGAATCTTTTTGATTTACTTGAAATAGTGAAATCTGGACTTCAAAGGAAAAAAGCCATACAAATGCATAGCTCGCTGTCAAGGGTTCATTCCTTGCTTCTGTTCCCTTGGAAGGGGGTCAAGAAGTTCTTATTAAATAATAAGAAGGGCATATTTCAATTTGACCTGCATTATAAATTATTATCAGAAATAAGGGATTTTTTTTATTAACTTCGGTCGCAGGACTAACCATACAGCGTGGTGATTACCTGTACAATACACAATGGCTTCCCTAAGACAGAGGTCATACTTTGTTATTTTTGAATGCCTAGCAGTGCTTGGCCCTTGGCAGGTGCTCGATAAATGCTGTTTAATTCTTTTACACAATTAGAACATTTATGAGTCATTTTGGGGGGTTTCCCCTCCCTTAAAATGTCCCTATTCAAAGTCTGAAGGGCTATCTGTTTAAGGTCAAGGCCTTACAGTGAATTACGAGGTGTTACAGTGAATTTAGAAACTGGTAAAAGAGAGAGGAAAAAAATCAATGAAACTTACAGAACCACCAAGCTGGAGAGGTTTCTAAAGGCGTAGTCTGGTATGTGGTGTATTTTGTTCAGGGCCAAGGTCACGGCCTGCAGCGCTGATAAACTTCTGAAAGCCTGGACAGGGATTTCTGTCAGAGAGTTGTCATCCAGCCACAGGTGCCTCAGAGAATACAGGCCACTGAAACAGCTGGGGGGCACGGAGCTGATGTGGTTGGCATCCAGACGCCTGGGGAAGAGAGCAAAGCAAGAGCAGAAGAAGAGAGCGGAGCCCAGGCACAGGACGCGCCTTCGCAGGAAAACCTCAATCTGCTGATTCATAGGAGAGAAACAGGGCTCGGGGTCCTCAGGACCCCCTGACACCTGGAGCATTCTGCTCTCCTGGTAGCCTCTTCTCACTCATGAGTAGAACCATTGCTGTAAAATTCCACAGTGCCGTGATTCTCTTCCAGCCTTGTGGATAACACGCTTTCCGGCAAGGGAGTGGCCTTCCCTGGGGTATAACGTTTCAGCGTGATCTTTTAGCTTCCCTTTCTGACACCAGGAGAAAGACACCTTCTCTGCTCCTTCCCACCCCAAGACAAACAAATGCTGTTACTTTCCTGGACTGTTTTGAACATACAAAACATACTTATTGACTAGCTCTGGGAAAAGATTATTTCAGTATTTGAAAGGGACCAAGTAATATTTACAAGGTTGTCAGAGGCATGCCTCAGGGAGAAGGGAGGTGCCCCCCCCTTTTTCTTACTATTGTGCTGAAAAGCCTAAACCTGCAGGCTTTCTTGCTCATCCGAACCAGACATTGAGCAGATGTTTGTTCTTCTTGACATTTTAAATGAACAACAAAATCAACAGCTTTCCCAGTTTTTGCTTGCTTTTTCTACACACTGCTTTTTTTAAAAAAATGGGGAAATACATCTAAAAATAGGTCTAGTTAATAAGCTGTTACAGCTTCAGAGCCAGCAGAGGGAGTGCAATACATTTATTTCACCCTAATCCAACATAAACAATGGCTGTAATGACAATGCCTTAACTTTTCATATTGAAGTGACCAGGCAGACACAAATTGAAATTTTCTGTAAGGTGCATGAACAGACCCATCAACATTCAGCTATGCATCCAACAGCCCTCAGTCATTTTTTCCAGTCTGTTCTCAAGGCGCACACATTGGTTTGCATTTTCAAAGCTGGGATTAAAGAAAGAGAAGAGTTGCGTTTTAAGCAGCGCATGTATTAGGAAGGATTAGAAAATCACGAGTGGATTTTGAAAAATGTTTTAGCAAGCACTTAAGACTAAACAGATGCAGGAAGCACACAAGGATCACAAAATAATCCCCTGCAGACCAAGTTTAAACAGTTTAGAAATCGAGTTCTCTGTGGTAGGGAGTTAATCTCAATGGGAAGCAGCTCCTCACTTTTGTTCACACATTTCACTCCACCCATGCCCTCGCTCCTGCTTCTCCTGACTGAATGGGGAGGGATGCCCTCAAGGTCCTGGGCCAAGTTTTTTTTTTTTTTTTTTTTGCGGTACGCGGGCCTCTCACTGCTGTGGCTTCTCCCGTCGTGGAGCACAGGCTCCGGACGCGCAGGCTCAGCAGCCATGGCTCACGGGCCCAGCCGCTCCGCGGCATGTGGGATCTTCCCGGACCGGGGCACGAACCCGTGTCCCCTGCATCGGCAGGCGTACTCTCAACCACTGCGCCACCAGGGAAGCCCTGGGCCAAGTTTTGATACTGAGATAAGGTCACTTGGAACAAACAAGTCCGGTGTCACAGCCCACTCACAATTAAATCTCCAGTAGAACAACTATCACTGCAGGCAGCAGAAACTCAGTTTCCAAATATCTCAAGGTTCTGTCTACAAATGGAACTGGAAAGGTTTAGACGAACTCAACACCATCTCTTCCCCGTATTCCAGCAACAACATGCTCGGCCTGTGTTCAAATAAGGTATAATGTCATCGGGGCATGAGGAGGTGCTTGATTTTGTTTGACTAAGAGTAAAGCACATATGTAACTCTCCTTAATGACTGCACTGATTAAAGCATGATGATTTTATTTAAATAATATGAAGTTCCGAGTTTTAGTTGACGTACTGATGATTGCTAGTTGCTTATGCGTTGAAACTACAAGTGCTTCTAAGTCCTGAAAAGGACTGACATTCAGGTTCAGTGTAGCCATCAGGTTACATGTACGGAAAAGGCTTTCTCTGCATTGAGTCACAGGCTTGTCTTTTTCGCTATTCAAGTTACTACCAAAGTTTCTGCTGGATCTTAAAGTGACCCTGGTATCAGTTTCCACTGTTAAAAAGTCCATTTCTCTGGATAGGTGTCTTTTATGAATCATCTCCCACCTCCAGTAAAAAGGATGTAATCTGGCTTCTACACCGTGATCTTAGAGCAATGTGCTATCTAAAATGAGGAGGACAGGGCAATTCTTCACAGTCCTAATACTCCAAATACTAATACACCCTGACCCAGTACTCAGGTATCCTGAGTGCAGCATTAAGCTTTTCTCTTTCTCAACAGTTTCTTCATCCAAGAAGCTCCCCATAAATGGTATTCCTTCTCAATGCGGTGTTTTTGAAGTCCACGTCCACCTGGCTGCAGTGGTCCAAACCTATTTCAGAAAGTGGTATATTGTTCACGCTCAGAGGTATTATCTGAGTCAATCTTAACAGAAGATCCCAAGGCAAACCAGAGTATAGAATTCATCATCCAGCCACTCATACAGGTGGTTCTTACAGAGCAAGGTTAAGACTGTGGACAAAGCAGCTGGCAGGGCACGAGTTGTGCCTATTCAGTGAGTAAACAGAAAGCTCATATTATGTCAACCTGGTCTGGTGGGGCAGCTGGGCGTTTTCTATTCATATGCTTGAAAATGCAATTGTTAAGCACTGGAGTGTAAGTAAAACGCGAGAACACAGTACATGAAAACACACGTAGAAATGTGGTTCTATAATATTATCAGGAGCAACAAGAATAACTACATTATACGGCTGCACTTTATAAGGGTTTTTTGGTTTTCATTTCTATTTCCTGCAAGTCACAAAGGTGTGTGTGCGCGCGCAGTCAGCTCAGAATCTGTGAATCAGTGCAGAGGTTTGGGATGAGAAATTTGGGGTCCAAATCAGATAACAGCTGTATGACCATGGCCAAGTCAACAGACTTCAGCGTTCACATCTGTAAATTGGGGGTAACTCTATCTTACTAAAGAAAAGAACACAACAAGACTTTGAAAACTATAAAGCACCTTAATGATTTTTAAATCATTACTGCTTGAAGTGGGTTAACAGTTTGCATTTTTGTCTTTTGACCATAAAACCAGTCAGAAAAAAAGAAGTCAATTAAAATTTTCCCTTAGTCAAAAGTTGGTTAACATGAGTGCTAGCTTGTCAGTGAATTTCAGTTCTGAGACATGCAGACTACTTCTTTCATCCCTCATAACAGAAATGATGAAGAGGTGTCTGCGATCAGACACCCTTACTTTTCAGCCTTCAGTATTATCATTATACGTACGTGTGTGTGTGTATCTATATCTATCTACCTATCTATCTACCTATCTATCTATCTATCTATCTGTATCTCAGTATCACAAAGGGCAAATAGTTGTGTTCCTGATACATTACTGAAGAGCACATCTTCACTCTGAAGGCAAAGAAGAAGTGGTGACATGGGATAGATGGCATATTCTCAGAGAAAGTTCCTAGCAGTGATCTTGGCATTTAAGTATCCATCAGTAATGGGGCAGAGGCAGCATGAAGCCTGCAGTGCAGTTAGGTGTAGCAAAATGAAACACTTTAACAAAGGGAGTGGCCTCACCTTCTTCTGGACAAACAAACCTCTTAACTATGATCTTGAAATGCAATCTGAAAAGTAATCACTATGTAGGAAATGGCACCCATCTTATGCTCTGTATGTTACTTATAAGTTACAGAAAATGATAGATAAAATAAAACGTTACCCTACTTCCTATGTCACATGCAACCACCTACATAATGAGCATATGGTAGACTGGAAAGTGCACTGAGTTAGGAGAATTAAGACACAAATTTAAGTCAAGACTCTGTCACTTATTAAATTCTGAGATTAGGGGCATTCTGATTAATTTCTCTGAGGGTCAATTTTCATATGTGTAAAGCAGAATCACAACATGTCACACAATTGCTACGGGAATTGAATGAGAAAAATATATGCAGAAGAGTTTTGCAAACAGTAAAGCACTCTACAAATGATAGGCTTATTACTGGAGAAAAATTTTCACATTTAGGAAGTAGTATCATTCCCCCTGCCCTGAAGTTTCTTTTGTTTGCTCTGAAGCTTCTTAATCCTTTGTAATTTCAAATCTATCGGAGATTGCCATTTTTTTTTTTTTTGGTCATATGGACTGGCAGGATGGCTGATTTTCTACTCACTGTACATCCTTAATACATATGTCCAGCACTGCATGTTTTGATTGGTGTTATAGGAAGGCTTCCACAGAGAAAAGGAGATGCACACATCTTTTGTGTTTCTCCAGCAAAGGTCCAAAAAGTCCCCAAAGGCGAAAATGGCTGAGGAAAAATATGATATCATCTAGTGCAAGAACAGAATTTTTATTAACTATGAGCCTCTGCAGTGCCACTTAGAGGACCACAAGTGATGAGAAATGGATTCGTCATGCCTTTTGGGCATACGTTGAAACTCCTTCTCTGGAGGGAAGCCTGGAGGTCGGAGGGCTCTACCATTGCCAAAAGGATTCTACCGCACAAACTGCTGGGCCAAGGCGGCTGTTTCTCAGGGACTCTGGGTTGTCTCTCCTCACCACTGGCACCTGGTCAGGACCATCCATTTCACCCTGACAGGCTTCAACAACTTTGCGTATCCAAGGTAAGCGTTTGGAGTCTGAATAACTTCACTCCCAGAAAGTTTCTGGATTACTAAACCTATGAGAAACGTCTCACCTTCCCCCAAGTGATCTTCAAGATCTGCATAAAACTATTTCTCTGGGATGGGGGTGTCGTGTTGTCTCCAGAGTGAACACCCTAATAATGGATGTGCTGTGGAAAGGTCAGTCTGATAGCTGTGTGCAAGAGGGGCTGGGGGGACAGGAAGTGATCAAGGCAGTTGCAGTCATCAGGGTGAGAAAGGAGGAGTGCTTTATAGAAGTATGGGAATGTGGAGGAAGGCCTGGTATGAAGGATGCTAAATAAGTGGGTCTGACCAAACATGGTGATTTGCTAGATGTGACCAGAAGGGAAGACAAAGAAGCTATGGTGGTTTAGTGTTCTGGGCAACTGGGTGGAGGGAACCATGCAGGGATGAACGTTACCCAGTATTATACAAAATAAAGATAAGACAGAACTGCATGTTCACTGTGAATACAGTTCTGTAATATCAGTGTATCTTATGTGAGGAGGAGCTGGAACGTAACAGGCAAAAAAAAAAAAAAAAGTGCTTATTTTCTTAACTTCTCTCTCTGAAGTTTTTCCCTAATGTTTTCATGCATAAAAGCTTAATTTTACAAATTTTCTCTTTTAAAAGAAACATTTTGCCTACCTGCTCCACACTCCTGAAAGGAATTTTTGCTTTATAGATGGCATTATAGTAGGGATTAGAGAATCTATGAGGTCACTCTTGCTATTGTTTCTCCAGAAAATAGTCCTTTACGTATATCTTGTACATGCTACCTTGCCAATGTATCACACAAACTTATACCTTTGTTTGAGAATGTCTTTGATGAGCCATTAACTACAAAGAAGAAAGCGTTAGTCAAAAGATAACCCATTGATATTGGCTAATTCCCATCTCTGATGACTGTAATATTGTCAATTATTAACATGGATGACTGGAGGAAAAAAAAGGCAAAGGTGTGAAGAATGCTGCAGCTGCAGGTATAATACAGCTTATGGGGACTCTTACAATAAACAGAGCTATGAAGCACAGCATTTGACACAGCTATTTTATATTTGGATGAGCATTTTTCTTCGTAAGTTTTAAACGATCAACTCTCTTGTACACACATTTGTACATTTTATGAGACCATTTTGAACAATTCCTGAAGAGTCAAATGAACACAGTGATTTAGTTCATTTATAAAATTTTAAGAAATGAAAATTGTTTCCATTATTATGAAAAGCATGTAGTTCCAAGCTTGTATATAACAAAATTTGACCAATTCCCTAAAGTCTTTGTTATGGTGAAATTTTACTGAATTTTATTGCACTGAAACCAGTGGATCATTGGAATTGAATTTGTCAGATCACTATAATAATACTATCTGGATAGAATTTTATCTATATGAACTCTTACGGATTGAATTCGTATTGATTTATATGAATTCTTCCTAATAATATGAGTCATTTTTATTGTTAGTATTGTTTTTTAATATTTATGAAATCACGACAATGTGGAATTCCACCTTCTAATGAAATTTCCCATCTATAACCTAGGAAGATACTAAGCATATAAACACCATGATTGCTTATATGGGAATTTTTTCTTTCATCTTTCTATTCTCCATCTTATTTACTGGTAAACTTAATGTAAAACCAGGAAGAAAAATTATTGCTTTAGACTTGTCTCTGAAAAGATAAAAAAGTTTTTTCCATCTTTGCAGCTTGGGGAGAGGGAAACTCTAGAGGTTCATTGAAGTGTAGTAACTTAGAGACTAGTCCCAACTCTAGTTTCTGTAATTACCTACAGATGGACAAATCCACTAATGGTGATTGAGGTCAACTTCTTTCACCAAAAAACAAACCCTGGAGTTCTAATTATAACTTTTCTTGAGAAGGGGCAGATATGCTCCTGTCAGAACTAATAGTCATATCATTTATTCTTTCTCTCGGATGATTACCAGGAGTTTTTGCAGGATTAAAAATTATATTTAGTTACAAAAAAAAAAATAATGTAGAGACTAGTCAGCTGGCTCGACTAGTAGCCGGATGAAGTGTCTAATAGAACCAAACCTCTGCCTCTCTGGCATCACTGGGAAGTACAAGACTCCAATGAGAAATATATTTTAAAGTCAATTTACATGGAGTTGCTCAGTTTCTCCGAGGTCACCATGGCTGTGAATTTTTTAACAGGGAGATGATCTACAGCCAAAGTAACATGAGCGTTGACTTTTTTAGCTTCATTTTTCTCCATAGAAAACAAAGACCTCCTTTTTGTCAGGAGCACCGTTAGTCTCCCAGCTACCACCAGGGTTTGAAATCCGGGGGTCATTTTTGCATCTTCCATTGCTGTCCAGACTAACATTCACCAAGGTCTCTCCATTTATCTTCATCTCCAAGAGTGTCGACTTCCACTGCCTATTAAGTCTCTTATCTCTTCACACCTGCGTCACTGCAACAGCCTCTAGCTGGTCCTTTTGCTTTTGATCTCTTATCTCTTCAATTAATCCTGCAGGCTGCTGCCAGACGAGTCTCCCTACAACTGGGCTCTATGTCGCCCCGTTAGGAATCCACAGTTCTCCCATGTTACCATTCCTTTTAAACCCAAATTTTCCATTCTTATATTCAAAGCTCATTCACCTTATCTAGCTAAACTTTTCTCTTATTTCTGTGACCAAGTCAAGTCCCTTTTGTAGCTTCTTCCCACTGTATCTCTGAGCCTTGTGTTCAGGAACATCCTCTCATTCCTGCCTAATCTGAATCTCATCAACCTGAGACAATATTAGGGTTCCTCTCTCAACCCTACTCTTGAAGTGGGGAGTCCTCAGCTAAGCCAATGGGAAAGCTAAATCTTGTAGACGGATCAACTTCAAAATCCCTCAAGGAAACACTGGGACCCAACTCTTAGCTCAGGGAGGGCAGGGAGGAAAAACCAGGGTACAGAGATAAGAGTTGGGAGCCAGGGAGATCAGTGAATGCAGGCTACAGTCAAAGCGGGGGAGATTAGCTGATCTTGAGCAGCTGTTTAGAACATCATTTAGAGTTTGATGCTTTGGTTCAGTTCAACAAGTATTTCTTGGGTGCTTTCTTTGCAGGTACAGTACCTGGTGCTGGAGATCTAGCAGTAAACCAGGCAGACATGGTTTATAGAGCATGTTTGCTAAAGGGTAGTCAGTCAAATCATTACAAGGAAGTGTTAGGTAACAGGAAATGCATGCTAGAAGGACCTAACCTAAGTTTCAGTTTTCTTTGAGATCTAGATCTGGATTTCAAACTGCCTATGTGACATCTCTACTGAGTTGTTCTTCCTTAAACAAGACATTTGGTTTTGAAAATGTTCAAGACCAAACTCATTATCTCCCCAAATGTCATGCTCTACCAGCATTTCTTATCTCAGTGATGGGTCTCAGTAAATATGTGATTATATAAACCAGGAACTTAGGAATCATCCTCCACACCTCTTTCTCCTTCATTCTTTGTAGCCAATTCATTACCAAATACTGCTAATTTCATCTAAAAATTTCTCAAATCCATTTCCCATTCTCCATCTCCACTGCCCCCATCCTGACAAAGGTCTCCTTTCTCTCCTAGACTATTTCAGTAACACAGATCCAATCACGCCCTTTCCTATTCAAAATCTTCCAGTGGATTCTCACTGCTTTTACAATAAAGACTAAAATTCGTGACATGTCCGAAAGAGCTTTCAAGGGGTCTGGACCCCACCCGCCTCACTAGGCTCTTCTTGCACTTTTCCTGCCACATACTTCCTGCTTTGGCCACACTGATCTTGTTTCTGATCCTTGATGTACCAGCTCCCCTCTCCCCGCACCATCACTGCAAGGTTTTGCACATGTAGTTCCCTTTGTCTGGAAAGTTCTTCCCTCTTCTCTTTGTCTAATCAACTCTTACCTTTGCAATATGAACAAGATACCCTTTTCTCACCTACAGTTTCCTCATCAGGAAAGTGGAGACAAGTTCCATCTCCCAGGTAACGAGGGAATAGACAACCAAATGCATAGGGAAACACTAAAAAAGTCTGACTGGTCAACACATGAATAAATATTGCTCTCGTCCCTTCCTCAATTTCTTTATTTCTGTTCTGAAGCATTACTAGTTTTCCTTCTTTTTGTAAACCTCCATAACCATATACCTAGAGGTACTATTCGTTTCTGTCAAGTTCCTTCCCCTCACATTAGTGCATTCTGTTGCGTGCCCATTCTCTGTAGTGGATTCGCTCAGGGAAGCACGATAGCGCAGTACTAAAACTGGCAGGTTTTGGAGCCAGAAAGACCAGAATTTTTATCCCAGACTTACCTCTAGCCTGACTCTATTAAAGCCAAATGACCTTGAGAAGGTCAATGAACCTTTCTGAGTTTTCTCCTTCCTCATCACTAAGGAAGGGATAATCTTGGCTCCCACCTCATGAGGTTTCTTCGAGGGTGAAGTGAGATGATGCAGGTAAGAGTTTTAATAAATATCGACGGCTCCTGCTTTTATAACTGTGGGTGTTTTTGATTTTGTCCTTGTCCTGTTCCTATACTTTGCTGCTTCTTTTTTTTTTTTTTTGCGGTACATGGGCCTCTCACTGCTGTGGCCTCTCCCGTTGCAGAGCACAGGCTCCGGATGCGCAGGCTCAGCGGCCATGGCTCACGGGCCCAGCCGCTCCGCGGCATGTGGGATCCTCCCGGACCGGGGCACAAACCCGTATCCCCTGCATCGGCAGGCGGACTCTCAACCACTGAGCCACCAGGGAAGCCCCCCTTTTGATCTTTTAATCTTATCCTCTCGGTTACCTCCCGTTGCTTTCTTTTCTTCTGCTCCTTGTCTTCTGTTACTTCCTGCCCACTGTTTAGCCTGGGTCTGAAACCCAATAGGCTCCTGGACATTAGCAGTGGAGAACTGCTGCTGGTTCCAGGCTTGCCTTACTTTCTGCTCGGCACTGCGAGCCCTGCCTCTTCCTTCTCACCTCCTCTTCCTGCTTATTCTCTTTCTGGATTATTAGTAGCAAAACCCTACTATGAAGAGTTGAGGTGAAGTTATTGACATTTCACAGGGTCCAAGGAGGGGGGTGTCTGTAGCCCTTAAGCTGACGTCACAATAAGATGCTCAGGCAGATCTTGTTCCAGGCAGGAGTTATATATTCTTCTCGGCTTTTAAAATAATGTCTTGTACTCTAAAGAAGATTATTAGCTAATTGGAGAATAGAGAGAATGCTAAAGACATGTCTAATTCTCCCTTCATTTTCTACTTACCAACTCATTATTTTTGTGATTGTGCATTTTCCACAGTTAGTTTTGCTAGTGCAGACTTGGCATGAAAATCAACATGTATTAAGTAATATCCTGGTTAACTGGACAAACGTGAATGTGTCATTCTCTTTGATCACCTTGAACTTCCACTAATGACAGTGAGGTGCTTGAACATCATTAATGACAATCAATAAGTGAAGCAACGATTTTTTTTCATAGATCGATTTCTTAACTATTATTATTATTATTTTCGGTATGCGGGCCTCTCACTGCTGTGGCCTCTCCCATTGCAGAGCACAGACTCCGGATGCGCAGGCCCAGCGGCCATGGCTCATGGGCCCAGCCGCTCCGCGGCATCCTCCTGGACCGGGGCACGAACCCGTGTCCCCTGCATCGCCAGGCGGACTCTCAACCACTGCGCCACCAGGGAAGCCCGATTTCTTAACTATTAATACAAAGGTGTGAGGTTATGGGAGGGTTAAGTTTTGAGTTTCCATCAAATCACTGTAATCTGATCCCAGTCCGTAAATGACTATAATGCCCAAAGTTTTTTGGTGAAATCCAATTCACTGTGAATTCTGATTACATTTCCTATTCCTTTCCAAAAAACAGAAAGGAAATTAAGTTATATTTGATTACATTACAAAAGGCCAACTGGTGTCTGGGCTGTCATTGCCTTGTCAGAAGCCTAACGTACATATTGTACAGGGGCAGGCTCTGGGCTACCGGGCTCTGGCACATGGACAAGCCCTCTTATTCTTTAGCTGAGCCGTTTGTAAGCAACAGCAGAGAGTTCAAAGAACACAAATGTACCTATGTGTTTTCATTATGAACAAAGCCAAATATTTGCTGTTTACATGGAATCAATGAAAATTACATCCCTTGAAATATAAGTATAATTTGTTTCTTACTCAGAGCAAGGTTACCAAGTTCAATATAAATCAAGTTTCTTAAAGTTTATTCAATGAAGCCAAGTCTGTATGGGTGGGGCAAAGTATACCCATGATCTATTTCAGTAGTTCTCAACCATTTCTGGTTTGTAGACTGCTTTGTTCATGTCATAGATGCTAAAAATTTTAATTCTCAAATGCACCATGTATAGAAATCCCCTGAGGATTTTGTTAAAATGAAGCTTTTGATCAAGCTAGACAGAGATGGGGCCCAAGGTTCTGCATGTCTCGGGAGGTGTTGATGTTGTCGGTCCATGGACACATTCGAATAGCAGAATAATACCGCATGTGGCCTCCTAACTTTATCTGCCCCAGACTGTCAGTAGAACTAATAGGTAGATGTGAGCTATTTCAATTAAGCACAAACAAGGCGACTTTTTGAATAAAAGGCCCATTACTTTTATTTCATATTAGTTTATACTGGAATGCAAAATATGGACTTTGTTATTATATCAAGTTTGAAGAGTTCAGGAGGATATTTGCAAATCATCTTAGGACACTCATTTTCCCAATCTTCATTTAGGAAGCACTTACCTATATCATTAAACCAGTTAGAAAACACTGATGTTTGGGTCTCCTACTCAGAGGTTCTGATTTTCATTGGTCTGGGGTGCAGCCTAGGCTTCCGGACTCTCCAGATGATTCTTCTTTGCAGCCGGAATTGAGAAGCCCCCCTTTAGAAGTTGCAAAGCCAGGAAGGCATATGGGTGATGCACTCCCAGCCCCTGGGGAATGCAGAGTGCTTCTTAGAAAGTGAATGAATAATACAAGGAAAAGAATAAAGTGGAGAAAAATAGAGTGAATTCAAGAAAGAGAAAAGAGGAACCATTAAAAAAAGGGCTAAGTGAAGGTCTAAGGGTTGACTGTAGTCCAAGAAGAGCTGGATAGGTAGCTGAACGGAAGCCTCCCAGGTGTCATGGATGAGACGGGTTTCACCCTCTTTGTTATTCGTATTGATATGAAAGTAGCACGGAGGCTGAAGTACGCATGCAAAATGAATGCACAATGGATAAGGAATGCACGTTTGCAATGACCATTAGACTCAAAGCTGTTTTTATTTTTGGAACTGCTTGAAGGAAGTGGGAGAAGTACTATTAAACACCTTGCATCTGGGACAACAGTAAAACTTTAAAAGGGCTCACAGTAGCCCAAACCTCCAGAGTGGGTAGGGGACTCCTTTGGTTGGTACAATGCAGTTTCTGTGGGGTTGGTGGTTAAGTGTATGTTTTTTTGAGTCATATCTTCATGCTTGTACCAAAGTAGCACAAAAAATGTAAGTGAGACAAAGTGTCATAGCTGCACACACTGCCAACATTCAGCACCTCACATGGTCTGCCGTGCTCTGGGCGAAGGGACCCCGGACAAACATTACGTAACTGGCCGATACAATCCGGTGTGCACTGGGGGCTGAAGATCTATCTCGATGCCTCAGTTTGGATGCGATAAGTATCCTGCTAGAAAGTTAACCCTTGGCTTTTTCACAGGGAACACATATTTATAAGGTTTCAAAAGTCATTGTTTTTGTGAACCAGACACCAAATGCAAGAGACACCTGGTGAACAATAAATATCTAGACGGTAAGAAACTAAATCTGAACACCTTGATCAGAGAGGCACCACCCAGTTCGAGCGAACAAAAGATTCATGGTTTTCGCTTTCTCAAAGGGTTCACTTCTGTGGGTGTTCTGTTTGTGATCTTCTTTCAGCTGATAGTGGCTTTTGGTTACCAACTCTTATCCTTCTATCTTCTGCCTGCCTCACAGCTGTTTAAAGATCCTATTGGCCACTGCTATTATCTCGTTTTTCAATTCAGCCATTAGACCCCGTGCCCTGACACAGATAACCCACCTCCAGGGTGTTTTGCTGTTCTGGCTGGTTTTTTCCTTCAGGAAAAGGCTTGTGCCACAAAGGGGGAGTGATACTGTGATGTCATTACAGAGTTCCTGAAAATGCAGCAGACCTACCCCTGCCACAAAGGGGCTCTTGTGGGCTTGTTTATCTCTAGGCTGGTGAGAACCTAGGAAGTCACTTTGTTCGACTGGAATAAAAAGCTTAAAATGGTCTCAAGTACAGATTTGCTTTCATTAAAAAGAAGAAAAAAGATCAAAGGAAGAAAGTAGCATCTCCAGATCTCACGTTCCTCCTTCTCTTGTATCACTTCAGTAAAAGACATTAAGCAAACTATGTGTAATTGTTAACCGATGTATTCTTTACAATGATGTTCAACGAGTCTGCAATATTTATTTGCCTTTTTTATGCATTTATCTCCCTCATCATTCTAGACCAGAAACCACTATTTTGTTTGACAGATGAGGACCTCCAGTGTAAGTAAGATGAAAACATATATCACACATGTGGATACTAGAAATCATGCAACATTTCCAATATACTTATACATTCTGATGAGATGCAGATACTGATCAAGAACTCATGGCATAGTGTTGCCAAATAATCACTGTGAACCACTGCTTACAACCCAAGCTCCAAAACATCTAGCTGGTGAGAAAGTTCTTTGTGTGAGGAATAACTACTTTTTATTCATTCAGAGGTTTTAAATCAGAGGAGGGTGGAAACTCCTGATGGAAAAGTAGTGGATTCAGAGTAAAGGAACACCAACACCATTGCTGTGTGTGTTTGTGTGTCTGTGTGTGGTGTGTGAATCTGAGGTATGTGTGTGTATATCTGTGGGACTGTTTGTGAATATGTTTGTACGTCTGTGTGTGGCGGTGAGGAAGCTCCTGGTTAGTAGACTTGCCCAGTATGACTTTAAGAGATACCATTAGATCTTAGCTTCCTGAATTGAGGACCCCTGGTATACATACAGAACTCAAAAAATTAAGCCTTTATTTGACTCAGCAAAATTGCATTACAGGGCAGCTCAGATAATCTAAAAACAGAAGAAACTGAAGATGCCAAGAGGTCTAGATTTTGACTATCATTTTTCTAGATAAAAGGAGAAAGTATTATTCCTGATTTGAATTCAGGAGCTAAAATACTGTATAGGGGAGTATAGGACAAGATCCTGGATTTTTGTCCTGTGATACCAACATATACAAGAGGCTTTTCATTGCATGTTTTCTGATTAAGTCTCTGCCCTGAAACCTCAAACCCCAACACTGGTCTCTCTCATACATACTGTTTAATGAGGATGCAAAGAATTGTTGCTCTAATAGAAACTCTCACTGGCAACTTATTTAGGTATGGTCCCCACCCAAGGAACTTACTAAAATGGTCATTTGGACATTTCAATGCTCCTTCCCAAACTGAGAACACGTTGGAATTTCAGCTATACTTACAGTGATTGAAGGCTTCGCAAATTCTGTAGAGCTTCTGTGGGTACCTGTCTTAGATGATTATTCTGCAGCATGCTGCACATTGAAACAAATGAAAAAAAAACCATTAAAGACAGCAATAATGAACAATAACTGGCATAGCAGTGTCAGGCACTGTTCTAGGTGTCAGGGAAACAGCTGAGCATCAGGCACAGCCTTGGCCTGTGAGGAGTGACAGATAATTTAAAATTAACAAATGATATATAACTTGAGACAAGTGATAGGTACTATGAACAGAAAACAAAACATGGATTTGGGATAGATGGTAACAAGGGGTGAGAATTTTATTCTAAAGGTGGTCAGAGAATCTCTCTCTTAGGAGGTGATATTTGAGTAGAGACCAGAATGGCGTCATGGAACAAAACATGGGAACATCTGGAAAGTTACTGAGGAAGAGGGAAGAACAAGTGCAAAGGCCTCGAGGCCGGAGCTTGCTTGACTTGTTAAAGGAGGAGCAAAGGGTCATTGTGACTGAGGAGGAGTAACTGAGAGCAAGAGATTGGGAGACAACCTAAGGACATCTCATGAAGGACTTGTAGGCTTTATTTTAAATGTGGTGATAAACTCTTATTGAAGGGTTTAAGTGGGGGGGAATGATGTGATCTTATTTATGTTTTAAAAGGATCACTGTGATGACAATTAGATTAGACAAAATGGAAATAAGGATAAGAGTAGGAGGATATTAAAGATCTTCTCCCTCCTTGTGCATGATCATATTTTGATATAAAGTAATGCTTCTTGTGAACAATTACACTTTTGCTCACCTAGGTTCAACAGTTCTGATCAGAACATGGGGACTACAGAATGGAGACACCTGGCAACAGTGAAATAAAATATATCATTGCTAGTGGGAAATAGTATGGAAAAATTCCCACTAGATTTCTTATACTTTGCTACCTCATTCATAAATGTTTATAGCGCAATAATTTCACAGCCACTCCGCCCAACCCCCAGCCAGTATTTCATGGTCTATGTAAGCCAGAGGCAGGAAAGTATTTTAGGAAAGCATTTTTAAAAGACATTTTAAATAAATATTTCTACTTATTAGGTCACAAATTTATACTTGGATTTTCAGAAATAATTTGCCTGGTTCTCTCATCTCCACAATTGAAGTCTCTTTTCATCAGATGACTACCTGGGATTCAACGCCAGGTATGTCTGACTCCAAAGCTTGATGTACTTTTTCCACTGTCCCTTGCAGCATTCTCTTGAGGAATAATCGTACAAATTCTCAGGTTGTACGCCTTTCACAGTATGATTAAGAGCATGGGTTCTCGGATCTGACTACCTCTTCCCTGCCAGTAGCCCCGTGGCCTCAGGGAAATCATTCAATCTCTCCAGGTCTCAGTGATCAGTAATAATATACACCCCCAGGGCTTATTGTGATGATCTAATGAGCGAAAGTACATAGAACAATACCTGCTGCCTGGTAAGCATTCAATAAAGGTTGGCCCTTTCTGTATAAATTGATAAGTACTCTTCTCAAAACTAATGATA
This sequence comes from Delphinus delphis, assembly GCF_949987515.2. NCBI lineage: Eukaryota > Metazoa > Chordata > Mammalia > Artiodactyla > Delphinidae > Delphinus > Delphinus delphis. The sequence continues at coordinate 56,957,255 of NC_082693.1, read as the reverse complement.
TAGTGACATTTTAATTAATGAGAAAATAAAATTGGCCAAAAAAAAAATCTCTATGCCAGTGGTTCTCAAACTTTAGGGGTCATCAGAATTCACTGGAAGGCTTGTTAGAACACTGTTTTCTGTGTTCCACCCTCAAAGTTCCTGGTTCAGTAGATCTGGGTATGGGCCAGAGAATTTGCATTTTTAACAAACTCTCCGGTGATCTTGGTGCTGCTGGGCAAGGCACCACACACTGAGAACCACCCTATGCTCTGCTAAGTATTTCTAAGAATATTTTCACCTGAACTTGAGGCTACATTGAGATTGGAGATAAGGTCTAAGTTTTGAGTCTTGGCAAGCAAACCATTTACCCTTCTTGACCGTTGGACTTTTATCTGTGGGATGGGAATAGAATAATACCATCTGATTGATAAGTTGTTTGCGGATTACAATATGAAGGCATTTATTATACTTTCATATATGTAAATATGAGCTCATATCAAATAAGACGTGTAAAATATTTGGAGATCATAAAATTTATGCTCTTCTCACCATGGCTGAGATTCTGTTTTCTAAGGATCATAATTCTGTCACTTGTAATCCAACAGTTTTTTTTTTTGTGGTACGCGGGCCTCTCACTGCTGTGGCCCCTCCCGTTGCGGAGCACAGGCTCTGGATGCGCAGGCTCAGCGGCCATGGCTCACGGGCCCAGCTGCTCCGTGGCATGTGGGATCCTCCCGGACCGGGGCACGAACCCCTGTCCCCTGCATCGGCAGGCGGACTCTCAACCATTGCGCCACTAGGGAAGCCCAATCCAACAGTTTTAAACAGGTAATTTCATTATTTTAAACTTGGATTCAATTAACATTTCATATATCAAAAGTCTCAAAATATGTTGGTTCTTTATGAACAAAGTCAAGATTTAGAGAGACTTCACACTTCAATTACCGGTTAGGTAATTGGGAAAATTGTAGCTTGAATGCCGTATTTTGCATAATTTACCTAAATATTAAAAGTTTACGTTTATATGTTATTTTATACCTTTCCAAGCAGTTTGAATTTATGATATAATTTTAACTTGACAGAAATGTTTTCAAAGTCACTCACTAATTGTATGATAAATTTAAGTGATAAGATACAGATAATAGACTTAATTGATGTGTAAACTTTGTAGGTAATATATTACTGGCTCAAAGTGTGTACCGAACTGTCCTCCTATGCTTTGCTAACCAGACAGTGAAACTCTTATAATGTGGTCTTTCTAGAATATTGGAAAACTGGAGTAGAGGATAAGAGATATTTAAATGGCTTTTCTTCATTGAATAGTTGCAAGGTTTCTCAGTAGCTCTATATATCTACCTTCAGAAAATGGAACTTAAACAAGCTTTACTAATGATACCTTTTAAAGCTACCCCTGAGCTACCTCCCAGCAATTTAATTTTCAACCACTTCTACCAGTTAAATACCAAAAATATAATTACAGAAAATCACTTAAGTCCTGATCTCTCCTTGAATAAAGAACTTTTGTTTAATTACTTTCAAATGACAAAACAAGAGCAAATTATCTCCATTATAACCTTATAGGTCTTCAGTGAGTTAATTAGAAAATCCTGTTTTTGTTTAAGATATTCCAGTGGGAAACAAAACAATTAAAGGATTCATAGCACTATGGAGTGCAATTAGAACAGAGCATTCACAACATGGTTGCAGAATTCTTTTATAAATAATCCTTTATTCAATGCAGCAAGTACAAGCAGAATGTACCACGAACTGAATATGGGTTTAGGCACTTACAACTTCATTTTTGTCATTCACATATGGGTGAGAAAAGAAAATGAAACATTATCTCTAGGGGCAAAGGATGACTTCATATTTTCTTAATCTCTTTCCCTGAGGAGCTTTAAAACTGTAAAATATTCTCAATTACATACAGTGTCCCCAAGCTACTTTAACAATAAATTTTTTGTTTTGTTTTTTTTTTTTTTGGCCAACAGGACTAAATAAGGTCAAGTACAGGTACTGTGAAGCAGGTGAGAGGAAATTATACGTTGAAAGAGGACTCTGTAACAATGGCTTGATCCTTAGGTATTTCTTCTGCCTACTTGTCCTATGTTTAGATATCAAGTAGCTATCCAGGCTCTTTTCTGGGAAGGAGAGAATTTTAGTTGTGACTTTCCTATGGTTAGTTTTATCCATCACCTCCATGTGGCTTTGGTTCTGGTGCTGGTGGCAAGAGGATAAGCCATTCCTCGACTGAATGGCCTACACAAGAAAATGAACCTTTGTTGAGGATAGCCTGGTTCAGAATTCCATGGGACTGGGTATTTTGCAATACTAAGCCAGTAACCTTTTATGAGGCCAATATTTATAGGGATAATCATCTTAAATTTTAGTGATCTTCCAGAGCTCACAGTAACAAAATTTCTGATATAAAACAGTCCTCACCAAGGAGGGCTGTTGTTATCTTCATTTCCTATCTTCTAGGATTGGATTACTCTTATCTTTCTCTTCTTTTCCAGATCCTTTCTTACTCTCCTTATATGATCAGGGCCCCAGATGAATATTACTTGTATATTATCTTTCTCACCATGCTACAATATAATCAGTTATTTCTTTCTTCCAATGACTTTTGGACTTTATAAAACATTTGAGTCACTTTCCACAATGGTAGGACCAGGCCTGTCTTGTTCAGCATTTTACCTATAGCACTGTGGTTCTCAACCCTATTGGACCTAATTCTCCCTTTAATACCAAATATTTTGTAATGCTTCATCCATTATATTAAGACAAAATTCATAAAAATATAGCCATTTACACACATCATTTTAAAGAAAAAATATCAACATAATGTACTGCCTTAACTGTATGATAAAGGAGAAATAAAAGTAATTTATAATAAAGGGATTATATGTATTATTATATATGTGATGCTCAGATATGACTATCTTAGGAGGTATTTCTATGAAAGAGTCAGATGTTTGCCTCCACTTTTAATGAATAAGGTTGGGTATGAGAAAAGTAACATGATCACAAGTTATTCTGTGCAAGAACAGGGAGATGAGAGTAGAGGTCTAAATGGATACTAGAATAAGATCTACAGTTAAGACATATAACAGATTATACTTATTTTATGTAATGCTTTATAGGAAAGAAGGAAATAACTTTTATTAAAACAAAGATACCATACGAAGACATATTATAGATGTTGCAGTGGAGAAAATAAGAAAGTGTTACATTCTCACAAATGAGTGTTCCTTATAGATAAGAGTGATATCAAAATAATTCTCTCTCTTTTACAAGATAGGACTGAAATACCACAGAGAACATCCATCCTATCTCAAATCCATTGCACGCTGAGGTGAGCATCTGTTCTCCAGTACTTCAAGAGGCCCTTGGGAGCACACCCCGCCATAGGTAAGAAGGAATTGAGGCTAAACTGGAAAAAGAAATAGTCATGATACCACCTGCATAGAAGTTGGTTGGTAGACCCTGCCGGATAGTGGAAGAGTAATATTAAAAATGCAACAGGCTACCCCCAAATAAATAAATCATTATATAGTTATCTCAGCCAGATTTTGTATGATTGTGCTCCCAACATTTTAAAAGGCCATATACGAAATATTTATAAAGCAGACTTTGTTAATGAGATTCAATGAGAGCCCTGTGTTTCATGTTTCTCTGCTAATTTAATGATAGTTATTTTTAAGAAGACGTTTTACAACTTCACAGTTACATAGCTTTAATTTGTTTTGTGGTTTCTGAGGTAATTCTTCTACTGCACTAATACCATTTTCAAATAAATATGTGGGTAGAAATCACAGGATGCACGATCTGTGTTAACTAGTCAATGATTTTGAGAGATTATATTTATACCATTTAATTTTTCCTGTACAGATTATTAGGCGTATGCAGAACTTCATGTAAAACCTTTCAGTATGATTATGTATGAAAGTATTATTGATTGAAGTTTGGTGTGGAGGTAGAGTCAGAAGTCAAGAGGGATGCAGGGGGATTTTTTATGCTGGGCTGAGCAGCTCATCACAGGACAAGTTACTACATGCCTATCACCTGGAAAACCAAAGATGCTTCCACAAATTTCCAGAACTTTCTGTGGCAGGGGTGATGACCATGGTTGAGAAGCATTGCTCTAACACTAAATACTTTCCAAATATTTGACAATTGATTTGCTCATTGAATATTAGTCTTTAAGTCAGCAAAATAAAGAGAAGAGTGAGTACTATTCCTGGCAGGGGTCTTGCTCCTTTTGAATCCCCCTCACATTGATAATGATCCAGCTGAAGTGCAAAGTCTGAAAGTGTCATTTTCTTGCTCACGTCTTTTTCTTGGCTTCTTATCATGCTTAGGACATATAATAATGTCTATGCTTTTTTGACATGACATACAGGATCCCGGTGACCAGGACCTTTTCTCTCTCTCCAGGCTCTTCTCCAGATACCTTCTCCTGAATGCTTAAGTACCACCTGCGTAGGGCTGTCTGTTCCTCCCAGGTTCCTCCTGCCTCTGTGTCTCTATGTATAGTGTCCCCTCAGTCGGCTACCTTATGTGGATGGTTGGTTCAAGGTTTGGCTTCTAGGTCAACTCTTTGGAGAAACATCTCTCCTAGGAAGTCGAATTTGAACCATCAGACTGGACAGAGTCCTTCCCAACCTCTGTGTTTCCACAGAATCAGAGTGATCTGTTCATCTGTCTTGGTCACGGTATCTTGATCCCACAATCTACCACTAGATTATAAACTCTTCAAGGGCATGGCCATACTTATTGATCTTTGTCTTTCCAGCAATAATTTGTTCAATGCCACTTTGAGTGGTGTGTGTGCATACAAGCGCACGTGCACACACACACACACACACACACACACAATCTAGTTCGGTATATCCAATATACATTTTGTCAATGAATTAAAATAATTCATTCCAATATAATTTATTTAACAAGTTTCCAAAATACTTAGTGGTACCTATTTCAACACAGGGAAAACATCTTAGGTGTCTCATCTAAACTTGATTTATGTGATGCATTTTGAATGGTTCCAAATATTTTGCTGGATTCGTGGAAATATAGGCACATTAGAATTGGTGTTACAGCCTAGAATTTCACCACATAATGGATTAACCTTAGGATTTGGAAGTATGACAACTTAAAAATATTGCTACCTAATAGTAAAAATAACTCAAGGGTAGGGAGATCAAACCCAATCACCTAAGTAGACCAAGACCAAATAACAGTTCTGCTTTTGAATTTACCTTTTAACAAAATATTAAATTTAAATAAAATTGCTTTTTCAAATAGCCTATGTATCCCTCAGGTCAATGAAATGCAATTTCTATTAAGCAGAAATACATCAAATGCCTTTTTAGAGTTTATAACTTTTATCTCAAAGGAGATAAAATCAGGTTGTTTTCCCTGAGATAAAACTTTCCTGGTATGAATTTCAACTTGTGTTATCTATTTTCTCTACCAAGGTCCCTTTCTTTTCTACAAAGAATAAACTGAAAGAAAATTAAACAATGGGTACTAGAAGCAGGAGGTATCAGTGATAATGAGTTTTCTGATAGAAAATTAGGAAGTTGGACATTAAATAGTAAGAAAGCCCATTTTTTACAAGTCTCAATGGACTAACATTTCTCAATTAAACAACTACTCATTGTATCTACTATGCACTAGGCTTTTCTACATCTATTCATAAGTGGAACATAAACTTGATTTTTTTTTTTTTTACCTGAGCCTTATTCAGCGCATCACAAGGAAACAAGTTCTGCAAATGGTTTGAGGCTGTGATCTCATTATGTCAGCATAATAGTGATTTATTCACTTGAATCAAAATGACTCAAAAAACTCCCCCCAACTTCATAGCACAAAAGGAAGGGGAAATACGCTTTCACAAGTTTGAGTTGATAAGTTGGTTATTTAGGGGCAAGGTTTTGACATTAAGGTTAGAAAAGGAGAGATGAAGTTTTTTCACACACAAATCTAGCCAGGTATCACATGTTTCTATGGTATCAAGGAAGGCAGACTGGAATTTAGACGAATTATCTCATGACTCTAAATAGTTTATTGGAGGAACTCAATCTTTACAAGTTAATTAGCATCCACTTGACACTAAAATCAGAATTATAACAAGCAATACTCGGTTTACTTACAGAACTTTAAGACTGTAAAGGCCAGCAAATGCTCCCTTGGGAATGTATGTCAAAGCGTTTCCGGCAAGACGTCTGCGGGTTTCAAGGGAGAGGAGGGAGAGTAAGCATAGCTCTCTTCATGTGGAATTCATTTAGTTGTTAAAAATGCAATACAATTATGTGCAGACCACGAATGCCAAAAGCAACTCTAAAGAACCTTGTTTTGTTATATTTTGCAAAAAATTTCTTTAAATCTCTAATCAAAAAGCTGGCAAAAGAAGGGCCTAAGAAGAAATATAATAAATTACCTATTTTACAATAAATCACTTAATAGCTTACACTATGTATATAAAACTCTCTATCCGTTCATCTGTTGATGGACATTTAGGTTGCTTTCATGTCTTGGCTATTGTATATAGTGCTGTAATGAACACTGGGGTGCATGTATCTTTTCGAATTATGGTTTTCTCCGGATATATGCCAAGGAGTAGAATTGCTGGATCATGTGGTGGTTCTATTTTCAGTTTTTTAAGGAAACTCCATACTGTTCAAAACAGAAACAGACTCACAGACATAGAAAACAAACTTATGGTTACCAAAAGGGAAAGGTGGGGGGGAGGGATAAATGAGGAATTTGGGATTAACACATACACACTACTATATATGAAATAGATAACCAACACGGATCTACTATATAGCACAGGTAACTCTACTCAATATTCTGTAATAACCTATAGGGGAAAAGAATCTGAAAAAGAATGGATATACGTATATGTATAACTGAATCATTTTGCTATACACCTGAAACTAACACAACATTGTAAATCAGCTATACTCCAATATTAAAAAAAATAAAACTCTCCTTTAAAAATTTTTTTTATACAAAAAGTAGGCAAGGGAATAGAGAGGGAGCCATGGGTGGTGATTGTGAGGGCAATGGGCTATTATTTACAGGTACGACGGTTGATGGTCGGGGAAACCCCTCTGCTGAGAGGGCATTTGAGCAGAGGACTGAGCCATGCAGGGACCTATGTGAAAGGAAGAGTGGTACAAAAGGCCTGAGGAGGGAGTGTGCCTGGCGTGGTCCAGAAACTGCAAGAAGACCAGCATGGCTGGAGTGGAATGACCAAGGGGAGAGTGACAGCAGGTGAGGTTGGAGCAGTGTCCAGAGTCACTCCACACAGGGCTCTGGAGGCCACAGTAGGGACTTTGAGCAGGGGAGTGATGTGATCAGTTCTGTGTTTTAAAAGGGTCCTTCTGACAGGACCCTTTTCTTTTTTTTAAATAAATTTATTTATTTATCTATTCATTTATTTATTTTTGGCTGCGTTAGGTCTTCATTGCTGTGCGTGGGCTTTCTTTAGTTGCGGTGAGCAGGGGCTACTCTTCGTTGTGGTGCGCGGGCTTCTCATTGTGGTGGCTTCTCTTGTGGAGCACGGGCTCTAGGCGCACGGGCTTCAGTAGTTGTGGCGTGGGGGCTGAGTAGTTGTGGTGCACAAGCTTCATTGCTCCGCGGCATGTGGGATCTTCCTGGACCAGGGCTCAAACCTGTGTCCCCTGAGTTGGCAGGCGGATTCTTAACCACTGTGCCACCAGGGAAGTCCATGACAGGACCCTTTTAAAGGGGGAATAGACTTTGGGGGCAAAAGTGGAAGCACAGGAGGCGACTAGAGCAGTTCAAACAGGAGCTGCTCGTGTAACACAGCTGTGGTGGAGGAGGTAAGTGGTGGAATACGGTGGAGAAGAAAGAAAAATCCCACCTGGCAAACCATTTGTGTCAAGGTGAAACGTAGGTAGCCAACATTTCATATTTATGGTTATATTCTATATAACCTACATGCATTTGATTAGTTATCCAAAGTACTATACGTAAACTGAAGGACATGGTTTGCATAGGACCGTGCTACAAAAGAGTTGCTTATTGAATTAAGACAGACTCAGACTTGGTTGATGATCACAGGTGGCTTAACTGATCAGACTAAACTGACCAGGAACTGTTATTTCAGCCAAAATGTCCTTAACTATCCTGTTCATAGTCATGATTTCAACAGTACATTTTTTGATTTCTAAAACCTAGCCTGAAAATGGGGGCTTATCGACTCTTACTGCTGCTATGTGATCGAGTAGCTTGATGGTTTCTGGGTCACTGACTTTGGAAATGAAAAGGAGAAAGTAAAAACGTTCTATTTATTTATTTTATTAGTTTAAATTATTGTTAGGGTAAATACCTTTCTGTTACATTTCCTGAATCATAGCTCACTTCACATGAATTGTTTTTCTTTTCTGGGCAAGGACTTTGAGAGCCGCAGACTATATTCAGAACTAATCTGTATAACCACTGACCTGTGTTATCAGGGGAATTTGTCTTAAAACAAAGGAATTTATGACGGGCTATTAGTTATTCGTTGTGCTGGTGGAAGATATATCTCATTGTCCAAAAGCACAATTTAAGGAAATCATTGCATCCTTCCCCTCATTTCTTTACCACGTGGGATGGTTTTAGCAGTTAAAAAATTAAATACATATAAACTATAGGGAAAAAAAGACTTCTATATAAATGAGTACACAAATAGTGAGAACTGCACACAAATCTTTCCTGTGAAGATTTGAACTAACAAATCTCTGGGCAACTACGTTCCAACCCTTGAGACCCACATACCATTTGGCTGGAAGGTTTTGTTTTTTGTTTTTCTCTCTGTTTCTAAAATTATTTCACAGAAATGTCTCTTTCATCATCTTCATTTCTATAATAAGATACAACTTAATAGGAAAAACTTTTATATCTTTTTATATCACATAAAATTTTTTTATCCTTAAAGATACCTCTCCATATAGAAGATTCAAATCGTCCTATCATTGTTAGTTTTGCTGACTTAACTGCCATAAAAAGTAAAAAAAAAAAAAAAAAATCAGTAAGTTACAGTAGACACATTCCTCTTCAGATAAATCAAATAAGCAGAGGTTTGGCTGTTGTCACAACCAACTAAAATATTTTTGAGAATGTATGTTTCTTTGAATCTCCACAGTAATTTGAATCTCTAAAGGAATCTAAGGGTTGTTTTGTTTGTTTTTGGTAGCTTTGTTTTGTAAAATGGTGGGATGAGAGCAAAGCACTCAAGTGTGGGCCCTGATTTCTCCTCTCTGGACATTGGTCTGGAGGGAGAGAGGTGAGTGAACAAAATGGGATGAGCACTGAGAGTGTAAGAGGTACTTGACCCTGTTCTCTGATTGGGACCCTCGGGAAGATGACTGTGCGGGGAACCATGGTCCAACATCGGTCCCTTTGGCTGAGCAGTATTTTCAGAGGTAAGTGAAAGGGCCTGGTGAGTTTTAATAGGCTTTCCAGGTCATGTCTTCCAAGAACCCATTTGTCTTTTAACACTCAGTTTTTTTTTCTTTCCCTTTTTGGCTTACTTTTTTCTCACTATTAACTTGCTGCAAGACTTCACATAAGTCATTTAACTTCTCTGGACCTTATTTCACTTATTATTATTATTTTTGGCCACACTGTGCAGCTTGCGGGATCTTAGTTCCCCAACCAGGGATTGAACCCTGGGCCACCACAGTGAAGGTGCTGAGTCCTAACCACTGGACTGCCAGGGAATTCCCTTATTTCACTTACTTTTAAAAAATGATAGGGTTCTTCCACTAAAGTCTTTTTCTGCCCTACAATTGTTTTTGTTACACATGGATTTCCTCCTTACCTTCATTCTTTTCTCCCTTATCCTCCCTCCACCCATCTTTTTCTTCTTGTTTATTAAGATTTCTTTATTACACGTCACCAACATTTTTTATAACTTTCTTTTTTTTTTTTTTTTAGATGTTGGGGGTAGGAGTTTATTAATTAATTTATTTATTTTTGCTGTGTTGGATCTTCATTTCTGTGCGTAGGGCTTTCTCTAGTTGTAGCAAGCGGGGGCCACTCTTCATCACGGTGCGCGGGCCTCTCACTATCGCGGCCTCTCTTGTTGCGGAGCACAGGCTCCAGATGCGCAGGCTCAGTAGTTGTGGCTCACGGGCCCAGTTGCTCCGCGGCATGTGGGATCCTCCCAGACCAGGGCTCGAACCCGTGTCCCCTGCATTAGCAGGCAGATTCTCAACCACTGCGCCACCAGGGAAGCCCATCACCAACATTTTAAAATCACTTTCTCATACTTTATATCAGGAGGTAGATCAGAGGTTATTATGCCCATATTTTGAAGATACAGACACCAAAGTTCAGAAAAGCTTTATGTAAAATGAAAAACATCATCTCTTTCCTGATTTCGTGTAAGTGTAATCTAGTCCTTCCTTATGGAGCATGGAAGCTATCTAACAGTGGTGCTACTTAAATAATCAGAGCAAAATGAACTTGAATATGACAGCCCCTATGATTTAAAAGAAGACATTTCAGACTACTTAGCAATTTCATGCTGGCTCCTAGTAATTACTGCTTTATTTTCCAACTCTTGCAAAGTACATGAGATCTACAGGGCACACATTCTATACATGCTAAATTAATTTGTATCAGAAATTTGGTAAGGGCTAACGTCAGGCTTAACGGTAGTAGTTTTTCCCCTTTTCCCATTCTTAAGATCTGCCTGTTTCCAGTTTTCTGGTACTATTTTCTGTCTCGTGGTTTCCAATATTAACTTCAGTGGCTCTGTTCCTATTTCTGAATTTCTTTTTACTCTTCTGATTTATAATTACCTGAATAATTGTAGTTAAACTATCACTTAAACATAAAATTTCTGAAATGTCAAAATGTTCCCACTTGAAGAAAAATTCTCCTAAAATAAAGTTCGCATAAACCATACTAATATTGTAATCAGTGACTTTCAAAAGACAAAGTGATGCGAGCAAATACACTAGTCCATTCAGATTGACTATTCATAATTCAATTCGATTGACTAAAGCTGGGCTCTGGGTTCCTGCATACAGGAGCCAAGAGTCTGGGTCGGTGAATTGTTAGACACAAATAGGATGAAACTCGTAGTCTGATGTAATCTCTTAATCTTGCCTCCACTGGCAGTAATGCATCATCACTGTAACCGACTAAGTTCGCCATGGTTAGGTTTGCTTTCGTAAGATGCCTGTGCCAGTTGGAAGGTCCCAGATACTTAGCATTTAACCCTCTGACACTCATCTTTGGTAAGATTTCCTGAAGCCTATTCAGCAGGCTTGAATACAAGGATTATGACAAACCACGGATCTTCTCAGGGTAGAAAAAAGGGTCTTTCTTAATACGCAAGAAATTGAGATTTTAAAAAACCCTTTCTCCCCCAATAAGTTAAGCATATCTAATTGGTCAGGTCCAGCCCCAAATCATTCCTCTTAAACTGTGTATTTATGAACTGTCCATTTTGTTTTCCTTATTACATAAGATCAAAAACATCAGATTTCAATGTTTAAGGGCTAAGACCACTGGCCTGAATAAGTGAACTCTTCAGGTCAACAGGGAGATCCTTTAGTGGTTATACGGCCCTATGGTTTCTTTAACCACAGACTAATGAAGTTCAATTTTCAACTCCTTTGTGAAGTATTCCTAATTACCTCAGTCCACAGTCAACTTTCCTGTAGGTTATATTCTATACAATGCTGTCTATAAAGGTTCATTTTCTACCATTTTATATGTAGTCTACTTGATTTGATTATAGGCTCCTAAGGTCAAGAATCTTATTGCCTGCCTAGAGCAGGGAGCTGAATTAATATGTACTGATGGATCATTTGATCTTGTTTCCAAAGACAGTTGGCCATAGTGCTAGAGTTACTTCAGGTCTGGCCTAACTATTGCAAGATCGCTGGCTAGCCACTACATAAACAGATCAGAAACAGCTGAAGAATATTCCTTCTTCATTATGCATCAAATTTAAACTCAGCAATTTATTTGAGCACTTTCAATATGCCACGTACAGTCCTTTGGGTCACAAAAATAGTATGTACTTTTTGTAAAACAACTTACAAGTTCTAGGCACAATGTAAAGTACTTTATATACATTGTGTTATCTAGTGATTTTAAAAATCACATTAAACAAGGGACATGATTATTCATTCCCCTTTTACAAGGTAACTGGGCCTATTTGCTCATGCTTACGTAGAAAAGTTTACACAAGAGAATTTGGTTCAGCCATAGCATTTGGGCTCCAATATTTGAGGTTTTAAACATAACTTTGGTCAAAAGTAGGTTGGTCTGGAGCTTGGGTTGATCAGGAGCAACCAATCTGAAACAGGAAAAACCCAAGGATGCAAGTGACTGCATCACTTGAGGTACTGGCCATAAGAAAACCGTTGTTCACTGCCTCTTTTTTTTTTAAATATTATTTTACAATCTACTTTTTATTTTTATTTATTTATTTATTTATATTTTTGGCCGCATTGGGTCTTCGTTGCTGCATGTGGGCTTTCTCTAGTTGCAGCGAGCGGGGGCTACTCTTCGTTGCAGTGCGCAGGCTCTAGGTGCGCAGGCTTCAGTAGTTGTGGCACGTGGGCTCAGTAGTGTGGCTTGCGGGCCCTAGAGCGTAGACTCAGTAGTTGCGGTGCAGGGCTTAGTTGTTCCGCGGCATGTGGGATCTTCCCGGATCAGGGCTTGAACCTGTGTCCCCTGCATTGGCAGGTGGATCCTTAACCACTGTGCCATCAGGGAAGCCCTGCTCCCTACCTCTTATTCAAAGTCCTCCCCTTGCCTTCCGGATCCTGTACAATCTTTCTGCTCTTATGACTATGGCTGGTTGTTTCCCTCTCTTCTTTCTAGCCCCTCATTTTTTTTTTTTTTTGAGTATAGTTGATTTACAATATTGTGTTAGTTTCAGATGTACAGCAAAGTGATTCAGTTATACGTATACATGCATATATATCATATATACATTCTTTTCAGGTTCTTTTCCCTTATAGGTTATTACAAAATATTGAATATAGTTCCCTGTGCTATACAGTAGGTCCTTATTGGTTATCTATTTTATATATAGTAATGTGTATCTGTTAATCCCAAACTCCTAATTTATCCCTCTCCCCACTTTCCCCTGTGGTAACCATAAGTTTGTTTTCTATGTCTGTGAGTCTATTTCTGTTTTGTATATAAGTTCATTTGTATCGTTTTTTTAAGGTTCCACATATAAGTGATACTATGTGATATTTGTCTTTCTCTGTGTTCACCCCTCTTTTAATGCTCATCCTCCAAACATAGATGTTCTTCAAGTTTCTGTCCTCACACCTGTCTTTCTTCCTTTTATCTAGTGGCACTCAAAGTTTAGTGTGCATTGCCATTGTCTTAGGAGTCATCAAAAATTCAGATCCCCAGGCAGGCCCCAACTCAGGTTTAGTGACTTAGAGTTTCTGGGGGAAATGACTCAGGAATCTGCATTTTAATAAGCAGCCCAGGTGAGTTTAATATGGATAGAGACCCATACTGGGAAACAGAGCCTCTACCCTCTCTCAAAGTCCTCATCTGCTCCGGCACCTTCCGCAATCACCTCTTTGTAAACAACTTTCCAATCATTCTCTCTAGAACAGAATCATCACACTGCAGACTCACATTCCAGCTTTGTTAGTGACATTCCCATTTGGATGTCCTGCTGGCACCTTGCGCTTAGTAAACCCAGAACCAGACATCCTCTTGCCTCCAAATTATCAGTTATTCCCCTTGAATGCCCTGTTTCTATTGACAGTGCCTCACCTGTCTCCTAGCACCTAATGTTATAACCTTACTCAGAGTCATCTCGCACCTTCAGACTTCCTTTCAGTCCCTAGGTCCAGTCAACGATGAGTGCCTGACTCTCTTCCTCTGCTGTAAAGCTTCCATATATCCCAGTGGGTCCCAGCCCCCAGGAGAGCTTTAAAAGAATGATGTCTGGGTCTCCACTGAGACCCATTAAATCAGAATCTCTGGAAATGGGCCGTGGTAATTAGTAGTTTTAAAAATTCTCTGGGTGATTCTAATGCCTCTGCAAGGTGGGAAACTCTGAAGCAGTCCTCACGGTTTCATACTGATAAGATCACCTAGAGACCTTCATGGTCTCCATCCCCGGAGACAATGATTCAATTGTTAATTATTGGGAGAATCGGGAGAGGTGATTAGTCAACAAATTTGAACAGTTATCCAGAGGAGACAGTAAGAACCTGAACTAGGTGGTGATGAAATAGAGTGAACAAATGGGAAAGACAATGCGGAATTATGAGCTTTAAGACTTGGAAACTGGCTGATACAGGAGGTGAGAAAGAATGACAGATGCAAAGGCAGTGACAGACACAGTGACCATAAGTTTGGATAATAAGAATGCTGATGGTGAGAAGCAAAGGCAGGAGTAAAATCTTGTTGTGGAGGATGGTTTGTGTGTTCATGAATGGATCTGGTTCTGCACTTGCTGAGTTTTAAAGTATTGGTGGGGTAGGTGGAGGTGTCACTTGCATAGTGGAGGATTCTCAAAGTGTGGTCCCTAGATTTGCAGTATTGGTATCACCAGAGAATTTGTTATAAGTGCAAATTCTTGACATCCTCCCCTTCCACCTTCAACCTGCTGAAGAAACTCTGTGGCAGGGTCCAGCAATGTGCGGTTTCACAAGCACTGTAGGTGATTCTGATGTCACTAAAATTTGAGAACAACTGGCCTAGAGTAGCAGTCCTTAAACTTCATCATGCATCAGAATCACCAGGAGAGCTTGTTAAAGGCAGTGTCCTGAGTTCAGGGTTTCTGATTCATTAGGTTGGGGTGGGGCACATGGGTTGGGGTTTGCGTTTCTCACAAGCGCACGTGTGGTGCCGATGCTGCTGGTCCAGGGACCACACTTTGAGAACCACTGGTCTAGCAGTCAAAGACAAAAGAGATCTCAGCTAGAAATATGGATTTGGGGGTCATCTACATAACAGAGGTCGTTCAAATCTTGACTCTCTTTACCAGACAACGGTAGTTGTCTCCTAATGAGTTTGTAGCCTCCTAACAGGTCTCTCTGCTTCCGTAACACCCCAAGCTATTTTGCATACAAAAATCAGAGAAATCTTTATAAATCATAATCCTATTTATTGCACTAGCTGCATACAATCCTCCACGGCTTCCCATTGCTCTTATTTGAATTCTATACATAGCCTGATTGTTCCTGCATGATTTGGCCCCTGCCTTTCTCTCCAGCCCCATCCCCTGTCACCTCCCCTCCCTCTCACTCTGCTCTGGCCACCCTGATCTTCTTTCAGATCCACAAACATATCACTTTCTTTCCTACCTGAGGGCCTCTGCTCACACTATTCTCCTACTAGATACACTCTACCCTAGCTCTGCAGACCACCAACTCCCCTCATCCTCCTGAGCTCAGTTCAGATGTCACCTTCTTTGAGACACTTTCCCTCCTTGTCATCCCTTGTTATTTATTCTCTACTTAACCATGTTTGTGTTCTTTATCACTCTTGTCATAATCAGCAAATATCATCCGTGTTTGTTTCCTTGCTTATCATCTGTCTCCCCGTCTAGATTGTAAGTTTCCCTGGAGTGGGGACTTCTTGACTGAACGAATGAAACGTAGAAAGTCATATTCATTCTTATGTCCCCACTGGCTAAATAAATACACGCTGAATGAATGAACTGAAGAGAACTGAGAAAGGAGGCAATCTAGGGAATGTCTATATGTTAGGGGTAGAGGAGAAAAGAAGACTAAGGAGAAAAAGAGGAGGCAGAAAGGTAGGGCACTTTAAGAACAGTGCCCTAATCGCCATTACAATTGTATATATTATATGTATATATATATAATATACACACACACACATACACACACATGCACACACACATATATACATATACACACATATATACACACATATATGTAGATACACATACATACACAAGGACAGATATCTAAATCTCTATATCCAGCTGTATGAATAGACATTTGGAAGAGAACATAAAATAACACTAGAGAAAAAAAAGTTTCAAAGAGGCAGCATTTTTTCTTTTATTATATTTTAAATTAATTCTTTAAAAAATTTTAATACAAATTTTAAAGGTAAAGAGGCAGCATTTTTTTTTTTTTTTTTGCGGTACGCGGGCCTCTCACTGTTGTGGCCTCTCCCGTTGCGGAGCACAGGCTCCGGACGCGCAGGCTCAGCAGCCATGGCTCACGGGCCCAGCCTCTCCGCGGCATGTGGGATCTTCCCGGACCGGGGCATGAACCCGTGTCCCCTGCATCGGTAGGCGGACTCTCAACCACTGCGCCACCAGGGAAGCCCAGAGGCAGCATTTATAATCAATTACCAGATCTATGAAAAGGAGAGACTGAGCACTCTGACAAGGCCAAGGGTCAGGAAGATTATTTATGGGCAAGAAGGTGTTTTCATTTCACTAACACAATCCAATAGGTGAATTAGAGTTTACCAAAGTTCTTTCATCATCAATTCATTTGCTCTTCAGACAAAAATCTCAAAAGACAGGCAGGACAGCTCTCACTGTTTTTAGCAACATGATGAGGAAGTAGAAGTAACAAGCATAGACTGTACTTTCAGGAAGTTTGGTGGTATTTCTCATTACTAATTTCATCTGAAATAATAGATATCTACTATTTATACAGAGATTCTTTAAGGCCAACCATAATATGAGCAAACAGTTCCAGGGAACAATAGTAACTTAAAAACAAACCTCCCTAGAGCATCTCAGGTTTCCTTCCTAAATGGAGTATTTGATTCCAATAGCATTAGAATCTGGGAAGATTTTACAATAGTACTGGGAAACAAAGGCCTTTAACTTAGACTGTTTAAAATGGTAACAATTCATTTTTCCCTCTGGCTTAATCAAGCTACCAATCTAAGTTTAAAGGAACTTGTACATGTCAGCATTAGGCACGATCTTTTAGTTCCTAACATCTGAACCACACTCTGATGGACCAAATGTGGGATTTATTATTTGTCCAAATAGCAAACATCAACATGAAGTCCTTAGTAGAACTGAAGAAATAGAACTGGGAGAGATACTGTTGGAGACAAATGCAATTATTGCTCAGGGTGTTCAAACTTGGTAAAAACTATCTGCACTGGTTGCCTATATCCGTTAAACCTCATGGTTGGAAACAGTTTTTCCTTCACAAATCCTGGATCCCTGGGATTACTCCAAAATCAAGCTCATGAAATAGGAAAGAAGGAAGTGAGAATCCTCTTGAAAGTGTTTTCATTTCGCTAACACAACTCAATATGTAAATTATAGTTTACCAAAGTTCTTTCATCATCATTTCATTTGATCCTCAGAATCTCAAAACAGGCAAGGGCGGCTTTCACCATCATGCCCTGAGGCCCAGGGAGGTCAAGTGGATTATCCCCTAGTAAGTGGCACAGTCAGGACAGGAGTCCTGGGCTTGCTTCTGCTTCTAGGTACTGTGTTCTCCTCTCTACACAGCACACAGCCTAACCACACTCAGATTTTTTTTTTTTTTTTTTTTTTAGGAAAAAGGCTCTCTCTCTTCCTTGTGATATCACGTTGCACCAGCAGGGCGTTTGGCCTGTGCATGCCTGGTCACCTTGCAGAGTCATAAAACAAAAATAACAAATAACAAACAAGACTTGAATGTACCAAGACATGTGGCACAGGTAGTAAGTGTTCCAGAAGGTCAGGAGGAAGAGAAGAAGACCATTAATCGTGATGGCTTTAATTCTTCTTAAATATTTGCTCCACATAGCCACTTTCTCCAGGGTTACAATATATTTAAAAAATACGTTAGGGATACCTCTAGGACTTTATTGATTCTTAGAGGATTTTGAAATACGGGACCAGTGATGGATGAGAGATGAATCATGACTGTCTACACAGCTTATGACATAGATGGATTAAACTAGGGAGATGATAATTGGGCAATTAGAGCTAAGGGGAAGAGTGGTAACTTGGCTTTATTAATAGTGTTTTTTAAAAATTGAGTTTTGTGGTGAGAATTTTATTAATATCATTGAGAATATCAGTACCAGTTTCTGAATGGATAAACAATAAAGCATAGAGATGAGCTGAGTGAACTGAGCAAAAGAATACTTTCAGAACAGTTTAACATTTGAACAGTTTGTCATAACAAAAGATACACACACACAATAACAGATACAACAACAGATGTAACACATACAATAACAGATATCTGAATGTCTGTTTCTAGCTGTATGGATGGTCATCTATTAGTTCATTTATTATTAGGTCATTTATTTACTATAATATCTTATGGAAAAACCTGGACGAAGTTTTTTGGCCAACCCAATAGAATACTATATAAAACATGCTGCTTAAGTATATTTATGCATATGTAAAAATAATAACTAAGGTTTGTTCCTGTTGAGTAATGTGAAATTCTGCACCTGAAAATTATGATGATACTTTTCTCAGAGCCAATATATGAGGGTAGTGAACAAATAACCTGCATATCCAATCTCTCCCTGCTGGGTAGACAGCTCTTTCTTGCTTTCTGTCTCACTCTTTTTCATTCCCTCACATATACCCAGACACAGACCGATGAACACACCTATCATTACGAAGCTCGGTTTAACAAGAGTTTAAAGTGTTCAACTGTGCAGACCACTATACTAGGTACTATCGGGGAAAAGAAAAGCACAGATGAATGAAGAACAATTCCAAAGCCTCCTTCTGCTTTCTGAGTATGGCTTTGAAAGTGAATTTGAATCTTAGTTCTGACACTTATGTACTCCATTATCTTGGGTAAGTTCCTTGTTTTCTCTGTACTTGTTTTTTTTGTTTTTTTTTTTATAATTTTGAAGTGAGAATAATAATAATATCTACTTTTATGGGGTTGTTAAGAGGATTCAGTGGGATAATGTGTGCAAAACATTTTGAACAGTGCCTGTCACAGAGTAAGCTATTACTGTTGTCAGTATAATTATATTATTATTTCGAAGATCTTATACTCCAGAAGAGAATACAGACTTAAACATAGCTGAGTCTAACAGAAACAATCAGCACATAACAAAGGCATGATCAAAATGCTCTGCTAAGTGGATGTGTGTGTTTAAACCCACAACACCCTAAATTTAGCCTTGGGAAGAAAGGAATAGACCAAGCAGAGTTGATCATTTTTCCAGGTTCTATAAATATTATCCCCTTTTGCCACTAAATGAATAATGATGTCTTCAAAACATCAGTTAGATGCAGCACAGAATCATATATGGGAAAGTGGTCTTGCTTTTAAATTCAGCAAGTTGGCCAGCTCAGCAGAGGGAATTTCAGAACAGAAGGAGGAAATGGAATGAATAGTCTTTAAAGGGTCCCATCTACTTCTGAAATTCTATGATTCCATGGTCAAGATACTTGATGGAGTTTCCAGAGACATAAAAATAAGGTAATTTGTAAAAATAGGCTTTTCAAATGGTAGTTCCCTCACCTTCTTTCCCCTATTTTTTCTCTCGATTATCTTTTGAAGAACTGGTCTTGGATGAAAATTAACATTCACCTCATGAAGAAAGAGGAGTTATTCTGAATGAATTGGGTCACCGAAGGAGGAACTCTATTAAACAAAGTCCTTGGGGAAGTGAATTATTTATTGATTTGGTTTGTGGTCGAAAGCTGAGGTGTATGTTGAAGGAGAATGGAAGCCTTTTGCCATTGCATATTATAAGGAAATTAAAGAGAAAGGCAGTGGGAATGCATATTTTAGAAATATGGGGGTAAACAGGACTAAGTATTGTATATTAATTATGGTGAGAGAGGGCAGATGAGAAGAATGTAAACAAGAAAAAAATGCTGATGTTTGAAATTTGCTAAAAATAATCTAAAAATATTGGCTCATGTCAACGAAATCTGTTACTTTTTTCTAAGGCGGTGAACAAGTATAAGAAGCTCCTTTTACATGTTTTGCTTTCTCTTTAGTTCATTCATTCATTCATCAAAAATGTATTGATTATTCATTACACACCAGCCAAGACTAGGACAGACATGGTCCCAGTCCTGATGAGGGTTAAATTTTTAGCAACAGAAGTGGCCAGAGAGAAAAGAGAAGAGGAGCCTGGACAACCCAAAGTGAAAATCCATTTTTTGAATAATAAAAACTTGCTGTATAATCTAGTAATCTAAGCTTTTTTACCATACTCCTCGATAACAATCTGGGCATGTTCAGCTGATTTCAGTAGTAAAATAATAACATTTGTGAGAAAGCTAACGCCATCAAAAATAAATATAGATCCAACTCTAAAGGGGAGAAATTTGAGAATATTATCCTCTTGAAAAAAAATGATCAGTGTAGTGTAATTTGGTTGTGATGGATGGTTCTTTCCACCTCCCAAGGTGGATCGTGTGGTACATCAACAATTTAAATTACTCCCCAAATTGGACCCGGACTCTAGGAATTACAAAAGGGGTATTTTCAAAAGAGGTCATTGCCTAAACAATTCCTTTAATCAACAGTCAGAGGATTTATTTAGCTGATGGTGCCAAACCTTCTTCATGAAGCCTATGACGACGGTGCATCCCTCCCCTAAGTCCCCGTCCCTCAAAAGAGTAAGAGGATCAGATGAATTTTTAAATGCAGATTTTGGTTTATAGAGTTCTTTTTCATCTTCTGGAAAGTGATTACCAGACTTAATCAAGATTCCTCTGTGTATCATTAGCTAATTTTAGCTTCCTCCTTTTTAAAAAAATTGAATTTTATTTTTTTACAGTGAGTTTGGGAGAGACCAGTTTTAAGTCCTCTGTGGATTTCATGGTTTTCAGTTCAAGCCTTCAGGGAAGCTCAATTTAAAAGTAGGAAAACAGTAATTAAAAGTGATTAGGACAAGAAGTTTTGGTGCTATGAAATGAGGACGCAATTCTCCCCGTCATAAGCCAAACCAAGAGGCAATTTTTGGTTTTGATTATGGCTTTACTTGCAATTTTAATAAACATGAACCAGTATTCAAACTTCTAATATCCTGCTGCTTAACTATTTCCAAAGAGCTCTCCAGCTCTTTTAAACAGCTTTTGTTTTAAACTTTTAATTTGTTTGGCTCAGCCTCACCTTAGAAAGTTGTAGCTTCATGGTAAACCCTTTTATAAGTTGATTTCCAGAATCCTAAGCGATTCTTTCTTTTCCCCTCCCAGCTAAGTGTTTCCTCATGTGCCCAGATCGTTGGTGCTGACAGCTTTCCTGCCTTGTTTTATCTGGTTCTCACAGTAAGGACGAGAGACAAATACAAGAACGTGTCCAGTGTTGACTAGATGCGGCACGACTCCGCTGATACTTACAGCTCCTCCAGGAAGCGGAGACCGTGCAGAGGATTCGGGGGAAGCTGACTGATGTTGTTCATACTCAGGTCTCTGGAGAGGAAGAGAGGCAGTGTGTGAGGAGTGGCGTCTGCCACCACAAGGCAGTCCAGCTGTTCAGTTCACACATTTGCAAGCAATACAGCCAAAGGAACTCGTTGTGTTGCTTGACAAATGAATCGCTCTTTTGCACGTTAAATATATTCCTTTCCTCCCATGTCCCCCCCAACATCATGGGCTCTCAGTCAAATCAGAGACCCTAGGAGGAGCTGATACGGAATTCAAAATGATAGACCATTCATGGGCATGGTTGTAATTCTTCATGTTTAAAATGACCTGAGTAGACCAGCAAAGGGAACAGACATAACTCAACCACCCTAGACATAACTCAGCGTCGGGTCCTGCTTTAAATTTTGTGGCAAAGAGAAATGTCTTCACCATGCAATTCTGGAAGTCCTCTTTCTCTGGGACTATAAGCACCTTGTAAAAACAAATGTTTTGATTCAAAGAAACTTAAAAAAACAAAACAAAACAAGACAAAAAGCCTATTCCCTCCTTCGAACATGTTCCTTTTGCAGGTTCTCGGATTGCATTAAATAAGTGAAATGAACCATAAAACAAGGGTGTAATGCGATCCTGCTCTGTAGCACACTTCCTGCTGGGCCTGCACAGTAGTTCCTGGCACAGGAAACAACAAGCCACTTTGGGCAGAACTCAATCAATTTTTGTTTTAAGCGAAACTCCGTGTAATTAGATTTTATTGTTTTTAATTTTCTATTTCTTTACTGTCTCCCACATAATCCTACAGCATCACTGGTATATGCTGTCTGTATCTCAGAGGCCAAAAGACCAAATGATAGGCAGAGTCTACTCAAGACCAACTAAGACCGCATAACAGTCAGCTGAAGGTTGACTTGAAAAATGACATGCTCAAACGCCAAGACTCAGAGCTAATGCCATTATAATCTCAGAGCGGGTCTACATACTTAAAATTTATCGTGAGATAAGATAAGGAGCTTATTTTTATTATGTTTAAAAAATGATTCAGTTGACATATAACATGGTATTAGTTTTAGGTGTACAACATAATGATATATGTACATATTGTGAAATGATTACCACAGTAAGTTTAGTTGACATTCATCACCACAGAGTTACAAAATTTGTTTTCTTGTGATGAGAATTTTTAATATTTACTCTCTTTAGCAACTTTCAAATATACAATATTGTATTATAACTGCAGTCACTATGCTGTACATTACATGCCCAAGACTTATTTCTCGCATAACTGGAAATTTGTGTCGTTTGACCACCTGTGACAATTTCACCCAGGAGCTTTTATTTTTTTAACATCTTTATTGGAGTATAATTGCTTTACATTCTTGTGTTAGTTTCTGCTGTATAACAAAGTGAATCAGCCATACATATACATATACCCTTATCCCCTCCCTCTTGCATCTCCCTATCCCACCCTCCCTATCCCACCCCTCTAGGTGGTCACAAAGCACCGAGCTGATCTCCCTGTGCTATGCAGCTGCTTCCCACTAGCTATCTATTTAACATTTGGTAGCGTATATATGTCCATGTCACTCTCTCACTTCGTCCCAGCTTACCCTTCCCCCTCCCCGTGTCCTCAAGTCCATTCTCTATGTCTGCGTCTTTATTACTATCCTGCCCCTAGGTTCATCAGAACCATTTTCTTTCTTTCTTTCTTTTTTTTAGATTCCATATATATGTGTTAGCATACGGTATTTGTTTTTCTCTTTCTGACTTTCTTCACTCTGTATCACAGACTCTAGGTCCGTCCACCTCACTACAAATAGCTCAATTTCATTTCTTTTTATGGCTGAATAATATTCCATTGTATGCATGTGCCACATCTTCTTTATCCATTCGTTTGTCGATGGACACTTAGTTTGCTTCCCTGTCCTGGCTATTGTATTGTAAATAGAGCTGCAATGAACATTGTGGTGCATGACTCTTTTTGAATTATGGTTTTCTCAGTGTATATGCCAAGTTGTGTCACCCAGGAGCTTTAAAAAAAAATCCGGATTATTCTTGTTATTGAAGTGGCCACAACCATTGCACCTAACCAGCAGATTTCAGTGTTGATAGCTTGATACCTTTATCAAATATTAACTTTTAATCAGTGGTGCCAAGAACTAAGGGATCGTTCACTCTGTGCCTTTAAAAAGTCACGAGCATGTACAGGGAAGATAAAATATTTTGCTAAATGTTTTAGAGTATGGCAAACCCCCAGAGTTATTAATTTTAATATTTATTAATTTTAATTATTAATTTTAATATTGTTGGTAAACAATGATGTAGCTGAATAAAATGCTATATTCTCAAGCTAAAACTAAACAATGCTAAAAATATAGACTAAAAAAATTTGTATTGTCCAGATATTCAAAATCTGATTTTTTTTTCCTGGCACTGTTTAGATAAGAGAGCCAGATAATTGATTCACAATTTTAGTTCCCTGTGCAGATGTTTCTCTGAAGTAGCAAGGTTGTTTAGTTCACTGAACAGGCATATATTAAACTAAACACTACAGTCTCTGGATTCCTTACAGTGTCTACATAATCTCTGCAAAGACCTGATATTTCTAAAGCATATTCACTTACTTTTAACTGATATCCCACTTATTTCCTAAAAGGACCGGGTGGTTTGCTTCTAGAGCATGTTTATTAGTAACTTAGATCAAACCAGTCTCAAGACAGCTGGTGTGGATAGCACTGACATTCCTCTCCTCTCGTATTTCCCTGTGTGATGTGCAAATCAGTCTGGGACAAACACTGATCTTGTCTATTGCAGAAAGCTCTAAATAGAACAAGGAAATTTATGTTTAAGGAGATTCATAAGCACTCCACATTATTTTACTATTTATTACCCGATTTCAGGCACCTGGAAGTGAAGCTGACATCAGCATTCACTCTCAGGGTTCCCCCTGGAGCATTTTTATGGTGGAGCAGCAGAAAGAATACAGGCATTGTTAGTGTACAGTGTCTTGGGTTTGAATCCTGGCCTCCCCATGTGCTAGCTGCACGATCTTGGGAAAATGGACCTCCCTGTTCAGGCTGCCTCGTATTTAAACAAGGGTGGTCCTACATTAATAGTTTCATACCCTATGATAGCCGTTTCCAGTCAGGAGGGAGAGACTTAATTTGCTTCTTGAAAGGGAGAGTACCTCCCTTTCCCAACAGGAAATTAATCACTTCTCCCTGTTACCTGACATTGTGGTTCCTCCCAGAAAATGAGCTTGTACATTCGGCCCTCCATATCCGTGGGTTTCGCATCCCAGATTCAGAGAGCTGACTGTATTCGTTGAACTACACCATTTTACATAAGGGACTTGGGCATCCTCAGACTTTGGTATGCGCGGGGGCTCCTGGGACCAATCCCCCAGTCACACCGAGGGACGGCTGTATTGCTAAACCGACCCTTTACGACTTGTTTTCTAATATAAATTGTTTACTTTCTTTTTCTTTTTCTTTTTTTTTTATTGAAGTATTGTTAATTTACAATGTTGTGAAGGCGGTTTTCTTTTAAAGAGCTGCTAACAATGCAGATAAACCTATGGCACAAAATTTAATAATAACAATCTAAAGTAAAATGAAATAGACGTTTAAAACATGAATCCAAAGTGGGTAAGGTAAAAATTAGTCGCATTCACCTTTTCTGTGT
The DNA here is from genome assembly GCF_949987515.2 of Delphinus delphis. Taxonomy (NCBI): domain Eukaryota; kingdom Metazoa; phylum Chordata; class Mammalia; order Artiodactyla; family Delphinidae; genus Delphinus; species Delphinus delphis. Next base: position 56,932,276 of record NC_082693.1, on the reverse strand, counting down.
GCACCTTTTGCATTGATGTTCAAATGTAACACCGGTCTAGCTCAGCGCTTCCCAAGCTGTCCATGGTAAAAGACCAATGAAAAACAAGTTCTACTTTGTTGTGGACTTATATTTTTATAAAATTAATTAATAGAAAAGTGAAATAACACAAAGATATGCAAAATACAAGCCTCAATATTTTGTTATGTGACTTGACAGATTATTCAATTTCTGTGAAAGTTTCTAAACCTTTACTCTCAAATCCTTATCTGTTGTGGATTAGTAAAAAATAACCCTGGCCTGGGAGGGGTCCTCAGACCATGCCTTTTGGTGAGCAATGCTGTTCTTGCCTTCGTGTCAAGAAGGGCAAGACTTAAATTACTTTTAGCCAGTTCAACTTTGAGTAAAACATGATAGAATGAGAATGTTTGGCTGCTAGAGAGGACTGGCACTCAGCAGGGTGAGGTCGCCCACTTAAAAGGGAAGAAAATGAGATTCACGGAGTTGAGAGGTCTCCAAGTCACAGTGCAGAATTTAATGGGAAAGCCCCTGGGCTGGAGCCTAGAGCTCTACTTGCCCTTGGTTGTTTGCTTTTCCTTTTTTCCAACAAATTTTCCACTCTGTATAAAAACATCCTCATTCTCACTCTTAAATTATTTTTTAAACTTTTCTGTTTTTTTCTTCTGTAGTATTTGGTCTTTCTGACCCCTGGAACACATATAACTTTAGCAGAATAAAGGGATCTTAAAATAGCTTCCAAATCTTTGCATTACTTACTTTTTAAACTATCATTTAAAAAAAGTCCCTATTTTGCACCACATTTGACCCATGGTTCAGTTTCCTAAAATCAGTGAAGCAATGTAATGCACTTCTTTAAGTTTTTTCATCTTTTGCCAAGATGTTGAAATTAATTTTGAAGAACTGGTCACTAGGTAAAAGGATTTCATCAGAAATGGAGGATTCATTGTGACAAGATGGTCAAATATGTTAAACCATTCTTCCCTGTCTCTGACCCAGCTCTTGTCTACACTGTGTTAATGACCACATCTAGAAATCTGGAATAGGATTTGCAAAGTTCCATGGGAGCAGCTGACTATCTACTGGAACCATTGCCGGAGCTTTAAAAAATATAGATGCCTGGGTCCCATCCCCAGAGTTTCTGAGTCAGTTGGTCCGGTATAGGCATTGGGATTTTAAAAAACTTCTCAGGTTATTTGAACGTTCAGCGAAGGCTGTGAACAGTGCTTAGGAAGAACTCTGTAAATTTCTAGATGGGTGCTCTGAGTTCTACAACTCACTCAAAATTTAGGAGGCTAACTAAAGATATTGTTTCCTCTGGGTAGAGAGTTCCACACAAGCAGACAGTATCTTTCTCTTGAAAGTGTCTTTGTTGCTTGCAACTCTATCATTTATTTTTCTTCATGTGACAAAATATTAATTGAGCATTAATTGTGGTCAGGTCTAGGAAGACAGTGGAGAAGAAATCCCTTTCCTGCTGTCCCTATGTCCCTAAGGCACCCAGTGTTAATTCTGCTACAAAGCTTGCTCCTGCATCTGGCCTCACTTCTTCCTTCCTGGCTGCTACTTTTGGTCAGGTCCCTGCTCTGTTGATAACTGTTCTACTCTCCTGTTTACCGTGCCTCCTCATTCTAGGTCATCTTCTACACCATGGCCAGAGAGGTCACCCTGAAAAGTCCATCTGATCATGTCACTCCACTCAGAGGCATTGCTGGCCAATGAGAAAGGCATCCCCTCAGATGATTTGGAGAAGCGCTTCCCCTCTGGGAGGGGAGGGTGGTAAATTAAAGAAAAGGTCATTTGCCTCCTGCAGAAGCAGCCAGGGAGCAGAGTGAGTGGGGTGGCAAAGAGAGCTTGGCTTGGAGTTCAGCCCCCCATGGAGAGCTCCGGTACCAGGCACAGCCTGCACAACCACACCCAGCTGGGACTCCCCTGCCTGAGAACTTGGGTGGACTTCAGGCCTCTTAGAGGAACCAATGTCCCTACCTTCGTAGGCTCTTCACAACCTGGCCTAAAGCATGTTTCCACCTTGATCTTACGCCACCTTCCTCTCTGCAACATGTGTTCCAGTTACACTGAAAATCTTTCTGTTCCTCTTTGCATCTGTCTTTACCCATGTGATTCTCTTTCCCTAGAGTGCATTATCCTCTCTATTTCCAAGTGACTACTCCAGTGCTTAACAGACCCCCATGTTTCAGACACAAACTCTTCTCTTTCCAGCTTAGTTGTTCTCTATTTCCACCTCTAATCCTTGGATACTTCCAGGATCAAAGACTTGTCTTAGCCTAAGATCATACATCGATCTCCTGGATCACTATCTCACCAGCACCCTGAACTGTCTTTTGTTTCCCACTACTGGCAAAACCCCAGCTCTGGGAGAAAACCTAATTCATCTTCTCTTTTACTATCTCAGTGGACTGAGTGCCACTAGAAAAGAAAAACTCACAAATGTGCAGATTAGTTACTATAAATTCATGGTCTTTGTGGGCTCTCTACACCGCTGCACAGTCCTGTTATTTGTTATGGCTCAGTTTACTCCTGCAGGGACTGCTGCCAACCTTCACCGCTTGCCTCAGACCCCTTAATGGACAGCCACTCCCATCATGGTCACCTTCCCTCTGACTTCGTGGAATTAACTGGGATTCTTTAGATCAACCTTCACCGCTTGCCTCAGACCCCTTAATGGACAGCCACTCCCATCATGGTCACCTTCCCTCTGACTTCGTGGAATTAACTGGGATTCTTTAGATCAAACACGACATAGGCCAAATTTTTGTTCTCTTTTGTCCCTTGCTTAAGATACCCACAGTTTTCTCTTGCTCATGGGTCCCATCTCCCCACCCCCAGGATGCTACAGCACATGATTTCATGAACAATTCCTTCTATTTCCTGCATTTTCAATTTCTTTCTCTTCCCTTTCAATGTATAAATGTAGTCAAGTCTTTTCCATGAGTAAAACAAACAAAAAACCAGATCTTACGATCTCATGTCTTCCTCTACCTGCTACCTAATCTTTCTCATTCCCTTTGGGGTTGTTTCTAAGTCTCCAGTTGTAGTCTCCACCTCCTATTCCCTTCTCAGCCCATAACACACAGGCTTCTAGCCCTACACGCCAATGAAACTGCTCTTGCCATAGAAACAATGACCTCCATGTTGTCAAATCTAATGAACACATGACTTACTGGACCTCTCTCCTACACCAGACGCTCTTTCTGGAAGCACTATACTTTATAGTTTCCAAGGCATCATTCTCTCAGGATCCTTTCCCAACTTTCTATAGACCCTTTGTGGGATCGTCTTCTATCTACCCCTTATACGGCAGTATTCTCTGGAGCTCTACCCTTGGCCTAGTGTTCTGCAATCTCTGCCCTTTCTTCTTGGTGACTGTTACTTACTCTCACGGGTTTAAGTATCACTTAGATGCCCATTACCCCCCAAAGCCATATTCCTAGTCTTAATGTTTCTCCTTCAGAATCATTTATCTAATTTCCTTCTGGATATGTCCGTTTACCAATATTGCAGGAATGCACTGTGTCTAAAATGGAAATAATTATTTTCTATTCCGAACTCATTTCTTTTTCTGTGGGGCCAGTTTCTAGTTAATGCCACCACCATCTTCCTGTCAAAAAGCTCAAATCTTAGATACTATTCAACTCTTCCTATTTTTCTTTTTTTTTTATCCTCTCTATCCCCTTTTCTCTCTCCTAACTCTGCCCTCACTCTCTCTGACCCAATCATCTGAAACTGCCTCCCAACTCTATGGCTGCCTGCTTCCAGAAGCTTCCTGCTTCTTATCCTTTGAGGCCCACCCTCTGAATGGCAACTAGAGTGATCTATCCAAAAATGCAGAATTAGCCACCCTACTTAAAACTTTTCAATTCCTATCACCTCCCAGATGAAATCCCCATTTGTTAGTATTGCATACAAGCTCCACTGGGGAGCACACCAACCCTTTGTCACTCTGGCATATTGATTCTAATTCATCCTTCAAGACTCGGGTTGGGTGGGTGTCATCTCCTCCAGGAAGCCTTATCACATTTGTGTAAGTGATTTGCTCTCCGTCCTCCTGTATCACCCCATACCTTTAATGACATCATATTGAAATGATGTGTTCATGTGTCTGTCTCCTGCAGTAGGGTGTATTCCTCATGATCAGTGGCCATTTTTTCATCACAGTACTCCTAGTATCTAGCCGCATGTTTGCATACAGAAGATACTCAATGAATGTTGAATTGAACCCTCTTCTACTGCCTCTGTCCTATGAGTGAGCAGATGATCTTACCCAATCCATTAAAAAAAATCAGGTTTCTCATCAAATGGCTACATAATCCATTAAAAAAAATCAGGTTTCTCATCAAATGGCTACATAATCCTAACTGTGAGGCATGTAATCCTTTTGGTATAAAACACTTTTGGGAACAAAACACACTTGGTGTTGTGCCCACCTTCCACAATGGCTTTTGCTCACAATTAGCGTTGTGGTTTCTCTTTTCAGTCAATCCTATTTGTTTTCTGTCCTAGGGATTCCTCAGAGATTCTCATCCATTGAAAGTCCCCTTCTACCCCCATTGCCCAAGTACATTTATGCTCATGTTCCTCCTCCCCTCCCCCACTCCTTCTACGCTTCTGCTCCTGCCTATATCCCCCCTCCTGTTCTTCCTCCTTCTTTTTATTCCTGTTCCTCCTTCCCCCTTCTTCTTCTTTTTTTAAAAAGTTTTTACTGGAGTGTAGTTGATTTACAATGTTGTGTTAGTTTCAGGTGTACAGTAAAGTGAATCCGTTATACATATAAATATATCCACTCTTTTTAAGACTCTTTTCCCATATAGGTCATTACAGAGTAGTGAGTAGAGTTCCCTGTGCTACACAGTAGGGCCTTATTAGTTATCTATTTTATATATAGTAGTGCGTATATGTCAATCCCAAGCTCCCAATTTTCCCTCTTCTTCTTTCCTTCTACTTTTCCTTTTCTCCTCCTCTCCTGCAAAAATATCTACCCTTCTTATCATTTCTATGGATTTGTTGTGGGAGAGGCCTGACTGCAGTAAGTATTTAGTCCACCATCTGAAAATCCGGCCATACTGTCTCTATTTGAGACTTGATACGTGAGTCAGTGAACAGAGAGGCCATTCCTTATAGTGTGCTTATTAAACAAACAAAGCAACAACAACAAAGGTTCTTTAATCTCTGCCACAGTTGAAGACAAATATTTTCTTCTTTAGCAGCACCACGCAATTCCTATTTCTTCTAAGTATAATCATGTTAAATTTGTCTTGGGAGATCCAATAGCATTTAGCTTTTTGCCAGACACCTTTGTTAACAATGAATGGATCCAGGATGGAGACATTCCAGCACTTTTTAATTGATCACTTTTTAAATACATTTCTAGAGATAAGCCCTCCTGTGAACTTCAAAAGGAAAGGTGCAGGCTTGAGTAGCATTTTATGACAGTATGAACAATGTATGTCCGGATACTTTTCTCATGTTATTGTTTTTAACTCCAAAACAATGTATCTTTGAAAAATACTTTTTACTGAAGTATAACATATATGGGAAAAGGAATAAATCCTAACTAATAAATCCACTGAATTTTCACAATGTGAACTCACCCTTGTAAACCAGCACAGATCACTGCTACCACCTCAGAAGCTTCCTAACTCACTGCTCCCCCCAAAAGGAACCAGTCTGCTGACTTCTAACATTTTTATTAATTTTGCTTGATTTTGATCTTTCTATAAATGGAATCATAAAGTGCATGTTTTTTTTTTAAAGACTATTTTTAAGAGCATTTTTAGGTTCACAGCAAAATTGAAAGTACAGATATTCCCTATATACCCCTTCCCCCTCCCCACATGTATAGTCTCCTGCCTTATCATCATTCCCCACCAGAGTGGTACATTTGTTACAACTGATGAACCTACTGATACACCATAATCACCCAAAGTCTGTAGTTTACGTTCGGGTTCACTCTTGGTGTTGTACATTCTATAGGTTTGGACAAATGTATAATGACATGTATCCAGCATTATAGTATCATACAGAGTATTTTCACAGCCCCCCAAAATCCTCTGCACCCCGTCTATTCTTCCCTCCACGCCTGGCCCGCACAATCACTGATCTTTTTGCTGTCTCCATAGTTTTGCATTTTCCAGAATGTCATATAGTTAGACTCATACAGTATGTAGCCTTTTCAGATTGGCTTCTTTCACTTAGTAGTACAGAGAATAGCTTTTTGTGTTTTTCTAGCTTCTTTCCCTCATTTATGAGATTTATCCATGTGTTGCACGTAGCAATAGTTAATTCCTTCTCAATGCAATATGTGTCTCATTTTGTTGTTATACTACAATTTATTTATCTGCTGAACTATTGATGAACATTTGAGTTCTTTTCAGTTTGGGGCTATTATGAATGATGCTGCTATCAACATTCTTAAATATGCCCTTCCTTGAACATATATATAAGTGCATATCTGTTGGGTATATATCTAGGAGTGGAATGGCTGGGTCTAGGTATATATGTATCATATGTTCAGCTTTAATAAACCCTGCCAAATAATTTGCTAAAGTGGCTATATTGATTCATACTCCCACCAGTAGTGTATTAGCATTCCACTGGTTTCCATTTGTTATAGCCAAAATTGATATTATTCTTCTTTAAATCTTAGTTGTTTTGGCTAAATGTATGCCCAATGGTATCTCACTATGGTTTTAATTTGCATTTCCCTCATGTCTAGGAGAGTTGAGTGCCTTTTCATATGACTTTGACCAGCAGGATACCCTTTTTCTTGAAGTGCCAGAAGAATATTTTATTTGATGACCTTCAAATTAAAACTTACTTGTTGTAAAAAGTGAAGCTATACATTGATATGTAAAGAAAAAGCTAATAATCTCCTTACTCCTCTTCTAATAGTATTTTCTTTCTGAGGTTTCAAAGTTGTTCTTTGAGATAGTTGAGGTGTAATAGTTAGGAGCATGTATTCTGGAGCTATTTTGCCTTAGTTCAAGTCCTGGCTTTGCTATTTCTAAACTGAGTAACCTTGAGCAAGTTATTTAATAGCTCTGTGCCTCAGTTACCTAATCGGTGAAATGGACTTAATAATAGTATCTGCTTTATAGAATTGTTGTGAGAAATAATTGAGCTAATGTATGTAAAGTACTTAAAACAGTATCTGGCACGTTATAAGCACTACATATTTGCTATCATTATTATTATAAAATAGAATCTCTTTTATGTTTTTACAAATTAAAACTCTTACCTATACAGATGTATCAAGAGCAGAGAAATGTTAGCTTACTGATATTTATGGTTATCCTGAAAAAAATCTCTTTAAAGTTACAGGATAACTTTAAAAATGTTTAGAGACAGTAGGCTTATGTTCTACTGGTCCCTTTGCTTTATTAATATTAATTTTTAATGGAAGCTTTGAAAAGACAGAGCCTCAAAGCTCTGTCAATAACAGGAGAAGAGATAGATACAGTTTTTGTGAGATCATTTATCTAAAAACCTCATGTACTCAGAACACACCCCAAAATAGAAAACGAAGCAAGCAGACAACAAAACAAAACAAAACAAATGAACAAAGGAAAAAATAACAATAGCAAACCAAACCTTCTTTGAACAGTCAGAATAAGAAGCCCACAGAGCCAGTCGTGAATGTTTATGTACTTTTCTCAGAGGAAAACGTCCCAATCAGAAAGGAAGTATTCTTTATTTGGGCAATCTTGTTGTTTGTTTGGTTTGGTTTTGAAATCCATGGTGGCAAATTACTCATGGGAGGCAGACTCAACAAAGTTGGCAATGATGTGGGAAAGCAGATTTAAGAACTAAAATCATCATCATCATTATCATCAAACACATAGATCTTTATCCATCTAGTGTAATAGTTCTAGATATACCAAAAGCTTCCCACCCAATTTGGAACCAATTTCCCTGCACCTCCCACAAGATAGTATAGATCTTTATATGTTCTAAAGGATGGAATAATCATCAAAAATCATCAGAAAAGTTTAAGAATCTAAGAATACACTAAGGTTCTATCTTTTCTACTTCTCTCTATTCTCTGTGAACAATTTCCAGACTTGAACTTGCACCTGCACTACAGATCTTTCTTTCTTTCTTTCTTCTTTATTTTTGCAGTACGCAGGCCTCTCACTGTTGTGGCCTCTCCCGTTGCGGAGCACAGGCTCCGGAGGCGCAGGCTCAGCAGTCATGGCTCACGGGCCTAGCCACTCTGCGGCATGTGGGATCTTCCCGGACCGGGGCACGAACCCACGTCCCCTGCATCGGCAGGTGGACCCTCAACCACTGCGCCACCAGGGAAGCCCCAGATATTTATTTCTAACAGTTTTATATTTGGCCTTCTCCATGTGGTTAATTGACCAGTCACCTACAGCCCAACACATTTCAAATTGGACTCACTGTTTTCTCTCTTTTTCCCAGACCAGCTTTTCTCCTTGTGTTTCCTCATCTTGAGTAATGCATCACTGTTCTCTCAAGCAATCAAGCTGGAAACCTCAGGTTAATTGTTTTTTTTTTACGTCATCCTATCATTCATCGTCCAAATGGCCATTAACCCTATTGATTATATCTCTGAAATGTTTCTGGAATAATAACTAACATTTAGCTGACACATACACACACACAGTCTAATGAATCTTCAGATAACAACCCATTTTATAGATGAAGAAACAGGGACACACAGAACTTTAGCTTTCCCAAGATGACACTGGTAGTAAGTGGCAGAGCCACGGTCTGAACCTGATCTGTCTGACTCCAAAGCTTTTGGGATCAGCCCTTTTCAGCTACACTATATACTAGAATCCAAGTTCTCATTTCAATTTTTGGCTGCCATAGCTTAAGTTCTGGTCCTAATATTGCATCACCTTTCTCACTCTTAAGAATTACCACGCATGTAAGGAGATAGCTCAGGGAAAGTTTGCTCCGCACTTTTCTGAACCTGGTCACAGATTGGTGGAATTTCTGGCTGCTTTTACCTCTTGGCCAGCACTTTTGGAGTGACTATTCAGACCTCTCTGTACTACCGACTCTGCTTCCACTTAGCCTTTGTACACCCTCTTTTGGGTCTTTCTTGGCTTCCTGGTCTGTAGCCCCTGGTCCATCTCTCTTCCATCCCCAGATCCCAGAATTCCAGTCATAACCCTGGGTTTCACACTCATCTGCGGGGGGGGCGGGGGAGTTCAAGCAATTTCAATGGGATCTTAATGGTCCTCTCTACCTTCATTCTTCCCTCCTTCCCAGTCCATCTGGAATTATCTGAATTTTTTCCTTGAAGGATAAAGGAGCTAATATTTTATACTGTGTTTCATTTTTTTCTTTTAACAATAACTCCATTTATTTGTCTAGAACTGTACAGTTTACAAAGCTCTTTCATGCCCACAAATTTGTCTTTGTATGAGGTATTTGAACATGAGTATTTGCAGAGTCCAAACTAAGACTGTACTATAATTCACAATACTAATGTTCACTTGAGGAATATATTGATTTTCTTTATGCTTGAAAAAAAAATCAAGCAACTGGCTTTGGAACTAGAACAGGGTTTCTCAGTCTTGACTCTATTGACCTTTGGGGCTTGATAATACTTTGTAGTGGGGGGCTGTCCTGTGCATTGGAGGGTGTTGAGTAGCATCCCTGGCTGTACCCGCTAGATACCAGGAGCACCCCTCCCCCAGTGGTGACAACCAAGAACTTGACTGTTATGGGCTAAATTATATTCTCCCCTCCCCCCAAATTCTTATGTTGAAGTCCTAACCCTCAGTAACTCAGAATGTGATTGCATTTAGAAATAGGGATTTTAAAGAGGTCACTGAGTTAAAATGAGGTCATTAGGGTGGACCCTATTCTGATATGATTGGTGTTACTATCAGAAGAGGAAATTTGGACGTAGACAGATACAGAGGGAAGACCATGTGAAGACACAGAGAGAAGATGGCCATCAACAAGCCAAGGAGAGAGGCCTCAGAAGAAACCAGCCCTGCTGACACCTGGGTCTTGGGACTTCCAGTCTCCAGAACCATGAGAAAATAAATTTCTGTTTTTTAAGCCACAGCCTGTGGTACTTTGTTACGGCAGCCCTAAGAAACGAATGCACAGACATTGCCAAATAAATGTCCCCTAAGGTCAAATTGCCCCTGGTTGAGAATCAGTTAACCAGTACACATGAATTACACACAAGAAAAAACTATTAATTTTGCCTTTTGTGATGACAGAAAAAGTAAGTTTCCAATGACCTTTTTTCTTTGAAAGAGGGAATTTAGAAAAACCTTCCCTCCCTACTCCTCTTTCACATCATAAATTCCTTATAGCAGAAAATTTCGTTACTTTATTATTGAACAACGAAAATATAAAACAAAGAGCAGAGCCAAAGACTATAAGATATGGTTCATGTATAACCCAAGGAGTGACTCTGAGGCTGTGTCATTGAGTCTTTTAAACAATTCTGGAGCTGTGGCTGCACTGAATGTTTCCATAATAATTACCCAGAAAAGACTCCCAAGGCAATATTTCAAAGAAAATCTTCCAAAAGCTTTCATGAAAGGAGCTAGATCTATTTTATTTCACCCAGGCAGAAATGCCCATTGTTTTCCCTGCCCTGTGCAATAAGTAAGACACTGAAATATCTTGCAGTTAACACGGTGTGACCATGGGACCCTTCCATGCCAACAGGACGAAATCTTTCTCTCCCATCCACATTCCTTCTAATATCCTGAAGCACACACAAAGGCTCTGAGTTATTATTAAAAAAGGCAGATCTGACCCATCGTCCTACCTCATCCCATGGGTTCAAAAGGCCTTTACTGGTTGCCCATCATCTGCAAAATGGATCCCATGTTGTTCTCTAGCTGTGGTATGAGGATAGCAAAATGGGTTACAGTTTTGAAAAAGAGGTCAGGGTCTCAAAAGATGGTTCTGCCACCAACTTGCTTATTGTCAGTTTTATGCTTTTCTGGTCTTAACTTCCTAGTAGGTATTTCATGCTGCCATGGTGAGGATTAAATGAGATACTGTAGGTGCATGCCCTTAGCTCAGCATCTGGCACTTGAAAGGGCTTTACTGGTTGTTGGCTGAATTCTCCATGGTCCAGTCCTGATCTACTGGATTAGGTTTACCTCCATCTAAACTCTTCCAAACAGTCTATATTCCAGTCGCACCAGATTGCCTTTTATTCTCCCAAGGTGTCCTGAGGTTTTACCCTTTAGATGGACACAAGATATATTTCCTGTGAAGCCTGTGTTCAAGGGAAGGGATTTGGAGCATCTTATCCTGTGGCTTTCTGTGCCCAGGCTCTGTTGGAGTCACACAGACTAGAGAAGCTGCATGTCAAGCGCCTGGCACAAGGCTCCATCCTGAGGGAGCAGCCGTCATCTCCTGTAGCACATCTGCCCACCTGTGTCCCACTCAGTCTTCGTTCCGAAGCGCTCTTGCACTTTCTGCTTCTACTCCTGGCTCCTCTGCAGATGCCCCACGTAGCGGCCAAAGGTAGTCCTTCAAAACCGAATTAGCTCATTCCCTGGCATGGCCTGAAATTCCCCCAGTGGATTCCTGTTTGCTCTTAGGTTAAATCCAAATGCCTTAGCATGGCATTTTGTGTGTGTGTGTGTGTGAACAATAAAGTGGGTTTATTTAAAAAGACGACAAGAAAATTTGACATTGAGAGAGATATAAAAGACCCACAGGTTTAGAATTATTAAATACAAAAATGATTGGCTATAAACAACGTAAAAATAATTTCCCAGTCCCCCAAAAGAAGTATGGCAATTATAAAATTTTTGTACTGTATGTGCATTTCCCTTATAATTTTTAAGAACCATTCTAACAGTCTATTTGTATACAATATAAATTTACCATAACTGTTAATAAAAAATTATTTTACATTTGAGTTTACTGAGTGTGCCTTTTTCTGTAAGTAACAGTATCTTTGGTTTCAAGTTCACCTTGAAATTTTTATTTACCACAAAGATCTTTTTACCCCTAACTCCTTCTACAATAGAAGACAGAGGCAAATCAGTCATGGGTCCTGTAAAAAACAATGTGAAGAAAGGTTCTAGAGTGACCCAAAATACCAATGCAGATATTACCTTTCGGTGGCCAGCTAAGAGGTCCATTCTGTGCCAATGAAACAAATGGAAGTGAAACCTCAGAACAAGCAGAGTTTAAGTTCCACGCCAACATACTGTGGATGTGAGGCCAGCAGAGGACATTCCATCAAACTCAACTGAGCCCAGTGCATGAGTGGGGACCCTGAGGAAGCCCAGATGGTCTGCTGTGAATCCCAGCTGGGTGCAGATGATACTTAAAAGGACAACAGTATAGCTGGATGTGAAATTTGAGAACCTGCCTACCATAAGCTGCTTATCTTTGAACCCAAGACCTTAGACCCAAGACCCACGCTATTTCTCCTCTCTGAGACAGCACACCTAGTAAAAACAGCATCCAAGATTGGTTTCATTATCTCCTAAGCAGGTAGGTGTGACATCACCACTAGCACTATAGCATCCAAGCTCTGATACAAATGGATAAGCTTCTGAGTCAGTAAGAGCAGAAGCTGTGTCCGGCCATCTGCGTCTGAAAACCATCCACAACGCACAATTGGCAGATGAGAAATTAAAAAAGGATGAGGTCATTAAACTGTCTCACTGGAAACATGATTCCACTCTTTCAGACAGAAAACCTACTAGCCTGGGAGACTTTCACCAAAGTACTGAAGGATCTGATGCATGGGCTCATTGCCTGAGACCTACAGTCTTGAGTCAAAAAAAATCTACCAGGAGGACAAGAAAGGTCTAGTCTGTGAACCACTTGGTCAGAAAGGTCCTGTTTAAAAAAAAAAAAAAGGACCCACTTTAACAAAGGTCTCGTTCAAAGTGCCCTGGCTGGTTGGCGCTAAGACAGCCTGCCAGCAACAGACAGTTCTTCCAAATTATCAGAACTGGTTATGAAGTATCTTCTGAGAATAGTTTGACTACTCCCTTACACCATCAACAGTATTAAACTGGGCAGGAATCTCTGGATATTCACTTCCTTGAGAAGGTCTCCTCATCCTCATACCGACTCACCGTCCCTTCACTCACCCACTCAGGTTATACCTGCCCCTGGGTGGTTCCTCCTAGATCCCGAGTGCCTTCCCTTCTCAGGTCTTCTCCCATGACACTCATCTGCACCTCACCCTCCCTTCCAAAGGCTGTTCCTCTTTGTTCTTAAATATCGCTTTTTCACATAAGTCTTCCTGACCTTCTAATCTAGAATAGGTCCTTTCCTGTATCGCCTTGCTCTTCTTCCTGCCTCCCTCTATTCCCCTCCCACCCACCCCGCCACCTCCCACCATCATTCTTTTCCCTTAAGAATAGTTTTTGGTCACATCTTTGTTTTTTATTTTTTTAACATCTTTATTGGAGTAGAATTGCTTTACAATGGTTAGTTTCTGCTGGATAACAAAGTGAATCAGCTATACATATACATATATCCCATATCTCTTCCCTCTTGTGTCTCCCTCCCACCCTCCCAATCCCACCCCTCTAGGTGGTCACAAAGCACCGAGCTGATCTCCCTGTGCTATGTGGCTGCTTCCCACTAGCTATCTAGTTTACATTTGGTAGTGTATTTACTTTCCTGTCCTCCTTTCTTGAATGCCATGAGGGCAGGGGGCTGCTAAATCACCAGCTTTTAGCGCAGTGTCTGGCACATGGTTGACAATCAATAAACATGCTTGTTGAGTGACTGATGAGCTGAATGCATGTCACATTCTCTGGCATTATTCCCTTCTTTTCTTATTTCTAGGCGGATTATTTTTACTAAGGATGTTTTGAGTCTCAGGATAGCATAGCATGCAGATTAAAGAATACCTTGTTTTTCCTTTAGACAGCTGGCTGAAGTGTACTTTAAAAAAATAACTCTACTATAAGTGCTAATCTATTTATCAAAAACGTATTGATGAAAAATAGATTAAAAAAGAAAAAGAAACCCTATAAATCTCACTAATTTTTGAGTTAGCTTCTGGTTGAATATGAAAGATGTAGAAACATGATTGTATTTCAAAATCAAATCGGGCATACATTCTATACCTATTTTGCTTTTGAACATTTTATGAGCCTGCATAGACACATACACTTTTCTCTAAAATAAATTTTTTTCTCCCATTAAACGGAACAGTCTTTACTGTTCTTACCTCAGTGGTATGGAGAATGTGAATTCAATGTTTATAAAATGTATTCTGAGATCCTTTGAAGCCTATCATATATTTAATGAACTCTTGTTATTTCTGCAATGCTTTAAGGCATTTAAAACTCAAAACAAATTAGTAAAAACAGAAATGTAATTACCAAAAAAGCCAAAATGCTCCAATATTTGAACTAAATTAAACTACCCAAGAGTTTGATTTACGCATTCCTTTTCTAAGGTGTTCCTAAATACTGACTTGCATTAGAAAGATGAGAGACAGAAGTTTCTCCGTGTTGCAGTGGAACTTTTCAATTATGCTATGGGAGTAATATCCTAGCTTAATGTTTGTCTTCATTTCAATCTGGGGCTGATAGACCAACTCTAAAGAGATACTATTCACTTTCAGATAAACTGTTTTTCCATTTAATTTAACCAAGATTCCAGTAGAGGGAGCAGAGTCAACAATTAGAGAAGAGAGACTTTCAGAGTTCAGACACTCAACAAGCAAAAGACCAAGGGCTGAATTAATTTGAGAAATACATAAGACAATTTTAGCTACCAATAACTTGGCTTATCTATCTACCTTCTGAAGTACTGTGGTCATGAAAAGCAATTGTCTGCCTTTCCTTAACTACTGCCATGGAACATTCATTTATATGCTTCTAAGTGCCGCAAGAGCCAATAAGTCACTGATGAACTTTTGAAATCAACCAAAGGTGTAATCATTCATTGTTATTGGTTAATGAGTTGCAAAGCTCGAGAAAATGTAAAAATAAGTGTAACATTTAGAGCCTTTTAGACCAAGTCTGACTACATATACAATCAGAAATTCAAAATGTCAGTGTAAGCTATATCAAATGTACAGTTATTAACTGAGAAAAAAAATGGAAGAGAAAAAAACCAGGGAAACCTTAAAAAGGTAAAACCTGTGCTTGTATTTTTACAATGAATCTTGTTAAGGGAACTGAGTCAGATGTGGGAACTCAATGACTGCGTATTGATGATGAAGCTAAAAGAGCAACACAGGTAAGGAATTGTACTAAGCACGAGGAAGTGAGTTTACAAATCTCACTACAAATTAAACAGTAAGAAGTAGAGTTCTAACACTGATGGAAACTTACCATTAGTTGTCACACTGCCAATTCCAGTTGCCCTGGAGTTGGGGCATACACAGCTTGTGTGACGGTGTGTGGCAAGCCTACTTACTAGGTCCCTGGCGGTTCAGTGTCATGAAAGGAGGCCATTATTAAAAAGAAGAATCCCCAGGGCTGTTGGTGGAATAAATGATCAGTAACAAGATAAAGATTTTAAGAATTAATACAATAGTGTGTAGTTTTAAATGTGTTCTCATGAATATGATACTTTTAATTCTTTTATTTTACTTCTTTAAATTATAATTAAATTTAAATTTTATTTTAGGTCAAAGTGATTATAGACACACACACACACACACATCTGTACCTACCTACGTACATATATGTATATCAAACAACTACAAGCCTTATAATGAAAAAACAAACACAAAAACAAAGTCACCAGGCCCCTGTGACCCTTTCCATCCCTGATTCCCACTTCTCAGAGGCAACCATTTGCACCTCATACTCCAGAATGTCTCAAGGGTCACTCTCTTCAGACTGTAACTTTCCAGTCTTCTATCAGGGTTATTGTTCGTGGTGGGAGTTTGGATGGTGAGGAGACAGTTGTCTGACTGTGTGAGCTAAGGAGATATTTAGCTGCTTATCATTAAACTTTTCAGTGAATCTCCCTATTTTCAATAATCCTTGACCTTCAAAAGAAGCCTCCTCTAGGATTTTACACAAGAATTGGCTTGCTTCTTGACTTAGCCCATGCCATTTCTCTGCTAAGTCATTTCACGAATTTGTTAACACATCCTGCCTCTTATAATTTTCTCTCCTGTTCTCTTAGTTTTTGTAGGTTTACGCTTTTTAAATTACTTTTCTGCCACTGAGATAAACATCTGTTTAATCTGCTTTGTGTTTCTGACATTTTTCTTAAGCTGAAACCACATGCCAATTATTCAAATATTACTTGTTTCAGGTATAATGTTTTACTTTTCCAATCCATAACAGCCTGATTAAAAATAGTCATGATATACATGGCTTTTCTCCTAGTCATACTAAGGAACTTTAGTCCCCAACACATTTTCTTCCCATATCGTTCTGGAAGTTCCAGCCTTGGCTGCGATGACAAGAACTAGTTCTTTTGACCACAGTGTGGTATCTATGTTTACCCCTTCTTCTGCCCTGGCTTGCTATGGTGATGTGTGAAAATGCTGTCAATGATCAGTCAGCTGGGCTCCAGATGCATTTTCTACCTGAGACTAAAAAGTATGTGGGGCGCTATTGGTACCATCATCACCAATGCCACCACCACCGCTGATGCCACTGCTCTTGACTTTTGCAGGTGGGCACAACTCCTTTTACATCCTTCCTACAAGGGTCTTGGGTCCTCCATGTAAATAAACCCTTCCTCAGTTATTCTTGAATCCCAGAATAGATACAGCTTGAGCGCAAGTTAAGTAACCTTCCCAGGGTGATCCCACTTAAAAGTCTGTATGCCTCTAAAGAACATGTCTTTACTTACTGCCTGTCCAGAAAGCTGTCAACACATTTTCCATTAGTTGGGAGGGCTCCTTGAAGGAGATGAAGTTTTGGTAGCTTTTTTTTAGTGTTAGAAGAATAGTAAGGTAAGGTGGGCATTCAGAGGGAGTGGTTGGAGTTCCAACGGGTGGGTTTGTGTAACTTTGCAGTCCACCTACTGATCTGGGTGTCTGGACAGTGTCCTATTCTTCCCTCATTAATATGTGAGTCCCATCTGACTGCTCAAAGAAAACAACCTTCCTAAATAGAGGAATCCTATGTTTCAATCATCGACATATTGGTGATTTTTTTCTATCCTATAAGCATCGCCAAGCTAACTCTCAAAGTCCCAAGGTAGGAGTAAAATGACCAAGGGGGACATGAGATGTACAGAATAAAAGCCTTTTTTTTTTTAAGTAAAATAAAAATGGTAAAAGTTTCATAGTCCTATGGAACTAAGACCAATCTCCTCATAAAATCCCTCCCAGATCTTAACTGGTTGGGAATTAATCTCTTCCTTCACCAAACTCTCAAAGGACTTTCTTTTTACTTACTTTAAACAAGTAATTACGTTTCTACCATCACAATCCTAAGAGGTATCCTACACTTAAACTGAGTCTTAGAGAGATGTATTGGCTGAGATAAAGGGAAGTGTGAGAGGGAAGAGGGTTCTCAGGGAGGACAGCATGCACGCAAGCACCGCGCCATAAGAGAGCAGGCTGCTCTCCAGAAATTACAAATAAGCTGGCATAGTTGAGTGGAAGTGCTTGTGTTGCAACATGACTCAACATAAGACCTGAAAAGCGTTAAGGGCCAGAACCAGACCAAGCCGGCCGCCTATGTCATGTTGAGAAGCTCAGAGTATCCTGGAGGCTCTGAGAGCCACTGCAGGATTTTAAGCGGAGGAATGACATCATCTTTGGATTTAGTAATTCTCTTGGGTGGTAGTTCTTTTTCTTTTATTTAAAGACTTTAAAAGGGGAGTGATGTTTTGTTTTCAGAGATTGTGTAGTATATTTTCTCTATTTCTTGATAGCGAGCATTGAATATTTTGTCATTTTTTGTGCATATTCCATATTAATTTCGAATTAGACACACTAACAGGCTTCAATTAGAACAATTCTTCACACGTTCTTTCTTTTGTGATCAAGAAATCTTCCTAGATGCATTTTTAAAAGCCTTACGTGTCTGCTAGCCTCAGACAGGCTGTAAGAATCTTCTTGAACCTTAATTGCAATTCCAATTAGTCATAGATCAAAACATTAACGTGGACAGATTAAAGCAGAAGCCCTCATGCTTTATTTCCTAATATCATCTGTCTTTGCTTTGAAAATCACACCAACGGAATCTTCTGCATCTGCACACCCCAAAGGCAATTTAATCTCCCTTGGCCAACATTAAAGCTTTAAAGTAACTCTATGCTATGATGTATTTTTCCTCCGTTTCCAAGTTCAAGTATTATATAATTCACTTTTTATCAGCCTTATTCTTGTAGATGGTCAGTTGCCACATTGTTTATAGTTTTAACATCATCTAAAAGAAAAGCTTAAAGTTAAGTAAATTGATTTTTCCACACATTGTCATGTAGAACTGAGCATAGTCAAGGACATAATCAAGAGTGTATTAACATGTTGCTTTGTAATATTTCTATTAATTCACTATTTTAAAAGATCTTGGAAGTAAACCACTCATTTATAAGCCTTCAATGCAAACACGAGCAATTTCTGCCCACTTACTGGATGTGTTCTAGAATATATATTTCATAGATGTGAGTTTCCCACCTAAATTGAATCTTACCCTTTAAAATGCCTAACTTTTTTAAATGTTAAAATTTCACATATAAATCTTGAATTTTTTAAATTCTATAATGCCTTCTTAAGAAGAATTAAAATGTTTCTTGATATTCATGGTTGCCACCTTAATGGCAGTACCTGTGCTGGAATATCTTTTGACTATCGAGTGAGGTCTGTAGGATTCCTTGTCTGGATAGCAAATGATGGCAGATAGGTTGGTTTTATTTTGGGGGTCTAATCTGGGCCTAATTTGGGGGTCTACTTTCTGCTATTGATTGGATTATCAGTTGATAAGTCTTACAGTTACCAGTGAAAAGCGGAAAATGTCTTGGTGTTTAGCTTTTATGTAATTGTAATTTATACTCAGCATGCATTCAGGAGCTAAATAATTAAGCCTATCAAGATTATATGTAAAAGAAAACAAATAGGATATGAAAGAGAGTCAAAGGCTCCTCTTTAAAAGAGGCTTTAGTGTATGGGATTTATACAGTAATATTTGACACTCAGAGTCCAGTTACATTTCTTGGCTCTGTTTTAAGAGGCTGAAGTTGCTAGAAGGCTGACCTCTGGGAAAGGGAGGCCTTATTCATCCGGCTGGTATGACTCCGATTTCTTTAATGGGTGCAGATGAACACAAAGTGTATCACTTTGGGGTCTGAAGACATACATAACTATTTTATAATTCATTTGTTGCATACAATAACACCAGTAATCTGATAAAGTGAATAATCATCATACTCTGAAAATTAAGGGTGACGTAGGTTATTATCCTAAATTTACTCTTCTTTTTAATCATATATTAAAAACATTTTAAAGTGAATTAGACAGGACAGTGGAAATTAATGGAAACATTATTGACTTTTCTGAAAACTCAGCTTGTCATATTAATTCATTTGAAGTTCATTCATTTATCATTCAACAAATTAATAACGAACATTTAAAAAAAGTGTTGAATAAACGTTAATTTATAAACACATTATGTAATTTCCCCCCAAGTCATAATTCATTCACTCATGCATTCATTTATTGACTCAACCAACATTTATTGAGAACCTTTTATGTGCCAGGCCCATGAAAAGTGCTGGGAATGCAGTAAGACATGGACACTGTTAAAATTTTCCCACCTGGATTGTTAATCTCTTTGAAAGCAGCGATTTAGTGAGAATTAAATACTAAAATATGATTATGCTCACATATGAATTATTTATAATATAGTATATTTGGGCTGAAGCCTCGACCAATGGATTCGTTGAATACTCAGTGAGAGAGAGAATTTAACCCGAAGTCATAAAGTTGAATTCTGCTATCCACTTAAGATTAGTTTTGCATTATCCTTTTTGATCATAGGATGTGCTTCATACAATCAACTCATGCTGCGGTATGCATATCCATGTGTAACACATTTTTTGCTACTGACTACAATGATTGAAGTCAGATGTTATAAGCACTCGTTTAGCCAGTATTCTTAATAGTGTCATAATGCTGGTGTTGAGAGACAAGGATCTCGCCTGTGTGGTACAGACCCCCCAGGCCTATCCTTTCTCAGGTTATATTTGTTTAGCAGCATTCTTGAGACAAAAGCTCTGCCTATTTTCCATTTCAAAAGAATATTTCTTATTGTAAAATCTCAGACAAGACAGGAGGGCTTGTTGTGGCAGTTTGATGTGGGAGATGTGTTTAAATAAGGAAAGCATTGTGGAGCCTGTCATATCCATTCAGGCAGTTCTGTCTATGGCCCATTACCCTACTTGTGGGGTATGTATATGTGGGCACACTTGCAGGAGAGCCTGGCGTACCAGAAAGGGCACTGACCTGGGGGTCAGATGCCTCCCATTCTGCCACTAATAAGCAAGTTATCCTCAGCCATAAAAAAGAACAAAATAATGCCATTTGCAGCAACATGGATGAACCTAGAGATTGTCATACTGAACGAAGTAAGTCAGACAGAGAAAGACAAATATCATATGATATCGCTTATATGTGGAATCTACAAAAAGGGTACAAATGAACTTATCTACAAAACAGAGAGTCACAGATGTAGAAAACAAACTTATGGCTACCAGGGGAAAAGGGGGGAGAGGTAAATTGGAAGATTGGGATTGACGTATACACACTACTATATATAAAATAGATAACTAATAAGGACCTACTGTATAGCACAGGGAACTCTACTCAATACTCTGTAATGAACTAAATGGGAAAAGAATCTAAGAAAGAGTGGATATATGTATATGTATAACTGATTCACTTTGCTGTACACCTGAAACCAACAAACATTGTAGATCAACTATACTCTAATAAAAATTAAAAAAAAAAAAGCAACTTACCCTCTCTCTGTATCCCTTTCTTTGTCTATAAAATGGGGATAATAACGGTTATCTCATAGGGTTGTTCTGTGGATTAAACTGCAACATAATGTGTGTATATGCATGCATTTTATTATGAATTGTTCATAATATACATAGGATGGCTTATCAACCAAGAATATTATATATGTTATAGGCATATCACCATTTGTGAAAGAACTAAGACAGTTAATATTACAAGTACATTAACATATGTCATATTTTCCCCCCGATTCAGAATCCACTAAGTAATCCTTTAGCAATAATGGTAGCTATGGACTTCCCTGGTGGTCCAGTAGTTAAGACTCTGAACTTCCACTGCAGGGGGCACGGGTTCAATCCCTAGTCAGGGAACTAAGATCCCGCATGTGGCGTGGCCAAAAAATAAATACATAAATTTCCTTTAAAAAAGTAATGGTAGCTAATATTTATTGAGTGCTACTATTTCACAGACGCTGGGCTAGGCATATGCAGTCTTCACAATGATCTTTTGTGGTACGCACTGTTGATAGAAAAGAGACTGAGTTACACAGAAACTAAATACCTTGCCCGTGATCACTAGCTGGTAAATTGTGAAGGATTCAAAGCTAGGCAATCTGATTTAGAGCTCTCACTTAAAAAAACCCCACAACTGTGTTGAGATATAATACCATACAATTCTCCCATCTAAAATTCAGTGAGTTTTATTATATCCAGAGAGTTGTGCAATCATCACCAAAATCTAATTTTAGCACACTTTCCTCACCTAGAAAAGAAATTCTGTATCCATTAGCAGTCACTAACCATTCTATTTTCTGTCTCTATAGATTTGCCTATTCTGGACATTTCCTATAAATGGAATCATACACAAGGTTTATTCATGCTATGTCATTTATCACTACTTCATTCCTGTTTATTGTTGAATACTGTTTCATTGTATGGATATACCACAGTGTATTTATCCATCCCGCAGTTGATGGACATTTGGGTTGTTCCTAATTTTTAGTAAAGCCCACATTCTTACCAGTTAAGGTAGGCTCCATTATTTCGAAACTGTTTACTATTATTAAAGTTTTGGTTATTAGATATTCTGCTTGTTTGCCTTCCAGGTAAAAAGAATTTGTTAATTCATAAAACATTTATTAAACAAATATTTTATTCCAGATGGGTATGTCAGGGACTGAAACAAAATTGCTGTCCTCATGGGGTTTATAGAATAAGAGGAGAGAGAAATAATTAAAGAGTTACAGAAGTGTTAAGTGTTTTAATGAAGATGTAACCAAGATGCTGTGGGACTCAGTGGAAGGGACCTGTTCAACCAAGGAGAGCACAGGCAGGGTGGGTGAGATCATAGTGCAGGAAGCCTTCCTGGAGGGCGGCCTAGTGCTGAGTCTTGAGGGGTGAGTAGCGATTATCTAGGTGGAGAAGAGCGTGGAAGACCATCTAGGCAACAGGGACAGCATATGCTCTACAGGAAGCCCAGCGCATACTACACATGCTTATTATGGTTGTTACTAGGCGCACATAAGGCTGCAGAGGGAGCTAAGCCCGCCTGGAAATAGGGGTGGGAGTAAGACTGTATTGGGACTTACAGGTCATACAAGGGGTTTGGGCTTTATTTCATAACTCTGTGTTTCTCCCAAACTACGCAGGCGTTATTTTGCCATATAAGGGCAGTAACTGAACTATTATTTTATTTTTTCGAATCTTCTTTTATATATCTATATGTTGTGTATATATTTGTGTATAGAGATGTACCTATAGATGTATAGCTATATATTGACTCAGATTACCTAGGTAAATTTAATAAAAATGAAAAATTTCTCTTACTACCTATAAATAGAAAACCAGTCTCACCTGTCATAAATAGAAGGCCATTGTTAAAGTATACACAGTGAAAACCAAACAATGTTATTAAATCCTAGATAGATTCTTAGTTAGCTTTGCCAAGTCAAGCTAAGCCTGAAGCCTGTCTTCCCTGTGATAAGATGGGAGTTTAGTGGGTGTAAGAGAGGAGTTGAAGACAACCTGCCCTCATTGAGACTTTCTTGTTGATGAAGTCAGAAGGGTTGAAAGGGAATGAAAAGGGAGTAATTCTCCCACTATATGATGAGACCAAGTACCACTACTCAGGTAATGCTGGCGGTATGGATACCCCTGGGAAGTCACTGAAGGATTTTTGGCAGAAACACTTATGGTATTAAGATGACACTTCTGGAAAGATTGCTCTGGTGGTGGCCTACAGAATGAATTGGAGGACGGTCAGGTCAGAGGGGGCCATTCCAAGAGTCCAGGAAAAGCTGGTATGTGTGTCCTACGATGCTACCCTGGTTATGGGTGAGTCTTTTTTAGGTTCTAGCTTTTAAAAGAAAGAGCAGGAAGCTGACTACTAGGCTTTCTAGCTATTGCAGGGAGGGATCTGAGGCTCATGTGTCCAAACCCATCCTTCACGGCACTCGGCCTTTAATTGTTGCCAAGGCAGTTAAGTGGCAGCGTTTCTCCCTGGGCTGGGGGCGGGCGGGGCCCACTGAAGTGAGCCGACAAACCGCTCTAAGCCTTCATGTGTTTATCCTTTCAGCTTCTACTTCACTGGATTTTCTGTTTCTCCGCTTTGACCTCACCCCCATCTCCTGCCCCTCTCAGCTTCTTTGTGTCAGTGTCGCTTTCTGTCAGATCACTGTCAGCGACCTGGGGAAATGGGCAAACAAGGCCAGAGCGTGCTGCCCCTGAACCCGCTGGCGCCCGGGGAGGCCCCAGAGCGAGCGGCCGCACCCCGCCGTAAAGTGACTCATCCAGCTCTCTGGGGACCCGTCAAAAGATAGGAGGAGCCTTCCTGCCTGTGAAATCGCCTCAAGATCTCACTGAAGTGAGTACGAGAAGGAGGACAAAGTATAAAGTGGGGCCAGTTCTCATCCACATTGTGACCGGCTCATACTTTAAAATTGCACGCAGGATTTTACCCTGTAGAGAAACGTTTTGAATATAATCTCCTCGGCAATGGGTTACTCTTTCGGCTCCATAAACTTTACCTGGGCCATAAAACCAATGGCTAGATGCACAGAAGAATGAAGGTGGGAAAAACAATGATGCCCATGTTCGTTAAAATCTGATTTGTAATATGTATGTGTCTGTGACATTCTAGAAGTCTAAAGTAATCTATATATTGACATAAAAACTAAAAAAAAAAAAATCTAAACACTTTTCAAAACCTTTAATTGTGTATTTGAACAATGTTGCACTAAACTTTCAATACTGGGGTGCTATTCACGGCCCTATATTAATAGAAAGGTAACTGAGAAAGATACTCTATATGAACAATTGCCTGGTAAGAGTCTGTCTAATACTCACTGGCAAAAAATATATATATAGGTATCTTCTGAGCACAGGAATATATTAGAGGAAGGCTTACTGTCTTCTTTTTCTGGGCCACATGTAGGAATTCAGCAAAGATGTAGAAAAAAAAAAGGCAGGAAAGAGAAAACTCAACGGCGTGTCCACACACCTAAAAACCAGAGGCTACCACAGAGATCCTTCAAAGTCGTCTTCTATAGTGGGAGGATTTCCTTTAAATCCTTTTCAAAAGCATATGGCTGGCTTTGAAAGCTTAAATGGCATTTGTCAACCATCAGTAAATCTTTAAAATTGTTTCTGCAAATAGGCCAACTCAGTTTCGGCTTTTCCCATTAATCTTTAGGTGGGACCACTGAAGACTTTTTCAGAGCCTAGATAATGCCTTGATTAAAAGGCTCATTCAGGACGGAAGGCTTCAGCATTCACCTTGGGTACATAGTCATTTCTCCAGGGTATTCATGCGTTGTTATTGCAACTCTGCAATTGTGCCCCAAACAAGACATTTTTGCCACAAAGCTTTGAGTAGAGACATTCTTTAGTGAATTACTGAAATCTTGCCCTTCTGTTTATCACAGCTTGTTATTTTTTATCAAGTGCAATGAGTTCAAATAGGAGCCTTAGACTGACAACTTTACAATTGTTACTATTTAAAACAGACAACGTTTTGTTCTTTTTTCCACGTGCACCCGTGGTCCTGCTCAAACTTCATGTACCTGTCTCGGTACTGCCTTACTTACGAGTTCATCATTTATAGCACAGCTTCTGGCAAGCAAACATGGAAACAAATTAAAATAGATGAAGGCTAAAGCATGAACAATATTTGATTATCATTTTAAAAAATTAATAATGTCTAGTGAAAATTAATCTACTTATCACACATTACTATTACATAATGTCCCTTAGTCTATATAATATTTTTACAAGTATCTCAGTTTTATAGAAATACTGTGAGAATTAATAAGAATTCAGATAAGGCTCTGGGAGATCTTTGGATGCAGTGGTGCTATACAAGTTTAAACAATAAAATACTTCTTTGGATTTTCATGAGGTTAAAGTACACCTAATTAGGGATTTCACCTGAGGTTCATCTCTAGAACTTACAGCATTGTCATGGAAATGGCATGAACAGAATAAGTAGTTTATAGGCACAATATTCAGAATTAGGGCAACTACAATTTCTGTCCACATCATTTTCACGCAACCTGCCAAATTAGTGTCAATTATTCTATTCTTTCAGGTCCAACAGAAAAATCAGCTCTGATCTCTATCGTCATTCCAAATATTTTTTGATATTACTAATTACACTGAAGTTACATGCAGATAACACTCTCCTTAGGAAACAGCACCATTAGCTGGCAAACAAACAAACAAAACCACTTTGATTACCTCAGGAAAGATCACGATAATTGGAGACACATGTGAAATGACAACTAGCCATTCCTGATGCAGATGTTAAAAATGACAGCAAATGGGGAGTGTACAGTATCTTCCGTACTGAGTCCCCTGGCATTTATTGTGCCACCATTTCCTCAGGCCAAACTCACTCCAAAGGTACTGTCACACCAGTGAAACCTTGAACAGTTCCCTCTCAAATATACAATTACGTTCACCACCTTTTAAAGTAACTTTTGTTACTTAAAACT
This sequence comes from Delphinus delphis, assembly GCF_949987515.2. Taxonomy (NCBI): domain Eukaryota; kingdom Metazoa; phylum Chordata; class Mammalia; order Artiodactyla; family Delphinidae; genus Delphinus; species Delphinus delphis. Next base: position 56,906,393 of record NC_082693.1, on the reverse strand, counting down.
TCAGCCTTCTGAAAGCAAGTTAAAATCTTCATCACAGATGATCTTACTAAGGCAAAATTCATATTTGGAAATTCTTCTTGGAGTCCTGGGGAAAGCATAAGCTTTGGAATCATACAGCCTTCTTTTCAAGTTCCCTCTCTCCACTATTTATTAGGCTTGTGACCTCAGAAAATTCTTTAACTATTTTGATTTCTTTACTTATGGAATAGAAATAACAAATCTCACTGGTTTAATATCACGAGTAATTAAGATAACATATGGGCAGTCTGGCATATCATAAATGGTGGCTATTTTTGTTAAAAAAAAATCTGGTCTACATTATTTTCCTTTTCTCTTTCCTCATCCTCCAAGTATTCAGACCCTGCCTCAAATAACTATTTTGGTAACTCTCATTATCACTGCAATGTTAAACTCAGTTGCATTCTCCTTAATTCCAAGGAGGACAGATTTCCAATTTCACTGAATAATAGCTCCCCAAAGAGCCATAGTTATGTTCCTAACTCCTCAGTTTCCTTAAATTTGGAAAATCTGAAAATGACAACCAGATCTTAGATACCCAAGAAAGTCTTTTAATTTTTCAATTCCTTATCATTTGCCAAATCTTCCTCAGATACTACCCATAAAAGGCCAGGACAGAGAGAGGAAACTATTAATCATATGTAGAATCTATTTTGTTTTTTCTTGGCAGGTAACCCAAATGCAAAATAGTATCGTGATGAAGAATCATAGATGCAGAACATCTTTTGTATTACTTTCTTTTTATCCCCAAAACAAATGATGATTTAAAATTTTAATCTGCTACATTTACTTTCCATGTCTTCATCATCTTCCCTTTTTATTTTTAAATTTTAATTTAATTAATTTATTTTTTTATACAGCAAGTTCTACATCTTCCCTTTTACTTTAAAGGTGTCAGTGCAAGATGCTTTTTCTTTGCATGATACCCTCAATTCCACACCATCTAATACTTTACCAAGCAAGAAGTCCTGAATTACTGCAAGCTTAGTAAGAACACTTAAACTTTTTAAAACTCTATTTCATAAAAGAAAAACGTGGCTAAAATGAAATAAACGAAGTTAAGCCCTTTCAGGGTTGATGATACAGAAGTAACATAATTTCATAATCCTCCTTGCTCCTTCAATTCTCCCCTTGATTCATAAAGAAGGATTATACCAGTATATTTTGTTCTCATTAAAAAAATACAAACAAAAAACTGTTCTGTTCAATGGATAATCCTTATAGCAGTCTGTCTAGGTACTGTAATTCATGACTTTCTTCTTCTACATAAAGGCGTAGGAATGACTCAAGTACACCAGCCATCTAGTTGGTGGCAGCCCGCCAGCGTTCCCAGGTGCAGTGTTGGATAAAAAATTACCTCATTCTATTGAGTTCTAACAGTGTGCTAGACATTGTGCGATGAAAAGGAGCACGGAACAGGTGTAATTACTGCCTTTCAAGAGTTCAGAGTTGAAGACCAACAAAACGTCTTTGCTGCTGTTGTTTCACTGAATTATTTTTATTTAGATTTTTCTGAGAGGTTAGGAAGTGGCCATTTGATAACCTCTGTGCTGTGGATAATGAGAGACTGCTTGTTTTCTCATTTCCAGTTAATCAGTTTATGTTACCTGAAAAGGGGGTTCCGAGGTAAGTTTCTAATAGAGGAACTGAGAAACATACTTTTGTCAGGTGTTAAGTGGCAGGAGGCTTACCCAATGGACCAGGAGAATAGAAATGTAGGAAGAGAGGAAGTTTATGCAGCTGGTTGGGAGATGAAGTTGGGCTAGTCTGGTAGTATTTTGAGACTCTTTTGTAACTCTCCGAGGAATCCTAGGAGACAGAGTTTTGTTTAAAAGACAGGTGGAACAAAGCCAAAGAGCATAAACATTCTTTGGGACAGGAGAAACTCACAAACATATATACACATGATTAAGGCAGGAAAGGAACTCGCTAGAAAGTTAAAGGAATCTGTGGAAGAGAAGAGAAAGAAAATGGAGAAGGAGGAGGAGAATTAAAGTCTGAAATAATTTCCAAGATCCTGTTGAGGTCTGGTCACTCTCAGAGTGGCACTGCCTCACTGTGGTAAGTCAACTCTGATTACTTTCCCAAGAAACATGGCACTCTGGCCGGTTCCCTCCCTCTTCCAGACTAAATCTTTCTTGACCAGTTGTAGCGGATGTTATGGTATGCCTCTCAGATGGCCCCCTTCAGGACTGAGCTGCTCCTCCAGCCAGCTAGAGCTCCAGCTGAGTCGCCCTACTGAGAAATTAAAGTGAGCCTCCTTGCTCAAGGTCACAGTCTGGATGGGGGGATGAGGGGGCGGGGAGGGTGTGGAAGGGAGAAACCTACATCTGATAACTGGTCAGTGTGAGGTATGAAGGGACACTTCAGAAGGGCCACCCCAATGGTAGAGCTCCCTGGAGGCTTGGCTGAAGACTTTGCTGCAACCTCATCCCAGTTCAGCTTCTTCCTCTGCCCAATCTTGCCTCCTTCACTTCCCTCTCTCCCTGCAGGTGTGATCCTAAGGGCATGCCCCAGGAAACTTTCTGTACTCAAATCTCCAACTCTGAGCCTGCTTCCCAGGAAGTCTTTTGTTTTCTAACCTACACTCCTGTTTTCTGAACATGAAAGTCTCATGCCGGGCTTCCCTGGTGGTGCAGTTGTTAAGAATCTGCCTGCCAATGCAGGGGGACACGCGTTCGAACCCGGGGAGATCCGGGAAGATCCCTCATGCCGCGGAGCAACTAAGCCCGTGCGCCACAACCACTGAGCCTACGCTCTAGAGCCCACAAGCCACAACTACTGAAGCCCATGAGCCACACGACTGAAGCCCGTGAGCCACAACTACTGAAGCCCGAGCACCACATCTCCTGAAGCCCATGCCCTTAGAGCCCGTGCTCTGCAACAAGAGAAGCCATTGCAATGAGAAACCCGCATACAACAATGAAGAGTAGCCCTCGCTCACCACAACTAGAGAAAGCCTGCGTGCAGTAAAGAAGACACAATGCAGCCAAAAAAAACCAAACAAAAAAGAAACCAAAACTCATGCCAATTTTTCATGCTCAGAGAATTTCAAATTAAATATCACTACTAGACTAAACCAAAACAATTATGATATTGAATGTACTTAAACAACATACATATCCTCACGCTGTCTAGCCTGTTGAAACTCACTTTAATAGGACTTAGGACAATTTTCTGCCCATCTACTTGAGGGCTATAATTGTAGCTTATGTGATATAATTCTGATTTTTCTTAATTTGGTTGTTCATTTTTCTGTCTCTTTCACTCCGGAGTCCTATCTCTCCTCTATTTATGTTAACCCTTCTGGACATTCATCATCTTCTTCCTAAAACATTTATTAAGAGTACTGGATGGTACATATTTCTGAATATGTCAGATGCCCCTAGCTAGACTGTAAACTTTGGTGGGCTGAGGTTGTCTTAGTCTTTTTTTGTACTTCACAAGCAGTTCAAAGTTTATTCCGTGCACTGCTCCTGGTTCTGTAATAAGCACTCTATGCGGGAGTATATAGATTCACCTCTCCCTTTCTCCCGTCTTCCTTCCTTCCTCTCACTCAACAAGACCGTACTGGCACTTTCTATGTGGCAGGTACTGTACTAGGCTCACAGGATTCTACAGTAAACAACGCAGACAGAGTTCCTGTCTTTCTAGAGTCTGACATTGAGATATTTGTCATGGAAACAGACATTAAACTAATCATAATGCAAATAATATTTAATCACAATTGTAAATGTGAAGCAAAATAAGATATTTTGACACAAAAGCATAATACGAATAATCTTTTTAAAACTAGTATTTAAGTCCGCTATATAGTACTATATCCTGGCAGAGGCTTCTCTATCACTTTGGCCAAAGATTCACACATCAAAGGGCCATCAAGTAACCTCTGACACAGCGCTTTGTTTTTACCTATGCCAACAAAGGCCTCCAAACGCCTTTGGCTTAAAAGCCAGACAAGGCCCCACATTTTATATGGTTACATGATATACTGGAGATTACATACACACACACACATACACATGCACACACACACGCGTGTATGTTACATACACAAAATACAATTCATATATGCTAACATGTATTCTAATAACCTACAGAGAAATAATAAGAAATGCAAGAAAGATAGTCATCTTTTCAAGTTGAGTAATCAATTAACTTGTGTTAATAGTTCCTTCAGTACGATGTGAATTAGTCTTGAAGCTACCCAGCCAATTAGAGATTTGAAGAGAGAGACTTAAAAATCATCATTGTCATCATCACAGTTGACATTTATTGACTGCTGTCCATAAGTTAGGTGCTGTCCTGAGTGCTTTGTTGACTCAGTCTATTTTTTATCTTCCTCTAGAGTGACAACCAGCATTGTATACAGATGTAGAAACTGAGGTTTTGAGATAAAGTAATTTGCTCAGGCACACATCTAAGTGACAAAGCTAAGATCTTAACCGAAAATTTTTTCTCTCTTTCTTTTAGTTGAAGTATAGTTGATTTACAATGGTGTGTGTGTGTGTGTCTGTGTGTGTGTGTGTGTGTGTGTGTGTGCAGTATATATGTATATTCTTTTTCAGATTCTTTTCCATTATAGGTTATTACACGATATTGAATACGGTTCCCTGTGCTGTACAGTAGGTCCTTGTTGTTTATCTATTTTATATATAGTAGTGTGTATCTGTTAATCCCAAACTTCTAATTTATCCCTAACCTAAATGTTTTTGATGTTAAAGTCTGGATAAAACTCTTGACTGAGGCTAAGAGAATATGCAGTCAGAACTACTCTAGGTTGCTGCCTAGCGCTGTGCAGCCGTGCACTGCACAATTCCCGGAGTTGTGTGATCCAGTGATTTTGATCACCTGTGGCACTTTCAAAAAAGATGCCCAGGTTCATTTCCGGATGTACCAAATCACAGTCTCTGGGGTGGTACCAGGAATGTGGACTTAAAAAAATCTCCATGACTGATTCTAATTTTTGCCCCAGATGTGAACTATTGAACTAGAGTATAAACGCATTCAAATATTTATGGAATTTTATCTCATCTGTTGTTAAGTGGCTAAATTAAGTGCACTACCACTATAATACTGTGACCAGATTTTTAATAGAATATCACCACAGTTGATGTCTTTTTAAGTACAGTTTTATTTGCTTATTTTATACTGATGTGTAAATGCATAATCCTAGTCCATGACACAATTAACATTAAAAATTCAAGCCCCTTACAGCACGTTGGCCCCCACATACGACCTCAGCTACATTGGCTTAAGTTTGCCCTGAAGAGTGGTTGACAGATGAGAGAATTAAAGTTATCTGGGACATTTTAGTGAAGTGTTTTGAAGCCTTGGATAAAGATGTTAGGTTTGAGGCACTGGACAATGTTAAGACAAGGTGGATCTTTAAAGTAAGGAGTGGCACAGCCAAAGCTGGCAAGAGGAAGACAGGATTAGCCAAAGTGCAAAGGTGAGCCGGTGGGGCAGGGGAAAGTGTGAGGAGGAAACTGCAGCGGTCCAAACGGGACTTAACACGAATGCATCATAGAAGAGAATGACTGGACTGGCATCCATAGTGCGGGACAATTACTCCTGGCCGTGGAACTGGCCGTGGCGCTTAAGAAGAGCCTGAAGGAAGGATTTTTACACATGGAGATGGAAAAACAGCCAGCCCAGCCAGAGAGAGTGGTATGAACAGAAGTACAGAGGCAGGAACGCAAAGGAGCAAGTTAGGAAAAGGGGGTCTGGTCCAATTTGCCTGGAAATGATGGGAAAGTGTGGAAAATCAAGGCCGAAAAGGTAAAATCATAGAATGACAGAGCTAAGAGGAGCGTTAGCTTTAAATTAATCTAATATCTCAATTTGCTAATGAAGACACCAGCGACAAAGAAATATTAAATTAAATGACCAGTAGAAGGAGGCCAATGTGACACCAGGGACCCCTCTCCAGTGAGTCTCGGTCCTGCAGGGTGCCTGCTGTTGTTGGAGCACAGCTGGGCATGATCTGAGCTGGTCGCGGAGACCTTGCGCAGGGGAGGGGGGGGGCGATGGAACGGGAGCTTCCCAGTCTCTGGGTGTGGCTGGAGCTTTTCTGAACCGGGAAGTTTAGGAAGATGCATTTGGCAGCAGTTGCATGTGTGAGATGAGGGGAAGTAAGGAGAACAATTAGGAGGCTGTCCGTGTGTGGGCCAGACATAGATAATAGGCGTTATTAGCTCCATTTCACAGATAAGGAAACTGAGCTTTGGACTGTGGCCAAACCCAGGCCTGGCGGATTCCAGAATGTGTGTGCATTCGGAGGCTGGAACCGTGGAGGACTTACCCCGCTGAGGGAGGGAGCAGGGGATGGTTGGCAGAGTCCACTCCAGCAGAGTGGTTGGGAAGACGGAGGGCTGAGAGAAGACCATTTGGATTTGGCAGTAGGAGGTCCGTGGTGGTGTCTAAGAGGGTGATTTCAAAAGGAATGAAAGGGTGAGTGGGTGGTAATGAAATGGTGGCAGTGAATATAGCCTCCTCATTCAAGAATTCTGGCAGTGAGAGGAAGCAGAAAGAAGGGAAAATAATTTGAGGAAATAGCAGAACAGAGGGAGGAGCCCCTCATTCCACCCATAGAAAATATTTATAGAACACGTATAGGTGCCAGGCATTGTGCTAGGCCGTGGGGAACACGATGATAAATAGCCTATAGAGGGAGCAGTAGAGGACGTCATCATAATAACTACCTTTAAGTGGAAATCCTATGGGGTAACATGCCAGGTTACCAAATTTAATATAGTATGGAATATAAGACCAACCTTTTCTTTTCTTTTTTTTTAACATCTTTATTGGGGTATAATTGCTTTACAATGGTGTGTTAGTTTCTGCTTTATAACAAAGTGAATCAGCTATACATATACATATGTCCCCATATCTCTTCCCTCTTGCGTCTCCCTCCCTCCCACCCTCCCTATCCCACCCCTCCAGGCGAAGACCAACCTTTTCGATTTCAAGCTTCCAGAAGAAAAGGACCTGGTATTGTCTTTATCTTTGTGTCCTCCCAAAGCACCTTGCATGGCACACTCTCAATAAATGTCTGCTCAGTAAATAACCCACGGGTCCCAGGAGATAAGAGGGAAATCCAAGTTGGGGGTAGCTTTGGAAAAGAGACAGGACATGTCCCTTCTGAGACATGAGGGAGAGGGAGGTGGGGTGCAGAGGACTCGTAGGTCACCAGAAGCCTGGAGGTCTAGATAAAGCTAAACTGTGGATTCCAGCTGCAGTGCTCAGGGCCAGAAAAGCTGCATGAGTTGAGATTACAGCCCCCCAAATGAGAATTGATAAGGGGCACTTCCTGGGGCAGATCTGTCATCATCCTGTTTTCAGCAGAGGCAACAATGGCCTCAGAAGTGGGTGGGATTGAGTTTCAAGATACAGCAGAGTTGAGAGCGCCATCCAGAAATCATTCATTCCTCTATTCTTATTTCAGAGGGTGGGAAAAGATGTGGAGAAGGACGAAAATTAACCTTCTTTTACAGTTGGAAATGGAAGTGGAGTCTAAGGCAGCTTGGAATGAAAGCCACTATGTAAGCAAGGAGGATGACTCCTGAGAAAAGAAGCTGCTGTGGAGAAGGCCCCCAGTCTTATTTCACTTCTACTTTTCCATGGGTCTGTGGACTTGCAATGCCTGTGCATGGATGGGGGCATTAATTTGCAAGTCAAGTATTCCAGGCTATACATAAAGTTAAAATGGACACTGGATGGATTCTCTCATTTAGCAGATGACACACAGATCAGAAAGGGTAAAGGGTAGCCCTCAGTCATATGATTAATCAATTGTAGGGCGAGATTACAACCCCAGGCCTTAGAGGTCTGGTCTCCTGTGGAGGGCCCAGTCATGTGTAGACCTAAGACTTTACTTGGCAGGCATCAGTCATGATTAGAACTGTACTTTACCAAGTTTCTCTATGCTACACGCAGTCTCTTCTTGCGACTTCTTGGGGCCACTCAGATACTTTTTGTACTCTCTCTCTCTCTTCAAAGCTCTTCTCAATCCCAGATGCTGTTGCCTCACATCCAGCAAACCGGAAAATGTCCTTCCGTGTGCTTTCCCGCTCCTGTGCCTCTGCTGATGGGGCTCCCACATTCTGAAGGACATGCCCCATCCATGTGGTAAAATCCTCTCCATCCTTTAAGGGCAGGGCAAACGTGACCCTCTCTGTGAAGTATTTTCAACTCCTGGTGGAATGAGTGGTTTCCTTCTCTATGTTTCCATGGGACTTTATACTGACTTCTGTAATATTTATTGATAACGAACCTTACCTTGTATTTACTACCTACCAGGCACTGTTCTAAGTGCTCTGCAAATAATAACCCTCATGAACAACCCTAGGAGAAATGTTCTGTTTCACAGATGAGGAAACTGAAGCCGCAGGAATTGAATGATTTGCTCAAGGTCATACGTGATAGTGCCAGGATTCCAACAAAGAGCCTCTGACCCCAGAATGAGGCTCTTAACGACTCTACTGCTTTGGTTTACTTGTCTGTCGTCCTCAAGCAAACTGTAAACTCCAGCGAGCAGAGGCTGCTCCCTAATTCATCTCTGTTTCTTAGGCTTAGTCTAGAACTGCCTGACAGTAAGTGCCCAGTAAATGTTAGATGAATAATTGAAAGAACGAATAAATGTGCACGCTTAGGTCTGACCAGTTCCCCCTTGTGAACAAAAGTTGGAAGAGTTTACTGCGAATGAGAGAAGGACAGAGGGAAAATCTTGCCTTCTACTTCTTGGCTTCCCATTGAATCCAGGAAAAACATACAGGTTACCACCTGCATGCAACACATATATGGTAACATTCAACATGTTACCACCTCCTCTCTTCAGGTTATTATTAGGGGTGCAAATAAATGAGTTCATAATTGTGTTTCAGCAGGACTGAAAATGAATTTGTATGCCCAGTAAACTAAACGCTAGTAAAGCAGAAAGTATACTTATGAAGCCAGAGGACAACTATAGAGCCCCTTGCCATACAGCTGTTTGTAATATACTCCTAGGAGAGGGTTCCTAGTAATGATAGGTCAGATCTCACAGGAGGACCCTGTTCCCTAGGAGTGAAGACCTCCCGAAGTACAAGGTACTTACTGGTCCTTGGCATCATACTTTATGTTACAGTTGCAGAAAGCATAGAGAAGAACTCAGCCAGTGCTCAGACTTAAACAGGAAAGTCTGTCTAGAATGGTCTTTCCCTCTCTTTCTTCTGGCCAACTCCAACTCGTCCTCCAAGTCTCAGATTAAATGTCACTTCCTAATGGAAATCTTCCCTGACCACCAAGACCAGCAGGTTCTCTTTTCGTGCACTCGCATTCTCCATCACAGCTATTTCATGATCTTAATAATATTCATTTAAATAAGCCTTTTCTTAATGTCTGTTTCTTATGCAAAGGCAGGGATTGTGTCCATCTTGGGCACTGCGGTACTCTTATCATCTAGCACAAAATAGGCAATCGATGAATATAAATTTTGTGAATGGATGTGGAAAACGTGAAGCTGAACACTGTTAAGATCTCCTCTACGGCCACAGATTGGCTTCTTGGTCCTTATAGTTGGCACCTTTTCTAGACCTTATGATAATTAGTCACGAAGTGAAAACAGACTTATTTGCATTTTTAAACACTTCTATTACTAAGAACTTTTAAGAGTTAAAATGTTTGTTGACTGTAGTTGTCCAAACTAAGGGGAAGATATGAGAAAAAGTAAATCAAATGATTTTGAGGAATTTTAAAAACAAGGTAGAAGAGCGCTCTTATTTTCTAGTTTCCTTTGGAATTACCGTATTCTGCAACAATAGTTTCTATATAACTTGGAAACTTGGTGAGCTCCAACCTCACGGAGAGATCCTTTTAAAAGATCTACTTATTTTATAAGACACAATGAGTCTGACATGAAATGCACACTTTGGTAACTAAGAACCCTAGCAAAGGAGATTAGTAGTCAAAAAAGCAATTAAGTTTACAGTAGGGTTACAGATACCATATCTAGTACAACAGCTTGGAAAAGGAAGTAATGCAAAGGTCATATCAACAAGAAAAAAAGGTACACTAAATAGTGGATTTTTTAAAGAAACAAAATCCTATATTTCAAAATCTTTCCTCCTCATCTAATAACTACATGTGTTTGGGTGTTTAGGAAAAAAAACAGGAGAGGAGGATGTGGCATTCGTGAAGTTGGTAACTGGCACAAAAACCGGTGAACCAGCCTGTGAAATTTAAGCATCTGGGGAGTCAGGTTCCTGATTAGCCTTTTCAGTTTGATCTCAGATCTCACTCTAGTATATCTAAGATTGTAGAATCCCAAGCTGCCTGTGCCTGTGTGCTTTAGAGGAGTCGTGCTTCAGGATTCAAAAAAACACATCCAACTACTCCAACCACTTAAACAACTTAAATGCAGAGCTTTTGGAAAAACCAACAGTGTTTTTAGGACGAGGCAATAATCATACCTTTTCACATGAAGGTAAAGGTCTCCCCACAAAAGGACAGGGCTATATGACAGATACCAATTATAAATCACCCTTTGTAATTCTATTTAGTTACATAGCATTGTAGGTCCCAGGATTTACAATGGCTGTGCAGCCCAGGAAACTATCTTTAGCTGGAGCTCCTCTTCTGTGTCAGTATTCTATTTTGAACTAACAATGCTCTCAGATGAGCCGAAAAGATGTATTTAGCTCCCACCATTACAATTTCTGATCCTCTTTCCTTTAGCTCTTTTGAAATAACATGAAAGCTTTGGCTTGCTAATTACTTTTATCCAGCCCATAGAAAAATTAGTTTATCTTCCTGATCAAAGCAAATTAGGCAGATCATGGCTGATTAGAATGCAACAGTAAAATCGCCATACTTTCTCTCCCATCCCCTTTCTCTCAGAAATAAGGCCTGTGTCAAATATGTAGGTATTTCCCACGGCCAGGCCGGACTCTGTTTCCAACAGGGACTGCAGCTTGGACAATGGTTCTTACACACACACTAAAGTTCTTTAGTTCAGTCATTGTGTTCGAAAAGAACTAGTCACCCCTTAGCTAGCATTTGATGAAACATCTAGATTTACATATTTCCTTAATTGCATTTTTGAATGTGAGTGAGATTTATCTGACCAGAGTTAAATGCCTTCTTTATTCCCCTACTCAAGGCAAAATTCAACTCCATGCTCTTAAAAAAAGTGAGGTGGGGCTGTGTGTGTAGGGAATCTTACTCAATTCTGATCTGAACGAATTTTAGGGTTTCAATAAAGTGGGATGAGGGAGTTATATTACCAAAGACAGGAAAGATAGACCTTTACCTCTCAAAGTGGAAATGTCAACTTCTAAAGCTTTGGCTTACTCAGCTCTTTCCAAAAGCCTATTTTGACTTTAATACTGAATGTGATTCCTTGCTGCCAAATTCCTCCAATCAGTAGCTAAAGGGCTCCCAAATTATTGTCCTTCATAATTTCTCACTAAAATTTCTACGTGACCGTAAAAACTTGAAAGTTAGGTTTTATTTTCTTTGTTTATTTACTATAAATTAACAGTAAATCTTGTATTTAGCTCCATTTAAACCTCCCTCTGCAGCTGCCCATTTGAAAATTAAAATGGTTGCCTTCTTTCACTTCAGTGGGCACAATACAAAACATCCATTGAGCTTTCTCTTTATTGCAGCTGCCAATGCCCAGCCGACTTTTAGCAAACCAACCAAGCGGAATCACAATGCAGCTGCAACATTTTATGGTATTTCTGTTGGTTCTCTTTTGAGACTGAAGGTGTTAATTAGGAATCAAAGAACACAACCCTGCCAGCTTTCTTTCACAAACCATACCCTGGTCACTGCAGTTTTCAGAAGAAAATAAATCTAATAAAGGGATAAAAATGTTGTTTGTCACACCAGTAAAGTGTACTTAAGACCCTTTGATCAAAAGCTTTTTATTTAGTCTTGTCAGATGGGCTGGAAATATTGTATTTTTCCCTTTTCTCTCTCTTCTTCATGCAGACTCCTCTGAATTTTGAATTTAATTTAAGACTGTCTGGAAGAAAAAAGGGCTAGCATGGTCATATGGGGGATTCTTTATAGGTGCTAACTGGTCTCAGAGAGTAGAATCATTTTGCTTCTTAGAAAATTATTCATATTCAACAGTTCATCATGTTACAGCTTCCCACAACACTGGGCCTCCTATTAGCGTGTTTACAATATTCAGACTATAGGTTCTCATGCTTACACTTTACATACGCATCTGCCAATACCATATTTAGTGTAATGATTACTTATTAGGTGAATCTCAGTGTTTTAGAGGATCCATTTTTTACATCACAAAATTCAGTATTTTCATAAGCATATAAACCACATATTTATACATCTACACACACATGCAAACATATAATGTTAATTTATCAAATAGTTTGTCATTTTGTATCATTTCTTTAATGCATCTTGAGTATCATGCATTCAAATGTAACAGCGTGAAGTCATTACCTTTCATCTTCAGTCAAAGTTAAAAGCCTAAAGTAAGTTTATGAAGTTAGCACTGCTGGGAATTAGTCAAGCCTGCTAGCTTTCTCAGCACGAGGTTTTGCTGCTAGATGCACAAATCATGCCAAAATCCATTAATCCTGCTTGAGAGAGGCAGAAAGAAGGTCTGCTTGTTGATTTAATGTTAATGAAATGAATGGGCTCCAGAGGCTACCTACAGAGGCCCTCTAAACTGTAAAACAAATAAAGTCATTTTAAGTGACGCTCACTGCAGGAGGGTAAACAATGCTCCCAGAATTGCCGCACAAAATGGGTTTGACTGTGGGTGTGTGGAAACCTCCCATTTTTTACCATCCTGCCACACCTGCCCTAGGCCAATACCCACACATGTCAAGCTGATGGACTCATAGAATGATCGATTTAGGAGTTATCTCGGAGCATGTGCTCACTTCTCTTACTGTACAGATGTGAGATTCAGGCAGGGAGGCTCTGCATCAGCTGATATCAGTGGGGTAGCTAGACCTAGTTCAGGGGTTCTCAAAACTTGACTGCACATTGCATTTGCCTTGGGGAGTGAAAAATCATTCTGATGCCTAGCTTCTTCCCCCAGAGGTTCTGATTTAGTTGGTTTGGTGTGTGATCTGGTCCTGGAGATGGTTCACATTAGGTCTCAAATGGAGCTGAGATGCTGACAAGCTTGAGAACCGTGGATCTAGACTTCTAATCTAGAGCACTGCTCCTTTGCATGACTTGGTGTTCTTTGGTTTTGCTGCACCATAAAAGTAATGATTTCCCAACTCTTAGCAGTGTGCCAGTTGCCTAGTAGATACATGTATTTCAGGATTTTGAGGTTGTTTCCAAAAGGAGTTTCCATTATGTAAATGCAGAGATGTGCCTGTGTGTGTGTGTAGATCTTTGAAGGACTGAACTCCATCCTTTGGGTGAGCCCACCCCACAGCAGAGACAGTAGCCAGGGTCTGTGCCACACTTGACAGCTTGTCCTCTAGCCTCACTCTTCTTCTGCTCCTTCAGTTCACCTCACCTTTGAGTCGCTCTTGACACTTTTGAAATCCCTTCCTTATATGTCACAGTCTCCTCGGGAGAGTCGCTTTCCTCTTACTCCCCTTCCACCTAAAGAACTTTGCTTTGCCTGAGAGACAGACTCTTCTGACTCTTCATTTGAAGTTGTTCAACTTTTGCTGCCTTCGATCCCCCTTGGTTTAGTGATTATTTAGACTGCTTTCTAAAGCCAGGCTGATAGATCCCATTTCTCCAATCTGTGCTGCTGGCTAACACATAATGTCTGTCTGAAAGTTTCTTTTAATTCTGGCTTTAGGGCTTCAAAATAGATCAGCTTCCTACTTTAGTAATTCAGTAGGCACTTGAGAATTCCAGAATCATCTTTTCACATTTAGTAAGAGAGAAAAATGTTCCTATGGGGGAGATTTCCCTTGTCCTTTGCAGACCTGCTCTCTTGATTCTGTTGGTCATGGGTAAAGTGGCTTGCTTCTCCTGCAGAGGGGTGCCGAGAATCTGTAGAGATGGTGACATGGGCTTATCCAGCAGAGTTAAAAGACTGTCCAGTCCAATAACCACCCATGCATCTCCCCTCTCTGCTGGGGGTCCACTGGACCTAATTCCAGAGGCCTCGTGCTTAAATATAAGCAGAGTGGTACTCTGATCTCCTATTTAACTTTGAATTCCGCCCCCAATCCCAGATTCAAGTCACTGGTATCTATGATTCCCCAGGAAATAATTTTAGCCTCGTTGTCATCACTGACTGCAAACATCCTTCCAGTAATTGCATAGAACTGCTTATTTACTGAAAACAGCTACTGAAATTCCTCATGAAAGTTCAACTCTTTTGAATGTATTTTCAGATAGACATAAGCCTATTCCTTAAATCAGTTTTTTTCCTTAGAGTATAATTATTTTTTCAGTTGTTAATATAAAAAGAAAACACATTTTTTGTGTGTGTGTGTGGTACGCGGGCCTCTCAGTGTTGTGGCCTCTCCCACAGGCTCCGGATGCGCAGGCTCAGTGGCCATGGCTCACGGGCCCAGCCTCTCCGCGGCATGTGGGATCCTCCTGGACCGGGGCACGGACCCGTGTCCCCTGCATCGGCAGGCGGACTCCCAACCACTGCGCCACCAGGGAAGCCCCACATTTTTATTTTGCTGAAATTTTGGTTTTTTTCCCTGAGTGCATCTTTGGCTCTGAGGAAAGGTTGGGTTCCCTATCTCCCTCTTAGTCCCCCTAAATCCATCATTTCTCACCTGCTGCTATAGCAAGTCAACTGCTGGGATGGAAGCTTCTAAGAGCCTAAGAGGTTACCAAGCTGAATTTACCCCACATACTCAGGAAAAATCGTGGGGATGGGTAAGATGAAAAATGAGAGGCTAAAAACAATTCAAGCCCAGGACCACAAATTGTGGGCCATTCATGAAATCACGTCTGAGGACTGTACTCCTAACATTGGGCCACCAGCCCACAATCTGTGACAAAGCCTTCACTCAGTGTCAGCCACCCTGGAGATTCGTGCAGTGTCTACCCAACGCCATACACACACGTGAAAATGTGGAACTTCATTCAATACACAGAATCTTTTATCTGTTTGGTACCGAGGATCAGAGATGAAGGCTAAATTTTACTTTCCTTGAACAGGTACTGGGTGATGCCTTACGCACTTCAAACTTCCCCTTCTTCCTTCCCCTACTCTTGTACCCAGTAGGCATCTTGTTCTCCTCTCATTTTTAACATTAAAAAATCTTGTTTAATGAAAATTGCATTTACACTTGTAAAACTTTAGGGCAATTGATTTAACTATTTTGGGGGGATAACAACAAGAGGCAACACTGTGTATTTGAAAAACATGGGTTTAGTGTTATAACGACTGTAACACCGTGGCCGACAAAACCAATAACATTTAACATTTCACGCATGCTCCACATATGAGGTACTACGCAAAGTTCTTTACATACGTTATCTTACCAATCTTCACAACAATCCAGCGAGGTAAATGTCATTATTATGGCCATTTTACTGATGAGAAAACTGAGATGCGGAATAACCTGCTAAGGTTATTCAAGACAGGGCTGTGAGCTTTGTGAAAAGATGTTCTCATTTCTGAAGTAGGGGTACTCGTAACTATTTTATGAGACTCAAATGAGAAATTAGGGGTAAAACTGTTAAAAAGCGCTTTTTGATTTTTTTTTTTCTGTTTTGGGAGTTTACAAACAATGCGGTCTGCCAAGTTCAGAGGGAAGGGCCTCTTAGTCACCACGTTATAAGATTATAAGATTATCCCGGAGATTCAATCAGCTTATCTCACTCTCTGTTATACATTTGGCGGCACCTTGCATCTTAGGCGTGGATGATGTGCGAGCCTTACGTAGAGTTTAGGGGAACAGAGAGTGTCCCCTAGAGAGGGAAAATGGTGTTGACTGTCCCTTAAGTGTGCCCCGGCCGTAACGGCTTTTGAAGTTGCCCAGGCACAGGCATGCAGGGGCAAAGGGTGTTTGAAGATGTAGGTGTTAAAGTTATTCAGGTAGAGTATTGCCTATAGAGCACAAGATGACTGCTACTGAAAAGGTGGTTTGCCGTTCACAGTAGCCAAGATCAGGGGGGCACATCGGCCATGCAGGACCACATGGTGGGTAGAAGAAGGAGAGGGAAGAAAGCAGGGGCAGGAGCCTTTACTGTGGTTTCCGTGGGAAGGAATGGGTGGGACAGGCAGACTTAGAATTGGCTAGTTTGAATAATGTCATCAGGCTCAGGGTGTAGGTGTTGCCCCGAGTTATCTGGTACCTGGCCCTGGGGTGATTAGGGCAGGAAATATTGACCTAGTGTGTAAGAGTCCTGCAAGAGCCTGATAAAGAAGGAGGTTGGGGGTGTGGGCTTTGGGTTGCTTGGTTTGCACATGAAAGGCGCACTTGCAGGGGGAGTCGCTGCTATCTCCAGGGATAGCCCTGGGCGAGGCAGTCCCTCCTGGGTAAGCAAGGCCCCAAGATAGCAAAGCATCATAAAGTACAGAAAATGAAAACCATGATTGGTACCTAGGGATTCTGTGTTCTAATCCAGTGAGACTCCTTTCTTCTTTGGTCCAAGAAAATCTACAATTCAAGGGGAGTATAGAGTCCAGTAGTGAAAACAGACAAGCAGATCAAGTATGGTGATCACAGGTGGTGAGTGCTGGGACAGCCTGAGCTCAGGACGATGTGGGAGCATCAGACAGGTTTTGAAAATGGTGGGTCACAGAAAGCTTTCTGGAGGAGGTGATGTTTGAACTGAGTATGGAAAGACTCATAGAAGTTGGAAAGATGAAAAAGAAGAAAGGCATTCCAAGCAGAGACCAACACATGTGAACACCTGGGGAGGCCTGAGACATGGAAACTGCAGGATGTGGTTTGATATGGCTGGAGAGGAGAGAACGTGGGGGGTTGGGGAGGGGGGACTGGCAACAGGGTTTGTGAGTGGGGGATGAGGCAAGACAAGTTGATTTTGTGGGTTAAACTAAGGAGTTAAACGCTACCGTGAAAGCCACAGGAAACCACTGAAGGATTGAATGTATGGGAGACGTGAGCAGAATTTCGTCTTGGACAAACTCGTGGGGTGGCAGGGAGTGTGTGTGTCTTGGGGGTCTATGCAAACCAAGATAGGAGACTGCCACAGTTATCCAGGCAAAAAGGGAGGAGAGCCAGAATTAATGCAATTTCAGTGCTAGGGGAGAAAGGGAACAGATACAAGAGACAAGAAGGCTACCTGAATTTGGTCAAATTAAAGTCCCAAGTGAAGTTTAAGTTACAGTAAAGACATGTTTAAAGACTATGAACTGAAATTTGGGAAGTTAGTTATTTATTCCTCAAACGAAATCTGATTGCTTCTCTCTGCCTTACGGATTTTTTAGGTGATACAGAGACACTTTATCTGTATCTACAGTGGGCCAAAATCTTATCAGGTCGAGATTCAGGCACATACCTAGATATGAACACATAATATGCATAAGCAACAGGATACTTGGTAATATCTAGAAAAGTAACTGGGAGTTTTAGAATTCACTTGAGTATCTGGCATTGGAGCGAAAAGGTGGAAAGAAGGAGCATTCAACCGGGGATTTTGGGAGACTTGGGTTCCAATTCCATCCTTGTCAGTTATGTGATTTTTGGGTATGTTGTTTACCTCTTATAAGCATGAATTTCATCATCTGTGAAAATGAAGGTGTTGGATTAGGTCATCTCCAAGGTCTTTTCTATTCTAAAGCCTATGGGTAGACATAGCTTTTGACTCATCGAAAACCTCTGCAACCCATCTAAGTGATTTTAATTCCACTTATTTGCACAATTAGGGTAATGCTCTAGCAATCATGATTAAATTTCAGTTTTGCACTGTGTAACGTGACCTTAGGTATACAGCTTAGTCATTCTGGTAATTTGTGGATAAAAGATTATCCTTTTAGTTCTTTACAGTAGAGCTTACTCTAAATGTAGTTAGCTATTAGTGCGAGCTCTGAATTGGTTTTACTGTAATTAACATAAATCTACCAAAATTAGCCTTTCTCTTCCCATTATACAATTAACTATGTTCTGAGGAGTTTCTACAGCTAAGGCAAAGGGGGCTTCAAATTACTCTGTAATAGTCATTCAGGACCAGACCATATCCACCTAACACTTCTCAGGATTACAAGACCCTGGGGCAGTGGACTTTATGGTCAAGCCAGCAGCTGTAAGTTGGAAGGTGGATCCTTGCTCTCAGTTAATCATGCTGCTAAAACTTCTGAGATCTTCAAATGAGATAGGCTTACACCCTGGGAGAATCTGGTTTAACTAGGATTTCCTTTTGCTAGCCGAGCTTGAAGACTCAATGAAAAAAGATCTTGAACTTCCTCCTGTACTCCGCTGCACTGAGCCCTGGAGAATAACAGCTGCTGGGGGATGGGGGCTTCAGTGAGTTCGGGTCTCCCGCCACAGGGATGGTGGCTTCCCCAAGTTAAAACCAAAGACCCCGATTTCAGTGCGTTTAAGAGTTGATAACTTTAATCCCCAAGACTCTTCTTTCTAAACTTCCCTTCGTCTTGTAGATTGAAGCCCTGGGGGGTAGAGTGTCTGAGATAAGGAAAATGCATCCTTCCAGTCCTCCTCTGATACTCTCTGGAAGAGAGGGATGGAGAAGAATAAGGACAGACTCAGGAGAAATGTACCAACCGGGGCTGAATGCCTAGCGGAGGTCTCACTGTCTCTCTGTTCTGCCTGTGCTATTTCTTGGGTGGCAGATTTCCACACACCCTTTCCATCTCTCTTGCCATATTTTTCTAGGCTTTACTCTATTGGGCAGACAACACTACTAATTATAGAGTACATCTATGGCTAAATGCAAGCAGGTCTGCTAAGGGTCCCTTCAGGACAAGAAGTATGAAGAGAAAATAAAGAGGAAGATTTCTTATTTCAGTCTTTACTAGAAGACTCCAAACTCATTCTGTAGATTCATTCAACAAACATTGTGAAATAAATGTTTATTGTGAACATCTTAATATATACACATAATAGATGATTAAGGAATGTAGCTCCTTCCATGGAAATTTTTATAATCAAATAATCTTCACCGTATATGTATACAAAAAGTGAAAGGTTATTTTTGTGCTGATAGATTTAAAGACCAATTGATTATGTAACAGAGTTCCTTCAAATAAGTGCCTCACAAGAAAATTTATAACCTAAAAACTTCAAGCGCCATGTGGTATTTTGTGTGTCGAACCAATAAACTCATTAAAATAACATTGGGTAAACCCAAACACAACACAATGAAAGTTCTAACACAGCCCACATTAACCAACCAACTTTAAAATAATATCTTTGTTACGTGCTAAGGTTAAAAAATCAGCAAATTCTTTATATTTTTTCCACTTGAGATCATGTGTGGTTTTCTACTTTCCCGAGAAGTACACTTTTGTGGCTTTTTTGATCAAAGGAAGGTTATTTTTGCAAAGAGACATCTTTTGTAGAGGTCCCTGTTCTACTTAATCAAGGTTTCAAGAAAAAAAGGAGCACAAGAGTGTTTACTAGTTTTTCTAGCAAAACATAAAAATTCTTAGATTCTCTTCTTAGTGTGGACTTTGGAAAGGAAGGCGTGCATGTAAGGTTCGTCATCACTCTGTGTGTGTTTGTGTGTGTGTGTGTGAGAGAGAGAGAGAGAGAGACAGACAGACAGAGAGACAGAGACAGAGAGAGAGAGGCAGAAAAGGAGGTGGAAGGAGGAAATAAAGGAATTTGGCTGCCAAATTGAGTAACAGTTTGAAACACTTGGCTTCCAGTTGTGAAAGATGAGCAACAATGGGGAAAAGTTTGGGCTAACAAGGGACCACTTGAGGAAAGCTTAATCTCAGCTGGCAGGCTGACGAGGAAGGTCAGCTCGGTGCACGCGTTCCCAGCTGGAGTTGGGCTCCCATTGCCAGAACAATTGTCTTCTGCATTGCAGCTTCTGAAGCTAACTGAAGGTGCCTTCACAGCCAGTTCCTCGGTGTCTCCCCTTAAAAGGGTTGGCTCTCCACTGCCATGCCCTGTCAATGTTATGTATCATTTCCACCGAGCAAGTGGCACAAAGGAAACTGTTTCTTATTGGTGTGTTGCTGTGTGTGTGTTAGTGTGTGCATGAGAGATGGCTTTCTTTCCCCTTGACCATCACAGTCTTCATTAGGAGATGAAATCAAACTCCTTCTGAAGCCAAGAAGGGCAAAATGAACATGGAAAAAATGTGCATATGTTAAAAATGAGACACTTGAAAGTTAGGGATTGCTGAATAATTTTTTTACATATATATTCCTTTTCATATTCTTTTCCATTATGGTTTATTACAAGATACTGAATATAATTCCCTGTGCTATACAGTAGGACCTTGTTGTTTATCTATTTTATATATAGTACTGAATAGTTTGTATCTGCTATAATTTTAAATGATTAATGTTCACAGAAAACTACAGTTGAGTGTACTGTTGTAAGAGCTTTTAGAGATTATATCCCAATGTAACCTAAATTTTCTAAACATCAGTTCTTCCTTGAGGAGGTGTTCTTTACATTGAATATGCTTTATAATTAATTGGCCAGCTATTGATTTTTCATGTTGACTTTGTAATACAATAAATGATTAACACATAGGTTTACAGCAGCAAATGAACTGAAGGACTGAAGAAACTAAATGGATAGTTCAGGAAAAGTTCTTCTTTGTTTGAAGGAAGGGACTTTTCTCTGACTTATCCAGATTTCTTATTTACACAGAAGTCTGTATCACTGGCTTAATTGTTAAACTGTGCAGAGCTTACAGAGTGATCGATAAGTAGATAAAACTTTGAAATAATTCTCCATTCTCAATCAAATAAATGATGTGTCACTTCATCTTATCTCATCAGTTTTAAAGGTAAATACAAACTTAAATAAAATTGGCCTATTAAGAAAGTTCATGTCTCTCTGAATTGACAAATAGTTCCAAAGAATTCGGCTACTTTATTTGACACATAGATCTGGTCATAGAAAAAAAAAGAAGTTTCATTTTTAATTTGGAAGTTATTAGTCAGCTGATCACTCTTTATAATACTTGGGCACTACCACAATTTATCTTCGACTTGGAGACAAGAGAAATAGTTTTTGTGGTAGTAAGAAAATGGATATATGAAAAGGTATCTACTAAACTTAAAAGATTGGCCCTAAGCTATATAATATTATTCTCCTTTTACTGAAAACTAAAAACTGCATTTCCCAGGATTCCTCGAAGAAATATTTGTGGTATTAGAGCTTCATAAACTGTGTTCCTAAGAAGAAGTATTTCAGCACCAATTACAATTACTATGAGGCATAGCTAAACATTAGAAGGCTGGTTTTCTTGTGTTTCTGGTAAACTGGCCCTGAAGATAATTTCAAAGAGGCCCCCCAAACATTTTGAGCAATGGAAATAGCCTTGCAATAAGCTAACGGGCCCCCCAAGATAGGGATGATAATAGTACCTGTGTCAAAAGGTTGTTGTGGGATGTGGGATTGAGTAAAGTAGCAGCATAATGCCTGGCACTCAGGAAGAACAGTATAAACGTCAGCTGTTATAATTAGTGTCATTACAATAATAAAGTAATTTAGACATGTAAATTCTGGTGTGTTTGTTAAACAAGTCACGGCATCATTTAAGCAAAATACAATTTAATTGTATTTCCAATGGGGCTGAGCCATAATTGTGGGATACCAGTAGCCTTGTGTTGTTCTCTTACTTGCAGACAAGTAGTTCTCGTCTGTCTTTCTCTGGGCTCTTTTAGCCACTGGGATTTCAGCAGCTGGTTCAGCCAATTCTATTCAATTCAACATTACAAGTATTTACTGAACATCTCTTCTGTGCCAGGCACTGGTGTGGGCACTTGGGAAATAAAGTAGAAAATTTCCTAGCCTGGCGGAGCTCACAGTCTAGTGAGGAAGATAAACCCTGAAGGAAAGACAGTCCATCATTACCTCCCGGAGAATTATTCCATCTGTTTTTAAGGAAGATGGTTTCATGGACAATGGTTGGTTCTTTTGCATACTTTTAAAGTCAATTCCAGCTTTTTCAATCCCAGATTTAAACACTGAGAATGAGGGTATGAGGAAGTACTCCTGCTTACGAAGCATTTTAAAAATAGTTAACCCAATGTGTGGTTAATGGAGGTTAACTAGACTTATCGTGGCTATCATTTTCGATACAAATATTGTATCTTTATGTGTACATCTGACACTAATGTTATACATCAATTATATCTCAATTAAAATTAAAGATTTTTTAATTAAAAAAAGGAAAAAAAGTTAACCTACTAATTTGAACACCCTGTTAACAGTCTTTTAGCATTACTACTAGATAACATTATTCCATATTGTGAAATCAAATGATCAACGTTCTTCTACCTACCACTTTCAAATAAGGCATTTCCACTGGGCTCAATCAGTGTAAAAAAAAAAAAAAAATTAACTTGAAGAGGTGGGAGAAAATGCCAGAGATTTCAAGAATGAGCCTGTTTCCTACCATGTCACCTATGGAGAACCAAATTAATTTTGAATTATGAAAATTTTTATAAAAAATTCCACCACACAGCCTATGCAATGTCTCCTTTTCCCAGAGCTAAGGAGTTCCATGGGTGAAACTGAGCATGTAGTTGGCGTCTATAATGACTGAATAAAACTGTATATCGAAGCTGACAGATCTGGGAATAAAAGAGTTGTAGTAGGTTGGAACTCATGGGTAGTTTAACAAATGAAATCCTAAGGTACGTCAAAAATAGCAATAGGACTAAATTATCAGCTTGGTAAGTAATATATCAGTGGTGGCTCTAACGCCAGTCTGATTCATTTTTCTACTACAAAATGAGACTGTATAAAGGAAAACACTGCACCAGGAGTGAGGAGGTTGAATCTCATAGGAAGGAATTTGCCTTCTCATGAAGAATTCAATTTACCAGAAATATCCACTTGTGGGTGTTTACAAGGAAATGTGCCATTTAGCATTATTCTAAATTTATATAAATAACTGAACAAAACCAAAAGAATTACTTCACAAAATTGCTCAGTGCAGCACTCACTACTGTTTTTCATTTCTATATTATGGCATATGATTTGGTTTAATTGGAAACATACTTAAATTTATAGCTAAAATGACTTAAATGTATACATTCAATAGAACAAATATATAAAATGCTTTATTAAGGTAAGTAGATATTAGGTATCAGTTGTAAAACTATAAATATTCCGCAATGTCTCTAATTTTATGATAGTTAATTGTTTACTTGGTTATTATGTCTATGCTTTTGACAGTTACATGTTTTGGAAATTAAAAACAAACAGTTCAGTTAAAAACTCTGAGAAATTATAGACTAGTTTTGTGTTTCTGAACTTTTTAAAGCACATCCAAGTGGGAATGGTTTCATTATTAAAGTATAATTTTATTTAATTACAAAGGTTATTTTTTTATTCCAATCTTCTAACTCATTTGTGACTGCCACCTTTCGTTGCAGATCAGAACTCTGCCTTTACTTCGAAGCAAATGTGTAACGGGAAAAAAGATCGAAGATCTGATTGAGGATCATGCTTACCGTATGTAAAAATTCATTATTGTCACAAAAACTCTGCCGTGCACATGTTGAACATATTCAGTAAAATATTTATTCTAAATCTACACCACAAAATTGTTTGAATCAGAGCCACTACTTAAAAAAGAAATCACTCAGACTAACTCAGTCACTTAGTTTCAATAATTGCCCCCATAACAAAAACACTACTAAGAAAACCCGGGCATCCTGAAGAAAAAGAAAGAACTTCATTAAAACGCAGAAAAGTCACTGATATTATGATATTTTTAACGAATTTTGCACGTAGGTTGTAGAGCAAACTATGAATTTTGCAACTGACCTAAACTGTTGTAACAATTAAGGCTTTTGTAACCATCTCTAAAGTACAAAATTTTCCTTCATTTAAAATAATTTTCTTTGCTTGAAGAGAAGTAGAAATATATTAAATAATTTTCAAGGAAGAGTCTGAAAAGTTTCTTTAATTTTGAAACCGTATCTTAAGTGCTTAGAACACATGTATGACACCAGGGCATCCTTAATTAGTTATAATTGAGATTTTTGATTGGTTTTTTAAATTAAAACTAGTTTTACCAGTTATGTGTAAAATTAAATTTTGTTACAAAGTTACATATGGAAAAGTAACCAAACTACATAAAAAAAATCTTTCTCTTGGTTCCTTTAGTTTATGTGACATAAATTTGCCTGTGGATGAAATGTTCATGTCTTTAAGCAATAGCAGGGAAAAACTCAGTTTTCGTTTAAAAATAAAATGGCTGTTCTAGATCAATAAAGAAAAGTATATTTACTATAGTAAGATATTCATTAGGATTTAGTTTTCTATTTGGATGCCACACTAACTGGATGAAAGATACATCAAAGTAGTATAGGGAGCTTACTTTTAAGAACTTATTAGCAAAAATGTCCACATTTGATGCATTAAAATAACTTACCTATAGTAAGATTAGATGCTAGCACTACTTCTTTCTGACAGATCACCACTGCTAGGTTGAGATGCACTAAACGTTGGAAATAATTATTGTCTGCTTTTATGTCTTAACCTTGGTGTGTTCCTTGTTTTCTGCTGAGTGAGCTTTATTAGCCCCTGTTGTAAAATCAGAGCCCATAATCACTGGAAGAGAGAAACAGAGAGAGAGAGAGAGAGAGAGAGAGAGAGAGAGAGAGAGAGAGGGAGAGAGAGGGAGGGAGAGAGAGATTAAGATTGAAAATTTCCAGTGTTTATACCACGCATGTTCAGTGGTCCAATTACAGATCCACTGGAGAATGCAGTTCAGTAAGAAAAGAGAGTTAATGTTTGGACTGGCTTAAGACTTAGCTTTTCTGGGGAAGAAAGATTCTAAAGCTGTACATAAACAGCTCTAACCTTCTATGAAGAGACTGAAGAAACTTTCTTTACCTACGAGTTGGACTAGCCCGTTATCAGATTGTGGCAGATGTATTTGCCAAACGTGTACAGCTGGAAGTTGCCACCATCAGTCTGAAGAAAATGAAATGCTTGTTCTTTTCTGGGGAGAGGAGGAAGATTAAGAGATAACATTTTCACTCAAAGAAATGGTGGCAACTTATTACAAACAATAAAAGATAGTAGTCTGGTCTTTCACCCACATCAGTCTTTGCATACTGCAACTTTCTCATCAAAGCTTAATTACCACTGGGCCCCAGTGGAGCGGGGCTGTAACTTCGTGTTCCCATTTAAGAGCAAAATGAAGTTATCTCTTAAAATAATACAACCAGTAAAGCACATGCTTATTTATTTGAATATGAGTAAATAAAGATTTCTCTTTCAGGTTGTGAGTGCACAAGTGAAGGAGAAATGGTCGCTTAATTCTAGGTGTAACCAAAAGAGGGCACCATCTACCCTTAATGTCGGCACAGAGTTCCTGAGGTTGTCAAAACAAAACCCCCAACCTCAAACCCTTCAACCCACCAAGGCAGGGCATCCGATGGCCTCTGGCATTTTGTACTCTATAAGGAGACCAATTCTGAAATTGCCCATCACGAAGAACATCAGTTTGGTTATTTACTTCAGGACTGATTTCTACACTTAGCACTCATATTCCCTGAAATGTTAACCATTAGATGCAAGTATTTGACATTTCACTGTGACACTTTCCACAGACACTCTGAGTTTAATATTTTATAGGACAATGAGAACATTTCCCCTTAGGCCAGGATACAGGCTGTCACCAAATAGCACGAGAAAAAGCTGACAATTAACTTCCTAATGGTATCTTAACTCCAAGGGGTTATCCATAATGATAGATAGGGAACAGTGGCAGTCAGATCTCCCCAGCACATGGAGGATGCAGTTAACTGCATTTGAGGTATGTGGGAAATGATTTGAAGCAGTATTTTACTTACACCAACTTTTAGTAACAGAAGCCTAACAAATGAGTGAGAGAAAAGAAGTCATGACATTTATTTTCTGTGTCCTTAAACAAGTTTTCTAACAAGTGTATTATTTAAATAGGTAAATGTTTGGGGGGAATGCACAACTCCCTCGTGTATGGCCAGTTTCTTCAGGATGATAGGGAAGAATAGTTCTAGGCTCTTAAGTGCAACTGCCATCCGCTCTCAGAAATTCACGATACAGGAGAATATGTGATTCTTGAAACACTGAGTTTAGCAGTTAAACCCAGAGACTGGAGATGAATAGTACAGACATTTCATAGTACAGATAGTTATTTAGGAGGAGGAAATGTGAATTCTTAGAGAATGATCACTTAGGCGAGCAGATTTCCATCACTGTAAAAATATCACTACACCATGCAATTAAGTGCCACTGAAGGGAAACCTGGTGGGGAAATAGAGTAAGTTTATAAACTTTTCAGATAGGGAAAGCAGCCAAAATAGTTTTATGGTAGGTGAGGAAGGGACTGCCGTCTACTAACACTAAAATCTAGCAGGATAATCCCTCCCTTTCAACGCAAAATCAAAGCAAGTAAAAAAGAATTTTTTTTTTCCTTCCTCACTCTGTCTCTAGAAAAAGAATCACTATCTAGTGTAAAGCGTTGTGCAAGCCTCTTCATGTTTCTTCCCTCCAGAAAACAACTAAACAGAGGAAAGACCGAGTTCACAAACATCCCAACTCACTCCTGCCAAGGTACATCAGAGAAGCCGAAACTGGGATTGCCAGGGTTTGGGGTGGGCTCACCGCAGTGCCTCGAGTTCAAACCTAAACGTGTAACCTTGTGGCCACGAGTGCCCCTTTTCCCGAGTGGTCCCGACCCCTGGTCTCTCTGCGCGAAGGAAGCGAGCCCCATATTCTCCACAGGGCGATGGAGAGTTGTCGCCTTGGTTCCCAAGAATCGGGTTCCTCCTGGGTCACCACATCCACCCGACCACCTGTTACCCTCCGGGCCTGGATTTTCCAGAGACCAGATTATGAAATGAGCCGCTGCCTCGTCTCCGTAGTTGGGGTTTGGAGTCTGTGGTGGGGGGACGACGGGCTGGGAGGATCCCCGAGGGATGACAGAGAGCTTCAGGTCTCCACTTGGGTGTCTGCGCCGCTGTTTACCCGCCCCGCCGCCTTCAGCCCACTTCCCTTTCCTCCCCCGGAGGAGGAGATGGTTAAAGATTACACCGTGGCCGCGGGCACTTCAAAGGGCGGCTCGGGCAGCCAAAGGTAAAGATAACGTTCCGGCAGCTCTTATCGGGTTTGTGGTTGCCACATTATAATCACTTCATTTAAAAAAAAGGGGGGGGGGGCGGTGGGAGAGAAAGAAAAAGAAAAGAAAAGAAAAGAAAAAGGTTACATCACGCGACTGTGCAAGAGATGCAGAGTAAATTCCTTTGGAGCTGGACGAGTTGGAGTTCTCCTTTGGGGAAATTTTTACAGCCCATCTCTTCGTGGAACGCGACAGGACAAGGAGGGGAGGTTGGGGCAGGGACCAACTGGGAAGCCTGCCCTTGGGTTCCAGGCTCAGGGGCACAAATGCCCACACTGCAGGCAAATGCCTCCAGTCAGAGGAATTCGCGCGGCGACCTGCCTAGAGCTGGACCGCAAAGCTGCAGCGCACTAGCGCTTTCCCGGGTTGCACTTGAAGACGCTTCTCTGCGGGCCCAGAAAGTGCGGGCGTGCTACCCCGAGACACGTGCATTTCCCAGGGGCCCAAACACGCCTGGCCAAGACGCCCTTTGCAAACTCGCCCGCCCCCTCCAGAGCAGGCGGGAGCCGAGGAGCCCCCAGCCTGGCCTAGGGCCCGCCTCCTTTCCTCCCTCTGTCCCCTTTCCGGAGCGGAGTGGAGGCGCACTTACAGGTAGGAGGTGAAGACACTGAGGTTGGAGGGCAGCTCCGAAAGCCCCAGGTCGGAGCAGTCCACCCTGAGTAGCATCCTGCCGTCCGGCTCGCACTGACAGTGCGCGGGGCACCCCCGCAGCAGCGCGCCCGGCCTCGGCGAGCCGCCCCCGGCCGCCAGCTGGAGCAGGACGGGCAAGGCCAGGAGCATGCCGACCGAGGAGGTGTCCATGGTGCCCGGGCAGGGGGCCGCGAGCGGGGCGCGGCGGGAGGGCAGCGTCGGGCTTGCGGCGGACGGTGGCGCGCCAGGCGCAGCTCGGCGGGCTTCTGCGGCTCCGCGGGCGCCTACAGCGCGGGGCGCAGCGCTCCTGGCCCCCGGCGGGGGCGCCGAGGAGAAGCGCTGCGGGGCCCGGCCGTGCCCCTGCCGCCACGCGGGCCTCGGGAGCGCCCTGGCTGCAGCCGCTGCGGGGGCCGTGCGCGCTGCTGCTGCAGGCGGCCTGCTCGGTGTGGAGCAGCATCTCCGCTCGCACGCTCGTTTTTTAAAGCGCTCCAGCCCGAATCGCGCGCCCAGTGACGTCAGCGCAGCCCGGCTTCCCAGGCACCCCCCGCCTGGCCCCACTTTCCCTCCTCCGACCCCCTCCCTCCTTTCCCGACTCCGCGGCTTGGAGGCGGCTGGCGGCGCGAGGTGCAGGCGAGTTCTCAGCGCTCGAGCTTTGCCTCCGGGGCGCGGATTCCGGCGCTCAGCACCTCAGGAGGGGCAGGGGACCCCCATCCCCACCCCCACTCCCTCCCGCGTCCTGGCGACCCAGATCAGAGAGCCGAAAGGGACCTGCTTCAGACGGACGCAGACAGACGCGCAGGGGCTGAGGGATGCAGCACGCTTCCTCTAAGAACACTTCAAATAATGGAGGGACTACATGGAGTGCTTAAAAAAAAAAAAAAGACTACAATTCAATCCAGAAAAACAGTTACACTAACAGGGTAAGGAGGCAGGCGTCCCCAGGCGAAGGATGGGTGGCCTTTTTGATCCTTACCTCAAGCCGCCCTGTCTGGCTCGCTTTTGCCCTAAAATCGAAACGCTGGGCTAATCGCTAAGTAAATACAGCTTGTGAGCAAGCACTCCAATTCTGTCTAATCCACGGGGTAAGAAGTCGAAGGGACTGTTTTTTTTAAGTGATTTAGGATCCTCTGGAAGTCAGTCACCTTTAGTAAAGCAATGCGGGACAGACAGATAGATGGGTGTTTGCTTTTGTTCGGCGGCCTTTTCATCCTAAGTGTCCCAGGGTTTTCTAAGTAAGTGCAGTCCCACCCAGGTGTGAGAACCATTGCCAGTGCAAAATGCGTGTTCTCACACTCTTCAAAAGTGTCCTGCAGGGAACCCGCAGGGGAAAGGAGGAAAAGGACTCAGGGCTTTCTTGGAGAAAAGGCCTCGGTGAGGAGCCAGTTGACGTCTGCAGACCTGAGTGAGTGGCTGAAAGAAGTTAAGGCCCAAGCCTGCCACTTCAACTTACAAAAATGTACAGTTTTCACTCCAGGCATAATGTCTCCTTGCTTCATGAAGGTGGAGAACCCTTATGGCTTTTAAGGCCTCTCTTAATCTTCTTCCATCCTGCTGAGTTTCCCATATAAATTTCTGAAGTTTACAGTTGGGAAGATTTTTTTCTTTGCGTGTATTTACTTTCCTTCATTTAAAAAGTGATCCCCAAAGCTGGCTAACCACCTGTGGAACTTGAAAAAATAGATAGATTCCTGGACCTAAATCAGTATTCTGAACATGCTCCTTTCTATGGTGAATCCCATCATTAGCAAGCTTGTGATTCTTTGGACTGGATGGAAGGAGAAGGTGGCTAAGCTTTATATACTCCCTTCTCTTCATTTTGCAAATAAAGATCCTGCAGCCCAGAGATTTTGGAAGATTTGACAGTGGCTGCTGAAAACTGTGAGTTAACCCTGATTTCTGGATATCAGTGCAGTGCCTAATTCTGTCCTGGTCCTTCACTTGCCCCTTTGCACATCGCGTCCATTACCATCCCTTTGCTTATTCTCACGTTATTCTTGCTTCTCCCAGCCATTCCTTCCACATTTATAGAATGCCTACTGATTACCTATTTTCCTACCCTTTTTAAAAAAACCTATCCCCAGATTTAAGATTATAAGATAATTTAAGATAATTATAAGATAATATCTTATAATATCTTATAATTATAAGATAATTTAAGATTTAGATAATAAGATTACTTATTTTGTAAGTAAGCAGTTCAAGACTTCCTCTTTCTGTAAAACCTCCTGTAACTATAGTCTGATTAATCATCAAGCAACAAATCTTTGTAGAATAGCTACAATCATGATACAGCAATGACCTAGGGAGGCAAGTTACCTCTCTTCATGGAGCTTGCAATCTAAGAGGAGCAGACTCTGCACAGGAATCCCAGGAATCTCAATGCAAGTGTATGTTATAAATACCACATAATTGAGCCCTAAAGTTTTCTTGAATGCTGATCTGTTTTGTTTTCCCAACTTTATTGTGATAGTTTTGGAGACAGGGAATAGGCCACTTGTCTTTACCTGTAGGACTCATACAATGGACTCATGGTAGTGGACACTTAACAAATATTTATTGACTGACTGATTTATCAACACAGGCATACAGATATGGTTGTGTCCATCATCTTACAGAGGGCTTTTGTCAACAGTTTCTATGATTTCAGGGTTCCAAAAAGAGCATAGCACTTTGGTTGTGGAATGAATCGGGCAGAACTGGATTTGAATCTAGGTCTGACAGTTTTAGGCATTTGATCAGAAGCACAGAATGAGCCTGTCTAAGTCTCTGTAAAGGAGGAGGATTATTTACCTAGGTAGTTCTAGATGTGAAAATCTCTGGAACTTGCCTTAGAGCAGAGTAAATTTTCAACCTGTGTTAGTGCCTTTCCTCTTCTGTTCAGGAATTGAAGCTTGTTCACAAATTCATGTAAAGCAGAGGGATTTCTGATTCAATTACAAGGAAGAAAGACAGCTATGCTGGATGAAGCCAGGTGTAATGAACATCTGTTACTTATTTATTTGTTTATTTTTCACATGCCCAACATTTCTCCTCTTTCTTTTTGGTAAGAGCACTCCACACTTTTCCTTTGGGAAACTACCTCCCAAACTTTAGGTGATTCTGGTAGAGCTGTCAATCACGTAGCCCCACTTTCCTGCCCCTGGGGTAAGTATATAACCCAAGCAGAGCGATCGGAATCCATCTGGGGGATTGTCATTTACTCTGGGGTGAGAGGCTCTTTTCTGGCTTCGTGAGTTCTAAGGACAAGGAAGCCTGGAGCTCAAGGGAGCTGTCATTCTCCCTTGTGGAGAGAGCTCACCAGGAACTGAACATAAGCATTAGTGAGGAGAAAAGCAAAATCCTAAGGTCCTCTTTTAAACATCTGGATCTAAAGCTGTTTCTACTCCATCACTTCCCAACTGGGTGAACCAATCAATTTTGTTTTGTCTTGTTGCTTCAGGTAATGAGGAAGGATTTATCTGTGATCACTTGCAGTCAAGGATGCTCAGGAAAAACCTGCAAGTCCAGGAAGCATGAATACGTGAGTGAGACCTGATGAAATTCAAGGTCTTGGAGACCTTAAAACATAGAAAATCATATGGGTTGAAAATAAGAATGGTTCTTCTAATAGTGATCAAGGATGCTCAGGAAAAACCTGCAAGTCCAGGAAGCATGAATATGTGAGTGAGACCTGATGAAATTCAAGGTCTCGTAGACCTTAAAACATGGAAAATCATATGGGTTGAAAATAAGAATGGTTCTTCTAATAGTGATTTTATTGTCTGAATGCATATATGTTAATTACTTTATCTTAGCTAATAAAGAAGAAAATACAGCAAACCAGATTCCTTGTGTACTACAAAGAAAAACAAAAAGAAAAAAGAAAAGAAAGCAAGCTCTAGTAAGGGCTCTGAGTAGTGGTCTCTCTGTTTTATGGCAAATAACATTTAATTTATAAGATCAAGTTATCAAATTGCATGATAAGGACCATAAGCATTGACTCAGCTCTTTATACATTTACATGTTCCCACTCAGTCCTCACCTCATACCAACCTTATGAGGTCAGCATTATTCTTACCCCAAATTTAAGGATAAGAAATGGAAGTCATTTTCCTAATGGTGACTAACAAGTCAGTGATGCAACCAAATTCTAACCTGAGTCTTTTGACTTTAAGTTCTTTACCCTTTCCCAAATCCCTTGGGAATTCTAGACATACAGAGGGTTAAACTGAATAGTGTCTTGGGTTTGCTATTGTTTTATTGAGAAAGAAATTCACATATTTTGGTAAAGAAAAATAAAAGTGTAGTCTTTTTGGACTGCAGTGGAACCATTTGGAGCAGAGAATGGTGGTTTTTTCCTGTGACAGAAAGGACAAGTATATATTCAACGTTTTCCCCCTTAAATATATATATTTCTAGTTTCTTTAGACAACCAGTTACCCACAGGAATACATAGCAGTGAGATGTCAGAGAAAAACAACTCCACCCCTTACATGTGATAGTAAGGTTAGTAGGCTAAAGTAGATTCATTTGGTATTATGTCTGGGTGAGATGTTCATATTATTTATGGTTTTGGAAGGTATCTGCCTGTTAATGAGCTGACTGTTAATGGGAATATCTCACGCCAGGATTGAAATCCCTTTTTACTTCTTAGACTCTTTGCAAGTTCCTAAAATCAGTTCTGGTAAAGTACAGTTTGTGTAGTTTGTGTTTCTGGGCTTGCTAAACGGATGCTTTCCTAATTCTTTAATCTTTGCTAAAAGTCCACAACTAAAAACATTTGTGTACACCGCATGAATTACTAATAAGCTTAGTTGAAGCATGCCAGGATAATTTAAGTTAACAGGTAAGTCAATAGTTCTTTTACAAGTATAGTGAAATAGTGTTTACACAACTGGTGGGCTATTACGGACTTATTTAACTTGTTTGAAAGAGTATAGAGCCCATTATTTGCCCTGCTCATTTTACATTCATGATATAATCAGGCTTATGCTGAATTTCTTAACTTCCTTTTACCAACAAAGTCTAATTAATTGAGAAAGGAGGAGGATTTAAGAATAAAGATCTATTTTCTTTCAGAATTATTTTTTTAGCAAGAAAGCATTAGTTCAGCTAATTCATTACTTTGAAATAGCTTATTATGTAATATCAATCGGATCTGTCTTTGATATTATCCAACACAAAGGAAACCTTTAAATATATCCACATGTTCACAACACGCTAAAAGAAAGGACAGTGGTACATGATATTATTAATTCTTTAGCTCATTTTGATCTTGTTTTATTTCATGTATGATAATGAACATGATTCTACTGGTAGGCAGCCTGCTTCCTGGGAACATGTGTCCAGTCAAATTCACATGTAAAGCAGGGAGAGGTTTTCTTTTCAAACTAAGAATAAGATTAATGAGAAGAAAAATAATAAAATACTTAAAATTAAACGATCTTCCTGCTCATTCCCATGTTTTTTAAATTCTGCCAAATATCACCTTAGTATCCAGACAAACTGTTCCATGTGCCCATTGTGGTGGATCTTCTTATGGTTTCTTTAGAACTACGCTTTTAGGATTTTTAACCATCTCTCGTGTCCACATGCTCATATTTAAATGTCAGGGTTCAGACAGACCACACACCTTGCTCCAAAATGATGAGAGGCCAACAGGTTCCCATTGGCAGAGATGCTTCTCCCAAGGCCCATTGCTAGAGTATATTCAGATCTACAATCTCTCAACTGCAATTCTGAAATCGTAAGAGCTCTGAAAAAGGAAAGGTTTCTGAAACAAACTTGGTGGCACAATGTGAACTGAACGGACATGAATCTGTTTATAGCCTTTTTCTCATTTCGTGTTAATATTCGCTCAGTTTGCCACAGAAATGTTGATGTGTTTGATTGCAGGGTGCTTCCTCAGACTCCACTGGGGGTTTTATATAATATGTGGGATATCATTCCCAATGTAGTCTATCTTTCAAATCCTCCAAAATTCTGCCTTTGCAGCATCTGTGACCTTGACATTTTTGACAAAGGGATTATGAACCTATAAACATTAGCAAACTTTGGAATATTCATCTCATAAACAATTTTCAGAAGAAAGACAGAAAAAAGGAGCATTAGAACTTGTTGGATGAGGGAAGAGAGGGAAGTACCTTCGAAAGCACAACCCAGAGAGGGGAGAAAGGAAGTGGTCAGCTCAGGTGAGTGAGTGGCCATCACTGGACACATTCTCCTTTGCAGAGTGCAGGGCAGAACTTCCTGTCTCTTCTTCTGGGGACATATCTGTAGAGTAGCTAGTAGAAACCATTCTATATGTTAGGAATGAGCTCTATCTCAAACACTAGAGAATAAATAACCATTGATAAGCATATTTCATGAAAGAAAAACAAGAGATGTTGAGCAGATAGTAATAGTAAAAGTAAGGGGAAGGAATTGTACAGCTCACTTAGAAGAACAAATTTATGGATTTTATTCCATGGACATGCAGGATTTATAAAGGAAAGTAAACAAATACAGAGCACGCTATTTCCCCAAATGCTTTATTTTGATAAGTCTGGTGTATTTTAATTGAGTATGCATAGTAGCATT
This sequence comes from Delphinus delphis, assembly GCF_949987515.2. Classification (NCBI taxonomy): domain Eukaryota; kingdom Metazoa; phylum Chordata; class Mammalia; order Artiodactyla; family Delphinidae; genus Delphinus; species Delphinus delphis. The sequence goes on along the minus strand of NC_082693.1, from coordinate 56,871,986 downwards.
TCACTGCAAGTACAGTCTCATAATGCAGGGCAAAATATATTGCACAAACATTGTGGCTCAAGTCAGTGAGTCATAATAAAACATTGTCCAGATTGCTGCAATTAAAATTTACAGAAGCTTTTTGTTGAGTGTTGTTAGGTTTGTGGATTAATAAAGCGAGCCTGTTTGTTTTAATGCTTCTTTAACAAGGACTAACATTTTGATTTTACGTTTCATAGATTTTTCTTCTTTTGCAGAGATTTTAGATTGTATTTTGTAGGAAGAAATCTCATTGCAGCTTTAAAAATATATAGATATTCTAAATACATTTTCTAAGAGGCGATCCCTCTCCTTTTCTTCCCAACCTTCAGTCTCCTTTGTACACATTCTCTCTGTTTTTCCCCCTTCCATTTTCTCCCTAACTTCCCATGGGGATGGCTGGGAGAGGGTGGAATGGTGTGAGGGTCATTGGCTTGGTCACCCAGGAGAAGGGCAGCATAACATAGCAGCACAGTACAGGTTTTGGGTTCTCACAGACCAGGGTTCAAATCTCTGCTCCGTCATTTACAAGTTGTGGGACTTGGAGAAACTTCATCTGTGAGGCCCAATTTCCTCATGTGCACGATGAGGACAATTGTACCAACTTTGTAGAGCCATTAGCAGAACAAGACTTAATGTGTTACAGGGACTTCCATGCAGTTAGCACTTAATATATGGTAGTAATAAAGGACCTTCCATTCTTTTCTTGAACTTTTTCCTTGAGAAAGTCTATTGAACTCTATAGAGCCTTTCACTTTTTTCTTTCGCTAATGACATGGTACTTTGAACATTTACTGTGGTTTCCCATGAAAGGAGAGTGTTTCACAAAATTTTGAGATCACCTTGGTTGGGAACATTTGCCAGTGAAACAGTCTGAGTTACATTTATCAGGCCTCGGTTTCCAGTTTTAGTAAAGCCTCAATTCCCAGTTTTAATTAAAATGTATCTATCCAAAGACATATATTGCACATTCAATAGATACCAAGCGCTGGAAACGTGGGGATAAATACATATGGCGCCTGCTTTCAAGTAATTCACCACTGAGTTGAGAAGACAGACATGAAAAACAGAAAATTAAAATGCAGGATAATAACAGGGATAAAAAAACGCTGCTAGGGTAAAAAGGAGGGAGGAACTAACTCTGCCTCCGAGAAAGGCTTCACAGAAAAGGTGATATGTGGAGCAAGTTCTTGAAGGCTCAGCATGAGTTTGTTAAATGAAGAGAAGTGGAAGGTCATCCCTGCGAGTGTGATGAGGACAAAGGTAATTTTTTAGACGATGATTAGCATGGTGCTAGCTCAGGGTGAACATGTGTGAATCTTGGGAAACTGGCATAAGGAGAAGCTGGAGAGATACACTAAGGCAGAGGGATTGTGAAAAGGGTGTTATATGCCATCTTACTAAGCTTGGGCTTGATCCTGGGTGCAATAGGGGGTCAGGGCATCTTTAAGCAGGGGAATGATGTCACATTTTATCTTTGGGAAAAGAGAACTTTAGTGTCAGCATGGGACACTGTGAGAGCAGGAGTCAGGAGTTATCACTGATTTCAATATATGCATATTTGGGCAAGAGGTGAGAAATACCACAATCAGTATGTAGCACTGGACATGGCGAGGTAGTAGGTGTTAGATTCCTGAGATATTTCAGGGGTGGAATTGGCACAACTTCGTGCCTATGATACCTACAAGGGACAGAATGGTTGTAATGTCTTTGTTGCCTTTAGCCTGGGAGGCTGGGCAGATGATGATTATTTCCTGAAAAATGTTGTTACCATTTTTGAGTCCTTATTTGTGCCAGGTGCTGTGCTAGGTGACTTAAATGCATCTTTTAAAAAATTTATCCCTGTCAACAACTTGTAGGGGAAATATAATTATCCTCTTTTAAACAAATAAGGAAAGTGAGGCTCAGAGAAATTAAATAACTTTCCAAAGTTTCTTTTCCATTAAGTGGCGAAGTTGACATTGAATCTGTGGTCCAATAGGACTCCAAAACCACACTTTTAAGCCCCAGAAGAGGATCAGGCTTTGAAAAAAAAGATAATAAATTTAACTTTGGATACGTCAAGTTTGCAGTTGAAAAAAGTTTTCAAAAATCACTTAGGGTGCTGACTATAACATGGACTTTTACAGCTTCAAATCTTTCTTGTGGACTCTTTGATTTAAGCCAGACATAAATTCTTGATCTCAGGCTTGATGCAATGGCCTCTGTGTTTGTGTTGTTCTCTCCCAATGGTAGATCACATGCAGGGCTCAGAAAACCCAAAATTCAGGAGCTGTGACAATGTCCTAACCAATTACGGTGGCAAATATTTTTGGCAGGTGATTTCTAAGGTTCTTTATTCTACTTGAGCTTTTTCCAGTCACGTAATGGCTGAAATTTAATGCATTTTGAAGACATAAAAGACTTTTCCCCCTTTTATGAATGATATTACCCAAGTAATTAAAACTTTTTTCCCCTTATAAACTGTCATTTTTCTTCATCTTTCTGTTTCATCAGGCCATAATGTAGTTTCTGAAGGCATTTTATAAATGTTTCTTTGATAAGTCAGTTACAAGAGGAACGAATACAAGCTAGTTGTAGAAATATTGAACATAAACAATTATAGAACACAATTCAAATCATGTGCAACCCCTCTACTTGAACATAAGAGCTGTTAACATTTTACCTATTTCATTTCAGTGTTCTTAGTACATATATATATATATATTTTACCCAATTGTGGTAGTTTTCCACTTATAATGGGAAAATATTATCCCTCATTAATAATATTTGTAAATACCATTTTTTTTATGTCTTCATGATGGTTTATTCTCCCTATCCCACAGATAAGGGAATTGGTGCTCAAAGAACTTGAAAAACTTCCCTAAGTATGAAGCAGATTTGACCCCGTTCTATACACTATGTGACCTCTCAATTTAGCAAGGAGGATTCAAGGTTGCGAGAAATGACCAGACTAGAATGCAGGGTATGGGAAGTTCGTTAGGAGAAATTCAGAGGTTATAGGAGCTTGGAGGCAGAAGGGAGCATGTCCTGCTGGTAGAATTAGGGAAGGCTTTATGGAGCAGCCTGCATCTGAGATGCGTCTTAAAGCAAGGGCAGTCATTTGACATTGGAGAAAGATATTTAAGAGCAGGGAACAGTATGAACATAGGGATGATGGCAGGAAAGCTTGGAACCTATTTGGGAAATTGTGTTTAATTCAAACTTGGTTGACTTTTGGGCTTTTAAAAAGTTTTTGCGTGCAAAGCTATAAAATTGAAAGTTAGGAGAAGATTGAATTAATTTCAGATAGATGGATGGGTAGGAAAGGAATTACGTCTTAGGAGCCTAACTTTGGCATTGGGGCCTGGGGCTGATTGAAGGGAGAAGGTGGCAGAAAGACTACTGATTCAGTGTATACTTATTGGGCACTATTATATTCTGGGTATACCAGCTAGAACAATACAACAGACAAAGTTCCCAAGCTGGCTGGTTGAGAGAAAGGTGGTGCTATTAAAAAATGAGCAGATGAGGGAAAGAAAAGTCCAGATTTGGGTATGTTGAGTTTGGGTGGCCCAGGACTCAACTGGATATTCAGGCTGGTTCTTCAGAGAGAGGGGAGGGATAGACGTCCATATGTTTGGGAATTCTAGCTGATGAGGTGGTCATGGTTGATACTGATATTGAGAGGTGATGGATGTAAGTGTGGGAACTGGTGGAGTTGTGGAGGAAGGGATTGTAGATAAATATCTTACATTTACTGACTATTCATCAGGCACTGTTCTAAGCATTTTGCAGGTATTATCTCATTTAATCCTCAAAACAACCCTATGAGGTAGTTACTATTTACTTCCCCACTTTGTAGATACCCCCATTTTACCTAGCGATATGGGTTTGCTTCCAGACGACTGCAATATAGCAAGCCACACAAATTTTTTGGTTTCCCACTATGTAAAAATTATGTTTATACTATGCTGTAGTCTGTTAAGTGTGCAATAGCTGTATGTCTAAGAAGCTGATGTACATATCTTAAAAAATACTTTGTTGCTAAAAATGGTACCCATCATTTGAAACTTCAGTGATTCATAATCTTTTTGCAAGTGGAGGGTCTTGCCCTGATGCTGATGGCTGCTGACTTTTCAGGGTGGTGGTTGCTAAAGGTTGGAATGGCTGTGGACGTTTTTTAAATTAAGACAACAGTGAAGTTTGCTGCATTGATTGACTCTTCCTGTCATGAACAATTTCTCTGTAGCATGTAATGCTGTTTGAGAGCATTTACCTACAAGCAGAACTTCTTTCAAAATTGGAGTCAGTCTTCTCAAATCCTGCTGCTGCTTCGACACCTAGATTTATGTAATATTCTAAATCCTTTGTTAACAATCGATTAAATTCACCTTCTCATATGGGTACAGTTCATGCACCCAAAACAATTAGAGTAGTAACATCAAAGGTCTCTAGTTAAAGGTCGCCGTAACAAATATAATAATAATGAGAAAGTTTGAAATGTTGCAAGAATTACCAAAATGTGACACAGAGACACAAAGTGAGCAAATGCCGTTGGAAAAATGGCGCTGATAGACTTGCTTGACACAGGGTTGCCACAAACCTTCAGTTGTAAAAAATGCAGTATCTGCTAAGTGCAATACAACGAGATATGACTGTATAGACGAGGAGACTGAGGCCCAGGATCACACAGCTGGAGAATGTTAGATCTGGGATTTGACCTCAAGCGGGCTGACTCTAAACCTATGTTGTCAGGCTCTCCTTTCTGCTTCCCAAGGAGAAGAGAGAGAGAAGACAAATCTGAGAAATCTCAACACTTCGAGGAGAAATCAGGAAGAGGAGTCAGCAGAGACCAGAAAGGAACAGTTACAAAAGGGCATTAGAAGGAAGCCCAGAGAGGCTGTCACCAGGAGGATGGGTAGGCACGGTGTCAAACACTATAGGCACATCTGTTGAAAGGCACATCATTGTGGGTATGAAGCAGGTGTCAGTGAAACACTAAGGCTGCATCTTTGTGGTTTGAAACAAGGTTTTTGTTCAGTTACTTAGCCAGGAAGAATATTCAGAAGAAGTATGGTTATTAAGCAACTGGTACCTGGTTGGTTGATCATGGTCTCTATCTACATTTACATATTCTTAGTTTTCAATACCAGGACTAATCACTTATTAATGGAAATCTGACATAACCTCACCCACTAATAATTTTGAGTAGCTGGGGGAATAACTCATTTGAGGGAGAGAAAAGTCTGGCTCATATGCTTTTTGCTGAAAAGAAATATGTTTACTAATTTAGAGTACGAACAAAAGAGAAAACTACTCCTGGAATTGGGTTTAACAAAATTGTGTCAAATTAAACACATGCCTGAAGGAAAGTTACAAGTGACTTACAATTATTATTTCAGTGGTTTTATGAGTACATGTGTAGTTCCAGAACCACCTTCCTTAAGGCTATCCTCTTAATTTAATTCAATAAGAATTTATTGCCCACTATTACAGAGTTAAGCTGTGCCAGGCACAAAGAGTGCCCTAAAAGGGATATTTACTTATTTATGGAATAAATATTTACTGAGAACTTACTTGGTTTGGCACTGTGTTTGGTACTGAGGCTAGAATGGTGAGTAAAATGGAAATGGTCCCTGATCTCCTGGAGCTTCTGGTCTAGTGGGAGTGATAGACATTGATTAAAACCAGACACACCACAAATAAGTACTCGTTTACAAACTGATCTGAGTGCCACGAATGATCTTTTTGGGAAACAAGATTTACCAATGAGAGAATAAAATAAAATGACATGCAAAAATGAGTGGCATTGGCTAGAATGATGTTTATACCATTAATTTGTTTAGTAATCTCTCTTTTAATAGATAGATGACGTAAACACTATTCCGAACACTCATAAAATTATTATCCTTCTCAATTAGTATGAGTAATTGAGTTTTACTCAGTTGAGTTTTACAGTTTTACTTTCATTCACCCTTTTCCTGTAGGCATTATCTCTCTCTATTTTTCCTTTGCTTGTAAAACTGTATAATTGTGGTGGCAGCTCAATGGTCTGTAGGTTCATGCTAGTGGCAGGCAAACGAGGACGATGGAGGAGGAATCATATTAATGAGAGTTTTAACACTTCAATTTTGAGGCTGTTTTGAGTGTTGTGAAGGTGTGTGTGTCGTCTCCAGCAAGGGGACAGGTGGCTATACTAAGTAGCTGAACTTCCTCAGATACATACTCGGTTGAAATCTCTTAAAAAGAGAGATCAATGTTTTCTACGGTGTTAAAAAATTTCTTGCGTGACCACTTTAGTGCCAAGTCACTGTGGACAGTCAATTGTTGATCGACATTAATGTTGACTTCCAACGTTGGCTTGAGCCGTTGGTTTGTCTGTATATGAAATGTCAGAAGAGGTGTTGTTTTTCCAGGAAATTCAAAACCTTTGAGAATGTGCTTTTCATTTCATTTCCAAATGCTTTTCAACCTTCACACTGAGCTTGTACTCATAGCCCAGGACAGAACATGTGGCAAAAATCTGGCAAATCTTTTTCAGAGGAAGAGATGTATTAGTTACAAAGAAAGAAAAAGTGAATATCACAGACTTTGGAAATGGAGAAAAGCTAAAAGAAGAGGCCATCTTGAAAATAAAATACAGCTTATTCTGAGGTATAAATGGAAAATATAATATGATTTCTAAAATTGTCTTTCTTTAGAAACTGTCAAGATAGGCAACTCTTTTTCACTAAAAGTCCTTTAAAAGTAGAGTTTTTGTTTATTTTACATAATGTGGGTAAGACAAAGGGAATTTTAAAAAGTTATAAAAAGTCTATGATGGAAGAGTATTAAAAAGAGTAATTCCTTAGATGGTAAAGTTAGAATAGTAAAGGAAAACATTTATTCTAATAATAATATTTAGTTACTATCTCTGGCTGGTAGAACTTCAGTTCTTATGTCAATTTACTGGCCATAGCTCTAGGATGGCTTTTTATAAGAATCAGGATTTCTTGACATACTAGAGGATAGTAAAAACAAACACCAAACACTAAAACCCCAAAAATGCGGTTAAAAAAATTTGTGATGGAATTTCACATGTCCTGTGATTTCTTCCCCTGTTGGATGTTTCACTTAAGGTTCCAGGTTCTAGGATGAAGAAATGGATTCTTTTCATGTTATTGAAAACTCTTAGGAAAAAGGGGAACTGCTTCCTGACTTCTAATTTAAATTCTTATGTATATTAACTATAATTCCCCCAAAGTGCTGTTTTGCAAAACACATATTAGGTCGTTACCCCCAAAGAGAAACAAGAATGGAAATCCTTAGAGGGAAAAGAGCAGCATATGACTGAGGTTTAAGTTCTGGTTTGATGTATAAACTAAACTTAGTGTGGTGCTATAAAAGGAATGTGTTTGCCTGTAGTTTATATTTATCTATGAGTAAATATACATACATACATACATACATACATATATATATATATATATATATATATATATATATATATATATACACACAGAGAATATACACAAACAGAGGATGTTAAGGGACCAACTGTTTTACATGCTATATAATAGAATTTGTTTCATAAGCAAGTTAAAATTTAAAATTGATCAACTTAAATGCCAAAAGCCTTAAGGCTTTAATTATATTTAGGAGGTTAATTAACATTCTATTCTTGGCCTAGGAAAACTAGCCCGTCATCATTTTCACTTGTTCAACAAATATTTATTGAGTACTTGCTATGGCAAGATGGCGTTCTTGGTTTTGGAGACACAGCAACCAAACAAAATAGACACAAATTCTTGCCCTTTACATTCCAGAGCGAGTGTACATTCTAGACAGGCACACAATGAACAAACTGATAATTAAAATACATAGAACATCAGGTGGTAATTAGCAAAAGTAAAGCAGGAATGGGGAGGTAGGGAGGGTGAATTGCAGTTTTAAGTAGAATGACCAGAGTAGGGTTCAAAGAGAGGTGACATCTGGATAAGACCTGAAGGAAGTAAGAGAGTGGGTCGTGCAGGCGTCGGTGCAGAGGACCTTTCTGTGAAGAAGAAATAGCAAATGCAAGCCCTCTGAGTGGCAGGGGCAGGACTGCCACGTTTAAAGGACAGAGAGGAGACCAGTGCAGCTTGAGTGCCCTGAAGACAGAAGGCAAGGCTACTGTAATCTGGGTAATGGTTTGGGCCAGGCTAGTAGCAGTGGAAGTGATGACAAGTGGCTGGTTTAGGGGTTAGAGTCTGGAGATGTTCTGAAAATAGAGCTGACAGAATTTGCTGATGGATTGGATGTGGGGTTTGTGAGAGGGAGGGAGGAATCAAGGAAGAATTCAAAGTTTTTGACCTGAGCAACTGGAAGGATTGAAGTTGCCATTAATTGAGATGGGGAAGACTGCAGGAAGGAAAGGTCTGGGGGAAAGAAAAGAAGGTTGGAATTGGACATGTTCATTTTGAGAGCATATTGTATGTCTGAATGGAAACACTGAGTTTGTAGTTGAATATGTATGTCTGGCATTCAGAGGAGAACACCAGGCTGGCAATTTAAAGCTGATAATTGTCGGAACACAGGAGGCATTAAAAATGAGCTTTTCTTTTTTTAACAATAAGATCCTTTCAGAAATTTCTAACTACTTTGTAACTGCATGACTTAACCTGGTGACAAAAGCAGTTATTAAAAAGACCACCTTTTCCAAAAAAAGAATAAATAAATAAATAAAATAGAATAAAAGCAACAAGACTTTCTGAGATCATTAAAGGAGTGAGTGCAGATAGAAAAGAGAAGAGATCTGAAGACCAAGCCTGAAATACTCTGAAACTACCCTATAAAAAGTCTACAGTAGAGGTTGAGGCACTGAAGCATTACCAGCAAAGGTTAGGAAGGAGAATGGCCAGTGTGGGAGGAGGAAAATCAGGAGAAAACGGTGTTCTGGAGGCCATGGGAAGGAAATACTTCAAGTGGGAATGAGTGATCAACAGTGAAATATGCTCCTAACAGATTTAAGATGAAAAGGGAGAATTGTCTATTGGGTTTAGCGTAGTGCAGGTCATTAATAAATCTTAGCAAGAGCAATTCTGATGGAGTGATGGGAACAGTCAGTCTACTTGGAGTACATTCATTTAACCTGTTTGAAACAGAAATAGAAGTTATCTAATCTATTTGAGAATGTCTGAGATAAATAAAACAGTCGAAAATATTCTATGTTCAAAAGACCTAAAACAGGCTTTCAGATATTGAAACAAAAAATAACAACGGACATTTATTCAGAACCTACTCGTGCCAGGTACTACGCAAAAGTGCTTTAGAGGCACGATTTTATCTTTCACAATAAATCTATGAATTAGGTGCTATTATCTTCATTTTATAAGTGAGGAAATTCAAGTTTGCCAAGTTTAAGGGGCTTTGCTAAAGTCATGTAACGAGTAAGTGATAGAGCTGAGGTGTTGGAAATATTTTCATAATACCCTTAAACTGACCAATGATTTTGTTTCTAAGTTATATCTATTGATTTTGGAAACTAACAACCTCATTCTTTAGAAACTATTATTCTTTCGTTTTGTTCATTCCATTTATTTCATGTATCTTTATTTTCCCAATATCTAGCACTTCTGCAATATTGAAAATTTATAACCAGTTTCTTTGATAGTTTGATTTTTTTTTTGATGCAGAGAATTGAACGTCAAAATGTTTCAATTTATAGAATTTGATTGAGGTGGCCAATCATGTTAAAATGTTATCAAAGACCTATATGGGAAAAGAATCTAAAAAAAGAGTGGATATGTGTATAAGTATAACTGATTCACTTTGCTGTACACCTGAAATTAACACAACATGGTAAATAACTATACTCCAATAAAAAACTTAAAAAAAATAAGTAAAACAAGCCAAAAAATGTTATTGAAGAGAAGGTAATTTTCTATTTTTCATACAGAAGTTTTATTTTCAGGAACTTGATTAAATTTTTGGAAGTACATTCTTTTTTTTGATTGAAGGATGGTTGATATACAATATTATATAAGCTACAGGTGTACAATATAAAGAGTCACAATTTTAAAGGTTATATTCCATTTACAGTTATTATAAAATATTTCCTGTATTACCTGTGTTGTACAATATATCCTTGTAGCTTATTTTACACTGAATAGTTTATACATTCTTAAAGTAATGATCTGGAAAGCCACTGAGCATTGAACATGCTCATTTCATGTTCACGACCTCTCCGTGAGGTGGACATTATTATTATCTACATTTTACACTCACGGAACCAGATGTTTGGGGAAGTCAAGTAAATTGCCCAAAGATACGACTTGTAAGTGGCGGAGTAAGGATTGACCCCACGTCCTCTGAAATTATAGTCCATGCTCTTTCCACTACAACATGCATGTAAATTTAGTTAATTCCAAAGCTTGGCTTGAAATATTATATCTTTCCTCATCTGTGTAAAATTGATTACCCTCATTTGATGCACCATTGTAATTCTAACAGCTGGTGCAACGAGGGGTCGCAATTTTAGGAAGCATGTATACTTTTTAAAATTAAACATGTTTTCTCTGGGAAACATGTGTGTACATTGATTTTTTTCCCCTGTATTAAGAATGGCTCTACATAACTTCAGAGAGGGAAAAGCAGCGTTACTGTTTGCTTGGGTATGCTTTTCATAGTTGCTGATTCTTTTTGAAGATGTGGCTAGGATTGGTGTTGGTAGAGAACTAGGGTAAACACAGATTATGCCATGGATTCTGGAGCCTGCCATGAAATGGGCCTGGGAGTATGTCATTGTCTTTCTAGAATGACTCTTATAACTTCCCACCGCCCCTGAACCTCACATTTCATTCACAACAAAATGGATGGTTTCTTTCAACTAGCATACCCTTCCCACTTCTGCTTTGAGACTCTTTAATCAAGTTTCCACTTTATGACCAGATTGGTCTAATAAAAATGCAACTCTGACAACCCACTTGTATGCTTACAATTCTTCAGTGGCTCCCCGTTACATTTAAAGTAAAATACAACCCCCTTCCTAGAGCCCACAGGGCCTTACATGACCTGGCACTTACCCTACCCTCTAACGTCTTCTAGCACCGTGTTCCCTCTCCTCATTAGGCTCCAGCCCAAGCCTTCTTGAAGTCTTTTCCTGACTCAAGATGCACACAGTAGTATTTCCTCCACCTAGAACATTCTGTCTTCCATTGTCAGTGTAATTGCTAACTCCTCAGAGACTTTCCCTGACTGCCCAATCTAAATTAGATACTCCTGTTATCATTTCTCTAATTACCTTGTGCTTTTCCTTCAATGTACTTATTATAATTTAGGATTACATCTTATTTATATGTTTGTTTAATTTCACCTTTCCCCCACCTGAGTACAAGCCATGAGGACAGTTTCTATACCTGTTTTTTCCCCACCACTGACTAGCTTATAGTAGATATTCAGTAAACTTTCTTGAATAAATAAATGCCCTTTCAAAAGCTGTTTCTCAGCCTGGAATGCAACAAAAATAGCTACCATTTATTTTGCACTAAAATCCTAAGCACTGTGATAATATTACAAATCAGTTGATCCCAGAGCTGGAGCAAAGATGGGAGGTGCAACTAGGTAGCGTGTAATGATAAAGACATTCTATACATAAGATGCTAACTTTTTGTTCTTCTGCTGGATTTCACTGACTGTTTTAAAAGCAATTTATAGGGAAAGAGCACAGAAGTATTCGGTCAAACATCATAGTCTATCCTATTATAATCTAGATATTGTGTTATGGAGAATACAATGTAATTGAAAAGCTGAGATGTGTAAGAGGATCGATGTGGGTTTGTTTTAAAGAGATGAATGCTCATATCAACTTTTCAATCCTTTTGGTGGGGATAAGTAAGGATAAAACTCAACTATCTTTCATTTTCTCTAAATTTGAAAATAGTCTTTCTGCCCTCACAGCTGTTTGTGATTGGGAGCAGAGACCGGATAAAGCTATCGTTTGAGCTCCCCCTGCTGGTCGTGAGTGATGCTTTTACCGGAAGACAGATGAAGAGAGTGCAAGCAGTATGGCTGAAAGGTGGGGATGAAACAACTTTACCGTTGCTGTTACACTCCCCGTGGTAAAGGTAGGAAGCACACATGCTAATTTTAAAACAATTTTTAACAGCCATGTTGAGATATAATTTACATGCCATAAAGTTCACCCTCTTAAAATTTACAGTTCAATAGTTTTTTTGTTTGTTTGCTTTTGCGGTACGCGGGCCTCTCACTGTTGCGGCGTCTCCCCTTGCGGAGCACAGGCTCCGGACGCGCAGGCTCAGCGGCCGTGGCTCATGGGCCTAACCGCTCCATGGCTCACGGGCCTAACAGCTCCGCGGCATGTGGGACCTTCCTGGACTGGGGCACGAACCCGCATCTCCTGCATAGGGGGGCGGACTCTCAACCACTGCGCCACCAGGGAAGCCCTACCGTTCAATAGTTTTTAGTATATTTACAGAGCTGTGCAACCATCACCATAATCTAATTATAGAACATTTTCATCACCCTACAAATAAAACTTCTATCCATTAGCTATAATTCCTTATTTCTCACTCCATTCTCCCCTGCCCTTAGCGCCTGGCAACCACTAACTAATCTTTCTGTCTCTGTCACTTACCTATTTTGGACATTTTGTGTAACTGGGATCATACAATATGTGGTCTTTTGTGATTGCCTTACTTCACTTAGCATAATGTTTTTGAGGTTCACCCGTATGGTAGCACGTACCAAAGTTTCATTGCTTTTTATTGGCAGATAGTCTCCCACCGTATAGATATACCACACTTCATTTATCTATTTATTAATTGCTGGACATTTGGATTATTGTTTCTATTTTTTTGGCATATGAACAACGCTGCTATGAACATTAGACATTAGTGTACACGTTTTTATGTGGACATGTGTTTTCAATTCTCTTGGGTGTATACTTGAATAGAATTGTTGGGTCATATCTGTTTAACATTTTGAGGGACTGTCAAATTGTTTTCCAAAATGGGTGTACCTTTTTACCTTCTTACACAATGCTCTCTTGGATAGATTTTAAAAGTAGTACTTCAGGGCTTCCCTGGTGGCGCAGTGATTGAGAGTCTGCCTTCTGATGCAGGGGACACGGGTTCGTACCCCGGCCAAGAAGGATCCCTACATGCCGCGGAGCGGCTGGGCCGGTGGGCCCTCCGCAACGAGAGAAGCCGCGACAGTGAGAGGCCCGCGTACCGCTAAAAAAAAAAGTAGTACTTCAGATAAAGATAACTTCCATTTTAAAAAAGTAGTACTTCAGATAAAGATAACTACCATTTAATAAATGTGCTTTATCAATTACACTTTCTTCTATTATACGTGTGTATTTTTGCATTGTCCCCATTTGCTTTTTTATTGCTGCTCCATCTATCTCTTCTTCATTATACTGTGAAATCTCTCTGGTTTTCTCCCCTGTAAAGATGGGTGATGAGACGATGTCCAGATTCTTGCTCAGCTCAGAAATATTAGGTCAGGATGAAAAACGGAAGTGCTGTCTCGATTGCCTGCTTCCTCAGTGATATTCCTGGAAAACTTCTGGAGAAGCGTATCACAATGGCTTAGACTGTTGATTCTGGAGTCAGACCATCTGGGTTTAGATTTTTGGTCTTACCACTTTCTCATTGCATAACCTTGGGCAAAGACTTAATTTTCTAACTCTCATGCGTGAAATGGGAATACTAGCAGTAGTAATCTAATGGGATTGTTATGGAGACCGAGTGAGAAAAAATGCTTCACAGAGTGCCTGGTACATAGATCAGGAGCTCTCAGTAAATACTGGCTATTATTGAGTCTATCTTACTCTCAGCTCTCTGAACCTGGCCCTGGAACTACAAATAGGTCTGTAGGTGTAGAGATTGCTCCTGGAATGGGTATTTCATTAACTTGGGGCTCCTGTAGAAAGCAGGAAGAGAACAGGATAAACAATCAAGACGGCTGCTATTTTATCAATGTCTTCAATCAGCGGACTCTTCAATCTATAGCTCTGTCTTCAGATGCAAAGTGCTCAACCGTGGCAAAAATTTTGTGGCATTGAAGGGCTGAAAGATAGTATGAAACAGAAAATTTGCACTTCTTGTTAATTTAACTCCTCTAAAACTTGTTTTGGGGGGCCATCTACCATATTTAAAATTTTATAAAAGCAATGAGCCCCGTCTACATAAAATACTAAAATGTGTATGCACCCTAAATTTGCATAAACTTTCCGGGTAGTCGTGTATTGAAGCATTGAAGGCCATAGGAGTCCATGTTAATAAGCGCTGCATTAGACATAAAAGATTATTTATTTATGTAGCTTCCTTTAGGCATTCTGAAATTCTTTCTTACTTTGAAAAAATTTTATTCCCATTCTTCTCAGAAAACCTGGAAAAATGCATGTAAATCCCGTGCTCACACCATTAAAATGGTCAATCCGTTTCCCGCCCATGCTTTAAAAAATTATACTCATGGGATTTAGGGAAAGATACTATGAATCTTAAGTTCTTGGTACAATAGAGACAAAAATGATACTCAGAGAAAAATGCATGGCTTCCATGTATGTAAAGATTTTTGAGCTCAACTCTGGTATACTAAGGCTGTGTTATGAGAGCCTTGAGCATTTTGTACATGAAGGTAAGAGAGTAGAATGGAGAATGTGATGTCTTTTCTCCACATTGGGATGGATGGGAAGGCAGCACTGAGTGGGACTCTGTGGTCCCTTCTGAGGTTTCCAGAGGCCTGGAGATCTGGGAATAGTCCAAAATCATCTCCCAGATCTTGGAGCTCTGTCAGCTTCTCAGAGACGGAGGGGGTGGACAGTGCCTAGTGCTTTGGGATTCGTCCCTTGATGGCTGAGAAGTTCCCACTTTATCTCTAGAACTTGCAATATAGGGTTGAGATTAGATATGGAACGAAGCACTTTTTTCATCTTTACATAGATGCTGGTAGATGAAGATGGTACCTCAAGATTTCTCCTCTGTTCCACCCTCCTCTTCGACTGCCATTCTATTACCTCCTCAATTCTTCTCTGCTTGCTTTTGTCCTGCCCAGTTCCCAGCCCTGTGTGCACAATGCAGGACTTACCCTTCCTATACCCAGGAGCTCTCGTTGGATCCACTGTCTAGTGTCCGGAGATGTGGCCAAGTTTTCACTCTTCACTCTTTTACCCATAAATTTAAAATAAAACTCTGAATTCTTAATCAAGAAGCTGAATCTCCAGTATGGGAGCTGATAGAAAAAGTTGTATGATCACTTATAAATTGGAATATTTTTGGCTAAATATCTTACATTTGCTCTCAGGAAATTGAAAGTTATAAACTGCAGCTCCAATCTGCTACTGTGAATAAGTTGATAACCAAAGGTTTTATTTTATTTTTTCATGAGGGCTCTTTGGACCTGTAATGCAAGAGGCATTTCAAAGTTTGGATCGCCCTTAAAAAAGAAAATGCCAAGTATGTTAAATTGTGCACTTAGCTTTCAGTGTGGAGGAACAAATCCCAGATTCAATGAACTAACACAAGTTTTCAGAGCTTGAAAGAGCATTTTCAATTAAGACACTGTACTTGCTGTGCACTGGCCGATTCTTTCTCCTGGAAAGCTTTGTTTCTCTGTGAAACTGAAAATCCTGCCATTGATCTGTACTCACAAAACCCTGTTGATTTAAACAGGACTCCCAGAGGTGGAACAACAGCAAAACCAAGAGACTCAATTTACTGAGCTTGGGTTACAGGAAACATATTTAATAGCAGACAGTTCCTGTTTTCATTGTTTTCCATCTAAGTTCCTACAAAATCAGATTGTCTTTAAATAGATGCTGCTGCCATTGGGACAAGGTTCAGTTTCACATCCCTAAAGAAATAAAGAGTTTTGTAAAAATTCACTCTAGCTTGGCCTCACATATAATGGGCTTAGGTCAAGCCAAAAGGATCAAGATGGATATCACGCTAAAACAGTGATAGAATAACGACACCAAATATGTGAAACACATACTTTTTTAGACTCTTTAATGTAACCCTCAATAACCAAGGAATGAGTGCTGGTGGAAGGAAGTGAAAAGGGATTTCATTTGAGAGCAACCTCTTTTTGTCTTTTTTAGAAGCATAATACAGGTTGGTTTTAAAGACTTCTAAGGAAGAAAAGCAGGGGAAGTAGTTTGAGAAAACCATCACTTAATGATTGATCTCATTGTTTGGAAAGATCCTGGGTTTGGCAGGATTCCTGGAGTTTTGCGTTGAAAGAGATGAACTTTGACCAAACAGTGATAAAGCTAATGCTAATAATGATTATGATGGCGATGATGATGGCTCATATTTATTGAGCACATAGTATATGTCACAGGTCCTATGCTAAGCATTTTCTCTCTCTACAATCTTGTTTAATATAATAACAATTCATAATGCTTGGATTAAGGCTCTACCCTGGGTGGCCTCATAGTATGATAGTTAAGGGAAGGTACAGGGTTTTAGTTCTTCTCCCACCATGAAATAAGTGACCTCAAGTAAGTTATCTCTGAGTCTTTGTTTCTTAATCTGTACAATGGCACAGTAAGGCCTACCTCATTGGTTTTCAGAAGGATTAAATAACACAGGCCAGCAGTGGAGACAAACAAACTGCCTTACAATTTGAATACAGTGAGATCCATGGGATATGGATTAAAGCACTGGGAGCAGCTTGCGGGAGGATTTTCTGCTCTCCCAAGACTTTGGGGATGCAGGACTCCTGGAGAAGCTGCCCTCTAAGTGGACCCCTGGGCTATGGATGGAAATAAGTCAGGAGAAGCTGAGGGAAGGGTGTGCTAGGTTGAAGGATTAGCATGTTTGTGGGGAATTGTCTGTTGCTGAGCAGCCTTGATGCAGGGAGGGGAAAGGCTGAGAGACAAGCCAGAGAAATAAGCTGACCCAGGTCCTGAAGGCTTTGGATGGCGTGCTAGGGAGTTCGAACTTTCTCCTGAGGTCAGAGGGTAGCCGTTGAAGAGTTTTAAATAGGAGATTGACATCATTAGATTTGCTTTTTTGTGAAGTTCATTCTCTTTGAGATTAAAGATACTGTCTGTCAGGACTTCCCTGGAGGTCCAGTGGTTAGGACTCCACGCTTCCAATGCAGGAGGCATGGGTTTGATCCCTGGTTGGGGAACTAAGATCCTACGTGTGGCGCAGTGCGGTCAAAAAAAAAAAAAAAAAAAAAAGTTACTGTCTGTGAACAGAGCCCCTTTCTTGACCTCATGTTTGAGCAAATTCATAACCTTGACCTCTGGTTTGGGGACTGTCATCAAGTGAGCTAGCAGGTGTTTGACTCGCGCTGCTCTGACTGCTGTTATAGCATTTTATTGCTTTGAATTGTTTCTTATCTGAGATAAGTGTGGTGGTTCAGAGGATGGAAGGCTGCATCTCTGCTCGTAGGCATGGCTGTGGTCCATGGGGTGGGCTGCCCGAATACATTTTTTTTCTTTTTTTTTTGACTGTGCCGCATGTGGTATCTTAGTTCCCCGACCAGGGATTGAACCCCGGGCCCCTGGCAGTGAGAGCGCAGAGTCCTGACCACTGGACTGCCAGGGAATTCCCCTTTTTTTCCTTGAGTTGCCTTGTTTGTGGATTATATACTTACTATATTATATGCAGCTAAAATTTAATCTCAGATTGACTTTCAACTGCTTTCTTCTGGATTGCAACCATTTCTGAGAGGTGGTTAGGCAAAGAGAATCATTTTCTAATGTTAATCTAAGTAAAACAATAGTAAAGAACATTTGTAGACATCCTGTCTCTTCTTACCCTCAACCTGGCTGCTTGTTATTTGAGTAAAACACACAATAAAATCCAATTGCATGAGTAATTTCTTTTGGAGTAGGGAGGGTTATCTGTGCTTCTGCTCGCCTTGAATAGAAAATTGACTCCATTTTATGACAATATTATATTCCCTGAAAAGTCCAAGAAAATCATATTTAAAAAAAATTAGGTAGTAATGTCTTTCTAGGTCATATTTTGTTAAATGATTTGCAATTACTATTTTGTAAAATATTTGTCAAAATATCAACTCCTGCATGGTTACAAGGTTAAAGTTAGATATGACAAGAATAAAAAGGCATGTTAGACTGTTGGATTTCTGGTGAAGCAAGCATTTAAATATTGAAATCAGGTGACTGCTTATTTAGAACTCCAGATGTTCTATACTTGTGGTAAAATTAGAAAGTTGTTAATATATCCACTAATAATAATCTGTGCATAGTGTCCAAAGGGTAAATAATTATAATTTAATTTTAAGAGAAATTAAGTGTCAGAGGACTATGATAAAACTTTTATTGGAAAATTTTAGAATTTCTTAAGAAAGAAAAATATGTATAATGGAAATTAAATATATTTGCTTTGAGTTGTTCGTGAAGTGACTTAGCACTCTTGGAGCATTTTATGTTTTACTAATGCTGTTAAATCCCATCTGGTGTTTGTAAAGTCTTTTACTATCCCCTGCTGGGACAGGCAGACATTGGTTTGCATGACTGTGTGTTCCCAAAATATTTTTAAAAAGTATCTAGTGGATTTATACCAACTGTAGCAGGATGATAGAAGACCACATTTCCATTATAATGCCTTCAGAAATGGAGACAAATGTCATCAGGTCACAAAAGATCCATCAGTTTTACACTGTGTGACATTTGGGGAAGAATGTGAATGATTAGTGGTTTTCAAAAGTTGTTTGGAATTCAATATCCTGTGTAGATATTACTTGAAAAATATTTATAGGTTCTGAGTCAGTGAGATGCAATTTATTCCTCCATGGAATTCATTCTAGAATGTGTGGAATATTGCCTTGAACCTTAGTTGTTCCGATATATTCCCTGGAAATATCATTATTGTCAACAAACAGGTTGTTCTGCCTCCTTGAGTGCTTTTTATTGTATTTTGACCACCCAACATCTCTGGAAGTCAACAAAATCTTTGTGTAGAGAGAAAATAATTTAATTCAGCAAGAATTTATTGAATAACTTCTATATTTAAGACAGTCTGATAGGCATAGGGAGGAATGAAAAAGAATTAGACACCATCACTATCTTCAGACAATTTATAGTCTAGATAAAAAAGAAGATAAGCTAAGAGTCAGGAGAGCCAGATGAAAAACAAGGTAAGTTAAGTTTCCAAAATGAAATATAATAAAGATGTTATACTAACACTGAGAAAGGATTGATTAAATTTGATTGTGTGATTTAAAAAAAAAGCACCATGGTGAAAATAAAATAGGCCTTAAAAGGTAAGTGTACTTTTAATTTAAAGGAGGTGGTAGGTAGAGGTCAATATAGGTAAAGTAAGTAGCACATGTTAAAATTTATTATATTCGGTGGGAATGTAAATTGATACAGCCACTATGGAGAACAGTATGGAGATTCCTTAAAATACTACAAATAGAACTACCATACGACCCAGCAGTCCCACTCCTGGGCATATACCCTGAGAAAACCATAATTCAAAAAGAGTCATGTACCACAATGTTCATTGCAGCTCTATTTACAATAGCCAGGACATGGAAGCAACCAAGTGTCCATCGACAGATGAATGGATAAAGAAGATGTGGCACATATATACAACGGAATATTACTCAGCCATAAAAAGAAATGAAATTGAGTTATTTGTAGTGAGGTGGATGGACCTAGAGTCTGTCATACAGAGTGAAGTAAGTCAGAAAGAGAAAAACAAATACCGTATGCTAACACATATATATGGAAGCTAAAAAAAAAGGGTTATGAAGAACCTAGGGGCAGGACAGGAATAATGATGCAGATGTAGAGAATGGACTTGAGGACACGGCGGGGGGAAGGGTAAGCTGGGATGAAGTGAGAGAGTGGCACGGACATATATACACTACCAAATGTAAAATAGATAGCCAGTGGGAAGCAGCCGCATAGCACAGGGAGATCAGCTCAGTGCTTTGTGACCACCTAGAGGGGTGGGATAGGGAGGGTGGGAGGGAGATGCAAGAGGGAGGGGATATGGGGATATATGTATATGTATAGCTGATTCACTTTGTTATAAAGCAGAAACTAATACAGCATTGTAAAGCAATTATACTCCAATAAAGATGTTTAAAAAAATTTATTATGTTCCAAGATAAAGTCATGTAGAAGTCAGAATGCAGTGAAAAGAATTGGTGGCTAGACATCTGAATTTTAATCTTGGCTCTGGAACTAACAGTGTAAACTTAGGCAATGCTCAGCTAACATTTATTGAGTACTTATTCTCAGTCACTGCTTTACCTCCTGGAGTTACAATGCTGCTGACAGTCAGGGTATCTAATAGTACGCATTTTAGCTGGAGGAAATGAGAAGAAATAAATACAAAAATTAATGGAAAAAAAGAAAACAGCAGGTAGTAACTAGTACTGTGATAAAATAAAACTGGGTAATGTGATAAGGAGATGAGAGTGGGCTGCTTTAGGCTATCATGAGAAAGGACCCATCTGAGGAGGAGGTGACATTTCAGCTGAGACCTGAATGACAGTGAACTTTCCATGTGAAGGTCTGTGTAAAGATAGTTCCAGAGCAGTAGCAAATGTAAATATCATCTTTCTATTCCTCACTCCCCCAGACTCAAGAAGAAGAGATAGCAGGATGTAAACTGGAGGGAAGGCAGAATGATAGCCAGGTTCTAATTAAAGAACTAGTAATAGGGCTAGTGAGTTTAACCACAGGGCTGGACCGAGGGCAGGGAAGCAGGTAGAGGCAGTATCATGGGTTGGTTGTAAGTAAGCACATTAAAATGGTTCCTCCATTTGTTTATATTTTTCTGTATATCAAGGTCTGATCAGTGATATTTCAAACATTATTGAGCTGACTGATCTTTTGCTTTCACAGTAGTTCTTCCGATATCTTTTCATTATAATATCATGTTAATCCATTATCTGCCTTTAAAAAGTGGTTAGTTGTTGTCACATCTTGTGTTGCAGAAATAGTTGCTTCCTCTGCTGCCTCTGATTTGGAGTGTGATTTGTGTTGACTTTTATGGATGGAGAAGAGGAATGAAATGAATTATGTGATAAAAGGGCACTGGACTGGGAGCCAGGCATATTGAGTTTTAGACAGTCCCAGCTCTGGCAGCTGTGTGACCTGGGATAAGACACTTAATATCTTTGGGCCTTGGTTTTCTCATCTGTATAACTAGTGAGTTAGATGATCCATATAATTGAACAGTCTGTAGTGCGCTAAAATCCAGCCCACGGGAAGACTATAGAATGTAATTTGAAATACTCATTTACAATAGTCAGTGTTATCAGTGGGTTGGCAATAGCTGCAAATAATAGTGGAAAGCACACACCGAAAGTAGCTTTAAGAATAGGGGAAATTTACTATAACATAAGAAAAAGATTCTGAGGTAGGTTGGCTCCAGGTTTGGTTAATAATATTTATTACCTCCTAGGATTATTATGGTTATTCTATGAGGTGATAATGTTATTATCCCTACTTTACAGATGTGTCAGCTGAAAGCAAGAAAATTAATTCATTCACCCATGGTCACAAAGCCAGCAAGTGGCAGTGCAAGGTTTTACCCTCCCAGGCCGTCAGACTCCAGACCATATTCTTAGATGCTCTGTCGCCTCCTTTTGGCCGTTAAATCAGGATGCTTTAAATTACATTGTTTGCTTTGTTGACTGATTATCAAGATTAAGTGGAAAACCATGTGGAACCTTGAAAAATAGTCACCAGATTGACTACCAAGTAGCAGGCTGTGGGCAGGGAGAGCGATCCTTGATCTTGTGACTGGAGAAAGGTTTCTATTTTTACATGCAGTGAGAGCTTTTGGACACTAGAGGACACTTTGCAGACTACGAGCTTAAGTCTTCAGGCAGCACCATGTTTTATGGCCTCAGAAAAGACGCTACTTTTACACCTGGCTACCGCTCCAGTTCTGTGCCGTAAACTCCTAGAGGCCATGTTGGGGTCTTATCTTTGTTTCAGGGCAGCCCGCATGTCGGAGTTGTCTTCCAGATCTCAGTATGGGCTCCCTCAGCCCTTTATGGCCTTCCCCTTTTCACCCAAGGTACCTATTCTGCAGGTAATGCTCCAATATTGTACTTTCTAGTTAGGCTAAATGTCCCCGTCTTCCCATTGGCACATCTGCTTCAGGTAACCACTGCCTGTGTTCTACATTTAGTTAAAATGAATTATGGTTTTCACTCATTCCTCTGCTCTTGAGTAATCATAATAACAACTATTAGAAAAAAAATTCTAGCATCGGCTAGTGTTTGTTTTATTGTTCCTTTTTTTTAATAAGTGAGTTTAGGTTTGTTCCTATCGATATTAGTATAATTTGTAAAAAATCCTTTTTTTTTTTTAAAACAAAGTCTTCAACACATATGGGTGCTTAAAATGCCATTAAATGATGAAGTTGATGAATTATTCATAGTTAAAATTCAACAGGACAAATTTAAACCAGAAATACAAAGTTCTTCTGGATAATAGACAATTTAATTTACAGGTTCTTAAATATGCTTGCCACACAGTCATAGGGTAGAGAGGACAGTGTGACAATAGAAGTCCTGCTGTGTCACTTCAGTTGGGTGAAGATGTGAGGAGACCCGGGGCAGGTTGGAGAGCAGCCGTGCTCTTCTAGCCTTGCAGCTGGGTCAGCCTGGAGGAAGGAAATTCTCAGCTATTGATGTCAGTACTGAGCTAGGTTTTTAAAATGAACTACCTTCCCTTTGTTAAAAATTGTAGCATAGATTTATACTTAGAGTGCTTGAAGATATGGTGTCTATGAAATTATTAATTGGGATACTTTGTGGAGATAAAAGTATAAATTTTTAATATATTTATAATTTATGAAATATATAGGAACCTATTACAATAGATCTTATATATTTTTCTTTTAAATTCAGGCATGAAGTGGGACATTATTATACCTTAATTCTTAATTCCATTTGTTTTTAAAGGCCTAGGTCTTCTGTTACACCTATTTACCACCACTTATTACATGGCTTTGCAAGTCAACTTGTCTCTTTCCTCCACCAGACTCTTTCCTTAACTGTTGTTGTCTTTAGTAGACAAGAGGGTTTGGAGAAGCTTCCTGTTACAAACACCTCACTAGTTGTTTGGTAGGAGAGTTAACTTGCTGCTGGTATAATGGCACATCCAAGCACAACAGAGGGTAATGGATCGTCTCCCAAGGTGAGGGGCAGGTACCATGAAGAAGTACACGTACAGGACTCCTCAGTCTGTTTTATATGATCATCAGCTATAATGAACTTAAAAACAGATAGTAAGTAAATCATTCCTTTTGAGTTTTCTTTCGATTCTTCTAATTAGTTCAAAAGAAAGGCTTAGTTTGGCATTAATCACACTTACAACATCTGACACTTTGAATCTCTTATTTGAAGCGGGGGACTAGGTCTCACACTCAGTCTTTGCAGGTATTTTATGTAGCATTAAAGACTTCTTTTTGTTCTTTTTTAAACCTTTAAAAATAAAGGTTTTTTTTTTAAGAGTTGATTTTAAAGAAAAATATAAGTAAATAATAATACAGAAATACAGATTGTCTACAAATATTTCAACCACGTGAAACTCATATCTGACTGATAAAAGCTTGTGAAACATTGATGTAATTGTGTAAGGGCACAGCCTTTGGACTTGAATACTGTCTCTTCCATTTCATCCGTGGGGTATGTGGGTGTGAAATTCTCTCTAAGGTCTGGTTTCCTCAACTCTAGAATGGGTTGATAACAGTACCTATATCATAGGGTTATTTTGAGGATTAAATGACATTTAATATTAAGTTCTTAGCACATTGTAAGTCAAAGGGTGTCAGCTTCCTCTACTTCTACTACTATTTCTGTTACCACCATTACTTTTATCTGTATTTTTAGTCAAATCATATACATATTTTAAAAATTACAAATAATAGGGATCTACTTTCATCACTATAGCTTTATTTTTATGAGCACAATAAGGCCCTCTACTTCCCTTTAGATAACTTAGTGACTAAAATGTATTGAGTTATGATTGATAAGGTTAGTGAGATCTCTGAGGATAGTAAGGGTAAAGTATGGGGGTGGATGGTAGAGCAAGGAAAATTTAAGAAGGAAAACACAAAATCAGGATAACTCTTGGGCTGACCTTGAGGAAATGAGTCTAACTCCTCTAGGAATCCAGACAACTGATTTGTAATACTTTTTATTCTCCCTATTTTAGGTAGATTTTATTTCTCCTTATGAAACTTAAGGACATTTCTTTAAACATTTGTTCTATTTTATTATAATATTCAAAAGTTTTCTATATTAATTGAGTATAGGTGATCTATAACAAAGTGCATTGTGCCTTTTAGAGTCGAATAATTAGAAAAGTAAATCCATGAAGCAGCATAGTATAATGATTTTCTGCTCTGTCGATAGAAGTGGGTATGGCCTGTATCCACTCAAAAGAAGAAGTGAATTTATTATTCCAGGTAATAGACTGCAGTTTTATTATTCAATAATTATAATAGAATTTATTATGAGGTGAGTTAATTAAAATGACATAAATAGCATGCTAAGGCCATCCAATGGGAAAAGGACAGTCTTTTCATCAAATGATGTTGGGAAAACTGTATATTCACATGTGAAATAATAAAATTGAACCCTTACCTTACACCATATATAAAAATAACTTGAAATGGATCAAGTGGACCTAAATGTGATCAATGGACCTAAATGTGAGAGCTAAAACTCTAAAATTCTTAGAAGAAAACATAGGGCAAAACCTCATGACATTGGATTTGGCAATAATTTCTTGGATATGACATCAAAGCCATAGGAGATGAAAGAAAAAGTAATAAGTTGGACTTCATCAAAATGAAAAAGTTTTGTGCATCCAAGGAAATTATCAACAGAGTGAAAAGGCAATGCTTGGAATGGGAGAAATTTTTACAAATCATATATCTGATAAGGGATTAATATCCTGAATATGTGAAGATCTTCTACAGTTCAACAACAGCAGAATAACCCAATTAAAAAATAGTCAAAGTGAGGATGATTATAATTTTTGTGACTTTCTGTTTGAGTAATAAAAAAAATGATCAAAGGACTTGAATAAACATCTCTCCGAGGAAGATATACAAATGGCCAATAGCACATGAAAAGATGTTCAGCATCACTAATCACTAGGGAAATGCAAATCAAAACCACAGTGAAATGCCACTTTACACACATTAAGATGACTATTATTGAAAGAACCAACCAAACAGAAATAATAAGTGTTGACAAGGGTGTGGAGAAATTAGAACCTTTGTGTGTTATGGGTGAGAATATAAAATGGTATAGCTGCTGTAGAAAACAGTATGGAAATTCCTCAAAAAATTAAACATAGAATTACCATATGATCTAGAATTCCACTTCTGGGTATACACACAAAAGAAATGAAAGCAGAGAGTGGAACAGATATTTGTACAGCCATTTTTATAGCAGCATTATTCACAATAGCCAAAAGGTGGAAGCAACCCGAGTGGCCACTGATGGTTGAATGGAGAAGCAAAATAGGACACATACATAACATGGAATATTATTCAGCATTAAAAGAGAGGGAAGGACTTCCCTGGTGGCGCAGTGGTTGAGAGTCCACCTGCCGATGCAGGGGACACGTGTTCGTGCCCCGGTCCGGGAGGATCCCACATGCCGCGGAGCGGCTGGGCCCGTGAGCCATGGCCGCTGAGCCTGCGCGTCTGGAGCCTGTGCTCCACAACGGGAGAGGCCACAACAGTGAGAGGCCCGTGTAACACACACACACACACACACACACACACACACACACACACAAAAAGGGAAATTCTGACACATGTGACAACATGGATGAACCTTGAGGACATTATGCTAAGTGAAATAAGCCAGTTACAAAAGGATAAACATTGTTTGACTTCACTTATATGAGGTACCTAGAGTAGTCAAATTCATAGAGACAGAAAGTAGAATGGTGGTTCCCAGGGGCTGCAGGGGTGAGGAAGGGGAGTTAGTGTTTAATGGGTACAGAGTTTCATTCACCCAATCCCAACATTCCCCAAAGTCTCAATGTATTATAGCAGCAACTTGAAGTCCAAATAATCTAATCTCATCTAACTCTCATTAGCTCAGAGTCCCAGATCTCATAATCTAACCAGATATGTGAGATGCTCATCTCTAATCCATCCTGAGGCACAATTGCTCTCTATTTATGAACCTGTGAAACTCAAGAAACAATTAGCTGATGCTAAAATACAGTTGTGAGACAGGCACGGGATAAAAGTTATAGACCTTTTCACTCAAAAAGGGAGAAAAATGGAAGAAAAAAAGGGGTCACCAGTCCCAAGCAATTTTGAATCCAGGAGGGCAGGTGACATTATGTTCTAAGGCCTTGGAACAATCCAGTGTGGTTTCTGGTTCCACCCTCTGGGCTTGGGCCTCCACCTCTGGAGTTGTCATTTTTTTCATGAAGGGTAGCATGTACTTGGAACTGAATAGTTTTGTCAGTCTGTTTTCTGCTTGTGGAAAAGCTTTCATTCATCCTCTCTCTGTCCAAACTGGTTCTGCTTGTCCAGATTGGTTCTGTTTGTATAAAATTCTCAAGAATCTTGTGGGTCTCTCGTGTATGTGTTGGAAATTATTCCGTGAAACAAGAGGTTCTTCCACAGGTCTTTCCTAGATAATCCCATCCTTACTTTTGGCTTTTGTTGAGTTGGCTGGGGAGGATCTATGAACTACATATTTAAATTTTTCAAAATACTCCAACATTTTGACCCTTCTAAGGAAATAGCAATACATATTACACACATATGAATACTTATTTGAGGTATGATTAATATTCAATAAAACTTATAAATTCTAAGTAAACAGTTTGATGGATTTTAGCATGTGTATGCATCCTTGTAATGCCCAGATCACACTATAGAACATTTTAATTTTCTTAACATTCTTTGGTGTTGTTTCAGCAATTCCTTCAGCAACTTCCCAGAGGCAATGATTATTCTGATCTCTGTCACCATAGATTAGGTTGGCTAGTTCTTGAATTTCACGTAAATGAACTCCACTGTATATACTCTTTTGTGTCTCACTTCTTTGGCTCAAGTAATATTTTTGAAACTCATCCCTGTGTGCTTGCAGTGTGTGTGTGTGCATGCGTGTGTGTGCCCTTTTTCATTGCCAAGTAGTTTTCTATTGGCTAACTTGGGAGAGGGAAGCCAAGAAAAATTTCTGTTGGATTGGATGTAGGATGTGAGGGAAAGAGGAGAATCAAGATGATCCCAAGGTTCCTGGCCTGAGAAACTAGAAGTTGCTATTCACAGAGATGAGGAAAACTGTGAGGGGAGTGGGTGGGAGTTTAAACTGTCAGGCACTCAGTCTAATGGAGATGTTGAGTAAGCAGTTGGGTGTATGAGTCTGGAGTTTAGAACTAGTGTTATAAATTTCGGCATCCCTGGCTTTTTGATGGTCTTTGAAGCCCTGAAAGTTGAAGTGATCTATGTATAGAGAGACGACTGAAGAACAAGTGCTTCAATATTCCAGTTAAGTGTTAAGAGATCAGGAAGTTGAGGAGGAACCTGCAAAGGTAATGGCGAAGGAGGAATCTATGAAGTAAGAGGAAAAGCAGTAGCATTGCTACCCTGAAAGCCATGTTAGAGTCCTATGAGGCATTATAACAATGCTAAATATTTATTTTGTGTTTAATTTATTTTAACATAAAATCACTTTTAAGGTTCTTAAAAAGTTTATAAACAACTGCATTAATACTGTTTTTCCAGGACTACAACTAGGGAACTGGTGGCTATTACAAAAGTGGTCAACAAATTCTATCACTAATAATTTTGAAATGACTAAGGATCTATTAATCAATATTCTTTTATGGTGACTGCTTACTTTGGACCTCAATTTGATACTTGGGCTTTGTTAGTCCCTGAAACTGAGCTTCTCTCATGAGAAAATTGGCCGTGGTAAGCTTCTCAGGAAACAGATTATAGAACTAGAGACCCAAGAAAAATATCTGAAATCCATACAGCATCAAATAGAGGTTTTAAAAAAGTCTTGTAATTCCACACGAACGAACAGGCCGTGTGTTTAGACATCCCTCAACTTTTAGAGAGAGTAGGGAGTTTCTCTTTAAATCTCACCCTAAAAGTTAGGATTTAGCTGGAATAAACTTAAACGATGCACCTGGATAAGCTAAGTCTGGGCTAATTTCCACCCCAATATCCACTAACAGTCAGCCAAATGACATCCCAATTGTTCTGAGTTTCTCCCAAGCAGTGATTGTCAGCTCTGCTTATATCATTGCTGGCTTTGGTTTTCTAATGAGAATAAATGACTCCTGGAACTAGGTAGCTACCATTAAATTTTGTTTTTGATGTGATTGTAAGCAAATCACAACCATAGAGCCTTATATTACTTATGATACGTTTATGGAACTTTTGATGCTAGTGATGAGAATACCATGTGTGCTAGTCTGATAGCATAAAACTGTAAGTGGGAAATTATACACCAAGTCATATTCTCCATCCTAAACATTTTTCAGATTTCCCAGAGCTGTTTAACACAATGGTGCTATATGACCTTCATGCCTTCAGAGAGGAAATGATATAGAAAATGACTCTCAGCAGATTGACTGATGACTTGCTAATGATGGCAGTGTAACCTGTCCTAATGGAAGAGTTGTCAGCAGCATTTCAGATGTCTGACCACATGGTGCTGTGGTCTCTGTTACAGTTCCTGGTTGGTTTGGTTGGCAAATGCCTGCTTTTTTAAACTGGCTTTTGGAGGTAGGTGAAAAGGGCATTAAATTCCCTGGAAGAGCTTTCCCTCCTGTTTTAAATACGATTGGAAACTATTTTTTATTTATTGAGAGTGAAGTCATGGCCAGATAAACAAAGATCTGAGCAGTGAACTAATCAGCATCAAATTTAGGTGTGATTGACCAATAGATGCCTTTTTGTATTGTTGTCTTTATGCTTAGTTTTCTGTGTGTGTGTGTGTGTGTATGTGTGTGTGTGAGAGAGAGAGAGAGACAGAGAGACAGAGAGACAGAGAGAGACAGAGAGAGAGAGGGATGTGTGTTCTGAAGATGTGGAAAGTTGCTTTCTTTTATGCAAATATTGAATATCAAATATGGAATTGACAAGCATGTTTTTCCACTCCAAAGATGTGGGGACTCAAAATGTATTAAAAAAACAAACAAACCCATAGTCAATGCTGATTAGATTATTTGGTTTTACACTGTAGGTCTTGTATTTTTATAAGGTTTAACTGCCTGGCTCAGAGCAGTTGATCAGTAAATACTCATTGAATTTAACTGGGGAATTAAGTTGGGCTGGGCTAGAAATCTCATCATCATTAATCAGTTTCTTTTGCTAGTTTATTAATTAATTCACCTATGCACTTATTTTTATAGTTGATACCTGACATCAACTATAAAATATACTGTATTTTACAGTATAGTTGAGTGTGCTAGGTCTTGTGAGGAAATATAAGGAATTTGACATGGACCTTGATTTCTAAGGGTTTATAATTTCAAGTGGGAGATGATATATATGCAAGGAACCAGAAAATAAAGCAGAAAATTATTACAACTGGAAAAGATATTCTGAGTTCCAGGTTTATAAGTTCCAAGCTCACAGAGTTTTGAACCCCAAATGGTAAGCTCAAGGCCACCTGTGAACATTTATTTATCTTTATTTACCTGTTAAAAACTCTTTAAAAATGATGTATACAGAATTTTTATTTATTTATTTTAATTAATTTATTTAATTTATTTATTTTTGGCTGTGTTGGGTCTTCATTGCTACGCGTGGGCTTTCTCTAGTTGCGGTGAGCGGGGGCTACTCTTTGTTGTGGTGCACAGGCTTCTCATTGCAGTGGCTTCTCGTTGTGGAGCACAGGCTCTAGGCACGCGGGCTTCAGTAGTTGTGGCTCGTGGGCTCAGTCGTTGTGGATCTTCCTTGAAAATATGAATGTGAAAACTTAATATATGATAGTAAAAACCAGTTCCACTAGTTACGCACCTCGTATACAGTGGTATAGAACTTGTGTATCTATAGTTCAAAGCATAAATTATTTTAGCCCTTTTTCAGATGACTATAATACTGTTTCTCTATCCCCATGGTCAAAATTTGGCCAAGGGAAATGAGAAAACCCAGGAGGTAAAAGCACAATTAAAACCATTTTAAGTTGGAAAATGTGTTCAAATTTTTAGTTTAGTTTGGAGCTTAGTGTTATATTGGCAAGAAATTCTATCTCCCAAAATAAAGTTTTCGATTTCTTTATTAATAAAAGCACCATTAGACATTGTGTTGCCTAAGTAGCAGATCTGGTAGAAATGTTCAAACATCACACTTAACACAGAAACCTTAGAAGCCTTCCCTTTAAGGTCAGTAACAAACAAGGACGCCTGCTATGACCCTTTCTGTTCAACAAAGGACTGCATGTCCTGGCCAATGAAAGATGAGAAGTAAGAGAAATAAGGGTTAAGACTAGAAAGGAAGAGACAAAACTGTCAATATGTGTAGATGATTTAATTATTTATATAGAAAACTCAAGAGAATCAACAGACAAGCTATTAACGCTAAAAAGAGAGTTCAGCATGGTTGCTTGAGCACAAATCAATAAGCAAAAACCAATAGAATCCTTTTACACCAATAGCCAGTTAGCAAAATTAGTAGACCATAATATGATATTTACAATTGTCAAAAGGAAATAAATAAAATATATAGGAACTGACTTAAAGATGCAAAAGTTGTTATGGATAATATTTTAAAACTTTTTTAAAGGACACAAAAGTAGACTGGAGTAGGAAAAACTAATGTTGTATGTCAATTGTATCTCAATGAAACAAAAACAAAAACAACACATAAAAATAAAAAACCCCATCAGCAGTGAATTGGGCACATACAAATCCACACATAGCCAAACCAATTCTTAGAAAGAAGAACAATGTGGAGAATATCTTACCAGATATTAATACATGTTATCAAGCTATGGTAATTCAGTGTGATACTGGTTCTAGAAATGCCAAATAGACAAAGAATAGGATATGATCTAAGACAAATCCATGTGTGTATGGGAACTTGATAAGTTGTTGGTAGATCATTGAGGAAATGGGAGAAACAGGATTTTGAAAACTGACAAAATATTTGGAGAAAAAACAGCCCCAAAACTCATACCACAACATCATACAAAAATAATCTCCCATTGGCATAAAGATTGAACGGTAAAAGACAAAACTATAAAGCTATTATAAGGTAATGTTGGAGAAAGTCTTTGTAAAAACAGTGGGAAAGGATTTCTTAAATGAGGTGAAAAAAAAAGCACAGACCATAAAAAAAATGGTGTAATTGATGACATGAAAATTAACGATTTCATGTTTTGTGTAAGAAACTATCGACACAATGGGAGAAGATGTTTGGGATGTGAACAACCAGTAAAGGATTAAAACATAATATAAAGTGACAATTCACAGAAGGGGAAAACTAAAATACCTAAAAAGCAAATGAAAAGAAGCTCGATTGGATAACTGCAAATTAAAACTTTGCACACGAGAATGGCAATGATAAAGAGAGTTGGATAATATCAAGTACTGCCAAGGCTGTGGGAATCAAGAACCCTTCATCACTGCTGGATGGGTATACGTTTGTGCAGCCATTCTGAAGATTTAGGGACAGAAGGAGGATTTAGGGACATGGCATGTGCACAAACCCACTGCCATAACACTTCTGTGACTGGATATACCCCCCCAGAGGAAATCTTGCACAGGGGAACAAGGAGACATGGATGAGAATAATCTTACCAGTATTGTTTGTTATAGAATTTTCTAAACTTATTGAATACCTACTTCTTTTACTCTTAGAACATCTGATTGGACTGGAATTCTGTAGCAAACACTAGGGAAACAGTGATTTTAGTGAATAGTTCTTTTTTTTTTAATTTTTAAAAACTTTTTATTGGAGTATAGCTGCTTTACAATATTAGGTTAGTTTATACTGTACAGCAAAATGAATCAGATATATGTATACATATATCCCCTCTTTTTTGGATTTCCTTCTCATTTAGGTCACCACAGAGCATTGAGTAGAGCTCCCTGTGCTATACAGTAGGTTCTCATTAGTTACCTATTTTATACATAGTACCAATAGTGTATATATGTCAATCCCAGTCTCCCAATTCATCCCACCCCCACTTCCCCCTTGGTATTCCATACATTTGTTCTCTGTGTCCGTGTCTCTATTTCTGCTTTGTAAATAAGATCATCTATACCAATTTTTTCAGATTCCACATATATGCATTAATTTGTTTTTCTCTTTCTGACTTCACTCTGTATGACAGTCTCTAGGTCCATCCATGTCTCTACAAATGACCCAATTTTGTTCCTTTTTATGGCTGAGTAATAGTCCATTGTATATATATACCACATCTCTTTCATCCATTCCTCTGTTGATGGACATTTAGGTTGCTTCCATGTCCTGGCTGTTGTAAATAGTGCTGCAGTGAACATTGGGGTGCATGTGTCTTTTTGAATTATGGTTTTCTCTGGGTATATGCCCAGTAGTGGGATTGCTGGGTCATATGATAGTTCTATTTTTAGTTTTTTAAGGAATCTCTGTATGGTTCTAGTGAGTAGTTCTTAAATTTAAGGTCGTGCCCAATTAGAATGTCAATGAGCGTAAGTACATTTCTACATCACTATCAAACAAGATCAGCTTGTCTGGCATAAAATGATCTATTTAGTACAAAATAGAATTGTACTCAGTAAAAGTGCTCTAGACTTGTGCTGCATTTAAACCATACCAAATGTAATTTACCATAGTTTGAGAGTTTGCTAAACTCTCAAACATAGTAACAGAGTTTGCCATCTCTCTCTCCGATTATCTAAGGTGGAGAGTGAAGAGACCATTTAGTTCTGAGAGCTGTAACAATTATGGGAATGATTATGCTTTAGAAAGATACTACCAAGTTGAGAATTTCTTTTAATAGAAATGGAGTATTTGTGGAGTCATTTTTAAATATACCATCTAACATGTTAAACAGAATCTTAGCTAATATATGTATACAAATTAAGATTATGGACCAAATGGATATGGCTTGTATCTCTGGAAAATGAGATTGCTAATGTTAATTTTTTTCTTTATACCTTTCTGTATCAAGTAAATCTTTTATAACTAGTATTTACTGATTTTTAATCAGAAACACAATAACCCTTTTTCCTTTTGAAAATAAATTGCGTATTAATTTCTCTAACAATGTAAAGAATGAAATAGTAACTATTTTCATCCTCCATATAAGTTGAGGAATGTATTATACTTTCAATTCCTTCTCCTATCTCCTCCCACTTTAGAGTTTCATCAAAAGAATCTGGGAGTTTTAGATCCAGAATATTATTACTAATGTTTTTTAGCATCCTGTATCGTATCTTTTAAGATATATACTTTTTACTTTTGAACAGTTTTATGGCAATATTAACAACAATTAGGTAATACATTATGTTCCATTTCAGGATCTATTGCTATGTAACAAACCGCTCCAAAAGTTAGTGTCTTAAAAAACGGCAATTTGTTATTACCTCTCAGAGTTTTCTGGGCTGATGGGGCTTATTTGGGTGGTTCTCGCTTGAGGTCTCTCATGTGTTTACAGTTAGATAGAGGCTGAGATTGGAGTCATTTGAAGGCTCAACTGGGCTAGATGTCTGGCGCACTTCATGGCCCTCTATGCGGCCTCTCTCTCTAGCAGAACTGCTGGTCCTTCCTACAGGGAGCTCAGAGCTCCGAGAGGAAGGAAGCAGAAGCTGCCAGGTCAGTTAAGGGCTTTGTCTGGACCGAGCATAGTGTCGTGTTTATAGCTTTCTACTGGCCACAACAGTCACAGGTCTAACCCAGAGGTATGATTGTGGAGAAATAAATTCTACCTCATCGCCGGGGAGCAGCAAGCCACATCACTGAAGAGTTTGTGGGAAGGGAGATAATGTTGCAGCTGTCTTTCAAAACTTATCACAGTTGTTCATTTATTTTTTTGTTATGCTTTTTCCATCCTTAAAATACTTTGATTCAAGTCTCGGTTAGAATACTTCTTAGTGTAATTATTTCACAGAACTGATATACTTCCTGAATCTTTATAAAACTTTTAGTCCTTAGATGTGAATGAATTCAGAATCCTTGGATCACAGTTTTTGTCTTTAAAAGCATCCAAAGCATGTAGTGTTGTAGAGGAGATGTCTGTTTCTAAACGTTTTTCTCTTCGTGTATTTTCTCTTCTCTTCTCACCTCCCATTCCCTGTCTGGTCTGGGTATATGTAGTTTTCTTTTCCTAAAGACCTCAAATTCATTAATTTTATCAGTAAATATCTAGGTTTATTTCTTTCTACGTAAATTTGACCTGTCATTCATTAATCCATTTGGGCTGAAGAAACAAACCTTCTCATAAGGAAAAGTTGTTCCATAATTTCTTATTTCTATGATAAAGTAATGATTTACTTTATATGTTCTACTTCTACACAGAGTTCCTATTATAAGCAAATTCTACTTTGTGGATTTGTTCTCCATATCTCTTATTTTTGCATCTTTAAAAAAAACAAATTTACAGATTCAATTTTCTATAGTACTCATATAAAAATTGATACCTTGTGGTAATAATGATTTTGAATAAAACAATATTTATATACTTTAGGTTATTCCTTTTTCATAGATACAGTGTATTTTCAACTCTTGCTTGGAATACAGGTAAAACATTTGTAATGCTGTCTCCCATTTCTTTCAGAAAAGGCTGCTTAGAGGGAATTGTTTACCTAGTGCTTCAGATCCCTAACCCTCTTTCAAACTACTAAATAATATCTTAAGTTGAATGGTCTTTCTCTTTTTTGAAAATTCCCACACTGGGGATGCAGGGGTTGATGTTTCCCCACCATTTGGGATTATGAATTTTGTAGATTATGTGGATTGCCATTCAAATCCTTTAGATGCTAACAAAAGAATAAAACACTTGTTTGTTGTCGTTACTAGTTCAGAGGCTGGTGGGTGGAGGAAAGGAGGTTTGGCACCTTGTCCCTTTCAGGTTTCAATTGTAATGCCACCTCTTCAGAGAGACCATCATTGACCCTTTTATCAAAAATGATCTATCGCAATTTTTCTCCCTCTCAAGGGTTGGCAGACTACAGTCCACAGGCTAACTCTGGCACACTGCCTGGTTTTGTAAATGACATTTTATTGGAACACAGTCACACCCATTCATGTATGTTTCGCCTGTAGCTCCTTTTGTGCTGCGACAGCAGAGTTGAGTCGTTGCAACAGAGGCCGTTTGGTCTGCAAAGCCTAAAACATTTACTGTATGGCCCTTCAACAGAAAAATTTCTCTTACACCTGCTCTATCTCATCATCCTGTTTGTCTCCTTTATGCTGTGTATCACACTTGTAATTGTCTTATGTATTTCTTCGGTTATTTATTATCCATCCCCACAAGGATGAAAGCTCCGTGAGGTCAGATACTTAGTCTGCCTCTTCATCTATCTCTGTATCTCCCATCCTGGCACAGTGTTTGAAACGTGATATTTGCTGAATACGTAAATGAAATAGATTTTTAAAATGTTATATTGATCTACTCATTTCATTGGGAGCAGGATGGGGGGAATTAAATGTATCTTGGCTCAGTTAACATATTAAATTGGAAGTAGGTAACAGGAATATTTAGGGTATGAAACAAAGAAAATTGAGAAGGGAAGGTTCAGATAGAGGAGGCTAAGAGCTATGAAGAAACCCATAGACAGTGGTGCCCAAAAGTCAAGAGCAGGATTTCAATGGCAGGGAGTAAAAAATTTTGCCAAATGCTATAGCGAGACATCAAACTTAAAAAGTCTTAAAAATTGCCCTCTGGATTACAAAGAGCCCATTATGACATTGTTTCAGTGCAGTGGCTGGGAGCTGTATTAATTTGCTAGGGCTGCCATCACAAAGTACCACAAACTCAGTGACTTAAATAAAGTGACTTAAATAAAGGGAACTTTATTCTCTCACTGTAAAGAATAAATCAGAAGTCTGGAAGCTAGAGGTCTGAAATCAGAGTGTCAGCAGGGCCATGCAGACTGGAGCAGAGGATCCTTCCTTGCCTCCTCCTAGCTGTTGGTGGTTGCCAGCAATCCTTGGTGTTCCTTGGCTTGTTGATATATCACTCCAATCCCTGCTTCCATTCTCACGTGATGTTCTTTAGGTGTGCCTCAGTGTTGCTATGCTTCCATATGGCCTCTTATAAGGACACCAATTATTGGATTTAGGGCCCACTCTAATCCAGTATGACCACATCTTAACTTAATCTCATCTGCAAAAACCCTATGTCCAAATGAGGTCATATTTACAGGTACTGGGGGGTTAGGATTTCAACATATCTTTTTTGGGGGACACAATTAACCCACAATGGGGGCCAAAGTCAGGTTGCAGGGGGCTGAGAAGTGAATGCTGCAAGTAAGTAAAGACAATAAAATCTTCAAAAATCTTGGTAGTGAAGAGAAGGAGAGAAGTAGAGCGGTAGTTAGAGAGAGAGACAGGGTTTAGAGAGATGTGTGAAGGGCTAAGAGGAAGATGCACTAGCGGGAAAATGAAAAGATCCAGGAGAGAGAAAACATGAATATACTGAAGAACACGAGAAGGCAGGAGAGGACTGTGGTTGACACTGTTACTTCTCCCTCAGTATCCATTCTTCCTGTCTCTGCTTCCCTTGATTTTTAGCTATGTTCACTTAATTGTTCATATTAAGAATAAATTTCCTAGCTTGTTTTGCCGCTATGTGGGCCTTATGATTAAGTTCTGGCCAACAAGAGGGAAGCCGATGCATTGTTTGTTGACTAGAATGCATACACATTGGCTGGAGCTCAGTAGTTATCTTGGACCATGAGGTGGAAGCCGTGTGTTGAGAATAATGGAGACACATGTCAAAAGGAACCCTATCTCTGATGATTGTGGAGATACTATATTAGCCCTGATTTGCTTATGTAAGGTCTTAATTTTTACAAAAGGGAAATACATTTTGTGTATTTCCTTCCCTTGTAGTTGAACTTAATTGTGATTGAACATAGATAGATCTAGAGCATGGTGTGAAGATTAGGTTCAGTTCAAGCAGAAGATAACCTAATTCACTGAAATGGGAGGGAAGGATGGAATAATGGTTGTGAATATAGATGCACTGCTAAGTAGATGGTAGGAAGTTTAGGAGTTCCTATCTTAAGGCACTGATTTTCTCTGTAAGTTAAATGTAGAAATTAGTTGTTGAGAACAGCAGAAGAGAGATTTTAGTAGAGCAGGTTTGAGGTTTAAGGTAGATAGTGAAGATTTAACAAAAAGTTGTGAGGCATGAGAGAGAGCTAATAAGTAAGGGTTTGGGAGTGGCATTGAGATTAGAGACTACATAATTATAATGGTCAAGTGAATTCCTCTTGTAGTGTTCTGTGGGATGGAAGAAGGTTCGCAGTAAAGGATCAACGACTGGACTTATGCTTTATGGGAATAAATAAGGGACCAGGGGACTTAGCTACTGTCAATTCGACATTTTCTATATGGTAGGTGCACTACACAAACATGCCAAAATGCAACAATTCAGACTTTTCTCCAACTGTGAAAGGAACCAGCTTGGAAGATTTGGCCCTTGAAGAAAGCTCTTGGACACAACGGCAGAGTGTGTGGGGAAATGGGTGGGTACCACTTCTGAACATGTTGAGAAGTGAAGAAATGCCCTAACGTTTCATAGTTTATACCATTATTACCATCTTTAAGACAAAGGGAAATAAATCTACCAGGGCAGGTAACTCACTGCTGCTCCATGCTTAATTCTATTCAGAGCTATTAGGACTTTTGTACAAGTAACACAACGTATGGAGAATGCAGCAAGCCCTACTTCAAACTTTTTTTTAATGTAAAGAAGTCTTTTCAAAAAATTTATTTATTTTTGTCTGCGCTGGGTCTTCATTGCTGTGCACGGGCTTTCTCTAGTTGCGGCGAGTGGGGGCTACTTTTTGTTGTGCTGCACGGGCTTTTCATTGCGGTGGCTTCTCTTGCTGTGGAGCACGGGCTCTAGGCACGTGGGCTTCAGTAGTTGTGGCACATGGGCTCAGTAGTTGTGACTCGCAGGAGGTAGAGCACAGGCTCGGTAGTTGTGGCACACGGGCTTAGTTGCTCCGCGGCATATGGGATCTTCCCGGACCAGGGCTTGAACCCGTGTTCCCTGCAATGGCAGGCAGATTCTTAACCACTGTGCCACCAGGGAAGCCCTGTAAAGAAGTCTTTATCAGACTACTATTTTGTTTCGGTTTTATCACTGTGGTGAAAAAAGTATTATCATTTAGAGACAAAAGGAAGCATCTGAACAAATAGTGATAAAATCATGATGAAATTTGTGTTACAGATTTAGTACCTGGCAGTTTTCAAGATATATTCCAAATATATATTCCCTCGTTTAATCTATAAGCATCACTGTAAGGCAGGTTTTATTATGACTGCTTAATTTACAAATAAGGACATTGAGACTCAGAGGTTAATGATTTTTCCAGATCATATAACTAGCAAATACTAGAATCCAGTTTTGCCTCCAAAGTCCAATGGGTGCATTTTACCATGTTCATCCTCAATATGATGATTACTCACAGTAAGTAATTAGTCTGGACAGCTCCACCATGAAGTAGGCAAGGTTTTCATTTTCCATGAAGGGTCTCCAAAAGTCTGAGGCTTTTTCAAATTATTATTTAAAACTTCAATTTGTGGTTTGTGGTTGTTAGTTCAAGGCAATATATCCACCTAAAATGGAACCTCTCTTCTCTTGAATTTGCTCTATTTTCTAAAGCCTATAAATCTTAAAGTCTTGAAGATTGTACTTTGAGGCACTGTTGAATGAATAAAATATATCACATTCATGTTGGCCTCTAGAGGTCACAAATGCAACAGAATCTTGTTTCCTTCTCTTCTCTTCAAGAGTGATTTTGACAGCCCACAAACCACAATGGTTTTGATGCATGTGTGTGGTCACTGTAATTCTTGTGATTCTAATGATTGCATTACAAGGATAAGTTTGCTTACAAATATGTTCAGAACCTTACTTTTAAAACCAGCATTTTCTAAATATTAATGGCCTTGGAGAACAGGAGAAAGCAATAGAAAGATGTCTTTGGAATCTCTGCAAATGTTTTTTCAAAATGCAGAAAGTGAGGATATATTATTCTGAAGAAGACCAGTTGGATTTTTTTGCTATCACTTTTGTGTACCAATAACAAATAAAAAACATTTATTTTATATATTCAATAAAAATATTTGAAAAATATGCATTTGTGTATAAATGGAAAAGTACTGTTGGTGTGCTATTTACATAAAGTAGTTAAAACATAATTTAAATTGGTTAAAATATTATGAAAACATTTTAAGAAGCAATAAATCTGGTGGTCAGTAGAGCTCTGAATTTTTTAATATTTTAATTTTGTGGTGTTTTCTAATAAAAATCTCTACCACTTATTGGTCGTTTACAACCCATGAGGCATCACCTAAGTGCTCTTTAAACATATTATTCCATTTACTTTCACAACAACCCTATGCAGACCTTTTGCTAAATTTAAAAATTGATGCTTTTTATTTGCTTGTTTTTTCTTAGGAAGTGTTTCCAACAAAGAGTTGGAAAGACCCATTTATATTAATCTGGAGAAAATAAGCATAGGTATTTCAAATTTTAAGTAACTATTTGAAATGAAAATATCGGTCAAACAAGTACATAGATTCATTTAATTGAGAGACAATTAAAAAAAAGAATGCCAGATCAATATAGGCAGTTAATAAAACATGACTACTATTGCTATATCACTATCCTAATTTTTGCTTACTTTATGTTCCCTAGAGATTACTTCATAAAACCACTTCTCAATATTTTGCAAGCTATGAATTGCAATAATGCATACTAAGTATTTAGTAGTAATACTGAAATGGAGCAGGACCCTATGGTCCTTGCCCCCCATGTCCTCAGTCTGCCTTTTTTCTGTGGAAAAACTTTAGCCAAAGAATAAGTTTAATCAGAGAAGTGAGAAAATGCAGAAGCAAACAAAAGCAGTCAAACAGGACAAAACAATAATAGTTTGGTCAGTAAGCATAATCAAGGACCTTTAGTTCCTTCTCAAGGGCTATAGGTAATATTCTGAGCCATATCCTATGAGCTGTCTTATAGACACTGAAATCCCCACCAGGGGAAGAAGTTAATTACGTGATGACCAGACTGTCATAAGATGCCACAATTCTGAGAACTGGCCTCAAGGAAATGGGAAAAAACCGACCCGGAGCTGAAGATTAACTGTCCTTAAAATAATCAAGATGACGCTGGTCAGACCACCGATGACCAATTTCAAGATGACTGTCAGAGACTATCGTTTCTGCACGTAGCCCCTCCCTCCACCTATAACAGCTCTTACCCACTGACTGTCAGTGGGGGGGAGTCAGCCTCTGGACAGATGTCCCCCCTCCGCCCCACACCGGTTGCTGGCATACAAAATGAAGCAAACTTTCCTTTCCACTAACCTTGCCTCTATATTGGCTTTTGAGCGGCGAGCCGCCGGACCCCACTTTCGGTTACAATACCAACCCAGGAACCAATGTTGAAAATTACTCAATCTGTCATTTTTATAGAAGAAATGTTAAGACCCAGTGAAATGTACAGATATCATCAGGGGAATTGTCCTCTCCCATCTGAGCTTGCTTCTTCACAGTGTGGAGAGAACATGCCTGGGCTTTGGAGTTAGAGCTGGGTTTAAATTCTGACTCCTTTATCGTGGGCAAGTTATTTATCCACTCTGAGCCAGATTTCTCTCTGTGAAGGGTGATAATTATATATTCTTAGCATGAAGCTGCCAGCATGGTGACTGCCCAGCCTTCCTCTCCTCTTTACCTTGCTCTGACAGGCAGTCATTAACTCCTTAGCGCTACAGGAAAGAAGGAAGGAAACAGCTGTGAGGTGGAGTCTTCCCTGCTCTCCATTATCTTCCACACTTCCTCCCCAGCAGAGTTCTATTAACTCTCAGCAGTCACTCTCTTTTAATTAGATGATTGGAAAAGGAAAGGGATCATGGAGACCACTGGCTGGCATCTGGATTAGTTGGCAAGGGCAGTTTGGATGAACAAACAACGTGAATAAAGGGTTTTGTACCTACGCCCCAGGGGTCTCAGAGCAAATCTTCAAATACAAGAGATGGTAAAAGAGAAATACTATTTGTAAAGTGGACAGACAATACAGCAGAAGAGTTGTGAGAAGGGGTTGCAGAGCCAGACCGCCGGGCTTTAAATTCCACCTCTGCCACTTGCCTGCTGTGGAACGCTTTGCAAATTACTTAACCTTTCTGTGCCTCAGTTTCTTCATCTTTAACCTGGTGATTATTAGAGTCCTCACCTCAGGGGCTGTTGTGAAGTTTCCATGAGTTAATATGTGTGAAGCGTTAGAACAGTGCCCAACATTGTAAGCTCCACATGGGTGATTATTGCTGTTATGAATGATTACAAAATAAACCAATGCAAACGTGACTGCCTACGTTAAGAAAAGTTTAAATTATGCTCTTTAAAAAAATGTCATTAATATAGGCTACTTCCTTCCCCACCTTGAATTTTGATCCTGGTATACGGGTTTGAATAACTGAAAACAATGCACAGTTGAAGTCAGAGTGAAAATTCCAGGAGATGAAATATAGCAGAACCCCTGCATTACAGTTTTCATACCAAAGCTAAAATGAATCCAGGTTTGCTTTAAGCTGGCACCTTTGTTTTGTTTGGTTTGGTTTTAAAGAGTAGGTTGTTCCTAAAAGACAGTATGGCTTTTGGTAAGTGTTTCAAAATGTCTGATGAAGCTTCAAAGTTTGAACTAAGACCAGGCCAGGTGATTTTGTCATTAAAAAAATTGTGTTGATTTGCAAAATGCAGTTAAGACCTCTGAAAAGGAGACCTAAATCGTGCCAAATCTAATATCATAAAGACACAATGATATTATCTACCTTTGTTTGTCTTTTCTTTTTCCCTTTTCTTTCTTTTCTTTTTTTCCCCTGCACACTAATTTAAGAAAACTCAAAAAATAGAGTAAGACCTGAATTTAGACTGCATTTACTTGCTTGTGCATGGATAACTTCCCTCACATCCAGATGAATTTTTACATAGATATCTACAGTTATTTCAAACTCAACACACTCTAATGAAACTTATATTCTCTTTTAAAACTCTGTCATTTGTGGGGCTCCTCTAGTTCCATTAAGAGCACCGTCACCCACCCAGTTTTCCATCTTGATACCTTTGAGTCATCATTTTGATCATAGAATCTTGTTAAATCTACATCTGGAATGACTGTGAAGTCTGCCTTTTTCTTTCCCAGGGCCAGCCTCACCCTCTGCCCCTCTTTGTCCCACAGCTTTTGCTTGTCCATGTTGGATAGTCTAAGTAATTTCCTGGTTTTGGGCCTCAAATCTAAAAATTTGCAACAGGTTTTTAAAAATATATTGTTTTAGTTACTCCCTAGAATCTCAGTTTAATTACAGTATTCAGTTTCTCTCTCTAGCCATCCTGGAGATCTTCTCCTGTCTTTGTTTCCTGAGTATTGTGTGTCCTAGAACATGGTAGATGTTCCATGAATGTTTGTTGAATGAATGAATAAGCCCCCCAAAGAGTGTCAATTTATTCATGTGCCAAAATGGTTTCACACAAGGAGGTGTCAACTATGAAGTAGTTCTAAGAAACAAAATGTAAACATAAATTATTTGAATTGATGGCTTGAAGAGATTCTAGTTTCAAAAGCATACACATTTTGGTAGGAAATCTAAGATTTGAAGAGAAGTATTTGTGAAGACCAAGTTTATTTAACACTCAGAATCATAGATGAGATCCGCAATCAG
The DNA here is from genome assembly GCF_949987515.2 of Delphinus delphis. NCBI lineage: Eukaryota > Metazoa > Chordata > Mammalia > Artiodactyla > Delphinidae > Delphinus > Delphinus delphis. The sequence continues at coordinate 56,829,169 of NC_082693.1, read as the reverse complement.
ATATTTTTTAAATGTGGTAGGAAAAAAAAAGCCAGTTCCCCTCCCATAAATGAAATCTATGGCAGGAATGGCCAGGTGTCCACCAGAGATTTATGCTCCACCCTCTCTAGTGTTGAGTTGTTGCTGGGAAGCAGCTGCCTAGCCAGCCCTCCAGGTGTCGGTGGGGCTATGTCATTGTTCCCACCAGTGGGTAATAGGGAAGGTGAGTTATTTCACTTCTGGACTAAGGAGGTTAAGAAGTGGCGTACCTTCTTTATTCTATCTTTCCCCATCTGCCAGCTAGCATCAGAGGACTACAAGACTTCCAGCAAGTGACAGAGAAACAAGGTGGAAAGAGCCTGTATCACTGCATCGTTGTTGTTGTGATTTTTAAGAATTAACCTTTGTTACATAGAGTCTGGGGTGTTGGATGATGAGCTCTGATTCAACAAAAGGCCACAAGGGAATTGAAATAGAGAAGCTTGTGACTCAGAGGTCCTGGAGGAGGTACATGGTATGCCTCAAGGACCTTGTGGGGAGGCCAAGAAAGAGTACAGGAAGAGAGACAGCAGAACTTGGGACTCATGCCTTTATTAGGGTCTCTGAGTAGAGTAGTTTGGCATTCCTTGGCTAAGACCAGATTGGTCAGTTCAAACCAAGAGTGGGTGAGAACGCTTATCACAAGTTGGCTGGGGGAACATATCAGGAACTTACATCTACTTGCAACTCTATGGGCTGTTATCTAATGCATGTGCTTGAGGGAGGGGCAAGTGGCAGTTTAAGGCCCCCCACAGGCTACTTAGCCACACAAAACATATGCCAATGCAGCGATATTATATAATCATCAAATGGAGGGAAGCCACTTTCAAACAAGGAACATGCACAATAGACTCTTACATGAATACGAAATAGACTTTTATTGGGTTAGGCCAGCAGAATTTTGGGGTATATTCATTATAGTATTGCTGGTATTTGTGTGTATTATATATGCTAGTATTCCTCTAACTAATACACTGTCTGATTCCCATGTATTCATATACTGACTCTGTAATAATATTGCATGTCCTTCACAGGCTGGCAATGTGTCTCATAAATTTCTGTACCTACCATAACACTTAATCTAGGGCTGATCACATTCTTTTCAATTCATAAGCATATATGTTCATAAAATTGTGTATATCAGATAAGATGATTGAACGTTGTTTTGAGGGAAACCATCTTCTACGAAATATCTCTTGCTGTCTTCTTAATACATAGGGCAGTTATTTGAATGGTAAAGTCATTAAACTTGGTTGCTAGTTTTTTTTTTTTTTAATAACTTGAAATTTATTGAAGAATTTTCAGCTCAAGTTTGACTTTACAGAGCATTTCCTGACAACCTTACCTCATACGCCCCAAGGTAGAAATAATTATCCCTCTTTTAAACTTGTAAAGACATTTCTATGGTAACTACAACCCTGTATTGCTTAGTTGCTTGTGTATCTGTCCGTCTCTACTCTACTATAAGCTCTTTGAAATCAGGCACCATGTCATATGCATCTTTTTATCTCAATAGGCTAGAAATTCACTAATGACAAGACTTGGCCTGTGGTGCTCACTGGCTTTTACTTACTAGTTAAGTAAGGAATAGATGTTTCAATTTTTACTTTCTGTATTACTTTCTCTTCCTAAACTAAGATCACTGAAGAAAATTGTAATTTGTTATCAAGAGCAGAAATATCTGAAATGAGATCAAGATAATAATAAAAATTTAAAATATATCAAAAGTCTTACCCATATGCAAACCTGAAAATGTGAGAATGTTTTAAGATAAAACAGTTACTACTCTTTCTAGAGATGAACTCATAAATGAGAGAAGATGAACAAGACAAATCACATATTTGAAAAACATGGTACTACACTATGTGTTAAATCTCAGCATTTTAATTTATTAAGTTTTTTAGTATTTTTAGAGAGGTAAAATGATAAAATAGAGGATGGCTATATTGTGAGTCTTGATTCTAAAGTGGACTGGCTATATATTATTGGATAAATCAGTCACTTAACCTTTCTGGGCATGAATCAAGTTCTTATCTGTGAGATGGGATTGTTAGACTGTGCATTCTAATTTTATGGTTTCAAGACTCATTATGAATGCAGGATGATTAAAAAATATGATATTCATTTAAAATGTTTTGTCTAGTATTTATTCTCATATATATTATCTTCAAAAGGTTGCATTTTAAATATTTGCAATCACTTTAATCTTGTGGCTTAGTTTCTTTTCTTGTTTATCAATTACTAACCTTTTAAATAATGTAATTTTTTAATTATTTTGATTTGATTTAAAAATACATAAAAGTATAAAGAAAAAAGTATAAATCACTTAGAGTGTTTTCACCAAAAGGAAGAAAGCACTTCATATTTTGTTATAGGTCTTTTCAGTATTTTTATTGTACATATTTTAAAAATTGGAATTGTGTTCTATGTAAAACATTTTCTCTCTCTCTTTCTTTCTTTTTGATTGTAACATTATCTTTAAAGCATTTTCACTTGTCACTGATTTGATTTTTTTTTTGGTATGGAAGATCCAGAATTTATTTAACCATTTCCCTGAATTTACTGTTTAATTATTTAGTCATTTTCACATTTTTAGTTTAAAATAAGCTACTCTAAACGTATTTCATTCACATCAAGCCCTGTTTATCAAAGCTGATTTTGAAATATAGTAAAGTGTACTTCAAATAGAAAAGACTAAAATTCTATATTCTTAAGTTAGTTTTCTATGCACGAGAAGTCAGCCATCTATCAACTTACATTTTACTCTTAACTAAGAATTCCTTAATTACTAGTAAAGAAAAAAAACCTGGAAAAACCAAATAGCATGAGCATACCTTTTATGGATCAGGAAGTGTTTTGAGAAACCTTAAATAAGTGATTAGCATGGTTTATGTTCTACTCTTTTAAGAAATTATTAATTCAAGTGGCACAGAGTCAAACTTATAAATCACAATAAACCCATTTATATAATTTTCTTTCAATAGTATTTAGGCATTGAATTTAATCACTATTATGTTTATATTTCTTAATGATGGATAATGATGGATAGAGTCATTTGTACAAAGTTGCTTTGTGTTCATAATATTTTCTGCAAATGAAGATTTCACTGTTTGTATTAAAACACTACACATTTCCAAATATTGTTCTGAAAAAAAAAGTGCATCCTGATGAAAAATTTCTACTACGACATTATTTAAAGAGTCTGAACACTCCAGGGAACTAAGGGCATGGTGCGATGGAAGGGCACAGATCCAGAAAGTCTATCTTTTTATCTTGGCTTTGTAACTCTTTAGCTATTTGATTATAAGTGAGCAAACCTCCTTGTGCTTCCACATAGAGTAAATGAAAGGATTTGAGAGCATAATCACTCAATTCCCTTTCAGCTCTAAAATTCTATACACCTCTGATTCTCCTTTCCTAAGGTGAGGAAACAGATTGTATCAGAAAAATCTGATTCTGATCTAAGATACATTGATTGCAGAAATGGCCCCAATTTTCCACCCCTCCCTGATTTGTACCCATTGCCATGTGACTTTGAATTTCTTCCTGTTTGAAGGTAGAGTCTATTTCTCTACTCCTCGAATCTGAGTTGGCCTTTGACTTGCTCTGGCTGGTAGAATGTGCAGAGGTGAAGCTGTGCCCAGTTCCGAGCCAGGCCTCAATAGGCCTTGTGAAAGCTTTCATGCTCCCTGGCTGAACCTCGCCACTGTCTTGAGAATGAGCCTGTTGGAGGATGAGAGATTATGCTGGGCAGTGCTGAGTCAGCCCAGTTGTCACAGCCAAAACTTTAAACCCAGCCAAGACAGCTGGTACCTGACTACAAAAGCATGACTGAGTCTAGCTGGGACCAGAAGAACCATTCAATCACCAGCAGAATCTAGAACTAAATCATTGCTTATTATTTAAAGCCATTGAATTATGTAGTTGTTTGTTATGTTGTGCAGCATCCTTGTGGCAAATAGATAGCTGGTACATAATCCTTTAGAGCATTGTGCATACCTCGTTTGGCCCTTACTCTTGAGAATTCAGCTAGGGGTGTTATTTTCTTCTACCAATCCAATAGCTTACCTGAAAGTACTTGGTCCTGTGGGCATTGCACATGCAATGTATTTATGATTGATGTCATCATTTCTCCCCCTCTGCATCACACCAGAGCTGCTCCTTATGTATCTCCCATCTTGGTAGATATAGTATCACAATTCTTCCAGGTTGCCAACTAGAAACAGTCCTGGAGACACACTTAATACTCTTTCTTTTCTCCCCTGCCTCGCTGCCCCTTTTACTGCTGCTGTCTTAGTTTCAGCCTTAACTTTGCTTCAGAAAAGTTGCATTAAGTTTCTAACTGAGCTCTCTTAATATATAAATTCTCCCATAAGCTAAGCCTGGAGGCTCTGAAAGACAAGAGCCCATGCTAAACTTTCCATAGAGAAAAGAAATGTATCATTTTTGGACACTTGATCAAACTATCAAAAGAATATAAGATCAGCTATATACACTATGAACCCAAGTCAACAATTCTGTTGAATCTGCCAAAAAAAATAATCTTTAAAATCTCAGCAATACAGGAAAGAAAAACCAATTGTTACCACATCTAAATAATTTTCTTTGCTGAAACATCATTTCTTTGGGGAAACTTAAATACTTGCTGGGAAATATTAATGAAGGAATTCATCAATCATGGCACTGAAATCACTAAAACGCTATTTTTTTTTAATGAAAGTTTTTGTTTATCTGTCCATTGCCTGACACATATAGACACTCGGCAAATATTTGTTGTTGTTGTTTTTCTTTATTTTAATCATTGGTGCTGTGTGTCTGAATTTCACAAGTGTGATGGGTGGAATTTCACATTGTTGCGTTGAATTCCATACTTAGGTTCTGTAAATATTTTCACACACTGACGTGTGTAATCAGGGCAGAAGATATTTAAACTGACACATGGTTTTTCTTCAGTCAGAACTAGAAACAGTCACTTTATTTTGTGGCTTTATGAAAAGTACACTTCTGTGTGTGAACATCAGCCTCTGTTTTCAAAGATTGGAATAGCTACAAAATGAAAGAGGGTCTGTGGTTGTTAAGACAGATGCTGGGCTTACAGTAAGAGTAAATAGGATTTTGTGGCTGGCACCTAATTTTTGGTGAAGATCAAAAGGGTGAAAATAAAATGTACTCACTGCTGAGGAAAGGAATCTGGGGCCTCTTGAATCATCATTAAAGTGTGGACTAGATGCAGCAGTCTTGCTGGGAGAGTCTTCTGGTGCAGGGGTTCCCGAATCTGAAATGCCATGAGGACCATCTGAAGAGTACCCCAATCAAAACTAACAGAGTCCTCAGCCAGACCCTTTAGTGGGGCCCAGTCCTCTGTATGCTTTATAGACTGACCAGATAATTTCAATAACCCGGCATATATGGGCTCCAGTATAGGATAAGGTAGCTACAAACTTTTTATTTTTTTTTAGGGCAGTGCTAGTTTTCCCAGTGCTAATTTTCTGAAGCCTCTAGATACAATTTTTTGGAGAAAAGAAAGACATTATAGTAAGACTTTTTTGAAAAAATAGATCAGAAAAAGGAATGGAAGTCAGGTAGATTTTTTTTCTCTCCTGAATATTGAGATTTTTTTTTGGTTGAGAAACTATATAGGCCTCTGCCAGTGGAACCTAAAAATGTTGAACTCATAGACACAGCAGAATAGTGGTTACCAGGAGCTGGGGGTAGAGGAAATGGGGAGATGTTGGTCAAGTGTTCAAACTTCCAGTTATAAGATGAATAAGTTCTCCAGAAATAGACTCACAGACTTAGAGAAGGAACTTATGGTTACCAGTGGGGAAGAGTGGGGCGGGGGAGGGATAGATTGGGAGTTTGGGATTGACATGTACACACTACTACAATATATTTAAAATAAAATGCCTTTCCGTGAAAAAAAAAAAAAGAATAAGTTCTGGAGCTCTAATGTACAGCGTGGTGGCTATAGTAAATAATAATGTATTATATACATGAATTTTGCTGAGAGTAAGCCTTAAGGGTCCTCACCACACACAAAAATAGGGCAACTATGTGAGTTGATGGATATGTTAATTAGCTTGATAGTGGTAATCATTTCACAGTGTATACATATATCAAATTATCATGTTGTAGACCTTAAATATATGCAAGTTTTATTTGTCAACCCTAACTCAATAGAGCTTGAAGAAAAACATTAAAAAAAAGCTAAGCAGAAAAAAAAGAAACTATACAGGTCTCTTCTTATGATGAATTTTTGTTACAAACCTTAATACTGACATTTCTCTATTTAACCAGAGGACAAATCATTTATTTTGGGTGATTATAATTCTAATTTCCTTTATTTTGCCACCTGAGCATCTTATGATAGGGGATATTGTGCAAATGCCTTAAAAATAGTATGCTTATTGATTCATAAGGCTTATTTGCAATGTCACCTTGTTTATTTTGTACTGAAAGTTAAAAACTCTTTTTATAGCCAGTAAGCTATCAACTGTGACAGTTGACTGCAAAAAGAGAGAATTCCTGAAAGAGAAGGAAGATACGAAGCCTTTCTGGGAAAAGTTGGTCTGAAAACAAGTTTTAAAAACTGAATAATTTCTCTAGGGACAGAGGGTTGAATTTTGTCAAAACATTGGCTGCCTTCATTACAAAAAAAAAAAAAAATCAACTGCCAAAGTTTTAGCTAAAACCACTGAGAACTGTTAAGAATCAACCCGATGGCAGCCTACCTGCCTGATGAAGCTGAAAAATTAAAACAACATGTGAATGGGAACACACGAAAAAGAAGCAGCTCTTCAATTTGTCTGTTTCTACTTGGAGCACTTTTTTTTTTTTTTTTTTTTTTTGCGGTAGGCGGGCCTCTCACTGTTGTGGCCTCTCCTGTTGCGGAGCATCCGGACGCGTGGGCTCAGCGGCCATGGCTCATGGGCCCAGCCGCTCCGCAGCATGTGGGATCTTCCCAGACCCGGGCACCAACCCGCATCCTCTGCATCGGCAGGCAGACTCTCAACAACTGTGCCACCAGGGAAGCCTACCTGGAGCACTTTTTAAAGGAGCAAATATATGCAAGGCCACAGACCACGTTTAATGCATCTTTTTTTAAAAAATTAATTTATTATTTTTATTTATTTTTGGCTGCATTGGGTCTTAGTTGCTGTGCACAGGCTTTCTCTAGTTCTGGCAAGCAGGTGCTACTCTTTGTTGTGGTGCGTGGGCTTCTCATTGCGTTGGCTTCTCTTGTTGTGGAGCTCGGGCTCTAGGCGCATGGGCTCAGTAGTTGTGGCGCACAGGCTTAGTTGCTCTGTGGCACGTGGGATCTTCCCAGACCAGGGCTCGAACCCGTGTCCGCTGCACTGGCAGGCAGACTCTTAACCACTGTGCCACCAGGGAAGCCCTAATGCATCTTTTAATGATGTTTTGAACCAAGAATAAATTCCCAAAAGATAATCCAGTGCATAAGTCAAGAATAAAAGACAGGGCTTCCCTGGTGGCGCAATGGTTGAGAGTCCACCTGCCGATGCAGGGGACACAGGTTCGTGCTCCGGTCCAGGAAGATCCCACATGCCGTGGAGTGGCTGGGCCCGTGATCCATGGCCGCTGAGCCTGTGCGTCCAGAGCCTGTGCTCCGCAACAGGAGAGGCCACAACAGTGAGAGGCCCGCGTACCGCAAAAAAAAAAAAAAAAAAAGAATAAAAGAGATTAATCATGGGTGCGAAATAAAATGGAGTTTCAGTTATTCAGCAAATGTTTCTCTACTGACAGGTTACTTTGTTCCACACTGACAGGTGTGAAACACTATACATTTGCTATTAATATTGATCTAGGATAGTTTCTTGGTCCTTTAAAATTTGTTTTTATTCATTTAGTTAACAGATTTGAATATCCACAGTGTGCTAGGTGCTAGGGACACAAGAAAAGATCATTTCTTGCCTTCATCAACCTTTTGGTTTAGATCATGATCATCAAACTATGGCTACGTCTGGCCTGTCACCTGTTTTGGTAAATAAAGTTTTATTGAGACACAGACACATTCATTTGTTTACATATTGATCAGGACTGCTTTCACGTTACAATGGCAGAGTGAGTAGTGGTGACAGAGGGACTGTATGGTCCTTTCCTAAAATACTTACTATCTGACTTTCTCAGAAAATGTTTGCTGACCCAGGACTAGGTTCTTTCTAAAGCAGTAAATCTAGGATGGGGAAAGTAAAGACAAGACACAAAAACACCAGGGCTATATATTTTTTAAAAATCACTGTGCCATACATATAGTACATAGGTACTAAAAAAGTCTTTAATTGGATAAGAAATATCTTTTCCTGGCTAGCTCAAATAGCTATAACAGCATGTTAACAAGTCCAAGACCATATTATTGATCCTCATAAGGGACAGTTATCTTCCCTCTAGGTATTACCATCTAGACTATGAACACAGACTTAACTATCAATGCCAGTGAACTGTGCTGCACGTTAATGGTGCTGTTTATAAGGGTGAGAGGTTGAAAGCGTGTGACTTAATCAATGCAAAATTTCCAACATGGCAGAACAAATAACTTAAAGCATATCCCTTTCCAGTGAAGGGCTTATAGTGTCTTTGCAGGTTAAACTGAGAAGGAAGTGTTGAGGAAGAGTAATGGCAGATAGAAAAGAGACCGCAACCAGTCTTAGCACTTCTAAGATAGCCTTTCTGCTCAATGGGAGTGGCTGATGTCACAGTCAGATCACTATCCCGTTGGAAGATATTTTAGTTGGGAAAAATCAAGATTCCCATTTTGTAAGACAAAATTAAGGGACAGGGGCATAGTGCTGCCTCTGTATCACTAAACTGCTAGTTTAAGAATCTCCAGTATTGCCCCTGTAACCTTGAACCACATGGAGAAAGCCTGCTTCTAATTTTGGGCTGTAAAGTAGAAGGGTCACCAGGGAGAATGTGGACATTACTGAATTTCTTGTCTGCCTATGAAGGTGAATCCATCACCAACTCCATGCTGCCGTGACTGCATCTATTGAAGCTTGACAACCCTGCAAGGGTACAGAGGAAGCGACTAGCTTTTTGCTGCATTGCTCTACTAGAGGAGGAACACTGGGCTTCTCCCAGCTCTGGGAAATTCGGGCTAAAGATATTCCTGACTTCCTTATGTCACAGGTAGAGGCTAAGCTTACTGTATATGCAGAATGCCTGGGGTGGGATAGGGAGGGTGGGAGGGAGGGAGACGCAAGAGGGAAGAGATATGGGGATATATGTATATGTATAGTTGATTCACTTTGTTATAAAGCAGAAACTAACACAGCATTGTAAAGCAATTATACTCCAATAAAGATGTTAAAAAAAAGCCTAACAATTGATTTTAAAGTGGCTTGGATAAATGACCTCAATGCAATGCTTTGGGTTGGGAGAGAAAGTGAGATAATGAACAACTCAACTTCACTGAATCATGCAAATCTTGCAATCATGCAGTCTTGCAATCAAAGAATGCAAGATCTCATTTTCTTCAATTAAAGTAGCTTTACTTGTTCATAATTTGACTTAAGATATCAAACTTGGTGAAACATATAAATTGTCTGATTTTTAGTAAATAAGGGTGACAAATTCAAGCAAATGACTTCACTTGATCCAGGAAAAATCTAGTCAATACTCAGTAGAAGCCCTAGAGAGAGAAAGGAATAACATCCCAGCAGAGTAAATTTATTTAAAAAGATCAAGCTTGGTGAATTAGGCAGACTATCTGGTTTCAGCACTTTGGCCTTTAAACTTGGCCTAGTGAATTCCTTGCTGTGTCACTTTAAGTTAGCTTCCTGCCTCTGCTTTGTCTTCAGAGGTTGTTTGTTTTGTTTTTGTTTTTAACAAAATCAAACATCCCGATTGACTAAATGTATAGCTCTCTCCATTTTCTTCTTCTACTTCAAAACGGAACTGGAATTTGGGGAAACTCAGTTACTTTCCTAGAAAGTATCTCCATAGTAAAATCAATGCTGCTTAATAGGTAGTTGAAAAGTGCAAATATAAGCTGATGTATATAAGCACTGTTGAACCATAATCAATATAGAGGCTGCAAAGAACAAAGAGCTTTATTTGGGGTCTTAAGAATTGCGATTTGGGAGACACAGATTTGGATAAAACTGAGAGTGTTCCGGGGAAGAGAAAGAGTCAGGAGCTTATAAAGGCAAAGGCCACAAGGCTGTACCCTGACACAAGGAAGGAAATACTTCTCCTTAAGGGATAGGCTGTTATGAGTTGTTTTAGGTAAAGGGTCTGATAATAGATAGGCTGTCACAAGTTATTTTAGGGTGAGGGTCTGATAAGTATCTTGGGTTTCTGGCTGATGTTCTGGATGTCTTCGTTAGGACGATAAGTGCTCAAAAATTCAGATTCCATCCAGGCTGAGATGTGCATAAGTCACACTTCCTCTATGGCCTCCAGGTTCCTTTTTAGAGAGCTCTCTTAGTGATACCAGCTCCATTTGGATTTTCCTTTCACAATATGAAAAGGTTTTTTTTCCTCCTTCCTCTTCTTATAAGCTTATTCTTATTGGTGGTTCTCTCTAGTTCTTAAGTCCTTCAGCTCCCTGTTCAATCTGGTTGAGGTGATAACTAGGGTGGCCCCAGCTTTCCATTCCTCCTAGAATCAGGGGCAAGGATACTTTCTTTGACACTGTTTTCCTTCTTTTATAAAATTGGGATTATTATAATAACTAACTAGGTTTCTCATGAGGCTTAATAACACAATGCAGAAAAACACTTAGCAGAGTGTCTGGCACATAGTAAGTGTTAAACAGATATTAATTATTGTATTTCAAAGTCCAAAATAAAATGTGGCAAACATTTCCCTACCCAAACAGTGATTGTGATTGAGGGGGTGTGTCCCTTGCTGGAAATCAGAGTTTGTGGGTTTAAGTCTCAATATGGGATTCTAAATATTTGATTCAGGAGAATCCAGCCTATTTTTCTGAGCAGGAATAATTTCTGATCCTCAGAAGACCCAGATCCTTTGGGTGTGATGGGATGCTTTGTCCTGAGCATCAGGGCTGAACAAAGGGGAAGTGAGGAGCCCTCATCTTCCCAGGAAAAGAGAGTGTGACTTAGATGTTCTAACCATTCAAGATAGGTTTTATATTATGTCTAGGACCCGGGTAAGAGGCATGATGATAAAGACCTAGAGAGGCTAGATATCGCTTCTGGAATGTGTATGTGTATTGTGAGTCAGAATAGGTGTATTGTAAGGGAGATGTGACACAGTCTGGGAAGGCAAATTATTCACTTCCTGACTGTGCAGAACCATCAGGGAGTTTTTTAGAAAAGAGTGAGATTGTTGGATTGACGATATATAGAATGCCCACTGTGCTATGTGCTTAATGTGGGTTATCTCATGGGAACCTCACAACAACCATATGAGATGGCTATTATTACTTCCGTACACAGATGATAAAAAAGAGGCTACAAGAGGTGAATCCATTCTTCTGAGATGCATAGCGAGTAAATAACAGAGCTGGGATTAAAATTCAGTTCTCAGACTCTAAAGTGTATGTTCTTTTATTTTAACTTTTAATTATAGGTTAAAGGATGTTAAAATAGGATGTTCCTTTAAAATAGGATGTTTGGACAAAAAGACAGAAACACACACAGAGAAAATTCATATACTAAATATCTGGCGTTTTGGGGTTGAGAAACAGCCTTAAAGGAAAACCCAAAAGCTCAGGGCACAAGAAATTGAAAACAGAGGCTGAGCCATGTTAACAAAAGTTGGGATTTGTGAATGGGAAATTGATCTGAACCACTGTGCCTTCAACCCTTCTTACTGCATCTCACACACCTCTCATTTAGAGTGATGTGGCTGGAGAAAAGGGAACCCTCTTGTACTGTTGGTGGGAATGTAAACGGATACAGCCACTATGGAGAACAGTATGGAGGTTCCTTAAAAAACTAAAAATAGAACTACCATATGACCCAGCAATCCCACTACTGGGCATATACCCTGAGAAAACCATAGTTCAAAAAGATACATGCACCCCAGTGTTCATTGCAGTCTTATTTACAATAGCCAGGACATGGAAGCAACCTAAGTGTCCATCGACAGACGAATGGATAAAGAAGATGTGGCACATATATATAGTGGCATATTATTCAGCCACAAAAAGGAACAAAATTGAGTTATTTGTAATGAGGTGTATGGACCTAGAGTCTGTCATACAGAGTGAAGTAAGTCAGAAAGAGAAAACCAAATACCGTATGCTAACGCACATATATGGAATCTAAAAAAACGGTACTGATGAAACTAGTGGTAGGGCAGGAATAAAGATGCAGATGTAGAGACTGGACTTGAGGACATGGTGGGGGAAAGGGGAAGCTGGGACGAAGTGAGAGAGTGTCATGGACATATATACACTAACAAACGTAAAATAGATAGCTAGTGGAAGCAGCCGCATAGCACAGGGAGATCAGCTCGGTGCTTTGTGACCACCTAGAGGGGTGGGAGAGGGACGGTGGGAGGGAGACGCAAGAGGGAGGGGATATGGGGATATATGTATACTTATAGCTGATGCACTTTGTTGTACAGCAGAAACTAACACAACATTGTAAAGCAATTATACTCCAACAAAGATATTTAAAAAAATAAATAAATAAAGTGATGTGGTTGGGGGACAGCATGATGCAGTAGAAAGAGTCCAGACTTCAGTGATGGATAAACTTGGGCTGAAAGTTTTTCAATTAATTGGTGGCTCTGTGATATTAGGCAAATCACTTAACCTCTCTTAATCTGTCGAATGGGGATAACCACACATGTAGTTGAAGAGAAAAACTATGTGAATGATCTAGCATAATTATAATATTAATCATTCATAATCCCAGAAAATCCCTGCTTCTTCACGTTGAACTAATCCACCCTCTTCTCCACTTATATTACCTTTTATCCTAGGGACATAGACTCTGAGATGGAAATTTGCAGGCGGGAGATTTATTTGGGAGTGTTCGCAGGAATAGCACCTGTAAAGGGAGGAGGGAAGCTGTACTGGGCAGTGGGAGAAGTTGATCTGTGCTGCATTTGCAGCAGAAGTCCCAGTGGATCCCATCCGGCACTCTGAAGCTGGGACGGCACTTTATGGATGTCCTGAGGTGAGCCTTTGGATGCCTTTTCCTCCAGCCATTGAATGCAGCTGCCTGCGGGACGGGGTATGGCTTTGGGAGAGACACCTCTATTCAGGCCATTCCCTGAAAGGGACTCTGCTGTGACCTGTCAGCAGGCAACCCTGTTGGTGGCCGTAGGAAGTGGGGCTCCGGCAGCACACCACAGCATCTCTGTTGTCCCAGGTTAGCTCACCATCCACTTGCATCCTTCACTGTCCCTTCACTGCTTCCTTCTCCTACCTCACTCCTTCAGTCTAGGGGACAGAGCATTCATGTTTACTATCTTTTGTGTACCTGGTACTGTGGTGGTATGTAGCACATATATAGTCATATATGTTATGTAAGGTATATAACATATGCAATCTTATTTAACCCTGTGAGGGAGCAAAATTTGCCACCCCAAAATGTGTCTCTTTGGCCTGAGGTTTCAATTAAGTTGACCTTTTTTTTTTTTTTTTTTTTAGCAGTACACGGGCCTCTCACTATTGTGGCCTCTACCGTTGCGGAGCACAGGCTCCAGACGCACAGGGTCAGTGGCCATGGTTTACGGGCCCAGCCGCTCTGCGGCATGTGGGATCTTCCCGGACCGCGACACAAACCCGTGTCCCCTGCATCGGCAGGCGGACTCCCAACCACTGCGCCACCAGGGAAGCCCTAAGTTGATTATTTTTAAGGAACAGAAGAGTCAGGAAGTCTTTCTTTTTACTTCCCCCTTAGTTGCCTAAGGAATTTAAATGGAGGACCATTCCAGAAAGGGAGGTATCACCATAGTTCACTATAGTATGAACTAGGTATAGTAGACAAGGAGGAGTATAGCAAAGTCTGCTTGTTAAAATTCCTCTCTGTGTCCCACTGTCTCTGCAGGGCCCAGCAAACATTTATTTACCAAACATTTGCTTTTCTATCTTCGTGTCAATTGCTTTCCTCCCCTTCGAAGTTCCAAATCACTAGTCCCAACATCCTCTGTTGTCTTTAGCTGAAGGTGATATTTAAAGTGAAGGTTTCAGCCATTTTGGTGAGTTATTCAGTTTTCCTGGGTCTCTTCCATGTATATGTGTTATTAAACTTTCGTTTAATTTTCTCCTGTTAATCTGTCTCATGTCAATTTAATTCTTAGACCAGCCAGGAGAGCCTAGAAGGGTAGAGGAAAATTTCCTCCTCCCCCACAATCCTCAAAACAGTTCTAAGAAGTAGGAAGAAACTGAAGTTTATAGAGTAACTTGCTAAAGGTAGCCAGAGCCAGGGCCATGTTTCAAATGCCAAGCAGTTTATGGCCAAAGGCCATGGCCCTCCCCCAACACTGCTATATCTCCTCTTTGCCCCCATCATCTCCATTCCATTTACAGTTTCCAATATGACTATTTCTCGGGTTCCCTCTGCAGATATCTCTAAAATACACCTTACCACGTAGCTTTTTGAAAATGTGTTTATTTTATTTAAAAATACCTACATCATCCCTTTTAATACACTGTATTTAATTTACAGGGAGTTATACAAGTTAAAGTCTGGTAATCATCAAGGATCTATAAATATTAAGGTGAAGACAAAATAATTTCATTATGTTTGTTGGAAGCTCACTAATTTAATTAAAAATTTTTTCATCAAAAATCCTTACAGTACGATAAAAATTTATCTTTAGGTTGGGATCAGTTTTTTTGACCTCACATACTGAGTCATTAAATTCTGTCTTCCCCTAACTTTCAGTAATGGAGTTAAGAGAATCACCTTGGAGAATCACCTCTTGAAAGTAATAACAATCAAAGAAGTTCATCTGACTATAATAAATTGTGAATTTTTTCAAAAAATGAGGATAGTAAACTAATGTCAGCTTAGTAACAGATAAAAGGTAATTTTCTCTCCTTGATTTTTTTTCTCTGTGAATTTTCATAGTACTTCCTAACCCCAAACAGATCATCGTTGTTGTTTTAAAGAGGTGTCCAAGGGAGAAAAATGTTTCTTGGTCAAATTCTTTCCTTTCAGAACTGTTGACAGTTTAATAAATCTTATAACAATTTCCGGTTCTTTCCTTTCCTCCAAAGAAATCTTTAAGATATCTTTGAAAAACGTTTGTGTGTTAGTCCCACAGATTATCTCTAAAATATATAGCTGTGAATCAGACTTTCAAATCAGTACCTTCTTTTCCCTACTGTAAATGGTAATGTAATTCTTTAGTAGTCTTTGGACACTAAATTTCCAAGTCCCAGACGCTACTGGTTTTTCATACCCACCTATCAAATCAACAAATCCTGCTTATTACAGAGATGCCTCTAGAGAATGCTGAAAAAAATCTTATTGCTTCTTTGCTCCGTGGAAGGAGCTACCTTCTGTTTTGTGCAATTCCCTACAAAGAGTAGATTTAAGAAACAAAACTCACCTTTCAAAGTCAAAATCATGGTGCTTACCAGAGAAATGTGGCAAAGTCCATGGCCAACATGCCACTGTTTCTTCCATTCTAGGAGCAATGGCAGAAGTGAGTTTTAGTTTCTGACCTAATAGTTGATTTGCTTTTTCAGGTAGTTCACTTTTTTTTTTAATTTTTAATTTTATATTGGAGTATAGTTGATTTGCAAAGTTGTGTCAGTTTCAGGTGTACAGCAAAGTGATTCAGTTATACACATACATATATCTATTCTTTTTCAGGTTGTTTTCCCATATAGGTTATTACAGAGTATTAAATAGAGTTCCCTGTGCTATACAGTAGGGTTGATTATCTATTTTATATATAGTAGTATGTATATGTTAATCCCAACCTCCTAATTTATCCCTACTCCCTTCCCCTTTGTTCTTTTTTTTTTTTAAACATCTTTATTGGAGTATAATTGCTTTACAATGGTGTGTTAGTTTCTGCTGTATAACAAAGTGAATCAGCTATACATATACCTATATCCCCATATCTCCTCCCTTTTGTGTCTCCCTCCCACCCTCCCTATCCCACCCCTCTAGGTCCTCATACTTGCAGCTAGACTCCTGGGCAGTCTGTCCCCAGGAGCCTTCTCTGCTAGAGTTTCCTAAAGGTTTACTTGGTGCAGACTGGCCGCCCAGTATTATAGCAATATAACTTTTGGAAGGCTCTTTGTTTCTTTCATGCCATGTCCTTCTCCATTCTTTTATTTCATTTAAAACCAATAGTGCTTTTTTTTTTTTAAGTACCCTACTGGTTAAGCATTTTCCATCAGCATCTCAAAAAAGAGAAAGTGTTTTGAGTTTTGACCACCCTGATTAGTAAAAACATTGAAGCACAAAATGATTTAAAGTTTGTATGCTTTAAAGATCAAGTAATTAAAAAATACCCTTTGTTCTTAGTTTTATGTGTAGGAAAATGTTGAGGTTAATTCACTGACCGTGTGGGATAATTTGACTCTCAATCAGTAAATTTAAAAGATCTTTCATAACATAAAAAAGATCTAGCCCTGCCAAGGACAAATGACTGGCACTGAAATTCCTTTGTTAGCTTAAGTCATTGATATGTAAAACAAAAGAAAATTATTTGGCAGAAAACAGAACAATGTCCAGATGGTTTCTATCTATTTTCTCATTGATTGTATAATTAAAATCCCCTTTAATCATCAGAAAAATTGAGATAGAATGCTTGTAATAGAACAGTACTGTGTTTTAAAGAAGTATTTCTTTTGTGGTAGGTTCACTAGTAATGAAGTAAGAAAAGTTAAGGGAGAATATTTGTAATAGAACAGTACTGTGTTTTAAAGAAATACTTCTTCTGTAGTAGGTTCACTAGTAATGAAGTCCTGGCAGCAATATTTTGTGAATTTGCCCTGTGCAGAAAAGATATCCAGATAGTTCACCAGGGCATGTGACTGTCTACTTGTAGCATTATATTGGTTGTGTCAGATAAGATCAAACACTGATCCATTAAAATGGATATGAATTAGCAATGATCACCTGATTTTCACGTAATATTTTTCCTTACCTGAAGCAGGATTCACACCTTAGATTAATTAAGAGGTGGATTAGTTTCTTTGTGAGGTTAGTTACTAATAAAAGCACTAATAAACCAGTTAGTAAACTACTTATGATGACTTATGTCATCAACAATTATGAGATGGAATTTATTTACTCAGGGAAATGATCTAATCTTGCTACACTGTATTCTGTGAAATGATGTTTCTGCTGATCAACATGGATGATATTGGTCAACAGAACTACATTCCCTTGTGTTCCTTCTTCATTCTACATCATTAGGTTGTATATTATTACTCTATACATATGGAATGTGCATGTATATGCATGATTTTAGTTGTTGGATGACTTTATCTTTTTAGGTTGAGTGACTGCTTAGAACTTTGTGGTGACCTTGCATGACATCATATCTATGTCTAGATCCAGATCTAGATCTCTTTGTATCCTCCGTTTGTAAATGGTGTCAGTAATGGTTTTAAAGTGGAAAACAAACAAACAAAAGCAAAAATTATAGTGACTGATCTATAATTTCTAGGGTATTTTTTTACTTAGTGGTTATTTTCAAGGTCTTTACTTTGGTCTGAGGAATGAGGCAATATTGTCATGATTTAGGATGCTGATGAAACAAAATACAGGAACATAGGATCTCCTTCCCAGCAGTTCTGAGAAAAGGCTATAGGGGTATAAAGTTATGGTGGACCCAGTACTACAGAGAAAGCAGTACTGTTATTCTAGTTGCTGGGTTCAGGAAGAAGGAGTGGAGAAAAATGAGGATAGGATTTTGTTTTTTTATGGCTCCTTGCAAGCTCCTCGTGTAGTTTCTGATGGGTAATGACTCACAAAAGGCACAAGAGGGTAGGGTAAAAATCATAGGTTCAAATAACTGCTATGCTTATTAAGTACTTACTATAAGCCGTGTGCAGTGCTAAGGACTTCACACGGATGATCTCATTTAACAGCCAGAGATGTATACTGTCATTATCCCCATACCATGCATGAGGAGAGCAGAGGTTTAGGGAAGTTAGTTAATTTGGAGGATCTGCAATTCAAATCTGAATCATTTGATGTGAGAAGCATGTCTCAGTCATTACATTGTTCTGCCTCAAAGAAAGACTTTGAAACATCTGTATCAATACCAGGGAACATTCCAAGAAGGGGAACTGCTGTCTGCTTCTGTCTGTTGCTTTTCTTTCCTCTCTCTGAGCCTAGGAGGTTCAACAGGGAGTAATGGTCATAGGAAAGATTGGAAAGGGGGTGGACGGCACTCAGGGTTTGCCCTGTAGTGACTCTGCTTGACAGTTGCAAGAATGCCTCAATACCTGCTGTGTATTTCCAAGCCAAGATTTGTTTTTGTGTAGGTTTTGTTTGATTTGGTTGTATGTGACTGTTGTTTTAGCTAATAACTTAGAACTCTGTGGTGATTCTGCAACATGACCTATTTTTTTGGCACACTGCTTTATTTAATTTCCCAATAATCCAAGGAAGCAGATATTATTACTATATTTCCTCAATTCATTGCATCCTCCCTTCCCCTCATATTTTAATATCGCTAAGTCAGAATGTCTTTTGGAATTGATGGTATGTACGAATCTAGTTTAGTTGGTGGTACTGTTTTTTCTTTTACTTAGTGGCACATAAAATAATAGCACAGCTTAAAAAAAGATGGTGTTTTGGATGCAATGAGATACAGTATCTCCATTTTTCAGAGGCAACTGTAGAGATTAAATAATTTCTTTTAGGTTACCCAACTGGAGATTGGTTGTGACAGGTAATGGATAGCTGTTGAGAAAATCAGTTTCTTTTTCATCCTGGGCACAGTTGATCTACATTTTACAACCTCTCTTGCAGTTAAGTTAGGCATGAGACACAATTCTGGACAATGGAACATAGATGGATAACTGGACCCACAGAAACCACTTGATTTTCTCCACTCTTTCCTAGTCAGCCAGTTGGATACCAATGTCCAAGGCAACCGTGGGAGCCCCCTGTTGAAGACAGCTAAACTTCTGCCAATACAGCTCATGAATGACTGCATGGAACAGAGCTGCCTTCCCTCCCCCATGTTCTTTAGTCTACAGACTGGCTTTACATGCATGAGAGAAAAACATAGTGTGTTAAAAAACTGAAATTTGGGGATTAATGGAGCCTTGTAAATACGTTTCAAATTATACTTATATAGAAACTTCTCTAATCTTAATGATTTTCTGGTGTTACATTTTCCAGCCTAGTCAGTAAATTTTCTATCCATTCAATGACCTTCGTTACTATAAAACTGATTTTGTGTAAATTATCAAATAATAATTTTTATTAAAATTCTTTTGAGGACAGGGTCTGAGGTTTTCTTATTTACCACTGTATTCACAGCTTCCTGGCACAGTATCTAGTGCATGGTAGACATTCAGAAAATATATGCTACTCTGGTTAAAGGGGTAGCATGGGGTAGTGGAAGGGATGTTGAATTAAGTGTTAAAATGTGTCCCTAGTATGGAATCTGTGAGTCTCAATTTTCCTCATTTATAAAATAAGAATACTATTATTCCATTTACTTAAGAAGATTCTATGATGATTGAATGAAATAATATATTATTATTAATAATAAATAATTATTAATAATTATTTCACTTTGTGAAACTGTAACATAAGATACTAGTACCACTACTGGAATTAAATGTGTAGAGTTCAGGAGACTATTTAAAACATATATTTTCCCACAACTGTTTGGCTTTAGTACAGACTTCATATTACATATGGGTGATAAACCTGTATCATATGTCTTTTCCCCTCGGAACATGAGGGAAGTTGAACCTCAGTAAAACTTGTGTGCTCATCCTTGCTTAGGTCCCAGAGTTATCCTGTTTTCTGAGCATGTCACAGAGTCACATGGAAATGCATTCAGCAAGTACTTAAAAGAAGGATATAAAGAACAACAGAAGGACCAGAAAAAGTTAAAAACCACATAATGAATAATCTTTTAGATAATTTATTTGAGAAAAA
The DNA here is from genome assembly GCF_949987515.2 of Delphinus delphis. Lineage (NCBI taxonomy): Eukaryota > Metazoa > Chordata > Mammalia > Artiodactyla > Delphinidae > Delphinus > Delphinus delphis. The sequence goes on along the minus strand of NC_082693.1, from coordinate 56,809,115 downwards.
CAGAATTCAAGTTTGGAAGTCTTTTTTCTTCCTTTCTGAATGTTGCTGTATCTGCCTTAGAAGGAGCAACACATTAATAATCAAAAGCAGATTAGTGTCTGAGTAAGTGTCCTTCCCATCAATGTCTGATTTCCCTTCGGTTCTGTGTAAGAAAGGGCTCATTACTTTCATTGGCATAAGCTTCTCATTTTGAAATGTGCTTGGTTGGAATGTGCCCTGTGGTACTGAGTATTCTCCTTGTTAATGTACCTTGTATATTGGATGTGTTGTCGAGTTTATTTGGACCCTCTCTAAGTGCTAGCAGTGAAATTATCTTGGATTGCTTTCCTTCAAACATGAATCTTTCGTCACTGCTGGATCCGATGTTTTTATTGCCAAATGACAGGACCACATGTGTGGGGTATTTTCAGGCAGCAATATATGGTGCTGAAGCAAGAGAAGGCAATAAAGCTTTAGGTTTTGGTAATGCACTGAATGGCTTACTCCCTTTTCCAAGAAACAATTCCAGAAACAAAATGTTTTCTCCTGAGCTTAAATGAAAAGCAGATACAACAAAGGCTTTAAACTGAGAAATAATAGATTCCCTGGCATCAGGTACTGAAGAAATTGCACATTATTTAGACTTCTCAAAAAATTGGCTATGCCTCTTAGCTGGGGGTCCAAAAATTCTCTGGAAATTATTGTCTATGTTAACCATAAAACTACTAAACAGTTTATTATTGTCAAATTCACTTAAAATGAATAACCTTGATCTCTAAGTAATTCCCTTTAGGGAATCTCCTGTGGTAAGAATATATTCTAGAAGTCCATTGTTAAGCATTTCAATAAATCAATATGATTGAGGAAAATTTGATATTCCTATGGAAATTTCCATGCTTTCATTGCTCTTTCCATATTATTAAGATTAGTGATTCCCATGCTAAAGAATCTGGGACTGACATTTTCTCAGTTTAAAGTATAGTTTATGAATACTGATGGAAAGAATGTTACTGTGGAAATTCATTTGTTTTCCTTAGTCTACATCATCTATCTTCTTCTTCTCCTAGTTTACCTTAAACTCCTGTCAACCTAAATTAGTTCTGTTATCCAATCATAGCTATAGCCTACATATTTACCATGAGAGGGATGCAGGCCTCAAATATTTGCTTAACCTAGTTTTCTGATGGAGCCTTATAAAAGTTATTGTTGAGATCATATAGAGATGCTATAATACAGATTTTAGTGATAGGTGAACAACCATCCCTGTTTGCCCAGGACTGAGGAGTTTCCTGGGACATGGGACAGTTCTCTGAAAACTTGAACAGTCATCCTAGTGTATTAATAATATACATTAAAAATTATATGAAAAATACCTAACTCGATAGCATAACATTAATTGTGAAATGTATATGCCAAGCAGGTCTTCACTTTTGGGGGGATTGACGTTAGGATTTAACTAATTCTTTGAAATATTACTTATTTAATTACTGATCATCTTAACAAGGAGATAATTGGATATTTCTGACCTTTAAAAAAATAAAATTTAGTTATTTATAGATACCTATATTTAGCCCAGATTTTACTATGTTAAAAATACAGAATTTGCTGTAAACCTTTTACATTATTTCTTAGTTTTCATTCAATAAGACATAAGAGATTACTGACCAAGAACCTCATTAAGAAATATTTTTTATTAATTTCTTTTCCAGTTGCTTATTTTCTGTGTTGAGATATTTACTTTTAGAGGTCACTAAACATATTTCTACTTCTTTGTAGTCTGAGCAGAGTAATTATGAAGTTCCCCATGTACTGTTTTTGCTGAGAATCAGACACTCAGGTTTTACATGTCTGAAAAATAAATCTCTTGTCAACACTCCTTACTCCTTTTTCTTTTCCCAGAGCTCTGGTTTGCGAAACAGGCTTGATGTGTGTTGGCTTTCTCTTATAGATAACTCTGCTCCCTCTCGTGAAATGCTGTAATCCAAAACTCCAAAGAGCTTGAATTATCCCAAATATTGAATATTTTAAGATTTATTTCAGTGAGACATAGAATATGAGACAAAGAATACCTAGCAGATTCCTGGAGACTTTGAGCTTGGAGGAACCATCTTAGAAAAAAAGACTCTCCTTTCTTAAACGTTAATCTGAAGGGCTTTCCTTCTTTCAGAGTTGCAAAGAATCAATTTTAACCTGCAGGAGTAAAGTGGGTCATAATATTGAACATAAAAGGTTACAAAAGCTCATTAATTCACTCTGGTTATAACTAATAGTTGCATTGTATGGGCACACCTATCTGGTCCGTCTATTCCTGCTGATTGGACATGGAATGACAAATGCGTTGGATGCCCATTTCATTCCTGAAGGTGTGAAAGGAAAATAAAAATGGAGTTGGTACTAAGAGAGCTCTCTAAAATGGGGCCAGGGGGCCACTGAGGAAGTGTGACTTATGCACATCTCAGCCCAGATGAAATCTGACCTTTGACCACTTACTGTCTTAACATAGGCATCCAGAACATCTGTCCAAAGTTCCAGAAATGCAAGATACTTATCAAACGCTTACCCTAAATAACTCATGACAGCCTATTCCTTAAGGACAAGTATTTCTTTTCCTGTGTCAGAGTACAGCCTCATGGCTTTCCCTTTATAAGCACCTGACTCTTTCTTTTCCCCAGAACATTCTTTCAGTTTTACCCATATCCGTGTCTCCCAAATTGCAATTCTTAAGACTCCAAATAAGACTCTTTTCTTATTTGCAGGCTTCTGTGTGTTTTTGTTTTGTTTTATTTTTGTTTTTTGTGGGTTTCTTTTGTTTGTTTTGGTCAACAAAGAAAGTGAGAGGAAATAGAAGGTCCCCTTCTTTAGGAACTTATGGAAATAGATGTTCTAATATTATATGTCAGGAGATGGCCGTATTAAATGATAGAATTAGTTGTAACAACGTTTTCCTTTCTTTTGTAGTTCATGGGCTGTTTTGCCATACTGCACATGATCAAGGCCTCAGCTGCCCTCTGTGGTCTTCTTCTCTTCATTCTGTAACAGTGAGCAGACCCTAATACAAAAAAGGGCAAAGGCAATAAAAATGGAAGAGATATAATTACTAAAAAAAAAAAAAAAAGGGGGGGCAAAGAGTTGAACTGCATGCCATACCTAGTGTCAGGTGAAATCCCGCTTTCAGGAAGAACTAGTATCATTTCCTTTGTAGGTCCTATGTAGGATCAATCTCTCAGTATATATATATTTTATAATTATATTTTAATTATATATAATTATACTTTAAATATTTTAATGTTATTTAATTATATTTTAAATATTTTAGTTTTTAGTATATTTAATATTTTTAATATTCATATTATATATTTTTCCAATGATAAAAGACAGATTTTAATTATATCACCAATAGCTTTTTAAAAAAAATTGGTGTATAATTGCTTTACAATGTTATGTTAGTTTCTGCTGTACAGCGAAGTGAATCAGCTATATGTGTACACATATCCCCTCCCTCTTGGACCTCCCTCTCAGCTCCCCCCATCCCACCCATTTAGGTCACCACAGAGAACTGAGCTGAGCTCCCTGTGCTATACAGCAGGCTCCCACTAGATATCTGTTTTACACATGGTAGTGTATTTATGTCAATCCCAATCTCCCAATTTATCCCACCCCCTCTTCCCCCTCTGTGTCCACACATCTCTTTTCTATGTCTGTGTCTCTCTTCTTGCCCTACAAATAGGTTCATCTGTACCATTTTTTCTAGATTCCACATATATGCATTAATATATGACATTTGTTTTTCTTTTTCTGACATTTCACTCTGTATGACAGACTCTAGACACTATAAAACTCTTAGAGGAAAACATAGGCAGAACACTGTTTGACATAAATCACAGCAAGATCTTTTTTGACCCACGTCCTAGAGTAATGAAAATAAAACCAAAAATAAACAAATGAGACCTAATTAAACTTAAAAGCTTTTGCACAGCAAGGAAAACCATAAACAAGACAAAAGACAACCCTCAGAATGGGAGAAAATATTTGCCAACGAAGCAACTGACAAGGGATTAATCTCCAAAATATATAAACAGCTCATGCAGCTCAATATCAAAAAAACAAACAACCCAATCAAAAAATGGGTGGAAGAGCTAAAAGGACATTTCTCCAAAGAAGACATACAGATGGCCAAGAGGCATATGAAAAGATGCTCAGCATCACTAATTCTTAGAGAAATGCAGATCAAAACTACAATGAAGTATCACCTCACAAGTAGCTTTTCACGACACTAATTTATACCTACAGATCTGGCTGTAGATATATTCCTTGAGTCTAAAATAGATATAGATAGATAGGTAGAAAGAAAGATGGATAGATAAACAGATAGATAGGTAATCTTCTGTAAGGGAATAAAGCTGCATACTAACTCAGCAGTATTTCACGATGCCTTTTCCTACTGCAGTAATTCAGTCGCCTATTCAGGATTTCTACCTGACAGTTGCACAAGAAACGTTACTTATTTTTGACTTTTTTTTATTATTTATTTTAAAAAATTAATTAATTAATTTTTGACTGAGTTGGGTCTTTGTTGCTGCACGCGGGGTTTCTCTAGTTGTGGTGAGTGGGTGCGACTCTTTGTTGCGGTGCACGGGGTTCTCATCACGGTGGCTTCTCTTGTTGCAGAGCACAGGCTCTAGGCACGTGGGCTTCAGTAGTTGTGGCACACAGGCTTAGTTGCTCCGTGGCATGTGGGATCTTCCTGGGCCAGGGATTGAACCCGGGTCCCCTGCATTGACAGGCGGATGCTTAACCACTGTGCCACCAGGGAAGTCCCTTGTTTTTGACTTTTGAAGAGTAAATTTGTGTTTCTCTCTTTGGGTAGTAATGGGAAAACCAGGAAATGTGAATTTTAACCCCTAATGACCACCCTTAAGATTTTGTTTCCAGGTCATTCTTTTTTTTAATGGTTAATAGTCTTCCTTATAGTCCTAAGCAATGTATAGCAAGCTATCTACATCCTAAGAAATGTAAATCATACATTATCTTTATTCAGAATTAGAACATCTTCTGGGTTTTCCTCTCCAGCAAATTGTTCTTTAACCACATGTACTAAATTATTCATTCCCTGTCAGCAGTTTCTCAAATGGAGCCATGGAGGAAGCCTGAAGTGGTCAATGGTTAGCTGTTCTCTGGACAGTCATAAATATACAGTATGTGTAGCTAAGTACCCATGAACAAGGGCAGAGTGCCAGAAGTAATTAGGCATCAGGGCTGTGCAAAAGTAAGCTGAGGGGTTAAAAAGGAAGTAAATAAACATGGCATTTCCTTCTGATGGCATCTTTTGTCAGGCATACTGTTTCCAAGGAAAGGGTAATAGTTCTTCACCAGACTTTAATACTGAAGCAAATTAACCATCCTATACTCGTGGGACCCAAAGAAAAGTATTCTGAGTCTTTCTCCCTTACTTTGTTTAGATAAATGAATTAGACATGAGAGATCTCTAGGAATCTCTGTCTTTCAGAATTTCTATTGGGGAAGAAAATCTGAGGAATTTGACATCTTGGTGAAAGGAGAGCTAGTGAAGTCCACGAGAGCAATGCTGGAGGAAGTGGGACCTGATAAGTTCTGAGTCTTTCATGTCTTCTCAACTTTTTACTGAGGTTGCAGAAGAACCTGCTGTTCTCTGGCAAATAAAAATTGTATGTATTTAGGTTGTACAACATGATTTTTTGAGGTGTACAATGTGATGATTTAATATATGTATACACTGTAAAATAATTGCCACAGTGAAGTTAATTAACACATCCATTAACTCCCACAGTTACCATTTGTGTGCATGTGTGTGTGTGTAGAGTCTTAACAAATTTCAAATACACAATTTCAAATTTCTTAGGATCTACTGTCTTAGCAAATTCCAAATACACAATACAGTATTATTAACTACACTCATCTACAGAATGGGAGAAAATATTTGCAAAACATATATCTGATAAGGGGTTAATATCCAAAATATATAAGGAACTCATACAACTCAAATAGCAAAAACAAAACAAACAAACAAAAAACCCCAAAGAATTTGATTGAAAAATGGCCAAAGGACCTGTATAGGTATTTTTCAAAGATGACATACAAATGGCCAACTGGTAGATGAAAAGGTGCTCAACATCACTAATTATGAGGAAAATGCAAATCAAAACACAATGAGATATCACCTCACACCTGTTAGAATGGCTGTCATCAAGGGGACTAGAGATAACACACGCTGGCGAGGATGTGGAGAAAAGGGAACCCTTGTGCACTATTGGTGGGAATGTAGATTAGCGCAGTCACTATGGAAAACATTATGGAGGGTCCTCCAAAAACTAAAAATAGAACTACCATATGATCCAGCCATTCCACTGCTGGGTACATATCCAAAGGAAATACTATTCTTTTTTTTTTTGTGGTACCTGGGCCTCTCACTGTTGTGGCCTCTCCCGTTGCAGAGCACAGGCTCCGGACATGCAGGCTCAGCGGCCATGGCTCACGGGCCCAGCCACTCTGCGGCATAGTGGGATCTTCCCGGACCGGGGCACGAACCCGTGTCCCCTGCATCGGCAGGCGGACTCTCAACCACTGCGCCACCAGGGAAGCCCAGGAAATACTATTCTTTGAACTTGCCAAGATCCCATGCTAAGCCTCAGAGACTTTGCATTTGCTGTTCTCTCTGCCAGGAATGCTCCTCCAAATCTCAGAGTGGATCTTTCACCCTCCTCATTCCAGTCTCAGCTCAAGTGTCTTCTCAGGGAGGCCTTGCCTTGTAGACCACACTATCTGCTTTACTGTTTCCACTAGAACACTTATGACAGAGAGTCTGAGACTGCACAGCTGTATTCACTCACTCATTTAGTATCTGTCTCAGCCACTAGAATGTAAGTTCCACATGGGCTGGAGGCTTGTCTAGCTTATGACTGCACCCCCAGCCATATATACTTCAGGTGCTTGATAAATGCTTGCTGGTGAATGAGTGATTGGATTTAGGGTAAAATAGAAAATGTCATATATTAACTCTTTTACCGTAAGGAGGAAATACTAATTTTTCAAGTAAGAAGCACAAAGAATCTGTTTCTGGCTTTAACATATGCCAAGATAAGGTGAGAAATTGTAAATTATAATAGACACTAGATGGTGAGTTGTATTGGAACAAAGGTCCGACTGGGAAAAAAAATGACTCTTAAGATCGAAATCAGAAGAAGATCCTGGATATGCTTCCTCTGCAGGCAATCAGCAGCAGCATCATCCGCCAGGAACACATGCATTTTGACCAGTGAAACTGTACCTGCCTCTCTTCTGACGATACCTATAGGCAGCAAGGAAGAAGCAGGTGGTGACTGCAAATGAGAACGAGCATGAGAAGGGGCATAAAGATTATGGGGCCATATTGGCTCTAAGTCTCTTCCCAGCCTCATTTTAGTTAATCACCCAGGAGCATATGGCACTGATCACTCACTACCTCTTGCCTTCTATGAAGATAGTTTCCTGATGTCTGTCTACTGCCCTGTTATCTTAACCAGCTCCTCTTCCTTCGTCTACCCCTTAAAAATTGGAGTTCACTAGAATTCTGCCCTCTGCCCTCATTCAAATCCTGCCTAATAGCCTCCCCTGTCATCTTCATGCTGATGATAATTCCTTAACATATGCCTCTAGCATCAACATTTCTTTTGGTTCCCAGGCTCGAATTTCCAACCGTTACTTGATATCTTTGCATAGATTTTCCTTTCGGTACCTCAAGATTATGATGTGTCAAACCAAGTATGTTATATCGTTTCTTCTACTTTTCTCATTTTATTGGATTGGCCAAAAAGTTCCTTCGGTTTTTCTATACCATGTTATGGATATTTTCTAGTCAACTAAGGAGCTATCTACTTCTTATCCCACATCTCACTTGCTGTCTTTTGTTTTTCTCCTCATCTTTTTCTCAGTCACTCTGAAGCTTAGACTTTGATCATTTCCTATGTTGACTAATATAGTAACCAACATGGCTTCTGATATCATCATTTACCTTTCCTGCAAGCTCCTTGCTTTTTTTTTTTTTCCCAGAAGAGATTTCCAATTTCTTTATGAAGGTGTAGAAATTCTCCTGAAATCTGGTCCCAAATATCTTTCTAGCTTCACATGCTCAGTCTCAACACACCCAGCCACACTAGATCGTTTGTGCCCCTTGGGTGTCCCCAGGTCTATCTCCTCTGTGCCTTTAAGCGCACCCTGGTCTCAGTTTATGTTCCTTTCCTTGATTCTTTACATATAAAAAAATCCCATTCACTCTTTGAGATGCTGTTTAAACGTCTACTATGAAGCCTCCCTTTGCACTTTGAGAGCTCATGTCTCTCCATTTATTTAATTCTACCTTGTGTTAGGATGGCTTTCTCCCTCACTAGACTGCAGTCCCCATTCAGATCAGCTGCCTGACCGGTCTTTCTGATTCCCTTCTTAGCATCTTCTAGTATAGTGCCTTGACTATAGTAGACATTCAATAAATGTTCCTTAAGATGACCTCTGTTATATGTCTTGGGCTCATAGTAAAGTGCCCATTCTAAGTGATGGCTGATAAACTATTGAAGATTCATTGTCTCATACTTGTAGGATGCCATTCATAAGCTCTTCATGTTTGGCAAAGTGGTTAAGATGTGGGCTATAGAATGAAGCAGATCTGGGGTTGAGTCCTGGCTTTGCCATATACTAGTTCTGAAGCCTTGGGCAAATTACTAACCTCTTGTAAACTTCAATTTATTTACATACAAATGGGGCATAATAATATTAGATAAGAATATCTAATGTAGGGTGGTTGTTAGGACTGATGAAATACTAATATAAAGTACTTAGCACACTGTCTAGCACATAGTAGGTTTTCAATAAAAACGACTTATTATTTCAAGCTTCTAAATAGTTATGTCCAGTCCAAAGATATCTTCATATCGAATGTTAGCTGGAGAGCACACTTCCCATGTAACTCCTTTATGTCTTCGGAAATAATAGATGTGTCTCATGATACAACGTCTTTGATGGTATAATTTCTTGATATGCTTCTTGTCATTCTTGTCTTTTGTCTATGGTCTTTTGAGAAAGCAAGACAAATAAGTATAAACATTATTCATGGCATAAACAATGCTCATCAATGATATGAAAACAAAACAATTGTAACCTGATGTGGATTACAAGGATAGCACACTGGAGTCACCAAGATTGTCCTTTTTACTTTCCTTTTGAACAGCCATTGAAAGCTAAATTAATTTAGATTGCTGAAATATAATCTTGGCTACAGTTTCTGGCATCTTAAAGCCAAAAGTAAAATTGCAGTTTAATTGGCTTCCCTGACTTTGGCAATAAATAGTATAATAGATTTTACTTAGGAAATTTTGACATTTCCAAAAGAATCATGATTTTTTTTTAACAGTCTCTAAAAGACTATATTTAAACCTAGGAAGAAAGAGAAGGAGAGAAAGAGGGAGAGAGAGAGAGAGAAGTAATCATGAGAGAAGTATATATTCTGGCTCTGGACAAGTATACTTTTTGGACAAGAAATTGGGCTGAGGTGGTGTTTGTAAGGCAGTTTAAGCTTCGTGAAAGAAAACTGGCATTACAAACACAGAGTTATGATCTGCATATGTGTTTATGTGGCATCTATCTATATGCTGTAAAAGAATTTAGAAAGAGATATTAAATTGACGTTATTGAACATGAAGGTTATCAGGTTAGCACTCCAAGGAGCACTGTATCCTGGAATCTCTAAGGAATCCCCAGAGTTGTCTAGCCAAGTCCTCTCCTCTGCCCAGAAATATACTTAAGGTCTACAAGGAAATGGCTTCTCTGGGTTCATCTAAAGGCTTTCCACAGGTAAAACCTGTTGGTTGATCTCAATGTGTAATAATCTTTCCTGGGAAAAATGCTTCCATTTCCTGAAAATCTAGTCATCATTGGTGTGAGGCTACTATTTTTGTGCCTCTCTTATCTGAACACAACTGTCTTATTTGCATGTGCACTTAAAAATTGCTATTAAAGAGTGACTAGACTTACTGTAGTGATCATTTCACAATATATACGTATTTTGAATCATTATGTTGTACACCTGAAACTCATATAATGTTATGTGGCAATTATATCTCGATAAAAAATAGTAATGTATGTGCATGCAAATAGTTAAAACAGGATAGAGGTGTGCACATGGGAACAGGAAATTTTCCCTTTCCTCACCCTTGTCTTACTCCTCAGAGAAAACTTTTTGATCTCAGGACCCTTTTAGACTCTTAGAAATTATTAAAGACCCCAAAGAGCGTTTGCTAATCTATCAATATTTATCACATTAGAAACTGAGAAAATTATAAAATATTTATTTATTAATCCATTTAAAAATGATAATGATAAACCCATTGCATATTAACATTAAAAAATGCCATTTAAGGAAAAAATAATGAAAAAGATTTTCTATGATAGTGAGAAGAATAGTATTGTTTGTTTTTGTACATCTCTTTAATGTCTGGATTAATACAAGGCAAGACGATTCTCATCTCTGCTTCTGTGTTCAATCTGTTGTAATATTATTCATCATGTAGCGTCTAGAGAACTCCACTGTACAATGATGTCAAAGTAAGATTGAAAAAGGAAAATAACATTTTGGTATTATCAGGAAAACAGTTTTGACCCGTGGATCCCCTGAAAAGGGTCTGTGGACTCACTTGGTCCTGGGCTATATTTGGAGAATCACTTTCTCCAACAAAACTATTTTGGACCATTTCTGGATTTGTCTTTTCTGATTATTAAGTATTAATGTTACATATTATGCTTACACCTCTAGTTGTTTACTTTTTAGTTAAATTTGTATCTGATCGCTCTCCCTCCTTAAATTGTCTCCTGATAATTGTTAGACACTTCTCTTTCCTTCCAATTATATAAGATGAACCCTTTGGTCCCCCTCCTCCGTTTCTTCTTTTCCTTTCTCTTTTCAAAATCTGCCAACTGTTAGGACTTTACATGTACCAGTACTTTACATGGTCAAGTTTTATAGCTTGAATTCTTTGCCATTGTTATAAACAGAGCTTTCATGTCATTTCTGTAAATTGAATTTGAAATGGAAACTAATAAGCATTTAAAATATGATTATGTAAATATTTGTAAAAATCCATGTGTAAAAATCCATGGAAAAAGAAACAGAATCAGAAGAGGTGGCATTTATGTGGTGGGTGAGAAGCACTATCGCTTTTTTAAAAAAATATTTATTTCTGTATTTGCAATTTTTTTTTTTTTTCTTTTTTTTGCGGTACACGGGCCTCTCACTGTTGTGGCCTCTCCCGTTGCGGAGCACAGGCTCCAGACACGCAGGCTCAGCGGCCATGGCTCACGGGCCCAGCCACTCCGCGGCATGTGGGATCTTCCCGGACCGGGGCACGAACCCGTGTCCCCTGCATCGGTAGGGGGACTCTCAACCACTGCGCCACCAGGGAAGCCCTGTATTTGCAATGTTTATGAATGCTTGTAATGTTTATATTCATGTATTACTTGAGTAATTTAAAAATACAAATACATTTTATAAATGGTTAAAAAAAAAAAAAAGAAAAAGAAACAGAATCTTACATCCCTAAATCTGTACAGTTTGGAAGAAGATGCTCTAAGCATAAAAGTCAAGCATATTGTCTTTCTCAGATGTCTATTGCCCCAAACAATGACTTTTTTTTTTTTTGGCCATGTGGCTTGTGGGATCCTAATTCCCCAACCAGGGATCAAACCTAGGTTCCCGGCAGTGAAAATGCAGAGTCCTAACCACTGGACTGCCAGGAAATTCCCAAACTGACATTTTAATATGCTTCCTACTTGGATCGTAAATTTCTTCTACAGTTTTAAATTCTTTTTAGTTTCTAAATGCCTTTTGTGGTTTTTGTTTTTTTCAGAAAAAAAACTTGTGCCTTAAAAAACTATATTCCTAAGATAATTCAGTTTCTTAATTACGCTATTTGTTAATATACACCAATATGTGTCCTAGGCCTGCTGTAGAGGCATTATTATGGGTTCTCTTGGATCTTATTTCTTCCTTTTTTTTTGGTTTCCTTCTTAATTTAACTGTAGTGTATCTTCAAGTAATGTTTTTTTCACAGAAAGGGAAATACACCTACTGATTATCTGTAGGTACAAAAATGTTTTTATAACCTCTTTACAGTTTGATTGAAACTTTGGCTAGGTACAGATTTCTAAGTTGAAAATAATTTCCTGTTTTATCTGTGAAGGCATTGTTTCCTTAGTTTCCAAGAGTCAGTGTGTCTGATGAGAAATGTGATACTAATCTGTTTTTTCTTCCTTGTAGGTAACTTCTTTCTTCCTGTGGATACTTTTTGGTCATTTTGTTTGTCTTGCTATGCTGAAGTTTTTTAAGTGTGCCCTTAGGTATGGGTGTGATTTCGTTTATCCTGCTCTGCCTCCAGTGAGACAGTTTAATTTGAAGACTTCTGTTTTTGGTTCTGACAAGTTTTATTCTATTATTTCTTTTATTATTTCTTTCTCTTGATTTTATGTTTGTCTCTGGAACTCTTATTAAGTGGAAATTAGATATCTTTGATTGATTATCTTTTTGTCATTTTTCTCTCATATTTTATTTTTATTTATTTATTTATTTATTTTGCGGTACGCGGGCCTCTCACTGCTGTGGCCTCTCCCGTTGCGGAGCACAGGCTCCGGACGCACAGGCTCAGTGGCCATGGCTCACGGGCCCAGCCGCTCTGCGGCATGTGGGATCTTCCCGAACCAGGGCACGAACCTGCGTCCCCTGCATCGGCAAGCGGACTCTCAACCACTGCGCCACCAGGGAAGCCCTCTCATATTTTAAATAATTACATCTTTTTTCTTTACTTGTGCATTACCTTAACTTTTTCTTCCAGATTTCTAGTGAAAATTTATCTTGGCTATCAGATTATTATTTTCCAATAGCTTTTTCTTTCTTATTACTCCTTTTTGAGCCTTTTCTTTATGTGTTGTTAAAACCTTCCTTGATGTCATTGACAACATTAATTAAAAATTCTCTTGATTGGATCTGAATTATTTTTGTTTCCTCTTGGGTCAGTTCTATTTATTCAGCTTGATCCTTTTCCTTGGCTTTGCTGGTCTTCCCCATGTGTCTGATGACCTCGGTTTTCTGTTTATATTTGTGAATGAAGAGTGAGGTTTGACTCATACAGATAAGTGCTTTGCTGTCCACCTGACTTTACTAACCTGTCTCCTGAATGAGAGAGGTGACTGAGCTTTGGGTAACGTGAACAGCTTGTTGACTGTTGATCTCACTCCAGGCTGTATAGGCTTGGAACAGGAAAGCAAAATTCTCCACCCTAACCCCCTAAGACTTGCCAAAATACTGAGGGCTCTGCTATGTGTCTCCAGTCCCTGACTTGGAAGCCTTAATTCTTTTAAGGCAGATAGCTCCGTTTCTTCACAGCATAATTTTCTGCTGCAGCTTGGGTGCATATGACCCTGCTGCACAGGAAGGAGTGGGACAGCCACTCAATGCAGGCGTACTGCAAACAGTTCTTCAACCCATCGCCCTGTTTTCTCTCCTTCTTTCTTCTTACTCTCCCTCTCTGTTTATTCCTACTTCTGCTCTCTATCGGCAGTCTGGGTTAGGACAGGGCTGGAAAGAGAGCTCAGCAATGAGGAATTCTTCTATTCCACTGATGTTTTCTCTTGAGGGTCCCTAGGCTTGTAATGCAATGTTCCTTAGTGTATTTTTGGCCCCAGTTAAACAAGGTGGTCATTAGCTTTGCTTTCAGCCTGGTTGAAATAGCATGTCTGGTCAATTCTCATTTTCTACTTATACCCTGAGAAGACAGTTTTGGAGCCTCCTGAGACCAGATGGGCATGTGTAGGCAAGCGCATCTAACTGACACATTAATTGGTGAAGCATCCTGCTGAAGAATTCTTAAATGGTTTGCCCTTTATGATTTCAAACATTATTTGAGGAAACCTGACACCAAGACCTGCAAACTTGGCTCCATTTGAAAGAGGTACGGAGTCCCCTAGAAGTACAGGGAGGCTCCAAAAGCAGTTCTTTGGAACACAAGCTGCGTTTTTGGGCAGAGAGAAAGAATTCTGCATGTTAATTAAGATGAAACAAGCTTGATTTAATGAATGCACGTGCATTTTTACAGCAGCTTTCTAAGATGACGCTCTCAGTGATGTACATAAGCCTTTATGAACAAAACAAGAATGTTTGCCAAATGATATTTTTAGGAAGCATTTAATGAGTGCCAATAGCTTACAGGACACTGAAAGGAGAATAACAAGTGTTGCATTTTATCGATGTCAGTAATAGCTTGTAAATCTCAGATGTGACTTCACACCCAGGGGTTGCTTCACTGCCCGGAATGAGAAGCCATTTTCAAGGGAACTCCTGGCATCCGTTTTAAGAGAACGGCGTGCATGGCCACACTGCGAGGCTTCGTCTGAAAGGCAGAAGTGGCAGCTGGTGAGTACACAAGCCTCTCACCTCTGGAGGTCTGAGTTTATAACTCAGCCTTGCTTTGGCCACAAGAAATAACGTACTTGGTTCATTCTCTCCCTGCTTAGCCTCATTAGAAAACCACCACATCATCTGGCTTGGTTTGCTCCAACTGGCAGTGTCTGTTGAAGGGGAGGCCAGGGGTTGGGTAAACAGGAGCCGGCTGAGGTGTGCTGGCTCTGCCTGCCACCTGCCTGGACGTGTGCTTGCTTCAGGCCAAGCGCTATTAATCCTTCTCTGTCATGAACATGAAATCCATGTCAAACTGTTTTTTATCTTAAAACCACTTCATTAGGTATTTGCTCTTCTGAAGTTGGAATTGGCAAAGGGTTAAAACCTGAGACCGATTGTAAGTAAAACTGTTAACTGCCATGGGGTCCTATTTTTGAAAACATTTTGGTTTTATCTCACCAGGGTACTCCCTAGCCATTCGTGTGTTACAGTTGGTTTTTTTTCGCTTTTTTTTTTTTGTGGATTGGAAGTAAGGTGTGAGTGTTTAAGGTTTTCCATCTGAGACTGTAAAAATAATGGGAAGAGTGGAAGCCTTTTTTTTTTTTAACATCTTTATTGGAGTATAATTGCTTTACAGTGGTGTGTTAGTTTCTGCTTTATAACAAAGTGAATCAGCTATACATACACATATATCCCCATATCTCCTCCCTCTTGCGTCTCCCTCCCTCCCACCCTCCCTATCCCACCCCTCTAGGTGGTCACAAAGCACCGAGCCATCTCCCTGTGCCATGCCTTTTGAAACAGCTTTAAGGGAAACAAAGGATTATCAGTGCTATAGGGTGGGAAGATACTGACAAATTCTGCTCTTTCTGCACCATGAATCCTAAGGACTATCTTGATCCAATGACAATAGGAATCTCCAAGGTTTTATATTTGAGATACAAAGTTTCCTCATCTGCTTTTCTGCTGCCCCACACCAGGGCCCCTGCTCCAGCCCAGGCAGATCCTCACTTTCTGTTCTTTTCTTTCGTGGACGGCATCCACCCCTCCACCCTCTCTTGTCTCTGCCCAGCTTGGCCGCTGCACCTGAACATAAGCATGCTGGCCCGTTCAGTTTTAAAATTGTCTCCAAATTAGCCCCAAACCTCCTAAGTTCTTATTAGGATTTTAAAAACTTTCTCTGAAAATAAAATTACACATTGTCATGAAGTCAGATCAAAGAACCAACAGGGAGGAATCTTTTTTAAATTTTGGGACAAAAGAGATTCAGGAAAAATTAATTTCAGTATTTTAAGGGGATACACCCTGATTGTCCCTTGACAGATCTGTTTTTAAGATAAGCTGTAAATGATCTGTCATTCACTTTGCTGCTCCAATTCTGCCATTTGGGGAGGGAGGGCAGAAACTTTTAAGAAGCTGAGATTCAAGAGGAAAGAACCCACAGAGGACACAGAATCTCTGAGGCTACAGTCCTTGACCCACTAGAGGCAAAGAAGTAAAGCTATAAGATGTGTTTCTACTGGCAATCTAAAAGACAAAAGTCTTTCTGGAGGGGCTTTGTCTCTGAATGATATTTTCAAATTCTCACAGCAGAGTAGAGAGACTAGAGGAGTAATCAGAGTTCACACCTTAAATGTCACTTCCTTCATTAAACCTTTGTCACCAAGGAGTCCCCAGGGATCGCTCCCCTTCACTTTTGAATTTAGATCTCTACCAAACACTTGTTCCACAAATATTTATCCAGCACCGTCTATTTGCTAGGTACTGGACTAAGTGCTGGGGATAGTGATAAGTGAAGTAGACATCGTCTCATCTTGGAAGGAGCTTACATTCTAGTGACAGAGACAACCTATATGTTCTCAGTTTTATCCTCCTTGCAAGAGTCTGAGTTTCATCCTATTTGCAAGCTAACAAGTTAGCCGCTGGAGTTTCACGAATGCTGTTAGAAGAGATGAGGCACCTGGATCAGAGATAAAGGTCATTTTATTACTCAGAGTAATAGCAGTTGCTGGAGAGTCAGCATTTATGTGCAAGTTCCTCAAAGCCCACTTCCCGCAGGGTGCATGTGAAGAGGGCCAGATGATACCTGCAAGGGCAGGAGAGGACCGCTCCTGTTTAGCAGTTTAGGAGCCTGAATCCACAATAATGGGCAGTAAGCATGCCTGGCCTTTATTTTGGAGAGAGACATTATCTTTTATTATGCTGGAAAGTAAGCATGCCTGCCCTTTTCCCTAGAGGGAGACCCTGTCTCTGCCTTCCAAAGCTGTTCACTATATAAACATCCTGAAAAAGGTGGTCTGGAACAAAAAGCTCTCAGTGCCTCATTTGCAAGACGTGCAGAAACAAGAGAGACCTGTGGAGAATTCTTTTCCAACAGTTCAAAGCCATGGGCTGATTCATCAGATTAGAGACAGCTCTGCTTATAGGGGTGAAAAGCAGTTTTTTCAGATGCTGCCTCCTGGGACTTTTGGATGTGACCACAATACTAAAAGGGGCATGTCTTTGGGTGGGACAGAGGAGGAACAGGGCTGAGCCAAGGAAACCTCTGATGTGTCAGTTCAGTTGGCAGCTTCCAACAGTCCTATGACAACATGAAACATTAACTATGCATCTCATGATTAGAAGGTTGGGCTGCAGGTGTCAGCCACGCCAGCCACCAGGGTGACCAGGCATCCATCCAGGGTGTTGGATGAAGGGCTTGGAGAAGAGATGAGAGCTAGGCATGGAATAGTTGCATTAAAAAAAAACAAACCTGTTTTTGATGTGAATTAGTTTAAATAAGTGTTTTGTGTTGGCCAGGATATATTTTATTTGAGCCTGATATACAGGAATTTAGAAACAGCCGTATGGATTTTCTTGAACGTTGGCAGAAACAAAATGTGCTTCTAAACTCTCTGCCAAGTTTCAGCCTTAGTTAATTTTTATGGATGAGTTTAAACTCCTAAAAAACAAATGCACAGTAGAAGAGCTGATGTAGACATCGACTTAACTGTAAAAACATGCGGTGGAAGCTGAGACAGACATCATGGAATTTTGCAGGAAGAGTTTGATAAAGGTGCATTTGGTATGAGGATAAATTTGAAACAGAAGTAAAATGAAGTAAAAATAAGAAAATACTTACTGGTGAGAAGGATGTGTAAAATGAGTTATAATGTCTCTTAATCAGAAATCCAAGAATACAGGATGTGTATTTCCTGAAATTCTCAGTGCCTATCTGTCTGGAGTAACAAATTGACCTGATGAAAATTGTTGTTGATAGGATTCTTGTCTGAATTCTTCCTCACTAATACCATTCACAAAGTAGTAGCTGTATAGCTAATTTTCCAGGCTGCCTAGGAGAGAAGCTACTGTGCATTTATTTAGTCTTAAATTTTTTTTTTTTAATCCCCCTTCTATATACTCTCTGTGCCAAAGCTTGCCATATGTGTGCTGGAAAAGAATATTTGTGTTTAATTTTTTTTAACATCTACAAAGTGCTTTTGCTACATTGTTGTGTTGGATCCCATTTGTTCCTAAGAATTACACTTTGCATAGAGGAATTATTATCTCCTTTTTACAGATGAAGAAACTTGAGACAAGTGGAACCTCAGTGATTGCCTAGAGCCATATCACTAATGAGAGCACAGGATAATGAATTGTCAAAAAATACTCCAACTTGGTTCCTCTTGAAACAACCTCATCATGTAAACAGCTTATTTACTTGGTGAGATGGCAACTTCTAGTTTTAGATAAACATTACAGTGAAATTATCTCCATTAAAAAATAGTAATAAAAATATGTAAATAAACAACACACACAAGTGTTTTCTGTGGTTCAGTTTTATAAGAGGAGAAATTATACCCGTTCTTTCAGTGCTTCAAAAATAAAGAAAAGGAGAGAATTAAAGGGAAAAAAAAGGATGCCAGGCAATGCCTGAGATTCTTTTTGGAACTTAATTTCTGGCCTATGGAAACTTAAGAAGTAGGGGCAAAACTGCTGGAAGATTTGGAATTCAGGAGATCACTTTCTCTTTTAAGAAATTATACATCCTATTTTGCTGAATGATTAGGGGAAAACATAAAAAATTCATTTACTTAGTAAATATAGTCTAAGAAAACAAACGTTTTTTAACAAGGAGATCAATTTTAACTACTCGGAAGATGTTAAATACATTTAAACAAATTTAATTCTATCCCATACAGTTTTGAATGATTTCTAGTTTAAGAGATAAACAAATTTTAGGGCTGGTTTAGTACTAAATTCAATGGCAACTGACATTTTCATGGTGAAGAAAGCTTTACCATCATATAGATAATAAATTCAGCAGTAGCTTAGCAAATAGAATTAGAAAACTGTGCCAGTATTAACATAATCATGAATTTTTAAATCTTTATGCGAAGAAAGTTGACGTCAAAATGGATGTAACTGCCATACCTTTTCTGCTACACTGAGAATTATGACAGTCATAAAACACAAAATAACATGAGACCACAGAGATCCATTCTGCCTATGCTTCTGTTTCTGATAGTGACCAAGAGATAGATTAACCGAATCCATTGCTTTCTGCAATGGCTATGGTAAACTTTTAAATGAAAGCCCCCCTTCTCCCTAACCTCTCCCTCCATATACAGACACAGAAATATGAAAGGCATAACTTGCCTCATCCTGAAGGTGGGAAAGGTGGAAATAAGTTGAAATTTAGTAAGGCTTAGAGAATGAATTTATGGTTACCAGCAGGGAAGGGGGGGAGGGGTAGATTGGGAGTTTGGGATTGACATGTATACACTGGTATATTTAAAATAGATCCTCAACAAGGGCCTACTGTATAGCACAGGGAACTCTACTCAATATTCTGTAATACCCTAAATGGGAAAAGAATTTGAAAAAGAATGGATACATGTATATGTATATAAGTGAATCACTTTGCTGTACACCTGAAACTAACACAACATTGTTAATCAACTATACTCCAATATAAAATAAAAATTAAAAAAAATAAGGCTTACAGGATTTACCAAAGTTCACAAATACTATCATGGCTCTTTGTGTGGTTCCCTGCTCCCAAATACAAGCACTACGAGATATCCTAGTGCTTAAAATTTCACCAGTGGATTTATTATTTTGGGTTTCAAGTGCCTTTGGGTCATTGAGAATCTTTCTGGGAGAAATAACACCCAGTATTGGGTCTGACACACAGTGAATGCCCAATAAATGTTTTTAAATGGAATTTTTATTACCTTCTTATGGGGATTAGTTGACAGCTAAGTGAGAGTAAGTTAGGTCCTCAGTTAAGACTGGGAGCAAATAGAGAGTATCTCAGAAGCCAGGAGTGAGGATATGGGATATGAAAGAAAGCACAAAGGAAACCCTTTGTTCAGTTCACAGATTCACTGAGGTTTGTCTTTCTTATAAATAATTTTTCAGAACTTATTTTCTCTTCCTTTTATTCTTTCTCCTTTACTAATTTTTCACTTTTATGTCCTCTTTCTCCCTTCCGTTTCTTCTTCATATGCCTAGTTCCCAAATGGATTTAAAGGTGTACTAGAAGTCAGCATTATTAGAATCATAGGTATTATGAGCGATAAGTAATTTGTATGGATGGTAAACTAGAATTATTTCAGCTATGCATCAATTCAGAGAATTTTCTGTATCTTTCTTATGCCTTTCCTCACTGCTTTTCAGGAAGTTTAGAGACATTAACACATTTGGAAATAGTGTACATTTCATTCTGAATTCACAGAGGAGCAGCCAACTTGCCTTACTGTCTTTTCCTTTAATCCCATAGTTAGCATTAAATAAATCTTTACTGATGTCAGAGGGTGGTGAGATCACTACTTAATATTTAAAATAAAAAGACAGCACTGAATTTGTTTATAAGGGAGAACTATGCGTGAGAAGTCTCCCTGAGAAGAGTAGACTGCTGATGTTATATAGGGTTTTTGAACCGCATGGGGTTCAGGGATTGGCCTACTTTGAAAGGCATAAGTAGGTTGACATCATCTGTTTAAGCATGATTATTCAAGTGAGATTGTTGCTGATTGGTTGGCATTCAGACGCATTTTTCTTAGAGTGAGTTTGTTTCTCATTGGCTGACTTTTTGAAGCGAAGACCTGTTATTGATTGATTGGCTTGCAAAAGCATGTTAATTGAAGCAAAATTGTCATTGATCAATTGAATAAATGTAAAAGTGGTTCTGATGGCTACTTGCTACCGCAGCTATAGAACAATCATTCTCTGTCCTAAGATTGTGAGAGTATCTTTGTTTGCACTCTCTCATTTTGGTCCTTATCCAGATGAAGCTGCAGGAAGATTGCCAAGATATATACTACTGTTGTTTATTCTCAGGAAGATGAGATTTCATCTTTGACCAACATGTTTTCATTTTTTAATTATTTGTTAAATCATCTGTTTGGACGGTGGCTGTGCAGACTCATTTAAGACAACGAATAACAAATGTTGAATAACTGTGGCACAAACAAGTATAACTAGAAGTGTTACAAAAAGGGCCTAGAAGACACTCTGGAACCATGACTCAAGATTTCTCAGGCCTGGTCAGGAAAATAAGAATTCCTGGAGTCTAATTTAGAAAGAATACTTTTTCTTTTAGCTTAAATATATATCATTCCATCTCACCTGTAACATTAATCCAGGTATAACATGAAGTGGAAACAATGGTGTAGAATCCTCCTAGTTGACCAAAGTAAATAAATAATAAGTAAACAAACAAACAAATACACACACAAATAAAGAAAATCCAAGGCTATTGTATTGGATTAAGGAATTAAATTGGCTTATTGTGCCCTCATTGCCTGAGCTGATTTGTTAGTGAGGAAACAAATATTTTTGATGACTACACCAAGCTATCTAGCTCATCTTTAGGAGAGTTATTACTTATTTCCCCAGTCATTTTCTGCTGTGTTTATTAAAAAATAAAATAGACAATTTCATGGAAGGTCTGAGTTAAGAACAAAACAAGAAAAATTATATAATATTAAGTATGGTAAAGGAAATATAACTCTAAATATTAATAAGATTAATAAAATTTTATGAATGTTATATGGAACTGTCTGGTATAAATTGGAAATTTTATCACATAGTTTATTAGGTAATTTAACAAGCAAAATATAAATACCAGATTTTTCCCTAAAAAAGATAAAAAACCTAAGTAGACTAGTTGCTGTAAAAGAAATTAGAAATGTTGTTATAAAATGTTACAGAACACTCAGTATTTTTAAACATATGAGGCCCAGGTGGTTTTACAACTGTGTTCTAAGTAACATTTGAAAAGAAATAATTCGTGCATAATACAATAATTCAGGATCACAGAAAAACTACAAATACCATTTACAAAGCTAGCATAACCTTAATGTCAAACTCAATACTGACAGTATAAAAATTATGGATCTAGAAATGTATAGGCAAATAACATTTAGCAGTGTATTAAAAGAATACTACATCAAGTAAATTTTGTTCCAGGAATGCAAACATGGTTCAATTAAAAAAGGCGAGCAACATAACTCGTTTCATTATCATATGAAAGAAGAAAAAAAAAACCACTATCATTCTACCAATAGTCTTTAAAAAGCGGATTAAATTAAATTTAAAATTAACTGCATTTATAATAAATAATGCTAAGAAAAATAGTGACAGAGGAAATTATCACAACACAATAAAACCACTTATCAAAAAGTTTGACAGCAAGCCTCAAAGTAAACAATAAAATATTAGCGTTATTCTCATTTAAAGTAAGACTAATGCTAGGATACTCTCTGTTTTCCTCACTATTAAGTGCTGTTTTGAAGGTTCTAGATAAAGCAATGAGACAAGAGAACAAAGGAGTGGTATAAATATTAAAAGGGACAAACATCCTTATTTATTTATTTACTGGCTGTTTTGGGTCCTCATTGCTACACTCAGGCTTTCTCTAGTTGCTGTGAGCAGGGGCTACTCTCCATTGCGGTGTGCAGCTTTCTCATCACGGTGGCTTCTCTTGTTGCAGAGCACAGGCTTTAGGCATGTGGGCTTCAGTAGTTGCAGCATGTGAGCTCAGTAGTTGCAGCACATGGGCCCTAGAGCGCATGGGCTTCAGTAATTGTGGCGCGTGGGCTCAGTAGTTGTGACGCCCAGGCTCTAGGGCACACAGGCTTCAGTAGTTGTGGTGTGTGGGCTTCAGTAGTTGTGGTGCATGGGCTCAGTAGTTGTGGCTCGCGGGCTCTAGAGTGCAGGTTCAGTAGTTGTGGCATGTGGGCTAGTTGCTCCGCGGCATGTGAGATCTTCCTGGACCAGGGATCGAACCTGTGTCCCCTGCAATGGCAGGTGGATTCTTAACCACTGCGCCACCAGGGAAGTCCCAAAAGAGACATATATCCTTAATTGCATGTAATTCAAGTGATTCTACTAAAGGTATTAGAGTTTGGTAGAGTGGCTGGATATAAGATTACTGTAAAAACAAGTTGATTGTTCTTCTTCATATTAGTAAACAGCTAGAATGGAAGGAATGCATTTAAAAGAACATTTAAGGATTTGTGTGGACAAAACTATAAGACATTATTGAAGGTTCTAAATAAATGAAGAGACACGCCCTGTTCCTGAATTGGATGAGTTAATATTATGAAACTATCAGTTACTCAAAAATGAATATATAAAATCGAGTTATATATGTTCAATCAGAGTTTTCACATGTAATTTTTAAAATAGGAAAAAAATTTTAAATTCACCTGGAAGAATATATGTTACAGAATTGCCAACAATTCTTGGGACAATATTAGTGGTGGGATTCTTTCATTACCAGATATCAAAGCTTATTATAAAGCTGTTATCTATAATCAAACCTGTACAGTTTGGCACAGAAGTAGATGAGTAGATGAGTAGAGCCAAATAGAGAGTACATGTGTATAGTAGAGCCTAATATATTATGAAGATGACATTTCAGTTCAGTGGGAAAAATGATATGTTTAATAAATGGTGCTGGCAGAAAGACAATTTAGTTGGGAAACACAAAGTTAGATTCTTATCTGTTGTCATATATTAAAATAAGTCAGTCAATGAAGGCAGTCAAAAGGTACAAACTTCCAGTTATAAGATAAATAAGTACTAGGGACGTAATGTACAAAATATAAGTATAGTTAACACTGCTGTATGTTATATATGAAAGTTGTTGAGAATAAATCCTAAGAGTTCTCATCACAAGAAAACAATTTTTTTCTATTTTTAAAAATTTTATATCTATATGTGATGATGGATGTTCACTAAACTTATTGTGATCATCATTTCATGATGAATGTAAGTGAAATCATTATGCTGTACACCTTCAACTTATACAGTACTGTATGTCAGTTATATCTCAATAAAACTGGAAGAAAATAAAAGTGAAGAAAAAGGAAAAGAAAAACTAAGACAGAAGGAACACAAAGAAATAAATAGATGGATGACTGTAGAAAACAAATTTCTCTATATGTGGAACTACATCGTTAAAAAAGTCAAATGACAAATGCGGAGAAAATGTTTTCAACACTAATAACAAATAAAGGGTTACTGTTGCAAACATTTAAAGTATTGCTACACGTTGATTAGCAAAAAGACAAAAAGCCTAGTAGAAAAAAAATAAAGTCAAATGTCCTATAAATATTTGAAAATGTGATCAAACTTACTAGTAGTCAAGAAAATACATCATAAAGCAATAATGAAACATAATTTTCACCCATTATATTGGAAAACATTAAAGAGCTTGATAACATTAATATTCATATTTACCTGGAGTGAGCTCATTTAATCTTCAGGAAAGTTATTTGTCAGCAAATTCCTCTTTTGGGACTATGTCCAAGAGAAATACTTGCCCAACTGCATAAGGAAACATGTACAGTTGACCCTTGAACACTACAGGTTTGAACTGCGCGGGTCCACTTTAACATGGGGGAACTCAGCTCAGTGCTTTGTAATAACCTAAATGGGAAAAGAATTTGAAAAAGAATAGATACATGTATATGTATAGTTGAATCACTCTGCTGTACACCTGAAACTAACACAATATTGTTAATCAACTATACTCCAATATAAAATAAAACTTAAAAAAAATTTAGAATATTATATAGTAAAAAAAAAAAGTAAATACTACAGTACTGCACTATCCACCAGTGGCTGAGAATAGGGAGGAAACACGTATATAGAGGACCAACTATAAGTTACATGTAGATTTTCTTCTGCGAGGTGGGTCAGTGCCCCAAACCCTATGTTGTTGAAGGGTCAACTGTATATGGATGTTTGTAGTAGAAACACCTGGAAACAAACCCTGAACGTCTATCAGTTTAAAGAATTACTGAAAATATTTAATTTAAGAAATCCACTTTGTAGAATATGATGCAGGTCAACTCAATTATATATATGTGTACATAATATGTATATTCATCTACAGGCATGTCCAAGATACATTTTTAAGTGAAATAAAACAAGTTGCAAAGTAATATATAAAGAACAATCTGAATTTTTAAAAATATGAAGTAAGCAAAATTCAATATATGTATATATATGTTGGTATATACCTTAATGAGTATAGAGACAAGATTAGATACCACACAGATGACATTGGTAATCTCTTGAGATGGGATTGATTGCGGTTAATGGAGATTATTAATTTTTCTTTTTACTACCTCTATTGTTTACTTTTTAAAATGAGCACATACTACTTCAAATAGTTAGAATAGTAAAAGACAATCAAAATGAATATTTATTCATAGACAAATAGATCATGTAAAGCATTTTAAGATGTTAGACCTCTTAGAAAGTTAGGAAATCTAAGTCAAAGAATAAATCATACAAACGAAACAGGTACACTAAAGGCGTTTCAGGAACCAAGGGAATGAAGAGAGATGATAAAAATCCTATGTATTTTTGGACTTCCTATAAACCATAGCTCTAACATTGTTATAACACTAGATAACTAGTTGTTAGGTATTAGTTATTATATCCTACATCTGTGTATTCATGACCAACTTGAACTAGTGTATATAAAAAAGCAAGCAACAGGCAAGCAAGAACCTTGAAGACTGACTGCTGGAGGTTTATCTCGTGGTGGGGATCTGGAATTATCAGTCCTGAGTCTTGTGTCAAAAACACAACCACTGGTTCTCTTGGTTCTCATCCAGCTTTGCCGTCCATATACAGATATGGTATTTAAAGTATTCTCTGAGGACTCCCCTCGTGGTGCAGTGGTTAAGAATCTCCCTGCCAATGCAGGGGCCACGGGTTCGAGCCCTGGTCTGGGAAGATACCACATGCCGCGGAGCAACTAAGCCCGTGCACCACAACTTCTGAGCCCACGTGCCACAACTACTGAAGCCTGCATGCCTAGAGCCCGTGCTCTGCAGCAAAGAGAAGCCACCGCAATGAGAAGCCTGTGCCCCACAACGAAGAGTAGCCCCTGCTCGCCGCAACTAGAGAAAGCCCGCGTGCAGCAGTGAAGATCCAACTCAGCCAAAAGTAAATAAATTAATTTATTAAAAATAAATAAAGTATTCTCTGAATCACAATAAGTTAACCAAAATAATTATCACAAGAAGTTAACAATGAGGAAATTGTGATTCAGGAGGTTCTAACTTGCTAATGTTCAGGTGAGTCAGTGGAGAAGTTGAGATGGGCCCCAATCATTTTAAATAAAATTCTCCCTCTCCTTCTGAATTTTAGGTACTAAGATAAGCCCTTGTAAGATTATGCCTTTCCCCCCCAGCAAGCCATAAATAATGCTGCTTTAACATAAAAATG
Source organism: Delphinus delphis (assembly GCF_949987515.2). Lineage (NCBI taxonomy): Eukaryota > Metazoa > Chordata > Mammalia > Artiodactyla > Delphinidae > Delphinus > Delphinus delphis. The sequence continues at coordinate 56,782,951 of NC_082693.1, read as the reverse complement.
AACACATGTGATAAGACTGTACTTGCTTGATTTTTGAAATACCTAAAGGTTGTCTCATTATTCATAGTTTTGGTTTTCAGTTTGCTTTCTATAGCCAATATATAAACTGACTAGATTAGTAGAGATTTAAATCTCACAGATATCCTGTTCCTGTGTTTTTCCTGCGGTGACATTTTAGAGGAGATAGAGCCAGAGATAACAGAAATGCAGTATAAGTAACGATGTGGATGCTTATCTGAACTCTGTAAACATATATGGTTAATTCATTTAGATTCTGTGCATGAGTTTAAAGTGAACAAAAAATATATAATGAAGCTTAGGCCCTCAAGAAGGTCCTAATGGGTACCCTTATATTCATGGAACAACCTTTGATTTTCCCTATAAATGATCATTTAGAAGAAGAAATGTTTACATTTAAGGGAATATATACTCTTAACAGAGTATATTTTTTCTACGTATATTTATAGTAAAGACCCTCATGTGTCTATAGCATGATGCAGGCATATCAGGTCAACCATTCGAGGTTGAAAACTGAAATAAAGTTACCGTTTGTACGTATTTTGAGTTTGGTCCTATATAAAAAAATACTTAGGCACGTTGGAGAAATGGCTTTAAATTCAGCCCCTTTTTCCTAATTGGAAACAGCTTTGCGTGGAAACATTTACCGATGCTTGTGGAAATGACTAGAGTCTAGGACAGCCTGCCTGTTTTTGTACTGACCACGAGCTGAGAATGGTCCTTACGTTTAAAATGATTGATTGAAAAATATTTTTAAAAAGAATATGTTATGACACATGAAAATGATAGGAAATTTAAATTTCAGTATCCATAAATCACACAGACCCATTTGTTTTTGCATTGTCTATGGTTGCTTTTATGCTACAATGGGAAAGTTGAGTATATATGACAGAGACTGTATGTTCATCAAAGTTTACAATAGTTATGGTATGGTCCTTTACAGAGAAAGTTTGCTGTCCTCTGGATTAGAAAATTCCTTAGTGTATTTGCTGTGAGGACTTGTTTATGTTTTGTTTCTTTTGTGGAAGCCTGAATGACATTAATTCATTCATTTATTCTTTTATTCTTTCATTCAATTAAACCTTTATTGAGTACTGATGCTGAACCAGGAGTAGGAGTAGAGAGATGTGTAGGACAAGTTCTTTGTCCTAGAGAAGATGATATGAAACGATTGCATGTTATTTAGACAGTCATACTAAAAATTTTTACAAAACAACACCGAATTGGGCAGAGAACTATAGTAACTTTAGGTCCTCCAAATTCTTTTCCTAAGAAGAGCTCTATCCCAAGGTTTGATGCAATGCGTGCAGACTGTGAACTTTTCTCTCCACCCTCCATGCCAGCATCCTGAACCTCCTTTTCTCTTCCCACATGGTTACCCAAGTTCCCTGCTCTCTGGAGATGAGCACTGTGCTTCCCTATCATGACAGTTTTAGAGGTCCAGATTTGTGGCCAGGGGCTTTGCTTAAATGATGCCTTTTGAAATCTCACATGCTGTAAGGTAGGCATGATCACCTCCTTGTAAATGAGGAAACAGAATTTCAGTAAAGTCAAGTAAACCGCTAGTAAGTGGCAGAGGCAAGGCTTCAAACAAGGTTGCGTGTTTCCAAGAACCAGTTCTTTCTGTGCCAGTTTACTAAGTTTGCCTTGTTTTTAAGACAGATTCTCTCCCTGCAGTGCTGTCTTTTGAGGCTACTTTTGAGATGTCAGTTCTTAGCTAAGTTTTCTAGGCTGTGGCTATGGGATAGAAAATAAATATTTTTCTGGAAGTATGCTGTTTCCATGTTTGTGGGTGGCAGTGTCTTTACACAAGAACTAGCTTCACCCTGAATTCCACTTTTGTTTCCTACCTTTGTTTTTAAAGCATTTGTGTTTACTAGGATGAGAAGAATTTTCCAGGCAGTGACTCACTGTAGGTTAGAATCACAGGGTAGGTGGCAGAAGAAACATGGGTTCAGATTTAGACTCTGCCACTTTCTTGAGTGAGCCCTTGTCAACATCACTTCACTCTCTTAGCCTCAGTTTCTTCATTTGTAAAATCATTCGTGGTGGAGTTTAAGATAGGTGTCTGTCTATTCTCCATAGGAATAGGGCCGTCTTTAGAATGTTTCCCACCCAGTCCTATGTCTTTGGCTTTGGCTGGTAGGATCATAGACTCTTAGAGTTGGGAGGAGCAATATAATAGATAATCTTTGAAAACAGATAGACTGAAGTCACTACTAGCTGAAGGATCTGAGGCAACTGACTTCATTTCCTTGAGTCTCAATTTCCTTATATGTAAATGGGGGAAGTATCATACTACCTCAAAGGAATCATAATGTTAAGTGCTTACTATGTGCCCAGCACTGTTCTAAGCACTTCGTATGAACTGAATGATTTAATCTTTATAACTCTATGAGGTCATTACTAATATGAACCCCATTTTGCAGAAAAGGAAATTGAGATGGGGAAAATTTTAGGAAGTGGAGAAGTTAGAATTTGAACCTTAATAGCTTTGTTCTTGAAACCAAGTCCTTAATAATTATGCCATAGCTCCCAGAGAACTATGTTGAGGTTTAATTAAGAAAAAACACACAAAGCCATTAACACAGAGTGGATTTTCAATAAATGTTGACTACTCTCCTTTGAAGAGTGTTTTTAAAAATGTGACCCACGTTCACATGTATTGAAATCACCTGGGGTGGGGGGTAGGTTTGTCAGAAATGCTGATTCTTGGACTCCAATCTGGACCTGCTGGATTCTGGGAATTCTACCTTTTAAAAACATGCTTCTTGGCTGATTTTTAATACACCAAAGCTTGGGAGACTCTACCTTAGAATGAATCCAGCCCAGTTTGCTAACTATGCAGAAATCCTTTCATGGCATTACTCCAATCATTTCCAGGCTTCTTGGGAGTTCCTGAGGATGGCGAGCTTCCTCTCACAAAAGGAAGCCCAACTTGTTTTGAAAAAGGCTTGGATTATTAGAAACATCATCTTTGTAATTGAATGAAAAACATCTTCACCTTACTCTCTCTACATCTGACCTATTCAGTCTTCTGAGTCACGAAGATTATCGGCGAGGAAGGCAATGGGAAAGCCATTGTGGGAGCATATGGGACTTGGGGATTAGATATGTTTACAAGTCTGACAGGTGGAACAGTCTCCAGAGTCAACAGTTCCATAAGGAGGATGTCCTCAAGGTGATGTCTATCCCAGCACAGTGACAGGGAACGTGTGCATGGATCAAACACAGAAATCCAGGTGGGGAGGCAGACAGGTGATAGCATCATCGGGAAGATGATCAAAGCATACAGAACACCAAGGACTCAGATGCTGAAATGGAGAATGGGGTTATAGCTTGGTCACAGGATAAGAGTGCATAAACTCATTGTGGAGTCACCAATAATTTTACTTGACTCTGAAACAAGTGAGTTGCTAAATCAGGCTTCTTTAAGTTTTCCCTTAGTAGAGACAGGATTCATGTTTCCACATAGTGCACATTAGAGGTATTTAATGAGTGAATAAAAATGGTGCCAGGTGGAGATCTTGTGGAGATCGCAAGACAGAGAACAGGGCACATTTCGATCATCAAAATATTCAAGGGAAGCCTTTCCTTCTCCAGCTTAAAAAATTCTGAGTTTTTTCTGCTGTCCAGCATTGGAGCATAGGATCTGTTTTCTGGAGCCCTTTCCAACTGGCAGCATCTTCAGACACTTGGGTTTGTCAATATCCCTCTTAAAATGTGGTACTCAGAGCTGAACACAGGGCACTGATGTGGCATGACCATACTAAGTGCAACAGGCCCTCTAATTCCCTTATTTGATGTGTTACACCCTCACTAATGGCCACACCAAACTATTTCCTAATTAAATGGGCTTATATCATAAATAACTCACTTCTGCTAAGGCAGCCTACACTCGTACTAGCTTTTCTAGCCGCCAAAGCATGCACTTGGCTCATATGAAAAATTCTGTCAGTGAAATCCCTGAAGTTTTTTGTCACATAAAGTACTACTAAACTAAGACAAATTTGGCTTGTAGTTGTGCAATTGAGTGCTTGAACCCAAGTGCAGGATTTTACATTTATCTCTGCTAAATTGCTTCCTGTTAGTTTTGGCCCAATAGTCATGCCTCTAGAGGTATTTTTAAATTTTATTTCTGTTATACAATATATTTAGCTAACCCTGCCATCCTTGTGCCATTTAAAAATATTACCAAGCTTTCTATACCCTCATCCAAGTCACTAATAGAAAATATTTGACAGTAATAGACTTGTGCATTTCCCTAGGATCTCCCTTCTAGATGACATTGCTGCACTTGGCAATATTCTCTTAGGTACCTATGATATACCAAATGACACATTATGTCCTAAGGATAAATTATGAACTGCTTATCCCTGCTATCAAGAGGCTCACAGCCTAAGGAAGAAGACTAACACATTAACAGACAAATCAACACTAGAAGGATACACGAAATACACAGGTAGAATCAGGACTTGAGTAGAATAAGCATGGAATGATGAAAATCCATTTGGGGTCAAGTAGACCTACATAGTTTAGAAACACTTGTCTCAGGTAGTTCCAATCTTATGAACCCTTTTCGTCACTGTTATGCAACATTTAAAAAATGACCACCATTGTGGGTTTATTGGCCATTAGGCTGAAGGCCCAGCGATGGTGTGGTACTGAACTCTTCATCTTGGCTGGATGCTCTTTACCAGATAGATGAGAACAACCACTTACTGCTCTCTCGTGAAGACTATTTTTGACCCTTTTCCTTTTACATAACTTATCTATGCTCCCCCCACCCCCGATTCTGCCCCATACCCATGACTAAGGTGACTTCACTTAGTCACAGATGGCAACAATTAGCTGTTTTCCATTTCCAGTTACACTTGTGTTTGTATTTAAATGATAGTTGCTCTAGTCTTGTTTAACCTAAGTTGGGGTAGAATGCCAACGCAGCTTTAGAGTGCTTCTAATCGGGTCTCCCACACAAAGCAAAATAGTTAAGAGGAACAGTTAGCTCCCTGCTCCCCACCCACTCAACATCATTCAAGCCAAAAACCTTGCCTCAAGAGTCCATGGAAAATATTAGTTATTTTTATATATACAAGTCAGCTCTGAATTAGTTTAGAAATCGTTTTTTTTGTTTGTTTTCTTTTAAGCATAAAATGAAGCTAGAGAGATTTGGAGAACCGCCCAGATGGAAACTGGACTAATTCAGTATTTGTAACTTGGGCCATTTCTAGTCATTCCCATGTGTAAAAAAAGGGCGGGGAGGTGCTGGGCTCCTTTGGATTGAGTGCTGGTAATGGTGGGTGGGGGAGATAGAGCTGATTAAGTACAATTTAATTTCATCCAGCAGCTCATTAAAAAAATCTTGTTTTTTTCCCTTTCAGGGAATTGTCTTTAAGTTCTCTCCTCTGGTTTCTATTTCTGTGGCTATTTTGTGGGGTGTTGTGGATTAAGGATTTGCTTCTGGAGTCAGATGGACCTCGGTTTGCATCTCATTCCTTTGTAGCTGTGTGTCCTGGGTGGGTCGCATCCTCCCTGTGCCTCAATTTTCTTGACCGTGAAATGGTGACAAGAGTTTATTGCTCATTGGGCTGTCGGGAAGATTAAACAAGATGTGAAAATGCTTAGGAAGGCACATGGTATAAAGAGACTGCTCAGTAAACGTGAACTATTTTGTTGTTGATCTTAAGATAATGCTTTGAAGATCTGGATGATGAAACTGAAAAAATTAAAGTGAAATTATTGGATTCCCATAAGTAGAGTACGATAGTTCTAGGGTATTTCTAACATTGTCTCAGGGATTTCGTTCTCTGAACTAGTATTGATATGTCGGACCAGATGATTTTCTCTTTTTTTTCCTTTGGGGGTGTTGGTGCTATGGTGTGCCTTGTAGAATGTTTACCAGAATTCCTGGTCTCTACCCACTAGGTGCCAGTTGCACCCCACCCCCAGTGTGACAACCAAAAATGTTTTCTGACATTTGCCAAAATGTCCTCTGAGAGACAAATAGTCGCTGGCTGAGAACCACTGTTCTAGGTAAAGAATGATTGAAAGTCACTTTCTTCAGCTGTAGGATCACATAGTTCCCATTGTCTTTCCTGAGAGCTGTGAAATTGAGTTTGGCTTTGGCGGTGTGGATCTCTGTAACATTTCATTAGGTGTGTTCTTTAGAAATAATATTCACATTTTCATATTGCTGACAATGTACCTGTCTGACACACATGTACCACTCCAGTGGGCTTCCTGGTATAATTCTGGAGTGGAGAATAACAGCGCATTGCATTTTCAGGTTATTTCACTTGCTACTTTTGATCCAGCACTGAATTCTGCAGGAGGAAAGAAGAAATTTTTATTAACAATAAATGCCGTTTTCAATAAATATTTTTAGGACTCATTAAAGGTAAAACACTGAACTAAGAAAAGGAGATGGCAGAAAAGTATTATTCACGTAAAATAAATGTGCTAATTGGCAAGAGTGGTTCAACAGGACTTCTCTGCTCTCCAGACACTTTGAACTTTGCCCATTTTTTCCTTGGCAGTGCAGTATAAAATTGGATACTGTGAGCCTCTCGATGACATTTTTTTAGATGCTAAGACATATTGCATTTAGATTTGTGATCTGCAAGAATTCCATCTGTACCATTCACTGGAGACAGTGCCACTGATGATGATTCCAAATGGTCTACTTTTATTATTTATTTCCCTGGCTAATAAAAGCAGATTAAACTGAAAGAATAATTTAACTTGATTTGGAGAATTCAGTTAATTATTTTATGTCTTAGAGTGGTTTGTGTGGAACGAAAAATGGTCCACATTTTGTATAGAAATAGTTAATTTTTTTGTTGTTGTTCCTGAATCCACCTCAGAGATTTTTAAAGAAACTACTGTCAAAGGACCCTCTTACCAGGTGTGTGGTAGAGGTAAATAGCATAATCAAACCTACAATTATTTTATATCAATTACTTTTTGCCTTTTATCCTAACCCAAGTTAATAATGTCAATTAATTTAATGAGTCAACATTGTACCACTTTCTAGATGCTGTGATTCTTTGAGGGACGGGCCCCCATGAGAATGAAACACAAGTCGCTGGCTCAACCTTGGAGGACCAATTATGTAGATTCAGTTGGTGGCTATTGTCATGGCCACTTAAGTGTCAAGGCTTTTGATATCCATTTGTAACCATAACCTTACATTTAAAAACACTACTACTTTCTTTGGCAGCCATCCTAACCTAATTAGGAACTAACGCAGACTTGTACATTTCTTGTAAACACATCCTGGACCATAGCATCTGGCCAGGGCTAGAGCATGATTGGGGCTTGATTGAGGGGTTTATCTTTTTCCTCCTTCCTATAATGCTCTTACAGGTCTGGACTATATTCAGCAGAGCTGCTTTTCCTTTTATTTCCCAGTTTTGACATTTTAAATTGATTTACGCTCTTGTTCTCATTCTCTTGCTCTTTAGTCCTCTTTGGCTTTGCTTCCCCTCCCCCCCCACTATTTTGTTTTGCTCTTTTTAAAAATTGTTACAATGTTATCATTTAAATATTAACAGAAGAGCTAGTCTGACAGTGAGGAACAAGACTTAATGATGACATCAGGGATGATTGTATTTTTTGCGGTAAGCGGGCCTCTCACAGCTGTGGCCTCTCCCGTTGTGGCGCACAGGCTCCGGACGCGCAGGCTCAGCGGCCATGGCTCACGGGCCCAGCCGCTCCACGGCATGCGGGATCCTCCCGGACCGGGGCACAAACCCGTGTCCCCTGCATCGGCAGGCAGACTCTCAACCACTGCGCCATCAGGGAAGCCCGATTGTATTTTTTAAAATGAGAATTGTATATTATAAGTTTGATATTTTTAAAAAAACTTATTTTGAGAGGAGGGCTGCTCTGTTTCCTGGATGGTTCTAGCAGTCATTTGCCATCCGATGAGCACACAGAATAAGATACCTATTCTTATGTAAGCCGTGGTAAAATGAGCACTTTTGAGTCATCAGGGCATACAGTTCTACCCTAGAGATGAGTTTTGGTGGACCATGTAAATATTGTACATATTGCAGATCACCAGTGATAAGGACATAGTCACCAATCTGGGTTGTAAAAAGTAGTAATAGTATTAATAGCTAATTTTATGTGTCCACTATGTCTCAGGTTCTGTGCCAAGTACTTGACCCATTTTTCATATAATCTTCACAACAACCCTATGGATATGAAAATCATTTTCAACACCATTTTGAGATGAAACTGATACTCAAGGAAGTTATGTAGCTTTCATATAATCATGCAGCCAGTAAGTCTGATTTCAAAACCTATATTATCAGACACTACCTTTGACTGTCTCCCCATTAATTTGAATATAATTCTTTCTATAATCCCCTAGAAAAAGAGCATGAAAAATTGAATTGATAAGATAGAGATGAGCAAATATTGTTTCTGGTAAATGTCTATCTGGACCTGGGCTAAGAAAAATGCTGTTGGGTACTGGTATTGTCTGTGCCTTGTATTATTCCCTGGGTGTACTAACAGGTTTTGGCAAATGATAAGGGGCAATGTGGCTTTTCTTTCAAGATTTGTTACGTTTCGTCTGTAAAACCTGTTCTTTGAAACTAGTTCCTCTACCAACTTTGGAAACAGAGAAGTCTGTTCAGCATAGAAATGAGCATAACGTGCAAATAACACCTTTTCCTGTGGCCCTTAATCTCCCTAGTGAGTTTTCAGCTAATTGGAGGTGATAAGAAATGGAGCTAAAATTATAACACAGTTCTTGAACTTCAAATGATGTTGAACTAGATGGTGTTGCTGTTGGCCAGATGATCTTCCAGGTTTTGGCTTTTAAGATGAAAATGCTGAAGAGTTGTTTAGAGATTTGATGTGAAAGTATTAAATGTGGAAAGTTAAAACCAGGGTTTTGTTGTTGTGATATTTACAGGATGAGATGCTCAGGTACAGATAATTAGGTATCTGGTCCTGCGTGCTGCCTGTGTGGCTTGGGAATGCCTGTGGGTACGAGGAACAAGGGGGGGCAAAGGAAAAAGCAGGAAAATAAGAGAACAGAAAATAAGAGAACAGGAAAATAAGAGAAAATAAGAAAAGCAGGAAAATAAGAGAACAGGAAAATAAGAGAACAAGGGGGGGCAAAGGAAAAAGCAGGAAAATAAGAGAACAGAAAAGGAAAGGATGGAAAGGGAAGGGAGACCTGGAAGGAAGTAAGATTGATGGAGTAACAGGAGACCGGTAGAAGAAAGCTGTGTTCATGGTGGGAATAATTAACTGTTGTCTCAGGCAGATGCCTATGTCACTATAGTTTAATCCCTCTAAACACTGGTATGGGAGAATTTATTCTATCATCGAATGACTTCCATGATGGGATAACAAACCCCTTGAAGAATGATTCTTTTTTTGTTTTCCTTTTCTCTTTTATTAAACAAAAAGGAAGCATATGATACATGGCTGTTTGCCTCTTGCTTTTTACACTTCATCATATATCTTGGAGATTGTCTATTTCAGAACACTGAAGACCTCCTCAGGTTTTTTGTAAGTAACTTAGTATTCCTTTGGTGATATAGGCTGGTGCATATAATTAATCCCCTGTGTTTTTTTTAATCTTTATCTTTTTCAAACAATGAGGCAATTACCAATATTGTACACACCATGCTGTGTGTGAGCAGGTTTATCTGTTGGACAGATTCCCAGACTCAGGATTACTAAGTTAACAAGTGAATGCCAAATTGACCTCCACTGAGTGTTACTATTTTGGGACTTCCAACAGCAGTGTATGACTATTCGGTAACCCACTGCATTAATACTGATGACAGTAAACATTAAATGACTGCTTACTATTTGCCATATTTTGTGCTAAGAACTTTAAATGTATTATTGTATTTAATGTACCCTGAGTTAGGTAGTATTATCTCTTTACATAAGGAAAATGAGACACAGAGAAACAAGTAACTTGTACAAAATTGAAGACATTTCAAACTCTGGTAGCCTGACCTCAGAATTTACATTCTCACTGTCACAATCTGCTATTCCACTGAAACTGGGCAGGTCACCAATGGCTATCTGTTTCCAAATCTAACAATTCTCAGTCCTTATCTTTATCTTTTTCAACTTTGTGGCTGCAGTCAATGCAAGGGACTAAGTCTTTGAAGAGGTACTCCTTAATTACCCCTCATTATGGCTAGTTTAGGCCTTTACTACAAGTAAAAGAGAAAATAAAACATATGTAATTTCCAAAATTATTTAGGAAGAAAATGCCATATGTCAGTTCAGACTTGATGAAAACACCCTTGAATAAAAAATTAAAGTGTCAGGGGTTTCCCTGGTGGCGCAGTGGTTGAGAGTCCGCCTGCCGATGCAGGGGACACAGGTTCGTGCCCCGGACCGGGAAGATCCCACGTGCCGCGGAGCGGCTGGGCCCGTGAGCCATGGCTGCTGAGCCTGTGTGTCCGGAGCCTGTGCTCCACAACGGGAGAGGCCACAACAGTGAGAGGCCCGCGTACTGCAAAAAAAAAAAAATAAAAAAAATTAAAGTGTCAACAAGAGGTCTCAAAAAGTTTCTGCCATTTAATAATAATGTTAGAAATTTGTAAAAGTCTCTACTAAAGCTAAGATTTTAAAATTTGGAAATACCTTATTTTAATGATTTACGTAGTTGGAGGAAATTTTCTTTAGCATTCTTAAATATTTATACTTTGTTGTTCATATAATTACTTAAGCAATATTTATTTGTAAGAGTAAAAATTTTGACACTATACATCAACTTTCTGGCCTGGCCTTGAGAATTCAGGGTAATAAGTAGGATAATAAATTACACTATCTCTGGCCCTGATTTAGTCTTGGATAAAAGAGAATATGTGGATAAATACACATATATTGATATTTTTTAGTTCCATGATTAGGTGGAAGGTAGAGGAAAGTAGAAAATCTAGTTCTCAGCTAAACCATATGTTAACTGGTAATTAAAAATTGCTCAACATCACTAATCATCAGAGAAATGCAAATCAAAACTGCAATGAGATATCACCTCACACCAGTTAGAATTTCTGTCATCAAAAAGATAAGAGATAACAAGTGTTGGTGAGGGTGTAGAGAAAAGGGAACACTTTTGTACTGTTCTTGGGGATCTAAATTGATATAGCCACTACGAAAAATAGTATGGATGTTCCTCGAAAGATTAAAAACAGACCTACCATATGTTCCAGCAATCCCACTTCTGTGTATATCTCCAACGAAATTGAAATCAGGATCTCGTAGAGATATCTGTACTCCCATGTTCATTGCAGTGTTACTCATGATAGCCAAGATATAGAAACAACCTAAGTGTCTGTCAGCAGATGGAACAAATCAAGATAATGTGATACATACAGACACATGCACACGCATGCACAATGGAATTATTCAACCATAAGAAGGAAATCCTGCCACTTGTGACAACATGGATGGACTTTGAGGGCATTATGCAAAGTAGAATAAGTCAGACAGAGAAAGACAAATACTGTATGATCTCATTTATGTGTGGAATTCAAAAAAAACAAAGTCCTGGAAACAGAGAGTAGAGTGCTGGTTATCAGGGGTTATGGGGTGGGGAAAATGGGGAGATATTTGGTTAAAGGATACAGACTTCCAGCTATAAGCTTAACAAGCTTGGGGATCTAATATACAGGATAGTGATTATAGCTAATAATACTGTACGAATGTTGCTAAGACAGTAGATCTTAGATGTTCTCACCAAAAAAAAAAAAAAAGAGGTATGTGATAGAATGGAGGTGATAGTTAATACCATGGTGGTAACTTGTAAATTTATAAGTGTAATTTATGTTGCAATTTATAAATGTATCCAATGAACATGTTGTACACCTTAAACTTACACAATGCTTTGTGTCCATTATGTCTCAGTAAAGTCGGAAAATATATTTCTGGGAGAAAAAGCCTAAAAAATTGACAATAGTCTTGAACTAGTTGCTCCTTTTCTTCATTTCTGAGAAGGCAATTGAACTCCTCTTGAAAATGTAAAATATGCTTTAGTTAGTTGCTGAGAGTATCTGACCTCTCAGTTCCACCCCTGCCCTTCTCTATCCTCCTCTCCATTTTGGGGGCCGAAAGCCTGCACACCACTTTCCCTGGATTCCCTGGCCAGTTGCCTTCCTATTAACTTCTGCTAATGGTAGACACTGGCAAGTGATTAGGAGTTGGGAAGAGGGCAGGAGCCATGTTCTTCCTCCTGGCATCTGGCAGCTGCGTCTGGCAGTAGATAGACGTCACTAGACAGCGTGGGCTCTGAATTCTTGCTCCAATGGCAGCTACGGTGGGGGTTTGAAGAGGCACTGGCACCAGGAGCCCCAGTGGAGCATCGCTAGTAGGGGTTCTTGGCAGCCTGAGATGCCCACACTCTGGGTTCTGGTAATACCATTTCCTCTTTCACTCCTCTGGTCCTAGTGGCTCCCTGCGGTTACTGATTTTGGAGTGAACTTCTCTCTTCTGGCTCATGGAGCTCTTCCAGCATTTTTGTGACTGGTTTCCTGTATTAAATTCTCTCTGTTTGAAATGCACAGAGTGGTTTCTCTTATCCTGACTGGACACTGACTGATACAGTTTATGAAAGTTTTTCTCTAGTCCAGAAACTAGAGCTTATTTCCCTTAAGGTGATGGTACCCAGACAGGATGGTGTCAAATTTTTATGGCAATGGAGATATTTATGGTACAACTACACGCATGCCAAAGCAAGTGACTATAAAGCTAAAGTGAAAAGAATCACAGTCTTCTCGTGCTGTTCCTGTGTGTGTGCCAGTGCCCCTCTCCTGTCACTACATTCTTGGATTGAACTTCCAGCAATTGGTAAAATCTTTTATACTGCACAAATGTGGAGTTCTTTTTTCCCCTTATCTGAAGGGCGATAATGTTTGGAGAAAAATGACTATTAAGAGCCATATTAATTTCTACCTTTTGTGGCCACATGTCTTATTATAGGAGCTCATTAGAATTATTGTATAAAACGATTGTCAACCAGTTTGTAAATGTGTGTATATAAGAAGTTATTGATAAACTTTTAAGGCAGACATTTGTCTCACTTTTGATTTTATTGTATTTTATGAAATAAGTGGTCCATTCCTGGGCTACCAACTATTATGTGTCCATTAGAAGGTAAGACACTTACATCAGACGGCAAATCAAGTACATCATTAAGCATACAGAATTAATTCACTAGTTACTGTAATAAGGCTTTCCTGATGAAGGAAGCAGTGTATTGACTTATTTTAAGGAGCACTTCTCAAGAAGACTTTAATAAAAGGTTCAAATTTAGTGCTCCCTTCTCTATAGTTTCATATCATTTTGCATATACTGTGATATAGAATTTAAGGATAATATAATATATAATAATATGATAATATAAATAAGTATTAGTTGATTGTGACTTTGTCTTCCTAATTTATTATGGCATCTTTGAAGATTACCTGTGGCCTAATGATAATAACAATTTTTAAAAATTATGTATCCTTAGGAACCCTATTAGCATATTCTAAATACTTGTTAAATAAATGTTGCACGAACATATAAAGATAAGTTAGATTCTCATTGTTTTTGAGGAGTGGAAAACTAGTTAAGGTATAAATAAGGGTAGGAGAATAAAACTAATGATTTCTATAAAGGACAACTCAAGGAGAGTTTATTTAAAAAATGAACTATTTACAAGGGATAGCACAGGGACTAAGGGCTAATATCAGCTCAATTCTTACCACTCATAGGCACAAAGAGATGAAGCAGAGAGCAGTTATTGGAATTAGAAAGAACCACAAAGGAGAGAGAATTATCCTGAGTTGTGTTGAGCAGACCAATGAACTTTGGTGGATGGGCAGGCCAATTCAAGGCAGCCTAGCAGAAGGGAGGCAAAGGAATAAATATTTTGACCTAAATTTACCCCTTCCATTTGATTTCTTGGGTGCTCACCATTGACTGAGCCCAGCCAGAACCCAGAGGATGGGGAAATCCTGTTGATGCCATTGGTCCAGGTCAGACTCCCAAGTCACAGAGCAGGGTTCAGAAATATGGTGAGTGGAATGGAAGATTATATACAACTGTAGCTTTCTTTCAAAAGATTTCTCTTTTGGTCCACTGAAGGAAAGGATTTCTAAAAGACATACATGAAAAGAGAGACATAGGGTATTTATATGAATGGAAATATCTCTCTCTATAGCCTTGCCACCTATTCTGAGGCTACTTAATGATATTTTCATTTTAAGAATTATTTCAGACCTATATAAGAAGGTTTATATAGAGAGCACAGTCATATACCTATCATCCAGCCTAATAAATAACACATTAAGAAAAACAGATGGAAGCCCCTTGGGTATTCTCCTCATTCACTTTCCCTTCCACCTCCACAGAGGTAACCAGCATCTGGAATCGTGTGGTTATCATTTTCATTCATGTCTAGAAATGTTGCCATATATATATTTTTTAATGTTTTAAAATTTTATTTATTTATTTATTTTTGACCGTGTTGGGTCTTCGTTTCTGTGCAAGGGCTTTCTCTAGTTGTGGCAAGCTGGGGCCACTCTTCATCGCGGTGCGCGGGCCTCTCACTGTCGCGGCCTCTCTTGTTGCGGAGCACAAGCTCCATACGTGCAGGCTCAGTAGTTGTGGCTCACAGGCCTAGTTGCTCCACGGCATGTGGGATCCTCCCAGCCAGGGCTCGAACCCGTGTCCCCTGCACTGGCAGGCAGATTCTCAACCACTGTGCCACCAGGGAAGCCCGTTACCATATATTTTTACCTACCCCAAAATTTATAGAATTATTGTTGAATTGGTTTATAGTCTCAGTTATGCAGGATGAATAAGTTCTAGAGATCTCCTGTACAGCATAGTACCTACAGTTAACAAGATGGTATTGTGCACTTAAATATTTGTTAAGAGGGTAGATTTTGTGTTGTGTTCTTTCTTACCACAAAAGGAAGGAAGGAAGGCAGATGGAAACTTTTGGAAGTGGGGACATATCTATTACTTTGATGTGGTGATGGTTTCACAGGTGTGTGCATATGTCCAAACTCATTAAAATATACACATTAAATATGTGCAGCTTTTTTTTTTTTTGGCCTTGCCACGTGGCTTGTGGGATCTCAGTTTCCCCACCAGGGATTGAACCCCAGGCTGCAGCAGTCAAAGCCCGGAATCTTAACCACTAGGCAACCAGGGAACTCCCACGTGCAGCTTTTTATATAGCAATTGTACCTCAATAAAGCTGTTAGAAAACTATAGAAATGATATCACACTGCATGTATCATTCTGCAACTTGATTTTTTCACTCAATATTTTTATTTTTGGGGATCTCCTCAGGGTGATACATTTAGCACTCTTTTTCATTCACTTTCATTGTTCTACAGTATTCTATGACTTAATGACACAACTTCACTTTCTGTTTTCAACATTAGAATCCTATGATTTTAAAATTCAGAATATTTACTATAGCTATGCCTTTGTATTTTCTTAATATTAGTTCATTTCCTTCTCAGGTTGCATTCTGCAGTAGTGAAGATTAGTGAATCCCAGTAATTTTCTTTTTTTAAGTTACTCCATGTCAGGGGAAGCCCTAGGTAAATTTTATCTTCCACTGTCTTTATCGTGACTTGCAACCTCAAATGTGTTAACCTGTGCAAAGTGCTTGGAAGGGAATGAGGCACAGAGTAAGTGCTGGAGAACTATTGTCTGAGGAGCACTTGGGAGCATTAGGGTAAGAAACCAGACGGTCTGGGTGTGAATCTCAACTGTGCTACTTGTTACCTCTGTGTGACTTTGGGCAAGTTACTCAGCCTTTCTGTGCTTCAATTCCCTGATCTGTAAAATGGAGGTGTAAGAATAGTCCCTACCTTATAGGGCTGTCTTGAGGACTAAATGAATATATGAGAACTTACAGAGAACACAGAACATACCCAGCCAGTCGTAAGTTGTTTTTGTTATTTCAGGTTCCTCGTGCCCTCACTCCGGGCATTGTGCACCCTGGCCCCTGCACGCTCTGCCGACTCGGAACCTGGATACTCCAGCTCTTGCCAAGGTGCTGGTGAGTTGCTACACCGCTCCTTTCAGTGGTATTTCCCTTTAACACACGCATGCTGAATGAGTCTGATGGTGAGCGCACCTTCCTGGTGCCACACTTCTATTTCCATCTGGTCTAGACCATCTGCATCCATTCATCTTCCTTCGCAAGGTGTTATGACACAAGAGACTTTCAAATATGCTTTGTTTTCCTTTCTACACGAATGTACATTTTTGTCGAAAAAGCTGCTAGGAGCTGAACTGGTGACATGACTTAAACTTTGAAAAGTTTTTTTCCTTTCCTTTCGGCTTAATGCTTCTTACTCATGCCACGTTTCGTTCCTCTAGCTGGAGGTAGGGGGTGGGAACAATGGTCTGAGCCTTGTTTGGTAGGAAATCCAGTCTTTCTCACCTCATTGAGTTTTTCCCAAGAAGTCTGACAGGGCCTCACACATAATAAGAGCTGTGGCCTCTCCATCTGATGCCCTCTGCTTTTGCATTGCTGTTCCACGAACCTTTTGTTTCAGTGAGTCACTGATCTGCTGCCGCACTCATTGCCCATTTGCTGCTAACCTTTAGGCACTCTGCTCCCCTCCCGCTAGGCTCAGACCCAGGCATGGACCCAGATCGAACACAGTCCCTGGAACCCATCTTCCCTGAAGTTCAGTCTGCCCACTTGGTCAGGCTGTTGTCTCCATTTGGGCAATTTCTGTTTTTGTTTTTGTTTTCAGCTGGACTTTCTCTTCCTTCAGTCTGGTTTCTTTCAGGGAACCCTTGTACCATATAATGGGCACATGTCCAAACTCCAATTGCTGGTCAGGTTTCAATTCTTTCCTGCAGAGCTCCGGGGCCCATGCAGAGTAGGGTTCCTGGCCATTCCATGTCAGGAAACAGTCTGAACTGCTTGGAGCACACAGGAGGCATCTAGGGGTGGGGTGGCCTGCCTCTTCAAGTCATCCTGAAGGACTGCTCTTTGTAGCCAAGATCATATCAGCTGCTTGAGTTTCTAGGTGGACATGGCAGTCACTTTATAAGCAGAAAACCCAGAACCTGTAAAGCTTTAAAAAATGACAATTATTTGAGTATTGAAATAAGAGTGTTCTTGTGAAACCACAAGAATGTAGAATATCAGTGAGGGAAAAATTTTAAATCCTAGACAATGTTCTGTCTCTAGGGTATGAAAGGATTATGGGAGTCTTTATGATTGACAAGTATCTAAAGAAACTGATATAACGCGGTTCCCTTCATAATGTTGCATATTAACCAAGTACTGTTTTGTACCACAAACATTGTTGAGACTAGATCTGACCATTGCCAGGCTGTGTTCGGTAAAGCAGGCTACGGTGATGAACAGAGAGAAGCTCTCTGCTCTCATGGAGCTTATGTTCTAGAAGTTTTGGATTTGATTAGACTATATTCTAGGAGATTTGGGAATCTAGTCATTTCATGTGCAGAAAAGGTGGCTCTTCCTAGTATGAAAGCGTATATTATGAGAGACAGAACTGTCTGTTTGAGGATAAGGGGAAAAAAGAATGTTCAGAAAATAGTGAAGACGTCAGATGTGAGTATAGTTAAAATATAATATGAAAAATGCTATGGTAGCATATAAACAAGATATACCTTAGAATAATGGGCATTAATCAGATTTCACAAGAGGGTAAATTTAGGCTTTAATAACAACCTAATAAATGAGTTTCAGCACCAAGCTGGACCAGACGAGAGACTTCCCTAGCTGAGAATCAAGGAGACATCCAGGAGGTAATTACAGGATAGCTCAGGACATCTGAAATATAAGAGAGGAGTCTCACGAGCAGATATGGGTAGACCTTTCTCCCTGAGGGTCAGAGGTGAAGGCAGGTCAGACAGCGGTTATAATATCTGGGGGAATGGTGGAGGCATGTCTAATATAATAAAATAGTCAGAAGCCCAGATTCATAGCTTGAGAAGCTCTGCTTTCTGGTTAGGCTTTGCATCATTGTGAAATAGAAATAACAGGTTATTAAAATAATTCAAATTCCTACTAAAAGGAAGTCTCAATAACAGAAATCTCTTGCAATTCAAAGTTTATTATATGAAAATTATACAGTAATTGGTAGGATAACATATGGTTCCTTTTCCCAATTTCCACTTAAGAAAAGGAACAGACTTTAGTCAAGTTAGATGGGGTTAGAATAGGGCAGGAAAACTTTATTCTCCTCCAGAATACTCTCAATTTAGTTGTAATAATAATATATCTTTCGTATAGAAAGATGAAACTTTTGAACCACCGTTAGGAGGGAATATCTTTTGAGGGTTCCCCTAACCACCCCTTCAAAGGTGGGGTAATTGGATTGGTGCCCTGGTCTCACCTCATAGCTAACATGCTGGCTACCAAATATATGTGTGCAAGGTACTAGGAACATAAAGAGGCATGAGATGTGATGTATATTCCCAACCTTCATAGAACTTAAAATCTTGAGAGAAAGACACAAGAAAAAGCAACACCAGGTAGGGTAGCATTAAGGTGTAGACTAAGGTCTTGGATCAGAAACCAGCTGTGTTGCCCATACGCAAACCTGGAACCTCGATAGAAGCAGCATGTGTAAGCAACTGAGGCTAGACATTTCTCCAAACAATTTCTCAGGACAATTCACTAAAAATAAATTTCCAAAAAGTCAATATGTCGAAATTGATGAATTATGGAAGATTTTTTTCGAAGTTTTAGTTTTGTTATAGTCTTTCCACCTTTTACTAAGGCTTTATCTGTCCAATTTAGCTGGATGCTAATTTCACACATATTTTACACTCCAGAAGCCTAGTATTTTTCAAATGCTTAATGCTTTATCTGTGAATGTGTGGTCTTTTAAAAAATAGCCGGTTTATTGCTGGACTATTTAAGGCTCATCTGTTATTGGGACTTAAGGGTTTATTTTCTTTCAGATCCCTCCTATTCCTCCTGAGATCTACGTAAAGAAAGGGGAAGCCCAAATGGGAAAGGGAAACCTATTTGAAGCCATGAAAACACAGGCATTACTGAATTGTTTCAGTAATGTTTTATTGTCAGAAAAAGATTCAAAAGATAAATCAGTATGGGCTGCCTGGAGATTATGTTATGGGAATTTTGATTATCAAATAACTAAGATTTACTCCAGGAGGCATATTTGTAGTCATTCCTTGCTAGGGATAAAAGAAGGTGATGTAAGCTTCAAGAGTAAAGTAATGTGTGATATATTTTGGAAGAAATAACTGGAAAAAAATAACAAGAACTTCTGGCTTGATGTTCCAGGAATACAGCTAAGCAGACCAAGATTTTATTAAAAGAGAAAAATTGCATATTACAGAAATGAGAAGACAATGTTGCGTGGGTAAAAAGGCACTGTGATGTTTTAAGCTGGATGAATAAAATAGAAGATGACAATGGAAATATGAATAGGAGGCATAGAAATGGGGGCTAGAAAAAGCCAGATGTACAAATTTTTTTTCTGGGAGCAGAGAGAAGTTCACGTTGATAAATGAAACCACTGTTGAACCTGCCTTATAAATGAACGTGTGAATTTTGAGGAGTTGGTTGACTTTTGCTCACATGGTTAGAATATTGGGAAAGTTGCATTTAAAAAATTTTTTTAAATTTTGTATCGGAGCATAGTTGACTAAGAATGTTGTGTTAGTTTCAGGTGTACAGCAAAATGATTCAGTTATATACATATACTTGTATCCATTCTTTTTCAAATTGTTTTCCCATTTAGGTTATTACAGAATATTGAGTAGAGTTCCCTGGGCTATACAGTAGGTCCTTGTTGGTTATCTATTTTAAATATAGTAATGTGTACATGTCAAGTCAGACAGGGAAAGTTGCATTTAATGAAGAGATAAAAAAATCTTGATTTGAGGAGGAACGTATTTTTTCTAGGCTTTTAACATATTTGAATAGAAAACATAAGATAAAGAGAAGATGAAAAAAATTAGAGGTAACCAAATTTGATCCTGCCTGTATTTTGTAGAAGCAGAGAAAAGATCTCTTAAGGGAAAAAGAAAATATTTTTATTAATTAAACAATTATTCAGAGGGATTGGAGAACAGAAGACATAGGAAAAAATTTCCCTGTGTGACGCATCAACCTGATTCTTATTTTGTGACCACTAACCTGTTAGAAGGTACTATCTGCTTAACAGGCTTTTACTTTTCAATTTTATTTTCAGCTGTTAGAAGAACCAAAAGGACATTGCTATAATTCAACACTGCTGGCAACATTATGTTGGGACATAAATTCCAAGAACTGTATTATATAGAGTAAGGGCAAGATTGTATGAGAGTAAGATATGATAGGAAAAGAAGAGAGGAATAATGAAAACGGACACCATAACCATGTTCAGAAGAGAACAATGAAAGCAGAGTAGAGCACTGGGGAAAGTGCTCTGGCTGAGGCCCAAATTGTCAGAGAAAAGGCTTTCGAAAATTAGAGTATTCATAGAGAATGTGTCAAGTCTTATTTGAGACCCCAATGTGTATAGGTCCGGTGGGGAGTAGAGAGTTTAAGCATCTTTGTATTTAGAGAAAAGACCCCATGATCATGTGCTTCCTGTCTAACTTCCTTCCCTTTAAGTGTGTCATTTTGTCCCCTTCAATGTTATGTGGGATCCCAAGTCAGTAGGTCACAGATTCTGTAAGCCTGTGGAGAACAGTGCAGGCAAGAAAGGCAAACCCATATTAGGAATCTGTGTGGATTTCAGTCTAGATAAATTACTGCATTTTCCAGGATGAAAAGAGTCTAGTGTAATCAACTTGACACCAAGTTGGTCTGGAGAGCTGGTGCCTTATTGGCTGCTCAGAATTTGTCTCTGTTGCTGGCAGGTTTGGACGTTCAGCAGAAGCAAAATTGAAATCAGCTCTGGAGAGTGGGAGCCCATGCCGTTAGGCGCATGCCCCCGTCTGAATCACCATGGCTGTCCTGTTCATGTCCACATTGTGCCAAGACGGGACAGAGGCTGCTGATGGCCACTGGCAGTCATTCTATCTACTTCTTGTTTATTGTCTTCTCTGCCATAGGTGTTCTCTGATGGATGAAACGCAGTACATTTCCCCACTCCCACAGGTGCCTCCACATATGCCTTTCCAGACCTTTGTGTCTTCAATCTTACCATTTATTCTTTAAGCCATATTTATTCTTGACTCAAACCCTTCTCTTTCCACACAAAGTGGATGACCAGGTGGACTGCCTAAAGCCCTACATATTGAAAGGATTTCCCTCCCCGCTTCCTTTCAGGGCTGCTCTGAATTGGGCCGTACAGCGGCAACCGTCTATTTTCGGCTTATACTCACATATGGAGTTGATCAGGCTGTGAAACAAACTTGGCCATTTCCCTCCTCCATTAGCTGATCATACTGGACTCCCCACGGAGCCATAGCTATGAGCTGGGAGAGAGGTACTGGTGTGATGGTGGTAGATACCACGAGGGTCTGGGGCAGCTTCTATGCAGCTTATTTACACCTGATCCCAAATGTACCATTTGCATCTTATGGGATGCTGCTGGGCCCACCCAACCTTATGTTTTGGTGGGTCTGGTAGAACTCAGCTTGTGGTGGACATGCGTGTCCCATAAAGTCTGTCACATCTCTTCTGTGAGAGAAGAATCTCTTAATTCACTTAAGTTTCTGTAGTTGGCTCTTTTATCAGCAGCTGAATACAATTTCTAACTGACACAAAACTTTATATCTCACAACATGATACTCGAGCTGTGTTGTGTAAGCTACTGTCAGTCCTGGACTTTGCTAGCAGTGGCAATAAAGCCAGAAACTAGCGCCAGAATATAGACCAATTTCTTCACTAAGCACACTGTGCAATTCAACTAATTTTTTTGTGGGGGTTGCAAGATGTTCTCAATCAATGAAGCAGTATGATGATTTATTTTCCGGTGTAAGCTCTTTATCTCATGATGGACTGGTAGCGAAGAGTTTGTATACTGCCACCTTAAGAAGCACCGATCTAAGAGATACATCCCAAAGTGTAATTTTGAGACAGATGCACTGGGAGATAACAAAAAGAGATAAACAAAAATTCTTTCATTCAATTGTTGATTCCATTTTGAAATTTAAAACTGTCATTATTGACTGGGACTACTGAGAAATCTTTTTTTTTGTTTTTGCGGTACACGGGCCTCTCACTGTTGTGGCCTCTCCCGTTGAGGAGCACAGGCTCCGGATGCGCAGGCTCCGGACGCGCAGGCTCAGCGGCCATGGCTCACAGGCCCAGCCGCTCCACGGCACGTGGGATCTTCCCGGACCGGGGCACGAACCCGCATCCCCTGCATCGGCAGGCGGACTCTCAACCACTGCGCCACCAGGGAAGCCCAAGAAATCTTCTTTTAAGGAATCCCTTAACTACTTCACTTGGAAGCATGATAGTGAAAAATTATTACACATGATTTGGTTTCACAGACTTCTGTAATCACAGCAGTGTCTGACATTTTGTTTACTTGAAAGCAAAATAAAAACTTTTCATTACATGCTTCTTAGTATGCCATTTGTCTGACAGCAAACTTTGCATACCACAAAGCAGTTGTTTTACACGTAGATTCGGCTTCAGTTTCAGAGTGGAGATCGAATTACATGGTTTGCCAGTACATGTAGTAAGTGCTAAATATATGGCAGCTTTTATTCTTCTTTGAACTTGGGTTAGTTCAACACTATTTGACCCCCATCCCCCAGATCCTACTGTGTTTATCAGAATGTATTTTGTATGGATGGAAATAAATGGACAGACCTGTGTAAGCCTTTAAGGACAGTCTTTATTACTGCTAAAATTACTTAGCTAAGCCCCAACCTGAACCACTATACTTCTATCTTTATCTGTAGAAAACCATGGAATAAGCACCAATAGCTACTCACTGCTCTAGATCCCATAACTCTTTCAACTTTCTAGTGAGGGTTAAAATGCTCTCTTTCAACATATTATTCTTGGGAACCACTTACTCTGACTGTATGCACAACTTTTCTTTCCATATGAATTGAATTGGCATTAATTCCATTAGAAATTCTGCCATAGAAAATCTTTCCTCATTGCCAAATGATCGAATGGTATGATTCTTATCATCTTTTTAGTCTAATGAGGTCAGCCTTCTGGATATGGTAAGGATAGTGCTTTCTTAACTACAGAACTCAATTTCCCTAGTCTGCCTTTCAAGGAAATGTACCCTTTGAAGAAATTCTATGGCCAAGTAGAAGACATTTCTAGCTAAGTCACCTGCAAATCAGTGGAGGATGCTCATATAAAGAGGGACAATAGCTAGAATTTCTACTTTTGAACGAAAATGGTCTGTGACAACTGGGCATGACCAGGTTAGCATCTTAAATTTTTATGGGATTAGAAAGGGAAGAAACTAATTTTTCTTCTCAACAGTGACTGAAACTGAAAAACCAAAAACCAAAAACACAGGAAAGAGAGAAGGTCTAGGTGGGAGAGGGGTGTTGGAGAGGGTGGAATGCAACCGAGGAAAACATCACCAGTGGGACTCGGAATGGCTCAGGTTTCCTTCCCTTTTTAGGTCAGTCCTTGGGGGGTGAATTGGGTGCTCTCCTGTCTTGTGTTTCTTCTCACTTTTCTTATTCTAGGGACTTAATGTATGTGTATTTAATTTGACTTATAGGAGAAGAAACCATGTCACTGTTCTACGCTTTAATTACCTCATAAGCATATCTGATACTAAAAATATTTAACAACTGGTATGGCATGGGCACTGGCCAATTAGAAAAAGCACTGTAATCAATCAGAAGGTTCATGAGCCACAAGTAGAGAGGCCGTATAATTAACTGTCCAAATCAGGATACGGTGGAGGGTGAAATGAGGCACTATTAAAAATTATGCCAGAATGAGAGGCATAAACAGGGGCCATCCCAAGCAAACTTGGATGTATGGTCACTCCAGTCATAAATAAAGAGTAATGTGTGTATTGGCTGAATAAAATTAAAAGTTTGACTTGGAGTCTTTTTCAAATCTGTAACATTTTATGTATCCATTGAACATAGTTAGTCTTAAGAGCATTTGATACATTTGTCTAACACTGATTTCTAGAGCACATTTCTAAAAGAATCCAGCCTACATGAGGGAGCAGCCTTTAGACACGCCTGCAGGAAGAGTGACAACAAGGTTTGGACTCTGCTAATACCCTAGGCAGATACACAGATTTACATGTAGCTGTAGCTACAGATGTAAACAGATACAGATATTCAAAACTATCATCATATTTTGTAATTTTTAAAAATTATTTGGTTGCACCGGGTCTTAGTTGTGGCAGGCGGGCTCCTTAGTTGTGGCATGCAAACTCTTAGTTTCAGTATGCATGTGGGATCTAGTTCCCTGACCAGGAATTGAACCCAAGTCCCCTGCATTGGGAGTACGGAGTATTAACCACTGTGCCACCAGGGAAGTCCCTATCATGTTTTGGAGTGTTTACTGTTAGCCAGGCTTTTTCAGTTTTAGATGAATGCTGAAATTGATGATGAAATTCAGGAAGGTAAATGGTGTGACCGCTGGACTCATCTCTTATCACTTGTATGTGATGGGATCAGAGCTATGTGAGAGCACCTCCCACTGCCAAACGCCTCCCTTATTGCTAATACTTTGCTTCCTTGCTTAGGGTCTTGTAGAGCAGGGGACAGACAAATAAATCTACCACTTATAATTCCATATAAAATTTGCTGTGATACATGCAGAGCAAATGAAATCATGTGGGTAAGGGAAAACTTCCTGCTGAAGGACTGCTCAAGGTGAATTTTTAAGGATGGGTAGGGAATAACCAGAAGCAAAGGGATCTGTGTGTGCAAAGACACCCAGCACAAAACCCTGCATGACACGTTTGGGGAATAATAAGTATTTGGGGATAGTTGGAGGTGAAGGGGTGGTCTTCGTGCTCAGTTGATTAAGGTGACAGCATTCTTTACACCTTCAGGAATTATTTCAAAAGGCTTCCAGTGTAGTAACAATGTGATTTATTTGCACTTTAGGAAGAACTTTCTGGCAGAGGTGTGGCAGACAGATTAGTGAGAGGCCAGCTTGGTGGCGGAGAGATCAGTTAGGAATTGTAGGAATTTAGATGAAACGTTATGGTTTTGAAAAACCATCCATCTCCCCCTTCCTTAGTTCCAAAGCACTCTCAGTCATAAATAAAGTGTGAAAATAGCAGAAGAACGAAAAAGAACAGCCTAAGGATCTAGGTTATTAAGTGGAGGAGAGATGCTTGGTAGCTTCAAAGGAGATGAAGAGATCAAGCAAATGGAAGATGAGAGGAAGGGAGGGAGGGAGGGAGGGAAAAAAAGAGGGAGGGAGAGAGGGGGATAGGGGAGAGAGAGAGAGAGAGAGAGAGAAAATCCCTACTGTTGCTTACTTCCCGTCTTTGTTCTACTTTTTGTTTCCTTTGCCCAACTCTGCCCTTGCAACTACTCTCAATAGTTTTTCCTTTGCTTCCTTCTCCTGAATATAACTACCTCAGTTTCTTTGTATTCTTAAAAAGGGAAGAGTACTGCAGTAAGACAAGTGAGATCAAACCAGAAAAGTCTTTGCCAAGTTGTGGACTTGTTGATAAGTTCTTCTTATCTCCTTTACTTCTTACCTTAGACATCCTCCTTGTCATTGAAGAAGGTGGGTAAGTGACATTGAGGCAAGGAAAGACCCAGAACATTCACTAATGAATGTTCAATCATTAGTGATTTAGTTAAACCCATTAACTTATGACTGATTCAGTGTCATGTGTATGAAGTGATTCACCCTGAACCACTTTAAAACTGCTTTTGCCTGTTCTCTGTGCTTCTTGAATCATCTTCCCTCTCGCCTCATTGCTACGTAAGCTTTCCTCTCTGACTCTCATTGCTTGGGATTTTATCTATCACATTCCTACCTTTGCTCCCCGTTTAATGTAATGAAAGCTGCCACCTGTACATTAGCTAGGCTGTTCTCTTTAGCACAGGAAGCAAAAGAGTCCACTTTTAAAAAAGAAAATAAGCTTTTACCCTAAATGTAGTGAAAATGTAATGCTTTAATATTTAGGTTGAAGTTAATGCAAATAAATAGAAGAGAGAAAGAGAATGAAGAATAAAGAAAGATAGAAGATTAAAAAAAAAAAAAGACTGCAGAAAGTGACCAGGGAATAGAGTAGTTTTGTTTGTACATTTATGTCTGTGTTTTTCTAATAGTTGTTGGAATTGCTCCATGTGGTTCTATTTATTCTATTAATAAAATCTGATGATTTAAGACATTAGAAATAGGGAATGGAAAAATAATGTATTTTCCCAGCGAAACCAAACCCAGTCCTTAGCTCTTACTTTCTGAGGTTGGCCCCCTATAGACCTTACTTTTACCAACTGCTAGCATCACAGAAACCACAAAAACCTCAGGTAAAAAAAGAGCCCTAATGATTTTAAATTAAAGAAAATTCAAATTTGAGAACTAAATAATTTTTGAATTATTATTGGGTATAGACTACTTATATTTCTAAACTTTCCTCTTGTTATACATTTAGGATAACACTCACTACACCAAAAAAAATCTAATTTAAGTGTTGGAAAGATTGACCAAAACAAAAGTTCTAGGAATAAAAGCAGAAAATAAGCACATCCTTTCATCTAAGTTTTGGACTCAGAAGACCCCACCATAACGTAGAAGTGATGTATGAGGGACTTTTTCATGCTTGACACACACTTTTAGTATAAGATTCTTCTGCAAGAAGCTTCCAAAGAATAGAAATATTCATAAAACAGCTTATGTAAGTACCATATAACTAATACATGAACAATTTAGTTCCACTCAGGCATTTAGAAGGTAAATGTTATCCATTTCTATATATTTAAAATTTTCAGGCAAAACTATTTTAGCCATATAACTTTACAGCATACAGAAAAAAAAATACACATAAAAGTAAAAAATGTGTTTTCCAATGAATCTGCCACTGATATGATATGAATGTGCAATTAAATGGGCCATGCTGGAGAAAGGAAAGATTGGCTACTGGGTGGATGCCAGTGGTATCCTTTGACGCTTCTTGGCCTCATGTGTTCCTGATCAGGCAGCCAGGGATCTGGCAAACCCAGGCCAGGAAGGTAGAAAACAGAACAGATTTTACTTTCAATTATGGGGTTGAGAGGGAACGGGACATAGAACACACATTTGATCTGCTGTCAAATATTTTATTTCAAAGCCGAACACTAAATTGTAGCATAGAATTGTTACTTTTAAAGACATTTTTTTTCTTATTTGCTTATTCTGAACTTCACTGTGGCATTTTATGATGGTGTAGTGTAAGGAGTACTAAATTCAAAGACTAAAAACCTGACCAGGTGTGGTTAGCTACGTGACCGTGGGCTAGTTACTTAAGCACTCGAAGCCTCTGTTTCCCTGTCAAGAAAATGACGTGATTGGTTTAGATGATTATAAATTGTACTGAGTGGCCCTTGGGTAAATCTGGCTTGCAGATGTACTTTTGGCCTTTGCAGTATCACAATATGTGTTAACTAGTAACCGATATTAAAAAAGCAGGACATTTCACTAAAACATAGATTTCTGGCTTCTCTTGAAAAATTGGAAGGTCTGGTAACTCAGGACCCACCGTTTTATGGAGCAAAAATATGCTGGTACTGAGTGCATCAGACACCTTTTGATCTAATTGGGAATGTTCTCTTTAGACTGTCCCATTGCCAGCCACTGGATCCATTCAACTCACTACATTTATTTACTTTACCCACCTGACCTTTTTAGACATTTTAGTTTTCCACCCCTTGTCTAGAGCAATGGTTTCTAAATGTGTCTTACAGAGCTTTAGTCATGAAAGGAACCTTATGAGGAATCAAGAGGCTGGGAACAGGGGTCCAACCTCTCACCACCTTTAAGCAGAGTTCAGTTTTTATTTGTTTTATATATTAGGATCTAAAATGGCCTTGGGGCACAGACTTTTAGCTCATCCTCTCAAATATCTTCTGTCCTTCTTCCATAGTAATTGAATTTTAGCTGAGCATGTGAATGTTAAGAATAAACACTACAGCTCCCAGCATCCTTTGCATCTAGGTATGGCCATGTGACTGATTTCTAGCCAATGGGATAGGAGCAGAGTGATGTGTACAAAATTCAGGTTGTGCCTGAAATAGGAATTTGGTGATGAGCAATCTAGGACCATGTGGACAAAGATATCACACTAAAAATGACAGAACAACATTATGGAAGAATCCTGGGTCCCCAGATGACTCTCTAGAGCAGAGTATCCGTATTAGCAGTTCGCTACTTCAGTAGTGTTACATGAGAGAAAAATTAACTTCCATCTGTTTAAGCCAATTTTAATTTGGGTCTCTATTACACACATGTAAAGCTGTACCTGAATTAAAACAACCTCTTAGGTCTCTCAAGCTCCAAAATTCTCTGATTATTTTACCCCTGGTTGATTTGGAATTTGAATATATTTGAGTAATTTTGACTTGAAACAGGCAAATCATTGTTTTAAACTTTTGGAATTACTTCCTTGAATGCTTTTTTTTTTTTTTTTTTTACTGAGTGGAACTTAAATTTATTTTCAGGCATGCACATGGTTATATTTTTATGAAATCATTATGCAAAAATACCGATGACCTAATGTATATTGACCAGGGAGTGTATGTTCTATTTCCTTCTAAATGATCAAGTGTTACTAACACCCTTTGCAGTTCCATTTCATCCAGAGAATGAATTTGCCCCAAGGGAGTGGAGTCAAATGTGCAAAATAAATGATGTGAGTTTGCTCTGTTTAACTATGTAGATGGCTAGAGTAGAAAAAGATAAAGTTACTAAGCTGCCCAAGAGAGGTCTTTGAGGTAGGCTGTTTCAGGCTCAATTTAAAATCTGGCAATGATGGTCCCTAAAACTTGGACTGCTGTAACTGTTGTTCTAACTAAGCAGAGGATTTCATTTTTCAAAGTCTGGGGAAAGAGAAAATATCTATGGCAATGAATTTTATTTTTAAAATAATGTACCTGAGTGGAGATTACTAATGTCGCTCATCATTTTGAATCCATTTCGCTGCCTCATAAAACTAGTGGATTGTTGAAGATAAGAAAAAAAATCCAAGACAAACAAACCTTGGATGTCATTCAAGTGATGCCTTGGAAATGATGTTTTTAGTAAGTTTAACATACATCCCCCTCCTTGCCCCGAAACCTGTTACGTAATATTCAGAAGATCCTGGGAAATATTTAAATCCTAACATTTGGAACTAAAAGCAGCCATCAATAGAGATGATAAGGTTAGAGCTGGTTCTGATGAGACTCATATGTTGGGACAGATATGTTCTTGATGTTTGGAAAGTAAAATTCTTTCTTCGTGATGTTTATGGGATTTGAAGTGATATAAGCATCTCACATCAATAAAGTACCCCTTGAGCCTAAACAAATTCTTTTTGACAAATAGACCATCATAAAGAAAGATATAGCTATTTTGCATTAATGATTTAATTCAGCTTTCTAACGTCTTCATTTTGCTCACTTCAAAATTTGGCTTAATAAAGTACAAGGGACCATTCTCATAACAGTTGGGCAGAGTAAAACATTTATTTTTAAGGTTAATTTGGGTCTTTACATGCATAGAATTAAAAGAGAAACCTGTTTTCTATGTGGATCGGAATATTTGGAGCTAGGAGCTGTTTTAAAGGCCTTAATTAATTTCTTTGTGCCCAATGGCTAGAAGGACATGTTAGGTTCTTTTCCTTTGGTTGAATTTCAGAATTGAGTATGTACTCTCAAGACTTATTTAGGAAAATATTAATATTTCTCCCTTATTTGATGACTCAGAAAATGAAATAATAGGTGAAAAATCATTTCTCTCAGGAAAGTTTATGAATAGACACTGAGCCCTTTGATTTCATTCTGAAATAAATGTACTTAACTGTGAAATCTGCTTTCTTATATAACAGTGAACAAGAGAGCCATGTGGTCTTGGATATTTACATGTTATCTATGCTAACATTCTGAGATTTTTATTAATTTCTACATATATGAATATAAAAGAGAAGGAGCCTTCTTATCCTAAAATAACAGTGATTTGGGTTCTGGTTTGTTACTTATTTTTAACTTTGGTAAGTCCTCTTGCTTCTCCATGCCTCAGTTTCCCCACCAAAACAATAGAGATATACGCTTTCCTAATTATCTCCCAGGCTGTTGTCATGAGAAACTCATGGTCATTTTACATCAAAAAATGCCACCAAATAACTAGGTGGCTACTTTGAGCAAACACTGAAATAGATGCTCTGTTATAAAATAAGATGCTCTATTTTGAGTGTAATTAAATACTACCTGTGCAGCCATGAAAAAGAGCCTCTCAGAGCTCCTACTGCAGAAGGCATAATTAACAGATGGTCCCAGCTGCCTCACTCTAAATCCCCCCTGCTGTCACATGGAAGCCACACTTACGACGGGCTGCTTCAAGTCTGTGATTGAATATGGTAGGATTACTAAGAGAGGGCCATTTCTTGAAGAGAAAGGACTCCTCTGGTGGGAGACTTTGTCTCAAGGACTTCCCAGCAACCTCGCTGAACTTCCTTCAAATTGCACTCAGTCTCAGATGCTTTTTACCCAACCCCACATCCTTGCCTCTTTCCTTCACAGGGGTCAGACTTGCATTATGGTCTGACAGTTCTCTGAGCCTCCCCTGGAGCCCTTCATCATTTTCCCTCATAGATGTTTCCTCCATTAAATCTTTTGCATAACTAATCCCATCTTGACATCTGCTTTTACACAATACCTTTTTGAAGGACAATCCCTTTGAGAATACATTGTGAGATTTTTCTATGGTTTTGTAATTTGGTAGCTAAGTTTCCCTATCAATCTGTAGTATCCATTTACGTGGGCATAAGCAATAACCTATTTTATACCGTATAACAATACAGACATTTTCAACTGTTAAATACTTTCTTTAAGAATTATAAGAATGGTTTGTCAGGAACACATCTGATGCTTTTTATGATACTATTTCAAAAGAACTTGAGTAACTATCCTCCTAAGAATAATAAGGATAACATGCAAACAAAGGAAACATGCATACATGGCATGGTTTCGAGTCATTGTGACTATTTCTTTCTCTTATTCCTCCCAGGACACCCATCAAAATAGCAAAAGCAAAGCCAATGGAAAGTATTTTTTATTTCTTTTTAACAAAGATGTAATTAGTAGACCAGCTCACATGAACAAAGTAAAGTGGAAATTTAAGGCTAATTAGGGCACAAGTTCTCTTTTCACTGAATTAGCAGAATAATTATGACTGCTAGTTAAATGAAATATTTTCAGCCCTTTTCTTATACATAGTTTTTATGTACTTAATCATACTGTACTTAAAATTTTATATTTCTTATTTTTTCACTTATAAGCTATTTTTCAAGCTTCCTAATCATTCTCACAAAATTATATAATAATCTAAATAGAGGATGCGTCATGTCTTACATTGTGTATCTTATTGAATATTTAATTTGCTTCTAATTTTTTACTGCTGAAAATAATGCTGCTTTGTGTAGTTTTATAAATCTCTCATATTTATAATGGTTTAGGATGAATTCCTAAGGGTGTACTCATTAAAGTTACACATTAACTATTTTGTTTCAAAAACATTTGGATCAATTTATACCTCCCACAGAAATTGTATGAGATTATTCCTTTCATCACACCCTTGCTAGGATGCTGATATTAGAAAACAAAATCACCAAGTCAGTTTGCATGGAAAAGTGGATATTTCACTGAAGTGTGGTTAAATAGTTGCCTATATGTTTGTTATTGAGCCCTATTTACACTTTCGTGAACTATTACACATTTATACGTTGAGCATTTTCCTTATTTGTATGAGCCTTTAGCTAATAAAGAAATTACTCTTGATCTATGATACGGTCATCAAATATTTCCCCCAACTGGTTGTACCTTCTTTTCTGTTTCTTTGTGTTTTGCCTTATTCATTCTTTTTCTTTGAATTTTATTTAATTTATTTTTTTATACAGCAGGTTCTTATTAGTTATCCATTTTATACATATTAGTGTATATATGTCAATCCCAATCTCCCAGTTCATCACCACCCCCCTCCCCCGCCATTTTCCCCCCTTGGTGTCCGTAGCCTTATTCATTCTTAATGCTCCATAAGCATCTACTGAGCACTTAGGTTTTGTTAGGCTCATTACCGGAATTTGAGGATTCAATTTTAAACAAAGGCAGACGCAATCCGTGCTATCTTGTAGCTTCTACAGCATATCAGGAATAATGGAAAATTAAACAAGCAGTTATCAAAAATATATGATATGTGCTAGATTAGGGAATCAGGTAACAGGGAGCTATTGCTGTTCTTTACAGGCCGTCTAACTCAACAGAGAGATCAAGGAATTGTAGCTGGATAAAGAGGTGGAACTCGGAGAATGGAGCCAGCAGATGAGACTGGAAAGGGCAGAAGAAGGTAAAGTTGGAGGGTTTTAAGCCATGTTAAGGAGTTTGGCTTTTATTACAAGGACTATGGGAGGTAATTTAATGGTTGTTCAGTAGAAGAGAAACATGACAATACCTATTTTAGAAAGATCATTGTGGCTGCTGTGTGGAGAATGGCTTAAAGGAGAGCAAGCCTGGACACAGACCTGGTGGAATAACACAGATAAGGGCCAGTGATGGCCTGGATGGGCATTGTATCAGTGAACATATTCCAGAAATATTTAGGGGATAGAATCCAAAGGACCTGGGAATGAGATGTGGGCAGCAAAGGGACATGGCAGATTCCCAGACTTCTGACTTGAGTAGCTAAAGTGAAGGTGCCATTTTTTGCAGAAACTAGTTGGCAGGAAGGAATCAGCTATAGATTTTTAAATACTCTATATTCATATAATAACATTCTTGGCAATTTGTTATTATGTAGTGCTAATAAATTCATTGCCATCTTTATTTTAAGTAAATTTTTGAATTTCTTTTGGGCTTAGTTAAATGGAGATTTGCGATTTGCTTTAGGAGAGAATTTTCAGTCATTCTAAATAACAAGAAGTTAGGTTATCCATTGGGATTCCCCAGATGGATGAGAAACTGTTGGGTCTAGTTACGCAATTCTAACAGCCCTAAAGTGAGTTTCAAGATTTAGTTGATAATCATGAGAAAGATGTTTTAAAAGCACAAACAATTACTTATTATCTCCAAGGGATACACATAAATAGATGACACAGAGATGATTTTAACTGTTGCCAGTTTGAAACATCTTTACTATCTTTTAAACATAGTGACCCCTAGCAAATAAATTGGTTTATGGTCTATTGTTACACATCTTTAGAATGAGGTGAAAGAGAATATATGTATGCATAAGATGTTAGCCTCTTTGTTGGAGGGGAGAAAGTTTCTTTCTTGGAGGGCATGTTTCTCTCCATTTTTTTTTTTGGAGGGGAAAAGTAAGTGCAGAAAGCAAAGACCCCGGGCAATTCTGAAAAGTATGGTTAACAAAATAAGACATAAATGATCTTGGCAAAAGGTTCTGGAACACAAAACTTTTATTATAGTTATACACTAGTGTCTTTTGGGCTCACCTACAAGTACGAAAAATTTTGTTTGCTAAACAGTAGTTGGGAACATTTCTTGTACTTTATAACTTTCTTAATGGATCATTTGGAAGCTAAATAAATTCCTGTTGGGAGTATCATGTTCTCAGGTACACTAGACCCTGAAGCATACCGTATGCTTCTGAAACTGGTTGTGATAACTTTAAACTCCAACAGTGGTAAACTAGCTCCATCATTTCTCTCCCTCCCTCTCTCTCTCTCTCCCTCCCTCTCTCTCGCTCTCTCTCTCTTTCTCTCTGTAATCATGTAGTCTTGTAGAATACGGCTATGGTTTAATTTTATGTCCCACAAACATCCTCATTAAATAATAATTTAATATTCCTTGGATTTAATATTCAGCCTGTTTTCAGTCTGTGTTTGCTTTCATAAAAGCAAACAAATGGCTTGAAAGGGTATAGAGCATGCCAGTGAATGTGGGTGACTGGCAGGGTTCTTATTGCTTGACCATAGCCCACAATGAAACATTTCTCTAAAAAAATTATTTGGTCTATCCTGTCAAAACTAGAAAAGGCTTATATACGAAGCGTTTGTTTTCCATCACATGGACAGCCCAGATTACCGGCTGGCTAAAGTAATTACGTGACTAGTATGTCTCGTTTGAAAGCTACATGGTCAAACCAGAAATCATGTCTTAAAGACAGGAAATTGAGTTGTATTTATTAACCTGATTTTTAATATATTCATTTATACTATACAACTTTATATTATATATATACCTAATATATATGAATATATATTCATAATATATACGTTATATCGCAACTAATTTTCTGAACACTAAGGTTCTTTGAAGCTCTTAGTTTTCTTTCTGTTTAACTGTAAAATAATGCAACAGTGGGTTTGCCCAGTTTTTTCAGCTTAACTCAACTCAATAGGCAATGGGCAATAAGCCATGGGCAATCCATTCTGCGGGGTATAGTGAGGTCTTCTAACGTGGTACAAAACGGACTTCTGATTTTTAGAAGAACAAAGTTTGTCCCTAGTTTTTCCCTGGTGATAAGGCAATTGTGAATAGTACCATGACTTCTTTTGCGGTACGCAGGCCTCTCACTGTTGTGGCCTCTCCCGTTGCGGAGCACAGACTCCGGACGCACAGGCTCAGCGGCCATGGCTCATGGGCCCAGCCGCTCCGTGGTATGTGGGATCCTCCCAGACCGGGGCACGAACCTGTGTCCCCTGCATCGGCAGGCGGACTCTCAACCACTGCGCCACCAGGGAAGCCCAACCATGACTTCTTGAGCCAAATGACTTGTTCATTATGTTTCAGGGGTTGGGGTAGGGTGGAGTGGTGGGGAGGAACCTTGTCTCATGTGCAATTGGCTCCTGTTGAATTAGTTTTTAATTTAGCAATGCAACTGATTTTAATCTTTCTTGGAATTTTGCTTCTTTATGTTATTTCAGTGCTTAGACTGAAAACAGCACACTATTCTGGTGACCTTTTGGGAAGTGATGGAAAACTCATGATACAATCTATTCTCAGCAACCTTGTAATCAGAATCGTGATAATGTCATTGATGGTTTGAAGTTTCTAAGTTTGTGTTTGCATCCAAACAATTATCTTTCCTACCTTTATGTATATGATTTCATAATTGAACTGTAAATACTGTGGAGACAGAGCTTTTTGCACTTAAGGTAGCTGAGGTAGGAAACAGGCGTGTTGTCAAGAAACAGAAACTCGAAATGATTGTTTGTGTACTTAAAAGGTTACTAACCAAAGAAAGGCAAGACAAAAACCCTTTTTATTAATCAATACTAACCAGAATTCTGGATCCCAAGAGAAAGGATCTTTGGGATATGTGAAGAAGGACAAAACAGTTTCTCTTCCTAATTTTGGATTAGCAAAACAAAATTTTGAAGCACATGAAATTTAATTTTGACATTGCCTCACCTTGCTTTCTATAGTCCTTTCCTGCCATCTAGTCTCAATCCTTAGTACTTCTATGTTACCCTCAGTGCTCCACTGCAACATGCTATTAATATTTGATCCCTTTCCCCCCCACCAATGGCTCCATATGCCATGGTTATCTGCCTTCCTTTATCCCCAATCCTGAGCCCAGTTCACTCAACCCATGATTAAGAGGAAAGCAGCTGGGTCAAGCAAATCATTCTAAAATGTAATTGGAAAATAGTAACCTTCAAAATGGTATTTACAGTTTAAAAAGAAGGTGATTTTCTAACCTGAATGAATCTAGGATTAATGTCATTCCAATGAGGAAAACAGTTAGGGTCAGCTTCCCTAAGCTGGTTTTATTTAATTTTTTTCTCCACTTTTTCCCATAAGGTATTTAAAAGCCACAGATTTTTTTTTCATAATGGCTCCAAAGCAATAGTTGAGGGGGATTCTGGTTCAGAAGGTAGGGCATGGGTGGGCTAGTCATTTCTATGTATGGGTGAAATATATGGTATGTGTTTGTAAGTATGGCAGCTGTATGTAAGTATGACATCATACATCATAACAGAGTAAAGGGGAAAGCTGTTTACCAAGTCAGAAACACCTACAAAGAGGTTTAAGTTTAACTGATTTGTTCCATAAGTATTTTATATACTACAGCATGCTTATAAAATAATAAAGCATGATACGTTTGATTAAAACTCAACATAAAAGCTATCTCTTTGTATGTGCAATACATCCAACATGCTTCAGTGGGGGAGAGGGTGCTATGATTCTCTCTTTCTTCTATCCCCTTTTCTACTCTGTTGAAAGCTGGATCACATATTTAATCATTTTTTAGTCATGTTGAATGACCCGGATGTAATGTCACATCACGTCCCAAGCTCCCCAAGTCAGTAAATATTACCTTAAGATCAAAGAACTAGTTTAACAGCGATGGAACATACCAACCCTGACACCAACTTCAGTTGTGCCTGGTAGCAGTAAAGCAAATTCAATCTTGTTTATATAAGGAGACAGACTGGAAATCAAGAGATGTGATGGATGGTTATAGAAGAATTGGCTAGAAACTACATTTCTCTCTATAAGACTTCTCACAATACGCAGGTTTTTCTTGGCTCGGACGAGATTTTGCAGGCAGTAACACCCAATGCTTTCCAGTAATGATAATGGGAAAATCATAAGGTTCAAATTAATTTTAAAACTTTTCTGAGAGTGTTTAAGATTGCTAACAAGTTTTCTCCTAGCAAAACACATGACAAACATTTACAAAAATAGAATGAATGTATATAGAGTTCCCTATATAATAGCCTTATTCATAGGTAATGTAGGAAGTTCAATGTTTCCCACCAAAAATATTTTTCTTCTGGTTTCCTCAGGGCTGGAAAATATACTATTAAAGATTTATAGTTTTGGGGCTTCCCTGGTGGCGCAGTGGTTGAGAGTCCGCCTGCTGATGCAGGGGACGCGGGTTCGTGCCCCAGTCCGGGAAGATACCACATGCCGCGGAGCGGCTGGGCCTGTGAGCCATGGCTGCTGAACCTGAGCGTCCGGAGCCTGTGCTCCGCAACGGGAGAGGCCACAACAGTGAGAGGCCTGCACACCGCAAAAAAAAAAAAAAAAAAAGATTTATAGTTTTGGCTTAAGCTTTTTGGTTATTCCTGTTGTCTTCTTTCAAAGACTAAATGCATCTAAGTGGGAAAATTTGTGAAGGGTCATGGCTTTAGGGAATCTAAATCTATATTCATTTATTCATTAAGTCAGCAAAAAGCTACTGAACACCTCCTGTGTGTCAGGTATACCACGAGCACTGGGGATGGAAGAATAAGGGAAGGTTCCTGCCCTCACAATGCAAATGGTCTTTTGATCCTTAGCTTGAGCTGCACTAAAATCATGCATTTCCAAGTGTCAGTGATATGAACTTTCTTTTGGTCCATCAGTCCCTCTAGCTCAGTATATCTGTGATGAAACATATCATCTTGTCTTACAAATTGGCCATACTTTCTGCCTTTCTCAATTTCATCAGTGTTACCACCTTTCCCAGGCAATGGAACTTTTCCTGACAACTCAACTCCACATTAATCTTTCCTTTCTCAAAACTCCACTGCATTAAACTCAAAATCACATAGATTAGCACTCAGCTGTTCTCTAATTATTCAATGCATGATCAATTTGCTTCCCAGCTATGTTATAAAATGCTTAAAGGCAAGGATTTCTTTTATATCCTCTAAACCAGAGGTTCTTCAAATGTAGACCTCATAACAAGCCACCCAGATGAATGTGATTGAGCTAAAGTTTGAGAACATTTGCTCTAGACCACTGTCTCAAATTTTAATGTGTTTACAAATCACTTGGAGATTATGTTAAAATGCAGGTTTCAGTTTAGTTGGTCTGAGATTCTGCATTTCTATCAGGGTCACAGGTAATACTGATGCTTTAGGAGACAGTCTGAAGATCAAAGAAAGAACGCCTGTAGTCCCAAGTACAGAGTTTAATCCATGGGGAGATGTCGAACAAATATTTAGAGATTTCAATCAAAATTACTCTAGTGTGAATTAGTTTATACATCTGATTGAAAAAGTGCATACACAGCTGAGAGAAAATAGCATTAAGAAGGATAAGGAGAGCAAAGGAAGACAAAATTTACTTATGTAACAATTTTACCCAAAGACTTACCTGAACCCCTAATTTGAAACACTTGTAAAGTTTTATTTTGTTTTCTAATTTCTTGTATATCTTTTTTCTAAATATCCCTGTACTCACAGGCAAATGTACAAATCTTATCTTTGAAAAAATGTATATTTACAGGATTTACCACAATGTCAGTCACTTAACTTGACATAAGCTTATTAAATTGAATTTCCTTAAGCAGACCCTTCCTTTTAGGTACAGGAAAAAAGTTATCTTTCGCCGAAAAATTTTAAAGCATAGCACTAAAAATTATAGAATATCTACAGTATATGTTCTTGAAACAATTGAAAAATGTTCTAAACACTGCCTTTAGCAGAATGTAGTAGTTGAACGCCAAATGGAAGAGAAGAAAATACATATTCTGAAAGAACCAACATGATTCATCATTAAGGCTTTTCAGGGATACATGAATGAAATAATGAACATCAGTGTCCTGGCCCTGATGGGTTTTATATTAAACTATGACAACAGTATCCTTGGTTTTCTGCTATTTCAGAATTACACTTTCTTAGCACAAAACACTGTCAACGCCTGGTATATGGTTCGCTCACCAAGCAGTCAAAAGCAATTAAATGAATGGTTTGGACAAAGTAAATTTTTATACATTCCATGCACATTGAAAAAACAAGTTCAAATAAACCTCAAACAAGACAACTTTAATAATGAACGGGGTTTTATATTTCATGAGACTCAAGTACAGGCAAGTAACACCTACAGCATGTTACTCTACATCTGTGGCAAAGTTGGAATAAATAGTTACTTAAATGATCCACTTCTGGCAAGATCCATCAATGTTATGACCTCCTTTGAAATTATGGCAAAAACAATGCTTTTATTACAATTTTTTTAATCATGAAGAGGAGGACAAAAGTAACACGATTTCCCTTCAGTGATTCAGATTTGTGGAAGCCTCTCCAATATTTTCACCTCTGACTGTGGTGGAACTTGTTCACAAGGGCACAGATGAACATTCAGTTCAGAACCAGCTGTATGATCCAGAGAAAAAAAATAAGTGGACTAACTTATACCCCACATCAAACCAGAATTGAATGCTTTCCAGGGTTTTAAAACATCTGGAAAATCTCTTTAATATTGTCCCTTCTTTTGGTTCTATCTTTTCACTTATTTCTATCCAAGATGGGAGGGGAAAAAAAGGCTGAAATGTCATGAGAAAGTTGTATTCAGCTGAAGTTTATGTAAGAAGAACCAATGCTTTTTCCTACTTGACTTCCATTCCAATGTTGCATACTTAAGGGCTAGTCTTCTAAGGGTGCCAGCATTCCCCTGAACCAAAATAAGCAAACATCCAAGTACTTTGAATTCTCTTCCTCAAAATTATGTTTCATTATTCTGGGATCTTGACAGAGTAAAAGAACACTGCTGAATTCTAAAAGGTTTTCTCATTTATCTGTATATGCAATGATGTGGAGGAATTTATCTATTGGATTTACCTTTTTTCCATTTGAATCCTACCCTGCAAAATTCCTGACAAATCTGAATTATCCTCTGTGAAAAGAAGAGGCCATCAAAGGAAATGTTCCTCTTATTTTCCCAGAATCCCCCAATCCACAGCCTAGTCCAGAAGCTTAAAGAAACTGAGTCAAGGGAGTTCTGCTACAAGACATTGTCCCCACTGACATGGTCACGTTGTTGGAAATCACTTTGAATGAAGGCATTGAAGGCCCCCGTGAAAACAAATTTTACTGCTTTTGTATACAAGAGACCCAAACAAATTGAGACTGGAGAATTTTCCACTTTGGCCTTTACAAGTCCTTGTATCCCCACTCTCACCCCACAGCTGTTCCTTCCCATCCCCTCTTACCTGTGACTTTAACCCCTAATTCTTCCTTTTTACCTCACTCAGTAAAATCCAGCCTGCCCGAACAATGACTCTTATTCCGCAAGAACAATCCCTCTATTCCCATTTCCAAAACTAGCTGGACTTCAGCCAACCCCTTATCCTGCTAGGTCTAGCTGAACTTCAGCCAAACCCCTCCTGCTAAAGCCATGCAAAATTTTCCGTTGTCCTTCTCCAAGTAGAATGCTTCTTTGGAGCCTTCCTTCAGAGCCTTATGCTAATGGCTCTCTAGTTGATTTCTTCCACAGTTTTGCTGCTGAGATTCAGGCAGGTTTGGTCCCTTTGCTGCTCAGCCCAGGCCACTTCATAGAGGAGCAAGTCCTTCTATGGACCACACCAGTGTCCAGCTCTCTTGGTGTTGAAGCACTGCCTGAGCCTTTATTCTTCCGCTTTATTATCTTTGGTCTACATCTCTTGGTTTGATTCATTCTACTAATAGAGGTTCTCATAGTCATGGTGGGGCCACAGTGCCAAGGAGGTTTCGTTAGTTTGTTCAGGCCACTTGAATATAGGTTTAACATCATAGAACCAACAGCACTAAACATTGGAAGCTTTGGGAGTAGTTTAGAACTCCAGAGGCCACCCTGGGGAACTTGGGATATGGGTAAGACAATGCCTTTGTATAGCACCTTAGCATGAAAAGATTCAAAGATTCCAAATATTCAATGGTCAACAAAATTTTAACTGGTATGAAGAAGACTTTTAAAGACAAGAAAACCTCTAAAAGACAGCAAAGTTATAAAATTACTTCTCTTAAGGACTCCTTAGGAAAATCTAATAAAAATGTGAAGGATCTGAAAATCCAAACTTAAGCTCTCTTTTTCCACTTCTGCTCCATCTTTGGATCAGCTTTCCTCCTGGCCCCCTGTATCTCAATTTCCTCCTGTCCCTGCTCTGCTCCTTCCCTCCTTCTCCTGCACCTTCTCTCAACCCCCTTTTCTATCCTCCACTGCCCATTCCTAAATATAGTCCTCTCACTGGAGAATATCTCCTCATAGTATCTTTTAATGTAGATGGAGATGATTCTGCAGCTTTAAATCTTGGTCAAGATCAGATTTTCATAATGTAGCAAGGGACTTTCTGATTCCTCCTAGGGAAAAATGGAAGATAGTTGAAGATTTTAAGCATTGTCTTAGGAATTTAGAGTCTGGGCTTCCCTGATCTCTATCAGTTAGTTCATCTCTTTGTGGGAAACCAGAGATGGTAGAACTTCATTTGAAAATCGGGATGGATTGATTACCAAAATGATACCAAAAAAAAAAAAAGGGACACATTTTAACTGTAAATGAATATAAAAAATATAAAAATAGGAGCAGATCTCTTAGCAGCTATTCCTGAGGTATTTCCTGTCAAAATTCATTGGTGAAAAATCCAGTTATGTAAGGAGGGAGAAAAATAGATCCATCCCTGATTTCAGAAACAGCTTAACTACCACATTCTAGAATATTCTTTTCTCAATAGGAATGAAGATATCACAACTGCCCTAACTACGTTCTTTGTTGATGGTCTTAAACCTGATGCGACAGATTTAGTTAGAAAACAGAATATAGGATGGTAGACTGCTTTCCCTCTGAATTACAAGAGGTTGATGAGCGCTTTGAAGATACTTTGGCTCAGAAAAAAGAAAAATACAGATTAACTTAATAACTTTTCAGATTAAGCACTTAGATAAATCCAGGAACAAAAACATCTCTATGGCTAGTCTAGACAAAGATACCTGTGGATATCATAAGGAAAAAGGACACTGAAAAACACTTGCTTTGCCTTAACTTTCATTGCAAGACAGACTCTAAAGTGACAAAGTACCAACTTTGTCTAACACAATGACTCCTCTTTGAGTAAGTAGATTCTCTGGTTTTCTAAAATTGCCCTTAAAACAAAAAGAAGAAATTTCCATGCAGTCGTGAAAAAAATCTAGGATCTTCCTTTTTTGATACCAGATGTACACATTTCTACCATCAACCCAGCTTTCCATCATTCCTTCCTTGGAGTAACCAAAACATTTCAGTGGTAGGAATCTCAGATATTCCTCTCACTAATCAGCATTCTCTTCTGGGTAATGAATCTGTTGAATGAATATCGTGAATCTGTTGGAGTGAAAGCTACTTTGCTAATGCAGTGCCACTCTTAAATGTGCCGTGGTTGGACCACATCTTTCTGGAATTCTATAGAAGAGAAGAATCATTTGGTGTTGGTACAGATTGATTTTCCAGTACCTGAGCCCCTGTCTGGGATAGACTCACCTAGAGCCTTGTGTAACTTTAAAAATGCCTTTCAGAAACTCCTATGCTTCTACTCCCCAATTACCATAGACCTTTCTTTCTGTTTGTATACAAAAGATCCAAAGACAAGCTGTGAGGGTTCTAACTCAACAGCACAATGGGTTTCAAACACCCATCACTTAAACAGCCTCTAATTTTACCCTACACCAAAAGCCTACCCTCTTTGTTTGTGCTCAGTGGCAACAGCAGCAAAGTTAACTGAGGCTTCTACTGACTTAGTCTTAAGATCTCCACTTAACCTTTGGTCCTTCATGTCATGCAGAT
Organism: Delphinus delphis; assembly: GCF_949987515.2. Lineage (NCBI taxonomy): Eukaryota > Metazoa > Chordata > Mammalia > Artiodactyla > Delphinidae > Delphinus > Delphinus delphis. The sequence goes on along the minus strand of NC_082693.1, from coordinate 56,740,375 downwards.
CTTACTCTTTATTGAAAACACTCAATGGTTTTCTGTTTCTAGACTGACCTACAAAATCCTCCTCTTCTCATTCACACATATTTCTATCCATTGCTGTAGTCCCCAAAGCCCTCCAACTTTTTCCCTCTCTCAAAAGAAGGAAAACCTCACCACTGTCATGCACGTATTCAGGAATTTTCCTTGCCTCACTCTGATCTCCTCGAAACTCTTTTAGACAACCCAGATTTAGAACTATTTTTGGAAGGAGCCCATTTGAGAACTGAACAAAGAGGCTATCAAGCTTAGTGTGTGATTGCAGCCCACTCAGACTTATGTGAATATTGTCTTTTCCCAGAGGCAAAATCTATACAAGTTGCTGAAATTGCAGCACTTACAGTTGCAGCCTGCCAGTTAGGTAGAGATAAGAGAGCAAATATCTATACATATAACAAATATGTGTGTGGAGTAATTCATGATTTTGATATGCTTGGAAGCAGTATGGCTTCTTAACTGCATCTGGTTTTCCAATTAAACATGGCAGTCACATAAAAGTCCTATTAGATGCCTTGTTTTGCCAAAGGAATTGGCTATATTAGTGTTGAGCCCCACAGTAAAAAGCAGACTCAGGGATCAAAGGGTAATGCTTTAGCAGGTTACTACACTAAATGAGCTGCTTTAACACCTCCAAGCTGTCCAGCAAGTCCAAGAGTCAAAGCCAAAACTAACTCCTAACTATTGGCATCAGGTCTTGAGTTAAGTCCAATATTAAGCATTTGATTCTGAAAAAGTGTACTGAAAAAAATCAAATTGTTTTCTTCTTGCAGAAAGCTATAGTGGCACCAAGATGATCTCTTGGTCTGTCCCAAGATGCTGAAATGAATCTTCTCAAAAAGTGTTGTGACCCACTGTGGAAAGGCAAATTTAAAAACCATCAAAAATAAACGTTGGTAGGGACATTTCAATAAGATCTCAAAGTACATCTCTGATGTATTTCCCATCTGTCAAACCTACCATCTTGAGAGAATTGTAAAGCTGAGGCATAAAGACAAGCCAAAACCTTTAGGACCTTTTGGAAATCTATCTACAAACGGACTTCATTCAGTTACTCACTTCATGTGGTTATGAATATGTCCTTACTAATGTGTTTTGTGTTTCCTGGGCTTCTAGAAGTCTTTCATTGCCATAAAGCAACTCCTTTGATAGTAGCAAAGAAACTTTTAGACTTTGTTTTTTCCACTTGGCAATACCCACCTGTTTATCTAGTGATTGAGGTACTAACTGAGACTTGTAAAGCTATCTGAAGAACTTGAGTTGCCAAGGCCAAAGGCTTTGCCCTTAGTTCTCATGGCCATTAGGGCCAGTCTAACAGGAACTCATAGACTGTCCCCATATGAACTTGTCACTAGATGCCCATTGCCTATAGGGTTCTCACCCCCTCTCTTAACTGCCCTTTTACAGTCCAACATGGCAAATACTGTAGAAAATGAATGCAGCATATTCAAGTTCATAATCAACAGGTCCAAGCAGCTTCTCTCAATGATAAAGCACAGGAACCCCTGCATGACCTTCAGCCTCAAGTCTTGGATTACAGGAAACAACAACAGCATAAGACTCTTCTCAAACTTCATTGGAAAGGATCATATCAAGTGTTGTTAGCCATAAACACTGCAGTAAAACTCTAGGGAATCAACCCTTGGATCCTTGTTTCCAGTAAAAAAGTTATCATACATTTATTTCCTAGACTTCTATATCAACAGGAGATCCAAAACAGAATCCCCTGGAATATTCCAGAAGATGACATCAAGAATGTGATAGCTTTTCCAAGATCTTTGGACAAAGCAGCAGGCTGCTCAAAATGGATAGCTTCTATCCAAGATCTTCAGTTCAAGACTTCCTGTACCCTAAAAGTAACAAACTACCACATCCTTCTTCATCTCCTCCTTTTCATAACCATCTGTGAGATTCTTAAACTTTCTTGCCATAGTTTTGTTTCTCTGGATAAAGCAGGAGGATGAACAAGTATTATGCAAACATATTTAGGTCAAACCTCCCTTCGCTATAGACTCAGGGTGGAGATGGGATTTGTTTTCCTGGATAATCCCAGATGGGGCAGGATCTTGTCTAAGAGGCATTGTCCAAGGCCTTCTAATGATTCTCATGTCAATACTTGTCTCTACAGTCATTTGCTATATTCTCTCTAGAATTTTAAATACTTCAGCCACTCACTTGATAAATGATTAAAATTCAATCACAAAGGCAAAATTTACCAGGAAGACAGGAAAAAGAGGTACAATGTTAAGAAAAGCCCCAATGGCATCATTAACAATGAGTCTGGGACTATAATTGCCTCAAGTGATATAGACCTAGAAAACTGAACAAATCAAGATTTGGTTGAATGAGACTCAGTCTCCCCACTGACCTAGAGGAAGGACTGTGAGAATTTTCCACTGTGGCCTTCTTATGTCCTGGTCTCCTTTAGCTGTTCCTCTGTGACCCTCCTATGCATAACTTTAGCTCCTGTTTGTCTTCATCCTTCTTGAGAACATCCAGACTTCTCAGAGAATGGCTGCTAATCCACAAGACTAATCCCCTTTCTTCCCATCTGAATTCTGCACTGGGGAGCCTGGGAAAATATCACAAATAAACCCAGGCACAGCTTTGCATGAGGTAGTAACCATCCTGGAGAATCATGTTTGGAACAGAAGGTATTTGAGGCTGTGACACAGAGACCTCAAAAAGAAGTAGCTTTATAGAACGAAGAAGCTCTTATCTCTTTCTCATAACAGCCTTGGATTTAACAGTCCAGGTTTGGCCATGTCTCTGATCCATGTAGACATTTAGAGATATAACGTCTTGTTGGTCCATTATCCCCTAGAGCATAGCAGAAGCTGGTCACAGGCAGTAGCTTTTAGACTGTAGGAAGGGGAAGAAGCTGTATAGGAACACATGTCCTATGTCTTAAGGCCTAAACACAGGGGCGCATACCTCTTATACACACATTCAGTTGGTGAGAAGATGGACAGACATTCACATCTAGCTGCAGGAAGGTCTAAGAAATGTGTACTAGCTGAGCAGTCATGTGCTCAATTTTATATCTCTCTATCTATCTCTCTATCTATCTATCCATCTACTTATCCACCTCTCCCTCTCTCTCTCTTTCTCTCTCTGAGTGTCTATAAGTCTCTTCCTAGATTTGATTTCCAATGGCCTAAAGAGTTATGGGAACAGAGCAGATTGATAAAATGTTAAGTATGTCAGGCACCAATAGCTGCCTACCCAGAATCTATTTTCTTTCCATCCTTTTGAAGAGAACTCGAATTCTCCCAACTAAAGACAATTGCTGGACACATTCTCTTGTAGTCCAAGGGTTCAAGGTGGTTATATGACACAATCTGGCCAATGAGATATAAATGATGCATTTCTGGGGGGTCTTTTTCTTCCTCTTTTTCCTTTATCCTTCTTTCTGCCTACTACACAGATGTACCGATGTGATGCTTGGAGCAGTAACAGCCATCTTAGAACCATAAGACAACCAGAGTGAGGATGAAAGCGACAATGTCAGTGATGGTAGAGCTGAAAGATGGGTTCTCGATGGCTCATTGGGTCATAAAACTACTTATGTGAACCATGTAAACCTTTTTGCGTTTAAGCCAGTATATGGCAGACCCTCTAATATTGGCAGTTGAATGGGTTTCTAAGAAATGGAGAGGGTGAGCAAATGGAGAGAGAGAGAGAGAGAGAAATTGAGAGAGAGAGAGAAAAGAGCTTCCTTTCTGCTCCTGCCAGCTTCCTGAATATATATATATATATATTTGTCTGTTTGTTTTTTACCTAGACTGGGGAGAGAAGAGAGGGAGGAGGAGTGATAAAAGCATAGGTATCGGTAAGCCTATGATGGACATTTTCCATTTTACCCCACAGATCCACTTCCCATCCTTCATCCTGCCTGGTGCCCTGGGTGGCTGTCCATATGGACTGCATCGACAGTTTCCTTTCCTTCCATTCTTCCATTGGGTTTGACTAGTAGAAGACATTGGCAAGAGACCTGGAGAGCAGGAGGAAAGTAAGGTCAGGATATTTATTCCTTCGTCTTCCCAGCTGTGTTCCTCAACTAAAGGCCACAGGTCCTCTCAGATGGCCTTCTCCCCACAACTCACTTTCTTGGTTCCCGTAACCACTTCCTCCCCTCATTCATTCAGGCTGGGGTGTAGGGTGGTGATGGATCCCTGTCCCCTTCTCTGTTGCTTTTCCTAAACTCTTCCCACATTTTTGTAAACAGTTCCTTTATGAGTTCTCCTTAAATTACCCAATTTGAAAGTGCCATTTGATTTCTGCCCGGATCCTGGATGACCCATTTCTGGGGAGTGGGATTAGAGCCCTGCTTCCAGGATTAGATTCACATGGAAGCAGGAAGCTCTAGAGGTAGAGACAGCCTCTTGGAACTTCCTGTGCACCAAAGCAGCTCAGTTTTATCATGTAGTGGTAGGATGAGAGGGACCAGGAAGACAAGAAAGAGAGATATGATGCAGAGGTTAGAGCACAGAATCTGAAGCCAGACAGCCTGAGTCCAGCAGCAGGCAGATGCCATTACATCTTCTTTTTTTTTTTTTTAACATTTATTTATTTATTATTATTATTATTTTGCCCACACCACTCGGCTTGCGGGATCTTAGTTCCCCAACGAGGGACCGAACCCGCGTCCCCCACAGTGGAAGCACGGAGACTTAACCACTGGACAGCCAGGGAAGTCCCAGATGCCATTACTTCTGTGCCTCACTTTCCTCATCTGTAATTGGGATAATAATAGTACTTGTCTCATAAGATTGCAGTCAGGATTAAATGAAATGTACGTGTAAGACACAGAGTTCCTGGGACTTTCTAATTAATCATTAAATATAACTGTAATAATAATTATTCTTAAATACCAAGGATCAGACAAGATGCTGGTTGCTTCAGAAGATTTCTGTGTGGACAAGTGAAATCAAAGACAAATGCCCTTCTAATGAAGAATCTGATTTCATATTTTGATATTTGACTGCCGACACCTTCTAAGCCTTACCTCTTCCTCTTCCCTTTCTGCCCCACATCTGGACAAGCTGATAAAAAAGCCCGGGTGCTCACCATTTTGGCACCAGCCAAACCACAAGACGTTGCTGCATGGGGACTCTCATGCCCAGCCCCAAACCCTAACCACAGTAAAAACCCAGGCCAGTCTCATTTCCTTGCTTTTTTATTTCAGACTTGCTTAAGAAGCCTCTCCTGTGCACCCCAGACACAGACACCAATTATGTAAGTAATAAACATTTTTATACCATTTTGGTGTGTATGTGTGGCAGCATCAGTAGCAACATCTGAACCAAACTTTGGGTGTGGATCCATCTGCCTCTGCAGGTGACATAGCCTTCCATTCAAAACACATTGGCACTAAAACTACTGGTCCACTACCCTACTTTTGACCCACCTTGGGGTATGAGAAGGAAAACCTTGAACTGACTGAACTTATTTTCCTTCCTACAATGAATGGGCATCTCAAAAATAGAAAATAAGTTGAATGACAGAAAACGAACTTCTATTTCTTTCCCACCTTAAGAAACTAAAGGCCACAGGTCCTCTCAGATGGCCTTCTCCCCACAACTCACTTTCTTGGTTCCCGTAACCACTTCCTCTCAGTTGTAGACTTCCTCTTAAGTTGTAGACTGAGATTCACATCTGCTCTATCAGGTTACCGACAATTTAGTCACTGAGCAGGGCACCATCTTGCCCAGCCTTAAAAGTCTCCCCCCAGCCAAGCAAAGCAGAACGAGGACCAGAAAAGAGGGAAGACTCAATAGTGCCTAAGGTTTGAGAACTTAGACTCTGAATGGTGCTGCTTTACTTCCATCTCCTTCTCTTGACCTCCAAATTGACGACCACTGCCTGTATGCCTCTTATATCTTTACCAGGACCTTTCAGTGAGCGCAACCATCCATTGTTTCTTGACCACCAGCAGTTTCCTTTTCCTCTTTAATGTCCTTTTTCTCTTTTTCGGTAAGTTATAAAAGTATTCTGACATAGGTTCATGTGGACAGCCCCCTTCTGGGTATGGCTTAGCCCAGAAGACTCCCATGGATAGATGTGAGAATCATTAGAGGAATTTAAAAAAATTAAATAGCTGCTGGGAGCCTATCTCAGACATGTAAAGTGAGACTTTGCTGACTTGGGACAGATAGGGATGGAAGAGGTGGGTTAGGAACGTGTATGTTTAAAAGAAGTTCCCCAGCTGATTCCAGTGATGAATCAGGTATAGAACACATTGAACAGATTAATTTTGTGACCCAGGATTATACTGATCCAGGGACGTTTGACGCAAGGATATGATAATCCCACCATTTGCTCATTGCTCTGCCATCAACATGAGTGGTTAGTACAGAATACCCAACTTGACTGGAAATACGTTAAAGAATTAAGTCATCAATACAGAGAAATTCCAGACAGCAGAACAACTTTGAAATAGCGGAGGGAAACTTCTCACAGTTTTCTCATTAATTAGCTAAAAAGAAAAAAATTTCCAACTATCAGTCCTTTATCCATTTCCTACTAAATATTATTGGCAGGAATAATCAGTACAAAAGAAAATGACAGTGGTGAAAACTGTACATGATAAAATTTGTTAGAGATGAAAATCTGAAGAATCGTGTCTTGATGCTCACATTGAAACATGCAAACGTTAAACAGGGAAAAATTAGACTTGGCGGAAGTAATCAACACTAAATAAAACTGCCAACAACATGTTAAAATTTATTATTGCCTAAAAATTGACAGAAGAATCCCATTTTTTGACTAAGTTTAGGTATGAATAATTTGACCTGAGACAATTGGATTTGGTACAAATAATGGCTATAAAAGAAAGGCTGCAATTGCAGAAACTGTAATCAGTAAAAATTTGATATGAGCAATAAGGAGAAAAACCACATTGAATAACATTTTCATTTAAACCATATGTGGAAAATAATTGATTCCAATGAAAAGAATTTCAGTAAATTAAAAATTAAAATGGAAAAAAATTAGAAATATCTTAATGCCTGGGAATAAAAATTGTATCAAGGAATTATAGTAGCTTAATAGAAATTACTATGGCTCCAGAAATACTTTCTTAATGAGTATTTTAATCTATGTATGCATAATTTTAATGTAAAGTTTTATGTAAATTTTAATGTAAACTCCCAAACACAGGGGTCAAAATATTCTCAGAGCAGAAAGTCCACAGGGTCGACATGGATAGGTCAAAAGAAAAAGGCTTAAAACTTTCTGCATCCAGTTATTTATTGTGGGGTGTCAAGAAAGGAGTGGTCAGGAAAAGTCTGGAACGTGGGGTAAACCCAAGAAGGGTAAGCATTCATGGAGTGCCACCACTTCAGGTTCCTGGGGATCCAGATGGCAGGATAAGGTATGTGTACCTAGGAGAAAGAGCACAGAAGACAAATCCTTTCAAATGTTTCCTAAGCCCCTCTCTCCTTATCTAGTTTCTTACTGCGGGAACTGAACCATAATTCTAAGTCTTGAAGTTGACCAAAGTAGTCATCTCTCAAAATGCAAATCCTACTATAAAAAAGAGGAATAATAACAAGTGTGGGGCGAGGATGTGGAGAAATGGGAACCCTCTACACTGCTAGGGAGATTGTAAAAGGACACAGCCACTTTGGAAAAGAGTCTGGCAGTTCCTCAAAAAGGTTACACGTGGATTACCATATGACCCAGCAATTCTGTTCCTAGGTATATACCCAAGAAAAATAAAAACATATGTTCACATAAAAACGTGTTTACAAATGTTCATAGCAGTATTATCCATGATAGGCAAAATGGAAACAATCCAAGTGTTGATCACGTGATGAATGGATAAACAAATTTGTGCTTTATCCATACAGTGCCGTATTTGGGGGCAATAGAAAGAGATAAAGGAATGATCCATGCCACAACACAGATGAACCTTGAAATCATGAAGGTGAGTGAAAGAAGCCAGTCACAAAAGGCCACACGTTGTATGATTTCCTTTCTATTAAATGTCCAGAATATGCAAATCTGTAGAGACAGGAGGTAGATTAGTGGTTGCTTAGGGCTGAAGGGGCTGAGGAGAAAATGGGAAGAAAATGCTAAAGAGTACAAAGTTTCTTTTTGGGCTGATTAAAATATTCTAAAATTGATCATGGTGATGGTTGCACAACTCTGTGAACATACTAAAAACCATTGCTTTGTACATTTTACATTAGTGAATTGTATGGTATGTGAGTTATATCTCCATAAAGACTGTATTAAAAATGCAAATCTCCAAAAATGGAGTCACATTCTAAAGCCTCAGTTTTTATCTCTGGGTATCAGTCTCCTTCTCTGTATAATAGGAATGATCTTAATAACTTATGAAGATGTTGAAAGAATTAATGAAGCAATGTATGTGAAAGTGCTTACATATTATGTAACACGCATGGTAGAAATAGCTAACTGCCCAAGATCTGTGCTTTTCCTTCTGTGGCATAGAATTGGCACAGGGAAAGAGTTGCCCAGGCAGAGACTGCAATTTCCATGGCTTCTTGCCTCCAGTTATTCCATGATCTAGTCCTAACCAATGGTATGTGAGCAGAAGTGATGTGTGTGGTCAAGGTGGTTAGGCAACTGCTCTGTCTCTTTCATCCTCTGTTTCCTTTCCTAACTGGATGCTGAGCAACTGACAGGGAGAGTGGAGCCATAAGATGGGACATGCCTGGGCTCTTAAATCCCTCTGTGGGTAAAACCCCACCCACCAGCCACCCTGGGTTGATCATCTCAGTGAGAAATAGGTTCTATTTGGTTGAAATGTTTTTGTTATAGCAGCTAGAATTACCTTCACTAACACAAAAATTTAAGTACATATGCCCTCTATAAATTTTTGATAAAAAAATAAGACATCTTTGTCATTTGTTAGTACCTTTGGAGTTTTAAAATAAAAGCCAGTAGAGGCTGAGAAGAGGACAGTTATGGAAATCTGAAAAGTGGAGGACATGAATGGATGGGGATGGCCTGATACTGACTTGATCCCCACCCCAAATTATATGAGGTGTTTATTGTACCATTCAGTGCTCATCCTTACTTAAGGCATTGATGCACTTCATTGAATCCCAAGGTCATGGAGCAGATACCATATCAATTCTGAGTCCTCTGCACTATTTATCAGCCCTAATCTCTACAGTGAACCTACATTCATGAGGAGGGAAACAGATAATAAATCCAACAAATAAGCAAAGCATATGATATATTTGATAGTGTTGATTGTCATGGATGAAATAAAGCAAGAAGGGAGTGTGGGAGCTCAGGAGTCATGTTCAGTTTTAAATAAGATGGTTAAGGAATGTGTAAAGAGAAGATGACATCGGAGCAAAGGCTTGAATACAGCGAGGGAGCAAGCCATGACTTCCAAACAGAGGGAACAGTGGTACAAAGACCCTGACGTAGAAACATGCCAGGTGCATTAAGGAACAGCAAGGAGATTAATGTGCTTGGGGAAGGCTAGACAAAGGGAAGAGTGACAAGGAAGAGGCCAGAGAGGTAATGGAGTGGGACTAGATTGTATGGAGGTCTGAGGACTAGTCAAAGAACATAATGAGGGATATGAAAGAGTTTAAGACCAGAGATAATTGGCTGCTCTTATTGACTTCAGCAGTGAATGCCAGCACAATGCCCCAAAGACAGATAGGTCCATTTTCACTTCAGCAGATATCAGTTCAGGACCTAGATGTAGTCCCACAGCAGGAACCAGCAAGAACTCAGATGGTGAATGGGATCCAAGATCCCCCCATCCTCCCAACACTTGCCATAATGAAGTCACATCAGTGCCTGTGTACCCCAAGATGACACTTCCTGTAGGAGCAAAGAGGGAGGCAGTTTGAAAGACTGAGCATTTACCAGACATAGATTGTTTAATCTGGAAGAGATTGAGTTATAAGGATAAGACAATAAAGATTCTATATATTTTTTTGCACATCTTAGTTTTACTGGATTAGATTTATGGTGTCCCACAGGTTCCTTGGGCCTTGTTCACTTGTTTTCTTTTAATTGGTGATGGTTAAATTTTATTTTATTATTATTTTATTGAAATATAGTTGACTTACAATATTATATTGTTTCAGTTGTAAAATGCAGTAACTTGATATTTTTATAGATTATACACCATACAAAGTTATTATAAAATATTGACTATATTCCCTGTGCTGTACAGAAATAAGTGTTGGAGAGACTGTGGAGAAAAGGGAACCCTCCTACATTGTTGGTGGGAATGTAAATTGATACAGCCACTATGGAGAACAGTATGGAGGTTTCTCAAAAAATTAAAAATAGAACTACCATAGGATTCATCAACTCACTTCTGGGTATTTATCCAAAGAAAAATGAAAACACTAACTTGAAAAGTTACCTGTACCTCCACATTCACTGCAGCATTATTTACAATAGCCAAGATATGGAAGCAGCCTGAATGTCCATTGATAGCTGAATGGATAAAGAAGATGTGGTACATGTACACAATGGAATACTACTCAGCTATAAAAAGAATGAAATTTTGCCATTTGCAATAACATAGAGAGATTCGTTTGCTTTCCTTTAATCATTTTTCTTTCTGTTCCTCATACTTAATAATTTCCATTTTCCTATCTTAAAATTTGCCGATACTTTCTTCTGATTGCTCAAACCTGCCTTTACCTGTAGTGAATTTTTTCATTTCAGTTACTGTACTTTTCAGCTCCAGAATTTCCTTATGATTTCTTTTTAGATCTTCTGTCTCTTTAATAATATTTCCATTTTGATCACACATCATCTTCTTGAGTTTTTCTATATCTTCCTTTAATTCTTTGAGCATTTTTAAGACAGTTGTTTTAAGTCTTTGTCTTGGAGATCTGCCATTAGGTCTTTACAGAGAGAGTTTCTGTTGATTTATTTTTTGCCTTTAAATGAGCTGTACTTTCCTGTTTCTTTGTATGCCATGTGCTTTTTTTGCACACTGGACATTTGAATCTAATAATGTGGTAACTCTGGAAGTCAGATTCTCCCTCTTCCCCAGGGTTTGCTGGTTTTTGTCATTATTCTTGTGTTTTGTTTTTGTTTGTATGTTTGTTTTTAATTGTATCAGGTATCTTTATGCTGAGGGTCAGGCTGAGTTGTAAACTTAAGGTCTTATCAGCTCTTTTCTGAGCCTTTCCCTGGTCATGCATGGTCACTTTCTAATTTTCCCCATATATATAGTTGTTTTTGAATGTCCTAATCTTTAACGTCTGGCTTCTGAAAGAGGGAAAAGTGAAAAACGAAGGGGGTAGGGGCAGAAGGCTGGCCCTTTAAATTCCCTGGAATTCATTTCAGCTGGAAGGGCTTGCAACGATGTGTGGAGGAGCAACAATGGCTGCCTGCCTTTTTGTCTGCACCTCTGTGATCAGAAACAGCAATCAGTGAGCAGTGCATAGATTTCCAATATTTAGAGGACAGCATCCTTTTTGCCTGCCCTGGCTCCCACAAGCTGTGTGCAAGGTGCTCCAGGAACATCAGCACAGCTGCCTGCCATGGGGCTGGGAGTGGGGGATGGAGGGCTGCTACTGTGCTAAGAGCCGAAATTGACTAAAATTAACTGCAATTTACCATCCGAGGCTTTCCCTAGAAATTGCAAGCCTTCAACAGATTCCAGAGTTGCAAGTACATCAGAGAGATTCTGCCAATTGTTGTTTGCATGGGGAGACGGATTCCTGTTGCTCCCTACTCCACTATCTTCCCAGAATCCTCTATCAGTGGACAGAATCTTCCATGTTGAATAATATGTTGATTCTTATGTGTTCTATTAGTCAGTGTTCTCAAGAGAAGGAAAACCAATAGAATGTGTATGTAAAGAGATAGAGACTTAGTGTAAGGAATTGGCTTGTGTAATTATGGAGGCTGGCAAGTTTCAAGATCTGGGTGAGTGCGTGAAGCTGGAGACCCAGGAGAGCTAATGGTGTAGTTCCAGTCTGAAGGCCAGTAGGCTCACGACTGGGAAAGGGCCAGTGTTTCAGTTCAAGTTCAAAGGCAGGAAAAAGTCAATATACTGGTATGTAGGCCATCAGGCAGGAAGAATCCTCACTTTGGCGGGAGTCAGACTTTTTATTCTCTTCAGGCCTTCAACTGACTGGATGAGGCACACTCACATTATGGAGGGCAATCTGCTTTACTCAGTCCACCAATTTAAATGTTAATCTCATTCAGAAACACCCTCACAGAAACACTGGATAACGTTTGACCCGATACCTGGGCATCCCATGGTCCAGTCAAGTTGACACATAAAATTAGCCATCACATTTAAAATATAGAAATTATATCTGAAAACAACTGGATGTTATGGTCCCTTTAGAAAAGTTTGATAAAAACCCAGTGGCTGCATCTTCTCAATGTGTGACTCAAATATCTGTGGAATATGCCCAGTACACTATGATCCTAGACCTGGACAAAAAAAGCACTTTACTGTTTTGGTGATGATGATGATGAAGTGCAAGTCACTTAAGTACTTGACAGTTATATTTATGGAGGGAGACATTTCCTTTAATGCTATTTTATAGGCAAGAGGGAAATGCTGCAAACATATTTTGGAAAACATACAAGTTTGTCAGGGTCTTGAGTTACTCCATGCTCAGAGTGCAGGAGTACCTTATGTTAATATGGAACATTCACACTTTACATAAGCAGGGCTTGGGGAAGTTTCAAAATATCCAGAAAACAGACTTTGTATAAAGATGCTCATACTGCAATGATGAGCCTATCACAGTGTCTCCAGGGAACAGCTGAATAGACGAGGCTGATTCAGAGGCAACTTTGACATAGTAGAAAGTCTTTAAACTTTGGAGTCTACTGTTGCAGGAGTACACGACGGGAAAATCAAGAGTGGACGACATCTCATGCTTTTTCCACCTTGTTTAAACCTCAAGCACTTCTTTCAGTGCCAGACCAGGGAACAAAGCCTGGACCTGAGAGGTGAGCTGTGGATAGAAACAATAATCTAATTTGCTTTGAGCAAAGTTACTTACCTGGATCACAAAACATCTGGGAACTTTGTCACAGGCCATTCTTGGTTGGTAAATCAGGGGCCAGGTGCTTGGGACACCAGTCCTTTGGCAGTTACTCTCTCTTACTTTTCTCCTAATCCAGGTGGCAGAATCATATCTTAAGAGGTGGAGGCATATTTAGAGACTGGCTAATTTCTCTGTCTCTTCCAATTCAGAATGTGGGAACTCAGGGCCACATAGATCACCAAGGAAGAGCCAGTTTCAAAACACTGTGAGTGCATGCCTTCTGAGATGTTTCTAATTGATCCTTAGAGTAGAGAAGGCCTTCTTTTCTCACTCGCATATGTGCTATTGGTAGAAGTGATTTCATTCTTTCTTCTACAACCATGGTTTAAACATGTAGATGATTCACTCATTTCATTTGCTTCTTCACTTAACAAATATTTATTGGTGTTTAGGCCCTGTGGCAGGCATTGGAGATAAAAAGTGATCAAAAACAGGGAAGGACCGGGTTGTTATGGAGCTTATAATTAAGTGATTTTATTAGTAATTTTTATAATAATTTAATTATTATTTAGATCTTTTATATTATATATAATTTATCAGCATAAAGAGAAAAATAACTGAACTGAAATAAAAAATTCCCTCTCGGGTATTCTCTTTTGACTTCCTCTGTTTAAAAAACTTCCTTTTGCCAGGGCACATATATACAATGGAGTATTACTCAGCCATAAAAAGAAACGAAATTGAATTATTTGTAGTGAGGTGGTGGATGGACCTAGAGTCTGTCATACAGAGTGAAGTAAGTCAGAAGGAGAAAAACAAATACCGTATGCTAACACATATATATGGAATCTAAAAAAAAAAAAAAAAAGGTCATGAAGAACCTAGGGGCAAGACGGGAATAAACACACAGACATACTAGAGAATGGACTTGAGGAAACAGGGAGGGGGAAGGGTAAGCTAGGACAAAGTGAGAGAGTGGCATGGACATATATACACTACCAAACGTAAAATAGATAGCTAGTGGGAAGCAGCCGCATGGCACAGGGAGATCAGCTCGGTGCTTTGTGACCACCTAGAGGGTTGGGATAGGGAGGGTGGGAGGGAGGGAGATGCAAGAGGGAAGAGATATTGGGACATATGTATATGTATAACTGATTCACTTTGTTATAAAGCAGAAACTAACATACCATTGTAAAGCAGTTATACTCCAATAAAGATGTTAAAAAAAACTAAGATATCAATAAAAAGGTAGACATAGGACAACAATACAAAAGGAAGTTTGTTTTTTTTAACATCTTTATTGGAGTATAATTGCTTTACAATGGTGTGTTAGTTTCTGCTCTATAACAAAGTGAATCAGCTACAAGTATACATATATCCCCATATCCCCTCCCTCTAATGTCTCCCTCCCACCCTCCCTATTCCACCTCTCTAGGTGGACACAAAGAACCAAGCTGATCTCCCGGTGCCATGTGGCTGCTTCCCACTGGCTATCTATTTTACATTTGGTAGTGTATATATATATGTCCATGCCACTCTCTTACTTCGCCCCAGCTTTCCCTTCCCCCTCCCTGTGCCCTCAAGTCCATTCTCTACATCTGGGTCTTTATTCCTGTCCTGCCCCTAGGTTCTTCATAACCTTTTTTTTTTTTTTTTTTTTTAGATTCCATATATATGTGTTAGCATATGGTATTTGTTTTCCTCTTTCTGACTTACTTCACTCTGTATGACAGAGTCTAGGTCCATCCACCTCACTACAAATAACTCAATTTTGTTTCTTTTTATGGCTGAGTAATATTCCATTGTATACATATGCCACATCTTCTTTATCCGTTCATCTGTCGATGGACACCTAGTTTGCTTCCATGTCCTGGCTATTGTAAATAGTGCTGCAGTGAACATAGTGGTACATGACTCTTTTTGAATTATGGTTTTCTCAGGGTATATGCCCAGTAGTGGGATTGCTGGGTCGTATGGTAGTACTACTTTTAACTTATTAAGGAACTTCCATACTGTTCTCTATAGTGGCTGTATCAATTTACATTCCCACCAACAGTGCAAGAGGGTTCCCTTTTCTCCACACTCTCTCCAGCATTTATTGTTTGTAGACTTTTCAATGCTGGCCATCCTGACTGGTGTGAGGTGATACCTCTTTGTAGTTTTGATTTGCATTTCTCTAATTATTAGTGATGTTGAGCATCCTCTCATGTGTTTGTTGGCAATCTGTATATCTTCTTTGGAGAAATGTCTCTTTAGGTCTTCTGCCTATTTTTTGATTGGGTTGCTTGGTTTTTTGATATTGAGCTGCATGAGCTGATTGTATATTTTGGAGTTTAATCCTTTGTCAGTTGCTTTGTTTGCAAATATTTTCTCCCATTCTGAGGGTTGTCTTTTCGTCTTGTTTATGGTTTCCTTTGCTGTGCAAAATCATTTAAGTTTCATTAGGTCCTATTTGTTTATTTTTGTTTTTATTTTCCTTCCTCTAGGAGGTGGGTCAAAAAGGATCTTGCTGTGATTTATGTCATAGAGTGTTCTGCCTATGTTTTCCTCTAAGAAATTTTATAGTATCTAGCCTTACATTCAGATCCTTAATCCATTTTGAGCTTATTTTTGTGTATGGTGTTAGGGAGTGTTCTAATTTCATTCTTTTACATGTATCTGTCCAGTTTTCCCAGCAACACTTATTGAAGAGGTTGTCTTTTCTCCATTGTATATTCTTGCCTCCTTTATCAAAGATAAGGTGACCATGTGTTCATGGGTTTATCTTTGGGCTTTCTATTCTGTTCGATTGATCTATATTCCTGTTTTTGTGCCAGTACCATACTGTCTTCATTACTGTGGCTTTGTAGTATAGTCTGAAGTCTGGGAGCCTGATTCCTCCAGCTCCATTTTTCTTTCTCAAAATTGCTTTGGCTATTTGGGGTCTTTTGTGTTTCCATACAAATGGTGAAAGTTTTTGTTCTAGTTCTGTGAAAAATGCCATTGGTAGTTCGATAGGGATTGCACTGAATCTGTAGATTGCTTTGGGTAGTATAGTCATTTACACAATGTTGATTCTTCCAATCAAAGAACATGGTATAGCTCTCCATCTGTTTGTATCATCTTTAATTTCTTTCATCAGTGTCTTACAGTTTTCTACATACAGGTCTTTTGTGTCCTTAGGTAGGTTTATACTGAGGTATTTTATTCTTTTTGTTGCAATGGTAAATGGAAGTGTTTCCTTAATTTCTCTTTCAGATTTTTCATCATAAGTGTATAGGAATGCAAGAGATTTCTGTGCATTAATTTTGAATCCTGCTATTTTACCAAATTCATTGATTAGCCGTAATAGTTTTCTGGTAGCATCTTTAGGATTCTCTATGTGTAATATCATGTCATATGCAAACAGTGATAGTTTTACTTCTTCTTTTCCGATTTGGATTCCTTTTGTTTCTTTTTCTTCTCTGATTGCTATGGCTAAAACTTCCAAAACTATGTTGAATAATAGTGGTGAGAGGGGGCAACCTTGTCTTGTTCCGGATCTTAGTGGAAATGGTTTCAGTTTTTCACCATTGAGAACGATGTTGGCTGTGGGTTTGTCATATATGGCTTTTATTATGTTGAGATAAGTTTCCTCTATGCTTACTTTCTGGAAGGTTTTTATCATAAATGGGTGTTGAATTTTGTTGAAAGCTTTCTCTGCATCTATTGAGATGATCATATGGTTTTTCTCCTTCAGTTTGTTAATATGCTGTATCACATTGATTGATTTTTGTATATTGAAGAATCCTTGCATTCCTGGGATAAACCCCACTTGATCATGGTGTATGATCCTTTTAATGTGCTGTTGGATTCTGTTTGCTAGTATTTTGTTGAGGATTTTTGCATCTATGTTCATCAATGATATTGGCCTCTAGTTTTCTTTTTTTGTGACATCTTTGTCTGCTTTTGATATCAGGGTGATGGTGGCCTCGTAGAATGAGTTTGGGAGTGTTCCTTCCTCCGCTATATTTTGGAAGAGTTTGAGAAGGATAGGTGTTAGCTCTTCTCTAAATGTTTGATAAAATTGCCTGTGAAACCGTCTGGTCCTCGGCATTTGTTTGTTGGAAGATTTTTAATCACAGTTTCAATTTCAGTGCTTGTGATTGGTCTGTTTATATTTTTTATTTCTTCCTGGCTCTGTCTCGGAAGCTTGTGCTTTTCTAAGAATTTGTCCATTTCTTTCCTGTTGTCCATTTTAGTGGCATATAATTGCTTGTAATAATCTCTCAATTGCTGCAGTGTCAGGTATTACTTCTCCTTTTTCATTTTTAATTTTATTGATTTGAGTCTTCTCCCTTTTTTTCTCGATGAGTCTGGCTAATGGTTTATCAGTTTCGTTTATATTCTCAAAGGACCAGCTCTTAGGTGTATTGATCTTTGCTATTGTTTTCTTCATTTCTTTGTCATTTATTTCTGATCTGATCTTTATGATTTTTTTCCTTCGGCTACCTTTGGGGTTTTTTTGTTCTTCCTTCTCTAGTTGCTTTAGGTGTATGGTTAGGTTGTTTATTTGAGATGTTTCTTGTTTCTTGAGGTAGGATTGTATTGCTATAAACTTCCCTCTTAGAACTGCTTTTGCTGCATCCCACAGGTTTTGGGTCCTTGTGTTTTCATTGTCATATGTTTCTAGGTATTCTTTGATTTCCTCTTTGATTTTTTCAGTGCTCTCTTGGTTATTTAGTAATGTATTGTTTAGCCTCCATGTGTTTGTGTTTTGTACAGATTTTTTCCTGTAATTGATATCTAGTCTTACAGCGTTGCGGTCAGAAAAGGAACGTGATACGATTTCAATTTTCTTAAATTTAACTAAGCTTGATTTGTGACCCAAGATATGATCTATCCTGGAGAATGTTCCATGAACACTTGAGAAGAATGTGTTCTGTTGTTTTTAGATGGAATATCCTATAAATATCAATTAAGTCCATCTTGTTTAATGTGTCATTTAAAGCTTGCGTTTCCTTATTTATTTTCGTTTTGGATGATCTGTCTATTGGTGAAAGTGGGGTGTTAATTCCCTTACTATTAATGTGTTACTGTTGATTTCCCGTTTTATGATTGTTAGCATTTGCCTTATGTACTGAGGTGCTCCTATGTTGGGTGCATAAATATTTACAATTGTTATATCTTCTTCTTGGATTGATCCCTTGATCATTGTGTAGTGTCCTTCTTTGTCTCTTGTAATAGTCTTTATTTTAAAGTCTATTTTGTCTGATATGAGAATTGCTACTCCAGCTTTCTTTTGATTTCCATTTGCATGGAATATCTTTTTCCATCCCCTCACTTTCAGTCTGTATGTGTCCCTAGGTCTGAAGTGGGTCTCTTGTAGATAGGATATATACGGGTCTTGTTTTTGTATCCATTCAGCCAGTCTATGTCTTTTGGTTGGAGCATTAATCCATTTACATTTAAGGCAATTATCGATATGTATGTTCCTATTACCCTTTTCTTAATGGTTTTGGGCTTGTTATTGTAGGTCTTTTCCTTCTCTTGTGTTTCCTGCCTAGAGAAGTTCCTTTAGCATTTGTTGTAAAGCTGGTTTGGTGGTGCTGAATTCTCTTAGCTTTTGCTTGTCTGTAAAGGTTTTAATTTCTCTGTCAAATCTGAATGAGATCTTTGCTGGGTAGAGTAATCTTGGTTATAGGTTTTTCCCTTTCATCACTTTAAAAATGTCCTGCCACTCCCTTCTGGCTTGCAGAGTTTCTGCTGAAAGATCAGCTGTTAACCTTATGGGCATTCCCTTGTGTGTTATTTGTTGTTTTTCCCTTGCTGCTTTTAATATTTTTTCTTTGTATTTAATTTTTGATAGTTTGATTAATATGTGTCTTGGTGTGTTTCTCCTTGGATTTATCCTGCATGGGAGTCTCTGTGCTTCCTGGACTTAATTGACTATTTCCTTTCCCATATTAGGGAAGTTTTCAACTATAATCTCTTCAAATATCTTCTCAGTCATTTTCTTTTTCTCTTCTTCTTCTGGGACCCCTATAATTGGAATGTTGGTGCATTTAATGTTGTCCAAGAGGTCTCTGAGACTGTCCTCAATTCTTTTCATTCTTTTTTCTTTTTTCTGCTCTATGGTACTTATTTCCACTATTTTATCTTCCCGGTCACTTATCCGTTCTTCTGCCTCAGTTATTCTGCTATTAATTCCTTCTAGAGAATTTTTAATTGCATTTATTTTGCTGTTCATCATTATTTGTTTGTTCTTTAGTTCTTCTAGATCATTGTTAAGCGTTTCTTGTATTTTCTCCATTCTATTTCCAAGATTTTGGATCATCTTTACTATCATTACTCTGAATTATTTTTCAGGTTGACTGCCTATTTCCTCTTCATTTGTTTGGTCTGGTGGGTTTTTACCTTGCTCCTTCATCTGCTGCATATTTCTCTGTCTTCTCATTTTGCTTAACTTACTGTATTTGGGGTCTCCTTTTCACAGGCTGCAGGTTCGTAGTTCCCATTATCTTTGGTGTCTTCCCTCAATGGGTAAGGTTGGTTCAGTGGGCTGTGTAGGCCTCCTGGTGGAAGGGACTGGTGCCTGTGTTCTGGCTGATGAGGCTGGATCTTGTCTTTCTGGTGCACAGGACCACATCCAGTGGTGTGTTTTAGGGTGTCTGTGAACTTATTATGATTTAAGGCACCCTCTCTGCTAATGGGTAGGGTTGTGTTCCTGTCTTGCTAGTTGTTTGGCATGGGGCATCCAGCACTGGAGCTTGCTGGTCGTTGAGTGGAGCTGGGTCTTAGCTTTGAGATGGAGATCTCTGGGAGAGCTCTTGCCAATTGATATTATGAGGGTCTGGGAGGTCTCTCCTGATAGACAGAGGTCTCTGTCCTGTCTGGGTGGTCCAATGTCCTGAACTTGGCTCTCCCACCTCGGAGGCTCAGGCCTGACACCCGGCAGAAGCACAAAGACCCTGTCAGCTGCACAGCTCAGAAGAAAAGGGAGAAAAAAAGAAAGGAAAAAAATTGTTTTTAATAAAAAAAAATTTTTTTTTGTTAAAATAAAAAAATAATAATAAATGAAGAGAACAACCAAATCAATAAACAAATCCACCAATAATAACAAGTGCTAAGAACTAAACTAAGATAAACATAAAAATCAGAGGAACTTCCCTGGCGGTCCAGTGGTTGAGAGTTCACCTTCCAATGCAGCGGGTGTGGGTTCGATCCCTGGTCAGGGAGCTAAGATCCCACATGCCTTGCGGCCAAAAGAACAAAACAGAAAACAGAAGCAATATTGTAACAAATTCAATAAAGACTTAAAAAAAAAAATCAGAAACTTATCAGTCGCAGACAGGAAACCCCAATTCTACTGTTTCTCCCAAAGTCCACTGCCTCAATTTTGGGATGATTCATTGTCTCTTCAGGTATTCCACAGATGCAGGGTACATGAAGTTGATTGTAGGGATTTACTCGGCTACTCGTGAGGCTGCTGGGAGAAATTTCCCTTTCTCTTCTTTGTTTGCATAGCTCCTGGGGTTCAGCTTTGGATTTGGACCCACTTCTGCGTGTAGGTCGCCCTCAGGCATCTGTTCCTGCCCAGACAGGAGGGGGTTAAAGCCGCGGCTGATTAGGGTGCTGTTGCTCGCTCTGGCGTTTGGGGGTGTGGGGAGGGTATGATAGTCATAACTGGAATGTGGGGCGAGCCTGCAGTGGCAGAGACCCACGTGACATTGCAACAGCCCGAGGCGCGCTGTGCGTTCTCCCGGGGAACTTGTCCCTGGATCACGGGACCCTGGCAGTGGCGGGCTGCACAGGCTCCCGGGAGGGGAGGTGTGGATAGTGGCTTCTTGTTGGCGGCAGCAGCAGCCCTAGCGTTTCGTGCCTGTCTCTGGTGTCCGCACCGATAGCCGTGGCTCACGCCCGTCCCTGGAGCTCATTCCAGCGGTGCTCTGAATCCCCTCTCCTCGCACACCAGGAAACAAAGAGGCAAGAAAAAGTCTCTTGCCTCTTCGGCAGGTCCAGACTTTTCCCCGGACTCCCTCCTGGCTAGCTGTGGTGCACTAACACCTTCAGGCTGTGTTCACGCTGCCAACCCCAGTCCTCCCCCGGTGCTCCGATTGAAGTCCGAGCCTCCGCTCCCAGCCCCGCCCGGCCCGGCGGGTGAGCAGACAAGCCTCTCGGGCTGGTGAGTGCCGGTCGGCACCGATCCCCTGTGCGGGAATCTCTCTGCTTTTCCCTCCGCACTCCTGTGGCTGCGCTCTCCTCCCCGGCTCCGAAGCTTCCCCCTCCGCCACCCGCAGTCTCTGCCCGCGAAGGGGCTCCTAGTGTGTGGAAACCTTTCCTCCTTCACGGATCCCTCCCACTGGTGCAGGTCCCGTCCCTATGCTTTTGTCTGGGTATTTTCTTTTGCCCTACCCAGGTATGTGGGGAGTTTCTTGCCTTTTGGGAGGTCTGAGGTCTTCTGCCAGCGTTCAGTAGGTGTTCTGTAGGAGTTGTTCCACATGTAGATGTATTTTTGATGTATCTGTGGGGATGAAGTTGGTTTCCATGTCTTGCTCCTCCGCCATCTTGAAGGTCCCTCCTGATACCTTAGTTTTAATCACAGTGTACATTTTGCATTCAACTTTCCACTTATGAATCATCTTAGCAGAGTCTTCTCCATGAATGTTATATCACAAGCATTTCCTCCATCACTGTCTTCAAAATGATTTCTTTAAATATGTATAGATTGCTATATAATTTGTTTATTCTTTTACTTGGGGCATGTAGTTGTATATAATTCAGTAATGAATAACATTGTGCCGTAGCTTCTTTTTTCTCCTCTTGACTTGTATCTTTCAGAAACTAGAGAGTTGAAATTCTACAAACTGGAGTGGTGAGATGCTTTTCTTCTGTGTTGAGGAGGGTGAGAAATAGACTGACTATATACTTTTGGGTCACTCAATTTATCCTAGAATCCCAGCTGACTAGAAGAACCAGTGTGAAGCACAAAACCAAACTCAACATTTTATTACCCAATGCATGATACAAAGACGTTATCCTCTTCATTTTATTAAAAATAAAAAAGAAAGTAGAGGGAAAGTTTTCTATGTATACACATTCATAGGATTATATATACACAGAAAAAGAAACATTGAAACTATTGACAGGGTTTTAAAATATATTTTTTGAAGTATAAATTATACTTAAGTTATCGCATTTTTTTTTTTAGCCTACTGAATTCTAAAATGTGAGATCATCACCAAAATGACCACAACCTCTTGTAATACAGAAAGAATTCTTTTCACACCACTTTGTGATAGATCCATCATCGGTTAGTATTCTTTCCCTTGCCAACCATAGACTTTTCTTCTCGTAAAAGTGAGTATGGACTTACTGGAAGAAACGTCTGTGCCATTTTAACTCTCTTGCTTTGATTCTCCAAAGGGTTATTATGGCTGGGGAGCTGGGGGTTGATATTCCTGCTGGGAGCCCCCGTGTGGCTCTCATGGCAATGTCTCTAACGAAGGACAAGTAGGATCTAATGAAGAGCAGGATACAGTAAAGCAGTTAAGTCGAGTCTTGCATGCTTCCTCTGGATTTCAATTATTCTGGGCAGTCTGGTAGATTCTGAATTACCAGCAGCTGCTCACTTGCTCACTTTCTTATCTGCCACAGCTGCCAGCAGCTGTTCTCTCTTTCTTACCCCATATCCAGATGCAAACAGCTGTTCTCTCTTTCTTTACAATTGTCAAGCAGTGGCTCATTTTGCCCCAAACACATGGACACCTGCAGCAATAGGAATTTTATTTTGCAGTTGTGGTGAAATACTGGACAGCTTCAGGAAGGTTTAATGGAGGGAGAGAAAGAGGGAATGAGAAGTGGTTAGATGTAGAAGAAGCCTGTGTTGGCAAGCTGGAAGGTAGACAGGACACTTATAGTTGTTTTTCAGGGGTGAATAAGTCAGCGATAACAGATACCCATACTTCTTCCTTGGAAAGCAGGGCATCATCACTAAGCACCTAGGAAGAAATTATGATGGTGCTTTAAGGGTTTAGTCTTCATTCATTAAAAAAAAATATTTATGGACATTTACTACATGGCAAGCACTATTCTAGACACACAGTAGGTGCTAAATAAATGAGTATGCTTTTTATAAATGAGCATATATACACATACATACACACATTTCTCAGTCTAGTCTTGTGTTAATGATATCAAAAGCTAACATTTTAAATGAATTTTCGCTGTGGAATTCAGCCTCTCCCGCTCCCAACACTGGGACTGGGGACTTGGTCCTTGACCAAGAAACATTCCTAGTTCTCATGTTTCTCTCGTTTAGAGAGGGAAGGTGGAACGATAGAAGAAGGAAATTCACATTTATTGAGTGTTTACTATATTCCCAGTACTGTGCATTGTCCTTTTACATAGATTATTTCATTCCATCTTCATCAGAAACTTAGGAAATCAGCATCACTATTCCCATCCAGCTGATGAGGAAACTGAAGTTGGAGGCATGAAGCTGCTTACCTAAGGCCACACAGCCGGGGAATGTCAGAAATAGATAGGACTGAACACAGACTCTCCCACTCCCAAGCACAAGCTCATTTCATCACAGCCTACTTCCTTACATGCTTTTTCTTTCTGCTATTCAGAGAATATTAATGTTAGTATTAGAGAATACTAGTGGTAATTGGGTTTAATACCGTGATTGTAGAAGTCAATGTATAATTGGCCCAAAGCCTTTATCCTCAATTGGAAACTGGTCCAAACTTCACTTAACCATTTTAAGCTATGGGGCACTGTCATCAAGGGTGAAATAAAAGATGAGATACCGAGGGCGCCTAGATAAAGTTGTTATCACAAAAATCATCTCTGCACCCCAGGCTGTTCTCTGTTAATAGTGCGTTTTGAAAGAGTATTTGGTCAAATATGGGAGGACTCAGTACCCTCATTTCACACCCTAAATCCATCCATTAGTGTTCAAACAATGTTAATGATTATCCTCTGGGATATTGAGTGAGAAAGAACTGGCTGAGGCTCTAAAGAAACTTCCTATGGTTTAGGGATCCATTAGGAAAAACTCTTTATTCTTGTAAAAATTTCCTGAACTTTCAGGGCCAGGTTTCCGTGGCTGGCCAAGAGTCGGCCTCAGTTAGGATGCTGCCAAATGGAGCAGCAGCAACTCATTTGGCTTTTGGAAGACAAAGAAATGAAAAACAACTGATATTTGTATACTTGAAATTATGAGCTGTTTCTCTAACAAAGAGACCAAACACTTTCGGCTTGTTTTACAGTAAACATACACATTGAACAATCTGGTTGGTTAGCAGCTGGCTGTGCATATGTAGGGCATATGTGAACACATATGGATGCATAAAACTCACATATGTTCACTTAAAAGGACACTGTCAAGTCATTTTATGACTTTTTTTTTTGTTCTCTGGGCTCCATTGTTTATAAAATCTCCTTAGAAGCTTAAAAATACAATTTCTTTCCCTACTGATTTTTGTTCTTTTCTTTTTTTAAAACACATATTTTGAATGACACTTAAATAAATGGGGCTGGTTCTATTTAATAACAAATCCTACTTAAGCATATACAGTAATACATCATCCAATCAGAAAAGAAGCACTAAGAGGGAGACGATCCCTTATGGAAAAAAAATAATCATCTTTGGCCCTGAGAGAATTGAATTCAATTCTCTCATTCCAGAATTGAACAGTACTCACAAGATTATTTCCTGGTACCCCAGGGCTTTTAGTTAGTGTTAGACATTACATATAGATACTGGTGACTATGATAAATGCTATTTTTCTATTTTCTAAAATATTTTAGCAGTATTTTTTAGCATCTTCACTAAACAAAGATCCTTTTAAAATATTCTTGCTTTGGGCAGAAGCTGTGAAGAATCAAATCAGAATGGCCAAAACACCCGGCAAGATGCTCAAAATCACAACCAGTGAGGAAAGCAAAAAGTAAAATAATGATGAGTTATCCCTTTACATCCATCAGGCTGGCAAAAAGCGAAAAGCAAAATCATAACGTTGCTAGTGGAGATGTGAAGAAAAGGGCACTTTCATATATTGCTGGTGGAAATGGGAATTTTTAAACAGCTTTTTTTGGGAAATAAATCTGGCAACATTTTTTTTAAAACTAAAAATACATACTTAGCCTTCCATCCAGCATTCCCCTCTTGGGAATCTAACTCATAGGGACAAAAGCACTAGTACATAAGATATAGGCCCAGGATTTCTACAGCAGCATTATTTATTGTAGCAAAACAAACAAACAAAAAAAGTGAAACCATGTGAATACCCTTCAGTAAGGGACTGTTGTTGAAAAAATTAAGGTATGCCTATACCATGGAATATTATGTAGACTCACAAAAAGGTGAATTGGAGCAATACTAGTTGCTTAGAAGGATTACCACCAGATATTGCTGAGGGAGAAAAGCAAGATGTATAGACGAGTATATTACGAGCCCATTTTATAAATCACTGATCAAAACACTTTTATAGGTATACGTTTAATCTGTCTATAATTTGTCTAGACACACATTTGTATAAGGTCCTATGGTGATGGAAATGGATATGGATGGACACACACTAGGTTAAGATGGGTTTTCTGGAAGGGGGTGGGAGGAATTGCAGTGGTGACGTGTGAGAAAGATAAAGGAAGAGGCTGATATAAGAAAATTAGGTATGAAAGTTATGGTCACATTTATGCAAAAGTATATGTATAATACATGCAAAAGAATTTTTGAAATAATAAGAGATCATTATCAAAATAAAATATACTATTTTCCAGTTTTCAGGATCTCCATAGATTAAGATAAAGGAGGATGTAAATGTTCTGGAAGAAGTCAAATAATCATGAAAAAATATTTGACCTTGAAGATTGGCTGAAGACCATTATGAGTCTAACGTTTCCAGTGTTAAGATCAAGAGCAGCGAGTTGCATTCAATCATTTCAAGGTACTGGTGCCACCAAGTGGTGTCTGAAGCAATTGTTGGTGCTGTTTGATTACTCTACCAGTGAAAGAAACCCTTGGCTTACCTATGCCGTGCATAGTAACAAGAGGTCTATGGAGGGCTTCAATTCTCCTCGGGATGAAGCACACACCTATGACCCTGGTACTGACATGAACAGAAAGTATGAAAATGGATAGGGAGCAAAGGCTTTTGCTCTAGAATCTGAGCTCCTATTGGTTTTTCCTATTGGCAGGTGCTCTGCTATGCCCGACCTTCACCTGTCAAGACCCTTGAGTGGTGTTCAATAAGTTATAACTACTTGGGATAGTTTACAACCTGTCTGACTTCTTTAGCTGCCCTATCTCTTTATATAGGTTTTCTCTTTTTATTGCCACCATCCTAGCTTGGCCTTTCATTATTTCTTTCCTAGCCATAAGAACGTCTTCATGGGCTTTCCTATCCTCAGTCTGTCTGTGCTCCAATCCAGCCATAACCCACTTTTATACTAAGCTTCCCGAAGTCTTGGTCGTTTATTAGCAGTAATCAAAAGCCTTCAGTTATTTATCCCTGTCCATGAACAAACTCTGACCTCAGCGCACAAGCTTTCAATAGGGTGACCGTATGTCTCTGTTTGCCTGGGATGGTCCCAGGTTACTACTGCTATCCCAGAGTACTTGTTGTGACTTTATTCACTTCCAAAAGTGCTCTGGTTTGGATAACATATTATATGGATGCCCTAGCTTTTAACCACTTGGTTCTCCTGCCTCTAATACATACAATAACTAAACTAACAGAAGAATGTATAAAGTTCCTGGTGGATGGAGGAATTGGGTACAGGAAGAGAGTATATCTTTCTCCTCAAATATTCAAAAGCTAAATATAAATTACTTGGGATTTATTACCCTATCTAAAATTTGTTTTCTTCTGCCATTTAAATGATAAGTGAGGTTTTTTTGTTCTAACTCTAGTAAGAAAATCTACCTTTGTATTTTTTTATGTAGCTCTTTTTGTTTCTAACAGATGAGTATAGTCCTATCTGGGACCTGATGAATATCACATTCATAATTTGTTACTCAATGTGAGAAATCTTCAGCTAAGTAATAATATAGAAATTTAAAGAACTCTGAAGAGGTAGAAACACTTATACTATGAGCTCCTTCAGCAAAATGTCATATCTTTTTTCATCCAGCAATTAGTACAGTGCTTGTATATAAACGCTGTCAAGCAGAAATTAGAGCATTCTCTGCCAGGTTATAGAAATGAAATTTGAGTACTGTATTCTGGTTTAAATATTTTTTTCTTCCAATTTTATTGAGATATAATTGACATACAACCCTGTATAAGTTTAAGGAGTACAGCATAATGATTTGGCTTATATACATCATGAAATGATTATCACAATAAGTTTAGTGAACATCCATCATCTCATATAGATACAAAATTAAAGAAATAGAAAAGACTTTTATCTTGTAATGAGAACTCTTACGATTTACTCTTTTGACAACTTTCATATATAACATAGAGCAGTGTTAATTATATTTATCATATCATACGTTACCTCCCTAGTACTTATTTATCTTATAACTGGAAGTTTGCACATTTGACTTCCTTCATTCAATCCCCCCTCCCCCCACTCCCCACCTCTCATGACCACAAATCTGATCTCTTTTTCTATGAGTTTGTTTGCTTGTTTTTGAAGTATAACTGACTTACAACACCATTAGTTCCTGTTACACTACATAGTGATTTGATAATTGTACACATTTCAAACTGATCACCACAATAAGTTTAGTTATGATATGTCACTATACCAATATATCTTTGACTGTATTTCCTACACTGTACATTTCATACCCATGACTCATTTATAGCAACTGGAAGTTTGTACATCTTAAACTCCCTGTTTGAGTTGATCCTACTGTGGACTCTCCATGCTTCCTGGACCTGGATGTCTGTTTCCCTTCCCAGGTTAGGAAAGTTTTCAGCTATTATGTCTTCAAGTGTGTTCTCTGCCCCTTTCTCTCGCTCTTCTCCTTCTAGGACCCCTGTAATGCAAATGTTAGTATGCCTGATGTTGTCCCAGAGGTCTCTTAAACTGTCCTCATTTCTTTTTTTTTCTTCTGTCTTCTTTCTGTTCAGCTTCAGTGATTTCCACTACTCTGTCTTCCAGCTTGCTGATCTGTTCCTCTGTATCATGTAATCTACTGTTGATACCTTCGAATGTATTTTTCATTTTAGTTATTGTATTACTTCATCTCTGTTTGTTTCTTCTTTATATTTTCTAACTCTTTGTTAAAAAATTCTAACTTCTCACTCTGTTCATCCAATCTTCTCCTGATTTCTTTGGACATCTTTATGATCATTACCTTGAACTCTTTGTTGGGTAGACTGCATGTCTCCTCTTTACTTAGTTCTTCTTCTGGGGTTTTATCTCGTTGCTTCTCTTTGAACACGTTCCTTTGTCATCTCATTTTTATTTCTATGTATTTAGTAGGTTGGTTACATTTTATTTCTATGTATTTAGTAGGTTGGTTACATTTCCTGACCTTGGAGAAGTGGCCTTTTGTAGGAGACATCCTGTGTGTCTCAGCAGCACACTCCCCTCTGGTCACCAGAGTGATATGCTCTAGGGGTGCCCCCTATGTGGGCTGAGCGTGCCCTTCTCTTGTGGCAGGCTGACTACTGGGGGTGGTCTGGCAGGTGTGGCTGGCCCTGGACTGGTTGGTTGCCAGCCTGTGCCTTGTATGGAGGCTGTTGGCCTCTGGCTGGCAGGACTGGGTCATGAGATGCCTGGCTGTGGAGCCCAGGGTGGAAATGGGGTGATCCCAGGGCTAATGCTGGCCCACTAGTAGATGGAGCCTGGTTTTGGGGTGGGTGGTTACAGGGCTGAGGTTCTTGGATCTAGTGTTGGCCTGCTAGTGGGTGGGGCCAGTTCCTGACGCAGCTAGCTGCAGGATCCAGGGTGTCCCAAAGCTGGTGCTGGCCCACTGGTGAAGGGGGCTGGATCTGGGCGTGGCTGGCTGAGGGGTCCAAGTGTTAGCCTGCTGGTGAGTGGGCTGGGTGCTGACATGGCAGGCTGCAGGGCTGTGGTGGTCCTGGGACTGGTATCTGCCTACTGGTGGGCAGAATTGGGTCCTGGGGTCTCTAGCTGTAGGACCTGGGGGTCCCAAGGCTGGTGTGCACTGGCTGGTGGGTAGGGCCGTGGCCCGGGGTGTCCTGGGGCTGTTGCTTGCTCACTGGTGGTTGAGGCTGGGTCCTGGGGTTAGGGCCAGCTCACTGGTATTTGTTATAGTTTCCAGAGTAGACTCTCGTGTTCCAGAAGAGAAGTGTGGATCATCTCCATCTTTATACCTCCACGGGCTTCCCTCTGCCTATGGACAAAGTCCAAGCCCTTTGGCAGAGCATGCGAGACTCTTGTGTGTCTCTTTTTGCCTGTGAAATATCCGTCCTCAGCTTTCCTGGGAGCCGTACAACTCCAGGAAATGCCTGGATCCAATGCCTGCAGGCTTGCAGGGCTGTTATTCAAGAAGCCCTCTGCTCCCCTGGCCAAGTTAGACCAATTCTCTCCTGAACATTTTCAATTTTGAATACAGAGAAGGAAGGATTGAAAGTAGTTGGAAGCGATTTGTTTCAGGTACATATTGTAGATTCTGTTGCTGACACGTATTCTAGAGTAAGGCATGCTAAGAAAATTGACCATTTGCTCCTGTTACCTGAATTC
Source organism: Delphinus delphis (assembly GCF_949987515.2). Taxonomy (NCBI): domain Eukaryota; kingdom Metazoa; phylum Chordata; class Mammalia; order Artiodactyla; family Delphinidae; genus Delphinus; species Delphinus delphis. The sequence goes on along the minus strand of NC_082693.1, from coordinate 56,710,736 downwards.
CCTTAGTTGTCCTGGATTCTTTCAAAGACCTGCTTATTCAATGTTTTCTTTGCTTCTGTATGTTATCCGCAACTTTTCAATAAATTGTCTTCTCCTTTTCCCTGTTTTCTTTGGCTTAAGTTGACAAAACTTTGTTTGTCCTGACTAGATGAAACTGCTAACCAAACAGAGCTGACACAAAATTCTTTGGTAATCTGACCCAGAGGTAGTTTGCCAGATGCCATCTTCTGACTTAGGTTCCTAAAATGGTTCATGTTTTCTCATAAAACATAAAAGACTCAGAAAAGTCTTTCTTATCTGCCGAATGAATTCCTAGTCCCTCAATGCTGGGATCAGGCACCCCTTTGGTAAGGCTTCCCTGGCGCCTTTCCACACACAGTTATAGGCTCTTCCTTCCCTGATACTTGTGCGTCCTGTGTGTACATAGCAAGATTAGGAGTCAACGTTTATTACCTGTCCAAAGCCATGCTAAGCGTTTTTAATTCATTAACTAATTTACTTCTTCCTACTGTCTAATAAAGGTAAGTATGGTTATTAACATTCCATATTATGCATGATGAAACAGGGGCAGAAAGGTTAAGTAACACCCTACAGCCCAGCTAGTAAGCGGCACAGCTAGGATCTTAACCTAGCCGGTCAGACTGTGAACCACTGTGTTCTACTGCCTCTCAGAGGTTCTTTATGATGGTCTTTTAAAATGTGTTCCCAAGCTTATCTCCACCTCCAGGCTGAGATTCCGTTGAGGGCAAGGATTTTTGCTCTGTTCAACTTTGTAATTCCAGGTCACAGCGTGTGCGTAGCACATCAAAAGAGTCAGTAAATGAGAGAATGAACCAATGAATAAATTCCCCTTTTGATGCATGCAATTACTTTATTTCCTCATTCTAAGATACGTGTTTTAAAAACTTTCTGAAATTAGAAAATATCTTACAAATGATATATATATATATTTAATAGGGTGCCTCTTTGCCCTTCACCATCTTGGAAAACAATATTAAAGTGGCACATCCCACAATCCATGGAGTCAGGGAAACATGAGGATCATTTTGGTGATCCAAAATGATCCAGTGCCGATAGCATTTGGTTTGTTATCGGCAAACCATAGCAATTGAGCTCCTTCTTACTGGCGTCTCCCTTCTGAAGCCTCATCTCTATCTGTCTGTCTCACTCTTACTGAATTGGGTTGTTCCTATTCATTTCAGAGAAGCCCATGAATTTTCCCCCCAAAAACCAGGGCTGTGACCATAGTTGGACAATTGTTTGTTACCGTGGTGAATTAATATGACCTTGAAAGGGGCCAAGATAGGTTCAGATATTAGAGAAAATCAGTTTGGAAACAGTTTTAACCTGGGACAGGGCCTGGGCCTTTGTTGGTAAGGAGTCAAGCGCATAAAAAAGGGGCCATGCTTTGATTACCTTCTGTACCTGACTCAAGGTGTGATCGCAGAATGTTTCAGTGACATTGCTTTGTTTTCTCTCTTTTCATCACAGTTTGCCTGCCCTTGCATATGGGCTCCTTTTTAAAAAACTGAAGTACAGTTGATTTATAATACTATCATATGAGCCGCTTTTGAAGAGTATACTCAGGAAGGCCAATCATTTTTCTCTTCCCCCTGTTCTAGGTCTGAATAACAGGATCAGTGTGGTTTTCTTTGCGTGCCTATTCCTTTCCTCTTAATCATGACCTATATATTAGAATGACAACTGCATATTTTAGGTGCTGTTGCTTAAATGTCTCTTAGATTTGCTCCGATTTTTTTTCGGTCCCAGAGAAATAGCCTCTAAATTGCTGACCTTGTTCACTGCTCCTACTGCCCTCTCTAGTCCTTCCTCTCTACTAGTTTTGACTAGCTACTATAGTAAAACCAATCCAATCTACTCAGTCACTTGTTTAAAATACGTGTACTGCTTCTCCGTTACTTCCAAATGGAGACCCATGTACGTAAGCGGATATTCACCACCTGGTTTCTGTTGGGATTTTATGGAGAGACTCTATACCATATTTTTTCAGTGTTACGATGTCATGGGTATCAAGTTGCCCTACCAATTTAATGTAACATTTTCAAGGAGAAACAATAGACAAACAAACAAAAAGAACAGGCTTTTCTTGGTTTTGTTTTCAAACAAGTATATTAAAATGCATGGTAAGACCTTAGTAGCTAGTACTTGGTTAGTAATTTTCCAAAATTGAATTCTTTCAGGTCAGCTGGAGGCCTCTTTTAATTGTTGTGAGTGAATGCCTAACCAGAGATCTGCAGAGGTGACTTTTTTTTTCCTCAGAGACTTTGATCGTTATTTGCAGAAGAGAAAATGAAGCAGATCTTCCTCATTCTGTGCAAAACATTTCATTGGTTTACCTCAGTTATATAAGTGTGAGAAAGTATGAATCATTTTCCTGATGGAAGGGTATAACTAGCTCTTTTATATTTCGACCTATTTAAACCAAAATCCAGGAAAGCTTCCTAGGAGGTGGTGTTGGGCACGGTGCTGTCTACTTATCTGGTGAAGGAAGGCCCAGTGCTCTGGGAAGTGGCTGTACAGGTCACCAGAAAGCAAGCATCTGATGTAGGACAGCTGGGACCTCGGCTCCAGCTGCGACCACAGGGCAGAGGAGGGCGAAGGGTCCTTTATCACTGGGACCTTAGAGTGCTGCTCTTGCAGTCCCAGAGCCTTACATCCAAAGAAGCCTAACTCCAGAGGGTTCTATAATTAGGAAACCAATAAGCCTCTTGACCCCAGAACATTTGTTTTCATATTGTACTTTTTATTAGTCATCTGGAAAAAAGAGATATTTTAAGGCTTGAGTACTGATTTGAGTCACACATACTATAAAGCTCCTCATCTCCACCTCTCCCCATCCCTGAAAAACCAAAGTGACAGCTTCTTTAAAGACTTAGCCTGTTGCTGTTATTTCATATCAGCTGGAGTTTATACTCCCAGCATATGTCTATCATCGTAAGTTAGGATTAGGTTGTAAGAACTATTTCAGTTTCTTCTTGGCCCATAGCTACCTCTTGCCTTAAATACAGTATTCATAGAAAGTACATTTAAGTGCAGCTTAAAGTGCAGCTTTAAGTGCAGCTTCCAAGTTCAGGGATTCCTTTAATGGGCTGCATCTCATGTGACATAGCAAAGATGGTGCAACCTCCACTAAAAAGCCAAGTTGAAAGGTGATAGAGCTGCAGACCTAACCAAAGACACACATCTATAATGGGACCAGAACTACGGAAAAAATCCCAGTGGATTGAATTGTGTTTCTCTCCCTTCAGATTTTAGGAGAAAGAGGCAAATAGCCATAGCATAACTTTACAAAGAGATTTATTTAAAAATTTTAAAACAAGCAAATAATTTTGAAGCTATATCTTATATGTGTCTCTCATCACCTAGAAGGAAGATAACAAGAAAGAAGCAGTGCCTGGCACATTACGGTACTCAATAATGATTTTGTAAATGAGTAAAGCTTGCTCTCTTTATACATTTAGCTGACGCCCTGTACCTTCTCAGTCTTTTAGCTTCACTATTTTTTTCCATATGTACTTATCTTTAATGTCCAGAATGTTAATGTTAATCATAATGGCTAATACTTACAAACTTACATAGAATTACTGTTATTAAGCTCTCTCTCCATATATATATACATATATACATATGTGTGTATATGTGTGTGTGTATGTGTGTGTATATCTCCACGCAATAACCCTAATAGCCTAAGAATTAGGTATTATTATTCTTCTAACCTTAAAGACATGGGACTGAGGCATAGAAAGGGTTAAAAAAACTTGCAAAGTCACAATAAGTGACAAGATTCAAATCTAAACTGAGTCACTGCTAGGTCCTCAGTTACCAAAAAATCCCCTAAATCTGTTCCTCCAGGCCTGCTTACTTGAAGTGGGAAAGTGAATCCGGGTCTCAGTGACTGGGGACCGGAGATTGTTGTATAACCTCAGTTTACCAGGAACCCAATGATTATGCCCTGGATTCTGGCTTTGCAGGGTTTTTAAATTGAGACTAGCATAATCTGGTCTCTTCAGAAAAGTTGACACTGATTGGAAGCCTGCTCTGGGCCTGGTGCTGTCCTGAGCCCTCTTTTGGACAGCATGTCATGGTATTCCCACAACAAACCTACATGGGTAAGAATTCCTACCCATGTTTCACACATGAGGACTGAGTCTTGGGAAGTAGACCACACTTTCCTGAGGTCACACTGCCGTTAGATGGCTGAGCTGGAACTCAGATCTGGAACCATCCAACTCTAGAGTTTATTTCATCTCTGTTGTTACCCCCTATTTTTTAGGCATTTCCAATCAATCTGCCTTTCCAACGCTGTTAGTGGCAGTATGGTAATTAATGTATATTTTAATGAGCTGAATGTTCCACAGAGAATTTCTTGAGCTTTGTTCCTACCACAAAGTATTAGTGAAGCAAATGGTAGGAAATCTTGTCAAATTCAAATTGAGATTATTCCTTTTATGTATTTTTCTTGCGCATGGTTGATTAACCATTACAACCGTTACATTAGTATTGAATAACCAATGTGTTCTGGTTACAAATGTGAGAAAAAATATATAAGCAAAAGGATCTGGTAGGCAGTCAGCTCAGTGTATCATTACACTGCAGATTTCATTATGGGGTATTTTGAATGAAAATGGATACTTCTGAAATTCCCAATTAACTTTGTTACTAGGCTACAGTTGACCTTTTAGTTTAATGTTAGCTACTATTAACACAGGAAGAATGCTCAATCATATTTCTGTGTTTATAAGCATTGCAAACGTAAAGGTTCTGGTTTCCAACTTTGAATTGAGGGGAAATGCAATAAATGCTATGGAATGAATGACAAGAATCCACTTAGCCTGAGTTATGAAACTGACAGTTTGGGTGCTTCCTCCTTGTTGCCTTTTTTTCTCCTCCTTGAATGCCTGATCCGCCCCCCACCAGCCCCGTTTGCTTCAAGCTCTGAGTGAAATAATCTGATCAACACGAACATTGGTGACGTAACGAGTTATTTTTTTGAGAAGTATTTGCAATTTCCAAAGGGAGTTAGACTGAGTGTACATGTAGAATTTTTCTATCCACAAGGGGCAGGGGACCTTTAAGACCTGTTAAACCCGTTTGGGAGCGGGTGACTACTGCGGTACTAGATAAGCTCTGTTAGCTGGGAGAACGCTGCATTTCATGTGCAGACATCAGCGTGGCATTGCCTGTGTTGTGTGCGGGCTCCCGCCTTTATCTTTCCTTTCATCTCACAGTGATTCTGTGGCAAGGGCAGCATCAGCGATCAGAGATCCTGCCAGCTGGCTTCAGACTACTGCTTGCCTTTGTCTCAGTGCCACATGTGAGATGTTTGGTTTTGGTTTTTTTCCCTCCCTCAGTGTATTCACTTTGTGCAGTGTCCCTGATCCACGGACACAACTACCATACCTTGCCAAGGGTTATCGGTGCTGAGAACGTTTAATGATCACACAATGTAACCCAAACAGACATCTCAACAGAGTCCAGATGAAAAACCTCTATAATTTCCTAACATTTATCTAGAGATTGGCAAACTAAGGCCCTTGAGACAAATTCTGGAGAACTCTTGCTTTTGTACACTGAAGAGCTAAGAATGGTTTTTACATTTTTAAACAGTTGGAAAAGAAAAGAAAAGGAGAATAATATTTTGTGATATGTGAAAATTATATGAAATTTAAATGTCAGTGACCATAAAGTTTCACTGGAACAGAGCCACACTCTTCATGTATATATAGTCTGTGGCTGCTTTTGTACAATAATGGTAGGGTTGTGTAGCTTTGACAAAGGCCTGCAAAGCTTAAAATATTTATGATCTGGACTTTACAGGGAAAGTCTGCCGAATCCTGATTTAGTCAGTCATCTGGCATCTACCAGGAGAGCTGCCTGGAAATCATTGTGAAGCAGGTCCGTGCCATTTTCCCCTTGTAGGCATTTGTTTTCCCTGGAAGTTCTGCCAGCTTGATTAATTGCATCAGTGGATATTAACACTGGACAAGGAAGCTCATATTTGCCTGTGCTGCTGAGCTGTCTAGGTTGCCTAGTAATGGTTGTGTGTTACCAGTTGTCTGGGATTAATGAAGTAGAAATAGAAGGAGCTATAACTGCAAGTTAACATTATTAGTTTTACAATGTAATTTTTCTGTTCTGTATATATTTCAGTAACTGAGTTTAAAAACCATTATGGTTACAGAACAAAGCAAGACAAAGATAGTTCCTATTCATTTGGAAAACATGAACAAATGAAGGCCCAGAGAATTTAGACAACCTTTCTAATATCATACAGCTACTGAATGGGAAAACCAGGTCTAGAAACCAGGTATCTGACACGTCACTGCATTATGCTGCTTCTCATTAATGGAACTGCCGTATGTACGACACTGTGTAGAATACGCTTATAGATTTCAGACTGAGGTTCTTCTTTTTACTCATTTCCCTGGAAAAGCAATGTACGGGCATTTAACTAATTAAATTAGGCCTAATTTATTCACTTTCTTCATTAGTAGGTAATTAAAAGATTCTTGGGGGAATTTTTTTCCAACTATTTCACTTGAGAGGATGAGACTGTTATTAGATGAAGCTTGGAACTAATACTGAATGCATCTATGGCCTCTAGATTCTCATCCCCAATCAGTGTATCACAGATGCATACACTTCTGTTCTACACAGATTTTTAAATTTTTTTCTAGAGACAAGACCCTCTTAAAATATAGGATGTGTTTATGTGCTGATATACCTGTGATCCAGGGTGCTATGTACATATACTTTGCTACCAGTGGTTGTAGCAATGTGAGTTAAGAGTCAATGGCTTTTGACACTGTACTTCTTGCACTGGTAGGTTTTTATAACTATAAACAGACCTCCTGGAGATGCTGAGTCTCTACTCTTTTGAATATTTTGCCCCAATAAAGAAGCATGTTTGCAAAGTTGCATCCTAGGGATTTCAGAGGAACAATGCCAAGCTTCTGACCTTGGCTAGTATTTCTTTATATATGGAAATTCACAAGGAAAAAAAGAGGACCGTATGTGTGAAATTAGAAAGAATTAAAAGATTAATGGTATACGTTCAAAATGTGTGTAAATTTAGCGTCAGCATTTCCTTTAATTGATTTTCAGGATTCGGTCTTGGCAGTTCTGCTTTCTTGATGGTGATTCTGTGTGTAATGTATGGAGGAACATCTGATTCGTTTATTAAAGCAGAGTGTATTTATGTTCATCTTAACAGCTAAAATGTTTTCTTTAACTTGTTCTTTGACTTTTGTCTATATGTCTTTGTTTTTTTGCATTAAATAGTTTGTTGAATCCTAACCGATTTGAAACATAGTGTAGTGAAGTAAGATTATTCAAATAATGGTGGAGCAGGGCGGAGTGGGCGGGGCCGCGCAGGAGGAGGGCGCGTGGTGGCGCTTTACGGGTTCCAGCCTGAAGGGTGCGGGCTCATTGGCCAAATGATGTCACAATAGATAACGTGAGTAAGATACGTCACTATATTTCATATACTGAAGCCAGCAGAGCAACTGGATACTTCCTGTCTCAGCACCGACTCCTGTCCCAGGGTAACTGATTTATGCTAATGATAATACAGCTATTATGTTGATTAGTTATGCCAAAAAAAAGGACCATGGCAAACCGTTATAAAAAATTCTCAATTTTATGACTAATAAGAACCTGCTTTATAAAAAAATAAGATACAATTCAAAAATTCAAAAAATAAAAATTCTCCCTCCCTCCTTTCCTTCCTTCCTTCCTTCCCTTCCTTCCTCCCTTCCTTCCTTTTTAATTGTTAAAGCTTGTTTGTTCTCCCTATAAAAAATACACTCATGTTGTTCATCTACTCATACTCACCTGGGAGAAACAACAATTAACTTTGAACGTGGAGACAGGTGGCTGGGCAGACAGCACAAATCTGGTTAATCAAGTCTAGTCTGGAAACAAAACAAAAAGGAATACTCAGTAGTATTAATGCGAGAGAAGAGACCTGCATTGCAGCTGTTCTCACTAAGCTCATTGAAGATATTTTAAATGAAACAAACTGTTTGCTTTGATGAAACTGTAGCATATGATGTAGTTTGAAAAGAGAGAAGAGTACAAATCTCTGAAAGTCACACAAGTGGTGAGATTTTTAATTTTGAGTGTTTTCCTTGGGTGTGACAGCCTCGTATTTGGGATGTTTTGCATAATTATGAATGTGGAACTGTTTTGTATTTTAAAGCCGATTCTGGGTTTAGCTGGCATCGGTGTGCAAATTTATTCTTTATTTTCTAACAAGGTAAGCTTGGATAGTTTCTAGAAACTTCCTTGTGGAAAAAAATGTCTGTTAAAGTAGGCAGAGCTTTCTGAAGATGGTGTGCATAGCATGTACAAACATACTCTATTTTTTGATGTCCTTAGTGTATCTGGGTTTGGAGTATACAGCAAGATAACCTAAAAGGAAAATATAATTTTATATGATTTTTAAAAGAATTGAATTATCCTTTTCTAACTCCTGAGAGGGTGACTTATTAAATTTGCTCTGTACTATGCCAGTCCTCTGCTCCAACTGAAATAAACAAACAAGGGCTCTTTCAACAGCCAAAGAATAAGATGTGAGGAAAGTAAAAACCATGATTAAACAGTTCAGGTAGTGGAAATTTCTCACAAAACTTTTTTTTTGGAAAAGGAGGTCCCAAGGACAGTTTACATATTGATTCTACTTCAAAAAATCTCAAGGTCAGGATAATTTTGTGAGGCAAATTTTCCATAGAAAGCAGAGTGTTGTTTCCTGGTTCTTTGGGAGAAAAGGTTGTCCTTTGAATATTGCAAGACAGAGAAACTCATGATTAGCACTACTGCTTTAGCAGGAAAGAAATGAAGTTGTTCAGGGAAATGCCTTTGTCTTTTAAAAGGACCAGGCATATCTGTTTGCAGCATCCACTTGGGGTTGTTGAACCTTGTGTTGTACAATGTGAGACTTATGAAGGAGTAATTGTTGTGTGATCTTATATTTATGCACAATGAGCATCCTTGTTCTGTTCCTTTATCATAAAAAATAATGAGCTGAGTTTAACCTATCAACTCTTGCATTTAAATTACATGGGAATTAGGATGCACTTTGTGTGTCTCCATATAATAGTATGCATATATAATTTCCTAAATTGAAGCCATCGAGTGTCTTTAAAAAATTAATGAGAAATATTTACCTATCACCTTTGGGCCACATACATAACAGCAACAGATAAGGGGAATTCAGCTCTACACACTGTTATATTCCCAGCTATAGTATTCAGAGCTGGTTTTACTGCTGCACTTTCTCCCAAACTCTTAGTCAGTTCTGAGCTGTTTAAAGCAGGGCATGTCACTTAGCCAATCTGAATCCCAATTTTTTCCATAAAACATGGATAATCATGTATAACTCGTGTTATTGCTAAATTTGATAAAGTAACATAGAGCTCTGGCATATAAGCACATGTACACACACATACGTAGTCATCTCCAAACTCTGAAGAATTCAGGAAGAGTGTTTGTAATAGGAGGGGGGTCTATATAAGCTTTGTAGTGGATGTCAGCTCTATTAGAGACTTGCATCGAATGTGCTGTGGAGCAAAAAGGAGAAATAGTCTTTTCCACGGACTGTTGTTTAGGGTTAAGCCCTCATTCTTTTGCCCTTACACCTGGAGTGAGAAAGGCAGTAGCACTTGCTATTCTAGGACTCTGGAGGGTGACACGCCTGGGTTGGAATCATAGCTCAGTCACTTCTAATTCCTTAAAGTGAGGCTAATATGTATCATACTTCTGCTCTAGGGTGGCTGTTAGGAGAATAAAAGAAGTTAATGAAATGTAAAATGCTGACACGAATATACCAAACATAGACAGTGTCTGACACACTGTAAATTCTCTATTAATGATAGTCATTTGTATTTGAAATGCAACTAGGAATGACATTTGACAAAGTGCATTAATATGGGAAAACTGAAATGAAACTTTAACACCGTCTAAGAGGATGGAGGTAATTGATCACATATTGCTCCAGGGCTATGATTTATCATTTGGAAGATGTGATCTTACAGGACAACTGTTGGTGGCATGACAGATTACATGGCTTTAGAAGTGCATAGAAAATGTAATTTGGTGAACCTGTTGTTGAACTGCTGTCCCTACGTTAAGTGTAGAGTTAAGCTGGTAGCCACCACAAGGTACCACTGCTGCCTGTCTCTTTGAGAGATGCAAAAAGGAAAAGATTTCTTTTAATTATAAGAAAATACGAAAGCCTTCTTTGCTATGCTATCGGCATAGTTTCTCAGGAAGCAGGTGCCTATTAGTAAGTAAAAGAGGTGTGTGTGTTGGGCTTCCCTGGTGGCGCAGTGGTTGAGAGTCTGCCTGCCGATGCAGGGGACACGGGTTCGTGCTCCGGTCCGGGAGGATCCCACATGCCGCGGAGCGGCTGGGCCCGTGAGCCATGGCCACTGAGCCTGCGCGTCCGGAGCCTGTGTGCTCCGCAACGGACGAGGCCACACACAAATGTGTGTGTGTGTGTGTGTGTGTACATGAACACAAGCCCACATTTACTGTTGCAGAAGTGGCTTGAAAAGGCCAGGGATCACTGAGTGCATTGACTTAACAACATAAAAACAAAAATAGTGGAGACTGATTTTGGAAAGGAGGAAGAGTATCTCAAATGTCTAGTGAAGATTCAAATTCCATAGTTCATTGAGTTTTGAGAATTTGTCGTTAGAATGTTGTGTTTTTATTTCTCCTCCCTGCCAAGATCACTTCATTTCTGTCTGTAATCACATACACTTCCCCCCACCTCAAATTTCCGAAGAGGTTTCTCCTCTTCTTTGCAAAGTTGTGCATTCTAAGTCAGTTCTCCCCACCCCCATCAAGGGGAGGACCCTTGTCCTGTACAGTTTCCTCTGTCATCTATATTTGTAACTTCTTTAGATGTTCTGACTCTGACATTGCAACTCGTATAATGCTCAAGCATCTCATATTTTTAAAAACCTTCTCGTGTCTTTCTTTACCTGCCTACGTATCTCTTACCTTTTCTCCCCCACCAAATTCATCCAAAACTCATGTGTGCTTATCTCAACAACCTCAACTCCCATTCACTTTTTTAAAAATTTAGTTTACATTTTTACCAAAATGTAAAATTTGATTAAAATTTCAGCTTAAGAGGTCAGATAGTTTTCCAAAACTTGTAACAAAACCCCTAGTTTTGCCTCTCTGGCAGCCCATAGGCAATACACTTTTATTTCCTTTATGTTTTACTCTTTATATCTCTATGTAACATACTACTCCTTGATTTTTCCATTGTAGGCAATATCTATTGACCACTTCTATGAAAGATGAGGATTCTTCTATTGCTAACACCATCCTTCACACATACGTTTCCCAGAGCTCCCTTTCCTATATAGTTAAATACTAATTTTGTTGTCACGTGACTATGACTTTTAAATGTCATTCATAGGTGAATCACATGATTATGTTTCCTTTCCTGCACACCTCTTTGTATTTCCTGGAGTTAACAATTCTTCTTTCCCTCATTTGCTTAGTTTTTCTATGAACTGATTCAATCCCTCAATTGTCTAAATTCGCTCTCATGTTCAAACACACCAGGGATTCTATCAATTTCACCTTTTGCAGACTTCTTTGCTGAACCTTCTGATCTGCTTCAGTTTAGGTTGGTTGTTACCAATGCCTGCCCTTTTGTAATCTTTCTTCATCACTCAGGATTTCCTCTGCCTCACCCTTGAGGTGGATTCCCTGTTTCCATACCCTCATTTTGGTAGGGTATTCATGATAACTTCTGCAGAAAGGGTACATAGGGGAAGTGTGTAAATATTTTGGTTCCCTGCATGTCTAAAAATGTGTGTAGTCTTATCACACTTAATTAGTAGTGTGTTTCCATGTAGAATTGAGAGCCAGAAATCACTTTCCATCAGAATTTTGAAAACATTCTGCCATTGTTCCTGTGTTGCTAAGAAATCCAAAGCCATTCTAATTCCTGATCTCTTGTATGTGACTTAATTTTGCTTATTTATTTAGTTTTACTAAAGAATAGTTGATTTACAATATTAGTTTCAGGTATACAGCACAGCGTTTCAATATTTTTATAGATTATACTCCATTTAAAGTTATTATAAAATATTGGATATACTCCCTGTGCTGTACATTATATCCTGTATCTTATTTATTTTATATATAGTAGTTTGTACCTCTTAATCCCCTAACCCTATATTGCCCCTCTCCACTTCCCTCTCCCCACTGGTAACCAATAGTTTTTCGCTATATCTGTGAGTCTGTTTCTGTTTTGTTATATTCATTTGTTTATTTTTTAGATTCTACATATAAGTGAAAACATATAGTATTTGTCTTTCTCTGTTATTTTACTAAACATAATACCCTCCAGGTCCATCCATGTTGTTGTAAATGGCAAAATTTTGTTCTTTTTTATGGCTGAGTAATATTTCATTATATACATTTTATATACATATGTATTATATATATATATATGTATATCTCACATCTTCTTTATCTGTTCATCTGTTGATGGACACTTAGGTTGCTACCATATCTTGGATGTTGGAAATAATGCTGCTATGAACATTGGGGGTGCATATATCTTTCCAAATTAGTGTTTTTGTTTTCTTCAGATATACTAAGGAGTGGAATTGCTGGATCATCGTTCTATTTCTAGTTTTTTGAGTGTGACAGGAGCTACACCAATTTACATTCCCACCAAGGGTACTACGGTTCCCTTTTCTCCACCTTCTTGCCACCATTTGTTATTTGTGGTCTTTTTGACAATAGCCATTCTGACAGGTGGGAGGTGATATCTCATTGTGGTTTTGGTTTCCATTTCCCTGATGACTAGCGAAGTTGTGCATCTTTTCATGTGTATGTTAGCTATCTGTATGTCTTCTTTGGAAAAATGCCTATTCAGGTCTTTTGCTCAGTTTTAATTTGGGTTGTTTGAGCTGTTTATATATTTTGGATATTAACCCCTTGTCAGTCATATCAGTTGCAAATATTTTCTCCCGTTTAGTAGGTTATCTTTTTGTTTTATCAATGGTTTCCAAAGCATTTTAAGTTTAATTAGGTCCCATTTGTTTACTTTTTGTTTTTGTTTTCTTTGCCTTAGGAGAGAGCTCCAAAAAAATATTGCTAAGTCTTATGTCAAAGAATGCACTGCCTTACATGTAGTTCTTTAATCCATTTTGAGTTTATTTTTATATATGGTGTGAGAAAATGTTCTAATCTCCTTCTTGTACACATAGCTGTCCAGTTTTCCCAGCACCACTTATTAAAGAGACTTTTTTCCCCATTGTATATTTTTACCTCCTTTGTCATAATTGATTGCAAGTGCGTGGGTTTATTTCTGGGCTCTCTATTCTATTCCATTGATCCAAGTGTATATTTTGTGCCAGTAGCATACTGTTTCGAATACTGTAGCTTTATCATATTGTCTGAAGTCAGGGAGTGTGATACTCCAGTTTTTTTTTTTTTTTCTCAAGATTGCTTTGGCAATTTGAAGTCTTTTGTGGTTCCATATAAATTTTAGGATTATTTGTTCTTGTTCTGTGAAAAAGGTCATGGGTATTTTGATAGGAATTGCATTAAGTCTGTAGATTGTTTTGGATAGTATGGACTTTTTAACAATATTAATTCTTCCAGTCCAAGAACACAGGATATCTTTCCATTTCTTTGTATCATCTTCAGTTTCCTTCATCAATGTCTTATAGTTTTCAAAGTATAGGTCTCTCATCTCTTTGATTAAGTTTATTCCTAGGTGTTTTATTATTTTTGATGTGATTTTAAATGAAATTGTTTTCTTGCTTTCTCTTTCTGATAGTTTATTATAATTGTGTAGAAAAGCAACAGATTTCTGTATGTTAATCTGATATCCAATAATTTTATGGAGTTCATTTATCAGTTCTAATAATTTTTGTGTGGCGATTCTAGGGTTTCCTATATATAGTATCATGTCATCTGTATATAGTGACAGTTTTACCTCTTCTCTTCCAATTTGGATGCCTTTCATTTCTTTTTCTTGTCTGGTTGCTGTGACTAGAACTTCCAATACTATGGTAAATAGAAGTGGCAAGAGTGGGCATCCTTGTCTTATTCTTTGATTTTAGAGGAAAAGCTTTTAGCTTTTCACCTCTGAGTATGATGGTAGCTGTGGGTTTGTCATAAGTTGCCTTTATTATGTTGAGATATGTTCCCTCTCTACCAACTTTGATGAGAGTTTTTAGCATGAATAAATGTTGAATTTTGTCAAATACTTTTTCTGCATCTGTTGAGGTTATCATGTAATTTTTATCCTTTGTTTTGTTAATGTGGTGTATCACATTGATTGATTTGCTAATATTGAACCGTCCTTGCATCCCTGGACTAAATCCCACTTGATCATGGTGTGTGATCCTTTTTGTATATTGCTGAATTTGGTTTGCTAATATTTTGTTGAGGATTTTTGCATCTATATTCATCAGCGATATTGGCCTGTAATTTTCTTTTTTTGTAGTTTCTTTGGTTTTGATATTAGGGTAATGGTGGCTTCATAGAATGAATCTGAGAGTGTTCCCTTCTCTTCAGTTTTTGGAATAGTTTGAGAAGGATAGGTGTTAGCTCTTCTTTATATGTTTGGTAGAATTTCCCTGTGAAGATGTCTGGTCCTGGGCTTTTGTTTGTTGGGAGTTTTTTGATTACTGATTCAATTTCAATACTAGAGATCAGTCTGTTCAGATTATGTATTTCTTCCTGATTTAGTTTTGGAATATTGTACGTTTCTAGGAATCTATCCATTTCTTCTAGGTTGTCCAATTTTATTGGCTTAGTATTCTTTTATGATTTTTTGTATCTCTGTGATATCAGTTGTAATTTCTCCTCTTTCATTTCTTGTTTTGTTTATTTGGGCCAAAGGTTTATCAATTTTGTTTACCCCTTCAAAAAACCAGGTCTTAGTTTCACTGATCTTGTCTATTGTTTGTTTGCTTTTTTGGCCTCTGTTTTATTTATTTCTGCTCTGATCTTTATCATTTCCTTCCTTCTGCTGACTTTGTTCTTCTTTTTCTAATTCCTTTACATAGTAGGTTAGGTTTTTTATTTGATATTTTTCTTGTTTCTTGAATTAGGCCTGTATTGCTCTAAACTCCCCTCTTAGAGATGTTTTTGCTATGTCCCATAGATTTTGGAAAGTTGTGTTTTTATTTTCATTTGTTTCAAGTTATTTACAGTCTTTCTCTTTGATTTATTCATTGATGCATTGGTTTTTATGGTAACATTTAGTTTATTCTCCATGTTTTTGTGTTTTTTCCATTTTTCTTCCTGTAATTGACTTCTAGTTTCATAGTTTTGTGGTTAGAAAAAATGCTTGATCCTCTTAAATTTGTTGAGACTTACTGTGTGGGCTAGAATGTGATCTATCCTGGAGAACATTCCATGTTCACTTAAAAAGAATGTGTATTCTGTTTAATTTTGGATGGAATGTCCTGTAGATATCTATTAAGTCAAACAGGTCTAATATGTCATTTAACACCACTGTTTTTTTTTAAATTGATTTTCTGTCTGGATGATCTGTCCATTGATACAAGTGGGATTTAAAAATCCCCTTCTACTGTTTTATTTTTGTTAATTTCTCCCTTTATGTCTATTAATATTTGCTTTATATATTTAACTACTCCTATATTAGATGCATATATGTTAGGAATGTAATATCCTCTTCTTGTATTGATGCTGTTATCATTATATAATACCCTTCTTGTCTATTGTTATAGACTGTTTTAAAGTCTACTTTGTCTGATATGAGTATTGCCACCCCAGCTTTGTTTTCATTTCTATTTGCATGGAATACCTTTTTCCATCCTCTTACCTTTAGTCTATGTGTGTCTTTAATGTTGTATCTTACATCTTCATGTCTATCCCTTAACTGTTTTTGTAGTTATAGTTGATATTATGATTTTTGTCTTTTAAACTTCATACTAGCTTATTTAAATGGTTGATCCATAGCCTTTACCATATATTTGCCTTTACCAGGGGGATTTTTCCCCTTCCTAAAAGTTCTTATTTCTTGTTGCAGCCTTTTCTTTTTCACTTAAAGAGGACCCTTAGACACTTCATGTAAGGTCAGTTTAGAATCAGTGAACTCTTTTAGTTTTTGCTTGTCTGAGTAGCTCTTTATCCCTCCTTCAATTCTGAATGATAACCTTGCTGGGTAGAGTATCCTATGTAGTAGGTTTTTCACTTTCAGCATATTAAATATATTGTGGCACTCCCTTCTGGCCTGCAGAGTTTCTGCAGAAAAAATCAGCTTAGAGCCTTATAGGGGTTCTCGTATGTAATTTTTTGTCTTCCTCTTGCTGCCTTTAAAATTCTCTCTTTAACTTTTGCCTTTTTAATTATGATATGTCTCGGTGTGGGTCTCTTTGGGTTCATCTTGTTTGAGACCCTCTCTGCTTCCTGTACCCGGAAATCTGTTTCCTTCTTCAGCTTTGGGAAATTTTCTACCATGATTTCATCAAATACATTTTCTACTCTTTTCTCTCTCTCTTCTTCTTCTGGGACACCCCTATAATGTGAATGTTAGTACACGTGATGTTGTTGCAGAGGTCCCTTAAATTATCCTCATGTTTTAAAATTTGTTTTTCTTTTTGCTGTTCTGATTGGGTGATTTCCATTATTTTATCTTCCAGATCACTTATGTATTCTTCTGTATCACCCAGTCTACTGGGTATTTGTAGACTGGGTACCAGTCTACTGGTATTTTCAGTATTTGGCATTAAAATGTTTTTAAATTGCAACCTCCACTGTTCCGGAATTCAATATGGCACACTTCAATGACTTGGTGTCTTCTAGTGCAAGAACTTTTTCACTCTCTGCAGACTATTAATGTCTAGTCTTCCATAAGAGGTGAAGTCTACCTGCCAGAGAGGGCTGCCATCTTGGAGTCTGTTCTGTACAAATTCTCAAATCATTCTTCTCTTTTTAACCCCACTTTCATTCAAACTTCCAGCAGCATCACAATCTGGTGCCACTACTTCCAGAATATTTGGATAAGGGATTTGTGGTACGAATTGGTTGGCTTCTTAACTTTCCTCACTGTTGATTTAGGATTCTGCTTTCTTGATGTCATGAAATCATCTACCACTCATCTGTCAATTTTCCAGATTCCAACATTTTTTTGTTGCCTCCTTGCTTGTTGGCTTTGTCTTCACAGGTTAATGGATTTCAAAAGCTCTTTACTCTTATCTTGGTGGATTCAAAAAAGAACAAGAGTACATGAATATTTTCAATCTGCTACCTTTAACCAGGTATTCCTACACACCTTTCAAGTAACTTTTCCAACCACACTTTTCACTACTGAAACCTCTCCAGCAAGGAAACTGATGACCCAGGCCTCAGCAGGACTTGTCTTATAAGTAGCATTTTATCATCTTTGAAACCATTCCTTTCTCTAGGATTTGCAGCTGTCTCACTCTTGAATCCCCTACTTCTCCTCATTACTAGTCCCTTCATGGGGTCCTCCTTCTTAGTCCATACTTTTAATGTTAGAGTGTCCCAACATTCTTATCTTCTCTTTTGACTTTTCTGCCTACCTAGGGTAATTTAATTCCCTCTCATGGTTTCACCTACCTCCTTACGATGAGAGATTCATGAATCTCTATCACTGCTTAGACTTTTCTCCTGAGCTCTAGTCCTTGGTATACAACTTTCTTCTGGATGTTTCTAACCTCAGCTTCAAACTATTCATAACTAAGTTCATCTTTCCTCCAAATCTGTCTTTTCTTACCTTCCTTCTACCTCAATGGATGATTTAACATCTCCCCAGTAACTTAAAATAGAAACTTTGTTATAAGTTACCTTAAAATCATTGGCCTCTAATAGCCCTATATCTAAGTTATATCAACTCTATTTCCTTTACATTGTGTGTGTGTGTGTGTGTGTGTGTGTGTGTGTGTGTGTGCATTCCTCCTTTACTTCTCCAGTATTACTGCCTTAGTTTAGGTCTTTATCATCTTTTGTTTGCTCTATTCCCATAGTTTCTTAATGATTATCCCAGTCTCGAATCCATTTTCCATATTGCCATCAAAAGAATAAAGAGCATAGTTCTTTCTAAAAGGCATAACGGATCATGACTTTCCCCAGCTTTAAACTCTTTGTCAGTCCTCCATTCACCATAGATAAAGTTAAACAGGTTTAGTTTGGCCTAAGAGGCTCTTCATGATCTGATCTCTTCCTAGCAATACATATCTCGGTATGTTGGTTCATGTGGCTCTCTTTCTTTCTGGAAAGACCCTGTCTATAATCTATAGATGCACCCCCGTCATCTTTCAAAATTCAGCCCAGCTGTCTCTCCAGTGTTTTACCTGTATCCCTTACCCAAGGTAGAATTAAGTGCTCTGATCTTTGTGGACTGTGTAGAATAGAGATTGGAGTATGGGCTCTGGAGCCCTGCTTAGGTCTATATTCTGATTCTACCACTTGTGATCCGTCACATTTTGGATACATGTCTTTTATTCCTCTGTGCCTCAGTTTCTTCATCTGTAAAATGGGGATAGTAATTGTATCTATCACATGACACTATGAGGCTTGAAAGGAAACACTAATGTAAAAGCACTTAGAACAATTCCAGGCACTTACTGAAGTTTACTCATTATTTCTGTCCCCATAGTGTTCTGTATAAACCTTTATTATAACCCCTGTGGCACTTTTTTGCCCTCAATTGTTTACACATATGTCTCTCCCTGTGATATTTGAAGGTATTTGAGGACAAGGACTATGTATAATTCACCTCTGAGTCCACAGAGATTAGCACTCTGTCTGGCATATAGGAATATTTTCATATACATTTGGGGTTGAATGAGTATAGGAATGACAGACAGTGGAAAGCATATGTACCATTTACACTGTAGGGAAAAATTTGTGCTTCAGTGGAAATCTCTGCTTTGTTTAGAACATTTCTTTCTGGGTTATCCAGTTCTGATTTTATGAAAGCACTGGGCCTTTTATTGCCTTTGAGTTATTTTACAATTCTGTAAATTATAGATAATTGATAGCAATGAATAATAGTTCTTGTTTTAGGCATGCAAATAAATTCAGCACAGTAGGGACTCAGTTGATTCCTGTCCCTCACTATGAAAGCAGCTAACTTTTCCTCCATTTGCACATTCATTTCAATACTCTTGACCTACATATTGTCTTTGGAGTCTTCTTTAAGCTGATTGTAACCTCTTATCAACTCCTTCATTAATGACTAATTAAATACAATCTTCAACACATGCTTATTTGATATCTACATGAGCACCATGACTTTATCTTTTTTTAAAAAAAATCCTTTAACAGTACCCAAAAGTTGTCTTGGATGATTGTCTTATCTAATGATTATCTTGGATATTTTAAAATATTTTATGAGATGGTTTGAATAAAACACACTCTAGAGGTGATCTGAAACCATCCTTCCTATAGGACATCAAGATTATCATTCAACACATTAGTCATTTATGGCCAAGTTTAAAACTTTTTGTCTAATGAGAGGCCTGACATCAGGATCTTGGTGCTAAAACTTGCAAAACTTTTCTAACAATTCATCTCCTCCCATGAGGCTGAGAACAAAGACAATTTTTTAAAAAGTATGTAGAGTATCATATGGGGCCCTTATGAGGCTCTGGACATATGGAATTAGAGATGTGGGAATAGTCTTGAGGATTATAGAAAGGAATATTTGGCAGAATAATAAAGGAAGGAAAATTACATCTTGAACATCCTTTCAATCTTTATCAAATTATAATTATTATAAAAATCATTTAACCATAAAAGAGTACACCTTAATTGGATCCACTAACTTCTGGAAAATGGCAAAGTATGAATTGTAAAAATCTACTAAAGGAAAGCAGGTCAATTTAGGACTGGTCACACAGAGAACTCTAATTTGGACTAAGTGAAGAAAAGAATCTGTCTCAGTTAGTGGTATACCTTATTTATGGCAAACTTTGACAAGAAATATAAGTTTATGAAGGTCAAGTGTTACAGAGTAAGATCTTAACGTGTCTTGCTTTCATGAAAAAATCCATCATTTGTAATCAACACATTAATTGTACGCAAATGTATGTGGTTAAAAATGTTCGGAAACAACAGGTTTCCTTAATTAAATGAAACATTCTGCCTCCTTCCATTTTGATTACATTATTCATTTGCTTCACAGAACAAATGTAAAATCCCTAATTATCAGCATGTGAATTGGTGAGGTTTTGTCATAATACAGGAATCCAGAGAATGACTAATCAAGGAAAGAAGAGAGAAAGGATACTGAATTTCTCATGAGATTTTCTCTGTTTTTTAAAATGTTCTATATATTTCCCTCTTATCTAAATATGTAACTGCTGATGCTTATTATTTGAGTGTCCATTAGGGTTTAGAAGATTACTCAGTGTTCTGTAGGCTTTTATAGACTGGCTACCAAGAATATAAGGTCAACAGTCATAGCAATTACAAGAATGAACACTTGCTGAGAATTTACAAAAAGCAGTCTTGTGCCAAACACTGTATACGTAACCATCTTGCGAAAGAAGTAAAACACCTTTCCTCTTCCTGAATAATTTTCCCCCCGCACTCTTAGTATGACTGGCTCCTTATTTTTCACATCCGCTAAAATATTACTTCCCAAGAGGTACCTTCAAAGTATCAATAGGTCCTTACTATCATTGACATTCTCCACACCTTGTCCTTTTCCTTCATGGCACTCATCATAATTTTTAAGTTAAAATTGATTTGTTTATTTGCATTGTAACTATGCCCTGCTAGATTGTAAACTCTACCAGGGCTGAGACTATATTTGCTCTAGTGACTATCATATACCCAGAATCTAGCACCTTATAGGTACTTAGAATATTTGTTGAATAGACAAAAGAACAAAGTTCTCTGAGTTGGTAAGAAGCAGATTCTCACTTTCCAAACTCAGGACTCCGTGAAGGCAAAGCCCATGCTTTTGCCAACAGCAAGTGGTTTGCACCTCCTTCTCTTTGGATGGCTGTGGTCTCCCTTTTTTTGCCCCTTTACCTCACAGTCTCTCTGATGGAGCCTTCTTATCTTCCCTGCAAGCTGGGCTGCCTTGGACATTCCTGTTTCTGGGAAAAAAAGTTGTGAACTTTTCATTCTTGAAAACATTGTGTTATTCTGATGTCAATGGACACTGTTTTCAACCTGCTGTCTGTTAGCCTAGTTGGAACCTGCCTTCCTCTTGGGAGGGCTGGGCTGTGCAAGTTGACTTCATGATGCGTAGTGCTAGCATGAAAGCACTCAAGGTGTGTCAGGTAGCTAGGAAAGTTGGAGGGGATTTTAGTTAAGAGACTAAAAGGAATAAAAAGAATAAAAGTCAAAGTGCAGTTTTTGACTTTGCTTTGTTACTCTCACATTAGGTTAAAGTATTGAGTTATGGGGGAAATGCTGTAAGAGATGAGAAGGAAGAGATCTATTTAAAAAACATGTCGTGAGAGGTATCTTTTGAGTTAAGAGTTGAACAGATCTGATTGTATCGGTGATTGTCGTTATGGGGAGAACATTTGAGACAGGAAGAATGGAGGGAATAAAAGGGTAGATAGAGCTGGTAAAGGCAAAAAAGTCAGTATTGGTTGGCATGGATGGTACACGTTGCCACATTTTAGGAACTAATATTAAAAGGGGAGATTGGGAGAGTGGTGTTGAAGGGCCTTGAATGCTCTGCTAAGGAATTTATATTTTGTTTAGGAAATGGAGAACTATTAAAGGTATTTTTGTTACACATAAGGAGTTTTTAATTGAATCCTTATTCTGAGTGTCCACCGTGAACTGGAGAGATGGAAGACTATCGGGCGGAAAATTCTCCATGGGTCACTCACACTTCTGCATATCTTCTGAGCAGACATTGAAAGCTTTCATTTCAGATAACTTTTCAAGAATATCCTTGGAAGCTACGGTATTTCCCTTGTGGCAGAGGGAAGATTTTAAAGGGGAAGCAGGCCCTTTAACAAATCGGAGCTTCCTAACCTCAGAGTTTCTCAGTGTGATACAAACTTACTGTGTGTTCAGCATCTACCTGGGCTGCTGGGCATCTCTCCTTTGGTACTTGGGGAACAAAAAGAACCAATACAAATGAGGTTCATAGACCTTGCTGTGCTGTGGGTTATAAAGACGCTTGTCTCTGACCCAGGAGTTTCATGTCTTCCAACAGCAGCCATTAAACTGCAGCAGGCTAACTTGTTAGTTTGGAAGTAGGGTAAAATCTCAGAGCTTTCACAGCTCTTGACAGGCTGAAATCTTGAAGTCCTAGGAGTAACGTAGTCCTAATGTACGTAGTCCTAACGAAGTCCTAATGTAGTAACGTAATAACATGTGATAAGGTATTGGCAGTGGACATGAGGCTGGAAATTTTCAGAGATGCAATTAACAAAATATGTCTGTAAACTGGAAAAAGAATTAGTCAAGAATAATGGATTTTGAGTCTCAGTTTCCTATGGAATGATGCTTGTCTCATTAGAAAACAAACGGGATTAAGAGAATGAAAAGACAAGCCACAGAATGGGAGAAAATATTTGCAAAACACATTATCTGATAAAAGACTGTTTCCAAAAACTTAGCAGTAAGAAAACAAACAACCCAATTAAGAATTGGGCAAAAGATCTGAAAAACACCTCACAGAAGAAGATATACAGATGGTAAATAAGAGAATGAAAAAAGACTCAAATCATATGTTATTAAAGAATTGCACGTTAAAACATAGTGAGGTACCACTACCCACTTATTAGAATGGCCAAAATCCAGAATACTGACAACATCAAATGCTGTCAAGGATGTGGAGAATCAGCAGCTCTCAGTCATTGCTGGTGAGAACATAAAATGGTAGAGCCACTTTGGAGGACAGTTGGCAGTTTCTTTCAAAACTGAACATACTCTTACCATATGATCCAGCAATCGTGCTCCCTGGTATTTAACTAATTGAGTCGAAAACTTCTGTCGATATAAAAACTTGTACATGCACGTTTATAGCAGCTCTATTCATGCTGCCAAAATTTGGAAGCAATCAAAATGTCCTTCAGTGGGTGAATGGGTAAAAATAAACTGGTACATCCATAAATGGAATATTATTTAGTATTAAAAAGAAATGAGTTATTGAGCCATGAAAAGTCATGGAGGAAATTTAAATGCACATCCATAAGTGAAAGAGGCCATTCTGAAAAGGGTGCTTTGAACTGCTTTTACTCACAGCACTTCTGATCCCAAATATGTGTTTTTCCCCCCCATAGCAACCAGTTCTCCAACTTTCCAGACACCAACTAGATGTCCTACAATTCAGTTCAGTCCTGACCCTAACTACTCACAGTTAGCACACACCCCAGGGGTGAAGGGCTCAGTCCCACAATGTTTCCCCCTCCCCACTTCAGATGCTGCTCACTTCTGAGGGACTGGCTCTAAATTCGAAGGTTCCCACACTCCCCCTTCAGGTTCTGTAATTAGCTAGAGTGACTCACAGAACTTAGGAAAGCACTTAACTTAAAATTACTGCTTTGTTATAAAGGATACAACTCAAGAACAGGCAAATGGAAGCGATACATAGGAGAAGGTACGGGGGGTTGCTGTGCACAGAGCTTCCATGCCCACTCTGGCTGTGCCACCCTCCCAACACCTCGATGTGTTCACCAACTCAGAAGCTCTCTGAATACCATCATTTAGGGGTTTTTGTGGAGGTTTCATAAGATAGGCATGACCGATTAAATCCTTAGCTATTGATGATTAATTCAACGTGCAGCCTCTCTTCCCTCCCAGAGGTAGAGGGGTGTGGCTGAAAGTTGCAATCATGCCTTGGTCTTCCTGGCAACCAGCTACCATCCTGAAGTTATTTAGGGCTCCCCAGCTGCCAGTCTTTTCATTAGCATACAAAAGACACTGTTATCCTCTGGAAGTTCTAACGGTTTTAGAAGTCTGCTAGGAGCTGGGGACAAAGGCTAAATATATATTTCTTATTATGCCACAGATACAAACTGTATAGTTCCAACTCTGCAGCACTTTAAAAAAGGCAAAACTGTAGATACTGTAAAAAAAAAAAAAGACTCAGTGGTTGTCAGCAGTTGAAGGGGGTGAAGGAAAGGGATGGGTCAGTGGAGCACAGGAGATTTTAGGGCAATGAAACTATTTTGCATGATACTTTAATGGTGGATATATGTCACTATCCATTGGCCAATACCCATCAAATGTACAACACAAAGAGTGGACCTTAATGTGAACTATGGACTTTAGTTATTAATAATGTATTAATATTAACACATCAATTGTAATAAATGTACCAAACTAAAGCAAGATGCTGTTAATAGGGGAAACTGTCACGGGGTCAGGGTTTTTCTCCATTTTCTCCATCTTGGTGGCATCACTGTCCACCAAGTTGTTCACGTTAAGATCTGAGTGGCATCCATGACCTTCTCTTTCTCTCACTCTCAACATTGATTTCACCTCTAGAGCGTACCTTGAATCCAGTTGCTTCTCTTCCTCTATACTCTCATCCTAGACCAGCCACCATCATCTTCTGCCTGGATCACTGCATCGTGTCACTTGAACTGCTTAAAACCTGCTATATTAATTTGCTAGGGTTACCATACCAAAGTACCACAGACTGCGTGATTTAACAGAAATTAATCTTCTTACAATTCTGGAGGTTAGAAGTCTAAGCTCAAGGTGTTGGTGGGGTTGATTTCTTCTGAGCCCTCTCTTCTTGGCTTGTAGGTGGTATTCTCTTTGTCTTCACATGGTCTTTCCTATGTGTGTCTGTATCCTGATTTTCTCTTCCTATTAGGACATTAATCATATTGGATTAGGGCCCACCTTAATGACCTCATTTTACCTTAACTACCTCTTTAAAGAGGTATGACCAAATATAGCCACATTCTTCTTTTTTTCCCTTCTTTCTTTCCCTTCCTTCCTTCCTTCTTCCTCCCTCCTTCCCTCCCTCCCTCTCTCTCTCTCTTTCTTTATTTCTTTCTTTTTCTTTCTTTCTGTTTTATTGTGGTAAGAACACTTAACCTGAGATCTATTCTCTTAATGAAATTTAAGTGTACAATACCTTATTATTGAATGAATGTACAATATTGTAAAGCAGATCTCTATAGCTTATTTATCTTTACTGAAACTTTATGCCTGTTAATATATAACTCCCCATCCCCTCCTCCCCGCCCCGCCTCCAGTTCCTGGTTTTGATTTTATGAATGTGACTGTTTTAGGTAACTCATGTAAGTGGAGTCATGCAGTACTTGTCTTCCTTTGTCTAGCTTACTTCACTTAGCTAAATGTCCTCAAAGTTCATCCATGTTGTCCCATATTGCACAATTTCTTTCTTTTTTTAAGACCAGTATTTCATTTTATGTTTATACCACATTTTCTTTATTTATTCATCTGGTGATCAAAATTTAGGTTGTTTGTACATCCTAGCTATTGTGAATTGTGCTCCAATGAGCATAGGAGTGAAGATATCTCAGTGAAATCCTGATTTCAGTCCACTTGGATATGCACCTAGAAGTGGGATTGCTGGTTATATGGTAGTTCTATCTTTAATTTTTTGAGGAACCCAATACCATTTTCCATAGTGGCTGTACCATTCTCCATACCTGTTTACAGTGTGCAAGGGTTCCAATTTCTCCACATCCTCACCAACACCTGTTGTTTTTTTTGTTTGTTTGTTTTTGTTTTTTGCGGTGCGCGGGCCTCTCACTGTCGTGGCCTCTCCCGTCGCGGAGCACAGGCTCCGGACGCGCAGGCTCAGTGGCCATGGCTCACGGACCCAGCCGCTCCGCGGCATGTGGGATCCTCCCGGACCGGGGCACGAGCCCGTGTCCCCTGCATCGGCAGGCGGACTCTCAACCACTGCGCCACCAGGGAAGCGCCTGTTTTTTTTGATAATAGCCATCCATACAAATGTGAGGTGATAGCTCATTGTGGTTTTGATGTGCATTTCCCTATCTTAGTGACCATAAGCATTTGTTTGTATGCTTGTTGGCAATTTGTATGTCTTCTTCTATTCATACCTTAGCCCATTTTTAAATTAGGTTATTAGTTTTTTTGTTATTAAGTTGTATAACTCCAAGTCAGGCAGGGCAGAGGTCAGTCCCCAGGGGAGCCCCCTCAGAAAAGTAGGGGTGCTGTACACATGGCTGTACTCTTTCCCTCCCTGGCGGAAGCTGACGGCGGGGCTTTTTCATCCATACACTCTGTGCTGAGCAGGAGGTAGGGCTATGATGTGTCTGTGATCCCACGCTGCTGTTTCCATTTTCCTTCAGGCTGTTAGGCTATGGTAGACCCATCTAGCCTCCAAGACTGACAGGACTGAGGTCAAACTTCTGGGGAGGAGCACAGGATAGGCAGACCAACCCCTCGCCTCCCCTGGTAGAAGGGGAGAAGTCAGGAGCCAGGAGGTCTCTTTCTGACCATGTGACACTGCACCAGGGGAAGGGACTCCGGGAAGAGGATATCCTGAACTCCTTTACTGGTTTCAATAAATCTGTTTTCATGGTCACCCAGTGTTTAGGAGCCTTTCACTTAGTTTCTAGATGCCTCATAAAAGGAATTTGTGAACTATTGCTTATTTGGTGTGTTTGTGGGCAGAAGGATGGTCCAGGGCCCCCTACTCTGGCATCTTGCTGATGTCACTAACATAGTCACATTCTGAGGCAATGAGGGTAAGGGTTTTACCATATGCATTTGGGGGGGTATAATTCAGCCCATAAAACTTGCCTACACTTCCAATAACACGCAAATACATTACATTCTTTTTCTCCTGGCTTACAACTCTCCGCAGCGTCTGACCTGAAGAACTGCCTCTGATCTCATCTCAAACCCTGCTCCCCATAACTTTTGCTGCTACCTACACACCAGACTTTTTTCTCCAACATGCCAAGTTTGTGCTCACCTTAGGGCCTTTGTACGCTCTGTTACCTTTGTCTGGCATTCTCTTACCCTAGCTCCTAGCATGGCTTGTGTCCTCTTATCATGCAGGACTCAGCTTATTTGTTTGTTTACAGTATATTAATTTCTAATAGTGATAGATATTGCTTGAGAGCTTACTTTGCCTGAGGCATTATGCTAATATACTCTATTTTATAGAAGCAACATGGTTGAAGACACCTAGTTGGGAGCTAGACTGCCTGGGTTCACATCCAGGCTTTATCACATATTATGGGACCTTGGGAAAGTTATTTCACTTTTCTGTGCCTCAATTTTTCCCCCCACAGAGGCCGTTTATTTTTATTCTAAATAATTTCAAACCTGCAGGAAAGTTACAAGAACAATATCAAGAATCTCTATACATCCTTGCTCAGAGACCCCATTCACATTCACTGATTTGGTCAGTAGCAACTTTTATACGGCAAAGGATCCGATTCAGGGTCATGCATTTCACCAAGTTGCCACGTCTCTTTAGCTTCTCTCTCTTTTTTTTTTTTTTTTTTTTGCGGTACGCGGGCCTCTCACCGTTGTGGCCTCTCCCGTTGCAGAGCACAGCCTCTGGACGCGCAGGCTCAGCGGCCATGGCTCACGGGCCTAGCCACTCTGCAGCATGTGGGATCTTCCCGGACCGGGGCATGAACCCGCGTCCCCTGCATCGGCAGGTGGACTCTCAACCACTGCGCCACCAGGGAAGCCCTAGCCTCTCTTGAATAGGGGTTAATTCCTTAGTCTCTCCCTAACTTTCATGATCTTAACATTTTAATTGATTTAGGCCAGTTATTTTGTAGAATGCCCTTGATTTGGGCTTGTTCAGTGTTTCTTCACGATTTGACCCAGGTGCAGGACCCAGTTTAAGTGTCACCTCCTTAAGCATTCCATCTCCTGTGAAATAAGTAGTTCCCTTGGTCACTCTGTGGCACAGGATCCTGCCATGTTTCTCTCCCTGGTGTTTTCTTGCATATTTATTTGTGTGTTTGTTTGGTGGAATATAAGGTCCATACAAGCAGCCTCATTTTTCTTTTGCAGTGCTGTATCCCAGCACATGTGGAGATTATAATTGGCCAGTCACTGTGCTAGGCAGTGAGAATGTAATGGTGAACACAACAGATGATCTTTGTTATTATTAAAAAACAAATTAATTATTCAGATAACTTGCTGTTTAGTCATTCATTCAATAAATATTTACCGAACACCTACTACATTCTGAGCCCCAGGGATAAGTAATGAACAATACAGAAATTGTTCCTGATCTCCTGAAGTTTACACTCCAAAAGGAAACTGACAATAAGACA
The DNA here is from genome assembly GCF_949987515.2 of Delphinus delphis. Lineage (NCBI taxonomy): Eukaryota > Metazoa > Chordata > Mammalia > Artiodactyla > Delphinidae > Delphinus > Delphinus delphis. The sequence goes on along the minus strand of NC_082693.1, from coordinate 56,682,498 downwards.
AACAGACAAATGAACATATAATACAGGGAGTGGAGAGGATGAGCCATCTCCTCTGTGGATGAAGCCATCTGCAGATGAAGAGAATTCCACAGGGGAGAGAGGAGATGGAAAGGCCCCTGAGCTGGGAGTACACTTGGCAAGTCCAAGGGCCGGCATGGAGTCCACTGTGGCTGGAGCAGCATGAGTGAGGGAGAAAGTAGTTGGAAATGAGGTCAGTGAGGCAGCCAAGGGCCCATCTTGTGTGGCTTTGGATTTCATTTTAATTGTGATGGGAATCCATTAGAGGGTTCAAAGCCTGGGAAATCTCTTAAATATCTATTAAAGAGATATCTGTTAAAGAGAGATTAAAGTGATATCTATTACTATTATTTAAATTTAAAGTAAATCTCTTACTGCATGGAGAATTGCTTTTTGAACTATTTACTTCTCAGAAAGCTCTTCAGGGGATTGGCTGAGACGCACTGATTCTCGAGAAACTTGATATTTCTGGCTGGTACTTCTTATACTTCAGGCCCTGTACTGGTAGCTAGAAATCCTGGAATGTGTTCCCAGATTTGCACATTCCTTTGTGGGGGACTTGGCTAGGCCAATATTTTCGGCTTAACAATACCTCTTCACACTCATGTATTCAAGAAAGCATGAAGAGTGAAGAGGAAAGAGAGCAGAGCACTTACAGGAATTCTCTGGCTCAATGAAGCTTCAACATGAACTTGTATAAATATATTAGCATGCAGAAAAGGTTTGGGTTCTTTCCACAATTTAAAAAAATCAGTATGTTTTCCCTTGAAATATTTCCTGAAGGTTTAATGATTAGTGTAGGCAAAATTAGAGGTCAATATGACTCCATGTAAAGAAAAACAATCCCTTGGTTTTGTTTTACCCATAGGCACTTGATGACCCCAAGAGTAGCTTATTTAAAAATGTTCTGACCTCCTCACATGGTTGGTCTATGGCTGAAGCATTTTCTGAATCAATCACATTGTTAATAAATAAGAGAATTACTTGGAAGTTCAGGGAAGGATACATTAATGCCTGAGTATAAATGAAGAAAGGAGCTAGAGGAGATTTCTAGGAGAAATGGTGTATTCCGTGCCCGATTTCTAGAAAAATTCCGTTTGGATATTGTATCTTTAAAGATTGCATCTGGAGAGTGTACTTTCATTTCATATGGATTGAAATTAGGGTGATGCATTCATATGGGTTGACAGTGAGGGAAATGCAGCCAGACCCTCTTTGTTTCAGGAATGATGGTCTAAGTGTTAGACCACAGGCTTCCTGCAATATCTGTTTCTTTTGCCTTCTCGCGTTAAGAGAGGCCTTCCAAGTGCTCAAGGAAAATCTAAATAGGACTCTCTGTGCTTAAAAAAAATTCAAACCAGAGTCTGAGTTCTTTTCTACCTGAGCTTATTTGGGGTACATTTTGTCGCTTCTTATAAAGGTATAAAATGGAAGTTTGGGATTTCCTGATACATGACCTTTTATAGTGACTTCCTGTTATTTTATTTTCTCCTGGGAACCAGAATAGCCATGCAATTCATTCCCACTCTGTGAGGTTGAATAAACCTCTATAATTTGGAATTAATCACTTGTGAGATCCTAATTAGCATTATGAGTAAAATGTCTGTGTTTTTCCTGACCAGTCATGGGAGAAGCCTGTGTTAGATTCTGTGTCACATTTTCTTGGCTCCTTTAGTATGAGAATCTGGTGTCCGATACAAGCATTAAATACCCCCACCCTATTCTATTTTTTTTTTTCTTTTTAAATTCTGTGTTGGTGGCCTCCACTTACTTCCCTACCTCTTAATCACTGTTATCCCAGAGCCTAGTCATGCTGGCAGCCAATGTGTACCTTGTGAGCTGACCAAACGAAGTCTGATTCAGAAAGAACTCACGGGAAAGCAGGTTGGCATTTAAACTTTACATTTAAAAGCAAACAACCGGGCCAATATTCAGCACAAAAATGGAGAATCCAGTGATTCTGGGCTGGTGATTACAAAGCTCTGTTTTGTATCCTTCATTCTCTTGTTGAATATCATTGTCTGTACAAGGGCACACATCCCAATTTGGAGAGAAGGACAATAAGATTGACCTCCAAGAAATCAACTGGTAAAATCTATAGGAATGCATCAAGAAAGCAGTCATGTTTAAGTGAAGTATTTTGGAAATATTTAAAATGCAATGAAAAGGCAATCTTGGAAGCAGGACTGAACTGTAATTACAGCTTGGTAAATGAATACCTAGTGAATTTTGATGTCCTCTTATCTAGGGTTAGACTGTGATCACAAGAGGGGGCATGGACTGAAGAGAGTATAGGGAAAGCAACCTGGGGGAGAAAGAATAAGGTGGTGTGTCGCAGCCATATTGAGGGAGAAGAGCATCTTCTGGAGGGTTTAGCTTTTGGATTCCTGGGATGGTTCTGTACTCACCAGCAGCCTATCAACTCTTGGCAATGTATCTACTACCTCCTTTACTGAATTTACCATCCACTCCCTCCACCAAGCAACCATCTCCGTATGCTCTGCTTCAGTGCTGTTTTCTTATAGGAAGAGGATTTTCTTTCTTTTTACTATTATTTTTTTAACTTTTTAAATTGAGGTATAGTTGATGTACAATATAATATGTTTCAGGTGATTCACAATTTTTAAAAGTCATATTCCATTTATAGTTATTGTAAACTATTGGCTATATTCCCTGTGCTGTACAATATATCCTTGTAGCTTATTTATTTTATGTATAGTAGTTTGTCCTTCTTAATCCCTTACCCCTCTACTGCCTCTCCCCCTTCCCTCTACCCACTGATAAGCACTAGTTTGTTCTCTATATCTATGAGTCTGTTTTCTTTATGGTAGAGGATTTTCTGATCTGCTTTTATATTATGCTGGGTGGCTTGATGTGTGCATTTCTCATGATAAACTAAGAAATTGACGTTCTGGCTCCTGTGAGATACTTGAGGAAAGGCTGGCAAAGCTGAGCTTAGAGGGCTGCCAAGTCAAGGACCAGAGCCTGGACCCCACCCAGAAGCTGGCCACTTTTTCATTTTGCTGTAATTGTTGCAAATATACAAGGAGTATAAACATGGCAGTGAGGCTAATAAGAATTCATGAGCATCTCTAATCCATCATGGTCAGAATACACATTTTTAATTACTGCACCATTTTGCCTCGATCTTTACTTATAAACACTTAACAAGAGATTTTGGTGATCCAGAGTCTATTCTCTTATACATACTTTCATGTTTTTCTTTATATGACCTTTATTGGTTATTAACTTGATGTCCAGGTAAAAATCGTGTATATTTTAGAATAAAAGTATCTATAAAAAGAGGAAGAATATCGGTACCCATTCTTTATAAACACCATATTGCTATTTCACAATGACAATTCCAAGCATGTTCTTTTCTGAGCTGGAATTAATACTGCAAGTAGATATGGTGGTTTCAAAATGTCCTGCAAAGCAGGAGATGGATCATTCTCATACCAGATGCTTCCCATTCCCAGTGGGAATATGCAGAAGGTTTTTATGAGCCAGGCTCCATAAGCACACAGGATAGGAAGCATAGAGCATTGTGTTCAAATGAAAGCATAAGAGGAATGTTGGTCTCAGGAATGCTGGAATCGGACTGGAGGACAAACGCCAAGATTCTGCTCCTGTAAAAGGGATCATAAAATCCACAAAGGAGCAACCTCAATTTTCCTAAAGTAAGAAAAAAGATTTTTGAAATTGAGAAATGCTAAAGAGTACCGTAACTTTCTCTTCACTCTGCTTAGAATGCATGACGTCATGACCTCATGCACCCACACACCCACACCTAAGCACAGTCATAGGGAAGAGAAACTTCAGCGTCATTTTTCTTGCTCCTGCTACCAGCCTTTGAGAAAATGAATTGAATATTCACAATGCCATAAAAAAGCCCCTTTAGTATAGAGTGATGGTGATAATGGGAGAATATATAAGATGAAAGAGAATGTAATCGTTTCTCTAAAACACATGGTTTGGTTTTTCAGTACACACTCCACTGACAAATATATTGGGTAACTAGATTTTCGAAGCAAAAATACAAAGAGGAAGTTATCTTCCTTTCTGGAATGTAAACTTCAAGAGATCAGGAGTTATTTCTGTGTTGCTGTTTACTGCCATATCCCCAGGGCTCAGAATATAGTAGGTAATCAATAAATATTTGTTGAAAGAATGACTAAATAGCAAGTGATCTGAATATGCTAATTTATTTTTTAATAATAACAAAGAACATCTGTTTTTGTTCACATTATAATGAGAAGATAACTTCCTTTTTATACTTTTGTTTCCAAAATCTAGTTACCTAATATATATGTGTGTATATATATATATATATATATATATATATCTCCTCCGTGAAGGCAGGGGTTTTTATCTTATTTTGTTAACTGCAGTATTACCAGTTCCTAGTATCATGCACGGGACATAGAAGGCATTCAAAACATTTGTTGAATGAATTATTGGGCATATCTTGTAGAGGGAAACATGTTATAGTGATAAAAATATGAACCTCCTATCAATGCCTGTTTTCTGGTTCAAGCCCCAAATGTGGGCCTGATTTGCTTGATGACCTAGAGAAAATGCCATATTTTACATAGGGTATCTGACGGTTCTATTCATGCCCTTTCCTCTACTCTGAGCACAGAGAATCTCTCTCTGTCTTTTTTCTGTGCCAGGGTCCCCCATACTGCTATCAAAACCTAGTTTAATATGACTGCCTCGTGGAGAGTTTTCATGATTAATCAGATTTGAATCCTCATCCTGCTCTGCCCTGTGCATTCACTGTGTGTGATAATAATTGACATGATGGCAGCATTAGGAAAACTTTATCTAAAATTATTGAGACTTACCTTCTGCGCTTTCCTTCAGTTATTGTTTCTTGTGATATCCCACTCTTCGTTGCCTCTCCTTCCAGACGTGGCCTTTTTTACTGGGCCTAAGAGTTATTGCTTACACTCTCTAGCCCTGCCCTACCCCCTTACCTTCACTGTTAACTATGTTATATGACAATTTCTCATGATCTAAGGTGGTAACTGACTCATCTTACAGTCACACTACTTAACCCAAGAGATAGTTGATGCAAGTGGACAGAATACCGATCTGATCATCATGAGACCTCATTTATAGAAAGAGCTCTGCCACTAACCAGCTTTGTGAGCTTGGGCTACTCAGTCTCTCTGGGATACACTTTTCTCATGTATAAAATGTGTGGGCTTGTCTAGATCAGTGTTTCTATAAGTAAGTGCTATAGCACTGATCCATGTAGATGGCTTTCAGAAATATGTTCTCGGGTCACATGCATTTGGGAATTGCTATGTACTTTGTCACCTTCTTAAACATTTGCAAGTTAAGGTGCTGACAAGTCCCAAAATAAAGGAAATATTTTTCTTTACCCAATAACTGACTTTTATTGTGAGGAGAGGAAACACGTTGGTAGTTGCTTGGGAATCCATGAGGGAATCTCAGTTGAACTTTCTAGAAATCTTGGCTGTAATCACACATCTGTTTATCTTCAATGCCAGCTGCTGTGAGTATAGAGATAAGTAAGTCAGGATCTTGGCCTTTCATGTATTAAAAAATCAGAGGGTGGACACAAAAATCAGTGTTGTAAAGGATGGCAATTTTAGACTAAAGCTTTGTTCAAATTGTAATGGGCATAAGGATTGAGAAGCAAGGAGGTCTGCCCAGAGTAGGGGCAGTGGATAAAGAAGGGGACGCTTCCACAGGTGAGATGCCATTTGAGCTGAGCACCAAGGGGTGGTTGCAATAATTCACTAAGTAGAGAAAGTGGGAAAGGATAGTCCAGGAAGAAGGAACAACAGGCACAGAGGCATAAAAGCCCCAGGTATATTCTAGGCCTATGAAATAATTTTGTGGTTATGGAATCTAAGAGTGGAAGAGTGGGAGAGAAGAACAGGAGAAAGTTCTGGGAGATGAGTAGAGGCCTGTTTGCCGTATGCTTTAAGTGCCATTCTATGGAGTCTGAATTTATCCTTTAGGTAATAGGAAACCATCCTTAGATTGGTTTTTAATCAGGGGAATTACATGATCAATAAGTATTTTATAAAGGGAATTACAGAAAGAAAAGAGAAAATTCTGGAGTGCTAAGACGGATAGGAGGGGGAAAATGTTGGCAAGAAAACTAATTATGATTCTATTGAAATGGCTCAAGTAAGAGGTGATAAAAAGCTGAAAAGCAAAAGGATGAGATGGAAGAAACAGGTTTGAAGGAAATGTAGGAGCTCAACACACTCCGGGAAGTGATTGGACATAAGGCCACAAAGAAAGAGGAATACAAAATGACTCTGCAGCATTTAGCTTGGGTAAATGTTGTGTGATTATAAAATTTACTGAGATAGGAGCTTAGAGGAGTGAACTGTTTCATATAGAGTTGAATTGGACTGGGTGTTCCATTACACAGAGTAATTTTGCTGTGAAAGCACATCCATCGATTTTTATGTTTTAGGGTTTGATGATGATTTAGCTAAAGACTATATTCTTCTTAAGGAGATTCAGCATCTACAAAAAATCTGTTCCAAACTGGACTTTGCTATGTACTCAATATATTCTTGTCAACAAAACAGCATTATAATCTATATATTTCTTTTCATTTTATCTCTAAACTATAAATAATCACTTCTAGGTCTATAAATCCATTTGTTTCTTCATTTAAGCAAAAACTCTCTTCTTTCAGCCATGGATAATCCTATATACATGAATGTCTCAGTAGAAGTTCGTGAAATGATTTCCATTTTCTAGGAGGAAACAGCATAGAGCACCAATCTCTCTTTAGTGATTATTTAAATATTAAGCCATTATTTTGAACTAATCCTAAATTTGGTCTTAACACTAGATATTATTGTCACTAGTACATTAAAAATATATTATGTTTAATAGTCAGGTAATGGGATTGTTTCAAAGACACCTTTGTCAGTGAAAATTAGAAAAATATTCTTTCAACTAATCAAATTTTTAAGAAGTCCATGCTTGCTTATTGTATAGAGCTTCACAAAGATTTTAAAGAATTATTTTCCCTAACAATTTTTGAAGTATACGTTTCTTTTATTTGGGGGAAAAGAGCTCCCTTTTAGAGGCAGGACGTGGAAAGTAGCATGACCCAAACTGTTTACAGAAAAGCAGTCTACACCTCCCTGATTAGGTCAGGGAATTTTGCCTTTACCTGTGCCAGCTGCCTTCTATTAGCACGAAAAACAAATTGTACAATCTATGGTCACTGAACTATGACCACCTTCTATTCTGAATTTTTTGTCCAAGAGGACCAGGGAATCCAGAAACTGAGTTAGTGGAGAAGAGTGTTGTTAGATACAGTTTGTCAGAGGAAGAGTAGAGGGCCCACCTTAAAAACAAACTGAGCTCTCAGAATGGCTACATGTTAGAAAATGAACACAATAGGGACAGTCAGAGAGTAACTCCTGAGAATTTTTTCCCTTTTACGTCATAAAGAAATAAAGAGAAAAACTAAATGGTCTTGTGATGGAGAGGGCAACCTCTCCCTCCCCACTTCCCCCAGCTGCACTGCCTTGAAGGCAGCTCCATGGAACTGTTTTGAAATAAATTTAGAAGCTTTGAAAGGCAGGTCCATGGTTGTTCCCACCATTCTGGGGTTAAGGATGAAAGGTTGCTGTGTCTTAAGCCTTCAGACTTTGCAGATTTCTAAATGCATTTTGTTGTATCTAGAAGAAATTTTGCACTCTTGAGAAAAGACAGTGCAAAAATGAGTTGAGACACAATGTCCCTTTATCTCAGGGCAAAACAATCTTGTTTCCCTGTAGTTGAAATAGAGGCAGGGGAAGTCGGGTTGTGGTATCTGAAATCAACAGCCTGTATGGCTGTGCCCTTCTCTCCCTGCTCTAGCACCACTCCCTTAACTTGGTATCCGTTTACTTTACAGAAGGCAGTTTTGGAGAAACGATCATCAATATTCTGGCCCAGTACCCTAGGGGCCACGACAAGCAAAAGAACACACCTGCCTAGAGATAGACCTTGTGATATTTAACTGTGTGTGTTACTTTTTTAATCCACTTTAATAACTGGATTATCCACCCTCCACCCCCCAGCCCCAACTTCTTTGCTTTCTATTTCTGCTCTGAGGCCGTGAACACAGAAATCTCTGCAGGCAAATTACTCCAGAGCCATTGCAGAACAATCCTAGAAGGAGCGGTTAAACTCACAGCATCTGGATTCCTGATCCTTTTCCGACATGGCAGGTGTGAGTGTCTGTATAAAATATTCTATGTTTATCTTCAACTTCGTGTCCTGGGTGAGTGTTTTTCTTGTAATGATCAATTTTATGCAAGAAAGGGGATCTTGATATCATAAATATCATAAATGAGAACAGACTCTGCACTAGAGAAACAGAAGAGGAGGAGAGTGTATTTTCCATTTACTTGTTTGGATGTGTTTGTTCTTTCTTTGGTTATTTCAGTAATTGAAAATGAGCCAATGACTCAAAAAAGTGCACTTTGGGTTCTGTGGGGGTAAACATTTCATAAATGTTTTGATATTGTTACAAAACAATCACAGAGGGAAAAAAATACCCCTTAACTAAAAGACAATTCTTAGTTGTATATCATTCAGGCCTCCCTAGTTTAAGGACCCTGTGGGAAAAATCTGATTTGATTCCATTTGGAGCCTAGCTCCTAAATTCTAACCTTTACATCTGGGTTTGAAACAGGTGAATGGTGGGGTGTGATGAGAAAGACGTGAGAAGAGGATCATTTTCAGAGATCCAAAGAAGAAACAATGGTCATGCTAAACTTTAAAGAGAAACAGTAAAGTTACTTAATCATGGAAAGATTAAACTAAGGCACTAGTTTTGTATCAGAAGTTTAAAATTAGTATTTTGATGTGTCATTGCCCCATCTTTTAATCAACAGGGTTTGTGTTTTAGCCAGCTCTTATGTTTCTCTTGAAAGTCTGTAGACATAAGAAATAACAAATAAATTGATAAGCAAAATCTAACATTGGAAAGTTGAAAAATGAAATGTGGAAAGGCAAAGTGGTTAAGGGATGTTGGATGTTGGGATGTTGGAAAATTGATGTTATCGTTTGTAATATAAATGATGCAATTAAAGATTGTTCAAAAGTAAGTCAATAGAAATAGCCCAAAATACTTAAATGAAAAAATTATTTTGTGTACTGGATTAAAAAATGGCTTATGCAGTATAAGCCGGAGAAAGTTCTGGTTTTGTTTTTTACCTGGTTATCTTTAGTAAACAGGCAGCTGGTATCGACATGTTGGTAAATTTCTGTCCTGTTAAAATAATGATGTACCTAGCTAAACTTAAATAGATGAATATAGTCTTATTGTCTAGAATGACTTTCCATTCAATGTCAGTAGCCCTAATGAGTACAAGTGATATATATTGGTAAAGTAAGTAAGTAAGTGAGACTATAAATGAATAAAATAAGAAAGGTTTGTTCTTCGTACTTCCTCTTTTCCTTAGAAAAATGGGCTGCTTTTGCAAATACTAAATGAAGCTCATGAATATATGCCAGATTTTAAAAGTTTGTTCTGATAAATTTCTTCCCTTGAAATATTTAAAATTGGTTAAACATTGAGATTAGAATATAAACAAAGAAATTCCTATGTACTTTGGTTGGTTTTGCTTTTAACTTTTTATTGTGGAGAACCTCAAACATTCACAAAATAGAAAAGGAAAATCAACCCCGTCATCCAGCCCCCAAAGCCATGAAACCATGGCCCATCTTTCCCGGTCCATATTCTCATCCACTTTCCCCACCCCATATTATTTTGAAGCAAATCCTGGATATACTATTTCATCTGTAAATACTTTAGTGTATATTTCTGAAAGACAAATAATTCTTTTTTTGAAAAAATGTACCCACGATGTCATCACACTAAAAACTTAATAAGAATTTTAAAACTGATTATCAAGTGTCTATCCAGGGTTCAAATTTCCAATTGCCTCACAAGTGTTCCTCTTTGAATCCGAATACAAACAAGGTCCACGACTGTGATTGATTGGTTGATATATCTTTTATGTCAACTTTCATCTTTAGGTTCTCCATCCATCTTCATCTTTCCCCCACCCTGGAAGTTTTATGTACTTGTGTGTTTGGTTTGTCCTATTGCATTTTCTGTGATCTGGATTTTGCTATTTGCATACCCACGGTATAGTTTAACATGTTCCCTTGTCTTCTGTGTTACCTCTAACTTAGTAGTTGCACTTGGCAGTTTGATAAGATTCAGGATATTATTTCGGGGCATGGGGCACAACTAGCTTATAAGTGATATTTTGTTCTTTCATCAAGAGGTGTATACTGTCTGACCATCTCACTTTTTGTGATGTTAGTAGCTATTGATGCTTAAGAACCTCAACCCATCAGTTCACTGAGTTTCAAACTGGTGACATACTATTTCTATCATTTTCTTCCTTTACTAGATGGAATACTTTCAATAAGGAGAGATTTAGCATTTACTAATTGGTTACCATTAGTGCCCAGTTTTTATTTTTTGAGAAAGGCAGCATAAATGTTTCTTACTCTTTTTTTGTGTGTGTGTGTGGTACTCAGGCCTCTCACTGTTGTGACCTCTCCCGTTGTGGAGCACAGGCTCCGGACGCACAGGCTCAGCGGCCATGGCTCACGGGCCCAGCCGCTCCACGGCATGTGGGATCTTCCCGGACCGGGGCACGAACCCATGTCCCCTGCATTGGCAGGCGGACTCTCAACCACTGCGCCACCAGGGAAGCCCTGTTTCTTACTCTTTACTCAACAGATTTCAAAATGATGAGTTTATTTTCTGGTATCATACAACGGTGATAAGCAAGTATTTCTTTAAATATCCTTATGAAATAATAGATTTAAATACCATCACAGTTCTTATACTCGTTGATGTGCAATTTATTCCATTTTTGGCCAGTGGGAGAGTCTTCAAGTTGGCTCCTGAGTCCTTTTGATGTGACCTTAATAACTTTGATAACTTCTTCACGATTTGGGATGATAAGATGTTCCAGGCTCACTTCCCTATTTCCTGCCCCAGACCTGGAATCAGCATTTCTCCAAGAAGTCTTGATATCTGTTTCTAAAAAGCTGCAACCATTGTCTCTTTATGATGCAGAATATATATGGGCCATTTAAACAAACCAAAATATAAATATGCTAATAAATGCATGGCTTCTACTTTAATAACCTCTCAATGTCTTCAAACTAGTCGCAATCCTCAAATTATGAAATAGTCAAAATATATCCATGTTGTATAAAAACAGCATACAAAGTGTTGATGGCTGTTTTAAATACATCAGAGGTCAGTATTTCATTAAATAGCTAATGAATAGCTATTCAGTAGCTAATAGGAATTTGAAACAGATCTGAATTTTAAACTGAAATGAAAAAGGCAGTCTAGGAAAGGGGTATGTTATAGGCTCAGGATTATAAATTTGATATAAGAGTACAAGGTGAGTTGTAGACATCTGTACAATACTGTACCCAGTCATTGTTACGGCTTTCCTGGAGAGCTCTGATTATTTTATGGTTACCGTTATCTCTGTTTTCTGATAATGAAGTCTTTCTGATGCCACGGATTTCAGTTCGATATTTCTGACTTCCCTTAAAAGGCCTTGTTCTTCCCATCAGCATAGTGATGGGAAGGGACCTATAATCTTTATATGAGACATCTTGAGTAAGAGCAACAGTTGTAAAGACCAATGATAACTTCTCAGCCAACAGGTGACATCCATATTTTCATTCAAAAGTTAGAGCAGGAGTCTGTGAGGTTAGGGAACCATTCCTATTTCTACTCTCCCCTCTACTCCCAGCCCAGAGTTCTCAGCTGGAATTTTATAATCCTTCATAGGAAATTAGCAATTTGTCACATTTCTAATGTTTACTTAAGCAAATATTTTACGGTCCCACTGATGTGGTTTTCTTGTAGACATCCATGGCCTTATGTTTTCAAATGAATTCTTTCTGGTGTAACTTTAGAGAAACTAAGCCTTTGCAAAGTAGGGCCAGATGTTGGAATACCTCTAAAGTATGCATACGGTCATTTAAGCTAAACATACCAGTTTCTTTTGTGAGAGAACTTGAGATATGCCACATAAATACGCAGTGATTTCTATTTGTTAGAATTAGTAATTGAAGAAAAACGTGAGAAAGTAAAAATCATTCCTAATCACTCATGCTAGAGTTTGATGCAAATTAGAGTGAATTAGAGGTGCGGTAGATAATAGGTAAATCATAGGTGCAAAACCTATTTCTCTGAGTCTTGTGTCAAAACAGATAAACTGCCCACATTTTCTTATGCTCCTCTTAGATAAGTCAGGCATGGGAGTGTTGTGGATGCTTGGAGCGTCTTAGGGGTCTGGGTAAGCATGGAAAACAGGGCCTTTAGCCCACAGATTCAGTGGAACCATTGCCAGAGGCAGAGAGCTGTGGAAAGGCTGGCTCTTTATGAAGGAAAGCAGAGTGACGTAACATTACCAAACCCAAATGGGGGAAGGTGAGAAGGAGACAAGCTGTAAAGCCAAAGGTGTTAGCAACTGAAGGAAGCCAACCATGAAGAGTTTTGACGAGAGCAGAAGGAAGTCAGGAATGGAGAGAGTTCAAGAACCAGCATTTCAATGTCATCGTTGTATTTTATATGGTACCTGGGACGCTAGATTGATTGTGCCAAGCGCAATGAAGAGAGTTGAAGCAGAGCAGACATAACTATGAGATGGGATAACTGAAAAATAATTATATTTCATTCTGATTGATGAAATCCCCCAAGATAGACTTGACTATGGATGAAATGTGTGAATTTTGTAAATACAGTGGTTACCTGCCACTATGCAGTCAGCTTGGAACTTAAACAGTGACAAAGACACTGGAGCCCAGAGGCTAAGAGCTGAACCTCACCTCCTTCACCACCAGCTGTGTGGCCCTGGGGAAATTGGTTAACCTCTCTGTGCTTTATAGTTCCTTATCTGTAAAATTGGGATAGTAGTAATAACTACTTCATGGGTTGTTGTGAAGTTTAGATGGTTTAATACATATAAAGAACTCAGAATAATGCTAAGTAAATGTTTAAGAAACAGACATTTCAGCCATCATTGTACAGGCTTTTTTATGAGTCAGGAGTATGAAACCACTCTGCAGTGATGAATAAATTCCAATTTGGATTTTGAAACAGAGGAAGAAATAAAATGGCAAGAATTATGATAAGACAGAAATTTTTCTATCATAAATTAGAAGAATGTTGGAAAGTTGATTTTGAAGAAACAGGCAGACTGAGATTCAAATCCTGAATCTACATTTCTTTGTGGCCTGGAACATGTTCCTTGATTTTTCTTTGCCTCAGTCTCTGCACTTGTTAAACGAGGATGGTAATTTTACGCAGCAGGGTCAATGGTGAAGATTAACTAAGATACTTTATGAAAGCCCGTGACCAAGGACTGACACACAATAATAATTCAATTAATGCTGTTTTCCCAATTCCAACAATCGTATTGATTTTTAATTTAAAAATATTGGAATCTGGTGTGATAGTATTTTAGTCCTACTCTTATCCTCCTCTGGCCTCGTGGGGCAAGGAATCTGTGGGGCTGGAGGGAGATGCTCACCCTGAGTCTGGCCTCCACTTTGGGTACTTATCTCAAAATACAGCCACATTGGGGATTAGGGTTTCAACATAGGAATTTAGGGGCACATAATTCAGTCCATAGCATATTCATAAGCAAACATCAATTATGTAATTTCTTAGAATGCTGGCTCAGAGCAACTGCATCCTAATTTCATAAAAAGAAGGATGTCCCATGAGAGCTGAATGGCAACAACAGTGACTTTCTTCAAAGAGAAACCAGAAAGGGGTAGTGGGGAGTAGACCTAGTAAGTTCTGCAGTGTCCACTGATGGCTGGGGACCTAACCTAACCCCCTAACCTGGGGGCCTAACACATCAGCTAATTTCCTTGTACAACCTTATCAACAGAAAGAAGGACATACCTAGATGCTTATTTCTTAATTCATACTCCAAATTATTTAAAACATTATAAAAAGATCAGGGGCAAACCCTTAAAGCCAAACTGGAGAAAGGACTCAAAGAACAATTATGATGATCAATCTTATAACAATTGGGATAAAACAGGTTAGTATCAATCATGGCTCTATACTGATTGTTCTTGATAGAAAACCAATTACTTTTAATTAATTTAATTAGCAAATTATGATACATTTCTTAAAATATTCTCATCGATAGTTTTATAAAAACATCAGATTAAGATGCTAATCATAATAGCTATTCAGATAATGTTATTTTCATTTAAACCTGAAAGCCAGAGTGACTATTAAGACAAACAATGTAAATCTACCTATGAAAGGAGAAAAAAAGAGAAAGAAAAATATCAGTGAACAAATTGGAAAAACAAAAAATCCAACTGTTATAAAATTACTGAAAATCACAGAGGGTCTCATTATCATTTGATATAAATTCTTGCAGGTTTATTTATTAACAAAGAACCACTAAAATGAGCATTTATCTCCATCTGCAAATGAAATTAGGATTTAGTGGAAAAGAGGAAAAGAAATAAGGAGAGTTTTCAGGCTCTAAAGCTGTTTATTCAAAGATTTGCAGTTTATAGTGTGTGCGTGTGCACACCTATAACATAATTAAGTTGTATAGGTGATTTGGTGATTTGGCAAAGAGCTCTTTGGTAAAAAGCTTTGGTTTTCCATTGCATTTGTTGTTTTGCAGGAGTTGAAGCATGTAGTAAGGGTGGGGCTAGATTAGGAGTGCTGCTGGATTTTCACCATGTGACCGTTGTTATCATTTGGGATTCCAGTTTCTTTAATCTGAAATAAAGGGCTTGAACCTAGATGAATTTTGAGATCTTTTAGGGAGCATAGGTTCAGCTGCTGTTTGCACTCCGTATTCCTTTCACAAAAGCCCCGACTCTACTCCCAAAGCAAACGTAATGAGAAGCCGTTAAGTGAAACTGCTGTTTGGGGGTTTTGGGCATATGGCCCAACCATACATGAAAGCAATGATACTACAAAGTCATGGGGTTTGGAGGACTCAGGCATTTCTCTGTCAGAGAACCCTAAGGCCAGAATAGTCTAGAAACTCCTCCAAAGTCTACTGCTGTGTCTGGTATGTTACCAAGCTTGTTCTCAACATCTCTATATAATAATAGATCTTTGATTTTTTTATTTTTTGAGGCCACAACATCTATACCTTAAAAAACAAAACAAAACAAAAACAAAGCTGAAAGACAAGGTTTTTTTCTTACATTAAAGTAAAATGTGTTTCACATTTTGTGTGTTGGTCTTGGTCCAAATTAAATAATCTGGTAAAGTCATTAAAGGAATTTAAGACTTTAAATACTGTTCCTCATTGTTCCTCTTCTCTAGGTAAGCTTTACTACCTAAAAGAGCTTATTTTTAAAAGAGCTTATTTGGGTACAAAAAGTGTCGTAAACCCTTGTTGCTTAACAGCAAATGTTGTCAAATAGTCTGCTGTTCCCTCTACATCCCGACTTCTTGAATCTTGAAGGAACGTTTGATGATTAATCAGTTATTCCCTTCCTTTATGGTCTAAGACAGCTTCTCAAAGACAAACCCAGAGGCCCAATAAGGATATTTTGTCTTTAAACTGTTATTACTTATCTTTTGTATGTTAAAATCTAGCAGAAACGCAGTTAAGAGTTGAAACATGGAAAACCATCTTTCCCCTCCCCTGTAGTGGATGGAAAACAGATTATTCTTATCAAACTTTCCAATTACAACAGAACATTTTAGCAATTATCTACACATAAATATGCCTCATTTATGTCTTTTAGGTTGTAATGGTAGAATTAATGATAAACCATTTTACCAGATGGCTAGAGGTGTGTGGAATTAGAGTTGTAGTTTATCTTGGGCGTACTCTAACATTTTTTTCTTTTTTCTGAAGCTATGTGGTGCCTCAATCCTGGCAGTAGCAATTTGGCTACGAGCAGGCAAAGATGGTCCAGAGGTAAATAAATACAAGTTTCTCCACTGCCAAAGTAGTTTATTTCTCTTATAATGATGAAAGTAATGACAGTAATAATAAAATATTTCTATAGCATTTCCTTAACTGCCTCATGTAATCATTTGTGCTGATCTGTGATTTTATAATTTAATTAAATTTAATTAATCAAAATTACCCACTATGTGCCTGGCACTGTGCTAGGCATTGATCAATCCTTCTAGAGAATGGAGAAGATGTTATTCCCCTAATAGGAAGATGGGAATGAAAGAGGAGGCGGGAAGGGGCCAAAGCAGAAATTAGCCTCCTTCGTTATTTGCTGAAGTGCAGCCTGAAGTTATCTAGAGGATATAGACCACCTTGCCTCCCCACCAAGAGCAATTTTTGTACAAGGTATTGACAATAATTTGGCTGATTCCCAAGGTGGGGTAGTGATCCAAAAGAAAAGAAGGTGAGAGGTTCTCTTGGAGAAGAAGAATTTGAATCTGTGTTTTAAAGGCAGCAAAGTACAAAGATAGTTGGTAATTCCTTGGGGCACTTGGTATTGAGGGTAACCCCTTGTAACAGCAAGAGGCTGGTCACCGGTGTAACTCAGGAGTTGACCGGCAATGTCCAGCCTCCTGACATCAAGATAAGATTAGCATGATCCCCTGTGCCCCACCACACACCGTTCCATGGGTGGCAAAGGTCTTACCAAGATTTCTGTGGGTCTGGAGGAAGTTTAGTTCCTACAATTAATTCTAGCTCTGGTCTTTGGATTCCACACACACTGTCTGTGTTCTGTACCACAGTGTCACAAGTGTGGAAAGATTGTGTGTGTGGTGGGTGGGAGCAGGGTGAGCATGTGGGAGGGTTGGTCTGTCAGTTTCACTTAACACAGTGCCTGGCACCATTTCCTGGCTCCCCTGCTTCCATTCTCCCAGCTCGCTTCTTCCCAGGGGTGTTCCGCCCCGCAAGTTACGATTCTTATCTCACGCAGGGCAGTTACCTTGTTCTTTGTTATCTGGGCTCTTGCCACTATTCAGGCTCACATGTACTCCTAGGGCCCTTTCGAAGTATTTGCCTAAATAAAGTTTCCCTCTCTAAGAGGAATGTTGATTCCTATTTAATAATTATTAAGATATTATTAAAACAGAAATTAAGGTAATGCATTTTCTATTAAAACTTATACCACGGTGCAGTTACATGCCATTGGGCATAGCCTAGTTGAAAGAAATATTAAAAGCAAAAGCAAATTGACATCTGTTCTGATTCCCTTTTTAAAAGGATTGGTTTTTTTGGACTTTTTTTTCTTGCTGTCTCACTGTTTCTCTCCTTCTTTTCCTTCTTTCTTTCCTTCCTTCCTGCCTTTTTTCCCTTCCTTCTCTCCTTCCGTCTCTTTCTTTCTTTTCCCTTTCCTTTCCTTTTTCCCTTTCCCTTTCTTTTATTTTCTCTTCTCTCTTTCCTTTTCTTTTCTTTTTCCTTAAAATTTGCTTTCTACCATTAGAGAACCCAGAGAATCACAGTGGCAATTCGCTGCCTCTTCATTCTGTGCCTTACCATGGTGAAGAAGTTGAATGGGGGATAGGTGTGGCAATAGTTGGTAACATTCTAGTCCATCAGGATTTCATTTGTTGTTTTATAGTGATATAAATATATCTGTGACTTCTTGATGCCCTTGGACTCTGGGATTTGAGTCCTAGAAGAGTATTTGAAGATTCTTAGAATCATTTAGAAGCTGATGTTTGACTTTGGGACTCATAATTAAGCACAGAGATTAAAAGCTATTGATTTAGATGGTGCTTTGGCCTTTTTGAGATGTGTGTGCAGCCTGTATTTTATTTTTAAATTTTATTTTATTTCTGTTTGATATGGGAACATTTTATTTCCCCCCAGTGCTTCTGGTAAACAAACTTGGTGTTTAGTCTAAGAAGTCACACACATTGAATGTATTAAAGAACTGTCGTCCTTGAGAGGGTGTTACTATGAATCTGGGGATAAGAATGATTTAATAGAGCTAGGCAGCATCTTTAGTTACATTTTGACTCTTGTGCTCTGTCAGCCTCTAACCCTAAACAAAAGTCAGTATCTTCCAGGACGATTTTAACCAGCTTGACTTACGTGAAATTGGCTTGATTTATTTTTATTCAAAGTCAGTGACAAAGAATCAAGACTGTGCAGAAAACTGAATTTTACTAGTGGAAAAACAGAGGAAGAAGTTTTAGAAGGAGAAACCTGAGTGCAAACACAGAAAACAAGGATGTCAGGATGTCTTTATGAACATCTTTTAGCAAAGCTTTTGGTGCTAAAGTGTCTCTTAGGGATGCCTTGTTCTCCATCAGGATGAACTCAGCCCTGCGTGAGGCAAAACGTATGCACAACCATCCTTGTCCCAGGAAATCCTTTATAATCCAAAGAAGACCCTCAGCCCTCTTCTTCAAAGTTCAGCCATGTCCCTTCCTGTAGAAATTCTCCCCTTGTTCTAAGACACACAGAGACAGTGTTCATCCAAGACAGCTTTTAAAACTCTGCTGTCTCTCCCCTGGAACAAATACCTGAACTCAGATTTCTATTTCTTTTCTGAATAAGAATAGCCACTTGTTGGGCTGGACTTGAAGCAGTGATCCTCAGGTAGCCAACACATGGCTTTCTGGCCACTCTGGCAGTGGGTCACTCTGCCCAGATCAGTCTCAGAGAAGTGCTTCATTACCTGCCAAATAAGTGCTGGCCACACTATCCAGGTCTCACTGGTAGGTATTTGACCTACTGTTTCTATATCTGGACTGACTAACCAAGTCTTCATAACTCAGCCATTGAGGCTTAAACTGTCTTAGATACCTTAGGGTTTTCCTGCATTGGCCACAATGTGCTAGTGAAGCAGTCTTTGATGGTGAGTAGATAGAACAGGGTTTCTAATGCTGCTTTTTTGGGGGTTTTTTGGTCATTACCTATTTTGACTCAGTTACCATGCCTGTTTATTAACAAAACTGATTTCTTAGCTCCAATCTTAACAAGCAAACCAACAACAACAACAACAAAAAACAAACAAACAGAAAACCTGAAAAAGAGACAAAAAGAAAATCTTTAGGACATAACCCAGCTTTCTAAATATGTAAATCGAAACATCATCTGTAAGCATAGACTCTTAGAGACAAAGGAAGCCTTAGGTATCACAGAGGCTGATACCTTTATAAGTGAGAAACTGGAGCCCAGTAGGGTTAGTTGACTGCTCTATGGTTAGAAACTTACTTATTTATAAAGACTCTGACTGGAATATAGATTTTAGTTTTTAGTGCTCTTACAACTTTAGCATATTCCTTCCTCCTGATTATCAAATAAAGGTTTTGTCTAGGCTATGAGTTGATTTAAAAAGTCTTTAAAAATGTAAAGATCATGAATAGTAGTATGTGTTTGTTTGCTTGTTTTGTTTTTTATTTTGGTATTTCCTGTTAAAGGAGCTAGTCTACATGCTGTGCAGCAGATTCCAAGAGGCAGTCTCTGAGCTAGTGTAAGACCTAGTGTTCTACCTAGAAATAGCCCAGTAGATAGAGGTCATAGGAGGTAGATGGGCTACACATAGCACTCGAATATAACAGAGGAACAAGGTTTCACTTTTTAATTGTGATTTACTTCTGGACATATCTGTAGAGCAAGAGATAGATTGAGGCTAGGTGTTATGAAAGTGATGAAGAGTATACATGTGGGGCAGAGAAGAACCAAATTATGCAGAATGGGTAGCCCAACCCATCGTAATGGGCCCTAGGATATTTTCCTCAATATCCCATTACTAAATAGTCAGTCAAAATAAAGAGTCTCTGGAAGACTCTATAGACTATACTTCCTGGGAACAAGGAGATAGACTTGATATGGAATATTAGAAACTAGACTTATTTTATTTTCTTAGTTTAAATTTTTGTTTGTTTTGGCAAATGTATAGACCTATGTAATCACTATTACAATCAAAATGCAAAGCATCTGTATTAACTCATAAAAGTTCCTTCATATCCCGTTGCAGTCAGTTCCTTCTTTCCTTTATACTCTGCTCAAAGGCTGCACTGCTCTGATTTCTATCATCATAGCTTAGATTTACCTATTCTTTTTTATTTATTCCCCAAATGGATACTTCTTAAAATTGAAATATAGTTGATTTACAATGTTGTGTTAATTTCTGCTTTACAGCAAAGTGACTCAGTCATCAAGTATTTACTAGATAGAAATCTGACATGAGTTTATCAGAGCTCATCTAAACTTGTTTCTCTGATAAACCATTCTGGTTTATTACAGAATATTGAATATAGTTCCCTGTGCTATACAGTAGGACCTAGTGGTTTATCCATTCTATAGATAATAGTTTACATCTGCTAATACCACATTCCCAGTCCTTCCCTTCTCCACCCCCCTCCCCCTTGGCAACCACAAGTCTGTTCTCTATGAGTCTGTTTCTGTTTCATAAAAGTTCATTTGTGTCATATTTTAGATTCCACATATGTTATGTCATATGGTATTTGTCTTTCTCTTTCTGACTTACTTCACTTAATATGATAATCTCTAGGTCCATGCATGTTGCTGCACATAGCATTATTTCATTCTTTTTGATGGCTGAGTAATATTCCATTATATATATATACACATACACACACACACACACACACTGCATCGTCTTTATCCATTCATCTGTCTATGGACATTTAGGTTGTTTCCATGTTTTGGCTATTGTAAATAGTGCTGCTATGACCGTAGGGGTGCATATATCTTTTTGAATTGTAGTTTTGTCCAGATATATACCCAGGAGTGGGATTGCTGGATCATATGACAACTCTATTTTTAGTTTTTTGAGGAACCTCCATACTGTTTACCATAGTAACTGCACCAACTTACATTCCCAACAGTGTAGGAGGGTTCCCTTTTCTCCATACCCTCTCTGGCATTTGTTTTTTTGTAAACTTTCTCATGATGACCATTCTGACCTGTGTGAGATGGTACCTCATTGTAGTTTTGATTCACATTTCTCTAATAATTAGCAATGTTGAACATCCTTTTGTGTGCCTGTTAGGCATCTGTATGTCTTCTTTGAAGAAATGTCTATTTAGCTCTTCTGCCCATTTTTTGATTGGGTTGTTTGGTTTTTTTGTTGTTGAGTTGCATGAGCTGTTTGTATATTTTGGAAATTTATCCCTTGTGAGCCACATTGCCTGCAATATTTTCTTCCATTCCATAGGTTGTCTTTTCATTTTGTTTATGGTTTCCTTTGTTATGCAAAAGCTTGTAAGTTTGATTAGGACCAATTTGTTTATTTTTGCATAGATTTACCTATTCTTGAATGCCATATGAATGGAATCGTACAGCAATCACTCTTTTGAATATGGTTTATTTAGCTCAATGAAATGTTTTTGAGATTCACTCATATTGTTGAGTCTATCTGTTTGAGGGACTTAGGCTTTATAATTTAAATAATTGAACTGCCATAAAAACATGCTTTATGATGCTACTGTCAGGTATAAAACACAAAATATGCAAATCAAAGATCACATCATGGGTGAAACTAC
This sequence comes from Delphinus delphis, assembly GCF_949987515.2. Classification (NCBI taxonomy): domain Eukaryota; kingdom Metazoa; phylum Chordata; class Mammalia; order Artiodactyla; family Delphinidae; genus Delphinus; species Delphinus delphis. The sequence continues at coordinate 56,660,990 of NC_082693.1, read as the reverse complement.
CGGTCCTTCTAAGCTTTTTAGAATAATTGATGTTTTAAAAGCCTATTTCATTTCTTCCATCCAACGTCCAATATATCATCTTCAAAAAATATAAAATTGGAAACATTATCTGGACAAGTAATACCTCAATAGAATAGAATGTAAGTGCCTTGAAGGCAGGAATTTTTGCTTGTTTACATCCTTGAGGTATCTCAAGGTCCTAGAACAGGGCCTGGCACAACAGTAGTTACCCAGTGGATATTTGTTGAATAAAAAACATCAAGAAAAGGGATTTTCTCTCATTGATCTTTTTCATTTTCAGACTCTCAGTCCTGGGGCTGCTACCATTAACCCCTATATTGCTGTGGATATCTTGATTGTTGTGGGTGTTACCATCATGATTCTGGGTTTCCTGGGATGCTTTGGTGCCATGAAAGAAAACCAGTTCGTGCTTGTTTTGGTGAGTTTTCCTGACAAATCCCAATACCCAACCTTCAGACTTTAAGGATTATCTCCCATCCCCATTGTCTGTCAAAAGGACTTGCCAAGATTGATGAAACTCTCTCACTTTTGTTTAGAGGGTTTGGTTGTGGAAGCTAATATATTTATCTTAGATTAGAGGATACTGTGAGAGAAGACAAATTTTAGTTAGTCATTCAGTCATTCATTCAATTACTAAGTACCTGCTATGTGCCAGATACTGTGCTAAAAGATACGTAGATATGAAAACAATTAGAACCCATTAGGGAAGACTGACAAGTAAACAATTAGCAACAGTGAAGGTGGCCCAAGAAGAGAAGGGCAAGGATAGAGAAGGGAACTTTCAAGCCAGAAGCAAAAGTGAATAAGGTGTTTGTACGGGTGAGTGTGTGAAGAGCTTTCCAGGGAGAGGACCTGGCAGTACAATGCTAGCATGTTTGGGGAACTGCAAAGCCTTGGGTATGGCTAGAGAGTGCAAGGGCTACTTTCAGTAAATAATGGAAGACGGGTCTGGGTGTGGGCTACAGTCAAATCGTAGTCCATGCTAAGAAAATTGTAAGGGTGTGAGATAATCAAATTTGTCCCTTAGAAAGCTTCAAGGATAGATTGGGTTGGGATAACCCACAGATATTCACTTTTAACACATATACAGTAGAAAATCATAAATGGGTATAGAAAAAAATATTAGAAAAATTCATCAAGTATTTACTAGATAGAAATCTGACATGAGTTTATCAGAGCTCATCTAAACTTGTTTCTCTGATAAAAGTAGTATTGTGTTAGTCCCTGAACAAATAATTTTTAACTGATGGTTGATTATGAGGGAAGGTAAAGATAGAGTTTTAATGGGACTCTAATAGCATCCCTGGTGGTTGCTTTTTGATTAATAAGACTTCATTTGCAATTTGGGGAATTTTTTTTTTTTTTTTTTTTTGCGGTACGTGGGCCTCTCACTGTTGTGGCCTCTCCCGTTGCGGAGCACAGGCTCCGGACGCGCAGGCTCAGCGGCCATGGCTCATGGGCCCAGCCGCTCCGCGGCATGTGGGATCTTCCCGGACCGGGGCACGAACCCATGTCCCCTGCATCGGCAGACAGACTCTCAACCACTGCACCACCAGGGAAGCCCCAATTTGGGGAATTTAATTACTTGAGGAACTTGTTTTAACAAAAATACTAATTTGTGGGATCCTCCAAAAGTAGGATTCAGTAGATCTGAGGCAGATTTCAGGACTCTATATTTATAACAAGACCCCAGGTGATTCTAATAGTGGTAGAGATGTTGTTTTGTATTCAGTTCTGAAGTTTGTCTTGAAGTTTGAGTTTGTGTTTGATGAAGGACGAGAAAGATCATATTCACATAACTTCATCTAAGTTTTCAAACTTCCCTCCATTCAACATCATACCGATGCATACAGTCCAATCAGTCGATTTTAGTTTTAACCGTTTTCCTTAGTCAGTCTTTGGAGAGAATGTTTCTGAGTAGTAATGACCCCAATTTTGATTCTTGAGGCAAAGGATGGAGTAAATGAAGAGCATGGTTAATACTCCAACTGTAATATGATCCCAACTGCAGAAAGAAGCATGGTGCCAAAATGTCCCTAGATGTCACTGAATGTACTGGGTGTAATATACATTCCTTTTCTTTTCTTTCAGTTTTTCATAGGGTTGATTCTGGTCCTACTTCTGCAAGTGGTGGCAGGTATCGTAGGAGCTACTAATAAATCTAAGGTGTGTACACGTATGATACTTAATAATCTTGGAAAAGTCTGAAAAATTGACATGCTACCTTCTGGCATGAATAATTTAACAATACTTTTCAATTTTCAGACTGAACGTGCTCTTAAAGAGACTCTCCAGACTAATGTCCATCTTTTGAGTGCACCAAATGGAAAACCATTCCAGAAAGCCTTTTCTGAAATTCAAGAAAAGGTAATTAGAGTTTGTAAGTTATCTGGAGAGTTGGACGTAGTTCTCTGTTTACTTAATTTTTAACAGGTGTATTCTCTAAAGATTGAAAAATGTCTCTCCCTTCTGCAGATTTTGACTGATTATTCTGTCACTATGCCATAAGAAAAATCCAGGAATATTTCTAATTTTTCCCACCTTCTTACGAAGTTCTGAGGCAGCATAGGACAGAGATTAAGAAGATATGTTTATGAAAGATTAAGCCTCGATTGAGCCAGATCAATAAGGATTTTAATATTTACCATTTAGAAGGATAGTGTGTTTGGGATGCTTGGAGTTTCTCTCTCTCTCCTTCTCTGCCTCCATGCCCACCCTTCTCTCATAAAATTAATTACAGCTATCATTTATTGCTACTTAGTGTGTACCAGATTTACATTCAGTAGCTCATTTAATTCTCACAACAACTCTATGAGTTGGATAATATCGTTATCCTCATTATCTTTATTAGACGGATGAGGGGATTACGACTTCGAGAGGTCTGACAGCTAACAAGTGATGGGGTTGGAATTTGAATACAGATCTGTCTGACTCACTAATTCTTTTTAAGCAGTACAGTAGCCCTTCCAGTATATATGTGTGTATGTATTTACTTTGGCTACTTCACTGTCTTCAGGGTAAAGTCAAAGTTTGGGCAGGTATTGAAGGTATTCTACCATCTGGATCCTACCTAATATTTTAACTTTACTAAATACTACTCCATGAAGGAAGCACTCTAGTCCAGCCAGGTTTGTCTTCTCAGGATCTCTTAAACAAATCTGCCTTCCTGCCTCTGCATCATTCCTCATCCTTGGAATGTACTTACTACTTTTCTTTCTTTACAAATACTACATGTGCTTTGAGGTTTGACTAAAGTATTGCTCTGTGAAACTCCTCCCAACCACACCTTCTTTACTCAGAATTTCCATCATATTAACTACGTGTAGCATTTATTTCACATATGTCATAGAAATCCTCCTAGTCTTAGAGGGGAGCTAGATTTTACAGGACATTTAACCTGACTTCTCATTAATTGAAGTATTTTATGTTTATGTTCATACACCCTCTAATTAAATATTGAAGAGCTAAAAGTTTGCCCATTTTTGCCCATTCCATCCCATTCCCTTTACATCTAAGTCTGATGATTAATGTGTTCTTTCTTAATTTGAAACAAAATCTTCCTCCCTAGAATTTATATCATTTAGTCTTAGTTCTTCCTTCTGGAATTTCAGAGGAAAAAAAAATCTACTTCTACATATTGCAATTTTTTCTTTGAAAATGGCTTCTCATATGACTTTTAAAAGCTTTGATTTTGAACTTGTTTCTTGAACTATTTATCAGATGACATTTTTTCCCAGAGCATTCCCCAGTTCCTATTTGGATAGACCCCAGCTTGTAAAAATTCTGCTTAAAGCATCATTTCCAGGAGCTGAAACCTGATACGAGTTAGTCTCTGTTTAACTTCCTCTGTGTTGTGTTTTTCCTAGCTCCCCCAGAGCTGTACTCCTTGATCCTCTCTCCTCCAGGATTATTCCCACTTTAGAGTCCAGATTAATCCAAGTTTAAAAGCAGGAAGAATTTAGGCAACTCAGTTTCTCCACTGGGTGGGACCAAGCATCCTTGATCTTCCCTGCTTGCTGATCTAGGGCAAAATGTACTACAGGTAACCACTGGGTCTCTGGGTTGGGTCCTGCATCACACTTGTTGCACGTTGTCCCTGGTATCCAAGGGCTTAGTGCCAACCATAGGGTTTTAAATGTTCTGTTTGATGTAGCACAATTCTGAATTACTTCTGCTCTTGTACACAAATTCTGTGCCTGAAGCTCCTTGGGTTCCCAGGACTATGGTTCTCTTTTATTGTCTATTCTTTTTTTGTTTGTTTGTTTGTTTTAAATGTATATCCACAAGGATTTTCTTTTCTTTTTTTTTAGTAATGCCTCTTTGGAAAAAGAATCCTACCCCAGACTCTGGCTAGGTGACCTGGGGCCCCATCACACATAGACAATTTGTAGGTATTAAGTGGCTTTCTTTTTGGTTTTCAGGGAATTCCCACAGAAATCCTCTGCTAACGTACTAGTGGAATGTGCCTCTCTTGAATTCTTAGTGATGACTACTTGTCTAGAGGTTGTTGTATCATTCACTGAACAGTGCCTTGTTCATCCAACTGCTATCACACTTTCAATGCATCCTGACCAACCTCTTCCCCAGCTGCTCCCACATCTGATCTGGTGACTAGATATTATACCAAGTTTAGCCTTTCTACCTCCTGCTCTGTCTTTTGTAAGTGTGTCTCTAAACCTCCCCAAGGAATACTGTATTCCAAAAATGGATTGATCTGTGAGTGTATATAGTGGGACATATTCTTTTTGATCTGGAGTGTCTGTATCAATATCATTCAAGATTATTTAATTAGAAAGAGTGAGCAATTAATTATGTCTACCATGGAAACAAGAAAGGAAGTTGTTTCAAGATTACTCTCTTTGCTAATACTGATTGACCTTGAGACCATCAGAAATCTCCAGCTCTTTGTCACGTGAATGTCTAATGAGTCATACATTTGTGCAAGTAAATCTTTGACCTAAAGCACAAGACTTTATATCTGCCACAGTTGAACCTGTTAGTTTAAGTCCATTGTTTGAACTATTTTTGGAACTCCATTTTGTTCTCCAATGTATTAATCATCACTCCCAGCTCTGTATCAACTACAGAGTTGAAAAGACACTTTCTATAATGTTATCTAAAGTACTGATATCAATGTTGAACAGATCATGTTCATGTTAGAGCACAAAGGAAACAACAACAATAAACACAAAACAAAAACAACAATGATGACAGTTAACACGTGTTGAGTACTTTCTACAAGCCAGGCATTGAGCTAAACAGTTCATATCTTCACATGGGTATTCTATTTTTATCTTTCCAACAACTCTATGAATTAGATACTATCATTAGCGACTCTTATTATCTGTATTTTACAGATGAAGAAACTGTGGCACAGAGAGGTCTAAGTAACATGGGTAACGTGGTCACCAGCCAGTAAGTGTAAGTCCTTTCAATAGCCTACCATTGCAATGCACTTGAGCCTTAGAAAAACACCCAGTCTTGGTTCTATTTTCTTCAGTTTTTTTCTACCTTTCTGCATGAGAAGTTTTCTCTCTAATTAAAGCAAATAGGGCAAGATGAGATAATGACCTCTCTCTTTCATCTAATAATATTATGTGCCATTACTCTGAGTCATTGGGCTTATCCCTTTCTTGTTTTACTTCCCCAAACATGATCACAACTTTCCTTAGTGTTTCCCCATGTTTTGGTTTATTTTGAGCCTTAACCTTCCCGACATTATTCTAAGAGTTTCATTCATCATTTTCACCCCTTAGCTGTTTTACAGATGTCCGTGTAAAATTCAGTCTCATGGAAGGTCCACTAAGCATCTTCTTTGGCCTTTGAGATGCCTCTCATTCTTTTCCCCCTCTCCTCCAAAAGTGATCAAAGGTCATGAGATAGAAATTTCACTTTTCAAACCTCTCATCTTTTTTGAGTAAAAGTTCTTTAAAGAGACCTTGACTCTCTCATGAACTCTCTGGAAGCTTCTTTTCTAAGACCTAAGAAGCATAAATCTGATTCTGCCCCTCTCTTTTTTCATTAAAAACTAGAAGGTGAGTTTTTTATATTCTCTCCAAGTTCTTCAGACTTTTTCATCTGAAACTCTATTTTTTCCTTCATTAACATGAAGGCCAAAATGGAAGATTCCTTCATTTTTGTTTCTTCATTCAGGGAGTTAAGTGAGGTGACTTATACGATATGCTAGTATAAGAAACATCTTAATAGTGGTTTCAGAAGAATGTGATTCAATGTATTGACAATGTTTTTGTCTTCTCTCGTGACTTTTTCATATCTACTTTTCATCAAACAGTTAAAATGTTGTGGCTTGATCAATGGAGCTTCTGATTGGGGAAATAATTTTCAATACTATTACAAGTCATGTGAATGTCCAAGTGCATCAGATTCTTCTTGTACAAAGTATGATGGAAAAACTATTTACAAACAGGTGAGAACAAATCAAATTTGGCACAGTAAGTGCTTCTGTTGTTTTTTTTTTCCCACAATGAAAGTCTCCACAAAATATTAAATTGCAGCAATTACAATGGGAATCATGATATAAAAGTCCCAGGAATTTCCCAAATTAAAAAAAAATCCTTATTTAAAGATAAAAGTAGATATAAAAATGAAAGTATTTTATTTCTTCTATGAGTCTGGCATCATTTAAATTCAACTTTAGTAGATCAAAGAAACATTCTACTGCAAGGGGAGGCAAAGTACAAGCTAACAGATAAAAGTTTATTTTGTCCTGTCTTTGGTGACTTTAATCATTATCCTCCTCTATTTTTCTATTTTAACATAGGTCTTAGAAATCTATATTTTCACTTTAATTTTCAAAGTAAAGCTTTCTTTTTCCAATCAGAGTTTCTCTTTCTCAAGTAATTGTATTGGGTGTAAAGAAATAACTTGGGCTTTAGAGGTTTCCGCTCTGGTTGTTAAGTGTACCTACCAATTTGCCTAATTACTGCTCCAATTGAGAAGTTGCCTCATGCCTTTAAAGTCAATTGAAAAACTTGGGGGACTTCCCTGGTGGTCCAGTGGTTACGACTCTGTGCTTCCACTGCTGCGGGCACGTCCCTGGTCTGGAAACTAAGATCCCACTTGCCACTTGGTCCAGCCAAAAAAAAAAAAAAAAACTTAGGTTTGTCTTTCATGTGTTGTAGAGATGACATATTTATGTCACTTGCGAATGTTAATATGTGGATGTTATATTTCTTATTATTCCTTAATTCATCAAATATTTATTGACCACTTCCTATGTACTGGCCTTTCACCAACTGCTGGAGATCCATTCCTAAACAGGGCACAATGTCTGCACTCACAGAGTGAATGCTTTAATAGGGAAGAGAGAAAGATAAGCAGGCAACTTCAATCCAGTGAACTATTGGTATTTCTTGGATAGGACCAGGCACAGGATATGATGGGACCCCATTTAACTCAGTCTTTGGGGTTCAAGATACAGCTTCCTGCAGGACATGATATGTCTCTTACCGTAGGGCTTTACATAATTTGTTCCTTCTGCCTGGAAGGGAAGTGTACAGAAATGACAGTTGATATTAATGTTTCATTTATTTGCTGTTATTCTTCACTGCTTACTAGGTGTCAGACAGACCCTTGCTGGAATCAGACATGCTTGTGGACCCTCTAGGAGATTATAGGCTAGATGAGAGAGAGATACATGAAAGCTATTATAGTTCAGTGAGTTAATTTCTGTAATCCCTAAAGAATATTTCAATCTAGCATTGGTTTAGTAATGGCTACTGAGGTTAATTATATATTAGGAAATAGGAAGTATCTCAGGGGAAATGTCTCACCTGTTGACTATCACATCCCTTTTACTAATTTTATCAAAATAAAGGAGACTGTTCTGAAGGGAAATTGCTGTTACTAGTATTTAAAGTAACACATGGGGGGGGGAAGTTATCTACCAGATTACAGAGCTTCCATGTCTTTTCATCATCAAAGTAATTATCACTAAAAGTTTTCATTATTAATTTTTATATTCCTCCCTGCTCTCCTCCTCTCTATGTAATTTTAGTGATGCAATATCCACAAGGAGGAGGGGAAATAACTATGATGTAAACAAATGGAGTTTCCACTTAGGATAATGAGGAAATTAGTAAATTAAATTGTAGATTGCTATCTGTGTCCTGTTAAAGGTTCAACTCAAAGATGTGTTTCCTCAGGATAGATTTTGAAATGCCCTAGCATTATTCTGAAAAATAATAGATATTCCCTCCAAATTCATACATAATTCAGCTGAAGATAGACTTATAGCTGCACCAGTTTCCCAAAAGGAAGATCATAAATTCATGAAAGACTTCCATCTGTCTTGTGTCACTTGCAAGAAGTCTGGAAAAATAAGAAATCTGGAATGTCCATAATTCACATTTCTCTTTTCCCCTCCCTTTTGCCGAGATAACCTGGTTATGTAGAGGGGGAGGGGGAGAAAACTCCTAAAATATAATGAATGTGACTCAGTAGATACCATTAATCTCATAGTTAATCTTAGATGATGTAATAATTTCCTCTAATGTTTACCACTTTGGATCAGATGAGAATGGAGAAACCCATTACATTCGGAATGAAGGGGAAGAGACTGTCTTAACCTCATGGAGAACTTTTATTTTATTTAACAAATAGCAATATTTTGTTAGCCCTTTGCACATATAAGACCATCATAGGGATGATATATTTTCTGGCAATACAGACAATAACGCTATTACATTGTATATTATTTTTCCATTTTTAAAATTATTCATATAATTTACAATTTTTGAAATTTTTAGGTCTGGTCTAAAATATGTTAAACTTGAAATTTCATGCTGGTTTGAATAAACGTTTAAAAATGTGGCAGAGAGACAAATTTCTAAATTCTCTTTTGTCTAAAGTAAGAGCATAACGTGGACATAATGATTTTTTTTCCTTTTTAAGGTAAAAATAACCCTGACACATATTAAGGGATTTTTGAAAAAAACTTTGTTTTAAAAATGAAAATGTAGGGACTTCCCTGGTGGCTCAGTGGTTAAGAATCCACCTGCCAATGCAGGGAACATGGGTTCGATCCCTGGTCCAGGAAGATGCCACATGCCACGGAGCAACTAAGCCTGTGCACCACAACTACTGAGCCTGCACTCTAGAGTCCGTGAGCCACAACTACTGAGCCTGTGTGCCACAACTACTGAGCCCGTGTGCCACAACTACTGAAGCCCGCGTGCCTAGAGTCTGTGCTCTGCAACGAGAAGCCATTGCAATGAGAAGCCTGCGCACCACAACGAACAGTAGCCCCTGCTCGCTGCAACTAGAGAAAGCCCACGAACAGCAATGAAGACCCAACATGCCAAAAAATAAATAAAAAATTTTTAAATCATTAAAAAAATGAAAATCTACACTATAATTAGCTGAAACCTCAACGAGGGAACTCTCTGCTGCAGGTTACAAACCTAAAAAATACACAGTCAAGGTGATAACAGCTCTAAAATGAACAATCAGAAGTTAGGATAAAATGAGTATTTATAACTAAATAGCCCTAGATTCAGTAATTAGGTAGTTGAAGCAAAACTTTGTTCCTCAAATGCTTCCTAATGTATGAACAAACCACAACAGTTATAACCTTTCGGAGCGGGGAAGGAGCTTGGAGTGGCGGGAATAATCCAATTCCTTTCTGTTGAGTATGTTCCTTGATAGCAATGTAAAAAGTTAGCCCAAAAAATAAATATTTGTACTGTACTAAAATAAGGTCAAAATTTGACTAAAGGTAATTTTTTAATGTTTTTAACAGTCATGCTTTTCTTTGATAAGATGCTTATTTTCAAGAAGTCTTTCCATAGTTATTGGACTAGCGTTTGGACTGGCAGCTGTTGAGGTATAGTATTATCTTGCATTATTAATTCTTTGTTTATTCCCTTGTTTGCTCATTAATTTTTCTAACAAATTTTTCTAACAAATCTAAGAGCCAAATAAAAACCAGGTGCTTCAGAAAAGCACTGGGTACCAAGTGCCCAAGGCCCAGCATCTCCCTCTACTGGCCTTGGGTCTGGGGAGGGGATTATCGTCTTAGGAAATTGGCAGGGCAGAAGCTATTATTTCTGAATGATCTCTCTCCTGGGGGAAGAAGTTGAATTAATTTCCACACAGTTCTTAGTCCCAGATATCCTTTTCCCATTGAAAACTAGCACAAGGGTTAATGTTTCCTGAAGTTAGAAGAAGCACCAAACAAAATAAAAACACAAGCTTTACAAGTTTTTATCCCTCCTTCTGATTTTGAAATAGAAAATAAAAACTGAACTCAAGAGTGTGGAGAACTGTTTTCCTGCTATTCTAGTCTAGAGAAATCTAACAAGTTCTAAAAACTAGACAGTTGACTTTGATTTTTCTCACTGTAAGGACTATGGACTCACTTGGAGAAGTGTTTAAGGATGCTCTGCTTGAGGTTTCTGCATTTACTCTCATCAATTTGATTATTGACTTTGAAAAAAAAATGCTGTATAGGATTTTTATCTTGCTAGACTCTTCTGGCATGGTGTTTTCAGAAGGATTTTTTTTTTTTAACGTGGCCTGAAATTCTTTGCAAAAAGATGAAATAAAACTATTTCAGGGAAGTGTTTTTGTAATCATCCCAGATCTTGCTAATTTAGATATCAAGTGAGTCAAATTCACTCACCAGTCCACGTCAGGGCATTGGCAAGAATCCTAACGATATTAGGTGTCTCCCTAGTTAACGCCTCTGCGGGCTGGTTTGCTCAGCTAAGTGAGTTTTACTTCACTCTCATGAAATATTGTACAACGTTCTCGTTGGGTTTTCTGGTAGCTTTTACCTCTTACTTGCGCCACATCACTGTCAGAGAGTAACTTTAGCTGAGATTGAAGCAATTTAGTGTCCTAAGTGGTCATTTAGGTTACCGGTGGAATTTCTCAGCCAACCATAAGAGAAAGGGCGGGAACTATGAGAAGCAAATTGGGCTATTAAACATGACCTCCTTGTAGCCCAAACGAATACGTCCAAATATGAAGAATTTTTTGTTGGTAGATGCGGCTGTCTTCCTTTATGTCTGATATATGACCAAAGTCAAATGGTGCTGTGCATTAGGTCTGTTTCTGTCAGTTCTACCCACTGTAAAATGTCCTTTGTTTCTCTGCTTTGTAGAGTTTATGCTCTACAAAGAGCATAAACTCTTTTGGGTTTATGCTAATTTTGGGTTTATGCTAATTTAGAAATATGAGTTAATGGCTGTGGATGTAAGTGAGCAATCACACATATGTACTCACACATCCATAAACTAAAACACACACATGTGTTGGTAAAGTAGACTTTAAATGAGCCAGCTTTAAATGAGGTATTCAGGGCTTCCCTGGTGGCACAGTGTTTAAGAATCTGCCTGCCAATGCAGGGGACACGGGTTTGAGCCCTGGTCTGGGAAGATCCCACATGCCGCGGAGCAACTAAGCCCGTGCGCCACAACTACTGAGCCTGCGCTCTAGAGCCTGTGAGCCACAATTACTGAGCCCGTGTGCCACAACTAATGAAACCCTTGCGTCTAGAGTCCATGCTCCGCAACAAGAGAAGCCACTGCAATGAGAAGCCCGCGCACTGCAACCAAGAGTAGCCCCTGCTCACCGCAACTAGAGAAAGCCCACATGCAGCAACGATGACCCCAACACAGCCAAAAATAAAATAAATTTATTAAAAAAAAATTGAGGTATTCAATGTAAGTGTCAATATAAGTGTCACATTCCATCTTAGACTCAAATTCAGACAATTGACTTTGGCCACAACCCACAGATGCTTTTAAGAAGCTTCTCATAAGCAAAGCTGGGGAAAAAAGGACATAATCAGCTGGGAAGATTGATGTCTCTCATATCATAGCCAAAGACATTGCCAAGAATCTAAAGACATCTGATGGAAAATAAGATTACAAGAGGAATAGCATTTCAGTATTTTATGAAATTGGTATACTCCATATATATATTTGTTATATATTTAGATATTCTATTGGTTGTTCTAAAGATATATATATATATATGAAAATACCTTACTGAAAACCTTTCATAGAGGAATTTTTAGGTATAGAATTTACATGGTAATATCACAAACTATAACCATTTCAAGTTATGCCAGTTAAGTGTGATTTGTAGACTTTATGTAGATACGATAGTTGATTCAAAGAACTGTTTGAAATTTTTTTTTCATTCACTCTCTCAATAGAAAATCTGCCCTCCCTCTGGGATTTGAAGAGAAAGAAAAATCATTTGGTATCCCCTCTCATTTTTACTTTAAAAAATAGCTTTGAAAATAGTCTATAGCAAAGGTAGCTATTCTATAAAAACGTATCCAAAAAATGTCCATCAGTCTGTCTTACAGTCTTAATACTGGTTGCCTAACACTTAGGCCCATCTACATTCTCTTTTCCCCAACTTCAAATTCAAGAAAACATAAAGATATATAGACAGAAAAACACTTCTAATAAATATTTTTAAGAAGCAAACAAAGCAAATATCTCCCTGCAGAAAATACACTTAAAACTATCTCCATAGAAAAATATCATATGAAAACACCCACCCTCTGACGTTTACATCATTGGCGTTAGTCTGTTTAGGCATAGGCTCTGATGGAATGGCCGATGGTTTTTGTCAAGGCTCTGTTAAGAACATATACCTGAGGGATTCTTCTCAGGTAGGATGCTAGAAATCTATGCAAAATGCTTTATTTTGTAAGAAAATGTTATCTATAGACACTGGAATTCTCATTATTCTGCATTAACCAGACGATCATATCTCTCCTTATTTGACTACAGCAACTTACAAGCACAAAAAATGATCAGCACTTTCTCTCCTCACTTTAATTAAGGGAAAAAAAAAAAAAAAAGCCATTGACACTGATAGTCACCACTTTGTAGGATAAAAGTTATCCTGACAGGAGGTCCCAGGAATGGACCCAGGAATGGTCCCAGGAATGGAGCAGTTAAAAGAGAGAAAAAATAATTTTACATTTTTTAGATGGCTTCAGAATATGGGGAGCACGTGTACATTACTTAGCAAGTTTATCCTGAGTCTTAGCATACATTACTATAGGATGAATCTCTTTTAATTATTACCTATTTTTACGAACAATGATACATTTTCTTTTCAGAGGCAGTGAAATGCAAGAAAGTATGGTATTAACTGTCTAGTCTGCTGATGCAAGCTGGGCTTCTATTTCACAGATGTGACAGTGAAAGATGATAGCTGCCTTATCCCACTGTTTTGCCCATTTTCGTGATTCTTTCCTGATACTCATCTCCCAGACTTAAGGCTTGGGACCAAAGCAAAAGACTAAATTGTAACATTTTCTCCGGCCATTCAAAAAGAATGACTTTTAGAACATTCTGAATGAAAATCATTATTTTTGCAAAGAATTGGTGTCAATATTTTTTTTTAAGAGTTTTTGACTTGCACTATTTTTAAAGTCTTTATTGAGTTTGTTACAATATTGCTTCTGTTTTCTTTTTGGTTTTTTGGCCACGAGGCATGTGGGATCTTAGCTCCCGACCAGGGATCGAGCCCTCATCCCCTGCATTGGAAGACAAAGTCTTAACCACTGGATGGCCAGGGAAGTCCCTCAGTATTTTTTTTTTTTTGAAGGAAAAAATATTGGGCAGCAGTTCTCATTTGAAAGGCATTTCCGGGAAAGAATTAGTAAGCAGGACATCTCCGTATAGTAGGAGCGCTGGAGATGACTCAGCATAAATGGCATCTCATCCTCTCCCTGACTCCCCTCAGAGGAGGCTGGTGGAGAGGAAACTTTCTATCTGCAATACACACAGGTTCTGTCATTTCTACATCAAAGCCGCAGCATGCCACTCACCAACTTCAGAGCCAATTAGGGCAAGTGCTGGGGTCCCTCATTCTTGGGAGAGCCACTTAATGAGATGGAAATTATGCCCCAGATTTTCAGCTGTACATTTTCACTTCAAAGGAAATTCCTGAATGATGCCATTCCCCTTCAATTTAGAAGCTTTTTAAGAAAAGGGTTACTTTTTCTTTCATTCCTCTTGGCGATGCCTAAAAATATGGCAAGAGAAATTCTAGACTCCTTGATTTTTATGTGGATGATCTAAACCAGATGATTATAAGCTTTTCATAGAAGCAGTAGGCATCTTTAGACCCAGAGGCCTGAGTTCCCCAGAGTTCCATGGCCATGCCCTACAGAAGGGTGTGTGTATTTCAGAAGGGTGGGTTGCTTCAGTGACAGCTGCTACTGCACAATCAAATAGGGCCAGTTAGAGGCAGACTGCTAGCTGAAAACCCTGATTGAAACACAAAAATACTGAGCGTTTTCTCAATGTTAGAGTCTCTAATTTCCCAGGAAGAGAGATGACTTAGATAAATAACATTCGAATTGTCAGTAGCCAGAATCTTTTCATATACAATGTTCTTTTTATTTATAATATCTCTAGTGTTTTACTTTAAATTCCATGTTAATCCTCTTATTTTCTAGGTACTTGGTCTGATACTTTCTATTGTCCTGTACTGCCAGATCAGGAAGAAATAAGTCTGTAGATGTGTCAAGTCATCATCGGTCAAACCCCTTTAAAATTTTGTTTTGGATTTGTAACTTTAAATATATGAGTGCTGTGTTAAGAGCAGCTGTCCTATTAAAATGTGTCATTTAGCTAGATCACAGAGATCTTCCAGTCATATTGAACATATTTAAGATTTCAGGGACACAAGGAAATTAGATGAATGTGCATTTTGCCTCAAAATAAAAGTAACATTGTTTACATTGATGCTTTTTCCTGTCTGATCATTGTGTTCAGGTGGTACTGTGCTTAAAGCATTCATCTGGAGCCACCCAGTGGAATAATAATCTCTAAGTAACAGAACCATAGTTAGTTAAGGCAGTGCGTCTAGGCTTTTCAGAAGCAACACTCTGTCTTGCGTGATGTATCAACCATTGGTGGTAAGATCGAATTAAGCCTCATGTTGGAAGGTTGAGAGTGGCCCAGCTAAAAGAGTCACCGTCTCCTGTCTGTTTATGCCAGTGTCTACTAATAGTGTTTCTTTTTCTCTCTGTTGTGAGGACAAGAAGATCTGAATGCTGCCTTTCCAGCCATTGAATCTCTGGTACGTCTCTGAATCTTCCTCTGGGAAATAGTTCTAAGTGCTTTTCCCTTTGTAGCTCTCACAGGCATTTTTACATTTTACTTTATATCAAGGTATAGTATACACACAATAAAGTGAACAAATCTTAAGTATTCACTACCTGGATAGCAAGCACTGTCCAGATCAAGATATAGAGCATTTCCAGCACACCAGAACACCCCTTCATGTTACCCCCCGGGGCGGCTGGAGTTGGAGCTCACCGACGTGCCAGAGCAGACTATATACATATCCATCTCTTCCCAACTTCGTGCTCAGTGACATCAAGTTGGTAACTTGAAATCCACCACACTGGGGGTATTTAAGTATTTACATCATAGAAATAGGCAAATTCTATAAAATCAGGGCTTTTTTTGGAGTGCTGGTTGTGAAACATTTACCAGTACACCACTGCCCTTCTCAGCAAATACCTCCCCAAAGGTAACCATTCTTCTGATTTCTATGACCATAGATTTATTTTACTCCTTCTTGAACTTTCTTTAAATAGAAAGTAAAGTCTGAACTCCAGCTTCTTTTGCTCAACATGTTGTCTGTGAGAGTCATCTGTATTGTTCGGCGTCACTTTAGTTTATTCTCATTGCTATGTAGTATCCCATGCTATATGAATATATCACAGTGTATTTCTCCATCCTCTTGTTGATGGGCGTTGGGTTTGCTTGCGTCTTTTGGTGCACGTATGTACTCATTTCTAGGTAGACATGCAGGAGTAGAACTGCTTTGTATACATATACTGTAATTAGATTTCATAGCGTCTGTAGAGAAATTTTGTAAGTGGCTATATTAATCTATACTCATAGTAGAAAAGTATGATAGACTCAGCCGCCTCTTCTGAGGAGGAAGAGGAAGTAGATGAAATAGATCAGAGGAACCAGTGGGGAGCAAGAACTTGGGGGAGCCCTGGGCTAGGTTAGGCAACCCGATTCTCTGCTCCCTATTCATGACAAATATAACTATCCTTTTCTGAGCATGCCATCTTCCAGGAACTATGCCAGAAACTACTTGTATTATCTGTTTCTTCTCACCACATCCATATGCCGTAGATACTACTACTAGCCTTATTTGGTAGGTGAGAAAATAGAGGCTTAGAGGAGTTAGGTAATTTGCCCAGAGCCAAACCATAAGTAATTGGCAGAACTGGGATTCAGACATTGACAGTTGCTTCTCAAACCCTGTCTGTGGATCGTGCTCTATTTGGCTTTCCCAGAATATGTCTGTTAATAAAGGAGCCATATTTTATTATGATTACCTGTTTATGTGTTTGCCTCTGTGATTATACTGCAACTCCTTGAAGACATCGATTGTTTCTTATTTGTCTTTATGTCCCTAGTACCTATCCCAGGGCTTGGCACATAATAGGCACTCAATAAATTGTAGCTAAAAATAATATTTAGATTTATTGAGAGCTTACTATATGCCTAAAAATATTGTAAGTACATTGCATAGAGTAACTCATTTAATCCAGAAAAACCCTCTTAGGTTAGTACTATTATTAGATCCATTTAATAGAGGAGGCTACCAGGGTCTAATGAGATTAACTACCTTTTCTTGGGTCATGCAGCTGGTAAGTAGAGGAGTTGTGACTGAGTCAAGTGACTCAAAACTTGTGCTCCTTATGTTGTATCATTTTGCCCTACCTTACAGAGTTTTTGGAAGAAATAGATTAGGAAATGAATATGAACATGCCTTTTGCATAGTCAGGCACATACTAAGATAGCTCGTGGTAAATATTTTATGGTATCAATGATGTAAAGAACTGTGTCAGTCAGAGTAGGCAGAGAAACAAAACCTCTCTAGCCATTACAAATAATGGAAATATAACACAGGGAACTGCTGTTTCAGTTAGCTCAGGCTGCTGTAACAAAATATGACAGACTGGTGGCTTAAACAACAGAAATGAATCTTCTCACAGTTCTGGAGGCTGGGAGTCCAAGATCAGCGTCCTGGCAGATTCAGTTCCTGGTGAGAGCTCTCTTCCTAGCTCGCAGACAGCCACCTGCTTGCTTCGTTCTCACATGACAGGGAGAGACAGTGAGCTCTCTAGTGCCTCATCTTAAAAGTACAGCCATCCTGTCAGATCTGGGCTTCACCCTTTGACCTCATTTAACCTTAATTACTTCCTTATTCCAAATACAGCCACACTGAGGGTTAGGGCCCAAACATATGAATTTGGGGTGCAGGGGGGACACAGTTTAGTTTGTAGCAACTGCTTGCACAGGTAGGTGACGGAAGAAGTAAGAAGTCAAATGCGATGGCAAGGTAAACCAGAGATTAGCAACAGTAGGAAGTTGCTACCACTTGTAGGCCTGGAGGGACAGAGAAAATGTTACCAGATCCCAGGATCTAAGGCCATCTGGTGGAAGATGGAACCATGGCAGGGACACAGAAGAAGGACTGTCTAGCAGGGATAGAAGCCACGAAGGTGACTCAGTGGCTACTGTCAGAACAGAGAAAGGGAGACGTGCCATGGTTTCTTCCTTCTTCTGCTCTCCAGTCTTCTGACAGTGCCTTCCGTTGGCTGACCTCACCTGGACACCAGAAAGCAAGGGAGCCTGGGAAAGGCAGTTTCCTCTGATGCAAAGCAAAGCTGAGATAGGCAAGGATTGGACTAAGCAGACCGGGAAGACTGCCATAGCAATTGGAGATTTAGAGAGCAAGCACACAGGTGTTGAACTTTTTGATTAAAGGGTATGAAAATTGTGGAAAGTATAACTAAGATTTAAAATTTTCATGTGAAATTCTATGAAGTTTCCTGGATTCTTTCTGCTTTGATGAATATTCAAAGCAATTTAGAGGTAGAAAGGACTTTAGAGCAGTTGTTCTTACCTGGGGCCATTTGCCCCTCAGGGGATATTTGACAATGTCTGAAGGGTGGTCACAGCTGGGGTAGAGGGGAAGTGGTACTGGTGTCTAGTGGGCAGAAGCCAGGGATGCTGCTAAACATCCTACAGTACATCTCTTTAGCTACCATGTCTAGCTTGTCACTCTGCCTTGTTGATACTTCTATTGTATCTTCTTTCTTCCTCTTCCCTTAGCCATGGCCCTGGTTCAGGTCATCATCACTTATCTCTAAGATCATTGCAACAATCTCTTGATGAGTTTTTCTACTTTATACTGTCTTCAAATCCATTGCCCATTGTGCCAGAGGAATGATATTTCTAAAATGCAGATGTTATCATGTTATATTACTCGCTCACAAGTTTGGAATTGATTACAAGGCTCTTAGTAAGAACTAATCCCCCTCTTCCCGGCTCATCTCCAGACACTGCTCCAGTAGCACCTCATGAGCCTTCAACTTTCTTTTCTTCTGTTATCTCTTCATATCTTTTCCATGCTGCTCCCTATGCCAGGAATGACCTTGGTAATCATTTAGTTGGATTCCTTCAAGGTCTGGCTCAAATGTCAGTGAAGCTTTTCTGGATCCATCAGGACTGAATTAATTTTTTCCATTCATCTGCATTTTCCCATAGCACTTTATATTTAAATATCACTTATTCTAATGTATTTTGCCTAGTTTTTTTGTTGCCTCCATTTTATTATAAGCTTCTGGAGTATTCCTGAGCCCCTAAATTGAATTTGTTCCCCACACCCTGGCAAGGTTCCTAGAATATATTAGAGGCTCATTAATAATACCTGGTCCATTTGAAGAAAGTTATCCATTCTTAGTTTATAAAGATTTTTCATAGATTATCAATATTTTTATTTATAGTAAAAATATTTAATACATATAGTATTATATGTATTATATGTCAGGTAATGCTCTAAGGAATTCACATGTATTAACTCATTCAATTCTCACAACAATTCCATTATTAAAATTGTTATCCTCATTTTATAGATAAGGAAACTGAGCCACAGGGAGGTTTAGTAAGTTGCCCAAAGTTCATGGAGCCAGGATTCAAATTCAACTACCCTGACTCCACAGCTTACATTCTTAAAACACAACACTGTAGTATATCTCTTGGAAAAAAGCTGATTTGTTACAGAAACAGTTTTAGATTCTTTCCAGAGGAGCTAAATTGCTGAGGGTAATACCTGAACATCAGAGTATGTTGACATGATGCCATAAACCCAACTTGAGTGGTCTCCTTTCCTTTAGCCTTATGCTTTGTGCACGCCCCCATCATAACATGTATCACTCTGTATTTCAAGCCTCTGTTTTCATGCCTGCTGCTTTAGTCTTTTGGGGAACAATTGAGGCAAGAAATGTGTCTTTTTTAACTTTATGTACTACCCACACATAGTATGGTACCTTCTGACAGATGCTTATCCAACCAATGTTTATTAAATGAAAGAATAAGAACTAGTGCTTGCGTTTCTAAAGACATTAAAATTGCCATATCCATAAATGAAAGTTGACAGGTCCTATGACTTACAACCAATTAACTTGACTCCAAAAGATACCTGAAGATGAAAATATCCTGTCCTTTTTCCTGAGAAGAGTTTGTTTAGTACCACTTTGATCTCCTCTTCCTATTACACTAGGTGGTGATTAAGAGCTATAGAATCTGGAATCAGATTTGTTCAAGTTCCAATCATGGCTTCGCTGTCTAGTCATTGAGTGATCTTGGACATATTACTTACTTTCTCTGTACCTCATCTGAAAACCAAGGATGAAAAGAAATCTGTATAGGGCTGTTGTGAGATTAAATGAGGCAATCAATGCATGCAAAATATTTAGAACATATACTACAGTTAGTACATAATAAACGTTAGTAGCTGTAATATCACCATCATTATAAGAATAAGTAGACCTAGCATTAGCATTTCAATACTCACTTATCGAGTTTTGGTTTTGATTATGAAGCTTCTTTACACTTCAAAGAAAGTTTGGGGCCATCAAGGAATTCATCTTCAAAGATCTGAATTTTTGAAATGGATTTTGACACCAGCTCCTCCACAGAATGATAAATCTGCTCAGACTCTCTTTCCAAGACTGCTATCCAGCGATCATGTTAAGTTATGGAACAAAAAGACAGAGAAGGAATAATGAGCCAGGAAGTGAGCCGCATGGAATGACAGACAGTAAATGAAAAGGGATGTAATCCAGGAATCATCGTGATGTTAAACAGCACACATCAAGTGGAGAGAAAGCTCAGTCAGCTTTGCCGGTAAGGTGAGACCCGAATAAGTCATGTCTATTTAGTACAATCTGAGCATCAGTTGCGGCAAAGCCAAGAGCAATAACTAAACGAGGCGAACATGACATTGCACCTGGCTCACGATATCTCCAAGAGTAATTTGTGACATTATTTCAAGTGATTCCAACAAAACATGTTGTTCTCTGCAGAAATTGTGATTTTGCAAAACAGGTTAAGGGTCATGGCAAAATTTGAAATGGAAATGGTCAGGAATGTTATAAACATGCAAAAAATCGTTAATAAGTTCATAACTGGAAGCCGTCATAACTGGCAATCGAACCTCTTTTTTCTAATAACCAAAAAAAAAAAAAATCTTAACCTAGAGACAGTCAAGTCAAGAAAACTAAGCCCAATAAGTACTCAGAAACAAAATGAATATCAAATGTGTATAATGAGCATTAGGATGCGGTGAATCCTTGTTGACCTGGGAAAAGCAAAGTCTCATGGGTCTGGCAGCTGGAGCTGTCAGGCTGTGGGCCTGGCTTTGTGCGATGCTGGCTAAACCCCCAATACCTTTTTTATCCTCATTAATTATCCCTCAGTGGTTTAAAATTCTGGACTTTGGAAAGTACCTTCCAAAGATCTGAAAATCCTTAGATAGAAAGAGCAAATTTCTGATGGAAGAACCAACTTTCCTGGGAAGAATCCAGCCATAAAATGTCTAAAAATATCTTGGAAACAGCATATATTTGAAACATACAAAGAAGAAATTCTATTTCCCTACTGCTCAGATTACTCTTATATGTAATTATCCTATATCTTTATGGTTGGTAGTGATGTGTGTCCTGGTTAAAGAACTGAGAAACTTGTATTTTTTAGTTCAGGGAAGGGGAAAAAGAAGGAAAAACGTTGGGATTATGAGACTACTAAGTCTTCAAAGAAAAATAACTGTTCAAATAAGCTTTTCTGAGATGGCTGGATTTAAACTGCAGTGTTGGATTACCTGTTGTGAAAAAGTGTTGCTAAGACCATTTAAATTCTTTGGGTAATTTACCCAGTCATCCTAGGAAAAGGAAAGACCACATTGTGTAGAGGAGGAAATTGGGACAGGCACCAATATCTATCTAGAAGATGCCAGCTATTTGCCAGGTTCAAGGCTAGGCACTTTATACATACTTTATTCCAAGTTGATATCTCAATACCAATGCCTGGCTCCTATCCCTAGAGATTTTGAATTAATTGATGATTATATGTGCTGTGCAGTTGCGAACCATGTACTTAGAGGAGTCCAGTGAGAACCAGTTTCTGCTCCACAGTACCTATTTCTGTTGTGTTGAACTTCATAAATTTTCTCAAACATGTTCCCTCAGAGCACCTGCATGCCACCTACAATAATGGGATCATCTTGAAACACACCCAATAATTCTTAAATATTTTCTATTCTTGAGCCTGTGGACAAACTTCATAAATTCAATATTAGGCCTTCCATAGATTCCATCTCATCCTTATTTCAGAGTGAATTTGGGGCAGCTGATCAAGTTCTGCCTTCGTAAAGACTGGCTCTGATAATTCATAGCTATTATGTCCCCAGTGTTCTGGAGCATGGAAAGGACTCGAGAGTCTTGCATTGAATGCAGCAAACATTATTCTTTCTTCTACTGTGTAATGTGGAATGACTGTCTTTTAGACTTGAGTCTCTGCCTCAGGTGTGCCTGTGGAGTAAAATGCAACAGCCTGTGTTATAAAGCCTCCAGCATTTGGCTTAGGGTGGGCTAATGGCACACATTTTCCCTGAGATGAGAACTGCACCTCTTCAACCCACCCCAGGTCTCCCACCCCCATGCCTTTGCTGAGGCCTGCATGGTCCAAAGACTTGCATGAATCCACCCATGTGCACAGTTCTGCCTGTATGAAACAGCCACTAGCCTGTGGACAAAATTGCCAAAAGTAGGAATCACCTGCCAAGGTCAAGTTGCAGCAGTTAAATTCCAATCACACCGTGGTAAACCCCCTCCTGGCACAGTGTAAGTCAGGCTTTATGATCTGCCAAAGGGTCATTCCCTCCCCACACATTCAAGTCCATTGTCCATGAATCCAAGCCCTGCAAGAATACTCTTAATGTGTTATTTGGGTCTATAAATTCTACTCTCAATTTTATTTCTGTGTCAAAGCACATACACCAAAAGTTGGGCTTCAGATAACACTTCACAAACTATAAAATCCGGCTATGAAGTGAGCTATCTGAGACACTTGCTGGCTTCCAAAGGGGAAAAGGAGGAATTAAGCCCGGTTTCTTCATCTCCAATTTACCATCAGATGAATCCCTCTACCTCCCTCGGGAGGGGAGGCCCCTAGGATAGTTTGGTGTTGAAGAGGGGCTGAGAAGGGCATGAAGAGAGCCTTCCAGAGTTAAACTAACAGAGCTCCCTGAATATGGAAGAAATATCAGATACGGGGAAGAATAGCTCCCTAACAATGCCCATTTGAAAGAATATTTTTAATTTTTATTAGGCTTAGATTCTTTATTTCCAGTTTTATTAAAGATATAATTGACATACAGCACTGCATAAGTTGAAAGAATATTTGTTTTAAAATTGCATTATTTGATAGGGGGACCTTCAAGATGGCGGAAGAGTAAGACGTGGAGATCACCTTCCTTGGCACAAATACATCAGAAATATGTCTACATGTGGAACAACTCCTACAGAACACCTACTGAACGCTGGCAGAAAACCTCAGACTTCCCAAAAGGTAAGACACTCCCCATGTACCTGGCTAAGGCAAAAGAAAAAACAGAGACAAAGGATAGGGACGGGACCCACACCAGTGGGAGGGAGCTGTGAAGGAGGAAAGGTTTCCACTCACTAGAAGCCCCTTTGCGGGCGGAGACTGCGGGGGGTGGAGGGGGGAAGCTTCGGAGCCGAGGAGGAGAGCGCAGCCACAGGGGTGCGGAGGGCAAAGCGGAGAGATTCCTGCACAGGGGATCGGTGCCGACCAGCACTCACCAGCTCGAGAGGCTTGTCTGCTCCCCTGCCGGGGTGGGCGGGGCTGGGAGCTGAGGCTCGGGCTTCAGAGGTCGGATCCCAGGGAGAGGACTGGGGTTGGCGGCGTGAACACAGCCTGAAGGGGTTAGTGTGCCACAGCTAGCTGGGAGGGAGTCCGGGAAAAACTCTGGAGCTGCCAAAGATACAAGAGACTTTTTCTTGCCTCTTGGTTTTCTGGTGTGTGAGGAGAGGGGATTAAAAGCGCCGCTTAAAGGAGCTCCAGAGACGGGCACGAGCCGTGGCTATCAGCGTGGACCCCAGAGACGAGCATGAGATGGTAAGGCTGCTGCTGCCACCACCAAGAAGCCTGTGTGCGAGCACAGGTCACTATCCACACCTCCTATCCTGGGCGCCTGTGCAGCCCGCCACTGCCAGGGTCCCGGGATCCGGGGACAACTTCCCCGGGAGAACGCACAGCGCCTCAGGCTGTTGCAATGTCTGCCTCCGCAGGCTCGCCCCGCGTTCCGGTTATGACTATCATACCCTCCCCCCACGCCCCCACGCCTGAACAAGCAAGAGCACCCTAATCAGCCACGGCTTTAACCCCATCCTGTCTGGGCGGGAACAGATGCCTGAGGGCGACCTACACGCAGAGGTGAGGCCAAAACCAAAGCTGAACCCCAGGAGCTGTGCGAACAAAGAAGAGAAAGGGACATTTCTCTGTGCAGCCACAGGAGCAGCGGATTAAATCCCCACAATCAACTTGATGTACCTGCATCTGTGGAATACATGAATAGACAATGAATCATCCCAAATTGAGGAGGTGGACTTTGGGAGAAACTGTAGACTTGGGGTTTGCTGTCTGTGACTGATTAGTTTCTGAATTTTTTTGTTTTAAGTCTTTACTGAATTTGTTACAGTATTGCTTCTGTTTTATGTTTTGTTCTTTTGGCCGTGAGGCATGTGGGATCTTAGCTCCCCTACCAGGGATCGAACCCGCACCCCCTGCATTGGAAGGCGAACTCTCAACCACTGGACCGCCAGGGAAGTCCCTCTGATTTTTATGTTTATCTTAGTTTAGGTTTTAGTGCTTGTTTTCATTGGTGGATTTGTTCATTGGTTTGGTTACTCTCTTCTTTTTTATTATTATTATTTAAAATTTTTTAAAATTTTATTTATTTATTAAAAATTTTTTTTGTCTTTCTTTCTTTCTCCCTTTTCTTCTGCGCCATGTGGCTGACAGGGTCTTGGTGCTCCGGCCTGGTGTTAGGCCTGAGCCTCGGACGCGGGAGAGCTGAGTTCAAGACATTGGATGACCAGAGACCTCCCAGCCCCTCATAATATCAGTCAGTAAGAGCTCTCCCAGAGGTCTCCATCTCAGCACTAAGACCCAGCTCCACCCAATGGCCACCAAGCTCCAGTGCTGGACGCCCCATGCCAAACAACTACCAAGACAGAAACACAACCCCACCCATAGCAGCGAGGCTGCCTAAAATCATACTAAGTTCACAGACACCCCAAAACACACCACCGGACATGGCCCTGCCCACCAGAAAGACAAGATCCAGCCCCACTCACCAGAACACAAGCACCAGTCCCCTCCACCAGGAAGCCTACACAAGCCACTGAACCAACCTCACCCACTGGGGCCAGACACCAGAAACAACGGGAACTACAAATGTGCAGCCTGCGAAAAGGAGACGCCAAACACAGTAAGTTAAACAAAATGAGAAGACAGAGAAATATGCAGCAGATGAAGGAGCAAGGCAATGACCCACCAGACCAAACAAATGAAGAGGAAATAAGCAGTCTACCTGAAAAAGAATTCAGAGTAATGATAGTAAAGGATCCAAAATCTTGGAAATAGAATGGAGAAAATACAAGAAACATTTAACAAAGACCTAGAAAAACTAAAGAGCAAACATACAATGATGAACAACACAATCAATGAAATTAAAGATTCTCTAGGAGGAATCAATAGCAGAATAACTGAGGCAGAAGAGCAGATAAGTGACCTGGAAGATAAAATAGTGGAAATAACTACTGCAGAGCAGAATAAAGAATGAAAAGAATTGAGGACAGTCTCAGAGACCTCTGGGGTAACATTAAACACACCAACATTCGAATTATAGGAGTCCCAGAAGAAGAAGAGAAAAAGAAAGGGTCTGAGGAAATATTTGAAGAGATTATAGTTGAAAACTTCCCTAATATGGGAAAGGAAAAAGTCAGTCAAGTCCAGGAAGCACAGAGAGTCCCAAACAGGGTAAATCCAAGGAGAAACACGCCAAGACACATATTAATCAAACTATCAAAAATTAAATACAAAGAAAAAATATTAAAAGCAGCAAAGGAAAAACAACAAATAGCATACAAGGGAATCCCCATAAGGTTAACATCTGATCTTTCAGCAGAAACTCTGCAAGCCAGAAGAGAGTGGCAGGACATATTTAAAGTGAGGAAAGGGGAAAACCTATGACCAAGATTACTCTACCCAGCAAGGATCTCATTCAGATTTGACAGAGAAATTAAAACCTTTACAGACAAGCAAAAGCTAAGAGAATTCAGCACCACCAAACCAGCTTTACAACAAATGTTAAAGGAACCTCTCCAGGCAGGACACACAAGAGAAAGAAAAGACCTACAATAATAAGCCCAAAACCATTAAGAAAATGGGAATAGGAACATACATATTGATAAATACCTTAAATGTAAATGGATTAAATGCTCCCACCAAAAGACATAGACAGGCTGAATGGATACAAAAACAAGACCCGTACATATGCTGTCTACAAGAGACCCACTTCAGACCTAGGGACACATACAGACTGAAAGTGAGGGGATGGAAAAAGATATTCTGTGCAAATGGAATTCAAAAGAAAGCTGGAGTAGAAATTCTCATATGAGACAAAATAGACTTTAAAATAAAGACTATTACAAGAGACAAAGAAGGACACTACATAATGATCAAGGGATGAATCCAAGAAGAAGATATAACAATTGTAAATATTTATGCACCCAACATAGGAGCACCTTAATACATAAGGCAAATGCTAACAGCATTTGGGGAAATTGAGGGACTTCCTTGGTGGTGCAGTGGTTAAGAATCTGCCTGCCAATGCAGGGGACATGGGTTCGATCCCTGGTCTGGGAAGATCCCACATGCCACGGAGCAGCTAAGCTGGTGTGCCACAACTACTGAGCCTGTGCTCTAGAGCCCGCATGCCACAGCTACTGAAGCCTGCATACCTAGAGCCCACGCACTGCAACAAGAGAAGCCACTGCAATGAGAATCCCGTGCACTGCAACGAAGAGTAGCCCCTGCTCGCTGCAACTAGAGAAAGCCTGCATGCTGCAGTGAAGACCCAATGCAGCCAAAAATTAAAAAAATAATTATTTTAAAAAAGGGGAAATCGACAGTAACACAATAACAGTAAGGGACTTTAACACCTCACTTTCACAAATGAACAGAGCATGCAAAATGAAAATAAATAAGGAAACACAAGCTTTAAATGACACATTAAACAAGATGGACTTAATTGATACTTACAGGACATTCCATCCAAAAACAACAGAATAAACTTTCTTCTCAAGTGCTCGTAGAACATTCTCCAGGATAGACCATATCTTGTGTCACAAATCAAGCCTTGGTAAATTTAAGAAAATTGAAATAGTATCAAGTATCATTTCCGACCACAACACTATGAGACTACATATCAGTTACAGAAAAAAATCTGTAAAAATACAAACACATGGAGGCTAAACAATACATTACTAAATAACCAAGAGATCACTGAAGAAATCAAAGAGGAAATCACAAACTACCTAGAAACAAACAACAGTGAAAACACGATGATCCAAAGTCTATGGGATGGGGCTTCCCTGGTGGCGCATTGTTTGAGAGTCCACCTGCCGATGCAGGGGACATGGGTTTGTGCCCCGGTCCAGGAGGATCCCACATGCCATGGAGTGGCTGGGCCCGTAAGCCATGGCCACTGAGCCTGCGCGTCCGGAGCCTGTGGTCAGCAATGGGAGAGGCCACAATGGTGAGAGGCCTGCGTACTGCAAAAAAACAAAAAACAAAAAACAAAAAACATCCTGGAACAGTATTTTTTCCTCTTCCTTTAAAATATGTGAAATGTATACTTTCTAAAAATAAAGTTATATAATTAGCAAAGTATACAAAAATAATAGCTAGAAAACATAATTTTAAATGAGAGCCTTTTTTTGGATATTCTTTTTTAAAAAATTAATTTTTGTCTGCGTCGGGTCTTTGTTGCTGCACACAGGCTTTCTCTAGTTGCGGCGAGCAGGGGCTACTGTTCGCTGCGGTGAGTGAGCTTCTCACTGCAGTGGCTTCTCTTGTTGCAGAGCACGGGCTCTAGGCACGCGGGCTTCAGTAGTTGTGGCGCACGGGCTCAGTAGTTGTGGCTTGTGGGCTCTAGAGCGCAGGCTTAGTAGTTGTGGCGCACGGGCTTAGTTGCTCCGCAGCATGTGGGATCTTCCTGCACCAGGGCTTGAACCCGTGTCCCCTGCCTTGGCAGGCGGATTCTTAACCACTGCACCACCAGGGAAGTCCTGGATATTATATTCTTGCTGAATTGCATGGAGAGAGTTTTTCTGTTACCTCAACGAGCAATTATCTTTCAAGCATAGTCATTTTATGGCTGTTTAGAATTATTTATAAAGCTAAGTTACAGGTCAAGTAAAAATTTCCACAAACTGCTCTATCATGGTTCATTTATTACCATCCTCTAGGAACTTGACCCTTTGAGAGGGGATAAAGAGCTCAGGAAATAAGAATAATTCCATTTATTCCCTTAGTAATCTTATCAACGGGTGGCGCAGATGAAAAGAAAAGCTAATATTTTTAAGAATTGAAACATTATGCTCTGACTCACAATGGAAGTCTAGGACTATAGGGATCATCTTGGACATAACTGTGAAGTCAGAAATATCATTCTTTTGTACTGTTCTACATTCTCTTTCAGAAAGCTTTCTCCAATGCCCTCTTTTCCATTGCTCCTCCTACCCTGTAACCATACACTTAGAGCCTATGACTGATGTTTCAGCCTCATGTGCATTTTTTGCTTTTAATTGACTGCTATTCTTTATCTCTTAAGGTGTTAGAAAATAAAGCTGAGGGCTCTACAAAATGAAATGAATACTTGACTGAGACCCAAGCAAATGAATGTCTCGTATTTTTGGCACCATGCTTAAAAGGAGGTATTTGGGGGCTGGAGGGCATGACCACACTGCTTAAGTAACATACTGGCTTTCTACTTACTTATTCATAAGTTAATGACTAATAAACGTAGTAGATAAATGTAAGTAAATGTATCCTCACTGGGCAGCCAACTAAAATTAGTTTGCCTAGATATCTTGTTTAATTATCATTCTGAAGTGTAATTAGGATAAAAATAGAATCAAGCTAGGCTGGAGGCTTACTCTTCTTATAATCACAATAATACATATCTTAAACATTTTTTTTAAATAGTTAAAGTTTAAAGTGCTTTTAAGGATATAATGGAGTAAATATTTAATTCCATTTTGCAAAGATTAGAAAGATGATGCTGTCCGTGACATCATTTAATGAACGTATAATTCGAACAGTATTTGGCAAAGAGAAGATGTTAGGCTATGAGCATATAAAGCCTCAGCTGGGAAGAGTCATCACTTAGATTCTTTTTATCCTCCTATTACTGAGAGAATGCCTCGGCTGGGAAGCAGTCAGTCATGCACAATCAAGATGAGAAATGTGTGCTGTGCTCGGAAGGTGAGTTCTATCTAGTAGCTGAGGAAGTCATATGCAGTCTCCTCTGAACACTGGAAGCTCACTAAGTGCACTGGTGCTGCAGTAATTTATCCAAACGTGGCCCAGAGGAATGATGACTATAAAACAGCAGGCATACCACTCAGTTGGTCTAAGACAAAACCAGTAATAAAAGCAAGTGTCCAATAGTTTCTATTGTTTTGTTCCCCAAACTGATGGTTTGTTCTGTCCTTGGACTTGATTTCATTTTAATGATATTCTCCAAGGAGACAGTCAAAATAATCTTTTAAAAATATAAGTCAGATCATGTCACTCCTTTGCTTAACCCTCTCCCTTCCCACCCCATGGCTTTTCATTGCACCTAGAATAAAATGCAAAGTCCTTCAAGGTTCTGCAAGACCCAGCTCCTGCACTCTGTCCAACATCAGTTGTGACCTTTGATGACCATCCTCCAGCCATTCTGGATATTTTTTTCTGAATCTCCAGTGTTTAGAGTAGTCCCAGGGCATAATTGGTAGTCAATACATACTTGTTGAATAATTGAGTGAATGAATGAATATCAGAGTAACTGTTATCAAAATCAGCTACGCATTGGAATTACCAAGAAAACCGTAAAATCTAAAGACTCTGAAACCCACCTCTAGAGTTTGTGGTTTAATTTCTGCTATGGAGTGAAACATTAGTATTTTTTAAAGAGTTTCTTGGGTGATACTGATATACAGGTAGAGACAAGAAACAGTGATCTGGAGGAAAGGATAATTGTTAGTAAATTACTAACATGGCTTGTTCAGAACCTAAAACTCTTGCCACCTGTCACTGTCATATAACCCTATGTATTCTCAAAAAATAAATACTTCCCTATTTATTGTTACGAGAGTCTGCTAGATTTCAAGTTACCAGTAGACACTGGCTGTTATGATACAATAAACCTTGGTTTAATTTTGTTTGCTCTGTGCTAGAATCACTAGGTTATGTTCCCGGAAATTTCTGACATGGAAAAGGAAGGGCCATTTGAATCTGTTTCATACGCTACAGCTTTGCTGATTAAAAATATCTGGGTCTCAGCCAAAGGTGTCGTCATGTTGGCTACATGAATATTGCAAACAAACCCCAGCACCCAGGCAGATCTGAAGTTCAAAGCTTATTTAGACTGGGAACACTTATTAAAGAAAATGTCATTTGCATTCAGAATAATGGCTTGTAAGTCTTGCAGCATTATTTTTCACCTAATCGGATTTGTCTTCTACAGAGCAAACTCAAAGGAGGAAATCTGGACATTTCGGCCTGGTGTATACACAGAGACCAGATGGCCGACAGGTACCGAGCTGGTTTTTGTAGTGGGGTTCACTGAATGAAAAAGACAAGTCTCTTTAAGACGACAATAAATTTCCCAAATGGCCTGTGTGAAATCTTTAAAAGTTGAAGGTAAAGGTTTGGGGTTACGTTGTCCTTAATATGAAAGGGGGATAAATGGAGCCAGGTGGGCTGCTATTTCAGGCCTGAGCAGAACTGTCTTCTGAAACTGTGAACATCATAAAAGAAACTGGGTGGAGTTTGGAAGCAGTAAACTACTGTAGAGTATATGTTGGAAGCACATACACATACTATCTACTTGCAAGGATCCTTTTGAAGGTGAGATGCTGAGGTCTCAATTAGAGGGGATCAACCCTCAAAAGACTCTTTTAACTGTTGCAAGTGGAGAAATAGTTTCTTTTCTTAGACAGGAAGACACTAAAATCATATGAATTTTTTTCCCTTGTTCCCTTCTCGCACTCAAATCCTAGTTCCACTACAGGTCCACAATTCATGAGCCTCAATTTCCAAATCCAAAAAATTCTTGAAAGTGAGTTTTTGTTTTCATAATTCATTTGAGGACAAAACTTGTCCTGAATTGACTTGAGGCTATTAATAATCTTTACTTATTCTACTGAGTGTGAATATTCATGTTTCACTGGAGTCATGATCCTATGACTGATTGGGTGTTTCCTCAGACTTCCCTGGGGATGCTGCATGGTACTTGGTGTATGATCCTTATTACCTTTCCAAAATCTGAAAAATATGAATACCAAAGTATATCTGGCTGACGTTAGGAATATGCCCAAACTTGTGAATTTACAAGAATGAAAATGCTCTCTAGGGTTGGTGGATTGGAGATGCCACACCTGGTGCTTTTATTTTTCCCAGGCCAAAATGTGGCAGTAGCTATGGGTGTTTACAGGGAAACACACCTCTGAGGTAGTCTGAACAGAGTAGGAAGACGTTTTCACATGTTAAATGGTTCTTAATTCAGAAAATAGAAGGCAACATCTAGTCATGTATCTTGAAGGTTCTTTTTAGCACTCCAGAGCTGGTAAAAGTGGAGGCTAATATGAAGTTTTTACCGTTAAAAAAAATTATTATTCTTTGGGCAGCCTTCAAGCCAAACCCTGAGTGATGATTGTGATAAGATTTATGTAAACATCACAGAGATAAAAGGATTGGTCAATTGAACTGGGATTGAGCTGGGCTTGGTAATTATTCTGGACTGATATGTAACAGATTTATTTGGACGAGATTTATAAGTTCCTTTCCTATGACGTGGTCAAAGTTGAAAATAAAATGAGTTGATTGCTTTGATTTTGCCTATTTGGAGTCAGTTGGGCAATTTTATATGCCTGAAAACAATTAATAAGAATTTCACTTAATTCAGAGGTCTTAATATGAAGAAAACATACACTCACACACACACTCGATTACATAAATGGAATTTTTGAATGTACTGAGTTCAGTTGTAACATCTGAGACAAGAACAAACACGGTGACATTTTTTACTCTGGCTCATTTGTTGGTTAGATTATTGACAGTTGGTGGTTGAACACTGTGGATGATAGATCCCCAAAAAATCTCAGCAGGAAACTGCAATTTATAATAAGAAGATCATTTTGCTCAGGATCTCCTCAGGGTGTGTTCGTTGTTAAGACGTTCACCACAAAGACTGTTTTTTTTTTTTTTTAATGTAATGTGTTGAAAACTACAGTGCACTTACAGAGGTTATAGATTTCTTTTCCTATGCCTCAACTGTAATCAGGCAAAGCCTTGTCTTGAATTATCACTCCTTTGGAAGAATATAGACATCCTAAAAACTTTTGAACTGGGAAGATTTTTGGAGATCACCTACCAATCTCTACGTTTTACAGGTGAGGAAATGAAGAGTGTTTATCATTTTCCCTGTTATATACTGAGATGATGAAACCCCAGGAAATGAAGCAAATTTTATTGTAACTATATGTTCTTCTAGTCTGCTTGAAACCCAGTTTAGAAAAGTCTCTGTTTTTGAGCATCATGAAGGAGGAAGACTTTATAGTTAACTAAATATCTTTATTATGGGAAAGTTTCCCATATCCCACAGTATGCCTAGAATCTGTTAATCATTAAAAGTACACAGTTTATAATTTCATCTTTTTAGAGGATGCAGAAGGCCCTGTAGGACTACATTTGGTGAATTTTGCCAACTCCTCTGACTTACATAATCTCTTTTAAGTTTCCCCAAAACTTTAGAAGTGGATAAGATAGATATTATTATTTTTATTATTATTACCTATGTTTTGCAGATGAGGAAACTGTGTTTCAGTAAAGGGATTGACTTAACTAAATAGTTTGCTGAGAGTTAAGATTTGAACCCAAATTTTGTATTTCTAAATCATGTGACCTTTTCACTTTACCATTCTTTCGAGTGACAAATGAGCTAGGTAAGTGAACACTCTAGTTTTATCAATAGATCAATTGGATGTTGACTTCTTCTCTCAACCTTATATGCATATAATAAAGATTTAGTAAACTTATCACCCACTCCGAAGCCCGTCCCAGCCTTTGTTCACGACGGTGATCAACTGTTTGGCAACAAGAAGCCAAAAACCTGAGAATCTTTCTGAGATTTCTCAACCTCAATTTGCCAGTGTTAGAGCTGAGTCTAAATTTATGTTTTCAACATGAATGATTTTTATTTTTTATCCTGTTTCCTGGCATTTATTTTTTATTCTTTTTTTGTATTATATACACACATTTAATTTTGGAGTAATTTTAGAATGACATAAAAGTTGTAGACAGTAGAGAGAATCCCCCTATACCCTTTACCCAGCTTCCTCTAATGTTAACATCTTATGTAACCACGGTACATTCATCAAAACGAAAAAACTAATATTGGTATTAAACTATTAACTAAACTATAGATTTTATTCAGATTTCACCAGTTTTTCCACTAATGTCCTTTTTTCTGTTCTAGGATCCAATCCAGTATATCAAATTGCATTTATTACTCATATCTCCTTAGTGTCTTCTAATCTGTGTCAGTTTCTCAATCTTTCCTTGCTTTTTATGACCTTGATGCATTTAAAGAGTATTCTGTAAAATGCCCCTCAATTTGGGGCTGATCGAGGTTTTTCTCATGATTAGACTGGGGTAGTGTATTTTAGGGAAGAATATCAGAGGTGAAGTGCCCTTCTCACATCAAGGGGTACATGATGGCAACATGACTCATCACTGGTGATGTTGACCTTGATCACCTTGTGAAAATGGTGTCTGCCAGGCTTCTCCACTGTGAAGGTTCTATTTTTTTTCCTGTCCATACTCTATTCTTTGAAAACAAGTCACTAAGGTCAGCCAGCACTCAAGGGGAGAGAAATTAAGCTCCACATCTGGAAAGAGGAGTATCAAAGAATTTGTGGACATATGTTAAAACCACCACAGTAATTAATATATATTTTGGGGGAGTTACATTGAGGCTATTCACACATCCTGTTTCTCCTAAAAGTTTCACCCACTAATTTTAGCATTCATCCATGGATCTTGCCTGCAGCAGTTATACCGTGGTGTTCTAATGTTGGTTTCCTATTTCCCTCGTTCCTTTTACATTTAGTATTTTGAATTCTTCTATAATACATATTTGTTGTCTTTTATTTATTTAATCAATCATGTATTTATATCAGTATGGACTTATGGATGTCTGTTCTATTCTTTGGCAAGTTATCCAATCCCACCATCATTTATTTATTGCTCAAATTGCTCTAGCTTTGGCCATTAGGAGCTACTAGAAGGCAGTGTTTACAGCTCTTTTTCTCTTTACCGTTACAGTTTCCTGACAATATTTTGAAGTTGAGTTTTCTCCTTGTCTCATCCTTCCTGGGTCCACTGACTCATTGTTAAGCATGTTTTCTTTCCTGGGAACTTCGTTCTAGGTCTCTCTGGCCTGAATGTGCTTAATTGTGGTATTCACTTCCTGTGCTGATGCTCAGCTCTGGAGCCAGACTTCTGTTCATCTCGAATCAAGAGGCATCATCTCTGGTGTGACTGAGGCAGAGAACGGGTTCTGTGGTTCTGCATTGCCACTGCTCCATTGTCCGCGGTTGAGATACTTACAGAAGACAGAAGATAACATAAACCTAGCCTCACTATCTTTACATTTTAGATACTTTTGATGAAAATAGTTCTAAAATATATCATGGATTTTCCAAAGCAAAATGAACATGATAGATCTTTTTTATATCTCAAGATAGTATCAAGGACATTTTTTAAAATTCCATTTCTAGGAAAGAAGGTCCTCAAGAACATTTGATATGCATAATGCTGTTTTTACTTATAACGTGAGTGTCCCCTGGATCCCACAAGGTAGTAGATCTTTTTTTATTTTTTATTTTTTTGCGGTACGCGGGCTTCTCACTGTTGTGGCCTCTCCCGTTGGGGACCACAGGCTCCGGACGCGCAGGCTCAGCGGCCATGGCTCACGGTCCCAGCTGCTCTGCGGCATGTGGGATCTTCCCGGACCAGGGCACGAACCCATGTCCCCTGCATCGGCAGGCGGACTCTCAACCACTGCGCCACCAGGGAAGCCCAAGGTAGTAGATCTTAAATGAGGTCATTCTAACCATTGTGTCCAAGTCCGCTGAATCAGTAGTGCCCACTTGTCAGGTGACGGGGTCTCAGCTCTTTCCCTCAAGGGAGGGTTGCCTTTCATAGCATTCACACCCCTCCCAGCT
This sequence comes from Delphinus delphis, assembly GCF_949987515.2. Taxonomy (NCBI): domain Eukaryota; kingdom Metazoa; phylum Chordata; class Mammalia; order Artiodactyla; family Delphinidae; genus Delphinus; species Delphinus delphis. The sequence continues at coordinate 56,626,009 of NC_082693.1, read as the reverse complement.
TCTTCATCCTCTGCTCCAGCTGCTCTCACTTTCTCTTGTGATTATTGCTGTGGATCTACTCATTGCCTGTACTTCCTACACTGGTCTGTTAATTGAATAATGCATCAAAATCATCATTTATTAAATCATTTATTAAGCACCTACTATTCGCCGGGCTCTTTTCTATAGACTTGGGCTACACTAAACAAAACAGACAAAAATCCCTGCTCTCCTGGAGTATTCAAGTCAGGGGAGGTGGAAAATAGGTGATATAAATCTCCTTGGGATGCTCTGTCTGCTACTACTGCTCTAAGTACCTTGCAGGACCATGGGCCTCTGGATGTCAGGCTCTTAACTTTCTGTCTTTGACTAGCATCCACCTTTTAGTGTTCCTAAAGCAGAGTTGCTAGGACTCCTGAATATATATTTATAAGCTTTCAGGGATGGAATGAGAGGAATTAGATGCCGCCCTCATGGTCTATCCCAGAAAAATTGCTTACTATCAGCACATCATGTTCTGTTCTAAACCAACTTTTATAATAATGGCGATTTTTCCATGCAAGGGCCCCATGCAGCTTGAATTCTGTGACCATCTCTCTCTCATTCTGTCTCACATGGAGACATATGTCCAATCTCCAATTATGTTATAGAGCCCTTGTTCTTCCCATGACATAGTTTTGCACAATTAAAATCTTGGAAATCTGTTAGATACCAGTGATGGCATCACCTAAATTCATGCAAAGCATAACTGAGCCTCAGCTTTGCCCCAACTGTCAAAGATTTGCATCAAGGAGTAAATGTCTTCTTGATACTATACATAGAGAATCCTAAAGATGCTACCAGAAAACTACTAGAGCTAATCAATGAATTTGGTAAAGTAGCAGGATACAAAAGTAATGCACAGAAATCTCTTGCATTCCTGCACAGTAATGATGAAAAATCTGAATGAGAAATTAAGGAAACACTCCCATTTACCATTGCAACAAAAAGAATAAAATACCTAGCAATAAACCAACCTAAGGAGACAAAAGACCTGTATGCAGAAAAATATAAGACACTGATGAAAGAAATTAAAGATGATACAAACAGATGGAGAGATTTACCATGTTCTTGGATTGGAAGAATCAACATTGGGAAAATGACTATACTACCCAAAGCAATCTACAGATTCAATGCAATCCCTATCACACTACCAATGGCATTTTTCACAGAACTAGAACAAAAAATTTCACAATTTGTATGGAAACACAAAAGACCCTGAATAACCAAAGCAATCTTGAGAAAGAAAAACGGAGCTGGAGGAATCAAACTCCCAGACTTCAGACTATATTACAAAGCTACAGTAATCAAGACAGTATGGTAACTGGCACAAAAACAGAAATATAGACCAATGGAACAGGATAGAAAGCCCAGAGATAAACCCACGCACATATGGTCACCTTATCTTTGATAAAGGAGGCAAGAATATACAGTGGAGAAAAGACAGCCTCTTCAATAAGTGGTGCTGGGAAAACTGGACAGCTATATGTAAAAGAATGAAATTAGAACACTCCGTAACACCGTACACAAAAATTAACTCAAAATGGATTAAAGACCTAAATGTAAGGCCAGACACTGTAAAACTCTTAGAGGAAAACATAGGCAGAATACTCTATGACATAAATCACAGCAAGTCCTTTTTGACCCACCTCCTTGAGAAATGGAAATAAAAACAAAAATAAACAAATGGGACCTAATGAAACTTCAAAGCTTTTGCACAGCAAAGGAAACCATAAACAAGATGAAAAGACAACCCTGAGAATGGGAGAAAATATTTGCAAATGAAGTAACGGACAAAGGATTAATCTCCAAAATATACAAGCATCTCATGCAGCTCAATATCAAAAAAACAAAAAACCCAATCCAAAAATGGGTAGAAGACCTAAATAGACATTTCTCTAAAGGAGATATACAGGTTGCCAACAAACACATGAAAGAATGCTCAACATCACTAATCATTAGAGAAATGCAAATCAAAACTACAATGAGGTATCACCTCACACTGGTCAGAATGACCAGCATCGAAAAGTCTACAAACAATGAATGCTGGAGAGGGTGTGGAGAAGAGGGAGCCCTCTTGCACTGTTGGTGGGAATGTAAACTGATACAGCCACTATGGAGAACAGTATGGATCTTCCTTACAAAACTAAAAATAGGACTACGATATGACCCAGCAATCCCACTACTGAGCATATACCCTGAGAAAACCATAATTCAAAAAGAGTCATGTACCACAGTGTTCATTGCAGCTCTATTTACGATAGCCAGGACATGGAATCAACCTAAATGATCATCGACAGATGAATGGATAAAGAAGATGTGGCACATATATACAATGGGATATTACTCAGCCATAAAAAGAAATGAAATTGAGTTATTTGTAGTGAGGTGGATGGACTTAGAGTCTGTCATACAGAGTGAAGTAAGTCAGAAAGAGGAAGAGAAATACCATATGCTAACACATATATATGGAATCTAAAAACGAAAACAAAAAATGGTTCTAAGGAACCTAGGGGCAGGACAGGAGTAAAGACGCAGATGTAGAGAATGGACACGAGGACACAGGAAAGGGGAAGGATAAGCTGGGACGAAGTGAGAGAGTGACATGGATATATATACACTACCAAATGTAAAATAGATAGCTAGTGGGAAGCAGCCGCATAGCACAGGGAGATCAGCTCGGTGCTTTGTGTCCAACTAGAGGGGTGGGATAGGGAGTGTGGGAGGGAGAAGCAAGAGGGAGGGGATATGAGGATATATGTATATGTATAGCTGATTCACTTTGTTATACAGCAGAAACCAACACACCATTATTAAGCAATTATACTGCAATAAAGATGTTAAAAAAAAAGTGAATGTCTTCTATAAATTGCCTGTGTCTAGGAGTTCCTTTTTTCTTTTCTAATTTATTCTGGGTTGGCAAACCGTATTATTAATGTTAGACTTCTATATAAAGTAAGAGTAAATAGTTGTAGAGAAAGCTTAAGTGGTTCTCTTTTAAGAAATGTGCATGGAATTAGAATCTTGGTTTTGTATTGTTCAGAGACTTGCTTTTTGGTTTCCCTTACCCTTTCTTCCTTCTGGGTCTGATTCTGTTGATAGGTATAGTTTCTGGTAAGTGAAGTATACTCAGTAAGTAATTCATGTGGCATATTTCAAAACATTGGCATCTGGTATTGAGTGAGGGCCAGGATTAGAACTTCAAAAGTTTGGGGGCTTTTGTCTAGGATTTCTGGGGATTCTTGATTCTAGGGCAAATCCTTGAGTCTCTCTGTCTTTATATTTAAACACGGCACTACAACGGTCTTCAGATCTTTCAGGTGTGACCGTTTCTACTTTCTTACTTTAACTTCAAAGGCATCTTCCAAATTTACTGAAGGGAACACTTTACTGTAAAGAAACCAAGTGGCAAATCTGGACTCTCAGGGAGGCCAACTGATTCCAAATCTTCTGTCCTTTACATTACTCTTAACTGGGACATAAATATGTATTCTTATATATATTACTGTAGTATTAGAAAAATAAGCAAATTAAACTCAAAAATTTGAAAGGAAGGTATTATTTTATCCAAGAGAATGACTTATATCTCCTTGTTACCCACAAAGTATCCTCGGCAGACAGTTGGGATTTTGGGGTCATGTTGGCTCTCCATCCTGTGAGGCATGAGGAAAACGGGTTTAATATGATGGTGTAGAAAAGTGGCTGAATGAAAATTGAATCCCACTTTAGCAAACAGAACCATCTTTATAAACTTTGTAATGTTTGTTTTCATATTTGTGTAGTCCTTGACTTTTACATTCCAGATTAAATACAGAGAAGCAAAGAGAGGCAAGAAAAGAAGAAGGAGAGAGACAGAGAGAGAGAGAATGTTGTGAGGAAAAACTGCTCAAGAAAAAAAGTTTTTAAGCTCAATTATGTAGGCTCATGAGGTTTATATCATTTCGACATGCTTTGAGCAAGTATCTAAATTGAAACAGAGCTAGAAATTGTTTGATGTTTGATCACTAAATTTAACCTATTTTTCGCATTATGCATGTTGCCATGTTGCTTTACAAGTACTTTGCGTCCCTGGGGACAGTTTCTCATCTTTAGGGTGTCTTCTCCTGTGGTTAGGAAAACAAATGTCACTCTGTTGTGTGAAGAGTTCTGTGGGACTTAAGGCCTGTGAACGTGTCAGGTCAGGGCATGAGTGCATTTGAAAGAGCACCTTACTCTTCTTGTCTGCACTACAAAAACATTTCATTTCATTCCATCACTTCAAATGAGGCGATTTCAAAACTCTGTTTCTCAAAGTATGACAAATTAGTATTGGGTTCAGTATGGTGGCGGATAGAGGATAAACACAGAAATGTATACTTATGTGAAAAACTATAGTCATCAACTGACTCCTATTATTTTGGTTAAGTTTACTAACAAGTAAACTCTTTACATCTTCAGCAGAGACTGAGTTGCTCTGACCATCCTCCAAACACTTCTCCTTCAGGAGGGATCTGAACATGGATTTGAAGACAGCATCCAGGGGGATGTGCTTCCGGTAACCTCCCCAGATCTGACCTCAGGCAGATGTTCCATCCTGTCCTCTGGAATTCTTTGCCCTCTGTAGTTTGCCCTAGGGCCTTGACCTTCAGGCAAAGCTTTGAGATCTTTTCCATCTGACTTTTTCTCTCTGTGCAAGTGTAATAGTGGAGGGGGGTGGGCATTGTTTTAAATAATTTGATGTTGTTTCATGTGGTTAATTATTATTGTCCTGTTTCTTCTAATGCATTTTCATTAACATTCTATTGAGGCTAGTTACAGTCCAGGAGAAACTTTTATAAACCCACACCCCTTCTCTTCCAGTTCTCCATCTGCACTCACTAACTGGTTCACTATGGGTCAGTTGCAGAACCTGCAAGTGATGAAGGTTTTAGGACAGCTGACTTTATTTTTAGTGGAATAGGAGCTAAACTTTGATCAATAAAACAGCCATAAAAGAAAAAAAAACACATGAGTTTCTTTTGATTCTCAGTTTTTTCAGTGAGGAAATACAGCCATAATCATGTTGAAATTCTCTCTCTCTCTCTTTTTTTTTTTTTTTTAAACACAGCAGGCTGCAAGGCTTGTGACCTTGAGCCATGGAATTAGAAAAGCTTCCTCTCTATTCTCTTAGATTTCCAACAGTGGTTGAGTTTATACAATACAAGCAAATTGATACCTCTGTTAAGAAATGTAGGAAACTTGAAAGAAACAGAGCAGGTGAGCTGGAGCCTGGATCGGTAGAAAAGGTACTGGAAGATCTTTATTTAAGTCCCAGGAACTCTCTCATCTGGTGGCCCAGCCTCATGTTGGACCCCTTTCCAAACTCCCTACTCCTTTTCTGTCTCTTTCCCATCCTCACTTCTCCTAGCACCCATTTACAGCATTAGAACTTGATGTGATGCTTCCACTATTTATGTAATTGCTTCGACTAGTAAACACCTGACTTTGTTTTCCTGAAACTCCTCCCCTGAAATTCACTTGTCCAAGGGACTCTACTCGTGGTTCCCATCTTGTTTCCTGTCTCTGTTAACCATAATGTCCAGAGTTTTTAATACTAGTGACTTCACCCAGACTTATATTCCTGAATACATGCTTTTTTGATAGTTTCGCTTTCATCTTCTTTAGGACTATCACTCCACGATAATCTGGCTAGAGTGGCTCAGATAAAAGCGCTTTTAATCCAATTGCCATGGATGGGTACTCTCCATCTGAAGCCACCCTCTTAATCTCTGCCACCTGCAGGCTGGGTGCTAGGGCTTGGGGTGTCCCAGAAGCCTCCTTCCCACAGTATTTGGCCCTTCTTGTCCATGGGAAGAGCTGGACTCTCTCTGAAATGATTCAATTAAATGGATGACCTCTATTCTTGGTCCTGTTATGGTTAAGCAGTCACTTTTTGAGAAGTGGTGAGAGCTGATCCTGAGTATCTTCTTACATCCTTTCCTTCCTATTGAGTTCATAGGTGTCCTCCTTAACAACTTAGTATTAATGGAAGCCTTCACTAAGATTCACCAATGACCACTAATAAATATTGGGCACTAACACATATTTTATTTGTAATACAAAGCATTATGACAGGTGAAGTGGGGGAGAGAAGAAGTTATTCAGAAGTAAAAATTTACCTTGGCCCTTCCTGCTTTCAAAAAGCTTAACTTCTAATTGGGAAGACAACTTAGGTAGAATTTTCTGAGAACTGAACAAGTTGTAGTGATTAAAAATGAAACTGGAGTTTGGAGAAGGGAGAGCAGATCATTTGTGGTGGCTTGGTCCAGAAGTTCTTCATAAAGGAGTCTGGGACTTAAACTGCCCATTGAAAAATGTGGAGAGTTCCAAGAAAAGGGGAGAGTTTTGTAAAGGTATATTTTTTCAGCATGGTTTCTATGTCCAATGTTCATTTTCCTATATGTTTCTACTTTATATCCATATATCCATTGCATTATTGTAGGTTGACTTTGATCATAGGTTCCAGGAGGTAGAAAATAAATTTTCTTTCACTTTTAATAATAAATATAATTGGTGAAAATAATAAATAATGAAATTGTAGTTTCTAGCTGTCTTGTATAACATTTGAAGTAAGTGTTCTGGGATTTGAATTATTTTAACTTCTTTTTTAATTTAAAAAAGAAGAAACAAAAATTTATTTCTGGAAAGCACAGAAAATTTACAAAGAGGAAAATAAAAATGTCTATAATCTCTCCAGAGAGATAAAGAAAAAAATTTTTTATTGAAATACAGTTGATTTACAACATTATATTAATTTTAGGTATACAACATAGTGATTCATTTTTATAGATTACACTCCATTTAAAGTTATTATAAAATATTGGTTATATCCCCTGTGCTGTACAATATATCCTTATAGCTTATTTATTTTATACATTGCAGTCTGTACCTCTTAATCCCCTCCCCCTATTGTACCCCTCCCCACTTCTCTCTCCCCACTGGTAACCACTAGTTTGTTCTCTGTATCTGTGAATCTGTTTCCGGTTTTTTTGGCCATGCCACATGCCATGTGGGATCTCAGTTCCCCATCCAGGGATGGAAACTGTGCCTCCTGCATTGGAAGCATGGAGTCTTAACCACTGGACCTCCAGGGAATTCCCTGTTTCAGTTTTTAAGCTAAACGTTTGGTAGGTGCCTGGAAGGATGGTCATGTACCATTAGACTGGTTGTGCACTTCATAGCCCTGACACCCATACTTGGGACATATCAAATGTATTCATATAACCTATTTCCATTTATTAATATGTCAAGATATTTTTATGTAAAATAAGTAGGTATCTCAAATATATTTTTAAATAACTAACTGTATTTCATTTTTTAATATATCAAAATTTTAAACAAATTTCCTACTATTTGACATTTGGAATTTTTTCAATTTTGCAATCTAAATTAACGTCATAATGAACATCTTTGTAGGATAGGATATATATTTGAACTTTACTGTAATATTGTTCCTCAGGTTGAATACCTAGAACGAGACTTGGTAGGAATAACAATCAGAGCGTTTAAAGAAATTTATATTGGAGTTTAAGATAACTCATAAAAAGTGTTCAAACCATAAGTGTACTGCTTATTAAAGCAGCATCTAGAACCAGAAGTAGTATATTACTGGAATCCCACAACCCCTCCTTGTGTTCCTCTTTAAGGTAACCACTACATTGGCTAAGGGTAACCACTACATTGACTTCTAGGACCATAAACTATTTTGCCAGCTTTTGTACTTTATACAGATGGAGTCGTAGAGTGTTCATTGTTTGTGAGGTCCATCCATATCATGGCATATAGTTGAGGATCGTTTGTTCCACTCCTGCTAGAATTCCATTGTAGGACAATACCACAATTTATCTATCCATTCTACTACTGAAAAACATTTGATAGTTTGCAGTTTTGGACTGCTACGAATAGTAGTGCCAAAAAGACTCAGTACCTGTCTTTTGGTGAACATATGTAGGAATTTCTGTTAGGCATATGCCGAAATAGGGAGTTGTTGGGTTGTAGGAAATGCAAATATTCAGCTTTAGAAAACTGCCGAACTATTTTATAAAGTGTTTTTTATCTATTTCCCTTTCTAATAACAATGTGAGAGTTCTGGTTGCTCCACATCATTACTTGTATTGTCTGTGTTAGCCGTACTGTTAGTGTGCACTGATATTTCATTGTAGTTTTAATTCATGTTTTTTTGTTTGTTTTTTTTCTGATGGTTAACGTAAGCACCTTTTCATTTGTTCACAGTTATTGGCCATTTGGAAATCCTCTTGTGAAATATCTGTTCAAGTCTTTTGCCCATTTTTCTAATAAGTTTTCTGTCTTTTTCCTACTGGTTTATAGGAGGGACTTCAACATTTTGTTTAAAGATCCTCTTCAAAACTTGAGTGGCATATGCACAAATATTTAATCTGTTGTGCGCTAGGAAGAAGAGATAGTCCCCAGAATTCACATAAGCAGAAAGGAAACCTGTTGTGTGAAGAGAACCAAAAGGATTTACTTTAGATTTTAGAGCATATTTTAATTCTGGTATGAAATTTTAAAAATAATGCTTTCTATAAAATCCCTGATGTCTCATAGTACAGGAAACAAAGTTCAAAAATATAGATGTTTATCCTGACATTTAATTTAAAAATATTTAAAAAAATCAAATTGTGTGAATGTTCCAGTCTGGCAATCTGGAAGTAAAATGACGAGGAAACAATTTAAAATTCTCTAAAGAAGAAATGAAGAAACAACTTATTCTAAAAATGTTCAAGTTTCAAAATGTATCTCTATTTAGATGGTGATGATATATCCAGGGATATATAGCAGATGTGCTGGCCTGTTTCCAAGCCCTGCTTGGAGGTTTTGAGTCAAGGAAGACCGTTACATTATGTGTGAAATGCCACTTCAGTTCAGAGTCTGCCAGTAAATTGGAAATACCAACTTCATAGTCTTTTCGGGCTGATTAGTGGGAAAAGCATTCCCAGGTGCAAATATCCACAAGTTTAAATCATTTTTAAGAAAAAAAGGGCAGGAAATATCATACAATCCATCCCTGCACTCTTCTAAACACTGTAGGCTGTATGATTTTGTATTTCTAAAATCACGTGGGTTTAAGGGCCATGATATTCCTCTTTCCCAAGGAAAAAAGTAATTCTATGTCATTTTAAATTTTACTATATAAATTCTGTGGGTAAAAAAGGTTGTAGTTAAGAGTTAAGTAGAGTGGGGGTATTCCCTAGCGGTCCAGTGGTTAGGACTCAGTGCTTTCACTGCCAGGGCCCGGGTTCGATCCCTGGTGGGGGAACTAAGATCCCACAAGCCACGTGGCACAGCCAAAAAAAAAAAAAAAAAAGTTGAGTGGACTCTCACTAGTCCACTTGGACGTTCTTCCAAAAAAATCTTTACAAATTGTACAACTTTGGTTTGGACAAACTACCGTGGAAGACTCTGTTCATTACTTTCTTAGCTGTGAAAGGAACATTATCATCAAATATGAGGCATAATGTGTGTGTGAGCTTGTATCGGGCAGTCTTCGAAGCATTAGGAAAGGGTATTCTGTGGAGATAAGACCAAAGAGAGTTTCGTGCGTGTGTGCTGAATCTTTGTGCATCTGGCTTAACTCTTGGTCTCTTTTTCTTTCTTGTGGAGCAGAGCAGTTTTTACTGCTTTGTGGAAAGCTCAAAAAAAAAAAAGAAAGAAAGATATTTTAACTTGATAATAAAAGGCAAATAAGAGGACATATAAACAAGTAGTGAAGGAACAAAAATGTTTTTTTCTACCATCAAGAATTTCCTGAAGAAATCACAGAATCCACTCAGGTAATCAGTACCTTATTAGGTTCATTTCTGTGAAATCTTACCTAAGTTCACATAGGAAACTTTCTAAATACACACCAAAGCACAAAACTTGGGCCACCATCAATCCCACAGGATAAAAAGTTGGGGGTGACTCTTAGGGAAATGTTGGTTGACTTGACTAGAAGAACAGCTGCTCTTTATGGATTTCATCAACTCATGTGATTTCATCAGCAAATGTTGCCTTTCTTTCTTCTGTGGACTTTTGACCTATAATGATCATCAATTTAAGATCAAGGCACATGACCCAGCATTATCGTTCTGGGACTTATTATAGAAAGAAAATAAATCAAGAAAAGAGGAGTGAGGTCTGGATTAACAAAGAGCATCCTATAGAAGAGATCAGTGGGGACTTCGTGTGATTTAACTAGGGCGAAAATGATTTCTAAGTGATATGAGTAAATCAGGTGTCAGGTATTTGAGGCTTTTGCATTGGAACGGAAGTATCCTCTTTTTTAAGTTTTATAAACAAATAAGGACAATATTATAGTATTGTATGTTACTTTTCTTTGAGTGCTCAATAAACATAAATATTTTTTCCAGATATATTTTTATAACTATAAGAGGATACTTTAAGTCGTGAGATTGGTATTCATGAGTGGCTTGTGGAAACAATATCATTATTTCCAATCATGCCTCATGCCTGTCTAGGCATGAATTTCAATCCTTGCGCATAATGACTATATGAACAAGATGGATCAAAAAGACCATCACTGACTATATTTGAAAAATAACTCTTCAAATTAGAAAAAAAACTAAAAAGAAGAAATGAGGGAATAGTCTATTTGAAATGTACCATTTTAATCGTGTCTTCTGTCTACAGTGCCCACAGCATGGAGATCTAATCAGGCAATTTAAGACTAGCTTTTTAGGCACTTTATAAAAGCAAGCTTTAAGGTAACCACAGAAGTAGAGAAGCTAGATTTGATCATAAATCTGAGAAAATACTAACTTCAGATTTTCTCTTTGTGCTGAGAAGGTTTCAGATAATATTTCCTCCGAAGCACAGAGGTACCTGAGTTACCTTGCGTAAAAATAAATGCCTGACTCGTGCCATTCTCGTGCTGGAACGTATTTAGTTAATTTCTCTTTATCTTCTGGATTAAGCTCAGACTCCTTAGTCTGACATTCAAGAGCCTCTGTAATCTAGATTTCCATTCTTATTTCCTATTATTATCACTCAAAGTATGGTCCTCGGATCACATGTACCAAAATAAAACCGAATGCTTATTAAAGTTGAAACTCAAGCTCTTCAAATAATCCTTATACAGGTTAAATGCTGACATCTCCTATTCTATATGAGCCCTATGCACCAACAAATGCAATCTGATGCCCCTAACATACTTTCTGGGGTTCTGTCTTTGGACTCTGGCTCATAATACTCTAGGCAAGTCTTTTCTTTCTATTTTATTGATCAGTCAAGACACAGCTCTGTTCTTATATCCCTCATGAAAACATTTTGGAGTGGTTTCTTTTGAGCCTGATTTTTTTCTATCCATAAAAGAGGATAATAATAAAATAAAAATAAAAGGATTATTGTGAGATAATGCAATTACTACAATTAAAATCTGAGTCCCACAGCTCACAGATGGTACTACCAGTGTGCTATGGGATTAAGATCCAGGTTTGAGTGATTTCAAAGAAATTCATGCTCTTGCATGCTGTTGCCCCTAAAAACATAAGCATGTTGACTGGTTGAGTTGGTTACTGGTACCCCTTCCATCCATTTTACTCAGCCAGAGACGCTACAAACACGTGGACTTGAAGACAACTGGTGAACTCCTCATTTTTGCAAGATAGGGGTCAAACGGGGAGCTTTAAATAAAATTTTCCCAGAAGGTTAATATATTTAAAAATACTGCAGAAAATATTGGTCTTTCAGAATTTGCAGGGGTACATCCTTCTAATTGCATTTGTAAGCTCTAGGAAAACTCTGGAGCCCCTGAGTATGTTTAGGGTTTTGTGAGTTCATGTAGATCCTAGTGTCATACAGACCTGGGCCAGCATCTGGTCCAAGGGAGAGAGGGATAAATGGAATTCAGACTCTCCTCAGATGCTTCTAGATCTGGCTAGACTACCTAAAGCAGAAGGAGGTAGGTGAAAAGGTTTGAAATAAAAGTCGCTCTAGAGGGGATCTATAATAAATCAAGGTCTCTTACCAGAAAGCAACTAACAACAATTAACATGCACACATAGATCTGTTCAGGATGGGCTGATGACACTTAGATGTAGCTGGCAATGGGCTTCTTTAGGCTGTGGGAGACTCCCTAATCCCAAGTTTCTAAACCATTTTATTTACTCCCACAATAGTTTTTGCTAATAATATTTGGTTCTGCACTGGTACCTCAGCATCATCTCTTAGCCTCCTCCTTTCTCAGACAAAAAGACATTTCCAAAGAGCTTTTACATTTCCTTCGGCTGGTCCTTTCAGTGTACTTCCTTAATAGCCTCGCTTTATGGACGTTTTAATTTGAAAATGTAAATACGAAACAAATACCTTTTGGATGAGGAAATTTACAAGCAAAATTCTTACAGTGAAACTGTTAATTCCCTAGAATAGGGAGGAGAGGAATCGAACATTTACTTACTTGCAAATTCAGTTAAAAAAATGGGAAAAGGCTATTTGAAGTAGTCACACAGGGAAAGCATGTGAGCTCAACCTGTTGGAGTCTGAGACATGACCCTGGAAGGTAACTGAATGTGGGGAAGTCTTTCCAGGGAACACTTGACACTCACTCACACTCACTTGGAAAAGAGCTTTTCCGACAGAAAGTCAAAGGACTCTATCTAGGCCACTGCACACTTAGGGGCATTACCTGTTTTCAAACGCTAAGAGTTTGCCTGAGGAGAGAAGGGGTAGCCAAGTGAATGAGCCAAGACTGACTTAAATGTGGGTGAGGAATCATGTCAACAGACGAACATATTACCCATAGTCAGTCCATTCGACACAAACATCTTCTTGGGCTCCTGGAACTAGGAAATGTGAATTCACTTAATGAGATACAGGTTTGTCTGGACCTTGGATTTCCTTATTATAAAATAGAGAGAGACACTCAGAGCTGGAAGAACCCTTCAAGATTTTCTGAACCTGATCTCCGGTGGCCTTGGCCTGCAGGGGCTTGAAGCAGGATTTCGGTTCCCCGGCTGAGACAGAAGTCAGGCAGTGACAGTGAGAGTGCTGAATCCTAGCCACTAAAGCACCAGGGACAGTGGCCAGTGACAAGGCCCTGGTCCGTCGGCTTTGTAGACATGAGTTTCCACATAGAGACGGAAAGTAGTGAAACAAGTAAAGTGTTTATTAGGAGGAAAAGAGTGCACTAGGTGTGGATAGACACACGGGTGGGCTCCGACAGAGTTGTGCCCTCGTGGAGATTGAATCACTTCTATGGGGCATTTCTTCTGAGTTTCCTCTGGCCAATCATCTTGCTTTGTCTGGCTCTGAATCTATATTTGCTTTATCTCAGGGTCCTCCCCTGTGTGCGCGTGCGCATCTCTTAGCCAAGATGGATTCTTGCAAAGAGGCCTATGGGTAGGCTGACATCACCTACTATGGGGTGGTGCCCCCTCCATTTTTGGCCCCCAAGGAGCCTTCCTGCACATGTGTAGTTGGGAAGGTCTCCTTGACCTCGAGAATGAGAAATATATGGCTTCTTTATCTCTCATCTGGGCAGGGCTCATCTCCTCTCTGCCCCTGCCATTATGTTTGTCTTGGAGTATCTGTCCACAGGGGACAGACTCCAGCTGCTCAGCCTGGAGCTCATCTAGCTCCTGCCTCACACCATTCCACATCTCCCTCCTTTTCTATCTTCAAATCTCTCACTTAGTGTGCTGTATTTTTTAATTTCTGGAATTTCTACTTAGTTGTTTTTTCAAATCACTTCCTCTCCTTTAGCTTTGGAATCTGATAGATTTGGGTTTAATCTTTTTTTATGAATTGAATGGTTGCATCCCCCCAACTTCATATGTTAAAACCCTGACCCTAGTGTGGGTGTATTTGGAGATGGGGCCTCCAGGGAAGTAATTAAGGTTAACTGAGGGTCGTAAGTGTGGAGTCCTGATCCGATAAGATTAGTGTCCTTATAAGAGGAGACACCAGAGAGCTAGTGTTCTCTCTCTGTCTTTCTCTCTCTCTGTCTCTCTCTCTCCTCATTCCCTTAGACCTCCCAACTGTGTGTACACACGGAGGAAAGGTCCTGTGGGGATATAACAAGAAGACAGTCATCTGCAAGCTAGGAAGAGCGCTCTCACCAGAAACCAAATCGGCTGGAACCTTAATCTTGGACTTCAAGCCTCCAAACTGTGAGAAAAAAAATTTCTGTTATTTAAACCACTCAGCTGGTATTTTGTTATGGAAGCCAGAACTGATTGATACAATGTCATTTCTTTTATCATCTGTGAGATCTAAAGACTCAAACTCTCTGAGCCACAGTTTTGTCAACTGTGAAACTGTCTAATGACGTCCAACTCCAAGGGCAGTTGTAAGGACTGAATGGAAAAAAATGCTCACTTATAACAGAGACATAATAAATTTTACCTTACCCTTCCCTTCTCTATGTTTGGACATCTCCAGAAATGAGGGCCTACTATACTCTCAGGCAGCTAATTTTATTTTTGGACACCTCTGATTTTTTAAAATCCCTTCTTCTGATTATGTCATTTGTGCTCTTAAACCTCTAGACACACACAGTGAGAGGGAGTGTTTGGGACCAAAAAAGAAGCCCTCTCTTATCTTCCATATTTCTGAACCAGTTGAAAAATAAAGCACAGGTGTCAGACAGACATCAAGACATCAGCTACCTTGGTAAAACTGATGGGCAATAACAGCTTGAGACGGAGCCGATGTGGATTTCCAATGGCCAGTTGGACCTGCTAACTACCAGGTCACAAGTGCAGTAGGAACCCTTTCCCCACACAGGGTCAGAGGCTGCCCCAGGAACAGACCCAAGGTACCCCATCTGCCAGGAAAGACAGCAGGGCAGAGCTGAGCATGCTCAGTCCTCTCTCCCCAAATTGCTAGTCAGATAAATCATTTCTTCTCCTTGGTGAGGAAGGAGGGAAGGGGGGAAGGAGGGCTACACATGTTACTTCAATACCATTCATGCCTGGGAGTAGAGGTTCCCCCACAGAAACATTAGGAGAAGGGAAAAGGGATTTCCCTAACCATAACTTCAGTTTCCAAAAATAAAATGTGACTTAAATGTTGAAGAAAAATGTGAAGGCCCAGCATGTGCTGCCGTGTCTTACTATTAAGTCATGAAGGGAAACCCACAACTGTACAGGAGAACACAGAAGTACTTAGGCCGTGCAGTATCAGTATCAGTATCAGCTGGTGTCAGACCTCAGTAAACACAGGTAGCTGGGAGGGAAAGTGCAGAGTAGGGATGAATTAAAAGCAGATTGAGAGGACCAACAGGTACGATTTGTGTACAAGGCTGTGAGGAAGGGAGATATGTACTCAGGAAAGTCTAGAGGAAGTAACCTCCAACTAACAGAAGTAAAGGAAAAGAAAAAAAGTGGGGTGGAGATTTTTTGAAAGTAAACTAAAATATGAAAGGAACAATTTTAAAGATAAAAAACTAAAATGTAAGGAAAGACAATCTTCTGGCTAGAGCAGCTATTTATAAATATATATGTGGAAGAGACAATATAGGAAAAGTTAAATTAAGGGAAATTTAGCACAAGCTAGAAAGAATCAAGTCAAAAACTGAAAGTTAGGTTAAAAGGAAGTAAAATTTTTTATAAAAATTTGAAATGTTCCCTTTTCATCCTACCCTTTATATGCTTTTTCATTGTCAAGGTTATTTGATGCACCTTAGCTATTTAGTGTTGGAAATAGTCAAATTATTAATTTGTCACATGATCATGGATGTTAAAAATGGTTCTGCAAAGGTGCCCACATTTTGTATCATTTTCATTGAATCTAAATTGTCATCAGTTGTAAAATGTGATACGTTTACATACCCAAAGGAAAAAAAAATGCTGCCTGTTCAACTCAGATACACAGTCAGATTGTAAGATGCTTCAAGATCTCAGAAGTGGTGAAATGGGACAAAATGCATTTTAAAATTGATGAAATACAATATTTTATTTTCTTAGTAGCATTTATCAGAAGTTGAAATGATGTTATTTGTTTATTACATCAAGTTTCTCTGTCTGTTTCCTTGAGAATTTAAGTTCCTTGCAGGCAGGTACTTTGCCTGCCTTTTTCATGTATGAAAAATGCTGTATATGTCTAGGACAGTATATACACATGATGGAGAATACTGTTTGATTACTGGCTGTTCTTGCACAAGGGAGTGAGGGAAGAAGAGAATAAGAAACTGGGATGCATTTTGTACTTTCACTCATTCACTCAAAGAAGATATTCTTCCTAAATTCATTCTCCTACTCAAAAATATTTTAGGTATTCCCACCTCTTAGCAGGACAGAGTACCCCTCCATCACCACCACCACCACCACCACACACATTTTCTTCCAGTACTTGGCTTATCCCTCCATTTCATCTGGGGTTATACTTTAGCTTCGGGGAGTAATGTGACCATTGTGCATAGCTGAAATACCATAGGGATCCTCAGGAAGGTTCCATATTGAAGAATGACAACATCTCAGAAATTCAAGCAATAGCCAAGTTTTCCCTTAGGGTAAGAGCAGATCATGGTTTCTTTTGATGGGCACCAGATGAAAGAATTGGCATATATTTAGGGGCCATGTATCTGAAAAATATATATCTCTAAATCCTGAAGTCACACAGAGTGTGAGAGATGCTTTCACTAGGGGTGAGGCTGTTGCAGAAGCAGCTGATCCACGTCTCCTATTGCAAAGCCTGTGCTCTTTCAGTGCAAGGCAGGTGAATCGCATACAGTATTCAGATCTTTTATTCCTTTCCTTTTTCTTTCTATATGCACATAGTGGAAGCAGAATATGTTCTAAGCACACAGAATGCCATCCCACAGATCACGTTTGTATTACTTTGAATGCATCCTGGTAAGGTGTTCTCTTACAAGATGAAGACAGAATTGATTTATATTTATACTATTATGAATTACTTTTATAACACCACCTGTTCTAATAATAACCCTTCATATGTCCAGAGTCATTTAAACAATGTTTCCCATTTCTACATTGCTTCACTTTACCATGCTCCTTTGTTAGATAATATATCATAGAGTGGCCTCTAAATTCAAAATGTCCAGCTTCAGTAACTGGTCTACCACCTACTAGCTGTGAAACACTGGAAAAATTACTTGTCTTCTCTGTGCTTCAGTTTTTTCATCTCTAAAGTGTGGGATGAAACGATAACTAATATCTAAGGTTGTGGTAAGGATTAAATTAGATAATTCATATAAACTTTCACCAATAGTACATGGCATATGATGACTATGTAATAAAGTGTGAGCTGCTATCTTCTGTTGCTCTTCCACATTGGTTATCTTATTTGATTCTCATCCAATCCTATGAATGAGGAAGAACAGGTTATTCTCATTTCAGATGAAAGAAAGGTTTTAAAAAATCAGGAGCACTTCCCAGGTTCACAGGTCTTGCCTTGTGAATGTCAGACCAGAACTAGAATGAGTATCTTCTGGTAGAGTATCCCTGAGATCTTCTGGTATTTAAGAACAATGTAGTCTCTCAGGATTTCATAATCCTTGTCAGGAAAATAATATCTCTGAGATTCCTTGCAGCTGTTTTGTTATGTGTTTACCCTGTAGTTCTCGGGATCCTGAAGAGCCATGTGCTACTACTGAGAGTTGGGAAGCCACTAACAGCATGAGAGACACCTTCAAACCAAAGCCCATCAGGATCAGATGAGTTCAGTCCCTGGACCAAGGGCTAGGTCCAACAGTCATTCATTTTTTATGTATTATTTCTGGAGTGTGTGTTCATGGTATTGTTATCATCACAATTTATTATTTATTGAGTGCCATCCCTTTATATGGGACTGTGTGGAACACACACCAGACAGGGTTTTCCCCCAAGGAAATGGAAATGAAATTCAGATGGTCATGATTCATGAGATAACAATAAAGCTACTCAGGGTGTGCAAACGTGGTTTGCAATGAGATCAGCCTTGGAAAGCTCAGCTAAAGGAAGTGTTTGATAGGAGAGGAAGGGGGGAAAGTTGCTTGACACTGAAGGAACAAGACATGTTTCAGGTACGGGAAGCGTCGTGAAGGTCAGCAACAAAAGGAATAAAAAGTGGGGGGTGGAAGTGAGAGCACCAGGATGACAGCAGCCATCCAAAAGGAGCATCATGGGGAGGAGCAGAATGAGGACAAGTGGCCCCGTCCAGAGTTGTGCATTTATGGCTGTATCCTGGTGCCATGTGCTATTTGTCCTGGGATGGACTGAAAGGACACGTCCTGCCTTATTGAGGGCAGGGGCTCCATGTGGCTGCCTAGACCAGGCTAGGAGTGGAAAGTTATATCACATCTGTACTGGTTTTTAATCTCCGTTTGGTTTTGTTTGTTCAAGTTAATGAAAATGATGTGCTATTGTTATGTAGTGATGCCAGAAAAAGTTTCACCAGAGACTTCAAAAATGTTTTTGGTACTGTGCCCATTTCATGTGGTTTCACTTTCCCCATCCTCTCTCCTCCCTCCCTTTTCACTTTCCCTTCCCCTGAAGCCCTTCTCTGATACTGATGGATTAATATCATTTGACTGGAAGGATATCTGGAGAGGATTCAGTTAAGCAGGCAAGCCAGACCCCAAAAGATAAAGTGATGGAAAAATCTAAGGGTGAATGGAGTTATGATCATTTATAGAAGACATATTTGTAGAGCCATCCAATAGAAACACACAATTAATAGCTCCTCAAATTCATAGCTGGAGCTGATGAATTAGGCTGAATACACCTCCATCTGGGAATAATTAATAGTAATTTATAAACTCCTGAAGGAAAGGAGCTATGTCTTCACCTTCCTCAGTCAGTCTCCTGGGTGCCGTAGAATCTGTTTTGTCCATCTAGTCTTTCAAAATTTATTAAGTACTAGGTAGTACACAAAGGCATTAGAAGATACCAAAGAAAAGTAAGGCATCCTTACCCTCACAGCACTTAAAACTTCGGGGAAGAGAGTAACACAAGATGGAATATAATATCTGCCCTCAATAAGGTAAAATCAAAGAGACGTGGGGCTTATCTGTCAGGGAGAGGGGAGCATATAACTCAGGCTTCCCAATACCAAATGAGAGAAACTCTACTCAAATTTGTGGATTAAACCATAACTGGGAATTTATTGGCTCAGTCAACTGCAAAGTAGAGTGTTACTAGATTTAGACTGATCAGATGTTCCGATGACCTATCAGGAATGTCTTTCTCCACTATTTTGGCTCTGCCTTCCTCTGAGTTGGGACAGTCTTAGGACAGGCTCTATCCATGCTGTGGCAAAGATGACCATTGGCAGCTTTGTAGTCATGCCGTACCACTTGAGTAATAGTAGTAGCAAAAGAATACCTCTTCTTAAGAATTTCAGCAAAACTCTTGGAATGCCCTCTTGTTGGAATAACTTTGGTAAAGTGCCTAGCCATGAGTTAATTTTTGTTGCCAGACAGATGGAGTAGGCTTATCGGCAAGGCTTATGTCATGTGCCACTTCCCTGGACCCCAAAAGGTGGAGTCGGGTCCGTCCAAATCACAGAACTCAGAGTGAGGGAGGAACACTTTTCCAAATGAAAATCAGGGTTATTAGAATAAGAAGACATGAATGCTGGGCACATAAAAGCAACAGGACTTCGAAGACATCCCAAACAATTGATGGCGATCTATGAAGGAATAGTTGTGACCTCCAAAGGGTGGGTGGGCATGAGGGGTGGAGATGAGGACTCAGGGGACATACACTCCACAGTGCTTCAACTTGCATGTGAGAAAGTTTAGTCACGTGGGCACACCTCACTGCAACACGGGAGCTACAAGGCATTTTCTAGCTATGCCGTCGTAAGACCTCCCTAGAAAGAGAGAATAGATTTTAATCAACAGCTATCAGTTCCCAATATGAAGAGGAATTTACTCAGGGAGATATGAAGGGACGCACAGAGGAGGTGACATCTGAGAGAAGAGTAACAATTAAACCAGGAGGAGAATGGTTGTGAGGTGTCTGTGTGTTTCAGCTCTGGACTGGAGACGCAGTGACCCAGAGAAAAGTACATGTGTAAATTTACAGGCCGATTTGGGAGGCTTTATGCCCCAGCGTTCGCACTGTCACCCCAAGGCTTAGGACAGGAAGAAGAGAAGAGGGAGATTATTAATTTTTTTCTTCATGTAACTATATCATTTCATTTGACACGATGAACTTGCATTGCTTTTGTAATATTTTAGTCCCATAAAATAAAGTAAGGTATTTGCAGAAAAATGGCATCTAATACAATGGAATTGCAGATCTAAAAGAGAACTTCAGCATCATTCCTAGAAGCTGAGAGAGGTAACTTAAATCTCATCCAACAAACACTGGGATTAGAATTCAGGTCACTTGGTTTAAAAAAATATATGAGCTTTTATAATACAACCATCCTTTATATTTTCCCCACCTTTTCTTTGTGTGAATAATGTCTGTTTATTGAGCATGTACTGAATGCCTGGCACTGTGTTAAGTCTTGAAAACATTGCCATGAACATTGCATTTATGGGCTCTGGGCTCATAGTTTCAGTCCAGCTTAAGTTCACTCATAAATGTCTGTCAACTATTAAAGACAATGTAAACAATAGGTAGAGTATCGATTTTTCAGGTACATGGTTACTAGAAAAAGTTAAATTCGAAACCACGCAATTATGGTTACGTGGTTGTCTGGTATCTGGGTAGTAATTTTGCTGCTGTTGTTTCATTCACTTTGTTGCAATGTGATATGTAAAAATTATTTCTACTTGAGATGGTTGCATCATCTCATGTAGCAACAACTTCACCTTAAATTATCCATCTTTCAGCCACGTTAGGTGACCAATACTGAGAACAGTGTTAGCCCTAAGTTAGAAAGAGGAGAACAGGAAGTTTAAGATTCTCAAGTTAAGTCCTTGTGGAGATGTCCTTTCCAAGAGACAAATGTCTGCAGTAGTCTTCCACTGGGGTGTTTTAACTATTTGTTATAAGGAAATAAACACTATAGGAGAGAGATAAGTTCAAACTTTATCATGACCCATGACTTTGTAAGATACTTTCAGATTTCCCTGGAGCTTTATTTGAAATTCCAAGGAAATACAAGACTTATTCAGGTAAAAGATGGGGAAAGTGAAGTGGAAGGACAGGGGAATTCACTCAAACACTCTACCTGAAATAAGCTTATATTTGAGTTGGGTGGATAAGGTTAGTTTCTTCTGGACCCGTTTCTAATTTGATGCTAGAAAAAGATTTTTGAAAAGATTTTTAAAAAGTCTACTTCACTTTTAAATGCCTTGGTTTTCCAGTTGAACACTTCTTCCCCCAACATGAGTTAAGGCAATGTAGTAAATTACATATTACTCGACTGGTCTTTGAACTTTCCAGCTGTAATTCACTGTTATGAAGCAGAAAAACACAGATCTATACTTCATTGGTCAGAAAGCTTTTGTACTGTTATAGGTCCAATTTCATACTTTAGTTTTATGGTACAAAAGACACGTCATGATAATATGTCTCTCTGATTATTTCTTGGCACCAATGAGGACTTTTGTTTTCTCAAAAACAATCCTATCAGTCATTACCAAAAAATTGGCCTTAAATGTAATTCTGGACCTAAAAGCAATTCTGCACATCTGGTCTCTCTTCTCCCAGTGAGTTACATCTTCATAGGATTTAAAAAATAATAATTGAGAGTAACCTTCAGGTGTGGTTGGCAATAAGCACATATGTCTTCATATGTTGGAGAAACAAGAGAAGGCGGAGGGGCAATGAGGTGGTCATGAAGAAATAGGTGCCTCTGGAACCAATTAATTAATTAACTCATTAATTAATTCCACAAGCATTTATTGAGTGCTTGCTACATAACAGACACTGTACTAGGTGCTGGTAATTTAAAAATGAATAAGATAGATATCCCTGCAATAATAGAAATGAGACTCAGGCAAGACAATCATTAGTCTCAAAAATACTTATTTGCCATTAATATTGTGACCCATACTGTGTTGAAAAGTTACAAGGTATTAGGAGATCATTTTTCAGAGGGGTCTCATGTGGACTGAGGAATCCAGGAAGACATCCTCCATGGGAAAATGACATTTAAACGAAATTTCTGAAAGATAAATGGAAGCCAGTGAAATGAGGGGCAAAGGAGAAGAGGTCCAGACAGAGAGACCAGCATGTCCAAAAGCCTAGAGGCAGAACATGATGCATTTGAGGGGCTAAAAGGCAGAAGATAACTCTCAGATTTACAACTCCAGGTCTTCACCTTCCCATGAAATCCACTCTCTTCTATCTAGTTGTCAAGGTGACATCTTCACCTGGATGTCTAATAGACAGCTCCAACTCACCAAGGACAAAACACAGCTCTTGACTTTTTCTCCTAAAACCTGCTCTTCCTCCAATGTTTGGCATTTTAGCATCGCTATTTGCTTAGCTGCTTAGACCCCCAAACCTTGGATATTTAAGTCTTCTGTTGCTCTCACATTCACTCCCTTAGCAAATTCTGATGGATATGCATTTAAAACATCCCCGCACACAGCTGCTTTTCAACAGCTCTTCTCCAGCTGCCTGGGTCTAAATCACCACCTTCAGGCCAAAGCAAGAGCTTTCTGACTTCTCTCTCTGTCTCCACCTTTGCACTGCCTCAGTCTATGCTGCAAGCACGAGCAAAGCGTAGCTTCTAAGCATCAATCAGATCCTGGGACTTCCGCGTTCAAAACCCTGCAAGGACTTCCTGTGAAATTTGGACTCCAACTCACATGCTGTCCTACCTTTTCTGGCCCTGCCTACTTTTCATTTACCATCTTATGCTACTCTCACCTTCCTTCATCTGTCCCCAAGATTCATCTTGTTCCTCACAAGGTGCAGTGCATGCCCCGAGCTCTACCTTTAATGCTGTTCCCCTGGGTCTGTGCATGGCTGTGCCTTCACCTCACTTAGGTGTCTTTTAAAAAGTCTCCTTCTCAGAAAGGTCCCGAGCACCCTAACTAAAAAAGCACCCTGCTGCCACTTGCCTGTTTTATTTTTCTTTATAGTATTTACCTCTACCTGACATTGTATTAGAGATTCCATATTCATTTGTTTTATTGAAGACATAGTCCTTATTCCTTTGGCATATTTTCTCTAGTATGTCAATAAATATTTGTGGAATGAATGAATGAAAGCCAGTATGGCTGATATATGGTAAATGAGGAGAGGAGTGGTACAAGTGAGGCAGGCAAGGTAGGTGTTTTTAAAATATGCAAAGCATTGTAGGCCATCTTAAGAAGTTTGTACTTTTCCCTAGAAGTGAGAAGCCATTGAAGATTTTAAGAAGGAACAGATATAACCTGATTTACATTTTTTAAAATTTTCAATGAAATTGTCTGTGAGCTTGAATGTTTTATTGACCTCAGGAATAAATTCAATGGACCTGTCGTTAATGAATGTATTTTCAGTTGCTTTATATAACTCTGTTTAACAAAAATCACTTGTGTGAGATTAAAAATAACTCCTTCTATAGAGCAGAATAACCCGATATCATGTAATTTTTAGTCTAGAGGTGCAATAACTGCTATATGACTTTTAGGATAAAAACATTATTTTAAAATAATTAAAATTTTATTATTACCAAACAAAATAGACTTTCTTACACTTTTATATATTATATTAAGCCTTGATAGACTTAGTTTACTTTATCCATATAAGATAGTGGTTTAAATAGAATGCCTATTCTGAGGTAGAGGATAAAAATGAAAAGAGCCTTTAGGGTTTTTTGAATGAAGACTGGACTACAGCCTAGCACAGCATTTAAAAATTTTTATTCTATGGGCTACTGACATCTCCCAACATATGCAGAGGTACTTTATGTAAATAGGGTTCTGGTGCCAGACAGGTTTCAGAAAGGATGGGTTAAACGAGATTGTGCCTTTAATTCAGGATTTCCAGAGCCTGTAATTTACTAATGTGCACTCGGAATCCCAGGGTGGGGACCCAAGCAGCATTTCCCATTGCCACTTCTTCACAGAGCCCCTCTTCTACAGAACATGGTTTGGGAATTGCTGATGGACTGAGACCCAAGGGCGTTGGTATAACGCACAGCGTACTAGCAGGGTGGCTTCATAGGTGGGCAACCTGGGCAGTCCTACAAGGCCCTGCTCTCAGAAGGGGCCCTGTGTCTGGTTAACGCTCTGCTGGCACCATCTAAGTGTTCACTGTGTCTGAACTCGAGTTTCGTAGGCGAAGTCCGAAGGGACACTGGAGCATGCGCACAAGCAGAGGCGTGGCACTGAACGCAGCGTACGTACAGGAGGGGCGAGGCCCTCGCGGCCCGGAGCGGCGGACCAGGCACGCCCAGCGTTCATGCGCCTTGGGCCAGTCCGGGCGCCCGGGGGTTCAGAGGAGGCAGCTGAGGCTGGAACCTGGCTCCGCACTGATGGGGCCCTTGAATGCAGCAGCAGTGGCCGCCGCAGCACCCTGGACCCCAGGAGAGAGGAGGGCTCCACTTGGGAGCAGCGGCACGACAGCATGGGAGGCCTGCTTGCCTGTCGTTCCCGTGGCCAGTCTCCTTCCTGTGGCGTCTGCAAATGTATTAACTTTCAGGCCTGAGCATTGGGACAGGACCTGCTGGCACTCAGGTAATAAGCTAATCAGCAAATATTACAAAATAAAATTGTTCACATGGATAGCCCAGTAAAGCATAATCAGGGAGTTGCCAGAATTCTCCAAAGATTTCATAATCTCTGGTTTTGAAAACTTCTGTGATTGCAAAACGAATTCTGCATTTGTAGACTTAGAAATTAAATTTAAAGATCGTCACAGCCATTGGAAAACAATGCTATTTTCGAATAAAACTTTGGATGAACCAATTATTAAGAGGAAGATAGTTTTAAAAATTCCTCGTGACTGGAGATAGAATGCACAAAGAGGCACTTTGAACTATGCGAAAGTCATGAAGCCAGTTTCGGGTTTTGGTACAAACTCCACAAGTTACAGGAAATGTCAGAGGAAACGTTAAAATGCCGTTGTATAAATTTATATTTACATCTAAATTCAGACTTACGTGAAACTGGTACGTGTGAAGAATTAAATCTTTCCGGAAAATTGCTCCACAAGAATCATTAGTTCTAGATGTACTAAAATTTATATTTTGAAATAATTTATCCAAAATTTATTTCTTTCTTGTCACAGTCTATAAAATATTCTTAACAGCTCTATTAACAGTTGCATTAGCAGAAGGATCTTTCTCTAAATTAAAAATTACCAAATTAAAAATTACCAAATCTGTGGTATTCCATTTGCCAAGAGTAGCTGACATCACTTTCAATTATATCAATTGAAAATTAAGTTGCTAACTGTATAATTTTAATGAACTAATAAAAGTAGTTTCAGCAATCCAAGTTTCAGTAATCTTGTAATCCAAGATTACAATTAATCAAGATATAATATAAAATATTATTTTAAATTTTATCATATAAAATTATAAGCCAAACTGATTTTTTTTGCAATTTGTAAGTTTATGCTGGGACTCATATATCACTATTATCCTTGTTACGTTTTATAAATATTAACATACTTTTAACATAGTTTTAAGAGAAAACTTTTTGTGCATTTTTTAAAATTGAAGTATAGTTTATTTACAAAAATAATAGTTGCAACGTACTGATTCAGTATTTTTATCAATTATATTCCCTTTAAAGTTATTATAAAATAATGCTATATTTCCCTGTGCTGTACAATATATCCTTGTATCTTATTTTTTGTACATAGTAATTTGTACCTCTAATCCTCTCCCTCTATTTTGCCCCTCCCCCAATCCCTTTCCCCACTGGTAACCAGTAGTTTGTTCTGTGTATCTGTGAGTCTGTTTCTGTTTTGTCATATTTATTCATTTGTTTTATTTTTTAGATTCCACATATAAGTGAAATAATACAGTATTTGTCTTTCTCTGTCTGACTTATTTCACTAAACATAATACCCTCTAGGTCCGTCCATGTTGTTGCAAAGGGCAGAATTTCATTTTTTTTAATGGCTAACATTCCATTGTATGTATACACCACATCTTCTTTATCCATTCGTCTGCTGATGGAAACTTAGGTTGCTTCAGTACCTTGGCTATTGTAAATAATGCTGCTATGAACATTGGGGTGCATGTATCTTTTTGAATTAGTGTTTTCATTTTCTCTGGAAGTGAAATTGCTGGATCATATGGTAGTTCTATTTTTGTATATTTTTGTGCTTTTATTGTACTTTTCCCCTGCTTTTTGAACAAGGCGTCTCACATTTTCATTTTGTAGTAGGGCCCAGCAAATTATGGGCATGCAATGATGAAACAAAGTTGTTCATGCAACTTCCCTGTGTTTTGAAGGAAGTGTCAAGGTAGTGGACAAATGCGTGATTTGTGTTAGGTTTGGATTCTGTAGCAAAATTTGCACTTTTTACCAAGCAAGCTTTAAAATCCTTCTCACTTTCATAGCACATAAGAACCTGGAAGGCAATGTAGGCCAATAGCTGAGAACTTAGAAGATACAAAGAAAAGTTTGCACATCTGGCATTGTCAGTAGAATTATTAGCAGTTGGTTTCCTTCAAGAATTAGAAAAGTCAAGGTCAACTCCTGACAGCAGAAATACAACAGAGTTCCCTAAATGAGAAGAGGTATCTTTAGGGTTGGGTACTTCCAAAATGTCAAAAGGATGACTTTTATGTAAAGCCTGAGAACAGGTGAGGTGGAATCTTGGAGTGTGTTTTTGTGAAAGCTGTGTGTGTGTGTGGTGTTGTATGTGTTGTCATGGAGGTAGCGGTGGAGATGGTGGTGGTGATCATGGAAGGGATGACTTGCCTGCGGAGATAAGAGGGCACCAGAGCATGAAGGACCTAACAGGCCATGTTATGGATTTGGGGCTTTATTTTAGAGAATCGGATGGTCCTATAATTCTGGAAGCAAAACACTATTTTTTCAATAATCTTTTGGCTCATTATGTGATGTGGAATAGTTTCCC
Source organism: Delphinus delphis (assembly GCF_949987515.2). Taxonomy (NCBI): domain Eukaryota; kingdom Metazoa; phylum Chordata; class Mammalia; order Artiodactyla; family Delphinidae; genus Delphinus; species Delphinus delphis. The sequence goes on along the minus strand of NC_082693.1, from coordinate 56,599,082 downwards.
ACAGCATATTTCAACAGTTTACTAAAGAGAACTGTTGATTGATGACATCATCTTTGTGAATCAGGAGGTGCGATGAAAATTATAGCTTCCTTACTTTGTGAAGAATTTTCACAGGTTGTTTCCCATAGGAAAGATTGGGCCAGTCTTTGTTCTAAGAAAACTCCATGACTATGTGGGATGCTTTATGGCTTGTTTCACTCCGTTTGATGAATGGATAAAGTGCTTTGAGCAGGCAACCAGAGCAATAGCTGTAACAATGAGCCTGAGTAGATGAGAGGAATAATTTTAATATCATGATTTTATATTGATGAATGTTTTCCCAGCCCTGACATAATGTAATAGATTATACAACCTCGGTGACTACTGATAAACTTTGTTTTTAATGTGACCAGACATTGAATTTAAAAATTCAGGTATAAGGAACAGGACCTGTAACCCAAGACATTTAAGCAAACTTAGAGGCATGTCCTAAGAACTTAAAGAACTCTCAAATTTGCAAAAAATACTAGATTATTTAATTTTTTGTATAATTCAATAAAGTATAACAAAACTATAATGTGACATCTTGAGAGCTTAATTAAACATTCCGTTCTAAACTTCCTTATAATTTTTGGCCAAGAACCATTCACTTTTTTTTCATTACCATTACCAGCACTAGCAATTGGCTTTCTTTTCAGGACCATATTCCACCAAGAAACAAAACTTTATTACTTCTCAGGAAATGCTGAATAAACAATGATGAGTAAAACAGGAGAGGCAGATTTAAATGCTTGAAAAACACTGGCAGTTGATATAAATGAAAAAAGAGAACCATTTTAAAAAATTCAGATGAATATTCTTTTACTTTAAGAAACATAATGAATCAAGTGTAATAATAAAAGGCAACTTAACCTGGTTTCATCTGGGAATAATACAGAGTAAGGAGTGTGGCAAACTGAAGAGTACACGTCCAGCTAATTCTTGCCACATAGGAATTTTTTAAGAGAAGCTGTAAATATTTTCTTTTTTTAATTAAAAAGAATCTGACTTCTTTCAGTTTTTAAACTTTGCCTAGATTTTTAAGTGCCACGAAAACCAAACAAAATATGTCAGCAGGCTGATTAACCCCAGAGGCAGCCAGTTTGTGAATGCTTGAATACAGAATAATCCAGGCCCACTGAGATGTTACACTAGACAGTTTACTAGACCGGTGTTCTCCAAAGAGGGATATGGAAGGAGAAAGGGAAGGGGGAGGGGAGAGAGAGAGAGACACCAAGCTCAAAATGTTTTATTAATAAAGGTGAGCGGTCAAAGAAGTTGAGATCCTGGCTGTGCTGGACTCACCAGCTATAGCACACCAGCCTTACGACTCATGAGATTCACATTAATTTCTCAGCAAAATTAAAAAAAAAAACTACTATAAACCTTCGGGGTAGCTTAAGACCGCCTGAAACTGCATCTGTAAAATGCCATGCATCTATTATATCTTAATTTTACTACCAATCAATTATCTTACAGAAATCTAGGACAGAATTGAAGGCTGTTTCTTACTTTAAGGATGAGGAGATTTAACTCATATCAGTGTCAAACTAGAACATTTCTTTGATGGAGCAATATCTGTTTTAATTTTTACATGAATTATTAGGATGATAGACTAGAGAACAAATGGATTGTTCTAGTGACCTTTGGAAATATGGAGAAAAACTCATGCACAATGTGTTTCCATGAGAGTAGTTTTCCTTATTAATTGCCTAGAGCCCTAAAGAATTATTTATCCAGGGCCTGCTCTATCATGCCCTTACTTTATGGAGCTAAGGGGAGGCTCACAGAGAGCAGAACTGCCCTGTGGTTTTTCCATGTTTCATTCTGTTTTCTTTTCAGGGAAGGAGTAAATCTCACTGTGATCTCACTGATGAATAGGCAGTCTTCAGTCTGGTAGCATTAAACAAGCACCTGTTCATTCTGATGATTTTATGATGGCTTGTTTCATTTCAGTTTATTAATACATAAAGTCTGAATAGTTAGAAGTCTTGAGCCCTTCCTATGTTACTGCTGCTACTAGATAGTTATATATATCATGTTGAATCTACATAAAAACACCAAAAGATTGATGTTACAATCTCCACTTTGTACTAGAGCAAAATAAGCCTCAGAGTGGAAAACTTCTGAAAGCCACAGAGCTAGTTAGTGGCTGAGCCATGATTTGAACCTGGGTTTTCCTGACACTGAAATCTGGGTTCTTCACATCATACAGCATTGTCTGTCAGTTTACTCAATGCTTCTGTTGATTCCAAGGTGCTTTTTCCCCCTCCATTTTAACTTCTCTGAAATAGAGATTCACTTTACAATTAATATAGGTCATAGTTAGCTGCATTTTTGTTCTTTCTTAGTGTCACATAAGATAAAAGTGTGTTTTACAATTAATGGAGTCTTTTACTTTATGAAGCATGGTAAGCATTCCAAGATCTGGCAGCTAGAAAATGATGGAACTATGATCTAAACTTGGAAACCTGGAGAAGGTCAAGGAACAAGATTAATAAAGAGAAGCCCTCTGGCTTCCCAATTTCCCTTTCTCTCTCCCTCCCTCCCACCCTCCCTCCCTCCCTCCCTCTCTCTCTGCACCACCCTCTCTCCTTTTCTTTTACAAGAGAACACCTTGTTTCTCTGGAATCTCGCTAGTCCAAACTGATGATTGACCCTGGTTTCATGAAGCTATCAAAGCTCTCTGTCTTCACTGGGATCGTGGTCTGTAGACATTGGTGCCGTGCGGAGCAAAGGCTGAGGTGGCTTATTTAACAGGACAGGGTCTTCCCACCTGCTTTTCCCCTGATCTGCAATTCATGTATTATAGATTAGATACTACTTTCTGTTACTGTTCACTTGAGATTTTACTGTGTTTACAATTGGAAAAACTCACTTTGAGAGACAAGTGTCTCTGTTCCCACTTTTCTTTCATCTAATGTTAAAGCTCTGGCTCCCTCTGGTCTAGATATATGAGCTCTTAGCTTATCTATAAAACAAAACCTAAAGAGTGAGTGTAAGGGAACTGGTTGTTCAACCCTTTGTACAGTCTCTGTTTGTAACACTTTATCTTCTAGAGTTATCAAAGGGATGTTTATCTATATCAATTGAGGTTACTTTAGCAAATATAATTTTTTTTGTTTTTCTTCGCGATACACAGGCCTCTCACTCTTGTGGCCTCTCCCATTGCGGAGCACAGGCTCCGGACACGCAGGCTCAGTGGCCATGGCTCACGGGCCCAGCTGCTCCGCGGCATGTGGGATCTTCCAGGACCGGGGCACGAACCTGCGTCCCCTGCATCGGCAGGCGGACTCTCAACCACTGTGTCACCAGGGAAGCCCAGCAAATATAATTTTTAAATTGCTTTAAAAGTTCTGGTGACTCTCAGTTGCACAGAGAATGAAAATGCAACTGCTCGGGTGTTCACCTCAAATCATCCTTAATTTGACCTTTCCCTGCATGTCTGGCTTTATTCCACTGCACTGTACCCTCCATGCCATCTAAGTACACAGCCCTAATGCAGTCCCATCATTGTACTTCCTCTCCTTTCCTTTGAATCACACTTCACTGACCCATCTCTGTCTTCGCTCCAATCCGTGGTAAATGCTCTGTTTTTACTTTCTGTCAGTTGCTTGTGACCAGGAGGTAGATGGTCCTAGAAAGGAAAGGTAGAACATTCCTTTTCTAATTGCTCAAAGCATTCGATTGTCATGTGACTCTTTCCTTGGAAGATAGAGCAAACTGACTTGCAATCTAAGAAACTCTTTTCATTCTCATTATTTATGAATTTGTGATTCTCTGATTTTCAGCTCACTTATGCTTTTCTCAGCCATGACGGCCTCATTCTTAGGGGGCTTCGAGGATTCATGCCTTCTGCTCCTGCGTCCACACGTGCACCAGAATTTTCTACTCTCCACCGTAATGCTTACCCGGTAATTCTTCCCACCTCGTGACAATAGCCTGTGCTTGTTAGAATTCTGAGTGTTGGAATTTTAACTACAGTCTGCATCTCCTTAGCTTTCAAGCATCACACCTGCCAGGCCTTCATTTGAAGGCGTTACCATTTTTCCCGATAGCACGTGCACACAGAGTCAGATGTTGAACACATTTGCCAAGGCACCTTTTTTTCCCTTTTTTTTTTTAACACACACGAAGGAATACACTCATATATTCCTCTCTGTGGGGAAAATGAGCACATTCATTCATAAAAAAACATATAGTAAATTATAAAATCAAGGGGGTTTTGTCATTGTTGTTCTTCTCTTATCCTTTGGCAAAGAAAACAAACAAACAAAAAGCCGAATGTCGAAAGTGATGATGTAGCCAAAACTTTAGTACTCCTTTGGGTAAGAATCTCTAGGATTGTGGGCTAGAAGAGTATTGGTAGAATCTGGGTGTTGAGAAACTTTAAATGACCATCCTGCTAAGAATTCATGTTATATACACGTACTAGGTTTTTCATGGGGCTGATAGTCTTGTCAGTAATAGGGCATGAAATATACTTCAAAATCCATTAAAATAATTGTTTGGAAAATCAACCTGCTGCTTCATCAGGTGTTTGGCTTTTGGGGGGAGATGTGCACTTTATAAAATGATGGAACTGTCCTTGCATTAAACATAAATGGAAAGGACCATGTTTTGAAAATCGTTTCTAAGGCCCTGTATTAATTACCTATTGCTGTATAACAAATTATCTCAAAACTTAGTGGCTAAAATCATAGTAAACATTATCTCACACAGTTTATGTAATTCAGAACTTTGGGAGCAGCTGAGCCAGGTGTTTCTGGCTCAGGGTGTCTCTTGATGCCACAGTCAGGATGTTGGCCAGGGTACGGTCATGTGAAGGTCTGACTGAGGCTGCAGGATCCATTTCCAGGGCGGCCACATGGCTGGTGTATTGGTGCTGGCTGTTGGCAAGAGGTTTCTGGTCCTCACTATGTGGACCTTTCCCTAAGGCTGGCTGAGTGTCCTCAATATATGGCAACCGTCTTCCCCCAGAGATCACTGCAAATGATCCAGGAAGTCAAGATGGAAGCTGTAATGTCTTTTAGGACTTAGCCTTGAAAGTCACATACCATCATTTCCACAAAATCCTGTTTGTTGTTCAAGTGAGCCCTATTTATTATGAAGGGGACTGCATAAGGGCATCCATTGGGAGTCATCTTGAAAGCTGACTACCATAATTACTCATTAATTTATTAATACGTTGATCAAATTTCCCTGAGTGTCTATTGCGTAAAAGTGTCTGGGCTAGCTCTGGCAGTAGTTGCAAAAATTTTGTTTACTTATTTAACAAGTTTTTTGTTAGTACCTCCTATGTGCTGGGCATTCTTTTATGCATTGAGTATTTTGCAAAGAGCAAAACAAATCAAGTTCTGCTCCCGTGTAACTTATATTTTAGTTGGGGTGGAAAAGAACAGTGGATAAACAGATAAATGTGTAATGTGTCAGGTGATGATGAATCTATAGACAAAAAGCAGATTACGAGAGAGAGAGAAACTAATAGGAGGGTAGGTCCTATTTTATATGGGTGATCAAGGAAGGTTTCTGTGATAAGGTACCATTTGTGCGAGACCCTGCTAAAGTGGCCCCTACCTTCTAAGGTGGCCCAGGTGCTGGGGAGAGCAGAATGTTTGAGGCAGAGGAAACGTTCAGTGCAAATGTTGGTGGAAAGATGCATGGAAGAGCAAAACAGTCTACAAGAAGTTCTTTATAGAGGTCTCCTTAACTATGTTAGGGCTACTAGTAGACTTTAAGTCACCTTTGATTCTTTTCGGTTTTACTCCTTTTAATCTAAGTTCAGCACTTGAAGCCTATTTAAAGCACAGAATTTCCTTACCATAAAACTCAAACCCAGTTTATAAATATTTTTTATTCCCCTCGTGTTGGCTTACGTGGCTCCTTAGACCAGTCTGCCCAGTGGCTGTTTCAAATCTCTCCATGGTCCTCGAGCTCCAGACTCCAACTGAACCAGGATTTTCCTCAGTAGCTTATCCCTTACTCTCCTTGAAGATCAAGGCCATCTATCAGACACTTTCTCTTTGCCTCAAAATGTGATGGAAACTTTAAGTTCCTTATTTTATGTCTTCAAATAGAGATCTGCCGTCCTTTCCAAATGTTACCCTTTCCACCCATGCTTTAGGTGTACCTTTTCACATGTGTGCATGTGACTTTGGCCTTAAACCACTGTCTCTTACCTTTTTCTTCCAGTTTAATTTTCTTTCTCGTTGCTCACTGCTCCTTTCCTTCTCTTGAAAACATTCTACTTTTTCTACTTTCCTTAACAAATAATTCTTCCTTCCCGCCTTGTTATCTTATGTCATAGTTTTTAGCGAGGCTAACAGAGTCATCTGAAGTATTTGGTAAAAATGCACGTTTCTTTCCCAGATCTGCATAATCAGATTTTTCTAGTGGGTGGGGACAGCAGAGTCTATTTGAAAAAAGTTCTCCATATCATTCTCATGAGCAGCTGTGTTGGGGAACTGCTGGTATATACTCTTTGATTTTTTTTTCTTATAAGATATTAATTCATTTTCTTACTGCATGCTAATTCTCAATTTCTTTCCTCCATCAACACTCATTTCTCACAGCATTCCAGTGGTGTCTCAATATTCAAAGCCAATGACCTTTTCTCAGTCTGTGTCGTGTTTCTATTTAGTGCATCATTTGATCTTATTGACTGCCATCATCTTCTTGGAACTTTCTCATCTATCTCAAGTTCTGTAACACTGAAACCACAAGGTTAAGACATTAGAAAGATTTGACATAAGTTGTGATTACTATTACCATTTTATATCTATAAAACTCAGGGATGGAGAAAGTAAAAATAAATCATTGCCTGAACTAAAGGTAGATATTCTAGAATCCTGTTTTTCTAAATGTCCTCAAGAACATTTGGGACACTAATTATCTTCAAGTTTATTTCATCATTCTTGAGTCTTACTGCTTTCTAGAATCCATCTGAAACTTAATATATGTATAGCTACAACCTTAGCACAATAACATTTCCTTTAACTTGTATATTAGGAGACTGTTCGGTCAAAGACCAGTGATACTTCCTTCTACATGGCAGATCCTAAGCTACTTAATTCTTTGAATGAGTCCATACGTTTAGAACTCTAAGGCATAGTCATTAATTAGAAGGTTTTCTATTTGAAGACCTTTCACCTTCTACTTTCTATTCAAGATGATGTTTATTAATGTGGTAGAGATGCCTAGCCGTCTACCAAAAATACGTGCTTCCCTTTCCATATGGTGGACTTACCCCTGGGAAAGGGCTGCCCTGTCATTGACAGCATCTGCCAGCCTCCTCCCATCTCACCCCCTCCATATATCAAGGTGTGGCCTCATGACTAGTTCTCACCAATGAAGTGTGAGCAGAACTGATGGAGCATATGGGGTAGAGACTTTAGACAGCAGATGAGTTTTGAGTCTTGAAGAGATCTCAGAGGCCCTTGGGAATGATGGATCCACAAGGTGGAAGGGAGTCTGGGTTCCTAAACATCGTCCACAACCAGGAACATTCTCACTGTACTGGTACATGAGCAAGAAATACACTTTTGTTGTGTTAAGCCATTGAAACATAAATATTTGTTTATTTGAGCAATAAGCTGTCTTATTCGGTCATGATGAGTTATTGGCCTCATAATGAGTTATCGTTTCTCAGTCATTTGCTGGTGATTTTTTTTCTCCAAAGTTTCAAATTTCTGAACAGAACTAGTGATGCCCTCTCCCTACCACCACCTCCGTGTAGGAGGTACAGACAAAAAGGAAAAAATGGTGAAATGGCAAGAGCCCAAGATCCATGGCCTATTCACCCAAATTGACCAGGGCTCCCCTGGCCAATTTCCCTAATCCCTCTCTTTTCCTCCTTCTAAAGTCAAGTCATGTGATGTATTAAAATTGTCATTGACTGGGGCCAGCAAAGCACACAGGACTCTGGACTTGATTCAGTTCTGCCGTGAATTGTGTTGCATGACCTTACATAGGTTTTCTGACTACTCTGGGCCTCAGTTTCTGTCATGTGAAGTGAGAAGGTTAGATTGATAATCTCCAAGTTCCCCTACAAATAATACTTTAAATAAAGATATGTGCAATGCTTTTAAAAGAAGACTAGATAATTATATTTTATTCCATTCTTTAAAAGTAACTCAGCGAACCCTTTTTTTTTTTTTTAAGATTTTTTTGACGTGGACCATTTTTAAAGTCTTTATTGAATTTACCACACTTCTGTTTCACGTCTTGGTTTTTTGGCCACAAGGCATGTGGGATCCCAGCTTTCTTACCAGGGATTGAACCCACACACCCTGCACTGGAAGGCTGAGTCTCAACCACTGGACCGCCAGGGAAGTCCCTGAGCTAACCCTTTCTAATAGCATATTTTAAGAAAGGCACTGCATTTTTCACTGTGAGGGAGAAAATAATAAACATTACTTGGCTCTGGGAAAGTGTGTGTGAAAAATAGAAAACTTACACAATCAATACAAATAACTGTAACTTCTCAGTTGATTAATAAAAGGGGGGCAAAATCCTGGGAAGAAGCATAGTTTACACCCTGAGACGTTGGGTTGATTCTGACCCAGATCGTGAAACACCTGAGTCAAGTGTTTACTTACTCCAAGTGGAGTGAAGGTGAAAGGGCTGGGCTGAGACAACTAGCTGTAGGGACATTACTTTCCTGGGAAAACGCTTAGAGTGTCTCTTAAGCCCAGGATCATCCATGGGCCTTAGATTTCTTGCAAAGTAGTTCAGATTTCAGATCATCTAAAATTCTTGGAGAGGCCTAAAACCACACAGGCTTCTGTGAATTCTGTGGATCAAGCAAGAATTGTGGCTTTATGCAGTGCCGTCATTCCCAACACTGCAGGGGAAAGTATGAATCAAGTACTATGATTTGGCTCCAGGTGGACCCAGTGTTGCCTTTAGGCCTAAGACCTAGGCAGAAGAGGCAAGAAGGACCCCTACCTTGAGCCTCCCCCACTTTAGAGGCCCCCCTACATTAGAGGGTCCTGCACTGGTACTCCTCTGGCTATGTTTGTCCCCTTGAAGCAGTCAAGGGAATGTACCACAGACCTCAGAGTCCCCTGCCGTTCTTGCCTGCTCAGTCCTCCCAAAGATTGCCCATGCTGCCAGTGTGTGCCCCCCTTGGCTGAGATGTGGCCAAAGGGTGGCTGAGTTCGCACATACCGGCTGGGGAGTCCACACACATGCAGGTGGGGCCCCTCACGGCGTTCGCGAAAGGTGGGATAAGTCACTGCAGGCTGGAGGTCAGGTTCTAGCGTGGAACTTTGAGGAGTCTGAGAAACCTAAATTCAAACTGAGCTTCCAGACCACTGTGAAGGTTTATATGTCCAGCTAGCAAAAATGAACATGTGTTACCTAATAGAGTGTTAGTTTAGTGTCTGTTAGGTATTTGACTTTTGATGTCTGGATCTCCGTTTGCACTGTTACTCTGGACTCCACGAATGCTAGGAGTGGGCCCGAGTGACCAGTGTTATGTGACTGCACAAGAGGAAGTTGGATGGTACATTTGCCCCAAAGCATTTACATTGATCTCTTCACCTGCACTAAGGCCCCTAAGTTTCCTTGGACAAACTCAGATCAACACAAGGTATGTGTGTATGACTCAATTACACAGATTTTACTGGGGTTTTTTTTTATGCTTCGTAGAGTCAAAGGCTTTGCTGATGGCGTTCAATAAATAACAGTTGTCAGCAGGTGTGATAGTTGATGCCTGCAGAATCAGTTTCCTTGTGGTTATTTAGACAGATTGTCTCTCAAGATAGTAATTCTGTCTAGTGTCCCAGAGATGCGCTTGGCAGGGAGGTGTTCACCTCCTAGTCTTAATCCTCAAATTCCTGCCCGTCAATTCAGTCTTACACTAGTCAGTTCTGGAGCAACTGTTCAAGCAAATACTACTGTGGGGATCCACTCAAGGGATTCTTTGTACATAGCTGTTTGAATGCCAAGGAAGGTGTTAATGGAAAGCGATCTGGATTATCTCATGAGTATAAACCTGTTACTGTAGTTTTCACAGAGTGTGGGTCTCTGGTGCAGGTGCTTTAGTTATAGCCTAGTTAAATATCGTTACCCTATAAATCAGTGCATACAATAGGTCTAAGTATATTAATGACTTTTTGGGTGGGCTAAAACTGACTGGAGGTGGAGATCCAAAGGGGTCTGTTACTTTTCTCATTGACAGTAAATTCTAAGGTCTTTTTCTTTAAGTACAGGATTGAATGAATGAAAACAGCAGATGGTAGTCAATCCTTTGTGGCTCATCTAAGCAACTGAGCTTTCCCCAAAGCTCTAGAAAGGTGCTGATCTGTAAGGGTGACAAACTCACCAGCCTATGATAGGGGCCAAGCTTCAGGGATTTAAATTGATGCGAGAACATTTAGGCCCATATTTCACCTCTAGTCATTTATAGTCACTTTAAAAAAAAAAAAAAGACTGCGTGGCAAACAATACTGGTTGGGCCTGTTTGTACCCTCTGACTTGGAGGTGACCTCCATGGTCTGATTTATGATTTCCAGCACACTGAGAAAGTTTCTTTTGCCTTAAATAGCTCCCTTATATGAATGGAACAGTGCTTGAAATTCCACTATTACAAAGGCATTCTTTCAGATTAACCAACCTCTCTCTTCATACACTTCAAAAAAAAATCAAAGACTATGTCTTGATAGGTATTTATATCAGTAACTTTTTCCTTCATGAGTGTTGCAGGGCCCTGATGTGAAAAGAGGGCACTATTGCAACAAAGAGGGGCAGAAGCAGATTGGGAAACAGAAATAACGTTCTGCTAAACGAAACTCCCAACTTTATTCAGCTGTGACCTAACAGGCATTCTTTAAAAGAGTATCTTATTTCTTTCTCAAAAAAAAAAGGTGATTTAGGAGTAAGTATTCTTGTTGACCACACAAGGAAACAACCTAGGAGCAATTAAGTGGCTTGCGAAAGATCATAGAGTGATATGATGCATCTAGGACTCAAATCTAAATACTTTTGTCCTGAGTTTTATGCTCCTTCTACTACACCGTGTATTTCCTAAGCCATGCTGTCCAGGAGTAAATCTGTGATATTCCCTGCTGTGGATAATTATAGCTTCGATTAACCAAGCACCTTATATGTGTGATAAGCTCTTGGGAGCCAGGTGGTCTGGGATTGTCTCCGTTCCAGCAATTACTGATTGTATAATTTTGGGCAAATTACTTACTCCCCTTGGATTGTATCTATAAATAGGAATAATAATCTTACCTACCTCATGGGTTTATTGTGAAGATGATTTGAGAAACTACAGGTAAAGTGCTTAGAACAACTTAACTGCTCAATAATTCTTAGCTATTATACTTATTACCTCATTAAATCCTTCCCAAAATGCTCTTAGGCACATATTATCCCTATTTATAGATAGGTAAACTGGACTCAGGAAAGCTAGGTGACTTTCCTAAGATCAAGATCAAACAAACTAGCAAGAAAGCTAGTTTATTTTACACCAGGTTTCATTCTACACTCTGCTGCAAAGTTGAGATGGTACTTGTACATCTGATAGAACAAATGTTTAATATCCAGGACTGGCCTGCATATGGTAGAGAGCTGAAATAAGACTCTATGTACTCGAAGTAATCTCAAGGTTTATTTATTTATTTATCAATTTATTTATTTATTATTGAGGTTACATTGGTTTATAACATTATATAAGTTTCATGTGCACAGCATTATAATTTGATGTCTGTCTATACTATGGCGTGCTTACCACAAAAAGTTTAGTTTCCATCCGTCACTATACAGTATATACACTGTATACACTATACAGATTTCAAGGTTTTGAAAGCCACTGCCTGTCCAAAAGAGATTCTGTAAACAATGGTCATGGCTGTAAGTGTCCACGTTGGAAGTCTGTCTCCAAAAGATAGGAGAGTTTGGGACAAAGCCTGATGTAGAGCATTGACTGAGTGAAAGTACAGAAGGGGGACAGATGGGTGAGGCTGGGCAGGCATTAGCATTACGAGATTGTTGGCCAAAGGAAGTGGGACTCAGGCAAGGGGATCACACTTCTCCTACTTTGTCTTAGGTTTGTCTTAGGTTCAGTGCTGAGTCAATGGGAACAAACCAGATTTGTAGCTGTAATGCAGTGAAGGAGGTTCCATTTTTCATATTCTAATTCCCATTTCCAGATGATGAAATTGAAATTTAGAAAGATTAACAACACAAGGCCACAACTAGTAAAATTGCTGAGGCAGTGCTTGAACCTGGAGTCTTATGATGGCAAAGCCCTTGGCTCTTTTCATTACAGGGACTGCCTTTCAGAGGCCAGTTGCTAAGCACTGTGTACTGGGAATGGAGAGGAAGCAGAAATGTGGGGCTGGATATACACATATGTAGTGGATTTCACATCATTCCTTGACTTTGCTAGTTTATAAACCCATAGTGGAAGTGGCCTCTGTGATATCTCAGTATTAGCTTGCTTTGTGAGTAAATATTAAACCTCAAAACTATGCTTTCTTGGCAATCAGTTTATACTGATTTAATATGATGTTAAATTGCTCATAGAAGTTAAATATATCTCGGGAGCCCGAAATTTGATGAAAGTTTCCCAGGACTTTTTACTGCGTGTTCATAAAATTTTACAAGCACTGTGATTTGTGGCTTCTGACAAAGTCTCTGCAAAGGACAATGAATTAATTAGAGAATGAGAAGTCTATTGCTCACAATCCTTTGTAATGCCGTGTTGTCATCCTCAGGAGCTGCAATCCCAGAAAAATCCGAAATTCAAGTGAGCCTAATACAAGCCGAAAATTCAGCTGTCAACCGCAGCACTAGTCGAAGCAAAGGCAAGTCCAGAGTGAGGAGGAAGAATTTTGGTCTGTATGGAAACAATCAGATTCCTTTCTTCCCTTGAGAGTGGATGCGTAATTAAAAATAGGACGTAATTACTGCCCTTCTGTATTTGAAAGAAAACTGAACGAGGAAAAGGCAGCTGGAAGAATTAAACCACAGGTGAAGGCAACTTTGCAACTTGGGAGGTAACTGCCCCATCATTTATACTGCGTTATGAATTAGGTTCCAGACGAGGAGCATATTGGTGCACATAACGTGTAGCAGCTCATTTGTATCATAAGCAGCAGGAGGATATTTTAATCTTTCAGGTCGTCACCATGTTAGTGGAAGGCAAGGATGATTTTAGCAAAAACTTCAACTAAATGGTGAACCCCGGACTGAAATGACGCTTACTCATTAGCTGACCCTCCCTCAATGGAAAACAATTTTTATTTTAGCATATATGTATTTTTTAAAATAATTTACAGTATGCGTGCTTCCACAAAGGACTTGATACAACCTAATTCCACTCTAAAGAGAAAGCAAACTAGGATACAAGGCAAACTAAAGTATGGTGTGTGTGTGTGTGTGTGTGTGTGTGTGTGTGTGTGTGGACAAACTAATAAAACTTTCCAGAAGAATTCTAGATATTTTATATTTTTGGATGAAAGAATAAGAGGGCTAAACAACAATATGGAGGGATTTCCCTGGTGGTCCAGGGGTTAAGACTTCACGCTCCCACTGCAGGAGACACGGGTTCAATCCCTGGTTGGGGAACTAAGATCCCATATGCCACGGGTGTGGCCAAAACTTTTTTTAAAAAAAACCCAGCAATGTGAAAATATTCTCTGAATATAATTCTACAAAAGCAATATTTTTTCCGTCTGTAATAGTTCAGTAATCCAATCACTTTTTGCCCCTAGGAGGGCCTTTCAGGTTTTATTTGATGTTTTTAGTTCAGTTATGCTTTGTGACACTAACTGTTAGTGCGCACAAAAATTGAGTTTTTCTCCTTTCCCAACGCATTGCTGGGGTACATTTCCCAGAGTTCCTATATCTAGATAGGTCTGGGTGACTAGTTTTTAACGACAGTAATGCTTGCCACCTCTTAGCGAAGGCAGTTAAGAGCAGATGTGCCTTCTCTGAGCACTGTCTTCTTCCCCATCCACTAGCTGAACACTGAAGGCAGTTGCTGGAGGCTTATCCAGCAGTGGTTGTGAAAATGGGGTCCCAGGAGCAGTAGCACGTATGCCACCTGGAAACTTGTTCAAAATGCAGATTCTTGGAACCCACCCAAGACCTACCAAGATCAGCAACTCTGGAGTTGGGGCCCAGCAATCTAGGTATTAACAAGCCCTCTAGGTGATTCTGAATTTGAGAAACACCCTTCAGGACAATAGCAAGGCCAGAGGTTGGAAGAATCATAGGTCCCTGGATGACTGCACAAAACAGAGACTCTTCTCCTGTCCCCCTTCTCACTTCACTGGACTGAGACAAAAGACACATATCGTATTACATTAAGCCCCTGAGACCTTCAGGTTACTTTCTACAGCAGTTAGCCCATCTTGACTAATACTGCTTCCTATTCCTTTTTCTATTATTGCTCTTGAGGAATGCAACAACTTCCCACTTTTGTCCTGGCTACCACAAGTTCTGTAGGGAATGATGAAATAGAAATAAACCAACCAGCTGATAAACATTGTTTTCCCTCCGGTTATGCTATTTTCTCCCTCTTTGAATTTTCATGTACTGTTCCCTCTGCCTAGATTGTTACCTACTGCTCACCGAGCGAACTCCAACTCATCCTGCAAGCATCTCCGCATCTATAAAATCTTTTAGGAGCACTTTATAGAGTATGGGGACCACCTTTCTACATAATCTTACAGAATTTCTTGCCCTTCAAAGATCTGAGCTCCCTTAATATGAGAGAAGCCTTCTCAAACACCCAAAGTTTGGCATAAAATTACATAAGATGCTGTTTATATAGTTGACATTTTTGAATTTAAAATTTTATGCCACATTTTTCTCTTTTCTCTCTTTAGGGGAAATTCTTTTCTCCCACCCTAAATATGTACTTCTACTGAATATGTGACTTAGTTCTATCCAATCAGAGTCCTTCCCTGAAATTTTTCTAAGTGGGCTTATCGGAAAATTTTAAATTGTTCTCAACATTGTAAGATTGTGCGACCCTGGAGCTATCTGCTGCCACGTTGACTGTCGTGGAAAAGTCTGTCTGTGAGAAAGAAAGAGGCAAACACTCAGATAACAGTGTCAGTTCTGACAATATCCTACCCCAGGGATCCAGTCATACCTGAAGTTGGATCCACATCTCTGTGGTTTGGATACTTAGGTAATAAATTGTATTCCTTTGCTTTAGATAGTTTGCATTTCTATCTCTGGCTTTCAAAAGCTGCAAGCTGCGATGAATATGGAAATCATTTTGTTCATTCCTGAAAAAGAGATTGCGATAGGCTTTGGGCTGCCAGAGAGAACAGTGACCTAGAATAGTAGGATGAAGTGAAAAAAAAAAAAAAAAAAGGGTATTTAAGCACAGCACTGAGAGATAATATAGAAAAATGTAAGAAAGTCATCCTGGTTAAGATAGAACAGTGCTTCTCAGATCTAATCCTTTATTTAATAGCTTCATGATTTTTGCCTTTTTGGTATACATCTGTTTAACTTTTTAAGCTTAAGAAAAATGTAGTCTCGTTCTAAGCAATAATGGCAACATAATGATGGGTTGATTTGCTAGTTTTAAATACATGGCTATTAGAATTTTTTAAGCTCATTGTGACCTCCTAAAGTGATTGTTTTTGTTACAAATGGCATGAATGCCACACTGGGAAATGCTGAGATAGAGGATCCAGTCTGCTGCGGGCTGGAGGGGGAGGCATAGGGAGAATAGAGGAGGGAGAAAATCAGCCTCCTCCTCCCATGTCTTGAATTTAGCCAGCTTAGGAGCAGCTTTGCTACCTTTGGTTGATAACCTGAGGGCTACAATGAATGCAGTAGACAGGAAAACCCCCATGATATATGCAGACAGTATGGCTGCCTTATGGCCATATCTGTTGTTAAAACATTGAAAGACTTCTGTGCAAGCTGAAAAACAGCTATTGCTCTGAGCCCACACAGAGCTCCAACACCCTGGTTACCTTGGCCTCACCTCAGGACTGTCTGGATCACCCCATGATCCAGCAAGGAAAGGGGAAATGCCAGTACAGCAGGGAGCCTCTGGGACTTTGCACCTGCCTTATGGCTAGCTTCTATTCTAATTGGTCGGTGCCTTTGCCAGCTGTTGTGAAATAACGTAAAACTCCTGGATATATTCCTTTATTACTCTATGGATCATGATAGGTTGTATTTATCGACTAACTTGTCTGTTCTTCTTCCCAGATTGTCCTTCGTCTAAAGATAAGAATTATATTTGTCATTTTATCCACTGTCTGATATGAATGGAGTCGTCAAGTTGGAAAGAGGTGAGGAGTTGGCTGGGATCTAGAGTTACTTTCTGGCTGTTTAACCACGTATTAACTGTATTATAGGAAGACATTAATAGTTGGGTAGGAGGCAATCAAGTGCTGGATTCTGACGTTAGTCTGCCTGAGTTCAAATTCTTGTTCTGTCCCTTACAAACGGAGTGCTCTTGGATAAGTTATGTCATCTCTTAGTTTCCTCATCTGATAAGTAGGAATAATAACAGGACCTATCGCATGGTGATGATATGAGGATTATATGACAACACATAAAGCATTTAGACTGGTGCATACAGGCATACAGTAAGCATTCAATATGTAGTAGCTGTAATTATTATTGTTACTTTATGCAATGTGAGAACAACTGCAAATAAAAGTTACTCTATTACTCTAAAACAGTTTTAAATAAACAATTTTACTGTTTTTCCACATGTAAATAGGCCTTCCGCATAAAGACTTCTGTGGTCAGTTTTGGTTTGGAAATGCAGAATTAACCAAGATTAAATAAACTTTGCTGCTGGATACATCAATATGCTAATCTTTTCTGTAAAACTCTAAGAGGGTTTTTTAAAAAAATCAGCTTGAAAAACCCTGATTTTTATCATCAAACTTTTTGTTTTTGAGAATACTTTTATGGAAATGCCACTCTAAGGATTTTGACCTCAATCTTTATGTAAAATACCTGGCCCTCTTGACTGGATCGTAAGGAACCGCAATGTGCTTTTTGAAAGAGGGCTGAGTGGCCTAGACACAAAATAGGCATGTGGCCTCCTTGGCCTTTTTTCCCTAAACTCACCTTGTGCAGGTAAAATGACTTATCTTCTGGTGTGAGAAGAAGCAAGGAAACACCAACCTTAGTTCAAGAATCCAAGTGAAAGGACCTTTCTCCCTTAAGCTTAGAGTGGCTCACCAAGGCCTTCTGCCTCGTGCTTTGTGACTCTACTCTGGTCCTGCTAGTCCTTCCCAGGCCAAAGGTTTCCTCCTACATTGAAGTCAGTCCCAGTCCCATTTTACCTATCAATGGGTTTTGGTTTCAATAGACATTTCAAAGGAAGATTCAGTTTAAAAACACATAGACACAGGAAACATGACCATCTTGGCTCATCTCACCAAAAGCATCACCTAACTAATCTAGGAAGTAATGATGTGCTTGACCTTGACCCAACTCATGAGTACCCCTGCTATGTCTGGAGTCAGGAGGAGAGAGAAAGGCTCAAGTGTGCCCTGAAACCTAGAGCACAGTCTGGCACAGCTAAATGTCAGTATATGCTTGTTGAATTAATGCAAGGATTAAAAATGAATATTTAGGTATAATATAAGAGATAAATGCCAGATTTTTAGTGGTGCTCATAATATTGCTGACATTCCATAAATTCTATCAATACTAAAATAATGAACTTAAATGTACTTAATCAAATCAAATAATTTTTTGCTTTAACTTATAGGGAATTTTAACCATATTTTTCTTCTCCCTTTCATTGCTCTTCAGCAGTTTCATATAAGGGTTTGGCATTCTCATTTCATATGGGTGTCCTAATTTGGTAATGAGATTTAATTTTGTTGACTTACTAGCATCATCTCTCTCCCTTAAGAAAATTCCTGTCCCCTTTCTCTCATTTGCTTATCCCTGAAGCTAATCTGATGATCATTTTGTCCTCTCATTCAGGGCCTGGGAGTTGTGGATAATACCCACAGTGATTCCTGAAGGCAGGGTACTCAAGTGTGCAGAACAGAGAGCATCTGTCTATTACATTCACATATGAATGAGTGGCAGCTTGGCCTATAAAGTGTTCCTGCAGAAACTCTTGTCAGGGCTGTAAAGTCATCACCCCATTATCTTGATTCTCTTCTGGCATTGGGTGTTATAGTAAGAAGTCTGAGAATTTCCTGATTTTGGCTTCTTTTAATGCAATTTTATTTTTATACTTGGAAGTTTGGGAAATTCTTTCATTTTTATTGAAATTTAAAGATTTTACCAGATTTTGGTTACTTTACTGCTATTGATGTTGATTAGAAAATAGTAAGCCTGTCAATATCCAATTTTAGTTTAGTTTTGCTTTTTTTTAATGCTGAAAATTTTTCTTCAGTTATATCCTTAATTATCTGTCCTGATGGGTTGATTCTACATTCAGAAATACATGTTAATTTTTAGTTAGATTGCTGTTCTACTTTCCACATCTGTCATCTTCTCTTACATTATTGTTTGTCGTTATGTATCCCACATATGTTCCTAGAAACTATCTGTTGTTTCATGAATGTGATTCTCACAGGAAGGTCTATACTTTTTACTGCCACTGCTGTCAGCAGAATAGTTCTAGAATTCAATCTAGTCTGTCTTCGCCATTCTTCTTTTCATCTTGTTGATAATGGCTAATAGTCCTAACTCAAGCATTTCCTTTGAGACTTCTTCTGCACGTTTCTTTTTCTCTTGTCGTGGGGTATTTTCTTAGTGTGGTTGCGTTACTCATAATTTCCTGTATCCAGGATGCTGGACTTAGGCTGTGGTTCCAGGAGCAACGTAGAAGTGGGTCAAGATTGCCCCGTGGGTTAAAGGTTGGGGAGAAAAAAATCTGAAAAGCAACATTGAGTGACGAAGCCAGGGTCAAGATCCAAGGAGAAAGTCCAAACAAGGCAGCAGTGTGAAGAAAGAGAGGCAAAGACTTGGTGTAAAACCCTGGGATGGAAAGCGAAGTAAGTGGCTTTGGATTGGAGGGCTGAGGGTTGAGTCTTAAATCCCTAAGACTATAGGGAGCTAGTAAATGATGTACTGGGCAATTTAGACAGAAGGGGAAGTTGGGGCAGACAAAAAAAATCCTACCTCATACTTGTTGTGAAGCTCATGTTAGTGAAGACTAGGATGGGGCCATATGGCTTCTGATAGAAATCCTTCTTGAGACAATATTTGTAGGTCAGTTTGGGGGCCAGTATTGCCTCAATTGATCACAAATAGGAATGTGCTCAGTTCCATTTGCTTTGGCAATTGATGAGGTGGCTTCTCTCCTTTGGATGATTCTACAGATATTTTAATGAAAAAAAGGGAAAGAGTTCTCAGGAGCTTTGATTCACTCGACTATTTTCTGTTAATTCCCAAATTTTATTTAAAGGCATATATCTTTTTTTTTTAACATCTTTATTGGAGTATAATTGCTTTACAATGGTGTGTTAGTTTCTGCTTTATAACAAAGTGAATCAGTTATAAATATACATATGTTCCCATATCTCTCCCCTCTTGCATCTCCCTCCCTCCCACCCTCCCACCCACCCTCTAGGTGGTCACAAAGCACCGAGCCGATCTCCCTGTGCTATGCGGCTGCTTCCCACTAGCTATCTATTTTACATTTGATAGTGTATATATGTCCATGCCACTCTCTCACTTCGTCCCAGCTTACCCTTCCTCCTCCCCATATCCTCAAGTCCATTCTATAGTAGGTCTGTGCCTTTATTCCCGTCTTACCCCTAGGTTCTTCATGACCTTTTTTTTTTTTTTTTCGATTCCGTATATATGTGTTAGCATATGGTATTTGTTTTTCTCTTTCTGACTTACTTCACTCTGTATGACAGACTCTAGGTCCATCCACCTCACTACAAATAACTTAATTTCATTTCTTTTTATGGCCGAGTAATATTCCACTGTATATATGTGCCACATCTTCTTTATCCTTTCATCCGTTGATGGACACTTAGGTTGCTTCCATGTCCTGGCTATTGTAAATAGAGCTGCAATGAACATTTTGGTACATGACTCTTTGAATTATAAGGAGGCAAGAATATACAGTGGAGAAAAGACAGCCTCTTCAATAAGTGGTGCTGGGAAAACTGGACAGGTACATGTAAAAGTATGAGATTAGAATACTCCCTAACACCATACACAAAAATAAGCTCAAAATGGATTAAAGACCTAAATGTAAGGCCAGAAACTATCAAACTCTTAGAGGAAAACATAGGCAGAACACTCAATGACATAAATCACAGCAAGATCCTTTTTGACCCACTTCCTAGAGAAATGGAAATAAAAAGAAAAATAAACAAATGGGACCTAATGAAACTTAAAAGCTTTTGCACAGCAAAGGAAACCATAAACAAGACCAAAAGACAACCCTCAGAATGGGAGAAAATATTTGCAGATGAATCAACTGATAAAGGGTTAATCTCCAAAATGTACAAGCAGCTCATGCAGCTCAATAACAAAAAAACAAACAACCCAATCCAGAAGTGGGCAGAAGACCTAAATAGACATTTCTCCAAAGAAGATATACAGATATACACTCTGTATGACAGACTCTAGGTCCATCCACCTCACTACAAATAACTCAATTTCATTTCTTTTTATGGCTGAGTAATATCCCATTGCATATATGTGCCACATCTTCTTTATCCATTCATCTGTCGATGGACACTTAGGTTGATTCCACGTCCTGGCTATTGTAAATAGAGCTACAATGAACAGTGTGGTACATGACTCTTTTTGAATTGTGGTTTTCTCAGGGTATATGCTCAGTAGTGGGATTGCTGTGTCATACGGTAGTTCTATTTTTAGTTTTTTAAGGAATCTCCATACTGTTCTCCATAGTGACTCTATCAATTTACATTGCCACCAACAGTGCAAGAGAGTTCCCTTTTCTTCACACCCTCTCCAGCATTTATTGTTTGTAGATTTTTTGATGATGGCCATTCTGACTGGTGTGAGGTGATACCTCATTCTAGTTTTGATTTGCATTTCTCTAATGATGAATGATGTTGAATATCCTTTCATGTGTTTGCTGGCAATCTGTATATCTTCTTTGGAGAATTGTGTATTTAGGTCTTCTGCCCATTTTTGGATTGGGTTTTTGGATTTTCTGGTATAGAGCTGCATGAGATGCTTGTATATTTTGGAGATTAATCCTTTATCAGTTGATTCATCTGCAAATATTTTCTCCCATTCTGAGGGTTGTCTTTTGGTCTTGTTTATGGTTTCCTTTGCTGTGCAAAAGCTTTTAAGTTTCATTAGGTCCCATTTGTTTATTTTTCTTTTTATTTCCATTTCTCTAGGAAGTGGGTCAAAAAGGATCTTGCTGTGATTTATGTCATAGAGTATTCTGCCTATGTTTTCCTCTAAGAGTTTGATAGTTTCTGGCCTTACATTTAGGTCTTTAATCCATTTTGAGCTTATTTTTGTGCATGGTGTTAGGGAGTGTTCTAATTTCATTGTTTTACATGTAGCTGTCCAGCACGACTTATTGAAGAGGCTGTCTCTTCTCCATTGTATATTCTTGCCTCCTTTATCAAAGATAAGGTGATCACGTGTGTGGGGGTTTATCTCTGGGCTTTCTGTCCTGGTCCATTGATCTATATTTCTGTTTTTGTGCCAATACCATACTGTCTTGATTACTGTAGCTTTGTAACATAGTCTGAAGTCCAGGAGCCTGATTCCTCCAGGTCAGTTTTTCTTTCTCAGGATTGCTTTGGCTATTTGGGGTCTTTTGTGTTTCCATACAAATTGTGAAATTTTTTGTTCTAGTTCTGTAAAAAATGCCATTGGTATTTTGATAGGGATTGCATTGAATCTGTAGATTGCTTTGGGTAGTATAGTCATTTTCCCAATGTTGATTCTTCCAATCCAAGAACATGGTAAATCTCTCCATCCGTTTATATCATCTTTAATTTCTTTCATCAGTGTCTTATATTTTTCTGCCTACAGGTCTTTTGTCTCCTTAGGTAGGTTTATTCCTAGGTATTTTATTCTTTTTGTTGCAATGGTAAATGGGAGTGTTTCCTTAATTTCTCTTTCAGATTTTTCATCATTAGTATATAGGAATGCAAGAGATTTCTGTGCATTACTTTTGTATCCTGCAACTTTACCAAATTCATTGATTAGCTCTAGTAGTTTTCTGGTGGCATCTTTAGGATTCTCTATGTATAGTATCATGTCATCTGCAAACAGTGACAGCTTTAGTTCTTCCCTTCCGATTTGGATTCCTTTTATTTCTTTTACTTCTCTGATTGCTATGGCTAAAACTTCCAAAACTATGTTGAATAATAATGGTGAGAGTGGACAACCTTGTCTTCTTCCTGATCTTATAGGAAATGGTTTCAGTTTTTCACCATTGAGAACAGTGTTGGCTGTGGGTTTGTCATATATTGCCTTTATTATGTTGAGGTAAGTTCCCTCTATGCCTACTTTCTGCAGGGTTTTTATCATAAATGGGTGTTGAATTTTGTTGAAAGCTTTCTCTTCATCTATTGAGATGATCATATGGTTTTTCTCCTTCAGTTTGTTAATATGGTGTATCACATTGATTGATTTGCGTATATTGAAGAATCCTTGCATTCCTGGAATAAACCCACTTGATCATGGTGTATGATCCTTTTAATGTGCTGTTGGATTCTGTTTGCTAGTATTTTGTTGAGGATTTTTGCATCTGTGTTCATCAGTGATATTGCCTGTAGTTTTCTTTCTTTGTGACATCTTTGTCTGATTTTGGTATCAGGGTGATGGTGGCCTCGTAGAATGAGTTTGGGAATGTTCCTCCCTCTGCTATATTTTGGAAGAGTTTGAGAAGGATAGGTGTTATCTCTTCTCTAAATGTTTGATAGAATTCACCTGTGAAGCCATCTGGTTCTGGGCTTCTGTTTGTTGGAAGATTTTTAATCACAGTTTCAATTTCAGTGCTTGTGATTGGTCTGTTTATATTTTCTGTTTCTTCCTGGTTCAGTCTTGGAAGGTTGTGCTTTTCTAAAAATTTTTCCATTTCTTCGTGGTTGCCCATTTTATTGGCAGATAGTTGCTTGTAGTAATCTCTCATGATCCTTTGTATTTCTGCAGTGTCAATTGTTACTTCTCCTTTTTCATTTCTAATTCTATTGATTTGAGTCTTGTCCCTTTTTTTCTTGATGAGTCTGACTAATGGTTTATCAATTTTGTTTATCTTCTCAAAGAACCAGCTTTTAGTTGTGTTGATCTTTGCTATTGTTTCTTTCAGTTCTTTTTCATTTATTTCTGATCTGATCTTTATGATTTCTTTCCTTCTGCTAACTTTGTGGGGTTTTCTTTGTTCTTCTTTCTCTAATTGCTTTAGGTGTAAGGTTAGGTTGTTTATTTCAGATTTTTCTTGTTTCTTGAGGTAGGATTGTATTTCTATAAACTTCCCTCTTAGAACTGCTTTTGCTGCATCCCATAGGTTTTGGGTCATCGTGTTTTCATTGTCATTTCTTTCTAGGTATTTTTTGATTTCCTCTTTGATTTCTTCAGTGATCTCTTGGTTATTTGATAGTGTGTTGTTTAACCTCCATGTGTTTGTATTTTTTACAGATTTTTTTTTCCTGTAATTGATATCTAGTTTCACAGCATTGTGGTTGGAAAAGATACTTGATAAGATTTCAATTTTCTTAAATTTACCAAGGCTTGATTTGTGACCCAGGATGTGATCTATCCTGGAGAATGTTCCATGAGCACTTGAGAATAAAGTGTATTCTGTTGTTTTTGGATGGAATGTCCTATAAATATCAGTTAAGTCCATCTTGTGTTTTCTTATTTATTTATTTTCATTCTGGATCATCTGTCCATTGTTGAAAGTGGGGTGTTTAAGTCCCGTACTGTGATTGTGTTACTGTCGATTTCCCCTTTTATGGCTGTTAGCATTTGCCTTATGTATTGAGGTGCTCCTATGTTGGGTGCATAAATATTTACAATTGTTCTATCTTCTTCTTGGATTCATCTCTTGATCATTATGTAGTGCCCTTCTTTGTCTCTTGTAACAGTCTTTATAAAGTCTATTTTGTCTGATATGAGAATTGCTACTCCAGCTGTCTTTTGATTTTCATTTGCATGGAATATCTTTTTCCATCCCCTCACTTTCAGTTTGTATGTGTCCCTAGGTCTGAAGTGAGTCTCTTGTAGACAGCATATATACAGGTCTTGTTTTTGTATCCATTCAGCCTGTCTATGTCTTTTGGTGGGAGCATTTAATCCATTTACATTTAAGGTAATAATCAATATGTGTAGGGCGCGGTCAGCTAACTGCTACGCTGCAGGAAGCTGAAATAAGCTGAGTCATCCTTCCTGTGGCCACTGCGCTTGCGCTAAGTATACTAATGAGGTTTTAAAGTAGCGACCTATCCGATGCTGGCTCACAAATCGCACCATCGGCGAAAGCCAATCACAGAGCGACACATGTTCTTAATCCCTATATAAGCAGACTGCTATGGGATTGCGGGGTCTTCCTTCCATCTTTCTTCAACCAAGCTGTGCTCCAATAAAGTGTGATACGAGAAGAATCTTGCGTGTGGCGGCTCGTTATTCTGCTGGTCGGAAGCGGCCCGCCGCAAATATGTATGTTCCTATTCCCATTTTCATAATTGTTTTGGGTTTGTTATTGTTGGTCTTTTCCTTCTCTTGTGTTTCCTGCCTAGAGAGGTTCCTTTAGCATTTGTTGTAAAGCTGGTTTGGTGGTGCTGAATTCTCTTGGCTCTTGCTTGTCTGTAAAGGTTTTAATTTCTCCGTCGAATCTGAATGAGATACTTGCTGGGTAGAGTAATCTAGGTCGTAGGTTTTTCCCTTTCATCACTTTAAATATGTCTTGCCACTCCCTTCTGGCTTGCAGAGTTTCTGCTGAAAGATCAGCTGTTAACCTTATAGGGATTCCCATGCATGTTAGTTGTCATTTTCCCCTTGCTGCTTTTAATATTTATTCTTTGTATTTAATTTTTGATAGCTTGATTGATATGTGTCTTGGCCTGTTTCTCCTTGGACTTATCCTGTATGGGACTATCTGCACTTCCTGGACTTGATTGACTCTTCACTTTCCCATATTAGGGAAGGTTTCAACTACAATCTCTTCCAATATTTTCTGAGTCCCTTTCTCTTCTTCTTCTGTGATCCCTATAATTCCAATGTTGGTGCGTTTAATGTTGTCCCAGAGGTCTCTGAGACTGTCATTTCTTTTTCTTCTTTTTTCTTTATTCTGCTCTGCAGTAGTTATTTCCCCTATTTTATCTTCCAGGGCACTTTTCCATTCTTCTGGCTCAGTTATTCTGCTATTGATTCCTTCTAGAGAATTTTTAATTTCATTTATTGTGTTGTTCATCATTGTTTGTTTGCTCTTTAGTTCTTCTAGGTCCTTGTTAAACGTTTCTTGTATTTTCTCCATTCTGTTTCCAAGATTTTGGATCACCTTTACCAGCATTACTCTGAATTCTTTTTCAGGTAGACTGTCTATTTCCTCTTCATTTCTTAGGTCTGGTGAGTTTTTGCCTTGCTCCTTCATCTGCTGTGTGTTTCTCTGTCTTCTCATTTTGCTTAACTTACTGTGTTTGGGTTCTCCTTCTCGCAGGCTGCATGTTTGTAGTTCCCGTTGTTTTTGGTGTCTGCCCGCAGTGGCTAAGGTTGGTTCAGTGGGTTGTGTAGGCTTCCTGGTGGAGGGGACTGGTGCCTGTGTTCTGGTGGATGAGGCTGGATCTTGTCTTTCTGGTGGGCAGGACTGCTTCCAGTGGTGTGTTTTGAGGTGTCTGTGACCTTATGATTTTAGACAGCCTCTCTGCTAATGGGTGGGGTTGTGTTCCTGTCTTGCTAGTTGTTTGGCATGGGGTGTCCAGCACTGTAACTTGCTGGTCATTGAGTGGAGCTGGGTCTTAGCATTGAGATGGAGATCTCTGGGAGAGCGCTCGCCGATTGATATTACATGGGACCAGGAGGTCTCTGGTGGTCCAACGTGCTGAACTCGGCTCTCCCACCTCAGAGGCACAGCCGTGACACCTGGCAGAAGCACCAGGACCCTGTCAGCCACACGGCTGATCCTCCAGACCGGGGTGGACTCAACTTATAGTTTGTCTTTTTATTCTTTTAATGGTGTCTTTTGCATAGAGGAAGGTTTTAATTTTGATGTTCAATTTGCTCTCACAGCCAAGAACTCTTTTCCTAAGCGTCCAGGTCACAAAAGTTTTCTCCTCCACCTTTTCTACTTTTTAAGCTATTGTTCCTTTCATTCTACTTCAGTCGTGTGCATGGGGAAAACGAATTTTTGTTGCTGCATTGTGTGATATCTATCTCAAACCATATATCTGTTTGAGGCTATAGTCCTTGGGGATTTTGACACACCTGTAATTATTCTGTATCTCCACTGGATGTCAATACTGCTCAAGGAAAAGAAGTT
The DNA here is from genome assembly GCF_949987515.2 of Delphinus delphis. NCBI lineage: Eukaryota > Metazoa > Chordata > Mammalia > Artiodactyla > Delphinidae > Delphinus > Delphinus delphis. The sequence goes on along the minus strand of NC_082693.1, from coordinate 56,572,660 downwards.
CAGACAGCATATTGGGTGCACAAAAAGCAGTCTGTGCTTTTAAGAGTTAGGTTGGAATTGTCAGAAAGGAGGCTAGAAGATGTGAAATACACAAAGAAGAATATCTCTCCTTCAGCCCTGTAATAAATGTCAGGCAGAGTGCTGGGATATAGTGCTGGAATTTGTAGCAGTGTTGAACTTCAAACTTGAAAGACTGAATTCTGTTTTCCACTCTGGCTCTTTGATTGCTGACTCATGCAAAAATGAAACCACATTTTTGCTCGAATTATTTGGCTAATTCTTACAATGTATCTTATTGAACTAGAATTAGAGGTTCAATCTTTATTTCTTTTGTTCACTTCCCAAACATGTACAAATTTCAGCAGTGATAAGTTAGAAAGAAATGACTCTGGTAAGAAAATTACCTGGGCCACTTTGGTCTATATCCAAGGACACCACTAAGCTCAGGAATAAGAAACAGGACCCCAAGAGTCAAGTGACCTCTGATCGTACTTCTGAGCAGGTTTTACTTCCAAGAAGGGCCCAGTTTGTTCAAGGACTGAAACAAGATAAGCAAAATTGGATGTATATTGCTTTCTCTCCTAATGATCTGCTACAAAATTGGGATATGAGGCTTAAAAGCTTTAAGAATTGAATTCTAGCTAGTTGTTTTTAGTTTCCTCATTCTGAAGTAGGGAACTATATATTCTTTCATTATGGTTTTTTATATAAAATCTTACCTGTCTATAAGATGACCAGTTTTGAAAATTACAAAGAATAGAACCTACAGTATTTTGACTGTATATCCTATAGGTGGGACACAAGGATACAAGACTGACCAGGTTCTTCAGCAAGGAATTATTTCAGTACATATTTTATGAAATATCTCAAGTGCATTATATGATTATATTTAACAAAGCTGTCAGTTGACAGAACATAAAAGTCATCATTGACAAGCATTGTGCTAGTATGACTAGCAATAATAAAAATATTGAATGAACAACGATATCTAAGCAGATGGAATTTTTGAGTAAACAATTTAAAAAATGTTCTAACATTTGGAAAAAGATAACTGAAATACAGCTTGAGATATGAGGATAATCTGATTTAAGCAGAACTATCTCTTAAAAGTAAGCTGCTGGTTTTTTTTGTTGTTTTTTAAAATAAATTTATTTATTTTATTTAGTTTTACTTTTGGCTGTGTTGGATCTGTGTTGCTGTGCATGGGCTCTCTCTAGTTGCGGCGAGTAGGGGCTACTCTTCGTTGTGGTGCGCGGGCTCCTCATTGTGGTGGCTTCTCTTGTTGCGGAGCACGAGCTCTAGGCACGCAGGCTTCAATAGATGTGGCACGCTGGCTCAGTAGTCGTGGCTTGTGGGCTCTAGAGCGCAGGCTCAGTAGTTGTGGCACACGGGCTTAGTTGCTCCATGGCATGTGGCATCTTCCCGGACCAGGGCTCGAACCTCTGTCCCCTGCATTGGCAGGTGGATTCTTAACCACTGCGCTACCAGGGAAGCCCAGTAAGGTGCTGTTTTAATAAATATTGTATATTCAGTCGTTGGTGATAGAGCAACACTAAGGTTTTTAGCTCTTTCTAGGGACTGTGAATTTTCAATTATGACATGTTTCCTGTGGGAGCTTAACTTCCCTATATAGTTAAATATCCAATGAACCTGTTATATGAATTGTAGTAAGTATGCTGACCAACAAATGTGTGCGCCTGACATCCCAGGAGTCTTCTATCCAGCTATATATGGTTGGTAGAGTTTAATTGTATTCAATTTTAATATTTCACATGGTGACAAAATTCTGTCCTAGTGTGCATCATTTTTGACCTATTTCTCTACAACGTAAAGCATGTCAGATTGTTATAATCTTATACATGCTTTGGTGACTGGCTTAAAGCTTTGCACTAATATTCATTCCCTGGGTCAATAGGATTCGTAAGAAATGTAAAAATTAGCAACACTTTTATTCATAGAATTTGCTCATATCAAATGGAAGGCCTAGATTGTCTGCTTGTAACTCACGGGTTAGATTTTCCTATAGGTTGCTGGCATAAGACACAGAAAATTATGAAGGTGTAAATCATACTCCAACATGGCTAAAAGCTTTGTTCCAACAAAGCTAAAAGCTTTGTTCCAGGTATTGGCACGAAACTAAAAATATTGGATTGATTTTCCGTAAGTTCAGAGCCATGGTTTTCGTATCCTTTCTTCAGTGCCAAATTATATCACTAGTGTTATTTTTTCTGTTTTGACATGATCTTGTGTTATTGTCCCTCTTTCAAATTTCCTATTCAAATTATTCTCTGGCTTGTGTTTATCAAACCAGAAGAACTCCGAATCTGGAAGACTGCTAAAAATCCTTTGGATGACCACTTTAATACTTAAAGGTAAAATACAGCCACTCTACAAAGATGGAATATGGGAAGCATTGCATTGGAATAAAAAAAAACATTAAAACAGTTTCTTAAATAGCAATCATTGGTTCCAATGTGTCAAATTAAATCTGTGCCTCATAAAATAGTAATTTTTCAAATTAATTAAACTAAGTTTTAACTTACGTGGCATAATAAATCTTTTGCTATATTTTTCATTTGTTTGGATAATCAGTAAATATTGGATTATTTGGATTAGTGCTTCGTTGTTTTATAAAATGTTTTCCTAGAGAGGAAATGAGTGGCAAGGAGAGAGCCTATCTCTCAATCAAAATAATTAAATGAATTTTTTAAATCCCAGATAATTCAAGAACAGACATTTTAGTATTACTTGCTGCTCAAGATAAATTTCACATAAACTCGATCAGCAGTGGTGTTTTCTTAGATAATTCAAAAATAAAAATTTAAAAATAGATTTTACCATCAAAATCCTTAGAGTAGAAGGTATAAAGCCAAGTATTTCCTTTTTTTTTCAATAGCATTTGTAAACTGGGAAGTCTAGAATTTAAGACTATGTGACTTTTGGCTCCAGAGAATCACTTAATAGAATAGCTGAGGCACTATTCCTAGTGTGTTCCTAGTTTCAGGTGGGCCCATAGTAGGTGTTCAGTAAATCAGTCATCCATGCTAGTTGAATGAATAAATTTGTGCCCTTAGTGCGTTAATGTGTAGTACAACCAGTGGTTCTCTCAGAGTGGCAGTGTGGTTTTGGAAGCAAAGCATGGAAATGGAGTAGCAATAAAAGCACCAGCGGTAGAATCTGTAGCATATTTATCACCAAACTGGTAATTTATGTTGAAGGAAAGCATACAGGCCCACAATCTTTTATATCCATTTTTAAAACTCTAAAAGCTCAAAAAACTGAAGGCCTTTTCTGTAACTTATTTGAGGGTAAAACCAGACCTAACCTGACAGAGGCTATTTGGGGTTGTTTATTTATCCCACTTAGTGTAAATATTCACGTATCTTGCTGCAAAAATACTGGTGCATTTGATTTCTCAGTCCCACTTCAGACCTTGGTGGGAGGTTATGTAATATACACACTTTAGTACATTTCTGAAATACATACAATTCTGAATTCTAAAACATTTTGGCCCCAAGGTTTGGGAGAAGGGCTTGTGACCTTATATATAGTTTGTGAATAATTGGGATGCTTTCTGCATATTTTCCTGTTTGTCAATCATCCTCTCCTTTCTGATGCTCAGCTTGAAACAACTTCCTTGCACAGGAGTTTCTCTTCCAGAGGATGAATGCTACCCGCTCTGTTCCTTGATTCACAACGCGAATTGCTGCTCCATCATCAGCCATCAACCCTCACCGTGACTTGGTGCTCTGGAGGTGGTGCTCTCTGTGCTTGGCTAACATGGGAAAGACCCAGTGCCACACATGGCCTAGAGGAGCGCTCAACGTGTGAGCTGGCTCTCTGTGACATGTCTGGGACCATCAGAGATGTCACATTGTGTGTATGATCACACATGCTGAGTGATCAGTATGTAGACTGTGCACAGTTTTCTCCATGGTGTATAACAGAATAGAACCTATCGTTTGGGCTTTACTAGTTTCAAGCATTACCCATGTGGAGATCCAAGCTAGAAAATCCAGCTACTACGTGTTTATCCTTGACCAAAGACTGATCCTCCTGTATCATTGGAGAAAGATTATCTGGATAAATTGAACTTTTCCATGAAAGCCAGGTCTGATATATCTGCCCCATGCGGGACAACTGCCAAGCTAGAATGCCTTTACATCTGGCTTTAAGTAACTCATCTAAATTGGCCCAGATCGAGTCTTAATCAGGAGGGAGTAGGAGTAAAACTAAAATTAGTTAATTCAGTTCCTCATTAATAGTTCTGGCTACGGAATTTGCGGGGAGGATTAGGGGTATTTAATGCTCTAAATTTATCCATGTAATCACCCTGCCTAACCCTACTAGAATTGCACTGAGACTTGGCAACCCAGAGAACTAGTAGCCTGCTCTCATAACCCAGACATAGGAGGGTGGGCGTTGGGTGGCTTGCACTTCCTGTTTCTCCTTGACCCTGGATTTTCCCTGGTGACATCTTTCTCCCTCCCTCTTGTATTCTTCCTCCTGGCCCTCCTCCCATACCCCTGGCTGTGTCTTTCTCTCTGTAATCATCTTTTGCTCACTGTCACTCTCTTTCTGCCTGACTGTGTCTGTCAGCTCGTCTGGTTGCTTTTTTTCCCCACACTGGGAAAGTATGAGAAAAGATGGGAAAGGAGAGAAGTGGGCATTTGCTATCCTCTATTGAGATTTAAAAATACTACCAAAATCATTTTTATACCACTTTTAGCCTTATAAAAATAAAGCCTCATGTAGTAGTCATGGCAATTCTTAAATTTCACTTTGAGAACCACTTAAACGAGAGATCATTTAGTTTAGATGGAAACTATAGGAAAGGAGAGCTAATCTGTAAACCATTTTGAATTCCTTGGGAGATTTCAATTGAATTGAAGGGTGCTAATCCTTTGTTATAAAGTGAACCTGCTTATCTGTTGACCCTGGAATACATTTTCCCAAATTACCCCGTGTAGAATTTATTTAGCTACCTTGTCAAGGAAGGATCTGAAAGTTTCATTTTAGAAGGGTGCCCATGGGAAATTTTCTTATCCAAATTCTTGTCTTGATATGCTGACTCATGTGACTATTTTACCTATTCAAAAAACAATTAAACATATAAATAAAACTCCAGAGTCTATAGAAAGTGACTAACACTTCTTTTCTAATGCTTCTGAATGCTGTGCTTGAAATTGTATTGTGAAATGTGTTAAGGAAATCTTTTTGCCTTTCTGAGCATATTGTCAACAAGAAGCTAGAAGGTGAGTTTAAAAACAGTTGCTGGCAGGACAACTGCAGGGGACTAGGCTTCGTAAGCGGCATCTCTAGGGGGAGGTAAATCCCAGCTTTTCACCTTGAAACAAGCAGGAATAATAAGAAGTGTGCTCTTTGGGAAGCGTTGAACCTTAATGTCCTGTGTTCTGGCTTAGGCTTTTTGTGGTGCCCTTCCCTGTCTTTCACCTGTGACCCGGGGGGTGCCCTACACTTCCTACCAAGGTTTTGATGTGCCTGATGGTTGCACTGATGCTAGAAGCAAGCATTACAAACACAAAAGCACACAAGTCCCATATTTTCCTCTAAGAGCTTTATAGTGTCTGGCCTTACATTTAGGTCTTTAATCCATTTTGAGTTTATTTTTGTGCATGGTGTTAGGGAGTGTTCTAATTTCATTCTTTTACATGTAGCTGTCCAGTTTTCCCAGCACCACTTATTGAAGAGGCTGTCTTTTCTCCATTGTATATTCTTGCCTCCTTTGTCATAAATTAGGTGACCATATGTGCATGGGGTTATCTCTGGGCTTTCTATCCTGCTCCATTGATCTATATTTCTCTTTTTGTGCCAGTACCATACTGTCTTGATTACTGTAGCTTTGTAGTATAGTCTGAAGTCAGGGAACCTGATTCCTCCAGCTTTGTTTTTCTTTCTCAAGATTGCTTTGACTATTCAGGGTCTTTTGTGTTTCCATACAAATTGTAAAATTTTTTGTTCTAATTCTGTGAAAAATACCATTGGTAATTTGATAGGGATTACATTGAATCTGTAGATTGCTTTGGGTAGTATAATCATTTTCACAATATTGAGTCTTCCAATCCAAGGGTATGGTATATCTCTCCATCTGTTTGTGTCATCTTTGGTTTCTTTCATCAGTATCTTACAGTTAGTTCTGAGTACAGGTCTTTTGCCTCCTTAGGTAGGTTTATTCCTAGGTATTTTATTCTTTTTGAAGCAATGGTAAATAGGACTGTTTCCTTGATTTCTCTTTCTGATCGTTCACTGTTAGTGTATGGCACAACACTATGGAGAACAGTATGGAGGTTTCTTTAAAAATAGAACTACCATATGACCCAGCAATCCCAGTCCTGGGCATATACCCAGAGAAAACCATAATTCAAAAAGATACATGCACCCCAATGTTCATTGCAGCACTATTTACAATAGCCAGGATGTGGAAGCAACTTAAATGTCTATCAACAGAGGAATGGCTAAAGAAGATGTGGTACATATATATAATGGAATATTACTCAGCCATAAAAAGGAACAACATAGTGCCAGCTGCAGAGGCATGGTTGGACCTGAAGACTGTCATACAGCGTGAAGTAAGTGAGAAAGAGAAAAACAAATATCGTATAATATCACTTATATGTAGAATTTAGGAAAATGGTACAGATGAACTTATTTGCAAAGCAGAAATAGAGACACAGATGTAGAGAGCAAACTCATGGATACCAAGGGGGAGAGGGGGTGGGATGAATTGGGAGATTGGGATTGACATATATACACTACTATGTATAAAATAGATAATGAGAACCTACCGTAGATAATGAGAACCCACTGTATAGCACAGGGAACTCTACTCAGTGCTCTGTGGTGACCTAAATGGGAAGGAAATCTAAAAAAGAGGGGATATATGTATACATATAACTGATTCACTTTGCTGTACAGCAGAAACTAACACAACATTGTAAAGCAATTATACTCCAATAAAAATTAACTTAAAAAAATAAAAAAGCACAGAGATGGCAATCAGGAGCTATAAATGAGTGAAGTGGGCCTGCAGTGAATGGGCAGCACAGCCCAGACAGAAGGAGAGGTTTCTACTCAGCTCTCCACCAGGACACATACATGACCCACGTTATTAGAGATTCCATTCTTTATTTTCAAAAGAAACACAAAATCCAGACTATCTTTTAGATGCAATTTTGTAATTTAAAAATATTCTATTCTGATTATTCAAGGTTTTTTTGGAAAAAAACCCAACCATGGCAGCAGGCTGGATCTGGCCTGGGAGCTGCCTGCTGTGACTTCTGCCCCGGATGAAACAAACCCAGGAAAAGACATCTCAGCAGTTCACCTCTGTACTCAATGGTTCATATAGCCCACATTTTAAGACTTAAGGGCTTGTTTTTAGTTCAAAAGGAATCACTTTTGAACTAGAGACTGTTTAATGCCACATGCACAGAATGTATGAAAGAGCTATAGCACCACGGTCTTGACCATTCTTGATCGTTAGACACGATCTGCACACCGAGTAAGAGGAAAGAGATGTTGGTCAATTAATGTGGTTTTGTGCTGTCCAGCTATGATCTTGCTGCAGATTCTATTAACATTGACCCTTCAACACATACCCTGCTTTAACGAGGAGGTGGTACCAACATGATGAGCTAACCATGAGGAACCCCCTCCAGAAGGGACCACCCAAAAAGAAGCTGAATTAAAGTCCCCATAATACAAACCATTGCTCCTGGAAAATGAAAAGGACTTAAGAGATGATTGAAATTTACAGTGATTTTCAGACCCACTTGGCCTCTGTCTCTTTCCCCCAAATAAAGCAGTCTCATTTCAAGTGATTTGCTAGAGTCTGTGATTGTAAGAGTCATCCCTTTAGGACCTGGAAACAATTATCTCAGAATACAACTATTATAAACCCATAGTAACCTGGATCACCTGAATTTTATGGTTGTGCCATCTGGCTTACCTGGATCTTAGACATAAACTGTGTCTACATGATGCAAAGTCAGAAAATGTTTTCTTTAATTTCAACAAATGATCACTGAGTTTTATGCCAAGTGTTAGAAATTGAAGGATTATTCTGACAATACCTGTCATCCAAACCCTGAAGTCTATAAGGAAAGCTAGATGTTAGACGTTGCTGTGACAATGGTATGTACTGCTCCACCAGCAACTCCTGCTGCTTCTACTCCAGCGTTTACGTGGAATCTATCTGCATCCCTCTGTTGGCATTATCCTAGTCTAAGACGCTGTTATCACTCCTGGACCACCCACAGCCTGCTGTCTGCTCCTCACATGTCCTTTCCTGCCACTGCCATCCCCATCCAATTCATAGCAACCAGAGTAATCAAAAACATTAATAAAGCCTTGCAGGGAAGGCCGTTGCCAATCTCTCCAGTCTTATCTCATAGCACTGCCCCTCCCAGTCTGGTCTCTGTCATTTCTCACAAGGAGCTAAATGCTTTTCTGGCTCAGAACTCTGCTGCTAGCTCTTTTCTCTACCGAGAAATAACGTCCCCTGGCTTAAATGTCACCTCCTTAGAAAGTTCTTGGTCGCCCAGAGTTCTCCACTTTAAACTCCATTTCTGTTTTGTTCTTCACCTTTATTGAATGTGCATTTATTTTTGTCTGTTTTCTGGATTTTTTTTTCCTGCCTCTTCCACTAGATTTCATGAAATCAGCATCTTGGTCTCTGTTGTACTCTCAACATCTAGCGGAGAGCTTGGTGTACACAGTGTCCCTCAATAAATATTTATGCTAAGAGTGAAGGAATCACAAGGCCCTATTCGACGAGTACAGGAAGCAGTTAATTTTGTTGAGATTAGAGGAAGGGTAAGGACAGTCATTGTATTAGTTTTCTAGGGCTGCCATAAAAAAAAAAAGTATCACGAACTGGATGGCTTAAAACAATAGAAATTTATTCTCTCACTGTTTTGGAGGTTGGAAGTCTGAAATCAAGGTGTCTGCTTTGTTCTTCCTTGGGGACGTAGAAGGAGACTCTGTCCCATACCCCTCTCCTAGCTTCCGGCGGTTGCTGCTAGCTCTCGGTGCTCCTTGGTTTGTGGCAGCATAACTCCAGTTTGTGCCTGCATCGTCACGTGGCATTCTCCCCGTGTGTCATGTCCAAATTTTCCTCTTCCTATAAGGCACCAGTCATTGCATCATGGTCCTCCCTAATCCAGTATGACCTTATTTTAACTTGATTAAGTCTGCAACGACTGTTTCTAAATAAGGTCATGTTCACAGGTACCAGAGAGTTAGGACTTGAACATATCTTTGGGGGCAACACAGTTCAACCCATGACAGCCGTCTGTCTCTCAGAGAGTGTAACAGTAGAATGGGATCTTAAAACATGAATAAAAGTTGGAGTGGGGAGAGAGTCAGGCAGTTAGAAAAATAAGCAGGACAGTACATTTTGCATAAGAAAGACTTCAAAGTTGGGCAGTAGTCGGCTGCCGGCAGCCTTGAATTCCATATGAAAGAGCCTCCATATCCTGTTTTATCCTACTGTCCTGGTCTGTTTGGGCTGCCATAACAAAATACCGTGGATTAGGTGGTTTAAACAACAGAAATTTATTTACTCACAGTTCTGGAGACTGGAAATATAAGATCAAGGTGCCAGCAGGGTTGGTGTCTCTCTGTGTCCTCACACGGTGGAGAGGGAGAGCGGTTGCTAGTGCCTCTTCCTCTTCTTACAAGGGCACCAGCCCTATTGGACTAGGTCCCTCCCCTTAGGACCTCATTTAATCTTTATCACCTCCTCACAGGCCCTGTCTCCAAATAGTCACATTGGGGGGTTATGGCTTCCACATATGAATTTAGGGTCGGGGGGAGGGCACAAACATTCATAACACTTACAGACCAGGGGTCAACAAACCATGGCACACAGGACAGAGTTGAGACTGTGAAATGAAGCAAACCTGCCTCTCAGAGATTGTCAGTGTGCTGAGTCAACGGACCTTTGGGCAAGTGATATTCTAGACACTTCTTACTGTCTTAGATTGTCCAGTGGCATGGGGAGAGATGATCAGTTATATTCCTTCCTGTGCGTGAAGTCCATGAGCCCATGAACAAAACGTTTGGAGATCATATATATGCACACTTGTCTCATAGACTAGGGGAAAGATCTCTTAAGGAAGCTGGACTAGAGGAAGAGAGACCCTGAGGTCCCTGAGAGACAGTCACCACAAGGGAGAAAGTAAACACAACTCAGCCCTGGGAGGCATGTGACTTCTGCTGCCTCATGCTACTCCCCTCACACCTGGAGTTTCCCCATATTCTAGGACGGAGAGGCTGTGGTAAAAAGAATGAACTAGTCCTCTGGGGCTCAGCTGTTCTGCTGGGGGAAAGCCACTCTGAAAAAGCTAATCATGAAAAGTGGCAACCTTCCTACTGACAGGAAGAACCAGAGAAGGTTGTCAGCAGCCGGCACCGTTACCTGTGGGAAGAAGACTGACTGCAGTCAGGTGAACAGAAAGGTAGCAGCAGCAGCAGACACTGGAGCAGAACCTGGGGCTCTTGGAAGGGGCAGTGATTATACGTGAGACAGTCCCCATGCCCCATCCCCCAGAATTCTCAGAGGAAGTGACTCCCATGTGGGTTACAGGCAGCATCCTTAGGAATTCGGTGGAACATTCAGCGAGGGAGGTCCTGAGGACATACTGGACTCTATCTTAGAAAAGCAAGAGGGGATTCAAAACATGAAGATTTGGTGTATTGTGGTAAATGTGGTGTATTTTTACTACCCTAAAGTACCCTAATGTTCTGTGAAGAGGCAAAGTGTGAGGAAAAGATTTAGTGATGAAGTTCAAAATTCAAAGTTCAATTAGCTAAATTTAGTTGTTTTCTCCCTTATAAAATGGGAGCTATCACAGTCGTATCATTATACATTCATCACTACTGGCCTCAACTGGGCCTTCAATATTCTCCAGCATCCTTGCTGACTTTCTCTGGTCAGTTTGCTCCCTCATTTCTCCACAATGACTGTTGCAGACCGTCTCTAATTTCCTCAAGCCCTTGAACACCTTTGCACTCTTTCCTTCTCAGTAGGTAACACTTCCTCATATATATGTTGCTAATCAAGGCCATTTTAGGGAACTCCTTCAAATTCCTGAGGTTGTATCTGCAAACCCAAGTGCCTCTGTACCCATCCTTTCTCCTCTCTTGTTACAGGTGTCAAAGAGAAATTGCACCAGACACTCATTAAAAACAGCAAGGAAGATTTTAGACAAGACTCTTGCACTGTGGGGGAGAGATTGAACCCAATTCTGCTGAAACAAAAAATGGGAGAGTTTTTAAATGCTGGGGTGAGCTAGTGGAAAAATACTGGAGGACATTAGGAAGAGGTTGGGCAATGCAGTTAGATCATCTGTGTTTGCTAATTGGCACTTATTGAAGTCAGGCACCTATCCTCCCACTGAGACTGGGAGATAACGACCCTATCCTTGTTGATGATTACAGTTCAAGGGGATGGCTCCCAGGTCCTTGAGAAGGACATTCCTGGGTGGTAGAAAATTTACATCTCAAAGAGTCACAGAAAGGATTCATAATTGCGCTAAAGTAAATACTCTAAGAAAAGGGAGATCAGGAGCCTATAAGTAGGAAGAAAACTGTCTAAAGTTTGCTCAGGCTGAGGGGAACTTAATGGCTCTCTCAGTCACAGCGAAAGAATTCTCCCTTCTTAAGTGCCCTGACTCCCAGCTCCTTTTGCCTCCTTGAGTGGTGTCGATTCTTCGGTAAAATCTTTTCCTATCTCTCCACCTTCGATGTTATTCTGGATCCTTCCTGACAGTATTCAGACATTTTAAACACACCCAATAGCACCCACCTTAAACAAACCAAAACAAACAAACAAAAATCCCACAAACCTCCTCTCCACCTCCTCATCTCCCTCAGGTTGTGGCTCCATCCTTCTGCTACCATCATAGCCAGACTTTCAGATAGGTTGCTTGCACACACTTCCTCCGCATTCTTACTGCTCTCCTCATTTTTCTCCCCTCTCTCTTTTATTCCTTCTGTGAGACATATACACATAGACTCAGGAGAAAGGAAGAGGAAACTGCTCAGCTAGTTAAGGGCTGTGCCCCAAACTGGCCTGGCACTACTCCCACATATTCTGTTGATCAAAGCAGGGACAGGGCCCACCCAGGCTCAAGGGCGTGGAGAAATGGGGTCCACCCCTGGATGTGGGATCATTTAACTGTTGCATCCATCTTTGGAAAGTACTATTGCCACGTGTCTTATACTCATGAATTTTTAAATTTCTTTTTGTGTTTTGTAATTTTTTAATCATATGTTTGAGGCCATGGAGTTAGTTGCATGCACACTTAAAATTATTTTATCTCCCTGGTGAATTGTACCACTTATTATGATGAAGAGATCCTCTCTATCTTGTGATGCTTTTTACTTTTATCTTTTCCTTGATAAATAGCAACTTAAAAAAATTTGCCTGGTACATTTCACTGTTCCTTTCTTTTGTTCTTCTGTGTTTTAGATGTTCTCTTTTTTCTGACAATCTTAACTATATCATTTAGTCAGTTGCACTGACTGTATGTCTAGTTTAATGATATATCTGGGTTTACATCTACTGTCTTATATATTCTATTTGCTTATTTTTTCTAGGTTCTTTTCTCTCTCCGTTCTTGCCTTCTTTACAACTAATTTTTTTCTCATTACATTTCTCCCTCAATTAGTTTAGAAGCTGTATACTGTTTCTATTACTTACTGATTACCTTTGAAACTAAAGAAAACTAAAATCTAAATTTAATCAATAACTTTAACTTTCTCTGGGATAATAATAATTTTAAAAGGCTTTGAACAGTTTAACTTTATCCCCCTCACCCCACGTTCTTATACGTTACTGTTTTTGTGTAATTTAATTCTGGTGTTTAACCTTACAAGACAGTATTAGTATTGTTTTAAAGAGTTGATATTCATTTAGATTTACTCAAAAAATTATAATCTTATGTGCTTTTCATTCCTTCTTGCATCTCAAACTTTCTGTCTGGGGTCACTTTCTTCCTAAAATGCTTACTTTAGAATTTCCCTTAGTAAGTGGCCTTAAAGTGGCACGCTATCTCTCTTTGTTTGTGTAGAAGTACCTTAGTCTCTGAGTACAAAAGCACATTTTGGCAGTTGTGTTTTTTGAGTATATTGATGATATTATTACACAATTTTCTGGCTTTAATTACTGTTGTGGAAAATTTGGTTTCACTTCATGTCTGTCTTCTGAAGGTAATCCGGTGGCTTTTAGGATCTTCTGTATATCTTTAATATTCTAAATGTTAATTATTCCATTTCTAGATATAGATCATTAAAAATTTATTCTGCTTGAACTTCTTAAATCTGGGAACTATTACCTTTTGTTAGGTTTGGAAAGTAATCAAGTATTATCTCTTCAAATACTGCATTTTTTTTATTATCCCTCTACTCTCCTTCTAGAATTACTATTGTACGTATGTTAAACTTCTCAAATTTTTAATTTTTAACCTCTTTTTCATAATTTCTTTGCTTTTCTTTCTTGTATTCTGAACTTTGTTCCCGCTCACCAAATCTCTCTTCCCCCGGATCTGATCTACTGTTAATCCCTTCAATAATTTTTAAAGATTTATTTCAAGTATTATGTTTTCCATTCCTATAAATTCTTTTTTGTTTATTTCAGGTATAATACAAGGTCATATTATTTATTTTATCTGCCCCTTGAAACTACTTTTAGTCCTGAGTTGTCCAATAAAAAAACATACAAAAACCTGAAGTCATAGTTTCACTTTAAAATTCTAGTTGCCCAAGGCCCTAGGGGTAAAGCAAGTGCGATTCTTTCTGGAGGAATTTACCTTTATAGTAGGTTTCAAAGAGTCCTTATAAATGATCTTCATAACCAAGTATATAAGGAAATTTTGCCTTTTCTGGGAGGGCAGTGTATTTCCACACTGTCCCATGAATAACTGTTTTTTCCCTGCTGCTTCTCAGCCCCAAGGATTTTCCTTGCAGTCCCCTGGGAGTGGGGGATCAGCTGAGTTTGCTTCTGGTTTACCTTTAACTTGACAGTATAGTTTTGAGTCACAGTTTTATGGAGGAGAGAGATCATCAGTTCAATGGATACATTACAGTTCTTGCCCCATTTGACCAGTCATCACTTTTGATACCGTAAACTACTCCCTATGTCTTGAATCACTGACTTCCCTTGGCTTCCATAGTGTGTTATCTTCCGGTTCTTTAGTTTTTCAGTCCTACATGGGAACTAATCCTTCTGTCTTCATCTTTTAATGTTAGAATTTCTATGACTGTTATTGACCCTCTTCTCCTTTTGTGTTCATTTCCTAGGTAAATTAAGATGACTTTAAACACCGTCTTGTTTCTAATGAAACCTAACGATCTATGTACAATGGAATTTTGTGTCTCTTCTGAGTTCCATTCCCATTTGACATCTCCACTTGAATATCTCAGTTTCCTGAAACTCAGTATGTCCTAAACTAAACCCAGGTACTGATGTCTTTCCGTCCTCCAACAGCCTCCAAACCTGATCCTTTTCTAGTCTTACTTATTTCAGTCATAAGACACCATAATTCAACCACTCACTCCAGAAATCTTCCTGCCTCTCTATCTTACATTTTAAGACATTTTCTCTCTTACTCACTAGGCTGCAATCACGCTTGTCTAAATTCTAAACTTCTTGGGAACTCTTACCCAAGTTCTTTCATCTGCCAGGACTAACTCCTACACCTGCTTCAAACCTCTGTTAAAATATCATCTCATCAAGTGAGTTTCCCCCAACCGCTTTTGCTGAGTTAGAGGAGGAGTCCTTTTTACGCAGTGTCCTCACATGCTATCCTTCTCCTTCATAGTACTTTTAACAACTATAATATAAATAATTATATTAAAAATAAGTCTTCATTTGTTCAACATTTCCTATGTGTCTCCTCCACCATAAGCTCCTCGAGTGTGAGGTCTGCCTGCCTGGTGTACCACTGCATCACCAGAGGAGTGCTTGGCACACAGTGGGCATTCAGAATCATTTGTTGGATGAATACATGAATGGATTATTAACGACGCCATGTACCCTGGCTCCTTGGCTGGCTCCTGATACCCCAACTGAGAAGGCTCAGTAACCTCTCCTAGAAGGTTAGGTTCTGTCTCTCAACTGCCAGGCCCAGTTCAGAACCTACTGTGATTTGATTACCCCATGCCAAATTTTCTTTCAGAATTGTTGCTGTATGGACCCCCACTGCTTACATTAATTAGTATTTCTTGGTCCTAGGATTTGCTTGTATTACCTCTGGCCTTGCTAAACCATTTGGATATTCAATTATCTGACCGCTCTCATAAGAGCAAGCTTACTGCCAAGTTAATTTCCTCCAACATGCTTCCTGCCCATTCTCAGCTTTTTCTCAACTGGCCTTTGTTTCTGACATCTTGCTCTGTCTTTTCTCCCAAATGTTTGTTAGTGGTGGAATTTTCTAACTCAGGCAACTGGGTAAATGAAGAATCAGTTTAGACAACCAACCTCCCTCTCCCCTTTTGCTCTGTTGAGTTTGTTGCCTCAACATTTTTTTTTCAATGCTTTTGTATCATAATAAATATTTGTTCTTTCAAAAGCAATGTAATTTTTTCTAGCCTTCAAATTCATATTGTCTTATTGATATATAACAGCTTCTTCTAAATATGCAAAGCCTCCACTCAGTGTTTGGCTCTACAAGGTTCTCTACCTGATTGATCCTGATGGGCCAGTCATTGCAAAGCTGAACCTATTTAGCGTAGGGCTGCCATCTTCCCGCTGCCCCAGAGAGCATTTCTGTTCTTCAAGAACACAGTGTGTGTGGGGGGGGGCATCATCTCCCTCCACACTGCTTATGATCAGCTCCCTTTATCCCTCACCGCGTGCTCAGGGTCTTTTCTGAATGTACTTTTGTTTCACAGTCTCATTTCAAAGCTTTAGAGAAGTAAGAATTTCTTCCATAGAAAGTTTATGGAACCTTCCATTAGAGTTTTGGTTGGTTGTTCTCCCATGAGAGAGCCTAAAGATGATATGAAAAATTGTAATTTGTAAAATGATGACTTCACATACGAAAATATGTAAACATAGTTAACTTATTAGACTTCATCCAAATTGTTTTAGTTTGGGAAGTTTCATCAAAATGTATAGTTAATTGGTGCGTATGTATAGATTATAGATTGTATCCTATAAACAGTTTAATGTGCTTAATGTGGAACATGATTTTTATTTTAGCACATATATTAAACTATTTGAATATGAATTTTGTGTATTTATCTTAAGGTGTAGAAAGCAAAAGTCTATTTTGGAAGAATAAAGTTCTGGAGGGGAGAAAAACAGTATTTTACAGAAAGATTGAATTACATGCCAAAAGTACTCAGAACAAATTCAGTTGTTTAAAATGTATCCAATATCAAAGTGTAATTTTCAAATTTTAAAAAGTGCTATTAACATTAGCTTCTCAGTTTTTTTGTAGCTTGTTAATATTAGTAGTGCCAAGTGGCTCCTAAAACCAAGTTATTCTTTTCCATTTAAATTGTGTTTTCCAAAATCTGTAAGGTTATTCCACTCCAATATTCTTAGATATATTTATATATAAAGTCAACATCTTTGGATGAGATATCGAGTATCAGATTGACTGTAATATTTTGTTATAATCCATAGATATTTTACAGTATAAAATATTTAATTTACAGGTATGATTGGGAAAGATTCTTTAGATTTTTGTCTTACAAAAATAATGGAAAATCATCATGTCAGTTGGATATCGTGACTGGAGACTGCCTAAAGTAAGTAGGCTTCTGATAAGTTGGCAATTTCCAAGATGGTTATTTCACGTTTTCTAGTCATAAAATATACTGGAGCCCGTTAAGACACTTGTACAGGGTTGTACAGGGGTTGCACACTGCTTGTACAGGGGTTGACAAGCAGACTTCTCCTCTTAGACTCTGCTACATCCAGTTTTGTACTACCTGTCATTATTAGGTTTTAGAAGCTTAATCTGATGTATAGTCCTTGAGATATAAAAATAGTCTTTGTATTACAAAGTGATGTACCATAGAGTTCCTTTTAAATGGCAAGCTTTTTACACGGCTTTCCTCCAGCTGGGCCGGGACCTGGTCTGCCTTTGAGAGGACTATATTTGTGACTGCTCCTTTGTCATTCATCTCTCAGAGGCTATTGTCACAAATCAGAACAGAGAAGCCCCAGCCTTCCTCTGATGTTCCCTCCCTACACAACGAAGCTTTGTTCAAAGAACCAGGAGTCCTCATAGACTTTGTCTTTACACAGTAGGCTGGCCCACACAAGTCCCTAGAATTTGGAACTAAGATACTTCTGTCCTTATTCACAGAAAAAGTACTGGAACCTCAGTCCCTTGCCCAACTCCAAATCTAAGAGCTCCTTCAGTCTTGAATCCAGTCATTGAATAAGTCCTCTGTATTCTACCTGTAAATCTCAGAATCCATCCACTTTTCTCTGTGCCCACTACCACTATCCTAGCTCTGGTCACTATCATCTCTTGTCTGTATCACTGCCAAAGTTCCCTACTGTCACCTTGGCCTTCAGTCTCACCTCCCAGAAGTTGGCTGTCTATATTTCAGTGTTACTGAAATGCAAATACTTCAGATGCTTCCTTTTGTCACCAGGATAAAGTCCAAACTCAACATGGTATTTCTACCCCGCTCTACCGTCAGTTCTCATTTCATGTTTCTGGCTTCTTTGTTTCTCGTATTCTTTGTTGATCCTAAGCCTTTGCATATGCTGCCCTTGGCCTGGAACGATGCTCTCCTTCTGTTCTCCCTCTGCCTCTTCCATTGCCTTTTCCCCCTCCTCCCTGACAAACCATCTTGCCTGCCCAGTTGAACTCATCATTTAGATATAAACCTTGATGTTGTACACTCTGGAAATCTTCTCTGACTCCCCAGACTGAATTAGATAATGCCATGCTTGTGTGCTCCCATAAGACATACTACTCTGTATGTAATGGCCTATTTATTTGTTACCTTTGCAACTAGACCACGAGTTCCTCGAGGACAAGCACCATGTATTGCTCAGTGCTGAGTCCTCAGCACCTGTGATGTTATGTGCCTGGCACATAACAGGTAGTTGCTTTATACTTGCTAGATGAATATTACCTTGTGCCCACTTGCCCCTTACTCCTGATTTCGTTCCTATATTTCATTGGCTTCTGGACATCTGGGCTTCTCTCCTGCATGCTATTTTGTGATTGCTGCCGTTGAATCTGACGTTCGGTTCAGCTTTTCTTCTTTTGATCTTGGCACTTGTTCTCTCTTGGATGTATTTTATACCAGCCCTTTGGACCTCTCTGTTTTAACTGCTTTGGAAAACGACCCTCACCGTGACATTGCCTGTCCAGCTGATGTCCCTTCTTACCCTGTGTCTGTATGAAAGGGCGGGGGAGAACGGGGGATAAGATATTTTGTTCCTAATGATTTGTTATTATAGTATCACTGTGCGAAGGTAAACAAATTTGACTTTCTTTTGGACAGCTAGAGAACTACTGTGGAGCCTTACCCTATCATCTGAATTCATCACAATGCGGTCACATTTTCCTTACTGATCAATTATGTGGTGCCTCTGCTAGAAGTCTTGAGCCTGTTCCTTTCAGTGCATTCACTGTGAGCATCGTCTCTAACTAGCTGCTTTCTCTAAAACCTCAGCTATCCCTTTTCTTTATCTGAGACTGCTTTCAAGTCATAACAACAAGCAGGGAGGAATACCTTAATTATTGCTTTTTCAACAGCCTCTACTTTTCTCCCATTTCCAAGTTCTAATTCAAAGGATAGTGACAAAAATGTTCCCCCAAATCTTTTCCAAGCCTCCAAGATTTTCCTGCAAAGAAAAGAGAGTGACTAAATTATTCTCTCTTGGTTCTGTTTTCTCCTCTCCTCTGCTTTCTGATCTGTCAGGATGTTTTGCCCTCCTGAGGAATGACTTTGTTCATCTTTCCATATACCTGTTGTTCATTTGTATGTTTTCTTTGGAGAAATGTCTTTTCAGGCCCTTTGCCTATTTCTTAATTGTTTTTTTTTGGTTGGTTTGTTTGTTTTTGCTATTGAGTTGAAGGAATTCCTTATATGTTTTGGATATAACCCCTTATCAGACACATGGTTTGTAATTATTTTCTCCCCTTTTATAGGCTGCCTTTTCATTCTGTTAATTGTTTTCTTTGGCTGTGCAGATACATTTCAATTTGATGTAGTCCCACTTATCTGTTTTTTGCTTTTGTTATCTGTGCTTTTAGGGTCATATCCAGGAAATCGTTGCAAAGTCTAATGTCATTATTCTTTCCCCCCTATGTTTTCTTCTAGGAGTTTTTGGTTTCAGATCTTACGTTTAAGTCTCTAATCAATGTTGAGTTGGTTTTTGTGAATCCTTAAAAAATTAAAAATAGAAATAACATGTGATACAGCAATCCCACTTCTGAGTATTTATCCAAAATAATTGAAATTAGGTTCTTGAAGAAATACTTGTACTCTCATGTTTATTGCATCATTATTTACAGTAGCCAAGATGTGGAAACAACCTAAAAGCCCACTGATAGATGAATGGATAAAGAAAACATGGTATATACATACAATGAATATTATTCAGCCTTACAAAAGGAAATCTTTCCATATTCAACTTGAGAGCATTATGCTAATAAGTGAAATAAATCAGTCACAGAAGGGCAAATCCTGCCTGCTTCCACTTATATGAAGAATATAAAATAGTCAAAGAAACAGAGAGGAGAATGGTGTTTGCCAGGGTCTGGGAGAAGGAGGAAATGGGGAGTTGTTATTCAATGGGTATAAATTTTACTTGTGCAAGATGAATAAGTTCTAGAGATCAGCTGTGCAGCATTATACAGCATTGTACATCATTATTAACCAATAAAAATTGCCTAAGTGGGTAGATCTCATTTTAAGTGTTCTTAAATAATAGTAATAATAATGATGATAATAATAATAATTAGTGACTTTGTTAACCACAGTTTCGGTTTCTTTTTGAGTCAGGTGTGCCTAGCAATTTAAAGCATTTTATAAACTTCTACAGAGCCCTGCTTAAGGGACTTTGAGTAATTTTTCCCTTTGAAAATTAAATAGTTCAAATAGCAACTAATCTTGTAATAGTGTCACATTTGTACACCTCTCAGAGAGATCCCCAAACACTTTTTTTTTAATTTATGGGAAGTCCTTATTCATTTGTGACACAAATTGTTGTTTTCCTGATGGTCAGGAACAGAGCATGGATTTTCATTTTTAAGTAACAAAGTATGAGTTCATGAGTGTCTGTCAGAGCCCTGTAGAAAAACACTTTATAGATGACCCTCGAATGAAAATTATTTTAATTTTTAGAGAAAATGAAATAGGCTTATGTAAGACTTTGTATCTGAGAATATCTAAGCAATACTGTGTGAACTGAGTCAGAGTAAACTCAGTTAAATTTCTCACAGCAGTAGGTCCACTGGTCTGCAAAGTAACAGTGGAAATGACTTTGCTTAACCAAAGCAGCACTGAACAATAGAAATAATGCAGTCTTCATATGCAATCTTAAAATTCTTAGTAGCCTTATTTAAAAAGTGAAAATAAACAAGAGAAATTAATTTTAATTATTTAGCCGAATATATCCAAAATGTTATCATTTC
Organism: Delphinus delphis; assembly: GCF_949987515.2. Taxonomy (NCBI): domain Eukaryota; kingdom Metazoa; phylum Chordata; class Mammalia; order Artiodactyla; family Delphinidae; genus Delphinus; species Delphinus delphis. Next base: position 56,552,018 of record NC_082693.1, on the reverse strand, counting down.
AACATACAGTCAATTGCATATTATAAACGAGGGGCTTTTTTGGATACTAAGTCTTTGAAATTCTGTGTATATTTCATACTTATAACCCATTTCAATTCTGACCAGCCAATTTCATGTGGTCAGTACCACATTGGATAACAAAGATCTAGAGCCTGAAGAAAGTACCTGTCTTAGGTAATATCAGAGTGGCTGTAAGATGAAAACTGAGGATTAGATGCTGCCCAAATATGTCCCTCTTACCATGACACTCATAAAGTCTTCCCGACTTAGATGCCAGCTCTGGGAAGAATTAAGGTCAGTATCCTTAACGCGGATGAGACTGTGTTGCTTTCACTTCACAGAATGGGGGCCTAAAGTACAAATTAGGTTTAGCTATGAATGAATTAGAAATCTGTGTTTCTTGTACTCTCCAGTTTGTAGTCTGACTTCCCTATCTGTTATGCTTACCTCACAAAGTGGTTTAGATTATTAAATAGGAAAATTAAAAGGAAGAATGTGATACAGTGTCTGACCTGTTGAAGGAACACAATACCTTCCCCTTTCCTCAGTTACTTCAAGTCCAGAGAGGCCAAGGCCATAGGTTTTATCTCTTTTAGGATCAATAAACTTTTGAAGATGGATGTCTGAAGATTTCAGGATGTGGTCCCTGCAGTCATTAGGTAAGAAAGTATAAATGAATAAGTGCCACTTATTTTCACTAAAGGATGATAATTAAATTATATGACATTCTGATACTGTAATATCCGCATCGTCTATGAAGACCAGTGCTTGGAATTGGAAACATATGTATACTAAGAAGTGTGTTAAGTACAGGTATATACATTGGCCTATTCATTCATAAATAGACTAAACAAAGTGCTGAAAAAATTATATTTAGAGAAAAGTGTTTAAATTGTTTTAAAAGTGAGAAAAGCATCCTAACCACAGGAAGCATCCAGGATTATGGTTTTATTTTTTTTACTGTTTTTTGAGACACATATTGATTTTGTCACTGTTGTTTAGATCAAGCTTGAATGGAATCCTGTCATTTTGTCAACAATGTTCAGGCCTAACCAGTAAGAAAACGACATTAGAGGCAGAGGCTAAAAAGAAAATTCATGTAGTTGATGTTAACCATACATGTAAGCAGCTGGATGGAAGAATACAGTTATCCACAATCATGGCAGAAACATACCAGGATGAAGATTTAGGAGAAAAGATTCAGATCCTTCTTTGTGTAGTATTGTATGGCAGTGAAATCTCAGTAAATATTGCCTAAAGACATTATAGTTAGGATATAGGTATAGCTATTATAACAAAGACCCAGAACACCAGTGGTATAAACAATATAAAATTTATTTCTCTCTCATGGAATGCTTTAAGAGCAAGCAGCCCAGAGCAGACATAATGGCTCCTTGGTATGGTCTGTATCCTTCTAGGTTATGGCCAGTGTGGCCCTTTGACCAGGTCAAGAATGGCCCAGCCCTTGGCCCTGTCTTTGAGAGTTCTGCACCCAAACTCAATAAAAATCATGGAGGAAGGACAGGATATCCACAGTAGAAATGCTCAGTCAAAGCAGGGAAGAATGGGAAACCCTAGGGCAGTCACTGGCTTTTAGCAATCATGAAATCTTGCTGAGGAGGACACTGCAGAACCTCCATGTCTGGCAACTTGGTTAGTCCTTGGTTGGTTCATTTGGAAACCTCTTATTCTGCTCTCTGAGGAAATTCTTCCTCCTCTGTGCTCCGTGGTCCCTGGATTTGCCCTCTGGGACACTCTTCCATGTCTGTGATCCTCCGTAGTAACTTTAGGTAAGCAGGAGACCGTATGTTGCTCTTGGGAAATATTCTCAGGGGTTGCTTTATAGGTTGAGCTAACACAGGCTTTTTCGCATTATATGTATGGCTTCTTTAGCAATATATTTTCCTCAAAATCTTAGTAGGCTTATAGTCTGTTGGCTTCGGGCAGATTTCACAAACAAGTAGCCAAAGATATTCTCTAGTCAGACTTACATCTGAAGACCTTTTATTAACTGGACTTGTTCCTTTGCCCATTCTCCCCATGTTATTAATGGCTGCTTGAGGGTATCCAGAACAACAGGGTTAATTGGGAAGCCTCTAACATTAACAAGATCATTGCTTGTGAACTGGACTCACTGACCTATGGGGAGATGCTTGAGAGGGCCTGGAGGCACAGTCTTAGGTCATGCTGAGACTTCATCTTTAGAACCACTTCTTAGCTCTGTTTCAGTTTTGGATGTAGAAGTAATGAACTTTTTCAGTGATCCACGTTTCTAAATTACTGGACTCTTTGTCCATTTAGATTGAAGTTTACATGCAGAGAAAAACCTCCTTAAATGTGTTCCGTTCAATCTACGCTCGCAAGTGTTCTAGAAACGTTTTAGGTGTTTTTTCTAGGTCTTTCCTGAAAGTCTCAAAATGCAGCCAATATGCACCAGCATTCTGAGTTTTTGCAACAAGTTTCTAGACTCGCAGGCCATGCTCGAATGTGTTCTGCCTTCCAAGGCATCGGAGGTAACAGTTTTCTTAAATGTATTCCCAAGAAATAGTAAGAGTCACCGATTTTCCAGCTTCTAATGTCTCTGTCCCATCTGCCCGCTGCCTACCTCTTAAGGTCAAGGTCCCATGTATTAGATTCTGTTGTGGCAACTCCAATTCTAGTATCAAATTCTAAATTAATTAGGCTATAGACACAGTTGCTATTACGGAATGCCAAAATAACAGTAGTTTAAACAAGATAAGCCTATTTCTGTCTTCCATGGTAGGCCAGAGGAAAGCGGTCCAGAGCAGGGAAGGCAGCTTTGAGACAGCTTCCACTTTGTGGTTGAAGATGACTTCTTGAGCGTTAGTCATCACACTTATGTGATAGCTGCTGCAAAGCAGGAACTAAGAGAGGGAAAGTACCTTCTTTCTCTTAAACACATGACTTGAGAGTTTTGTATCACTTATGCTCCTATTACATTAGCCAGAACTTAATCACATGACCACACCTCACTGTAAGGAAGGCTAGAAAATGAATGAGGTCTTTAACTGAGCAGCCATGATCCCAACTAAGAATGTTTGTACGATGTTGGCGTCGCTGTTCATCTGCTTTACAGACATTGGGTGACTTTCACTTTATCACTCAATAACCGTTCTCTCCTTTCCCTTCTTAGAAGGAAATAACCAAGTATGAACTTAATTGGTGCTCATGGATTCCAAAGTGGCAGAGCATTTTTGAAGAACTTCTATTTTGTTTGGCAAAGTAATTAACCTCCTGGAAAGATCAACATACATTTCTTGGTCTTGAAGGTTTTATAACATTTCCATAGACCACAAAACTAATAGGACATCTGTGAACAAGAGTGTTGGAAACTACAGAAACCAAAGGAGTGTCTCCCAAATAAGCATTTATTTTTTTAATCTTCCTTTCTAGACTTGCTTTCTAGAAACAGCCCTCTTCTTGTCTTTGCTTTCTACAATGGTCTTTCACTGAATCCACACAGATAAAAAGGACAGAGCATCTAAATCTAGATTCACATCTCCTTGACTGCAATGGTAATTTCCCCCTAGACCTAACAAGGGCAGACATTAGGTGTCCCAACTATTCTTTAGACTGTTTCAGATTTTTCACAGCATGGATTAAATGGTGGTGTTCAAACACTGGAGCTTATTAATTCCAGTATGAATAAAACCAGACCTGACTTCTGATTCAATTTTAATACAAAGTATTGGAAAGTGTACAATCCTGGGGTCAGAGAGACTGTGGTTCAAACCGTGCTCTGGTATATATGTCTTAGTAAATCCCTTATATGTGGCGGAGCAGATGTCAGTTTTCTTAACTCTTCAAGTTTCATATTCATGATCTTAATTTTAACTATTAGTTCTCAATATATATCTCTAACTCTGTTCTTTTTCCTGAGCTTTTTTCCCCTGTATCTCTAATTGGACAGTTAGGGATAATAATTGAACTTACTAGGGCTGTAGATGGTTAAATGGGATGACATTAAAATTGCATAGGATGGTGCCTAACAGTCAAATCATAATTATTATTATTGTGGTCAAGAGGAATGAACAAATCAATAAATCTATCATCTGTAACACACTTCATAAGAAATGGTACAGCTGTGTGTGTGTGTGTGTGTGTGTGTGTGTGTGTGTGTGTGTGTGGTGTTAAAATAAAAATTGTTCAAATTAACAGAGGTACACCTGAACATTTTTCTTTAAAAAGGAGCTATGATTGAGAAATACTACTCTAACCTAGAATTTCCCCTTTCTCTTGCTCTAAACTTTGCAAATAATAGATAGATAGTTAATAAATGGTACTTACTAACATGAGTTTACTAATATGAAAATTTTAAAATTAGTCTAAGACTCTCCACTATTAATATATTTATATATTAATACATTAATATTAATAACATTAATAGCCCTATGCCAGTCATCATTAAATGCATGTCATACATGATCTCACTTGAACTTCACAATTACAATTGATGGTATATCTCGTCTCTGTTTCACAGATAAATACTCTGGTGTTCAGAGCAGTTAGCTGACTTACACAGAAGTGTATGGCAAGGAACTGAGAGATGCAGGAGTAGAACTCAGGTCAGTTGTGTCTAAAGTCTCTTCCTGTCATCAAAACATTGTACAGAATTTTAAAATGTATATGTGAAAGTATCAGAATGGCTGCATTCTAGCAGTATGTACACTAATGACACAATCTTAGAACATTTTTCTCTAGACCAGCCTGAGAGCAGGTGTTCATGGCCTTGCTCTCCTAGAAGAGCAGGCATGTAGAGATACCGAATTCACCTGCAGTGGGAAATGTCAGTTAGAACTGTCAAGTGTATCTTACGGATGCTTTTTGGCTTTGCGTTGTATTTTCAGCTTCATTTGGATCTAAGAGTGAGGGAACAAAAGAGGAAAAGGAGATTCAAAGAAAGAGTTCTGATACCCATCATTCTTTTAGTCCTAGTGCCAACCTTCAAAAAAAATGCTTTCCAGTTCATCTGTCTTTGACTAACATATGCAGAGATGTGATCAGTCATCAGAATGATCAAATGCACTGGAGAGAGCCTGTGAACAATAAAAAGGCAGCTGCAGTATCTTGGCAGACCGATGCCATCGTCAGTGGAATTTGCAGTTAACATTTTTAGCTGCAGTTGAGGAAGGCTACCATAACAATGGTATTAGACCCTTCGGTGGAAAACTTCTCATTAGAACCTAATGGAACAGTTTAAAATATTCAGAAATGGTAGCCTGACTAGAGTCCCTGTTGTGGCAGTGCACTAGTTTTCTATAGCTGCATAACAAACTACCAGAAACTTAGCAGCCTGAAACAATACACATTTATTATCTCGGAACTTCTGTAGGTCAGACATCTGAGCACAGCAGCACTGGGTTCTCTCCTCAGTGTCTCACAGGCTATAATGAAGGTGTTGCCCAGGGTTACAATCCCATCTGAGGCTTGGGTCCTCTTCCAAGCTCCTGCAACTTTTGGTAGAATTTAGTTCCTTGCCTTTGTGGGACTGAGGCCCTCAGCGTCTAGAGACCATTCATGTAAATGTCTTAAAAAAATGTAAACTATTACTTATAGGGACATAAAGCAGATCAATGATTACTGAGGGAAGGAGGCAGGGTAGAAAGAGGTGGATTACCAAGGGGCAAGAGATAATTTTGGAGATAATGAATTTTTCATAATCTTGACTGTGGAGATGGTTTCACAGGTATATACATATGTTAAAATTAGATGAATTTTATACTTTAAATATGTGCAGTTTATTGTACATCAGTTGTATCTCAATAGCTTTTAAAAACTGAATATAAGGAAAGAGTGACCAGTGTGCAAAATATACTGAAGTCTTCCTGTGATGAAGAACTAAGACGCCCTTAGCTTGTCACAGAGGAAACAGACATCATGAGACAGACCTTTGCCTGGCCAACTCGGCTAAGACTTAATTAGTCAGCATCTATTTATTGAGCACCTGCTACACACCATGCACTGTGTTAAGCACTTTGTATATATTATCTTACGAGATCGTCACAATAACTCTGCAATACAGTAACTTTGTGTGGCTTACTCCTTCCATAAAAATAAGTGCTTTGGGACACTCCACACAAAATCATTAACAACCTTTCATCTCAAATAGAGATCGGCAGTGTTCTGAGAGATGCACAGCAGGGGCCTCTGAGTTACAGAATACTGCAAATAAAAACTGGCTGGCTTGGTGATTTGAATTTTTCTTCACAGGCTATATCTAGGAGTTTTTCTGGTTCAAAAAGCACAAAATTTAGGAAAGAGAAAGGGATAAATGTCTCTGTACACTGATCTTTAAGTCCATGAACAGCAAAATCTCTAGCTAGTTGAAGGCATTTCATGAAATGTATAAAATTAGCCCAACATTGTATCACCACTGTTTATTCCAATGGACAGCAAGGTCAGTATTCTCCACAGGAAAGGGAACTGTCTTGAGATGGAGGTGTGGAAGAAGGTCGAGATCTGACATAATATTGACCCAGATCAGTGAATTCTTTACATGAGTAAATGAGATATTAGAATGGGGAACTACATTAGAATCAGAGCAGCCCTTTCAAAGCGCTCCTGTAATGTGAGAATGGGATGGTTGGGAGGAGACAGTAGTGTCACAGTTAGGTCCTAAACAGCCCTGGAAACTTGATGAAATAGAATCAGACTAGTGAGATGAGCCATGACTTTGAAAATCCTGGTTATGTAGCTATGGGCTGTGGGGCATTTCTGAGCGCTATGCTGGGGTTGCTCATTTCAGATCTACATGCAAATATATATAAAGTCACGTGGTTTATGGAATTTCTCTGATCGATTATGCAGACGAGCAGCAGACACGCAGTTGGGAAGGTTCGGGAAACTGGCCTGTTGATCATGCAGATAGTCTTATCCACCCGTGGAGTAGGCATCACATGAGTGAGGATTTCCAGGGCTTTAAGAAGGCTGATTTTTTAAAAAGTTGGTTCATGCCTCAGATTCCATATTTATTAACTTCATTTTGAAGTTCTGATCACTATTAAAAGAAAATAATCTCTGAAACGGTTAATAATTTTAGTAATTTTCATTATAATATTGATGTATTTAGATGCATAATTTATAATTTAATAATATAATTATACTATTTAATTATAACTTCTTTGATTATAATTATAGTATATAATTTTATAATTATATAATTACAGTGTTTTGAGGATGATAAATCAAAATCTAACATAAGGTGCTCACATTGCTTTTTGGTCTTCGTTTCCAATGAAGTCAAATATTTTTATGCAATAGGAAAGTTGTTAATATAGAAATATATGTGATATTAGATTTTTTCACTGGGCTCTTAGGAATATATCTACTATAAGCGAAGAAGGGGCTTAGAAATAAAGCAGAGGAACTTTAACATTTTTCAACTGCTGTTTCATTAGGCAAAATCATGCTATCGCAAATGACCTGAATCTAGAAAGTAGTCATTGGAATCGAATGCAAAACTATCACTGATGATAACATTGCTATAGCATCAGGATTGTAAAACAAGCAGCACCTTTTGGAGTGAATGGTGGAAATTTACCTTGCTGTAGGAGGCCCGTTTGTCTGCAGAGGCTTGGTCCAGTAATGCAGTTTGGGGCTCTGCAAGTATGTTACAAAACACTTGTAACACATTTGAACAGACTGAATCCCTCCCTCTTGACCTCTCCCGTTTCAGATTCCTTTATTTTCTGCAACAAAAATTCGCATCCAATCAACAAATAAAAAGTGAAAATATGAAAAGGTAAAGAATTAGCTTTCAAGTTGGGCACCAGTCCAGTTTTAAAAATTTAATGAAATTAAAATTAAGATAAAGTGACGTACCAAAAGAAGATTCTAATGGTTAAAACCTGGTTCGATGGAGCAAAATTTGTACTTGGAAAGCTTCTTTTCTTTGTCTCTTGCTTTTCTGAAAGTGAGTGGTCTTTTTGCCTGTGTGATACTGCTCATTCTAAACTTAGAAAACCTTGCAGGACTTCCCTGGCAGTGTTTTTACTGCCAGGGCCCCGGTTCAAGCCCTGGTCAGGAAACTAAGATCCTGCAAGCCGTGCAGCGCGGCCAAAAGAAAGAAAGAAGAAGAAAAGAAAACCTTGCTTAGAAAATCTTTTGCTTGGCTCTCCTCTCAGGATTTTATCGTTTTTACATATTTATGAACTTCTCCCAGAGCAGTAACAGTAAAAAATTGCCAGAAGGCCCTGTCCATACCCTCTGAGGTAATGATGTCAACCTGTACTGGACCAGGCAGTATACTGTCATCTCTTTGTCTTTGCATATCTTATTCTCTCTGCTTAGGGCACTCTCCTTTGTAAACCTGGACGTGGATTTGTTAGAAAAATATAAAGTAATGGACTCTTTTCTCCTAAATGCACATACACAGAATTTTGCATACCCTGCCTGGCTTAGACAGAGTCCCCTACAAAGTAATCCTTGCACTGCCAGACGCTGATGGTGTGCCCACATCTGTCACTGTATTTGGAATATTTGTTTATGTATTTGACCGTCTCCAGCATGCTAAACTCCTAGAAGATGAGGTCTATCCCTTATCCAGGTTTTATCTCCTGGACGCTCAATATATATTTGTTGAATGAATAGATGCCTTGAGTTTCAGCTACTTGAGGCTCAATTTGTCACCAGTTATAGATATTTAAGGGCAAATTCAAAGACTGGACACAGGGGTTTCTCAACAAAGGTTGAGTGAAGGCTGCAACATTTTAATGCCTGAATGTATGGTACTGTGTAATGGAAAAGGTGTTTATCATGTATTAATTTTGTGAATAAGCCAAGCCCCACTCCCGCTCTCTCTTTCACACACACACACACACACACACACACACACACACACGTTCTAGTTAGAACTGGACAGTATAAGAAAGCTACTAAAATATCCAGTCGTTCATATATAACAAGACATTTGTATATATTTAATATGTTGATGCTCTGGGATTGTAAGGATCCTACCTAAGGATAAAGAAGTATCAATAATCCCACATTTCTCCATTCTGAAGAAAGTCATCAAGAAATTAAGCCAGATATTTCTAGGCTTGCTCTGAGATTGTTAACTGGCCCTGCTACCTCCTAGATATCATGCCAGCACTGACGCCCACCTTAAGATGAAATAAGAGGAACAGACAGGGAAGAGAGAGGGTATACTAGTTTTCTATTACTGCATAACAAATGGCTTAATGGCCACAAACGTAATGGCTTCAAACAACATGAATTTATTATGCAACAGTTTCCCTGGGTACAGGTTAGTTGAGTCCTCTGCTCAAAGTCTCATGAGATTAAAATCAAGGCATCAGCCAGACTGTGTCCTCATCTAGAGGTTCAACTAGGGAAAGGTTTGCTTTCAAGCTTCCTCGGAAAGTCCGCACAATTCATTTCTGTATGCTTGTAGGATTGAGGTCCCCACTGGCTTACCTGTTCTCATCCTAGAACTACTTTCAGCTTCTAAAGCCCATTCTCAGGCCCATACCATGTGGTCCCTGCCCTTGGCCCTCTCACACCTCCGATCTCTCTGCCTTCGGGGAGGGAAGGCCCAGTGTCTTTTAAGTGCTGATCTGATTAGATCAGGTCCACCCAGATACCTCTCTTTTGATGAACTTGAAGTCAACTCATTAATAACCCATTCAAGGAGTAATATCCCATCGTATTCACAGGTTCTGCCCACTCAAGAGGAGAGCATTACACAAAACATGTACACAAGGGGTAAGAATATTGGGGGTGCCCTGAGAATTCTGTCTACCACGAAGACATTATGGGAGGGGTTTATGGAGCTCTGTAAGTGCAGTGAGAGGTGATCTAAGATGGGAGAGAAGAATCTTGTTTCTTACTGCAGTCCTACCCTGTTGGTGCTATTGGACCAGCACAGAGCATGGTAGGGGAGTTCCTGGTAGAATGTGAGGTACATTCCCTGAAGTTTGTGGTTATACATAAAAATTGTTCCTTTTTATGGCCAGTGTATTTTCTGAAAAGGAGAGGACTTGGCAGAATACTTGGCAGCAGAGAGGCGGTAACAGATGGTGATGTGGTGTGCCTTAGAAGAGGAGAGGGTCACCCATTCCAGTTCCCAAGACTCCCAGGGAGGAGGTCAGGAGATGCACCACTCTGCGGTGCGGGGTAGGGTTGGGGAACACTGGTACATGGACTAATTGAGGGAGACTAAAGGGAGACCAGGCGGCCCCTCTTTGAGGGCCCCAGGGGCTGAGGAAGCTGAGAGAAAGTTGAAATCTTTCCCAAGAGAGCCATGCACAGAATCTCAATGGAGACTGTTATATCAGCAGAGTAGAGATTCCGGACCTGAGCCTGACTAAGACCTTGGTTGCCTCTCCACCACGAGCAGGTGACCAGTTACTCCAGAAGATCTTTGCCTCTCCTGTTTCTCCTTTCGACCTCCCAAATCGGAGGAACTGATTGTTGAAATACAGAGGGGAAGGAGTAACCAGAATCAGACCATTGTTTCACCCCACTGCAGATCTTTCACCCACAAGCCTGATCTACTGGGGAGAGGGAAGAGGAGTGGGTGGGAAGATTAGCAAATGTCATTTAAGCCCGTATGAGACGAGAGGCTTAAACAGACCTGGACTTCTAGTGGAAGGTATGGCACGTTTCCAAGATGTGTCCATAACGAGTAAGGAGCTGACACTAGACAGAGCATGACTGAAAAAAGTGACTAGAGAAAACTAAAAACATTTCATGTTATAAACCCATGTTGAGACTATTCAATAAAAATTATAAATATATTTAAAATTTCCCCCAAGCTTCCAAATTTTTTTTTTTTTTTTGGTGCGCGGCCCTCTCACTGTTGCGGCCTCTTCCATTGCGGAGCACAGGCTCTGGACGCACAGGCTCAGCGGCCATGGCTCACGGGCCCAGCCGCTCTGCGGCATGTGGGATCTTCCCGGACCGGGGCACGAACCCGTGTCCCCTGCATCGGCAGGCGGACTCTCAACCACTGCGCCACCAGAAAAGCCCCCTAAATTTTTTATGTTCAAAAAAGAATTTTTCCCCCCATGGCTCCCAATTTTCCAAGAAACAAATGACATCACTAAGTTACATAGAGGAGTGAATTAGGTCCAGATACATTTCCCAGGAGCAAGTTTTGATATGGAAGGCTAGGATGAAATCAGTGCACAGCATATATTAGTGGGGTGGTGAAGAAAGGATGCCCCTAAAATTGCTAAGTAGGGAACTGGCCAAAAAGCATATCTGGATGGAAAAATGATACATAGTTTGAAACATTGGCCTGTAATAGGCAGGACATTAAAATGAGGTCCTAATATTTGTTTCTGAATGCAGCTATTATTTCACGTATGCTTGGCATTTAAAAATAACGTGAAGATACATCTGAAAATACAAAAGTATTTCACAAGAACTCAAAGAAGCAAAGAAACCATGGAAACATAGCTGATTTTGAACATCCCCCTTTGAAATACGTTGACTCATTATAAGGTGAACAAAGTAGTTCCTGTGATGCTCAGTCAGCTGAATATAATTGTGCTGAATGTAAATAGTTTCTATAAAACTTAATGACAAAAGATAAACCACTAGTTGTTATCCTTGCATTGCTAGTGGTACCCGTTCCATTCTGAATTCCCATGGTACATATAAAACAGTATGCATGAGTGTGTGTGTGTGTGTGTGTTTATAAGTCATCACAGCATATTCATCATAGTATAAACCTTTAGAAAAATTTATCTTTAGGCAAGCAGTAGTAAGATCAATTTAGCTTCAGAAGAAAGCAGTCTCTTCCAATTTAACAATAAGAAGTATTAAGTGTTATAGTCAATGTTGCATTCATATGTTGGAGAAAACCACATGTCTTAACAGAAGGAATAGTAAGCTACAAAGAACTAATTTAATTTTTCTGGTTCAGCACATGGATAGCCGGCACAACTAACAGACCATTTGAATGTTAGAATAACTTTTCAGACATAGCACCATTAAAATCCAATTTTGTTAAACTTCTTGGTTTTAAGACAATTTTATGTAAAATTTCAGTCTCTGACAATAAATATTTGAAATGATTACCTCAAATATAAGAACAATTTTGGTAGGAAGTCCAGTGTGCTACGTATTTCGCGTATGTGCAACAAAATACGAAGGCACGGATGGAAGATGAGTATAGTGGCTGGCAAGCCACTAGTGAATGGTGAGCCCTCGAACACTCCTTGGCCACACAATTGAGACTACATGGCATGCATTCCGCCTGATTTTAAATGTGATTAACAGTATTATAAGATTTATTCTCTTTCAAGTTCAGATGTACCTTTTTATAAAAGAGACATTGCTATCTTAGACTGTTGTGTAGGGTATGGATTTTTTTCTCTCTATTTTGGATAATTGAAAATTGTTAAAAGCGTATGCTCTCTCTCTCTCTCTCTCTCTCTCTCTCTCTCTATATATATATATATATATATATAAATGTACACACATACATAATACTTAAATGCTTGACTGTGCAAAGGATACTTTTGAATGGTAAGGAACTGGTATAAGTGGCTGCCTCTAGGATTAGAATAGTGTGGTCAGGGACAAGGGTGGGAGGGTGTCTAAGTTTGGTTTTCTTCCAAAGCAGAAGCTGAGTTAAGAACTCGGGTGCAAGTAATCCCTGAGAGGTGAGGGCAGGAAGCACAAGTATAGGAGTGGGGAAAGTGAGACCAGAAAAGTAGAAAATCCGAAGAGTATGATAATGAGCATATGACCACTTTGGACAAGCAGGGCTCAGTCCCACAGGGGACTCCTTCAGAAACAATGTGAAACACACTTCAAAATTTTCTCTCGGGATGAGCCACCCACCCTCACTCTTAACCTTCCTCCATGGTCAAGAGCACCCCAGGAGCATTTTCTCCACACTTGCTGTGCAGAGAAGAGAGACTCAGATGCTTGAGATGGAAGCTGCCGTCATCTTGCCAGAGATTCTTCGGGGTGCTGGAAGGCTGGGGAGAAAGTATTTACGTTTCATCCAGTCCCCCTGGCTCTGAGTTCCTGCTTCCACTGTTTTGCACTGCGTTGCTCCCTGTTAGACCCTGCTTCCCATCCCTGTATTAAAAGTTTGGGATAACAGAGCCTGGAAAACCTTAAACAACTTAGAATTAATTATTAGCATCTCTATTCTTAAAAGGCTCCTGGTAATCTCCCTTGCACCACTGCAGGGATTTTCTCACTGGACCCTCTTCCTTGTAGTTTCCCACCATGCAGTTCAGCCTTCTCTGCCTCTGCTCTAAAAGGCTTTCCTTTACCCACTCACTGTTTGCAGGATCATAAATTCCTAAACTTCTCGGGCAGAGCAGTTTGACTCTGCTTTGCTGCTTGCTTCCAAGTGTTTGCAAAGCTTCACCTTCTACACCCACGATGAGTTACCATGTTATTTTCTTACCAAAGGCAGTTCCCTCACTAAGAGTAACTTTACTTCACTCTTAAGATAACAATTAATTATTTTTTTACCCTACTATATACGTAAAGTTGGAGCACAATAAACCATCCTAACAATACAGGGGTTTCTGATAGTATCATGTATTGTCTTGATTCAGTCTGGGTCCACTTCTTAGGTTCCCCGATTCACTCGTTTCTTCTTATATAGTCTTTGTTGGAATGTCCACCTCTTGCTTCAAAGTCCTGATCACTGATGTTTCTTAGGTTTTTTTTGTTTACCCCAGGAATCACTGTGTAATGCTCTGTGCTACCATATAACTGGTTGTTAACTCTTCTCGTTTGTGAAGGATTAATGTTCTTATAGCAGGGAGAGAGTTTTCTGGATTGTAGTTAAAAATGGAAAGCAGCTTCCCTCCCCCACTCAGCAATTTAATCTTCCTTCTCCCATTTGGGTCAGACTATGGCACTTGCTGGGTAATGCCATTCAAACCTCTCCAGGCCACAGTAGCTCTGAACATTACTGTTTGGTTATGCACGTTTGAATGGCGCCCGTTGATTTCCTTTTATAATTATCAGAGGATACAAGAGAGATTCTCAAATTGAGTTTGAAAAAGACTTGTATTTCAAGCTGCAAGTCCTCTATCCTGAGCTGAGCTGAGCAGGTAGTTTTAGGAAAACTTTAGGGAAATAAATACATTATTTATTTGCTCTGGAGCTTTTAATGTTGACATTATCCCTCTTTTACCGTGAGGGAGTTTGACTAATGACTTAGCCATGGCTATAATAGCTAGAAATTAGAGGAGAAAAAAAAAGGAAAGCAAGATTCTCTCCAATCCCCACCTCCAACCCCAATCCCCAGGCCAAGATGCACTGTTTAACAATCATTCTTTTAGGAGGGAGATGAGTTCTGATGAAAATACGACTTCAAGCAAATTCTAAGCCCAGCTTTCCTTCTTTTTTTTTTTTTTTTTTCAAAACAAGGCAGGTAAGAGCTTTAATCCAGTAGTACACCCAAACTGACTAAAACAAATTTTTCATTCACTTCGGATCAACCTAGATTCAGATATGCTGCTCTAGAGAGCTGTTTCGTGCATGGTTTGTCTCCTCAGTCGTTGTCCACAGGACTCTGAGAAGCTGTAGGAATATGCAGGCACAGACTCAAGGCCCGGCTTCATCTCCAACGTTGTGGAAAGGGACTGTACATCATGGGGCAGAGCCCTATGCTCCCCTACGCCACCAGGACAGAGCCCGGGGAGAGTGACCTCCCGGGGTATCCATGTTGGTCCCAGCTTTCCTTCTTAATGATCTCATTCGTAATTGGTCACAATGATTTCCCAAAAGGTTCTTGCAAATTAACATTCAGTTTAAACAAGCAACTTCCAATAAGCCCTTGAGCCAGGTCATGAAGACACAGATTTATCTGCTGAGGATTTTTAGGTGCCTAGGCAGCTAGGTTTGTCCATCTTCAGGCATCTTCCAAACTACAATTCTATTACTCCTTCCCAGAGGTTTGGCATTCTGCAGACGGCCTGGGAGGTCTAGTTCTTGCTCTACCTCTATCAATCCCCTCAGTTTCTCTCATGGCCAAATGCAAATAACACTGTCAAGCTGTCTATCATTGCAGTGACTCATAACTAGCAATTCTTATTTTAAAGCACTTTCCAGTTATTCAAATGATAGCTTATTTTAGAAAAGAAATAAGCTAGTATATGGAAAATACTGGATACAATGGTAAAATACATACCCTACCACCTGCTTTGTGTAAAAATGTCTCAAATCAAGAAATGAGAAATTAAAGTAACTATATCTTTAGCCTAAACACACAAAAAGACCTGACTGTCTATTTGTCTATTTATGTATTAGGAAGTAACTACCTTTTAATGTTTGGGGAAAAAAATGCTTGTATTATATCACAGACATACATGCTCAGGGAACAAGGGGAAACTAGAACACAAGAAAAGCAAATCCTCTTCCTCTTTCCTCTTCCTTCCTCCCCTCCGTGCCCATCCTGGATGCCTGGTGCAGCTGAAATGGGCTCAAGTAAAGAAGATGATGATGTCAATAATACTTTACATTCGCATAGCATCTTATGGCTTCCAAAATGCTTTCACCTAGATTGTTTCATTTAGAGAGAAGCATTGTACAGATGTTTTGTAGATTTGCAACCATTAAAATTGGTAATTCTGATTAAACTAGTCTAATATTTCAGGTTCTGTTTCACTCACTTATTTTATCCTGCCTTCTGGTTCACAAAGAGATTTTATTATGCTGATGTAAAGTGTCGGTCATTTTCCAATTACTAAAGCACTTCCTTTTTTTTTTTTTTTTTTTTTTTTTGCGGTACGTGGACCTCTCATTGCTGTGGCCTCTCCTGCCGCGGAGCACAGGCTCCAGACGCACAGGCTCAGCGGCCATGGCTCATGGGCCCAGCTGCTCCGCGGCATGTGGGATCCTCCCAGACCGGGGCACGAACCCGTGTCCCCTGCATTGGCAGGCGGACTCTCAACCACTGTGCCACCAGGGAAGCCCTAAAGCTCTTCCTTAAATGAAATCGTAAGAAAGTTTAGGTTGGAAAGAACTTTGGAGAAATTTTTATTCTAACCCTTTTATTTTGTAGATGAAACGCTGTGTTTCAGAGGACTTTGCGAATTGCCCAGGGCTTGGCTCCATTTTCTACTCTGAAATCTGTAAGGTCTGCTGATGTAAAGTGTAGGTTATTTATTTATATTTTAAAATCCTTTCTGTGTTTTAGAAAAGACTTTTCAGAAGGAAATTTATTTTATATTTAAAGTGAATGCTCCCTTTTTTTCTCTTGTCCAATATTACCAGATATCTTCTATTTTTTAATTAAATCAAAGGGATGTAGGTTCCTAATTAGATGTCGTTTTTCACTCTTTTCTCTATTTTTTATTATTTATTTATTTAATTTATTTTTGGCTGCATCGGGTCTTAGTTACAGCATGTGGGATCTTCGTGGAGGCATGCGGAATTTTTCGTTGCAGTGCGCAGGCTCTTTGTTGCAGCGCGCTGCCTTCTCTCTAGTTGCGGCATGTGGGTTTTTTCCTCTTCTCTAGTTATGGCGCACAGGCTCCAGGGTGGGTGGGCTCTGTAGCTGTGGCACGCAGGCTCTCTAGTTGAGGCACACGAGCTCATTAGTTGTGGCGCATGGGCTTAGTTGCCCCACAGCATGTGGGATCTTAGTTCCCTGACCAGAGATCGAACCCACGTCCTCTGCATTGTAAGGTGGATTCTGTACCACTGGACCACCAGAGAAGTCCTCTCTTTTCTCTTTAGATCCTTATAAGAATCTTGTAAAAGAGGCAAGGCAGATATTGTTAGCCCCATTTTAGAGTTAAGAAATCTGATACTCAGAGAAGACACATGAACTGTACAAAGTCACGTAACTAGTTAGTGGAATTCATAATATTAGGAACCACCTTGTCTGATTTTTAGTCCAGTCTTCTTTTTTTTTTTTTTTTTTTTTTACTGCATATCACTGGTGACCTTAGAATGGTTGAGGATCATCAGATTTTCCTCAAGATAGTTTTGTGCCTTTTTCCTAAATAGCTTGAAGAAAGGAAATGGTAATCAATATATGCCATTGAATTGGATACAAGTTGAAGTTTGTCATATGTGCATGTATTTATAAAAATGCCTGACTGTAACATTGTTTCTTTTTAATATTATTTTCTATTTCTAGTATTTCCAAAATTAGTTGGGTGAAATATTTTTATATGATGCAAATATACTAAATTTTAAATAGAAAAATTTCCATTTAAATTAGATACACAGTCAAAGGGTTGGAAAAGATCCTAACTGGAAAGTGGGTAACTGATGTTTATTGTGTGTTTATCATATGTCATAAATTACTTTTTCATTGTAAATGCCCACAAGAAACCTGAAAAGTCCCTAATATTATCCCCCTTTTTATAGATAAGGAAATTAAGGCTCAGAAAAATGGGTAACTTGCCCAGAACCACAGTTCTACATGATTCCAAAGTTTGTGTTTTTTCCTGCCATACTTCTCATCTTTCCCCAAAAGCACAAATGAACTACAAAATCTCAAAGCATGTAGATCACTAATCATTTAAGTCAATTCTGAGAAAAAAAAGTAAAGATGTCTCTGTGTACATTCCTAATCATCTATGCCAACAAAACAAAGTATTCTAGAATGCATGGCCAATATTACATAGTGGCCTCTCAGACTAATAGGATTAATCTGTCCCATTTTTAAAAATTGAGTCATAGAAAACACTCTTTCCCTAATGGATAATTTATCCTTATTAACTTATACTTATGAAATAATAATAATGTGTATTTTTATCATAATAGATGAACTAAATCAATTGTAATTGAGACTTGAAAAGATATCACAAACTGTTATTCATATATTTGGAGTTTCACCAACTCTGTTGGCTTTAACTTTTAAGATGTGCAGGTCAAAAAAGAAATTTTGTTTTAAATTTACTATCACTTAAGTCATGAGGAGGCAGTGTACTGTTCTAAAAAGCATTGAATATTATTACAAATAGCAAAAGACCTAAATTCTTAGACACAATATATTTGTTATGAATCTTGAAGTTTTTATTTATTGTGTCAAGTTTAATAATGTTATTGTCAGTATGTGCTTTTATAAAGACATGTATAATATGAATTCCTTTCATTTAAAACTGTTTATAAACATAAAAATGTAAAATATTGCATATATAAAGAAAACTACTTTTAAATGTATAGTATAATGAGTAATTATTAAGTGGACATTCATAGAATAATCAAACAAGTTGGGATGTAAACACTAACAGCACCCCTGAAGTCCCACCTCTATATATCCATTGCCCATTGTTTTGAGAATTTCTACTTTCATTTAACATTATATTGGCTAATTCCATCCCCATTATTGTATGTTGCTCTAGTTTATTTTTTGATTTATATTATTAATTTGATTGAAATTTTACCACAAGTTTATTTATCCATTCTACTGTTAATGGATATTTGTGTTTCCAGTTTGTTGCTGTTACCAGTCAATGCTGACATACATATTCTTGTGCCTATCTTCTGGGACATATATAATCATATTTCCTTAGGGTATATACCAGAATTAGAATTTCTGAGTTGTGAGGCATGTGTATGTTTAAATTTAATGGAAGATATTGCCAATATTTCAAAATATTTGCACCGATTTACACACTCACCAACAGTGAATAAGTCCTGTTGTTCCATATTTTTAAAAATACTTGGAATAGGGCTTCCCTGGTGGCGCAGTGGTTGAGAGTCTGTCTGCGGATGCAGTGGACACGGGTTCGTGCCCCGGTCTGGGAAGATCCCACATGCCGCAGAGCAGCTGGGCCCGTGAGCCATGGCCGCTGAGCCTGCGCGTCCGGAGCCTGTGCTCCGCAATGCGAGAGGCCACAACAGTGAGAGGCCCGCGTACCGCAAAAAAAAAAACAAAAAAAATAACAAAAAAAAAACTTGGTGTATTCAGAGTTTTTAATTTTTTCCAGCATAGGGTATATGCACAGAAATTGGTATCTCATTTTAGTTTCAACTTAATGTTTTCTAGAAAGTTAAGGAGATTTAACATTCTATCATGTGTTTATTGGTCATATGGATTTTCTATTTTTTTCATGAGTGCTCACAATTTTTCTTCCATTATCCTATTTAATTTTATTTTTCTTATTTGCAGAAGTTCTCTATTCAGATTTTAAGTCCTTTATCAGTTATATATATTGAAAATGTTATCTCCCATTCTGTAGCTTTTCTTTTCATTTTCTTTTTGATGTCTTTCAAATAAATGCAATTTTTTTGCACTTTTCCTTAAAATTAATTTTATTATTTCTTTTTTAAAAAATTTTTATTGGAGTATAGTTGATTTACAATGTTGTGTTAGTGTCTGCTGTACAGCAAAGTGAATCTGTTATACATATACATATATCCACTCTTCGGTAGATTCTTCTCCCATATAGGCCATTATAGAGTACTGAGTAGAGTGCCCTGTGCTATACAATAGGTCCTTATTAGTTATCTATTTTATACATAGTAGTTTGTATATGTCATTCCCAATCTCAAGGACCCAGGGAATCTAGCCCAGAGAAAATAACAAAGGGAATTCCAAGACAGAGATCAGAAGAAAGCCCTAGGATGATGGTTGTGCAGAACACCTAGAGAGCAACAAAAGAAACAAGAAAAAGAGATTTACAGAGGAAACATTTCCCAAAAGATTGAAACTAATACATTTCAAAGCAGTTAACATATCCAAGAAAAAAAACTAAGAAAGGAAACCAAGTAAGGACTTAATGTAGCTGAACTCTTTTGAGAGCAGAATAGCCTAAATATAAAAACTTGATAAGAACATTACAAACAACAAAATTATGAACAAATATTTCTCAGGAACATAAATGCAAAAAAAATTCTAAAAAAAAATTGTAGCACAAAATCCTGTGAGAGATATATATGTATATACATACATATATACATACACACACACACACACACATACAGTCACCTGATGATGACAAAAGTGGCAATGCACTGCAAACGGAAAAAAAATACCTTTTCAAAAATAGTACTGAGTCAATTGGATTTACCTATGGGGGGAAAAGTTTCCTGATCTCTGTCTCACACTCATAACTGAATAGCTTACAAATTATATGGGAAAATATAAAGCTCACTCTTTTTTGCAGATTATGTAATTAGCTATGTTATAAAAAAATCCTTAGGAATCTAAAAAAGTAGCTGATGGAACTAATAAGGGAGGTCAGCAAGGTCACAGACACAAGTTTAATACATAAAAATTAAAAGCTCTACAGACTACAAAATTGATTTTTCTAAAATACCATTTACTATAGCAAAAAAAAAGAGAGAGAGAAGTAATTTGGGGAAAATTTAACCAAAAATGTGCAATGCTTGTACACTGAAAACTACAAAATATTGCTGAGAGAAACTGAACAACTAAACACATGGAGATACACAATATTCATGGATCAGAAGACTCAATATTGTTAGGATCTCAGTTCTCCCCTATATATTCAATATAGTCCCATAGAAAATCTCAGCAGGCTTGCCTGTCAAATTGAAAAGCTAACTCTAAAATGTATATGGGAATTCAAAGGACTTATAAGAGTGAAAAAAATCCAAAAGGTGAGCAAAATTGGAGGACTTATACCTGATATCGAGACTCACTTGGGTGATAGTTATCAGAATAGCATAGTATGGGCTTAAAGATAGGCATGTATGTCCATGGAACAGAAGAGAGTCTGGAAACAGACTCTAAAATATATGATCAGTTGATCTTCTACAGAGGTGCCTGCATTCAGTGTGGGCTGTGATAGTCTTTTAAAAATGAATCTTAATGAATCTTAACATAATTATGCTGTTGAAAGGAACCAGACATATTAGACAACATACCGATTGATTTAATTTGTACAAAATTCTAGAAAAGCAAAACTATAATGATGAAAAGTAGGCTGCTAGAGGCTGAGAGTAGTTTTACTGCAGAGAGGCACAAGAGAACTTTTCGGGGGTGATGGAAATGTTATATATATCTTGACTGTGATGGTTGTTAAAAGACTGTATACATTTGTCAAAACACAGGTTTGTGCAGCTAAAATTGGTGAATTTTGATTTTATCTCAATAGAACAGATTAAAAATAGTTTTTAAAAACTGTGAAAACAAATGTTTCCTCTATGGAGATGGAAAATAACATAACTAAGCAACATATTGAGGCTACATAGGGAGTCGCTGGTAGAGTAGCACCAGAATTGGCAAGTTTCTGGATCTCCAACACAGTGCTATTTTCACTGTCTCCCATTTCTGTTAGTTGTTAAAGAAATGCTTGTTAACGTTACTTTTGGTTATTCTAGATAAGCAATACACACATAAAATTAATTGGAGAATAAGATGATTCTGCACATTTGTTCCTTAATTATAGTTTACCAAGATGAAGACTATTATGTATTTTATTTTATTTTTTTAAATAAGTTTATTTATTTGTTTGTGTATTTTGGGCTGCATTGGGTCTTCGTTGCTGCGCACAGGCTTTCTCTAGTTGTGGCGAGCAGGGGCTACTCTTTGTTGTGCACAGGCTTCTCATTGTGGCGGCTTCTCGTTGCGGAGCATGGGCTCTAGGCACATGGGCTTCAGTAGTTGTGGCATGCGGGCTCAGTAGTTGTGGCTCGCGGGCTCTAGAGCACAGGCTCAGTAGTTGTGGTGCACGGGCTCAGTTGCTCCGTGGCATGTGGGATCTTCCCGGACCAAGGATTGAACCTGTGTCCCCTGCGTTGGCAGGTGGATTCTTAACCACTGTGCCACCAGGGAAGCCCCTATTATGTATTTTAAATAGCCCACATACTATTTCATTGGTAACAGAAATGAGGAAATCATCTTTAGATTTCATACTGTGTTTGAATTCAGGCCAAAGGAAGAGGTGCCATTACATTAGTAATGGTACAATTACTGGGTCTCACAGTGTGGAGGCGAGTCTCAGTCTATGCTGAGTATCTATACATATCCCATGGAACGATTTTTCGTGAGTCAACTTTTGTTGCAACACCTCAATCTGTTTTTCTTTTTTTCTAGAATTTATACTCATTGTCAGTAGCAGTTTATACTAAGGAGGGAGAGAGGGAGGGAGGGAGAAGGTAAGAAAACCTAAGATACCTAGCACTGAATCATCAAGACTTCAGGATGTCAGGAATCGTGTCTGTAGTTTGAATAAATTAGCACCTGATGACACTTTTACACATCTGGTAGTGCAGAATGTGCCGTAAATTTCCAGCCAGTCCTATGAATTGCGAGTCAAGTTTTCTTAAGTAAGCTTGTTATTGACAGAATACAATTATGTAAGTCAGTAACTTGCTTTCTTTTTTTGAAAAACAATGTAATCAATTAGACATAACTTATTTTATTTTATTTTTTAACATCTTTATTGGAGTATAATTGCTTTACAATGTTGTGTTAGTTTCTGCTGAGTAACAAAGTGAATCAGCTATACGTATACATATATCCCCATACCCCCTCCCTCTTGCGTCTCCCTCCCACCTTCCCTATCCTACCCCTCTAGGTCGTTGCACCTGTGCTATGCAGCTGCTTCCCACTAGGTATCTGTTTTGCATTTGGTAGTGTATATATGTCAATGCCACTCTTTCACTTCGTCCCAGTTTACCCTTCCCCCTCCCGGTGTCCTCAAGTCCATTCTCTACGTCTGCGTCTTTATTCCTGTCCTGTCCCTAGGTTCTTCAGAACCTTTTTTTTTTTTTTTAAGATTCCATATATATGTGTTAGCATACAGTCTTTGTTTTTCTTTTTCTGACTTATTTCACTCTGTACGACAGACTCTAGGTCCATCCACCTCACTACAAATAACTCAATTTCATTTCTTTTTATGGCTGAGTAATATTCCATTGTATATATGTGCCACATCTTCTTTATCCATTCATCTGTCGATGGACACTTAGGTTGCTTCCATGTCCTGGCTATTGTAAATAGAGCTGCAATGAACATTGTGGTACATGACTCTTTTTGAATTATGGTAACTTGGTCTTCTGTACCAGAAATAATATATTATTTGAACATGCAAGTTCATGCTTGAAACCAAGCGTTTTACTCAATTTTTAATTTCTTTTACACCTGCCCCAACTATATTCAAGATGTTGCCTTCCTACAGGCAGCAGGAAGATGAACAAAGCTTATTTGTGGGTCTCTGAGAGTGATCAAGCTATAGATAAATGCCAATATTAAAAACACTACAATTATAGTGGTACAAATAAAGTACCATAAAGTCTATAGAAGATATTAATTCTTGCTGGGAGGATCAAGAAAGTTTTATTGGTGTTGACGAAATGTAAAATCCCCTGATTTTCTTTGTGTTGAATTTAAATTGTGCATACACTACCAAAATCTCTTCCAGTTAGAAACCTTCCATTTCTTCTCTTGAAATAGATGATGAATGTTCAGCAGCTGTCTCAGTGCCTGACACAACATAAGTGCTTAAGAGATGTCCATCTCCTTTTCCCCGACCAATACACCCAAAGTTGCTTCTGGCTGTACTAGGGAGAGTTTCAGCCTACTGAAAACTTCCATGAAGGAATCAAAACTCATCTGTTCTTTTTTTTTTTTATTGAAGTACAGTTGATTTATAATGTGTTAGTTTCAGGTGTACAGCAGAGTAATTCAGTAAACATACATACATTCAGGTTCTTTTCCATTATAGGATTTTTTAAAATTATATTTTTATTTGCGTCATCAGGAGAAAGATTCACTTGTGGTCCAAGTCAAACGTTCAAACTCATAATGGGCCAGAAAGATTTGATCCCAAGCAAAAGTCCACAAAGGAGGGGACCAAAACAGACCAAGAAAAGACAACCACCCCATATAGAAAGATGAATGGACAGCTTCACACAGACATGGATGAAATGTTTGGACAGAGGCAAATTTCACACAGTCATTTCCATTTCTTTTTAAATACAGAAAAAGAAATGTGGGGTGGTATTTTTTTTTCCATCTATTAAAAACAAGGCCCCAAAGTGCATGTATGAGGGGAAAAAGGCAGAAATTAAGCAATAAGGTAGTTTTCCCTGGAGGGCCATGAGGAAGAAAACAGGAAGCAATGTTGAGAGAATTCACTTTTCGCACCATTGGGCTTCTTGCATTTTATTATTGGTCCACTGTTATATTCACATTCTAGCTTTGCTGCATCTTCTTTCCTGGGTTTAGATTGGTTAAAAAGCTTCTGTGAACTGTAAGAAGAGACCAGGGACTTGGCCCAGCGCTCAGGTTCTGTGCTTTTCTAGGGATGGATGGTTCTGGAAAGGATTAAGGACTCCAGCAGCCCCTGGGTCCCTCAGCACCAGTGTGACAGTCCCTCCTCTCTCTGGGGGTGTGTAAGAAGAGGTTCCCTATTTTTAGGAAGGGCTGAGCAGAGGGCTGGCAGCAAGATTCCAGTGGAATCCATTATATAATAGGTTATTACAGAGTATTGAGTAGAGTTTCCTGTGCTAGACAGTAGGTCCTTGTTGATTATCTATTGTATATGTAGTAGTGTGTATATGTTAATCCCAACCTCCTAATTTATCCCTCCCCTCTTCCCCCTTTGGTAACCATAAGTTTGTTTTCTATGTCTGTGAGTCTATTTCTGTTTTATAAATAAGTTCACTTGTATCATTTTTTTAGATTCCACATATAAGTGATAACATATGATATTTTTCTTTGCCTGTCTGGTTTACTTCACTTCATATGATAATCTCTGTGTCTATCCATGTTGCTGTAAATGGCATTATGTCATTCTTTCTTATGGATGAAAACTCATCTATTCTTGAAACCAATTTAATACTACTCTCCTTTACCTGGAATGTCCCTTCTTCTTCATGCCTTTTCCCCTCACTCTCCATCCATACATGTTATAGCAAGAATCCCCATCTTCCAGCTAGGAAGTAACTAATATTTATTGAAAGCCTGTATGTACCAGGACCAATTATAAATGTTTTATGTCATCTTAGGATTTATTAAGTGTGATAAAATTAAATTCTCATACACACTCACACAAGAATGTGCTGTATTAGAGAGAGATAGCATGGCATAGATTAGAGGTCAAAAATTTAGACTGCCTGGAATCAGACTGCCTGATTTAAATCTTAGCTCTCATACATACTATCTATGTGTCTGTGAGCAAGTTAACTTACTTTTTTGTGCCTCTGTTTTCTCATTTGTAAATGGACATGATAATAGCATTGTTGTGAACTGTGGCAAATTGTATTGGCTTGGCCAAAAAGTTCGTTTAGGTTTTTCTGTAAGATCTTATGGAAAAAAAAAAACGAACGAAAATTTTGGCCAACCCAATATTTTTCCAAGATGGCTGGAATAATATCTCTTATCTCACCTGTTCTTATAGTGTGATTTTGCTACTTCCTCTTCAAGAGTTGGAATCTGTATCTCTTCCCCCTGACACTGGGAAGAACTCTGTGACTGACTCAGCCAATAAAGTATGACAGAAATGAAGTTATGTGACTTTCAAGGCTGGGACATAAACAGCTATACAGCTTCTGTCTGGCTTTCTTTGGGGATGCTCACTCTTAGAACCCAGAAACCATGAGGAAGCCTAAACATTTAGGTGCTCCAGCAGACAGCCCTAGATGAGGTCTCAGCCAATAGCTACTGTAAGTGAGGAAGCCTTTGAGATGACTTTAGCCCAGGCATTTTCTGACTGCAAATGCATGAGAGATCCTGGGTAAGAACTACCAGCTGAGCCAAGTCACTCCCTCAGATCATGAGAGATAATAATAAAATGATTATTGTTGTAAGCCACTAAATTTGGGGGTGATTTATCATGAAGCAATAGATACTTGATACAGATCAGCTGGGATTTTACCTGGAACTGCTAGATGTGGCCTCTTCATGTAACCTGGGCTTCCTTACAGCATGGTAGCTGGATTTCAAGAGCACATATCCCAAGAATCTTGGAAGCTACATTGTGTCACTTCCACTGTAGTCATAGACCCACTCAGATTCACAGGAAGGGAACATAGATCCCACCTCTCAATGGGATGGATGTAAGTGTCACATTGTATGAAGGGGATGTGGAATGAGAAATCTTATTGTAGCCATCTTGAAAAGCACAATGTCTATATGGAACATACGTAAATTAATCTGGCATTTTTAGAATAATGCCTGGCACAGTTTTATGAATGGTATTTATTGTTATCATTGCCCCAAAAATACAGACTGGTGGTGTGAATGGAAAGCAATTTGAGTAGAGGTAAGTTAACCAGTGATTAAAATAAGAATATATATGAACTGTCCCAGACATCCCAGGATATAGTCTCTGTCCATATTTGGCCCTTTTCTGTCCTGGTCCCTTCCTCCTTCAAAGGAGTAACATTGTTATGAAGTTCATGGGCGTATATCTAGAACTTTTTCTTGTATTTACATTTGTAAAATTACACAGTTTTGATTTTCATTGTATTTTTTCCAAAATATCGTACTGTAATATAGTAATTTGCAATCTTCTTTTTTTGTTTATTTTGATCTTTTGTTCTCTTTGTTTACTTAAGCATGACTTAAGACATTTGTCATGCTAGTATATAAAAATCTACTTTATTCCATAGTTCCCCTCTGCTTAGTAATGGCCATTCAACTTGTTTCCAACTTTTTGTTCTGTAAACAAAGCTAAGGTTTGCACATTTTCACTTTTAACAGAGCCTCCCAAGTTGTCCACCCAAATGGCTGTGCTGATTCACACTCCCATCTGCTCTGCAAAGAGCACATGTTGCCTTACACCCTTGTTGACAGTGGATATTATTAAAATTTTACATTTTGCCTCCCTGTGAGATCAAAAACTGATAAATCATTTTATTTTAATTTCTATTTTTCTGACTGTCAGGAAAACAACATATTTTCATGTTTATTGGTCAGTTAAGTTTCCTCTTGTTATCTGTTTATATCCCTTGCCCATTTTTCTGCTGGGTTGTTTGTCTCTAGCTTATTGATTTTGAAGGGTGTATACATATAAATTATGTAATACACTCACATTTTCCTGGGTATTAAGCGATTATCTGTTACACATATTGCAAATATGAGCTCCCAAGGTAATGATTACTCTTTCACTTTACTTTTAGTTTCGATTTAGACAAACTTGTCAATCTTTTCCTCTATGGCATTTGATTTTTGTGTTTTGCTAATTAAGGCCTTCTTTCCTCCCAGACCATAAACACTCCACCATATTCATTACTAATAATATTTTCATTTAGGTTTCTAGATGAGCTGAAATTTATTTTATTTAATGATTTGAGATAAGACTCTACTCCTATACCTTTTCATTTACCCAAAACATTGAGTTCATTATCATTTCCCACTGGTTTGTAATGCTGGCCTTTATCATACATTAAATTACCACACGTACCTTAGTAAAATTCCGGATTTTCCGTATTTCCAGAATGAAAAGTTCAGAACTTCACTCTGGTATATATGATTAATCCATTTTGTGCTATATCGTGCATGCTGCTTTGTCACTATTTTAATTTTAGCTCCATACTTTGTTCTGATAGCTAGTTGAATGCATCACACAATTGCTTTCTTCCTTTTTAAGATTGTCCTGGTTATTCTTAAGCATTTGCTCCTCCATATGAATTTTAAAATCACTTTATCAAGTTCCAAGAAATTCTCACGAGGATTTTGGTTGCGATTTTATTTAACTTGTAGACCAATTTGGGTTATTAAAATATTTACAATATTGAGCATTCCTATCCATAAATATAGTTTACTTTCTACTTAAGTTTTTCTTTAGATCCTTCAGTAACGTTTTATAGATTATCATAACTTGTTGCACAATTTTTACTTATAATTCAATAAAGTTTTTATTGCTTTTTTAAAATGAAATCTAAAAATATCTAATCCTTGTGTGTGTTTGTGTGGGATGGAAAGCTACTAATTTTTCTTTGCTCATTTTCTATGTGGTTACCTTACTGAACTCTAGTTCACAAAGTTCTAGGTAAATGACTTTGTTTCTCTTTAATCTATATATTTACAAACTTATTTTTATTCCAATTTATATAGAATTTATTTATTGCCTTGGTATTTCCACCTACAGAGGGTTGAATTGAGATTTTATTTCTTTTTATTTATCTAAATTTTCTGCAAAGAGATAGTTGTTCCTTTCATAGTCAGAAAAAAATCAATAAGCATTGTTTCTCAGGATTTGGAAAATGAATGTTCAAGAAGATAATTAAATATTTAACTTAAAATTTTAATTCACTGTCTTTTACTACTTTGTTGAAAAAAAGTGTTATGTTTTATTTCTTCTATTAACTAATTCTTTTAGAAAAACATTAATCCTTAATATTTGTTCTAAGGATCTACTTAAATCTACTGTTTCATGTTCACCATATTTACTCTTGGTTTTTGAACAGAAAAATGGAGCTTGTAGCTCCATCTGGATTCTGAAGATGGTCATAATACTTCTCCTTCCTGAGATTTAACTAGTCAAGCTAACTTTTCTTGAAACTTATCAGCAACACTGAAATGCATTATATTTACATGAAATTTGGTCTTATTTATTTGCCTTTGCATCACTCTACCTAATTGCTCCCTTGTGTGTTTCATGTCAACCATTAAGTTCAGTGATTTACTTTAGCAAATTGTTTATGGAGAGTTATCAATTTCTTTCCCCAAATTTCCACATTTACTCTGGTTTATTTTCTTGTCATCGTGTATGAGTGTGTGTGTGTGTCTGTCTGTATATGATATACATGAATGTATGTATACACATAGATTTAGCTCACACACACACATACATCACTCTATATCAGTATTTCTCAAATGGGCTTTCATGACTTCGCAGAGAACATCTGGAATCACTTTCCTATAACATTGTTTCCAAATATGCTGTGATGCATATTTTAAGAGGAGAGCCAATATTTCACTTTTAATTAAAAAGAATATTCTCAGAATATTACAATAATCCAATACTACCCTTGGATGTTTCAGTAGGCGTAAGCAATTGCTGACAGTCCATGCTTCCTTCATTTCTGGTGATATGTTATTCTATAACATGAGGTCATTTGTTGTTTCTGTGAGAATGGTGTCCATGGATAAATTTTACTTGTACTGAGTATGTATCTGTTGTATGATTTTTGGCATTGATAAGAGAAAAGGAAATAAAATGTGACTGGACAGTTGACCTGTCAGAATTCTCTGTCTTTCTGTTTTTGTGTCTTGCACATGTCGTTCTTAGTTTATAAATCCATGCAGTGGTGAGATATTTGCAGTACCTGAAGTGGTTAGATATACAAAGTCCAGTCCCAAGAGAATAATGATTTCCTACTGGTAATTTTGACTGTGATTTTTGAGAGCTGCCTTCAGAGAGAACTGGTATTTTGGCTTACAGAGTTTAGGCTGGGCAAAATGACATTTCTCCAGATGTTACCCTTGAAAATCAAAATCTATGTGAAACCTCTAATAAAGCAAACTGTTCAATAAATGTTAGTAGCAATTAAGAGCCATTGCAGTTTGTTTTCCCTGAATAACAGTTATTTAACTTCTATATATTTTCCAGTTAACCTTATTTCAAACATTTGAGATCATTTCAAATTACTTTCTATCATTTTATGTGTTATTTAGCTACTTTTATATCCCTAATGATCACCCCTGAGAGCACATTTCTATAGTGTGTCTTTAAAAAGGTTGACTCTCTAAAGTAGAAAAAAATTTTTTTAGTAAAAAAACCCCCCAAACTTGAATTGGTTTCTATCTGTCTCATCCAGCATAGAGAAATTAATAAATTTTGCTCAGTGGAGTGTGCTGGATGTTGTGATTATCAATACAAACTATCAACCTGTGTTGTTCCAGGTTGAGTAGAAGATTACAAGTACAGTTTCTGGCAAAGTTCACGTGCTACTTTTACACACAGTATTTCAGGCATTGATTTTTATTCACATGACTAACACATAAATTAAGAAGTAAAGTCAGGGCTTCCCTGGTGGTGCAGTGGTTGAGAATCTGCCTGCCAATGCAGGGGACACGGGTTTGAGCCCCAGTCCGGGAAGATCCCACATGCTGCGGAGCAACTAGGCCCGTGAGCCACAACTACTGAGCCTGCACGTCTGGAGCCCATGCTCCGCAGCAAGAGAGGCCGCGATAGTGACAGGCCCGCGCACCGCGATGAAGAGTGGCCCCCGCTTGCCACAACTAGAGAAAGCCCTCGCACAGAAACGAAGACCCAACACAGCAAAAATAAATAAATTAATTAATAAACTCCTACCCCCAACATCTAAAAAGAACAAAAGAAGTAAAATCAGTGTTCGTATGACGTCCTTTTCAAATAATGAAAGGGCAGTGACTTTTTCTGAAGTCCTCTAGTCTAGATGCAAATTGCCCATAATGTACACATAGACCCCTCCAATGGTGAACCACCCTTGGAACGTGATGAGCTCCTAAAGGGCTAAAAGGGGCTTGAACAGAGGGGCAGCTTCTCCCCTTGAACTTTCTTCTAGTTTTCTCCTTTCTCTTTGTCCACATTCTTATGTTCTGCAGTCTCTTCTAAAACTCTCTTCAGCATCTGTATTTTATTCCAGCTTGGTCCTGATGTGCTGCTGGCATGGCCAAGGAGAAGAGGCTGAAGTTAGGAAGTTGCTTCTGGCACCATGCCTCTTCCCTAAGTTGACCAAAATATGATGATAGTAGGATAAGATAGGAATTGTTACATGGTTCATATATGTGCCAGTTTTTTAAATATCATTCTGTTTTGTACTTTTTATTTTTTTCAAAGAAATCCTGCATATTTCAAAATCAAGGATATTCTTCTATATTAAGGTTTATATTTGTCCCATTTAGATCATTAATCAAAGTGGAATTTTTTTTTGTCTACAGTACGAGGTAGGAATCCCACTACTTTATTCCCCCATATGGATAACCAGTTGCTCCAGTACCATATATTTACTGGTCATCTTTACTGATCTGCACCTCTGTCATATATCATGTCCATTTAGAAATAACAGACTCTGTTCTGTTATACTGGTTTATTTGTCTCTCTATGCTCTGTACTGCACTGCTTTAATTATTATAGCTTTGTAATTATTCTAAGTACCTGAAGAGTAAGTAGTCACATCTTCTCTCTTTCAGTGTCATCTTAGGTATTATACATTGCTTTCATATAAATTTTAGAATCATATTATCACTTTTACCAAAGAGTATCTGATGAGATTTCAATTAAAATTGCATAAAACATCGATTTGGAAATAATGGAAATATTTATTTTATTTATTGAGTCTCCCAACCCATCAATGTGGGATATCTATCTATTTGTTTAGGCCTTTTTTAAAGTCTTTCAAAGTTTAAAAATTTCCTTCAGAAGATTTTGTGTATCTGTATTAAATTTGTAGCTATTTTATGTTTTTGTGACTAAGTGATACATTTAAAAAATTTCAGTATCTAATTCTTCCATTGTTGCTGATATGTAGAAATACAATAATTTTCTACATTTATTTTTCATTTCCCGAACTTGGTAACTATCCTATTAATTCTAATAATTTATTGTTTAGATTTTCTATCTACACAACCTTATTGAACGGTAGACACTGGTGCCCCTGCTCTTTGGGCTTTTGGACTTGGAGTAATTACACCACCAGTTTTGCTGGACCTCCAGCTTACAGATGGACGATTGTGGACTTCTCGGCCTCCATAGCCATGTGAGTTAAATTCTGTAGTAAATCTCCTCTTGTATGTATCTCTGTATTTCTATCCAGTTGGTTCTGTTTCTCTGGAGGATCCTGACTAATACAGAAGCAGGTTCTTCCCCAGAGCCTCCAGATCAGAGTCCAGCCCAGCCCACATGTAGATGACAGTCTTGGGAGATCCTGAGCAGAAAACCATTTAAGCCTCCTCAGATTTCTGCCATACAGAACTATGAGATAATACATGGGTGCTGTTGTGAGCAGCTAAGTCTGTGGTAATTTGTTACACACCAATGGAAAACTAACACACTTACTTTTTTTCCCTGATTTCTAATTAAATCACATCTTGGTTAGATGCTATGACCGTAATAAACTTTTTTGACATTTGTTAAGACATGTCTTATGACCCAGTGTGCGGTCACCTTTTGTAAATGCATGGTGTGTTCTGGATGAAAATATGCATTCTGCCCATGTTGAATACTGTTAGACACCCGCACATTTATTAGATAAAACTTGTTATTTGTGTTGTTCCCATCTTCTCTTCTATATTTTTAAGGTTTGATTGTTTCTGCCTGCTTAATCTATCAACTTCTTAAAAATGTGCATTAAAACCTCCCATTATGCAAGATAACTATAAAGACTAATGATTCACATATTGTGTAGCACATAGTAGGCATTTTACTAATTATTTTTACTGAGTATTTACACTTTCATACTATAAATAATAATGACAGTTTATGGTGCTTTATCATTCTATAACACATTTTTTATGTCCACTGACTATTTAATTTTTATCCAAACTTGTGAAGCAGATTTCTTTTTTTCACTTCCATTTTAAGAAACCAAAGTTCAGGCAGATTAATGACCTTCCCAAGGTCAAGCAGCTAGGAAGCAATAAGCCTGGTAATAACCGCAAATATTTTGATTCCATGTTCAAATTTCTTTTCATTAGACCAGACAAAATTTCTTTGAAATAAATAAATACTTATTATTATATTATTTTTGACCAAATACAGCTAATATTTAGAGTCTGCCACATATATAAATTGTACATCAAGGCAATGTTATAGGTGAAATATGATTCCTATCTGATAATTTGTTTGGTAAATAAGAAGATATTGCTTCTGATCACTATAAGTGCCAATGTAAAACATTATGGTTTATTCTTCAAAGTACAGTTTTATAATTACAACAGGATATGATTGATATACTCACCATTTTTCATGTGTATGTGTGTATATTCATCTTTGAATAACAAAGGAGTAAGATTTGTTCTTTCTACCCTAGCAATGTTTAAATTAATCTGGACCTAATTTGTTTGGATACCATATTTACCACCATCTTTACATTGGTTTCATTTGCATGATTTCTCAGTGACAGCTCAAAGCAAAAATGCTTTTCAGAAATTAATATGCACTTAAGTGGACTCAGAGCCTTTGTATTATATATTCTTAGATCTCCAGGAAAGTTGTTAATAGTGATCAAATGCCACATGAATGTTATTGAATGAATATGCCCATGTTAAGACTGTGACCAATTAAATACACTGAAATAGCAAACTGAAAGTATAAAATTGAGTCAATCAAAAGATTTGAGTTCACTCCCCACTTAATTGACTAGTTGTTGTGGTGTCACATAAACACAGTCTTAGTTTATTCCTTTTTGTTGATGGGGTTGACATGAGTAAAACTTAATTTAAAAACTTAAGAAAGACTAGAATTTTCTTTGACAGTTATTGGAAGTTTTTCAACTCCGCCTCTCTTTCTGAGCTGTTGCGTTAGTGACTGTGGTTTTGACTCACTGACAATTGGAAGAAACTTGAGAAGAAATTTTGCAGGCTGTCATTTCTTCTCCATTAGAGCTAATCTTCATTGGGCTGTTGGCAATATCATTTGGCTTAAGACTATGGTGAGGCTTAAAATCAGTATTATTTATTCCCAGACTAGCTAACACTATTGCTTTGATACAGTTGTTGGGGAAAATATGCAGGTTCTATTGGAGTTAGAGATGTACCTCTTGAGCAAAAATGTTTGCTGATTTTTTTCAGTGATAAGAAACATGAAAAGCTTCATAGGGATTTGAATTTTAATCAAAGATTCTGATTCCAAAATTTTTGCTATTGTAAAAGACGGAATTTTTTTCCTGCCATTGAAAAATATATTTTCGCATGTGTACTATAGCCTGCTTTATTGCTAAGAATCTTTCAAAGTTTGATCTTTAAAAACGTAGACCATAAATGCATCTCCCACACTGGCCCAAACAATGTCTTGGATGCAGTAGCTTTTCTTTCTTGACTGCAGAAATAAGTTATAAAGGGTGACGATTACTTAGCCATAGTTATCAGGAGGACCCAGGTAGACTGATGGGTTCTCGAGAACAATATCCTATGATAAGTTTCTGGAAGGAGCCTTTGTGGAACAGCACCTGGTTGATGAGTTCTTAGGAGGTTGACTGAATGCACCTTTAATCCTAGTGCTGAGCTGACCCAGCTCAGGCTGGGTCTTCTACTTAATACCAGTCCAACTCATGTAGTGTGACTGCTTCACAAATGCACAATGAAAAATAAAATGGTTTAATTATTTCTGAATTGATGGATCCTTTCAGTTTTGCATTAGCTCTAGACTTTTTACGCTGAAAGGGTTATGAAAATCTACTTTGCTCACGCAGTGTTGAAGAAACAGACAAGGAGGTTGTGACTTGCTGAAGGTCAAAACAACTAGAGGCAGAGCCAGGACTTAAATCCAAATCTGCACAGGCGCTCTTTTTTCCAGGCAAGAAAGCCAAGATCAAGTGTTTTTCATCATCAGAGTGTGAGGGAAAAAAGTAAGGTCTCTTTCCAAAATGAACCTTTTCTTTTCCTGACAGTGGTCTGAGATATCAGAAATAGAATATGTTTGATTATTGATCCTGAATTATCCATATGCATTTGTTTTAAAAATGGTAACCCTTGTTATTTTAGAGTGTGCACGCCTACATGGTCACACCACAATTCATTGAGAATTTAGGACAGACAGGGTATTTATTGGAAAGTCATCCTCTGCTCAGCTCTTAAATGAATCCATTTATCTGTAGCACTGAATTTCATATCTGTCCAAATCTTCTTTTTATATTAGCTATAACTAAAGCTGAACGAGATTTGAAAGCTTTAAAGTAATGTCAGCTAAACTGATAAGACTAATGGCTGACATAAGTAGCTGAATAGCATGGTTAAATGGTCACAGTGTAAACCATACATATCAAATGCCCTGGCACCACTCTTCTGGAGTTGTCCAGGTGCAAAGAAGGGACCTTTGAAAGGATATAGAACTGAAAAGAATGACCATGAGAGTATTTATACAAAAATGAATTTTTACCTTCTACCCTAGGGAGCAGAAAGAGATGAACAAAGGTAGGTAACTTCAAGAAAAGAGTCAGGTATTTGATTGGGGATCTGCATTTTGTGCTTTGATGGAGTTTGTGGGGTAGATGCCCAGGAGACCCTCCCTAGTAGAGGGGCTTGAGGGAGCTTTCATCACCCTGTTCAGGGAGGTTGCCCGAGCCTGTGTGAATCCCCATAGGCAATCCCAAGGCAATCATGGAGTTAGCTTCATTCCAAATGCAGTAAGAACAGCCAAAAGAAAACATTTGATACCAAAAACAGTTTTAAGAGAGGGGCTTGGGGGAAAAGATTGGAATAGGAGGAAGAAGGGGAGGAGAAGGA
Organism: Delphinus delphis; assembly: GCF_949987515.2. NCBI lineage: Eukaryota > Metazoa > Chordata > Mammalia > Artiodactyla > Delphinidae > Delphinus > Delphinus delphis. Next base: position 56,516,770 of record NC_082693.1, on the reverse strand, counting down.
GGAGGGGAAGAGAGAGAGAGAGGAGAGAGAGAGAGAGAGAGAGAGAGAGAGAGAGAGATCAGTATCAATCTGTGGAATATGTCAGCCTCAAAGATTAAAGCCCTAAGCCACATGACCTTGATTCTTGAAACAGTACCTGTGACCTCAGTTTGAAACTAGTTTATAAAAAAAAATAGAAGTAATGTGTTCTTTAAAAGAACATAGGGACACGTAGTTAGGAAAGTTCTCTCCATCTAGGAGCTGGTTCGGTATTCTGGGCTACAAAGTTCTTGCATGAGAGTGTAATAATGTAACGCCTTTATCCAAGCAAAGTCAGGAGCTATCAGCCAACCTCCCAGCTTTTTGATATTATGAAAAAGGTTAGAAGAAAGTTCTTTTTAAAAACTGCTTCATGAAATTTGCTTAATTGTTCAGGCATGTAGTCAATAGCAAAGCAAGTAGAAAGAAGCAACCTTGTTTACAAGTGACCATTAGTTCTTCCTTGATTTAAAGAAATGAGGTTGAGTAACCAATTCCAGCTTGCCATGCAAAAGGCTACCATGTAACAGAAAACTGACTTGGCAAACTGAACAGGACAGTGTTCTGGGTTCAATCATTTTGTGGGTCAGTTAGCTTTGTTGTGCTCTAAATTCTAACCATTTCTCCCATGTATACTGTTGCTTGGAAACAGAAAGTAGAATAATATGTAAGAAACCAAATCCATCCCTACTACTGGAAAAGCAAATAAATGCCCTCAAAATGTATATTGTACATTGGTTGATGGGTGGTGGCATTGTCTTCTTGGACAAAGATTAGCAAAAATAAAGTGACCCCTCATAAAGAAGCTCAGAAATTAAAATCAAAATGTATCTAGATCATTGTTTTCTTAAATAGAATATACATACTTACAATGTGTATCATAATTTGTGGAAGAACTCACAGGAAGATACATTAGATTCAGTTCAACACACTTTTTAATGTTGCCACAAAAGCAGCAGGAGACAATATTTATAGCTTCTTTACTGGTGGTGGACCTCATAAGTTGGCTTCAATCAAGCATCACCCCCACCCCTAAGTTTCTTATTTTAATTCTAAGCCTTCATAAATGCATACATGTACAGTTTTAACTTGGATTCAAAATAGGTTCTTGGATGAAAAATGTCATGCATTTTTTGTGTAGTTGTATAAGTAACATTTAGCTAAAGATAGAAGGTAAAACTTCTTTTAAGTGGAACAAACAGACATGCAGGTATAGTTTTACTTTTAGAGCTACAGTTAAATACCATATTTACTTCTCTAAGGGGTTACTAGCATATTGGGTTACCAATCTATAATGCATTTACCCCAAATGGTAAAAGTATATGTAACCTCTTAGGTCTGTGTTGACATATATATGACATCACAACAGTTTGAAATGTTGTGATTGATCCCATTTAACTCAATGAGCTGTGAGGAAGAGTCAATTTCAGAATGATTAATGAAGGGAAGGGTAAAACTCAGGAAGCTCCAGAAGAAAGAGAAACTACTTGATCCTCCAGGGCAGCCATCTTCTCTGGTTCTCTTATAAAACTGAGTAAAGTAGATCAAATCCCCTCAGCTTCCCAAGGTTCAGATCTAGTGAGTGGCATAGTATTATATCCAGTTGTGCACCCACGTACATCTTTTAGGATTTCTGACTTAAGGTGACACAGATGTCTCAAGGAAGAGCTCAGACCTTTTACAGGAAGCGGTGGAGAACACATTTCAAATTTGAAATACTAAGCCCTGAAATTTTTCAGATGAAATACTAAGCTCTGAAAATTTTCAAATGGATGTTGGCATAAGGTTTATAAAGGAGGGGAAGGCAGCCTTCAGTCTCAACAGAATGTACTGTTTGCAGGTCTATTGCTGAGCCGTTGATTGAATAACTGAATGTCAAATCAAATTTTGTTGCTATAACAACCAAACTAACTGGCCCATTAAGGGTTGATCCTGGTCAGTAATCCAATCTGTTGTCCAGAATATGACTGTTTTGAATGTCCCCAAACTAATTTCATCAGAAGACTATTGAATGGGTGCCGTCAGGTCTCAGAACGTTGAGAAAGGACCTACTGAGGCCTTCGGTTTCTTTCCTGACTGTGGAATGACACAGAAACAAAACAATTTATATATTTGTTTTCTACTTTTATTCTCCAATTATGGCATTTGGCATTTGGGGGGCACTTGAAAAGAGGAATGAATATTTTGGGTTAAATTGAACACAAATAGAGAAACGCCAACAGTAAAAGGACTTTATTGTCTCCAGTCACATTTCGAAAGGTTACATTTATTTATAAATATCAGAGCTCTAAGAGGAAACATAAGAAAGTAAACATATAAATTAGAATGCTTCAACCTGCTAGTAATTAAAGAAACGAAAATTAAAATGATAATAGGGATCCTGTGAGCTTGGGCCAGAAGATGAAGCAGCTGTGGCAGCTGCCAGGAGATTGGCACTGTAAATGTGCACAGTCATTTTGAAAAACAATCTGACAGTAAATTTTAAGAACCAGAAAATATTTCCCTACCATTGAAAATTCTTATCCTAAGGCAACAGTTCACAAGGAGAAAAAGGTTATAGTTGTGAAAACGTGTGTGGCAGCCGGATTGGTTCATCCTTGTAAAAATGTGGGAGGACCCGAAATGTTACACTTCAGAGGAATGGACAGATAAGATCACAGTTCTTGTTAGAATATTACTAAGCAGCCGTGAAAAGTTTTAAGTATGGAGGCAATGGGGCAACGCGAAAAGCGTTAAGTGAAAGAAAAGGAATACAAAGTCTATATTCGTCATGATTACAATATGTGGTATATGTTTCTATATGGACAAGAAGTGAAGTGAAACAGAAGAAAAAAAAATCAGTTGTCTTTGAGCGGAGAAAATTTGGAGTCATATAGATTGAGCCCTAAAGGTATATATGAGCAAATGTATCTCTTCTGAAATCACTAGGTATATGGTATTATAATGAAGTGAAAACACTAAATGAACCAAAAGTGTTATATTGTAAACTTTGGAGCATTTTGAATTTGAGACTTAGAGAACAGTGTGAAACATAAACCTGAAAATGTTCCTTATAGCTATGCTTTTGCTTTCAACCCCTTTTTTCTCCTTTTTTTTTTTATTACAAAAGCAACATAAAATACACAAAAAAGCCAAAAGAACAATCCGTAATTCATCCCCACCCTGTCTCTCACTTTATTCCAACCCTCCTACCATGAATACTATTTAGTGACTTTATACAAAGTAGTCTGAATTTGTAAAGCCAACTTCTATTGTTAGACAGTTTCTTTCCTTTTTTCCATCATTTACTAGCAGCAAGTAGCCACTACCATTTATTGATTCATGCAAAGTGCCGGTTACTGTACTCTTAGTTGTTGGGCTAATATCAAGTAGCTGATGAGAGAGAGAGATATCTTAGTCCCACTTTTATAGAAATGAGAGAGCTGATGTCCAAAATTACCTGCTAGGAAGTGGTAGGGCTGGGAACCCAAAGCAGTTCTGACTGCAGAGTGCATGCTCTTCACCACTAGTGTCTGTTATAAGCAGTACCACACTTATAGCAGGGCAGTCTTGGGAGCCAAGAAGGGGACCAAGCTTCAGCGCTCCTTCTCCCGTGGGACTTGCTTTGCAAATCCCTCTGTAGTGGCTGGGACCGGCCAAGCAGACAGGGCAAGCAGGAGGATGTCCCGCCCGCCCCCCCCCCCCCCCCCCACCACCCAGACCTGGTCCGCACGTGCCTCTGTCTCCTTGTTTCCTGCTTTGGCGCTGTCTCCCACTCTCAGCCACGTGCTCTCAGGTGTTCTAGTACTCCTACTCACAACGTGAGGCTATCTCTCGATGGGCCTGTGCTTATAGCAGAGTCACTCCTTCTGGTCAAAGTGGTCTTTTTCCTTCACAGGATCATGAGCGATTCCAACAATAACACTGGAATGTCAGCTCATGGTCCTCCTGAAAGCCACTCGGATCCTAAGATTTATTATTATTTTTACCATGGCTGAGGCAATCTTACCATGCTGTGTAAATTTTGAAGAATCCCATTATCATAGCATCTAAGATATGAAATGAATACTTATCAGAACCATAGCTGAGCTCCCCTCGGCATGTATTGGATCACCCTCCTTTTACATCCTAAGAGCCCCCTGGCGTGCTTTGACCCAGACTTCTCCAAAAGAGACCACTCCTTCCACTACCTTCACTCTCGAGGAAACCGCCAACTGCTTTCTTCTGTCTCCATCGGGCAGACCTGGGTTAGAATCCTAATTCTGTCCCATACCAGTCGTACCAGTCCTTTACCAACTCTTCATTTCCTTGTCCGTAAAATGAATACCTCGACATCTAATTCACAGAGTGTGTAAAAATTAATTGTTTAACCTACTGCCTGGCACACATAGGTCCTTGGACTGGTAGATAGCCATATAAGCTTTATTTTTACCATTCCACCTGAACAGAAGCTAGGATTCAGCCATTCTCAATCCTGTCCTCTCTAAACCCTAGAATTCCTTCTTTATTCTCTACCCTACTCACCATGCACATTCCTAACCTTCACTTGCTGCCACCATCTGCTTTCCAGGTTTCCATTCCAATACTGCTAATTACAGTGTTATGTTGGCAGCTACTAACTCATGCTACATAATCTGTGCTCTCTGACCTCAGTCTGCTTGGTCCTCATTCCAAGTTTTATTTCTCTCCTGCTAGATTGAAATTGCCATAGTAACTTCCCCAAATCTACATTCTTTTAAAGAACCCAGTTGCACCTTCTTTACTCTCAACAGATTATCTGGCCTCCTGTTACGAAGAAGATCACCATTGTATAGCAAATGATGTGACAGCATAAATCAATACTGTAATAATCTCGCTAAAGCATCCCTGTTAGAACTATTATTTCTCTCCTGAAAATCATTCAGTGTCAGTTCTCACATACAAAGCAATATCATGATCATGATTTTGGTTTGATTTTATTTCCTTTTTCGGAACCCTACATTTCAACCAATCTGAACAGGAGCCCCAAATCCCTTTCTATTCCACCTTTGAACTTACATTATGACCATTTCTTTTTTTGTGGAATGTCATTCCCCTGCATTTTCTATGTATCAGAATTCTGCCCGTCCTTCAGCACTATAATTAAAGTTTCATATGCTCCATAAAAAACCTTCTGTGATTATTCCAGCTCACTTTCCTATTTTAAAACATATTGCTCTTTGTTCTACTTTTAGGGTGCATTCCACTTTTTATTATGTCATTTGTCTACGTTACATCCCTCCTCTGAGAATATAAGCTTCTCAAGAAAATGAACCAGGAGTTACATATATTTATAAGTTCTTAGGAAGCCATGGTTGGAGTAGTTCACAGCCAATGCAGAGAGCAGGTTTAAAGGACCCCCTCTACTCTTTTCCTTCTCGCTGTCTTTGAAGTCTCTTTGAAGTGAAAGAAACCTCTACCCTGAGAAAAGCTCCTCAGGGAAACAGGTCAGATGAGGATCTGTGCTCCAGTAGGGATCTTTGAACTGAAGAGATAAAGCAGAGGGAAGAGGGTACATTTGAAATGTGGTCCAGAGGGCTTTGCTGTCTCCTATTGCTAAACAGTGTCAATGACCCTGTAATTTTCTCTGAGGCTGAGAAGTCACTTCAGTCTCAACCTTCGGGTTTTACAGATAACTCTGCCAAGAAAAGCTGCTTCTGCCTGGAACTTGATTCATGGTGATCTCAGTTCGAGTGTCTTACAAACTGAGAAATGCAAAATCCTAGTCAATATGCCTCATGTCACGCCCTTTTCCTTAAAGAGCTTGGGTTAAGCACAGAAAGAATAGAGTGCCAGAAAGGAAGATAAAAAAAGCACTGATTCAAAATGCGTGTGTGTGTGTACATATATATCACCCTTAATACCAGCAGCACCATCAGAGCAAGACTTTTTGTCCTTTATTATATCTCACCTTATGCATGGAGACTCTTTGGAACAAGCATAATCTTCCACTACAATGTTGAGCTAAGCCTTCCAATAAAAATAAAGCCTAAGTTCTTCAGCAAAATGCTGTACAATCTTGGATTTCTCATTGCGTGTTTCTTAGCTACAACATTAATCCCAAATAGTTTTTAGAATCTCCTCTCCATCAAAAATAGAGGAAGATCTGAATACATCTTTCTAAAGTATCCTATTTACAATCAGAAAGGTGCCTCTTTACTTCTCTTTCTATGAAACAGTGACATCTACTGCTCGGTGGGGCTAATCCTGGGGGATGTTCTAAGGCTAGAACCACCAGTGATTCAGCTCTTCCGCCTTTGGAGTCAGAGGCAGGACCACAGTCACTATCTCTTCCACTTCCCCGTCCTGCTGAGGGCCCTCCATAACACTCTAATGTTTGAACTTCTGCACAAATTGCATTCTCTTCTTTCTGGATTAATTTCTTCTATAACAATTCTATCAGAAAATCTTTCCTCATACCGAGCCCAAACTTGTTTCTTTTTAACATGTAACTTTCTCTTAGCCTTATCCTTGGAGTAGTGTTCAACAAGTAAAATTCCTTTTCCACATGACAGCCCGAAAGACAAAACGTTGTTATATCCCGTCAGTTTTCTTTTTCCACCTAAATAATGTCACTTCCTTTGGCCCTCCTGGATATTGTTTTAAGCCCCTCTCTACATCTTTCCTAGTCTCTACGTGTTCTTCTGTCGGTTCACGTACATCAGAAAAATAAAAGTGTGCGTGCCACCAAAGGTCTATCATTATATAAATGAGTGACTTTATCCTTAAATGGCAGTAATGGCCTAGTGGGTAAGCAAGTGGAATTTGAAGAGAGAAGACCTGGGTTCAATCCTGGCTCTCCCACATGAGCTATAGGTCTTATGCAAATTACCCAGCTGTTCCAAACCTTTATTTACTAGGCTGTAAAATGAACGTGACAATAATAGCCACCTAGTAGGTTTGCTCCAAGGCTTAAAATGAAATTCAGTGAGGCATTGTGTGAAGAGCACTTAGCACAGGTATTCTGAATACGCAATAAATGGAAGCCTTCTTGGTATTAACCAGCTGCTGCTAAACTATATAAACAAACATGAGAAAAGTTGAGGAGAAATGGGAAGTAAGGAGCAAAAGAGGAAATAGAAGAAATAAGGAATGCACAGCATGTTTTAAATTAACTACAAAATGTAAAGTTTCTTAAAGTCTGAGCCAATTTTATGCATATCCTATGTGCTGAGCTCATATCCAGTGTCTGGCATATAAAAGCAGATTAGTAAGTGTTTTCTGGATGAATGAACTTCATATAGATCAAAATATACTATGCAGCAATGGAGAAAAACATCATAAAGTTAGTATTATAGCAACATTTCCTATACGAAACATGATACAATATAAAAAGCCCCAATATAGCAGATGTTGAGCCATGCCTAGGTTGCATGGTACATTTAGTAACCTGAAAGAAGCTATTCATTCAGCAATTTTTATTCATTTGGAAACAGTTGGATCCATATTGCATGCATACATCAAACTCTTTTCGACATAAACATCATCAACAAAAATTCATTTTAGTGACTACCTATGTTTAAGCGTAGGTGCTAAGAATACAAAGTATAAATTATCATTTCTTCCCTAGAGGCATTTACAGTATAGTTGAGAAAATAATTAAGTCACATAAAATGATCACTAAAAATACAAAGAATAAAAGAGTCATACAGCCAGTAGTAGCCAAATTATTCTAGCAGATGTCTCACATCATACCTCATAACCAATGGAGTCATTTTCCATTGCACATGAGTCAAGCCCACCAATTTTGGAGGTTTATTTTTCCCACTGTAAGTCAGGTAAAGTGCCTAAAGAAGGATAGGAAAACAGGGAAATCTGAAAGTATTTGAATGAACTTGGAGACAGTTCCTAATGCAGTTGCTAACTACATAGCACTCAGAGAATTAAAGTTCTTCAGTGGTCTCAAGGAAAGCAAGCTGGATTCCATAGTAAGCTGGTGTCCCAGATAAAGGAATTACATCTTCTTGTTTATGTTCTCAGTGTAACCTCTCTTTGTTTGGTCTCACCATTTGCCTGATGACGAGAGGAATAACTGTGCTGTCTGAATAACAGAATCATCATGAAAATTATACGAGATAATGCAATAGAAAGGCCTTTGAAAATCTTGCTCTGCAAATGCAGATTCAAAATGTACAAAGAATTCTTAAAATTCATTGATAAAAACACAAACGATCTGTTGGAGATGGCAGTATCATGCACTCAGTCTTTCTGCCCCCACTTGTCTGCACAAGGCTGGCCTTAGGGCCTGGAACACTTCCTTACCAAGAGTTAAAGTGCCCACACAGCCTGTACTGGGCTTATCACCTTGTGTGGAAATATACTTCCTTGTTTCTGGCTTAGTGACTACTCTTTGTCTTTGCTTAAACAGTGTGTGTCATATGGCACTTGGCCAACCCCACTGCTTTATCTGTTCTCCAAGCAAGAATGGATGGGGTTCCTTGCACTGTAGCAAGAGAAGGGGAAAGACCTTCTGGCCATGGGGTACCAATACACACTGCTGAAGCTGATCTAGCTCTGTCTCTTTTCTAAGTAAAGTGTGGCTCCATCCAGTGCTTGACTGTGTTGTGTTTTCCTTGGTGACTCTGACACCAAGATGCAAAGGGCAGAATTGTTTGGACTTTTACTCCTGGTGATTGACATAGTGATGAACTTTACTCTTCTCCATGTATTATAGAAATAAGCTATCAATCCATGAAAATACATGGAGGAAACTTAAACGCATATTACTAAGTGAAAGAAGCCAATCTGAAAAAGCCACATGCTGTATGATTCCAACTATGTGACATTCTGGAAAAGGCAAAACTATGGAGACAATAAAAAGATCCGTGGTTGCCAGGGGTTAGGGCAGAGGGAGGGATGAATAGGTGGAACACAGAGGATATTTAGGACAGTGAAACTACTCTGTACGATACTATAATGGTGAATGCATGTCTTTATAAATGTATCCAAACCCATAAAATGTACAGCACCAAGAGTGAACCCTAATCTAAACTATGATTGTTAGGTGATAATGATATGTCAGTATAGGCCCATCAGCTGTGACAAATGTACTACTCTGGCAGGGGATGTTGATAATGGTGGGGAATCTACGAATGTATCAGGGCAGGGAGTGTATGGGAACTCTCTGTATCTGCCCCTCAATCTTGCTGTGAACTTAAAACTACTCTAATAAATAAAGTCTATTAAGAAAAGTCAATAACCTGGCCAACTTCCCTTTTCCCCCCATCTGCTTTTTCAATATCTTCCACATGGTAAACTCTATACACACCAATCACACTTAAAACCATGGAATTAAAAAGTGTCTGTTACAGTTTATTTCCGTGTACCTTTGCTTAAAGGACAATTATTCAGATGGGGGTCAAAAAGTAAAGTGAAGTAGAGATTAACAGTCAAAACCTTAAAGGTTCCATTTAAATGAAATGATCTGGATAATTTATTGGGCAAATAAGTAGTAGCGCTGGAATTTTAGATGATAGATGTTGAATTTGAGGGTCCCACTTGCCTAGTTATAGCAACAATTAAACTTGTTTACCCTAAAAAATTGAGTTGTTAAGGTAAGCTGAACTTTGCATGACCATATGGGCATTAGTTGAAAGGATCTCATGACACACCTTGATCTATTTTGGTTAAGATAAACATGAACGTTTTTCATATTTGCTAAGATTCTTTAAATTCTTTGGGGAATTCCAAGTCATGTAGTATTTAATATCAAGTATTGTTCAGAGTAAATGATCTAATGTCAAGAACACTTAGAAGGGCTTTCAGGTATACATTAGACTTGAGCAGTAGAACAAAAGTAATGTATTATCAAAAGAAGAGAAAAAAAATCATGAGAGTTTTGAAAGGGAGATTATGCAGAGCTTCTTCTAAGTTGGTCTTTGAAAAGGAACGTGTTGGTCTTCACTTTACAACAAAACTGCTAAGGGAGTACTTGGGGAAAATTGAAAATACACATGTCAGCAATTCCAGATAACATGGTTTTGAAGGTTAACTGTTGGCCAAGGAAGTAAAAACGGTGGATGAATGACAAGCTAAGTGAATGTCTAACAATTGTTGATGCTTTAGAAGTCAAACAGAAACCAAAGGAAATGGAGAACATAGGTCCAAGAAAAGAATCAATGTGGCAAAATAGGAAATGTGTACTTTTGGAACGACTGTCAAAGCAAAAACAAAAACAAAAAAAACCCCACAAAACAAAACCCTGCTATACCTCTTTGAATAACATGGAAAAGAAGCAGTAAAGGCCAAAGGGTCTCTGTTATGTTCAGCTATGTAACTTGTAAACAAGGAATCTTGATTTTACAGTTAATACTGTCCACATATAAAACACTTAATAATATTGACATTGCTGATCTATTGATGTATTTATAATGATTGGGTGTTATAAATTGGTCACATCAAAGGTTCTTGAAGAAAAATGAAATAGGGCCTTTTTTCTTAAGGGAGAAAATAAATTTATAGATTTTTAACGTCTGGAGCCTCATGGGAAATAAGCAAGATGCATGTTTAAGGAATGTCAATTACAGACAATTACAAATGCCTTTCTTTTTAAAAAATGGTCTGTCATAAAATGGTGATATGAAACCTTTACTATTGATTATTGTATTCTACTGGAAATTTCTCAGGCTGTGGAATTAGGCAGCTAAGGTTACTTGCTGCTCATTATTATGCATATTGTACGAGTAACTTAACCTCTGTGAACCTCAATTTCCTCATCTGTAAAATGGGGATAATGAAAATATTTACTTTATAGTGTTCTGTCAGGGAGTAACATCTGCAGAGTGCTTAGCTCATGTCTAGTTAGCATGAAACATTGGATGAAGACAAACTTAATAAAGAGTTTGGTGTTATAGTTTTAAATATTGGCTTAAATATTGAAATGAGAAAATTCTAATATCAATACATATCGGGAAAGTTTTGGAATCTGACCCAAGATATTATGAAGAGATCTTTTACCCAAGGGGAAGGTTAGATTCAACATACGATAGTGGAGGGCAGCTACTAGAACAAAGAAATCTATTTCATCATAACACTCCAATGAATTTAAATTCTTCAGTCAACTCATTGCAAATATGTTTATTTAATATATGCTCTAAATAATAGTAACTTATCAAGTTACTCAATATCCTGACGAATAAGACTTTTGAAACATGAATACAATCTCATAGGAGAATAAAACAGGTGCCTTAGAGAAAACATAAACTGTTCTTGTAAAGGATACCTTCCTATTATATTTTACATGTTTCTGTTATTAAAAGAAAGATGCTTAGTTTTTTCATCTAGAGCATTGCATAATGACAGGTGAGCATTTTTTTCTGTAATTATTCTGCTACGATATGAATAACCAACAGGCACAGAAATTAGTTTCACTGAAAGGGAAGGAATCCAAATTGTGAGAAGAATGGTACTATTGTTAATTTCCATTTTCTATTGAAAATAAGAACAAAAATTAAAACATCAAAAAAAATTGCCATTGTATCTTCTGCCGCAGAGAGAATTCTTTGAAAATTCTCTTTATAGCATTCATTCAACAGCATTGTCAGAGCTTTGCATAGTGAATTCTATGGAATACGAAAGCAAGGGAATGGCGATAACTTGCTGTCCCATAGCTTAAGACTCCCACTGTTATCAACTGCTGCTTCCTCCCCTTCTTACTGGCAGGAGAATATGTCTCAAGCAGTGGTCCCACCGAAGATCACAATCCCAATAATATTTAGCCCACACAACCCTATTTATTTGTGAGCTCTGAGGAATAAATACCCTATTGACCCCTCACCTCAGGGATCTTCTGCAAGAAAATCTAATGAAAAAAAGTATTGATTATTCTTTTAGTATTAAGCCAGTATCTCTGGTCATCTGTTTACAAAGAACATTGGCTAGTGGATTATGTCTTTTAGACAGTTTTTCTGAATGGCTTAGTGGTTCAACCTGGCCTCTTCTGGATTCAAATCAAAGAAAGTGTTAATTCACATTTCAGCGTATTAGAAAAATATAAGTGAAATAAAGATACAAAATGGTGTTGAAAATCACCTCCATTTTCCAGGTTTCTTTTCTTCATCTTGAAATAAAATCTCTACCCACCCAGGAGTAATATTTATCTGGACCAATATTGGAATATGTGCCAATCAATGTATGTCAGGTATTAGCCAAACTGATATGGAAATAAAGTGTGTGGATACACTTCAAATGTTCCTGAAAAAAAGACAAGTCTTTCAGAGAACGATACCGGCCAAGAGGGTAACTGGTTTCCCCAATATTTCTGTGAATCTCCCAAGGAAGCACCAGTATTAAAGTGACCTTCTGGGTTAATTGGATTTTATGTAAAAATTTGTTACTGAGCACACATGTCAAAAAGTACAAACTTCTCATTATAAAATAATAAGTCATGGGGATGTAATGTACAACATGGTGACAGTAGTTAATAATGGTCTATTGCATATTTGAAAGTTGCTAAGAGAATTAATCTTAAAAGTTCCCACCACAAGAAATAATTTTTGTAACTGTGTATAGAGACAATATTAAGGTGATATTTTGTAATATATACAAATATGGCATCATTACGTTGTACAATTGAAACTACTATAATGTTATATGTCAATATAAATGGTACTGAGTAAATAGTTTAAAAAAAAAAAGGAAGCGTTAACTCAGATTGCCATCTTGGTCAGTTTCACATTAGCTGGAAACAGACTTTGTTTACTTTAGTGCTGATGGCATGTCTCATCTTAGGGCAATTTCATGCATTCAAAGCAAATTCTCAAATCTTTGCCATAAAAATATGAAGGATCAGGTATAAAACAATTTAGCTTCCCTTGAGATTCTAATGCTGGGATTAATCCATAATCAACCAGTCTTCAGAATTGGTCTGAAAAAGGTAAGATCCTTAGGGGTAGATAATTGTGTTAAGCTTCTAGGAATAGGAGATGGGGAAACCTTTGACCAAATGAACTCATCGGTCTTAAGAAATCTAGATTCAGAAACATGGAACAAATCAGGTACCTGGTATCCATCACTAAGTAAGGAGTTCTAGGATGAAGTCTAGTATAGACGATGCAGAGAATGGATATACATTAGTGAGCTTATTAATGAGTGAGATAGCAATCCTATGTGTGATACATAGGCAGACTACATACATGAAGACTACATACATTCACTTATTCATTCATCCAACAAATATTCATTGACTTTGTATCAAACGCCTTGCTCTGTGCTGCAGTATGGAGATGCCAAGATATTCACCTTTGCACAATGCCTTTACTTAAAAACGTGTAATTAAGGAAAATAAAGACTCTGTTGTACCTGATTTTAGTGTATCATCAAGTACTGAAAAAAGAGTTGCACAAAAAGAACTTTGGAGTAAACCATTCTGTGGGTCTCCATTCATTAATAGCAAAGGATTGAGTCAGACAAGCTCTCTCTTTTCTTTCAGCTCTCAAAATTGCATGGTTTTGTTATACATCTACAAATAATCTGTAAAACTGAAAACCCATTTTAAATCATAAAAATTCTTTGTCATGATTTGTTAATGATAAAAAATCTTTTTTTGCTGTTATGAAGATAGTGCTTTGTAAAGCATTCTTCAATATCTTGTTATACAGTCTGATGTTTTTCTTAACTTTAGTTTACTGTTTTGTATAAAACTGTTTATTTTAATTTTGATATAAGGCTGATGCTTGTATTATTATTGCTTTAAAAACGAATCTGTCCATTTAAAAATTGAAACTGAGGAATGTGTAGAAATCACTGATCTGCCACAATTTCAGTCGACCTTCCAGTGGGTGGGGTGGGACTCGCAGGGCGGGGAGGCTGCATTGGAGGGCTCTTTCAGTTCAGTTCAGTTCAGAGAACATCTACTCTGGGCACTATAGTAGGACTTGATGTACAGTGACAAACAGAATTATTTTGAAGGGATAAGATACTCATGTGGCTAGTAAATATCCTAAATGATTACCTGCCATTAGAGATTCTTGGCTCTCAGCTGAATCATTACATATAGGCACATATGTTAAGTAGACAAATGGTATAACACAATCACACACCCTATAGAGAGCCTACTGTGTGCCAAATAACTCGTCTACTGTGGATCGTCAGACCAACCTCTCATATAAGCAAACCGCCGAGAGTGCTGAAACATCCCATCGTGGGATTTTCAGCTTCCTCCAGAATTTATCCCAATTGATAACAATTGGCCCATTCTGTCCTCCTGCTCTTTGCACTCAGCTGTGTAGTTCTCAGATTCCCATTTGGCATTAGATCTTGGCTTCTCATGCTTGGCTCAAGATCCCCTGCTACTTTTAGACAAAAATTCCTGGCTCAAAATTTGCTGGTCATTTCCTCTCAAAGATGATTCTGGTATTTGCCCTTGTGGCCTAAGTATTGCAAGCCATGGATAAGAGACACTATTGACTTCTGCTGTTGGGCCAGAACACACAGAACACTGGAGTCAGCCCTCCAGAAGAAGCTAGACTCCAGACATATTTGAATCACTTTTTTATATAAGGCTTCATGACTGGGGTCCCTGTTATCTTCCTACAGACATTCTCCTACTCAACACAGTATATTCTGCAATGAAACGCTACCTGTTATCCTCCTAGTTACTTTGTCTACTCTTGTACTTCTGAGTCTCTGTGTACTGAAATGTTTTCTATCCTTTCTTGTCATTCCAGGCATTCCTTCATGTCTTCAAGGCCAGCTCAAGTGTCTTCTCCTCTTGGAAGTATTCTGGCAACCCCAAGCCAAGTGAGGTGATCCTCATCTGTGACCCTACATCAGTTAAGTCACTGTTCAGTGACTGTTTTACTTTCTCATCTGTTTTCCAAATATACTAAGAGATCTGTCATCCTAGGCAGCATCTTGTCTACCTCTGAATCCAGGATGAGGTAAGTGTGAATTGAGTATGTGAATGCCTTCGTAACAGTGGCTCCTTGACTACTAAATGTCACGTTCTTGGAACTCTTCATGGGATAGTGTCAGGTTCAGAAATGTTTCATCTTTTCTGTTTATAATTAAGTCATATTCTCCTGCTACTACCTGCTTTTCTCAGGTTTTCATTAAGAATAAATATTGATTATTTGGATTTTTCCCTCGTGATGCTTGGGAATGTTTCTTTGTTATAAACACTTGTCATGGTGTTTGTCTCTTCTGGTGGGATACCAGCATTCATCCAGTCAGTGCATTTTTATGTGTGGGAACTATTTTACAAAGTACCCAAGCACTGTATCCTGATTGTTTAACTACCCATTATTATGACAATACCGTCTTCCTACCACCTCACTTCATCATGTCTTCCACTGGAGTCCTTCAAACTCAGCATAATTCTTCATTGCTGGAGATTTACAGCTTACTCCTGAAATTAGCCATCCTCATACCATAGCTTGGGGTTTCTCAAATTTGTTCAGGTGGCAGAACGCCTGGAAAAATGATGCATGCTGATGTAATGAACGCCCACTTAAAGGAGAAGCAATTTTAATTACGGAAAACATGGCTATATTCTATGTACATGAGATAAAAATCACAACACCGAATGCACATATCCTTGAACAAGAATGAGATTGGTGAAACAGACATAATTATCGCAGTAATTTATTTCTTATTTCTTTCTTTGTTGTAGAAAAGATTGAATAGAAATATTCTACATTTCAAAAAATTCTATGAAGACTCAATACTTACGGCAGGAGAGAATTTCTCCCGGGATAGAAGGTAGTTTGTATCTTTCAGAGTGTGTTAATTACTTTATATCTTGTGAAATGCTTTTTCAAACTGTGTTTCTATAGACATATATTTCTCCATTAAATTGAATAATAGAAATATTTTTCCTAATTTATAGGTAAATTTAATGAATATCATTTAGTCCATTTTGTGTTTTTCTCTCATGATTATTCTTCACTGTTTAATTCTTTCCATGGCACCTGCTAGTAGATGAGAGAATGAACTTACAAGTAGTGAATGAGTGTTAATGCAATCTCCATAATGATAATAATAAAAATACCCACCCTAATCATCTGTTCCGTATGTACTAAGCACTATCTTAAGAGTTTTATTTATATACATTATATAATGTGGTTCTCCCACTAACACCAGAGGATTCTGTTTTCATTTTACAAACGAGGAAACTGAGGTTATAGAGAATAAATAACTTGTCCAATGCATCTTAAAGTTTCTGCAGCTTCTTCATCATTATCTTGCCCTGAATTTCAGATAATCTTGGGAATTATATTGAAATGAACAGAGAAGGATATTCTAACTGAATCTCTTTGTGATATTCATGTGATGGAAAAAATTATCTCAGAACTTTTAGGCTGTGTTTCATAAAGCTTTTATTTTATTTCTAGTTTTGATGGGGAGGGTGTCATTCTTCTCATTTTTGCAAGGTAGCAGGATATGAATTGAACTTGAATACTTTAAACAATGGTCTGTTGCAACAAGGATTCTGTAGTATTAGCGAGGTTTTCTCAGTTAATTCTCATCTGACGTGCCCTCTCTCAAACTCTGTAACCATCATTGGTGGTATGCTGACCTGAGTGGTTTTGTTCTAATATACAAAGCCTGAATAAAACGCAGGTGCAGTCAGGAATATATAAATTGGAACCCAATTCATGGAATAATATATTTTTCCCTTTGAAAGAGGAATACAGTTCTCTGGATTTATAGTCACCAAGGAGCTTTTATTGACACGTGAAATTCTGAACATCGTTTAGATAAATCATTGAGCTTTGCCAGTCCCATCACACGATTTGTGATGCTTTCCAGTGCCTCAGGGTCCAGAAAGCAGTGAATGGCTTGTGCTTATGCCATTCTTCATCTATGACAGACACAGCATGGGAAATAGATTCCTGTTAATTTTTAATAAGATTCACAAATAACATCCCTTCGGGGCTCAGAAAAGACTATAGCTGTGCAGAGAGTTTACTCTAAGATACATTAAAAATCCACATCGAATATACATCAAGACACAGTATTAAGGTCTTCAAAGGTATAGTCAAAATAGCCATCCACAAGAGCATCAGTTTGCCAAAAGTGTCTCAGGGAGGGTACGCCCATCACGTACAGCTCACCATCTGTGGCTTTCCATTAATGCTGAGCTGGCATCAACTCTTCGGTAAGTGAACCTCCACAGGCCTGCTCTGCTCTCCCAGCATGACTGGGAAGGTCACAGTGGTGAACAAATGCTTCTACCCCTTCTCCATTCTGTGATGCATTATGATTTAGCGCATCCTTAGTGCCTTAAAGACAGTCTCATCTTTAAAAAGCTATCTACTAGAAATAGGAACTGTGTGATGGCAAGGTATAACACGGAGGAGCATTGCTAAAATGCTTGCATTGAGGAACGGAGTAATACCTGCCCGACAGTGTTGGTTACTGTTAATCGTTCATGCCTTTGGATGTTGTCCAAGACTTGACACTCCTCTTACACTCATGCCAGGTAAAGTCTCCTTCATCATCTCTCTTCTCCTTAATATTGATGTTACTCGGACTTCATTGTGAAAACGCATTGCTTTTTTGTCTTCACATACTGCTCATCAGTTATCGGATTCAGTCTGATGTCTTTATCTTTTACCTATATGCTTTTGCCTTCAGTTCTAGCCTCTACCCTGTGATTCAGTCATAGATATCTAAATATAGGCTGTACACCTGCACTGGACAGGACTCATTATCTCTGCTCTGTACTCTGATTCTCCTGCTGTGTGGTCCAGTCTTCTCCAGGAGCACAGAAGTCATTCTCGACTCATCTCTCTCCTACATATCCATCTTTCAATCCATCACCAGGTCATGTCAATCATATATTCAGAATGTTTCTAGAATGTACTCCCTTTCTGTTCCTCTTTATACCTACTTCTGCCAACCAAGTAGAGGCCCTCTCCATCTCTTCCTGTAAAATTTCAGTAGCTTCGTGTTTTCTTTTACTCCAGTCTGCTCCAACTCCTTAATCAATCCCTCCCACAACCAAAGCGGTGTCCCTACAGTGGACACCTGAGCATACCACTCCAGGCCTCAAGACACTGAGAGGCTCTCCATTGGCCATGGGAAGAAGTTTAAGTTCCTTAGAATGGCATATAAATCCTTTTATGTCTTGATCCAGTTGTCCTCTACATCTAATTCCCCCTCACTCTTAACTTCATATTTCATACTCTGATAAATATACATTATATTCCTTTAGCATTTTGTGCCTTCTTTCACTTTGATCCATTTAAGATGGACACCCATCTTTCTATTCTGGGCTAATGCTTACTCGTCTTTCAAGGTGTTATTTTCTTCTGAGAGTCATACATTAACCCAAGGTTGGAATAAGTGCTCCCCTGTGCTCACAAAATATCCAGGGTACATCCATATTTATTACTTATGACAGTATATTAAGTGTCGTCTTACCCTAATATAAGCTCCTTAGGAGCTGCCTCCCTATTTTATTCTTTTACTCCATTCTTCTAGCCTAATGAGTAGCATAGTGCCTGACACATAGTAAGTGCTCAGTTAGTGTTTCTTGATGAGAACTGAGAGGGGTTTTGAACATCACTATGGACACGTGGATCATGGCTTAAATTTTGAGGCTCCTCATAATTATACCTTATTATTCAATTTTAAAAGTGTTTAGTGAATTTATTTCTGATGCTTTCAGGGTAAGGATACAAGAGGAGGGTAAGGTATGGTTCTTAATCTGAAGGAATTTACTTGTGTAATCAGAGATGTAAGATATTTCATAATCATTATTTAATTACATATATTGCATGTTTCATAAAGTACATGTGTATACTTTGTGAATTTGTATACATTAGTATCGCACATATGTATACATTCAGAATATAGTTATGATTAGCTATTGTATACCAGGCATTTCACAGCTAATAAGCCATGATCCTGACCATCAAGGAGTTTACAGTCTAGTTTGGGAATAAACCGAGGAGCGATCACAAACTTAAATGCAGTGTGATGGGAGCTTTATGTATGAGGCACTGTGCTGGGCACCAGGAACTTGCATAAGAGAGCACACCTGCCCTTGATTTGAGGAGCTCATACGAGAACTAGCACAACGGATGGTATATGCAGTTCAGGCCAAAAGAATCAGGGAAGGGAGGGATAAGTGTATGCTGAGAAGCAGGTAAAGATTTCATACAGGATGTGGAAACTGAGTTGGACATTCAGGGTTAGGTTAGGGCTTCCCTGGTGGCGCAGTGGTTGAGAGTCCACCTGCCGATGCAGGGGACACAGGTTTGTGCCCCGGTCCGGGAAGATCCCACATGCCGCGGAGCTGCTTGGCCCATGAGCCATGGCTGCTGAGCCTGAGCGTCCAGAGCCTGTGCTCCGCAACGGGAGAGACCACAACAGTGAGAGGCCCGCGTACCACAGAAAAAAAAAAAAAAAGGGGTTAGGTTAAGTGGACTATGAATCGACTCATCAGACAATATTAATAACTGCTCAGAATAGATAGTATATAATTGTAATCAAATTGCAGTATATATTTTCCTTTCCTCTCTTTTATCTAGAAGAGGGAAAAACCCAAATTATTTCTTGTTATGCTCTGCCTATCTTATGGTTATTTCCTTTCACTCACAGTCAGGTTTCATAAATGAAATTTATCTATGAAAATCATGCATGATTTTAAAGAGTAGTTGAAACAGTATTTAAAAGTTCATTATAGGGAAACACCGTGGCCTGTCTCTGGCAAATTTTATGCAGCAATCTGTCTTATTTATGAGAGTTTCAGGAAGAGATTACCTTTATGATCCTTTGACAACAGCTCGGATAGGATGAGGAGAGAAAGAGAACACCCAACACATCAGAGATGGAATACCGGCACTTACTTGTATTTCTGCTTCTCGGTTAGATTTCTACTGGGTTGTGGTTTTCTAGAACTTGGTAAGATGTTGCACCAGCAAACCTCAAAGAATCATACGACATGAGTTCATCTTCCATCTGATCAGTGAAAATAGCATTTTACTCTCTATGAAACTAACAAAGCACTGAGGATTTCCAGTTTCAAGAAATTCAGAAATCGGTCCCAAAAGCATTGATCCACATATCAAAATGCAAAGTGGTCCTTTTCCTCTTTTAGCAAGTTATTTAACCATACACTCAAGAGAAAACTTTCCTCAGAAACCTTCCTCAAGTCATGTGTAGTATAATGTGCAGCAAATGCCTACTTGTGAAGCATTCCCAAATGACCTGCAGATTACTGCAGTACACATGGCAGATCGCAGTGGCTCGCAACGGTCAGGTACATCAACCTTGAGAGCAACGCTAATGCTCCTTTTTTTTCTTCCAGTCTTATTGAAATATAATTGACCTACAGTCCTGTATAAGTTTAAGGGGTATAGTGTAATGATTTGACTTACATACGTCATGAAATGATGATCACAGTAAGTTTAGTGAACATCCAGTATATCATATGGATACAAAATTAAAGAACTAGAAAAAAATTTCCTTGTGCTGACAACTCTTAGGATTGACTCTCTTAACTTTCATGTATTAACACACAGCAGTACTAATCGTATTTATCACATTGTGCATCATGTCCCTAGCACTTATTTATCTTATAACTGGAAGTTTGTACCTTTTCACTGCTTTCATCCAATTCCCCCTCCCCCCACACCGACCTCCCACCTCTGGTAACCACAAATCAGATCTCTTTTTCTGTGAGTTTGTTTTTGAAGTACAACTGAACTACAATGCTGTGTTAGTTCCTGTTACACAACATAGTATTTCAATATTTCAATACATTTCAAAGTGATCAACATGATACGTCTAGTTATAATCTGTCAACATATAAAGGTATTATATACTTACTGATTATAATCCCCACACTGTACATTTCATACCTGTGACTCATTTATTTTGCAACTAGAAGTTTTTACTTCTTCATCTCCCTCCTCTCTTTCTTTTCTCCCCTTACTCCCTGCCCCTCTGATAAATACCTGTTTGTTTTCTGTATCTATGATTCTGTTTCTGTTTTGTTATGTTTATTCATTTGTTTTGTTTTTAGATTCCACATATAAGTGAGATCATACAGTATTTGATTTTCTCTGTCTGACTTATTTCACTTAGCACAATAGGTCCATCCATGTTGTATCACAGATGGCAAGATTTCACTCTTTTTGTGGCTGAATAGTATTCCACTGTGTATATATACACCACATCTTCTTTATCCATTCATCTGTTGATGGACACTTAGGTTGCTTCTGTAACTTGGCTATTGTGAATAATGCTGCAGTGAACATTGGGATGCATGTGTCTTTCTGAATTAGTGTTTTTCTTTTCTTTGGATAAATACCCAGGAATGGGATTGCTGGATAATATGGTAGTTCTATTTTTAATTTTTGAGGAATCTCCATACTGTTCTCCATAGTGGCTGCACCAATTTACATTCCCACCAGCAGTGCAGGAGGGTTCTCTTTTCTCCTCACCCCCGCCAACACTTTTTATTTGTTGTCTTTTTGATAATAGCCATTCTGACAGATGTGAGGTGATATCTCATTGTGGTTTTGCTTTGCGTTTCTCTGATGATTAATGAGGTTGAACATCTTTTCATGTGCCTGTTGGCCATCTGTACGCCTTCTTTGGAAAAATGTCTGTTCAGGTCCTCTGTGCATTTTTAAATCCAATTGTTTGGTTTTTTTGATGTTGAGCTGTATGAATTCTTTGTATATTTTGGATATTAACCCCTTATTGGATATACTTTTGATGTAAGGGGATTATGCTACTTTGAAAAGTCCTTCTCTTCTGAGAATAGAGTGACATTCTGTTGATCCACATCTTCTTGCTTATTTGGTCTCCCAGTGACAAGAAACACACATATTTATAAAATAGCTGACTGAAGCCAATGGTGTGTTTGTGGTGATAGAACAGAGAGAAACAAATGGGCGAGCACAGGTATTGAGCGGAGGGCATCAGAGAACCATATCCTGATTGACCAAAACAGAGATCAGCATTTTGGCACATCTTATAGGCATGGAGTTTCACTCTGTCTTTTTTTTTTAATAAAGCAGAAATGATAAAGTTATTGAGGAAATACAGTTTCGTGTTGACCTTCTCCATCCCCCAAATAAACATTCCCAGTTATTTGCTCTAGATTTTGAAAAGGTCTTTGGCCTCTTTTAGCCAAACAGACATAAACTATGATTGCAGTTATAACTAATTTTTAGAAGCCATTTCAGGCCTACTAAGTAAGCAGAAGGCACTGAGTAACTGAATTCACTTTTATATACCTGTTCAGTGTATTTAAAGAGCTCTTGAGGACAATACAAGAAGAGAAACGTGTTCCTGATTCAGCTGCCTAATACTGAGTGAACAGTACGTGATTTCATGCCGGTACTTATGTAACAATGCCCTGCTGATAATATGAGCTAGTGGTAAACCATGGTGATCTCACCAAGCTGTACCGTATACATTGCACTTTTGTAAAGCAGCATTTGGATAGAGGAAAAGAAATACTCCCATTTTCTTGTGGTTATAGGGATTTTTGTTTCAGTAGAAGTTATAATCACTAACATCATCATCATTGTCTTTTCTACCAAGTTACAGTGCCTGTTATGGCAAGTATATATAATGCTTCTGCTTCAGAGTGTTCCGAAATGAAGAACAAAATAATAAAGAAGGCCAAGAAAGAGTTCTCATTCTGACAAAATGGTAGACTAAACTAACTTCTTCATAAGCCTTCTGTTAGAAAAGACCTGGAAGTGGTGAATAAATTGTGACAGTTAAATTTAAAGTACAGCCAAATTCAAAGTAAAGAGAGAAGTATCCCCAAATGACAAAAATCAACAGGGAAGTGGAAGTCAGGGTACTAAGCACAACTTGGCATTGAGACAGAAGTTTAGAATGGCAGTGGATGTGGTGGCACAGAGGAGAGGGAAATTAGTTCTATCGTGTTTTGCAATTGCGCTTTAATTCCCAATGCAGACAAATAATAAAACTTGAGTAAGACAGCGAGTTGAAAAGTGAGATACTTCTACATGTACGTGGAACCCCTGAAGGACTGTCATAAGTACAAAGTGTAAAGATGCTGAGTTAACGCTTCTGGTTTGGTCTAGGTGCTACTGGACCAACGCTCTCGCAGATACTAACTATAAACAGTGAACAAAAGATGCAAAAAAGATGAACTTAGCAGCACAGAAAAGAAGATAAAACTTGGTATATTGTGGAGGAGAGGTGGCATTTTGAAGGGAATGGCGAAGAGTGAGTTACTTTTGTGGCATTTAGTAAAGAGGGCATCGTGAACTCCATTAAAAAGCTTGCAGTTCTTCTGGAACAAAGAACTAGTGAGTGGAGTTTGGGGCAACTTCTGCTACCTTAAAATCAAGAAAGAACCCCATTAAAGAGAGAACAAGAAAGAGGATGTTGGGCTTCACTGGTGGCGCAGTGGTTGAGAGTCCGCCTGCCGATGCAGGGGACACGGGTTCGTGCCCCGGTCCGGGAAGATGCTGCAGAGCGGCTGGGCCCGTGAGCCATGGCCGCTGAGCCTGCGCGTCCGGAGCCTGTGCTCCGCAACGGGAGAGGCCACAACAGTGAGAGGCCCGCTTACCGCAAAAAAAAAAAAAAAAAAAAAAAGAAAGAGGATGCCCTAATCATGTATATAAATTCTGCTTCCAAATCATGGATGGGTGAGAACAGATTCCTGCTAAAGAGAATGGACCTTTCTGATTCTATGTTCTGAACCTGCCAAAGGCCCATGCTTACCCTTGAGCTCCACGTGCGCTGGACAGGCCCAAAACAACATAACAGAGGCTTTGAGCACTGAACTACAATTTAAACTACCACCCGTCATAGACAATTCCTTGGGCAGTGAAAGCACTGGCCTTGACCCAAAGCAGCTTAGCAAAGACTTCACCTACTGAACTGATATCAGAAGCACTACAAGCCCAGAAGGCAAGGCAGAACTTGCAGTCTTAACAGAACCTAACATTAACCTTACATTGTCCAGAGGATTCTAATAGGATCCCAAGGCTTAAGAGCATAGTATTCAAAATGTCCAGAATAAAATCTGAAATTACTTGATATGCCAGGAGCCAGAAAAATGTGACCACTTTTCAAATGAAAAGTGTAATCAATAGATCAAATCCCAGGATGACTCAGATATTGTAGTTACCAGTAGACGTCAGAGCAGTAACTGTTTTCCAGGAGGTAAAGTTAAACACACTAGAAATGAATAAAAAGATAGACGTTTTCTGCCAAGAAACTATAAAAAAGAATCCAATGGAAATTTTAGAATTGAAAAACGCAATATTTGTAACAATTCACTGGATTGGCTTAATTGCAGATTTGAGATGACGAAAGAGTCAGTAAAATTGACAATAGAAATATAGGTATAAAATCTAAAGACCTGAGAGAAAAAAATACGCGCAGAATCTCAGGGAAATGCGGGTCAACATCGAAAGGACTGATATTCATATCATTGGAGTCACAGAAGGAGAGGAAAAGGGTGCAGAAAATCTGCATTAAATAATGGCTAAAATTTTCCTAAATTTGTACAAAATTATAAATTTATAGATTCAAGAAGCTCAGTACTTCCAAACATGATAAACTAAAACAAACAAACAAAAAAACCTTTGCCAAGACACATTACTGCTGAAATTCAAAAGCAAAGAAAAAAAATCTTGAAAGCAGGAAAAAAAAAAAACCCACGTTACGTAGAAGATTAAATGTGTGCAGTTTTTTTGTACACTAATTAAACGTCAATAAAGCAGGATAAACGGTGTATATCTGGGTAAATATAAAGGACTGTATTTTTTAAGATCTGCAAAGCATGTATGACTGTTAAAAGCAAAAATTATCACATTTATGATGGGTTTCAATGTATGTAAAAGTAATATATATGAGAATTACAAGGGCAGGTTCAAGGAACCTATATGGGTGTGTCTTCTACATTTTACTTGAAATAGCAGCAGAATAATAACTCTAAGTAGACTGTGAACAGGAGGTATGTATGTTTTACTCCCCAGAGCAACCACTAAAGAAATGTTACGAAGAGAGTTAGCCAAAAGGCCAATAGATAAGCTTAAATGGAATACTAAAAGTAGTTCAATAATCCAAAAGAAGGAAGGAAAGGAGGCTCAGAGAAACGTAAAAAGGGGGGACAAACAAAAAATGAATAATAAAATGGCAGTGCTAATAGTCAAGACAAATTTTTTAAATGAGATACCACTTCATATGTATTGATTTGGCAAAATAATTGGTAAGTATGATACTTATGTGTGGGTGAAGCTATAGCAAAATCGATACTTTTATACATTGCTAGTGTGAATGCAAATTTTTTGAATGCAAATTTGTGAATGCAAATAAATTGCTACCAGCACTATATAGAGTACCTTAGTGCTTTGAAGGTAAAGATGGTGACCGCCTATGAGTGAGCAATTTAACTTTTATGTGTGTGCCTTAGATAAACTATGGTAAACATGCTTGGAAAACATGTGCAAAGATGTATTAAAAAATTTTTTTAAACCCATCCTTTTTTTTTTTTTTAAGGAACTTTTTTTTTTTTTTGGGCTGAGCCTCGCAGCATGTGAGATCTTACTTCCCCAACCAGGGATCGACCCCTCGCCCCCTGCATTGGAAAGTCTTAACCACTGGACCACCAGGGAAGTCCCCAAAAAACCGTTTTTAATAGAGGAAAATATGGGAAACAATTTAGCTTTATAGAATATAATACTAGTTAGTAAATTTTAAAATAAAACAACTACTGCATATTGTTTATGGATACTACAGTAAAGTTTAAAGGTATGATTAGGAACTACAAAATCATGAGAGTCATTACATTTGAGCAGGAAGGTAATAGGCATGAGAAGGTAGCTGTATTGTTAAGGTTTTAAAAAGAAACCAGAAGCAAAAATAATAATAATAATTTTTTAAAAGAAAGGAAATACACAATTACTTATAGCTCCTATTTATACAATTCAGTCCTTTTTACCCCATAGTATTTTTTGTGATGATAATTTCAGCGTTAGTCGACTGAGTTATCCAGGGATAATAAAAAAGGGAACAAATACTCCTCATCCACCTCCTGCTTTTATTCATCATTCTTAGGAAAGGCAGGAGTCTGATTGGAATGTACACATTTACGTTTTTCCTAATTGGCTAAGGGTTGAGGTATAACTCAAAATCCCTGATGTCCTATTCCTGACACTTGGTTTGACACTTTAGAATTTCCTCTTTTAATGGGGCAATGGCTTCACCAGTACTAGAACTGCCATGGCTATGTTAGGAATATTAGAACATTCATTCTCCTGTACATGTTTCTAAATATTTTACAGGGTAAGTGAGTATCATTTGAATGCCTTTTCTTGCTTTGTAAAGCAGCTCACATTAATTGAAGAAGAGCTCTAAAAACTAAGAAGTCAAAAATGGAATGCCATAGTGCAATGCTATGCAACAATTAAAAATAATGACATGGAGGGCTTCCCTGGTGGCGCAGTGGTTGAGAGTCCGCCTGCCGATGCAGGGGACACGGGTTCGTGCACCGATCCGGGAAGATCCCACATGCCGCGGAGCGGCTGGGCCCGTGAGCCATGGCCGCTGAGCCTGTGCTCCGCAACGGGAGAGGCCACAACAGTGAGAGGCCCGCGTACCGCAAAAAAAAAAAAAAAAAAATAATGACATGGAAATGTGTTCCCACAATACTATTAGGTAAAGAAACAGTCTCCAAATCCATAGTATGATGTCATTGGTGTAAAAATTAAGTTAAAGTTAATAATAATTATAAATACATGCATGCACAGACCCATATTTCCCCAGGGTGGGAGTAGAAGGGAACTAGACGTACCAAAATGCTACCAGTGTTTATCACCAGTTAATGGAATTCATGGCCACACTTTTTTCTTTCTTTTTGTATTGTCTGTTGTTCAATGGATGTTTTTACTTTTGTAATTTAGAATGTTCAACTCAGACTGGAGACAATTAATTTAGAAAAGGGTAAATTTCAGAAATATGGTGTCTGTTTTGCCCACTTCCTACAAATAGTGTGGTAAAGTTAGACTGCTATCTAATTATGTTTACAACTAATTCAAAAATAATTAAATTAATTTTATTTCCACATTTGTTACTGAATTTGGTTTTGAAGGGAGTATACTTTTCAATCTTTGTGACTTTCACTTTTGGAACAGACCTAATATAAAATATGATTTAGTTTAAGTTGTGCAGTCAAAATCTAGGCTAGATTACTTACTTTCTTTTCTAAAGCAGAGTATGTCTAAGACTAGTGGGTCCAGATGACTCCTTTTAAGAGGGATGATTTATATTTTTCTCCATTTGTATTAACAACAAAGTAGTATTTTGGTGTGCCCTTATTATATGGACTTGAATAAAAAAGACATTTTATTAAAATGTAAAATGAGGTTACTTTCTATTCTATCCCCAAATAACAAAAAATCAAAATTATTTTTTAAGTTACTCTAAGAAACAGGACATTTGTAAAATCTTTATTCTCCAGCATTTGGACAATACCTAACCCACGTATTTTGATGCCATTTACCAAGCCAGAAACTGAGAACACAAAAATGCTTGCTCGGGTATTTTTCTCATTCTTTTCCTGCTTAGATTTCTCGTCCATAATGCGTTGGATCTACTCTTTTATTGGTAATTTAGTATAAGGGTAGTTCACAGAGTTTTTCTCTAAGTCTCTTCGGGCGAATAAAATATCAACATATGCACCCACATTTCTAAATTAATAAGATGTTTATTTTATACTAAAAGCATGAAATAAAGAGTGGAATTCCATGTGATTGTGTCCATTGGGTAGTTGCAATCTCTGAATTTTTGTTATTTGCAAAGTTGTATTACTGTAATTTGGAATCAGTGGAACTAGAATTAATTTAAAAATTCTGGTGGAGAATTATTCATTTAGTCTAATTTGACATTTTTCCTACTGTATTTGTCTGGACATGCATAGTATATTTAAAGTCGTGCTGAAAATTTTTTCTGACACAGAGTGGTTTTCCAAGTTGGTTAAAATATCTATGGACTCATGAGAGCCTTTAGCTGTTCCCTTCTCCTGGAAAGTTCTTTAACCAGGGGTCTGTTTTGATAACTCTTTCAGCAACTTCAAGGCTCTGTTCTTTGCTTACCTTCTCCACATGGCTTATCTTAAAGATCCTATTTAATTCTGCAAATTCCTTATACTCACATTTTGTCCCCATCCTCACTCCCCTAATTTCCCTTACTTTGATCTATGTTTTCCTTTCCCCATAGCAGTTATCAACTTTCACTGTACTATATAATTTAGTTCTTTCTTATATTTACTGTTAAATGTGTAACGCTTCCTCCTAGAATGCAAGCATCATGAGGGCAGGAGTCTTTGTCTTTTTTGTTTCAATAATACATCCCAAGAACTAAAAACACTTCCTGGATCATCACAGATACTCAGTATATGTTTTTTTTTAAATCATTTGAAATCAAATGATGTATCAATGAAAAGTCAGCAGATTATTTCACTGTTTTTGGAATGTATGTGATGTAGCATATCCCACTATAACTTGACTTCAAATAATATTTTCTAGTATATTCACTGAACAGAGATACTGGTGTTGCTCCCGCACACATGGATTCTGTTGAATAAGTCAAAATCATGGTCACAGACAGATGACTGCTTAGTTATTTGAGGATATCAGTGGTCATGTTACAGTCATTTTTAGTAAGGTTACTTCTAACTCTCCCTACCATGTTGTGGAGGAGTAGGTCTTCCACAAAGGAATATTTTAATCTAAAAATGTTTCTCATCCCTGAAGCATAGACTGATAAATTATCCTCTTCTCTCCTGTGGACATACAGCTGCAAGAATGAGGGAAAGAAGGAACTACAAGACAGAGAGAACCGTGACTTTTAGTTTCTAAGAGTGAGCAGTCAGTGAGAGGCATGAAGGCCCATATTTGGGACATGTTCTTTCACATCATCTTATAGTTATGGGAGAAAATAATGTAACAGAAATGGAGTGGCATTAAATGATCTAATCAAGCTATAGCTACATTCCCTGGATATTCTTAGTGTCTTGAGCTTTTGGTTGAATGAGCTGTTCCAAAACGGCCTCATTCAAGGAGATCCAAGAGAATGATCAAGCAATGTAGGAAATGTATTTTGACTGGCCCTACATAGCTGGCCTAAGCCATAATTGAGGGCTCTCACATCTGTGTGCTGCTGAGGATGATGCATGGGGTAAGTGCATCCTGATTAGTGTCTTGGGATGGACAGAGAGCTAATGCAGGAGAGTCAGTGGTTTATAAATCTGTTACCGACATCTTGGCTGAATCTGACCTTTGCAGTGCCAGAGTAGGTGACAGTGCAATACACTGATACCAAGGCCTAGCTCCCAGGAAAGTGTATGCTTCATTCTGAATAAAATTTTAATGATGAACCAATAGAAGAATCTATAGGTACTCATAGCCTTCCTATCTTTGATATTTTGTATTTTACTAGGACAGCATATTTCACATGTATATAGAAGAATATATACCTTATTTGGGGTACCTAATTTTTTTCTTAGAATACATATTGCTGTCTTTATGTATTTGTGTATGTGTGCGTGTATCAAACACTTTAAATAGATAAATCTTAGCAAAACTAGAGCTGTGTTAGGTTGTAAAATTTAATTGTCATTAACCATCTTGATTGAAGTCTGTTTCTTGAGTTGAAAACACTGCATTTTCCACTTAAGTCTTGAAGTTAAGTCCTTCCATTAATCAGGGAGTCAGTACAACAGAGTTGTTAAAGCATAGTGCTAGAGTCACCAGTCCTGACTTCTGATCCCAGCTACGCCACCTACTGGCTGGATGACCATGGGCAAATTACTGGCCTTATTGAGTTTCAGTTTCTTCCTCCATCACAAAAGGAGAGTAACATCTCCCAGAGCTCTTGCGAGAGTTTGGTGTGAAAATATATATTTTGTAAATTGTAATGCTTTTCTTCCTCATTCTTAGTGCGCTTTTTATTTCACCATTTTCTTCACTGTATGCTCATACAGAGGAGTAGATTGTTCTGCTTTTTTGTGGTTAGGAAAAATATTTTTAAAAATTAATGGTGAAGCCACTCATCTGAACATGTCTTCCCCCGTGAATTTCCAGTTCATTCCGTTTGATCCTGGGCCATTCTACTCTGAATACAGCTTAATTCACATCAATTCTTTAATTTGTAAAGATAAATTATTGCCCTTCTTTTTCCCTCTTATCTGTAGATATCTCTCAGGCAAAAGGAAAGGGACTTCGTGATTGATAAAGTGGCTCTGTGAAGCATGGTGCAGGGTAAGTACATTATGGATCTCAGTAACATGTTGGGCATTGTCACCTATTGCTCCTGTACACTTTGGTAAGTTCCTTGAAGTCATTTCACTGTCTCACTTCTCTTGCACCAGCTCACACCATCCCACAGCCTCTCTTCATGCAGAGCAGTTAGAACTTGCTCATCCCGCTGGGCTCGGCTCATTTACTGTTCTCCACTAACAGCTTCTTGCCTGCTACACATTCCCACCTCTGCTGCCACCCTCCAAGAAGAGATAATCTCCTCTGGGAATTCCCCTGCGGTCCAGTAGTTAAGACTCCGCACTTCCATTGCCGAGGGCACGGGTTTGATCCCTGGTCAGGGAACTAAGATCCCACAAGCTGTGCTGTGTGACAGCCAAAAAATAATAATAAAAATAAAGTCAAGCCATTAAAAGAAAAAGAGATAAACTCCTCTATCCTGCTCTCCATTACTTTAAGCATCCTTCTCATTAAGTTCTCCTAAGCGTGATTCTACCTGCTGTGTGTCTTTGTTCACTAGATGCTAGACCCCGGAGTCCACTGCCACAAGCAGTGCTTCACCTTTCTGGAGACCATCTCCTGTGGCTGTGTCTCACCAGACCTTTACTGCCAGGTCTAGGGTCAGTGTTCTGCTCTGGCCCTCATCTAATTCTAGTGAGCTGCCTACAACTGTCACTATTTATGTTTATTATATGTGCAGTAGTATATCACAGTGGTTTGGTATCAAATTATCTGATCGTGCATCCTAACTCTACCAGTTTACCTTTTGGTTGATTACCTACTACTTGATTTGGGGCAAGTTACTTCTCTGTACCTCCATTGTCTCATCTCTAAAATGAGATGATGGTAATGCCTCCTTGTAGGGGTGTTATAAAGTTTAAATTGGGACATCCATATGCTTAGAGCAGAGCCTGGCACACAGGAAGCACTAAACAGTGTTAGCTCTCATTATATTTAAATAATCATCATAATCAAATAACTTAAATAGGAAACTCTAACAGTCAATGGATCCAATTTCTTTAAAGTGTCCTGGGGAAAGATGGCCAATATGAATGGTTGTCATCCATTTATAGACATGTTAATGTGGAAGCTCATAGCAGTTATATTTGGTTTGAGGACAGGCTCTGAAAGGCTTCTTTCCTGTATAAATTCTTCCTGACTCTCACTTCATAAGAAACAGAGACTGTGCATTTTGTGGGGAGAAAAAGTCCACATGACTAATTTTCTGTTTCTCTTTCAAAATGTCAATGATTTCCTTTAGGACACAGCTCTGTGGGCCAGTACCAATTTGCATGGCTCTCTCATATTAATTTCCATGCTTCTTTACATTGGAACTTTTTAAAACCTTGGCACAGTTTGTTAACCAAGGTTCTTCTCTAAAACACCAAATTGCCTTCACTAGTGTTAAATCACAGGTCAAGGGAAAGCAGCATCTATGGACTCACAGAGAATATGTCTCAAAGAAATAAGGGATTGACTTTTCACTAATGGGCTAATTCACTTACTGTCCATTGACTTCACATGTCATGGGATCAAATCTATTGAGGGTATATTAGGTCAACTCACCAAGGAATATGAATTTTTTTGCTCCTTTATCTTTTACAAGTAAATTAATAATTAATATCCAGTCACCAAAATTACATCTGGAGGTTATTTTTACTATGCTGAACTATTCTAGTAGTATATCTAGTTGAATTAGAAATTGGGAATTTTGCTGTGAAGGGGATTTTCATGCACAGTTTAATAATTCAGCTACCTGCACCCCTGGGCAAAATAAATAGCTGGCTGAATGCTTTTTGGCAAAGTCACAAAAAATTATATTATTTGAAACTTTAAATGTCCCCCCCCCCGAAATAAATGTTGGGATTATCTGTGGGAAAGCAAAGGGTTCAGGGCATTATAGCAGCATTTCTTCATTTTACCGTATGTGCATTTTCTTCTTGGAGAGCTATGAAAGTGTGGTAAATTTTTTTTTTTTTTAGGGAGGAAGAAAATAAGAGAAGCACATCCACTGTAAGTGGACTACAGTTATTTCACTTCACCTCTCAGCCCTGCTGCAATTCTAGTACCTGATGTTAGTTGAGAAGGGCTACTCCTCTAATTTTTAAACACAGCTAAATATCTACTTAGTAAGAATTCCAAAGGGTCAGGATAATTGTCAAATTGAATTTTATCAGCTAATTGCTTTTGATTTATTCCTTTTTTTGAGCACCTGTTTTGTGTGAGGCACTACTGTTCTAGTCAGTTGGCATATATCAGAGAATAAAATTGTCAAAGATGGGCTTCCCTGGTGGCGCAGTGGTTGAGAGTCCGCCCTGCCGATGCAGGGGACACAGGTTCGTGCCCCGGTCCGGGAAGATCCCACATGCCGCGGAGCGGCTGGGCCCGTGAGCCATGGCCGCTGAGCCTGCGCGTCCGGAGCCTGTGCTCTGCAACGGGAGAGGCCACAACAGTGAGAGGCCCACGTACCGCAAAAAAAAAAAAAAAAAAAAAAAAAAAAAATTGTCAAAGATATCTGCCATTGTAGAGGTTGGATTCCATTGTGGGAAGGGGGGTAAGGAAAGAGATAATAAATGATAGATGTAATAAGTAATTCTTTTGGTATGTTAGAAACTGATATATGCTGTGCGGAGAGGATACTGGGGAAAAGTGAATCTACAGTAGGGAAAGAGGTTACAGCTTAGAGAGGTTTTGGGCGAAACAGTAGTGCCACAGAAATGGTATGTGACACACCCATGTGGGGAAGTGGACGAGGTGGAGTAGTAAAGCTGCATTTATCTCTATTTTCAGCATAGAAGTCCTGTCAACGTATTAAAAATAAATTTCATTCTCCCCCTTCTCTCGACTATTTGAGTGTAATTCCTAGCCTTGCCTCTCAATGCTAGAGATAAAATAAATTATAAAGGAAATGATACTGCCTGGGCTCTGATCCTGTGACATCCTGTCTAATTTAAGCTCTTGTGGGTAGCATGTTTCCCATTAGTTGTCCCAATTCACAGAGGATGGAGGAAGAAAGCATTGAATGAGATATGCAGTTCAATTCAACAAGCACTTACTCCTACCTCTTATTTACCTAGAACCACTGTGTTCAATTTAAGTAATACAAAGATGCAGAAGTTCCTAGGGAGCCTTGGGCTGTGTTGTGAGGCAATGCTTAGCAAATGTTGTCTATACATTCAAGTGTGGAAGAGAAATATTGTAATCTGGAGTTAGCCCAGGGCTTTCTGGAAAAGTGAGATCAAGGTTAGACCTTTTTAAACTTGAATGTGGTACTGAAGCAAGTGGGAGCAACTGGGGAAGGGGCAATAGCATCCCATGAAGACACAGAGGCAGAAAAGAGTTGCTGGGATAGTTAATGGAGAAAGTCTGGCCAAGGGACTTCATGACTAGGAGTAATTAGCCACTGGAGTAACAGAAGCATCTCCACACTCCAATGTCACAGATGAGGGGGGAGGAACACCTGTATTAGCCTGTTGCAGACTCCCTAGAGACGCAGAGCTGCACGGCAGGAGACCAGTTACAGAGGTGATTCTATTATCTTTCCCCTTAGAAAGTAAAAATGGAGACTGAAGATAATTATCTCCAAAAAACAAAAAGGTGCCTTCTTCTCTTCAATTACATGGATATATCCCACTTCTGTCACTATGGTCATTGACTTTGAGCTTGAGAAAGTTTAAAAACAGGGACCGCGCTGGAGACAGGCGAAAGAGAAAAGGGACCGTGTTGGAAAGAAGGCACCCCCAGGATGCACGTTTACTGCTTACACCCAGCAGGCTGCCCCATGACCGCTCCCCCTGGCAATCCTGATTAGCGGAAGACACCTGTACTCTATTCCCATAGGCAGCCTGGAGAAGCTGGGCAATCTGCGGCCCAGGAAGCGTCAACTGCTAGCAATGAGCTCTGTCCACGTGTAAACCGAGATTTGGGGAAGGAGCAGGGTGGGTGTAGGGGTTGACACTTTCTTAGGCTCTCTCCTCTGGTTCCTCAGATGGGGCCTTCATCTAGTCCCACCCCCACGTTTTGGACAGATGCTGTACCCCTGACAACCGTCCCAAGATGCTTCTCCCCGCCCCGCCCGCGCCCCGCGGTGGAGCCTGCTCCCCTCGCAGCCGCAGCTAAGACCCGGAGAAATGGAATTTCACTTTGAAACTCCCGTGCGTGCGGCGCGAGGGCCAGCGCTGGGCATGCTCAGTAGCCGCGGCGCGGCGGAGCTGCTGCTCGCGCTGCGCTGGCCCCGGGCTCCAGGGCTGGCGCGGGAGTGCGCCCCGCCCCCCCGCGCCTTCCCCTCCGCGCCTGCGGAGCTTCCAGAAGGCCGAGCAGTAGCGGCTCCCAGGGCGTCGGTCCCCGCCCTGCGCCGCCCAGCTCGCCGCCGCATCCTACTCCTCTTCCTCTCCTCTCTTAAGGAGGCGAAGCTGGTGCTTCCTTCTGTGGGCGCCACACACGGCTCTGCCAGCCCGAGCCGAGGACCTGCGAATGAATCCCGGAGACCAGAGGACCATCGGCGGGGGCTCTTTCCAATAACACTTTGCCTGAAGTGGCGGCGTGGCTGAGTTTCTCCTCCACCTCTCAATGCAAACAGTATGCGGAGGGCGGTTGGCTTCCCTGCGCTGTGCCTGCTTCTTCACGCTGCAGGTAAGGGGTTGCCGGGCATAGAGCCAGAGATGTGGATGCGCTGGGAGACTGCACATGCTTGAGGGCTGTAGGAAAAGCCTGCTTCGCGAAGAAAGCCTTAGGAAGGCAAAGCAGGACAGTGCTGACAGGAAAGCGGTGAGGGAGTCATGCACCTGTTGGAAGACTGCGGCCGAAAACTTAAAGCTAAAATCAGCTCTTGATTTTTCCTTACCTCGTATGAACATTTGCAGTACGAATAGAGGTTGGCTTGCTCCACCCCTCCCCTCCATGTAGACTCCCAGATTTTGTTTCTAGGCTCTGCACTTGACTGTCAGTTTTTCAGGAGGCAGACAAGACATCCTACTGAATGTAACCTTTTCTACTGCAGCGGCTACATCCGTAAGGTCTCTTGGTTTAGCGAGAGCTCACAGGGGTGCACTGGCTGTAACCTGATGGACCACATCTCCTCCGCAAAGATCGAAATACATGGTTCGCATTAATGATGCCGCTTCAGGCTCCTTTGGCCCCTGCTCTTGTCAGTCGAATTTTCTAAACCAATGAGAGGAACGAAAGATTTAAAATAAGACCCTCTCTTCTCTTTCAGCATCATGGTCAGATTGCGAGGGCACTAGACAGAAACCCAATCACAGTTTCAAAGCTGACAACCCCGGGGTCGGCACTGTCCCTGGGACAGATTTGATGAGGTCTAGCCAGGAGTGACAGTGAGACTAATTCCCACATATAGACATATTTGATACCAGTATCAGGTTTTGTATGGAAGCAAACCTTAGGAAGTACCTGGGGAATTTTATATGCGATGTTGCTACAGACCCTGCTTTTTGGATACATGCAGCCTCTATGTAATGCAAGGACTTGCTGGACTGAATCCTTTATCATTTTTACACACACGTGAACCAAAATAGAATATGGCAGAGAGATTTTAGGAACCCTGCTGCGACAGCAGTTGTCCATGCAGTATCCCTGTAGCAATCAAGGACTAGGTATTTTCCTAGAGTTTGCCTGTTATCCAACCACAGACGTTCATTCATTCTTTCAACCAACATTTATAGAGTATGTACTACATTCCAGGGGTAATGAATAAAAATAATGGTTGCAAAATTACAATTTTTGTATTATCTTTTAAAAAGAGTGTGGGTGAGTCCTTTTCTATGTGGGTGATAATGAGAGTGAAATATGGTACTTCCTTATTTCTAGCTAATACTATTTTAACATATTGTGAATCTCTTGAACAAGTAATGGTTAGGGACATTCTGGCTATAATTAAGTACCCATGTTAATTGTATAATTATGATGTTATATTGTGGAATTTTCAGGAGTTTGACACTTTTTGAAAACTAAGAAATAGCTATGACTTGGTTATTAAATTATTTGCAAACAGTTATAGTGAATACTTTCATTACCACATACAGTTCTTTAATGTTGAAATATAGGATGAAAATATACACATTGGGTTGAGGTTTATTTACGTTATTGTTTTATTGTAGCACTGATAGAAACATCTGTTACTGAAAAATCCTCAATTCCTATCAATTTAGCTGATTTAGCTGATCTATGAAAAATTTTAGTGTCGTTATTTTTAAAGCTAATATATAACATTTCTAAAGATAACATTTAATACATCTTGAGTAATTATAGCTTAAAAGCTATAAAAGCTATAGATAAACTTAAAACTAAGCAGGTGGAAAACATTTCTAAATTTATTGTAGATGAATATTTGGCATGAGGAAATAGAAGACTTTTGTTCATTAAAGGAGAAACCTAGGCATCTGTAGCCCTAGATTATACATGGAGTTCTGCCAAAAGGGTATATTACCAAAGACAAACCAGTCCAACTCTACTTTGACTTCTTAATTTGCAAAAAAAAAAAAGACTATTTAATCAATTTGAATTTAATAAGGCAATGCATTGAAGACTATCTTCAGATTTCAATTGCAAGATGCTGTATAGAAATTAATTATATTCATATTTAATGTAGTGCTTTTGATAGGTGTTTTTTCACAGCAGATTGCAAGTTTAATATTGTGGTTGTCTTGCCAGTTTCATTTTGAATGCATTTTAATTTAAACAGCAATTTGTGGGTCACAAGCTGTCATCAGATTAAAATTCATCACAGTTATCTAAATAACATTGTTAGGACTTTTCATTAGAACTGAGACAAACCAGATTTCTTGATCTCAGCTCCTGTAGATTTGGGTAATAAGAAAATGAGTAAGTGGGAGGGCAAAGATCAAGAAGTCAGTGATTGTCTCTACTTGTTGAATGTCTGATTTGGCTTCTCTTGCAGAAGGTTTTCCTCTCAGGAGAGAAGTGAGCTTTATAAAGAAGGGAAATGAATTCTATAGAGTCAGGCCTCTTTGGCTGAAAAGCTAATTGATCCATTTTGGTTATGTCCAGGGTACCAGCAACTACTTTATACTGGTGGAACTGATGACAGGTTACACCCCTTTTGGGATGGGAGAAATTGGCTGCCAGGATGTGAGTGCTCTTTGTAGCTATACTAGGAACTGTTGACTTCAATTGTCATTCTCCTAATGATAAGTAGCAAACTGTTTTCAGCTTGAGCGTCATCTCTAATTATTTGGTCATGATCTCCTGAGTCACTATGCAAAAAAAAAAAAAAAAATTAAAAAAAAAAAATTCTGACCAACCCTGAGTTCTGATTGCCTTAACAGTGGAAAGTATTGTATCTGTTTGTAATGTCTGTGGGAACAAAAAGGGGAAGAGGGGGTACAATGCTGTGTAATTAACATCTCTGGGTAAGATAACCTTAACGAATTACTGAGCATGGAACTTGTTAGAGAACCTGGACTCAACTCTTATCTATGGCGGCTGATTTTCATAGATGTCTTTAACAAGAAAAGTGTTAATTATTGTCCATCTAACTGCTTAGTGTACAGGTGAGAAAACTATGATCCAGTAAATGATAGCTGGTAATTACTTTAAAGTGCCAATTAACAGTATAGCCAGGGTAAAAAACCTATGTTTCCAGGCCTGTGATTGCACACTATATAAAATCCTACACTGTTTCTGACAGTTGAGGCCACCATTGAGATAGTGGTGCCAGATTCTTTTTCACTAACTGTCCCCATTCTTTTTTTTTTTTTAACATCTTTATTGGAGTATAATTGTTTTACAATGGTGTGTTAGTTTCTGCTTTATAACAAAGTGAATCAGTTATACATATACATATGTTCCCATATCTCTTCCCTCTTGCATCTCCCTCCCTCCCACCCTCCCTATCCCACCCCTCTAGGTGGTCACAAAGCACTGAGCTGATCTCCCTGTGCTATGCGGCTGCTTCCCACTAGCTATCTATTTTACGTTTGGTAGTGTATATACGTCCATGCCACTCTCTCACTTTGTCACAGCTTACCCTTCCCCCTCCCCATATCCTCAAGTCCATTCTCTAGTAGGTCTGTGTCTTTATTCCTGTCTTACCCCTAGGTTCTTCATGACCTTTTTTTCCCCTTAGATTCCATATATATGTGTTAGCATACAGTATTTGTTTTTCTCTTTCTGACTTACTTCACTCTGTATGACAGACTCTAGGTCTATCCACCTCACTACAAATAACTCAGTTTCGTTTCTTTTTATGGCTGAGTAATATTCCATTGTATATATGTGCCACATCTTCTTTATCCATTCATCTGTCGAGGGACACTTAGGTTGCTTCCATGTCCTGGCTATTGTAAATAGAGCTGCAATGAACATTTTGGTACATGACTCTTTTTGAATTATGGTTTTCTTAGGGTATATGCCCAGTAGTGGGATTGCTGAGGCATATGGTAATTCTATTTGTAGTTTTTTAAGGAACCTCCATACTGTTTTCCATAGTGTCTGTATTAATTTACATTCCCACCAACAGTGCAAGAGTGTTCTCTTTTCTCCGCACCCTCTCCAGCATTTATTGTTTGTAGATTTTTTGATGGTGGCCATTCTGACTGGTGTGAGATGATATCTCATTGTAGTTTTGATTTGCATTTCTCTAATGATTAATGATGTTGAGCATTCTTTCATGTGTTTGTTGGCAATCTGTATATCTTCTTTGGAGAAATGTCTATTTAGGTCTTCTGCCCATCCCATTCTTTACCTTTCTGTGAACCAACATAATGTATCAACTTCTGTTGAAAAGACCACTTCAGGAATATACAAGAAGGCAGCTAAAAGCTACCCAATAATATGGATGGCAAAAATATTATGTGGAAGAGCCATAGATAGCTTTTCTTCAGTGTTTCTTCTCTTTCTTTTCCCAAAGAACTATATTCTGTTTCAGGAGATGATATTTATTGGGTAGTATTGTAGTTGCAAAGGAGTGAATATCTTGAAAATTATCATGTGAAAGCTTTCTTTTTCCTATTGAATAGCTAATAAGACATAGAAGCTGATGTCAATGGATTACTCTCTCATCAGGCTCTGGAAAAGGTTCTTTCAAATTTCTACATTGTTCTTACTATTGGCCTTTCTGGATGGCACAGAGACTACCTTCAGTATATCTTCTGAAGATGCCTCTTCATTCTCAGAGAAGTGCATAGTCAGTTTCTCTAGTCTTTAAGA
This sequence comes from Delphinus delphis, assembly GCF_949987515.2. NCBI lineage: Eukaryota > Metazoa > Chordata > Mammalia > Artiodactyla > Delphinidae > Delphinus > Delphinus delphis. Next base: position 56,477,360 of record NC_082693.1, on the reverse strand, counting down.
GGGAAGAGTTCCTATGGGATCAAGAGGATCAGGGAAGTCATTTGCAGAAACATCACCCTCAAAAGAAAGGGTAGACGGATAGGAAAATATGTTCTAAGATGTCTTTTCCTCAAAGAAAGAGTCCCTTAGAACTCCCAAATTGGTTTTTCCTGTTCAAAATCACTCAACGAAGTCCTTACACTGGCCCAAGTTCTACTCTGTTCTATCCAACCATTACCTCTCTGATATCTCTCACTGCTTTCCTCTTTTTTGTCTCTCTCCAGCTACAGTAGTCTCCTTCCTATTCCAAGAAGATGCCAGGCACTTGCCCACCTCCCAAAAAAGTTTTCTTTATTTCTTTGCCTGAACTATCCTTTCTCTGTATTTCCATGGCTTAATCCCTCAATTTTAGGTCTTTGCTCAAGGGTTACTTTCTCAGTGAAGCCCTCACTGGCTATCCTAATTAATATTTCATATCCCACCCCCCCAAAACCCTCTGATACCCCTTCCCTGCTTTACTTTTTAAATTAATTTTATGAAGAATAGTCGATTTACAATGTTGTGTTAATTTCTGCTGTACAGCAAAGTGACTCAATTATGCATATATATTCTTTTTCATATTCTTTTCCATTCTGGTTTATCACAGGATATTGAATATAGTTCCCTGTGCTATACAGTAGGACCTAGTTGTTTATCCATTCTATATACAATAGTTTACATCTGCTCATCCCACACTCCCAGTCCTTCCCTCCCCCGCCCCTCTCCCCCTTGGCAACCACCAGTCTGTTCTCTATGTCTGTGAATCTGTTTCTGTTTTGTAGATGTGTTCATTTGTGTCGTGTTTAAGATTCCACATATAAGTGATATCATATGGTGTTTGTCTTTCTCTTTCTGACTTACTTCACTTAGTATGGTAATTTCTAGGTCCATTCATGTTGCTGCAAATGGCATTATATCATTCTTTTTCATGGCTGAGTGATATTCCATTGTATATGTATATATACCACATCTTCTTTATCTATTCATCTGTTGATGGGCATTTAGGTTGTTTCCATGTCTTGGCTGTTGTAAATAGTGTTGCTCCTGCTTTACTTTTTTTTACCAGAGGCCTTTCACCATCTATCATGCCAAATATTTTACTTATTTATATTGTTAATATGGTTCCCCCTCTCCCCATTAAAATATAAGTAACTTGAAGGCAGAGGTCTGTTTTGTTTACTGCTGTTTCTACTGCAGATTCTGCCCAGCCTAGCACTGGGGGTGGGGAGTAGTGCCTGGCATAAAACTCCTAAAGATTAAATAAATACATTGAATAAATAAAAACAACACAGTAATATTTCTGGTCTCCTCTTTTTGCATTTAGTTTCTTCTTGGCACTCATGCAAGTCACCTTGTCAGCTTAGCCACTTCCAGCATGAACTTCAGCAGAACTCATTTATCCAAAACTCAAGTTGCTCCCCAGGAGTCTCACATGCCCAGGGGACATACCATCTCAAACAGACTTTGCTACTTTGGGAATTGAAGGGCAACTGGGGGTGAGCTTGAACTACTTATAAACTCAGTGGCAAAGTCCTTCCAACTGATTGCCAGATGCTATACAGCCCAATGCCTTGCTGGTTGGCTATATTTTTACTTCTTAGTGAAATGCTTTGTACGTATGGGAATGGCTATAGTTATATGAAAGGATTCATACAGCTAATTTACAAGCAGGGTTTAAGGCACTAGGACAAACCTGTCTACTTCTTTGGCATTTGAGGCATAGGTATATGTATACAGTAAGTCCCCTACATATGAACGAGTTCCATTCCGAGAGCATGTTAGTAAGTCCAATTTGTTCGAAAGTTCCACAAAGTTAGCCTAGGTACCCAACTAACACAATCGGCTATATAGTACGGTACTGAAATAGGTTTATAGTACTGTCCTGTAATAAGTTTATAATACTTTTCACACAAATAATACATAAAAAACAAACACAAAAAATAAAGAAGACATTTAAAATTTTACAGTACAGTACCTTGAAAAGTACAGTAGTACAATACAACAGCTGGCATACAGGGGCACGTTCACGTCTTTGAAAGTTCGCAATTTGTACCCTACCTTTGCTGTTTTCTTCCAAAAGGTCACCAAGTCTACTCACCAACTGTTCTCCACTTTCCGTGTCCACATCACTGCCTTGTGCTAGGTCCTTATTTCTCATATAGTATTTCACAATAACCTACCATCAAATCCATCCTTCATAATGATATCAGAGGTAAAACTTGAAAAAGCATACCCGATCACATTCTTTCTTTATAAGATTCTCTAATACAGCTATTTCCTTTTCTCTTAGAATAAACCTAAACTTATTAGCTTGGGAAAATCTTTTACTAACTCCATCTTTCTTTCCTGTCATCATGTTCTGCTTTGCACACTATTATCATACTAAGAGCAAATTTCTTTTGGTTTGCCATGCCTCTCATCCTTTTCACATACTGTTCTATTTATCTTAAATACCCAACTCTGCTTCTTTTTCTAGATAACTTTTTCTCCAACTTCAAATCTTGGTCATTGCCTACTTTGAGAACCCTTCCTGTGACACCCCACCTCATTCAAGTAGCTTTCCTAGGTTTTCCTTTTAGGCCCTGTATATTTCTCTATTAGTGCACTGAACATGAATATTTAAAAAATTTGAGGACAATAACAGAATTGTAGCTTTTATCTCTATGTACCAATAACATAGAACTGTGCTTGTTATCTAGTACACCATCAATAAATGTTGAATGAATGACTAAACATATTCAGGATGTATTAGACAAAATAAATTATGATTAATTTATATTGACAGATTATATCTCATTTTGATCATAAAGAGTAGAATTGACTTTACTACTGCTCTTTCAATCCAATTTACGTTTATTGGTTACAAAGAAGTGGAAATGGGGCAGAAAAGCTTTCATTCAAACATAGTCTGTTTAAGGTAAGTTTGTGTTCTATAGGCATGATGCTTATTGTAGTGGAGTTGTTTGTTGAACTCCTCCTAGATAGATAGACATTCCTATATGATATTCTAGTACTACTTCAGGATGGGAGTGAGATGAATGTCTTTATTTTAAAGAGACCAGATAATTAGGTAAGGTACATAGCGTGATAGTTTTGCACTAAGGAATGGACCCAGAACCCCTGACTCTGATTACTGATTGGTTATCAGCTACCTTGTAATAACAAACATGAACCACTTACACATTCAAAATCAGGTGGGAGTGTGAGGCAGTGGGTTCAATAAACGGAGACCAAAAATAATCCAGCCCTCCCTTAATTCCCCCAAACAGAAACCAAACGATCACAGAAAATTTCTGAGTATTTGGATGGTTTTATACATTTTTTCTGTCTCTTTATATACAGACAAAATCTTTATAAAACCGTAAACAATTTTTATGGGAGCCATGCTTATACCTGAAGAATGGAGACTGGTTTACGAATTAGAAAAAGTCACTTTTTATGAGCCGATGGGATCACACATCAAAGGCTCATTTATTGACATTAGTATTAATGATAACATGGATGTTGTTTCATGGTAAGTTTATTGTTAAATCTCTTAAAAGGTGTCTGTAAAGTCTGATTCAAAAGGTAGAGAAAGCCATTTTTCCCTTTAAAAGACGATTTTGAAAGATCCCACTTGGCCATGAGTGCATTCTTCATCTTCAAAGTACTTAGACAAATGCTGACACACTTAGAGTAGCACTGATGTTTCCCAACAAAAGGGATTTTAATAGCCTGAAAAAATTTAATGGTAATACGTTATTTTAAGATCAAATTTCCTAATGCTTATTGACCAAATAATATAACTGTGTCTATTATTGAGATGATACTTGCCACAGAATGACAATTAGCAAATTTATATTATGAATATGAGCACTTTCCATTTAAATTTTTTATTCATAATGGCTATCTAGACTTTTCTCATAATCAAATCTTATTTGACTTCAATTTATTAAGATGTTGATATCCATTAAAATTGCAACCACATGGACCAACAACAAAACAAAACTAATTGTTTACGTGAAGCAATACGTCTAGATCAATATGTCTAATTGCACTGAAGTAGATGCCAAGTTCAGTGGGGATATGAATTATTTTTTATCTTAGTTCAGACCTGAAGCAATGTACATTTGCTGACTTAAATGTGCAGAATGGCTTAAGGCAGCCCTAAACTACTGATTCTTTGGAAAAGATCAATAAATGAGCACAGAGTAAGAGTGTCTCACAGTGATTTACTGGCCTGTACAGCAACATGTATAGAATAAGGCTCTACATCTATTTCACTGCAGTAATGAACCAGTTCCAGATGAAGACTAGAGGGGACATGAAGCAATGCCCATAACTGCACAGAGTCAGCTCCCATCACTAGGGTTACTTTCACTTACCTGGGAAAGATGCTGAATACAAAGTACGCCAAACATCATGATGAGTTAGTTTGAAAGGCCATCAATCCATCAATATAAAGATGTGGTTTTAAGTTAAAGTAGTTCACCTTCTTGGTCTTGTTGATTCAAGACAGTGTTTTTATTCTCCCTGGAAGAAAATAAAATGGCGTAAGCAGAGAAGTAAAAAGAAAATAAAGGAGTAAATGCCATATTTTTAGATGACTTTTAGCAGAATAAGGTAGTAGTTAAGAGCATGTATATTGTGGTCCAGCTCAAATCCAGGCGTGATCACTTACTATCTCTGTAACTTAGGCCAACTTAATCTTTCCAAGTCTCAATTTCCTCTTTTTAAAATGGAGATCAGGTACTATACAACTATAAGGTTGTTGTTGTGTGTTAAACAGGATAATGTAATGTAAAATAAACTGTGCTGTCTTAGTAAGTGCCATGTAAGTGTTAGGTATTATTTGACTAGGGGTGGGAGAGGTCAGATGCTAAATGGTCAACTCGTATCTTGGAGCAATTTCTCATTCTTTTTGTGTTTGAGCCAATGCTGCAGAAGCATGCATGCCCGAGAGAGATTCTGAATTCAAATCACTTCTTCAATTTGATCTTATCTGCATAGTTTTCCTCTACCTTTGGCGTGAGGCTTACTAAGTGTGCAGGTTTGTGATGGACTGTGAAGTTCCAAAACATCCACCTATTGCTTTTGGCCACCGAGAGGCTGGAGAGAGCCTGGCCAAGCCTAAGACATCAGATCTCATTCTCCCAGCCCTTCCTCAATACCCCCCACCAAGCCCCTCAGTAAAATAGTTTGACATCCTCCCCCCATCCCAGTTCACCTCCCCCACAAATCTCTCTGTAATTCCTAAATCTGGACATTAACTGAAGCTATGAAAATATAATAAAAGGGTCTCCTACCAAGATAAACATTATATTTTATAGGGAAGAAACAAATAGATTTCCTTATAAGAAAAGAAGGAAAATACAAAGGACTATTTCCTAAGTCCCTATGATGTGCTACACTCTATCCCAAGTGCCTTATATAAGATAATCATCTCACCCTTTAGGATGGAAAGTTTGTTTGAAATGACATGCTTGTACTACAGAAACAGCAAAAATACACTCTAACTCATGTAGCATAGTAAAAATTAAAAAGTTCTAGAATCTGACTGCCTGGGCTTGAATCCCATCTCTGCTGTTTACTATTTAAATTCTCTGTACGTCCCTTTTCTTATCAGAAAAAAAAAGGCTAATAACATAGTAACTACCTCGTAAGGTGGTTTAAGGATTTAAAGAGCTAATTCCTAAGGGCCCACAGCATGGGGGCTGGAACACTGAATACATTCAATGGCTAGTAGTTGTAAGAATTATCATATTAGCATGTGAAAACTTTCGTTGTTCCTATATTTCAGGTTCCATACTTGAAAAGGAAAAAATGTGCACATTGACTGTCAGCCCACTAAAAAGAAAATCACCCTAAAGCCTTCTTTTGTGAAGAGTGCCTGCCATGAAAATCTGATTTTCATGCCTCCATTTAAAATAAATCCTTGTAGAACCTTTGCCTTATAAATTGAAAAATGCTCATAATTAGCAAGTTTGTGTTGGAGGAAATAAATGCTGTTTTCCAAAGTGGAGAATCTAAGAGAAAAAAAATCCTATAGCCCCCAGAGGCACGGCAATCATGGGCAACCGTCTTCCTGGTAAAGTATCTCTTAGTCTTAGGGTTTGGGTAGGATTTCTAGTATCATCCCTTCTGCTGTCTCACTCTACAAACACTCTGATCTCACAACATCCAACAGGAGTCCAAATATCCCACTTCTAATGCTGAACCCTCTCCATGTCCACGGACACCTTGAAAACCCTGTGCATTGTAGGGTTTGCAAACTCCACTTTGAGAGCCCTGTCCACATACCTTTGGTGTGTGTGTGGCAGGGGAGGGTATAGGCTTCATGAAATCAGATTTTCCACACACGCATTCTGGGGATCAGGCATCCTGCCTTCCCTAGTGTTAAATTCTGCTGAGTCGACCATAAATTCTCAGCGGGTGCAGAGTCCACGCCTCCAGGCCAGTCCTGCCCCGTGCCTGAAGCAGAGGTGCCTCCGGTCTCCTATACTTCAGCCTAAAATCAGCCCTCACTGCTGGCAACCGCCCACCCCTACCCTTGATGTCTTGGCATTCACCCTCTGGAGCCGTGTGCTCAGGCTGAACCTCAACCTCCTACTTTCTTCTTCCTCTCCACCCCGATTAAAGTCTGTAGTTCTTGCTTCCCATTGCAGGAGAGGTCTCTCCTCAACTAGCTGTATTTTAGAAGAGATGTGACACACTGATCTACTCCTGATAAAAATAGCTGTTAATTGGATGGTCTTTCCCTAGCCAATGTTCATTTTGTCCAAAGACCCATGAGAAAGCAGTACCTTAGACCAGTGGCATTAATTTCAAGGGATGGATGAAGGGACTAGGGCAGGATGGAGTAGCAGTGTTGACCTGAAGGGCCTACCAAGTGCCCCTCAAATCCCTAAACGCAGGCAAAGGATACTAGGCCAGGGATCTCTTCAAGTGGCCACTGTGGACCTCCTTCCTCACCCTCCTCTTGCCCTAATATTCGGGCCTTTATGTCTCTGTAGTATCATTGCTATGACAATATTGTAATTTTTTATATGTTCTAATATTCATTTTGCTATATTTTAATATAATTCCTAATCTACCACGAGAATTATTCTTAAAATAGATATTTCTTTTTCCTTGTCCTGCAGTGGAGTCAGGCTTTTAAGTCATCTGGAGAACTCTACTGTAAAAATGATGGTAATATTTTATAATTCCTGTAACTATTTATAAATAGTAATATTTTAACTGTTTGCATAACAATGAGGCATAAAGATCAGATTTTACAAATGTACTTGGTGCTTCCTTGTTCAGTAAGTGCACTTGGAACGCGATTCCTATGATTTCTGCAAAGGCTCGTGTTTCTCAGCTTTATAACCCTATGATCGTTTTTTCCCCACTTCTGCATTTCCCCAGAGGGCATATCTTGACAGAAGTCTTCTCTTAATGGCTGTGAAGTTTAAGAGATAGTAGCATTCACTCCTGTCAGCCTCTCCTCCAGGCATCCTCCAACTCAGTTCTTCAGGAACTGGGGCGCTTCTGTCTGAGCCAACATAAGTCTCACTCAGCAGGGTCCGAGGCCAGTGGTCTTCACCCATTTCTCCTTTATGACTTATGTCTAGTCACGCTGCCCCAAAGAGTGCTGTCCTAAGTGTATTAAGTTTCACTCTGTAATACATTTATCAGATGAAATATAATGCTATTAAAGCTGGGCAAAACCCAGGAAACATGAAACTCTTTTCATTGTAATTTTGCCACCAGCGCATGGCAGACACACATTTTTCCATTCTGTGACTCCCAGATAGAGTTCTCCACTGTGCAGCTCAACTTTGATTGGAAGGGATAAATAGGAAGAATTGAGGGTCACCCACAGTAGTTACAGTGGGCTGTAAGTGGGCATAGGAGCCACATTTTCTAATGGAATATTTGAGGAAATGTGAGGGAGTGTTTATATCAAAGAACATGCAGGAGGAGTTTACAAGATGCCTTAATTAAAATCATTCCTTATTCTTGTAGGATTCAGGGCCTTTCCTACTTGGAGAAGAATAGAGGCAGCTCTATAAAAATGAGACTAGTTACTTTGGTGTTCGTTTCTTATTTTTATTTTAGATATACTAGGTACATCACTGGCCAAACATGTGAAGCATTTAAGTAGTATCAGAAGAAGACGCAGAGCTTCATCACGGGATTATATTTTCACATCCTAGAGACCAGTGCATAGACTAGATTTTAGGAAAAACATTTCTGGAGGGAGGTGTTCTTTCAATAACAAGCTCTTTTTTGGAGGGCCCATGATGGTTTACAATTTTCATAAATATAATTATAATTCAATTAAAATTTGTATCTGTTATATTTTAGAAACACATTTTATTTTACTTTTTATGACAGAATTACTGGTCTGAAGATGTACTTTTTTTTTGTCAGATTGGTTGTTTGGTGTCAGGATATAAGACAAATGTGTACACATATAAATATATACATACATACATATAACGTATGTTGTAAGAACATAACTAAGACACACAAACTGAATTTTACAAAATTAGCTTTATATACAGACAGAGCCATAGTGGAGTCTTTCAAAACACTGATATAATTTGCTATTAAGATTAGTAGGAGTGAGCACAAGTTATACCTGGGAGGTTATTCTAACAGACCTCAGTTGTCACATCTTGGGATGGCTATAGTGTTCACCAGGAAGATTCAGTGTTGGTACTGTGGATGCTTCTAACTGGAGATTAGTGCCGTGGTGACCTCATGCGTTAGCATTACCAATAGAATTATAGAATAACTGGAAGAGTGGGGGCTTTGTTTGTTTGTTTGTTTGTTTTTTGTGGTACGCGAGCCTCTCACTGCTTTCTGATGAGAAAACTGAGGTTTAGAGCGGTTGAGGACACATGCTCAAGTTCACATAGATGAGAGGGGGTGGGTATTGAAGCAACAATCTAGGTCCCTTATCTCTTATTCCATTGCTTTTTAAAAAAAAAAATGTTTCTTTCCTTTCTCAGTACTATTAATTGGCATTTTCTAAGTAAACTTCCACTGGTACTTGTGTATTTTTAACTTTGCCTGAGAGACATTTACAAATCAAATGAGAACCTTGTCATTTCTCATGTAGAAATTCCCAAGGGACTTTCATGATGTTATCCACTTATATCTCCTTTCTAGAGAAGAAAGTGCTGGCAATCCTTGAAAAACAATGATTGTCCTTTTACAAAATGATCAGAGAACAAAGTTGCCTTTGTTCAGAGAACATATAAAATTATATATAATATGTATTGTATATAATTATGTATATTATATATATAATTCTGCTTGAATTTTCATTTTAATTGGGGATAATTAACATCCTCATTATGTAGAGTCTTCCAATTCATGAACACAGTATGTCTGTCTATTTATTCAGGTCTTCTTGTTTTACTTTCTCAGCGTTTTGTAGTTTTCAGTATATATATCCTGTACATGTTTTGTTAGAATTATACCTAAATATTTTATTTTTTGCAACTTTTGTAGATTTATTTAAATTTCAGTTTTGAATTGTACATTGCTAGCTTAGAAAATGCCATTGATTTTCATAGGTTGACATTATATTCTATTAACTTGCTAAACTCACCTGATCTACAAAAATTTTGATGAGTTCCTTAGGATTTTATACAGAGACAATCATGCTATCTGCAAATAGTACAATTTTGTTTCTGCTTCTCCAATATGGATTCCTTTTACTTCTTTTCTTTGTTTTATGGCAGTAACTAGGACTTTCATTCAGTACAGCAGCATTGTATAGAAGTTTTAAGAATATCATACTTGCCTTGTCCTCTATCTTAAGGGAAGGAAGCATTCAGTCTTTCACCATTAAACCTAATGTTAGCTGTGGGGTTTTGTGCAGGTGCCTTTTACAAGGTTGAAGAAGTTCCCTTCTATTTCTAGTTTGCTTAACTTTTTTACTATGCGTTGATGTGAATTTTGTCAAATGCTTTTTCTGCATCAATTGGTGTGATGTGGTCTTCCTTTGTTAGACTGTCAATATGATGGATTACATTGATTGGTTTTCAAATATTGAAGCAGCCTTACTTACATTCCCAGAATAAGCCCTACTTGGTTATGGTGTATTAGCCTTTATATTTCTGCATTCAATTGCTAATACTTTCTTGAGGAGTTTTGCATCTGTATTCATGAGTGATATTGGTCTATAGTTTGTTTGTTTTTTTTAGTACTGACTTTTTCTTGTTTTGTTATCAGAGTAATTTTGGCCTCACAAATGATTTGGGGAGTGTGCCCTTCTCTTCTGTTTTCTGGGAATTGAAGTTAATTTTTTCTTTAAATGTTTAAATTTACCAGTGAAACTATTTGATCCTGAAGATTTCTTTTTCAGAAAACAAATTTAAGTAGGAATTCAATTTCTTTTATAATTTTAGGACAATTCAGGTCAGGTATTTCATCTCGGGTGAGTTTCTTTAGTTTGTGGGTTTTGAGGAATTGGTCATTTCATCTCAATTGTTGAATGTATATGCAAAGGATTGTACATAGTATTCTCCTGTTATCCTTTTCATGTCTACTGGGTATTTAGTGATTTTCTTTCATCTGATTTTGGTAATTTGTGTCTTCTGTATTTCTTTGTCAATCTTGCTAGAGTTTCATCAATTTATTGATGTTTTTCAAAGAATCAGCTTTTGTCTCATTGATTTTCTCTATTGTTTTCCTATTTTCAATGTAATTATTTCTGCTTTTAACTTTTTACTTTCTTTCCTCTGCATACTTTACATTTATTTTGCTCTTCTTTTTTCTCATTTCTTAAAGTGGAAGCTTAAATTCTAGTATACGCATTTATGCTATAAATTTTCCTCTAAGCACTGCTTCAACTGCATCCCACAAATTATGGTGTTGTATTTATTTTCTCCTGGAGATGTCTTTGTCTGCACTTTGGTGTCCACTATGGGACCTTTGGGACACCTTTGCCTAGAGGATACTGGGGGCAGGGGGAGATGGTAAACTTACTGCTGATGTTGTGGAATTTTGAATTCTGTTCTTCATCCCCAATCCCTCTGCTACTGTTTACTTTCTAGAGTTCTCAAATAGCTGTTTTATGCATTTTGTCCAGGTTTTATAGCTCTATTTAATGTAAGCAACAAGGCGGAGTGTGTTTGCTCCATCTTACCCAGACTCAGAATCTTTCATACCCTTTTAAACCCTTTAAAATTATTTTACTTTTGTTCAGGGACTCAACAGGGAGAGTGCTTTGCTTTGTGCTTCTAGAATGCTGTCCCCAAACCTTTTCCGTGTTGAATCTGGTCCTCTGAATATCCAGGCTCAGCTGTCCACTGATGAATTTTAAATCAGTAAATCCTATGTAAGTGTTCAGGGTTGTCTTGTTTGAACTCTCAGACTGTCAGTGACACTGGACACTGACAATCACAGATCCTTGGTATACTCTTCCCATGGCTTCCATACTTCCACAATCTCTAATTTTTCTTCTTCATCCTCCAGCTGCTCCTTAAATGTGGTCTCCTCTGGGTCTTTGCTGCAGACTCATAATTCTTCTCATTCCACAAGGCAGTCTCATCACTCAGGCACTCAGTTTTCCATTACTATGCTTATGGTTTTTAAGTATTTATCTCTAGTCCAGAACTTTCTTCTGAGTTCCACATAAACATAATTGCTTTCTGGATGTTTCTGCTTCTTTATATTGTAGGCACCACAGAATCACATTTCTCTGTCTCAGTAAAGGGCACCTCCATACATTGGGTTGCTGACTAGAAATAGAATCATCCTTAAATATCTACTGTTGGTTCCTTCCTACAACATTAACTCAATAACTGAATTTATTCCCCTTTTTTTTTGGTCAATTCCTATGTCTTAACACTTCTGGAATTTGTCTCTGCTTTGTCCCTCTACTGCCACCTTGTCTGGGCTATTCTGTCATCTAAAATATTTTACCTGGTACCTTTGCACTTAGTCTTGCTTCCTCCCAATCCATTTTCTTGTATAGCCAGAGTAATTTTTGAGAAATATAAATTTTATAATATCACTTCCCTCCTTAAATCTTGTAAAATGTTCAATTTTTCTAATGCTTCATGTCTTCAATGCTTTTAAAGGTATTTTACAACCTATCATGTTATCCTCAGTATCACTCAGTCTTTCTGCATTAGTGTCCTGTTGCTGCATGACAAATTGCCCTAAAATTTATCAGATTAAAACAATATATATTTATTATTTCTCAGTTTCTGTGAGTCAGAAATCTGGTCGTGGCTTAACTGAGACTTCTGCTTCAAGGTGTCTCGTAAGACTTCAGTTAAGTTGTTGGCCTGCACTAGGCTCCTAGGAGAAGATTCAACTGAGGAAAGACTTGCTTCCAAGCTCATTTACATGATAGCTGGCAGGATTCAGTTCCTCAGTCATTGTTGCAACTGAGAGCCTTAGTTCTTCCCTGGATTTTGGCTAGAAGCCTCCTTCTTCACATGGACCTCTCCAACGTGGCAACTTGCTTCATCAAAGTCAGCTGGAGTTTCCCAGCAACACAGAAGTCACATCTTTTTTAGCGGGAATGCTAAATGACATCCCATCACCTGTTGGTTAGAAGTAAGTCAAGAGCAAGATCTTGCTCACTGTCAATGGGCATGAATGCCAGTAGGTACGGGTCTTAGAGTCCCATCTGAAGAGTCCACTACAAACTCTTACCTTCTTTTTCTTATCTCCTCTCTTAATTTCTCTGTGCTGCTTTCTGAATTATTACCGAAACTTTTCCAACTTACCAATTCTCTATTCAGTGGTGTCTAGTCTGCTGTCTAACCCATATATTGAATTTCATCAATTATGATATTTTTCATTTCTACGATTTCCACTTGGATTGAAACATGCCTGTTCTCTTTTCCTCAAATCCCTTATTCTTATTTTTCTCTTTTATCTCTTTGGATGTTTTAATTAACTTATTTTGAAGGCCCCTTTATTTTTCTCTTTTATTTATTCTTTCTTAGATAAGAATCTTCCTACTTCTCCATCTTCTGACCATCTCTCATGGCAATGGTCACCATGTGCCTTATAATTTTTTAAGTCTATGCGTGTGTCTTCAGTGTGACTTAGCTTGCATGGAAACACGTGGAAATTCCATTTATATTCTAGTTTCTAGAGACATCACTATAAGATTGATTTTCAGTTGCTTCTGTCTAAGACCCTATAATGCATACAGGTTCTAAAACATTTTTTTTCTTAATCTTCTATGAACTACTCTTTCTTGGTTTTCCTCCTACTTTACTACCATTCCTTCTCATTTATCTTTGCTGGCTCCATTTCATTCAGCTCCTTGACACTAAATATTGTAATTCTACCAGGAGTTCTGTCCTATATACTCTTCTCTTCTCAATCAATCTCCAGTCACTTGACTTTAAATTTTATCTGTATTGGATGACACAAATCTCTCTCTCTCTCCAACCATGAACTAAACATTTATTAAATTTCTAATTCAACATCTCCACTTTGATATCTAACAGACATCTCAATCTTAACATTTCTAAAATGTTTACTTGAGTATATTTATAATGTCAAAGTGAAGGAGGTGATGATAGAGGGGTAATGTTTGAAGACAGAAACTAAAACTTATTCCAGATACTAGCTTGGTGGTCCTCAACTTTAGGGTTGGAAAGTGAGAAAATTTCAATTAGAAATCCAGATTTGTAGGCTACATATCCAGAGGTCTGCTATGGTAGTTCTAGGCTAAGATCTGGGAATCTGCATCTTAATATCCTAGGTAATTCTGATGTAGGGATCTAAGCACAACACTTTGGAAAACTTTTTCTTGCCTAATGGCTATGGTGGGGTTCCTAATATTGTGCTGCCATCTTGGTTCTCATTACTCAAGGACAAAGCAGGACTAAGTCCTTTCACATATACGACTGGATAGGGCTGGGAAATGTTAGTTGTGTTTCAACTGCACTTAAAATTAGATTTTTTTACCTTTCCCTGTAGGCCAATTTTAGCACAAGAAACATCTGTTAGTTGGACTCACCTATTCTATTTACATAAGGTGGCTCTGAAAAGGTTTTCTGTGACTGAGATCATATAAAAAGAAAGATTGAAGATAACTGTGTAATTTTCTCAGTTCTTCATTCATTTTCCCCTTCCTTATAAATCTGCATTCTCTGATCTTCTGAGCCGCTTCTCTTTCTTAGTGAAATTCTTCGCCATCCCCCACTATGGGTTTTTTTTTGCTTCCTGAATCTTGCAAGCTTTTTTTGCATGTTAATTTTTATTAACATGACTATTTCGATAGCACTATCATGTTAGATACAGTTGCCATGCTACTGAATGTTATAGATTCCTCTTTTTGGTAGAAGAGCCAATCCCTCAGGTGAAAAACCCAAATTCATTCAAGTATGCAGTATGCCTTTCCTGAAACAAGAGACCATCTTTAAATGAGGAGTATTTAAAAAGTCAACTAGGATAAAAATAATACATGTGCTCTATTTCTTAACCCCAAGGTGACCATGTCATTGTTGCTCTTCACAATGTCAGACTCAGTCCTTTAATAGGGGAGGGAGGAAACTTCACCTGTAGTATAGAAATGCTGTAGGACACTACAGTATCATTTAGTGAATTACTTTTAGTAAAATACTAAACAAACATTTGTGGTCAGAAAGTTAATATACATCTAAAATATTTTAGCACTAGTCTCCATTAATAAAACTGCAATAGGGCTTCCCTGGTGGCACAGTGGTTGAGGGTCCACCTACCGATGCAGGGGGCATGGGTTCATGCCCCGGTCTGGAAGGATCCCATGTGCCGCGGAGCGGCTAGGCCCGTGAGCCATGGCCGCTGAGCCTGCGCGTCCGGAGCCTGTGCTCCGCAACGGGAGAGGCCACAACAGTGAGAGGCCCATGTACCGCAAAAAAACAAACAAAAACTGCAAGAATATTAACAGTGAAGGACCATATTCATTTACATATGTTCCTAATATGACAATGTTCCTAATGACAATGGCATTTCCGAATCTGAGGAACTCTTATTTCATTCAGAGAAACAAAGTTTACAGTCATTTCAAGGTAACACTGTCCAATCATCATCTTTGGCAAATTATGGTAGCTTGATTTTTTAAAAAAAAAAATTACAGTCAATTCAGCATGCTCAGGATTGAAGACATGAGGACTAGTTTCTCTTGGGTTGGCCAAAAAGTTAGTTCGGGTTTTCTGTAACACCTTAAGGAAAAACCCGAACGAACTTTTTGGCCAACCCAATATGACTAGCTCAGAATTCACGTGAAATGTATTTGTGATTTGAATGCTGTAAAAGCCTAAAGTCCCTGGGACCCAATGATTCCCAAACTATTATATCATGATGAAAGCACTTGAGCTGACTGAAGAAATAACCTGTCTTCCTATCTCTAAGTGAAATTTGACAGCATACTGGTAAGACAGGATTGCTGAAGGTGCTAGAAATATATACTGGTCACAGAGGCTTGATGGATGGAAAAAGCTGTAAAAACTAGCAATTCCTCTACTGTAAATATTCAGTGAGAATTCTAGGCACCCCAGAATTCTTATAAAAGGAGGGAAGTAATCTTCTAAGGACAGCACTTGTACAGCGGTTGTTGCCATAGGCATACCCAGGGGAAATCTAGGGTCGCTAGGACAGTGTGGGTGGCATTACTATGTTGTGATCTGTTCAATCTGCTTATCATCTTATACAGAAGGTCTTAAACTTACTTTTCTAATTGGTGTTTGACCTAGTGATATTCTTTTGACTCACATGTGTATGTTATCTCTTTCCTCCTGTGGCCAATGACAAATAGGAAAAAGTTATTCAAGTCAGTGGATATTTACCTAACAGAAGAAATAAAGGAGCATGTACTACTTTATCTAGATGGCCATATTACTAAGTAAGAAGGAGAGAATGGATATCATTACACAACTGGAAGTTGCTACCACAATGCATATACTCAGATTCCTGCCCTTAGTCAGCTTAAAATAGTCTATAAGTATCTTAAAAATTGGACATAGTTGATTATAAGTAGGATAAAAGAAGTATAAAATAAGAATTGTGTGAAATGCTATTGATTAAAGGGAAGAAAGCTTGAATATGATATGTAAATGGTTGTCATTTGAGGAACAGTTAGGACATCCAAGAAGAGATGCTCAAGGGGGTATTACGACCATGAGCTTAGATAAAGGGGGAAATTCCTAACTAAAAGAGGCATTAGAATATCTTTTAAATAGAACTTTTTCGACTATACCCACTTCTGTCCACCCAAAGTCTCTGAGATGACTCCATACCACCAAGTGTGTTCTCATTGTCGGCGATAATGGAGCAGGGACAAAAATGGAGATGAACTGATCTAAATCCTTCACAAGCCTTAAAGCTTCCTAAGAACGGGTAATTCTCTTTATCAGATATTCTATTCAACTTACTGAATAAGGTCTTTGATTTTCGTTTCTGTTTCTTCCCCCTTTCAGGGTGCCTTTCAAGAAATAATGATCACTTTTTGGCAATTCATCAGAAGAAGAGTGGGAAGCCAGCTTTCATTTATCACCATTCACAAGACATTGAGAAGAGCCTGGATATAGCTCCACAAAACATACAGAAACATAGCTACCATTCCTCTTCTAAAGCTCAAATAAGCAAACGCCACCAAATTGTTAATTCAGCATTTCCTAGACCTGCGTATGACCCATCTCTCAATCTACTGGCCATGGCTGGTCAAGACCATGAAGTGGAAAACCTGCCAATCCCAGCAGCAAATGTGATTGTGGTGGTAAGTACTGCATTTAACTGATGCTCATCTGATGGTTTCCTCTGTGGTTGATACTTTAAAACAAACAAACAAACAAAACCTAATGGTGAATAGTTATCATTGGATCTCAATGACTATTTACCATAGCACTTCTTATTCTCTGGTATTTCTTTTTTGTTACTTGATTATTATCTGTTGGCTTCCTCTTGAACTTAAGCCCATAAAATAAGAAACCTTGTCTGTATCTTCTCTACACAGCACAATGCAAGGTGCATAGTAGGTGTTTAATAATTTGAACAAAAAATGGCTTCAGGAAGTCCTTACAGTTATGTTGGATCATATCCTATGGAGCCTCCTGACTTCTGTGATAATCTGTTCTAAGCAGATAGGCCTGAGTCTCAGTTTATGTAAATAAATAGTACTTATTAAAGATCTTCTGGTCACTTGACTTAAATTACAAGAAATGAAGAGACCCTGAAAGGGAGAGAGTGATGTACAGGGAGGAGAGTGTTCTATAACTGGAGTAGATAAGATGGTTTGGAAGTAATTGATGGATAATATTCCTAATATCACTGAACAAGCATCACCTTTTATTAATCAAGGTGATGTAATGGGTCCATTTTTGTATTCTTAGAGTATGTAACCAGGCCAGAGGTTCCCAATTTGTGGACGTATCATAGTTTAAACACATGCTAAGGTTGACACACAGTTTGGACTATAGTCCCTCTCGAGTTTAAAATTACAATAGGAGGATCCACATTAAAACTACAAGTCAGTAGCTAAATGGTTGTTAATTGCATTTCTGCCCCCAACCATAACCAAATATGTTGACTTTTAAGGCAAGATGATTCAATGAAACCATGTTTGCATTTTGGCAACCTCTCTATAAACCTAATGTAATTAAAATTAATAAGCTTTTTTCCTTTTATTTATTTTTTTAATCTACTACATATAGGACACTTAGTATTGAGAATCAAAGATCCATTCATTGATGTTTTCAACTAGCATCCATTCAATATTTATTATGATCTGGCCATCATTCGGGGTATCTAGAAATACCCATCATTTGGGGCATCCACAAGTGCAATGGAGTCTCTAGTTTTGCTTGGGAAATGTCTGGGGAGAAATGTTGGTAAGCCAATAAAAATCATAAATAGAGAACATAAGATGAGCTGTTGTTAAGAGAAAATATGTGGGTGATTTGGCCTCCTGAAATACTTGAACAAATTTTCTGCATTTACACGAGTAACAGATGTTCTGAAGGTGAAAGCCATGCACTGTGTCTATTGAGTGAAGACAAATGATGTTAATAATGTCGCTGTATCTGGATATGCCTGTGCTAATGCTCAGGCTCAGGAGAGATATTTCCTCTATTGACCATCATCCACCCATAGTCGTCAACTCCTAAAGTCGCTGTGAATTACGGTTCAAGAGGTTTGTTCTATCTTATAATGTCATGTACTGTCTAGTTAATTTAATATTATGGAGAATAAAAGGCATCAGTGAGGAACTCTGGCAGGTCCTTTCACTTTTAGCTCATTTGTGGTTTGGAGATTCATGAAGAAGCTGTGCTTTTTCTTTTGGGTGAGGATGACATGAAGGCAATGGGCGATTTTGCGGCTTAGCCTTCCCTAACCTCTCTTGATCTAGTCTCTAACGGTGCCATGGCGCTGGTGGCTTGCAACAACCATTGCTAGTGCTAATGTTTCCTGTAATCCACTTACATTACTTATGCACATGGTGATTTAGTAGGAAAACCAGGGAAGTGGAGTTATTTTTAAATAAATCAATAATTTTCAGCTTACTCAAAAAAGCAGAGGGTCAGCATTTAACCAAGTATCAGCGGGTTTGAAGGTTCATGCTTTAAGAAAAGAGATTTAGGAATAGAACGTACATGATGAAAGGGAGATAGTTCAGCTGCTAAGTGAATTTGGTTGAGTAATTGATATGTGTTTGCGTACGTGTGTGTGTGTGTGTGTGTGTGTGTGTGTGTGTGTAATATATGGTACCAAAAGAATTCTTGTGGTACCAAAGAATTATTTTGTGGCTTCATTTATACCAAAATGAGCAGTATTAATGAGTATTCATTTCCTGAATTGGGGAAATTATTGTGATTTTCTTTTAGCCAGAGTAAAAAGCCACTCCCAACTTCCAAAATATACAAGTACATAACTTTTAAATCTTCCTAGCTCAGAGGAGAGATCAATTATTTCTTTCTCTCTCACTTGTTTCTGACATCATCAAAACCATGAGTTTTAAAATTAAAAATTTAACAGGAACATGAAAGATGCATGTATCCCTCCTCCTTTCCTGATTCCAAGTTTCTGGCACAAAGCATTTCATAAGAACATTTGTCCACAAATGAATTTTTTCCTTTATCTTCTTTCTTTTAGAGTCAGGAAAATATGCAGTTTATTTATTCCAAGGAGAGGACAGCACAATTAGAATGTTTATCCCAAAGCATTCTAATTATGTTCCAGAGGTTCAATTAAGAAGCTGTTATTAAGATTTTTGTACAAATGCAATATACAGGGAATATGAATGTCCTCAAGGTCAAGGCTGTGGTAGGAGAAAAAAAAATGGCTTTAACCAAATGAGTGCTGAGAATTCCATCAATATACATCAGGCCACAAGGCTACCACTTTAGGAAGGAGGGAACCCCGGGGTGTGAGGGAAAATGGTAGAGTGGAAGCAGATACAGGCTTTTCCAGTTCAGCAAGTTCAGCATAGGTTGCTGGGTGAAGAACATTTTAGCTTGGGCAAAGTATGAGAGACCTGGGGAGGCGAAAATCTCCCAGAGATCTCCATCTCAATACCAGCACTCAGCTTCACTCAACGACCAGCAAGCTACAGTGCTGGACATCCTATGCCAAACAACTAGCGAGACAGGAACACAACCCCACCCATTAGCAGAGAGGCTGCCTAAAATCATAATAAGTCCACAGACACCCCAAAACACACCACCAAACGTGGACTTGCACACCAGAAAGACAAGATCCAGCCTCATCCACCAGAACACAGGCACTAGTCCCCTCCACCAGGAAGCCTACACAACCCACTGAACCAACCTTAGCCACTGGGGACAGACACCAAAAACAACGGGAACTACGAACCTGCAGTCTGCAAAAAGGAGACCCCAAACACAGTAAGATAAGCAAAATGAGAAGACAGAAAAACACACAGCAGATGAAAGAGCAAGATAAAAACCCACCAGACCTAACAAATGAAGAGGAAATAGGCAGTCTACCTGAAAAAGAATTCAGAATAATGATAGTAATGATGATCCAAAATCTTGGAAATAGAATAGACAAAATGCAAGAAACATTTAACAAGGACCTAGAAGAACTAAAGGGCAAACAAACAACGATGAACAACACGATAAATGAAATTAAAAATACTCTAGATGGGATCAATAGCAGAATAACTGAGGCAGAACGGATAAGTGACCTGAAAGGTAAAATAGTGGAAATAACTACTGCAGAGCAGAATAAAGAAAAAAGAATGAAAAGAACTGAGGACAGTCTCAGAGACCTCTGGGACAACATTAAACACACCAACATTCTAATTATAGGGGTTCCAGAAGAAGAAGAGAAAAAGAAAGGGACTGAGAAAATATTTGAAGAGATTATAGTTGAAAACTTCCCTAATATGGGAAAGGAAATAGTTAATCAAGTCCAGGAAGCACAGAAAGTCCCATACAGGATAAATCCAAGGAGAAATACGCCAAGACACATATTAATCAAACTGTCAAAAATTAAATACAAAGAAAACATATTAAAAGCAGCAAGGGAAAAACAACAAATAACACACAAGGGGATCCCCATAAGGTTAACAGCTGATCTTTCAGCAGAAACTCTGCAAGCCAGAAGGGACTGGCAGGACATATTTAAAGTGATGAAGGAGAAAAACCTGCAACCGAGAGAACTGGGGAATAGGTAGGCTTTGGAATATAAAGGATGGGGAGATTATGGATTACTCCTTTCCTTGAAGGAAGGAAAATAAAGAGAAGGAATAGGAGGAAAGGTGGAAGAAGAGGAGGAGGAGGAGAAAGGAAAGGGGAGGAGAAGGACGGGAGGGGAGGGGAGGGAAGGGAAGGGGGAAAGGGAAGGGAAGGGGAGGGAAGGGGACAGGAGAGGAAGGAATGGAGGGATGGAGGGAGGGAAGGAGGGAAGAGAGGGAGAAGGAGAAAGGAGGAGAAAAGAGAAGATAGAGTGGCAGTTTTGGGGGCAGTGGGAAGACTTCTGTGAGCACATGAGAAGATGATGGGGAGTCTCCAAGAGCCTGAGATGGTCGCTGTGAGATTCCTAGAATCCTGAAGCTTCTTGTCTTGCTCACCACTCACCCAGACCATCACCCAGACAGACATTCTCTTGTTTTTTGACACAAAACATTCTTTGCAAAGATTTTTATCAAGTGGTTGATTTCAAAGACCATTAAAGCCAAAAGCTCTGGATAACTCTGTGTTTCAGTTACATCCTGAGCTCTGGTTTATGCCTCTCCTCAACTTGGTTCTGCTGTTGACCAAGTTTTTGAGTTTCATCTTGCAGGTAAACAGATAATTCCTAGATGTGGTTTGAAGGGCTTTGAAAGTCTTGCCTTCTCATTTCTTTGCTACAGTAAATAAATTTTGTAGCATTTAGTGTGTTATGTGATGTGCATAAATAATTGTTTTTTAATAGACAAATTAGTTTAATCACAATTTTGTATTAGTATAGTGAATGTCCCAAAAGGTGAGTTTAAGCTGTATAACTACCCCTGGAATTCTTCCATGTCAGGGAAGGCTTAATGGTTAAGAATATTTTGTAGCAAGTGACAAGAACCCAATCAAAACTAAAGAACATTTCATGGTTCAAATAACAGCACTTCTGTAGTATATCTAGCTTTAGGTGTAGTTTGATCAAGGGCTCAAATAATTGGCCAGGATCAATCTCCCATCTCTGCTTTCCATGGAGTGACTTTATTCTCAGACTGATTCTTTTTCATCTTATCATGGTTTCCTGAAACTCCTGGAGTTTTATCCTTGGAGGTTCATATTCAGTGGGAAAGAATGAGTCTTTCACAACTGTCAGTAATATCCTGAGCATCCCTATAGACCAATTTAAGTTAATTACTTACTTCATCCCTGAATAGTTTGTGTCCAGGTGGTAAAATAAGGCAAATTATCTCAAACCTAAACCATATGCCTTACCCCGAGAGCATCCCTAAAAACCCATAATCTGTTTATGAGAGGGGAGGTTACCTGAATAAAAATGGGGACACTATTAACAACCAAAGGCAGACTAGACACCAGATAGCAGCTAAATGTATGCTAAAGCAGAGATCTAGACTGTAGTTTTTACTAAGACATGATAGCCCCTTCAAGAAATAATGAGGATATGACAGCTTACAACTTGGCCTCAAGAATATGATTCTTGTACAAAAACAGGGTGACTAAAGTCATACTCTAAACTCTCTGACAGTGGCCCAAAAAGGCAGCAGATTCACTCTGACACCGGAGAAAATTAAGGTACCTGGGCTGTGTCCTAACACCCAGACTATTTGCCTATGAGGACTGTGATTTAGGGCAATCTGTTGGACCCAGGATATTTTATCCCAAGAATGTTTCAAATTTGTGAAAACCACTGTAACCTGTATACTTCTTGATAGTGACTGCTTATGTGGTGGGGACCAGAAAAGCTACATTAGTACATAGGCTAAGTGAGTTGCTTGTGGTGGGCAAACTCACAGAACATGGGAAGCAAATGCAGGCTTTGGGAAAATTATGAATTATTATGTGTCAAGGGTATTCGGGGCCATATAGTAAATACCAAGTCCAAAATACTACATGGATATAAGACACAAGTCTACTGCAGTGTAGGATGTGACTCTGATGCCTTCCAATGCTGTCCTGGGACACTAGACCCAAGTTCCTGGAAGGAATGAATATAAAAACCTGAGAGAAAAATCTCTGCCATGGTTTTATATGGTAGTACTTTTATTAAAACAATCAAATGTGTAGTTCTTTTCCTTGATTTTCAAATAAATGTAGTTATGTCTACCTTGAAAATGGCATTTTTTTCTGTAGACCCTACCACCTTATCATTTTGGATTTGGTCTGTGTATTTGTTGTCTATTGTTGCATAACATATTACCTCAACATCTAGCAGCTCTAAACAAGGACTATTTATTATTTCACATAGTTTCTGAAGGTCAGGAATCTGGGAGCAGATTAGTTGTGTAGTTCTGCCTCAGGGCTTAACTGCAGTCAAACTGTCAGGCAGGGCTAAGTCTTTGAAGACTTGACTAAGCTGAAGGATTCACTTCCAAGCTCGCTCACATGGGTATTGGCAGGAGGCTTCAGTTCCTCAACACGTGGACCTCTCCACAGGACTGCTCAGACATGGCTTCCCCCAGAATATGTGAGGAGAGAGAGACACCACAGTGCCATGTATGACCTCGTCTTCAAGTCACACACCATCATTTCCACTGTATTCTATTCATTAGAAATGAGTTGCTAGGTCTCTCCCACACTCATGGGGAGGGGACTGCAGAGGGCATGAATACCAGGAGGCAGGGATCATTGGGGACTATCTTGGAGTTTAGGTGTCACAGTCTTCAAAGCAAAATTGGAGAATCTTTGTATTATGCCATTGCTTGTTATGCACTTCTACCTATAAAGTTCAGGGAACATGAGGATTTAAGGGCCTCGTGTAAACTTCAGGAGAGGTAGCTGTGTGCTGAAACCATATGGCTACTGAAATTGCGTCGTATATTGTAAAGGTGGAAGAAATTGTGTCAACAAAGAACGTTTGAGCATTAAAAAAAAAGCCCCTCATGATTAGATGACAATTTACAGACAAAAAAAATCAAGGCCCTAAATCAATAACTTTCTCCAGGTTAATTGCTTAATAAAAAGTGCTAGAGGCAGATCAGCTCTGTGCTTTGCGATGACATAGAGGGATGGGATAGGGAGGGTGGAAGGGAGATACAAGAGGGAGGGTGTATGGGGATATATGCCTACGTATAGCTGATTCACTTTGTTATACAGCAGCAACTAACACACCATTGTACAGCAATTATACTCCAATAAAGATGTTAAAAAAAAATTAGTAGAGTCGGGGATCCAAAACAAAAAAAGTGCTAGAGGCAGAATTCAGATTTGTGTGACTTCAAAACTCAAACATGTTAATTTTTAATGTACTGTTTAATGTAAGTTAATTTTTTGGTTTGCTTTGGGAAAGTATTATAAATTTTCCCAACAGAAAATTTAACTTCATGAATTATATTCTATTTAAGCTAATGATAATGTAAATTCTCATGCTCTGAACATACAGTGATCGATAGCTAGGTGTTCATGTTGGAGCCAGAGGTTAAAATGTGAAAGACCTGTAATGGCCATCCTATAGATCATCATAAAAAATGAATTATAATGTCAAATTAGATTTCACTTTAAGAAAGTCTAGAAGAAGAAATTCTGTAATCTACTTCAGGTATCTGGTTAACTTTCTACTCTTTTCTTAACCTAAAGGCTTAATGTTAAACTATAAGAGCTTCTTACATAATCACCTTTCTTTTTAAGTCCCAAACGTTTGCATTTTGGAAAACTTTGTGCTTTGATTCTCCAGATATTATTGTACCCCTGCAAAATCATCTTGAAGTAGAAATTCCATTCTTGAGCTTGGCATCCTGACAGTCACAACTGTCACCATCTGTTGCTTTTCTACATTTCTAGCTACTAAAGCAGCAAGGAGGATGCTGGAACACATTCTGGAAAGCTAGAGGTCAAGCTTAGGCAATGTCTGTGTGAAGTTTCAACACTGGACCACGTAGTACATCTGTTTGTTTTGCATAATTAGACTCAACATTAGGATGATTGATGTCTTAAGAGAACTGGTTTAATGATCATACTAATTGGACATTGGATATTTAGTAATGTTTTTATTTTAACTCCAAAAGGAATATATTTTCATAGAGTTTCAGAATATTTAGAAATATAACAAAGGAAAAGGAGGAAGTAAAAATAATCCTTAACTGTTAGATAACAATCTCATCTTGATATATGTATCTATATGGTCTTTTATATATATGTGAATGTAGACCATTTTTTATAAAAATATGCAATCTGCATGCATAAGGTTTTATAGTTTTTTTTACTTAGTTTATATTATGGACACTTCTCCATGTCATTAACTATCGTTATATAGCATCACTTTCATGAGCTGCTAAAAATTCCATTGTGTAATAGATTTTACAGTTCTATGTATTGACATATTCCCAACACATTCAGTAAGTTAAGGCAACTAATTCTGAGAAGGAGAAATAAATGTTGAATATATCAAATAGAGTATTTTTTTTCATTGCAACTACCTACTTAATAATATTGAGAGAATTAGGGAGCTTATCTTAAGGGAAACTACTTTCTTTATGAACTCTCTATATAATTGTAATATGGTATCTATTTTTTTGCACTTGGCCAAATTATGCATGTTCCATAGACCTTAAATCTCAAGCAAGGGAAATATTTAAAGCAGCCAAAGAAATTAGCAGGACAAAAAAAGGATGTTCTGTTAAGAGCATATTGTATTTCAGGACTTTTCATTGAAGAAGATGGAAAGTACTGTGTCTCATTACATTAGACCTTAAAAACTCTTCTTTTAGTCCAAACTTTTCACAATAATGTGTAAACAAATGGAGTCTGCAGATAAACAAAGAGGATATCTTTTCTTTGGAGCAAATATTTACTTGTCCAAAAATTACCTTTGGTTTGCTAGTTGTTAAGAACTGTTCTCTTGCACCCTCTGTGAATGACTTTGTACCTCTTTCTTTCTTTCCTTCTTTCTCGGTTCCTCTCTAATCATAAATACCTATAAATTATTCTTAGTTTTTTTTTTTTTTTTTTTTACTGCACAATGCTGTATTTAAAATCTAACTACCAATGGATAATTAAACTGGGCTTTCTGGGCATCTGGCCTTGCCGGTGCAGGATGGGATTGGCACCATTCAGCAAATGACTTCGTTTTCTCAAGATGATCCCTGTAACTCAGATGGTAGAAATAATTTGTTCCTTTCTCTTGTTTTAAGAAAACATAGGAGCTAAAAGTCTCTGGAAGGTTGTCTCCCTAAGCAAAGTTATGAAGCTTACTCACTGGTAACTTTTATCTTTAGTAAATGAGCACAGCACAGCTGCTGCTTCATACCACGGCTGACCACGTGGCCACCCAGGAATCACAGGTTCTTATCCCCTGCCCTTTCATCCTTTTTCTTCCCAAACCACATGTTTTCGTGAACCAGAACTGTTATAGCAAATTCCACTTCTAACACCAAAAAGCAAAGGAAGAATTCCTCCTGTGTTTCTCCTCTACTCTCTACATTACTCTCAATACTTCACTCATGACATTTCTGGCCACCAAATGTGAAGAGGGGGCGAATTGCCATACCAAGCAATTCTGCGACACCAGCTGGGTATCCCACAATTTAATTCAGTTCTGACACTATCTACTTGGAGGGAGCACCAGATTCCACAGGTTAAGGGCTCAGTCCTATAAGACTGCCCCCCGCTTCCATTCAGGTGCCAATCACAAATCCAGGTTGTTACCTGTGTTTCTGATCAACTGGCTATAAACTGGAGTTCCCACGACCCCTTTATTGGGTTTAATTAATTTGCTGGAGTGGCTCACAGAGCTCAGGATAGCAGTTTACTCACTAGATTACCAGTTTATTATAAAAAATATAACTTGGGAAAAGGCAAACGGAAAGATGCAAAGGGCAAGTTATGTGAGACGGGACACAGCACTCCCCTGCCCTCTCTGGGTGAGCCACTCTCCAAGCACCTCCACCAACCTGGAATCTCTCCAAACCCTGTTCTTTTGGGTTTTTATAGAGGCTTCATTACATAGGCATGATTGATTAAATCATTGGTCATTGGTAATGGATTCAACCTCCAACCCTTCTCCCTTCCCTAGAGGCTGGGGGATTGGACTGAAAATTCTGTCCCTCTCATCATTAGGTTATTTCTCCTGGCAACGTGCCCTCATCTTTAGGGGGATGGGTGGTCCAAAAGTCACCTCATTAACATAAAGTCAGGTGTGGGTGAAAGGGCTTGTTATGAATAACAAAACATACCCCTTTCGCCTTCATGACTTGAGTTAGTTCAGGAACTGGGAACAAAACTAAATTAAGAAAGATGTTTCCATTGCTCTTATGTAGGAAACTATGAGGGTACCAGGAACTGTGGATGAAGACCAAAATATTTTTTCTTATTATAAATCACAATATCACAGCACCTTAGCCATTTATCATTGTGTTTTCATAGAGGAGATGGGTCATTATCTTGTACTTTATACATTTTCCAAATTTTCTTTTTGAAGTATGAAAGTATAATCCAGCCATTATTCATAGCCCAAGTTGCTTCTTTCCTTACCTGTCTGCTACATTTGGACCACCTGAATCCAGAAAAATAAATCAAGAGGACATCATCAACTTTACATATCTTTCAATTTAGCCTACATTTTCGTATGATTTAGTCATTTAACTGCAACAGTAAGTTAGCAACAGAAAACTTCAAGAAACAAGAAGCAAAAAGACCTACTTTTGAGGGCTAGGCCAGATGTTCAGACAGTTCCTAAGATTGCAGGGAGCGATGTTTGTGAGATTTGTTTGCCCCCCTTTCTGGAAATGGCAGCCATGTGATACAGATTCCAAGAGAGCCGGAAGGACTTAGAGAACACTGAGCATACGACTTAAGACGATCAGGGCTAACAGTCTTAATCCCAGATTTCCTGGATTGCATTTATGAATGTCGTTCATTTATTCTGAATATCTTGGGGCTCTCTATGTGTTCGTGTGTCTGTAGTTCAAAAGCCTCCTAATTTTCTAATAATGGGAGCATTATTGACCTAGTGAAGCTGCACTGTTTAAGAATTTGACTACTTTTCCTGCCTGAAAACATGACAACTAGAATTAGGTGTTAAACCAGAACAAGTTAACATGTGGTTCTTTGTGCTTTAAGCCATTAAGTTGCTTAGAACTGGTCTGGGTTTTCTGTTGTTTTGGTTTGGTTTTTTGTGGTACGCGGGCCTCTCACTGTTGTGGCCTCTCCCGTTGTGGAGCACAGGCTCCGGATGCGCAGGCTCAGCGGCCATGGCTCACGGGCCCAGCTGCTCCGCGGCATGTGCGATCTTTCCGGACCTGGAGCACGAACCCGTGTCCCCTGCATCGGCAGGCGGACTCTCAACCACTGCGCCACCAGGGAAGCCCCTGGTCCATTTTTTAAATAGGAATTATTGGGCAGCAAATAGCAAAATCTGTATGGAATAGGCCTCTATGCAAATTCTTTGAAAGTAGACTTTTAGAAATCAGCAATCATTTTTTCATGGGCAAATGAATGTCTTAAAATTTCTTCATGTATGACAAGTAATGGTATCATCTTTATTCTTAAACATAATTTTTAAAATTACAAGATCAACTGAATAAAATCAAATCTATGCCAAGCTGGATTATGAAAAATAGCCAAGTTATAGAAAACAATATATTTCTGGTGAGTAACTAGTATAGATAAATCATGGAGACTGGAGAAGGAACTGAGAATAAGTAGGGACAACTGGATCCTCAGACATGCAAAAGGTTTGATGAACACCTAAGACTTGCTCCTTGAAACATTCATTCATTCAGAAATATCATTGAGTACCTCCTATGTCTTAGGCAGTAAAGTAGGCTCTGGTGATACAAGAGTGGTAAGATAAACAAGATCATTGCAGCTGTGTAGTTCACGTTCTGATAGGAGAAAGACAGTAAAATAAGTCGAGCAGCTGAAGATATTTCAGATGGTGGTAAGTGCAATGAAGAAAACGAAATGAAATTATGTGGCAGAGAGGAAGTGGTGGGGACTCTATTAGATTGGATATTGAGGGGTTCTATTGTATATTCAGGGATACTTAGGGATTGGATCAAGGTATAGCTCCCAAATGGAAGCTGTGTGGTAGAAGCATAACTTTGGAGTCAGCGGAACTGTGTTGGAATCCCAAATGAGGTACTTATTAATTGTGTTTCCTTCAGGGACTTACTTAACATCTCTGTATTTCATTTTCCTCATTTGTAAAAAAAAAATGATACTAATAATACTATGATATTCATGTGGGAATTGAATGAGATAAAGCGTTCAAAGCACTTAGCATCATGCCTGACACATAGTAAGATCCTTATAAAAACTGACTGCTATTATTAGCATTATATGAAACCATGGAAAATATAGCTTTCTAGTCTTAGTACCAAGAATACTTGTATTTCTCCTGAGCCACTGGCTTATAATTGTATCTTTTAAATGCTGTGAATCATGTTTCCCTCTTCCTCTTGACTGCTGAAAAGCTGAGAGCCAAATCTGTGGTCTACCTCTAGCAAATAGAGAGAACTTTATTGAGGGCCTTATTTATTTTGTGAACTAACCTCATTCTTGGCTGGTTGTTTTCTTTTCTTCACTCATTTTCCTTCTAATTCAATTTCTTCATTTCCTTACTTTTTATTCAGTTTTATTTTGTATCATATGTGTTTTTGTAAGCTGCCATAAATCCTTTGTGTAATATATTCTGTCTAAACAAATAGTCACTACCACAAAATAGAAATCAGTATGGACAAGTTGAGTCTGAATGCTACACAGCAGGAAATCCCCTTCCAAGGAGAATTTGTTTACCCCTTGGGTTTGAAAAAATAAGAAAATATAATTCATATTTTAAAATTACGATGCGTATGATGATCTGTTTGGCTCACTGCTCAGCAGGCCCCAACCTCAACCCAGTCCCAATGTCATGGACCAATCTTCATTCCCGTCGTGAGCAGTTTAAGACAGTGGGAACAGAATGGTTTTAGAAGGAGATGTCTGGAGTTCACATGCCTGTTCTGCCACTGACTACCTTTGAGATCTTGGGCAAGTCAGTGAACATTTCTGAGTCTTTGTTCTTCCATTTTAATGACAATTGTAATATCTGACCTGGCTACCTTCTTTGGCTCTTTCTAGGACCAGTGAATGTGTTCTGTAAAGCATAGCACATGTCATAATGTCAGCCAGCACAGTCATGTTGTCATTGGTGGTGGTGATGATGGTGATGGTGATAATCAGCAGGTTGTCAGTTTTGTTGCTGATCTACTCTGATCTTGGGGTAAAATCCCAGGACTGTAATGGGCTTCTTGCCTTGCTATACATACCTAGGAGGTACCTCTCACACTGTAGCTTAAGCCAACAGCATCCCCTGAAGCTGTGCATCACACAGCCCACACAACCACACGTGGTGGCCCTGACTAAAACCCTCCTTAAGTTCCATTGCTAATTACCTGGGTTCTTGACATCACCTTCCTTTCTTGAGTGTCTGCTTTGTTCGGCCAACCGGCACTTCAGTTTCTCTGAGCCTGGAAACCTGCCTTATTACTAGTTCTGTCTTTCAACTCGGATGTCACAGCCAGCCCACACCTGTACCTCCTGGTAGCTTTTCATGTTGCCATTGGCCATGTCTTGTGAAACTCCCACCTGCTATTCTTATCTGCTGAAAGCCTAACCATCTCTTCTGTCAGCCAGAATGTCCTAACACCTGCTCCGCGTTCACCTCTTGTCACGCTCCCAGATGCAATGCCTTCTTTTTGCCTAGAATTTTCTGAAGTAAAATAATGTATTAATTGCCGTCAGGATCTTAACACTTGCTGTATTGTCAGTAGTTTCTGTTACAAAAAAAGACTTTTATTTTTTAAAGGTGTTATTAATCCAAATGCAGACTAACTTATTGATAACCTAATAATAACCTCATCATTTATTCCCAATTTATTAGGGAAGATCAGGTAATAAGGATTCCACACATATAAACACATACTCTAGGTAATTGAAGCTTACCTTTATAATTATGTAGGGATGTGAATCTTTTAAATTTATATTACACATTTCTTTATTTTAAATGCATATATAGTGTTTCCAATTGTTTTTTAAAAATTGGGTCAGACTCTACAGCTTGCTTTGCTTAATAATAACAGGTCATAGATATACCTTGAAGTCTTTTAGATATAAATTTGCCTTATTTCTTCTAAACGGAAGACTAATTCTAAATAATTTAAAATTTTGAAGTTTTTATATACCACATTTTCTTAAACTATTCCTCAGATTCAGTGTACATTCAGTTGTTCTTTATGTGTTTTGTAATTGCCATGACAAAACTGCTGCAATAAATGTCTTTAATATACACCCTTAGAGAAAAAAGAACATATATACGTATGTGTGTATATAATATGTATGTATATATATTTACACACATATGTGCTTGTACATATAATATGTACATAAGTATATATTGTTCATTTATGTATTTTTATATATATGAATGAGAGATTTTCAAAAGAGAGATTATTTATCCCAAGAGTATTTAATATATTACCAAATTATTATTTTCTGGACAGTTGTAGCAATTCGCCCTCTGACCAGTAATGTATAAAGACACCTGACTGATTCAAAATCTCTCCAGCAGCAGCTGATTGTTGATTCTTTTTCATTTTTGCTGATCTGGGGAGTGGGGGGAAGAACTGCACCTCGTTATTGCTTACATTTGCATTTCTGTGACCATGGAAAAGACTGAGCATCTCTCATGTGTGTTGACTATTTGGATTTCCTCTCATGCAATTGCTTATTTGTAACTTGTGTATCAGGTTAATTATCTTTTTCTTAACAATTTGTAGAATCTCTGTTTATTGAGATATAATCCCTTTGTCTGCCATATGGGTTGCATTGATTTATTTCGAGATTCTCATTTCTCTTTTTTTATGGTGTATTTTGCTATACAAAATTTTAATTGTTTTGTGTTCAAACGTTTATATTTGCCTCCTTTTAAAAATAACTTTTTTGTGGCTGTCTCTCTTTTTTCTACTTAACGATATATCATGGTCATTTTTACAAGGCACATTTAACTCTTTCATTTAGCTTTCCCTAGTTTCTTTATATGTGGATAAGCTTATACATGCATAGTTCTACATAAGTGAGAAATCATTTTATTTTTATTGTAATCATTCTTGTTTAGTATGTTTTGTGTTTTCCTTCCCCTGTCCTCCTTCCCTTCATCCACTTTATCTTCTTCTGTTGAACGCCCATATTATCCTGGTCATTCATACTAAGAACCTAATATGTATCCTTTTATTTATTTTCTTCATGCTCATATAATCCACACATACATACATATCCATATACATGCATGATCACACACATATATGTACATGTATACATATACCTATATTGGAATTTTTGTCATTTTATGTTCCACAAAAATGGTATAATATTATAAATACTTCTTTGCTCTTTTTTCCTTTCTGTCCCACTGATACTCATGGAAAACTTTTCTAGTCAATGGTCATACTACTTCATGATGCGGTTATACCATAATTTATTCAACCCTTTCTCTATTCATGGTAACTCACATTGTTTCCACCCTTATTTTTGGCCCTATGAATAACGTTATAAAAACATCTTTGTACATATGCTGCTACATGCTAGTGCTTTTATTTCTACAGAATAGTTTCCCAAAAGTGATATTGCCAGACTGAAGTAGTATATAGCTGGATTTGTTTCCCAAAGACAGTAGTAATTTGCATTTCTACCAATAAGTACTAAGTAACCACCCTTCATCTCTATCAGCAGCGATGTTATCAGTATTTTTGTGACTGATAGGTATAAATTTATATCTCATTATTACTTCTAGTTTCTTAAAGAAGCTACCAAGAATAACTTGCCCTTTCTGGATGACGGCAGATCAGTGATTTCCTTTATTACAGTGTGCAGTCTGTTAGTTTTGTGAGTTTCCTTACTTCTCTGAATGTCTCTGTCACTGGCTGTACCTGCCTCCACCCTACCTGCTTGGTTGTCTCTGATATGTTTGAAAAGTTTGGACTTTAAAACCAGAGGACAGCATTTGCCCTAAACATTTAAACATCAGCCAATAAACTCTCAGTGAAGACCCAAAGAGTACAGTTTATGAGTTTAGCTTGATACTTCAGTGATTATTCAGTTCTTAAGAAAAATTTGTTTTCAAAAAAGTTAGCTAATGAGCAGCAGTTAAAAGGCTGGGGTCTATTATTTATAACCACTGGACACCATTTTCAGTGTGCTTGGGGTATTAATAGCCTCAGAACCCACTTATCACACAGCAAGAAAAATGTATAACCTCAAATCACCAGCTTAGAAAAGGGTGATCACCTCCATCATGACATACTGACAGATTCTTTAATGACAAGCTCTGTTTGTCACTCACTCTCCCTGCATCCTGCCACCATGTCACTGAAATTTACAGACTCTGGTCTTTATACTGTCCTGAGTGTTGGTGTCTGGGAACATTTATTTTCTTTCTTACCTCCCCCGACCATGTCCCTGGTATAGTCTCAGGGTAAAGTTGTAGCCTAGACAAATGACCCCAGTAGAAGATAGCGAAGATGGCTCACAAAAGGAGAGAGAATACATGCCGAGTGTGGTCCTGTACACCCAGCACTCTCCCAGGGAATGGAGTCTTTGTCAAAGGATTCCATAGTTTCATGCAGAGTCAGAAAATCCTTCGGCTATCTTAAAGACTTTTTTCATTGATCATTTAAATTCCTTTTGCTTTTATTTTATTTTTTATTTTATTTTATTTTTTTAACATCTTTATTGGAGTATAATTGCTTTACAATGGTGTGTTAGTTTCTGCTTTACAACAAAATGAGTCAGTTATATATATACATATGTTCCCATATCTCTTCCCTCTTGCGTCTCCCTCCCTCCCACCCTCCCTATCCCACCCCTCCAGGCGGTCACAAAGCACCAAGCTGATCTCCCTGTGCTATGCGGCTGCTTCCCACTAGCTATCTACCTTACGTTTGGTAGTGTATATATGTCCATGCCTCTCTCTCGCTTTGTCACAGCTTACCCTTCCCCCTCCCCATATCCTCAAGTCCATTCTCTAGTAGGTCTGTGTCTTTATTCCTGTCTTACCCCTAGGTTTGATTTTAGAATCAACAAAGGTGACTTCTGTTCAAGACTAGCCCTCCCATCCAGCTTAACTTCAGGATGAAAATACTCCAAAGAAAATGGGTTTTAAGAATTCTGGTTCCCAAGAAATTAAAATAACAAAAACAAATAACAAAAAAAAAAAGAATTCTGGTTCCTGTGCAATCACTTCTCTTTGTAAATGAAATCACTAGACACCCAGCTCTCCCAGGCATCTTGATTGGCATGCGTTCTCTCAGGGTTCCATCACTATCGAGGCACTGGCAAGAGGAGTAAAGTCTCAAAGCTCAGCTCCACAAGTTGGCGGCCTGATCAATTTACCACACAGTTAAGTCTGGCCTGTTCCCACCACTTGATCTTTAAATTTGCACAAGTACTAGTAGAGGAAGTGGTCTTACACACCACCTACCTGTCTAACTCACTTATTTTTCAGATAGGACCGGAAATATGAGGTGGCTCACTTGAGACTGAAAGCTCCTCAGGGACTGAAGAATCTTGAACCAGATCACCTGAATCTCAATTTTTCTTATGAAAAATTAGGATATTAATGTCTGTTCCATTTCCCTCACAAGGATTTTGGTGAGGAACAAATGAATCAATGCATATGAAGACACTTTGAAATAATTGTTTTAGGCACCAATGTCAGGTATCATAAAATTGTTTTAAAGTTCAGTGTTGTATTTCTTGTAGTAGGAATCTCTGGATGGATTATAATTTATTATAATTTATTGAGATACTGTCTATGAACAAGCCCTCTACCAAACTTATTACATTTAGAGATCTTTATTGTCACACCTCTACCCTTGCCCAAAAAGAATGGAAGAGTTGACTTGTTAGGCATCAGGATGTTTCTGCCATCTTTTTTTCAAAAGACATTTAAGATGGGAAATATGTCATGGAGAAAAGATTTGAACTCAGGCAGACCCTTTCCAGCGTCTGTGCACTGAACCCACCTGTCTTCGTGAAGCCTATTTTATGTGCCACTACATGACCTTCTATAGAAATAAGAGTAAATATTTTTACAAACATGAAATAAAAACTGTTTCTGAACATAAAGTTATATTTACGGGGCTTCTCTGGTGGCGCAGTCGTTAAGAATCCGCCTGCCAATGCAGAGGACATGGGTTCGAGCCCTGGTCCGTGAAGATCCCACATGCCACGGAGCAACTAAGCCCGTGTGCCGCGACTACTGAAGCCCGCGCACCTAGAGCCCGAGCTCCGCAACAAGAGAAGCCACCGCAATGAGAAGCCTGCATGCTGCAACGAAGAGTAGCCCCTCTCGCCGCAACCAGAGAAAGCCCGCGCACAGCAATGAAGACCCAAGGCAGACAAAAAAAAAAAAAGTCTATTTACATCCACATTATAAATGACCTTTAAAAACTAGAGTGAACTTAAAAAAAAATTACATATCACTTCAATTCTGTTCATGGTCTTTATGAAAAATCTATATGAGTTCAAAGTTAAAAAGTCAGGTTATTCAATTTATTTCCATGGGCTTTTGTTCAGAAAGATGAAATCTATGTTTTCAAAGATAAGTTTAAGAGAGCCACTCTGAAAGCTCGTATTGTTACTTCTCTGAATTCTTTCAGGTTTCTCCACTGACCATTATTATTCTCTTTATGAAAATGAGGCCAAGGTGTGATACGAAGTGAAGAGAGATCCCTGCCCCCAAATATATACTCTGTCACAGTCTACATTTCCACCAGTAGAGGATAATTTAATAATGGCACTGAATTTCCAGGATATCTGGGGTGAATAAGTTCTTGATATCTAGCAATACTCAGGTACTGAGATATTCCCCATATAAATTTTCCAAATATTGCCACCAAATTGTTTACTTCTGTAGCATGCCTTACTGATCCTGGCATGATGATGTATATTGCTGTACATGAGGGGTTGTAGATCCCTAGCCTTGTCCTAAAGGAATAAATGAGTCTTCAAATAACATAATCTTGCCCACAAAGACAGTGATCTAGGCCTGGAATATTCTTTAAGTTGGGCTAAATCAGGCCTGGGGTTAGTGGAGATCTGAAGACTCAGAGTGGGAAGTACAGGGTGTGGACACCTAAGGGGTGGCAGTGAGGGTGATTTGATGTAGGGATGGCTCTGAAGACAAACAGCTCCTACATCCTTCTTTTCCCTCAGGCTGAGTTTGGCACTGTTGACTTTTTTAGCAAAGTATCCATTAGTCAGAGGGGTCATATGCTCCAGGTCTGTGAACTGAAGTCAGCCCACAGATGAGTCTGTTGGCTCCGGGGATGTGATGGAAATCCCAGGGGAAGGCCTTCAAGCAGGGCCTACAACTCAGTCTGTACTAGCCCTGCAGATGGTACATCCTTCTTCCTTTACTCCTTGGGTTTCCTGCCTGGCTCCTGAAATCTTTTGAGTTTGTGACATTGTTTTTGGATTTCAAAATCCACCGAACCTCTATATTCCAAGTGTTGGCTGTATTTTTAATCCATTCCAAAATTTGTTCACGTCCTTTGCCTGTTTTTTTAGGATCAAATCTGTGAATTCACACCACTTTACATATCCTCTGATCAGTTAATGCAATAAACCTTGAAAACCTTGGTGCAAATGTCACTATGAATCTTTGCAAAGCCTAAAGGCTGCTGAATGCTATAAGCACATAGTTGGAAGCTGCGATAATTAAGCTCTTCTTTAACAAGCTCTAGTAACACACTGTGTGTATTGTACATGATGGTTGTCAGGATGGCTTAAGCATGGTGGACTTTTCTAGAAGCCTCTCGCTCTTCTGACATTCTAGTGACAGGAGGTTGTATTGTAAATGTACCATTTTCACAGTGTCAGAAGCATCTGTTCTCCCTCTGTGTTTGAGGGAATAGAGTACGAAGATCAGAATGAAAGATTTTTGTTGTTGTTTCCATTGAGCTGCCCATTTACTAAGGATATGTAGAAAACTCAACCTTGTGATAGTGTTGAATCTAGAGAATATAGGGTAACAATAAAGGAATTACCATGTATTGTGTTCCCACTGCACTATGGTAGAGGCTTTTCATCCCTCTAGTTCATAATTCTATGTCATATTATTATTCTCATTTTACAGATAATGACATCGAGGCTCACAGAGGTTGTCACCCAGAAAGTAGCTCGTTTGATTTTTAAAGATAGTGTTTTTTCCACCATATGGATCTGCATCCCCTGTCATCTGTGGGCTTTGGGAAAGGTCTGGTCAGGACTGGAGATGATTGGTAGCTGTTCTCCTGGGGCTCTAGCAAGAGGAGAATTATCTGTGCAAGGAAAGTCAAGGGCCTTCTAATAGATAGTAGGTTCCCTTGGTGCCAGGAAGCTCTGGAATTCATGGCCTGAGTCTGTGATAAAGTTCCCTCTCTAACTCTCCCACAGCTTTCTCTCTGGACCGGAAGAGGATGCCCGACTCTTTGGGAAGTTCCGTGTTGCTGTATTAGTTTCCTATGGCTGCTGCAGCAAATCTCCATAAACATAATGGCTTAGAACAACACACTTGTATCATCATATAATTCTGGAGGTCAGAAGTCTAAAATAAGTCTCACTGGGCTAAAGTCAGGGAATCTACAGGGCTGGTTCCTTCCAGAGGCTCTAGGGGAGAAATGGTTCCTTCCCTTTTCCAACTTCTAGAGGCCACCTGCATTCCTTGGCTAATGGCCTTCTTCTAGCAATGGCTTCCTTCTGACCCAGCCATCCATCATCATATTTCCTTCACTCTCTCTGACTCTGACCCTCCTGCCTTTATCTTATAAGAACTCTTGTGATGACACTGGGCCCACCTGGAAAACCCAGGATAATTTCCCATCTCAAGATACTGAACTTAATCACATCTGCAGAGACCCTCTTGCCCTGTAACGTCACATTCATAGGAGGAAGATGTTGACATCGTTGGGGGCCTATTATTCAGCATACCACAGTCGCTGATCCTGGTGATTTCTCCATTGGTAATGATAGCCCACTTCGGGCAGCTCAGGACTGCCCCAGCATCTCCTGAGACACCGCATTCAGAGTTTCCCTCACGTGTCCCTCCTCAAGGCAAGAGTGTGAGTGGCAATGCCGATTTGTGCTTCTCGCTGTCAAACAGGACTTTCAATTTGGTAGACCTCAATCTGGATGCAGCCCACAGATAAATTTTGAATACACTTCAGTGCATTTTTTCTTAAGTTGGGGGTTTTATACAAAAATTGGCATTTCAAGTATTTCTTTAAAAATTGGGATAACCCAGCAATCCCATTCCTGGGCATATATCTGGAGAAAACCATAATTCTAAAAGATACATGCACCCCAATGTTCATTGCGGCACTATTCACAATAGCCAGGACATGGAAGCAACCTACATGTCCATCAGCAGAGGACTGGATAAAGAAGATGTGGTACATATATACAATGGAATATTACTCAGCCATAAAAAAGATCAAAATAATGCCATTTGTAGCAACATGGATGGACCTAGAGATGCTCATACTGAGTGAAATCAGTCAGACAGAGAAAGACAAATATCATGATACCCCTTATATGTGGACTCTAAAAAAAGGTTACAAATGAACTTATCTACAAAACTGAAATAGACTTGTAGATGTAGAAAATAAACTTATGGTTACTGGGGGGTAAGTCGGGGGGGAGGGATAAATTGGAAGATTGGAATTGACACATATACACTACTATATATAACATAGATAACTAATAAGGACCTACTGTATAGCACAGGGAACTCTACTCAATACTCTGTAATGGCCTATATGGGAAAGCAATCTAAAAAAAGTGGATATAAGTATTTGTATAACAGATTCACTTTGCTGTACACCTGAAACTGACACAACATTGTAAATCAATTATACTCCAATAAAAAATGTTTTTAAAAAGAACCAGAAAAAATAAAAATTTAAAAAAAAATTTTTTTTTAATTGGGAGATCTGGCATCACAGTGCCGTGTTTTCAAATGGCTGCATTAACAGCTTCCACTTTTCCACTTTAGACAGAGTTTGTGCTTTCCCATTCATCGTAGTCCCTGGCACTGTCTGATGATGAATTACACTGGCCTGTTTCACTTATTTTAACTGTTTGGACCCTGTAGTTTAAGTATCGGAGTTTACAATCATGATTCTCAAACCACAGCATTAACATGCATATTAGAGAACATTTGTTCAGATAATTAAGGCAGGGACAGTAACTTTCTCTATATGTACTAGAAAACTTTCTGTTAGTCCCTGGGTATCCGGGCAAAGCAGAGAATGATCCTTGTCATCCAGCATCATCCTGACATTTGCAGATTGGTTGGATTTTCCCTTTGGCTATTTCTTTTTTCAGCCTGACTTGCAGCCTTTGATCCACCAACACCTGGGCCAAGCATTCCTAATCATCTGTTCAATATTTCCATTGCACTGGAGGCAAAATTTTCTACCTGTCATTGGGAAAGTGACCATCTTTTCCCTCTTCCTAAGACTGTCTCATAAGTATATCAGTTTCTTAAAATTTAGAATCTACTTTATTCCAGATAAAGACTTTCATCCTCTTTATGTCCACAGTCTCAGAGAGTGACTGGCATCTAGTGGATGACTTATGAATATATACTGAATGAACGAATAAATGATGGTAGTGACATATTCATAATAGTAGCTAACATTTATGAGAACTTACTTATAAATGAATGTTGCATCTTTAAATGAGTTAGCAATTGCAATCCTGATAGAGACAAGTTTGCTGTCAGGGCTTGCCCTCCCATAGGCCCTGGAAAAGCAACCCTATCGATCATGTGACCCTCTCTGTTCCCAGCCACAGCTGATGGGACCACAGAAAGACTTCTAAGCCAACACTCTATCCTTAACCTGACCAGGAACCTACGACATGGCCTGTTGCAAAGAGCACTCCCAAGAAATGAACCTAGCCCTTGAGGGTTTTTTCATTTTGAGAACTCAAATCAAGAGAAATGGTCTGTCTAAAGTTGGCAGCAGATGCTTGAGCAAATGGGTTATGCTGTGGATTAGGGACCAACTCCCAGTCTGGCTACATGCAGAATGATTATGCAGAAATAACGCAGCAACTGAGGCATGGAGGAGAATCTCAGTTCCTGATTTTCCAGTGCACAGTTACGTTTTACATGAGACTTGGCTATTTTGGGATGCCTCTGAAATTATCTTTTGTATCCTTACAATTTTGCTTCATCTGCCTTTAATTCAGAGAGGCTATCTTTAAAACACTCGCGCAGAATGCTGCCTTAATCTGGGATCCTAGTATGACAGGAGAATTTA
Organism: Delphinus delphis; assembly: GCF_949987515.2. NCBI lineage: Eukaryota > Metazoa > Chordata > Mammalia > Artiodactyla > Delphinidae > Delphinus > Delphinus delphis. Next base: position 56,437,444 of record NC_082693.1, on the reverse strand, counting down.
ATGAAGGAGAGTTTGTCAAATAGCATTGTGGCCAAAGTGAAGATCAAAGGAAACCAAGAATTCTGACGGCTTCATACTCCCAGCAAGTCGTTCTGAACAGGGACTGAACCGTTTTAAGTGTTGAATGTTTTTCAACGAGTGGCCATTCCTGAGTCATTCCATTCTGAATGGGAAAAAATAATAAAAGTACCTGGGAAATACTTCACCCTCTTATAAAGCAAAAGGAAATGATAACGACTGGTTCATTAGAATCATTGGACTGAAAAGGATGTAAATTAAGCAAAAAGAAACTATTAATATTTAATTAGGCATTTGAGGAATCAGCTTGCTAAATTTGTAAAGATTGCATTCTTAGTTTTAGAATATGCTTCCTGGAATAACTACCTTCAAAGTGGGTATAATCTTTATAAAATAGCCTTGGCATTAATTTTTTACGAATTAAAAAGCATGCTAGGGGATTAAATCAGAATAATAGATGTCACATTACGTAAAAGTAGGACACTCATAAATCATTTATGGTTTCCTTGCTCATCAGGACTTGGCTTTTTGAATCTTAATTGAAAACTGTCATGGCTATATTGTTGAAAAAAAAGTAAACTGGTAATTCTGATAGCAGACAACTTTCATTAGGGAGTTAATTAATTTTAGGAGGCTGAGAGCCTGGTATATTAAACATACTTACACAGTCATGTTGAGTCGTGGGACTTTATTTAATTACAGTCATCTTCTGGTCAGTGCACATTGTTTATCTTTTATTTTCATTCTGATCAATGCTAGTCAGATACAGCATAAGTTATTGTGAGCTATAATTGTATAGAAAAGCAAAAAATAGTGTTAGGCCCCAAGTAGGGATTAGGGCAATTTGTTGATAAGAAGACATATTCTACAGCAACCTTGACACTAGACCAATCCTCATGCCATCCTGTTTCCATCTTCCTTTTTTTGTTTTGTTTTGTTTGTTTTTTGGGGGTTTTTTTTTTGCGGTACGCGGGCCTCTCACTGTTGTGGCCTCTCCGGTTGCGGAGCACAGGCTCCGGATGCGCAGGCTCAGCGGCCATGGCTCACGGGCCCAGCCACTCTGCGGCATGTGGGATCTGCCTGGACCGGGGCACGAACCCGTGTCCCCTGCATCAGCAGGTGGACTCTCAACCACTGTGCCACCAGGGAAGCCCCCATCTTCCTTTTATGTATACTTACTCATCAACTGCTATGATAAACTTGAACATTTTTTTAGATCCCAAATGAGATGCTATTATTAATGATAAATTAATTGATCTTTTCTTTCTTTCTTTTTGATAAATTAAACAATAGATGGAATGGCTGGTATACTTTATTGTTCTGAAGTTACTTATATAATTTCGTTAGTTTTTACCCTTTGAATTCCCTAACCATCTTAGTTCCCTTCTTTAATACAAATAATTAGGTCTACTAGTTATGTACACTTAACAGCGCTAGTTATAATACCTATAAGTCTGTAAAAGAGGGATCATTATCTTCATTTTACAGATGAGGAAACTGAGGCTCATGTATGCCACCAACAGGTAACTTTTCCAAGGCTGCAAAGCTGAAGACATTTAAACTTGTGAAGACATTTCTTTTTAAGTAGGCCCTGGAGAATGTTCAAGCTCTTATAACTTTTTGCACACTCCTTCACTTTTTCCTGGGGACTGTGGGCACTCGCCCTACTTTCTCCACCACTAATCATAAACTTTGTCATACTGACTAGATTGGTGTGGGAAAGAAAGGTCTGATCATGAGCAATACTGATATATTTGCCTTGTGCCCTCACCCTCCGGCCAGATGTTATTCTGTTTAAAATTCTTCCTTAAAAGAGCATGACAGTCTGAGGATCAATCCATTCTGAATTTAAGTTTACAGCCTGGTTTTGAAATCCAAATTTTATTCCTCTAGAACTAGATTTGGAAGGCAGTAGCCAATTAAAGCCACCTGCTTATGTGCACAGTGATGTGTTTGCACATACAATGAAAGAGTTTGATGGTCCTTCAACAAGGTCATAACTCCTATAGGCAAAGGACCATAACTTGGGGTGGGGAGTATGGACACATCTGCTTACCCAAGCCCAGACTAAACAAAGGTCTCTGTGTGACCTGAGTGAGTTCAGTATAACCCAGAACACAGCCCAGACTGAGATCAATCCCAGTCATTCCACAAGGCCTTGGGAGATTTGCATGGATGCCATTGGGATTCAATCTCCACAAGGATATTTGGAACAGAACAGCCCAGTCTTACGGTTTTATAGATTCCACAGTCTGACTGATGACGTCTATGAAAGCTTATCCTATTTGCCAGGCAGTTTCTCAAGCTCAACTTTAAAGCCACCATATGAAAACGTTTCAAAATTAAATACTTATCAATTCTAGGAATGGGAAAGACGATATGTGAAATTAATTTTACAGAAACCCATGGCAAGGAAATGGTTTAACCATAATGTTAACAAATGCCCTTAGAGACTGTGCTGTGAGATCTCTTTTAATCTTCCTTCCTAGCTGGCATTTTCTCCCCATGTGGGTATCTCACCTTTCATTTCCTGCTAGGCCAAGAGGAGCTTCTTCTATGGAACTTTCTTATCACTGTTAGTTTGCTGTAGTCTTGTCCTACTCTAAATCCTACTGCATAGGAGCCCTTCATTTACTCAGCAAATACTGGTTGAGCATTTTTACGTGCCAGGGTGAACACTCTGACCCTCCTCTTGTCCCCCTGAAAGCAGGAAATAAATCTCCCCTCTGAAAGGTACCCTTTCTCACCAGGAGGTAGAGAGACATCCTTATCACCAGGGATAGAGAATTCAGGGTCCAGATGCTGTGTAAACAAACTCTACTTAGATTCTTCACTAATCAGTACCCAAGCCTAAGTTTCTTTGTCTTGTCTGTTCTTCACAAACACATTGTTTCTTTACCTTAAAGGTATAAAGCTGCCTGCTTTGGCCATTTCTCTGAGTCTCATATTTCTACATATGAAATGAAAATGTGATTTCCCCTATCAATCTACCTTATGGCAATTTAATTACTAGACTAGCCAGAAGAACCTAGAAATGTAGAGGAAATTTTTTTTCCCCAACAATGTTCTAATACAGAATGGAAAGCAACCAAGAGAGAAGAAGAGATTAAGACTGAATTGAGAGAAAGGGGCTAGAGCAGCATTTCTTTTTTTTTTTAATAAATTTATTTATTTATCCTTTTATTTTTGGCTGCATTGGGTCTTCACTGCTGTGCATGTGCACGGACTTTCTCTAGTTGCAGCAAGTGGGGGGCTACTCTTCATTATGATGGCTTCGCTTGTTTCAAAGCGCGGGCTCTAGGCATGTGGGCTTCAGAAGTTGTGGCACGCAGGCTCAGTAGTTGTGGCGCGCAGGCTCAGTAGTTGTGGCACATGGGCTTAGTTGCTTTGCAGCATGTGGGATCTTCCCAGACCAGGGCTCGAACCCGTGTTCCCTGCATTGGCAGGCGGATTCTTAACCACTGCACCACCAGGGAAGTCCCTAGAGCAGCATTTCTGAGAAGCCAGAGCTCTCAGGCAGAGGATTTGTTCCCACGTAGAAGAAAGGACATCATTTTGATTAGAACCGCTGTAAAAGACCAAGAGCCTGAAATGGATGACAAGACACCAGTGTGTATGATAGTGGAATTCCAGGGGAGTTGTCTCTGATTTATTATCACTGATGGGAAGAGAGCTTTTGAGAACAATGAAGAAGGTTGGAAATAGTCACTGTGGAAAACTGGATTGAGAATTGACTAGGAAACTAGAGTAAAAGAACAGGGCAGTTTGTAGGACCATTCCTGTGAAATGAGAGGGAAATAAGGAAGGACTGGCTAAGAAGATCCTCAGACTGAAGCGCAGCTCTGAGAAAGGCTCAGCCAGCCTGATGGGGAACGAGTGCCCATAGGAAAGATTGCCTGTAAACAGAGTCGCACATTGGGCAGGAAGGGCCTGGCTTTTGTGCCCCTGCTGAGCTCAGTGGTTGACTGGAATGGTGAGGAGAGAGTATGACCTCAGCATGAAATTCTGGTGGAGACTGAAAGCACAGCAGCTGGAGACCATCAGCAACAGGTTTTCTCTTGAAGGGAGGTCTGAGCAGCATACCCCATGGCTGCCACCAGCTAGGTAAATGCCACTAACCTCTGTGTCTTACTAGTTCCTCTTCTGTGCCCCCAGGCTGACTTTTATCTTGCAGTCTATTGTTGAGAAACAATATAATTGAGTTATGTTCTTGCTTTCCAGGTTTTGCATAGATTCTTTTCCCGTCTCCCTGAGTTAAATCTTGTCACATTAATTAGGCTTTTATGTGTTCCCAAATTCCTATCACACATTCATAGACAATTTCACAAGTGGCCAATCATATTCATTGTGTACAGATTTCAAAAGTTTAACCAAATTATTTTTATTCTCCCACCACTGCCAACATCCATCTCCCAGATATGTTAACAGTATATTTTATGCTTCCTGGCTTATTTCATGCAAGATAAAATAAGTACTAAATACTATATATTCTATTTTACAGTCTGAAAGTCAGTCATCTTGAGAGAGTCTACCTTCACTTTCTCAGTTTCCATTAATCCACGCAGTATGAATCCACATTCACTTCTCCAATGGAACAGTCTTATAAGAGTCTCAGTCACCTGACTGACCAAGCCAATAATTGTTCACTCCTGTGTAACTGGAGATTTTGATACTGTTGACTATTCCATTCTTCATGACACTCTATTCTGCTGATTTTTCCACTGCTTCTCTGTCTGCTCTTCCTCACCTCCCAGTCACCCTTTAAAGGCCATTGTTTCCCAGGGGTCTATCGCAGTCCTTTCTTTTACTCTATGTATCTCTCTAGTCAATATCATTCTCACTCAAGATATCAAATACCTAATTGCTAATGGCTCTCCAAATGTATGTCTCCACAATAGACTCTTCTCTTCAGCTCCAGAACCAACCACCATTTGTTAATACAATTATTTGATCATTCGAACTCTTCATCAATATCTCCCTTCAGACGTTACACATGTACCTCAAAGGTAATCATTCTAAAATCATATCCCACGTATTTCCCCCATCTTCCTGACTATTATTACGTTTTGATAACAAATATCCACCCAGTTTCCTGAAACATAACTACAGAGTGACACTATATTCTCTCTCTCTCTCTCTCTCTCTCTCTCTCTCTCTCTCTCTCGTCCCCTCCAACCACGTCTCACTTACTGTAGCAAATTGAACACCAACCCTAAATAATTCTAATCTATATACTCTCTGCCATCCCAACCGCAATGTTAATAATTAGGGACTTATAATTTCCTGCTCTTTTACAGCTGTAGCCTTCAAGCTAGCATTCCTGACTCCAGGTTTGATCTCTGTTATTGCTGAAGTGATTATTCTCACAGGCAAATCTGTTCATATGACTCAAAAGTCTTCAATAGTTCACCATCAAATACTGCTTACTCTACCACATGTAGCCCTTCACCATCTTGGCCCTGAAAACGTGTCCAATTCCACCCCCTCTAAGTCTCACTTACATTCCTGTGCTCTGCTTGAACAGAACTACTCACATGGGAGAATTCACCATGTTCATTCTTACCTGCGCTTGTGTCTATGAAGCTGCATCTGCTAACATGGAAAATGCCTATTCTCTTCTCACACCCCCGGTGTGAGATTTGGTGTCTTTCTTCTGTGCTCCTATTCTTTTTTTTTTTTTTTTAACATCTTCATTGGAGTATAATTGCTTTACAATGGTGTGTTAGTTTCTGCTTTATATGTCCATGCCACTCTCTCACTTTCTTTCATGTGCCTTCACTGTAGCCATTACCATTGTCCTGTAGTTGTTGGCAAGTCTGTCTCCCCACCATAAATGACACTAATTAGATGCAGAGATTATATCTTTTAATCAATATATTCCCACAGCCTGGGCATTTAAGTGCCTCATGATATTTGTATATCAGTTAGCATATGAATGAATTGTCAAAGCTATATAAGTTCAAAGAATTGAACCTTGAAAATAAGTTTTTTAAAATATGCCTTCTCCTAAATTGTTTTAAAATACTTGCCTAAAGAGATAGAGGAGAAAAAATATTGGGGAGTAAAAAAGGCTGTGGATTGTGGATGAAAATTTTCCTCTGTTTACTGAAGTGTACAGATTTCATTCTATTACAAGCAACTTCAGAAGATTATCTCCAACTACCTGTGATAGCTTCAATTGTATCAAATATTCTCAGTGTAAGTAGGACATGGGGGGAGTCTTAAAACACGTTGTTAGATGAAGGTTTTCATATGCACTGCTTTGTTGTTGTTTAAATGGAATTTGGCCTGAAAGCCTTTAAAAGAAAAACTATATTCGTACAGTACTTAACAGTTGCCAAACCATTTTCACACCCCGAGTTTATGTGGTATTTAAAGTATCTCAGTGAGGTAGTCAGGTCAAAAGTGATCATCTTTTAATATATACAGCGGAAGCTCTGAGAGGCTAGGAGGCTTGCTCAAGGCTGACAGTTCCTGGAGCTGGAGCTGGAATGCATGACTTCTGGAGGCTAAACCCATATTCCTCCTCTCCAGCCTTGCTGCCTTCTTGGTGCTTTCTATCTGCAGGGCACAGAGCTGTGGGCTGTTAGTCACTCCCCAGCTCAGTTTGCATTCCTACATTGTTTCTCATGGCCCCAAGGTTACCGGTCACTGTCAAAACCGTGGATGTTATAGGAGTTCCCTCATTTCACAAGTGCTTTTCCTCAACAGCTTTCCCAGCTGCCCTAGTTGAGGCTGGAGCCGCCAGCTCTAGTTATTGACACCAACAAAACCCTTTACTGACCTTACATAATGATTATTGCTCTTGGGTTTGTGTCTAAACTGCAGTCCTGCGTTTGATGGTTTTATGGTTCCGTCTTCCTGGATGTAAAACAACCATCACAACAAATTCTTTTAAAAGGATAAGCTGAAATTCTTTAATTCTGCAGAGGACTCGAATATTTATTGCATCCCTCAGGGAAGAATTTCTGAGCCCACATTTCTCTACACAAGGCTAAATTCAGCAACAGATATGTTTTGTTTGGATTTCACAGTGCTTTAAAAAGAAGTTAGAATTTGGAAGATTTTAAGCAGACTCTGTACCCTTCCCTAGGCCCCATCCTAAGTCACTTATTTTACATTTCTGGTCCCAGAAGAAGTCTGAGTTTGCATCCCCTGTCTGTATTAATATACCTCATTGGGTAAAAATTACAGCTAACATTTATCAAGTACCATCTATGTGACAAGCACTGTTTTCAACATTTTACAAATATTAGCTCATTTAATTCTCACAACAAATTCTTAACAGGTAGATAACTCTTAGGAGTAGGTACTGCCTCATCATCCCCGTTTTATAAAGGAGAGGATACAGGCACCAAGAGTTAAGTAACTTGCCCAGTCACATAGTCAATAAGTGGCAGAGCTGAAATTCAGACCAGGCACTCTGGATCCAGAGCCGAGCTCTACACTCAAGTACCCGTATACAAGGTCAGATTTTGTCAGATTCATAAAAGGAAACAGAAAACAAATCATTGGTCAGTAGTCCTTCTCAAAGAAAAGTGAGCTAGAGAGCTTGAATAAATGAACTGAGAGGGCCGTGTCTGCATGTGCAACAATGAGCATGTGCCTCTGGGGGCCAATGAAGATGCACCTATTACTTCAGCCAAACGATGTAAAGGGCACATGGCATAGAGTGGACCCATCAAATCGAAAGGTAGTATGTGTCTTTGTGCTACTCTGATTTTGCATAAATGTAGATTACTAGATTATATTGGTAGGATCAGCCGGCTTTGCTCTGCATTTTCCTTCTTATCAATTCCACTCCTCTTTGCAAGCCCTAAATATCACTCAGTGTCACACAGAGGTTGAATGAGATTCCCAAGAAACCCTTGTCTGTCAAACTGGGAATTATACGTGATCATGGCAAGGAAGGGGAGGGTAAGTAATTCCTTCCCAATATACGGCTTCGAAATAATTATCATTTCTCACCTGTATGCAATTTTAGAATGGAAAATAAGAAAAACGATTCAGATGTTTCTAAGTGTTAAGAGTTGATAGAAAAACTCTAACACCGATAATAATAATAATGACATTTTCACTACTGGAATTTCAGAGGTTTGTTGTTGATTCAGTCTGATAGAGATAGAGATGGAGATATAGAGGGAGAGAGAGTGCTATATCTCACTTTCTGATATACAAAGAGTGAAAGACAGAAACATTCCTAAACTTGGAATTTTATGCTCCTTATCATTCCTACTTGTTGGTCTATAGTAAATTTTTTCATAAGCATATGTGATCAGTGTTTTCTATTTTTGGTTATGGCATTGCTGGCTGACTTGACTTGGGTCCTATAGCAAGCCTGAGACCCTAGAACTGTCATGCCAAGTTAGAAGCAGTGAAACCAAAGATAGGATGTCCTGGGGTGAGCACAATAGGACCACAGAGCCCTGTACAAGAAGCAAAAACATAATTGGGGTTAGGGCAATGTCACAAGTCAGGTCAGAGATCAAAACTGAGTAAAGGTGGGTGGGAAGGCCAGAGACATGGACAAATCCAGGAGGGAGTTGGGTAGGGGAGGGGATGTGGCCTGGCAAGGAGACAAGGCAGTATTGCTTAATATAAGTTAAAAATCTGTGTTTTGGAGTCAAATCTGGATTCCCGCTTTTCTTATTATTAACTGTGTGCATATTTGTAAGCAGACTGTGCAGTGGCTAGGTATTGGATTCTGCAGTTGGATTGCTGAGGTTTGAATCCTGTTTCTCCACTATCAACCATGTGACGTTGTTACCGACCTGGGTTCTTGGACTCTTTAATCAATAGAAATTGATAAGAGGCCAGATGAGAAATTCAGGCAAGGCTTTACTGGGTCTCGTGCTACCACACGAGGGAGCAGGAACAAGTAACAGATGCCCTTGCTCGCTCCCTGATAGGGGGTGAGCAGGTCCCTTAAATGGAGTGAGGGTGGGGGCGGATCGACGGGTCCGGCAGGAGGGTTGTCTTAGGTGGTCTGCCCACCCCCTTGCTGATGCTGTGCAGGGATCATGCGTGGTACCCTGCCTTTGCTCCTGGCACCTGAGAAGTGGCAGTGGGATTTTGGCTTTTTTGTATCTTATTGTTCGTACTTTGCCCCAACTGCACATGCATGCAGTTATTTTTAGTCCCTTGTAGTTTTTTTGTATTCTGTTGCTCCAGGAGATGTTTGTTCAGGTCCAAACACTTCAGTAAAGGGTCCCAGGTGCCAGCCTGCCTCAACATGAGTGGGTTATTTAATCATTGGATGTTTCAGCTGTGAGTCTGGGAATTACAGCAGACCCTTCTTCATAAGGTGGATGTGAGGATTGAGTGAGTTAATGTATGAAAAGCCCTTAGCACAGCACTTACAGACAGTAAGCACAAAAAATTGTTACTATCATTATTAATCATCTTTTTTGTGTTTCTGTTCCTCCTTTATAAAATGGAAGTCATAACACACACCCTAGAGGGCTGTAGTGCGGAATAAATGAAATCAGGCAGGGAGGCAGCAGCTCCGGAATAGTAGTCATAATTATTATCAGGTCCATAGAGGAGATGTTTGCTAAGGTAATATCCCATGAGGTCAGAACTTCTTTTAAGAGCCATAAGATCCTACCAATGAATCAGATAAAGCATAAAGCATATACTCCAAGCCCAGCATCTGACAGCAGCCACTTTCCTGCCTTCTCATCATGTAAATCATAATATCAGAAAATTGAAGAGTATGAGATTGAAGGAAATCTAAAATCTTAAATTCAGTCTGTGCTTTGTACGAACAAGGGCACAGAAGCCCAGAAAAATAAGGTAATTTGCAGCATCACACGGCTAGTTTGTTACAAGGCTGCTTCTTGAATTCAATTACTTGGACTCCTAGACTAATATGTATTCCACTACACCATGCTAATGCTGCCTCTTCTAAATTCTCACAGTCTATCCAGAGCCTCCTCTGGGGCTGACTTAAGTTCCATGAAGGGGCTTAGATTAACTTCAATACGGAATGAGCCTCTCCTGAGTAGTTCCCCAATTTCTGCTTGATGAGTGCTAAGTCCTTCTGATAGTAATCAGAGTACAAAAAGAAATAATACAGTATTAATCAGGAAAGCATTATGCTACAATGTGAAAACTATGTTATGGGCACAGTTACTTACACAATTTTTTTTTTCTTTGATACGCGGGCTTCTCACTGCTGTGGCCTCTCCCATTGTGGAGCACAGGCTCCGGATGCCCAGGCTCAGCGGCCATGGCTCACGGGCCCAGCCGCTCCACGGCATGTGGGTTCTTCCCGGACCGGGGCACGAACCCGTGTCCCCCGCATCGGCAGGCGGACTCCCAACCACTGCGCCACCAGAGAAGCCCTACTTATGCCATTTTTAAACACACTTTTAATTCCAGATTTCTCTTAGGTATTTTTTTCTTCCTGTAATTGAGAATGTCTTCCATGTTTTTTATATCCTTCACAGAGCACATAGAGCATATTGAATTCACATTGGTTAACTTAATATCTGTTGAATGAATAATTTGAATAATTGATTTGTCTTAAGTCTGACAACTCATTTTGACCCTTGATTCAACTTTTCAGCCCTTTACATTTTTCTGATTCTCATATTTGCCAGGTAGTTTTGGATACTGATTTGAAAAGCTTTTAGAGTATCCACACATTCTTCAACTCTCTACCCCTTCACATTCACACACTCATACATTGTGTGCCTTCCTTCTTAGACCATTCTGCCTTTCTTCAGAGGACTTAGTACAGCCATTAACTTTTACATCTAAACATGAGTAGTATTCCCACAAAAATGATACTAAAAGCTGATGATCAGGCACAAAATCTTTGAAAACATATGAAGAGAAAGTGAAAAATAGAATTAAAAAAAAGAAAATGTTAATGTACTCAGTTAATTCTCCAAATGGCTTCTTTTTTCTTCTCTATTCTGCCTATAATAATAAAATGGTCTTTCATCAATTCCGAGACATACTTTTTTGTAACATTTCACCATCTCTAACATTAGGATGGATCTCCAAATTGATGGCATCTTGCATTTATTATAGGCACTTTTTCTATAGAGTAACACAAAAAATAATAGGTCATTGTATAATGGAGGGTGTTTTCAATATGATGAACTACAACAATAGCAATATTAGTGGCTATTGTGGGCCGGTTGTCTTCTGAGTACTTGATACATACTAACTTCTTTAATCCTCACAAATACTTCCAGAGTGGGTTCTCTTATCCCTCCTCTTTTCAGATTAGAGGAACAAGGGCAGAGCGGCAGTTAAGTTCCACATCTAGTCAGTAAGAGAGCTGGCATATAAACCCAGACTCCTTCCCAAGGCTGCACTCTTGACCTCTACCTACTACATTTTTCTGGTTTTTCCACATAGGACTTTGGTTGTTCTTCTTGTTTCCATCTCCTGGTTTGTCTTTTGGAATACTTCCCCATTTTCCATAAAATCACTGTAATATCCATTTTCATTCTTACTGTAACTTGAAATTAATTAATTAATTTGTGTTTGTCTGGGTATTTTTCCCAAGGGTCATTATTAGAGTCAGGATAAATGCAGTAGTTTAAAAAAGCATCTCTGGGACCAGAAACTACCTGAGTTCAAATACTGGCTTGCCCACTTACTGGCCCTCTTACCTTGGGCAAATTACCTAACCTCAGTTTCCTCATTTAAAAAAAGTAAGCATTTAATGTTCTTAGAAATTCTACTTTATAAAGTTATTTTGAGTATTAAATCAAATAACTTATGTATAAAGTATTTAGGACAGTGCCTGAACATAATGAATGCCCAACAAATGTTAACAGTTTTTTATGAAATTGCAGTATATGGGACTGAGGTAAGAGGGGAAGGAATAAGTAAAAAAAAATCTTAGGAAGAAACACTCAGAAAAGTTAGCAGTTTACTAACTTATTTGTATATTTGACAAAATACATATGAGGTTGTATTTTGTCCAAAGCAACATAGGGGCAGTATCTTCCTTCTTTTAACTAAAAGTCTATAGAAGGAAGATACCTTGCAAAATGCCTTTGTGTTCTGCACAGGGCCTGGCGCTGAAAGAGTGAATGAATGAATGAGTGAATGATAAGGAGAGGTACACCAATTCTTATCCCCCAAAAGAGTAGAGAGCCACTACTGGGCATATACCCAGAGAAAACTATAATTCAAAAAGATATATGCACCCCAATGTTCATTGCAGCACTATTTACTATAGCAGGACATGGAAGCAACCTAAATGTCCATCAACAGAGGAATGGATAAAGAAGATGTGGTACATATATACAATGGAATATTACTCAGCCATAAAAAGGAACAAAATTGTGTCATTTGCAGAGATGTGGGCAGACCTAGAGTCTGTCATACAGAGTGAAGTAAATCAGAAAGAGAAAAACAAATATCATATATTAACGCATATATGTGGAATCTAGAAAAATGGTAAAGATGACCTTATTTGCAAAGCAGAAATAGAGACACAGACATAGAGAACAAAAGTATGGATACCAAGGGGGAAGGGGGGGGTGGGATGAATTGGGAGATTGATTTTATATACACTACTATACATAAAATAGATAACTAATGAGAACCTACTGTATAGCACAGGGAACTCTACTTGGTGCTTTGTGGTGACCTAACTGGGAAGGAAATCCAAAACAGAGGGGATATATGTATATGTATGGCTGATTCACTTTGCTGTACAGCAGAAACTGACACAGCAGTGTAAAGCAACTATATCCAATAAAAATAAAATAAAATTAATAATAAAAATAAAAAATAAATTAAAAAAGAGTAGAGAAGTACAGAGCTCTGAGTGCTCAAAGAAGGGTGAAATCACTCCCAGCTAAGATGGATTTGAAGAGATTCACTCACTAAATATTTAAGTGCCGACAGTATACTCTCTTCCAGATACAGAGAATAGAATGTCCGCCCTGCTCTCAAGAGTGATTCTTCTAGCACTTATTTATTTATGTGTAGATATTAATGATGGAAAATATCACTAAGGAGTTAGGTAGTCAACAGAGTTGGATTCATCTTATTAATCTAGGCAAGCTGGCTCTAAACTGCTGCTGTATTGTTCTTTCTTGAATGGATACAAAAGTACCTTATTCCCATAGAGAAATGTATTACTCTACTTAAATATTTGAATTAATTTCAAATTTATGAGAGCAAAAAACTCAGATGAATATTTCGGCAAAGGCAAACAAAACAGTTGCATTTATAGTTTAGGCAATTGGGTATTTTATGTTTGTTTGTATACAAGCCATTTCTTCTGCTACATGATTGAGCTTAAAAACAGATATTAATTTGTAGCCAAGAAAGTCACATGCTTATGTTTTACAAGGACAAGCAAATTCATCCTCAAAGAGCCTAGTTTGAATTGATGAAAGAAAAATGACTAAAGAGGCATCCCTTCAATAAATATTAAAGGACTAGATTAAACAATTATATTACCCAAATCACCTGATCATGAATAGTTATTGCTACTTGTCAACATATTTATATAGATAGATTTATAATTTTTTCCCATGGAAATGTCAAAAACACTTAAAATATGAATATGAAAACAAAACCCCTATTCTTTTGCTTATTTCATCCACCAGATGTCCCTCTTCTCAAACATGGTGACGTGTTACTACACAAATAAGTGTCACACTATGTTAATGAAAGTAACTGGTAGCTGAGTTGAATAAAATCCACAGACAATCCCAAAGGCTTATTTTGGCAAACTGCAAAATGACAAAACCTTAGCAGCTAAGTCTAAACAATCTTTCCAGACTGGGTTTCCCTCTACACTATCATTGCTAAGAGGCTATCTGACCTTTTCTTAAGAATCTGCTTCAGCGTGAAATCCAAATAGAAATCCCCAGCAGGACTTTTTGTGGAAATTGACAAACTGATTCTAAAATGTATATGGAAATGCAAAGGACCTAAAATAGCCAACATACCTTTGAAAAAAAGAACAACAACAGCAAAAAAGAATCTACTTCAGTGAGAGAGCTATTCCTATCCAAAGCAGCTGGTCTAACTCTGGTCGGCTCTGCCTATTGGGAAATTCTTTCTTTGATCAAAAATTTCCCTCTGGGCTTCCCTGGTGGCACAGTGGTTGAGAGTCCGCCTGCCGATGCAGGGGACACGAAATCGTGTCCCGGTCCGGGAGGATCCCACATGCCGCGGAGTAGCTGGGCCCATGAGCCATGGCCGCTGAGCCTGCGCGTCCGGAGCCACAACAGTGAGAGGCCCACGTACCGCAAAAAAAAAAATTTCCCTCTTATGCCTATCAGCTACTGTTGGAATTTCTACCTTTGGAAACTATATAAGTAATTACTAATATGTTTGTTCCAAGTAATAGTCATCTAAATAATTCAGTAGCTATTAAGTACCATCTGTGTATTCTTTTCTCCAGGCTAAATATGTTATATCCCCAAAATTCATTGATGAGTCAATTGTTTAGAATTAAGGGCATGTTTTCACATAAACACAAAATTATAAATGGTGATTAGGGTTGTGGGCTAGATCACAAAATTTTATTTAACTTATACCAAGATGAAATAGTCACAAGTTACCTTTATTCAGTAAATATTTGTGAAATACCCAATTAAGAATTCCCACTAAGGGTTATTTAATTTGTTAATTGTATTTGGTTGAATGGAAACTACACAGAAATTTATTTGAGAGTTATTTTCCCAGATTCAAATCATAATTCTAAGCATCTGTCACATATTCTGCCCCAGTGTTTTGGTATAGCTGTAAATAATCTGAATTGTAAATGATTATTTTACATTATTCAAAATCTAAGAGTAACTAAATAGCATTCAAAGCACATTTCCATTCTTAAATTATCAGATAAGTCTCTAATCTGATCATTACAATTTAATATCCATTAAGCTGCATGAACACAGATGAGCATATAAACATCCAGAGGGAATAGTACTGAGAAGGAAATTTGATCACAGAACCGGATAATTATTGCAAATGGAGATTACTGAGTGCAAGTACAGCTGTCTACACACTAATTCATTATATTTTATTTTTAAGAGATGTTTGATGGTTAGTTTAGGCCTATACTGAGTCAACATCTGAGCTCTGTTAATTTTAAAGGCATTTCTCCCATTATCTGTAATATGAGTAGGCATTTCTTATAACTCCTCGTAATGACCCCATATACATTTAGTTCTAGGTAGTAATAGGTTATGATCATGCCCACATGAAATAGTTTTCTCTTCAGAATCTCAGTGACAAGATGGAGTACTCCAAAATCAACTGACTGCAAATTATCTTCACTGAAAATCATTATGTTTATGCAAATCAAGTAACACAAATTACATGTTCCAACTATTTCTAAACTGGTCTTTACAAAAAATAGAACAAATACTTCTTCAAATGAAAATCCAGTCAAGTTTCCCAGTTCTGCTGAGTCTTTCTGGGATCTCTAGGTGTCCATCTGGTACTTAAAGCCACAGAGTTTGAAATTTAAAAATTCATTCTTACGTAATGTAATCAAAACTGATAATTGGTTGACTAACTATGTCAGTTAGAGTAGGGAATAATAAAAATGATATATCTTTTAGTCTTCTTTTATTTTATTTAGCTTCAATTGTATAACCTTAGACCACTCTTGATTATGAATGCACTGATTAGGTTACCATGTTACCTTTCTTATAAAAACCATGCTCAAATTTTATCATATCTAATTTCTACTTTTAGTGTCTTTAAAATGGAGTGGGAACCCCATATATAAAAGTAAACTCAAAATGGATTAAAGATCTAAATAGAAGACTGGATACTATAATAAAACTCCTAGAGGAAAACGTAGGCAGAATACTCTTTGACATAAATCACAACAATATTTTTTTGGATCAGTCTCCTTGAGTAACGGAAACAAAAGCAAAAATAAACAAATGGGACCAAGTTAAACTTAAAAGCTTTTGCACAGCAAAGGAAACCAGAAACAAAACCAAAAGACAACTTACAGAATGGGAGAAAATATTTGCAAAGTATGTGACCAACGGGAGCCTAATTTCCAAAATATACAAATAGCTTATACAGCTCAATATCAGAAAAACAAACAACCCAATCAAAAAAATGGGCAGAAGACCTAAATAGACATTTCTCCAAAGAAGACACACAGATGGCCAACAGGTACATGAAAAGATGCTCAACATCACTAATCATTAGAGAAATGCAAATCAAAACTACAATGAGGTACCACCTCACACCCGTCAGAATGGCCATCATCAAAAAGTCTACAAATAAACGCTGGAGAGGGTGTGGAGAAAAGGGAACTCTCCTACCTTTTCAATTTCCATTCCATTCCATTGGAATGTAAATGTAAATTGTAAATTTACAATGTAAATTGGCGCAGCCACTATGGAGAACAGTACGGACATTCCTTAAATCTAAAAATAGAGTTACTGTATGAGCTAGCAATCCCACTCCTGGGCATATATCCAGAAAAGACTAAAACTCTAATTCAAAAAGATACATGCATCCCAATGTTCACAGCAGCACTATTTACAGTAACCAAGACATGGAAGCAACCTAAATATCCATCTACAGATGAATGGATAAAGAATATTTGGTACATATATACAGTGGAATATTACTCAGCCATCAAAAAGAATGAAATAATGCCACTTGCAGCAACATGGATGGACCTTGAGATTATCATACTAAGTGAAGTAAGCCAGACAGAGAAAGGTGAATAACATATGATATCACTTATATGTGGAAGCAAAAAAAATGATACAAATAAACTTATTTACAAAACAGAAATAGCCTCACAGATACAGAAAACAAAGTGTGGTTACCAAAGGGGAAAAGTGGGGGAGGGATAAACTGGGAATTTGAGATTAACAGATACACATTACTATATATACTACTATATAGAAAAAAGATAAACAACAAGGACCTACTGTATAGCCAGGGAGCAATATTCAGTATCTTGTAATAGCCTATAATGGAAAACAATCTGAAAAAGACTATATATATAACTGAATCACTTTGCTCTACACCTGAAACATTGTAAACCAACTATGCCTCAAATAAAAAAATAAACAGGGCTTCCCTGGTGGCGCAGTGGTTGAGAGTCTGCCTGTGATGCAGGGGACACGGGTTCATGCCCTGGTCCGGGAAGATCCCACATGCCGCGGAGCGGCTAGGCCCGTGAGCCATGGCCACTGAGCCTGTGCGTCCGGAGCCTGTGCTCCACAACGGGAAAGGCCACAACAGTGAGAGGCCTGCGTACTGCAAAAAAAAAAAAAAGGAGAACCTAAAAGATACAATATGAGTACAGAATCCTTCTAGAATTTTGTAATTTTTCCTAGTCTAGTACAGTTTTCTAATCTAAACCTAATTCATCAGGGATTCTTTTTAGCTACATATGTGTCTTAAATCTTTCAAAGTTTTCAACTTAGTTTTCACAGAAATAACAACAATCTGGGTGTACATGTCAACATGTACACACTGCTATATTTAAAATAGATAACCAACAAGGACCTACTATATAGCACAGGGAACTCTGCTCAATGTTCTGTAATAACCTAAATTTGAAAAGAATTTGAAAAAGAATTTGAAAAGAATTTGAAAAAGAATAGATACATGTATATGTATAACTGAATCACTTTGCTGTACACCTGAAACTAACACAAAATTGTAAATCAACTATACTCCAGTATAAAATAAAAATTAAAAAGAAAAACAATCTGGGTTTTGGTACTTATTTTAATCATCCTACATAAGAGTTCTTAAATTACAGCAATGACAATAATAAATGCAATTGGCATAAACAGATTTGGAAACACACCCGACTGACTTTTAGTGAACAGACAATGAGTTGGTGCAGAATCACACAGACCTACTAGAAGTGAATCCACTTATCACCAGCATTCAGCAGGCCTTGAGATTTGCTCTATATTTTACAGAGCAATTAGAGAGTTCATTGAAAGCACTTAATTATGGAGATATCACTGAGAGCTTCTATGAGCATATAATATTCACATTGCCATTTTAGACATTCATGTTCTCCTACAGATAGTCCTAGCACACAAAAAACGCTCAATAAATATCAGCCATTCACAAGTTTCATGAGAAAGTTAAATATTTTTAAATGTTTTAAGTTCACAAAGACTTTCGTAGACTGTTTAGCTTGCAATCTACATTTCTGGGATAAAAGAACCATAACTGAAGAGCATTAAAACTAACAGTTAGTAGTGAGACTGCAGAACAAGTAAAGGTCTAGTTCATTCCTTGTATGTCTTAATCCAACAATCAACGCATTTTTTTTAATAACTACTTTTTGCCAGTCTCTGCTCTCAGTGTAACAAAGTCAATTATACAGACAATTGTCACATTTTAGTACAAGTATTTCTGTGTTTTTTTTTTCATTTTATGGGTAATTTCTTTCAACTCCTGGAGTAAAATATGTTTTCCAAACTTAATGAGAACAAGTTTCTTAAAATATTTAAGTAGAGTATATATGCAAATTTTTTTCTAGGATTAGCTCTAGTTCTTCAAATAAACTGAGGAAACAATGGAATTATAAGGAAGAAAAACTAGAAGATTTCAAGCAAAATAGTTTTAAATATCATGCTGTCATAGGCTAAATAATGGCCCTCCAAAAACTCTCTACACCACATCTCTGGAATCTGTAAATGTTACCTTATTTAGAAAAGTGGTCTTTTCAGATGTGATTAAGTTAAGGATCTTGACTTGAGATGCTCCTGGACTATTCTGATAGGCCCTAAATCCAATGACAAGTGTCCTTATAAGAGAAAGACAGGTAAATTCGAGACAGACAGAAGAGAAGACACAGAGAAGAGAAGAAGGCAATGTGACCACAGAGGCAAAGATTAGAGTGATCTGGCCACAAGTCAAGGAACGCATACAGCGGCCAGAAGCCGGAGGAGGGCAAAGAATAGATCCTTGCCTAGAGCTTTTGGAGGGGGGAGGCGGCCAGGCCAACACCTTGATTTCAGACTTCTGGCCTCCAAAACTGTGTAAGGATACATTTCTGTTGTTTTAAGCCACCGGGTTTGTGGTACCTTGTTACAACAGCCATAGGAAACTAATATGCCATAAGTAAAACCAGTAAGCATCTGTCAGCGAATCCCTATACTGGGAACAACCAAGAGTAAATAGATATTTGAGTTTTCATTAGACAAAGATTTCCAAAAGAACAGTATTTGAGCAATTCAATGATTTTATGGATCTGATTGTGTTCATTATAATCTGTTATGTTGCTTATAGAGAATTATGGGGAAAAGGTAAAATATTGATATATTCATATGAAAAAGCAAAATTCACAAGTCATGTAAAAAGTGGTAGTAGTTGGTTACAAATACAGTATATTTTCATTTCCATAGGAATTGCTATATTGGGCTTTTAGAGAGGAAATTTGGTCCTGAGTTCCTTCAGGGAAAGTAGTAACATTGTATTTGGTTTTTGAAAACATGTAAAATTAAATTTGAAGATACGAGACCTGAGTGTTGATAAAGAAAATTGGCAATGCTAATACTAATAGAGCACCATGGGGATGTTAACAGAAAGGCTTATCCACAAAGTATTAGTAAATTGTTTCATAAGTACTGTGTGCCCACACATATACTCTCACTAATAGAATGTTAATTGGATTTTGAATTCATAGTGAAACTTAATGCCATGAGCAATTAAATGAATAAATAGTAATCTGATATCAGAAATCTCTATTAAATTGGGAGGAAAGTTGTCTTTGCTTTTATTCAGCTTAAGTGAAACATTTGGAATGTGTTGAATATTTTAATATATTTTTGTAAATTATTTTGTAAAATATTTTTGTAAATCAGGATTAATGTACACTTTCAATCCTTACATTATTTTCAATAGACTTTCAGTTCTATGGCAAAGGTTTTCTTACTTTACCCAACCTTAAGCATCATATTGTGCAATTATGTCCCAGTTTTCAGCTTTTCCTATGGACTCTGGTACTCAGAGTCAGGGAGTCAAGTTGTGAGACTTCTGTTCTAGAGATGTTAATCGTTTTGGGGAGGTCACCCAAGTCGGGGTTGAGAGAATCAGCCAGGGAGTGAGGGATATCCAGTTTGTGATGCAAATGGAGATAAATAAGAAATGTAGAAAACTATGTGATACCTCTATAGGAAATTGAGTCACCCATATCATATTAATAAGTTTGAAATTAGATCTTCTTGTCATGTAGCATATTGAGGCACTGCATCTTAACTCTACTGCTGATTCACAGTAGTTCACAGTAGGTGGTTCAGGTGAAGGCTGGCCGCCGCTATTTATGCACTGTGGTATTATCTTGGTACACTGGAGTCTGAGTCCAACGGCAGTAGCGCTGGAATGGAATTTCCACTGAACAGCTCTTCTGGGGCAGAGAAAAGTCTCAGTGCAGGAATTTCTCTAAGACCAACTAAAGCAGGCTTAGTTACTGAGAGTACAAAAGAACTTCATTGCAAGGGTCTCTTATTTCTGAGGTAAAGCCAGTTAAAAAGAAAAAACAAAGCTGTAAAAACTCAAGAGGGAGAGAAAGATAGTCGACCACATTGATCATAGTATACTTGTATGCATGATGACTTCATGGTATCTCTGTTAAATCTAACCCCTGTCCTGATGATTTTGGTAGAGGAGAATATTCTGGAATTCCCTTAATCTTAATCTCATGCTAGGTAGTGAAGAATATTCAAATGGAGACACAAGGACAACTCCTGCCCCTCCCACAGCGCCCCAGCCATTCTAAAAGGGAGAAGAATTTGCAGTGGGTGCTCCCCTTGGTTTTCAGGGATGATCCATGGTTAACTCTTACGTGTGCTTTCATCCTAATTGTTCAGAGTCACATAAATCTCTATCCTGTGTTGGAAAGAGTCAAGTTGAAGAAGTAGTCCAGCTACAATCAGAGACTCAGAAATTAATCCATTTAATTCAGAAATGCTTATGGTAGGCAGAATAATGACCCAAAGATATCCACGTCCTAATTCCTGGAACCTGTAAATGTGTTACTTTACATGGCAAAGGGGAAATAAAGTTGCAGATGGAATTGTTTGCTAATAAACTGACCCTGATATGAGGAGATTATCCAGGGCCCAATGTGATCACCAGGGTCCTTAAAAGTGGAAGAGAGAGGCAATGTGAGGGTGATAGAGTATGAGAAGGACTCGGTGTGCCATTGCTGCCTTTGAAAATGGAAGGAGGGAGCCACAAGACAAGGTACATGACATCCTCCAGAAACTGGAAAAGGCAAAAGAAATGGATTCTCCCTGGCCCTGGCACCTGCAGAAATGAATGTGGTCCGATAGACACTGATTTTAGTCAGTGAAACCCATGTCAGACTTCTTCTACAAAACTGTAAGAAAGTTCGTATTATTTAAGGAAACAGATTTGAGGTAATTTTGCTTTGGCAACAATATTAAATTAATATAGTGGCATTCAGGAAAAAACACAAAATCAGAATCCAGTGACCATGGTTACTTAATTTATGTTGCAAAGACAGGATCACATTTATCGGACAGCATCAAGCCAAGAAGAGGGCATTAATATTGTAGCATGGCATAGGCACTTTGCTTTTGAAATAGCAGTGGTTTATATCTGCTTCTAGCACCAATAAGAGTACCAACCACTACTCTATACCTGGCTCACACGTGAGCGCAACCAGTCAGTCACCAAGAGGGTAAGCCCAGAACCATATCATAACCAGGTTCTTTGTCCCTGTCACAAGGTTGATAATCCAATAATCATTTCTTTTACTTGCTAACTGTTTATGGGTATTCTTATACCAGTAAAAGAAGGGGGTTTGCAGACCATGAAATGATTTCTCATGGAATGTTTTATCCTCCTCACTTGGATACCCCAAATCTATATTGATACAATTAAACTAGATTGTAATAATAGTTTTAAAATAACCTGTATAGCTTCAGATGAAGCCTATTTTGCAGTTATATATTCCCAAGATTTTTTCCCCTTAATCTTTAGCGATTTAAGCCATCTGACCTGTGGTAGTCACGTTCAAACGACCAATAATGTATTGAATGTCTTTAAGACATATACGTCCACACATACAGAATAAGGAGGAATAAAAAAGATTGACTGAGTTAGGATATCAGTCCAGTGGCTTTACTTTCCTTTCCTACAAAAATCTGACCTGATAGGCGTATCAAGTGGGCAGGAAAGTTCTGATCTATAAGTTCATCGGAGACCCATGTTGTGTCTTTCTTGCCGCCCCACCCTACTTTAGGAGATAATTCTATCCACATTCACATCACAATGTCACGACATTACTCAGCATCACAATATACACATTCTGGTCCATAAGTAGGGAAAAGAAACAGAGGGCAAACAGCTCTGTTCAAAGGTATGCAGAAAGGTGCACACATTACCTCTGCTGACATTTCATTAGCCAGAGCTGAGTTACATAGCCAAGCTGCAAGAGAGGCTGGGACATGTAATCTGTAGATAGGTGGCCACATGTTCAGTTAAAATTTGGAGTTTTCTATTAGTTAAGAGAAATGGAGAGTCTGGATAGTGGGGGAGTAATTAGCAATCTTTGTGTAGAGAGCTAGAACAATCCCTACCAGTCAAACCAGATTTGTTCCAGACCTTTGTATGTGTACCCTCACCTTACTCCTGCTGTAATGTGCCTGGTTTTGATCCATTTCTGGCTGCCTGTTTGCTCCTTTGTATCCTGCTCTGTATCTCTGTTTGCCCAGCGTGGCTTTACTTGCCTTTGCTACCAGTTTACAGTCTTTCTCCACTATGTTCCTGGGATATCATTTTCGGTTTATGGTTGTCTGTCACTCCTATAGTCTGTATTTAAATGGTCACCTTCCTAGTCAACCAAATAATCTGAGATCCCAAATAGCCCGGGTTCTTCTCTTCCACTCCCAGGTAATCTCAACCGATGATGTGTGTGACACAAATCTTTATGCCGACAGTACCCAAGAGCTTTATCCTTTGCCAAAATGCATTAAGAAAGAATGACATCAGCAGGTTTTATGTTTTAGTGTTATTGACCTTTACTGTCGATAAAGCTTGTGCTATATAGCTAGTAACTCTACTTAAACAAGTTAGATTGCTTTGAGACCAAATCTATATTAGGTAGTCAATATGCAACCTCATTCCTGGTAACACATGAGTCATAATATAGGATTAGCAGCAGTCATGTGGATGAACCTTTGAGGATACCACCCTCAATTGGATTACTTATTCTTGATATCTTGAAGATGCTTTGTTAGCATTTTGAAATTTTTGTTTGTTTGTTTTGGAAGGGAATGCTGAGAAATGAGGTCCAGACTTCCGGATCAAAGTAAAGAAGAGACATTTCCAGGTCAATAGCTTTCCCTGTAATAATCAGCAAAAGAAATATATAAAATGAACTTGTAATGGGGAAAATCATAATATTCCACCAAAGTGAGGGATATTTATTTTCTGTCAAAGTAACTTATCAGTGCTTGTGAAGGCAGCCAATGGCCTCAGCAATGTAAAATATAAGAAATAGAAGAACACTTAGAGATTATATAGCCCAGCATCCTTCATCTTACTGATTGAAAGCTACATACAAGAAAGTGGGGGAATTTTACTTGGGAAAACCAGAACTGGAACCAGGTATAGATGTTCAATGCAGAACACAGTATCTTGGATTTTTGACTGACCTACATTTATAGCTACATCTCCTTTTATCTCTTCTTACCCTTTTGTTTTTTGTTTACTAACAAGGTTACTTTAATTTTGAAAATGCTCAAGGAAATAAATGAATCATCTGGTAATGTGGCTAACCAGTTCTGCAAATTCCACATACCAGATGAGTTTATACTAAGTCAGAGGAAACAAAAACTTATGCATATACATATACAAGAGTAGGAAGAGAATTTTAAAACTCTTTTAAGACTTTCAGAAGTTCACAGATTGAAAGCCCTTTAGTAGTACAAAACTCAATTGAACACCAAAATGTTTTTTGAAGGTCATGAAAAAATGAGTTCCAAGTCAATTCTATAAACCTGAAATAATATAGTATTGTTACTGAACCAAGCTTGGGTCCACTTGCTGGCATGCAGTAAGGGCAACCTACTGACACCGGGTTGTGGTGAAGGAAAGTGCAGCATTTATTACAGGGCGCCAAGCAAGGAATCCAGGTAACTAGTGTTTAAAAGGCCCAAACTCCTTGCCTTCGAGTTTGTCACCATAAATCTGGAGCAAAAGCCTGCAGCCCTGGAAAACACTTTACAAATTTTTTAATAAAATTATTTTTTTTTAATTTAAAAGATCACATAAGATTAAGTGTAAATATATTTTCTTTAGAAATAAGTTTCAAAAATGGTTATAATATTCTAAAGGCCACCAAGGCACTGTGGAACTACCGGGGTCCCACAATAACCGCAAGGGTGCCTCTGGTGCCCCAGTGCCATGTGGTGCTTTGCAGTTAACGTTAGCTCAAGCCCCATGAGGCTGATATTTATGGCAAAAGGCAAGGTTTCTGTCCCCCACAATGTGCCTGTGCAGGCCTAAAAGTCAATAGCTGCCTGAATCTCTAGAAAGCCTTCTGATGGAGTCAAGGCCAAAACTCATTGTACACCCTTTTCCAAGTGTGATCAAATGCATAGCTGCAGGGGCTATGTGAAGCAGAATTGCATGGGAGGGATCGAGCAGCCCCAGAAAAGCTTCTTCAGTGTAGTCAGTCTATACTGTTTGGGGCCTTTTCAGGGATCATTACAGATGTCACCCCTTCGTTCCATCAGGGGTCTTTCATTGGGCTGCCACATGCAACGTGAGCTTGCCACTTGTCAGCTTAGATATCCAAATCACTGCAACGTGTAGGGACAGGAAAGCGTTGCTTTCGCCTGCCCACCGAGGCTTTTTGTTTGTGGGATTCAGGTCTCCGAGGGCATACGTGATGGAACTGAAAGTACTGTCTTCATTAACCCCTGAGTCATTATTCTCTGCTCCCCACCTTGAGGGCTGTTGTGCTTCAGCTCCAGTTCCCACGCTGTTTATTATCTCACCATCCACTCCCAGGACTTCAGGCACTGTCTTTACACTGACGTCTCCCCAGAAATTATCTCCAAGCCCACCTGGATGTCTCATAGCACATAATACAAAACTTGTCAAAAACTGAACTCCTTACCTCCACTTTCCCCCCACTATGAATCCACCATGCCTACTCCTGCCCCTATCTTTCCAACCTCAGTGAATGACAGGAGTCACTCACTACTCACTTCCAGCCTAGAAACCTGAGTGGCAGCCTCTATACTTCCTTCCCCCTCACTGTCACCACTTCCTGCTTCTTCTCTTCCTATGAGCTCTTTTTTTTTTTAACACCTTTATTGGAGTATAATTGCTTTACAATGGTGTGTTAGTTTCTGCTTTATAACAAAGTGAATCAGCTATACATATACATATATCCCCATATCTCTTCCCTCTTGCGTCTCCCTCCCTCCCACCCTCAAATCCGTATGTCCTCTGCATCCCTGTCAATGTGAGGTCCTCAACATGTTCCCCAGAACTGTGGTGATATCCTCCTGACTCCTGTCCCGACACCAGTTTTCTCCTCCTTGACCCATCCTCTTGAACCACTCAAATATAAATGTGAATCTAACAGTGCCATATAACCGCTAATCTCCTTCATTAGAATTTCATTGCCTACAGGATAAAATCCACGTGACTTTCCAGCCCCATTTCCTGCTATTGCCTTCTCTGCACTCCACCCAAACTCCACTTGAGTTTCTCCAAATGTACCACATTCTCTCAAGTTCTCTCTGCCTGGAATGTCCTTTCTCCATAATATAGTTCAATTTGAGGTAACATTTAAAAATCAGAGGTTTTCACATTTTTAAAAATCTGAATTTTGAACTTCTCTTGAAGAATCAGCTCTGGCAGCATAGAGCCTGTTTTCCCACACAGCAACAATTGGCCAGAGCTCCGGACAGCTGGTCCTGTAGATAGAACCTCAACTCTATTTCACGCCATTACTCTCAAGCCCTGCTGGCTTTACTCATTTACATTACTTGTCTTCTCACTGTTGGTATTTGAATTTGCAACCTCTGATCTACAGAAATGCAAAAGCTTATGAAATCATTTACCAATGAATCAGAGAGCTTCCAGCATATGGGACAGTTGCATTGCCATGACTTAAATAAAGTGTTGCTGTAGTGAGCAAGAAATTCTGCTCTCTTATTCTATTCCAGGCATTGGGAGTAACAAGCTTGGTAAGATCAGGTTATGCTGGCATGCCTCGTTTTATTACACCCTGCTTGATTATACTTCGCAGATACTGAGTTTTTTACAAATTGAAGGTTTGTGGCAACCCTGCATTGAGCAAGTCTTTCAGCACCAGTTTTCCAACCGTGTTTGCTCACTTCATGTCTCTATGTTCACATTTTGGTAATTCTCACAATATTTCAAACCCTCCACCAGCAAAAAGATTACGATTTGCTGAAGGTTCACATGATGGTTAGCATTTTTTAGCAATACAGTATTTTTTTTAACTGAGGTATGTACATTTTTTTTAAAAAAACATAATGCTATTGCACACTTAATAGACTACAGTATAGCATAAACATAACTTTTATATGCACTGGGAAACCAAAAAATGCATGTGGCTCGCTGGACCGCAGTACTTATTTTATTGTGGTGGCCTCAGACCAAACCCGCAATATTTCCGAGGTCTGCCTGCATCTGATATTTAGGTCTTGAAGGAGACACTAAAGTTGGGCAAGAAAGATTTTGTTTCAGAATGTTAGCATTAAAGCTAAGCATGTTGGTGAACCAGAACAGGCAGCATCAGATTTGAACGTAATTAGGGTGCTACTAGAAGAAACCTAGTTGGGTGTAAGTGGTAAGATCTATGTTGGAAGACTTCCTGACCGTTAAGACTTTAAGAGATCTAGGAGGAGCGATGAGGTGTCAGGACTATAAATATGACCTGAGAAAGGAAATGCTTTCTTAGGAAATAGAAAGCGTCACGTGGCTACATGCAGGTGAGCCAAAAGGCAGGCCTGAAGTGACAGCTTGCCATCTGTTCTCCAAGAGCCAGCTCTGCAGGACACCAGCCAAAACGAAAACGGTAACACTTGTGTGGGCTGCTCTATTTTGTAGCAATTGTAACAACAGAACACTTCACCCAGAATGAAGCCAGAGCATTCCATAGCTGCGTGGAGGGCTGGGAAGCCCTAACTTCCTCTGATTCCATCTTCTCCGTGGGTGGGCTCAAAGAATCACCTTTCACTTTTCTCTGCAGCCTGGCTCCTTGTTACAGAGAATGCCAAAATAATATTTGAAAGAACTTAGTTGAGCCTTTACCTAGACTATTGATTTATGATTATGACTGTTAGCCCATTAAGACTGTTGGGTCCAAAATAGAGAGGTAGTGCCTTCTGGTGAATTGCCAACGAAATGCTTTTAAAATCTACCCCTATCCCCAAATTCACAAATAAAATGAAGAATTAATTACTATATTCAACATTAATCATTTTCAGCTTTGCGTTGTGGGGTTAAAAGTGTGGACTCTCTTGATTCAAATCACTACTCATTAGCTAAGGGAACTTGATAAAGTTTTTTAACCTCTCTGTGCCACCTTTTTCTCATCTGTAAAGTGGGAATAATAACAGTACCTTCTTCTTAGGGCTGTGAGGATTCAAAGAGCTGATACAGGCAAAGTCTTTAAAAAGTGGCTAGCACATGAGTTAGCTATTATCACCACTGTATACGTCAGACACTCTGCTAGGTACTGACTATCTATTGGTGAACAAAATAGAGAGGGTCTCTGCTTTCACAGAGCTTAAGACTAGTGGCTGGCTAGGTGTAAAATGTTTCATAGCTACTTTGATTCCTGTCACTCCAGACAGCTCATTTGGATATAAAAGAGACCTTAGAGCCCCTGATGGCAGCCTTTTTTCTCTGGCAAAGAGGTCATATCCCTGCACAAAGATATCCTCTGGCAGAAGCACGGAGTGTTGACAGCCTGCTCAGGTGAGAGATCAGTGATGTCTTTTAGACTCAGAGGTGCTGGTTTGTCAAAGCTGCTGTCCGTAGCTGTTAACAGCTTTAAAAGATAACAAAAGCTGCTAGAGCAACTGTGGTAGACTGCACTACTATTGAGGATTCATTGCTCTTCCCTGGGAGAGTATTGATGGCAGACTTGGCCATGTGACTTGCTTTAGTCGATAAAATTGGAGTGGAGTGATATTTGTCACTTCTAGGCAGAAGCTTTAGAGCCATTGTACCATCAACCATACTCTTTTCCTTGCTTCTGAGATTATGGAAGCATGTCAAATGAAGGCTCCCTCAGCTTGGGTCTCTGAAATATTACAGTGAGCATCATTTGTACATGGGGTGCATCTTTTTTTTTATTTTATTTTTTTTTGCGGTACGCGGGCCTCTCACTGTTGTGGCCTCTCCCCTTGCGGAGCACAGGCTCCAGACGCGCAGGCTCAGCGGCTATGGCCCACGAGCCCAGCCGCTCCATGGCGTGTGGGATCCTCCCGGGCCGGGGCACGAACCCACGCCCCCTGCATCGGCAGGCGGACTCCCAACCACTGCGCCACCAGGGAAGCCCAGGGGTGCATCTTTTATATATGAAGTGCATGAGGGAGGATAATTCGTTATTGTTACAGCTACTGCACATGTGGAGCCCTTTGTTACTGCAGCATCACCTATCCTGTTTAAACTAATACATCATCCTCAGGCACATAAGGTTGCTATGATGACCAGAATACCCTACTGCATCGATCTTTCAACCTCAGGACCTCATGCTGCACTTTTTTGTTTGTTTTATGTCTTTGGTGGCTACACTGATGCTTCCAGTCTTGCTGTTCCCTTGGAGGGAATGCAGAGCAGGAGAATAAGCACTAGACCTGGAGCCAAATCCTGAGATCAAGGTCCAGCTCCTCCACTGTCTAACTTTGCGATCCTCAGCAAATCAATTAATCAATGTGAGCCTCAAATTTATTTGCTAAAATAGGAGGAGTAATATAATATCTGCTCAATGTACCCCAACTTTGTTCTTCAGAAGCACACTATAAAATTTTATGCCAACGTAGAAAATAATTTTTAGTTCTTAAGAAGTCATGGGCAGGCCTGACCACCCTCAACCCGTGAAACTCTCAGCCAACAACACCAGTTGACTGACGAGCATGACCACAAAAGGCGAGACACCTTAGAAGGCTGGTTTATGAGTGGGAGGTCAAGGTCCTCATCTAATACGTCCTTACTCAAAAAACACTTCTCAGTCCAAAAGTGCCATTCAGAAAGAAGAGACTCGATGACAACTTTTCTTGGTTTTTCAAGGGACCCATTTTCTCATGCCAAATAATATTACAATTGTCTTTGAAATGCAGTGTGTCAGGGAGAAAAGCTCAGACCCAACCATCAATACACACAGAATTCTAATTTAAAGAGTACGTAAGTAAATGCATTCATACCCAAGTTGTTTTTAGAGATGCTTCATCATCACACACAGTGGTTTGTAATAGCCTGAGGGTTTCCCCCCAGCCCTGGAAGACTCAGGGCAAAATAGGGGCAGGGGCAGTTAGAATGTTCTTTCCTATCATTCTTTCTCAAGAAGACTCCTTCTCAACCCTCCATCCAAGAAATCTTACTAGACAGCACAATCTGATTTAGATTCATTCATCTATTAATTCCTTTCTCAAGTTTTTATTGAGTGACTACAATGTGCCCATCCCTGTTCTAGGTGCTGAGATACAGAATAGACAAGTCCCTGCATGTGTGGGGCTTACATGTCCAAGGGCATCCAATGTTCTGTGTTTCCACAGCTCCCTCCACGTTTCCATCAGTCTCCATGTGCAATAGTCATAGGTTTGGACTACATGATCCTTAAAGTTATGAAGGAAACATATCTCATTAGACTTTGTATCCTCTGTGCCTTGCCTGGCGCCTGAAATACGGAAGGAATCCAATAAATATTTCTTTCCAATGAGTAAATATCAGGAGTTAGAAGAGCTGACTTTCAAGTTCAATTCTCCCCCCAAAAATGTGAAAAATCAAGGATTTAATCACAGTGCGCTATCAACAGCTATTATTAACTGGTTCATTGTGTGAAAATTTATAACAAGACTAATGTTGCTTTAGGTGCTGCTGTGCATTTGTTGACAGACTTAGAGGAGATCAGAGTTTGAATAAATGCAGAAAACTAGCTACATTCTTCTAGCTTATAAAAATTGCTGTGAAGTACTTTGCAAACAGTAGGTGTCAGAAAGTACTACAGGCTAAGAAATAACCCTGACATGGTCAAGGTTGAGCATGGGAATGCGGCCATGTGAGCCATCTGTTTACCTTCGTACAGCCAGTGGTGTATGAGTGTTGTGCAGAGAGAAAAATGTGCAGAGAGAAAAAGGAAACCAAAGAGCATATTTGAAAGTATTTTCTTCTCCTTCTCATCCTGTTCCCGAGAGAGAGTCACTTAGAGGTAATCTTTGAATATTGCGGCAGTTTGTATAGCAAACTCTACACGGATTAAGAAATGTTTTCCTTAAAAAGCACTATTAGTTCAGAGGTTGAGGAACTGTAAAGACAAGAGGAAGAAGGGGAGGAAAAAGGGCAAAGGATGTGGAGACAGGAATGGGCTTCTTAGTGATATTCACATGCTAGGCTACTGTTATGCCTCCTCATTGCTTTTTAAGGCATGCTGTGTACCTTACCATGTGTTTAATTACCGAAGGAGAAGAGATACACCTTTATTTAGTCATTTAGCATGCACATATTTATTGGATATCGACTCTTTGTATCTTTGTTTCTTAGGTACCTATTTTGTACCAGATACTATTGTAGGAGCTGGACAGACACGGACCCTGCCCTGCTGTAGCTTACATTCTTATTGGGAAAACAGATAATCAGCAACTAACTATATAAATAAGATGATTATAGGCCATGATACATGCCACGAGGGTGATATTAGAGGGCCATACCCAAGAAGGTGTCTGGAGTGGGGCAGGTAGTGCTAGTTTAGGCAAGGCTATTGGGGAAGACATCCTGAAAAGCTGACGTTTGAGTCAAGGTCTGAACCATGAGGAGAAGCTCATCATGAAAAGCTTCAGATAGAAGAAAGAACATTCTAAGCAGGGGAAAGAGCAAGTGCAAAGGCCCTGAGGCAGGAATAAGCTTGGCATGTTCACAGAATAGAAAGCAGGCCAATATGACTGGAAGGTAGTGATTAAAGGGTAGAGAAGGTAGAGAGCAGATCCCATCGGGCCTCGAGAGGTGGCAAGGATTTTAAGATTTTCTTTTGGACCTAATGAGAGTCACTGGAGAGTTTTTGGCAGAGATTTGAACATGATCTAGAGCAAAGAGCTAATGAACTCAAAGTGTTTTTCAGGCACTCATATCTCTGAGCGTTCATGTGATCCATTGATGTTGAGTGTATTTTTCCTCAAACCAAAAATCCCAGCATATGAATTGACAAGTTTAAGTGTGCTTATGGGGTCAATAAGATAGAATATTTTAAATCAGAATTGTCTGGGGGAAAACTTAAGATAAATGATCACCCTGTCTCTAATTGTGCCTAGCTGTATGCATCTTGTCAGGGGGAATAAAAAGACTGGATTCTTAGCTCTATGTGATTTATAGAAGGTATTTCTCAAGTGTTTTTAAACAGACATTTCAAGGAGTTCCCAGGCAGGAGTTGGGGAGCAGATGACACAGCAGGGCCCACTAGCACGAGTTGTTCTCAATGTTAGCACCACCCCCATCGCTGGGTGTAAGGGGAGGGGTGTGAGTGCCCGACCCTTCCCACCCTCTTCTCACCTTGTCCACTATCACCGTCCCCTTTGCACCTCACTCCTTCTCTTCCACACCCTATTAGCACTATTCCATTTCCAGATTAATTGGTGGAAAGGTGTTACCAAAATTTCAGCCTTTATCTTAGTAATATCCTAGGATTTTGATACCACTGACTTTTATCTCTCCTGCCAATTCCGTCTCTCCTTCCTTTATTACCTCTTTCTTCCCCCTCTTTTCCCCTTGTCTCTCTCAACTCCTCCTTTTCTAGTAGAGGTTCACCCAGGACTTCAGAAAGTCCCAGACTGGGCTTCCCTGGTGGCGCAGTGGTTGAGAGTCCACCTGCCGATGCAGGGGACACGGGTTCGTGCTCTGGTCCGGGAAGATCCCACATGCCGCGGAGCGGCTGGGCCTGTGAGCCATGGCCGCTGAGCCTGCGCGTCCGGAGCCTGTGCTCCACAATGGGAGAGGCCACACAGTGACAGGCCCGCATACTGCAAAAGAAAAAAAAAGAAAGAAAGTCCCAGGCTAAAAATGTTTAAAATCCACTGTGATAGAGAAACATCGTTTCTGAAAAAGAAGATTGATCATCAATAGATTTAAATCAGGGAATATATATATATATATTTGTAAAAGCTTGTTATTTAGTAAAAAGAGACTCGTGATATCTTTTCTAGATTGAAAAGAGCTGAGATTGCTAAAGTATCAAGTATAATGTTTATTTTATATCAATCGTCTCTTCCCCTATTTACTGAGGACCTTTTGTGTGCCAGGCACAGTGTGAGATGCTGAGGGAGATATAAGCAGGCAAAGACACACTCCCTGCCCTCCAACAGGGCAACACAGAACCCACAAGGGATCACAGGCAGAGAGGCTGTAACAAGGCCTATTACAGAGACATGCATTTCCATGGTAGAACCGAGGATGAATGGGAGATTTTTATTCCAACGGGGGCCTGATAGGGAAGGGATTTGAGAAGAGACCAGATAACACTACCTCTCACTGCTGCTTTAAGGCAGTCCCAGGCCTAGCACTAAACCAAGGCCTGCGCACCTACATTTTAGATGGTCGGTGGCTGATTCTGGCTCTGTAGAATTATGAGGCGTATATTTGGAATTGGGTGCAGTTTTGTTAGCAGCAAGATAATATGGTGATTTTAAGTGAGTGCTGTCAAACCAGGCTGTCTGGAGTGGAATCTTGCCTCCTTTGCTTACTGTCTAGGTGAACTTAGGCAAGTAACTTAACCTTTCTCTTCAATTTCCCTGACTGTAAAGTAGCGTAATAATACTGTTCATATAAACTCCTTATATACTTCATGAAAGGACTTATTACAGTATTTGGTACATAATTAGCCCTTGATGGATCTGGTACATATGAGGAGTAAATGTATAAAAAGCACTTAGAATAGTTCAAGAAAACTTAATGAACATTGAATGATGCTAGTGAGTATTAATTCTAGTGGCCTACTCTCAAAGCTGGATGTGAGAGCCGTCTTTGTTTGGTCCCGATGGAATGGTGCTTTTTCATCTTTACTCGTACACAGATGCTCCCTCGTGGAGACAGAGACAAATATTTGCAACCATGTCCCTGCTTTCTAGTGCTAGGAGGACATGCAAACAGTAAGCCTCAGCAGCTGACCTCACCGGCCACACTGCCACCCTGTGGCTTCTCCCAGGCCAGGCAACTGCTGAGACCAAGGAGACAGTGATCCACCTGGGAGCCAAGCAGTGCGTGGAAACCAGGCTCAGTCATATATGGGAGAGTCCTTTCACCTGTGTGATAATGCTTTTTTTGAGGTAATCAAATACAATTTTCCTTAATACCCTTCATTGTAGCTTTTAGCCATCAGTTTCCCAATGGAGATACTAACGTTTATGGCGTGATCATCCCTTACGTTTTTTAAACATTTAAATTGCTCAAAAGTATGTATTCCTTCAACCTGAATAAATATTTGCTAAGTGGCTACTATATGCCAGGCACTGTGTGAGGCCTTGGGACGCAAGAGTGAATAAAATACAGCCCCTGGCTCAAAAGGCTCTTCATCAGACAATACAACAGAGAATGTTGAGTGGTGAGTTAGGACTAAGCAAAGGATGCTATGAGGACACAGAGGAAGGACATCGAAGCGAGGAGCAACTTCCCAGATGGAGTTCTGTCCGAGGTGGGAAGCTCCATCGATGCTAAGGGCTCCGAGAATGCTTGGAGGGAGGAGACGTTTGCCCCTCGCAGGTAGAGGAGAGTTGCCCTCACTGCTGCGTTGTCTCCACTGCTTGCCGCTCACAGAGCCCTGCCCCCCACTCCCATGGGCACCTAGCCAGTTGAACTGGGGCCCCAGGCTGAATACCACATCCAACTCCTGACAAGACAGCAGGGGCAGCCCCTTTCTGGCTTGTCCTGCCCTCGTTGGCCCTCTCTCAGCTGCTGCTGCCCTCTGAGACCTCTATATGGTCTCACATCCCCCAGGGAAAGGCCCTGGCCCTGGACAGGCAGCTGCCACGTCCCTTAGCTGGGGTCAGGTCTCGCCCTCTCCTGGAGATCCCAGCCGTCACCACTGCCACCACACCCTGTGGGAACCAGAGGGAGGGAGATGAAGCTTCAAGCTAAACAGAACTAGGAGGGAAGTGTGATAAGTGTAAGTTGTAAAAAAAAAAACTACTACTAACATAAAATAAATACAGAGCACTGTGGGAATACAGGGGGAGGAGCTGATCACTCTGTCACTGGGTCAGAACTAGGTCCAGGGCAGTTTTCTGGCTAATCACTGTCTCTGCTTTCTTTGAGCTGCTGTGGTCGGTGAAGCTGGATGCTTTAACTTGAGTGAGAGTTGACAACAGGGTCTAGGTTTCCAGATAGTTGTTTCCATCACTGATCTGCCCTGTCTGTGGGTCAGTTTTAGAATGTGCTTCAGTAGCTTACCATCCAT
Source organism: Delphinus delphis (assembly GCF_949987515.2). NCBI lineage: Eukaryota > Metazoa > Chordata > Mammalia > Artiodactyla > Delphinidae > Delphinus > Delphinus delphis. Next base: position 56,402,802 of record NC_082693.1, on the reverse strand, counting down.
TTCTTTCATTGTTATAACTGCATAGTGTTATATGCAAATTACAACAATACCTCTACTGTTCCATTGTCTTTCTAGCTTAAGTAAATGATAGTCTTAAATTCTGGGTAATCCTATAGTACCAGCCATGTTATTTCAAATAGAACGCCAACTCTGTGTGTGTGTGTGTGTGTGTGTGTGTGTGCACACGTGCACATGTATACCCAAGCGCACACTTTGCATTGCTGGGGGAAAGGCAAAGGGAGGGAAAAAAGGAAGTGAGCCCAAAATGTTTTTACTTGATGTTTTTAAAAATTGGGCTATAGGGGAAAGGGAGTAAACCCAAGGATAAAAAACACACTCACAAAATTGGTTTAAGAAGGATCCAAGCCCCATGACCTGCATTTTATGGGCATTATGCTCTAATCAACCAATGAATTAAGAGATGAGAGGACATTTCAATCAATTACTGTCACATGAAGACAGTGCCTTTTTCTGTAGTGGCAATTTTCTAAAGGCCAAAAGAGCATTTTAAAATGTTTTTTTTCAGAGACTGTTTATTGGCGATCCTGCCTTGGTACTGATGGAGGAAGTCATTTACTTTCCTTCCTCTGCATTCATTCAGATCAGCTCTGGAAGGAGGGAGGAGCTATTTATATAAATGTGAGCTGGGAGAAAAGAGGCACCACGCTTGCTGTCTAATTGCATGCAGAATCCTGGCACCTCTTGCTTTATCCTTGGCTGCTTCCCCACCATGTGTCTGATACCAGAGACATGAAATTATGAATTGGCTCAGCCTCTACAGTGCATGACACATGTTTTTCATGAGCATTAAAATGCATTTTTTTTTAATTGAGAGAAAATTAAACCTAGGTTCTGGCATTAATCTCCACTTGTCTTTCTCCTGGCAGCATGAATTGTTTATTTCTATGATGTAGCAAAGCATAACTCTCTTGTTTGTATGTTTTGCAAACTCCATCCATCTTCTAGGGAAACGTTTGCTGTCTTTACCCCTCACTTGTGTGGATACCAATTGGTAATTCAAGTCTGTTCAAGTTTTATGCCACTTTCTGGGTTCTCTGTTCTCCAAGTTGGGTTAAATTGTCACCTCGTCAAAAGCAGCCTTTCCTTTGTATTTCCTTCAATGCCCAGCACCATGCCTTGTATACAGTGATGCTCAATGAATGCTTATTAAATAAGTGAGAGCTTCCTGGAATGTTAAGATTGATTTTTCTATCAGTATTTGAAATTGTGTACATTAACCACAGAAATCAGATATGTCAACAAATATTTTACTCAATAAATATACAGATTTTCCCCTACTATTCTCCCCTCACCAAGTAAGTTCCAGCCTCGCTAGTCTTCGCAATGATTCGTAAGTACGCCAAACTTATTCTTGCGTCAGGATCAAGGCTGAAAGAAGTGATGATCTCTTTCAACATATTTTGCATTTATATGAGCAATGTTGACAAATATTGAAATATCTCTTGAAAGATGGACATCTCCTTCCTTGGGGGAAACAGTGTTATATGGATAATGCCTGGCATTTTCCTTAATCTTTTTGAACTGACATTTATTTTGGAGTGTTAAAGAAAAAACTTTTCTGACACTTGTTAAAGCAGTAAGGAAGACTTTATTTGGGACTACTGCAATAGGTGGCCAGACGATTGTATTGCAGTAGGGGAGGGAAACCAGGCTCAACTCCAAATACAATGAAGACAGCTGAGGATTTATGGCCATTGAGCACAAGGAGTGATCAGTGGATGGAAAGTTACTAAGAGGAAATTTAAGACGTAGGGGAATTCTTGCTAAACCTATTTAACAGGATTCTTGCTGAGGGCAATGTGGGGTTGAGAAAATTGATCAGATATTGAGGCAAGGGTCCAGCCTGCTGGACTCAGTAGGCTGAAGAAGGGCCCAAGGAGTGGGCCTAGTAGTGCAAAGAGCTCAGAAGAGCCTGCCTAAAGTTTAGGCAAGGAGAGAGCCTTTGTCAGGAGTCACACTCAGTGTGTTCTTGCCCTCCTGAGTACCACTGTGCACCAAAACAATAGAACAGAGTGGTGTTTTATGGTTATTGTTGAGCAGGTCCTGCATCGTGTTTTAATTGCACACATCAACCATTGCTGCTGATACATACATAAACATACACTCCCTGAGTCTTAGATGCAGCCAGTTTGCTTCATTAGAAGTGGTTTTTTTATTTCTCTCATGTTATTTCAAGCTATTTCTAATATTCTTCACTCCACATATAAATATACCTTTTTTCATTCTTTTCTAACTTTTAGCTTACGTTTTTACAAAATAGTTGCTCTTTGTTCACATTTCACAAAATTAGATTGTGGTAGTTGGAGAGCTTCTCTTCATCGGTGTAGTTTAGACTGAATACAGAGAATAGCTTTAAATAGTGCTATGATGTTGAGAGTGTACACATGTATATTATTGGACTATTTAACTCTACTGCCACTGTACAAACAAGTCTGACAGAAAGCAAAACATGAAGAGGCGGTGTGTACTCTCAGCATCCTTTCCTCTCCAAGTCTCTGTACTATGTTTACTCCAGGGCTCCACCCAATTATTCCACGCTATGCCCTTAACTGACCTGCACCTTCCCTTTCAAACTGCCTTTTCCTTAAGACTCTCTTCGACGGTCATAAAGAGGAAAAGACCTAAAGGTTTCTACCAGGGAATAATGACTTAAAGGTCTACATCTTACAAAACATTTACATTCTGTAGTAGGACTCTCAGGCAATGCAAAATAAATTGAAGTGAAATTTTTGAACAATTGAAGTTTTCCAGCAACCCCTCTTATCACAGCTCACTGGCACGTCTACTCGGATTGTGACTCTACTTGTGACCCTGACCATAAATACTTCACAAAAAGTATTGAAAATACTTTTCAAAAACTATTGTCCAAAGCTCACTTCAGTTCAATTTCCTTCAGCTTGTCTAATCTACACATGCTTGCTGATACCTCTGACCTATGCTGGGTGCTAGGGACCCTGATATGAGTGAAACACAATCCTTGACCTCAAGGACTAAGCTGAGAGAAACCTAGAAATAGACAGTGACAACTTGATGATAAATGCTGCGAGAGAGAAGTTCAGGAGGAAAGGGGTGCACAGAGCATGGACTGACTAACTCAGCCTGCAGAGACCTGGACGACTTCACAGAGAGAAAGGCACTTAGGTTAGGCTCTGAAGAAGAGTAAGAGCTTCCTTAGGCAGAGAGAGGATTTTGAAATCACATTGAGAGCAAAGACCATGAGGCTGGTGGTGATGGTATTGACAGAACAAGGTACTTCTCTCTGGGAAGCTCCAGAGAGCATATGATGGCAGAAGATGTGGGAGAGAGGGTATGAGCTAGGCCAAGAAAGACAGGATAGGGTCAATCCAGCTTCATCCAGGAGCAGGCAGAAATGGCATTCCAGGTAAGGAAAACAGTACAGCGAAGGTGAGAGGAATCTGCAGCTTGGCTAGAGGAAGGATTCTTTTAGAAAGTCATAGGTTGAAAAGGATTGTTTCAGAAAGTCATGAATGCAGTTAGAAGGCAAGGACAGGAAAGAATGACCTTTAAATATCCGAGACATCATCTGCCTTTTTTTTTTTTTTTTGCTTTAGCATTTATTTGTCTTATCTTAGATAATCCTCTCTCCAGCACCCTTGCTGCCCCACCCAGTTCCTCTGCCGAGTAAATTACAGATCATAAATAAGACTGCCTAGTATTGAATTACAACTCTACCATTTATCGGTTCTTTAAACTTGGATGATTTTCCAACTTTTCTTACCTCAGCTTCTATGTCCTCCAATGGACATAATAGTAGTATTCATAAGACTGTTGTATGCATTAGTAATAAGAGCTAATTTCTATTATTTATTATGTATCAGGTCCAGTTCTAAGCATTTTTATATGTCAGCTCATTTATTCTCTAAACAACTATTACCTGTAGGTAGTATGTGTGTCCCTATTTTATAGGTGAAGAAGGGAAAGCCCCAAAATGTTAAGGATTTGGTCTCAGGTCACAGCTATAAGCTGAAGATTCAGGATTTGGATCCAGGCATTTTGACTGCAGAGCCTACACTACTAACCACATCCAGTTTCACTTGCTCATAAGGTGCCATGTTCAGAGGCCTTGCACCTGGCCCTTGAGACCAGAGTTCCTGGTGCTAAACAGCTGTGCAGACACCTCAGCTCTGTGGGCCTGCAGAAGCACTGCACACAACACTGTGATTCAAGGTGGCGCAGTGAGGTGGGCTGTGTGCAGAGACGCTGCCCTGGCTCCCAGATCTGGAGCATTATTGGCACAGCTGTGGCCAAACCCCTTCCTGCTGAAGAAAACCCTATAAAGCAGCCCAGCCCATGGCCTGTCCCCAAGCCTGTCTGGGAGAGCAGAGAGCCTGTGCTGTAGAGCTTAAGCTCACACCTCTCTGTTCTTTGGTCAAAGAATGAAACTTTTCTTCTAAACAGAAAAGAAAGAAAGAAAGAGAGAGAGAGAGAGAAGGAAAGAAAGAAAAAGAAAGGGAGAGAGAGAGGGAAGAAGGAAGGAAGGAAGAAGTGTTGGCCAGTGCCAAATTTTTCCTACTTACTCTTTATCCTGTTTCATTCTTCCTTTTCTGTGGAAGACTGTGATCTCCTTGAAGTCAGGGTTCATGCTTTTTCACTTGTGTATTCACTACATAAATGGGATCTTTCTCAATATATGTTTGTAGAGTTAAATCAAGTTACAAGCTTGGATAAAGCCCTATCATGTCTCACGTTCAAAAGTGGAAAATAGGCAACTAATCTAAAATTGGTCTTTGTTTTACGGATCAATGAGGTATTTTTTATTATTTTTATTGTTCTTCTTATTATTTTTTTCTGAAGACATCTTCAATACAAATATTTTATATTCATTTGATATCTGTTACTTTTGGGGTGACGATATAGATTCTTGGTAAAGTATTCCATAAGGTAAAATGAAACAGGCCTTCAGGTCAACATGAGAACTATGAAGCAGCTATAACTCCAATCACTATAAGATGTAAGTAGAGAAACTCCAAAATCTTAAACCATAGCAGCCCCATTATGTATCAGTCCCTTCTAGGTTATCAATTTCAATCTTCTAATGTAACTTTATTTACAAATAATTTCAGATTTCCTGAAAAGTAGGAGAATAGTACTCTCATATACCTTTCACTTAGTTTCCCCTCTTGTTAACATTTTACATTGGCTTTATCATTCTCTCTCTCTCTTTCTCTGTCCCTCCTCCTTTTCTTTCCTCCCTCTTTCTCTCTCCCTTTCCCTCTCCTTTCTCTTTCTAGATAGATAGATAGATAGATCAAGATATGTGTGTGTATCAAATATATCCTTTGAATCTATCTCTTGACATATACCCATCTCCTTTCTTAGAGAATATGTATTGTATGAAAGGCCTGGCCTCCTTTAAATCAATCTGGCATCTGAACTGGCATTTCCTTTGGAGCCCCTCTCAGTCTTTTCTCAGCCTATTGAGCATCACTGTGTACCAAAATAATAGAAGAATGATGTCTGATGGTTATTTCTTGAGCAAGTAATTCATGATAGTTTAAGTTGTAGATATCAACTTAAAATATATTAAAATTTTTGGAACCATTTTAGAATATATTGCAAACATGTTGAGCTCTTTAACCCTAAGTAGTTCAGTATATGGTCTCTAGTAACAAAAATACTCTCTTTTTTAATCATAGAATAATTATTAAAAGCAGAAAAATAACATTGATACTATTACCTAATACACACATCCTATTCATTGCCAAATAGCCCTGTAATGTTCTTTATAGCAAAGAAAGAAAGATGAAAGGAAGGGAGGAAGGGAGGTAAGGAGGACAAAAGGAAGGAAGGAAGGAAGGAAGGAAGGAGGGAGGGAAGGAAGGATGGGAGGAAGGAAGGGAGGGAGGAAGGAAGGGGGAAGGAATCTTCAGATTAGTGTTTTTTTGTTGCTTTCCTTGGAAAACTAGGGCAGAAGGTCTACAAATCTTTCATTTTTGCTTTTTTCATATACTTCAAGCTTCTAAAAGAAATTTTAAACTATTTTAAAAGACAAGTACATATGCTAAATTTTGACACATTGCAGCCCACAAACACATTAAAATGTGCTGCCTGCTGGACTCATTTTTATGTAGATGTTAAGGTTTCTCCTGCTATCTCTATTGAACGGAAAGACATTCTGGCATTTATTCATTTGTTCATCCATCCACTTAGCAGTGCTAGTAGTATTGAGGATCTACTAAAGCCCTGTTCTGGATGAGATAAGCTGTTAAACTGTGATCATTCATAGCTGCTTATCTATGAGTTCTGCAAAATCCATAGAAATAAATCCAGAAGCTGTGGCTGATAAAATGCTACAACTATCCATAATCCATTTCAGATCAAATAACCTCATCGATTTCTTGATTGATTTTGTAAAAACCAAATGTTAGAACTTGTAAGTTGGAAAATAGTTTTTAATTTAATGTATTTTAAAATATGTATATTCTTACCTTTTTATTTTTGGGGTTTACATATGCATTTGTATGAAAAAGGGTGATGTTTCTAATAATATTTAAAAATAACTTGTATAGACCTGTGGTTTCCAAATATTTTTTTGAAACATAAGTTTAAAATATTATCATATTCCCTAATGTATGTATGCTGGTTTATTTATATAATAAGTATATACTGTTGTAGTAGTTTTTTATGTATATTATACAACTTACCCAAAAAAGAAAACTCTAAAAAACCAAGTAAAAATGAGTATAAAATTTCTAATAATCTCTTTCTTGACTCTATTAGATCATCTTGTTGATCCAGTGGACTCCATTGGACCCCTTGTGAGTCCTTGTACCATACTTTTCAGTACTTCAAGGCTGAACTCTTTTCTGCTTTATTACCTATTCTTGGCTATCGTTTTATGGTGATGACTACTACTACAGTATATAAATTTGTTTAAAGGTCATTTTTCTTGAGGAATGCTTATTCATTTTCACATTTGTATATCATATAAAGGTCATTCTTCTTAGGGTGTGCTCATTCATTTTCTACTTGTTTGTAAATATTTGTGCTCTATGGCATGACTATTACATTTTTACTTGTCATAAAATTTTAGATAAGAAGCTTCAGAAAACATTTGTGCTAGAGATAAAGAATGAAAAATTAAAGAGGTGACTAAGCAGAAAACTATTTTTACCACAAGCAATACCACCCACGTCATGCACCTAGAGAATGATTTCACATGTTAAGAAGTTATAGATAACTTGGGAAAAGAGCGTTTCTTCTAAATTAGCAATAATTTCATGTTCAGTGCAATATATGATAAGGAAATGAGGAAGAGACAGCTAAAATCTACTTGTGTGTCTGTCAAACAATTGTAAAATTGTTTCAGCCATAACATTTGGAAGGTAACTAGATTATTAGATCTCTAAGGTCAGGGCTAGTGTTCATTTTTTTGTGTCCTAATGTGCTTCTGCAAAAACAGGAGCTCAAGTGTTTGTTGAAAGAATGTTTGTGGATTAATGAATGATACCATTTTCCCAGCTTCAATACCAATAATTTTGGTCAGAATTAACAACCTGAACTGCTTAGCACATACAAATTACCAGAAGTTCTATGTTCTCTTTGAAGTCTTAATTTTCATGATGCTAAATCTGCCCCCTCTATAGTTTAATATATTTGTATTTCCTTCAAATGCCTATGTTCATGGCAAACTCAGTTTTGACAATCTGGCTTCTGACATTTTTAAACCATTTTGTGAATGAGGTTCTATATTATAGTTTTGCTTACATTTCTTCTACATTAGTTTCATTGAACTTTTTGCATATGTGGTTATATGATTTTCATTAAATTTGGAAATTTTTCATCCATTGTTTCCTTGAATATTTTTCTGACTGCCCCCTCCCTTCAGGGACTCCAATAAATAAATATCAGACCACTTGAATTTGTCGCACAGCTAACTGAGGCTCTACTCATTTTTTTTCAATCTTTACTCTGTGTGTTGCATTTTGTATAGTTTCTATTGCTATGGCCTTAAACCCACTAATCTATTCTTCTGCCTGGTCTAATCCGCTTTTAATCCCATCCTCTGTATATTTTATCCTAGACACTGTAATTTTTATCTCTAGAAGTGAGACTTGGGTCTTTTTTATATCTTCAGTATCTGTCCTTAGAATGTTCATGATTTCCTCTACCTTATTGGGCATATGGAGTATAGTTGTTATAACTTTCTTAATGCCCTGGTCTACTAGTTCTATCATCTGTGTCATCTGGGTCTCTTTCTATTTTTTAAATTTTCCTCTGCAATATGGGTTGTATTTTCCCACTTCTTTGCATACTTTGCAAATTTTCTATTGGAAAATTTTCTATTTTCTAACTTGTTGGGTGCTAGGTATTTTTTATTTCTTAAATATTTTGAGCTTTGTTAAGTTTCTTTGTTAAATTTCCAAGTAGTAAAGTTACTTATAAAAAGTTTGATTCTTTCAAGACTTGCTCTCAAAACTTTGTTGATTTTTTCAAGACTTATTGTTAGGTAGGACCAGATCAATGTTTAATCTAAGGCAAGAGTCATCAAGCTATAATCTTCAAGCCAAATGCAGCCCACTGTCTGATTTTGTATGTCTTGAGGGCACCACTCAAACACTGTGAACCACAAAGACAAAACTAGGACATCCCTCTTCACCCCCAAAGCCTGCCACCTTGCTGGTGGCCGTGCCTCACTGCTATTCAGACCTGGCATGAGACTCCACTTTTAAGTTGGAGGCCTCACTGTTGGCAACCTCAAAGCATCAAGTGGTAGACTCTCAGTCAGGGAATCAGCAACTTATCAAGGCCACTCCCCTCCAGCAAGCTGCCCATGTTAAGACAGCCTCATGGAGAACCAGGCACAACAGTATCTGGGTGTCACTGGACAGAGAGTGAAACTGACCAAGGTGGCTACCTGTCTTAGTTTGGACTGCTATAACAATATACCATAGACTGAGTAGTTTAAACAACAAACATTTATTTCTTACAGTTCTGGAAGCTGGGAAGTCCAAGATCGAGGTGCCAGCCAATTCAGTTCCTGGTCCCTGCTGAGAATTCTTTTGAGAATGGCTGCCTTCATGCTGTATCATCACAAGAGAAAGAGAGCAAGTTCTCTGATCTCTTGTTATAAGGGCACTAATTCCTTCACGGGGACTGCACCTTCATGACCATATCTAAACCTAATTACTTCCCAAAGGCTCCACTTCCTAAAATTATCACACTGGGGGCTAAGGTTTCAACATATGAATTTGAGGGGGGAGGGGCACAAATGTTCAGTCCATAACACTACACACTAGACTGACCTTTCCTCTCAGGCTAGTGCTTTCATCCTAAGAATGTCTCCAGCAGATGGCAATTAGATATAAAACATGCCTACTGCATGGGATGGCCCATCTCAGTCAAATGGGGGAGTGTGGTGAGGAGTTTTTTCTCTTGTTATGTAAATATTTACAAAATATATTTGATTTTTGCCTCTTGGTCTATAAAGTCTAAAATATTTACTATATGAACTTTCATAAGAAAAGTTTGTGCACACCCTCTCCAGCATTTATTGTTTGTAGATTTTTTGATGATGGCCATTCTGACTGGTGTGAGGTGATACCTCATTGTAGTTTTGATTTGCATTTCTCTAATGATTAGTGATGTTGAGCATCCTTTCATGTGTTTGTTGGCAATCTGTTTATCTTCTTTGGAGAAATGTGTATTTAGGTCTTCTGCCCATTTTTGGATTGGGTTGTTTGTTTTTTTGTTATTGAGCTGCATGAGCTGCTTGTGTATTTTGGAGATTAATCCTTTGTCAGTTGCTTCATTTGCAAATATTTTCTCGCATTCTGAGGGTTGTCTTTTCGTCTTGTTTATGGTTTCCTTTGATGTGCAAAAGATTTTAAGTTTCATTAGGTCCCATTTGTTTATTTTTGTTTTTATTTCCATTTCTCTAGGAGGTGGGTCAAAAAGGATCTTGCTGTGATTTATGTCAAAGAGTGTTCTTCCTATGTTTTCCTCTAAGAGTTTTATAGTGTCTGGCCTTATATTTAGATCTTTAATCCATTTTGAGTTTATTTTTGTGTATGGTGTTAGGAAGTGTTCTAATTTCATTCTTTTACATGTACCTGTCCAGTTTTCCCAGTACCACTTATTGAAGAGGCTGTCTTTTCTCCATTGTATATTCTTGCCTGCTGATTCCTCCTGCTCCGTTTTTCTTTCTGATTCCTCCTGCTCCGTTTTTCTTTCTCAAGATTGCTTTGGCTATTCGGGGTCTTTTGTGTTTCCCTGATTCCTCCTGCTCCGTTTTTCTTTCTGATTCCTCCTGCTCCATTTTTCTTTCTCAAGATTGCTTTGGCTATTCGGGGTCTTTTGTGTTTCCATACAAATTGTGAAATTTTTTGTTCCAGTTCTGTGAAAAATGCCATTGGTAGTTTGATAGGGATTGCATTGAATCTGTAGATTGCTCTGGGTAGTATAGTCATTTCCCCAATGTTGATCCTTCCAATCAAAGAACATGGTATATCTCTCCATCTGTTTGTATCATCTTTAATTTCTTTCATCAGTGTCTTACAGTTTTCTGCATACAGTTCTTTTGTCTCCTTAGGTAGGTTTATTCCTAGGTATTTTATTCTTTTTGTTGAAGTGGTAAATGGGAGTGTTTCCTTAATTTCTCTTTCAGATTTTTCATCATTAGTGTATAGGAATGCAAGAGATTTCTGTGCATTACTTTTGTATCCTGCTACTTTACCAAATTCATTGATTAGCTCTAGTAGTTTTCTGGTAGCATCTTTAGGATTCTCTATGTATAGTATCATGACATCTTCAAACAGTGACAGCTGGGAACCCTCTTGCACTGTTGGTGGGAATGTAAATTGTTACAGCCACTATGGAGAACAGTATGGAGGTTCCTTAAAAAACTAAAAATAGAGCTACCATATGACCCAGCAATCCCACTACTGGGCATATACCCTGAGAAAACCATAATTCAAAAAGAGTCATGTACCAAAATGTTCATTGCATCTCTATTTACAATAGCCAGGACATGGAAGCAACCTAAGTGTCCATCGACAGATGAATGGATAAAGAAGATGTGGCACATATATACAATGGAATATTACTCAGCCATAAAAAGAAACAAAATTGAGTTATTTGTAGTGATGGTGGACCTAGAATCTGTCATACAGAGTGAAGTAAGTCAAAAAGAGAAAAATAAATACCATATGCTAACACATATATATGGAATCTAAAAAAAAAACAAAATTGTTCTGAAGAACCTAGGGGCAGGACAGGAATAAAGACACAGATGTAGAGAATGGACTTGAGGACATGGAAAGGGGGAAGGGTAAGTTGGGATGAAGTGAGAGAGTGGCATGGACATACATACACTACCAAATGTAAAATAGATAGCTAGTGGGAAGCAGCCACATAGCACAGGGAGATCAGCTCTGTGCTTTGTGACGACCTAGAGGGGTGAAATAGGGAGGATGGGAGGGAGATGCAAGAGGGAGGAGATATGGGGATATATGTATATGTATAGCTGATTCACTTTATTATACAGCATAAACTCACACACCATTGTAAAGCAATCTTACTCCAATAAAGATGTCAAAAAAAAAAAAAAAAGAAAAGTTTGTGGACCTTGACCTAGGACTAATTTTACCCCACTACTGAGGCAACACCATTGTGAATACTCTAACCAGTACCCTGTGTATTTTAAGGTTTTGATGCTCTGGCTGGTGGAAACAGGAGCTATTCCCAGCCCTGTGTGAGCTCTGAGGACTATTTCTCCCATTCCTTTCTGGTGGTTTTTCCCTCTGCCTCAGGAAGCTTTGTCCCATCTGTGTGCTAATCAAGACTTAGCTGAAGATTCAAGGGGAACCCTGTACTGATCTCTGGAACAACCTCTCTAGGTAGCTATCTCCTTTCCCAGAAGCTTCTATTCCCTAGTACCCTACCCTGCAAAATCTAGCCTCCTTCCCCTTCCTGAATTCTGAACTCAGCGACAGCTCTGGGCTCCATTCAGGTTCTCGTCTTTACAGGCAGCAATCTGAGAACTGGTAAGACTCTCCCCATGTGGTTTCTTCTCTCAGGGATCACTGTCCTGTGCTACCTGTTGTTCAGTGTCTGAAAACCATCGTTTCATATATTTGTCCGGTTCTGCATTTGTTTCAGGCAAGAGGGTAAATCAGTCCCTGTCACTTCATGATGCCTAAAAATGTAATTCCAGACTTCTTAAATTTGAAGAAACCAAATATCCATGGGATTTAAAAATTTAATCAGTTAGGTTGAATGACACAGGAAATGGATTTTGATAGGGAAATGTCTAATAGGTTTAAATTCTGTTTTGGCAAGAAAGTAAAATGTTTGCTTTGAGACAATCAGAGTTTTCAGAAGGTTTCCCAAAGGACTTGTCGTAGGTCAGTGGTGAAATTATCCTTCATATTCTAGAAGACTTTGTCAAGAGGGTATAGTCTTCATTTAATTCTAAGATTTGTTTTATACTTTGAATGTCAACATTCTGAAAGGAAAATGACTCAGAGTTATGGTATATCATTAGCTAATGCCATAAACAGGATGATAAATTTTTGTGCTTGGGCAAAAAAAGATGAAAAGCTTAGTTCTGATGCATATTTTAAAAATTTAAAGCAGCACATATTATAGCAAAAGAGAGATTGGCAAAAGCAATGGTTCTCAACCCTGATTGGAAAACCATCCAAAATGATCACATACCATAATCAAGTGGGATTTATTCCAGGGTCGCAAGGATTGCTCAACATCTACAAATCAGTCAGTGTGATACACCACATTAAGAAAATGAAGGATAGAAATAATATTATCATCTTAATAGATGCAGAAAAACATTTGACAAAGTTCAACATCTATTTATGATAAAAACTCTCAACAAGGTAGGTATAGAGGGAACACACCTCAACATATCAAAAGTCATATATGATAAACCCACATATAACATCATACTCAATGGTAGAAAGCTGAAAGCTTTATCTCTAAGATCAGAAACAAGACAAGGAAGTCCACTCTCACCACATTTATTCAACATGGTATTGGAAATCCTAGCATCTAAATTGGAAAGGAAGAAGTAAAACTGTCACTATTTGCAGATGACATGATATTATATATAGAAAACCCTAAAGACTCCATCAAAAAACTTAGAACTAGTAAACAAGTTCAGTAAAGTTGCAGAATACAAAATCAGTACACAAAAATCTATTACATTTCTTTGCACTAGTAATGAACTATCAGTAAGAGAAATTAAGAAAACAGTCCCACTCACAATTGCATCAAAATGCATAAAATACCCATGAATAAAGTTCACCAAGGAGGTGCAAAATCTGTATATTGAAAACTATAAGACATTAGTGAAAGAAATTGAAGAAGGCAAAAATAAATGGAAATATACTCCATGCTCATGGATCGGAAAAATTAATATTGTTAAAATGTCCATACTACCCAGAACAATATACAGATTCAATGCAATCCCTATCGAAATTCCAATGATAGTTTTCACAGAAATAGAAGAAACAATCCTAAAATTTGTATGAAACCACAAAATACCCTGAATAGCCAAATAAATTTGAGAAAGAAGAACAAACTGGAGGCATCACAATCCCTGATTTCAAACTATATTACAAAACTATAGTTATTAAAACAGCATGGTCTTGGCATAAAAACAGACACAGTGGAATAGAATAGGGAGCCCAGAATTAAACCCATACATATATGACCGACTAATTTTACAACAAAGGAGCCAGTAATATACAATGGGGAAAGGATAGTCTCTTCAATAAATGGTGTTGGGAAAATTGGACAGCCACATGCCAAATAATGAAACTGGACCACTGTTACACCACACACAAAAATTAATTCCAAGTGGATTAAAGACTTGATTGTAAGACCTGACACCCTAAACTCATAGAAGAAAACATAGGCAGTAAGCTCCTTGACATAGGTCTTGGAGATGAGTTTTTTGAATCTGACACCAAAAGCAAAAGCAACAAAAGCAAAAATAAACAAGTAGGACTACATCAAATTTAGAAGCTTCTGCACAGCAAAGGAAACCATCAGCAAAACGAAGAGGCAACCTAGTGAATGGGAAGAAATAACCACAAACCATATATCTGACAAGGGCCTAACATCCAATATACAAAGAACTCATACAACTCAATAGCCAAAAAAAAAAAAAAAAAAAAAAAATCCAGTTAAAAACTGTGCAGAAGATCTGAATAGACATGTTTCTAAAGAAGACATACAGATGCTCAACATCATTAATCATCAGGGAAATGCAAATCAAAACCACAGTGAAATATTGGTTCAGTTTTTTCCATAAGATGGCTCTGGTAGCACTGAGTTGTCTTTAACTTCATTCAAAACAATTTTGTTAGATTGTATGTGACAGCTGTCATATCAGCGTGCGTTTTAAAAAAGACATCAAAATTGGTGAATTTTTGTGTAGACATTTTAATTGAAGATGGAAGAAAAAAAGCAATATATTTGGCATATTTTGCTTTATTATTTCAAGAAAGGTAAAAACGCAACTGAAACGCACAAAAAGATTTGTGCAGTATATGGAGAAGGTGCTGTGACTGATCGAATGTGTCAAAAGTGGTTTTTGAAGTTTTGTGCTGGAGATTTCTCACTGGACGATGCTCCACAGTTGGGTAGACGAGTTGAAGTTGATAGCGATCAAATCGAAACAACAATTGAGAACAATCAACGTTACACACGCAGGAGACAGCCGACATACTCAAAATATCTCAATCAAGCATTGAAAATCATTTGCACCAGCTTGGTTATGTGAATCGCTTTGATGTTTGGGTTCCACATAAGTTAAGCAAAAAAAACCTTCTTGACCATATTTTCTCACGCGATTCTCTATTGAAATGTAATGAAAACGTGCTGTTTTTAAAACAAATTGTGATGGGTAATGAAAAGTGGATACTGTACAACAGTGTGGAATGGAAGAGATCGTGGGGCAAGTGAAATGAACCACCACCAAGCACACCAAAGGCTGGTCTTCATCCAAAGAAGGTGATGTTGTGTATATGGTGGGATTGGAAGGGAGTCCTCTATTATGAGCTCCTTCCAGAAAACTAAACGATTAATTCCAACAAGTACTGCTCCCACTTAGAACAACTGAAAGAGGCACTTGACAGAAAGCGTCCAGAATTAGTCAACAGAAAACGGATAATCTTCTATCAGGATAACGCAAGACCGCATGTTTCTTTGATGACCAGGCAAAAACTGTTACAGCTTGGCTGGGAAGTTCTGATTCATCCTCCGTATTCACCAGACATTGCACCTTCGGATTTCCATTTATTAAGGTCTTTACAAAATTCTCTTAATGGAAAATATTTCAGTTTCCTGGAAGACTGTTAAAGGCACCTGAAACAGTTGTTTGCTCAAAAAGGTAAAAAGTTTTGGGAAGGTGGAATTATAAAGTTGCCTGAAAAACGGCAGAAGGTAGTGGAACAAATTGTTCCACTTTATTGTTGTTCAATAAAGTTCTTGGTGAAAATGAAGAATGTGTCTTTTATTTTTTACTTAAAAAACCGAAGGCACTTTTTGGCCCACCCAATATTACTTCACACCTGTTAGAATGGCTGCTATCAAAAAGACAAGAAATAACAAGTGTTGCTGAGGATGTGAAGAAAAGGGAACCCTCATGCGAATTGGTGCCGCCACTATGAAATACGTATGGAGGTTCCACAAAAAATTAAAAATAGAACTACCGTATGATCACTAATTCCACTTCTGAGTATTTATCCAAAGAAAACAAAAACGCTAATTTGAAAAGATATATGCACCCTATGTTTATTGCAGCATTATTTACAATAGCCAAGACATGGAAACGACCTATGTGAATATCAGTGGTTGCATGGGTAAAGAAATTGCGATAGACAAATATATTATTCAGCCATAAACAAGAATGAAATCTTGCCATTTGTAACAACATGGATGAAATTCAAGGGCATTATGCTAAGTGAAATAAGTCAGACTAAGAATGACAAAATACTCTATAACCTCTCTTATATATGAAACCTAAAAAAAAAAAAAGAAGAAGAAAAGAAAAGAAACACTAAGCTTATAGATACAGAGAACAGACAGGTTGCCAGAGGCAGGAGGTGGGGTGGAAGAAATGGGTGAACTCTGTGTGTGTGTATCTGTGTGTGTGTGTGTGTGTGTGTGGTGTGTGTTTTAGTTTAAATAAATTGAATAAGTTTTAAGTGCAGCATATTATGTCGAGAGTGTGCTGAAATTCTTTCTCCCAGATTCTAAAATTTAAAATTAATATGGTACTCAAATATTGATTTTCAGAAAGAATACCCAAATAATCAAGCAATTAAACTAGGAGTTGATTCATGTATGTATAATTGAATCCCTTTGCTGTACAGCAGAAACTAACACAACATTGTAAGTCAACTATACTTCAATAAAATATTTTTTAAAAAAATTAAGTGTTGATTTTATAGATTTTATAGATCCAGAAAGCAGGTGGTACAACTTTCTCATAGCTGACTCTATTCAGTGAATTTTTTAATCTGTCCATCATCTATGAAAATGGAAATGCATCTGCAGTAATAATGGGAAAACCATTTAGCTCTAGTTTTACCCATGAGAAGGGTACCTTCTGAAGAGTGTGCTTTTCTTACCCCTAAGATAATATCCTTTGGACAGATACACACACCAAACTGCTTCTCAAGCTACCCACTCAATGTGATAGACTGCCAAGAGAAAGAAAGCTTCTTTTCTTCTTGTCATTAATAGTTAATTGTTAGTGCAGTTTCTCGGATGGGAGATGTGGGTTAGGGAAATCACATCCATCCTTTCTAAAAGTGCTGCAATATTATTAGAGGTGATCAGGCAGCAGAAAATAAACCTATTCCTTGGAGGATTAAATGGAGTGGGCCTATGGATTTTTCTTTCTCCTCTCCTTTGAAGCACTTTAGAGAGTCACTCACTTACACAAGTAGTCCGCCTGGGATAGTATATCAATGTTAATGTTTCATGATAGATCTCGTGTTCTGGAATGATTTGCATTGGTGCATCTCTAGAGCTTGCCTTTTGCGGGGTAACATGGGTGCCCATGGTAATGCTTCATGCATTACTCAAGTGTTTCTTTCACCCTCTCTACTGCCAGGGGCTCTTGTACAATTATATTGGCATTTGGAACAGCATTTCACAACACTGTGAGCTAACTCTTCTAATGTAACACCTTTGGGATTTTGTGGCTTCCCTAATTGGGGAAAAGAATAGAAGAAAAGGTGACAAAAAAGGTCAACTGGTGAAGAGTAAAAGCAGAATTTTAAACGATCCTTAAAACATAGCAGAAAGGTCACCTTGACGAGCCCTACCAACTGCACAACATGCCTTATAAGGGGATCCTGATTAAAATAAAGTGAGCTGAAAAGCTAAAATGAAGTAATGTCTAAAACAGGAAACTCTTGATGTAAATATTAGTCAATGCTAAATGAACCCATCAAAATGTTGCTATATTTGCTGCTTTGGAATCAGGCCAGGTCAGGTGAAAAATCAGGTAAAGTCTCTACAGGGCAACATAATGGATAATGCTCTAGAAGCAGAGCTGGGCCTTAATGTCCACTGTTTATAGCTATTTGACCTTGGGCACGTCATTGGCCTCTCTGCTCTTCCTCTGCAGTTTCCTCTTTGGCAGAGTGGACATGGTAATGAAACCTATTGAATAGGAGTGTTGGAAAATTCCAGTGAACTAGAGCATGCAAAGGTTCCGTAAATGCTGGTGTTGTTATTAATAATCAGAAATATCCATTACAACCTACATTTGCTTCAGTTATCTGGAAATATACAATGAAAGTGGCCTGGAGACAGGATGGCCTGGGTTGAAAGGCCAAGATTTCTGCTGTGTTTTGCATGGAGGCCAACCTCTAACTAACAATGTTGTTCAATTGGGGGTACTTCTTTAACAGCCAAAACATTTGCTTTTGAGCATTTTGTAGGCAGATTTCCACCCCCCCCAAAAAAAAAACCACAGAAGTGTATTAGAGAATGCATACCTTAACTTATTCAGTCAGCCAGACTATATATATGTCCTCTCTGTTTTCATTTTTCCTTTAAAGCTGCTTGAAGAATTTCACATGTGGGGACATATTTACTGAACTTCTGGCATAAAATCCAAACAAAATAAAGATGAGGATATCATATTTTGTAGGCACCTGTCAGTTCATAATAATGTCCCATGAAATTATTATTTCAGAGTAGAGCCTCTCCTTGTCAGTTTTGCATTGGTTCCGAAACCGTAGTTGTGTCCATCAAATGCAAATACCTAACATCTATACTGAAGACACCCTTTTCGTCTCATTTTTTATTGACGTGAGGTTTTATTACAGTGAATCTTCATGTCCCTGTCCTCACTGTCCCTGACAAATCACCATGATACTCAAGGGAACAATGCCTTTTTGTAAGATGCTTCATTGCACATTCACTAACATGCTTTACCCTTTAGGAGAATCATCCTAGTTAATGCTGACAGGATATGCAGTCATAGAATTTCTGGAGTGCATTTCAATTAGGTTTGATTTTCTTACCCACAAGTTCTTAAAGCTAATTGGCTCAGAGAGCTTTTGTCTTTCTGTGAAAGACAGACACACAATTATGCTATTTGTTAAGGGAAAAAAAACGTGCATGGCACTGAGATTTCCATTGTTATTTAAATACTAGGTACTTTGTCTTCCCACAACATCCTCATTCTAGTTGAGAAACTACTTAAGTCCCAAACACATTGATCAGAGAAATGTTTTCTCAGCAAGCATTTCCAGGCAGCATGAGTTTTTGGTATAGATTTCATATTTATTGTATATAAGAGCAGCATTGTTGCACTAAGTCAGTATTCAAGAAGATTATCCTTTAAAACTTATACTCAAATAATTGTTTAAAAGTTAGATGATTATTCTAAAAGACGTTTATGAATTTTACTACTAATGTTTGCACATACCTGGAAAATAAGGAAAAAGACCTCTATGGAAGTAATGGTAATTATATTATGTCTATATTCTTAATGACTAAATTTTTTTAGTATTATTACTCAAAGTTAGAAAATATACTGGGCAGTTCCACCCCTTAACATTTGCTAACTGCTACAAAATAAATTCTAGGGACTGTATGTGCTTTAAATCCTCCCATGCAACCACAGCAATTGTTTATTACTTTTAGATGATGTTTTTATTGGGACAGGATCTGAAAATAACTTCAGAGCAGATTCTTAGGGTTTAATGAACGTAGCAGATGCTTACCTGGATGTATTTATAGGGGAATAGTGCACACAAGGAGCCATAAACAGTAAAAAGTGATGACATCACTGGGAAAGTCCAGCTGAATTTACATGACTGCTGCTAGTTGTTTATCTTTTCCTCGTGATATCTTACAACAACAAATTACTAATATGCCTTCCATTCCAAAGCTCATCTAAATAAGGTGGAAATTGGCTCACTAACATTCTAAGCTCCTCTTTGCCCAGATTAAATAATATATTAATAAGGGACAATGTTAAAATCTAAAAAAGGGTTTCACAGTATCTTTAAAGAAAGTACAATATTAAGCAGTGTTTATTTAGTTATTATGTTTAGTTTCTCCCTCTCACTGTTAGTTGAATTAATCACATTGATAGATGAAACCATATTCAATCAATTCAGCACTTATTGGGGGTCTGTACTAAAGGTTGGGACAATATAAAGTAAATACAAAGATAAAGATATTTGAAACTTTCCATTGAGGAATTTAACATATATTGAACCCAAAATTTATAATCTAGTGGTAAAGATGGACAAGTAAACTGTATCAATTAGGAATGCCTTCAGCAGCGAAAAACAAAAAATTCGATTAACAGAGGCTCATGCAAGAAATCATTTTAATTTCTCACATAGATAAGCAGTCTATAGATAAGCAGTCTTGATCAGATGCAGTAGTTCAACAATGTCCCATCCCTTCACTTTGCCTTCCATGGCGTGTGCTCAGGCCTTGTGCTTTCCACCTCATGATTACAAGATAGCTGCCCCATCTACGAGCATCATGTCAATGTTCAAAGCATGAGGAAGACACAGAGAGCTCCCCTCTGGTGCCTGACTCTTTTATAAGGAAGCATAAGGTTACTTGCTAAGCGTCCTGATTATATGTCAGAGCTGTGCCATTGGCCTCACTTAGCTGTAAGGAAGGCTCAGATATAAACGCTCAGTTTTACCAATCCCCCTGTGGGAAGTGGCAAGGGAGAAAGAAGGGACTTGAGAATTGCTGTCGGGTCAATCTCCCAGTAATATCCCCACATGGACCAACTAAAGAAGGCAAAAAGAAATCAGCGGTAGGAGAAGAAAAGAACAATTTCTGATTTGGGGTAAGGATATCATGAAAAGAGCACTTAGACTGAGGCTTTTAGGATAAATAAAATTTGATAAAGGAGTTGTAGGCTACAAAACAATTCAGAACAGAATAAGGAAAGGAAAGGGAGGGGGTATAAAATGACATGACATGTCTGGGGATTGAGAAAAATGTGTGGATCTAAGGGAATGTATAAATGCTGGTGGGGAAGTAGTATGCTAAGAATTTACAAAGGGATTTTGAGATTCTCCTAGAGAGGACTTTTATTGCTGAGCCAAATAGTTTCACTTTCAGTGGTTTCCCAGAACCTACAAAATCAAACTGCATAGCCTGACAGTCAAGGCTCTTGATGATTTGGACCTAACCTGCTTTGCTAGTGCATTCTTTCCTACCACTATACCCTATGTATATGATGATATCTTTGGTCAAACTGGGTTTCTTATCACCCCCCCCACCCCGCCCCAAAACAACATTCTCTTTCTATAGCCATAGCCTCCTGCTGTGGATTCTACTGAAATGCTCTCCTCATCCCTTTCCAAACTGAAGTCCTGCCCATCAAGACCGTCCCATCAAGAGATGTAGTGGAATCATCTCTGATCACCTTAACTATATCTAGTCCCTTGTTTGAGCTATTATAGTATTTTAACTGTTATCGTCCTGTATTGGGTGGGAGAGACCCAAACTCCTAGCCCAGATGCAAAGACTGGCAAGAATGATGACTTAGACTCAGTTCAAAGCTGCTTTCATTTCAGATGGCTCCCAAGCAGGCAGTCAAGCAGGGCCAAGGATAGACACAGGATTAGGAAGCAAATGAGTAGACGTAGCTCCGCAGTTTCTCCCTAAACCCTCATGATTCATGTGTATAATTGGTGGGTCAATTCAAGCCTATGGGGGCAAGAAATCTACCAGATCTGAGGAGGGCAGAACTGCAGGTTCAATGTCTTTTATACACTTGGCTAGGGGAGGGACCTCATCAGCATCAGGGTCTATCTATTACCATGTAAGTTATTTTTTTGCTTCAGCCCAATTACATTCCCACATTCTGTTTCTGGCCAGAACTTAACACACTATCTTACTACATATTTTTTCTAATATTAGAGTTATTTATGTATATCTATTACACGTTGTAACATTGTGGTTAAGAGCATAGGCTCTAGAGTCAAATTACCAGAACTGAAATCTCAACTCCACCACTTACAAGCTATGTGATCTTGAGCAGTGCACCTCAGTTTCCTCATCTATACAATGGGAACAATAATGGTATCTACCCCATTTAGTTGTTTTGAGGATTAAAGAGCCCATGACTCTTTAAACCAGTGCCTCAGATTAACTGATGTTGTTTGTCAAATGTAGATTTTTTTTTGAGGGTGAAGACTATCTCATTCATATTTTCCTCTATCATATTTAAAAATTGCCATGTGAACAATAAATATTTGAAAAATGAATGAATGACTGAATTAATCAATTTCAGTGTTTCATGGCTCTAGAAATAAGAACAACCAATGACACAGGGTGGCAGTAGAAATTTAAAATGAGTGGGCTTATCTCAAACACAGAAAAGCATTAGTACTGTGAAAAGGCAGCCAGCGCCACACTAGTAAACTACTGGTGGAAATGCACATTCTGTGCCTTCCCTGGAAGGCAATTTGGCAAAATTATCAGAAGTCCTACAAAAAAAATCATAGAGTTTGACCCAGTTACTTTAATTCAATCAATTCTAAGAAAGTAATTCAAGAAACACACAAAGAATGTTGCAGGATAAAATGGAAACAACATAAATGTCCATCGATAAGGATTAATTAAATACATTTTTAAAGTCTATATAATGATACAATAAACCCATATTTTGACTGAGAAAATGACATATTAAGTGAAAACAAAAGGGTAACATAAGAGCTATAATTAAAAAGAATATAAAATAATAATAAAAAAAGAATATATCGTATCTTGTTTATGTGTGAGAAAATAAGCCTGTGAGAGAACTATAAAATATTAGTTGCTTTCTTTTAGAGAAACTATGAATGATCTTCATTTTTTTCTTTATACGAATTTTTAATTTTTTCACAATGACACACAAAAAAAATAAAGCTTTCTTCTTGTGAAAGCAATCATCTTGAAACATCAGTTTTTACAAACACCAGTGCAATGGCCTGTGGTTCTCAGTGTGTTCACACATTCCTCAAGGCTGTCAACAGTCTGTCTTTGGATGTGAAGGTGGTGGGTGGTGTGGAAGCAAAGAACCAAGAAGCAGACTGATTCTAATCCCATTTCTGTTGTTAACTTCCCATGTGGCCTCGGGTAAACTTTCTTCCATTGTAAAGAGACAGATAGTCATATAATATTGTTATTAAATGTAGGTAAATTTACTTGCTTTGTAAGTAGCTAGCATCAGGGATCTTCAAATGCTAAAACAAAATAGCCCTAACCCACCTAACTATAAAGAGCTTACCATGGATTAAAGGCCCAAATTTGGAGTTAGGACACATACACACACACGTACACACAGGGCCAGGACCAGGGTCAGGCAAGTGAGAAGTGAGGCACGGAAGGCACAAAATGTAAGGAGACACTCACTCTAAGGGTCATGAAGCAGACTTTCTGATTCTAGTCCCATTTCTAATCCCCAAAACGCCAAACGCTTGACATCAACTCAGCCCTGACAGTGAGAGCCTCCTTACATTTTGTACCATACGTGCCTCTTACCCTAGTCCCTGCCATGCATGTAAGTGTATACACACACACACACCCGTTTTATCAGCAGTCGGGAAGAGGGATGACAAATATTTCTCTAGAATGATTGTCAGTTCTATAATGTTTCCTTGTCAAATACATAGAAACGACCTAATTACACTTAGAAAGAAGAAACTGCTCTGTCTTCTGATAGATGATAGGGAGTGGTAGAAAAACCTCTCTTTACTCAGACACTATCCTGTCCTTTTTTTCCTTCCACATGATTCCCATTCTGTTTTTTCATGGACATTATTGTCTTCTTGGCCTACCCCAGAATTCCCACGTTAGAGTCCATAGGAATTGTATTAAAAGTCTCTATCTAGTCGTCCAGTGAATCTTCCATACATCTTCTCACTACGAGCTTCAAGCCTCACATGTTTGAAGAGTAGTGCCTGTTGGCCTCTATCTACTGTAACTCGTACACTCTTTTTCTTGGTGTTTCCATTTATATTTAGTATCCAATTCTGGACATTCGGACTTGCTATTGACCTGACAACTTCAAAATATGCTTCTTTTCGTTATTGCCTCACTATTCTTATATCTGTGATCTGAAGCTGCTAACCGCCTACGCCCAGAGTAGGTCCTTGAATTCCATTTGCCGGAAGGTGTTGAAGTGATAAAATTTTCAGGGTGCTGAGGAATTGTAGGGACAAGACAGCAAATTAACATGACCATTCTCTTTGGCATATAGTGCTTCAGTGACAAAACTTCAGCATGACCCCAAATCAAAAATTTACTTTTATAAGATATGATAGATAATTCTTCCTAAATTTTGCTTTTGGAGACAAAATTAACAGTTTAACCTTCTTACATTAGGCTTTTACTCTTTGTAGATATGTAATATAAACCAAATCTACATGATAATAATTTACCCAAATACTCATTCATTCACATGAGTTGAAGTAGGTAATTTTGACATATGTAGTTACATTTATGTTGCTATTTCAGGCCTAATTTTTTTTTGTAAACTAAGAAATTTCCGAGGCACTGTATTGGCACAAACTTACTCATTACTGAAAGCAGTTACTTATTATGTTCTCACAGAATCATGCATTGAAAATGTATCTCAAAGTATAGACACTAATTGCAAATGTTGCAAGCAAAGAGAAAAGATTCCTGGCATGGAAATCTGAAAACCTGGGTAAGAGCTCCAGGTCTCCCAATAGCTGTGTGACCTCAGTTGGAAAACTAATACTTTCCTCTGAGTTTGGTAAAATGTATCTGTAAATTGAGAGAGATAAAACAACATAATCTCTAAGATCCGATTACTTAAACACGCCTTGCTCCTTAACTATTATCTAACAGATATTTGCAAAACATATAACAGTGCATGTGGAACTAATTACAAATTCACTGCCCAGTCATTGCCATTAGTATGCAAAGCCATTTAAGCGTTGGGTCATATACCTAATTCCTATAACTATACATCAATGAATATCTCATAAAATATGGCTTCTTCTACACAGCTCTCTTCAATATAATTTGCTCATCATTGCCTAATGGAGCACATGAAACAATATTTTATCAGTCATGAAGGGACATCTGTGAAAATATTACCCTTTATAAAATTGTATCAACTTAACAAATTATGTTTGCAAAGACAGCTGTTTTAAGTTGGTGCTGCTTGTATTTTGTGAGTAATTCAATAATTGTTTTACTATTATCATTCAGTTCATTTCAGTGAGAATTCCACGTAACCGAATATTTTTTCTTTGCTGTCAGACGAGAGAGCTAAAGTAAAGGGTGACAGTTATTTCAGTTGTATGAGCATTCTGTTCAGCAAAGTGGGTTAAAAACAAACTGACTCTTACAGGTTTCTGATAAATCATCTCTCAATTTGGCAACCACAATCTACTCTGCTACACCCTTACACAATCTGTGTTTTACCCTCATGTCTATAGGATGAAAGACAAAACTTCCTACAAGTTCAAGGAGGATGTGGGAGAAAGGAGAGTTCAATCACAAGAAATCTGAAAAAACTGTTTTTCATCATAGAATGTCAGTATTATTAGATGGTGTATTAGCCTGGGTTCTCCAGAAAAGCAGAATCAATAGGAGGTGTGTGTGTGTGTGTATAAAGATTTATTGTAAAGAATTATCTCACATGGTTATGAAGGCTAGGAAGTTCCAAGATCTGAAGTCAGCAAGCTGAGACCCAGAAGAGTTAGTGGTATAGTTCCAGAATGAGTTTGAGAACCAGGAAAGCCAATGGTATAAGTTCTAGTCGAAGTACAAGTCCTAAAGCAGGAGAGGACCAATGTCCCAGCTTGAAGGCAGATAAGCAGACAGAGCAAATTCTCTCTTACTCAGCCTTTCTGTTCTATTCAGGATTTCGGTGGATTGGATGAGGTCCATCCACGTGGGGGAGAGCAATCTGCTTTACCCAGTCTACTGATTCACATGTTAATCTCATCCAGAAACACCCTCACAGACACACCCAGGAT
The DNA here is from genome assembly GCF_949987515.2 of Delphinus delphis. Taxonomy (NCBI): domain Eukaryota; kingdom Metazoa; phylum Chordata; class Mammalia; order Artiodactyla; family Delphinidae; genus Delphinus; species Delphinus delphis. The sequence continues at coordinate 56,377,297 of NC_082693.1, read as the reverse complement.
AACAGTCAACCAAATATCTGGGCACCCTGTGACCCAATCAAATTGACACATAAAATTAACCATCACAATGGGCAATCTAAGACTGTAGAGTCAACTCTATCCATTTAAACCTCAGAAAGCTGAACTCCAGAGATATAAAGTGACTACCCAACTCATACAATTAGTGAGAGATCCAGGATCTTAACCTAAATCTTTATATTTTATGATATATATTATATTATATATTCATTCATCTCTCATTATTGAGCATCTACTTACCAGGAAATATGATGGGCAGTGGGGTGAACAAAGCAAATGTGGCTTACTCCTCAAGTTGCTAACATTCAGACAGATATATAGAGTGAATACAAAATTGTGGTCATTAGAGATCAGAATAAGTCCTATGAAAGAAACACACGGGTTACTGAGATTGTGTTGAGGGTGGGAGTGGGGTGCTTCTTTAGATAAGATGCTGAGAGTAGCCACCATGAGGATGGACACTTGAGCCAGACCTGAAGAAGGAGAGTAAAGCAGAATTTCAAGATCTGGCAGAACAACATTACGAGCAGAAGGAACAGCCAGTAAAAGCATTTGCAAACGAAAAAGGATGCCAATGTGGCAGGAGCATTGGAAAGAGAGAAGATGAGGTTAGTGACGTGAGCTGGAGACATAGACATGTAGGGCTTTTTAGGCCAGGGTGAGAGATTAGGACTTTCTTCTAAAAGCAATGGGAAGGAAGCCTTAAAGAGTTTTTGCGTGGAATATATGTGATCTTATTTACAGTTTTTAAAAATATCTCTGGATATTATGTGAAGAATGGATTGGAAAGGAACAAGAATGGAAGCAGGGATGTTATATCATATCCCAAGATATAGATAATGGCAGTTTGAACTTGGTGCTGACAGTAGAGATAGACCAAAATGGGAAGATTTCTTCTGTATTTGGAGGCAGAACTGAGAGATCTTGAGGATAGAGTGGGTGTGGTGGAAAAGAAAGGATTCGTAGGTGCTTCAGGTTGTTATCTTGTGCAATTGGATGGTTAATAGTTCCATTTACTAAAATGGGAAAGTTTGAGGAATAACAGGTTTAAGAATAGTCATAATCTCAATTTCATACATATTAGATTTCAGACTCCTTTTAGACACCCTGATGGAGATGTCAGGTAACCGTTAGATATCTGGGTCTACAGGACTCAGGGGAAAGATCTGGGCAGTAAATAGACATTTGGTAGACATCAGCATACAAGGAGTGTGCAAAGCCTGGGACAGGATAATATTTCCTAAAGGAAGAGCATAGACAGAAAATAGAAAGTGTCCAGGAAGGAACCGTAAGGTTCATCAGCATTTAGAAGTTGGGTGGAAGAAAAGTCAGCAAAAGAAATGAGAAGGAAAACAACTGAAGTCGAAGAAAAGCTGGGAGGGTATGATGCCACAGAGGATAAGAGAAGAAAGTTTCGAAAGGAAAGAATAGTCAACTGTGCCAAATAGCTGCTTAGAATTAGATTAGGATATACAAATGTCTATTGGACCTGGCAACATGGAGGTCACGGGTGATCTTAACAAGACTGGTTTCTTTCTATTGTTGGGGTCGGTGTTAGATGAGAGTGTTTGAAGAATGAAACAGAGATAAGGATGAGGCAGAGACTACAGATGATTTCCTCGAAAGTATTTTATGTGATGCAGAACAAAGAAATGGGACAATCGGTAGAGAAATATATGGAATCACATCTGGAAGACAAGATGTGAAGACTTGGGGCTCGGGGTGGGGACTGGCCAGCTGGGGCGGGAATGCCGCCGCTCCTCAGGCATCTCTTTCCATTTCAGTGCGGTGATCTTTCCACGGGATCCCTCAAGCGTGGCGCTTCAGTTAGTTACACTCTGAAAAGCTCAGGGCTTGAAAGTGAGCCTCGCAGGAAAAACTGGCAGAATCTGCATGGCTTTTTCTTACCTCGTCTTGGAGGTCATGGAATGTCACTTCTGCTGTATTTCATTAGTTGTTGTAGTCACAAAGGTCCACCGAGGTTCTAGGAGAGAAAAAGGAAGAAAAGTTTTCTCTTACTGGTAAGATCATTAAAGTTTATGGACATGTCTAAAACCACCATACTTTCTAAGAAATAACCAAAGGTCAAGAGACTTTTTTTTTTCAGAGGGAAAGTTTGAAGTTTCATAATGGCTCGGATGATTCCAAAATTTAGGTTAAAAATAGAGACTTGTGGTCACACTGTCATATTGTAACTTTCTTTGGAATGGTACTGAAGAAAAAAATGGCTCCTTACATAATTCAACTGTGATGATTCTTAATTGCATTCAGACTGTCTGTTTTACTAAAAAGAGGAAACACGTTATTGACTTTATCTTTTGGGTGTGTAGATTTAACGTCAGTTGACATTTTGTGGTTTTGGTTTGTCCACTGAGCACGAAAATGGATATCTTACTCTTAGAAATATAAATAAGTCTATTTGGGCATCTATGGTAGGCTGAATAATGGCCCCAAAGATATCTGCATCCTGGAACCTGTGAATGAGCCTTTATATGACCAAAGGAACTTTGCAGATGAGATTAAGGATCTTGAGATGGAGAAGTTATCCTGGATTATCCAGAGGGGCCTTAAGCATAATCATAAGTGTCCTTAAATGAGAGAGGCTGAGGGAGATTTGAGTAGAAGAGAAAGAGAGGTGATGAGGTGTTGTTTTAAGCCACCAACTGGGTGGTAATGTGTTATAGCAGCCATAGGAAACTAATGAATCCTCTTATAAAAGTTCATGGAATATTTGGTTGACACAGTTGTTTGCACATGACATAAACTGAGATGACTTAGGAGTTTTCTGTAATTCTATGAGGGTTAAAATGAAACTGTAAGTGGAGTGCCTGTTCATGGTAGTTGCCCAATAGATATAAGTTAAATAAGATATATGTTAACTAAATGATTAGAAAGTAGAAGACAATAAAGGCGTGGTGAAACCGTAAGGTGGAACTGGTAAAAGCCACATGAAGGAAAGGGTACAGTGAAGCAGGGTTGAAGTTGAAAGGCCCATGAGAGACTGAAGGGTGGATCTCGGGATCCACTAGAAGCAGGACTAAGCTGTCTTCCCCCAGTACTTGAATCAAGCCCCCCTTGTGGGATGGAAGTATAAGGTGTGGCATTTATTCATTCAGCCCTGAGGACCCATCATGTCCCAAGCATGTGCTCCTCCTGGAGACCCTTAGTGGGTAGCGGACTGTCTCCAGTCCCCAGTGCACAGACCAGGCAAGGTTGGTCCCAACAAGTGCACATGGAGGGCAGAGTCCTCCCGCATATCCTCACTAATTGAAAATTGTTTCAATTTCTTTTTAAATAGGAATATGTCAAATGCCAGACTTTAATGCTCTGCAGACATTTTTACATCTTAGCTAATAAAAAGCTAAAGATTCAAAGGAAAACATTCAGGTTCATAATGCTTAGGCGCCTTACTGAATCTTTGTTTATATCATGTCTATTCCAACTGTCCCCTAGAAGCAGCAAAGCAGAAGGCTCACAAGCATGGATTCTGGAGCAGGAACCTGGGTTTGAATCCTAGATTTTTTACTAATTAGATTTGTGACTTTGGACAGAAATCACGTGCCCTCTGTTTGCCTCAACTCCCTCAACTGCCAAATAGGAAAAATAATAGTATCTACCTCGCAGGTTCTCATAAGAACTGAAAGGGCTGATCATTGTAAAACACTAACAGTATCAGCCCACACTAAGGTCTACATGTTTGTTGAATAAAAGTATTAAAAACTTAAAAAAAAGAGATATGGACTCTATGAAGGCTTAACTTTCAAGATGGCTTGTACATATTTATATGTTTATAGGAATAATCCGGTACTGAGACAGGAACTGATAATGCAGAAGACAGAAGAGGAACAAAATTCTCAAGAATACGACAGGGGATGGGAGCATAAGTGGAGGGATTTGCCTTCGATCAGAGCAGGAAAGGACTGTGGGGGCAGAGATGGAGCCTTAATAACCATTGTATGTTCAATGTATCCAGTGCTTGGCATATATTAGAAGTTCAATAAATATTTATTGAGTGAATCAAGTAAACATCCACTCCAAGACAGGAGAACAAAACAAGCAGCAGACTCAGAGAAAAAATAAAGAGTAGGAAAGAGCAAAGAGAGGGACTTGACGTATTCATACTTCTTGATAAGTTATTGCTTATTTTTATATGTTCTTTATGATCTTGATTAGACAACTTAGTCAACATTTTTAAAAATCAAACTAGATTTTTAAAATGGGGAGACCCAGCCTATGTGGTGTTTAGCTAATTTAGTTTTTAGTTTACTTAATGCCTATTATGATCCCCTAGCAGTGTGAATCCTCAAATGGAAGAGATATGTTTTCTGCCTCAGTAATTCATTTCCAGATCCATGGCAAGAGTCTAATAAATTTATTGTTCTGCACGTAATTTTCCTTAGTTTTTATGATTATCTTCAGCACTGATAAAATTACTGATTATATTAAACCAAAACATTTATAAATCACATACCATTTTTACCTTAGTGATACAAATTGGCACTTGATAATATCTAATTCACAATCATAGAGTCAATGTTTTTTCACAAGGCTGAGAACACTGTCATGTAAAAAAATCTGTATACTCTGGTGAGGTTCAAATAAACTCACTTTTATTGTGCCTATGTCAGGATGTTCAAATGAACCAAAAGACAGATTATCTGTTATTAAAAATGTCCTGAACACATTTTGGATATACAGGACTCTATAAAATATTTTTGGAAATTTGTTATTTAGCAATCGCCTTCCTCAAAATACATGACAGCCAGCAGTACTCAAAAACTGAACACTGTAAAGAAAGTACGTCAAATAAAATACATTTAATAACCAGAAATACTTCAGATTTTTGTTTTCTTTTTATATCAAGAATGATTCTACTGATGTTAATAAATCATGAAACGTTGTCAATGCATTTGGAGTAAAGGAAATAATAAACTTTGAGGTTTTCATATAGTTCTCTAGTTTAATGTAATACAAATAAATGATATATACACTCTAATGAGGTGTATGGATAATAAATGATGCAGCTATATTTTTATCATATGGTAATACAAAATTGACAAATAATATACTCAGAAGAATTCTGATGAGTTAATCACAAACATGAATTTATTCTCACAATTCAGTGGATTTATTTTATGTTATTCTGGAATGAAATTTTCATTCATGGTTTGTTAGAAAATCATCGAAGATTTATCTCACCTCTTATTATGCTGTTGGAGGCTATTCCAACATCCTGATTATTTGCTTGAACTTTCTAGAGACTTTGAGTGGTACTTTATAATAGTTATCATATTTAGAAACAATTTCAGCTTGGGAAATAGGAAGTTTAATTTAAATTGGGGATTGTAACAAAAGAACCCCTAAGGAAGCATCATTTAAATTGAGATCCAAATGATGAAAAAGAGTGAGGCAGTTGAAAAGTGACAGAGAATAGAATGTTGGAGTATGTGGCAAACCAAAAAAAAAGCCAAAAGAAACCCATATTTGCGGGGGGCAGGTAGGGGAGGGAAGGATTGGGAGTTTGGGATTAGCAGAGGCAAACTATTATATATAGGATGAATAAACAACAAGGTCATACTGTATAGCACAGGGAACTATATTCAATATTCTGTGACAAACCATAAGGGAAAACATATGAAATAGAATATATATATACACATATATATGTATATATGTATAACTGAGTCACTTTGCTGTACAGAAGAAATTAACACAGCATTTTAAATCAACTTTACTTCAATAAAAGTTAAAAAAAAAACAACCCATATTGCCCTAGTCTTACCAGCATGGTGATAAGACCTGCATTGTAATAGAAATTATTGGCATTCTCCCTGCTGCCCACCTCCTCATGCACATAAATACTGTTACCGCATCTCTATCTTCTTCAATTCTCTTCTTCAACTTTCATATTTGCTGAGACTCCCTAGAAGATATTTACCTTTTTCTCTTAAGCACAGTTCTAGTTTTGCATGACATACTCAGAACAGATGTCTCCTGCCCTTGCTCCCTGGGGCCACCTGCTCTGGGGTCTCCTGTGTCTCCAAGTAGCCATAGCTGTTGGCAGTGGTGATATCTGCCTGTGTCTGTATGGAAACTTCCACTACTGATGCTAATGCCATTGATAATGGTGCCAAGGACACTGTTGTCTGATTGCTGCTGATGCTCAAGGCCCCGAGTCTCCTGACTGAGGACCCATGTGACCTGACTACTGTATGGGCCCTCCGTGGGCTGAAGCTGTGTTCTGTGTAACACCAAAGGAAGGGGACTCCTCTACTGCCTTGCTTCCGCCATTCTTGTGTGTTCCTCGGTTATGTATGTGCCCAAAATGATGTTTTGTTATTTCAGGCTTAATTTCCCCAGGGTACTGGAACAAGTCTAAACCTAAATTCCTCTTTCCTCCTCTTCCATTTCACCCAAGTCCATTGTCCTTAAATCCCTCTCTTGAGACCCAACCCCCATTTCCCCTACTAGAGGTTTTGCCCCAAGAAGCTTTTTAGGCTCTCATGTAAATAGAAAAGACACAAGGTTATTTCTAGCTTATCCGTTTTCTAATTATGCCAGATTTTCCTGAATCCCCAGATGCACATATCATTATTTCAAGCCGTGGTCCCTCTCATATTAGTTCTATATTTTTGGCAACTAAGTTTCTCAACCAACATCTTCTACAAAGATTTTTCAATAATGTGATTACATGTGGATTTTTAAGTTTCCATGTATGCTTCCAGAATCTTCTTTTGGTACCTATGAAGTGATCTAGAGACAACATAGCTCACTGAATTAGTCACCCTCTCCTCTCTCATCTCTTCATTGTTAAATAGTTCATTAGTAAGGAAATGTGATTATCCTGTGATATAGGAGTTAGTAGGTGTATAAAATCTAGGGTAAATTATAATCTTAATAAGAGATATAACAGGAAAGTTCACAAAGAGACAAAGCATCATTTTCCATACTAAGCAGAGTGGGTCTACATCTGCTTGCTTCCTGCAGAATAGACACATGACATAACAGAACAATTGAAGTTACAGTAGGAAGTCCTGGTTATGAGCTCTGGTTCTGCCACTTTTTGTTTGTCATTTAGGTTTTTTTAATTTTAGTTTCCTTGTCTGTGAAATAAAGGCAAAAATATCTGCCGAGCTTTAAAATAGCAAAACAAATAATGGTAATAGTTAGTGAATGCTTACTAGGTTCCAGACAACATGATAAACATCTTAGAAGCTTTATCTCAATTAATCCCCTTAGCAGACCTCCAAGATATGTACAAAAAACTGACACAGAACACAAAAACCTGCATAGGGATGTTTATAGCAACTTTATTCATAATTGCCAAAACTTGGAAGCAAACAAGATATCCTTCAGTAGGTGAATGGATAAATAAATGTGGGTATATCCAGACAATGGAGTGTCACTCAGTGCTAAAAAGAAATGAGCCAGCAAGCCATGAAGAGACACGGAGGAAATTTAAATTCATATTATTAAGTGAAATAAGCCAATCTGAAAAGGCTACAGACTGTATGATTCCAACTATATGACATTCTGGAAAAGGCAAAACTATGGAGACAGTAAAAAGCTCATTGATTGCCAGGGGATAGGGATAAGGGAGGGATGAATAGATGAAGCACAGAGGATTTTTAGAGCAGTAAAAATATTCTGTGATACTGTAATGGTGTATATATGTCATTATTCATTTGTCAAAACCCATAGAATATACAACACCAAGAGTGAACCCTAATGTAAACTATAGACTTTAGATGATAATGATGTGTAATGTAGGTTCATCAGTTGTAACCAGTGTACCTTTCTGGGGTGGGCAGTTGGGGGGGTGTTGTTAATGGTGGAGGCTATGCATGTGGGGGGGTTTGTAGGAGATATATGGGAAATCTTTGTACCTTCCACTCAATTTTGCTACGAAACTAAAACTGCTCTAAAAAATCGTCTTACAAAATACTGACCTTGATAGTGGTTAAGAAAGTACAGCAAACTCATCTAGTTATTAAGTGGAAGAGCTACGCTTCAGACCCAGACCCTCTGACTCTGAATTGCTGCACTTATCTTGTGTGCTATACTGAATAGGAGATAATGTTCAAATGTATATGAGTGGTATTAACTCTGAAATCACTGTGGTTATTTTCCTCTGAGATATGTGGCTGAAGCTAGTCATTTCTCAAAAAAAGCAACTGCATTCTCTGTAACCGTTGACTGATATCATTTCCCAGATATACATGGTGACTTTATATTTTAAAAATCTTGGAAATTAGCCCAACACTGTAAAATTTTATTCAAAAACCATTACTCAGAATTATTTTAATGTCTTTGTACCACTTTACAAATCTTAACATATTTATATAGTTATAAAGCGTACCATACTTTGCATTATGCTTATTTTACCTAATCTTAAATTATGCATCTGCTTTATTCATTCATTCAAAAGATATTTATTGAGCTTCTGCCATAAGCTAGTCATTGTCTAGACTCTGAATCATCAGGAAGCAAAATAGCCAATATCCCTGCTATCTTGAGTAATACTTCCTAGTAGGGAGAGAGTATTATATATCAATGATGAAAAGTGCTGAGGGAAAAAAAGCAGGCAGGGTAAGGAGGCAGACAGTGACAGACAAGATATTTTAAAATTGTCTGATTATGGAAGGCATCTTTGAAAAGGTAGTATTTGAGTAGAGATCTGAGTAAAATGAGGGTGTGAGCCCCGCATATGGTTCCTAACAGTGAGATAGTAAATGCAAAGGCTGTGATGGGAGAGGGAGTTTGCTGTGTTTGAAGAGCAGCAAGAAGATCAGGATGTGAGGAGTAAAATAAGAGAAAGAGTAGTGGAAGATGGTGGCTGGGATGGGTCAGAAGTGGATGTGGGATGGGGAGGAGGGATGCTGTTAGGGAGATCAAGCAGGAACTCTGGAGGGGTTTACTTTTTATTATTTTAAATTTTTCCTTCCAGTTTTTTTGAGATGTAATTGATATTCAGCACTGTATAAGTTTAAGGTGTGCTGTATGACTTTTTGACTCACATACATCATGAAATGATTACCACAAGTTTAGTGAACATCTATCATCTCCTATAGATACAAAATAAGAGATGGAAAAAACTATGTTTTCCTTGTGATGAGAACTAAGATTTACTCTTAACAACTTTCTCATATAACATACAGCACAGTTAATTATATTTATCATGTTGTATATTACACCCCTAGTACTTATTTATAAATACTAGGAAGTCTGCACCTACTTATAACTGGCTGCACCTTTTGATTACCTCCCCCAAGCCCCCACCTCTGATAACCAAAAACTTGATCCCTTTTTCCATGGGTTTGTTTGTTTGTTTTTGAAGTGTAATTGACCAACAACACTAGGGTAGCTCCTGGTACACAATATGGTGATTCAATATTTCTATACATTGCAAAATGATCTCCAGGATAAGACTAGTTACCGTCTGTCTCCAAACAAATATATTGTATAATTATTGACTATATTCCCCACACTGTACATTCCATACCTGAGACTCATCTTTTTGCAACTGGAAGTTTGTACCTCTTAATCTCCCTCAGCTATTTCTCTTATCGCCCCCACCATCCTCCCCTCTGGCAACCACCTGTTTGTTCTCTGTATACATGAGTCTCTTTCTGTTTTGTTGTGTTTGTTCATTGATTTTGTTTTTTAGATTCCACATATAAGTAAAACATACAGTATTTGTCTTTCTCTGTCTGACTTACTTCATTTAGAATAATACCCTCTATGTCCGTCCATGTTGTCACAAATGGCAAGATTTCATTCATTTTTATGGCTGAGTAATATTCTGTCATACATATTATCATATATATTATTATTATTTCTTTTTCTTTTTCTTATCTGATTGCTGTGGCTAGGACTTCCAATACTATTATGTTGAATGAAAGTGGTGAGAGTGGACGTCATTGTCTAGTTCCAGATATTAGACGAAATAATTTCAGCTTTTCACCATTGAGTATGATGTTAGCTGTGGACTCGTCATATATGGCCTTTATTATGCTGAGGTATGTTCTCTCTATACCCATTTTGTTGAGAGTTTTTGTCATAAATGGATGTTGAATTTTGTCAAATGCTTTCTCTGCATCTATTGAGATGATCATATAACTTTTATTTTTCAGTTTGTTAATGTGGTGTATCACATTGCCATGTGAATATTGAACCCTCCTTGCATCTCTGGGATAAATTTCACTTGATCAAGGGAAATGTATTTCCATTAAAGTGTATTTTAATGTATTGTTGAATTTGGTTTGGTAATATTCATATTTTGTTGAGAATTTTGCATCTATGTTCTTCAATGATATTGGCCTATAATTTACTTTTTTGTTGTCTGGTTTTGGTATCAGGGTGATCCTGGCCTTGAAGAATGAATTTGGAAGCATTTCTTCTTCTGAATATTTTTTTTAATAGATTGAGAAGGGTAGGTGTTAACTCTTCTTTAAATGCTGGTAGAATTCACCAGTGATGCCATCTGGTCCTGGACTTTTGTTTGTTGGGAGTTTTTTTATTATTATTATTACTGATTCAGTTTCATTACTGGTAATTGGTCTGTTCATATTTTCTATTTCTTCCTAGTTCAGTCGTGGGAGATTGTATATTTCTAGGATTTTGTCCATTTCTTCTAGGTTGTCAATTTTATTAGCATATAATTGTTCATAGTAATCTCTTATGATGCTTTGTGTTTCTGTGGTGTCAGTTGTAACTTCTTTCTCATTTCTGATTTTATTGATTTGGGCCCTCTTTCTTTTTTTCTTGATGAGTCTGGCCAAAGGTTTATCAATTTTGTTTATCTTTTCAAAGAACTAGCTCTTAGTTTCATTGATCTTTTCTATTGATTTTTTAGTCTTTATTTCACTTATTTGAGACTTTTCTTGTTTCCAGAGGTAGGCTTGTGATCCATAGATTTTGGATCATTGTGTTTTTGTTTTCATTAGTCCCCAGGTATTTTTTAATTTCTTCTTTGATTTCTTCAGTGATTGATTCATTGTTTAGTAGCATATTGTTTAGCCTCCACATTTTTGCACTTTTTTTTTTGCAGTTGATTTCCGGTCTCATTGTATTGTGGTCAGAAAAGATGCTTGATATGATTTCAGTTTTCTTCAATTTACTGAGACTTTTTTTGTGGCCTAGCATGTGACCTATCCTGGAGAATGTTCCATATGTGCTTGAGAAGAATGTGTGTTCTGCTACTTTTTGGATGGAATGTTCTATATATGTCTACTAAGCAATCTGCTATAATGTGTCATTTAAGGACAATATTTCCTTATTGATTTTCTCTCTAGATGATTTGTTCATTGATGTAAGTGGGGTGTTAAAGTCCCCTACTATTATTGTGTTAGTGTCTCTTTATGTCTGTTAATGTTTACTTTATGTATTTAGGTGCTCCTATGTTGGACACATATATATTTACAATTGTTATATCTTCTTGGATCGATCCCTTTATCATTATGTAATGTCCTTCTTTGTCTCTTGTTACAGTCTTTGTTTTAAAGTCTAGTTTGTCTGTTGTAAATATTGCTACTCTGGCTTTATTTTCATTTCCATTTGCATGGAATAACTTTTTCTATCCCCTAACTTTTAGTCTGTATGTGTCTTTAGATCGAAGTGAGTCTCTTGTAGGCAGCATACAGATGGGTCTTGTTTTTGTATTCATTCATCAAATCTGTGTCTTTTGATTGGAGCCTTTAGTCCATTTACATTTACAGTAATTATTGATAGGTATATACATGTTGCCATTTTGTTCATTGTTTTTGTAGTTCTTTTTTGTTCTTTTCTTCTTCTTTTGCTCTATTCCCTTGTGATTGATTACAATCTTTAGCATTATGCTTGGATTCTTTGCTCTTTTTGGTGTGTCTATCATTATAAATTTTTGGTTTGTGGTTACCATGATGTTTATATGTAATTATATATTATATATAATTATATATAACATAATAATTATAATTATATATGATTATTTGTTGATGATCTCTTAAGTTTGAAGGCATTTTAACAACCTTGCATTTTTTACTCTCCCCCAACTTCACATTTAATGTTTTTGACATATTTTACATATTTTTGTTTTGTGTACCTTTTAACTACTTATTTTACATATAGATGATTTTACTACTTTTGTCTTTTAACCTTCCTACTAGCTTTATAAGTAGTTGTTCTAGTACATTTACTATATATTTGCCTTTTGCAATGAGATTTGTCCCTTTATAAGTTTCATGTTTCTACTTGTGGCCTTTTCTTTTCCTCTTAAAGAAGTCCCGTTTCTTATAAAGTTGGTTTCATGGTGCTAAACATTTTTAGCTTTTGCTTGTTGGTAAAACTCTTTATGTTTTCTTCAAATCCGAGTAATAGCCTTGCAGATACAGTATTCTTGGTTGTAAATGTTTTCCTTTCATCATTTTAAGTATATCATGCCACTCCCTTCTGGGCTGCAGAGTTTCTGCTGAAAAGTCAGCTGATAGCCTTATGGGAGTTCCCTTGTACATTACTAGTTGCTCTTCTCTTGCTGCTTTTAAGATTCTCTCTTTATCTTTCACTTTTGCCATGTTAATTACAATGTGTCTTGGTGTGGACCTCTTTGGGTTGATCTTGTTTTGAACTCTCAGTGCTCCTTGGGCCTGGATGTTGGTTTCCTTTACAAGGCAAGGGAAATTTTCAGCTACTGTCTTCAAATATGTTCTCTGCCCCTTTATCTCTCTCTTCTCCTTCTGGGACCCCTATAATGTGAATGTTAGTGTACTTGATGTTGTCCCACAGATCTCTTAAACTGTTCGCATTTTTTTTTTACTTTTTTTCTTTTTTCTGTACAGCTTGAGTGATTTCATTTCCTGATCTGTACCTCTGTATCATCTAATCTACTGTTAATTCCTTCTAGTGTATTTTTTATTTCAGTTACTGTATTTTTCAGCTCTGTTTAGTTCTTCTTTATATTTTCTAACTCTTTGTTAAAGTTCTCACTGCATTCATCCATTCTTCTCCTGAATTCATTGAACATCTTTTTGATCATTACCTTGAACTCTTTATCGGGTCGATTGCTTATCTCCACTTTACTTAGATTTCCTGTTGGGGTTTTATCTTGTTCCTTCGTTTGGAACATATTCCTCTATTGCCTCATTTTGCCTAATTCTCTGTGTTTATTTCTATATATTAGGTAAAGCAGTTATATTTCCTGATCTTGGATGAGTGGCTTTATGTAGGAGATGTCCTATGGGGTCCAGCAGTGGAATCCATTGTGGTCATCAGAACTATATGTTCTTGGGGTGCCCCCTCTGTTGGCTGCATGGGCCCTTCTGCTGTGGCAGGGCAACTACTGTGGGCACACTGGTAGTTGATGCTGGCTCCCAGCCTGATTGGTTGCCAGGCCCTGCCTTGTGCAGAGGCTGCTGGTCACTCGTGGGTGGTGTTGGTCACGGAGCAGCTGGCCATGGGCCTGGATCTTGAAGTTGGTATTGGCCTGCTGGTGGGCAGGGACGGGGCCTGGGGGAGGTACTGGGGCTGGTGTCAGCCAGCTGATGGGTGGACTGGGTCCCAGTGTAGCTGGCTGCAGAGCTGTGGAGGTCTTGGAGCTGGTGTTGACCTGCTGGTGGTTGGAGCCAGTCCTGGGCCCTCTGGGGGACAAGGTGGGGTTCTGGGACAACTGGGGGGCTCAAAGGGACCCAAGGCAGCTGGCCTGGTGGTGGGTGTGGCTGTGTTCCTATGTGGCCAGCTCCTTTGCCTGGGGGCTGCCGGAATTGGTGCCAACCAGCTGGTGGGTGGGGCCAGACCCCAGGAGGGGCCAGACCCCCTCCCTATAATAAGCTATAGGGAGGATTCCAAAATGGTGCTTGCCAGCATGTGTCCTTGTGGTGGAATGAGCTCCCCAAAATGACTTCTGCCAGCATCTATCCTGCAGGGTGAGTCCCTGTTGCTTCCCACCTCTCCAGGAGGCTCTCCAAGATCAGCAAGTAGGTCTGACCCAGGCTCCTTTCAAATTACTGCTTCTGTCCTGGGTCTCAGAGTGTGTGAGATTTTGTGTGTGCCCTGTAAGAATGGTGTCTCTGTTTCCTACAGCCCTCTAGCTGTCTTGAAAGCAAGCCCCATTGGTGTTCAAATCCAAGTATTTTGGGGTTTGTCTTCCCAGTGCAAGAACCCCAAGCTAGAGAGCCTGATGTGGGGCTTGGACCCCTCGATCCTTTAGGAGAGCCTCTGAAATTGTGATTTTTCTTCCTTTTGTGGGTCACTTCCCTGCGGGTATTGGTCCATATCGCATCTCTACCTTTCCTACCCATCTCATTGTGGTTCCTTTATATCTTTAGATGTAGAAGATCTTTTCTGCTGGAAAAGAGTCTTCAGTCTGGAGTGGTTTTAGGAAGGTCCTGACATGATCTAATTTATGGTTTAAAATTACTTTGGCTTTGCACAGAAAATCAACTCTAGAAGTCAGAGTGGAAACAAGGAGACTGGTTAGGAGGCTATTGCCATAGCCCTAGTGAGAGATGATAGGAGTTAGGGTGGTAATGGTGGAGGTGGTGAGAAGTGGTCTTCTGAATATTGTTCAATTGGAGTTACCAATTGTAGGGCATGAGAGAAAGAAAGGAGGCAAAAATAACACCTGTTTTTCTTAACAAGTAAGATTGAAGTTGCCAGTTGTGAAGAGGAAGAAAATTGAAGGAGGAACAGATTTGGGGTGGAGGTGGGTAGGGTAGGAATCAAGAGCTCAGTGTCGACAAGCTCAAGTTAACCATCTAAGTGGATATGTCAGGTATGCAACTGGGTATACAAGACTTGAGTTCTGAGGGCGAGGTCCTGATTAATTTTAGACTGTGGTTTAGAAGAAAAAGAAGACATGAAGAATTAAGGACTGAGCCCTCCAGTATAGAGAGGTCAGGAAGATGAAGATGTAGCATCCTGGAAGCCGGGTGAGGAAAGAACATCAGGGAAGAAGAACAAATTATCTGTGTCGAAGGCTGCTCATAGGTAAAGCAAGATGGAGATTGAGAATTGACCACTGGATTCAACAATCCTGGTTTAATATAGCAGGAGCCAATATAGGGAGAAGGGAGGTGGAATAGAGGAACTGGAAGAAGTGAATACGGACAAATCTTTTTAGACCTTTGTTTGAAAGGAGAATAATGAAAAGCGGTGATAGCTGGACAAGGAGATCTTTCAGTTTGACTTTTGTTTTAATATAAGAAATATTGTAGCACATTTGAAAGCAGATTAGAAAGACATGATAGAGAGGGTGAGCTAATGATGCAGGAAAGAGAGAGAGAATTATACAATAATTACCTGCCATTGATGTACCATAATATATTTATCCATTTGCACCAATGTTCCTTTAAGTTGCTTCTGATTTTTTACTATAATACTGCAAAGAAAATCTGTGTGCCTATTTATTTTTTTATTCATTGAAATCATTTCCTTAAGATAAATATTCAGGTGGGGAATTACTGGATCAAAGATCATGAACATTTTTAAGACTCTTGACAGTACCCTATTGCCTTAAAAAAAAATTTCCCATGCCTCCCATAATGTATAAATGATTAAGTTTTATTCCAACCTTGCTAATGTTATGCCACATATCTTGGTGGCCATAGTTTATGGAATCCCTATACTGTTTCAACTACGCTCTTTCTAACAGACTGATAGCTCCTTAAAGACGGAGATCATATCTTGAAATTATCTTCATTCTCTCCTATTTTTTAAATCAAATATTTCACTAATAATAATTACAATAATCATTTATCTGAAATCCCTCTGTGTTAAAGCATAATGGTGTGCATATGGTGTAATGTGGAAAAAATTATCAATTATGGAATCAGACCAACCTGTATTTGAACACCACATTCATTACTTGAGTTTTGCCTAAATCACTTTAATTTCCCTATCAATTAATAGATTAATGATAATGCCTGCTCTCTAAGTCCTGGTGAGGGTTGAAATGAGATATCTGTAAAGTCCCTAGCACAGAGTAGGACATTTTGGAGGAAATAGTGAAACTTTTAGAAGAACTTTATCATGAAAATATCTTGTGAACATATATTTTTTTAAAAGACAGAAAAAAAAAAACTCTTCATGCAACTCACCTTGTCTATAGCCCATAGAGTGCTCATATTATTGTTTTGCTAATGGCCATGAAAAAAAAAATCATGCGTTTCAATTCTTATAAACTGTTGAAACAGCAAGCACCTGGGGTACCTCTTGGGACTGCACAGGCTGCTACAGTAGGCCTGGGATCAGCAATGTCTCTAGAAATAGTACCGGGCAGTTACCTCCAGGTGACTGAATGAGGCTTCATCTCAGCATGTGAGCTTAGAAAGCTTTACGATTAGTCCAACTTGCTAAGGTGAGGAAATAACAAAAGGAGAGCAAATGGAAGTCGAACTTACCACAACATCCAGTCAATTTCCAAACAGGTAAGAGAATCTTTCATGACATTAACAGTGCTAGGTTAAGAGGGTGAATATTGCGATTTCTGTCTGTATCTGTTCCTGTGAGCGTGTAAGTCAGCAGAGAATCTTTGTGATATCCAGGGAAACAGCTTTAGCCTCAAAGTTTGAAATTAAAATTAAATGCTATGCAATTATTCAATATCTCTGAACAGTAAAGACCTTACCACCATCACAAGAAGTTTCTTATAAAAAATTTTGTATCCATCCTAAAGAGAATAGAATTACAAATACATTCACTTGGACAGAACTGAAAATTTTCATAAAAGGTATTGAGTGGAGCAGCTATTTCCTTGGCTTTGCTTGGTGTAGTCCCTACACTGACACTAGGGAAAAGATGACCCCTTGCATTTATGATAACTAGAAAAGGAAAGGGGAGCTAACAATGGGCTTAGTCACTAAATCCAGACTTTCTATCATACCGCATCTTGGGGACCCTGCCTTTGCACGTAGACTTCACTAAAAGACTAGTCAGTATCTTCCATTGTAATCGTATGTGGGGGACCAATGAATGTAAGTGCGGGACAGGAGACATCCCCCATCTAATTCCCAACCAGGGACCTCAGCTTTGTTGTTTTCTACCGGTAAACCAAGACCCTTATTATGAAAGCTTGGCTGTCCTCATAAGAATTAGGGCTCTCATTAAAAATTATGTGTGAATTCATTAGTTAATCTGTACAGAAAGTGCTATCCTCAGATGAAAAGCCTCACAAAGTACTATTTAGTTCACTTAAGTTTATTTCAAAAAATATGTATTGAGTTCCCACTGTGTTTTAGGCATTGTATGAAGTTCTGGGTGTACAAGCATTAAAAATAAGAATTTAGTTTGAGTGTTTAAATATAATATAGTGGTTCTGGTGTTGGTACATAATTATGGATTATGGGCTTCCCTGGTGGCGCAGTGGTTGAGAGTCCGCCTGCCGATGCAGGGGACACGGGTTCATGCCCCTGTCCGGGAAGATCCCACATGCCGCGGAGCGGCTGGGCGCATGAGCCATGGCCGCTGAGCCTGCGCGTCTGGAGCCTGTGCTCCGCAATGGGAGAGGCCACAACAGTGAGAGGCCCGCGTACCAAAAAGAAAAAAAAAAAAAAAAATTATGGCTTATTCTGATTTTATCTGTGGTCTGCGATGATGAATAACAATGTCAAAAAATAGTGCATCTGGTGTTTCCATCCATCTTAATCATAAAATTGGATTAACTTCCTGTCTGATTCAATGTTGCAGAAAACAGTCATCAAGATGCCCCAAATATATCATTGGATTCAAGAAGTCAGTCTCTATTTGCCACAAAATATAGCGCTGTCAGGTTTTTGTTTTTTGGTTTTTTTTGTATGTCTCTAGTGTGAAACATGAGGAGATAATAATGCCAAATAATGGCTTGGCAATAATTTCAAAGAGGGGTTTAAGGTTTAGCAGCAATATTTTAGATTAAAGGAAATAAAAGTTTTTAGTGATTTTTCTTTTAATGTCTTTTTAATATGAAGAGGACTAACCTGTTTAAATCTGTCATTTAATAGAAATTAAAGCCTTAAAGAAGATGTGGCTTCTTAATTTTGTACACCAAAATATCTTTCCCTACAGCTTCCACAGTCTTAAATTTATTTTTTAAATTGCTGGTGTGAATTATTCAGTTGATAGTTGATGCTAGATTGTGTTATATGATATTAGCCATTTCTATATTTAGCTGTAACAAGGAGGAATAAGATTCATATAGTCTCCTTTGTTTTTCTGATCCATCCATGTACTTCTGTTTAACAGTTTAATAATTAGCTCAGAGATATAGCAATCCTAATAAATACCATGACCCCAATTATGCTGAAAGGAAAAAAAAGAGTATTACTGGGAAGATCGAGAAGTAATAACAGGATGAAATTGGCACAGTCATGCTGTGCATTAAAGTTATGCTGCAGACAACCTCACTCAGAATCTTTATTTTCCAGAAATGAGATGGTTCTCGGAGTGCTAATCACAAAAATAACACATTGTGGAAAATTATACACTTATTATTTTGGCATCTCATTCTGCAGATGAAAAAAACCACAAGAACATTGACTAAAACTTATTCCACGTTCTCTCTATTCATTTTTAGTTATGCAGAAAATGGTTAATTCCCACCGTGACAGAAAAATCAAGATTACCGA
Source organism: Delphinus delphis (assembly GCF_949987515.2). Lineage (NCBI taxonomy): Eukaryota > Metazoa > Chordata > Mammalia > Artiodactyla > Delphinidae > Delphinus > Delphinus delphis. The sequence continues at coordinate 56,358,704 of NC_082693.1, read as the reverse complement.
GAATAAAAGTTGAAAGGACACTAAATCATAGAGTTTTTATTTGCATCCCCAAACACATGCCAATAAACCTCGTTTTATTTTACCATGTTTCTTGGGGAATTGGGTGGTTCACCAGCAGAGTGAAAAACAGAATCCTATTACAGTCATTGAAGTGAAACATAAACTACATCATGGAGGGAATGGAAATGAAAGTAAATTTATAACGTCCTTCCAGGGATGTTAGACTCCAAACCACCCTTTTGATCAGACTGATGTCTGAGAGCCTGTGTGGTCTCCCTGCCACCTCACAGTCCAAGATTTTGCATGTGAAAAAGTCAAAATTCCCCGAAAGAATAAATTCCTGTTGATTGAATACAAGCCCATGAAAATAAAAGTGAGCCATCTCCCTACTTTACCCACATCTGGAATAAAGTACCCAGTAGCCTGTAACGATTGATAATTTCTTCATTTTTTTAAAGTAGTATTTATATACTTGGTGGCTTGGGACAGTATCACTTTTTGACTATGAAGCAAAGTGCTTGAAGGATTATTATTTTGCCTTTGGACATCTATTTCCAGGCATCCCTAAATGCCACTTAGAAGTCAGTTTGGTCTCAATTCTTATTGGATACGATAGTCAAATGTCTCCTCCGTTTCAGAAAAGCTGCATGAATGGAACGGTCACAGCTGTGGTGATTAGAATTTCGTCATCCTGACAGGGCTGGTTGTAGAAACCTGAATTTGTCTAACCTCGTTTTTCAGGCAACATTTGCCTGAGCTTTGGGCTTTTGTCCAGAGAGTTTCTGCCTGGCCTCGATTCCAGCCATTTTCCACTCAAGCTTTTGGTTACTGTGTCTGCCCCAGCATGAGAGATGCTGAAGGAAGCAGAGAGTAACAATTTAGAGGAGACCAAAAGAGAACACAGGAATAAGAATAATGGAGAAGAAATAATATTCAGTACATAATCAGGGGAGATGAATGTGGAAATTTCTGTTGACTTGAACATATAATAATGAGACTTGAAAACTCTGTTAAAAGCCAGTAACTTGCTATTATATTTGTTTACTGTACTCAGGATAATATCTATTTGTGGATAAATCATGATTTTCTCCTGTCTCCAAAGAACTTTATATTAAACCTCTGTTTTCCTCTAGTTCATCCATAGATGTGTTTATTAAAATATTTATTTTATTAAATATTTTTAGTAAAATATTTTTATAAGAGTAAATGGATACAAAATCACAAAGTATGGGAATGATAGTATCATAAAAGTACATAAAGTGTTTTCTAATTTTTGGAAGCCTTATCTCCTCCATTGAATTTGTACTTGGAAAAGTCAAGACCTTAACCATTTCATGATTTTTTAAAATAGCTAATGATAAGGATGGGGGTTTACTCAAAATTATATAGAATTTAAAGTTTTCGGAACAATGTATAAAAGTTCTTAACTTAATTGCTAAAGTATAGGAGTCTTTAAAGGCAAAAGAAAAGATTTTCTTACAAGAATGTTATTAGAGGATGTGAAAGGGAACACTAATTAAGAGGTACTATTAAAATAGAAAAGAGAGATTAATGAAATGAAGAAATAAATAGCTTATAAAAAGCTTTTCAAATGAGTAGGATAGGGCTTCTAATCTAAGTCACTAAATTTGACTGTTTCAATATTAATATTTAATTTGTTGTAGTAGAGAGAAAAAAAGAAAAGGATGATGAATATGAATTTGATTCAGTAGCTATAAGGAGTCTTCTGTACAATTTGGGATCTGATCTGATGGCTCACACAGCCATGGTTAGAAAGGGTGGATGGAGTAGGGAGTAAATGGAAGTAGAGATTCTGGAATCAAAGAACCCTTCTTAAAATGTGCTATTTTAAACTTAAACCTCAGGTATATATTCTTCCAAAAATTATATCACTTCAGCAAAATCAAATTGTTTTGACCATTTCCTCTGACCTAGATTTCCTAATTGACTTTTGGCTAAAACTCCTTGATTGTTAAATCAGTAAATGTAAGCACTGGATGTCCAATCAGGCCACTTCTTTGTGTATTAATATTATTACTGTTCCAGGAAATAAGTATAAGACCTTCATTTAATCAACAAAGTTGCAACTCAATGTCCCCTTGTACTGCGTATCCAAAGAAGCAGATCATTTAGTTGTTTTTAACATCAATGAAGGATAAATCCATATCTTTAAGCAAAGTTTATGGAGCCCTTTTTATCTGTCAGTTTTAGCTGTTTTGTGTCTGATAACTTATGTGATCCTCAAAATCCCTGTGAAAGGGATGCAGTTATCATCTCCATTTGACAGACAAAGAAACTGAGGCCCAGGGAGAGTTAATAATTTGACCAAGGCCACTCAGCCCAGGATAAATCCAAGTCTGTCTTACTAACCCATGCTCTTAACCATTATAGTGTGTCAAAGTTTTCTTATTTGGTATTTGCTCACCTACCTGCAACTTCCAAACACACAATATTTAAAGTCATGTACATTCTCTCTAGCTATTAGAAAACAGAGTAGGCAAAAGCTTTTAAATGTGTGAGATCATAATTCAAGAACCTCCTGAATATCTCCCTTGTCCACTAAGTCTTTCCTTTCTAAATGAGAAATTTAGATACTTTTTCTCACTTACTACCAATATGCATTTAGCTCCTTCATAAATTGTTTTAACTGATAAGCTGATCGAATGCTTTAGCAGGCCATAACTACAACAGAGCCCAGGATGTGAGAAACTCATGAAGTTGGCATTGCAATTGTTTTCAAAACGTCTCAAAACATTACTCTGACCAAAACTAGTGTCGGCATATCATGTGTTAAAAGGGGTAGCTCATCACAGTGTAAGGATCTTAAAAAGAAAGATTAAGTCACCTGAAGTACTATTGCTATAGTATAAAGCTCAAAGTTCCTCCCACCTGAGGGAAAAAGATTTTTCTATCTACTTACCATCTTATCTTTCTCCTTTGTCCTCAGCAAAAATTGGTCGTGGTGTTCTGCCTATTTTTTCAGTATACAATCACATCTTAACCCCCTCAAAGTCTCAATATACACTAATGACACACTAATTTTATTTTATGAGTATCAAATTGTACTAACCCTAAAAAACCCATTAAATGACCCTTTGGGACAAAAGAAAGTCTGTGGAAGTGTACCCTAGGCACCCGTATATCCACACAATGATCCCACACTTTCAGATAAGTTCCAACAAAGACTCACTTGGCCTTCCAGTGGATTGTGGACCACATTTTGAGAATCACTACTTGAAGGCCACCAATTAGTCCTCATCAACAAATCCAAGAGCCTTTTCTTGGTCTGCATTTTTCTTAACCTTCAGCAGCATCTAGCAGTTGTTGACAAACTTCTTTTGCAAGCTCTGCTCCTGACTCCACGGCACCATACACCTGATTTTCCTCTAACCCTGCTGCCACTGTAAATATCCACGCTGAAATCAAGGTCAACTAACATGAAAAGATTTAGAGCCTTTTGCCTTTTAGGGGTCTGGGCAACAGAGTGCAATGTAACGTCTAACTTTGTGGTACCATGAGTTGGTGTTTGAGGGGCATAAGAAATAGCATCCCTCTTCTCCTGACTCAGAAAGACAGAGGAAGCAGACCTGGGGAGATAAGAAATATAACTTTATTGCTGATAGAGCTGCTGGAGATGTGACTTAGGAGCATGACAGTATACTTCTATGGCTGCCTCTCCTTCTTAGGCAAATTTACCCACCAGTCACAGGAGTACTGGCCAACCGTGGCCTCACCTAAAGGGACAGAGCCTTTGCAACTTACTTTACTACTTGCAATAAGGATACTAGGTTTTGGGCTTCCCTGGTGGCGCAGTGCTTGAGAGTCTGCCTGCCGACGCAGGGGACACGGGTTCGTGCCCTGGTCCGGGAAGATCCCACATGCCGCAGAGCGGCTGGGCCCGTGAGCCGTGGCCGCTGAGCCTGCGCGTCTGGAGCCTGTGCTCTGCAACGGGAGAGGCCACAGCAGTGAGAGGCCTGCGTACCGCAAAAAAAAAAAAAAAAGAATACTAGGTTTTAGTGTCTTTACAGGCAAGAAGACCCCAAAAGGAAAGCACAGAGCTACACATGCCCCAGTATCTCATTCCAAATGCACCAATTATACAAGTCACTTCCCTCCCCTGAGGAGACAGAGGAGGGAAGGCACCAGGACAATTACTGTATTTGAGCTGCCACTGCACAGAATAAAACATCAGCGTTGGGGAATAAGTGTTTCCTCCTAACATCATGGAAAGAGAAAAGCCATAAAAATGTGATAGTTATGGCATCCCATTAAAATGGATAAATATTTGTATGACTATGTATTAGATATACATGGGTATATATATGCATTCTACATTATATTACCTACATATCAGAAAACAGCTAACACTAAAAGCACCACAAGCTTTATTTCAGGATGACGGAATAAACTATTATGCATAATATTTATTTCTTTTTCCTAATTCTTTGCAGTTTCTAAATCTTCTATCATGAGCATATTTAATTTTTATAATTAGAAAGATAAATTTTAAAACTCTCAAATTAGTCACAAGAAATAGACACTTACACTGATTAAGTTTGAGTGCCATTGACAACCAATATAGCACACGACTCAGAAAACTTATATTGATTTTGCCTATTAGAAACAAGTTTCAAAGAATTGGTTAGATGAAATAAACTGTTTTTTCCCTCCTGAACTGTGTAGTCGTCAGAGTATCAGAGGCATATTAATAACAAGCCAAATACAAATTGTGTTAAATCTACTCATGTTTTTTGAGTGATTAGGCATTTCAAGTGAACTACTTAACCAAATATTAACCTCCTCAAGAGCTTATAACCCTGGTTTTGTAACCCTTTCTACCCCTATCATGGAACTCAGATTCTTCCAATTACAGTTTTTGACTCTCAGATAATGCGGGGCTTAGGTGAGCTGACCCCACGTGCAGTCGTAAACCCGAGTATAACTTTACAGTCGGCCCTCCATATCCGAGGTTCTGCATCCTTGTATTCAACCAGTCCTTGCATTGGGTAGTGCTGTAGTACATATTTAGTGAAATAAATCTGTGTATACATGGACCCACGCCTTTCAAACACATGTCATTCACAGGTCAAATGTAGTAACTACACAACGTTGAGTATGATGATTTATGTATTCCTTCATTTCACAAAGATTTATTCAATACCTACCAAATGCCAGGCATTGTTCCAGGTCCTGGAGATACAACAGAGAACCAGAATGGCAAGTTGCCACACCAATGGAGCTCACATTTTAGTAAAGGGAGATATACAGTAAACAAAAAAATAAACAAGAAACTGTTAGATAGTGATAAATGATATGAGGAAAATAAAGCAGGGTGATGTGATAGGGAATGGCCAGGCTGGGAAGGCCTCTCTGAGGAGATGACATTTAAACTGAGAGCTGAACGATCAAAAGGACCCACCATACAGTGGTGTTGAACATCTCTCCAGCGGGCAGGCAGATGCCAAGGCCATGGGTTGGAAATAAGCACAGCTTGTCTGAGGAACTGGAAAAAGTGTGGAGTGGCTTGAGAGGGAGATATGAGATGAAATTCAGAAGGAACAGAAGCCAGATAAAGTAAGGCCCTGTAAGCCATATAATTGAATTTAACTCTAAATGTAATAGAAAGTTATTGGAGGATGTTAAAAGAGAAAGGGAGATGAACTCTTTGGGAAAAATAGATTTTAAAATGGATAGACAAGATCATGAAACTATAAACGAAAGTCTTGTGTCACTTCCTGTCTGAAACAGTTAAAAGAGGGCATCACAAAGAGTACACTGGCACAACTCAGAAGATAAATGAAGGTAATAATAAAACACACATTATAGAATCAAAATCACATTAGAAACAAAAGAATTAGATCAGAGTCTGCTGAAAACATACAAGGATATAGAGCAGACCTGAGAAAATTTCAGTTGAATAAAGATATACAAGTGGTAAGAGACAATAAGTACATAATGTGGCTAAAGAGAAAGAATATAAAATTGCATAATGTGTCCTTAAAGATGAACCAAAAAATATTTAGGAGAAAAATCATTCAAATATATAATAGGAGAAAATACTTCTGAAATAAGGAATCTGGTATATGTAGACTTCAAGAGCATACTATATTGCAGAAACTATCAAACCAAGGAAATATCCTGGTGAAGTTTTTTAACTTTAAAGACTCTTGTGAGATTGCAGGCAGAAAAACCAAGTTATCCAAAAGACAGGCTAGCCTCAGGCCAGGGTATTCTTTGTAGCAATTTTCAAAGCCAGAAGGCATTGGAATAATAGCAGCAGAGTTCAAAGGCAAAAAATAAAAAGATTGAATCAAGAATTTAATATTCAGCCAAGTTGTCATTTATTGTCATTTATTGTTAAAGCCACCATAAATACATTCTCAAGTGCCTCAGGAAACATAGCACTCACGAACCCTGCTTGAAAGAAGCTTTTTTGATAACGACATCCAGCTAAATAAGGGATACATCAAAATAAAGAATTCAGGAATGGTACACCCTTCTAAAAAAGAGCTGATCGTGATCATGACTATTTGGATATGTAACTAATGCTATAGAACTTTAAAAATTATAATTACAGAATATATTCATCAGTGTAACTAATGCAAACCTGATCCTAATAGTTTAGTGACTTAATGCAGTAGAAGTTTATTTTTAACTCATGTTACTGTTTAATGAGGAGCGTTGGGCAGGGCCTCTGCTTCATGCAGTGATTCGGGTCCCAGGCATCTTCCTTTGTATGGGGCCACCATTTTATTACAGGCTTAGGGTCATCCTGGAACCATCCAGCTTGCAGACAGAGGGAAGAGAGGAGAGAGAGGAGAAGACTACCTCAGACTGAAAATATCACTTTACTTTCATTTACACTAATTGGTGAGCACTATTACATGGCTCCACCAAGATATAAACGGGCTAAGGTTCCAGGAGGAGATAGTCGGTTTGGTGAGTAGTCTCTGTTATAAAGAATATAATAATAAACACCATAAAATATAATAAGACAACAATAATAAGATAATTATAAAAACTGGAAAGTGATCATGAGAAATGGTGGGAAGAGATGTACATTTTCTCACTTTTCATAGCAGCAGTTAATAAGTACTTTCTGAAGTTTATATATCAAGAAATAAAGATTTAATATATATTATCATGCAACATTTAACATTATGATTATAGGCACAGGAAGAAAAAAAAATATAGAACAACCAAAAAAACACCAGACCACTTAGCAAAAGACAGAAAACTAAGGAGGTATAAAAACAAATTTTAAAAGATAGCATAACATAAAATAACAAAACACATTTAGATCTGTTAAAATAATAAAAGTCAATGGGATAAGCTAAACTATTAAAAGTAAGAAATTATTAGATGAGACTCAAAACATGATATTCAATAACAGTATATATTATGAATACAGAAATGCATCTCAGATATATTTCATATATTAAATATGTTAATATATCTGACTTATATATTAAGTGAAAAAAGCAACTTATGGAACAACATGTGTAGTTTAATCCTATTTGTATTTAATAATAATAAACATGTATAATAAATACATATTATTTTACATTCTATATGCATCAAAAATATTTGGAAGAATACACAAGAAATAGTATTGTTTGTTGTGGTTTGTTGTTTCTGAGGATTAGAATAAAAGGTTAGGAGAAGACAAGCATGCTTTCATTTTTCTACTATGTATCTTTCTGTACTTTATATTTTTTGTAATAAATATGAATTTTTTGTTATAAAAATTTAAACAGAAAATAAGTAAAGTCCAACATAGAACTGAAAGCTGCAAGCAAAGGAAGGGGAAGGAGAGGTCATGGAAATCTGACAGAATGGTGCTCGACCTGAGTCTCCAAAGAGAAGGAAGAAGGCTTAGCCAGTGATCCACATACGCACTGACCCAATACAAAAAGACATGGCATGTTTAAGACACCTTAGGTACAGCTGGAGTATAATGTACATGGTGGATAGGTTTGGGAGGTAAGACTGGAAGGACAGGACAATGGCAGTGAACCAAGGAGTTAGGACCATTCATTAAAAAATGAGATTTCCTCAAAGTATTTTAAGCAGAATAGTGACTTAATTGAGCCAGAATGTTGCACAGGTCCATATGAGGAATGAATTAGAGACCATAGAAGATTGGCAACCCATGAAGATTCTATTCAAATAGTCCAGATAGCCATGATAGTGGCCTGAACGAAGATGGTGGAAATACAGATGAAGAGAAGATGGATTCAACATTCAAGAGATTTTTAGAGGGTAGAATAGACAGAACTTGATAATTAATTGGATGTTATGATGGTAGGGTGAAAGATAAGGTAAAAGAGTGAGTCAACATGATTTCAAAATATGGTACTTCATCACATTATATTAAATATAGAATTAGAAGTAAATTTGATTGTGGATGAGGAGAGGGGAAAAAGATAAGTTCAGTTTGGGTAATACCGAGTTTGAGGCATAAGTGGAACATTCAGGTGGAGGGAAACAGATGTAGGACTCTGAGAAAGGTGGGAACGTGAAATATGGAAATAAAAATCATTAGTATGTAAGTAATAGTAGAGGACAACACAGAGAGTTATAAGAAGGGATTGGGTGATGGTGTAAAATGCCTCCAATAGGTCAGGGCTTTCTTCTTTGTTCAGAGACAGAGAAATTTTTGCTTTTATTCCTGGGGATCACTTGACAATCCAACTGCTGGCCATAAAGGGGAGACTCCTTGCCAAGAATAACGTTAGAGATCCCGAGTAGCAATGAGCACACGTTAAAGTTAGAAGGAGATGAGTGGATCCCTCCTGACTGGCTTGGTCCTGAAGGAAGCTGGGTTTGTTTGTTGCTGTGGGGAATCGAGACTGGACTTCTTTGAGGGACTTTGAGGACATCTTTTTGGCCTTCCTCTCCCTAATGGGGCCACTGGGTGTGATCTTGACTCTTACTGGGGGTGATCAGACGACAGACCAGGCTACCTTATAGCATCAAGAGGTAACTAACATTTGAAACCTGACCCCCTCTCCGGCAAAAATAATTCAACTGTCCTTTAAATATAAATAGCTAAAAGCCAATCACATACTTAAAGTTTAAACATAATGCTGGTGCCTAAATTCAAGTACTACATTTTAATCATTTTCCTCAAGCTGATTTATATCTAAGGCTCATAGGCTTCAGCTACTTTAGTGGACTGTCTGGTGACCAAAGAAAGAAAGTCATATTACACAGTGGTATTTCCTTTGTGGGAGGAAGCAGAAGTGGGTGAGGGGACATGGGCCCCAGATAAAAGGAACTGACTCAGGAATCTCTTTACAAGGCAGAGGTCCAATAAATTTAAATACAGATGGAGTCTGAAATCTTTGAATTTTCATTATGTTTATTTTTTCTGTGTGTTTATATATTTGTAATATCAATACAAATACTCATTTGTTTTTGGATAGTAACTCTATTTGCATTATTCATTACTGTGAAGTGGCTTAGCATTTACCTTTGGAAAGAGCATTATAATCCCTTTTAAAGTTAAAAATTTCAGTCATTTGTATGTTAAATAATAGAAATGACCAAATGGGTTTAGAATAAGACTAAAATATATCTTGTACTGTTATATGGTAACTTTGAAGTTGTGACACTGTCATTGCCATGGAAATTTATATTCTATCATAGTTGTTATGATCTCATCTAATAGGATGAGAAGAAGCTATGTATTTCTAGCATCTATCCAGGAGGAAGGTGGTAACATATATCCTCTTATTATAGGAAGTCATATTTATTTTATTTTCTCTGAAGTAAAATTCTCGTTTTGTCTAGGATCCTTTCTTTTTCTCAAATTGTGATCATACCTAGTGTCTGTCATGTATTAGGCCCTCAAATATGTATTTTTTTGTTTGTACTGTATTTTAGCATCACTATTTTATGGTGAATAGTTAGAAATACATGTATGTGCTCTGGAATCAATCCAGCTTTTCACAGGCAAGCAGAGAACTGAGGCAAATTATTCAAATGTTTGATGCAATGAACCAGATGATTGCAGTTTTAAACTAATTATTTCAACTCACTTCTTCATTTTAGTTAGGGAGTCTAAATTTCTGTTTTAAATGCACTGTTCTACCTTCTTGGAAAGTTGCCATTTTGAGTGATTTTAAATCTTGAGTTCCCATTTCACTTCCATACACCATTTCGATCTAAGGAAGTTAGACTTTAATACTGTTTCCACAGTTACAAGCTTCGTTAATCATGGCCCTGGGAACTGAATTCTCAAGTGTGTGCACAACCCCCTTGACTCTCAGTTCCCAGCATAGACCATTGGCTCCAAATCCTGCCCGTGGGAATCAAGGGCTGTGCTTGCCCTGCTCACCCTGCCTGACAAACACTGCTGGTGAGCCAGAAGTCAGTGGTTCCATAGCAGTGTTTGCAGAAACCAAGGAACCCACCTCTGCAAAGAAACTCCGATCTCTTGGCAATTTCCACAGCCTTACGGAGCTGAAAGTAAGCTGCTGCATAAAAGGAAACCTCTGTTTCTCGGAGCCACCAGGTGGATTTAGTTTTTCTAATCTCTTGGATTTTCCATAAAGCATGTTTCCATAAAACATAAGTCATGCTTAAAAGTATAATGTTTTTCTCATTCCTGCATTTCCATATCCTACTCATCCTTCAGGATTGAGCTCAAGTCTTACTTTCTGCATGAAAATGTGTTTTTATATATTGGAAACATTTTTAGACTAGAGAAAAGTACAGAGGATTATATAGCAAACAATTGTGAACCATTAGATGACTTTTAGTTAATAAAAAAATTATTATGGATGGTGTTAATGTCACTTTTCTACCTACTCCCAGCGTAATTCTCCTCTTCCCCTCCCAGGAGCAAGTTGTACCTTATAGTTGGGGTGTTGGGTAGAATTTTCAATAGTTCTTCCCTTTTGTGGATCTCAATTTTTTGCCAGGAGTCCAGTTCCAGCTGCCTAACGTGACCAAGCTCTATGGCCCCTGCCCCTATGCAAGTATTAAAAGATCCTAATGTACAGCAGCAGTCTAGAGCTTTAGCTGGGTCTGCCATTTTGACTGGGAACTATTATATCTCTTTTGACCTCCTCAACTCCCTCTGATTCCTGTAGCAATAAGTATTTGGTCCAGTTTCCAATCACTTATTTTGTACCAACTTTATAGAGGATTTATTATTTCTTAACAAAACTATAAATTATGGGAACAGTATTATTCTTCTACAGCAAACTGGGAGAAGGTCCTCTGAGAGTTCTTACACTATAGTAGGTTACACTTGTAAGCCAATCTCTTTATCACAGAAGTGTGTACATAGAAGTGTGCCTCACTTTATAGAACAAATGATATTGCAGACATCCAACAGTTACTGATAACCTACTATGGTCAAGTTAGCAAATTAAGCATTATAAAATAAGAAATGCATATAAAGGTTTGGTTTCCCCACCTTGTAAAGTATCTGTTTCAAGTGATTATGGTGCATTTTTGGAAATACATAGTTAACCAGTTTATGTTGTAAATGTAATCATAGCACCCGTGGCTTAAATTAAGGATGTAGTGTTAATTGCATAACTTGATTTATATTTTAGGAATTTAAAAATATTTACTTGTCCTTTTCCAAAACAACCTGAAAATTAAGAGTGTTTGTCCAAGCGATGGAATAAGAATTGTTTACCTTAGATTTAATCATCACTTCCATTGACTTCTTTACCAGAGTTTGAAAATGCATTATTGCAGCTCATTCTTTTGCCTTGCACTGGCAGCAAATCACTATATAGAGAAACTGCCAAGTCTGGTGTTACGGAACTTACACAGCATCTTCCTCTCTGTGGCTGTGTGTGAACACAAATTAAAGATGTCCTCTGGCTTGGATTACTGAAATATACTTGGCTGCATATTACATTCTGTCATCTGGACTTAAAGCAAAATAAACCAACACACATTTCAGTGAAATTCTTTATGAATTGATCATTCATGTGATTCTTGATTATAACTAGACAAATTGCATTATTATACAATATACCATCTTCTTAAGTAAGACCATTTAAAATTTCACATAAAATGTCCCTATCATTTTTTTATCTACATTAAAAATGCAGTAAAGCACGATGAGTGTGAATTTCTCAAAGTCAAAGGAATTGTTGTGGTCAGTCATCCGTCAGGAACTGAATGTCCAAAATCAAAGATTGACTATAATTTGAATTTTTTATTTTCCAGACACTGCAAGTGGATGTAAATAGGCTGAACATAACCTTGCTTCGGATATTCCGCCAAGGAGTGGCCGCAGCTTTAGGACTCTTGCCCCAGCAAGTGCACATCAATCGCCTCATTGTAAGATGCCAACATTTCACTTTCCCAGATGACAAGCTTTGATCTTTATTGCAGGACTCAAGAATAATGAACAATAATAAAGAACACCCATGCTATAGTTTTATGGTCCATGAGCCAAATCTGGCATGACACCTGTTTTTGTAAAGAAAGTTTTATTGTAACAGACCACACCTATCTGTTTACATATTGTCTAAGGCTTCTTTCACACTACAGTGGCAGAGTTGAGTAGTTGCAACAGATTGTCTGTCTAAATTAAAAGCTAAAATATTTGCTGTCTGGCCCATTACAGAAAATGTTTGTCAACCTTCTCGTAGTTCAAGACTAGCTATCCTGGTAGGTATGAATAGAAGGGCCCAAAATACTTGTCTCACCAACCGGATACTACTCCCAAAATATTCTCCCTAAGACGGAAACCTTCTGTATCAGGTAAGGCACTGTCTCCAGACAGCATCTATTAAAATCCCTTCAAGTATATCAGGATGAGGGACTTCCCTGATGGCGCAGTGGTTAAGAATCTGCCTGCCAATGCAGGGGACACGGGCTCAATCCCTTGTCCAGGAAGATCCCCACATGCTGGGGAGCAACTAAGCCCGTGCGCCACAACTACTGAAGCCCGCGTGCCTAGAGCCCGTGTTCCGCAACAAGAGAAGCCACCGCAATGAGAAGCCCGCACACCACAACGAAGAGTAGCCCCCGCTCGCCGCAACTAGAGAAAGCCCGCGCAGCAACGAAGACCCTACGCAGCCAAAAATAAATAAATAAATAACTTTAAAAATATATATATATCAGGATGAAGGATAGTGAACACGTAGGCAGAGGATTTTGAATAAAGAATAAAGAAGAACCATGCTTAAGGACAGTAGTCCAAGTACAATGCAAGAATAGCCTTGAAAAAGTCGAGAGAAAACTTGGATGGGTGTCTGAGGTGGGGATGAAGGAAGCCCAAAGGACCTTTTGTATAAGACTCACTTTAGACCGATCTATCACCCACATCCTTTCTTTCCCCCTTCTCCTCAGTATTTAGGGACCTTGACATCATTCAACTACATGTTCCCATCTGCACTTGAAGGTGGGTGTGGGCAAAGAAAAGCAAATTCAAATCTTAACGACTTTCTCTTTGTAAAAAGCTAATTATCCGAGGTTCCCGTGAAAAAGGACTTTAGAATCATTTTAACAGTTTTAAAATTGTTCTTAATTTCCCCTGCATTAGAAACTTAAGCAAGGACTTCTTGTTCTCCTTGCCTTAAATCCTTACGCTCCTGCTTGAGTTCAGTTTTATACTGCATCAACACCTGCATTTCCCACTATGGAGAAGAATTTGCTTTTATTTTGGTTTAGAATTTTTGTTTCTTTTCACTTTTTTTCTGTGTGGAGGGTGAATTGTTTTCGTCCCCATAACAACTTTTGTTCTGTGAGTCAACTATTTTCTGGGACTAAATAAGCTTTCAAAAAAAACAAAGTTTTTAACTCAATAGCATAGAAGAAATACAGCATTTCCCATTATCATGAAAGAGTGAAATAGGTTATTTATATCCACAGTGCTCAAGTGAGAAGTGAGGTATTATAGATGTCTTAGATCTAGATCTAGATTTTATATATATACTCAGATATCTTAGATATACTTTTACATATATAGATTTAAAGAGCATAATAGCTCTTTGAAAGGATAAAAGAGGGATTTGCCACACCCAGAGAGGGATATGCATATCCTCAGAGAATGTTAATAGCATTTATGCATGTCTATTTCTAAGAGTAGTTCTTATAATAGTTTAAGTTATGATGATACCTGAGGCAGCAGAGTACGGTGATTAAGAGCGTGTGCTTTGGAGACAGACACAGAATTCTACTCCATTTCCAACTTGGCCGTGTCCCAGCTCTATGACCTAAGGCAAGCTACTTAATGTTCCTTCATTTACAAAATGAAATAACTTAATACCTCTGTCCTGGAGATAACAGATTTAAGGCACATGGGAGCATGACAAGCCCAAAACAAGTGCTCTCTTCCTACTATTGTTGTTATTAGGTCATAAACTATTTAAATTATTATAAACATGTTTCACATCAGTATTATGCAACATTTAGTCATTGTCTGTTGTTCACTGCAAACACGGGAACATTTTTCCTGGATGACTAGTAGTACTCCATTTTATACGTGGCTGAACTTCTGATAAATTGCATTAAAAGAAAACTTTCTAAAAAAAAAAAAAGAAAGAAAATTTTCTAGCAGGAGAGAACTCCATGTATCAAAAAGAAAAGACTAACAACAATTTTCTTTTATAAGTGCTTTGTATAAGTTGTCAAAGAGAATCTATCAAAGGCAGTGTCATTTTTGTGTAGTGTTTGTTTTTTATGGGTATGTGGCATATCAGCCATTTAAGGTAAGAAATCCTCTCTCTCTGTTTCAGGTAATGAGGTCATACTAATAGGAAAGTAACATGATATCATTGCATAACATTGTTTCTACCAAACAATAGATCTTAAAAGTGTGACTTATTTAAGGTGAAGAACAGGATCAGAGAAGCAACTTCAAAGACAGCATCACCTTCCTTAGTCCAGCCTTCACATTAATACAAGTTATAAAAAATATATATATGGGGTGGTGATGTCTAATAATTGTACTGTTACATCAGGTTTTACTTAATTCATTTAATTGATTTTAAAAGGCTTCTTTAAACACAATTACTCAGGAACCATCTGAACAATATATCTCAAAAATTACAATACCGAATGGAAAATAAACCAGCATCGAATGAAATATAAAATTACAAAGCTAGAGGTGTCAACTAATTGAAAGAAGGCCATTTGAAGATTTCGGGCTTTGGGCTGCTAATATTAAGTGTACCAGGCATACCTAATAAAGGTGATCTCCAAGATGTCTTTTAGGATCCTAAAGCTCTGATTTTCTTTAATGTTTCTAGAAGGAAGTCAAAAATATTTCCCAAAGTTGTTTAAAATGTCTATTAACATATACAAATGATCTGCTTTTACTAGGGAAAGAAGAACAGTGTTGAACTATTTGTGTCTCCCATAAACGGGAAAGCAGGAATTTCTGATGCTCTGCCGTCTGAGGAAGTGCTGCGTTCACTTAATATCAATGTTTTGCATCAAAGTTTATCCCAGTTTGGAATTACAGAAGTCTCCCCCGAGGTAGGCTGTTTCATGGAATATTTCATTTAAAAATTTGCACGGTTAGCATGACATGACCCAATTCTAGGAGGCTTTGAGATGAAAGCTGTTTATCGTGTGTTATTTGATAATATAAAAATCTCCCTAAGGGTCAAAATTCTCTGATTTCACATTGCGTATGTTTCTTCCTTAAGGAAGTTCATTTTCATGTCAAAGTTCCCTTTTTGACACTTTCTTCTCCAATCTTTATGGCCTTATAATTTATTTTGACTTATCCAACAAATTGTCCAGAAGAAAAGCCACTTAGGTATATTTGTCAATTGATTACTTTTACTGAATTTTACTGAATTTTGGGTGTCCCCAAAAACACCCTCAAATCTTTCCTCCTCAACGGGTTTACTCCTCATTGCCTTCATTGTCAAAATGGTCCCTTTTTTCCACTACCTTGGGATTAATTTGAAATGTGATTTTTCTTTTGCTGAGGAACCCAGTCTTAAGAACTATGAATATCTCCTTCATAGTGCTTTCTAAATTCGGCACTTTTCAGATTTCCCCCACCACTCCAATACTCTCATTCCTGAATAAATCCAGTCTCTTTTTTACTTCACCTACTCCATCCCACTCCAAACTTGCTAGAATGAACATCATCCCAAACATATGTAATTAAATTCACAGAATCAAAGCATTAGACCTTGAGGGAACACATGCGAACATTTTAAAGATACAGAAAGTAAGGCCCGTAGAAATTAAGTGATTTCATCAAGATGACAAAGCAAATGAGGTATAAAGCAATATTTAAAATCTAGATACCTTATTCCTAGTCTATTTCCCTTTGCAGTAAAGCACACTGCCTCTCATTACAGCAAATGCCACAGGTATGGTATAAAAAGCTTTGGTACAAGATTGAGCTTGGATCCCAAAGCCAGCACTTAAAATGTGTGTGACCTTGGGTGATTTAATCTCTGTGAGATTAAGTCTGTCTTTACATAGTGTCAACCTCTCTGAGCCTCAGTTTCTTCATATCCTAAATGAGTATAGAAAAAGAAAGGAAGGAAGGAAAAAAGTAAGGGAGGGAGGGAGGGAGGGAGGAAGAAAGGAAGGAAGGAAGGAAAAAAAGAAGGAAGGGAGAAAGGAAAAGAAAAGGAAAGGAAAGGAAAAATGGGTAGAGTCCTTATCTTATACACTTGAAATATGAATAAAATTTTTAAATTTAAAAAAAATACATGAAGGGCTTCCCTGGTGGCGCAGTGGTTGGGAGTCCGCCTGCCGATGCAGGGGACACGGGTTCGTGCCCCGGTCCGGGAAGATCCCACATGCCGCGGAGCGGCTGGGCGTGTGAGCCATGGCCGCTGAGCCTGCGCGTCTGGAGCCTGTGCTCCGCAACGGGAGAGGCCACAACAGTGAGAGGCCCGCATACCGCAAAAAAAAAAAAAAAAGAAAAAAAAACATGGAAATCTTCACAAAGCGTAGGCACTGAACAAATGTAATTTGACTGCAGAATGAAAATGTATTTCAGCATTGAACCACGACTGTAATAACAACCTCCAACTGGTCTTCCTGCATTTAGTGTTGCTTCCCTCCTTGCTGTCTCTGCTGCCAACCCCAGCTCACACACGCACGTGCACATGCACACATCCACACATGCACACAGTGTTTTCTTTCTTGCCACCAGAGTAACTTTTCTAAAAGCAAATCTGGCCATGCCCTCCTAATGTCATGACTCTTCTTTGGCTTCCTAAATCCTGTAGAATCAAGTCTGGATTTCTTAATGTGGTATATGGTTCTTTGTGTGCTGAGTTTATCACTGTTGAACAACACTCTCTTAGTTTATGCTTCAGCCATTCCAAACTTAATAGGCACCAGGACACCCCACATCATTTCTTCCCTCCAAGCCTGTGTGTATGTTGGTCCATCTGTGCACCTTTCATGTTTCAAGATCAGTCTACTGTATAGTGAAGCCTTCCCTTGTACCTCCACAGATGTGGGCGCTGTCTTTGTGTTCTCATGGAGCTTATACAAAAACCCCATACCCCACGTTGGCCTTCATGTCCATCTCTGCACCGTCGTTCCTTGAGAGCATTTCATTTCATTTTATCTGTGTCTTCAGTGCCTTCATTCAGGGCCTGGCATACAGTAGGCGTACAAATAGCCAAGCGCTGGGTTAGGTGGTGTCCAAAGTCAGAAAAATAAATGAATAAGCAAACACACACATAAATAAAATAAGAGTTTTGCTTTCAATGATTTCTAATAAGGCAACAAGAGACAAGCAGATAAGAAAAATACAGGGCTATGATAACATAACCGCACTGTGCCATGGGAGTTTTGAGAAAGAGGAGGTCCCTTCACGCTTCAGAGAGACCAGGAGAAAGGTCAGCATGAGCTTAAACACCCAGACCCCTCCCCAGCCCTCCCTGCATGTGACTCTGAAGGGGCTCCCTTTTGTACATCAAACCAAACTCCATGCCCATAGTTCAAGCCCCTCACAGACTGACTTCCACACATCTTGCTCTGGACAATTCTTCTTTAAAATTTTAAAAGACCATTAGATTAATTTATTCTGCTTCCCATAAGCTTTCAGTGAATAAAATAAGCATTTCGCCCTGTTGCTTTATTCTGAGTTTAAATGCCATTCTGAAGGCTTTAGGAGGATGGCAGCTTAGTGAGTCAGCCAGCTTTGCAGACCAAGAGAAGCTCACCATACCAAAAACTTAATTCAACTCAAGTATTTGGGGGTCCTCCAACACACCTCAGACTGGTGAAGGCAAGGAGCTTAGCCTGAATGCCTGTCACAGAACGATTAGCCCTCAATAGACCATAGGTCTGTATTGCGTTTGAATAATGAAAGTGTATTTGATGATCAAAATATGATATTTTCTTATAAAATTCTGGGAATCTAAACATCTAGGCAATCTAGAATCTAGAAACTATTATATTACAGGAGACTGGGAAGTATTTTAATTGGATATAAGGAGCATTTCATCAGGGACTGGTGTGTTGTTTGAGCGTTTTGTTCTGGCACTTGTAGAATGGGCCCAGCGGTACCCTCTGATCGGAAGCTCTAACTGCAGACAGGAGAGAGCCGTCTGCAGTGTGCACAGGCCCTCAGAGGGAGCTTCAGACACATACAGTCCCAGAGGCGCCGCAAAAGCATTTGTTGATAGTTGTTTAAGCTGATAGGTATTCTGTGAGTTTTCCCACTTCTTTATTCATCATTTGTGGTAAATGTGGAGTAACAGCTTATGCCTCAACCCATTCTTTCACATTTCTATCTCCAAATTATAGCTCTGTTATGGTAACATGTTTATTACCAGAACAAAAAAAGGAATATTGGTATTTTGGGTTTTCATCCTTTACATGGATTACAGAACAAGGTGAATGCTGTCTCAAAGCATCTCTTCCTACACTTTTATTAATTAGTTTTAGGGAAGGGTGTGTTTTTTGTTGTTGCCATTTCTTTATTTGCTTGATTTTATTTAAATCAGAAACGACTCTTGGGAAACAAAGACAATTACCAAATAGAGATTTCCTTTCGCTTATTCATCTATTTTTATTTCAAATTTAAGTTTCTTGAGAGACAAAGACATTATTTCTTTTATATATTTATATATGGTACCTAGAACACTGGAGGACCTCAAATATTATTTTATAATAAGATGCTCCTAAAAATTAAAAACCAGACTTCCTCTTGCCTAATAAGTTAAATCTCAGGGAAATAAAATTAAATGCATTGTTTTAGTTTCTATTTTTAGATGTTTTTACAAACTTAAATGTCTATTGAAGCAGTAATTTTGCAATGATAGTGAAAAAAAAATGATTTAGGATTTTGTTGTTGTTCAGTTGCAAATTACCACAGTTTCATAGGTCTTATGTTTCAAAGGAGGAAGTTACCTTCTTTAAATAACAGGACAATATACTGACTGATACTTTCATGGCATGTTTACAAAGAGAAAAAAATCATACCAAATAAATATAATCATAATCCACGAGTTTAGTGATTGTTCCTTTAAACATTAGCCAGCAGTCTAAAGAATTATATAGTCCTAGCCATACAGTGCCGAGGAGGAATGCAATCAATGTTAACATGGGTCAGATCTCTCAGACCGAATTGTTTACCTTGTGCATGATACAGTGGAAGTTTGGCATTTATCTAACAAAACCATATTGTTGTAGGATACAACTCACTTATCTGCCTAAATCAATTAATTAACCAGCTAATTTATAACATTTCCACTTTATTCTTATTCTTTGTGCTCCATCTCTCTAAAGAGATGTCGCTCTGAAAGTCTCTGTATCATCTCTCCCAGCATTTGGGGTCAGAATTGGTTTTAATAAAAAGAAAAGAAAAGAAAGCTCTAGTGTATCAAATTATTAAACAGGAGATAGAGAAGCCATTGCTATCGGTACCGGAAACTGCCCAAATTTTATACAATCAAACAAAACAAAACCCAGCAGCTTCTTTCACTGCCAAAAAGCTAAAGGGAAAGTGATATTGTTGTGACATAAGACGTTAAGATGATACAGCGCATTGGTTTGACCCAGCCATGGAGCCTCTGAATTATTGAACCTTCAGTCCCCTGTCAAAATGTAAAAGGAATGGGCTTCCTTGGTGGCGCAGTGGTTGAGAGTCCGCCTGCCGATGCAGGGCACACGGGTTTGTGCCCCGGTCCGGGAAGATCCCACATGCCGCGGAGCGGTTGGGCCCGTGAGCCATGGCCTCTGAGCCTGTGTGTCCAGAGCCTGTGCCCCACAACGGGAAAGGCCACAACAGTGAGAGGCCCGCGTACCGCAAAAAAAAAAAAGAAAAAAAATGTGAAAGGCATCACATTAGATTGGAGATTCTTGTGAATTACAATCTTATGACTTGTGGGATCTTAACCACAAACTTTTCCATTTATTACCCTGCCCTTATCAAGGTTTTTAGATCTCTGTACAAATATAGTAGTGCTCAGCAGGGCTAGCATGACTCAGAAGGAAATCTATTTACCAAGAAAGTGCAGTGGCTAAGTTCTAGGAGTTCAAAACATGTGTCTTTCTAAGTGCTGGCGGGGGATGGGGGGGTGGGAGGTTAATTCCTCCATCATTACTGCTTTGGTTAAAAGAGAAAACAAAATAGATTTGTCTTAAGCAGAAAGGAACCTGTTGGTATTCCAGGAGGTGTGGAACTATAGTAGGAAAAACAAGAAAGGAACCAAATCAGGTTAGGAACACAAAATCTCTTTCCACCCACCTAACCACTCCTTTTTTAATCCAAATTTTACATGAACTAACGCTCAGATCCTCACACTTAAATTTGACAAGTTTATGCTACCTACTTGAAGGCTTAAGTGGCTTGCTTTTATAGCAAGCAATAGATGCTATTTATTTGCCTGCAAAAAAACTCATTTCCATATTTATACTTGATTTCTACAAGAGTTTTCTCTTAGTTTCCAGCTATGTGTACAGAGACATAGGAATAAAATATGATCTGGCTAAGGTCAATGGGTAAAAGACACGTTGTCACTTGACCCCAAGATTTCCTTTTCAGGACATATTGGTTTCTACTCATTTCATCAAGCAAGTATTTTCAGATTCTCCATCAACTTACCATTTATGTGTTTTAAAAACATGCATAAATCATTTCTTGCATCTATAAATGTGTCTGTGTCTTAAAGAAGGCAAGATATTACAGTGAGCATATCTATATTTTACAAGCAAAGGAAATGGAAACTCAACTACTCCAAGCAATAGAAGTCTTCCTCACATAGTTATTGTAACCACAATTGAACTCAGAGATCCTTTCCATTCTGTTTTGTTCAACTCCCCACCAAGACTCGCTTGAGTTTCAGGATAAAAGTTTTCATAAAATATTTTTCAAGGCAAATATTTCTTTTTGTCTAGTTTACAAATGTGGAATGCATTTTATTGTTTTTAAGTCTTGAAAAATAATTAACAATGATTTCCAGGTTCAGACACCTACAAGTACAGGTTTTGCTGAAGGCTTTTTTTTTTTTTTCTTTTTGAGACAACTACTGTTTATTTCTCATGATGCTGTAGGTTGACTAGGATCAGCTGGGTGGTTCTTCTTTTCCACATAGTATAGGCTGAAGTCATCCCAGGGGTTACATTAAGCTGGGAATTCATCTGACGCTGGAATGCACAAGACGACCTCTCATTCTCCAGGGCCACTCTCCATGTGGCCTTTCATCATTCACTATCATGCTTCTCAAGGCTTTCTTAATCATAGAGACATCTCAACCAAAAGGGGAAAAAGCAGACTCCAACAAAATGTAATTTTAGATGAGTGGGAGCATTTGACTTGATTTAGCCTTTATATTTTTTTCCTAATTGTGGACCATTTGGTTTCAAGCTCAATTTTCTTTAACCATAAATCTATAAATTTCACTGAATTATTAAATTTCATTGCCTTATTATAAGATGTGATTTTAGTAGATGTGCTTTTTTAAAAAGAATGGGTAAAATAAAACTAAACCACTCATTCGCATGTTATTCATGCTTTTTCTCTACCCTTCCACCCTTCAAATAGTAAGCTAAGTAAATAAACAAAGAGAGAAATAAATTAAAGTAAAACTATTTTCCCTTATAGTGCCAAATAATTCTGGACATTCTGGTGTTCCCTGTTGCTTTAAATAAAATATAAAACCCTAACAATTTATGTGGTTAAAGTGGTACATTAATCAGATTTTGACAAAATAGACTGCATTTAAAAAAAAAAGATTTCATAAAAGAAAACAAAAAAAAGGCAATGATGCCGACATTGTTGCTCTGTTTATTGATGCATCATGAGATTTTGTTTGCACCTGTTTCACTTCTGTTTAAAAGCAGAGAGCAGTATTACAGCACATAAAGCAGGGTGTTGATGTTATGGGAGGAGCCTGAAAGCAGAGTAAGGAGAGCTTCATAAACAATTTCCTCAGCACAGAAAAGAACAGAACTCTCTCACCTGTGAACCAGGTAGTTTCCAAGAGAGACCCTGAGGGACACTCACAAAGCCTAAGGCCCTATGTGCCATGTCGGGCATGCTTGCTCCTGTACAGGAGATAAAATAGCGTCTTAACGTATAAGAACGGCAGTCCAATGTCTTAGATCAGATTGAGAAGCAGCTCTGGCAGCGGGGGATGTAGGTGTGTTCTACACTGAATGGAATCAAGCTAAAAATATGTTTAGTGTCTGATAAGAACGCCAGTCTCCTCAAGCTCTCATTTAACATCGGACTTTCTGTTTTGCTTTCAAAGAAAAATGTTTTACAAGGGCAGCATGAAGCGGACAAAATCTGGAGCAAAGAAGGATTTTATGCTGTTGTCATTTTTCTCAGCATATTTGTTATTATAGTAACGTGTTTGATGGTAAGTTTGCTTCTTTATATATTTTATCCTTTACTGAGCCCACTGCTTAATATTATTCGATATATTGCCATTCAAAAGAATGTTGAAAAGACTGAGAACAGAAGCAAGACTATGACCCTGATAGGTTGGAAATATTTCACATCTGACAGCAGAGTGATAGCTAAAGGAAAACCTACGGAATTATGGATTCTGACCTGCAGAATAAGGCTGTAATTGCACTGAGGCTTTTCGTAACTTGATCAACCCTGAGAACGAAGTTTTAGAAAGTGATTTACCGAGGTCAGTGGAATCCTCAAAGCCATTTAAGTCTCATGGGTACACTTTGGACTTGCTTTATTTCTTCTTTTATATTATCTTTGTGCAACTTGGGAAAAATTTTATAAAGAAATATGTCTTGGGGCAAGCTTACTTCTTAATGAGTAAAAATAAGGTTTTCTTATTTTTAAAGGGCCTTGAAAGTAATATATGAAATTCCAGGCATGAAAAGGAGATGATTATCGGCTAAAGGGCTAAACAATCCCTAATCAACTAATTTTTTAGGTGAATGAATAACATAAAAGTATGAAAGAATACACTGCAAATAGCTCTGTAAATTACAAATTATAGATATGAAGACTTTAAAAGTGTATTTCATATTAAAAACACAGAACCCCAAATAAACCTAAACACACTAGACTAGGCAGTGCTCTTTGGTACTGAATGAGTTAACAGTTACCTTTCTAATAGAATGATAAGGTTTTCCTGTTCTTTTGAAAATTCTGTGATATAACTTAAAATATTTGAAGTTTGCAGATGGGTTTTAATATCTTTTCTTCCTGTGTGCTATGTTCTTTTTAATTTTGCACATTTTTAAAAACATTCCTTCCTTAGTTTTTAACAGCCCCCCCCAAAGACATCATGCTAATTATTCTTCCCACAAGCAACAGTGTTGCGAAGTGTCTTAATGGATTTTGTTTATTTCTGCTCCTCCTCCTGGAAGAGGTTTATGTTAGAAAGGTTAGGGCTCCTGTTTGGAAAACAGAGGCTGAGTGGGTCTCAACTTGAAGGATATAAAACAATTAAGGCCTTGAATAGCGTGAAGATGGGCATATTTCCTAGAATCTAAAATACAGAAAGTAGCAAGCTCCCATGCACTCTGAAGTTTCTATTATCATGAATTTAGAGGCATCTCCTATGGGCCAGGCACTAAGAGAGAAGATTTCTAAAAATTGTGACAATATCAACAAAAGAATAATTTAAGATTTTTATATCTTAAATAGTGGAGATTAAGGGTAAAGAATTTTAATGAAAGTTGGAGGTTTTATGGAAATTTTGGCAGAGACCCCTGGGCCTTTTTTAGGTAGAGAGGGTGTGGTTCCTTGTTATGGTTCATTGTGTTTTAAAATATGTGGTTCTTCTTTTTTAAATAAAGGAAATCTCAAGTGTTGTCCTCCCTCTCATAAGTCACAATTAGGGTATTTTTCTGCTTGGAACATTGGAAGGAAGGGGAGGATAGAAAGGGATACAGAGTGATAAAAATAGAGATTATTCAGGGAGTAAATACTTACAATTCAGAAGAGCAAAGGCAAGGAGGAAAGTGGGAAAGCAGATTCCGGAGCAGCTGGTGAGTCCTAGAGGGCTGAGAGAGACAGAGCAGAGCAACCGTTCACTTGTTAGATATGCTCCAGATCCTGCATCTCCAGCTCAGGGAGCGCCCCTGTATCCACCATGACTGGATGAACTCCTGCCTGACATACTGATCGCAAGTAGTAACAGGACTTGTAGTAGCCACACCCTCAACTACCTGGGGCCAGGGAACAACTAACTCTTCCTTTCCCAGTGTCTGCAAAACATCCATGTAAAATTCAAAAATCTAAATAAGGCTACTCCAAAGTTACTAGAACAGACTGAGAAAGGAATGCTTCAGAAGTGTGAAGGTGATCTCTCCCTACTGGGCTGGTAGGTAGATTCATCCATTCATTCAATCCAAGAATTCCTGCAGAGGGCTCTCTGTGAGCCTGTTGTTGGCCCTGTGGACAAAGGAAGGAACAAGACAGATGAGGTCCCTGTGTTCATGAGTCCTATAGTCCAGAGGGGTACCCAGACAATAATTACATGAACATTTTAAAAAATCAAGTAGTGACCGTATTCTGTGATTCCGAGTATATGACATTCTGCCAGAGGCAAAACTATAGAGACAGTAAAAAGATCAGTGGTTGCCAGAAGCTGTGGGATGAATAGTTGGACTTTTAGGGCAGTGAGACTATTCTGTATGATACTGTAATGGTGCGTGCATGACATTAGGGATTTGTCAAAACCCATAGAATGTACAACACGGAGAGTGAGCCCTAATCCACATTCTAGACTTCATTAATGATAGCATATCAGTGTAGGCTCAAGAGTAACAAGTACGCCATGCGAATGCAGGACGTTAATGACAGGGAACGCTGCTGAGGGAGCTATGGGAGAGGCGGTATATGAGAACTCTGTGCTCTCTGCTCAGTTTTTCTGTAAACCTAAAACTGCTTTTAAAAAATAAAGTTTATTAATTTTGTAGAAACTCAAAAGCCTTAAGGGCCATGAAGAGATGATAGTGAGCTGAAGCAATAGGTAGTGGAGCAATTGGAGACATCTGAGACATACGAACATGTAGGGAAGGGGCTCCCTGGCAGAGGATACGGCAGGTGGGGCAGCTGGGCCTCGCTGGTTTCCAGGAGAAGGCTGTAAGCTGAGTGTTTTAGGCAGAGCTTTGATGTGATCTGATTTGTATATTTTAAAAGATTGTGGTCTCTGTTGGTGGCAAGTGGTCAGGGACAGAGCTTGGGGTGAAGTGTGGGAGTAGGAGGACCCTTCTGGCAGCTGCTGTATTAGGCTGATGAGAAATATGATGGCGGCCCAGAGTAGAGGGTGGTGGTGTAGATGGAGAGGGGTGAAGGATGGAGATTCATCTGCAGGTGGAACTGACAGGACTTGCTGTGTACTGATTCTCTGGGAGGAAGAAAGAGAAAAATGAAGGGTGACTCCTACATTATTTGACTGACTACCTGGATGGGTGGTGCTTCCATTTCCTGGGAGAGGAATGCATTGGAGATGGCGAGTAGTGAGAGAGAAGAAACCCATTTTGATTTGTATTCCAACAGTTCTTGAATAAATAAAAGTAGTAGAATGATATATTTCAAACACTCTCTTACTTTTTAAAGTGAAAGAGTCACTTTAAAAATAACAGGGGGGGCTTCCCTAGTGGCACAGTGCTTGAGAGTCCGCCTGCCGATGCAGGAGACACAGGTTCGTGCCCTGGTCCAGGAAGATCCCACATGCCGCGGAGCGGCTGGGCCCGTGAGCCATGGCCGCTGGGCCTGTGCATCTGGAGCCTGTGCTCCACAACGGGAGAGGCCACGACAGTGAAAGGCCCGCGTACTGCAAAAAAAATAAAATAAAATAACAGGGGAACCAGTAGTACAGAAAGGAATTAATATTGATGGAAAAATAAATACTACCTGATAGACAGGATTAAGATGAAGTTATATTTATCTGATACAGCTTAACCACTGACAAGTAAACAGTTCACATTTAAGGACTAGTCAAATGTGATTCTCTAAAATAAGCTTATCTTTGTACTTGTTCAAATGTTTTTGATACTGATCTTGATTTAAAGTAAGTTTTTCCTTGGATCTCTCAGTAATAGTTATACTATCACTTTTGTGATTTTCAAACAAGTATATTCTGGTTTCTGTTTCCCATAATTTTGTTGATTCCATGGCAAAGGAAAAGATATCACTCAGAAATTTCCCTCTGGCATTAATTATGTTTATGAAAGATCGAATGCCATTATTTGTGTCCAAGCCTTTCTCATATCATAGAAATGAAAAGCATGTGGTTTTATTATGAAATTATATAGGTGACTTGCTGTCATGGAGGATTATGTGCTCTGTAACAATAACATAAGCCTTGGCAAATTTTTTGAAATGTGGCATATTATTTACTTTCCTTAAAATTTAAGAAAAAATGTGTGTTGCCAGGCATAAAATTAGACATGCATGACATTTTCAAATGTGTGACTTATTTAGCACCTCTCAAATGTGAATGTAGAGTGGGTGGTGCAACAAATAGACAAATACAATATTCCAAGAAAAAATGTGTGGGCAACTTCCAATCCATTCAGTCTGCTTTAGGTGGAGGAATATATTACTAAGAAGAATTAGTCCCTAAGTTGGAATAAATAATAGAAAGAACACCATTTATCAACTACATTAGATCTTCAGTGCACTTAGAGGTTTATTAACAAGTGAAAAGGTATTTATGGAATGTAGGTAGAGCTGTCTATAAACCAGATTGCTACTGAAAAGCAATTTTAGAAAACACATAAAAAAAAGCCGTTTGGGTCAATAAAAGCTCTGGCTTGTTAGACCCATAGAAGAGCCAATCATGTGTCATCCAAAGAGTTTCTCTAGTCATGGTCTTGGTAGTTGAGGCAGGAAATTCTTTATCAGACTACCTACTACAGCCCAAGCATCACAAAGAAAATGCATGTCAAAGGTGGACATAAATAGCCATACTTTTCTAATATGTTATATATAATTCCTAGGGATTGAGGAAAATGGGACTAGGTTCCTAGCTGAAACGCTTTGTTTACAGAACCATTTACCAAAGTAGGTATGTCTCAAACTAATTTTCAATTTTTTTCTGGTTAATAAAAACCATTTAGCTCAAAATACAACCCTTTCGATAGTAAGAAAAATAATAATAACAATAATAACGATTATTTTCTTCCATTTACTGCCATTTACTGGTACTAAATTTACTGCCATTTACTGGTACCAAATTTACTGCCTGGTACTAAACAATGTATTTTTAAAACCACTTTACTGACATACAAAAAGCTGTACATGTTTAATGTAAACAACTCGAGTTTGGAGATAAGCACACACCCATAAAACCATCACCACAATCTATGTCATGAACAGATATATCACCTCCAAAAGTTTCCTCCTGCCCTCTTTATTTATTATTATTATTTTGTGTTGTGATAAGAGCACTTAACGTAAGATCTATCCTCTTAGCGAACTTTTAAGTATACAATACAGTATTATTAATTATAGGCCCTATGTATAAACACTTAATGTATTTTAGTTTCCTAATTTTACTGAAGAGGAAACCAAGAATCAGAGAAGATAAGTGACTTGACCAAGAACAAGCAGTGGGTGGGTATATGTGTGTGGGTGTCTGAAGGGAGGCATTGGCATTCGAACCCAAGTCTATCTGGATTAAAAGGCTGGGCTCTTTACCGCCATCTCATGTATAAAGGAGTCACACTGTTAGTTTCTTCCAGTCCTGTCACACTATCTTGTGAACATCTGTTTCTGGCCACAAAGGGGTCCAGGAATAAATGGGAATGCCTGTGTTAATCAGAGACATTCAACCCAGACAGAGGTGATAAGTGTGTACCACACCATACCTGCTGTTGACACATCTCTGTTTTTGCACCTAGTATCTGGTACTGGACATCATTTTTACCCATCTTTCTCTTCTGGAGGCCAGTGAACTCCCAAAAGCGAGGATTGTGTGCTATCTTTGCATCCACAATGTTGTTTCTGGAACGTAGTAGCAATGGATTCACATTTAAACTAAAAGAAATGAAAGAATGAACTATTTCAGAACTAACTATAAACTACTGCAAAGGACAAACGCTATGACTGTTAGTTGGTGGCATCATTTTGAGATTTGAACATATTTTAATCCAAACAGATGGTTTGTGTGTTACCCACCTATGTGTTTTTTTATTGAAATATATTTGACATATAACACTGTGTAAATTTAAGGTGTACCACTTAATAAGATTTTTTAAATGAAAATTATAAGCTGCAAAATAACTTTATAGGATTTTTTTTTTAGCTTCCTCTCATTACTGTGTTTCTCTGGTTCTCTTCTTCCTGCTATTATTTTTTTCTCCTGCTATAGTTTTGAGTTTTACAGATCCTTTCATTCAATATTCCATTCTCTTTCTTTTTTCAAATTACCAAGTGACTCTATTGCATCCCAAGATTGAAACAACAAGCTCTTAAAGGGAAAGTCAAAAATATTGACTTGTGGGCTTCCCCGGTGGCACAGTGGTTGAGAGTCCGCCTGCCAATGCAGGGGACACGGGTTCGTGCCCCGACCCGGGAAGATCCCACATGCCGCGGAGCGGCTGGGCCCGTGGGCCATGGCCGCTGAGCCTGCGCATCCGGAGCCTGTGCTCCGCAGCGGGAGAGGCCACAACAGTGAGAGGCCCGCGTACGGCAAAAAAAAAAAAAAAAAAAAAATATATATATATATATATATATATATATATATATATATATAGACTTGCCATTCCTATGGCAGCTTTTAGGTTGAGTTTGGAAACAAAGTGCATTCATATAGCGAAACATGCATATGGTATATTCCAGATCTTTATCTGTGCAGAGAAAAATTTCTGACATCACTTTTCCAGAGGCTTTGGAAAAGAGGTTGGGAAGAAAGCTGTGGGGATTTAAAAGACACTGTAGAGTAGAATGGTTACGGGCATAAGTCAGGAAGCCCAGATCCTAGACTTCATTTCTAACCTACCATAAATTATTCAGCCGCTCTGGGTTTAAATGTGAAGTGAAGAGATTATACCAGATTATTTTTAAGGTCCCTTATGCCAGTTTCTCAACAGCAGCACTGCTGACACTTTGGACTGGCTAATTCTGTCAGGGGGGAAAGGGGCTGTCCTGTGTATTGTAGGATACTTAGCATTTTCTCCAGCCTCTGCCCGCTAGATGCCAGTAGCACCCTGCACACACCCCAGTACCACAACCAAAAAAGGTCTCCAGACGTTGCCAAATGTCCCCTGAAGGGCAAAATCCCTGCCGGTTGAGAAACACTCGGTTAGAGCTTAATTCCATGACAACTGCTCTATTGCCAAGTAGCAACCTCTCCAATTCTTTCCACATTTTGTCAGACAGCCCAAATCTCTCTGCTTAGAAACACTGTATATTCTCCAAGTTCTGCTTTTCCCTAATTAAAGATGTATAAATCAGTTCTTACACGTACTACCTAGATATAGATTTAAAAATTGACCTCTAGGGCTTCCCTGGTGGCGCAGTGGTTGAGAGTCCCCCTGCCGATGCAGGGGACACGGGTTCGTGCCCCGGTCCAGGAAGATCCCACATGCCGCGGAGCCATGGCCACTGAGCCATGGCCACTGAGCCTGCGCGTCTGAAGCCTGTGCTCCGCAACAGGAGAGGCCACAACAGGGAGAGGCCCGCGTACCCCAAAAAAAAAAAAAAAAAAGAAAATTGACCTCTAAGCAGAGATAAAGTAAACAGATGACTGTAAAATATGTGGCAAAGGTTCTCCATCAACAACATAAGCTCACGAATGATAAAGAAGGACTTTGGACTTGAACTAGTTTTACACTAACATCATCATAAAAGTCACCTGTCTGGAAATAGGGAGAAGGTCAACATTTTCTTGGCTTTCTCATTTCCATTTTTGAAATATGCTTCTCCAAAACCCAAATGTAAACAGGCAAGTGAGTGTTTTATTTACATATTATAGTTAGATGTGAAAAACTTAGAATATACAATATATGCATTATCTTCTATTAAATATATTTTTGTAAAGTTACAGATATGTCTGTTTTTCTCATTCAGGAAAATAACTTGCTTACAATTAAAAAAATAAAAAGTTGTCCCACCTTAAATTCTAATTACCTCATCTTTTTAGTAATTAGGTATTTAGCTTAACACAGATGTGTCATCTGATTGATATTGTTCTAGTGTGGTTTTTGTTTGTGCAGAATGGCGGCAAATTGCCTTTTGAGGGTTATAGAAACTGAAAAGAAGCAGTAAGTTGGAAAAAACCTCCCCATCCTTAGGCATTATGCACGGGGTAAGGGTATTCATCTTCATATTTTAACATGTATATCTAGTTACACCTTATATGTTCATAGAGTCCTTTTCCTTAAAGAGAGCTTTCAATGTACAAAAGATATACTCAGATTTGGTGCTGTTGAAACCCAGTGGTGAGAATCACATCGGCAGCCGATGTGATTTCAGAGTCAATCTTTAAGAAGGGTGGTGTGGCGAAGAGAGCATTTAAGGGGTGGGAAGTGATCAGGCCTGTGAGGCAGAGCTGCCTTTGAGTTTGGCTCTGCCACGGCTAACTGCTGACTTTGGACCAGCAGCTAAACGTTATTTAGCTAGACTGCAATTTCTTTAATGTATAATTAGGTCAGAAGGACCTCTAGTGACCGCTCTAACTCCCATTCCCTCTGTATCCCTAACTAAAAAGTCACTTAACATACATTCACCCCTATTTTTTATTTCTCTGCCTTCCTCAAACTTCTTTACTGTTACCACAACCTGAGATGTTGGAACTGAGACATAATTAAATTTCATTTTCATTCTGTGTTTAAATAATTCCAGAGCTCCCTTTCATATTACAATTTCTACGTCTTCAGTTCTTTATTCTGAGTCATATTTCTCATGATTTTGAGTAAAATTTTTCAAGAAAAGTAGACAGGTAATATATTTTCTGAGATGCTGTGTATCTGAGAAATTCTTTCTGTTGGCTTTATTCACATGAACATCAATTTATCTAGGTACGGGGTTCATGCATCCTCAGTAATGTTCGTTTTTTCTCAAGTCACAAAAATTGCTCGATTTTCTTCTCACATTTACTCTTCTTTCAATTGACACACTTAAAAAAAATAACACTAAGAACTTTTTTCATTCCATATCCCTAAATTCCATAAGAACAGGGTACACTCTATTCTGTTCACAACGGAATACCCTGTACCTCACACAAGGCATAACGTAAGTGGGCACTGAAAAATAGTTTTGAATGACCTGCTTCCCTCTCATTTATTCTTGTTTATTATTTACCATGACTCTTCTCTGACATCCATATCCCGTCTTTTCTCTTGTTTTCATCTTCATTTGTTTATCCTTTGCTATAAATTCCAGGCAGTCCCTCAACTTTGCCATATCCACCACTGACTGTATTTTCTGCATTGTCAGCTCTGTTCTTTATTGCTTAAAAGAAGATTTACACCCTGCTGCTGAGTTTTCAGTTCTTTGAATTCTTTTCTTCTTAATCTCAGTCTGATACCTTCTCATCTTAGATTGTTGTGTTTTTATTTCATCCTGATTCTTTTTTTTATAATCATATTTTGTCAAATAGACTGTTCTTTACCAATATATTCTGAGAATACTGGACAAATATTTTCTAAAATTTTCCTGAAATAAATTCTCATCAGTGTTCATCCTTTAACAAGAAAAAATATATATTTCAATCTTATATATTTTCAATAGATTTCAAATATAGAGGTGACTAGAATTTAAAGGCAATTGGAAAGAAAAAATTAACCTCAAGTCTAGTTAGAGTAAATGTGGTTGACAAGTGCCAGGACTGCCCTCTCCCCTAATATAAGTCATTCAGCTAATGGACTCCAGAAATTAAACAGGGGAGTTTGATTGGCCTAAGGTTTTTTACGATGCTGCTGTCATCAGTGCTATAATTGCAGATTACAGGTTGAGTCACCACTTCATGTGAATAACTTATCAAATCACCTCCCTGAGAACAGACTTGAAGAAACACAAGGACATCTACTCTCTGTAGGAACTGGAGTAAAGGAGTTATTATCAAGAAAAGAGAAAAAATACGAAATCATTACACGGTACATCTTAAACGTGTACAATGTTACATGTCAATTATATCTTAATAAAACTGAAAAAATAAAATAAATTAAAAATATATAAAAATATAACAGTTAATAAGTATTTTTAAAAGAAAGGAGAGAAAGGTGTGGGGGGGGGAAGGCTGATAAAAAGGGAAGACTGAGGACAGGAAGGACAAACTTGGTCCACTGAAGTGTCCCAGCAAAGTCAGTCTAATTCTTTTAAAAGTTTAAAAGTTTTCTGGATTGAATTAGCCGTTCCAGAAAGAGCTCTGAGAATGAAGGAACATGATACTTTTGCGGTTTTTCTACATGCATTAAAAATTTAAAGGAGCAAGGGATAAGAAAGGAAATGCTGGTTGCCCAAATTATTCTTTGACACATATCCTAAATTTAATTTTTTTCAAGTATTTGTTGTACTGGATACAAATCTCTGTTTCTATACATGTCACAAACCCCCATTTCATGGCTATTCCTTCTATAAGTTTTCCATTTCAGTCACTTTGAGTAAGAGCTTACATGTGATCAAACTGACATCTGACACTTTTATAAAATTCGCCATATTTGCTTTTGAATTATATTTGAGGAGTAGATCATGTAGGTATATATTTAATATGTTTGTCCTCCATAACTAGAAACAAATAGCATATCTTTTTGAGGAAAATCCTCAATACCATAAAACTGAGAAATCATCCCAGAAAGCTTTCCTTACTTATATTATCATCAAACCTTATTTTGGTTTGTCTTCTAGGTTGGGATGGAGGAGATCATACTTTGTTGTTGAACATGAAAAAATGTGACAGGAACCCTTTATATCTCCTTCTATAGATTCTTTACAGATTAAAAGAAAAATTTCAGCTTTCCCTGAGACAAGATAAAGAGAAAAATCAGGAGATCCACCTATCACCCATTGCATTACAGCCAGCACAGTCTGAGGCCAAGACAGCCAACAGTATGGTCCAACCTGAGCAGGTTCCAAAGGTACTGAATGTGGTCGTGGACCCTCAAGGCCAATACACTCCTGAGATCAAAGCCACCACCTCTGTCTGCCCTTCTCCTTTCAAAATGAAGCCCATAGGACTTCAGGAGAGGTAAGAGCTTTTACGGGATCCCCCTACATGTTTGTTTTTTTTTTTTTTAACATCTTTATTGGAGTATAGTTGCTTTATAATGGTGTGTTATTTTCTGCTGTATAACAAAGTGAATCAGCTATACGTATACATATATCCCCATATCCCCTCCCTCTTGCGTCTCCCTCCCACCCTCCCTATCCCACCCCTCTAGGTGGTCGTAAAGCACCCAGCTGATCTCCCTGTGCTATGCGGCTGCTTCCCACTAGCTATCTATTTTACATTTGGTAGTGTATATATGTCCATGCCACTCTCTCGCTTCATCCCAGCTTACCTTTCCCCCTCCCGGTGTCCTCAAGGCCATACTCTACATCTGTGTCTTTATTCCTCTACTGCTCTTACATTCTTCAGACCTTTTTAAGTTCCCGTTGTTTTTGGTGTCTGCTCTTAGTGGGTAAGGTTGGTTCAGTGGGTTGTGTAGGCTTCCTGGTGGAGGGGACTGGTGCCTGTGTTCTAGTGGATGAGGCTGGATCTTGTCTTTCTGGTGGGCAGGTCCACGTCTGGTGGTGTGTTTTGGGGTGTCTGTGACCTTATTTTGATTTTAGGCATCCTCTCTGCTAATGGGTGGGGTTGTGTTTCTGTCTTGCTAGTTGTTTGGCACGGGGTGTCCAGCATTGGAGCTTGCTGGTTTTTCAGTGGAGCTGGGTCTTAGCATTGAGACAGAGATATCTGGGAGAACTTTTGCTGTTTGATATTACGTGGGGCCGGGAGGTCTCTGGTGGACCAATGTCCTGAACTCTGTTCTCCCACCTCAGAGGCTCAGGCCTGACACCCGGCCAGAGAACCAAGACCCTGTCAGCCACTCAGCTCAGAAGAAAAGGGAGAGAGAGAAAGAAAGAGAGAAAGAAGGGGGGGGGGGGAGGGAGGGAGGGAGGGAGGAAGGGAGGAAGGAAAGAAAGAAAAGAAAGTTATTAAAATCAAAAAAAATTTTTAATTGTTAAAAATAATAAAAAAAAGAGAAAGAAAGAAGAGAGCAACCAAACCAAAAAACAAATCCACCAATGATAACAAGTGCTAAAAGTTATACTAAAAAAACAACAACAAAACGGGCAGATACAACCCTAGGACAAAAGGTAAAAGCAAAGCTATACAGACAAAGTCACAAAGAAGCATAAACATACACACTCACAAAAAGAGAAAAAAGAAAAAATATATTTTGTTTTTAAAAAAAGGAAGAGAGCAACCAAATCAATAAACAAATCTACCAATGATAATAAGGTCTAAATACTAAACTAAAACAAGCATAAAACCAGAAACAAATTAGATGCAGAAAACAAACCCCAAGTCTACAGTTGCTCCCAAAGTCCACTGCCTCCATTTTGGGATAATTCGTTGTCTATTCAGGTATTCCACAGATGCAGGGTACATCAAGTTTATTGTGGAGATTTAATCCACTGCTTCTGAGGCTGCTGGGAGAAATTTCCCTCTCTCGTCTTTGTTCGCACAGCTCCTGGGGTTCAGCTTTGGATTTGGCCCCACCTCTGTACATGGGTTGCCTGAGGGCGTCTGTTCTTCGCCAAGACAGGACGGGGTTAAAGTATCAGCTGATTCAGGGACTCTGGCTCACTCAAGCTGGGGAGAAGGAGGTGTACAGAATGCAGAACAAGCCTGTGGCAGCAGAGGCTGGCGTGATGTTGCAACAGCCTGAGGTGCACTGTGTGTTCTCCTGGGAAAGTTGTCCCTGGATCACGGGACCCTGGCAGTGGTGGGCTGCACAGGCTTCTGGGAGGGGAGGTGTGGATAGTGACCTGTGCTTGCACACAGGCTTCTTGGTGGCTGCAGCAGCAGCCTTAACGTCTCATGCTAGTCTCTGGTGTCCGCGCTGATAGCCACAGCTCATGTCCGTCTCTGGAGCTCATTTAGGTGGTGCTCTGAATCCCCTCTCCTCACGCACCCAGAAACAATGGTCCCTTGCCTCTTAGGCAGTTCCAGACTTTTTCCTGGACTCCCTCCCAGCTAGCCATGGTGCACTAGCCCCCTTCAGGCTGTGTTCACACAGCCAACCCCAGGTCTCTCCCTGGGATCTGACCTCCAAAACCCGAGCCTCAGCTCCCAGTCCCAACTCCTCCCGGCGGGTGAGCAGACAAGCTTTTCAGTCTGGTGAGTGCTGGTCGGCACTGATCCTCCGTGCGGGAATCTCTCCTCTTTGCCCTCTGCACCCCTGTTGCTGCGCTCTCCTCCATGGCTCCAAAGCTTCCCCCCTGCCATCCCCCATCTCCACCAGTGAAGGGCCTTCCTAGTGTGTGGAAACCTTTCCTCCTTCACGGCTCCCTCCCACTGGTGCAGGCCCTGTCCCTATTCTTTTGTCTCTGTGTTTTCTTTTTTCTTTTGCCCTACTCAGGTACGTGGGGAGTTTCTTGCCTTTTGGGAAGTGTGAGGTCTTCTGCCAGCATTCAGTAGGTGTTCTGTAGGAGTTGTTCCACATGTAGATGTATTTTTGTTGTATTTGTAGGGAGGAAGGTGATCTCCGTGTCCTACTCCTCCGCCATCTTGAAGGTCCCTCCTCACTTTTTTTTTTTTTGTAGAGTATTCACCAACTGAAAAAGATAGATAGAACTAGAGATGATTGGCATATTGGGTAGAACCCTAACCTTAACCAAATAAACACCAGGAGGAAGTAGTCTTTCTTGTCCCCTAAAAGAGTCTTGCTCTGTTATCAATAATCTTTTAGTCACATCTGATTTTCATAAGCTGGTATAGACCCAAGCCGAGTCTTCATCAACTACAGGACAACTTCTATAACCATTTAATCTTGTTTAATCGTCATCAAAACTCTGGAAGATAGAAAGACTGGAAATAAACTTAGAGTCTTTCCCACCAAAGACCACATTCTTTGTAGTAAGGTAGAAGGAGTATATACCACAAATTAATTTTTATAAAGTTTTCCCTCTGCTTCCTTTGAGCAAAACAAACAGTAAATATCTCAAGCTTCATGACATTATCTTTGTTGCCTTACCTGCCTTTGTGATGTACTTACACTGATACATTCTCATTTAAAGCAAATTTAAATAGGAAAACTAGAATATGCAAAATGTTTAAATGAGGGGCAATTCTTTGCTTCCCCAAAATATTAGGCAAAGCTTTCCCATGGTATGTCTTAAAATAAGAAGCTTCATGTTTATATTTAAAATATGATTGGTATTATATCCAACATTGCACATCAGGGTAGTGGGGAACTAAGAGCTTCTCAGGGTACTCGCCCAGGTTCATTCTCCACTTATTTTCCTGCATCTCCATTTTCTATCACTGTCCTTGTTGTTGCCTTAGGTTTTTAGATCATGTATACAAATTTTTATTATATTTTCCATCACATGCACGTACACACACAAACACACACACCCCATATATCATTTCAGAAAATATAGTTTGGGGCTTTAAGAACTGCAAAAGACCAAGTGGGTAATTCAAATTTCTTTGAAAGTATTGTCAAAGAATAATGAATGAAGTGAAAAGAAAGGGATTTGTTGCAGTGATCTCCAAAGTTCTATAAAAGGAGAACACTTTGACTCCATAATGGAAGGGAAATGGAGAACAATCAAGTCATCCTTCCTACCTCCTTCCCCAAAAGACTTTTTGGTTTCCTTATGAATCCATGAGTCTACATGGACCATTCTCTTACTTGGATGCCACCAAATTGCTGTCTCAGCTGCAGTCTGGAAAAGTAGACAAGATGGACTTTCTCCCTAAGGCCAACTAGGAGTCAGGAGAACTGGACTCCAGACCCAGCTCTGCCATTTTTGGTTTGAGTGGCTTCAGATGAATCACTCACCTATCTGGGCCTCGTTTTTCTTCTTCTGTAATATGAAGGGGTTAAACTTGACTTCTTCACTTCCTTCAGGCTCTTTTACTCTTGTTACCTAAATTAGTTTCATGCCTTTATGTTTGCTTCAAAGAGAAACCTTGAAGCAGGCATCTGACTACTGGTGGTGTAGCAAGGGCAGGGTGGCAGAAAAGATCTGCTCAGATGAAAGTGATAAGAGGGTCACTTTCTACAGATGATTTAAAGATGATCATAAAACTGACTGAAAGTCAGACTAATTTTTATTATCATCATGCACCACCAATTCTGAGCAAAGTCAGTGGTTCAGTCCTTCGGGGAGTACCTATTCCCAGCATCCTGCCCTTCATAGGCTACTGCTGGGCATGTTTGAATTACAAGGAACATAAGGTTAAGTATCCATTAATTCATTTAAATGAAGTGAATGTTTGAGAAAGGAGAGCACAGGGATGGTGTCTTGCTCATCTTTTGGTCCACATGGGAGACTGTAGAGAGTAAGTGTGTGATCAGTGTTAAGTGGATTCCCTATGCCCTGGTCATCCCCACCCATCACTTCCCACTTCCTTCCTGCCTCAGAGCAGGAAAAAGCTCTTCTTTCCACAAGGGCTCCATGTCCTTTCCTCCCAACCCTGATGACTACTCCATCAAATTTCTTCCTCTATGTTCAACTGCAACCTTTTTGCTAATGCTATACCCTCAGCATGAAAATGGTTCTCTCTGGTATCAAAGAAACTCCCTTAATCCAATTCCTCCTATGGTCTTGTCTTCTCTTCCTTGTTCAGATGTGTCTTGAATGAGCAGAGTTTATTTGGTGCCTCATCGGTCTTCTTCAAGTCCTGCATCCACTGTTTCTCTCACATATGCTTGCCAAGTATATCAATGGTCTAACCACCAAAGTCAAAGCACACGTTTTGTTTCTTTTCACATCCAACCCTAATGCTTACTTCCTCTTTGAAACTCTCTTTCTTTGGCCTCCAAGACATTACTTTTCCGGTTCTTGGGTGGTTACCTTTAGGCACACACACACACACTCCTTTCTCCCCTTAACTTCAAAACAGGTAGATTGAGCTGGAGGTACTCCTTTAGGAATCAACCATGTAAAAGGTAGTAAGAGAAGAAGAGGCTGTGGTTGGATTACCCAGAAAGGAGAGAAGCGGTCCTGGGGTGAGCAGTAGAAGTGATCAATGGGCAAGGAATATGGAGAGGGTAATTCAAGCATCACTTTCTCTTGGAAGCCATTACCTCCTTCCCTTCTTCCTGTAGCCCACCTACCAACATGGATTCAGCTCTGTCTCCTCCATTCCTCTCTACCCGAGTCCCATAGCCTTGTGTGCATACAGTATTTATAAACTTCTTAGGTATAGGTAAAATTTTCACTTATTAATCTGTCTTACCCTGTAAACTCTAAGCGTCTTTAGGGCACATATATGATTGAATTGTCTCTTTGTCTCTTTCATATAGAACATAATTCCTAAAAAGCAAGAGCTCCTGGAAATAAATGCTTAAATGAATGAATGAGTGTTATAGTGAATAATTCTCAGGTTAACGGCCAGTAGTTGTAGGGAAACACTTTGCTTATTCCACCATCCCTATTTTCACCCTGCTTTTCTATCATAATTCCCTTGCTAAGATGGCATAGTGATGAGTTTTAAGAGTGATAAAAGATGAGAGACATACAGTGTTCCATATAGTAAGAAAACTTTCCTGAGAGTTTTAAGCCTTAAAACTTAATTTATGTTTATATGTTCTAATGGCGCTTTGAAAATAGCCTTGTGTTTTACAGCCTTCCATCTCCTGATCCCGGAGTGAAATAATAATCCTCTGTTTATTGCATGAAAGTCTGGCTTCATTAAAATCACCATGAGACCATAAAGGCTGTATTATGAGTCATTTGTCCCCAAAAATCTTTTGGGGCATGCCATATAAATCTGTCATCCCTGATGGAGAGAATGTATTACTCTGACATAATTGATAATAAAACATAATTTTAAATTAAAATTAAATAAGAGAAAATATAGAGACTTATTGCATATGCTTAACTGAGTACAAAGGATATACCCTGAAAGTTCTGAAGATTAAAGAATTATAAGGTGAGGGACAGAGCAGTCCCCTCATTTCTCCCTATTGCCAACTAGTCACCAGGTCATACTGATTCTTGCTACTTGGATTTTCTCATTATCAATTCCTCTCTTTGTAACCATCACCCTGGACCCAGCTCTCATTAGCTTTATATTTGAATTATTATGTCTTATGATTATAAAAATGACATCAGGACTAATGGTGTTAGATATTTCACATGTATTACTTTATTTCATCTTTTCTGTCTGACCTAATTCTTTTCTCTCCCTCAATTCATACTATACACTCTTCAGATTTATCTCGCTATAGGAATACTTGCATTATGTTCTGTTGCTGTGTAAAAATCCTCAATAGCTCCCCTTTGCCTATAGGATAAGGCACAGAATACCTTGCTGAGCCTCAGAGGTCCTGTACCATCTGGCTCTGATCATTCTCTCCAAATCTGTTTGCCACTCTGCCCCCAAATAAACCCTCCGGTCTGTTCTCAGTGTGTCATGTCCCTGTCCACATGTACACCTTTGTTCACCTAGTTCCTCTTCAGCCTTCTTATATCTCTCTCTAGTCTCCAAATCCCAACACGAAACATACCTTCTACCTTTGTCCATGACACCTACCGAAGCCCATGGTGATTTTTTTTTTTTTTTTTTTGGTGGTACGCGGGCCTCTCACTGTTGTGGCCTCTCCCGTTGCGGAGCACAGGCTCCGGACACGCAGGCTCAGCAGCCATGGCTCACGGCTCCAGCCGCTCCGCGGCATGTGGGATCTTCCCGGACCGGGGCATGAACCCGTGTCCCCTGCATCGGCAGGCGGACTCCCAACCACTGCGCCACCAGGGAAGCCCCCATGGTGATTTTTAACACCTCTGAATTTTCACATGTACCACTCCTCTAGCAGTGATTTTAATTAAAGAATAATTTAGAAAGGGACTGAAACTGGTTTCTGATGGATTGTCCCGTCCCTTCACCAGCTTGTGAGAATCTTAAGGACAGATACAGGCTCAAGATATTCTTGTGTGTTCCATGGTTCCTGTAAGCCTGATACATTGTAAACACTTGAAAAATATTATGGAGTTAGTTAATTCATTAATGCTCCTTTACATCTGAGGATCTCATATATTTATTTTTTTAAATTCCATAAAAACAAATAGCCTAATGATAAACTACAGTGCTGAGTCTCTGTGCTAATCTTACTTGACATTTACTAAATAAGTGACTCAACAGGTTAATTAAGTCCTTTTGGTATAGCTTTCCTAATCTACAAAATAGGTATGATAATATCTGTTCCACCTTTTTTCAAAGGGTACCATAGAATTAACAAGCAATATAAAATGGTATTGTGCCTCTGAGAAGGAAAAGGAACGTAAATCTAGTACTCTTTTCGTTTTTTATTCTCTGATTCCATTCCACAAGCCTATACTTGGTCGGTTATATTTTTGAACTCAGGAACAGGGAAACTTTTTTTAAACTGAATTGATACAGTTGAACCTGCCATTTGACATAATAAATATTTTTTAACTGTCAATTGACTTACAGGTTTTCTCATCCTGTTTATAAATTGGGCCATTTAATGTTATTTAATAACTATTAATACCAAATTAAATCTATTCTCATCTAACAGATGAACTTATTTCCCATAGTGAGTCCATGAATTTGGGAAACACGTTCAGATGACTGCTCCACACCTACTCCATGTATAACTTGGAACTTGTTTGTTCATCTGTGATGAGAAGAATAGCACATGCCCTGCACAGTTCTTGTGACAGTTAAGCCACACAACAGATGTCACATGGCTGGCATAGCAGGAGGCCACAGTTAGCTCCTGTTCCTTGTTCTTTTGTCCCATTCCTGTCCTCCTCAAATTCCTCACTTGTCACTCTCAAGGGAACTGTACTTTTATAGCTGGCTTTTGCCAGCTTCCAAATGCCCAGTAAACAAGAGATCACATTCAGACCCTAGAACGACACATTTTCTTCCGTAGGAAGACAGAGAACTTGTACATATGAGTTTCTGCAGATTTCCCCTTTAGGCTACTGTATGACTAATAGCCAATTTTATGGAAAGGAAATCAACAGGTAGATTCACATTATTTCCTCATTTTTCTCATCTGATTTTTTATTGGAGGTAAAAAGCAAGCAAAGACAATTAGAGAACCGTCCAGAAAGGAGGGGTGGCCTCATTATAACAAGGCAGTTTCACTCCTGACTTAAATTTGCCTCAGAAATCAGTGAGTGTGCCAGTAGGAATATGGCATAAATGGAGGTTTTCTTCCTATCATAACCAAGGCCTCCCCAGGCCCCCAAGGGTTGCTGATACCCAATGAGCAATCATTCTCTAACTTTTCTTTACACTGTACCATAACATGCTTTGTTTTGGTGTCCATAAATACTGTGCAAGTGATGATACAGCACCCAGGTATGTGAGTTGAAAGGTTTTCTTAGGGGTTTCAACCTGGCGGAGCCTGGGAGATTTCTGTCGCAGCCAGAAAGATGTCTGCAGGGGCGGAAGCAACCTAAGCTCAAAGCCTCTGTTTACTGTAATTTCCTCCAGGCAAGGGGCAATGTCCTGACCTCTGTCCCCTGCTCTCCCTAGCAGAAAAACATTTCAGTGCTCAAAAATTTTAACTTAGGCGATATATACTTAACTGTTCCTCAACTGATCTCCCTTTGGATATATCAGTACGGGAAAGAGTGTAGAATGCATACAACTGAATATGAGGGTACAAAGCATACAAAATACTCGGGAAATTAAAATCTGTATTCACGAAATGGACCCATTGGTGAAAAATGGATTCAACGCCCTCATTTTCTGTCATGTGAAACTGAGACCCAGAATCTCCTCTTTTAGGTGTTAGGTGAGGTTCCCCAAAAGTAGCCTGAGACGAGGATTCTTGTCCCAAGTGATTGGAGAGGAAGGTTCCAGGAGAGCCTAAAGGAAAGTAAGGGAAGCAAAACAGAGGAGACGAAGCCAAGCAAAGAGGTGATTTCTACTGACGTCTGGCCTCAGGCTGATCACACAGGGAGAGATGGAGCATGAGTTGTTCCACCTTGTGGCCAGTGGGTGGGGCATCTGTACCCCATGTCAGTCAGCCATTGACATCAGGCCACCTGGGGATGGTGGAGGCATAACTTCCCAGGCACCTCTGGACTAGGCCACTCTCAACAGCCAAGGGTGATTTCTCCAGAGAAGTGGCAGCTGTGTGCCATCCATGGCCAATACTCCCAGCCACAGTGGAGGGGAACCAGCCCGGTAAAGGTGATCTAGGTGGGACACCAACAGCTTTACTACACTTACCACAGGTTACGACACTAGTTATAACAGAGCTAAGTTCATATTCTAGGTTTCCTTGATCTTTCAAGGCTGTTATGCACATGCAACATAGCGTCCTTCAGACAAACACCGTTCGTTCTAGCGAAACCTATGACCCACACC
Organism: Delphinus delphis; assembly: GCF_949987515.2. Lineage (NCBI taxonomy): Eukaryota > Metazoa > Chordata > Mammalia > Artiodactyla > Delphinidae > Delphinus > Delphinus delphis. The sequence continues at coordinate 56,315,844 of NC_082693.1, read as the reverse complement.
ATGCAACACAGTCTATCAACCACAGCTTGTTTTCTCAGCCTGACAGTATGGGGATCATAACGTAGCAAACAACCATTTAGAAGTCGATCCTACTGAACGCCAAGTAACATCACTAAAAGTAACAACTCAGTAAGATGTAGTGACCCTTTACGTGCCGTATCGCATTTAATCCTCACAAGGGACTTATTATCCCCTCCTTACAGTGAGGAAACTAATGCTCAGAGAGTTTACGTTATTGCTGAAATAACGGAATAGTAAATTACCGGGGGTGTGAGGCTGACAAACAGAATTTGAACCCAAGCAGTCTGGCTCCAGAGGCTGTACTCCTAACTAGTCCTAACTAGTCCTATATTGTTGGGGGGCGGGGGGGAGCACATTCCCATCTTTTATGGAAAATAAGTGAAAAATACATTACAAATCAATATGTTTAGTAAGTAGGCACATCATGTTGTGTCATGCTGTTATTCCTCTCAGCAAATTCCACGTTTGGCTTTCAGAATGTTTTTCAGATTTTTTTTTTTAATTTTTAAATTTAATTTTATTTATTTTTTTATATAGCAGGTTCTTATTAGTTATCTATTTTGTACATATTAATGTATATATGTCAATCACAATCTCCCAATTCATCCCACCGCCACCACTCAGATTCTAAATCAAGTAGAATTCAGTTTTATTATTTAAGTATATATGTATGTATTGGCTGTGCTGTGCGTCCTGTGGGAGCTTAGTTCCCCAAACAGGGATTGAACCCGGGCCCTCGGCAGTGAAAGCATGGAGTCCTAACCACTGGACCACCAGGGAATTCCCCTAGAATTCAGTTTTATGAGGTAGTTTTAAAATACTCAAGGCAGTTAAACATTTCATGGCCAGTCTAGAAACTCACTGTTGGTCTCAGTCTTTTCTTGCACCTGGTTGCTCCTATTCTAGAGACCAGGTGCCACTCCAACACAAAGGACCAAGATGGCGGCAAACATGGATATAGTAAAGAAAGCGGAGAGGAAGACATGAGGCAATAACCCAGAAAACTCAAGTTGAAAACTGTTCTCAAGGATTGTGGCAGGGAGGCCTCTCTATTGTTCAAACAGCCCGGATAATAACTGAGCCCAAGTCGCTGTGTGTGTGTAGTGGACAGGGGACGAGGGAGGGCACGTGTCCATGCTCCTCCAGCAAGCTGCTGCCCATGAGTGGGAAGAGAGAACACATAATAAAAGCTAACAAATTGACTGCTCATCTACCACATGCCAACCACCAGGCTAACATATTATCTCATCCACTCTTCACAACACCCCTTGAGGCAGGTACCTTTTTTATGTCCTTCTTGCAGGTGAGCTAACAGAGACCTAGAGAGATTGAATATCATTCACAGTGTCACAAAGAAATAAAGATGGAGTTGACGATTCAAATCTGGACAGCCTGGCTCTGAAATCTGCACATATCCACTCTGTCCTACCTCCTCCTAGATGATACAGATGACAACATTTTAAGCTTCTCTTATTTTATAATCATATCTTTATAAAATATTTTTATGGGGATGTCCAGATTTGGGGAGGCATTGGAAACATACTCCAGCCCTGCATTAATGGTGTACCCCAAGCTGTTTTCTTCTTTATGTGTAGGATAGACACAATTCCATTTTTATAAAGGTGGATTGGAGTTCTGAAGGGTTAGAAAAAAACTTTAAATGGTTCTTTTATTATTTAAAAAAAAAACACTGGGATTGAAAAAATGGAGGCAAAAGGTTTTAAATCTGCCTAAAAATTTATGGCAAATGAGACAAAAGGTAATAGTGGTAAATGAAAGAAATGACAGTGGATACAACCCAGGGAGAGCAGAGCAGAAATCAAGATGTATTTTTAAGGAGTTAAATGTAGCAAAGTTCTGCCTAAAAAGGTAAAAATTGGTCATTACTTATTGGCAAGCACAGACCTAGCTTCTCTCCAAGCAGACTGAAATGTTTGAGCCTTTGTGAGTAAGCCCCAAGAGTGCGGACCTGGAAGCAGCTCTAATAGCAATCACTGTAATAGCTCCTTTCCTCTCTCCACCTTCCTTCATTTCTCACTCGTGGCCCCTGGCAGAGTAACAGAAGTCCCATTGGGTCCTCTTACTACTATATCTTCCACCAGACCACCCATCACACAGGCTGCCTTGTCCTGAGATTCAAGCAGAAAGGGCTTCTCAGCACACCATCGCCCCCCATCCTTCAACATCCATGAACTTGCAACCTGATCCTGACACTGGCTTCCAGCTTTCCTAGGTGGTCTCCATGTCCACTCACGCTATGAGGGGCAAACTCCAGTTACCTTTTGGGAACTCTTAGAGCCATTCTGTAGCATATGACCTATTTTTAGAGAGAGTTATATGCTTCCCCTAGCTGCGTGATGGTAGCATTTCTACAGAGTTCTTGTCCTCACCCTAAAGAAGAGATTGTGCGGTATAATTGTTTGAGGTTCGTGTTCACCAATTCCTCTTCCCGTGATCAAATTAGAGTTTTACTGTGGAGATTTCTAAATGCACTGCTTTTTAAAAATTTTTTATTTTATATTGGAGTATAGTTGATTAACACTGTTGTGGTAGGTGTATAGCAAAGTGATTCAGTTATACATATACATGTATCTATTCTTTTTCAAATTCTATTCCCATTTAGGTTATTACAGAATATTGAGCAGAGTTCCCTGTGTTATCCATTTTATATATAGTAGTGTGTACATGTCAATCTCAAACTCCCAATCTCTCCCTCCCCACCATCCTTCCCCCACTGTAACCATAAGTTTTTTCTCTAAGTCTGTGAGTCTGTTTCTGTTCTGTAAATAAGTTCATTTGTATCATTTTTTTTTAGCTGCCACATATAAGCGATATCATATGATATTTATCTTTCTCTAAAGTCAGAATTCAAGTCTTTGCTAGGGGACCATGTTCCAGATCTTGATGTACAGGTTGACTGGATTAGGTAGAATAGCTGTTTCTGTAGAAGCATTTTAATCAGGGCAGGCACAGACAATTCCCAGAGTATTGGCTTCCTATTTGGGGAAAGACCAGCTCTGAATCTCAGTTACTGTGTCAGGAGATTTTTACCTTGTAGGCAGAGACGTTCACTTTTGAAGTTATTTGAAACGTGTCATGAAGCTACAGCTCAAGGTCCCACTCTTTGCATTTAATGAACTGCTTGAACATTGTTTCTCCACTCTGTTCTCATCAGATTTTCCCAGCTGTTGATACATGACTCTGTAGCAAAACACTGAAAAATCACAGATCACCCATGGCAGATGACTTTAGCAAAATTATTTTTCAACTGATGGGTTTGTTTGGTTTTCACCTGTAAGTATATTACAAACATTAAAATGTCATCTCCATTGAGCAATGCGCCATGATTATCTGGGTGTGATTTAAACATAGGTCAGGGCTCTGTTCTCTGTTCTGAAGCCGCCCCAGTTGAAGCCCATCTAATTGTAGTACTATGTGGAAATAGTGCCCTCTAGTGGAGAACCGCATGTTGAAGCTGTTATTAGCTAGTCTCGTACAGGGAAAAGGAAGCTGGCTCTTGTTTTTGTAAAAAATAAAAAACAATCCATAATGACTTTAATGTCCTCTCTGGCAGATGAAGCATGATCTCTTTTGGCAGATACTAGAGAAAAAGGTCTCAGCGTAGTGATGAAAGAGCTGTAACTTGAGAAATAACAAATTGGTGTGAACGTTTTCAGATATGATGTGCTTTCTAAAATTGCTTAGCTTCCAATCACTTTCATGTCTCATTAAATCCACAAGTAATTTTAAGGACAGTGTGTCAAATGAAATTATTATTGCCTAGTATGTCTTATAATATATGAATCATTTTATTTAGCAGTCAATTTTTTTCCTAAGTCAGAGGTTTAAATACAAGCCTCAATAATTCTTCCCTTTCCCAAGCCTGCCTGCCTCACTTCTCATTTCCCACCTTTTCCCTCTTGAATCTGATTTCCCCACAAGGAGGTGTCTATAGCACAATGCCTGACACATAGTACATGTTCCACAGATATTTGTTAAGTCTCAATATGAAAAAAGGAACAAGTTCTTAAAATTAGGTTCATTTTATGGAAAGAAATGCTTTAAAAAAAAAAAAAAAAGAAAGAGCAGATGATCCCCATCATCACTCCACTGCCCTACAGAGAGAAGTCTCTGGTGCTGCCTGGCCTCACGAGCCACCACGAGGGTCTCTGAGCTGCTCCTGTTGCCTGTCGTCGATAGCACGCTGCACCACAGGCCACTAAGGGGAGCTTAAAAACCTTCGTTCTCCTGCTCTGAGTATGGTCTCCTGATTGATTAGTTTTACTCTTGTTATGTTTTATTTGCTGTTGAATTTTGGCTCCTTTAAAGTTGAGATAAACGCTTTAAAGGCTGGTTTAAAAAGTAATTAATTTTAAGTTAGCATCTTGTTCCTAAATCTCTATCCAGGCGACTATTCTTCTCCTGAGAGAATCCTTAGTCTACCTAAGGATTCTGAGCAACAAAGTGGAATTTTTAAACCCACCTTAAGCAATAATGTGAGTAGAAGTGATTGAGTGCTAAAGGATCTATGAGAGTGAATACGTTAGAAGTATAGCAAAGACCTGCTGTATAGCCTGAAGGAATAGACCTCCAATGTGTATCCTTGGCCACATTAGTCTCTAATGGACGCTCAACACTGCATCCTTTTTACAGTCTGTCTTTTTCCAGTCAGCTCTCTTTCTCGTTCCTCAAAGCAGCTTTTCCAGATCTGTACTATTCTTAAATTCCCTTTCCTGACCCTACGAATACCTACACACACACACACACACACACACACACACACACACACACACACACACACACACACACACGTTGAATCTCTTAAGAGCTCATTCATCTGTTTTCTGACTTCCTTGTTCCACACATATAGTTGGGGTTCTTTAAATATTGGTTAAATGATCCAACGTTAGCCTCAGTCATCTGTTTCAGCTCTGAAATGTCCATTTAGTTCTAGAAAGCCCCAGGGCAGGGGAAGCTGCTCACTTCCTGTTTCATTCCTGGGTGCTTACTTTCTCCAACCACTTAATGTGACCAATGAATTTTTAAAAGTTTTTTAGGCCTGTCTGCTCCTGGTTAATGAAGAGTCTTGTAAAATTAAAGAGGGTCTATCCTGAACCTGTTATTACAGCACAAATATGCATCAAGACATTTGAGCAAGAAGCATCATGCAGCTGAATGGTTCCACATTTGTAAAATAATGGTTTAGAAATCTAGACAGAGGTCTCAGATAACAAGATTTCAAGTTTCTCCAGAAGAGGCAAGATTTCTTCATCTTTGAACATTATGTAGAGCTTTGTATGGGTGACTCTCCTTATCCCTGCCTTTACTTTCCTATTAGGCATTTTAAAACATCCACCTTCTTTTTTTTAAAAAAACAATCATGAACATTTTGCAGAGGGAAGACTCTTCCAGCCACCTTCTTGTTCCAGATGATCCTTATAATCTTGACCTTGGTGATAAAGGCTTGATTTGCCATCATTGCTCTGTTTTATTTCACTTTTTAAACCAGCCTTTACAGTGTATTATCTCAACTTTAAAAGTGTTCTATTGCCCACTCCATCCTCATAATTCATGGAGTGTTAAATATATCGGAAAAAATCCTATTTTAGCCAAAATCTGTATAAGGGAAGGGCTTAGGTACTGGAGCAGTTCAGAGTAGAGTGAATTGCCTTCCAGTTGAATGGGTGAGAATCAAAGAATGTAAGGAATAAAGTATTATGCATATACTAGATGTTGGGGGAGAATTTATGTATTTTGTTATTTGGGCAGATTGAGTCCAAGAGCTTGGTTGGTAGATATTTTGGAAGCATGTGCACAGAGATATTATTAGAGCACTTGGTTCCTGCATTAAATGTTGAATCCTTGAGAGCCGTGATGGACATGCTCAGCAAATACTTTTTTAAGAAGTGGTGACCCAAAGATTTCTAATTTAAATATCCTTCCATATATGACCTGTAGGGGGAGCACGGAAACAACAATATACCCTGAAAGTGAAAATCTGCTCCTCTTGTGTGTGACAGAAATTCCCAAGCTCGACTGTACATCCTCTGCAGTGATACCAGTGAAATCAAGGGTGGGGAGGGTGTCTCATGAAATCTTGAATATGGTGTCAGGAGTCTCGCTGAAATACGTTTGTTACGTGTCATCCAGCCCCGAGGTGGGAGGGTATGCACAAAATCAAACGGCATTAGATTGCCAAGAGCCTAAAAATATTAATAAGTAAAATAATTAAAACATGGCTTAAACATGATTATTTGACCCCAGACATTATTCTTCAAAATACTAAACTGTGTAATTCAGTAAATGAAACCGTAGGCTCCGTGGGATAAGGATAATGTCTTACATCATTTGTATTCATATTGTCTATCAAGGTGCCTGGGGCACATTAGACCTTAATAAACACTGAATCCCCTCCCTCATTCCCACTTGCTGTTGGTGGCAGTGGTCGTGGTGGGCATGGTGACAGTCTGGAAGTAGGTGGTGGTATAGTAGAGCTCTAGGGGCTTCTTGAAAATTCAAAAATACAACATTTTAGAGTTGAGAAGAACCTTAGAGCAGGGGTTCCCAAACTTGATTTTATATCATCCTCCCCTAGAGATATTTGTAAAATTTCTAAATATTCTAAATAGAAAAAAAAAATTTTTTTTCTATCTAGATAGAATTTCTAGATAGAAAATATTCTAGAGTCAAACTCAAATCTTTACCTCAATAGTTCTGGAGCAGAGTTGAGGAAACAGATATGGATATAGATATAGATCTATACATGATAGATATATATCAATATAAACACACACATATATATTTTAAAATATATACATTTAAATGCATATATTCAAATATGTGCACATTTACATACATGTATTTAAGTGCCTGTGTATACTCAAATATACTTAAATTACTATATATTTACATATTTAAATCACTCACGTTTGAGAACCACGATCTTAGCGGTCCTGGTCCAAATCCCGGGGATGTTACTGTAATTATGCAGCTAGTGGCAGAGCTTCTGTCATGAAGAGTGGTCACACACCTTATTGGAAGCAGAGCTCTGAAGTTGAAATCTCATCAATTGCAAACCTGGAAACTTTCCCAATGATTGTCTAAACCCAAGTTCACTTTCGCCCCACACTCCCCCAATAGCTCTTACCTGCTCACTTAACACTGGGCTCCTGGAGCTGAATTTATTACTAAAATTATTCGGATCACAAGATGTGGGTGCCGGAAGATGCCCTCCTTAGTGTTTGACTAATGAAAGAACTGAGACAAGGTTAAATGACTTGTTCACAAAGAGCTGTAAATCCTATGGGAACCATCTGTCAGAATTGGGTTCTTCATTGAATCGTGGCTGGATTCGTGGCTAGCTATAGGTTATTCCACATTTTGACCTAAATCAGTGGTTTTCAACTATGTCCCATAGCACCTTAGTGGAGAGGTGGGCTGGAGGGGCCTGGGCCCTCCTCAGGCTCCCCAGTGAGCCCAGCTCTGCATACACTTGTTCTGCATATTGGCTTTGCAGGAAAGGTCTTCTTTTCTTTCTTAACCTAGAGCCCCAAGTTTTGAAAAGAGTTTGAAGACCACCAATATAATTGTTTCCTCAGATAGGGATAAACCTCTTCAGGTGGAGTCAGAGACCTGAGGGTGAACACAGGTCACGTTATGTTCTGATACATGTGTCTTTCTCACACCTTGGCACTTTTGTGTTCATGCCAGTTGCTCTGTTTGGAAGAACTTTTCTATGACTCTTCGGGTCTGGTTCCTCTTTACTGGTGCAGTGAAGTGGCTAGACTATGTTCTACCCACCTATCATTCCCCTCAGTGTATCTGAGACATTTTTAGACTTTTCTAGGGCTGTTTACAATGAATATAAATCCAAAAATAATTCCTAGAAAAGCTGTTGCTTACTCTCAGATACATTTTTCATTGGCCACATGGAAACCTGATTGCAGTAAAAAAAGGTGTCTGATAATTTCTCTTAGAAGCTCTTTTATGAAGTTTTCTTTTATAATTCTTTATGGATTAACTTTAATATGTTATATATCATTTATGCTTAAAAGTTAATTATTCTGTTCTTTTATCCTTATAATCCATTCTAATGTTGGTATTTTACCTTATCATTATAATTAAAGTCTTCAATCATCTTTTCTCAAAAGTAATTCCGTTTTTAAATGTTCAGCAAAAATCTCTGTCCCGGAGGACTTTTACATCAATAAGTGTCAGAAGGCTTCCCTGGTGGCGCAGTGGTTGAGAGTCCGCCTGCCAATGCAGGGGACACGGGTTCGTGCCCCGGTCCGGAAAGATCCCACATGCCGCAGAGCGGCTGGGCCTGTGAGCCATGGCCGCTGAGCCTACGCGTCCAGAGCCTGTGCTCCGCAACGGGAGAGGCCACAGCAGTGAGAGGCCTGCGTACCGCAAAAAACAAACAAACAAAAATGAGTGTCAGAGTGTTCTAATCTTTTGAGAGAGGAAAAATGAGGACTAGGACCCTGAACTCAGCCTCGTCCAGCAATGGGGCCCTTAAGAATTTGTGAGACAATTTCAAGTTTCCTTCTTCCACTATATTGCAGTCAGAAGCCAGCCATGTATGATCAAATATACAGCAATAATATGTGACATCTTTAACACTAGTAGGAATTTTGACATACGTATTCTTTCTACCAAAAACTGATCCCACCCCACCCCCATCTCTTCCCCACCTTCTCCCCTATATATACCAAAATTTTGGAAAAAAATAAATAGAAAGGAAGAAATGGAAATAAATAGGAAGGAACCCTACTTTTTAAATGCAAGCTATCCCATGATAATAGTAATAACAGTTAACATTTTATCGAGCACTTCCTACATTCCAGCCACTGTTCCAAATGCTTTACATGTATAATTCAAATAGAGAACAATCCTACTATTATTATCCCTGTTTCACAGCAGGAACCATGGCCCCAAAAGGTTTTGTCACTTGCTCAAAGCACCTAGCTGGCCTTGAGAACCATGGGAAGAATACAGGTGGTCTGGCTCCAGACCCCAAGCTGTCAGCTGTTGTACATACATTTCTAGGGCATTAAACTTCTACCCAAATTTGAAGCCTGATTTTTGCCTGAGAATGTCTTGCTTACAACAGGCACATGATAGATATTTGTCGCATTGAATTGAATTTTTGATGAAATATTCCTGAATTAAATTGACTAAAATATAAACAAAAAGATTAAGCAGTCTTAAAAAAAGAAGGAGGAGGATGGGGGGAGGGGAGGGGGAGAGGCATCATTCTTTACTGGGTTTCACCTTGGGTCCCCTGGACAGTGTCTAAAAGTTATGTTGAAAACATCACCTGTCATAATGATCAATCTCTGATGGGAGTCTACATAGGAAGCAATACTATTTAACTACGATTTTCCTATTCAGGCTTAGGCCCGAGAAAGGCCCTCCATTAGCAAAGAGAGACAAACTTACTGAGTTTGCCTTCAATCAGAGTTTTGCTAGAGTCCTGAAGTGTGAATCCATTCATCCTAGAACTTGACAAATAGTCAAGAAATAAAGTCATCATTCGGCTCATCTGTCTCAGAGTCACATGTTTAACCCTTTGACGTTTAAAGTTTCGGGACAGTTGGTAAGGGAAATAGTAAATAGATTGTGTTCCTTTGTCATTATTCTAAACAAAAGTCACCTTGTTCTGAATGCTTTTCCATTCTTTTCCTCCATTTTCTCTGTTCTACTAAAACTGTTCGTACTGTACGGCAAGGACAATTGTCAGTGTATGTGAACTCACCCAAGTTGGCTATTGGTACATTTTTCCCCAGTATTCAGCTCCAAAATCAATACCTGGGGAATCTGAATTTTTTCCACTAAAAGTTTAGTGACAGAAGCATAAGAATGTAATTCATTGAAAAGAAAAGATTTAGATTTCCTGACTAAAGTATGGCTGCTTTTCCTAGATTTAGTGGATAATTTTACTCTATTGTGCTTTATTTATTCTTAGTAGAACTTGAGGGGATTGTTTTCTGGATAATGTCAGGTTAATTGTTCAGAAATGAGCTATGGGCCAACCCAAGGGCATTCTCCTGGGAACAGTTAGGCTAAAATATACAAAAGATCTCTTCTCTTATCAAAAATATCTCTTCTTAAACATAAAGATAAATGAGGAAAGGTTTGACATGAGATAAAAATAACAAAATAAGTCAGTGACTAAATGTCTTATGTGATCTTAGTGCGTAGTTAGATGGCAGATAAATCGTGTCTCCCAGCCCTGTCTCTTCGTGCTGACGTTATAATAGGAGGATATATAAGATGCCATCTGTGCACTGGGAAGAGTACCCTCGACACCCTTCCTTTCTCAGAAAGGTAGTATTGACCATAAGGCAGTATAAAATATTGGTAAATATGAGACCTCGGTGTATCTCTAGCCCTTATTAATTTTTTTTGATTTTTAATGAACTATACAAATAATATGTTCTTACCCTGCAGAAATGTTGAAAGCATATTTAAGCCAAAACAAAAATATAGAAATTACTTCACGGTCAGTCCCACCACCAGAGGTAACCACCATTAACATTTTGTGTATGTCCCTCTAGAATTACATAGACACACATACACATACACACACACACACCACACCTCTCGTAATTGCTGATAACCATGACAGCAATGGTAGCATCAGGAGCAAGAAAAAGCAGCAACAATAGTTCTAACAGTAGCAGCAGCAGTGTTAGCTACCAAAGGTAAGCCAGCAATAGCAATAACAAGAGAGTCCATAGCCACAATTGCCATAACTGCAGAGAAAGCTGTGGTAATTGTAGCAGCTGTGTTGAAAAAAGTCTTGGCAACAGAAGCAACAGCAATAGAAGTGTAGTAGCAGTAATAATATTAAAAACGCCAGGTAAGAGTTACATAGCATTTATTATGTACCAAGTACTCTTCTAAGTGTTTCACGTATGTTATCTCAATTAATTTTCACAATAATCTAATGAAGTAAGTGTATTAGTTGTATCATCGTTTTACAGATGAGAAAACTGATGTACATTCCAGTGAAGTAAACTGCCCAAGATCACACAGTCTTAAAGGGCAGAACCTGAAATTGAACCCCAGCTAGTCTGGTTCCATAATCCACTCTTAACCACGACCCTGGTAGTAATAGCAGAAGAAGCATGAATTCTAAAATACAGTATGAGGAGTATTTTATAATTTATATGTGTATATTTATATAATGAATGAATGAATTTTGAGAGTGATTCTGAAATTAGAAAAATAGAATAAGAAGATATGAACTAACTACCAAAAAACATCGCTAAAATGGCCATTTCTTACAATTTTCAACTTAAACTGTCTTTCAAAGATAATATATTTTGCAAACATTTTTGCTTCCCTATTTCATTAGTCCTCAACAATTTGCCCCTATCCCTTTGTATGCTTGTCTAACATTTTGGAGTCTCTGACTGCAGTGTCTTAAAAAATAAAAGGCAAATGAACCATGCTGCTTAATTTGTCATATCCTCAGCTTATAGATGTGCCTCCGTGTATTTAGATATATGGAGTATTTGTGCTTAATAAGTATTTGTGAATGAATGAATAAGGAAATAAGAAATAAAATGTCAGAACCCACACTGATGGCAAATAAAACTGTGCTGGACCAAACACGTATGACTGTAATAAGAATGCTGTTTAATGCTGATGGCAACAGGAGCAAAGGGGATAAGAAAAAACCTAAAAAGGTGAATGTTGTTGATGCTTTGGTTCTATTTGGGTTCTGTTTTGCCTTCCATAATTCCAGATTTTGAACGGTTAGATTACAAATAATACTCATAATATTTAATCTGCTTGTACACTTGGACTGTCCTTGTAGAAAAGATTTCCTCTGCCCCCTGAAAGCTATCATTCAAGATAGAGTAAAACCTGAAACAAAAATTCACTCCAGTGCACTAGTAAAATGTAATCTTTTGGATGATGGGAAATATTGAGTCTTGGGCAAAATATATGACCCCTAACATAAGTTATAATTCTTGTGTCCTTTTTAATGATTTGAGGCTGCCAGAAATGGCAAAACTAGAAGTCAATATACTTTAAATATAAAATAACTTCAAAGGAAAAAGTGCCCTTAAAAGTCATCTTAGGACTTTTCTGCTCAGTTTCAAGCTGAAGTTTTGGTGATATGACTTGATTTAATTTCCAAGTCTCTTATCTGTAGTTTATTCTTGTTACTGCAGTTGCTACTGGTTTTTCACTTGTACACAGGAAACCAGTGCCAATCAATTTTTTTCCCAAGGTGACAGGAAACCCTGGTTGGTCAGATGTTGATTGTGCTGGCTGTTCACGCTCCACCCATCATATTTTCTTCCCTTTTGGCTGACCTTAAGACACATTAATCAGTGGTCAACATCTGGCAGACAGTTTTGGTGTCTTCTCAGTGATTTGTTGACCTGCACAGTTAAAAAGTAAAAATTCAGTGCAGAAAACTTGTATGCACTAAAAATAAATGCTGCCAAGGATCCCTTATAAGGGCTTGCGTGGAAAGCCCATCTTTTGGCTTTTTAATTGAAAATGTGAATTTTCTCGAGTAATGAAACATCTGTTGAATAAATATTTCACCTTTTTTATGATGGTCAGTGGCTTACCTCACCCTATTGTAAATTCCAGAGATGAAATGTGGAACAGGGACAAGGAAGGGCTCAGAGAATGGTAAGCTTTTTAACAGGTCTCTGCCGTTTGTGATTAACTTTAGCCGCCTGCATATTTTCTCCATAGTAAGTCCTGTTCTGCATAAACATACCCCTTATCACTAAACACACTGAAAGCAAATGTTGGTACCCAGAACATGACAAGTACCAGAACTCAAAATTAAAAGCTAAGCATAAAATCAAGCCAGATGACCTTCCCATCCCTTGAAGCCAAGCTGCTATGCAGCCTCCTCTTTCAAACTCACGGTTTATGACTCTGTGAAAGAAAAATTATCCCCTCTCTACTTGCTTTGCAAAGTGTTTTTTAGAAATCATTAGTTTAAAGACAGTGATACTAAAATGGATGTCTGATGTTATCAGGTCTAATGATAGTAAAGATCATGAGAAATGGACAAGAAATGCTTTTTTTTTTCTGTGTAGGAAGATGAAGGAAGGTAACAATGCAGGAAGGTGAGATTAAGATAAACCTAAAAAGGGCAGGTATGTTGGACCGGATAGGCTTTTCCTGTTCCTAAAATGTCTTGTGTTCTTATACAGGAAAAGCATTCTTATCCACCCGAGGCGTTTGCAAATCCTAGGCGCAAGACCTAAAAGTACCCTGGGTTGTGGTGGTAACGAAGCAGGAAAGAAGTGGGTGGGAGAGGAAGTGTCCGTGGTGGGTCCATAACCAGGGCAAGTTTCCCAAAGGGTGGAAATACATCCATGTCTCCTGTATTTTGAGAACAAACTCCATTAGTTTGTTCTTTCCTAATATTTTCCACACCAAAAATTGGATACATTTAAAATTGGGGTTGACTCAGGCCACAGAGACACCACAGAATTGGTAAGCATGCTCGTTGAGAGTTCGCTGCCCTTGCTAACCCTGCAAATTCAATATCATCCAACTGCCCTCCCAAAGATTTCTTTCCTTGATGCACTAGTAGGAGGAATTTTGATCCACTTGTTGTACTTTTTCACTAAAATATCTTCCATAGAGAGGCTAGGGCTGTGAAATAAAGATGAAGGGCTAGCAGCATTTTGCAATGTTTTGAATCCTACCCATTTTGCAGAGCTATAATCCCGGTTTTACCAATAACCAAGTAGAAGGAAAACTCAAGACGTTAACTAAGTATTTTTAAGCATTTGCCAAGGCCCTATAAGAAATCTGGTGGTGACCCCAAATAGAATCCTGTAGCAAACCTAAAATGCATTTGGAAAGCACTTACAAATCTCTCCTCTTGCGCTCATATCAGTTCCCTTTTGATATGCATGACAGTCTATTTGAACAGGAGCAATGTGCTGTGCACCTGCTCTTCTCTCCACCTGCATCCCCATCAGCAGTGGAAAGGAGTGTGCCCAAGGCAGGTGGCTGTCCACAGTAGTGGTGGGTACCCCTCATCAGACGTTAGGCCAGGATAGAGGAGTGTCTATACCTGGACAGCAGTGGACTGTCCAGGTATAGCAATGTGTGCAATATACCTGTGTGCAATGTGCACTGACTTTGATCGTAATCAAAACTGTTCCTTTGGCTCTTTAGCATCATTTCTAACCTACTAAGCTGAGAGCTTTAGGACGTTTGGCAGTAGTGTGAATAAGTAAGAGCTTTTGTGGGGCATCCAAGCAATAGAGGTAACAATAGATAAATATCTGCAAACGCACTTCTTTCAGGGACTTATGGCAAGTGTATTTTTCTGGATGATCTTGTTTACATAAAACATGTGTTTTAAGTACCTAAACTTCTCTTGGCTTGCTTAGAATAGAAAGCATTACTGTTCTGGGGTGGCTTTCTGTATAGGCAAACCCTATACAGTGAAGAACCCAACCTGCACTTTAATCTGAACCCAGATAGAAAAAGTTGCTGGGGCAAAGATACGCGGGTGGGGGGCAGTGAGATCATTTATTTGGCATATTTAAATATAGGATAAAATATTATGGTCTAGTGTCGACACCAATATGAAAAATGTCCCAGAAACGAGAAAAACCTGGATATGGCTCTGCCAATACCTAAGATTTGTTGAGCAGCTGCTATGTGTCAGGAACTGTACAAGATGCATTTCAACTATGTAGTATCATTTGCTCCTGATAACCATCGCAGAGAGGCAGATTTTATAGTCTCAATTTTAAGTGAGACACAGACACAATAAACGTCATAGAGCCCACAAGCTGCAGAGATGGGATTGAGCCCATGTCTGTGTACCACCAAAGCTCACACTCGTCCCTGTTTCCTGCCTCTCCTGATGCCCAAGGCATCCTGTAATTCTTCTGTTTTTGCCTTTTCTGTATTCATGATTGGGCTGTGTTCAATTTTGTCAGTGGAGAAATAGAAACATTCTAAAACGAAATAATTTGTTCCTTCTAGCGGTCATAAACCCATCCCACTTGGAGAAGAGCCGGTGGTGCCGCTTTCCACCCCTAGGTGGCACCTGTGTGCCACAAACAGAAGAAAATTCAGGGTCAATAGCAGGTTGAGCTCTTGGCTTTTGTTCAAAGGACCTTTAAGCAGATCGTTTCTCTGTCCTCAAAAATCCTGCTTGAGGAATATGTTGCCTTTTTTCACATTTTTATTTTATTGAAGTATAGTTGATTTACAATATATGTTGCCATTTTAAGATTTAAAGCCAAATCAAAGAAGGAGAGGACCACGTAACGATCCTAAAACTCACAGGGAGTCTGAGAAGCCTTCCCTCCCAGGGGTACCTTATCACCCTTAGAAGGCAGTCCCTGTATTTGTTCAGACAGCAAATGTACCCAACAGGGTTACCCAGCTACGATGTTCATGGCCTTTAGAAGATTCTGGTTTGGTATTAATCAGAAGGGGTTTTATTTCTTCTTTGTTAGCGATGATAAAGGTTTATGTTATATGGAAGCAATAGAATTTGGGTGTTTCTGCCTTTGCAGTTTTCAGTTTGAAAAAGAAAGGAAGTGTTACCTTCTTTCCCCCCACCCACCTCCAACAAAACAATGATGCAGTTTAATCAGGGAGTCTTATAAGATTCATTAGGATTTGCATTTAAAAGGGATTTCTGGGGCTTCCCTGGTGGTGCAGTGGTTGAGAGTCCGCCTGCCGATGCAGGGGACACAGGTTCGTGCCCCGGTCCAGGAAGATCCCACATGCCGCGGAGCGGCTGGGCCCGTGAGCCATGGCCGCTGAGCCTGCGAGTCCGGAGCCTGTACTCCGCAACGGGAGAGGCCACAACAGTGAGATGCCCGCGTACTGCAAAAAAAAATAATAAATAAATAAAAGGGATTTCTGTGATAAAGCGCAATTTCACTGTAGAAATGATCTGCAGGAAAAGATGGGGGTGGGAGCCTTGAGAAGTTTGCATTCGTGAACCCTGGATTCCCGTAATGCTACAGGCCTTATCGAGGGCAGCCCAGGAGCAAATTGGCAGTACATTAGAAAGCATGATTATAAGAGGGAAAGCTGAAATGGCTCTCATGTCAGCTGTTTTCCTCCACAGGATACTGGGTGATTCCTGTCCTAACCAGATACTGATTACTTAAAGCTTGGCCCAAGAGTTCCTGTCACAAACGATTTCCGTAGTGTATTTTGACTTGCTGAGGTCTGAAGAACTTTTGGAATTTGTTAGGTGTGGACCCGAACTCCAGGAACAGATTGTCTTAAGTGTCTCATTTCTATATCATTTGCGGTTCTGACTGTCCTCATCTGACATGGAGAATTATTGGTGGAAAATGCATGCATTGATAATTCAGACAAATGAAGGTTTAAAAAAAAATTCAAAGGACTTATCTTCAAATTGTTTCTATACAGTATTTCAAACAAATGCAAACTGCTGTAAACGTCTTAATCTACAAAATTATGTATTCTTCTATTCCCCATTATGATTGCATTTCTTATGTTTTATAAATATTTCACCTCATCTACGTATAATATTGAAATTCGAACTCAAAATATTTAGATTGTTGAAGACTGTTTTTAGAGTGAATAAATTTTCTTCACATGAAATACAAAGAATTAATGTAACATTCAGCTTTTCAAAATATTCTACCAGATAGTCAACCCAAAATGGTAAGGCACAAAAAGGGTGTATGTTTGTATATAAAGCAGTGGACCATGACATTTGTCTTTTTTTTTTTTAAATAAATCCTTCTTAGAAATATAACGGCCAGTGTTAAGGCTTCTAGTACATTATAGTTCCAAATGTCCAGCAGTCAAGAAGCAGTTCCAAATACTATTGATACAAATAATATAATATTCAAATCAAAATAACAGATTTTCTAAAACTCGTTCTGAATCAGATCATTTGAGAGACCTTTCAAATACTGTCGCTGTGTGGGATTTTTTAAAAGAAGATTTTATTTTTCATTTCTTAGCATGGATCCCTATTCATACCAGAAATCAAGAAGCATTATTACAGGAATATAAAGTTTTATATTGTTAGGCTATAAGTTTTATGTTATTATTATCACATTTTATATTATAATTGGTGCACCAGTAAAAGCAAATACTACTTTTTTTCTTTGGAATCAATGAAAAACATCATGATAAATATAAGAACCAATTTATTTCTAGTCAGTCTTGAAAATCTCCTGGTACTTAATTCTTATTTCCTTTTCCACGTCTACAAATCTCTGACGCATGTAGAAGAGAAGCACAGATGCATAGAAGGAATTGAAATTAGGTCGATTATGTTCCACCCTGGTCGTGTTGGCAGGCGTTCTGTGTATATATATATGTCCTGTATTTTAATGATTTTGTTCTGGCGTCTTGTATTGACTTTGTCAGGACACCCTAAATGTCCTCTATTCAGCTTTTTTCATTAAATTACAAAAATGTGGCAGTTAGAGCTATTTTTCAAATCTAACTGGGCATCCTGTGTTTTGTTTTTTAAATATTCTCGAGGTTTTTATTTATTTATTATTTATTTATTTATTTTTGGCTGCGTTGGGTCTTCATTGCTGCACCCGGGCTTTTCTCTGGTTGCAACGAGCGGGGGCTACTCTTCGTTGCGGTGCACGGGCTTCTCATTGTGGTGGCTTCTCTTGTTGTGGAGCACGGGCTCTAGGTGTGCAGGCTTCAGTAGTTGTGGCACGTGGGCTTCAGTAGTTGTGACTCACGGCCTCTAGAGCACAGTCTCAGTATTTGTGGTGCATGGGCTTAGTTGCTCCATGGCATGTGGGATCTTCCTGGACCAGGGCTCAAACCCATGTCCCCTGCATTGGCAGGTGGATTCTTAACCACTGCACCACCAGGGAAGTCCCCCTGTGTTTTTTTATTTGCTAAATCTGGTGACCCTACACCTTGTCATCCCTTGTTGACAGTCATTTAGTAAGTAGACTCATTTGTATATTTCTTAAGTTCACTCATCATCAGAAATGACCATTTTTAGAATGAAGTGTCACTGGTATAGCTGAGGACCATTTAGCATGCTCAGATGACAGAGTTAGTTGGTATTTAAAGTCATTCTAGTCTTGTGTTCTCCCTTTTTCTGAAAGGTGATAAATATACATATTTTCTTTGTTCATTATCACATCATTCACAGAAACATGTCCTGGACATCTAATTAAAATGTCATTATTGAATATCTCAGAGGTTAAGAGTTGTCTAGATAAATATTAGGATTTCTGTGTTGAGGTCTCTGTTGCAGAGAAATAATGAATTAACTTATAAAACAATATCTGAAGGAGAATAGTTTGTTAGAGAAACAAGGAATATTCTTGTAGCTGTGGTTTAAAAGCCTGTTTTTACATATTCTCCACTGCCATCTGCCTTGGAGAAGTGCTGCTGAAAATATTAAGTTTAGAACATCTTAATTTTTTCTTTACAGTTATAGACGTCATTTGGATGGCAAATTCTTATGGTGAAAACTTAGTGACTACCAGTTGCCTATCCAGAGGGCAGATTGAAGTGGCTTCCATGATAAACCAAAAAAAAGTTATTTCATGAATAATGGCTGATATGGTAGATATTCTGTTGCAGCATCTCAAGTGCATACGCTCTTACATATCCAAAGCAGTTGGAAGAAGCCACCACACACATATGTAAGTCTAGATAATTGAGGCAGGGCCTCAGAGTGGGTATGTGCACCCCAGGGAATGTGCAGACTGGTCCTTGGGGTGTAAAAAAAGTATTAAAAAAAATTTGTTTTTATCTTGCCCTTTCCTATTTCAAACCTTGTAAATGTTTTATAATTTGCAGTACACACACACACATATAATTTACAAATAAATAAACTTCAGTGGATGTGCACCTACTTTTTTTCACTTACAAGGGTAAACAATAGAAAAAATTGAAAATTACTAATAATTCTACCTGAAAATGGGAGATAGAGTGCAGATATAGTGAAATCAATCCAAGTATTTTATAATGTGTCCATAATCCCAATATTCTAATGACTCTATCCTGTTTTAAAGTCTTAGAAGCTGATGGAGGGGGAAATTAAAGTTGTAAAGAGGTTGCTTTTTGTAATTCTTAAGTAACAAAGATAATTTACTTTCATTGTACTTGATATATACCAGAAACTTATATTAATTATATCTCTCATAATTGTTCCTACAAATACATTTGCACAAATAAACAAAGATATAGTTCAAGAGTGTCCATTGTAACATTGTTTTTTTGTTTTGTCTTTTGGGGTTTTTTTTAAACAATTCACTGGTTTTGGGGGTTTTTTAATTTACTTATTTTATTTATTTTTGGCTGCATTGGGTCTTTGCTGTTGCGCACGGGCTTTCTCTAGTTGTGGCGAGCAGGGGCTACTCTTTGTTGCAGTGTGCAGGCTCTAGGCGCGCAGGCTTCAGTAGTTGTAGCACATTGGCTCAGTAGTTGTGGTTCGCAGGCTCTAGAGCGTTGGCTCAGTAGTTGTGGTGCATGGGCTTAGTTGCTCCGCGGCATGTGGGATCTTCCCAGACCAGGGCTTGAACCTGTGTCCCCTGCATTGGCAGGCAGATTCTTAACCACTGCGCCACCAGGGAAGCCCTGTAACATTGTTTTTAATAGCAAAAAGAATTGGAGGTAAATAGCTATTATTAGATATTCATCAACACATGTACATCATTATATATTATTATTTATGAAATCTACATTGCTACTCTAATAAGATAAGCTTTCTAATATATAATGGAAAATGGAAAAATAGTTGCAAAACTGTATGGAATTTTATGATCCAATATATTTTAAAAAACATACACATGTTTCTCTTTGTAAATGCACTGATAATTTCAGAAAGAGTGCATAAGAACCTGAACAGTGGTGAGCTCTGAAAAGTAGAACCAGAAAATCAGGAGATGGGAGGAACTAAGGGGGAAGGGACTTTTTTTTCCATTTTTTTATTTGAAAACTTTACTGTAAGTACATATTAATTTTATAATTGTTAATGTTTTAAAAATTAAATAAGTTATTGCTTTCTTTGAATTAATAGATATTTATAGCATAGGTATGTCTACTCAAGATAAAATGAAGTGGGAGTGGAACAGTAACCACATTATTTGAATGATAATGTAAGTAGACACAGTCTTTAAGGCCAGGAATATAGCTTTGAGTGTCTATGTAAGAATAACCAAGCAGTGACAAAACTACACTTCAATCTATGCTACGCGGACATAGCTTTATTAGCATCCCTCATGTGATTCTTGATATTACACTGGCTTCTTTTATTATGATATATTTCATTTACAAATATATACAGTATTACACTATGAAATCTAAGCTTCTACCATCAAGCTTAATTAATAAAACATTTTATTATAAATACAATAGGAACTCTGGTTGCTTTTAACTAATCTAATTCCCTTTCCTATCCCTCAAAGACAATCACTATTCTACATTTGGTGTTTAATCGTTCCCATAACTATTGTCACACTTTTACTTGATAAATATGTATCATATATATAGCATAATATATAGTGTATATCATAAATAATATATAAAACATAAACGATATATAGTATAATTTTTCATAAACTCTATACAAATCATACCCCAAAGTATGTATCTTTCTGCCTTACTACATCTCAAATACCTAAATGTAAGAGATAAAACTGTAAAACTCCTAGAAAACATAGGCGTAAGTCTTCATTACCTTGGATTAGGCAATGATTTCTCAGTTATGACACCAAAAACACAACCACCAAAGAAAAAATAGGTAACTTGGACTTCATCAAAATAAAAATGTTTGTGCTTCAAAGGAGAGTATGTAAGTCAGGGTTCTCCAGAGAAACAACTGATAGGATGTATTTACACACACACACACACACACACACACACACACACACACGTATGTAAAGAGATTCATTATAAGGAATTGGCTCACGTGATTATGGAAGCTCGCAAGTCCCAAGATCTGTAGGGTGAGTAGGCAAGCTGGAGACCCAGAGAGCTGATGTGGTTCCAGTATGTGTAGGCTGGCAGATTTGCAACCCAGGAAGAGTCAGTGTTTCAGTTCAAGTCCAAAGGCAGGAACAAATTGATTTCCTAGTTCAAAGGCTGTCAGGCAGGAAGAATTCTCTGTTAATTAGGAGAAGTCAGCCTTTTTGTTTTACTCAGGCCTTCCACTGATTAGATGAGACCCACTTATATTATGGAGTGAAAGAAGGCAATCTGCTTTACTCAGTCAACTGATTTAAATGTTAGTCTCACCCCAGAACACCTAGAATGATGACTGACCAAATATCTGGCCATCCCCTGGCACAGTCAAGCTGACATATAAAATTAACCATCACAGATACACTCAAGAAAATAAAAAGGCAATGCACAAAATTGGAGAAAATATTGGCAAATCTTATATCTGATAAGGGTCTAGCGTCCAGAATGTATAAATAACTTTTCAACTCAAAAATAAAAAAAACAAATAACCCAGTTTTAAAATGGGCAAAGTGTTTGAATAGACATTTCTCCATAGAAGACACTGTATACAAGTCACCAGTAAGCACATAAGGAGATGCTCAACCTCATTAGTCATTAAGGAAATGCAATCAAAACCAAATAACAGACCACTTCACACCCACTAGGATAGCCTCAATCAAAACTATAGACAATAGCAAGCATTGGCAAGGATGTGGGGAAATTAGAGCCCTCATATATTGCTAGTGGAAATGTAAAATGGTCAGCCACTTTAGAAAAACATTTCGCAGTTTCTCATAAAGTTAAACCTAGAGCTACCATATGACCAAGCAATCCCACTCCAACATGTATACCCAGGAGAAATGAAAACACATGGCCACACACAAAAAAACTTGTACACAAATGTTCCTAGCAGCATTATTCATAACAGCCCAAAGTGGAAACTATCCAAATGTCCATCAACTGATAAATGAATAAATAAATGTGGTATAGCCATACAATAGAATACACTGTGCCGTAAAAAGGAATGAAGTACTGATAGCTACTACAACATGGATGAACCTTGAAAACATTAAACTAAGTGAAAGAAGTCAGATGCATAAGTTCCATTTATATGAAATGTCCAAAATAGGCAAATTCATAGACACAGAAAGTAGATTAGTGGTTTCCAGGGACTGGGAAAAGGAGGAATGGGGAGTAACCTCTAATGAGTAGGGAGTTCCTTTTGGGGTGAGGAAAATGTTATACAGTTGACTCTTGAACAACACAGATTTCAGCTGCACAGGTCCTCTTGTACATGGATTTTTTTTTCAATAAATACATGGATTTTCCTATGTTGTTCAAGGGTCAGCTTGTAAAATTGATTATTGTGTTGTTTACACAACATATAAACTCTACTAAAAACTGTTGAATTGCACACTTTAAAAAAGAAAACTTTATGGTATGTAAATTACACCTCAATAACAAAGGGGGAAGTATATATAACTTTAATTTTATAGCAAAATGTTGGCTATTTCTAGAAAATTAGTTGGATGGTACTTCTGACATTTTTTCCACTTTATTTGATTTGGTTGAAATGTGATAATTTAGAACATTTTTATTTATGGAAAAGGAAAGGGATGTATTTCCTACAACAAGTATAAAAGTATCCTTTACATGACAAATTTCAGTTCACTCTTAAAAATGTGTATGGCATTTTGCATTCCAGAAATATTTATTTTTTACCAGTCCATCTGCTCCTTGAACATAATATAGATAATAAAACACAGAATCCAAAGTAAGAATTCTTTACTTTGTCTGGTATGCATGATATCTCTCCTTGGGTGAATGGCTATTCTATTTTCAGAGTTATCTTGCACTTATTTCATCTGACAGTGGATAAGAGAAGACCCAGAAATAAAAATGAATTATTATGAATGGCATCAGATCAACAAATCCCAGTTACTTGAGGGGGGGAAGGCTTGTTTTAACTATTAGCAACTTTGTTCAATAATTTATATTTAAACATCTATCCTTGTAGTAGGCGTGACTGATAGCATGATTGTGTATTTACATTGGCAAGAATGAAATCCTCATGATCAAGTGTCACTCTCTTCGTTTATCACTAACACAACTCTCCCAGGTAATTGAGGCCTTCCTTCCACCTGAGAACTGATGGCACTTTAGATACAATCCATGGCCACAAAGTAACCCAGCAAAATCATTTACTCTTCACTGGCCAAGAGGAAGCAACTCCCTACTCCGAAATTCCAAGGTGAAAGGCCAATGACTTTAGCTGGCCACCATCATCCTGGTTTATTCCTAAAGCATTTGAACTGACGAAGGCCCGCGACGGCATTGCTGGGTGGTGCACTTTTAAATGAACACTGAACAAACACAGGAATGTATATTTAAATAAATTACTGTTCTTGGATAAACATCTGGGGAAGCTCTGGAGGCAGTAGATTTTCATAATTTTGACTGAGTTCATTTTAGGTAAAGGGAGACCATGATGGACTCCAGCTAAAGGCTTAAGACACCTGCTTCTCACATCAAATAACTGAGAAGGACTTCTAGAAGCTTTCAGATAGACATTAAATTGAATTACTTTTTCAAAATATCTAATTCTTTCCATTAAATGTGAAATTTTGCTTTGTGAAATTTTAATTTTATGAATGTTCTTCTCCAGTGATTAAAAGGAACTTCGAGGGTTTGGTATAAAGCAATGTGCTCTTAAAGATAAATAAATATTCTCTACCCCTATAACTTCCTAGTCATTATTCTATTCCGTAACAGGCAGCAAAATATTTGAATCTTCTATGTAGGTTTCTTTCCTGAGATGTACTATCAGCATTCACTCTAGCTGCAGCCAGAGGTGAAAATACTTACAGCTCTACTACATTTTTGCACTTAAATTCTCTTACATACAGACTTAGCAATATCAGTTATGTTGCTTTATAGCTATATTTCATGTTGTACCACTGAGGAATAAAACTGTGCCTTCATTGCTAGTTAAAACTTAAAAAGTAGTCTTAAACTAAAAAGCAGCTAGATTTCTGTAAGAATTGCAGAGTTTGGTTTAAAAAACTTGGGCTGAACCACCAGATGTTGTTAAAAAAAACTGAAGCATCTGAGAAGTTGTATATTTTTTGATGATTGGCATTTTAGCTGGGCTGTATGGGTCATTGTAATCGTGTGTGTCATTTCTGGTCTTGAAAGTAAGTGAATGTATTTAATTGAGTTGTAATGTTCAGTACTAAAAGGGTTCTTTGGTAATTGGTTACTTCAAGAGACAGGGAGTTATTAATTGTATTGTGTTACTTAGGAAACATCATTGTGTGAGTGTGTATGTATGTATGTTTGTATATAAATCAGCTAAAATTCAAAGAAAGATTTCTCATTTCAGAAAGAATGGTTTATTCATTGACACTTATTAATGTTTCCTCAGCATCATCTTTTTCTTAACATATGAACTTGGAAAAAGTAAACTTGGGAACTAAAATTAGAGCTACCGTCATTTTGTTCTTTTGTTAAAAGGGAAACAGCCTCCTCACCATGAGTGACAGTCAAAACAATACCAAATGCCAAAAAAAGAGAAAAAATTAATCATACTTGGATACAAGACAAAGCACTACTTTTTTTTCTCTTTTTTACAAACGAAATCACCATAGCACTTTAGGATGTTAATGCTCAGACATCATTGATATTCATTAAGACTCAAACTAAATACCCACTGTAACATTTACAGTACCTAGATAAGCTTGGCTCTCCATTTTAAATTTTCAAACTCCTGTCTAACATGATTTCCCATTTCTCCTGTTTTCAGAGGGTTGGAAAAGCCAGTGGAGCACAGTAATTACACATAGAATTACCGTAACCAATTCATTTGCAACTATTTATACATGCATATGACAAAAGTGTTGCTTTCCATGTGTTCAAGACTAGATACAGAGGGAAGACTAAAGTCAAAATCTTTGCCCTCAAGGAATTCACACTTTAAGATATATCATTTCTAGTGAATATGATATTACTAGAGACATTTTGGAAAAAAATTGTTAAGAGGATTCAGAGGGAAGAGACCATAGCATTTGGGCAAGTGCATTTCAGACATAGAAAGCAGAGTTGCAGGTTGATTGGCCTGCCTGGAGCACAGATCTAGATAAGGATGTGAGAGGAGATGAGGCTGGGGAAATATATAGGGAAAAGATGAGAAAGCAATTCATGTCCAAGGGCAGCTATACATGGGTTTTATTATCATTTTTTCAGTACTCAAACATCATTCTGGTGAAATCTGGAACAAAATGCGTTGGACTAGGAGACTTTAGAGTTAGGAAAGTTTGCTAGGAAGCTACTGCAAAAGTCTGAACAAGAGATGAAGAGGGTCTAAGCTAATTCAATGTCAGTGAACCCCAAGAGTCAGTCTTCATGTTTCTTCCATTCTCCATGTATCCAGTGATTTATCCAAACTCAGAGATTTTGAGTTAGTTTTTAAAACTCCTTGACCTAAAAATAATCATGGAAATATACAAACATTAGATTCAAGGATATTCATTTGTAGTCTTGTCTATAATGGTGAAAAACTGAAAACAACTTAGTGTCCAAAAATAAGGTATTAGTTAAGTAAACTATGACACATCCATTGGAGGGCAGAGTCAAGTTGACGAACTAGGAGGACATGGAATTCATGTCTCCACACAACTAGGGCACCTACCAGGCACTGGTGGGGGACCAAGGACACCTAAGGGGATGGGAGGAACCCCCAGAGACCACTTGCGGAATCTTGGTTCCTAGGCCAGAGGTTGGGCCTGAGCTCCTGAGGTGGCAGCTCTGAGTCCAAACTGCTGGACTAACAGAGAACCACAGACCCCAGAGAATATTAATTGGAGTGAGGCCTCTTGGAGGTCCTTATCTCAGCACCAAGACCCAGCTCTATCCAACTGCCTGCAAATTACAGTGCTGGACATCTCAGGACAAACAACCAGTAAGACAGGAATACAGCCCCACCCATCAAAAAAAAAAAAAAGAAAGAAACGACAAGAAAATATGTTACAGACAAAGGAGCAAGGTAAAAACCTACAAGACCAATAAATGAAGATGAAATAAGCAACCTACCTGAAAAAGAACTCAGAGTAATAAAGTAAAGATAATCCAAAATCTCAGAAACAGAATGGAGAAAATACAAGAAACATTTAACAAGTATCTAGAATAACTAAAGACCAAACAAACAGTGATGAACACAATAACTGAAATTAAAAATACTCTAGAAGGAATCAATAGCAGAATTACTGAGGCAGAAGAATGGATAAGTGAGCTGGAAGATAAAACAGTGGAGATAACTTGCCAGGGAGCAGAATAAAGAAAAAAGAATGAAAAGAATTGAGACCTCTGCCTCAGAGACCTCTAGGACAACATTAAATGCACCAACATTTGAATTATAGGGGTCCCAGAAGAAGAAGAGAAAAAGAAAGGGTCTGAGAAAATATTTGAAGAGATTATAGTC
This sequence comes from Delphinus delphis, assembly GCF_949987515.2. Taxonomy (NCBI): domain Eukaryota; kingdom Metazoa; phylum Chordata; class Mammalia; order Artiodactyla; family Delphinidae; genus Delphinus; species Delphinus delphis. Next base: position 56,289,404 of record NC_082693.1, on the reverse strand, counting down.
AAAAACTTCCCTAACATGGGAAAGGAAAGAGTCAATCAACTCCAGGAAGCACAGAGAGTCCCATACAGGATAAACCCAAAGAGAAACACACCGAGACACATATTAATCAAACTATCAAAAATTAAATACAAAGAAAAAATATTAAAAACAGCAAGGGAAAAGCAACAAATAACATACAAGGGAATCCCCATAAGGTTAACAGCTGATCTTTCAACAGAAACTCTGCAAGTGGAGGAGGAGCTTCAAGATGGCGGAAGAGTAAGACTCAGAGATCACCTTCCTCCCCACAAATACACCAGAAATACGTCTACATGTAGAACAACTCCTACTGAACACCTACTGAATGCTGGCAGAAGACCTCAGACCTCCCAAAAGGCAAGAAACCCCCCACGTACCTGGGTAGGGCAAAAGAAAAAAGAAAAAACAGAGACAAAAGAATAGGGACAGGACCTGCACCACTGGGAGAGAGCTGTGAAGGAGGAAAGGTTTCCACACACTAGGAAGCCCCTTCGTGGGCGGAGACTGCGGGTGGCGGAGGGGGGAAGCTTCGGAGCCACAGAGGAGAGCGCAGCAACAGAGGTGCAGAGGGCAAAGTGGAGAGATTCCCGCACAGACAATTGGTGCCGACCAGCACTCACCAGCCCAAGAAGCTTGTCTGCTCACCCACCAGGATGGGTTGGGGCTGGGAGCTGAGGCTCGGGCTTTGGAGGTTGGATCCCAGAGAGAGGACTGGGGTTGGCTGCGTGAACACAGCCTGAAGGAGGCTAGTGCCCCACAGCTAGCCGGGAGGGAGTCCGGGGAAAAGTCTGGAACTGCCGAACAGGCTAGAGACTTTTTCTTGCCTCTTTGTTTCCTGGTGCGCAAGGAGAGGGAATTAACGGTGCCCCTTAAAGGAGCTCCAGAGACGGGTGCAAGCTGTGGCTATCAGCGCAGACCCCAGAGACAGGCATGAGACCCTAAGGCTGCTGCTGCAGCCACCAAGAAGCCTGTGTGCGAGCACAGGTCACTATCCACACCTCCCCTTCCTGGAGCCTGTGCAGCCCACCACTGCCAGGGTCCCTTGATCCAGGGACAACTTCCCCAGGAGAACACATGGCCTGCCTCAGGCTGGTGCAGTGTCACACTGGCCTCTGCTGTACCCATCCCTCCCCATGGCCTGAGTGAGCCAGAGCCCCCTAATCATCTGCTCCTTTAACCCTGTCCTGTCTGAGCGAAGACCAGATGCCCTCAGGCGACCTACATGCAGAGGCAGGGCCAAATCCAAAGCTGAATCCCAGCAGCTGTGCGAACAAAGAAGAGAAAGGGAAATCTCTCCCAGCAGCCTCAGAAGCAGCGGATTAAATCTCCACAATCAACTTGATGTACCCTGCATCTGTGGAATACCTGAAGAGACAACGAATCATCCCAAATTGAGGAGGTGGACTTTGGGAGCAAAGATATATATTTTTTTTCCCCTTTTTCTCTTTTTGTGAGTGTGTATGCATATGCTTCTGTGTGTGATTTTGTCTGTATAGCTTTGCTTTTACCATTTGTCCTGGGCTTCTGTCTGTCCGGTTTTGTTTGTTTGTTTTAGTATAGTTTTCAGTGCTTGTTATCATTGGTGGATTTTTTTTTTGGTTTGGTGGTTCTCTTCTTTCTTTCTTTTTAATTCAAAAAAATTTTTAATACTTATTTTTTGTTTTTTATGTTAATAACTTTTTCATTTTATTTTAATTTATCTTTTTCTTTTTTTCTTTCTTTTTTTCTCCCTTTTATTCTGAGTGGTGTGGATGACAGGCTCTCAGTGCTCCAGCCAGGTGTCAGGGCAGTGCCTCTGAGCGCGGACAGCCAAGTTCAGGACATTGGTCCACCAGAGACCTCCCAGCTCCACATAATATCAAATGGCAAAAATCTCCCAGAGATCTCCATCTCAACGACAAGACCCAGCTCCACTCAACAACCAGCAAGCTACAGTGCTGGACACCCTATGCCAAACAACAAGCAAGACAGCAACACAACCATACCCATTAGCAGAGAGGCTGCCTAAAATCATAATAAGGTCCCAGACACCCCAAAACACACTACCAGACATGGACCTGCCCACCAGAAAGACAAGATCCAGCCTCATCCACCAGAACACAGGCACTAGTCCCCTCCACCAGGAAGGCTACACAACCCACCGAACCAACCTTAGCCACTGAGGGCAGACACCAAAAACAACGGGAACCATGAATGTGCAGCCTGTGCAAAGGAGACCCCAAACACAGTAAGATAAGCAAAATGAGAAGACAGAGAAACACACAGCAGATGAAGGAGCAAGGTAAAAACCCACCACACATAACAAATGAGGAGGAAATAAGCAGTCTACCTGAAAAAGAATTCAGAATAATTATAGTAAAGATGATCCAAAATCTTGGAAATAGAATGGAGAAAATACACGAAACGTTTAAAAAGGACCTAGAAGAACTAAACAGCAAACAAACAATCATGAACAACACAATAAATGAAATTAAAAATTCTATAGAAGGAATCAGTAGCAGAAAAACTGAGGCAGAAGAACGGATAAGTGACCTGGAAGACAAAATAGTGGAAATAACTACAGCAGAGCCGAATAAAGAAAACAGAATAAAAAGAATTGAGGACAGTCTCAGAGACCTCTGGGACAACATTAAACACACCAAAATTCGAATTATAGGGGTCCCAGAAGAAGAAGAGAAAAAGAAAGGGTCTGAGAAAATATTTGAAGAGATTATAGTTGAAAACTTCCCTAATATGGGTAAGGAAATAGTAAAGTCCAGGAAGCACAGAGAGTCCCATACAGGATAAATCCAAGGAGAAACACGCCAAGACACATATTAATCAAACTATCAGAAATAAAGTACAAGGAAAAAATATTAAAAGTAGCAAGGGAAAAACAACAAATAACATACAAGGGAATCCCCATAAAGTTAACAGCTGATCTTTCAGCAGAAACTCTGCAAGCCAGAAGGGAGTGGCAGGATATATTTAAAGTGATAAAAGAGAAAAACCTACAACCAAGATTACTCTACCCAGCAAGGATCTCATTCAGATTCGATGGAGAAATTAAAACCTTTACAGACAAGCAAAAGTTAAGAGAATTCAGTACCACCAAACCAGCTTTACAGCAAATGCTAAAGGAACTTCTCTAGGCAGGAAACACAAGAGAAGGAAAAGACCTACAATAACAAACCCAAAACAAGTAAGAAAATAGTAATAGGAACATACATATCGATAATTACCTTAAATGTGAATGGATTAAATGCTCCAACCAAAAGACGTAGACTGGCTGAATGGATACAAAAAGAAGACCTGTATATATGCTGTCTAGAAGAAACCCACTTCAGACCTAGGGTACATACAGACTGATACATCCGTCCAATGGAGTGCTATATAGTGTTGGCAGTTCGTGTGTAAATAAATTTGAAGACACAAAGACACAAATAAATATATTTGTGATATATTTAGTTAAATAAAAAGCAAGCCATAAAAGAATATGTAGACTAAAAAATCTAGATTTTTGTCATGCATATATATACATGTTTAAAACTTGAAGGACAGACACTTAAAATGTTATTAGCAATTACTCTTCGTGTTGGTATTATAGGATATTTTTCTTTCTTGTATCTATATTTTTAATTTTCATGGTGACTATGCATTATTTTTGAATCTGAAAAAAGTTATTAAGGTAAGAATTTTAAGGGCTTGAGGAATGAAAAATGGTCCCAACGTAGGTGACCACTGACTTTGCATATGTAACACTGCTACTGACTCTTCATCACTAACCAACTTTCCTAACCTTGCCTTCTTCAAATGTTTATCAGTATATGCCATATAGCTGCCACACAGCCATGTGTGCATGAAGTGAAATAAGAATTATCACATGATCATTATTAATTACTATAATCATTCACATATTATGTTATATGCCAGTTATTAGGCTACAAATGTGCATATATTTTTGCTTCTTTATCTTTTAAAATGTGAACAAATCCTGTGAGTTTTATTATTGTCCCCATTTGCAGATTAAGGAGTCTGAGGCTGAAAGAGCTTAGTGAGGTGCAGAGCATTGATTTTTTTTTTTTTTTTTTTTTTTTTTTTTTTTTTTTGCGGTACACGGGCCTCTTGCTATTGTGGCCTCTCCCGTTGCAGAGCACAGGCTCCGGACGCACAGGCTCCGCGGCCATGGCTCACGGGCCCAGCCGCTCCACGGCATGTGGGATCTTCCCAGACCGGGGCACGAATCCGTGTCCCCTGCATTGGCAGGTGGACTCTCAACCACTGCGCCACCAGGGAAGCCCCAGAGCATTGATTTAAACTCAGATTCCAAGGTCAATGCTCAAAGAACAATGTAACAAGTTCAATTTATTTTTTTAATGATTGTTTTGATTTTTATTTTTTAAAATAATGAAAGAAGGGTGTAGTAAATTTTACCTCATGCTGTACATATATAAAAGGTCAGATATCATTGTATGAATTAAAAAATATTTATTTAATCACTCAAAAGAGTCAGGAATGTTCTACCTAGTGAAACAGGTGCTTTCAAGTAAGGAAATCAATCATTTATCAAACCAAAAATTTTCTCTACATTGTAAGATTTTTCTTTTTACTTTAGAGTGAAATTTGTTTTTCATCTTCCTGGGCCTGGGCCTGGTATCTTTTATACTTAATACATGTCTTCCCTACAGGATTTCCTTTGGGAAATTTTATTATAGATGGTCACAATACCTATTCATTTATTTCAGCTTCTAGAAATTAGTAATACTGCATTTATGTCACCATTTAACTTTCCAAGAGCTTTGAATTTGTCACAATTTAACTTAGCACTCCATATCCTCCTCTTTTTTTTTTTCTCTCTTTTTTTTTTTTCTCTTTTTTTAATTTGCCCTCTCATCTTTCAAGAGATCCAGGATAGGGGTTAGCACTATACATAATTTATTTGAAGGTAAAGAGATGGAAGGAAACAGCAAACCATTCATTAATTCCATTACCCTTAGAACGTAAAAATCATAGAATCTGGAGTTTCAAAGAACTGTGGAGGGGCTTCCCTGGTGGCACAGTGGTTGAAAATCTGCCTGCTAATGCAGGGGACACAGGTTCAAGCCCTGGTCTGGGAAAATCCCACATGCCGCGGAGCAACTAGGCCCGTGAGCCACAACTACTGAGCCTGCGCGTCTGGAGCCTGTGCTCTGCAACAAGGGAGGCCGCGATAGTGAGAGGCCCATGCACCACAATGAAGAGTGGCCCCCGCTTGCCACAACTAGAGAAAGCCCTCGCACAGAAACGAAGACCCAACACAGCCCTAAATAAATTAATTAATTAAGAAAAAAAATTCTTTAAAAAAAAAAAAAAGAACTGTGGAGGCCAGTCAATCTATGCATAGTAAAGGAATTCCATCTCTGTATTTCGATGTTTTTTCTTTTGTTATTCAAATGAGTTAGAGCTTCTTTTTCTTTTCTTTTTCTTTTGTCTTTATTAGAAATCTCCTAGAAAACTTAATATGTGGACAAATTTAATGAGCAAAACGAATTCAGAAACATCAAGTAGGCGGGCAGGGGTCTTAAGCACACCGTTACGATCAAGCCAAGATTATCAGGTTCATGATCATTATGATTTAATGCACAGGGAGGAACTGTTGGCCTGAAGGTCTCAGACTCACAACATTTCAGATCTAGAGAGGACTTCAATATTAAACTTCTTTCTTCTCATCATGTAGGCTTAGATGTGTATACTGATAGACAGCTCTGAACAAATTATGCATATTTTTGACAGAACAAAAAAAATAAGACTGGAAAAGCTCTCAGAGAACTGTTCACCTTCATTCTGTACTAAATTATTCTTATAATTTTTAGATGCATCTTTTTCCATTCCCGTTTCAAGTACTTCGAGATAAGCAGCTGCCACCATTTTCCCACTGAAATGTAATTTCATAGTTCAGTAGTTTCAGAAGTACATCTTTCTGGACTCCAGGCAAAAGGATCAGTTTCATTTTGTTCTCTTACTCCCATTTCCATTCTTTGTTGGGCACAAAATGAGGGGCCACACTTGAAGTCTCACTGTTCTTGGTGGCCAAGGTACCGCAAAAAGCAGCCATATCTGAGGATTAGAGCCATGGTCACAATGCTGGAAACTGTAGCCTTTCTGCCTAAATCCAGCTTCTGAACTGCAGCATATTGTCCCAACTACCAGGAAAAGAAATGCCTAGTTTCTGAGATATTCCAGCACTCAACTGTTCATGTATTTTTAGCTTGTATTTTCTTTTCACCTCTTGGTCATTAGGAACAGCAAGGCAAAAACTGAACAATTTCAACAGATGTTTATATTCTCTTGCTGAAATGAATGTGTGGCCCTGGCCCATAATATTTATACATGTTTTCCTTTTTACTTAATTGTAATTAGCATGCTGTTTATTGCATTCCTTTTACCTTTCCTTAAGAATTTGCTTTTTCCTTCAATTGTTTGCATTGGTATCTTTTGAATTTCCTCCCTCTTATTTATTTTTTGGCATAAATAAAAATTGGTGCTACAGTGGGAGTGTGATAAAGCTTTTCATTATGTTCCCTTTTGTCCAACAGCAGTCATAAGGTATAAAAAAATTCTAAACAGTTTGCCAGAGTTACGTAACAAAAAAAGAAGCAAAGTTTTTAATAAGACTTTGTGTTCTTAGTTTTCCGCATTCCGTTTTTATTAAAGGTCCAGATCTCCTTCTGTTATTTTTGTTGATTATTTTCTCTAAATCCTTTAGATTTTTTGTTCCCATCCCTTAGTTTAAATTTTCTCTTAATTTCTTACATCGGTTTTGTCTTCTTCTTGAGATGTCTTTCTGATTCTCACCTCACTTCTTACCATTTGGTTTATGGATACTGTGGAGAAGAAGTACGTTCTCTTAGTTCAGTAAAGTGGTATTTTTCTCCTCCAGATCATTAGTCAGGGATAGCTAGTTAAAAACCTAATATTCCCATATTTATAAAACACATCCCTTCTCTAGATTGTTTAGTAAATAGTGTTAGAAACATGGATAACCTATTTAGGGAAAAAAAAAAAACAAAACCTAGGTTATTCTTACCTTTACCATACCCCCAAATAAATTATAAATCGATTAAAAGATTAAGTTTTTAAAAAATATCTAAACTTCCAGGAGAAGAATTTCTATGGATTTTAAAGCAATGCAAGAAACCACAAAAGAAAAGATTGATACCTTTTCCTTTTTAGTTTAATATTTAATTTGTAGAATTTAATGTGTTTGACTAAATGTAAATATACTTTAAAAAAATCCTTAGTATTTTAAAGTAACAATAAGATGTATATATGCAATAGGGTCTGAAAAATAGTATCTTACTTATCATAGCAATCAATAATAAGTACATTAATGCCACAATATAAACATTAAGAAAGAGGATGAACAGACAGTTCTCAAAGGTAATGACCAATAAATGAACAATAGTCATTTGAAAGTGTTTATCCTCATCTATAACCAAAGAAATAAAAATTAAAACAATAAATCACTCCCAGTACTGCCTATAAAATCGCAAATTTGAAACGTCAATTTAAATGTTAGTGATGTTTATGAGACTGAGTGGTTTTAATTTCTTTTTTGAAACTCCTAAGCTTTATTAATTAATTAATTAATTTACTTTTGGCTGCATTGGGTCTTCATTGTTGTGAGCAGGCTTTCTCTAGTTGCAGCAAGCAGAGGCTACTCTTCGTTGCTTTGCACGGGCTTCTCATTGCGGTGGCTTCTCTTGTTGTGGAGCACGGGCTCTGGGCACGGGCTTCAGTAGTTGTGGGACGCAGGCTCAGTAGTTGTGGCTCGCAGGCTCTAGAGCACAGGCACAGTAGTTGTAGCGCACGGGCTTAGTTGGTCCATGGCATGTGGGATTGTCCCTGAGCAGGGCTCGAATCCATGTCCCCTGCATTGGCAGGCGGATTCTTAACCACTGCACCACCAGGGAAGTCCCTGAAACTCCTAAGTTTAAAATTTTCTACAATGAACATGTGTTACTTTTATAACAGAAAAATTAACACTTTAAAATATATGTGGGGCTTCCCTGGTGGCGCAGTGGTTGAGAGTCCGCCTGCCAATGCAGGGGACGCGGGTTCGTGCCCCGGTCCGGGAAGATCCCACATGCCGCAGAGCGGCTGGGCCCGTGAGCCATGGCTGCTGAGCCTGCGCGTCCGGAGCCTGTGCTCTGCAACGGGAGAGGCCACAACAGTGAGAGGCCCGCGTACCGCAAAAAAAAAAAAAAAAAATATGTGGATGTGTATTTAATCTCTTCTCTCCAACCCAAGACATGACTAAGAAGTGTACACCTTTTTAAGTGGATTCTACTGATTCTGTTTCCTAATTCCACTATATTTCAGTTAACCTAGATATTGGTTGTTCCTTGAAAATAAGAATTAACAAAAGCAGAGATTTTTCCAAGCTAATGACATCATATGGTAATATTTCATGGCCAGGATAAAAGAGCCCTCATGATAAGGGCTGTTTTGTGGAAAGTGTTTTCTGTAAGGTCAACAGCCTGTACCAGTTCGACTCCATAATTAAACTTTAAGACATTGTCTGAGGCATTGAGGTGAAGTGTTCTGGAATTGTTTAGGGTTCAGGGAAGATGGCTTTGCCATAATAAAAAGAAATTTTAAGAGAAAGAGGTTATCAAGAAGGATGTGTTTTTCTTTAGTGACAAGCTATAGAATCTATCCATTGATTTCAAAACGTTAATCTCAGTGTAAAGAATTTTCGAGTTTTTGTGAAGATCTCTTAAAATGGGTCTCTTAGAGAAGTAGAAGGTGAGAGTTATATAGGACTTTATTCATTATGACCCAAATTTATTAGTAGCCAGGCATCTTATTTAAAAGCAGTTTACTTAAACTATCTGGTTAATCCTTGTACTAATCCTCTGAAGTAGGTACACTGAATTATTCATTTCACAAAAGAGGAGGAAGTTGAGATGTAACAAGGCTAAATAGCCAGACCAAAGGTCCACCACAATGACATGAGAGAGGCAGGGTTTGAGCCCAGACAAGTATGCCTGTAAAGATTGAATTTGTACCTTGAATACTGCACTGTCTCCACATTATAATTCAGTAATCCTAACTGTCCCCCCAACAACTGACCCCAACTCTACATAGGGCACTGCACAGTCTAACATAATCTGCCCACCTTACCCTTGCTTTTGGGTGGCAAAGCAGAAGGAGCTTGGGTTCTATGTTCTAACTTGGATTGAATCTTTATTCTGCTATCATGTTCCTATTAGTTATCTCTTCACCTGTGAAATGGGGGAAAATAATACCTCAGCGGGATGCTCTGAAGATTGAGATACCATATGTGGAAGTGCTTAGAACAGTGCTTGGCAAATAGTAGATGTTGAATAAATAATATTCGTTTCCTTCTTCCTTCCCTTGACAAACAAAAGTGGTTCTTCCTGACCAAGTCAGTTTGCATGAAAATGCTTCCAGGGCTCTCAGTTTATCACAGAATCCTTAGAAAATTTACTCATAAGATCAAAAAGACCTTAGACAGGGATCCCAGAGGCTTTTAATCCTCCAGGTTTGGGCAGAATATGCTGCGAGAAGCCAAAACAGAGGTTGATATAACTTGATGCTCTGAATTCTCTCTTTTCTGGATTCAGGAGGCTTTTTATACTCTTGTTTCTATGACTCTTGCTTCTCTTTCAACTCTCCTACATAACCCTGCCCCCTGGTTCCAAAATACATTTTACACAACTGAACTCTAGCTCAAACTGATGATATGAGATTTCTCAAAGATGCCTTATCATTTCCTGCTCCCACACTTTTTTTTTTTCCTGCCAGACTCTCTCTCTGAAATAACCATCTACTCAAAATTTATCTTTTATCTTCAAGACCCAACTCAATTCATCCTCATTCATACATCTGCTCTGACCACTCTGGACGGAAGAGACCTCACTTTCTACTAAACCATTGTAGCACTGAGTATCCCTCAGTTCACAGGTTTGTACATACTTTTGTATTTTAGGGCTGAAAAAGGACGGAATGGAATAGTGGTTTAAAATGGCATCTGATTAGCAGTCCCCTAAGCTGCTTCTCCCAGCTCCTTACTCAACTATCTAGGTAACCAGCAAAAGCAAATTCTCACAAATACACTAAAATCTAAGACCAATAGGCAAACTATTATCAGAATTAGGAAGGAATTTCTGCAATTTAAAGGCCAAAAGAACTGGATTGAGTAACTTTAAAAACCACTTTCCCATTAAAAATAGATTAAAGGGCTTCCCTGGTGGCGCAATGGTTGAGAGTCCGCCTGCCGATGCAGGGGACACGGGTTCGAGCCCTGGTCCGGGAAGATCCCACATGCCGCAGATCGGCTAGGCCTGTGAGCCATGGCCGCTGAGCCTGCGCATCCGGAGCCTGTGCTCCGCAACGAGAGAGGCCACAACAGTGAGAGCTCCGCGTAACGCAAAAAAAAAAAGATTAAAATTCTTGGCCTGAAAGGAGAACCACCCTTTGCTCCTCCTCAGCTGTTTCCCCCCTACTCAGAAAGAAAGGAGCCCTGTCGGTCACCACCAGCAGCCACCAAAAAGAAAACATGGTGGGGGGCAACCGTCCCTCTTATCAGGTAGGTGATATTTTATGGGGTGTCTAAAATGCTATCCCCTAATCCCTAGTACAGTGATTCAAAAGAGTTAAAAATAATAATAGAAACTAGAAAAAGATTTTCAGGAACATGCCAAGAAAAAAAAAAGCAGGAATGTCAATATTAATTTTTTTTAAGTCAGATGTGAGGGGTGGAGGGAGGATGAATTGGATGAAAGTGGTCAAAATGTACAAACTTTCAGTTATAAGATAAATATGTACTACGGATGTAATGTACAACATGATGACTGTGGTTAACACTGCTATGTGGTATACAGTATTTGAAAGTGTTAAGAGAGTAGTTCCTAAGAGTTCTTATCACAGGAAAAAACTTTGTTTTTGGTATCTATATGAGGTGATGAATGTTAACCGAACTTAGTGCATAATCATTTTATAATATATGTAAGTCAAACACCTTAAACTTAACACAATGCCATACGTCAATTGGGTCTCAATAAAACTGGGAAGCAAAAGTCAAATGTGAGGCCAAACATAAAATTGAGAAAGTATTTGATATTGATAAAATTTACAGTGAAGATATAATTATGAATCTCATCAAATAACGTAATGGCTGAATATATAAAGTAAAAGCTGTTAGAAATATAAGGAAAAATAACAAAAACAGTTACTGTGGAAGAATCACATACATATCTCAGGCTATGAGAAATCCAGTAGGAAAAAAGTAAGGAAAAAAATAAATTGGAATAATATCTTTAATAATATATCATAATATAATATATAAGGTGCTATATATGTACATATGTGCTTATATATGATATATAGAGATATGTGTCAATAGATACATAGATAGATAAACAAAGCAGCTGCCAGCAAAAGTATGTATGAAATATTTAGAAAATTTTTTATAGTATTTGTCTCAAAGAAAGAATCAAGAAATTCCAGTAATTAGAAGTTCATTCACTGATTTCCATGTACTCTTACTAGACATTAATAAGGGCAATAAATGGGCAAACACTTAGTTACCACTGAGTTAAAGCAAGAATTAAAACTACAATTACAAACCATTTAGAAATTAACAAAAATGACAACATTATATATCAAACTATAGAATGACACCAAAGCTACAACCAGAAGCAGATTCATAGGAGGAAAGAACTGATATGTTTTTGTTTACTGGGGTTTTTGTTGTATGTTCTAACAATTTTGCATTCCTTAAAATTAAGCTGTAGCCACTTCAGTATTTCCTGAGGTAGTGTTCCATACATGTAAAATACCATTCCAAGGAAATAATATGCTGGGCCTGGTATCTTCTTGTATTCTCTCTACTCACATTTGTTTTGACCTGTATTTGCCGGTTCTCCATTACCTTGGGACACCAACCAGTTGGCACCATATTTGATCGCCTGATGCTCACTTCAGGCCCCTTTAAATTTAACATTTCTTTAAGTACAATTTCTGACTTTGACCCTCAGCATATGCTATTTTATAGTTAATTCTTGGTTCCACACAGCCAATATTACTAGTAAGAGGCACTCACACCTTCTTTCAGGACACAAGGAGCCTTTATATGTTGGAAGAACATCACCTTGCCTCCCAACAAGAGGAGGGAAATCACAGAGGAAGAATCAATTGTAATTTAGTACGAGGGTCTGTGGTCTTTATGGTCCCTGGTAAGTTTATCACAGAATTAAATAAATACATATATGCATATGCAATTACACACATAGACCTACATATACATTACATACATACATAAATGGAGGATGAAAAGCCTATCTTTTAGGGATAAATCAGAAGTTATAAAAAATATATACATTTTAAACTTTTAAGTTCTATTTCAATGACAATCATTTGAACTAAAATAAAAAGATTATTTTCTCCTGTGAGCTTCCTGTGTTCAATAAAATCATGGGTATGGTATATGGATATCAGAAGAATTAGGGTGGATATAGAATTTATATACTGGACTCTCAGATATACAGATAAATAAGGTAGGTTTGCGTTACATCTCATTCCTCAATTCAAATGCTGTGTTTACTTTTCCTAAATTTTTCACTTAATTTATTAGCCATGTTATTATTTCTGTAGCAACTATACCCCTTAATAAACTATAGTGCATTTTCTCAATTCAGAGTTATTTCCAACAACAAAACTGTCCGTTTCTTAAGAAACTATGAGTAGTTGCTATAGTCAATTATGGTACCATTAAAGAAGATATTGGGTCCTTATTTCTGTAATAGTTCTCACTGAATTATATGTATGTACAGAAAGACAAACTGATCTGCTCACAATAATTCATGCAGTATTTAAACCTAATAACATTTTTCTCCGATGTAGACGAGGGTCCAACGTATCTCTTACCCTGGACATGAGTAGCTTGGGGAATGTTGAACCCTTTGTGGCCACACCAACCCCACGGGAGAAGGTAGCAATGGAGTATCTGCAGTCAGCCAGCCGTATTCTCACAAGGTCACAGCTCAGGGACGTCGTGGCAAGTTCACATTTACTCCAAAGTGAATTCATGGTGAGCCTGCTGTTTATGATTCACTCTTCAGTAGGTATTTTGGTATACTAGGCACTAGAGGCACATTCTAAAATGACACTGTCTTCCACTCAGGCAGCTTACGGTAAAATGGTTACAGTTCAAAAGGTTAAGTGCAAGGATTTTAGATCCACCCTGCATCTCATCAACTATTGGTAAGTGTTCAAACTAGAATGTGAATTGCGGCAGAGTATTTAAGGGCTGGCCAGGCAAAGTGACAAGAAGGAGCTGAGCATTCCAGGATGAAGGAACAGCCTTGCTGTCACTGTTCAGGAAATTAAATTGTGCAGTTTGACAGGAGCATTGAAATTAAGGTGGGAAGTGACAGAAAATGAGTTTCAGATATAAAAGAAATCCAAGTCTTAATACATATTTAAGGGTTTGGACTTATCTTGTGTTTTAAAAAGATCACTATCTGCAGTAGAGTCAGCATTAGAAAGAGGTATTTTGGAGACTGTAGACATAATCCTGTGGAGCTGTGATGGTGGTCAAAACTAAAATAGTAGCAGTGAAAATTTGGGAGGGGGGCTTCACTGGTGGTGCAGTGGTTGAGAGTCCGCCTGCCGATGCAGGGGACACGGGTTCATGCCCTGGTCTGGGAAGATCCCACATGCCACGGAGCGGCTGGGCCCGTGAGCCATGGGCGCTGAGCCTGCGCGTCCGGAACCTGTGCTCTGCAACGGGAGAGGCCACGACAGTGAGAGGCCCACGTACTGAAAAAAAAAAAAAAAAAAATTTGGGAGGGTCTATAGGCACCTACAAGAAGTGGGCTTAATAGGCTAAGGCGGCCAAGGAAAAGTCAGGGATGACACCCCCATTTTTAGACTTGAGCAACAGCGCGCATGTATTGTCATTTAATGAAATAAGGAACACAAGAGGAAGACCCAATGTGGCTAAAAATGAGGGTGAGTTTCATTCAGCTAAAAATGATGCTGACCCATCAGTGTTGCTGGTGATGATGCATGAACACACATTTCAATCTAGAGAGCATGGAGACAGACTAGACCTTCTTAGGTCTCACTGTTGCCCAAGGGGAATATCCATTTTATAGAGCCCCTTGCATCTTAAAGCAGTTGTACATTTAGGCCATAGCTGATGGGTATAGTAAGTTGACGACTTCAGGGTCAGTTCAGGTGTTTGCAACCACCCTAATGATGAGAGACAACAATAGGTTAGATCTATCAGCTTCATCAACTATTATTAAAATACAAGCATGTTGTTTTAAAAATTAGACTTCATAGCATATCATCTTTTATGTATGAAAAAAAGGAGAACTGGGAGGAATAAAAGAACCAGTCAGTGATCACAGAAGTGGCCAAGGGTACACCTAGTATTCTTTTCTACAACCACAGATAGCTCTTTGTTCTATGAGATAAGCCCTTAACACAGTCTACTTCCCTGAGAGATGAGGCCAGCAAGGAATGCCGAGGAGAGAGATAATGCTGGAAGATGACAAATTGTCAGTGTGTGTCAGAAAACAGGAAAGATCGGGGAGGAATAAAGATATTCACGGCTTTGCTAAAACAGACTAACTTGTTGGAAATTCCCAAGCATGACATGTGGTTTCTACTGAACATTCAACAATTTTGCTTATTTTGGTAACTTGGAACTGAGAACTTACAACATTTAGTTGGAGCAGAGAGTAAGAATAAATATCGTAAATACCTAAAATAATGCAAGCTTAGGAAACAATATTTTAAAAGTAAGCTACTCCTCTCACTGGACCGAGTCTTAAATTCACAGTAGTCAGGCTTTTCTTGAATTTTCAGATTGACTGAAAACAAGGACAATTTAAATAAATTTGTAGATAATTTCTTTCATTTCAATGAATATTAAGCTGTCAAGTTCTATTTTCTGTAGGAGAAAGTGGAGATAACAAAAATATTATTTTATGTGATCTAGGGACAAAAGGTATTTTAATGCACATTGACCTTATCTAAGCAATCCTTTGCAGAACTTTAAGTTAGAAAACATACTATTTTGTATAATCAACTCCTTAAATATTTGTTCAGACCCTTTTGAAAACGTTGGCTTTTTGTTTCCTTTGTCCCAGTCAGCATCAGACGCCCACCTTTTCTAACACACAGAGCAACTTCTGCTTTAATTGTTCCCTCCTCCATCATTTGACATATATTCTGACTTAATAAAAATATTTGTGTTCTTGTTAAGTGCAAGAGGACAGTGCCTAAATGCCCTTCACTACACATGTTGCATTTACAACCACAAATGGAACAGTACAATTATAAACCATTTCTTCATCCAAAAAAATGCATCATATCAGCGTCACTTAAATCAGCAAAAATGCCCTTTATATTTACCATTTGGGGAGGAAGGTTTTCATAATCCTAAAAGAGTCACAATTATTGTTAAAAGAGAATCTATCATAATAAAATTTTTGGTACTGAATCTACACAAAGATAGGAAGAAATCTGAATACATTGTTTAAGAAAAAGCAATTTTTCAGCTGCCTGTTTATATATTTCCAGCAATTATGTCAGAACAGGATTCTTAAAACCTAACCAAAGTTTTCTATGTCTCTTTAAGAACTACATATCAAATAATACTTTCTAACACACAAAGCCGTTTCTTGGAGTCAGCTTGTCAGGGTGCAGCTGATGTGTTTATGAAGGGAAGGGTGTTGGTCAACCAGAGGTGGTAGTCTGTTGTTTCATAAATGACTTTGAAGTCCAGTAGAGCTCTGGATCAGATGGCCCCCCGTGAAGATTTTCTTTGTGACAGCATTAAATACAGTATTTGATATCATTTATTTTTGCAGGAAATACCAATGAACTTTGTGGATCCCAAAGAAATTGACATTCCATGTCATGGAACTAAAAACCGCTATAAGACCATTTTGCCAAGTAAGTTTATTGAATTAAATAGTTTGTGTTGTAAAGCGCAAGCCTTCCCCATCCACCCCTACCTCACCATTTCCCATCCTCACAACTTCCATATACACACCAAATTTGGAATTGCAAACACATCTCAAGACTAATAATCGTTAAAGTGGAATTCCCTGGCGGTCCAGTGGTTAGGACTCTGCGCTTTCACTGCCAGGGCCCGGGTTCAATCCCTGGTCAGAGAACTAAGATCCCGCAAGTGGTGCAGCCAAAAAAAAAAAAAAAAGACTAATAATCATTAAAGTGGTCTAAGGTTAATAACTTTATCTTGTATTACTCTTAAAATAATGGTCTGGGGGCTTCCCTGGTGGCACAGTGGTTGAGAGTCCGCCTGCCAATGCAGGGGACACGGGTTCGTGCCCCGGTCTGGGAAGATCCCACATGCCGCGGAGCGGCTGGGCCCATGAGCCATGGCCGCTGAGCCTGTGCGTCCGGAGCCTGTGCTCTGCAACGGAAGAGGCCACCACAGTGAGAGGCCCACATATCGCAAAAAAAAAAAAAAAAATAATGGTCTGCTCATAATTTCAGTAGACACATGGTTCTAAAACTTTACTGTGGCACACATTATGGTCAAGTGACTTTCACTAAGGGTGTCAAACAATTCAGTGGGGAAAAGCTAGTCTTTTCAGTAAGTGATGCTGCAGCAACTCAGTAGCCACATGTAAAAAAAACTGAAGTTGGACCCTGCCCCACACAGCATACTAAAATTAATTCAAAGTGGATCAGAGGCCTAACTGTAATAGCTAAAACTATAAAACTTTTCACATAAAACAGATGTAAATCTCATGACCTTGAATTAGTCAATGATTTCTTAGATATGACACCAAAAGTATAAGCAACGAAAGAAAAAAATAGGTAAATTGAACTTGAACAAAATTTCAAAGTTTTGTGCTTCGAAGGACACCATCAAGAAACTAAAAAGATGATAATGACACAAAATGGGAGAAAATATTTATAAATTATACATCTAATAAAAGACTTGTATCTATAATATATAAAGAACTCTTATAACGCAATTATAAAAAGACAAAGAGCCCAATTTTAAAATGAGCAAGGGACTTGAATAGACATTTCTCCATAAAAGATATACAAATGGCCAATGAGCATATGAAAAGATACTCAACACAATTAGGCATCAGGGAAGTCAAAACCGAAGTGAGATAACACTTCATAACCACATGATTATAATTTAAAAGACAATAGAAAGTGTTGGCAAGGATGTAGAGAAATTGGAACCTTCATACTTTGATGGTAGGGATGTAATATGGTACAACTACTGAGGAAACAGTCTGGTAGTTCCTCAAAAGGTAAAACCTAGACTGACTATATGACTCAGACTTTCTACTCCTAGGTATATGCCCAAGAGAAATAAAAACATGTATCCACACAAAAGCTGTACACAAATATTTGTAACAGTATTATCTGTAATAGCCCAAAGAGTAGAAATAACGACAATATCCATCAACTGATGAATGGATAAATAAAATGTAGTATATTCACACAACATAATATTTTTCAGCAATAAAAAGTTATGAGGTACTGGACTTCCCTGGTGGCACAGTGGTTAAGAATCCACCTGCCACGGGAATAAAGATGCAGATGTAGAGAATGGACTTGAGGACACGGGGAGGGGGAAGGGTAAGCTGGGACGAAGTGAGAGAGTGGCATGGACATATATACACTACCAAATGTAAAATAGGTAGCTAGCGGGAAGCAGCTGCATAGCACAGGGAGATCAGCTCGGTGCTTTGTGTCCACCTAAGAGGGGTAGGATAGGAGGGGTGGGAGGGAGACGTAAGAAGGAGGGGATATGGGGATATATGTATATGTATAGCTGATTCACTTTATTATACAGCAGAAGCTAACGCACCATTGTAAAGCAATTATATTCCAATAAAGATGCTAAAAAAAAAAAAAAAATCCTCCTGCCAATGCAGCGGGCACGGGTTAGAGCCCTGGTCCAGGGAAGATCCCACATACCGCGGAGCAACTAAGCCCGTGTGCCACAGCTACTGAGTTTGTGCTCTAGAGCCACAAATACTGAGCCCTCGTGCCACAACTACTGAAGCCCGAGTGCCTAGAGACCATGCCCCACAACAAGAGAAGCCACCGCAAAGAGAAGCCCGTGCACCACAACGAAGAGTAGACCCGGTTGCCGTAACAAGAGAAAGCCCGCGTGCAGCAATGAAGACCCAATGCGGCCAAAAAAATAAATAAAATTAATTAATTAATTTTTTTTAAAGTAATGAGGTATTTTTTTTTATGAGGTACCTCTTTTTTTAAAGAAGCCATCACAAATGAACTCATACTGCATAATGCCATTTATATGAAGTGTCCGGTTAGGCAAATCTGTAGACATAGAAACTACAGTTGTTGCCTAGTGGTGAGAGGCATGAGAAATGACTACTAAAGGGTATGAGTTTTTCTGGGAGATAATTAAAATGCCATCCCTGCTAGAAACATTCTATATACTATCTTGTACCCTTACAGAAGAGTCTAGTAGCTATAGGGCTGCCTCCAGAGCCAATCTGCTGGGGTTCATATCCAGCTGCACCACTTCCTGTATGGCCGTGGGTAAATGTCTTAACTTCATCTGTGAAATGGGAGTAGTAGTAGCCACCTCACAGGGTTGTTGTAGAGCCCAGTGCTTTGCACATGATAAAGTGCTCAATGTTAGCTATTCTCATCCTAACTCAGAAAGATATTATTGTTCCTTTCTTACAGAGGAGGAAAGTGAGGCTTATAGATAGTAAAGAAGCAACATTCAAATCCAAACACATCTGCCCCCATGCTTTCCACCACTGATAGTTGCACAACTCTGTGGATTAAACAAATAAAAATAAATTATGTGATGGCACATTTTAAACGAGTGAGTTGTATAGTATATGAATTATATCTCAAAAAAGCTGTTACCAAAAGACTTCATTGTGCATAACAATCACCTAGAGTCCTTGTTAAAAATCCAGTCCTGTGCCCCACCCTGGGGATTCTGTTTAAGTGGGTTCTGTTGGGCCCAGGAATCTGTACTTCTAGCAAACACCCAGCTGATTCTGATACAGGTGATAGCAGGACCACACTTTGAGAAACACTTTTAGACTATGTTAAAACTAAATTTAACTCCATGAAATTTATCGATGTCAAGCAGTGAGCTAGATGCCCGGAACCAGTAAGGAATAAGGAGCAGCATATAAGATCAAGGAGGTCACAGACCAGAGGAGAGACATGTAAATAAGTAATTATGTTCAATGTAAGAGCCTGAATAGAGATCTTGCCTAACCGGTGTAGGAGGACTTAGTAATTCTGCCTAGAAAGGCAAAAATACTTTGGAGAAGAAGCAATATTGTCAATCACTAAACAAAGATATAGTTGGGATTTGGGCAAAAATCCATAAACATCTCAAGGCAATAGCTCTGGAAAGATGGAGCCACGAAGATTTGTTTTAGAGTATTGACATTGAAATAGTAGAGTATTCATAATTCAGTTCATTAATTCACTCATAAAACACCAAATTCTTCATATTTATAGTAATAGAGCAAGAATTACTGTTAATAGTGTCCTTGGGCTTCCCCTTCTGTTGGAGTTGTTTCGGAAACACATTGTAACAGTTACTCCACTGTAACATATTTTTAATTGGTCTGTATAGTTAAACCTATTTACCTAAGATATAGTCACTGTTGAAAGATATTTTATAACTATAATTGGCTGAAGGGGATGAAAGTGCTGTGTGTTACAACTGGTCTCTCTCTCTCTCTCTCTCTCTCTCTCTCTGCCCCCCCCCGCCCCCGCCCGCCACCCCCGACTCTCTCTCTCAGGACTTTTCATCTGAAATTTACCAACCATAAGTAATTAGGGCATATACATGTATTGCAAGTATTATACTTAACCACCTAATCTCAGAAGGATTTGGAAATTATTAGGACTATTTTAAAGTTCAGCCTTCTCTGTTTCCTGCCAGATGCTATCAGACAACTGCTTCACAGTCCTGTGTCAGCTTTTCCATTCCCAGAACTGGGTGGGTCGCTTGAACCAGGGCACCTGTGCTGACAACTGATGTTGCAAATAACAGATTTTCTGTTGAAAATGTCTATAGCCTGAATACCCCACCCACCCCCTGTTGCACAGAATATAATCTAGTAAATATAGCTTGGACAAGCCACATCACTGGCTGGAAAATCATCAGAAAAGACTGGAATGAATATGAAAAGCTGCTCTTTATGGTTTATTTTAGACTGTAATATGGCGTAAATTTGAAACATTACATAAAATAATAATCTTAAAATGATTAATATTTTAAATATTACAGTTGTTTTTATTGTTTTAGCCTACAATAAACTCTCAAGTTTAAAAGCTTCCAGCTTGTACATATTAGTGAGTTTGTATAATTTGGAGGATGTTTTGCAGCAGAAATATGGATGGCCAAGAACCAATTAAATTGTAGCTTTTTTTCTAAGGACAGTGTCAGCCTGGCTCAGAACATTCTTAAGTGGTATATTAAAGTTCTTAGGTCAAGTTTATATCAAATTACTTTACAATATAAACAAATATTTGTGATAAAAATTTATCTATGTCCTAAACACAAGAGCAATGGGAAAAAACTGATCATATATCAATGTGAAATTATTTGTATAACAAAGAAGTATAACAAGAAATTTTATGTATATTTTTTTCCATGCAGCCAATTTATTAATACAACTATAAAACAATATAAATCAAAATTTAAAACCCTATTTACTCGGACCATCATTTTATATTTAAAAATTTAAAGTCTAGTAATGTTTCCTACTTACATTATGTTTTCCATTTCACTGTATAAAGTGCCTAGAACAGAGTAAATATGCAAATAAGTGAACCACTCATTAAAGCAACGAGTTGTGTGACTCAGCAAAATACTGGAGTTTAGACTTGATTTCCTATCCTGGCAAAAACATTTACAATTTATGGAAAGATACTTAATCTTTCTGTGCCATCCTTTCTTTGTCCCTAAAAATAGTAATAGTGATACTACCCTGTAAGGCTATTGAAAGAATCAAATAAATGTATGAAAAATGGCTAGGAAAGTTCCAACTAATAGTAAACCCTCAGCTAATGTTAGTTTCTCCTTTCCTTCTCTACCTAACTGAATCCATCATTAACCCCAGAAACAATTCCAGAAAATAAGAACACTAACCTTGGAGAGAAATGTTTACAGTTTCAAAAACAGTATTGAAGAGCCCTGTTTTCTCTTATAATGTTCACATGCATGTTAAAAAGTGAATTTCACATAATCTATCACTGCATTGCCAAATTCAGCACTGTCCACTAAAACTCTCTACAATGAAGGAAATATTCTGTATCTCCAGTGTGATAGCCGTTAGCTGCATGTGGCAGTGAGCACTTGAAGTATAGCTAGTGCACTCATGGAACTGACTTCTAAATTTTATTATATTTTAATTAACTTAAATTTGCCTACATGTGGCTAGTGGCTACCATAATAGACAACACAGGCCTAGAGTCTTCTCTCTCTTCCAACAAATTTGAAGATGATTCCCAATCATCTTGAAGGTGTGGCCAGTCCCTGCTTTCCTTCCATTTCCCACTTATCTTAAATTCATCTCTGAAAACTATCCTATTCCTCTCATTCCTGCCTTTGCCCATCACTGGGAGTGATACACTTTTCCCTCATCTAATAGCTTCTTCTCTGACTTCAAACCTTAAACACATTTCCTCCTGGAGAGGAAATCTTCAACTGAGAATCCAGGTACCATTTTGTCTGTTAAAAAGAAGACTTAAGATTGCCAGAGGGTATTTTAAAGAGATCAAAGTGGGGAAATTTCATGTGTTCTATACACCAAAACTTTATGTGTTCAATAATTTGTTGAGAGGAAAAAAGAAACAAGAAGGAGGGAAGAAGGTAGAGGAGAGGAAGGGAAGGGAGGGAGGGAGGAAGGGAGGAAAGGGATCTAAGGAGAAAGGGAGGGGAAAAAGGAATGAAAGAGGAAGAAAGCAAGGAAGGAAAGAAGGAAATACTGAATAAAAAGGGAAGAGCAGAAGACAGGGAGGAAAAGTCATCAGTGCTCAATGTAATATTTGTAGTTATTATTGATACTGCCCAGATGAATCATAAATGGTATGCTAAGCATTTAACATATAATTCAGAAATACCAATTCTGAAAAAAATTATCATAGTGAATTTGACTAATATGTAGACTTAAAATGTATCACATGAATAAACTTATAACAATAAAGATGAAAATAATAACTGATGATGACAAAATTTTGTTTTTTTAATCCTTGACATTTTTATTAGACTAAAAACACTAAAAAGGCTTTGGTTGGAACCAAATTTATTTTCCCCTACTCCATCATATGTTGTATTCTTGTTTTTGTTTTTGTTTTAATATTTGGAAATCTCTGAATACTTGGAAATACTATAAATTACCAATTTACAACATAAACTTAATTAAGCGTGACAGGACACCTGCTTCTAAGCAATTTTCGGGTTGCGTTCCCAGTAGATCATATATATCGTAGGCATTATAAAAACTGAAGGAAGTGGGCCTCTTTTCAAGTCTGAGTGGTTTAGGGCGTTTGTGGAAACTTTTAATAATCAGTGGATACTGAAAAGTAATGGAAGTTTTCCTGTCCCCTTTGCTATGAAAAGAAAAAAATTGAAACAAAGCATTGTTTTGACTCTTTCTAATCGAAATTAATTCTAATGTTAAACACTGTCTCAGCCACATACCAAATAGAAATCACAAAGGATACAAACGTTAATTAAAGACAGCCCTTGCTCTCAAGGGGCTCATCACAAACCATTGAGGGCAAGCAAACATTTAAGCACTTAAAATACAAGATGTTAAATTCTAAAATAAAACTCAGGCAGCCTGAGCAAAGAAGGGAATGCCTAATTCCACCAGGAGGACAAGGGAGGGCTTCCGAAAGGAGGTATTGCTTGAACTGAGCTCTCTGAAAAATGAGGAAGACTTTAACCATGCAGAGACGGCAGGGAAACAATACATGCAAAAACATAGTCTCTGCAAGAACGTGGAGTATTTGAGAGATTTCCCTGGGCCCATATGACTAGAGCATGTACACGTAGAAAAGTGATTACTGATGAGGCTGTGGGAAAAGATAAAGACTTGTTGGACCCACTAAGGAGATTTCATCCCCTAGATCTGCACTGTCCAGTAGAGCAACCACCAGCCACATATGGCTAAGTAAATTTAAATGAATTAAAATTAAATAAAATGAAAACTTTAGTTCCTCAGTGTGTACTAGCCACATTTCAAGTACTCAATAGCCAACATGGCTAGTGGTCACAATTTTGGGCAACACAGATAAGGAACATTTCCATTATCACAGAAAGTTCTATTGGGCAATGCTGCTCTGGACTGTCGAATTGTCAATAAGTATTCATAATAAAATGAATGTAGTGGGCAAATAAGTTTATAAATAATACCTTCTTGGAAATTCACAGAGTATATTAGCATAATATAGACCCTGAGAAATTCTGCAGTGAAAAGATTGTTGTTCAAGTTTGCTGAGTTCAGTGTTTTCCATATTTATTTGATTACTGAACCCCCTTTTTAAGGATGATCTAATTTACAAGTTATATGACCTAATTCTGTATGTTATAAAAGAAATGATTTACAGATAACAGTTTGGGAAATACTGCTGTGGACAATTAGGAACCATGGATGGCATTTAGGCAAGGGAATGATGTGATCAGATTTTATTTTACAAAGACTGCCTTGCCAGCTATGAGAAGGATGGATGGGTAAAGAACAAGATTGAAGGCAGTTAGACCAGATGGGATGCTCAGGTCCTAGCCTAAGAAGAAAGCCTTGGGAAGAGGGAGGCAAGATAAATCCTAGCGAGTTTCAGAAAACCAAATGGACAGAACATGAATATGGAGACTAGTCCAACTAGTTTTCAAACATGGACTCAGGAGCTGTGGTAGCACACGCAACATAGAATAACACAGGGCTGTCAGGAGCACGTGATCATGTGAAGTTTCACAAAGCTGTAGGATATCCAGAAGGAAATGAAAAAATGTAAAATGTGGTCTATAAGTGAGGAGAGTAGTCTGGTGTAAGATATATATTTGGGAGTCTGCAGGATATGGGTACAAAATCATGGGGGTGAATCAATCACCCAACAAGGCAGTGTCAAGTGAGCATAGAAGAGGGTCAAGTTGAATCCTAGAATCAGCAACATTAAAGGAGGCAGACGAGGGACTTCCCTGGCGGTCCAGTGGTTAGGACTCCACGCTTCCACTGTAGGGGGCACGGGTTCAATCCCTGGTTGGGGAACGAAGATCCCATACGCCGTGCAGCACAGCCAATAAATAAATAAATAAACTAAAGGAGGCAGAAGAAATAAGCAAAAGATTGAAAAGAGACCATCGAATAGGTAGCAGGAAACCCAGAATGCTGTGACGCAGCATCCAAGGGAAGAGAAAACTCCATAAAAAGATATATGATCTGCAGTTTTTTAATTCTACACAGAGGACGTGAAAAAATAAATACCACCATTGGGTTTAGTAGCAAAAGTGTCACCAGCGGCAAGAGCAAGAGCCGTGTCTGCATAAGACTAGGGTTAGGATAGATTGGAGTGTACGCAAGAAGGATTGAAGTGTAGGTGAGGAGGTGGGCAAAATACACACTCAGACTTCACCTGTCGGGAGAAGAAGAACAACAGAACAATTGCTAGAGAGGAATGCATAGAACTGACTTCTTAAAAACTGGAAAGAGCCATTTAAATCAATGCAATAGACATTTACTGAATGTCTATTACATATATAAGCACTGTGCTAGACACCAGGTCTTACACAGATCATGAAAAATCCCCATCCTGGCCTTCAAGAGGCTCAGAGTGTAACTGGGTTAAAGAAATCACAAAGGGATTATTTACGTAAATGTTGGTAAAAATCACCACCGTGGTTCACAAAGAGCCTTTCAACTCTTCTTGATGGAAAGTGATTTTAGAATTTAATACTGTAATAATCTATCCGATACCAGATATTTGTGATGTCAGTGAACAAACACATGGTAAAGACAGCTTCTTCCAAGTAGTGAGAGGAGATTTGGACTGGACCAAGTGTTTGCTGTTGCGGAGGACAGAAGAGAGACTTGAGTAGGGAGATATGGTGCAAATTCCAAATGCAAAGAATAAGAAAAGGAGCGTAAATGAGAAATGGGGTCAAGAATCAGAAACCCACCAAAAATGGCGTAAAGTAGAAACTCATCATCTTGGGCTTATGGACGAGATCTGTGTCAGGACAAGGGGTAAAGATGGTCTCAAATGTCCCTCAGTAAAAACAGATCAAGAGACAGACACACATATTTTGGAGATTAATCCTTTGTCAGTTGCTTCATTTGCAACTATACAGCAGAAACTAACACACCACTGTAAAGCAATTATACTCCAATAAAGATGTTAAAAAAAAAAAAAGAGAGACAGACGCACAGCCACACCAACAAAAAACATTGACACATGCCAGATGGTCAGTATATAAGTGTGCTATGTACTGGTTATTGATGTTCTAAGAAACTTAAAAGAGTAAATCTGGTTAACACAGTCTTTCTTGTTTTCTTCATTAGATCCCCTCAGCAGAGTATGTTTAAGACCAAAAAATGTAACTAATTCTTTGAGCACCTACATTAATGCTAATTATATTAGGGTAAGTAAATAAATTTCTTTCTGATGAGCATGTCAATTTACTATTTAGAATTGTTAGTTGTTTTTTTATTTTCCCTCAGAGTTGGTTACTAGCAAGTTTGTTGCTTTTTTTTGCTTGCTTGGTCATAATCAACCTTGGTAGTGGGTCATTTATAGTAAGTCTTCCTTTCCTGTGTGTCTGTGGCTATAGTGCTCCCTCTGAGGTGCTCTGGGGAGGACTGAGATTTAGAAACCTCAGTACCATATGCTGTGCCTGACTTGCTGGGAGAACAACCCCAAGAATTGTGGTGCTAGAATCAATAAAGCTGCAAAAGTCTGTGTTGCTTTTGGATTATCAGAGCTATTTTGTTTTGAAGATCTTTCACCTAAACTTTCAGTGCAAGGCATGAACTTCAAAGCCAACATTTCTGTCTCCTTTCTCACACTAGGGCTACAGTGGCAAAGAGAAAGCGTTCATCGCCACGCAGGGCCCCATGATCAACACCGTGAATGATTTCTGGCAGATGGTTTGGCAGGAAGACAGTCCTGTGATTGTTATGATCACAAAACTCAAGGAAAAAAATGAGGTATGACCTTTACCCAAGTACGAAACATTATATTTTTTCTGTTGCTATAGAAGAGAGATTGTTTAAGGAAAATTGCCGTATACTTAATAACAGATTTAAGATGGAAACATTAAGACATTTAAAGGCTAGGCCACTTAATGCTTCCAAAAAACGGTAATTGGTGTTCTATGAATGACGACTTTCTTTCAGTTAAATCAATGTACTTGGCATACACGGATCACATTTGTACCCATGTATCTCTGTAAGGAAATGAGGGGCCATGAATTATCATTCTGATTTAGAGGCAGGGAAGTAAAAAATTGTTCATTTACATCCCAAACAATTTTTGAGCACCTACTAACTGAGATACTATTTTAGTTGCTGGCAATATATTAGTAAACAAACACAAAGATTCCTGCCCTTGGTAGATTTTATCTTTCTAGTTGGGGAGATACAAACAAAAAACATAATTTCATAAAAATATTAGCATATTAGGGCTTCCCTGGTGGCGCAGTGGTTGGGAGTCTGCCTGCCGATGCAGGGGACACGGGTTTGTGCCCTGGTCCGGGAAGATCCCACATGCCACGGAACGGCTGGGCCCGTGGGCCATGGCCGCTGAGCCTGCGCGTCCGGAGCCTGTGCTCCGCAACGGGAGAGGTCACAACAGTGAGAGGCCCACGTACCACAAAAAAAAATAAAATAAAATAAAAATAAAGTTGTGTAATTCCTAAAGGGTGCTTTCCTAGGCACTGCTTACATTTCATGTCATCTTTTTTTTTTCCTTTAACATCTCATGGCATCTTATTGAGATAAGTTCCAGTCTGATTTTAGTCAGCATTTGTGATTATTTGCTTGTCAAAATTACTATACCAGGGCCTCACCAGGGCAATCAGAATTTAAGAAAACTGAACTTTCCTTTATACTCCTTTGGTGAGTTATAACCTTTGATTATACTATAACTCTGCTGCTAATCAAGAAAATTCAGGCTCACAAACAGCAATTTAAAGTTTTTTAAAGTTTGTTGTTTTCTTCCATTTTTGCTGCAATAGATAAAGGATCTTTTTCTGAAATTTATCCTGAAAAAAAAGTACATTTTTTGGCCAGTAGATGAAGTTTTATACTACATTAACTATATGCTTACTAAATAAATGCATTTCTATGAATCTTATATGAAAGCCTGAGGTGGCATAATAAAAATAACCTAATATTCTCAGGTGTTTCACCCACTATCAATCTGTCAACATAATAAGCTACTGACAATTCCTGCACAGTTGTTTAATATCTGCGACAATTTACCTTCAAGGTAGGAAAATATTCTTCAAGTTTTAAAGGTGTACTGTCTGTGTATATACACCCATACATACATACATAGAACTTATGTAATATGGCAGACTAGATAATCTGAAAAACCAGTCATACTGGGTGAAATATGATACAGCATGCATAGCAGAGCTTGGGAGGAAAAAGGTAAATCAGTCAAAAACTGAATAAAAGGCATAAAACCAGAGAATTACAGGTTACTTGTGTTTTAATGACAATATAAGAACTGGAGACAAAGCCTTGGGCTTGTAGGAACCAGGACTTGGAACTGAGACCTTCCATGAAGTGAACACCTTCAAGGGCTAGGCCTTCAGTGAAAGGGTGAACCACAAAAATAAACCTACCTACCAAAATAGGATTATAAGAGGAAATGAATCCAGCGAAGTCTGGCCTTCTCGTGGGATCAATAAAGAGGTACTCTTGAGTATTCAGAATTCAAAACCCCGGAAACACCAAGTGTTAAATGATTAATATACATTAGTGATTCTTTTATTTATATAAATCATTTATAAACTAATTTATATTCATTTAAGTAATAATATAAAAAGTAATACTGCATTGGTAATGCTCTTGTGGCACTTTACAAAAACAAAGGCAAAAACTTTCTGGATGCATGTACTCTCGGCATACACTACACAGAATTTCAAAAGAAAAAGCCCAGCCAAACATAAGCTCAGAAGTCAAAATTCTGAGACACACATGTAAATAAGCAACATAAGTAAAAAGCAGAAGAGGCCACAAATAGTGGAAATAGACCCACAAGAAATTGAAATAATAGAGGCTGTTTTATAATTAAGCACACAAAATATAAAATTTAAAAACTTGACAAAAGAACAAGTTACTATCAAAAAAGACTAGGAAGGGCTTCCCTGGTGGTGCAGTGGTTGAGAGTCCGCCTGCCGATGCAGGGGACACGGGTTTGTGCCCTGGTCCGGGAAGATCCCACATGCCGCGAAGCGGCTGGGCCCATGGGCCATGGTCGCTGAGCCTGCGCATCCGGAGCCTATGCTCCGCAATGGGAGAGGCCACAGCAGTGAGAGGTCCGTGTACCGAGAAAAAAAAACAACAACAACAACAAAAGACTAGGAAGATTTAAAAACAAACCAAAGAGTCCTAGAAATAAATATTATACAGACATTAAAATGAAAAAAAGAAACATCATGAGATAGTTTTATTAGCAAGCTGGACACAGCTGAATAAATAATTACTGGATTAAAAAATAGAACTAAGGAAATTACCTAGAAGATCAAAATGACCAAAAATATGAAAGAGAGTTTCAGACATATAGAGGACAGTATTTAGATGTCCAATATATGTCTAATGGATATTTTAGAAGATGAAAAAGGAGAATATTAAAAAAAGAAGTAATATTTGAGGAAATAATGGCTAAAGATTTTCCAAAACTGGTGAAAGACTTGAGCTCTCAGATTTGAAAAGCACAGTAAATTCTAGGCTGGATAAGTAAAAATAAATCCACAACTAGACACATCTGTGGAACTGAAAAACACTACAGAGACTATTTTAACAACCAGAGTGACTAACAATTGACTTCTCAATAGCCAAAAATCAGTAGAATAATACCCACAGAGGAACGAGAGAAAATCACAGACAACCCAGAACTCACACAGGATTTAGCAACATTTCCTAGATCTGAATAGACTGTACTACTCCTGCCCACTTTGGTTTGAATTACAATTTTCTGAATAGATTGTCACGATGTGTTTTCTCAAAGCACATTCATACCCTTATTAATTCTATTTCTTCTATTAAAAATAAAATCTTATAAAATCAACATAGAAAAAGCACTGTGATGTATGCAATTACATAAATATAAGTATGTAAATGTTTTGAAACAAGTTATATTTTCCACAGAAAACATTACTTTCTTTTTACATATTTATTAAGGATTAATATTTGGCAAAGCATATGTGAAACAATATCTAACAAGGATTAGCAAATAGGTTGTAGTAACTGTGTAAGATAAATTATAATTTTGGTGTCTTGAGCATTTCAATCCTCAAATTTTGTGATATATTTGTTTCCTTAGACAAAAAGTCAGAAATACACCAATAGTGCTTTAACTTGTTCTTGAATCAGGGTTTCATCAGGACAGAAGAAGCCAAGATTGATGGTTAGCGAGAAAGAATTCCCTAGAAGTTGAGTCGGATGTGACATATTTTAAAGAAGTCCAACAAAGATAGATTGAACACTTGGCAAATATGCCAAAGCCCCAACAGACAGTTATATTCTTCCCTTCTGTCCCCAAGACCAAAGTTGTGATTCTAAAAGAACTGCTGTATGAGATAAATATGTATTTCAAAGTGACACTGAGTTGATTTACTGATGATGCTCAGACATCTCCATTCTGAATGTGCGGAGGAATAGAGTCCATCTTGTTCTTTCTTTTTCAAGTGCATCATACTTGGAGTTAACCTGTTGGTACCATTCTCAGAATTCACGTTCTCCATAGGAGAGCCAAGTAGATCTTTTGAAAAGCCAGAATTTTTAAAAAATAATGGCCACATGCAGTGGTTGGGAGTCCGCCTGCCGATGTAGGGGACACGGGTTCGTGCCCCGGTCCGGGAAGATCCCACATGCCGGGGAGCGGCTGGGCCCATGAGCCATGGCCGCTGAGCCTGCGCGTCCGGAGCCTGTGCTCCGCAACGGGAGAGGCCACAACAGTGAGAGGCCCGCGTACCGCAAAAAGTAATAATAATAATAATGGCCACATAAAGGGTGATTGAGGTTTTTATTTTTCTCTTTGGCTGCATAATTCAGAAATTGAAGAGGTATTATTTTTTTCTTACCATTTTTAGCCTCTTGCCTTTTTAAATGTCTGGGATATATCTTCTGGAAATATCAAAGTAAATAGATTATGTTACATGTTTTCTATGTGTAATTTGCTACATGTACTTTCCCGTGGCCAGTCATAATTCCAAATATTGCAGTAAAGATTTTGACTTCTGTTATTGTTGATTACCCATTAAATTAAAATAAAAATTCCTTTCCATCCAGATTCTCTAAAGATGTAAATACAATACTATGGAGGAAACTTTGATGTTTTACAGATCAAAATGATACTGAGAAGTCTGGCTCAAAAGAAATAGGCAGTAGACTTCACACTGCCAGGAAGATGCTGTTTACCAAAAATGTGCCAACTTTCAATTGTGTTAAGCGTCATTGTTTGGAACAGACAAAAATCATTTCCTCCAAAAATATGTGAAGGTGGAGTTATCTTTAGAAATTCCCAGGCTTTATATTTTCATGAACCTTTCTATTTTCTAATACATAAATAAAGGAATAAGTGAATAGTTGCCAGTTCTTATTCAATAATCCCAATATTCTCATAGTTACTTTATAAAATGAGAATAAAAAAGTTTTAAAATAGAGCTGAAGAATCAGTTATCTTCTATGGCAAGAAAGGAGAAGAGATTTTTATTGCTGGTAAATTTGATTTCTTCATTTAGATAAATCTCAAGAAGGGAATTCCTTTTGAAAGAAATAAAACATTGGAAACACAGTGTTCAAACTTTCAAGGTGAACTATTGCTTGACTAGAGAAGGCACAGTGGCCAAAATCTGCAAAGCTGGAGTTAGATCAATCTAAGCAGGACAGGAATCATTTGCATATTTCCAAAGTCCTCAGACTAGCTCAGACTTTCTCCTAGGAAAGAAGAGAAGCAGTATGAATGTTGGTCATAGTATACATACTGTGGAAGATATTTTCTACTGACTGCCATTTATTAAATATACGTAGTAAGCACAGTTAATTCTGTGCATTTTCACTCTAACTCTACAAAGCACGATCTACTATCCCTATATTATGGATGAGAAACTTGAGGCTCAGAGCTTAAACCATTTGCCTACAGCCTCAAAGTAAGTGAGTGATAGAGTCCAAATTTTAGTACAGGTTTATTTGATTCCAAAGCTCATGTACTTAATCACTGCCCCAACATAATAAACGGGCCAAATAAGGGTACAAGACATTAGAAGACAAGGGACCCACTGTTGGCTTCAGGGAGCAGTAAGACACTGAATTTATCTTCAGGAAGTGAGGGAATTACTTGGTCATTTGGCCTAACAAAATACTTCTCTCAAGTATTTAACACAGCCGTATTCTTTCTTAATATTTACATTTTTCATCTGGATTCAGCTATGTGACTTAAATACTTACAAACCCCATTTTGCCCATTGACCTATTCACACTTTGCAAGCAGTTTGACCTCAGAAAGTGAAATAAATAAATCGTGTTTTAAGTCTTCTCTGTTCTCATTCCCTTCCTTTCTCTCTCTGGTAAAATTATGGAAAGGATTTATTTTAATTACATTTCTTTGTCCATACAGCTCATATGGTGCCTTACAGTTTTTCAGTAGGGGCTGCAGAGTAAGTAAGTGCACCAGGGAACATAAACCAGGCAAAGCAACAGCACACAGAGGCAGACAAGACACCACATAGCATGCGTGAGTTGAGCCGTTTGATGTTGTCTGGGCATAGTAGAGAGTGAAGAGAGATAGGACGGGAATGTTAAATTTTACTGACGAATATAGAGAATAAAAGAGGGGTCTGTATTCATTGTATATTCTGCTTTTAACATTATATTATGAGTGCTCTCCATGTCATTAGTAACTCATAAAAAACATGATTTTAAATGACTGCTAGAATTTCATTGTGTGCTTGCTAAAACGTATGTAATCATTTCCTTATTAAGAGATATTTAAGTCATTTCCAATCTTTTTACCCACATCTTTGATTATTTAATTAATGTATATTTTTAGGTGTGAAATGACCTGGCTAAATGATGTGGACTTTTGAAAAAACGTATTCCCAACGACCTGGCTAAATGCTGTGGACTTTTGAAAAAACATGTTTTCCAGAAATATATCTAACTGTACCACATCTTTAGCATCTGGAATTCTCCAGCTAACCTTGAAGACATTCAGTACATTCCTCTTTATAAAACATCCAATGCTGTATTTGTGCACATTCATTCATTCATTTGACAGATATTTATCAACTGTCAACCGTCAAGCACCAGTGTAGGTGCTTGGATTATATCTTTATTGACAAAACAGACAAAGATCCCTCCTTTCATGGAGTTACAATCTAAAAGGGGAGACACAATACACAAGAAACAAAATTTTAAAATATTGTATACAGGTACAAAATGTTAGGTGCTATGGGGGGTGGAGAAAACAAACATATGGTAGAGTAAGAGAGATGGAAGACAGTTTGCGATGAGATAAGGAGGTCATTTTAAAATTTATAAATGGCAGCCTGTAAGAATTTTATGAATACAAAAGAAGATAAGCAATGACTTCATTGAGTCAAGCCACAGCTACTCTAGATATCTTTACTTAATTAAATACATCCAGAAAAGGTAGGGGGTTTTTTTGCAATATAAGTATTAATTATATCCCATGTTGACCTTAAGTTTCATGATAAAATCTGATGGGTATTCAGTTGGGAATGACTGGCTATTAAATATATAAATAACTTATACTTAAAAATAAAGTAGACCTCATTAAGCTGTACATTTGAAGAGAAAATAAATTTTTCTGATAAAACACTCGTAATTAAATGTTAATTATTCTATGTTATATTCTAAATGAATGAAATGAAAATACATCTTCTCAGCTATTTAAAGTTAGCTAAAAAAATTAGAGTTTAAGTTAGATAATCTAGAAAGTTCACCAAATATACATAGAAAGTCTAGAAACTGGGCTGTTTGATCTTCCAAATAACTAATATTTATTGAGCACTAACAATGTGCTTAGAAAGCAATCTTTACAATAAACGTATCTGTAAATCCCACTAAAAGAGGACACGGAGACACAGGGAGGTTAAGCAACCTGCCCAAGGGCAAACGGCTAGCAACCTGACTCCCAACTCCTCACCACTATATACACGCTCCTCAAATCTTCTCCCTACTTAGGGTGGGAAGGGAGAAAGTTCCAGTCCCAGCAGTGATTGTGGCCAGAGAAAAGTGTGCGGGATTGCTTACAGTCCAGATTAAAATCTCTAACCGTTCTCTCCAGGAAGGAAAGAGGAGATGAACAAGGCATTTTGATTTGGTTTAAAGAAACAAAAAGTGTCAGATCTGCTCATTCAAAGTAGTGGACAAGGGGACCTCCCTGGTGGTCCGGGGTAAAGAATCCTCCTTACAATGCAGGGGACGTGGGTTCGATCCCTGGTCAGGGAACTAAGATCTCACGTGCCGCGGGGCAACTAAGCTCACGAGCCACAACTACTGAGCTTGCACGCCTCAACTAGAGAGAAGCCCGCGCACCCCAAGCCAGTGTCTGTGCGCCTCAGCGAAAGATCACGCGTACCTCAACGGAGATCCAGCATGCCGCAACTAAGACCCGACACGGCCAAAATAAAGCAAAACAAACACAAAAAAAAAAAACAAAGTAGTGGACAGTTTGAAAGTGTGGATTGGAACTGTGATGGGGGAGTCATGCTGAAGTTAGAGGTCAGTCTTTGAAGTGTGGGGTGGACAAGAGGATTCACATTTTGTACCAAGCATGAAAATAAACGAGCAAAGTCCCATAATCAGAGTGTCTGTACAAACAAGGTCAGGGAGGGTAATTTGCAAGACAGTGGAGACCCACTGACTGGTATTCTGCCGTCCTGGAGGACCAGAATTAGATATTTGGTATCTAGAGAAGCACCCTGACCTAGCACTGCCCAGCAATGCCGAGCAGCCTAAGCTCATTTCCTGAAAGACCAGGGGCTTGACAGTTATGCTACCCAAGCAATTAAGAGTAGCCAGAAATTCAGAGGCTGACAGCCCCTAAGAAAAATTACTCACCTGTCCTTTCAAACATGCTTACATTCCAAATATAACTTGGCACCTTAATTTTTAATCTGCTAGGTTCTATTCAATTGCTGTAGCCTGCTTTACTTCTAACTATAGTTAGAAGCCTTCTTATTTGACACAGTTAATCCAAAAAAAAAAAAAAAAAGAGTGGAGACTCAAACACACAAAAAAACTCTAATGTTTTACTTTGTCTTAAAACAGGTACGTTTGTTCATATTCAAATTTGTTCATTATTTTATTATGGGACTGTCTTTTTTTATTTTTAATATTGGCTCTCGGTCATATAGTTTGTGTAAATCATGCCCTTTATATGTCATTGAAATGTCCCATTTAAGTTTCTTTGAAATGTGAGAGAACATAGAAAAATTTGTAAAGCAATATGAATGCAGAATCCTGTCCATATTTCCAAACTTTGCCCTTTTATAATGGTCTCACCTGTACCTGATTTGACCACAGTTTTCTTTACTGATTTACTTTTTTTCCCCAGCGAAAACCTAATTAACTTATGCAATTATTTCATAGAACAATTCTTTTTTTCTTTCCACCCTCATGTTTCATTGACTTACGTAAAGTTTCATTAAATTACTGGGCTCTAATAACAAGTACAACTGTCATTAAGAGGTTCGGATATAAATACCACTTGTTGAACATACAGCTCAGCAGATAGTGACAGACTTGCTGGACTTAGTAAGAGAGCGGACAGAGGGCTTTCAGTGTTCCACGAGCATCAGCATATTTCATAGAGGGAAAGGGAGGGCATTGGTTATTGCTGTAAAAAGAAGTGTCGGTTATTAGTGCAGAAATCAAAGACAGAAACTTGAATGTATAAAGTGATATTTGATCAGAGGGTCCTAGCCCCAAGAGGATGGTCCCAGAAAACCTTATGAAAACACCTGAGCTTCAGTTTTCTCAGCTGTAAAATGATTAAAAAATAATAATAACAACAATATCTACTCTCTGCTCTACCTAACACAAATGATCGTGGAAGGGATTCAGTGACATAAGGTTGGTGAAGGTGATTTAATATTAAATTGCTGCACCTATGTTACTAATATTTAATTGGAACACTAAGAATTAGAGTAACCAAAACCATAATAATTTTAGACAATCTGACCCATTCTGTCTTATATGCAAATGTAACCCAAATGCAACTGAGTAGCTTCTTTTTGTTTATTTAGAGCCACTTTCTATGTGATGATAGTCTTTAGCTCATAGAGCAAAATCTCTTTGATTTTAAGTGCATGGAATTTAAAAAGAAAGTAACTTAAAAATAGATTTTTTTTTTCAGGCAACTAAAATACTAGCTAGACCTGTTCCTTCTTTATACACAAATAGTCCTAATGTGGGTGTGAGAGGGATGGTCAAAGAAAAAAGATTATAAAAATATCAGTTTGCTTTGCATTGCGTTCTACTTTTGCTGTAAACCACTGATTATGAAACATTGGTTGATGTCCAGAATCTTTAGTTAGGATTCACTAATTGCTTGTTTGCACAAGAGACACATGACCTTCTAGAAACCTCTTTGTCCTCCAAATTATGAATTCTTGGAATTAATAGATAATTTTACTGCAAGAATCAGCCCATCTAGCAGAAGAATAGTGATGATTTGGGGTTGCATACTGCTAGATAGCGTGCTATTTCGAATTACCTACAATTATTATGGCTTCACAATATTATCTGTAAGAGAGCATTTTCCTTCCTTGCATTTTCCTTTTTTATATCATTGTTAGCACCACAATAAAGAAACCCTAAAAAGCTCTTCACAAAAATAATTTGAACATGAACTTGTGCTCTTAGAAACAACTACATTTGCCACTCTCCCTCACTTCATATTCAAAAGCACCCACACTTCTCTGGTCTCTTTTTCTACGTTCTCCTAAAAGGGGGAAAAAATGTATTCGGTGTGTAGAAATAAGCTATTGTATCTCAGAAAGGAGATGGGATGCTAATTAAGGGTTGTTTGAATGAACAAGTCACATTGCATTGTCTACTGGGAGCCCGCTGCCAATTTCATTTTTGGTAAAGAGTCAAGAAAAACATTCAAGAGGGCCCCGGCAAGCTTGGGAGAGAAGCGAGCAGCGCTTCCATTTATCAAGTAGGTGCACAAGCCTGGATTGTATTGTTAAGAGTCAGGGTGCAGGCTGAGAGCTCCTGCCTCGCAGCTTTTCTTACCGGTTTCAAGAGCCACCTTCCCAAAGAGGGGCCTGCTTCTCAGACGTGATCTTGGACAATGGGGCCACGTATGCCAGACTGCTGGGCCACTGAATGCCACTTTCTTTGTTCAGTACCTTTTTCAAGATTCTTTGTCACTCTTCTTGGATTCATCCAGGAGGCATGGGTTTTAAGACACAAAATAGCTCGGGTCTTGCAGCGAAATAATTGATGCTCCATTGAAAGAAACCAGGCAAATTGGTTAGTATGATTACCTTTAACAAACTGGGGGAA
Organism: Delphinus delphis; assembly: GCF_949987515.2. NCBI lineage: Eukaryota > Metazoa > Chordata > Mammalia > Artiodactyla > Delphinidae > Delphinus > Delphinus delphis. Next base: position 56,252,604 of record NC_082693.1, on the reverse strand, counting down.
TTTGAGACATTTGGCAACTTGTAAATGAGGAGGGAAAGAAATTGCTGTATTTTTAAAAGATTGCTTTTTTAAAAAAATTATTAAAATATAGTTGATTTACAATGCTGTGTTAGTTTCAGGTGTACAGCAAAGTGATTCAGTTATACATATATATATATATACATATATATATGTATAATTCTTTTTTAGATTCTTTTCCGTTATAGGTTATTACAAGATTTTGAGTATAGTTCCCTGTGCTAAAGATTTCTTTTTTTAATGTTAATGTTATATTAGCCAGAGTAAGCCTTTAGCCTGATTGCTTGACAGTCTTGGGTGTGGGGTGGCGTGTAAATAGAGGTGAAAATGATTTACTTTGTTTGGAAAAGGACCAGAACGTAGAGGATGCAAATGTGTTTTTATTGTAGTGGATGAAAAACACTGATTCCACTAGGTGAAGTGACTTCCTTGTGGCTTTATCACATAGAGTACTTGGTACTTAGCATGATAGAGCCCCAGAGGTGTGTTTCTGATACTTTATGTGTCTTTTCCTTTAGTTCTGTAATTCTGTAATGTTTTTGCTGCTACTCTTTTAAATCTATAAGTACTTAATTTTTTTCAAGTTTGGTCACGTGCCTTTGACATAGATGTAAAGAAACAAGTGTCCTGAGGACCTCAAAGTCCCTGTTGAAGGCAAGAAGTGAAAGAATTTCTCTATAAATATGCATGTGTGTTTGAAAGAAAATCATGAATTCTATTTAAACAATATTTCTAAAATTAAATTGCTTCCCTGGGCACTGAAAATAAAATGTCAACTTTCACACTTTACATTCTTAGTCATTAAAATATGTGGCAAGAAATTAATAGCTCTTTTGCAGTTGTTTAAAAGGCAAAATAATAAATAATATGAGCTTATATGTATGCTTGAGTCTCATTTTATAGTTTTTTAAATAATGTAGCTTGGATATCATAAAAATAATATAGTATTTAATGCATGGTCTAATGCATATTTAAGTAATAATCTAATCACTTTAGATCAAAAACCCATTCCATAACTGAGTAGTTGTAAAATAACAATAATAATAATAACATCATGTTTTTAATGCCTACTGTATGCCTGGCTTTGTCTCAAGTGCTTTCCATGTATTAAATCTTGAGGAAACTGAGTCCAGAGAGATTAAGTGTCCTGTTTATGAGTTCACAGATAAATGGTAGCACCAAAATTTGGCCCCAGGCTCTCTGACTCCAAAGCTTGCACCTTAACCACCACATTATAGTTTCTTGCTCGCCATATAATTATTATTACTGCTATTAAACCCTTCAAAGAGGATCCATCATAAAAATTTTTTAAATAATTTTGCTCTACATTTATTTCAATGGATCCCGTAGGCGAAAGGGTCATTGGTCCTAGAAAATATAACACCTTAGGTGTATTAATGGTCATTACATCTGCTTTACATACAAGGGAAACTGTGGCACCTAACACATTACAGATACTCTAATTAGAGACTTTTTTTTGATGAAGCAGGAAATGTGACTTGCCTCAATCCCTGTGGGAAAACATTCGTTTTAATCCTAGTCATCACAGGATAAACTCTAATATTTGGATCTTAGTTTCCTAATTCTTAATTCAGTTCTTAATTAGTCCTTAATTTCTCTATGGGGATTTGGAAAATTTCGCCTTAATTATTTTTTGGTGTGGGATTAATAGTGTTGGGCAGACATATGTAAAAATTGATATTTTATTTAAAAAGCATTGAGATATAATTTATACTACACTATACATACTGTAAAACTTACCCATTTAAAATGTATGGTCCAGTGGTTTTAGCTCATTTACAGAACTGTAAAAATTGATACTTGATTTTTTTAGATTAACTAAATAGAAAATTTTCAGATGCTTGAATAAAAACTACTCCAAGGCCAATGAAAACCATTAATATTTGCTTCTTTAATATTTGTTCTTCTTTCCCCTCCTCCAGAAATGTGTGCTTTACTGGCCAGAAAAGAGAGGCATATATGGGAAAGTCGAGGTTCTGGTTATCAATGTAAATGAATGTGATAACTACACCGTTCGAAATCTTGTCTTAAAGGTAAAACTGTGGAGCTGTAGCTATCTACAAAGTAGACGATGTTGGAGGATTACATTTCTACTTTGACATTATTTATCCTAATAAGTACTGCAGATTCAATTTAAATAAATTAAATAATGTCAAGATCAAGGAGAAATTATAATCACTCCCTTGATTATATTATAATCAAATCCCTTAAGATTTCTTTGTTATCGGCTACTATTAGTATGTGGAATTATTAAATTAATATAAGCAGCAATTAAGGAAATTCACTAAGTGGGAGGCTCAGGTCTTCTACTCTGCATAAATATGACGTCTCTGATTTAACCTTTTGAATGCCTTTAACTAAAGGCTTGTGCTAGAGACTGTACCATGATTTCTTTTTTTAATGTCCCTTTGGTCTAAGCAGATTTAAGTAAGGCCTGGAAACTGTGAAAGGGAAAATCTGCGCTTGTGGGAGGCAAGAAAAGCCTGAAGTGTTGATGAGATCTCCCAAAACCTGGAGTCACAGTCATTTATGGGGACTTTCCCGGACCACGTTATGTCATAGAAAAGTTATTTAAATTTGGGGCAGCAGATGCTGAGGAATGTTGCCATGGTATTGTTTTTACTTCTGGAGAGCAATCATCCCAAAGATTCCAGTTCTATCTAGAGCCTCATTACTGGGACAGAATCACCGCAGAGAGGAAGAGGGTAGATGCAGAGCCGCGAGGCACTTACTGAGACCTGTTCAACACAGTGTTCTCAAGTGCCTCGTCCACACCAGGCCCCCCACTGGGTTTTGACGTGATGTGCATGGACCCTCACTCAAAGCATTTCTAATCTAGTGACCCCCCTTGTCGCTCCTTTACTACAGGAATTCCTCACTGCTGTGAAAAACTGGAATTTGGGATGAGTGTAGAATTATTAGAGAGACTGACTATAGAATTAAGCGTGCTTATACTCGTCAATATGTTTATAATAACGTCTCAGGAATGTTCAAAGAGCAGGAAATGCACTATATCCTGATTCTTCCTTGGCTATATCTTCATCTAACATCCATTATGTTTATTATAACAAATTACAAACATATATTTAGCATATGTATGTTTTCTATATTAAATATATCTTAAACATATGTACTAAATACATATTTATCATTTAACAGAGCAAGGCTGTCAAACTTTGGCATCAGCATAGTTGCAGTAAAGTTTTCTCAGGGTGAAAGAGTATTCTTCAAAAATCTCCTAGATTTTTTTTCCTCCTAGAAATCAGTTGCCAGCAAGATGGGAGTGATAGAAGGCATTCAGTATTGTGGTTTGGGTGACTTTTAGTTCCACAGGACAATGAAGCATCTGGTGGCTGTTCCTATTTTCAGCAAGGAAGTCACACGCAACACGTGAAGCATTACTGGTACACCTCATGGCCCGATCACAAGACTCCAGCCAGTGCCCAGCCCCTTCTACAGCTCATGCTGGATGTGGAAGAAGACAGACTTGCCTCCGTGGGCCGAGGGCCTGTGATTGTCCACTGCAGGTAAGGGATGAGCTGTCCTTTCTGCCTAAGCAGCTGTCCTTTGTAAAGTCATAGAGCAGGTGGAAGTTGGGTTTTACTTCCTGGTTCTGACTTGGCTGATAAATTAAATATGTATTGAAAATGATTAACTTCCTCATACTTGTGGCTTGACCGAGATGATACTTAACAGAAATGAAGTGACATCATTAGCATATTTTCAGCGAACAGTCACACAGTGGAGAAAATATCACTTCTAATTAATAGCTCAGGGAACAGGAGAACTTATTCACTCAGTCCTCTACCTTGAAACGTAGATGGATTCAATTAGTCTCATCAGTCTCACGTATGCTAGGAATGACATATGGTTTTTTTAATTATCAACAGCCTTTTGTTGTTTCAAGATGGCCCCTGGACTTTACTAGGATTGTATCTTGATAACATTTATTATTATGTCAAATTTGGTGAAAACCAGTCAACTATTCTAAAAGTTACCTCATGAAAAACAGATGGAAATAAATTTATGAAATGGGAAGTGGGCAAGTGGTAATTCGCCAAAAGGAGAACAAAGTGCTGTTACCAGAACATGCGGTACTGGAGGCTGGGCCGACACAGTGACAGATGTCCGCAGTGGCTCCCTTCCCTAACGTCTAGCTTAAAGGTCTTCTCCTTTAAATTATACCTCTTCCCCCTGTTTTCCCATTAGTGTGCCCAAACTAAAGCATATATTTTAAGGTTATTTATATAACTGGCCATTTAGTCTCCATACTTTCTCCAAATAATTGGTGTTACTTTATTGACCCTCCTAAGTCTTGCAAGATAGTTTTTGATATTGTTAAGAAATAAAATATGTTATTTTAGATTATAATTTTAGCCTTCTTTTGAACCTTTGTGGTTTAATTAAGGGTAAAATTTACTATACGTCTATTTATCCAAAGTATCATTATCTAGTTTCTAACATTAGGCCTCATCCTAAACTTAGCTTGGGGCTGAAGAAAAATACCTAACTGGCCATACTTTAGGGCTGGAAGTGTCCCCCACCCAAAATCATAAAACAGTCAGGATGTCTAAAATGAACTTACCATTTCCCCTGTGAAACCAGCTCCCCTTCTGATTGCTATTTCTAAGAATGAGACCATCTTTTTTCCAGGCACTCAACATCAAATGTTGACAGTTATCTTTGGCCCTTCTCTCAATTCCAGCCTCCATATCTAATCAGTCACCAGATTGGCTTTCCCTTCAAAGCTTCTCCAGTAATCATCACTTCCTGCCCAACCACCCAAGTTCAGGCCCTTATGACCTCACCCATGTATTTTAGAAGAAGTCGGCTAATTGCACATACACACCCCACTTCCCCATGCTCCACCCCTACTACAGCCTATTCTGTGCACTCCTCTTGGATGAGGTGCCTAAAATCCTCTTTCATCACATGGAGTCTACGCTCAACACTTCTCAAAGGCTTCCCATTCCCTAGAGCAGAAGTTCTCAACCTCGGATCTGTGGATTAGCTATGAGGGCCAGTGAACTTGAAATGACTTGAACAGATTTGAATACATGAAGTTAGGTGAATTTCCTGGGAGTGAAAACTCATTGTTTTCAACAAATTCTAAAAAAAAAAAAAAAGGAAGAAAAAAGACTACCATTCTTTTACCGGATGATGTCCAAACCTTTTAGCTTTCCATTTAAGATCCTTATAGGCTCCACTGTACCTTCCCAGTCTTATTTCCCACTGTTCCTCTAATGTAACTTTCTCTTTAAGCCAAACTAGCCTACTCATTGTCACTCTATTCTGCAGCAGTTCTTTCCTTTTACCATTCTCATCCATGGAACATTCTCTCTCCTTCATGATAACCCAAATGCCTGCCATTCACAGGGTATAGTTCAAGTCCTGTCTCTTTACTGAGACAAAGTCTCCATAGACACTTCAACTAAAAGGGACTCATTCCTCATCTGAATTCCTCTGCACCCACATTCAACAGGAAGTAAATGCCATGTAGGAGAAATAGTGCTACATGAGTGCCAAGAGGGGAATTATTCATTCAAACCATGAGGATTGAAAAAGCCTCTAAAAGTTGGAATAAAGTTGAACAGGATCTTGAAAAGAGGTCCAATATTTGTGGTTTTAAAAGGTAGTAGGGAGGGCATTTCTGACTGGAGAAATATCCATTAACACAAAAAGAAAAATTAGAAAATAGGAGTTTTTTGCAATGATTCAAATGAAAACAATGACGCAAAGGGTACAAAGTTGACAGCAAAAAGCTTGAAATTTCGTCACAGTCATATTATGTAAGGGCCTGAATACCATGGAAGGGTGCTTAGACATTGTGCTGTGACCACTAGGAGCCATCTACAGTTTTTGAGTAGCGCGTAATATGATCCGGTCCCTGTTTTAGAAAGATGAACCTAGCAGCTGTGTATATCATGAATTAGCCCAGGAAGAGTCTTGAGCCTTGGAAACCATAATGAGATCATTGCTAATCATAAAGTAAGATTTCAAAAACGTGAGCACAGTTTATAGAAAGGAAAGCATGGATCACAACAGCTCCGCAGAGGTGGAAAATATAAGAATTGGTAACAGATTGGATGTGGGAGTTGAGAGAGGGGGAGATGTTGAAAATAGCTCCAAAATTTCTAGGCTGGAAAACTTGTGGCTGCCTGGTAATGCCATTGAGGAAAAAGATAATTAATTCTGTTTTAGATACACTGAATTTAGATACATTGAAATGCAGCAAGTGTAAAAAAGCAACAGCAAGAGTGCCAGCTAGGAGGTGGAATGCCAATCTAGAGTTTAGGAGAAACTTGGGGAATTTAAGTGTAGATCTGAGAGAAATTTACATTTGTGGTTGAAATTGCTGAGAGAGAGAGAGAGCGAGAGAGAAAGCTTGTTTGTTAAGTTGATGACTTACCGTCTGAAGGAGATTCATGAGTAAACCTTCCATGACAGGTAGTATGTCTGTTTAACTGTTACCTTGATTAAAAAAAAAAAAAAAAAAAACTTGGAAATATGTGCTTCTAGCCACATCCTCTCTCCTTAACTGAATTGAATTTTCAGTTATTCACTAACATCTTCCACATCAGTATATCCAAGACCAAAGTCCCCACTCTCTCCCTCAAATCAGCCCTCATTCCAGAATTCCCCCTTCCTCTCGACAAACGCTGCCATTCTTCCAGTCCTCCAGGCGAGTCACCTTGGACTTCATGCTTTTCTCACCATTCAGCTCCACTCTTCCACACTCACATTTATGATGTGTATAAGTCTTTCCCCTCCTTGCTACTGCCCATACCTTACCTAATTTCAGGCCTTAATTCTTCTTTGTAGAACAACTAGTACCTTTTTCACTATTCTCTCCCCCCCTACTACCTCCCTCCACCCCATTCATCCTACTGCTTAGACCTAAAGGGAAGAATTGCCGTTAAAGCATTCAGCACAGGGCTTCCCTGGTGGCGCAGTGGTTGAGAGTCCGCCTGCCGATGCGGGGGACGCGGGTTCGTGCCCCGGTCCGGGAAGATCCCGCGTGCAGCGGAGCGGCTGGGCCCGTGAGCCATGGCCGCTGAGCCTGCGCGTCCGGAGCCTATGCTCCGCAGCGGGAGAGGCCGCAGCGGTGAGGGGCCCGCGTACCGCAAAAAAAAAAAAAAAAAAGCACTCAGCACAGGGCCGGGTTTGTACACTCAGTACATGAGAGCTGTTGCTGCTGTAATTACTATTATTAATCGCAATTGTTTCCAATTTTAAAAGTACCTTTTTAAAAGAATATATTTTACCTTCGCTATTTTTCCTGCACCTTTTAATGCGTTACCTTTTCTTCTCAGTGCAGGGATAGGCAGGACGGGGTGTTTTATTGCTACATCCATCGGCTGTCGACAGTTGAGAGAAGAAGGAGTTGTGGACGTGCTGAGCATCGTCTGCCAGCTGCGTGTGGACAGGTGAGTGTCGGGGGCAGAGGGTGAGAGACACTTCAGAGCAGCGTCATTGTCACAACCTAATCCGATCAGCCTGACTTTGTCAACACCACAGGCTCTGAAGTCCTAACTCTCTGTAGAGGTTTGTGTAAAATGCTTAGGAATGTACATTACATTAAAAAGCCATCGAAGAAACTGCTATTTGCAACACTGACCCTCAGGAGTCCAAAGCCAAGAGCTTGTGCTTAACCCTTCCTTGTCTTTGCTGCAGGTTGTTTATGGTGGTAGCTGTTCCTTCTTAGTCTCACACCTCTGTTCCTCCATAGGGACTTTGCATTTTCATGTGACTTAAGTAAACCATTCACTTTAGGATCTTGATCCTTAAAAAGGAGGCATATGTCATAATACCAAGAATCGTCTTTTTTTCCCACTGTTCCTTTTTTAATTGCACAAAATGCAGATAACAAAATTTACCATCTTAACCATTTTTAAGAGTACAGTTCAGAGTGTTAAGTACATTCACATTGTCCTGCAACCTAATCCAGAACTCTTTTCATCTTGAAAAGCTCTGTACCCATTAAACAACAAGTACCCATTTCTTGTCAACCACTATTCACCTTCTCACTCTATGAGTTTGGCTACTCTAGGTGCCTCATGTAAGTGGAATCATGCAGTATCTGTCCTTGTGTTACTGGCTTCTTTCACTTAGCGTAATTATCTTCAAGATTCATCCATACTGTAGCACGTGTCAGAATTTCCTTCCTTTTTAAGGCTAAATAATATTCCATTGTACGTATATACCATATCTGGTTTATCCATTCATGTGTCAATGGACACTTGGGTTGCTGCCACCTTTTGGCTGCTGTGAATAATGCTGCTATGAACAGGGATGTACAAATAGCTATTTGAGGTTCTTTGGAGTATATACCCAGAAATGAGATGGCTGCACCATATGGTAATATTTTAAACTTTTCAAGGAATACCATATTGGTTTCCACAGCAGCTGCACCATTTACAGTGCCACCAACAGTGTACAGGGGTTCCAACCTCTGTTTGTTTAGTGTTGTTTTCTGTAGTGGCCATCCTAATGGGTGTGAGTTGGAAGAGTCATGTTTATGTATAGATGGTTTGATCACCTTTGTGATGATGTCTGTTTATGCACTGAAAACAGAACAAACAAGTTATTTCTTTTCTTCCTTGCTCCGCAACTAAGCCTGGGGAAATGAACAGTTGAGTCAGTGACCGAGAACGTGCACAGGTGGTCATTGAGAGCAGGCACAGAGAGGAAGATGCTATATGGGCACATGAGCTCTGCAGTTTGCTGTGCTATCGTGGATGAAGAGTTGTTCTGAGAGCTGAGCTATGGTTTCTCTTCTTTCATTCGCACAGCGAATATTTATGAATCATCTCCTAAACGCAAGGCATTTTTCTGGATGCTGCACGTACTTAAAAGAGATGAGTGTGGCTCTGCTCTCCTAGAGTTTAGATGCTAACAGAGAGAAGAGAAGAGATAATAGACAGCACAGAAATAAACAGGACAATTTCAGACAGAGATAAATGCTCTGAGGTAATAAAACAAGAGTCACAGGATCTGAGCCTCCTGGAATTTAGCCCTGTGACCTAGAGTTTCCTAAAAGTAAAACTACAAAAGTCACATTTTTAAGTCATGCAATAAATATTTGTTGAGCCCCTACTAGGTACTAGGTCCTAGAATTTCAATAGAGACAAAAGAATTGTTCAGAAAATTCAACGAGAAAATATATATAAAGCACTCAGAACAGAGTCTGGCACACAGGAAGCCTTTCAATAAATGTTCACTTCGTTACTATCATCTTCATTATTATTAAAATCATCAGTGAAGTTTCTCCAGTCTCTAAAAACTAAACATTCAAATCTCCTTTCCAGATGAGGTTTTCCCTCCCCATCACTATCGTTCTTTGTTTCCTTTTAAATAGTGATTTCTAAGTCTTTGTCAGTGTATCTTCCCTCTATTTTCCTCTTAACTTTGGCTTATTAGAAGCTGTTTACCTTGATGATTAAGATTATGGACTCTGGAAATCTATTACCTGGCTTTGCATCCTGGCTCCCACCATTTCCTGGTTGTGTGGCCTTGGGCAAATTATAAGACTTCTCCATGCCTTGATTTTCTCATCTGGAAAATGGAAGTAATAATAGTATCTACTTCTTATGTTGTTATAAGGATTAAGAGATAATCTGTAAAGTGTCTGGCGCTTAAGCATGCAACCAAGGTTAGCCACAGTTATTATCAATAAATATAGCAAGAACCTGAACATGTATCTATAAATTGGAACTAATAATATATACGCCACAGGGTTGCAGTAACATTAAGAGGAGATTCTACCTGTGGAGTACTGAGTAGAACATTTAGTCTAGGTTTCCTACCCTCTCTCTACCCCCCTCCCCACTTCTGCCTTTCCATACCCCTCATGTAACTACTTCCAAAAATGTCTACTTTTTGTGCATAAGAAGATCAGCTTCAATTCTCTCTCCCCATCCTCTTATAATTGCTGTCTTGGTTTCCTGAAACCCCCTTGCCTTCCATCCACTACTGCCCACCCCAACTGGAACAGGACCCATTTGCTTCACTTCAGACTCCGCGACCTACCTTCACCAAGAAGAGGGGACATATGTCAGAGAGTGAGGGACAGTACCCAGTCAGTCTGGAGTTGCTCCTGTGGTGACCTTGATCTCTTCTGCTTTGTGCTTCGTAAACAAGGCTCCTGCATGGGACCCACATATCCCCCAGGGACTCCAGTTCATGTCCGTGCACCCACTTTCCTATTAGCTAGAGCCAGAGCTCCATGAATGCCAAATACATAGATCTAAACAGACTCCAAGTTGATGTCCAACACCTGTTCTGACCCTATTTGGAACAACACCCTGAAAAAAAGGGGGGGCTTGGTTTGCTCATTGTTTGGGCTCTTGTTACTCTTAGATCTTGTCTATTCACCCTCCCATCTCCCTCCTCCCCCACTGGCTTCTATAGCCTGACCTCCACCTTGGTTTCCACTTCCCAGTCACATTACTCTGTCAAGTCTACCAAATTGTTCTCTAGCTTTGAAGAGAATCACAAATACATTTTTTTTTTTACAAATACATTTTTAAAACCATATCACAATGCCTCCTCTATCGGCTCCTTCCTTCCTAAAGCAAATGGGCAGAAATTTTTAGCCTTGGCCTTCCATCACCACCAAGGTCTCCCACATGGCTTGTCTTTTTACTCCTGATAGGATTTTCAAAACATATTCAACTTCTCTGCTGATCTAAAGCCTATGGATTCCCTACCCCCTGGATCTGAATTACCGCCAATATGTGTCTTGATATCATTCTAACTGAGTTATTCATCAAGATCCCTTCTACATAAATTCTGAGCCGCTGCTTCTGTTGTTTATGAAGCAGATCGTCTCCTTGAAACTTTCCTTGAAAAGTCTTTCCTTTACCTTCCTTCCTTCACAGGATTAACAGATTTTCTTTTTCTTGTCTCTTCCTTCTGTTGTGCACTTCCTTAGTTATTATAAAAAGCAAAACAGAAAACTCCCTCCTTTCTTTGTCTCCATCCAACTTCTTTCCATCCTTCTTGCATCTTGCTTCATTTTTTCATTCTTTTCTTGTCATACTTCACTTTCAGAATTCCAGTTTGTAGGTGACTGCTGCTGTCGACCATGGCTTTAACTCATATTGGTAAAGGGAAAAGTGGCCTCAGAAAATCCAAATGCCTGTCCTTCTGCTCTTGCAGCTTATTGTTATTCATCAGTTCTTCAAACCTTGCACCCAATTCTGGTCTCTGTGGCGGTCCTTGCCTTCAATTTTGTCTTCAAAACATTCCAAAATGCACTGTTGACAGCATGGTCACTGCACCATGGTCTTCAAAGCACATGCCTCATTTAACTCCCAAAATGAACCCAAGAGTCAGAAAAGAGATATTCCTTGGCCTCACTTTTTTAAAATAAGGAAACAAAGAATTCAAGATAGCAAGTAACTTGCCCAGTGTCACCTAGCTGAGAAAACTAGTGAAATAGACCTCTTTGGCATCTGGGACTTCTGATTTCTAACTCAAAAGGTACGACTGTTTTTGATAAAAGTAAAAAATCTTTTGGAATATGTTTATTGCAGAATTGCTAGACAAAAACTTAGCTCTTTGATCATTCTTTGCCAATAAAAAAATGCAATGACACTATAATTTTTAAAACAATGGTTAATATGAAGGAGAGCTGTTTCATGAATAGATAAAGTGATATTGTCAGCAGTTGCCTTAAAAATATAATTTGAGGAACATGGAGAATTTGCCTCATCCCAAAATATCTATCTATGGAGGGTGCCTAAAATATCTGTGTGTAGTGAATGTTTAAAAGACTACTATTAGAGAGCCAACCTTTGGTTTAAAGAGTCATTCCTTTTTCAAGTTTCTTGAACCTACAGTTGAGAGGTGAGAGTGATACCTTATGTCTTCCTGGCTATTAACACTTTAAACAGGGTGATCTATCCTTTTCCAGTTAGGGTATTTTAGCTAGAGGGTATGTTAGCTAGAGAGTGTGTAACTCCACACATCGGGAAGACGTTCAGAACTGAGGTCTTGATGAAGAGGAATTGAAGAGAGGGCTCCAGAAGAGGCCCTGTCATTGAGGAGACTGATAGACAGCTCTGGGCATTGGGGAGGTGAGGGCAGAAGAGCTGCAAGACCGCTACCTGATTTGCAGGGCCCAGTGCAAAACGAAAATGTGGAGCCCCATTTTTAAAAATGATTAACTGTTTCAGGGTGGCAACAGCAAAGCTTGAAGCCAATACGGGGTCCTTCTCAGCACAGGGAGATGGGGCTGGTGTGACTGAGCATGTCGAGTCCATGCAGTCGACCCTGTTGGGGGATGTTTTAGGATGGATGTTTGTAGATGGGTGTGAATTCTGTGTCCTGTGGAACAGTCACCCACGATCTCTGCTCAGAGCAGTCCTCCTGAATCATGCATACGGTCATTCATTCAACAAACATTTACTAAACATCTACTGCTGAACATGCATCAGGCACCTGGGTGGAGCAAGTTGGATTCCTTAACAGATTTTTCCAGACTGTTTCTCAGGGCACATTTTAACGATTAATTACACTATGAGAACCCGCTAAGTGTCAGACTCTCTTAGCCTGTACTCAGGCAAAAAAAAATAATAATAAAATAAAATTTAAAAGCTTCTCAATTAATTTTGAGAAAAAGCTATATGCTATATTTCTTAGAACCCCTCTCCACTTGGATATTCACAAAAAGTATTAAAGCATTAAAGGATCTGAAGTGTCCCCCAGCATGGAAATCTATTACACTTCCTTGAAGGACTCTTTCACATTTATTTGACCACACAAAACTTTCCTCAGACACTATCTAAAAGGAAGGGAAAGAAGTTGTAAAATAATAAATATAAGCTATTCTTTCAAGAAGTTTGGTGGCAAAGAGAAGACTAGAGATGGCATAGGAATTTGAGCCTGGGTGGAGACCATTAAAAAGGGGAAAGGAAAGGGTGGGACTAATTGGAAGCATCCAGCTGAGCATAATAAGGGCTACAAAAGACAGAGCCAATATATCAGAGGGCTAATATTTTGTACTCTGCAGGGTCCAGCTCCATAGAATTTTTCCTATCCTCCCATACCCTCCTTAGCAATGGCCTCTGCCCACCAGTGATCCAAGGCTGCACATTGCATCTTTTTTATAGTTTACCCCCCACCACTTTTATGTGCCTCCTCTGAGAAGTCCAGAGCCTGGCTCACAGCAAAGAAAAAGAAAGTGGTTTTGGTACTGGAAATGGCTTCCATGATTGATAATCAACAGTTTGAGCATTGAGTAGGATCAAAGACCTTATCAAAAAAAAAAAAAAGAGAGAGAGAGAGAGAAAGAAAGAAGGAAGAAAGAAAGAAAGAAAACATTACAATGCTCGATCATTGTTATTCAACATAACATAAACGGGCAATTTGTACTCAGATCACAAGTCTGCATTTTAGCAATAAATTCAGATGGTCTGGTTTAGAGATGAGTGTGTTATGCTGAATGGATGTTTCCAGTGTAACAACAATGACAGAACCATTTAGTGGATTCCTCACTCCCTGGCAAGACATTATTTTTATTGGCTTTCAGGCAACTTCTATTAATAGATACTACAGTTCTCACTGCAGATTCATGAGTCTGTGATTCTCCTATTAATAATACTTTTGAGCATATTTTGAACTAAAATGGGATTTATTTTTTCCAAATAGGAGTTCAGATTCAGTGCAGGGCACCCACAGGTGTTTTATTTAGCCGTGTGTTCATGGATCATTCCTTCATTGCCATGATATTCATTTTTAATTAAAAGACGAAGGTAGTAGCAGGCAATTGGGACAGAGCACTGGCTGGTGGGAGTGGGGAGCAGGCAGCCACTAGAGAAAGAGGTGCCAGAGATTCCTGGACCAGATGTCGAGGATGTTGGTGCTAATCCTGGCTCTGACCCTAATTTCCAGTGTGACCACTTGTCACTCTAAGCCTCTGTGTCTACATATGGAGAAAGAGAAGTGGTGCATATCAGAAGCCTCCAACCTCATCTGGTCTGAGGACCCCTTTACAAGAGTAAAATATTTCGTGGACCCCAGCCTGATGGTTATACTTTGAATCCCATAATGCTTATAAATGAATCCTGTTTTATTATTTAGCCCTTCCATGGCTTGCTTAAATCTTCGCATCTTAAATATCACTAAATTATTGTGACGATACCACCTAATTAAGAATTCCAGTTGCTATTAAAGCTAAACCAACACTTTCATCATATTTAGAGCCTGCTACAAGAGATTCATTTAGGCTTGTGTATACTGTTTTCATGGTGTGAGATAGTGATGAAGGTCATTTACACATTGAGTCTGAGAGATGCACTTGTCCCTTTAAAAGTAATAATAATAATGCATAATAATAAAATGGCCCAGGATACTCAGAGACTGCCTCACATGCATATGGAGAATGACTAAGGAGCAAGGTGGGGACACCAGAAGACGTCTAGGCAGGGAGGCAAAGAACGTGTTCCATTGTAGGTTGACCTCAGGCAATCTTTTCCTCACTGTATTTCTTTTCATCCCACTCGACACCTCTGAACTCTGGAAGAACTTGAAAACAGAATTTGGGAAGTGAAACACATAAAATAATTTGTGATCCCAAAGCCTTTTTTTTTCTCCTCTTTCCCTCTTTTTTTTCCTTCCCCAGAAACAGGAAACAATCTGTCTAATCCACCCTTTTGAGAGTCAGTAGTGAAATCTGCAGTTGTCTTTGTACATCCTTACCTTGGAGGCCTTAAATTGGAATGACATCCAAAGACCTTACTTGTGGCTTCCCAGACAGGATAGAAAAAATGCTTCCAGTGTGCGTCATATCATTGTTTAAATGTTTTGATTAATCACTTTAGTTTGACGATTTTTTTTTAACTATAACAACCTAAGAAGAGGAATACATATGCCACCAGTTTCCTAATATGTGTCCATATTAGCAAAACTAGGTTAAAATAATTCCAAAGCTAACATTTTCACCTCTTGGTATAATTTTTACCAACCTTTGTCTTACATTTAGCCATATCCTTCTGCAATCCCAACTAATCCCAGAGATTCCCCTTAATTAGTGAATTTCAACGATCTCATTTGAAGATCAGGGATTGAACATTTTGGTCTACTTATTTTCAGAACACTTGAAGGTAAAGCTTAGAAATTGGTTTGGATTTACTTGACATCACAGTTCTTGAGACCACAACAAGACGTCCTCTCGTAAAACAGATAATGCCAACCGAATCTTCCAAGTGGTTGTCAGGACGACCTTTTCCTTCTTCTCAGCTAGGAGTCAATTGAGTGTTAACCTGGGTGTTCAGAAGAAGATTGGCTAGTTTTCAGGAAAAAAAAAAAAATGGAACTCAAGGTATGCTAGTGCATTGAATTATCATTTGACTTGTGTTGGCTTTTATGCCCTACAAATACTTTGTAGAAAAAAGTATCTATATTCAAAACACCTGGTCAGAAACAATCAAAATGTTTAAGTTCTTCGTCCTTGAAATGACATGGTATATAGACACAGGGAAGATGTCTGTCTGAGACACCCCAAGTTCAGCCCCAGACGTTAGCCTTGTTTGACTCATGCCCAAGCTATCAGACCCATGAGGCACATTAACATCCACAACTTTTGTTCTAAATTTACTGTACCAAACTTTACCAAAAGAATTCCAGATTCAAAAATAATAAAAAGCCAAGGAGCGTAAGTTCCATTGTTAGCCCAGAAGTGAGTCACCGCTGCAGCATTTCTTCTGTCTACTGATTAGACCGGATACGCTCTGGGCGGTGCAGCAGGAAAGGCTTGTTGCTCTTTGTACGTGTGAGTTAATAGTCACAAAAGGTCACAATTTTAACATGTTAAAAACCAAATCTCTCTCCTGGGCATCTGGAGGGGGTTTTTTCAACACACCCTCCCAGTAGCGAAGGTGAAAAAATATATAGTTTTTTCTCTTGTAACCTGAGTTTACCCTCAGCTGACAAAGCTATGTGCTTTTCTGCAGAGCGTCCGAGAAGACACTGACTTTTTCGTTCGACGGGGCTAAGGTGACATGTGCTATCTGGCATTTCTGGAAGGGCAGTATATCTGAATCCTCTCTGGCCTGGCCATACACACTGTTCATATTCTGTGGCCACAAAGAAATCAGAGCCTTGCACCCAACACCATTTCTGCAGTAAAAGAAGTGACTTTCTTCCAAAGCATGAAATGGGGCAGAATTAGGGTGAACAAATAATATGTCATCCAAACCCAGGCACTTCTGAGAGTGAAATGGGGCTTTATTAATAATTACACCATTGGGCTTTCCTGGTGGCGCAGTGGTTGAGAGTCCACCTGCCGATGCAGGGGACACGGGTTCGTGCCCTGGTGCGGGAAGATCCCACATGCCGCGGAGCGGCTGGGCCCGTGAGCCATGGCCACTGAACCTGCGTGTCCGGAGCCTGTGCTCTGCAACAAGAGAGGCCACAACAGTGAGAGGCCCGTGTACCGCAAAAAAAAAAAAAAAAAAAAAAAAAAAATTACACCATTTACAGGAGTAAATCAGGACTATCCCAAGCAGACCAGATGCATGATCACCCTAAGGGCTTATGTTAACTAAGCATTTACCAACAGAATAAGAAATAGAACACGTGGCATTTATTTAGTACTCTAAATGCCACTGTGCTAAGCATTTTATGGATTATCTCATTTAAACCTTGCAAAAAGTGAAACTTTATTAGATAAACACCATTTGCCAGGCCAGTGGTTTTTAAACTTTTTTTTAGTGAACAACAGGAAACAAAACATTGGGAAGACAAAATCTTCTACAAAACACCAATATGGAAAACCATTAACAATAATTAATAAAAGAAAGAAGGAAAGGAAGGAAGGAAGGAAGGAAGGAAGAAAAGAAAAAGAAAGAAAGAAAGAAAGAAAGAAAGAAAGAAAGAAAGAAAGAAAGAAAAAGAGAAAGAAAGAAAGAAAGAAAAGAAAAGAAAAGAAGGAAGGAAGAAAGGAAGAAAGAAAGAAAGAGAGAAAGAAAAAGAAAAACTGTAAAAAGGAGAACTGCTGCCCTGGTCAAAACTGTGATTAGAAGCCAGTCCTAAAGGCCCACCCTCCTTCTCCACTACAGGCACCACTGTAGAACCCTGGGCTCCTGGGAATTCTGTGAATAGCCTTTGGCTAGACATTGATAGGCTCTGACTCATTTAATCCTCACAATCTTGATGAGGTTTGTCATTGATGTCATTTTATAGGTCAGGAAAACCCAGCTGGGAGGAACAAATGATTTGTTCAAAATCCTATAGCTGATAGGTTCAAAAGCAAGGATTCAAACTTGACTCTGTCAGACTCCAAGTCCACTTCTTGCCACTAGGTCATCTACCTCCACTGTAGGTGACTTCTAGGCTGGTTAATATTTAGAAACATATTGGGATCTTTCCATCTTGGCTTGCCCAACCTGAGCAATATGGCAGAGCTGTCCTCTGCCAGGTGTGCTCTTAGTTCTACAAGGTCCTCAGAGGACTCATCCCAGAGCCTTCCAACTAGTCCTGTTTGACCAGATAGCACCAAAGAGTAATAGTAATAAAAACAGTTAGCACTATGGTACCTGCACGTGCTTAGCTATGTGCTAATAAACAGTTTAAATGGACTGTTCCATTTATAGTTCACAACAGTGCTATGAGGCAGGTACTCTTTGAATACCTCATCATGTTGCAGATGAGAGAACAGCACTGCAAAGATTATGTAATAAGGGTAAAGCAGCTAGTAAGTGGTAGTGACAGGATTTGTCTTGACAACAGTGTATGGTGCCTTTTAACCTCTTAACACACTTTGGTCCCTACTGGTAATGAACGTGATGCTTTGGCATTCTAAGTGCCTTTTCAAACTCACAGTGACTCTCACAGCTAACTGGGTTGCCTTGCCCTGCTTTTATATGACCTCACCCTTTTTTGATAATCTGATTGCTGTTTGGCAGTAGATATTGTAGCTTAATGCATTATACCCCCTGGGAAAAGATTTGTGCCCAAAGAGGATTCTCCAATGAGAAGACAATGCTTTAATATAATGTACTAGGTAATGGTGGTGATGTCAGCGACTGATGACAACTTTTCTCCACTGAAGCAACATCTTGATCACCATGGAAATCTTTTAAAATCTTAACTTTGGTCAAGTTTAAACTATGATCTGTTGGAGGTCAAAGACTATTTAGTGCCTGCTCTTTAAAAGGGAGTTGGATAATGCCTTTTAAAGTAATAAAAAGAGCATCCCTGCTTCTTACCTTCGAAGACCAGCTTGCTTAGGAACTTATAGATCCAGGCCTCAGCAAGTCCATGGAGCCCTGTCTGACCTGAAAGGTACCTGCAGTCCAAGTCAGAGGTCTCCTGGAGGCTGAATCAGTACAGGGCTCTCTTGAGGGTTCATGATTAATCTCACGTTGTTTATTTATTCCATAAATGTATTTTGTATATAGGCACTATATTAGCTTCTTGAGTATTTTCACTCTGGCCAGCCTAAAGAAGACTGTATTTGTCCCATAACAGAATAAAATCTGCAGGGTAATCCTAGAATTCAAGTTCTTACAAAGATCAACAGAGAATTCTACATACCAATATATTCAATTGGAAATTTAATATTTTAAAAGATGAGTGTAATGAGTTCCTGATTTTGAGTCAGCCTCCAGTTAATGCATTCTGGGATGTCCCTTGCCTTCTTTTAGTCTGGAGTTTATATGTTTTCGTATAACGTGAGACAGCATGGCCTGGGTAACTTACTTGACAGGTGTTTACTTAGGACTAGTAAGTGCTTTTCACTTTTGCAAATATGCAAAGACTATAACATCATGCCTGCTCTTAAAGGATCTAAAACCTAGTTAGACATAATTTTGGAATGGGATTAGACAGTATATCACACGGTATCAAATTACTTATAATAAAGACCCTATCTTAGCCCTGTCTTTCTCTACTACCTTATAAATGACCGATAAAAAAACATAAGGCATGCTTGTTAACTATCTGGGAGACACCAATCTGGGGTGAGAAATAGAGGCTAATATACTGAATGGTAGAAATAGTGATATCAGTAAATAAGAACTTTGTGCTGAAACCAACAAGTTGAAGTTAATAGGAATAAACAAAAAGTTCTGCATTTAGTTTGAAAAAACTCAGTAGCATAAGTACAGGATGGAAGAGAGCTGTAATTTTCACATTCAAAAAAATCCTGTGGACTTTTTCATTAACCCAAAGCTTCACTTACTATCCTAAAATGCTTGCAAAGCACCAGGCACTAGATAGGCACTGTGGGATCTTTCCACCCAGGGCACCTGTAGATGCAAACTCATTGGTCTATAACGTGGAGTTCAAGGGGGAAAATATTCCCACTGACTGGATCTCATTGGGAGTAGACACAACACTCTAAGAAGGTCATATTTGATAAAAACAGCCTGTAGAAAGGGGAGACTAGATTGGTGAGTGACAGGGAAACCAGCCTGCATAGAAATATTGAGTGACCACAGGATGTTTAGTCTAGAGAAGAAAAGATTACGGGACTTTGATGGTTGTTTTCCAGCATTTAGAGACTATTGTGTGACTATAAGAGGAACCTTAAGGTTTTTTGGGGTTATTTCAGTTGGACCAATGGGGCGGGTGAAAGTTAGAGAGGGGCAGATTCGTTCTGATGTCTTCAGAAGTTTCCCTGCCAACCTTGGCAAAGCCTGAGCACTCCAGCAGAAACTAGCTGACCATCTACCATGTAGACTGCTCCCTTTTGGAAAGACAACATTTTGTTGGCAGTTGGAATACATGATCTCAGAGGATCCCTCTGATGTCAATGCTCTCCCTTTTATTTTTCAAAACAAGTGGGAAGTAACTTAACTTTTCCTATACCTTCCTTAAGCCTTGAGACCCACAAGAATTTTGCTAGCCTACAACTAATGAGTTCATTTCCCCGTCTTCTCCAACTTCGCTGGCAGAAACAACATTGACTTAGTTAACAGAATGTCATAGTAAGTATCCTCCAAGCATTAAAATACACTGCTAACCTATCTGGGGTAAAATGGTAATTAAAACCTAGACTGTGCCTTCATTCATTCACCCGTTGGACATGTAAATACCAGTGTTCACCAGAACATACAATCAGGGGAAAATCTTGCCTCAGTGTGAAGTAAATGGTGGGAAGAAGTTCACAGACCAGAGTCCGTGAGATGGAGCACATATAAGGCTCCACATACCATCTGCAGCTCAAGGAGGGGGACTAATGAGCTGTGAGGATGCCAGAGGAAGGGAGGCACCTCTCAGCTCCCTGGAGCCGCCTCAATATTTACCGTGGCTGGATCTCCCAAGCTTCACAGTCAAAGCCAGCATATTCCGGACACCTGCTGTTTTTAGGTGTGCCCAGATGTCATCAGCTAAGAAGAGGAAAAGTCACCACATCCTCAGTTGGCCATTCCTGTTGTCAACTTAGGATCAAGGAACACTTTGGCCAGAAAGTTGCCTTCAGTACAACAAAATGTGCAGTTCTAGGGAAGAGGACCGATGAAATATTTCTGCCAATAAGTTGCAGTCACCAAAAAACGTATATTTACCTTTTTATTTCTTGCCAAATACATCATTTGGGCATTATGTCGACCAGTTTAGTGTCGTCTTGAAGGGTGAAGTGTTACTAACTTAATATCACTGCTTAGTTTAAAAGGGTGAAATCTTACTGCTTTAGTATCTTGTGAGCTTGTGTTTATAGAGGTGGGCAAGTAAACATAGGTACAAGCCCAGTTTTAGTTATTACCATTAACTAGAAATCACACTACAGTGAGGCAGTATATTTCGTTTTTTAAGTTGAAGAGCTCAAAGGCCTCAAAATAATTATTTCGAATGGTAACAACAGCCACTAGGAAGAACTAGCTAAAACATAAGTTTAAAATTGGTTGTAGCATTGGTTGTAGAGTTATGAAGATGATAAGACTTCAAATAGTTACTAATAGGGATGTAGTTATTCAGTGAGCAGAAAAAATATAACGTTTACACAACTATCAGTAGCTTTGCCACGTAAAAGAACCGTTATCAAAAAAACAAAATGCCATATAGCTATTTTATGTATAAAAGTATAACGAGAAGCATCATTACTTCTCATGAAGTCAGATACCTTCTACTAAGCTGAAACATAAGGTATTGGGCTTCCCTGGTGGCGCAGTGGTTTAGAGTCCGCCTGCCGATGCAGGGGACACGGGTTCGTGCCCCGGTCCGGGAAGATCCCACGTGCCGTGGAGCGGCTGGGCCCGTGATCCCTGGCCACTGAGCCTGCGCGTCTGGAGCCTGTGCCCTGCAACGGGAGAGGCCACAACAGTGAGAGACCCACGTACCGCAAAAAAAAAAAAAAAAACCATCAGGTATCTAGGGATGATAATGAAAATGACAAAGCGAATAAAGCAAGAACCAATTCTCTTTCCAACTCATATAAGGACCTACCTGCTATTGTGGGTTTTTTTCATTAATTTTTATTGGGATATAGTTGTTTTACAATGTTGTGTTAGTTTCTACTGTACAGCAAAGTGAATCAGCTATACGTATACATACATCCCCTCGTTTTTTGATTTCCTTCCCATTTAGGTCACCACAGTGCATTAAGTAGAGTTCCCCGTGCTATACAGTATGTTCTCATTGGTTGTCTATTTTATACATAGTATCTGCTATTGTGTTTAGATACTCGGCACACCACCCCCAAAGGTTGCTTCCACATAACATACTCAAATAAACCATTCCAAGGTAGTTTTTTTACTCCGTAGAAAGAGCAACATTTCACAGTTGAGTTGTGTTTAGTAAACCTACATCAATCAATTTTAATCCAAGTGCATAAATCTGTATAAAATGAATGATAAGGCACCCGAGAAGTAATACTAACACTCCAGATACATGAATTTATTTAACCCTCAAAACAATCCCATGAAACAGGTGCTGTTATTCTCCCACTTTAACAGAGGAGGAAACTGAGACACAAAGGGTTTTAAGGAACTTGGCCAAGATCACACAACTAAGATTTGGCATAGGAGGGATTTGAACTCAGTCTGGTTCCAAAGTCCAAGTACCTAACCATGAGGCTGTACTGCCTCTCCAGTGACAATATGTTGGTAAAATTAATCAAATGCCTACTGTGTACTAGGCACTGTGTTAATCCCTTTATATACATTAGCATATTAAATTCACCAGTTGGGTCATCTGGACGTAGGTAAGAGAGGTAACAAGAGAATCACCAGGCCAACTGTTCTGTGTGTCTTTAGGCTAACACCTGCGTTTGGGTGTGGTCGCTGAGTTTCTTGAGACTGTGGGACGTTAGCAATAAATTATTATATTATCTCTTCCTTGCAGGGGTGGAATGGTCCAAACCAGTGAGCAGTATGAATTTGTGCATCACGCTCTGTGCCTGTACGAGAGCAGACTTGCGGCAGAAACTGTCCAGTGATTCTCTGAAGACTTACCAGACCATCGCTCTCTAGGGGTGATTAGTCAATTACCCACTTGAGGCTTCTGGAAGGAGCTTCCTGCAGTGGAAGCAAAGAGAAGATGTGAAGCCAAGCTGGGGCATGGATTGTGGAAGATGGCAACATATTCAAGATTGCCAGCCTCTTGTGTATATGAATGCATTTGTAAGCATCCCCGAAATTATTTTGAAGGTCCTTTGCTGATGGAGGTATGATTGATTTCTCACACAGCTAAGGAGGCTTTTGTTTTGTCTGTATTGACTACCTGCCACACAGAATATATGTATGAAATTTATGTCATCAGATGATGACTTGAAGAGCTGCTGAAGAAATTATTATTGTGTGTTTAGATGCTTTTATGTTTGCAAAAACTCTGTCTTGTGAATGGACTGTCAGCTGTTAAACTGTTCCTGTTTTAAGTGCTAATTCCTTTCTCAGTTACCAGAATCTTGCCGCTAAAGTTGTGATTGAAAATGGATTTTTAACAAATAAGTCCTTGTTTTTGAAAAAAAAAATCAGAAGCAGTAACTATTTTATATGGAAATGTGTCTTGAAAATATTATCTATTAAATGTGTATTTATCAGTACCTCGTACCAATCAATTACAGAGCACAATGATTGTCATTGGGTGTATATGTATTTACTCTCTACTATTGGGCATAGAGGTGGTTTCTGCTCCAGAATTCTACCCACTGTATTTCTACATTGTGAGTCATTTTACTTTCAAAGGGAAAAACAAATTTGTAGCAACTATGATGTGTTAAGAATTTTAAATACTTGTCTCTCTTTTACTAAGAAAGAATTTTTGAATATGCTGTCTACCTGAAATCTCTCTCCCAGCAAAAGGCAGATGCCTTTGGGAATGATGTAACCTGTCTCATTTCCAGAGGTTCTTTAAAAGGATGCTGCCATGGATATCCTTAAATCTCTGAAAGGATTTAATCCTCAAGAGACAAATAAAGCTTAAAAAAAAAAAAACTACACTCAGCAAACACTAGATGTTCTGCTCAAATATGAATTTTTAATGCAGCTAATGCATTTAATGTTGACTTTGTTTCCTACTGCCAATAAACTACTCTTAATACTAAATGTTGAGTAAGGCATGGACTTCTTTTTTCCTATTTGAAGAGAGACGATTATCTTTTGGGGAAAGCCTGAAGTCGATAGTGGGATGGGTTTAATTTTAGTTTGCCTCTCCCCAGTGGAGATGGCTATTTCAAACTGTAGTATTGTCAACACTTGAGAGATAATGATCTAGAAGTGCTATCATTATGTGGTTTTCCTCGATAGGCTCCCAGCTATCACTATACAAACAGTACATGTTTATTTCTTTGTATCACTTGTCGCAGACTCTCATAAATTACACGATTTCTGTTTGTTCAGCAGAATCACATCACCTGAAGAGATGTAATGTAGGAACATTCAGTTACCTAAGATTACAATTCCTTTCTTCCTTCTTGAGCTTAAGTAGTCATGTGCCACAGGGATGGTAGAAGAAAACTTACAAGTTTTATTCTGCTCCTGAAGGCTGGAATATTTTCTACATAAAAAAAGAGAGGCGATCATAATCCCTTCTTTCTAAGGAAACAGAAAAGGACAACTGGTGTAAAACTTCCCCCAAACAATTCAATAGGAGGAAGTGCTCGTCACTGACTTTTCCCCCCACCATGAAGGCACATTTCCTTCCTAGTCTTTGCTTCTCTTATCTGGGAGATTTTTTTTTTCCTCCAAGCGAAGCATGAACAGTCGTTAAGTGGAAAATGGAGGCTGAATTTTACGTGGCGATTCTTACCTGCTTCATCTTCGGGAACTCAGGTGAGTGGGTCTGCCTCAGTTTCCTGAGGCATTTCTCCAACAGCCTGCAGTGGAGTCTCTGTCCTTTGAAAAGTGTCTGAAACAAGGCGGAAATGGAGCCGGGTCTCCATGGCAGTTTAGCCAAAGACAATGAGGAGGGGAAATAAAAAGAGCCTGCCATGCCCACACAGTTGAGATTTCTCTCCAAAAGAAAATAAATGGCCTTCTCTTGTGTCTTCCAAATGCCTCAGGCAGCTCCTGAAATGGCATCCTTACAGCAGAGAGTAAAGCAACCCTGAGGGGGGAAGAATGTATCATTATGTAACAGTCTGTGGCATCTCCATGCTTTTTCCCTGTCAGGCTCTAGTTTTGTTTCCTTTGTGTTAAAGAAAGAAAATATAAGAAATATGATTTAAAGGGGGTTGGGGAACTGTGGTGTGTTTTATTTGGAAGTTGTTATTTGGAACGTCTGAATAATTTCATGGGCGAGCTGAGAAAATTAAGGAAAAGCACCTTGAAAATGGTTTTTGAGCCTGAATATCTCATTTTTTAATCCTGATGTTTAACAATTGGGTATTTAGTTTCCTTACATGGAGAAGAGGTGATTTTTTTAATCTATTAGCATTTGAAGGAAGACTGTAGATACTGTCACAAAATAGAGAAATGCTTCTCCCTAGGATTATAAAAAAATTAGTTTGTGATAATTAATACTTTCATTTGGTTGCTATTAGCTAGGAGGGTGTGCTAAGAGGAATGAGAGATTTTATTTGTGGATAAATATATCCAATTTTTAAAAATTATGTTCAAACTAGTCCATTTGTATACTAACACTTATTGCAATAGTAATTTAAGGTTTGGAAAAAGGGTTGCTTTTTTAGAGTGGGGGATGGAGGTGAGGTGGAAGGAGTGAAATGGTTAAAACAGGAACTGGGCTTTTTATAACTTTAACATATTTAATTATTTGGGCTAAAATATCGCACCATACTCTTTGGATGGTTTTGTTTCTTTTCCAAGCTTCCTTTCATTATTTCAGTGGGGGTGTATTTTCTTCCCTAAGCCATGTGAAAGGAAAAGAAAGGGAGCTAAGTGTGACATTTCGACATTGTCTGCTTTGGGATTTTAAATCACATGTGTTGAATCTGGGAATAGTCACTTGAAATGATAGCAATTGCAAAAGATAAGTAAACCTCATATTTTGACCTGGCTGATTTGCGGGTGGGTTGTTTTTGTTTCCTGGTGGGCCTTATGATTTGCTACGTAGTACTTGATTAGCTTCTCATCTTCCAGAGGGGTTTCAGATTGTCCATGTCCAGAAACAACAGTGCCTTTTCAAAAATGAGAGAGTGGTCATGGACTTGTGCAATGGGACCAGCCAGAACCAGCAGTGGATGTGGACTGAGGATGGAAAGCTCCTTCATGTTAAATCTGCTCTGTGCCTGGGCATCTCTGATTCTTCTGGTGGCCCTTCCCGATCCGCCATCTTTGCCCCCTGCTCCCGGGCACCTCGATGGACTTGCTATGAGACGGAAGGGTTCCTTGAGGTGAAAAATGCCTCTCTCTTTCTCAAGAAACAAGGCTTCAGGGTAGTGGTCAAGAAGGGCAGAAAGTACCTCCACAGCTGGATGAAAATAGATGTCAACGAAGAGGGAAAACCAGTCAATGAAAGCCTCTGCTCTAAAAAAGGTGAGCTCTTCCTTTCAGAATCGATTCTGAAAGTTTTTCTGCTAAATGTCTTGTTTTTTCACATTCAAGGGAAGTCCACATGCCCCAACAAAATTCCTATGGAAGATTCATAAGCTAATGGAAATGGATCACGTGGTACCCACTGACTTGGAAAACTTCATTATCTTCATTAAAATAAGCTCAGCTTTTTCTGTCTATCTCTCATTCTTCCTTCCTTTTTTCCTTGCTTCTTTTGTTAATTCAACAAATATTTCTCGAGCTCCTCTTTTGTTCCAGACATTAAGCACTTTGGTTAAGTACTACTAAATGTGGGTATGTAGCTCTATGTACATATGTATATGCAATGACTAAAACCAATGATCAGGAAATTAATATTTTTGCTGATTTAGACACTTCTATTCTCTGATTATGAGGAACTATTACAACATCATAATGGTGCTTGCTAAGACTGGGAAGATAATAAATTATGCTTTTGATAATCTCTTGTACTAATGTTTAAGGGTAGATATTTTTTGGAGATAACATATTTTGGAATGGTAAGAACCAATGTGCAGCCACAGAGTTTTCTAATTTGTTGATCATTGATGAATATAACCTAGCTGATGGACACATATAAAAACTTGTATACACGTGCATACATTTTTGGTACAACATACAGTTCAGTCCTAGACTAGGAATTTTTATTTGTGGATATGGCTTAATTTTCTATTTTATTGAATCATCTTATTGCTTATTTACTCCTCTATTAGAGGTTTGCTTTAGGAAGTCATGAAGGATAAAAGAATTATTACATATTAGGTATAAGTCACTGGAGGAATTCTGTAGAAATGAAGCCGTTCATTAAGATTAAAATTTGTCAAGGTTAAGGGATTTGTCCCAGATAATTAAGTGGCAGAGGTATGATTAGAACCCAAGTTTCTTGATTCCTCAACCAGTACATGTTCCATTTTATAGTACTTCCCAAATGCGTACACAGACTCTTGCCCAATTGGCTACATCCAGAATCATCTGGTGGGGAGACGGAGTAGAGGGAATCATTGCCATCATTTCTTCCTCTGTGATCATCTCCAAGATTTGATTCCAAGAAATCTATATTTGGGCATGATACTTGATATTTTTTTAAAAGTTCCCCAAATAATTTTGATTCACCTCATCTGGGGATCAACATACACTGTACCTTTAAATCTTTTTATTAGGTGTTGATTTTTGAGGCTTATATGAGTTTTTTTCACCACACTGATCTTTGAACAGTTATCTGTCATTCGTTCACTTCAAAAATTAGACAAACATCTAATTAGGTGCCAATTAAATGCATGGGCTCTTCTACAATACAAGAAGAGTCCCTGTTCTTATAAAATTTCTGATATGAGAGTAAGATAAAAAACATGTAAAAGTTAATTAGAAAATTCAACTTTATCAGAGAGTATACAGCATATAGCACCAGTTCATACAATTCCTTTCCTGTAGTTCATCTAACTAGGCCTGTCCTAAACAACACAGAAACATTGTAAATATTTCAGTTCTTCTCACAAGAAGTGAGATTCCTCCCCAAATCCTAATCAAACCTTATTTAGAAGAATATTCTTTCATTAGAACTTTTTAAAGCACATATGGATTCAGTAGATATGGGTTATTTAAGGTAGAAGATAATTCATGGAAAAAATATGGGTTATTTAAGATAGAAGATAATTCATGGAAAAACTATCTCCTTTGACCTTCATACAAAACATGCCCAGTGATGGACTTCACTTCAAAAGTAAAGTAGATACAATATATCAGTAACAGTTAACCACTGAACATTCCATATCCAAAAATGCCTGATAATGTGTGTTGGAAAAAAAATGGACTTCTAGAAAAAGCAGAGCTAAAATTTGCATGATTCTAGTTTAAAAAAATCTTATATTTGAATATGCATATGTACAATGTATACTTTTGCCTTAACATGGTTATAAGCTAACAGACACATTTTTCTTCTCAATCCACACAGAATATTGGTTGACCCATAGCATGAACACTCACTGATTTTCTAGAGAGTCCATTGTGAAAAATTAAATTGCATGCAGATGTTTCTGATGAATGATTCCAAATGTCCTTTCTTAAAGAGTTGATAACTAAATACTATACTCTTAAGCAGTACAAATATGCATGTTGTTAATCCATAGGATGTGATTTTTTAAATTAGGTTCTTCAGTAAAAGCATACCTGTGAAGGTCAAAATCTGAACCATACATTTCATATTTGTTTCATAGAGGAAACATTCATGATGCCATTCAAGTATCTAAGTAATATTTCTCTATTACCTACTAGGTGCCAGAGCTCGTGCTAGTAACTGAAGTACTCTACACCAGTGATTCTCAACCCAAGCTTCACATCAGAATCCCAATGGGACCTTTGAAACAGTATTAATATCCAGGCTTCATCCTCTAGGCCAACTAACTCAGGCATTATAATTTTTAAATGCTTCCAAGGTGATTCTAATGTGCAGCCGAAGTTGAGAATCACTAAATACGTCTTGCTTCTTAGGATAATGGGGAAGGCAAATAGGTAAATAATTAATTACAATAGAGTGTAAGTAGGAAAAAAAAAAATACCCCTCCCTCCAATATATATTCTTGCCAGTGTGTCACATTAAGCAACTGTGGGGTTTTTTTTTTTTTTCATTTAAAAGATAATTCTTAAATTGGATATTTTTTAAACAATCCTTTGAGTGCCCACTGGATTTTGTCATAATTTAGCTATGCTTCATTCTCAATAAGACACCTTTTTTCTTCTTCTACCTCTCCTTTACTCGAGTCCCTCTATACAGGGAGGGTGAATTGAATAGGCTTCCAAAAATGGGTTAAAATTCAATTCAAAAGTTAAGGTGAAGGTTTTTGAGAGAAGGACCTATACTAAGTAGGGTCAGATTTCCTCAAATAATCAGCGCTACTGCAATGATTTTTTATTAGGAGAAGAATGTAAAATTGACCTGTATTTAAAATTTTTCATATAATTTATATTTCTTTAAAACCCCTTGGGACTTCCCTGGTGGTCCAGTGGTTGACACTTTGCCTTCCAATGCAGGTGGTGCAGGTTCGATCCCTGGTTGGGGAGCTAAGATCCCACATGCCTTGCAGCCAAAAAACCAAAACATAAAACAGAAGCAATATTGTAACAAATTCAATAAAGACTTAAAAACTAAATAAATAAAACCCCTTAAAACAAGCTTTTAATGGACAAATAGAATTTAATGGGACCTAATTAATGGGAATCTAATTAAAAAGAATATATAGATTGTGTAGAACCAGGATCACCAGTACATAGTGGAATACCAAATTAAAGAAAAGATGGATTGAGATTTTTGCCATTCCCTCTGAATTTCAAGTTTACCCTTAAAGAATATACTACACATCTTCATCCTGGACCAAAAAAAAAAAAAAAAGTGTACCTGGTAGACTCTTTTATAAAAAATCAAACTTTTAAGATCAATTTTTTAAAAATTAGAGGCTTATAGCTATTATTCTGAATAGTAAGAGTAATAATAAAAAGCATTGCCTCCAAAATGCCAACACATCTGGCTAAAAATTACAAAATTTCATTCTCCACATATATTCTTTTGTCTATCAGTTGCCAGATATCCAGTTATCTGGAAACCATCTTACCTTTAGCAAGGTGTCAATAAAACAAGTGATTAACAGATTCTAATTTTTCCTCCCTATATTTTGGTGTTATATTGTATAGCTACATCCTTAGAGTCACTGTATTAAGAGTATGACTTTTAGAAATATTTTGTGTATAATTTCTCAGTCTCTATAAATTCACACAAGGCAGTGGTCAATAATGCAATAAGGAAAAACCAAATTGTGTTTTGTTCAACAGTATAGCAATTTTAAATAATCACACATTTGACTTTTTTAAGGATTATTATTACTTTAGTAGTAAAAATGCATTCTGAGGCTCAAATCTCTAATTTACAAGCTCTTAAAACACAGCACTCCTAAGTAAAGGGCTTCCTGCATAGCAAAAACCTTATAAGCTAAAGTGAAAATTATATTGGTCTACAGTTTGGGGGGTCCTTGTACATTTCTAGGAAAGTTCACTAGAAATTCAATTGAAAAGATCATTTTTCCATGACCAAGTCTTTTGTATATACAGGAGATGCAAAAGGAAAAGAGTTAGAAAAACTAAATTACTGTGCTATAAACCTGTTAACAGGGATCATAACTTAGAAATCTTCATCTCCTTTCAAGGTAATCTTGGTTCCCTTGGTCAATAAATGCTGTCTAAATTAGTAAATGTTTCAATTTCTAAAAGGTGCTGAATATCAAAGTTATTGGGAACAATAAAGGAAAGCTAAGGACTACTTTATGCCACTATTGAAGTCATGACTGTTGCTTTTCTCTTCTTCCCAAGTTAAGAAGAATTTTTAAATCAAAAGTTACAGTTGCATCTATTCCAACCGGAAATAGTCTTGACACCACAAGCAGACAACAAAGGTTACAGTGGCCGAATCATTGAAGTTTTATGGACCTACATGATCTGGAAAATAACTCATTCATTGGCCCCCTCTTTTATATGGGTAACAGAGAAATCTACTCAAAGGATATTACTGATCTGCAAGCATATCTAAGCAAATAATTCTTAGGAGAGGGAAATAAAAGCATTCTAAACTTGAAAAGTTTCCACAGCACCAGCACAGATCTATTGGCAGGTAGACTATGCTCATGTAGTTCTAGGTCTTCTGGATGAAGAGTACAAAATTCCGTCTAGCCTTTGGATACCTATTCCAAGGAATGCCAAGTCTCCCTACAAGTATAAACACCTGGATGGTTGTCTAAAATTGTTACTTTCACTAAGATGTTTCATATTGTATGAAGAGAAACATTGTATATGTCAGCCAACCAGTCAACATTTATTCAGCGTCTACTACAGATTCATTCATTCAGCTCTCATATTTATCTGAGGACAGGCGAATTTTTGCAGACATATTTTCAATATCCCTGATATAGCTGAGTTAGTAAAATCGTTAAAAGAGATTTCACTGCTGAAGTAAATCATACTGTTGGCTGGCTTGATATACCTGTTGGTTAAAGTAATTGTTTAATTGTATTCATACAGGTGAGGGAATAAGCATTGTAATAGGTAAACAATCATGTATGCTCTTGGGAGACAGGGTTTTAGTAACTTATTTCCTTTAGGGATTGTTGGAGTGCTTGTAAATACAGGGAGCTTGATGGGAAATGAACAAAGCAAAACCGAAAGTGTCTTTTGTATATACAGATTCTACTTTGACCAAATTGGCTGTCACAGCCATTTTAGAGTTTTTCTCCTAGCATCATTATAACAACATGGGTCTTGCAATTAACCATTTATTTACATGATCATTGAAAATCATCTGGTCATGATTATTAATACATGCTTTATACGATCATTAAAAAATATCAACACAGTATCCAGAGTCCCCCAACGATTTTCAACCTGTGACACATCAATGAACTTATCAGGGCCCTGTAACCAGGGCCACAAATGACTTTCATATGTGCTCTTATATCTTTGTGGGTCCCTTTCTCCACTGGGAAAAATAAAATAAGTTAATAGATTTTCATGTGTCCTAACATTCTCATTCTTTCATGATATGTGAAAAAAAATTTTAACATTTTCTTTGACCGTGAAAGTTCTTTATGAAAAATTATTTTCAAAGAAATTAAATCATTTCATGGGCCCTAAAATCATGGGCCCTAGGCAATGTTCCAATGTGCCTAATGAATGAGCCAGCCCTGGACACACCAAGTTATTCACCCACTTTCCATCTGCCCTTGCCCTGACCCTGTTTAAGTAGCCTCTGGCTCAGCATGTCTCTCCCACAGCCGGTAGCCATGAACTTTTAAGCCATTCTTCCCCCTCCATCCTTCTACCCCACCATCTTATCCTTTTCCAATGTATGTGTTTGTACCTTCCCAAAAGAAAACATGGGGCATTAGGATAAACCAGGCACATCTTCATAAGGCAACCCATAGTACAGTAGTTGAGTAGTAACTGGCTTTTGAAAAGTATTTCTTTGATTGGCTAAGCTTTCATTTATTTTTTTTAACCTACTTTTTTTACTATGCTATGCTTTGATGTTTTACTATGCTATGTCCTGGTATCAATTTCCATTTATTAATTTTACTTTTTTCTAATCTTGCAACTTTTTTAAGGTCTGTAAAAAAAAAAAATTTAACCTCTGATTATGTATGCCTTCTCATTTGTTGTGTCTCCCGTTGTTTGTAAATTCTCCATCTTTGGTACTCTTTTCAACAACTTTTCACTTCCTTACTCACCTTTTCAAATTTTAGGCATGTGTATTTTTTAATGTATCCTTTATTTCATTGGCTACATTTTCTGAAATGTTAATTATTCATTTTACCATTTCTAATAATTATTTAGACTATTATAATTCCCAGACCTTTCACTTTATCTTTATTCTATCCCAATCTTGTTTAAAATATTTTATATATTAAATGTAAATATTTATGTATTGATATATATACACAAATCATCATTTTTCTAAGGTATCTTCTGTTTCATTTGCTAACTCTTTTCCAGATTATTTTCCCACTTTTAAAGGGCACATTACATTTGGTGTCTTCCTACAGAATGGAAAGTATCAATATAGTTAAAATGTTCTATCTCCAAAATGAGCTTTATTCAAGTTATTTCTTTCAATATGCTCGAAAGTTTTTTGTATCATTTAAAAGAGGGAAACTAACAAATTGTGTTTTGTCTTTATTATCATCATACAAAAATTCCATTTCTATTATTGATTTTTTCTGAGGCAATCATAGATGAATTAATAAACTAAAATACATATTGCTTTTTTAAGAAATGTATTTGAAATATGGGCTTGATATGATGCAGTCATTGCAAATCATCTTATAGGTGAGCTATCAGTGCTAAACTTTATTTTTCACACATTAAGTGCTAAAACTTCTGAGATTGGACCCAGGATGGTCTGCCTTATTTTGAATTGTGTTCTAAGAGGAATTGTGTATAATGTGGAAACAATGTAGTGGCAATGGTACAATAAAGCTTTTTAAAAATAGCTTCAACATATTGTTCCATTGTGTAAGAACTTTTCCTTGCATTTGTCAAAATATATCTTGTTCTTTCATGAACTGTAAAATGTATATACCTTTTCAAAGAACATCAGAAGAATTATAGAACCCAAAACATCCAAAGATCTACTATTTTTAGTATAATTTCATAGCACCCATTTCAACAAAGAGTTCAGGCAATGGAAAGATGAACTTATTTTCATCACCTTATATATTTCTATGATGGATTTTCTTTCCTCTCATCTACTTTACAATCCTTCAATGTCCACATAAGAAATGATTAGAATTCAGCTTTGCCTCTTATTGTATATATGGATAAAATTATATACTTGGATGTATATTACACCTGAGAAACTTATTAGAAATGCAGGCGCTGGTTCCCACACCAGATCTACTAAATCACAATTTCGGGGGTGGAGGGTGGTAGGGCGGTTAGGCTTCAGTTGTCTAACAAGCCCCAAAGGTGATGTGATGCCTAGCAAAGTTTGCAGATCACTGCTTTGAAATTCATGAAATTTGGAAATCGAATGTTAAGACTAAAGTTTCCTTCCTGCTTCTTAAATAGCAAAAGTTAAAAACATAGGCACAAAGTGAAGGGGTACCGGACCTGAATATTCTGTAGGTCCTTTCTTTGGAAAAAAAGTGGTGGCCTAAAATGGAAAATGGACTTGTTTGGTTTGGAGGGTTTTAAAAATACATTTAGAAGGTTAATTAAAGACAATTACAGAAGAGTAAAAATTTTTCCACAAGATATTCCAAAGCTACACGCAATGGCGATAAGCTATGTTATTTGCAGAAGAAATTTCAAGAGTGTTTTGATCATTTACCGAATTTGGGGGAAGTCTTGTTTCATCCATTGAATTAATTCTGTAAGCTGACTAAAAAAAAAATAGTTCTGAGGATGAGAACTTACCAACTGCTCCTTAGTGAAGAAGAGTAATCATAGGTTGACATGCTAAGACATATAATTACATGCTAGGTATTTGGAAGCTTGTCTCTGTCCTCACCTCATCATTAAATCTTTTTTTTTTTTTTTTGAGGGTCTGAGAGCTAAAATTGTCACAGCTAAAATTGAAATCCCCTGTCAACTCAGGGGATTGGCATTGGCCAAAGCTCAAAATGACCAAAATACTAATCTCCACATACAGAAATGTTTACATCCCGACAATAGATCAATATCTATGTAAAAGGACATTCTAACACCTAACCCAATTAAGACTGCAGAATTAAGACTGCTTCTTGAAATTTGTTGCAAAGGCATATTGCTAATAGTACAGTTGGGTTTGTCCCGTAGAAGACACCCCAGGGATAAATGAATCTGGTCTGCCAGGCACAATGGAAGTGATATTGGCACAGGATTCAAGAAGATAAAAACAAACAGAAACTAGGGAGAATGTCTAAACATTTATCAAAGCCTAGATCTGGTAGATGTGCAGGTAGGATTGCCAGATAAAATATACAACTTTCAGTTACATTTGAATTTCAGATAAATGACAATTTTTTTGCATAAGCATATTCCTAATATACAATATAATATAATGTAATGTTGTATATTGGGGAGGTTATTAAATATACTGAATTATTGGTTATTCATGTGAAATTCTAATTTAACTGGGCATCACATATTTTTATTTGCTAAAATTTGGCCACACTGTATACAGGGTACTCTGCACAACCCTCCACATCTCAAGGAAAAGATGCTTAATGGTAATGATTATTTTATTTACATTTAAGAGAACAGCTGATATTTACATCTTGCTAAATGTTAAAAAATACCGCTTCCATTTTGAGCCTCTTTGTATGCTTATAGCACAGTTACAGCCCTGATAGCACAGTTTCCACAACTCTCCCTGCACCCTGTAAAATTGATAGATGGATAAAATTGATAGATGGGTGAAATGGACAGGGCAAATGAGTATGGTCATACTCAAAGTATCTTCTATTTTTCATATAACTGAAGCCTATCTACATGCCCATTGTTAAAGCGGTCTTTTTCTAAGTAAAGTTGCTTTTATGTGAAGAATCCCTAAAACATGAGGGTAATTTTAGCAACTGTCCTTTCTTTACCTCAGCTGGCCTGGGAGCAGAAGTCTCAGTAAGGAGTACTAGAAACACAACTCCTCCCCAAATCCCCACTACTTTTAATGCACTTCCATATAGCCCGGGACACCTTATTAGTAATACCACAGAGACCTTCACCAGAAGTACTACAGAAAACTACAGCCAAAACAGCAGCCAGAGGCAACACCCCAATCTGCAGATGGCTGGAACTACATCTTGGGTTCCCTGGACTACTCAACCCTTCTCCAGCACCACTGAAGAGGTAAGGGGAGAGGGGAGGGGATGGAGTGTGGTTTGGTAAGGTCTCAGAAAGCCCATTGGTTGAAAAGTTTTGCTTTGCTGGAAATACTGCTACTCAAGCGGGAGATCAGGCACTCTGTGTCCTGGGTGCTAATTGTACATGAATGCATTCTGTGTAATGAGAAAATCTTTGGGATAGAATTAAAATTGCTACACCTTTATAAGCTGAAGAGAATTATAACTGCACTCCTGTAGGTTGGCCACATTTCTGAACCGACGTCAGGGTTCATAGGCTTACGATAACCTAAAACCAGGAAATAGAATTTGAAATCAGTCCCTTGCAGGTCCCCCTGGATATATTTCACAATCGTTTATGCTTATAAGGGAGGGGAGAGAGTCACAAAGCAATGGAAGATTCAGCAATCACTATAATGGATTTGTGAACATGGAGGAGGATAAGCTGAGTCTCATAGCAATTTCACATCAGCATCCGCAAGAGGACAGATAAATGGCTGAGAAGCAGCAATGACACAGCCATAGAGTCTGTTCACATAGTGTTTCCATTTCAGATGTTCATCTCTTCAGTTTTGCTTTCCACTCAGGGTTTTAGGCTATCATTTTAGACAGTAACAGTGTAATTAAAACAAATTTTAAAAGCTAAGGTTTCATTTGGCAATATTTAGCTGTTTCCTAATAAGCAATCCAAATAATTTAGAGAGTAAAAGCCCAACACTATGCATATGACATGCATTTTAGTGCTCTGGTTTCTTTTGCATTGTGCAGAAATGAATATTGCACATGACTCCCGACTAGTGAACACATACCTCATTATTGATCACAAAACAAATAGAGCCAGGGCTTCCCTGGTGGCACAGTGGTTGAGAGTCCGCCTGCCGATGCAGGGGACACGGGTTCGTGCCCCGGTCCGGGAAGATCCCATGTGCCGCAGAGCGGCTGGGCCCCGTGAGCCATGGCCGCTGAGCCTGCGCATCCGGAGCCTGTGCTCTGCGGCAGGAGAGGCCACAACAGTGAGAGGCCCGCGTACTGCCAAAACAAACAAACAAAAAATTTATATCTATTTTTTCTGTACTGATGTATGTGTGTGTATATATATATATATATATGTACTGATACATACCAGTATACATGTAGTGATATCAGTATATATGTACTAATTTTTATCAGTATACCTACAGATATACACATAGAGACAGATACTAGTACAAAAAAAAACTGTGTCAAATAAGAAACATGCTGAATAAAAACTACAATAGAAACATATCTGCCTGAACACTAAAGCATTGTCTTTTAGCAAAAAGAATATTTCCCCATCTTTGCCCAAGTCGGACCATTGTGAAACAAAGACACAGAGAGCTCCCAGACATGTCCAGGCTCACTGCAATGAGTCAAGGACAGCCAGCCCTAGAGCTCTGTTGCCAGCATACCAGTCCCGGGGGCCGACCCAGCACCGTGTTACAGAGCCCACGTGGTCCAGCCCTAGAGCTGGGTTTGCAGCCTTGGGCTGTGGCAACTACTCTGTAGGGTTTTTTGGGTTTTGATTTTTAGTATTTTTCTAAAGTGAAGTTCACTCTAAAGTTTACATGAGCTCCCAGATGGAGCACCAGAATGACTGCAGCCAAAGATCTCATGTTCCATTTTTTTCTTGAAGCTCAGGCAAAACCTTAACTATGTCCTTGGAAGCTGAATGTATAAAAGCTATGCTCTTTCCAAAGGCAGTTTCTAAAACCGCAGTTTTCCATGACTCTCATGCCTTAGGTGAGGCAACCCTGCTAGATCATCATTTGATTTAGTGCGAGCATTTACTTTATAACAGTCTGTTATAAACAGCTATAGTTAAATACTTTGAAAAGTAAAAATGGGTCACTTGGGAGGTAAAATCCCTGTCCTTTAAAAGTAATTTTGCAAGGTACTCTGCCTCAACACCTAGAAGAGTATTAGAGAGGAATAAAATTGTTCAACTTAATCGCTTGGATTTGTGTAAAGAAAATCTTTGTGTGTCAGTTATTTTCTTTATCAGCTAGCTCCTGGTTTGGGAGGATTTTGGATTGACTTACTGTAGTTGGGCCATGAGTTGGAGTGGTCTGTTATCGGTGATGATAGGAAAAATCTGAATGTGAGCTTTTGGAGGGTAGGGACTGTAATTATTCAACTTTGTAGCTCCAGCACCTGAACATAATGCTTAATGCTTACTAAAGGTGTGTAGAAAGGAAAGGGAAAGAAAGGTGTAGAGTGGAATGGAACAAAATGGAGTGGAACTGGAGAGTGAAATGGAATGGAATGGAGTGGAGTGAAATTAAGCAGAGGGGAGTGAAATGGAATGGGGAGAATGGGATGGAGTGCTAGGGTATCGAGTTGATTGAAGTGATATAGAAGTGGGTGGAACTGTTGAACACTTGGGTAACAAATGACACATCTACTGCCAATGTCCATCTACTGCTAAGGTGTGATGGTCATGCTGAGTAACCATGTTTTTTTATATTGCCTAAGTATTCGAAGTTGTTGTGTATCTAGTATTTAATATGTTTCTATTATCTAATACTGTGTGTGTGTGTGTGTGTGTGTGTGTGTGTGTGTATATATATATATATATATATATATATATATATATATATATATAGTTTCATTCAGGGGCTAATTATTCAGTTCCTTTTTCTCCTTTCTAGTTTCCCCCATTTCATCTCTTAATCACCCTTCAACTGCCCCCCACCACCAAAAAGGAAAAAAAAAGTGTAAAAGAAAATGGAGAAGGAAGCAATGATGACTGTCTAGTGACTTTGGAAAATGTTCATGCATCCAACAAATATTTCCTAACAACTTAACTAGTGTCAGAACAGAGTGGTTAAGAACTCGGGCTTTGAGGTCAAAGGTCTGACCGCCTCTTACTAGCTGGTGACCGAGTCTCAGTTTCCTCGTCTATAAAATGAACCTCCAACTCTGAGGGCTGTAGTGAGGGCCAGGAGAGACAATGCCTGTAAAACGCTTACCGCAGTACCTGATCCTTAGTAAGCACTTAAGAAGGAATAGCTGTTATTGCTATTTTTTACTGGGACACAAAGATGAATGACAAGTTGTTGCCCTGAAGGAACTCACCATCTGCTGAGGTGTTGAGGGAGATGGAGATTACACGGGCTTGTGTGCAATACAAAAGAGAGGTTCCTGACTAGTGTGGAGGTTTTAGTAGGTGTGCAGTAGGTTAATGTCTTCTGGAGGAGGGAATATCTGAACTGAGCTTCACGGAGTATAGGAGTTAAACCAATAAGAGGTGGGGGAGTGGGGAGGGAGGGATGTGTAAGAGCTGAGATGGGACAGGATGGAAAGTTAGAAGTGATTTAAACTTTCACCTAAAATTAGTATTTTTTAAGAAATTTGGGAATTTTATCACTTCAATCCAATCACACATTCCATACTTGTTTTTTGAGCACCTACTATCTGCCAGACATTGTGGGGGATGTGAAAAATAAATAATAAAGATGGCGTTACAGAAGCACATAGAATCATTGAGTACAGGATCAGCAATCTGTTAAGACTGAATAAAAGACTTAGTATAAGAGCTCTGTAATAATTCTCACACATACAGATACTGAACATATATCGATGAACATTTCCAACACATGTTTTGAAATGCAGTCTTCATCCAGAAACAGACACTAGTTCCTACTTGTTATTTTAATCACTGACACTATTAGATTATCTGTCATTCCTTTTGTCCCCATACATATGTAGCCACTACGTAGAATTTAGCACACTTGACCTGAAAGACAAATCGAGAGAAGAAAGAAAAAGAACTGAAATACTAAGACCTTTTACTTGGAAAGGCAATATCATTACTACTAGCTCACATTTATGAAGTGAGCAGTGTTCTCGATCCGCAAGCAAAGGGTGAGTTAGGATTGGAACATAGGATTGGGAATGGAGGGTGGGATACCACAATACACTTTCAATGAGAAAGTGGAATGTATTTGTGTTTTCCCTTCCATCAAGAGTTCTTTTGAGTTATGAGGAAGGAAACATGAAGAGATGCTATACACCATTTGCAAAGAAGAGAATCTAGGGGATAAAAATAATAGCTAAAATTTGTGTGCCAGCAACTATGCTAAGCACCTTCATATACTCTGGGAGGTGGGTACTTGTATGCATTTTCCATCACTGTGTAACAAACTACCCCAAAACTTAGTAGTTTAAAACAATGACAGCTTATTTTTCTCACGGTTTTGTTGGCTGGGGCAGGGAGCGAGGGCGTTCCTCCGCTGGTTTCACCTGGGATCACCCTTGCAGTTGCATTCAGCGTCGAGCTAGAAGTTTCACAGTAGCCTCTCTTGTATGGCTAGCAGTTGATGGTGGCTGCAGGCTTGGTTCTCCACCTGGCCTCTCATCCTCCACTCGACTATACCAGCTTCTTTACGTGATGGTTTCAGAAAGCTTTGCAAGAGAGGAAACATGGAAGCGACAAGCCTAGTGAGACCTAGGCTCTGTAACCACACATTACTTCTGCCACATTCTACCAGTCAACGGAATCACGAACCAGGCCAGATTCATAAGGTGGAGAAACAGACCCCGCTTCTTGATGGGAAGAGCTGCAAAGTCACATTGAAAAGGGGCATACATATTGGGTGGGAGGAATCTGTGGTCATTAAACAATCTACCATAGTATTTATTAATTGATTATTATTTTGTAGATGCCTAGTTTAAACTTAAAGAGGCAAGGACTCACCCAAGGTCAAATGATTAAAGAATAGCAGAGCAAGGAGGAGAGTACACATACACACACACACACACCCTGCACATCTAGTCACCTTATTCTCTTGCACAGAGCTCTTATTAATGAAGGTAAATGCCAAAAGGACATGATTTGGAATCCAGCATCACTCATTAATGCTACTGCAAAGTTGTCCTAAGTTGACTCTCTTTGGAGCAGCATTTTCCCTACCTTTTTCCTTTTCCTTCTCTTTCGTCACATTGTCTTATGCCAGTTTGGAAGGTTGTGAACCTGACCCAGTACATGGCTTCAAAACTCTCCTTCTCTCAACCTGGACATGAATTAAATGAATCAACATGTATCATGTGCCTACAGTTCTGCCTGGAAAAATAGTGTTTAATTAACATTAGCTACTACTGTTATTATTGTTACCATCACAGTATTATGTGGCAGTGTGTGTCTTTACAAGGACAAAGTTGGTGGAACAAGAAGCTTGTCTACAGTATGAGTCAGGAAATATCTAGCTCAGTGGTTCTCAAAGTATGGACCGAGATTCAGAACTTGTTAGAAATGCAACCACTTGGACCCTACCCTAGACCAACTGAATCAGAAACTCTGGCTGTAAGGCCCAGCAATCAGTGTTTTAACAAGCCCTCTAAGTCACACAGAGGTGTACTTTTAAATTCCAGAACCACTGATCGAGATAAATCTTGTCCTTCACCCACAATATCTGTCCCATGGACTTCTAAACGCCTTAGTTTCCCACCACTGACGGCACTTTTGTGCATGTGTCATGAGGGGGTAAGAGGGGGTGGTGACATAAAAGCTAAATAATCAAGTAGCAGAAATTAATGTATCTAATTCCAGCCTCCTGCTGTGACTTTGCAGAGTGTACAACATTGAAGGAATGGGGCCCAGGGTGGGTGAGTGGAGCCTGGGGAGATAGAGAACTGCTGCTAGACTCTAGGCTTTCTGTGTTCTAGAAAAAGGGGGTTCCAGGCACATGGTTCCACCGGGAATGCACGAGACTCTGTATTGGAACATCAGCTGGATTTCAGCACCCGTGCACGCCCTCAGCCAGGCATCCCTGCATACTACATCCACAGAGATATCCTGTGTGCTTGTGCACAAGCCCAGTTGTAGATCAGGCCAGAGGCAGGTGTGAGAAGTGTACCCTGCATGTATTAGCCATTCCCTATGGGCAAGGAGAGACAGTCAGGGCTGGAGGCAGCAGGAAGTCAATCTTTTGGGGACCTGAGCATGAGATACAAGGGGAAGAGTTAAATGTGCAGAAGTGTCCTCCAAAGGGAGGGAAGCCAGGCCTTGGAATTTTGTTTAGCATCAAAATCTGAGCAGCCTCCATTTATCATTTGAGCAGTGGACTCTCAAGAGAGGTCCAGTCTGGATCCCCTCTCAGCCATGTGACCTCGGGGGAGGCGGTTTGATAAAGCGGTAAAGAGCTAGGACTCTCACGTCAGAGAAAGCTGGTGTAAATGCAAGTGGTGTCACCTACTAGTTACTCGTCATACTTGTTTCCTCTCTAAAATCAGGATAATTAGGGTACTCTATCTGCCTCATAAAACAGTTGTGAGGATTAAAATCTGATTAAGAAAAGTGCTTAGTGCCTTGGCTATACACGATAAGTACTCAATAATGTTCGCAAGCAATACTAACTTCCTGTTGTTGTTTCATCACCCCTACCCTGCCTGCATCACAGGGTTGTTCTAAGAACCAGATGGACCAGCGTTATTATGTGAAACTGCTTTCAAAGGAATCAAGCCTTGAACATGCAGTAAAAATGTTACTGGCTGGTTCTGATTCTACTCAACATCCCTCAATCTGGTTTGAAGGCACACCCCCTTCTTCCCTTCCCCACCCTGCCCTGGCCTGGGCCCGGGAGACGGACCACATTTCCTCAGTTCATGAATAGCCATTGTGGTGCTGGTCTGAGTTTAACGGCTCTGTGCTTCCTTCCAGTTGGCCCTCAGAGACATCACAAACCAACGTGAGTCTCCAAATAAGTGCGGTGGCAAATGCAAAACACCTTCACCTCCTCCCACCCCAGAGCCCTTTATCGTGCTACTTAAACACAGGGGAGTCTCTCCACTGCCACCACCGCTCTGTGGCCAGAACTAAAGATGGGACAATATTCCCCTTCACTGAGACAAACACCTAGAAGGAGAAGTACAAAGATGTAGCAAAACAAAGCACCCCACACCATCTCCTAATGATTCCTCAGGACCAAGGGTAGTTCTTAGATTGTCCAGAGTGAATGGGATAAAAGACAAACAGACTTTTCTGAGACTGCCCCTAGTACAGGAAGTCCATTCTAGCGGGTACAATATTGCGGGAGGGATGTGTTCCTGAAGACCCTAATTTATAATTAGCATCATTCAAGTCTAATTCTGACAAAGGGCTGCAGTTCTCTCAGATGGCCCACTAATATGGATTACTAGGTGCCAACAGCATAATATGGTTTACAATTCGCTCGACCCTCTCTGGCTTTAAAATCTCAAGGATTTTTCTTTTCTTTCATTTTCTTTTAGTTATAGGGGATTTGCCTGACGCTCCATTTTGTGCACCAAAAGACTGGGTTCATATTTTGTCACAATATAAATCATATGCCCATAAAATGCAACCATCAAACAGAATATGTGCATTGAAATGGGCTCTTTAACCTGCCAGTATTTCTCTGGCACATGGGTTTCTCTCAGCAGATGAGGTCAAGCCCAGATGAGGGTTGATGCAGAGAGGAGAGAACATAGCAAAGGAGGGGAAATGAGATCGAAGGAGAAATCAGGATGTACAAATTGAGATAGGAAGTCTGTGGCTCTCGGCCCTGGTCTTACATACATCAGAATCACCTGGGAAGCTTTTTGAAGATGCAGGTTCCAAAATTCTCCCTCAGACCTACTGAATCAGAATTTACTGACACAGGACATCAGCACCAGAGTGTAAAAATCTCCCCATTGATTCTAATGTGCAATTATGTTTATGATCCATTGGAGAATAATTGAATAGTCAACCTGTTAGAAAAAACCATTGAACACAAGAGAAGAGGAACAGTTCTGCTGGAGATGTATCTATAACTTGAATCTAATTATCAGGAAACATCAGACAAATGCAAATGGAGGAAAACACGTACCATAGAAATAACTAACCTGTATCATTCAAAAAAGTCAGTGTCATAAAAATCATTTTTAAAGGCTGATGAATTGTTCCAGATTATGGAAGATTAAGAGACTTGACAACTAAATATAACACAGGATCCTGGGTAGGCTCCTTAACAGACAAAAAACAACAACAACAAAAAATGCTAAAG
This sequence comes from Delphinus delphis, assembly GCF_949987515.2. Lineage (NCBI taxonomy): Eukaryota > Metazoa > Chordata > Mammalia > Artiodactyla > Delphinidae > Delphinus > Delphinus delphis. The sequence goes on along the minus strand of NC_082693.1, from coordinate 56,209,275 downwards.
GGACATGCTCGAGTCAACTGGCGAAGTTGAAATACGGATTGTGGATTAAAGCATTGTATCAATTTTGCATATCTTAAATTTGATATCTTTACTGAGATTACAAACTTAATTCAGAAGATATGCAGCCCACTCTGAAATGGTTTAGGTAAAAGTATCACATAGAGGGAGAAAGAGATGATAATAAAGCAAATGTGGGGGAATGCTCAAAGAAAAAAGATGAGTGGGTCTTGGTAAGGATATGTCGTAGCACTCCATATAATTTTCACCGCTTATCTGTAAGTTTGAAATTATTTCCAAACAAAAAAGTTTAAAAAATAAAAACAGTATTTTGCTTAAGGGCTTTTATAGGGTAGAATCCAAGGCATGCTCCTGAGTTAGGGGTAGACCAGTGGCTCAGACTTACAAAGACCTGTCCATCTTCTTCAAGGACCAGGAGGAGAGAGGGGGTGGATGGGGGGAGAGGAGAGCAAACACCGTGAGAAATGATGATGAATTTGCAAGAAAGAGCAGTAAATCCAAGGGTCAGAACTGGTGAATGAGCTGGATGATAAGTATGAAGATAAGATAAATAAACTCTGGAAAAGATTGCTAAGTACTTTAAATCCCTGTAATTTACCCCAGTTACATATTGGTTGTGCCCACGTATTCATTCCACTCACAGAATAACAGCTTTGAAAACCAGTTATGAAATACAGTGAAAAGTCACTGAAAGGGGAAATGCTATGAATTCCAGGGGCTGTCTTTGAAGGGAAGATCCTTTTCATCCTTCCCACCCTCTGGGGGAGCTGGCAACAGAATCCTACTAAAAAATCCAGATGAGATCACCACTAGGGTGATTTTTATTTGGAAAGTACACAGGAGGTACCTGTTTTTTCATCAAAGCTCTTCTGATCTGGATCTCTAATAGATCTGGGCCAATGAACACACACCACCAGTGTAGCTTTACCAGGTGCTTGCCCTTCATCTGTGTGTCTGCGAACATTTGTTGTTTGCTCCTCTTTGTGCAAGGCTGTACTTCCAGCCCAGGACAGCAAAGCTGTGGAGAGGATACCGCAGTAGATGCTTTGCTAAGAGTTTTGACCTTGGTGGCCTGAATCCAATGACCTCTGGATTATTCTAGAAGGATTTGGTCTTCCATGGAGTCAGAGGCTGCTTGTGCACTAGCCTATCCTAAGGCTTAGGTGCTAGGTATTATTGGATTCTGTGATGCTAAGGGTTACAGGTCTGCATTGGAGCAACTGAAGAATACAATTGCTTTTAAGATTCCCCAGTACTTAGCCATGTCCTTGTTTAGTGGTGAGCTGTGAATATTTACTGTCAATAGATGAACAGACATTGAGTCTCCACAACCTGGACATGTGGGAGAGATAACGAAGAGCCATGACTCCTTCCATCAAGAGGTTTCTAATCTAGCTGATGGTTTTATCATTATATTTTTGAAAAACATGGTAAGATCCTTTGATCTTCCACTTTGATCACTCTCAGCTTCAACAGTCAGGGGAGTCTGAGATGCGCTGTGTGGACAAGGTGGGCAGAATGCTGGCCCAGCATGCCTCCACCTTTTAATTTTTTTAATGAAAAGTGAAAAATCCAGATATTTTTCCCCTTTAAAATCTCCTGTTTTTCTCAACATTACCTGCTTATTCCATTTTTAGAAAACTATATTAAGATCACACTATAAAAGCCAGAAAAGGCGTATGTGCTGGTCAAATAGGGAGCCCTCTGTTTGCGAGCTCCAGTGAATTCATGTGAAATGATGTTCTAACAACATGATACACAGAAAAAAAGAAGACAGAATCTTTACCCTCCAATCATCACTGTCTAAGGGAGATGAGATGTGTGATCATTTCTTTTGTTTTTACTCTCCTTTCCCTTAAAGCCAATGTTAGCCATGTTTTGTTTATTTACTATCCTAGGGCTTGGATAGTCACGAGAATCATGACCTTGCTCCTGAAACCAGAATGTATAGCAGTCACGCCCATACAGGCAGCCCCACTGGCCGCATTAACGCCTTGATTCCGTTCGTGTGTGGGCCGACTCATTTCCGAGGGTGGGGTAGTAACACCGGAAAAGTGGGAATGAAGATGCAGCAGAAGTGCTTGAGGTTGAAAAAGTGATTCGTTTACAGTCACATCTGGTTTTCAGTCATTCGTCTGTGTACAGTTACAAAGCTCTGACAAGAGCTATGCAAAGTTCATTTCCTCCAGATTTAAAAAAAAAAAAAAAGTGGGGGAAGGGAAGAGGGTAAAAAATTGATGTAGAAAGAAAATACCAAGAAACCTTAGAGATGTGTCTGGGAGAGATGGTGGAGCTGCTGTTAGAGACACATCCAGCACTCCCACCCCTCCCTTCCAGGATTTAAAAAAATCCTGGCACTGCCGACAGTCAGAGCAGCCGGTAAATGTCTTCTGTGCTGATCTCTTGAGGAATTTCTCTTGAGTATGGGATTGACAGCAATGGTAATTTATGATTATTTGGATGTTCTCAGAAAGACATTCTTGTCCGTGGACTTTGTCATTCTCTCTAGCATTGCTGGGTGCTCAGAATCCATGATTTATTGTTATTCATCTACTATTATTAGTACTAATAATCATACTATCTAACATACTATCATCCTTTAGCCAGGGAGGTGCTATAAATATAACATGCACCTTCTCATTTTATCCGCCCCCTCATTAAACCACCCCCAAATGCCTGTATGATTTCCATTTTCCAGGAGAGCTATGACCTAGGAAGGTTACAACCTAGGAAGCTAGAAAGATTCCTTGAAATATACATATCCCAGAACAGTATCTCTAAACACAAAAGTCACAGTCCTTTTTTAAAAATTGCTTATCAAAATTATCTTACCTTAAATTTTAATAAATCTCTTTTTAAATGCATGACACCGGCTGCAGGTTAAAAATCGTATTCACTTTTGCTGTAATGTATTATTGAAACAGTTTCAGATTGAAACGGAGAAAAGGATTTTGCCATCTTGTAATTGTTTTTAACTGACACATACCCTAATTGCTAGGCTTTCTTCTTTTTAAAAATATCTGGGGGTTGGGCTTCCCTGGTGGCACAGTGGTTGAGAGTCCGCCTGCCGATGCAGGGGACACGGGTTCGTGCCCCGGTCCGGGAAGATCCCACATGCCGCGGAGCAGCTGGGCCCGTGAGCCATGGCCGCTGAGCCTGCGCGTCCGGAGCCTGTGCACCGCAACGGGAGAGGCCACAACAGTGAGAGGCCTGCATACCGCAAAAAAAAAAAGAAAAAAAATGACAACTGGATCAGAGTTTAGAGTAGGGGATTGACAATCTAAGGCTTTTGTTTGGAATTTGGATAGCTCTTTTTCACCAACTAGAGCAGGAAGGCTTGTTAAATACACACACACACACACACACACACACATACACAGGCACACACGCGCACACACACACACACACATACACAGGCACACACAGAGATTATTTGGCTCCAACAGAACATTTCAAATTCCTCAGGTTGTAGTAGGACCCTTAGATTTTATGTTTCTAGCAAGTTCTCAGATGATGCTGATACTAGCTTTTGAGAACCACTGTCCTAAATGTTACTACCTCCTTCCCCTTTCTCCTTTTCCTCCCTTCATCTTCCCTCCTATTCATCTTTTCCCACCTCTTCCTCTTCAAAATCAATCTTCTCTTCTTCCTCTCTTTTATTCCTTTGCCCTTCCCTCTTTTATTCCTCTGCTCCATCCCTCCCTCCCTTTCAAGATGATATTTGAGGCATCTGGCAGGAATATGTCTAGAAGGACTTGTTTACAGTGTTTATTCAGATAATAATATTTATTGAGCAGCTACAAAGTTTCACTCATTCAATCATTCATTCATTCATCTACTCACTCAACAAATATTTGTTGAAACTCCACTGTATGCCAAACTCTGTGCAAGAAGAGCAAGACAGACAAAGACTCTGCCCTAAAGGAATTCTCCATATGGCTAGGGAAGGCAGACTGTATACAAACATATAAATAACTGGATTATTACCAAGTGTCACTAATGTTCAGAATTAAATAAATGGGTTGCTGAGATGAAGATTGATAACAGCACACTTTTCCCCTATGAGGTCAGAAAGGGCCTGGCCCCATGGAGATGTGTTTAAGCTGAGACCTAAAGATTGGGAGAAAGACAGATAAGCAGACCTCCTGGGCAGGAGTGGTCCAAGAAAAGGAAATGGCAGGCACAAAGGCCCTGGGGCAGGAAAGAGTGAGCTTCTTGGGGGTGTCTCCAAAACCTAAACCAGGGCCTGGCACACGGTAGGTGCTCAGTCAATATTTGCTGAATGAATGAGTAAATGAATTATTAGACCCAGGCCACTGGAGCATAGGAGGCAAGCAGGAGAGAGGCATGGAGTAAGCAGGGGCCAGGTCATGAAAGGCGTTTTAGGTCATGAGTGAGGATTTTGAATTAACCAATCAACTTTACCAATCCACTCTCCCTTCAGCCCCCAACCTTCTCTGCACCCAGCTCAAACCCTGATGTAAAGTAACAGCTCTCAAAATGTGACCCTGGAACCCCTGATGATCGGTTGTATCATTCAACATGTATGTTCATGACATGATAAGAGCCATGCTTTCATCCATGAAATCATAATTAATGAATATATAAATTAGAACAATTATTCATTAATTGTTATGACTATTTGTTTAAAAGGCAGCTGTTTAACCAACAGTTTAACATTAGGCACTCATGTCTAACCAAAAGCAGTCCCACCCTTCCCCTGCAGTCTGGGAAAGGTTTCCTAGTGGCAAAGAGAAGAGGTTGTCCCCTGAAAAGTTACAGAGAGGCTGATTCCAAATTCCTGGAATGCAGTAACTTCTAAAGCAAATGTAGTGTCATTACACAGGATAAATAGGTTCAAAAGAAGTTGAGGAATTCCAAACAAAGATGAGAACAAAGAATAAAATGAATCATCTTATTTGTACTTTGTACAGTAGTTTCAAATAAACTCCTCTAGGAAGAGATGTTATCTGGCAGCTTTTCCCAGTTTCTTACTGCCTTGAATCTATTACATGTCTCTCTAATTTTTCATATTAATATAAGTGTTTTTAAAAGGTAAATCAGCTTTTAAAATGTAATCAGTAAAAACCTGAGTTTAAACTTTCTCTCCTTGTTTCGTAGTATATTCATTCCTATAGGTTATTTAGGACCCACTAATTAATTGGGAGCTTTGCTGTGAGCCTTAAGATTCTCCAAAAAAAGAACCAGCTGTTATATACCTTTGGGAAAGAAATATCTCTGACTCCCAGTCCTTTCCTTCACAAATTGCTATAATTCTTCATATACATTGGTATCAAAATAGATAAAAAGCACAAGACTCTAAATGTATATGTCTCTCTGATAGATCAAAAATTAAATAATTGTATTTGAAGAAATTGCTCCTTCTTTTTCTAATTCCTATTCCCAGGGTTATTATTAGCAGGTCACTGTTAATAACAGAATTTGGAAGCATCTGAAGAGTGTTATGAGCATATTTTCTTATTGCCTTGTTTGATTAGTCCTCTTCACATTTTGCCTTTTTGTTGCAGTTGCCTCTACTATAAGGCAGTATACTGCATTATAGTCAGACAGTGTATTGGATATCAAATACTATTTTAAAATTAACTGTCAAGGTATAGTAGGTTGGTAACATGTAGTTTAAAAAAATATGTGAGTAACCTTGGAGAACTTGAAAAAGACAGGATTTATAGAAGATTTCTGCAAAGGACAGAGGGATATTTAGTGAATTTGGGAAGGAATGTTTCAAATCTGAGGGTCAATCTATGAGAAAAATGTAAAAACCTCTTTGGTTTTTGACAAAGAGAAGGATGGGCAGCAGAAGTTAGGTAAGTGGGACCTATGTGATGGATGAATTTGAAAGAGAGCAAACTGTGTGATTTGGATGCAACCTATCACTAGGCAAACTGACAATTGGACAGCACATTAAAGTTTGCAAAGGTGCTTTAACATATGTGATCTTATTCTTCATAACAGCTCTGGGAAGTATTTAGAGTAGATATTATTGCAGTTTTACAGACGAGGAGATCACATTGTCTTCTGAATATAGCCAGAAAAGAAAACGGTAATGTGAAAAAGGAATAAAGCTGAAAAAGACCCCTGTAAAGGCTGGAGGCAGCCTGTAGGATTGCAGTCTCTAAGGGGGGGAGAAGAGGAGTATCTCTGATGATGCCAGAAGGAATGCCAGGCTGTGAAAAGTCATTGAAGTTGGGGGCAAAATATGGAGGGCAAAAGTTCTTTGGTAAGAAAAGTGACCTGGGCAGAGAAATAAGAAAGATTCCATTTTCCTAGAAATACACACGTGTTTTAGGTTTGAACTTCTTTGAGTGCCTGCTAACTTGAAAAAGAAATTTAAGATCTCTAGTCTGGCTGCAGATTAAAAGCCCATAGAATCTTCGAAGGAGTAGAAACTTCATCTTTTCATTAAAAAAATTTTTTAAAAACACAAGTTTTCTAAAAGAATTGAAATAATTTTCACTTTTTCGTTTTTTTCTGCTTTTCCTCCACGTAGGTATCTTTGATATAGCAGTCAATAATATAGCTTTATGTATAATCTATTTGAAAAAGAAAAGAATATGCCATCCTTCCCATTGATGTAGCTCAAATATTGTTTTGAAAAATCTCCTCTCTTCCGGCAGTTGTCAGGGATGACACCCAAAGAAAAGCAGTCAAACATTATTAAGGTTGTTGCAATATTTTCCTACTATCACCTATGACCAATTAAACATTTTTGTTCTTCGGTTATCAGGAACTCTTTTAAAATCCATTTTCAGATACATGATCACTCAGGTACTGAGGCAGTTGCTAAAAGTTAGCATAAAGTTAGTGCTAAAAACTAAGTGAATTTCACTTTCTTGTAATATGTGGGAAGCTGAGCCGTCAAGCGTATTTTCCACAAACGAGAGCTCGTATTGCTTTCTTATATTGCTTGGACAGTTATGGATGAAATGACTTTAACTACTGGATGGTCAGTGATGAAACTGCTTTGCTTGTGGGCTGGACGATTGGTGGTGATTATACTTGTTCTTGGTTAGCACCATGTGCGTAAGATTTAGGGAGGGCACAGACCTCTACACAAGAGAAAGGGGAAAGTGAATAGCAGGAAAAAATGAAGGTCAAGTTGACAATGGACACCATCCTTTCGGGGTCTTTCTCTCTTGATGGTGTCAGGGGGATACACGTTGGGACAAATGAATGCTTTGAGGTGAGAAGGGCAAAAGCACTCTAATAAAAGGCTTCAGGAAAGAGTGAGGCGACCTAGAGAAATCTGCTGTGGTCAAGTTTAATCCTGGGAAAAGAGGCCCTGGAGAAAGCAGATGAGGAAGATAGGGAGCGGCGGGCGCAGGGTGTGGAGGGAGGGAGGGGGCGGGGTGCGGAGATGGAAAGTGAGAGGGCGCAAGTCTTATTGCGGCTGAGACGGTGGTGTTGAGGACCACGGACTGGGAAAAAGTGAAAGTCGGGCGGGGAGGCGGAGAAGGAGGCAGAGCTCCGCAGACCCGGCCGGGACCCCCGGCGGGAGAGGCGGGGGCATCTTGGCCCGCCTCGGGCCCCCTTGGCAGCCTCAGGCGTTGGCTCCTCGGGGCTCCCTCCCTCGCCGGCGCATTGTTCCTTTGCCGGGAGACGAGGAAATTGCCTTTTGATTGCGGAAGTCCGCGGCCGGGGCTCGGGGCGAGGCAGCGCGGGTCAGAATGGCAGCGTGGGAAGGGCGGCGCGCTGCCGGCCCCCGCCGCCTCTCGCGTCCGCAGCCGGCCCGGGGCGGCAGCAACATCAGCGGCGGCGGCGGCGGCCCCCGCGCGTCGTCAGCCCGGAGGCCAGCGCTCTGCGCCCGCGGGGCGCGCTGAGCGCGCGCAACAAGTGGTCCCCGCTCCGCAGGCCGTCGGGGCCGCCCCGCGTCCCAGCCCAGCGGTCGAGTCAGGGGGAACCGCTGAGCGCCATGCGGAGCCATGGAGCCGGGCTGGCCCTGTGGACCGCGCTGAGCCTGCTGCAGGTGAGGGGCCCGAGAAGAGGTCCCCGCGGGCGGAATTTTTTCCTCTCCCTGGGGAAGAATGAGCCATCCTCTTCTGAGCCCCCAGCCAGACTGACAGCTCGTGCCACTGTCAAAGGCAACAAGCCACCTTCTCTTTCCAGCTGCTCCGGAGAAAAAGCAGCTAGGGAGAAGGTGGCCACCCTCCTGGGCTGCGGACCTTTTCTCTGGCTGGGGGGCCAAAGGATGGATGGGCTCAGGCTGGGGGCCAGGGGTGAGTGGAGCAGTTTGGGCAGCTTGCTACGGACTCGTCTCTGGGCAGGTCTAGACAGCGGGCTTCAGCTGTTGTTCTGCTTCCTTTTCAGACTGGACTGGGGGAGCCAGTGAGATGCAACTTCACCCTGACAGAGTCCAGGGTCTCCAGCCGGTCCGTGTCTCTCCAGTGGAGAACTTTGGCGTCACCCTGTAACTTTAGCCTCATCTGCAGCAGTGACACGTCGGGGGTCGCGTGCTGCCACCCCGTGCGGATAGACACCACCACCTATGGATGTAACCCCAAGGATTTACAAGCGGGAACCATCTATAATTTCAGTATTATGTCTCTGGATGGAGAAGAGAAAACTGTGGTCTTGCAAACAGGTAAAAAGTGACAGGTGCGGTTGGACGGCCAGGCCACTTCCGGCTGAGCCCTGCCTTTTCAAGCTGATGTTTCACTTGAGTTCCAGGCATACAAAATAATAATAATAATAAAGGTAAAAACACCTGTGAAGATAACTATTGACAAAGATTTCTAGTCTCCTCAGATCTGGCCAGAAGCAGCTTGGTTGACTTTCAGAGACTTCCTTAGTGCTGGAAACAGCGGACTAGCCACTTAAACGGGGAGAGCAGCAAAGAGAAACTGTGGGCTGTGGAGGGAATTTGTTAAAGTGATGTGGTTTGAGCTTCCATCGCATTAAATTGTCAAGCCTTGGAATAATTTTAAGTAAATGTTTTTAGAATAAATAATGGAAGTGCAATGATTAGGGATATGACTTTCCTCGACTTAGTTTTATTTTTGGAACCAGGACATAAAGTCATCAGGAATAGAGTCACTCTTAGGGGGAAATTAGAAAAGTCCCTTGAGATGAGGGTATGAAAGTTATTTTTTATCACTTGTGTAACTAAAACCACGCTAATATCACAGATCATCTTTTGGTTACTCTACACCTTAAGTCAATCATTTTCTGTTCACTTTTGGTAAACCCTTCCATGCGTATGTGGTAAGAGTTTGTCTTTCCTGCCTCAGTTTTCTTATCTGTAAAATGAGAGTGTTATACTTGGTCATTCAGGTCCAGGTTCCAACCAAGTGCCTACTTAGGTAGGGGCTGCAATGCATGTTACCTCATTAATCCCCAGAGCCACCCTCAGATGTGCTCGGAATTCTCTAATGACTTCGATGTTTTATGACTTCATTAGTCTTCCTTTTAACGTATTTGTTGCAATAGAGAAGCCTTACTTTCATGGAGAAAGTCAAATTTAACTGAAAAATTCCAGAAGTTAAATTTAGAAATGTGTCGTCCTTGCTATTCTTTCACATTCAACCTGAACAAAGATCACTTCTTTAGCTATAGTTCTTTGAAGAGGTGAGAGAACAGTCCGTTATCAGGGCAGTTACAGTAAGGTCAGGAAATGTGACTAGGTCCTGGTAATAAGTCAATGAATTGTTCTCTTACTAATTAAGAATGCCCAATTACATCACTTGACTTACTTCAGAGGAATGTTAGATAATTTCTGAGATTTGCAGGAACTTGAATTGAAAAGAGACACCACTTGTTAAGAATGTGGTTGTGTTTTTACAGGGAATCAAAGAGAGACCGAAATCAACCACGTAATTAGAACATTTTTCAGGAGTTTAAGTGGCTGGGTTTTTAGTTATAAAGTTCTTGGTTTCTTGGTATGTGAAGATGTGAACACTCAGATTGCTAATAATGTGAAATTTATGACATAGAACTTCCACATGTGTTCTTTACATTTGATAAGGTGTCTGTATTGAATGGGGCAGAATGATGTTTAAAAACAGGTGAGCCATCAGAAGCTTCTGGGAGAAAAGATGAAGACATTAAGCCAGAATATACTGATTTAACCCAGAGGTTTTACTTTTTTGGAAAAAACATTGATGAAAAAGGACTCACTGTGGGTGTTACTAGTTAGAATATGTTTTGAGTTTAATTATGCATGTAGGTGTTTCAAGTCCAGAGACATTTGTGAAATGTAAGAAATGTTTGCATTTTATTGACTATGTTTAATTTAAAAAAGACTTAGCATGCCCAATTGTTAGTGTTCAGTGTCTTATCATTTTTCTTAAGGAGTTACTTTTTACAGTACCACAAATATACTTTTCACCACAAATTTTATGAGCTCCATGCCAAATGTGAAGAATGAAATTTGACCAAAAGTGATGTTTGTATAATAATAATTTTTTCATACTTATTTGTGTGATGGTATAACCCTACTTGAGTTTCTCTCTCCCTCTCTCTCTCTCTCTCTCTCTCTCTCTCTCTCTCTCTCTCTATATATATATATATATATATATATATATTTTTTTTTTTTTTTTTTTGGCGGTACGCGGGCCTCTCACTGTTGCGGCCTCTCCCGTTGCGGAGCACAGGCTCCGGACGCGCAGGCTCAGCGGCCATGGCTCACGGGCCTAGCCACTCCACGGCATGTGGGATCTTCCCGGACCGGGGCACGAACCCGTGTCCCCTGCATCGGCAGGCGGACTCTCAACCACTGCGCCACCAGGGAAGCCCTCTCTATATTTTTAAAATAATTTTATTTAAATAAACTTTTTTAAGTTAAGATTTTTTTTTAATGTTTCAGGGAGAATATTTTTGGTTGGTATTTATTTTTTGTCAGCACTTTTTTTTTTTTTTTTGCTTTCTATATTTTAAGGACATATCTGAGTTTTCTTTTAAGTTAAGAGAAAGTACTAGTATTCCTCTATATTAACTGCTAAGCTACAAAGATGAGTGTCAGAAATCATATTTTACTGTTATTAAAGCAGGATCAACTAGTAGCATAATATTAAGTCTGAGATATAACTTCAAACAAAAAAAGTCACTCAAATGTGTTGTGCTTTTCTTATTCCATTATGCCTATCTTATCAGTATAGAGTAAAATAGAGTGAGAGCAAGGCATGATTTGGCTGGAGATACAACAGTTGCTTAGATTATCTCTGTAATCATTCTGTATCGTTCCAAGTGTGATTTGTCTGGTTGTTTACCCTGGTAAATTATCTAAAATAACATAATGTAGACATGACCTTAAAGATCAAAAATTTCAACTAAATCAGAACTATTTCAGCACCAATCAGTTTTCACTCCAGATTTAAAATCAGAATTGAAAAACCTATGTGGATTCAAGTTCAGTCCAGCAAACATTTATCAGGCATGGGTACTGCAGGGAGTTACACCAGGCAGTGATTGGTGAGCTTATAAAGATGACAAACAAAGCATGGTCTCTGCCCTTGTAGTCTTGTACAGAGGTGACAGAAGGTCAGGATGAAAGTGGTGACAGAGCTTTACCACTTCTTTCTTGGGTGAAGACCTTGCCCTGCCTCTCTCAGGTGTGTTCCGTCATAAATGGTCAATGCAACAACTGTAATAAATTGAAAGCCAAATTATTTAGTTGTGAATTCATCAGAAATAGATTATGAAGGTAACAGATATTGAAGACCTCAACACTTTTGTTAACACTGTGTCCTCAGAGTCTAGAGCAGAGGCTGCAAAGTGGCCCCTGGGGGTGTCTGGGTGTCTAAATAATAGACGTGTTTTGTTTGGCTCACATGTTTGTGAAAAATTCAGATTATTTCACCAGCATTGAGCAGAAAATTCACATAAATACCAGATGTATGGATTCTCTTAAAATACTGGAAGATCTGGCAAAACTCGGCCAGGCTGCCTAGAACTCTCTAGAGCTGAGTTGTGGTTTCTCTCTTTTCAGATACAAATTCACTGGAATCCCCCTGGACCACTTCCTTTATTTCCTTACCTGAATGTATCCTAAGGACATTTGAGTTTGTTTAAATGAAACTGTAGAGCTTTCATTTAGAAATTTGGGGGGATTTTTATCTTCCCACCAATAAGAAGTAGTTTTTCAGTACCTAAAATGGCATCTAACCCATGGTAGGTGTTCAATAAATATTAACTGGATGGGTAGATGGATGAATGAATGGGGAGATGAATGGGTGGGTCTATGGATGAATAGGTAGATGATAACAGACAAATATTAGTAAATAAAATGAATATTTTAGTGGGAGAATGTACTTAAAAATACGATCTATTCTCCTTGGGTTATGGGTAAGTTATGGAGCCCAGGGAAGAAGTCTAGTCATAGAGAACTTTACCTACAGGAAGAATACCTTAGTGGCATATGACTTCTTAGTCAGTTTCAGGTACTTATTAATCAGCCTAGAGCAAAAGGCAAAAAAAAAAATTTAGCTCTTTATACATGGCTCCTTCCTCTGTCTTTAATTTAAAAAAATTTTAAGAGCTTTAATTACCAAATCACCATATCAGCTATTATTTCCACCTCAAAATGTTGCTTCTTGTATTAGTTTACCAGGGCTTCTGTAACAGAACACCACAGATAGGGTGGCTTAAACAGCAAATTTATTTTCTCACAATTCTGGAGGCTAGAAGTCCCAGATCAAGTTGTCGGCATGTTTCTTCTGAGGCTTCTCTGATTGGCTTGCAGATGACCACCTCACTATGTCCTCACATGGTCGTCCATCTGTGTTGTCTGTGTCTAATCTTCTTAGGACACCAGTCATATTGGATTGGGGCCCACCCTAAAGATCCCATTTTAACTCAGTTACCTCTTTAGAGGTCTTATCTCCAAATACAGTCACAGTTTGAAGTATTGGTGGTTAAGGCTTCAACATATGAACTTTAGAGGGATGCAATTCAGTCCATAACACTTACATGGCTTTAAACACAGGCCATTATTTCTCAATAATGTCTGTAAGCTACTGGCATTAAACACTCTTGCAGAATTTGTTATAAAAGCATGTTCTTGGCTTCTACCTCATATATAATGAATTTAGAAAGAGTGGAGCCTAGGGTATCTGATTTTAAACAAATATCAAAGTCAATCAATGCACACTGAAGTTTAAGAGCTGTTGACATCGTTTTTCTATTATTCATTGGCATTAAGATTTTGGTACCATTCCTTTTTATGCCTGGTTAAATCTGTAATGCCTAGGAATATTTGTTGTCTTTCCCAGGAAGAAAATAATATTTTCTAATATTTGTCTTGTGCTTTTATAGTATGTAAAATACTTTCACCTACCTTGTTTAGTAGGTAAGAGTATAAAATATATATTATACTGACCATATATTGTTTAATTATAGCCACATGGCAATCCTGTGGAGGGAGTATCATGAAGGCACAGGTGGTTAAGAGTTGAGTTCTGAAAGCAGCGGCCTCCATCACTTACCAACCAAGTTGCCTTGAACAAGTTCCTCACCTCTTTTAATCTATAAAATAGGGACAATAATAAAGAGAATGCTCACTTCCTAGGGTCGTTTTGAGGTTTTAATTGATTCATACATAAATTCTAGAACAGTTTTTGTCACATACTAAGTGTGTAGTAAGTTTCCTATTATTACTTTCAGATTGGGGATGAGATTGACATTCATAAGAATTAACTAATCACAAATCCATAGAGCTAATAATATATGGTAGACCTAGACCTTGAACCCAGATTTACTGGCCCCAACTCCAATTCTTTCCACTACTCTGTAGAATGGACATAATTTTTAAGTTGGTTTTTGTTCTTTCAGATTACATATGATAGTTTGTTGTTACTTTTCAATTCAACTTTTAAAAAGAAAAAAATATATTATGAAATACTTTAAATCTATAGTTACTTAGCCTACACAACGGTAGAATAATGATTAAATGTGTGTTAGTGTGCTGAAATAATATTGATTTTGATTGTGTTGAACTTCTGGTGATGGACTTCAGTATTTAGGAATCAGCCATTTGCAGTATAGTTATTTCAGGAATTCTAAGATCAAGCTGAGCTCTGTATAGGGAATCAACCAACCTAGTTCTCTGCACTTGAATTTTTGTGTGTTTGGAAGCTTCTTCCATTTGTCTGACTTCTGTAGGTGGGCCTGGCATTCTACAGATTAGCAAGAAATAAAATCTAATTTGTCCAGACAGAATGGAAGAAAATTTGTTGCACCTTCCATTCCTGGACACCAATTCCCTGGAATCCCCCTGGGGGATAAAGGATAATACTGATGACTTTCTGACCTTGTAGGAGAGGTCAAACCCATTCTAAATGTACGAATGTGTATAAACAAAGATGAATCTATGCAACTAAAATTAACATGGTAGGTATACATACAGATTTCCAGGGATTTGGGGTTTTGATTTTGTTTTTCTTCCTCTAGATGGAAAAGTTCAAATACATAAAAAGTAAACAGAATAGTATAAGGAACGAGCATGTACTCATCACCTACCTTCAACAGTTACCAACTGACAGACAATCATGTTTCATCTATATCCTCACCCACTCCCCCACCGCATATCATTTTGACACAGTCCAAGTCATCATTTAATTTCATTTATAAATATTTCAGTATGCATTTCTGAATGATAAGCATTATTTTTAACATAACGACAATATCAGTATCGTACCTAACATTGACAGTAATTCCTTAGGATCTAGATGTCCAGGTTCGGCAGCACACATCAAGCGACAGCTCATGAATTTCTACATGAGAGCGGCTTCTAGGCAACAGTCTGGAAGAGGAGGCCAAAGGATTTCCCTTTCTACTGCATTTATGTAGCATTTAAATAATATTGAGAAAACCTCAAGTGGTTCTTGTTTGTTTGTTTGTTTGGCTGCGCTACGTGACTTGCAGGATCTTAGTTCCTGGACCAGGGATCGAACCCGGGGCCCCATAAGTGAGAACTCCAAGTCCTAACTACTGGACCACCAGGGGATTCCCAAGAAAACCTCTATGGTTAATATCAAAGAGAGGAGGAGTAGGGCTGCTGAAGGATGACGGCATGAGGGTGTTAAAGTCTCTGTCAGCTGTCATTGTCCCCTCCGTGCTGACGTGGTTCTCTGATACTTGACAGAAGTGAGCTTTTCAGTGCTTTTGCTTAAACTGCTCTCTCATTCTGCAATGGTCTCTCTTCTCTCTGATTTCTGCGTCCTACTTGACCTTCCAACTTGCTCAAGTTCATTTCAAGCCCACCTCTGAGACCTTCCCCTTGGATATCATTCTCCTTTTGCATATTCAGCATTGGTGCTGACCTGTGTTACCCTTAACAGCAAGAACAGCCGCAATACTCACACCAACTGCCATTTACTGAGGCCCCACCATGTGCCAGGGCTGCACTTAACACTTTGGCTCCATTACCTCTTAACACTTACAACTCTGTAAAGTAAGTATTGTTAGTCCCATTTTACAGATGAGGAAACTTAGCCTCGGGGAGGTTAAGCAGTTTGCCTAAAGTCACTGTTTGAAGTGATAGTGTTGAGATTTGAACCAGGTTTAGTCTGACGTCAAAGTCAGCCTCCCTGATAAGTTACCTTTGTGTTTACCTTTTTCACATATGTCTTAAATGCCTGAGTAAACTGTAGATTCTCAGAAGCCAAGTATGATGACCCATAAAACAACATGGCATTCCTCACTCGTGTTAATCATGATGCAAATGATTGTCAAAGCTGCTTTAATTGCGATGCTGTTAAAACTTTGAAAGTTCCTCGCTACCTGAACTTTTTAAAAGTGTATAAAGTTGATAAATAAAATGCATGTTAATCTGATATATTAGCATAATATAGTATATCATCTTATAAGTCAGAAAGCTGACTATAGTCAAACAGCAACAATTACAAAAATAAAAGAAAATTACATCTCTATAAATCTATTTAATTAACTACAGATTGTGGGCAATTGCTTTCTTGTTTTCTCCTTCTGCCCATTTTTAAAAACCTGCACCAAGGAATGGTTTGTGGCTTTTCCCCCACCCTTACCCTGGTTTCCATGAGAAAATAAGCAATTAGTTTATAGGAATAGTTGATGTTCACTCCATTTTATAGAGAGTGCTACATAAATGCAGCTTCCAGTCTCCTAGCCACCCTGCTTTTAACTAGAATTGTATCCTAATTCCTGTAAAGGTACAGAAATTGAATCTGTAATCCATAAAAAATTGATCTCTTGTCCTGGAGTTAGTGCTGGAAGATAAGGTGTGTTTTGGAGAGGTGGGTGGAGGATAATATCCTGGTTGAGGAGACCTTGAGTTCCTATGGAGAAACTTAGACTTTATCTCATGAAAAGTTCTTGGTGCTCCCTAGGGGATGAGGATGGCAGATGGGAGAGATACAAAGCGGTTATTCGGCAATAGTGGAAAAAAGACAGAAAATAAGGCAGACACCCAGAAAACTCAGAGTAATCCAGACACAAGGTGATGGAACACCAGGCTAAGGCAGTAAGATTAGGGGGAAAAAAGAAACGGAGAAGAAAAACATTCGTTTTAAAAAAATCAATGGAACTTTCCTGGCGGCAGGATTAGATTTAGCTATTATTAGTGTTGTTATTCATTTACCTATGCTACACTATCCAAACCATCAAATGAAAGTCCTGTAAATTTGTCTGTTATTTTTCATAGAGATCTGGTTTGGTTTTTTTGTTGTTATACTGACTGTACGACTCATGACATCATTTTCCACCCTGGGACAACTAAGGTGTGATAGAAAAGATCTCACGACTTGGAGTCAAGTGTTAGAAGCTCAGCTGAATTACTTGTTACCTATGTGATGTAAATGAGTCACTTAATGCCTCTGACCCTTATTACAACTAAGAAAACACATTGTAAACGATCAGATCCTACACAGATATGTTGTGCGCTATTATGACTTCAAAAAAAGTTTTTGGCACTAACTTATGGATTCCCTACTCTCTTGTTGTAAGGCTAAGTTTATTTCCAAAATAAATACTATCATTTTGAATTCTAAACACTCTGCAAATTCCTATAGCAGTAGATAATAATGTTTTAATGACCATACAAAAGAATTTTTAAAGCAAATATCACTTCCATTTTATACATATGGGTGTCTCCCTCTTCTTAAGTCAGATTTTTTTAAAAGGGAAAAAAGGAAGAATCCATTTTGGTTCAGGAATTTAGCTAAACTTTATCAGAAAAAGTGGGTTGACAGCAAACCTACTTATGAAATTCTGGGGCTTCCTGATACTGGTAGATTCATTGAAATACAGCAGCTGAATGCTATGGAATTTTGCATTTGGCATTCAATATTCCAGATCCTTCTGGAAATAAATACAAACAAAGATGTCTTAAATTGATGGCTAATGATCAATTTTGATATATTGATTGAGATTAAATTATTGATTTATGGTTTTCAACAGTTCTCAAAGCTTATAATACTTCACTGGTTACTGTATGTATGAGAGCAGTGGGTGGGAAAACCAGAAAGGCTATAAATGCACACGTGTGCATTGATATCTCCAGCCATCAGCATAAATTATGTAAGTCAAGTAGGGTTTTCCAATTACATATGACCTGTCACACGATCAGAAGATTACAGACCTACAACTAAATTTTCAAATAGCATTAAAACTCTCTCTTTCATATATCTATCTAGATATCTAGATAGGTAGATGATAGATAGGTAGGTAGGTAGATAAATAGATAGATAGATAGATAGATGCTAGATGAAAATAGCACCCTTATGGAAGTATCTAATTTATTTCTAATAAAATATTGAAAACTTTTTTTTAATACAGCAGAGTTTTCCTTGGGCTTAGTTAGATTGAAACAAAGTCTGAAAACTACTGAACTCCTGCCGCATGCATAGCAATAGTGGACCACTGCCAGCAAAGGGCTTTATCACAGCATAAATGGGGTTTTAAGTGTTTGTTTCCAGTGCAGGTTCTTGCAGCCCAGGCACTTCCCAATCTCATTGTTCCTTTGTTCTAGCGGATGTACAAAGGATTGACTGTTTTGTTTTCTGGCTCAGAGAGATTAGATAAAGTCTGCATTTCTGAACTTCACCCTCTAGGCACGCAACCTTAAAATTCATTTTCTATAGATCATATTTTGCAGATTATATATGTTTAGATTATACCAATCATGAGATCATTTTCTTTAACCTTCATCTGACTGGGTTGTGCATGTAAGTGATAGTATTGATCCCTTTTGAACAATCACTGGAAAGCAGCTGTCCCTCTCATCCTTGTCCTTAAAATGCCTCTTCCGCAAAAATGTGTCACCTCAGTTGGCTATGACAAGGTTGCTCTTGAGTTTCTCTGGCTATTAGAATCGCATGGTAACAAGGAAACTTGCTGTGAGGGGAAATTATGTCCTTTCCTTTTATGATGACGTCCTTAATTATAGAGTGTTATGTAGGATAGAAAATTTAAATAATATTGCCGCACACACACACACACACACAAACACACACACAAAAAAACCCGTACTGTTTTTCCTCAAGAACCCATAAATGAAAATCATCTTGGGAATTTTTTTTTTATTTTATCTTAAGGGTTAGAATGTTAGTTCATGGGAATAAACTGATAAGATTTTTCCAAGTGTTTTTTTGAAGAAGAAGAAGAAGGCAATTAAAGCTATTATCAGTTTAGTTTCCAAAAAAATGGTATTCCATTTTTGCCTCCATTTTGTCAGTGATTCAGAGGAAGTTTCTTTTTATGATCATGTAGACAGAATAAGTTTATATGACGGAGTGCCCACTGTGTACCATGTAAAGTCTCCTCTCTATCTTGTTACTCCTCCAAACATCCAAGAATATAAGTACTATTATTATACTCCCCAGACAGAGGGGGAAATGGAGGCTTAGAAGGTTAAGTAACTTCCCCAAGTTACTGATACATGAGGGAGCTGCAATTTGAATTGAGTTCTGACTCCAAAGCCCATGCTGTCTGCCACTTCACCTCCCTGCCTCTATGACAAGATCATCCCAATTATAGGCGGAATACTAATACTAATACTAGCTAACATTGAACACTCACTGTGTGCCAGATGCTGTTCTGAGTGCTCTAGATAAAATACTCAACTTAATCTCCATAACAATTCGACTGAAAAGATAGCGTTGTTATCAGCATTGCATAGAGGAGACTGCTGAGGCACGAGGAGGTTAAGGAATTGCTACCCAGCTACAAAGTGGGAGACCCGGATTCAAGCCCAGGCCACCAGACTCTAGAGCCTACACTCTTCAGGTGAACCTGTGCTGCTAGGATATAAACCACACAACCTTATCCTCTAAGCTCACCTGTGCTTTGGGCTCTCAAAGTTTCTGTCTTGGCTTGGCCTTATCTAGCCTACGTATGGAGTCTATAGGTGACCCGTAGTCTACTGAGCTGTCTGGCTATAATATGCCTTCTGAATATAGAATAAGATTACCTTGTTCCTATTTGTACTAATGTTAGTCACAAGTGAAGACTTTCTTAAAACATATACTGTTCTAAGTAGATGCTAGAGTTCCTCAATTTCTTTCATGAGTAAGATATAATTTACCAGGAGGTAAAGAACTGAGATCTCTATAGCCATGTCACTAAAACATCTAACCTGACTCTTGAAATTTAGTCTCCATTATCTTTATCTCACTTTCTAGACCAAGAACCACATAGGACTTCTGAAAATTACTCATATGTAAATGTCAACGTTTCTACTCCCAACATTCAGGGTAGAGAGAGCCTTATTTCTCGGATGGTCCCACTGCATCATCTGCTCACTAAATGTTATAGATTTAGCTCCTAACCTAGAGACGTGCTATTCATCCTATTTCAAGCTCTACAGTGAAGATTCAATACATGGGAAACAGGACTTCTCAAATTGACCCATGGCTTTGAGAACTGAAACTAAGTAAACAGCCAGGTACAGGACTAACCCACCTGCTCTGGGAGCTCTGGCAGCTCCAAAATGTCCCAGAACTCAAGTTTAGAAAATCTAGGGACATAGGGAATCCCAGTTGTTGGGAGAATTCATTTTGGTGAGCACACCTCGCCTAGGCTCATAATCAGGTCTGTATCTTTCGTGGTTTTCTGATATCTAAAAACAGCCCAAAGTTTTGTATACATAACCCCCCCAAACCCCACAACCTAAAAAGGGGAAAGTTTAGTACAAATACACATTTTAAAATTATTTCTTAATATCTGTATTTTCTGTTGAGATTTTCAGTATTTATCCAGGCAGAGCCTGGATGTTTGTCAATGTTTGAATGTTTGAAAAGTGCAAAACTTGCAAGCCAAAGAAAATATAACCTTGCTTGGATTTCCAAGCTCAGAGCTGTCGTAACAAAAAAAAGTTTTATTAGAAAAAAAAAGGAGCTTATATG
Source organism: Delphinus delphis (assembly GCF_949987515.2). Taxonomy (NCBI): domain Eukaryota; kingdom Metazoa; phylum Chordata; class Mammalia; order Artiodactyla; family Delphinidae; genus Delphinus; species Delphinus delphis. The sequence continues at coordinate 56,188,927 of NC_082693.1, read as the reverse complement.
ACTAGTAGCCAAGGTGGATTTCCTTTTTAAGTAAAATAGTAAGTTTAGGAGTGGCATAAAATGCCCATTTGTATCATGAGCTGCAGATTCTTAAAGTTTTGAAGGAAAATGCATCTGGATTACAGCAAGGTAAGCGTGTATCTGCAAAATTCTTCAAGCCACCTTCTCTTTTTTGTTTTTTGCTCTGCAGATCCTTTACCTCCTGCTAGGTTGGAAGTCAATATAGAGAAAAGTACTTCCACCAGTTTGCATGTCTGGTGGGCTCCTTCTTCCGGGAAAGTCACCTGGTATGAGGTGCAGTTACTTGATGATAACCAAAAGACACAGGGGGCCCAAATTCAAGAAAGAACTTCACAGAATGAATATACATTTTTTAACCTCACTGCTGGTAGTAAATACAAAATTGCCGTCACAGCTGTTTCTGGGGATAAACGTTCCTCTACAATTTATGCCAATGGATCAACAGGTAAGACCTGTTTACGGATAGTTGCGTATTTAATAGTCTATGATTCTTTTGAAATTATATTACATTCAGGAAATGGGAGTAAGAATGCCCCAAGATCAACAATAAATAGATAGGTAGGTAGGTCGGTAGATAGATAGACAGAGAGACAAATAAATACTGTTTGATACAGAGGAAAGACTGGACTGGAAACAAGGAGGTGGGGTTGTGCTGCTAGCTTGCTGGGTGATTTTGAACAAGTCATGGAACTTCTCTGGGACTGGAACTTTCTCCAAAATGAGGAAGATGTTTCCTAATGGCCCTTCTAACTCAAATGTTAGGCAACAGGATTTTCTGCCTCATTTTCTGAGTTTGTGCAAAATGAAAATTATTTTTTAAATGTTTTCCCTCCCCTGTATATTCTTCTCTTAACATCAAGTCATGGTGTTTCCTGAATATTCCTATGTTTGGAACCAGTCTTTTCTTGCACCCATACATCCCGATATCAATGACACATTACCATTTCCTTCCATAACTTACTTTCTTATCATTCACTCTCCCCTCATTTTCTCTCCTGCTCTGTTGCTCTCTTTCCATTTTTCAACGTCTACAGTTCTTTCCTTTCTCTTTTCCCTTTACCGCTATGCCACATCATACTTCATTGACAAAATCTACCTTGATACCTGTTAAGTGGGAGAGACAGATAAACTATGATGTAGCTTTAGGCTGTGGACTTTGAAAAGAGCATTAATCCAGGTTCCAATAAAATTTCAAGAGTGCTATTTTCATTAGTTATTACACAAGTTAGATGTACAGAGAAGCATAAATGGATGTGTGGTTTCAAATGAAATGTGTCTATACCTTCTATAAGGAAATTATGAATGACAGTTTGGAAATGCATTGTATCCCACTAGTGCCATCGCCAGTGGAAGATATTGGTATTTCAGCGAAAACGAATTCTCTCCTGATTTCCTGGTCACGTGGCTCTGGGAACGTGGAAAGATACCAGCTGATACTAATGGATAAAGGAATTCTAGTTCATAGTTTTGCCGTGGACAAAGCTACTACTTCCTATGCTTTTCATGGACTGATACCTGGTCACCTCTATAATGTCACCATTGTTACCGAGGCTGCAGGGCTGCAAAACTACAGATGGAAACCAGCCAGGACAAGTAAGTTTCCCTAGCTATTCTGAACAAGAATAAAACGCAAATCAAGGAAATGTTTAATAAACAAGGTTTATTAAATTATTTGGATAATGGTAGTATAGGACAAATGGAAATGCATATGTTGTAGAAGACCTTAATATGTATTCCACTTTTCTACTTAGAGAAAGAGGGATTCCCTTTCATTCTAAAGTTTAGGCTCGTCCTTGACAACCTTGTGAAATAGCAGAGTTAATCACTGATATAATCTTAGCTTCTCTTTTTAGTTAAGGATTCCTACTTCCTTCGCTTAAACAGGCATCATCCCCTGCCTTTGTGACATCACTCACAATGAACCAGGATTACTCTTCTCAGTGCTATACAAAGACCTACTCTTAGGTCTTTGTATAAAGAAACAGCCATTGCCCAAACCCTCTATCCAACAAAACATCTCCTGAGACCCAATTCCATAGAACCTGTTCTCATAGCCTAACATAGCCAGAAAACTAATCTGTGCTAAGTTTTAATGAATCATTTATATACATATTATTCATTCATTAGTTCATTAAATCAATATTTATTAGGTGTAAACTATATACCAGACATTGTGGATATAACAATGTCCAAGAGAGACAAAGTCTTTCCCCTCATGGAGCTTACATTCAAGTGCATCCTAATGCTTCTGGTGGGTCTAATGTGTTAATAAATCCCCTCCTTTGGGAAGCTATGTAATTTTAAGAGAAACTCTAAAATATGTAGTGCCTTAGACATTACTCTAGGGAGGAGAGTTCCTGAAATAATAGGTTGGTGGGAAAGATATTTGGGGACACCTATATATTTACATACCTTTCGTATCACACCTCAAAGATATATATATATATATATATATTCCCAACAAAAATGACCATATATTTTAAGAATTATTTTTGTATATCAAGAGCAAATTGCACTTCTAACTGGCATATGCAAAAGCAATGTGCCACGCCCATTATTTTAATGAAACATTGTGAATTTATATTATGCCATTAGTGAGGCCCAAAATTATAGCATAAGCAAAAGGTAGAAAATATATTCACCAAAGTGTCTCTCCTTTGTAATCATTTTCCTCTGATGAAATAATGACACAACTCCTAAGCTTTAACTTTATCATGATTCAATATGAAAAAGAAACTATTTTCAGCACAAAAAAATTTATGATGGCCAATCAGTCAACCAACCTATTTATTATGTACTTGCTATTATTAAATACATAAAGACAGGAAGAAATTAGGCAGATGACATTCTTTGAGGATTCCACTTAAAGATTTTCAGAACTGGAAAAGACCATTTTAAGTTTTTTTTGATCACGCCATCATGAGGCAGTAAGGACCCCTAGGCTTAGTAAGATAGACAGAGCTGCCCAGGGTTGCCCAGCCAACCAATGGCCAAGTCTGAGGCAGAATCTAGGCTCCTGACTGCCATGTTTGTCCTCTGTCCACTAGCCAGACAACCTTTCTTTGGTTTTGCAGTATTATTTTTACCTTGTGAAGTTGTTTTCTTCAGAGCAGGGAGTGTGACTTGTAGAGATTAAGACACAGGGCGAAATTTGGCCCTAAGAGTGGTATGATATCCTGAGTTAAAGTCTCTTTCCCTTTCTTCCTAATTAGCCCCCATGGAAGTCTCAAATCTGAAGGTGACAAATGATGGCACTTTGACCTCTTTAAAAGTCAAGTGGCAAAGACCTTCTGGAAATGTGGATTTCTATAACATTACACTGTCTCACCAAGGGACCATCAAAGAATCCAGAATATTAGCACCCCAGATTACTGAAACTCAATTTAAAGACTTAGCCCCTGGACGACTTTATCAAGTCACCATCAGCTGTGTCTCTGGTGAATTGTCTGCTCATAAGATGGCAGTGGGCAGAACAGGTGAGTCTAAGGCTCCAGAAATTCCTTAGTTGGCTCAAATCACTCTCTGACCCACCTTAGAACAGGATAAGTTAGAAGGAAAATCCCTTTCCCAACCTGGGAAGTATGGTCTACATGACTCGGGGTGTCTATGGGCCAGGCCCCGCTATACAGAGTCAAGCGAGGGTTAATTGCATTCGTCTGATTATTTAAGCAAATGTATTTGGATTGATGCCCTGTGCTATTTCATGTCACACCACTTAAGTAGCATAAATGAATTAGCATTGATACTAATGAATAAAACATTTCTGATCAACTCTTATAATGAAGGCCAGTTAGCACTTACCCATGTTTCCCATAAATTATTTTATTTATGTCACCAAACATTTATCCAGTGCCTTCTTCCTGTAAATTACCATATTATGAGCTTTGAGAGTTATTAAGACGGCAGAGTTCAGCACACTACACCCTTCAGCCAAATATGGCCTGTGACCTGTTTTTGTATAGCCCCAAACTAAGGGTGGTTTTTACATTTTTAAAGAGTTTTTTAAAAAAGAAAGAAAACGAAAGAAAAATATGACGCAGAGACCATATGTGGCCCAAGAAGCCTGAAATATTTACTTTGCCGACCCTCGATTTTAAGGAAGTTACATTTTAATCACACAAATGTAGAATACACACACACACACACACACACACACAATAAAATACACACACACACACAAAATAAAAATATTATATTTTAATAATGGTAATGATGTTTCCATGGAGCAGGCACTGACTAAACAGTTTACACCATTATTTCATTCAGTTCTCACCAAAATCACAAGAGAGGTCCTGATATTATCACCAGTTTATAGATAATTCGAAGAGGTCAAATAACATGTCCATAGTCATCCAGCCAATAAGTGGTAGGGTTTAAACCAGGCTGTCCTATTCCAGAGTCCATTGTCTGTGCTATTGGAGATCCCAAGTAAGAGCCATATATATGGTCAGAAAGAAAAGAGAAACAAACTCTCTTTCAGAAGATCAGTAAAGACTTCTGGGAGGAAATGGCCTTTAACTGGTACTTTAAAAATATGAAGCTCTTGGCAAGTTGAGAGGGAAAAGAGGGAAGGGCATTTGAGGTGGAAGGAATAACACAAGCAAAGGCACCGAGGCGGAAGAGACCAGGAGACTTACAGGTCTACAGAACGCGAAACTGGAGGCCAGCATTCAAGAGTGGGGAACGAGGGAGGGGGGCTGCAGGGAGTAGTCAGAGTGAAGACTGGCAGGATATGGGGTCTGATTTGGGAGGGCTACAAACACCACACCAAGGACTTGATGTTTTATTCTGTAGTTAATGGAGAAACCTTAAATGTTTTTGAGCAAAGGATAATAAAATCAGAGTTGTATTGCAAGATTAATCTTTTCCGTTGGAAGAGAGGCATGTTTTGTGACCACACATCCAGGGTCTCTTCTAAAAGATGCCACATTCATCACTGTCACCATCATTATAAGCAACATCAGTATTGTCTCTAGGGCTGGTATGCAATCAGAAAAACACAGCGTTTGTATCACTAGGTTATTAACACTGTTACAGAAGATCACATTACTGATATATTACTAAAATGATTTTAACATGCATTTCTCGAGTGTCCAATGGCTCCAGAATGCTCATTTGCAATTCACAAACATCAGGAGGGGATAGAAATGGGGGTTTTGTTTTGTTTTTCAATATCTTTATTGGGGTATAATTGCTTTACAATGGTGTGTTCGTTTCTGCTGTATAACAAAGTGTATCAGCTATACATATACATATATACCCATATCTCCTCCCTCTTGCGTCTCCCTCACTCCCTCCCTATCCCACCCCTCTAGGTGGACACAAAGCAGAGCTGATCTCCCTGTGCTATGCGGCTGCTTCCCACTAGCTATCTAGTTTACATTTGGTAGTGTATATATGTCCATGCCACTTGCTCACTTCGTCCCAGCTTACCCTTCCCCCTTCCTGCGTCCTCAAGGCCATTCGATAGAAATGTTTTGAATTGCAGCTATTAGGTCTCTTATCTACTGTTGCCCATGAAAAGTGAATGAGCATCCTTACTTTTGGATTTTAGTATCTCCTTTTGACATCATTTCACTGTTTAGTTCCAGAGGAAGTTGGAGACCTGGAGGCAAACAGCAATGGTTCTACAAGGTCCCTGGTGGTGAGCTGGTCGCCCCCTGCTGGAGACTGGGAGCAGTACCGTATCCTGCTCTTGAATGATTCTTCGGTGCTGCTCAACACCACCGTGGGAAAGGAGGAAACACACTACGTCATACGTGATGTGGGGCTCATACCGGGAAGACAGTATGAGGTCGAAGTCACTGTTGAGAGCGGAAATCTGAAGAATTCTAAGCGTTGCCATGGCAGGACAGGTAAGCAAATATCAAGGTGTTAATGGCTGATGGAACCTTAATTCGGTCCTTCTTCCAAGTAACCCAGGTAACCGTCAATGTCATACCCCAGGGTTCCCTGTATTTGAGACATTATAGACTGACAAACTGAAATAGGTTGGTAATGTTTAATTTTGTCAAATTAGAGTATTAGAAATCACTTCCACTAGTAGGTTCATTGTTTTTTAAAAGAAAGACCTTTCTAACACCAAAAGAACAGGAAGGAAACAATCTGAGAGAATCTTCCCCACAAAGTAGATAGTTGATAACATTTTGCTGGTGATCAGTGTTAGAGAACCACTGCCGTGACCCACTGTTGACTAATGGGGGATTTTCAGGTACCAAGGAAGAGTTGTTAAAGTGGAGAGGAATATATTCAGATTCTAGGGCAGAGGAGAGGGAGGCTACTGAGACATGGGTTTTGGTATTCTTGCTGTCACCATTATACTGTAATTCCTTGGGCAAGTCACAACCTCTCTGAGTCCATTTCCTCAACTTTCAAATAAGAGAGTTGACCTACTAAACTCAACATTTCTATGAAAATCCCTGTGACATGGAATGCTGCATACTTGGAGTGAAATTCAAATATGTTCTCTTTTAGTCTTGCCTGATAATAAGGAAATAACTACACTGACGCAATGTTCTTAGAAGAACGTCAAAGAAATGGACCAAGAAACGTCTTTAGCTTGCCCTCTGTGTCTTCCAGTTATCTCTTCATTTTCCAAATATTAATATCTGCTGGACGATGATCAAAAATAAATGACCCAGTAAAGTATTTTCCAAGAGTATTCTTTTGGGTCCTTATTTCTGGTTATGTTACACGAACAAAGTTTTTTTGTGATTAGCTTTTTTTCCCTAAATGCTCAGAAGCATTCAGAAGAGAAATGCTCAACTAGAACACTCCTGTGGATGGAAGAGAAAAGATCTCTAAAGAATACTGGAGTGTATCCAAGTTGATCAATGACCCGAATGTCCATTGCTTTTTCCCCAGTCCCCCTGGCCGTCCTTCAGCTTCGTGTCAAACACGCCAATGAAACCTCACTGGGTGTCATGTGGCAGACCCCTGCAGCAGAATGGGAGAAATACATCATTTCACTAATCGACAGAGACCTTTTACTCATCCACAAGTTGCTCCCCAAAGATGCCAAAGAATTCACTTTTACTGACCTGGTGCCTGGACGAAAATACATAGCTACAGTCAGCAGTATTAGTGGAGACCTAAAAAATTCATCTTCAACCAAAGGAAGAACAGGTAACATTTTTTATAAATTTTAGGCTTTAAAAGTATCCTGTCTGCTGAATTGTCTAACATTCAACTTATAAATGTTCATTAAAGGGCTGTTCTGTACTGGGCATTGTATACATTTTTTTTTTCATGTTTTCCATGTATTTGATCTCTGGGCTATAGTCTGGATAATTTCCTCAGCTCTTAGTTTTAGTTCATTAGTTCGATCTAATCTATCTTTCTTTAATTCTATCTAATCTATTTTAAAATCCACCCACTGAGTTTTAAAATTTAATTGTTATGTTCTTCACTGTTAAACATATTCTTTGGTTCTCTTCCAAATATGTTTAGTATTCTGTTGCTCTTTCCATTCTCCTCCTTTATCGCTATAAGCAAATTAATGATTTTTATTTTCATTCTGTCTGATCAGTATAATATCTGAAATATTCAGGAGTTCAGTGCTGTTGTTTACTGAGTTTTCTGCCTTTTGCTCATGGTGCTTACTGCCTTAAATGTTTGTGATGTTTTATTCTAAACTCATATACCTTGGGATTTTATTCTGTGGGAATTCTTTGGGGCCTTTCTTGAAGGTGGGTTTCAGAAAGAATTTTCTTTTCACTTGATTCTTTCAGGTGCACAGGATTTCTATCAACCCAGACCTATTTCAATCTAAATTGTCAACTTGAGGTTTTTTTGATCACCCAGGGTTTTATGAATTTGGGTTGCAAACTCACTGAAGTTGTCCTGACATTATGAATTCTCAGTGGAAATTTTTTCTTCTCCACCTAGTATTAAGGAGGCTGCAGTATAGGGGGAATAGAGAGGAAATATTTATTTCACTTACGCTTAGAATATAAAGTTTCAGGATCCAACATTTTGCAGAGTCACCTATGAGGTTCCTCACCCTGGGAAAGTCCTATTCATAGCTCTTGCAAAGCTATAAAATCAAAGCTTAAATTTATGTTTGAAAGATGCCCTCATGGTGACAGTCTGCTTCAGTGATCCAGTTACCTCTCTGTCACTTGCTTACAGGTCTCTGAGAATTCCTTACATTCTTGACGACTCATTCATGCATTTACATTTTTATGTTTTATCCAACATGTGCAGTTGCGTGTATTGGGGGGATTTTCATGGTTTGTGCCAGCAATGAAAGTCCAAGGCATTATTTTAGACTTAAGATCATTTTCATTATTCCCACCACTCATATTGCTGTGTCATATGGTAAGTGAACGTTTAACTTTGTAAGGAACTACCAAGCTGCTTTCCAGAGTGGTTGTAAAATTTTACATTCCCACCAGCAATGTATGATATTTCCAGTTCCTCCGTATTCTCAGCAACACTTGGTATTTTCAGTTTGTTTGGTTTTTTAAGTTTGAGCCATTCTAATAAATGTGTAGAGGTATCTCATGTGATTTTAATTTGCCTTTTCTCAGTGACTAATGGTTTCAAGCATTTTTTTCATATGCTTATTTACCATCCACTTATCTTCTATATTTTCAAATGTTTTGCCCATTTTTTAATAGGGTTCTTTGTTTCTTATCATTGAGTTTTGAGAATTTTTATTCCAGAGTAAGTCCTTTGTCAAAAATGTGTGTTGAAATGTTTTCTCTCAGTCTATGACTTGTCTTTTTATTTTATTGAAGTATAGTTGATTTACAGTATTATATTAGTTTCAGGTGTACAGCATTGTGATTCAGCATTTCTATGGAATATACTCCATTAAAAGTTATTATAAGATAATGGCTATAATTCCCTATGTTATACAATATATCCTTGTTGCTTACCTATTTTATATGTAGTAGTTTGTATCTCTTAATCCCATACCCCTAATTTACCTCTCTACCCTTTCCTCATCCCTTTGGTAACCACTAGTTTGTCCTCTATATCTGTGAGTCTGTTTCTGTTTTGCACACACACTCATTTGTATTATGTTTTAGATTCCACATATAAGTGATATCATACAGTATTTGTCTTTCTCCGTCTGACTTATTTCACTAAGCATAATATTCTCTAGGTACATCCACATTGCTGCAAATGGCAGAATTTCATTCTTTTACATGGCTGAGTAATATTGCATTGTGTATATATACCACATTTTCTTTTTTTTGTTGTTTTTTAACAATGGCATGGACTTGGACTGCATTCATTAACAGTATTTTCAAAGGTAAATTGTCTTTTATTTTTTAAATAAATTTATTTATTTTACTTATTTATTTTTGGCTGCTTTGGGCCTTCATTGCTGCACCTGGGCTTTCTGTAGTTGCAGTGAGTGGAGGCTACTCTTCATTGCACTGCATGTGCTTCTCATTGTGGTGGCTTCTCTTGTTGTGGAGCACGGCTCTACGCGTGCGAGCTTCAGTAGTTGTAGCACACGGGCTCAGTAGTTGTGGTGCACGGGCTTAGTTGCTCTGTGGCATACGGGATCTTCCCCGACCAGGGATCGAACCTGTGTCCCCTGCACTGGCAGGTGGATTCTTAACCACTGCACCACCAGGGAAGTCCTTATACCACATTTTCTTTATCCATTCGTCTGTTGATGGGCACTTGGGCTGCTTCCATATCTTGGCTATTGTAAATAGTGCTGCTATGAATATTGGGGTGCATGTATGTTTTCAAATTAGTGTTTTCATTTTTTCCAGATATATACCCAGGAGTGGAATTACTGGGAGTAATGGAATTACTGGGAGTAATATGGGAGTTCTGTTTTTAGTTTTTTTTGTTTTTTTTTTTTGCAGTATGCAGGCCTCTCACCGTTGTGGCCTCTCCCGTTGCGGAGCACAGGCTCCGGATGCGCAGACTCAGCGGCCCTGGCCCACGGGCCCAGCTGCTCCGCGGCATGTGGGATCTTCCCAGACCAGGGCATGAACCCGTGTCCCCTGCATCGGCAGGCAGACTCTCAACCACTGCGCCACCAGGGAAGCCCTATTTTTAGTTTTTTGAGGAACCTCCATACTGTTTTCCATAGTGGCCGCACCAATTCACATTCCCACCAACAGTGCATGAGGGTTCACTTTTCTTCCCGTCCTCCCGATATTTGTTATCTGTAGACTTTTTGATGATAGCCATTCTGACAGCTGTGAGGTGGTAGCTCATTGTGGTTTTGATTTGCATTTCTCTAATAACTAACAATGTTGAGAATCTTTTCATGTGCCTGTTAGCCCCCTGTATGTCTTCTTTGGAAAAAATTCAGGTATTCTGCCCATTTTTTGATTGGGTTGTTTGGTTTTTTATACTGAGTTATACGAGCTGTTTATATATTTTGGATATTAACCCCTTGTCAGTCATATCGTTTGCAAATATCTTTTCCCATTCTATAGGTTTGGCTTTTTGTCAGTGATTTCCCTCGCTGTGCAAAAGCTTTTACGTTTAATTAGGTCTCATTTGTTTATTTTTGCTTTTATTTCTTTTGCATTAGGAGACAAATCCAAAAACAATATTGCTACGATTTATGTCAAAGAGTGTTCTGCCTATGTTCTGTTCTAGGAGCTTTATGATTTCCAGTCTTACATTTGGGTCTTTAATCAATTTTGAGTTCATTTTTGTATATGGTGTGAGGAAATGTTCTAATCTCATTGTTGTACATGTAGCTGTCCAGTTTTCCCGCACCACTTGCTGAAAAGACTGTCTTTTCTCCAATGCGTATTCTTGCCTCCTTTGCCATAGATTAAATAACCATAGGTGTGTGGGTTTATTTCCAGGCTCTCTATCCTGTTCCGTTGATCTATGTGTCTGTTTTTGTGTCAGTATCATACTGTTTTGATTACTGTAGCTTTGTAGTATAATCTGAAGTCTGGGCATATGATAGTTCCAGCTTTGTTCTTTTTTCTCAAGATTGCTTTGACAATTCACAGTCTTTTGTGATTCCATGTGAATTTTAAGATTATTTGTTCTAGTTCTGTGAAAAATGACATGGGTATTTTGATAAGGATTAAATCTATAGATTACTTTGGGTAGTATGACCATTTTAACAATATTAATTCTTCCAATCCAAGAGCATGGAATGTCTTTCCATTTCTTTGTATCGTCTTCAGTTTATTTCATCAATGTTTTTATAGTTTTCAGAGTTTATACTTCACCTCCTTGGTTAAGTTTATTCCTAGATATTTTATCCTTTTTGATTTGTGGTTATCATGGGATTCACATATGCTGACCTACAATTATATCTACTTGTTTTAAACTGGTAGTCATTTAAGTTCAAACACATTCTAAAAGACCTACATTTTTTACTCTCCTCCCCCACATTTTGTGGTTTTGATGCCATATTTTACATCTTCTGCTTATCCCTTAACTGTATAGTGTTATTATAGTTGTTTTTACAATTTTTTGTCTTTTAACGTATGTACTGTCTTATTTAAGTAGTTGATCCTCCATCATTATTATATATTTGCCTTTCCTAGTGAGATTTTTCCCTTTCATTTAGATTCTTACTTCTTTTCTATTTAGAGAAGACCCTTCAACATTTCTTTTAGGGTAGATTTAGTATTGATGAACTCTTAGTTTTTACTTGTCTGAGAAGTTCTTTATCTCTACTTCTATTCTAAATGATAATCTTGCTGGGTGGAGTATCCTAGGTTGCAGGTTTTTCCCTTTCAGCACTTGAATATATCATGCCACTCCCTTCTGGCCTGGAATATTTCTGCAGAGAAATCAGCTGATAACCTTATGGGGATTCCCCTGTATATGACTCTTTGTTTTTCTCTTGTTGCCTTTAGAATTCTCTCTTTAGCTTTTGCCACTTTAATTATGATATGTGGTGTGGCTCTACTTGGGTTTGTCTTGTTTGGGACCCCCTGCACTTCCTGAACCTGGATATCTGTTTCCTCCTTCAAGTTTGGGAAGTTTTCAGCCATAATTTCATCAAATACATTTTCAGTCCTCTTCTCTCTCTCTTCTCTGGGATCCCTATAATGCAAATGTTGGTACACTTAATGTTATCCCAGAGATCGCTTAAATTGCTTTCATTTTTAAAATTTGTTTTTCTTTCTGCTATTCTGATTGGGTGATTTACATTATTCTATCTTCCAGATCACTTATGTACCACTTAGTCTGCTCTTCATTCCTTCTAGTACGTTTATTTTAGTTCAGCTATTGAGTTATTCATTTCTGATTGGATCTTTTTTATATCTTCTGGTTCCTTGTTAAAATGTTCACTGTTTAGATAAATTCTTTTCCCTAATTCAGTTAACATTTTTATTACCAATGTTTTTAATCCTTTACCTGGTAAATTGTTTATTTCTGTTTCATTATTTATTTTTTTAGGGGGTTTTGTTTGCTCTCTCAATTAAGAGTAGTTCCTCTGCTTTTTCATTTTGCTTATCTCTGCCTCTATGAATTTAGGTGAAACAGTTACCTATTGTGGTCTTAAAGGGGTGTTCTTATGTGGAAGCCTCCCTATACGGGCTGTGTTCGCCCAGTGTCTTTGGTGAGAGAGCTGGATTTGACATGAATGCAAGTTACATCTTTCTTCAGGTTGTTGTTTTAGGGTGATAGCTGGCAGCTGTCACCTTGGTAGAGGTTGGGCTGGAGGTGGAGGGGCTAGGGCTGGTGCCAGGTGTGAGGTGGGACTTCCTGTCTGTTCAGTGGCCATCATTGCCCTGTCAGGGGTGGGGTCTGATCCCAAGTTGCTGGGCAGAAACCCTGAGGATCAGGCTCAAGCTGACTTTGTTCACTTTAAGTGTGTGTTTTTCCCTCTCCCAGCACCGGGACCTTTACCCCAGAGGAGGGGAGTGCTGAAGCAAGTGGGGCCTGTGTGCAGACAGAGTTCCAATGTGCTGCCCGTGTAGGTGTCTATGGCTCCACTCAGATGCAGCCTCTGGTGCAGGTCCCCTTTGTCTCTCCCAGCTGATCACTACTGCCTGCATCCGCTGCCCCCACCCTGTCACGGAAATGCTCCACAGGGCAGGTGGGACCCATGTGAGCTCTACGTGTATCCGTAGGTTAGCTGTGGTGGAGTGGCCACCCCGTCAGAGATCTGGGTAGTCTGAGGCACTGCTTGAGTAAGCACCAAGTATAGACGTGCTGCCCCACCCAGCCTCCACCCCGGGGTGGAGCTGCTCCCTGTCACCTCTGGGTCCCACAGTCAAGTTTCTTCCCCAGCCGTGGCTGCCCCAGTTCCAGTGCCACATTGTGGCATGAAGTGAGTGGGGTCGGAATGTTTGCTTGGCTTGGGCTGGTACGTGTGCCAGGTGGTCATGGGAAACTCGGCAGCCACTAGAGCAGACCTTTCTCTGCTCTGCCTTGGGGGTTAGCCAGCATGTGTGTGCCCCTCATGAGTGGAGTCCAGACTTCCTCAGCTCTTCTCTTTGTCCCAGCAGTTCTCCAACCAGCTAAGGGGGCTTGTCTCCTCATGTAGGACACCAGGACTGAGATGCCCAAAGTTGGTTTAACCTGCTCACTCCCCAGGTTGAGTGTCCACCAATGTCATCTCCTTGTCCTCTGAGTCCCCTCTGAGGGGCACAGGTCCTGACCCAATCACTTCTGTTCCCTTCCTACCCTATTACGTGTGTATCTTTCTTACAGTCTTGGTTGTACAGGAGTATTTTTGCCAGTTACCAATTAGTTTTCAGTGATAATTACTCCACATGTAGATATATTTTTGGTGACAGGGAGGTGAGCTCCCTGTCCTCTTACTCCACCATCTTGATCTCCTTCCCTGGCTTGTCTTTTCATTAATTTATTAGTATATCTTGCAGAATATAAGTTTTTAATTTTGATGTCAATTTACCAGTTTTTTCTTTCATGAATCATGCTTTTGGTGTCATACGTAAGAAACCTTTGTCTAACACAAGGTCACCAAAATTTTCTCCTAGAAGTTTCATAGTTTTAGGTTGTAAATTTAGGTGTATAATCAATTTTGAGTTAATTTTTATATATGTGTGAGTTATGGGGGGAAGTTTATTTCTTTGCTTATGCACATCTAATAATTCCAGTCCTATTTGTTGAAAAGACTCTCCCTTCTCCACTGAATTGCCCTTGCATCTCTATAAAAAAAAAAATCAATCGATTATATATGTGTTTGGTCTATTTCTGGACCTTCAAGTCTGTTCCATCAGTCTATGTGTCTACTTTTTTGCCAGTATCACACTGTCTTCATTACTGTAGCTTTCTAGAAGTTTTGAAATCAGATGATGTTAGTCCTCCAACTTTATTCTTCTTTCTCAAAACTGTTTTGGCATATTAATTCCTTTGCTTTCCATATGAAATTTAGAATTGGAATTGAATCTTTTGATCCGTGTACAGTAACGTATTTTAATAAGTATGTTTGTACCTAAATCCACAAGTCAGTGATTTCTGAGAAGGGTTGTGCAAGGTTCCACTCCCTTTGATTATCATAATTCTGGGAAGAGGCACAAAGGAGATGTATGTTAATCAAGTGCCAACTTCAAGATCTGTGTAAAAGATTTGTCAATGGACAGGTTAAAAATCACAGTAGTTGTTAATTAGGTAAAGGGCACAGGCTCACAGGTGAGACAAATCAGGCTTTGGACGCCAGAATGACAATTTGTTCGCACTGTTGTATAGGCTAAGTTATTTACATTATGATCCTTGGTTTCCTCCTCTGTAAAGGGAATTTAAAAAATCAAGTCTATAGAGTTTTGAATGAGTAACCAATAATATAACATCTGTAAAGCATAGAGTCCATAACTGGCACATAACAGGCAATCAGTTGTTATCATTTTCATTACCATTATTATTATTATATAACACTATAACATATAGCATTGTAGCATTTTCATGTGTAAGAATAGTCCTCTTGAGAATGTGCCAATAAAGAATTACCAGTCTCCTAGACTACAATCTAATCATCAGATTAGAGGGATTTCCCAATACCACCCCATAACAACCATTAGCTCCAGTAGATCATGTGGCTTTGAGTTCTCACGGGGTAGGGACAGATAAAATAACATTAAGTAAGCAGTCTTCAAAAATAGCAGCGTTTTATGTATCTGCCAATCCCATACTCCTAATTTATCCCTCCCTCTCCTTCCCCTTTGGTAACCATAAGTTTGCTTTCTATGTCTGTGAGTCTGTTTCTGTTGGTAAATAAGTTCGTTTGTATTCTTTTTTAGAATTCACATATAAGTGATATCATATAATAAACAGCCTTTTATTATTTAAAATTTAAAAATCAAGACTACGTAATAGGCATGCATCATCTTATCCTTGGATCTGAAATAATTTTGATTTCCCATATAAGCAGCTTTTTCAGAATGGTAGAGTCTCTGTAGGGGAATAGTTCTCCATATTTCACAGGAAATAAAGCTGAGTGTCTATATCAAAAAATATATATTTTTTTAGCATTTTCAAGACTGTCTCCATTTTTTACTCATTTTTGTTACACTTCCTTAGGGTGACGAAATATCATCTGTTTTTTCTTCCCTGTCTACTCTGTTTTAGTGCCTGCCCAAGTGACCGGTTTGCATGTGGCCAACCAAGGGACAACAAGCAGTCTCTTCACTAACTGGACCCAAGCATTGGGAGACATAGACTTCTACCAAGTCTTACTGATCCATGAAAACGTGGTCATCAAAAATGAAAGTGTCTCCAGTGAGACCAGCAGATACAGCTTCCACTCCCTCAAATCGGGCAGCCTCTACTCCATGGTGGTAACCACAGTAAGCGGAGGAATCTCTTCCCGACAAGTGGTGGTGGAGGGAAGGACAGGTAAGAAGAGTGTGACCTACGGCGATCTGAGCACGTGGAACCTCCAGGGTATATCCTAGGTGTTTTAAAACATCCTAAAGACAGACCCAACTCTGATCTTCCTAAAAGCCAAGTTTCAGTGCTATCCAGACAGTACATGTTGATCTCCCAGGAATGGAAATTGGATGATGGGTGAGAGTAGGAGAGAATGAATTCTAAATTTTCTAAAATCTCCAATACATGTGTCAGAACTCCTAGAAAACCCTTTGCGATGACATGATAGTCATCTGCTACCTAAGCTTATTCCTTCATCTAGCTGATTTTCTTTGAAATATTTATGTCCGATTAAGGTAAACAAGTCATGAACTTTTTAAAAAAAGTATCTTCCATTCTCTTTCATATTCTTGGTTTCAAGACAGAAAAAAAAATGATCTCCAACTTCCATGGTCAAAAGTTAAGCTAATAGGGCTTCCCTGGTGGCACAGTGGTTGAGAGTCTGCCTGCCGATGCAGGGGACACGGGTTCGTGCCCCGGTCCGGGAAGATCCCACATGCCGCGGAGCGGCTGGGCCCATGAGCCATGGCCACTGAGCCTGCGCGTCCGGAGCCTGTGCTCCGCAACGGGAGAGGCCACAACAGTGAGAGGCCCGCGTACCACAAAACAAAAAAAAAACAAAAACAAACAAACAAAAAAAGTTAAGCTAATAAAATTACCCAATCCCATATATTTTCACAAGCAACATTAAACAGTGCTTAATACTGTACGCCACCTAAACAATGTTCCTTGACCTTAAAGAGCTCATAGTCAAATAAGGCAGAGAGCTAAGTAATCAAATAAATGTCATGTGGTCATATGTGTCAGGCAGAGGTGCAGCACCAGAGAAGGGAATACAATTTTCTATACAACACAAAGAAAGAACATAAACAAACAATATAAAATGTATGTTCCAGTTTCTTAGAAAGATATACAATTAAATAAATCCAATAGAAGCTTTAATAATTATTAGTGAATTCAGGTCAGTGACTTTGCCCGTTTAATTTCATATGATTATGTTAAGTTGGATGTCAGTCTCCTCCCTCTATATTTCCAATGCTCAGATTCTGAGTATCAGCGTCAGGTATCCATAGATATATCCTTTTGAAAATCATGAATCTCACCTGCTTAATGAACCCAAGGACCATTAACTTCATTAATTCTCCCAAAAGAGCAACTAAGTCATTGAAAAGATATTTTATAGTCTAGGTAGAAATTCACTGATGTCTGCCCATTTCTGTCATTCTGTGGCAACTGATACTGTTGCCTGTGTTCTTCCTGATACCTTCCTTCTTCTCTTTTAATGGTTCTTGGCACCATCCATCAATGTAGCATAATTGGGGGTGAGGGACTGAAAAGCTTAGTTGGGGAATCAAGAGGCCTAGATTCTGGTCCTAGCTCTACCATTCACTTATCTATCTAAGCCTTCATTTTCTCTTCCATCCCCAGTAAGTCACCCCAACACCGGGTATCAGAGTGGGGAAGGAGAAATAACAAGTTGAGGAGAGGAGTTGAAAAGGATCTTGCATCCATCTCCCAGTGACTTGCAGTTGTGTTAGTCAGATTAGGCTGACTTATCTCCTGCTTATACAACTGTACAATGTGGGTGTTCCTGACGGGACAGCTCTATTGGTTGGTTCTTCTCTAAGCAGTAATTAAGGGACCCAGGCTCCTACCATCTGTGGTTCTTCCTTCCTCTAGGTTCTCAGAGGTCTCTCCATTTCTTCAGAGAATGGAGGTTATGGGGAGGCGGAAGACTACTAAAGCTGGAAGTAAACACATCACTTCCACCCACATTCCATTAACGGGAACACAGTTGTATGACTACACCTAACTGCAGGGGCGGCTGGGAAATACAGTCTAGCTGTGTGTCCAAGAGGAAAAGGAAATGGTTTTGTGAGCAAGTAATCAGATGCCGCCACACAGGTTAATTCCCAACTTAAAATACCACAAGGACTCTCCAGCGTATGGTGCTATACTAAAATAGTTTGATATCTGAGATCACTTGATAAGTGGGACTTGTAATTATTTTTATACCTATATTTTAATGACAACAGAGGTATCAATATTTGACCATTATATAACAGAAGTATGCAAAAACGAGACAAGAAATTCTTTGAAGAATGATAATAAAGTCTTAAGGAGAGGACAAGATATGAATAAATATAAACATCAGTTATTTTATTCAAACACATTGAGTGCAGACATTATCATGAGAAAAGAGAAAAATGGGATATTACTATAGAAGCACAATAACTAGAGATTTTGAAAGGTGCCTCAATTAGTAAATTCTGTACATGGTAGATTGTAAAAAAATTCAATGGCTAAAACCTAGATAATCATTACCATCTACTCAAATTACTGAAGTATTAGTCAAGGTTGAAATAATTCACTTATATTTCCACAGAGTTGAAACATATATATAAACCCTCCCAGCTTAGATAAGGTGGCAAAATATCTAAAATTGAAGATATCAGATGTGCTTAACAAATCTAATTCTAACTTGAGAAAATGCTCATTCTAAAGAAAAAATATTATATCTTTTTTTTAAACATGAATTTATATTTTTGGTGAAACTTTTAATAATTATATCTTTTCTAATAAAATGTTAATAGTTGCAAATATTCCCAGCAGTTTTGAAAAACAAGCATAGTTATTCTGAGAACAACCAAGGGATATACAGATGGTTTGATGGACGAAAGAAGGACAGGGGAAAAAAAAGGACGGAAGGCATCAATACATAAATAGAATGGCTAAAAGTTCAATGTTATATCTGGGAAATGTCCATATGCGTGCAACAGCATTAGCAGAATTATTTAGTAGAGTGCTGTTTATAATTTTGGTGATGGATAAGTGCTTGTAAATGCACAGAAGACTTTGGGGATTAAACCGCAACGTCAGAGCATATTAGATGAGAAGGATTCTCAGAGGTCATCTAGCCGAATCCCGTCCGTTATATGTGATGTAGGGATATTGACAATTATATGAAAATATATAGCTGAAGTCAGTCAACCAATGATGAAAACAGTAGCGCAGTTCATATATACTATATATTTTATTCTTATATTCACTACTGACAGTACTATTTGTCATGCATTTATTTCTAATACATGGAACAACTATTATTCAATACCATGATTCTTAATTTGCAGACTGTACTTCTAGGCAGGGAACTCTTTACAGTCATCCACATCTTTTCCATTTTTGTGTACTTGGAAAATAGTTGGTTCTTAGTAAATGCTTGTGACGCTAAAACCCCAACTGAGAGAAGCACATAATTATGGTGGACATCAGAAAGGCCATTATTGCCACAGCATGTCTTTCTGCCCTCAAGTCCGGTCTCCAGACTTATTGCTTCCAGGATAGGCGTTTAGGTTTATTTCTCACCACTAGAGGGCAGGAAATGCTTTGCGAAGGGAAATACAACCCCTTCACCTGTGTAAATGATTAGACTCCCCAGGAATAAATAAATTAATCACAAGAAGGTCGAAGCTATCCCAATGTCTAAGACTTTTAGAAAAGCTATTGCACTCTTCACCTTTCCCCTCAAAAACCTTTCTTTATTGATGGGTTTGGTTCAAGCTCTTTCATTTAGATAGTTAATGTCTGTTCCCTTTCCTACATAGGGGACTTCCTGACACGTTCACATAAAAAACCCTCCACTTAAAATACTTTACAAACAACCACACCATAAAAATGCAGTAGCAGCATCCTTGTATTTAAGAGGCATCCAAAAGACTTCCTTGGATTTTTATCTTGGTTAATCTTATGATGTAAGAACTCTCAGCTTCCAGAAGCTACAGTGAAATCGTCACCCTTCCTTGACCTCATAGGTAATCAGATCTCCTGAGTCCACACTGTTTTTGCCCACCGCAATAGATGACTCAGACTTTTGACTGTGCCTTTCTTTTTTAAATTTTCTCCCCCTGTTAAATCCCAGTCCCTTCCAGTGTGAGTGGAGTAAGGGTGAACAACTCTGGTCGCAATGACTACCTCAGTATATCCTGGCTGCCTGCTCCTGGAGACGTGGATAACTACGTGGTGACACTCTCCCACGATGGCAGGGTGGTTCAGTCCCTCGTGATTGCCAAGTCTGTCAGCGAATGTTCCTTCAGCTCCCTCACCCCGGGTCGCCTCTACAATGTGACCATAACGACGAGGAGTGGCAAGTATGAAAATCACTCCTTCGGCCAAGAGCGGACAGGTGAGGATCTCAGGAGGTTCAGGCTCTATGAGAGCCAGCCGGCTATGTGGTTCAGGGCGTCACAGATCTGCAGCAATTCTGTAATGAGGGGATTAAAGACCGTTGAGATCACATTATTATGGCGTCTTCGTATTTTCACGCAAGAAGTTCCTTATGTGAGTAGATGTTACCTTTAAAGTAAGATGAACACCATTTTCGTGGCTAGAATTCATAGTATATTCAAATACAGTAACAGGTATTTCTGTTTAGGGTTGCTAGACCCTGGCTCTATGGATGTTCACTTATTTAATCCTTATAAAGTCCTTCTTGAGGTAGTTGTGGTTATTATTCCCATTTTACAGATTCTGATAAGAATCTGATAAAAGCCATTCACTCTCTTTCCAAAGAAATGCACATACCTGCCCTATCCCCAACAAGTTCACGGACAATTTGGGGGTTACTACTTTCCTAAAGTCTACCCACGAAGCACTGGGTGAAAACCAAGGCTCAGGGTAACTTGTCCAACTGTTTAACTTGTTAAACAGCCGGTGCACTTCAGATCCTGGATTTGAACCCAGTTCTGAATGACTCCAGAGCCTACAAAGCTCTCTGTCCTGAAATCCTTCCTGAAATGTCTGTTGGTCAAGACCACTGTTCATCCTTTTTCACACAAGGTGAAGATGTGAACCTTTATAATTCTGGGACTAAGAGCAAACTCTTAGCAAAGGCTTTGAAGGCCTGGTTGGTCTTCGATGTGCTAGAAAGAGCTAAGTTTAGACAACTACTGTTTTCCCAATATACTTATGCTTCCTGGGGTTTACATCTGAGATTTCTGCTTAAGGTGAGGTTAATATTTTATCAAATCTTTCCTGCTGATCTATGGTTTGATATTTGCATTTTAAAATGTCAGTTTTTCCATGAGAATCTGGGACAACTGACACCATCCAGTGCCCCAGCACAGGGTCTGGAGCCTAGTAGGCTCCAGAGTCATTCATTGAGTAATGAATGTTTGGTAAATGAATAATCAGAAATCACCTAGATCAGGGTTTTTCACCCAGTGCTTCGTGGGTAGACCTTAGGAAAGTAGTAACCCCCAAATTGTCCGTGAACTTGTTGGGGATGGGGCAGGTATGTGCATTTCTTTGGAAAGAGAGTGAATGGCTTTTATCAGATTCTCATAGTTTCTGTGACCTCAGAAAGTTAAGAACCACTGATTTACATTGTTACAGCATGCTAGCATTGAAAGTGTCCTTAGAATGATCTAATCCCGGGCTTCCCTGGTGGCGCAGTTGTTGGGAGTCCGCCTGCCAATGCAGGGGACATGGGTTCGTGCCCCGGTCCGGGAGGATCCCACGTGCCGCGGAGTGGCTGGGCCCGTGAGCCATGGCCGCTGAGCCTGCGCGTCTGGAGCCTGTGCTCCGCAACGGGAGAGGCCACAACAGTGAGAGGTCCGCATACCGCAAAAAAAAAAAAAAAAAGAATGATCTAATCCCATCTCATTTGAGTTAAAGTCCCAGAGAGAAACTGTGGCTTCTCCAAGGTCACACGGTTGAGCAGTAGCCAAACCCTACCGCACTCCAGGGCTGTTTCCACTACGTCATGCTCTCCCTGAAAGCACTAGTCAGGGATATAAAGAGATAGTCCCTACCCTCAAATTATTACGTATTGTGCTGATAAGCGCGATACTGACTGAGATCTGATTTTTATTTACAAAGCAGCCTTATGTCAGTGTCTTCTGTTGATTAATTTTTGCCAGCAATTAAAGGATATGTCATCCAACCACTAGCCCCTTGCTGCCCCTTGGTGTCAATTCATGAGTGTTTCCTATTCACATGACCTTCATATTGCAAGGCCTTGTGCTAGGATTGATTTTAAATGCAAGAAGAGTGATCCTTTATTCAAAGCACCCTTTTGATGCTTTACCAACGTGAACTTGGATTTGGCACGTGACTAATCAAGGCAAACCACTGCCCCTGACAAGTCAGTTTAACTGGAGAGTCGTGTCTGAGTTGTTGCCTTGTTGATTTTGGCTGATTGTCTCAATGCCGTCTACATTTCGGGTGAAAGTGTCAATATTTCTAATTCCGTATCACATCATCTCACCATACAGCAAGGCAAGTCCCACAAATTACCCGCAGTTCTACCTGGAGAGCCCCTTACTGACTTAGCATGGTATTCAGTCTGGTTTTTCTTCCTGCTTTGCCTTCAGTAAATTGCCTGGATCGTTGACCTTTCTTAGCCCATACTTACAGTGTCACTTCAGAATTTCTTCTGTACGAGTCTGTGATGACTAAATTCTAGCAACACTCTGATTGGTTCCAGATAAATATCTTGAAAAAAAGCACACCTGCCCTTGCTCCATATCTGTGGTGAGATATATTCCAGTACAAAAACCAGCACACATAAGCCAACAAAGGATAGTAATGCAACTTGTAGGTGTTAAGAAGCTTCATGAAAAATGTAGCTTAGATACCAAAATATTGAAATTTCTGGGTCATTTCATGCTTTGGAAGAAAGTGGAAGAGAAAACTTGGACATAGGCGTGGCATGTGGTCAGAGCAGAAATCCCTTAACATAAACCAGACACAGACAGAGGCTACCCAATCCAGAGAACATGCTAGTATTAAGATAGAAATTTAGGGCCCTGGATCTGATTGAGTTCATACTTCTTTTCAATGCTCCTTCTCATTAATATTTATAAAATCCAGTTATAGCCAAATAGTAATGAATCGAGGGCCTACTTTTGAATTAAAATACAGCCCCAAATGAAAAATTAGAATATGCTTAATATCATGCTCAAAATACAGAATTGCCTTATTTTACTGTGTTCCTGTTAACAAGCACTGATTGATTGATTGATCAACTGAGAAAAAACCCATGGGTGCACAGATTGGTTTGTTCGTTTGTTTATATGTTTATGGGGAATGTCAGGTGCACAAAGTTGGATTAATCATAATTCTTGGTTCAGGATCCTGTGCGTCAGTTGCCACTGCTATTTGTTTTTTGGCATTTAATTAAATTTAGACATTTAGTTAATAATTTTTAGTAATTTAATATGTACTTGAGAAACCACTAGCCAAAATAAAAGCTAGGGACTTGATAATAATCTATATCAGATCATGTATTTCACACCTCACTGGTCCATCCCAAAGTAACCATCATCTTCACTCTTATTTTTCTCTCTTGCCTTCCATCCTGCAGTTTTATTATTTATGTAATCCTAAAATTATATTTTTAAAATTTTAGTTGTTTTAATACAAAAAAAGGTATTTTTTATGCAGTATGTAATCTTTGGGGACTAAGATTTTTCACTTAGTATTATCTTGATAAGATTCATCCATATTTTGTGTTTTGATATTAAGGGCGAAATCCATATTTTTGTGTTTTGAGTTAAGAAAAATTGTGACTGCTGTATAGTATTTCACTGTGTTTATATACCATTTCATTCATCCAATCTCCTGTAGATGGGCATCCTCTCTCACACTTGGTTTTATCAAGTTTTTAGTTTTGCCAACCAAATGGATGTAAAATGGTATTGTGCCACAGCCCTGACTTGCATTTCCCTTGATCACCAATGACGTTGAACATCTTTTCATGTATTAGTTACCATATGTGTTTCCTCATCTTCCATTTTTCTTTTGGATTGTGTATACTCTTCTTGGTAACTTAGTGTCATATCTTGAGTCACCAAGGTATGCTGGAATTGTTAATATCATTGCCATCATTCATATTAATCATCAGTTATTATGTTTAATGCTCCGTTTTGTACATGACACTTTGTGTAGGCTAAGAACAGGATTAGAATTAATTCATCAGGTCTGTAAAGAGATCCATTTAATCAGTCCAAACTGATTAAACTGATAACAGTCTTTCCCCTCCAGAAATTTGTGATCTGAAGGTCTAAGATTTTTCTTTTAAATGCACACAGTAAAAATCTACTCACTTTCCTTTATCGTCCCGTGTTGTCATCTGTGATCAATTGCTCCCTCAGAACCATTAAATCCCTAGCTGTTTTCTGTTCTCTTTTGCAGTGCCTGACAAGGTCCAGGGAGTTAGTATCAGCAACTCAGCCAGGAGCGACTATTTAAAGGTATCCTGGGTACATGCCACTGGAGACTTTGATCACTATGAAGTCACCATTAAAAACAAAAACAACTTCATTCAGACGAAAAGCATTCCCAAGTCTGAAAACGAGTGTATATTTGTTAAGCTAGTCCCTGGACGGTTGTACAGTGTCACTGTTACTACAAAAAGTGGACAATATGAAGCCAGTGAACAAGGGAATGGAAGAACAAGTAAGTGGAAAGATTGCAAAATTTGGTAGTTGGTTGGGACTTGAAGGTCATCGAGTAAATAATTTATCTGAACCTTGAATTTTCTCTGCTTACTGATCAGTAAATTACATTCCCAGTTAGTCTCAGTTGGAGCCAACATCGTTCAGCCAAGCCATGGCCTGTAATTACAGAATATTTATTGGCAGATGAAAGCAAGCATAGTGGGGTAGCAGGAACACCAAGTTTCTCATTTTTCTTCCCTGTCCTCCTGCATTGTGGCATTTAAAGTTCTAGATGTCTTGATTTATCCTAGGATTGAGATCAAAACTCATTTTACAATTATATTCTACCAATACTTAGCATGTAAGATTTATGCCAGAAAAAAAATTACAATTGTAATAGTTGCTTCCAATTTTTCTTGTTTAATTATGCATGAAGTAGCTGAAGTGGTTTATTCGGGAAAGGGAGATGTTTGCCAGTTCTGTGAATGTGATTCATAAATTATTGTGCAGTAAACTCTGATCAGTCACTTCCCTGAAATGTCTTCTCATAGTCCCGGAGGCTGTTAAGGATCTCACATTGCACAACAGGAGCACTGAGGACCTTCAGGTGACATGGACACGAGCTGATGGGGACGTCGACCAGTATGAGATCCAACTGCTCTTCAACGATATGAAAGTATTTCCTCCTTTTCACCTTGTCAATACCGCAACTGAGTATCGATTCACCTCCCTCACACCAGGGCGTCAGTATAAAATGCTTGTCTTGACGATCAGTGGAGATGTACAGCAGTCAGCCTTCATTGAGGGCTTCACAGGTAATTGGAAATCTGGCTCTAGAACCTGACTAGATACTGTGGTGTATTTAGCATGTTGGGTAGCCAGGCGTTTTGGTTGAGGATTTAAAGGGCTAAGGGGTTGGGGGGTGGCAAGAAGGGAGAAGGTTATCTTGATAGTGACAATAATGTTGTCCGAGCTGGTTTAGCAAAACTAAAGTATGATGTAGGGGGAGAAAAAAAAGCTTTCTGAAAAATAACATTGAATTGATATAAATAGCTGTTGCCTGTGAGGCTTACAGATTAAATATAAATAACCTGATTGGTTGGTTGGATAGTCCTTCTTTGGAACTCTATTAGGAGTGTTGCTATAATAGTTAACATTTATTAAGAGTTTACTGTGAACTAGACACACAGCCAAGTACTTTATATGTACATTTTGTTCAGTCCTAACAATTTCGTGGGCTGGTCGCTATTATTATCATTGCTGTTTCTCGGATAAGGAAACTGAAACTTACAAGGGTTAAGCAGTTTGCCTATAGTCCCACAACTAGTAGATAAGAAAACCAAGATTTGGACCAAGTCAATCTAGTTAGCGCCCACTATATAACTGGCATTCTTCATTTCCACTCACTGGCCTTGATGTCCCTCTAAACTTCCCCCATCAACTTCAGCTCAAGCAGAAAAGTCAGAGAAAAATGGTAGATTGATACCAATGTTTTTCATATGTATTTTTTCAGTAGATGCCAAAAGGTAGGAAGCACGAAACTTTTAGTTGAAAATTTCCACAGTTCATTCTCTAAGTGATGGTTTTTAAATTTATTCTCTTTTTTAGTTCCTAGTGTTGTCAAAAATATTCACGTTTCTCCCAACGGGGCGACAGATAGCCTGACGGTGAACTGGACTCCAGGTGGAGGGGACGTGGATTCCTACACGGTGTCAGCGTTCAGGCAGAATCAAAAGGTTGAGTCTCAGACCGTCCCCAAGCTTGTCTCTGAGCACACGTTCCACAGGCTGGAGGCTGGGGAGCAGTACCGGATCGTGATCACCTCGGTCAGCGGGTCCCAGAAGAACCAGGTAGATGCGCTCGGGCGTACAGGTAAGCGTCCCCCTGGAGAAGGGCCAAATAGTTCTCCATAATGGGACGATGGATGGGCTTGGCCACTCACAAATGGAAAATACCCAAATTCAAAACCACTAAGTTCGTACAATTCAATGTGGTTTCAAGAGCCTTTCTCATATTTTTTTTCTTTGCATTTTTGTTTCTGAATAGAGTGATTCAAAAACAAATGAAAGGTAATTAGAAACGAAATCATGTGAATAGATTTTTATACTTGCTAAGGGATATAGTAGTTGATTCTCTAACTCTGCGTGTTTCAAAGTTTTACCCCTGTCTCAAAATTCTTCAAAGAAAAACACACCTATGCCATCTACTTCATTTGTGATGAATTAATAATGTATCTGTTTATTTATATTAATATCACTATTCACATAGTACTTTCAAAACAAACATAAGCTATCAGCACCACTATAAATGCCAGGCATTTAAAATGATCTTTAACCATACTACAAGGTAGAGATCATTATCTTCAATTTATAGATGAGGAAAGTAAGGCTTAGAAAGTTTATAAAACATTATCAAGGATACATGTAATAAGACCTAGAGCTATAATTCAAATCTAGGTCTGTCTGGCTCCAAGCGTCATGCTCTCTCTACTGTGATACAATATGTACTAGATGTCTTCCGTTCTCATGACCACTTATTTAGTTGTGGGGCATGGGCCTCTGTACTGTGCCCTTCTCTGTGTCTGTTTCATATACGTATATCTCCAACTATATGTCAAGCACTATGTTAGAAAATGGGAATTCAGCAGCAAGATAGAGCCCCTGACCAAAGAAGCTTACGATATAGTGGAGTCAGGTAAAAGGCAACTAAAGTATAGCATGATAAGTGCTAAAATAAAAGTAATGTCAGGATACTATAGGAGCAAACAAAAAGAGTCAGGGAAGGCTTCCAGGAGGAGGTAACATTTTAAAAGATACTAAGAAATTATCCTGGTGAAGTATGTGTTGATCTGGTTCCAGCAGAACAGCAAAGGCCTGGACGGAAGAGAAAGCATGGCACATTTGCGGAGCTGTACACTACTTATGCTAGAATAACGATGTGAGCCATGTGGCCAAGTAGGTAGATGGACCTAATTTCGAAGGGCCTTGTATGCCTTGTTAAAGGGTTTAGAATTGTGGATAGCGATTAAAGGGCCATCAGCATGGCATGCTATGAGAATCTGCCAGACACTGTGTACAGTTAGAAACAGTGGGAAGTGAGGAAACAAGAGACTTGCAGTACTGTGGGTGAGAGATGATAGTGTCCTAGGCTAGTGAGGAAGAGAAGGAGAGAAGTGGAAAGACCCAAGAGATGTAAGATTTAGGAGACAGGAATGACAAGACTCGTGTCTGATTCTGTAGAAAGGTGAGTGTGACAAGTTTCTGGCTTGGATCAAGACTTGGACCAAGACTTGGACCAACAAAGGGCAATGAGGAGGTGGTGGGAGGGAGATGAGCAGTTCAGTCTGGGCATCTTGAGGGTTGGGGGGGCGGTGTCTGTGGAACATCCAGAGAGGGATGTCATTTGCAAAAATAGATGAGAGATCTGAACTGAGAGTTTAAATTTGGGAGTCATCACCACATGGCTAACAATTCAAACCATGGGAGTGGATGAGATCTCTTAAGGATATTATGTAGAATGAGAAAAACTGTAAGTTTAGGACATAAAATATTATTAACAAATAATACTATCTGGCCTCTCACATCAGGAGCTGTAGCACAAACACTGTTATATGCTACTGCTTAGGTCAAGGCTTAAAGCTTTGACCTGAGTTAATCTTGGGAATGAAAGTCTAAACAAGCAACACCATTCAGTCATCCAAACTGTATTCATTGAATGTAAATTTGTTCAGCATTCTTCCACTTTCTAGATACATCGATATGCATCACTCTGCATATTTATCAGTGTCACTTCCACTAGTTTTTCTACTTGTTTGACTTCAAGATCCGTCTAAATCAGAGAAAGAAAAAAAAAGAGAATCTAAGCAGTTATACAGATAATTCAGGCCAAGAAATACTTTCTCCTAAGGGCACATGGAAAGTGTCAATGATGCAACCATGAGGCATCATCTTCCATCTGCAGTTGATTTAGGGAAGTTTTTCTCAATTGGTTACTTAACCCTAAGTGATGGAACTGGCCTCTCTTTTCTTTGCAGTCCCAGCGTCCGTCCAGGGAATAACTGCAGACAATGCATACAGCAGTCACTCCTTAATAGTAAGTTGGCAGAAAGCTGTTGGTGTGGCAGAAAGATATGATATCCTGCTTCTAAGTGAAAATGGGATCCTCCTAAGTAACACATCAGAGGCAGCCACGACTAAGCAGCACAAATTTGAAGACCTAACCCCAGGAAAGAAATACAAGATACAGATCCTAACCGTCAGTGGAGGCCTCTTTAGCAAGGAAGCCCAGACTGAAGGCCGGACAGGTAATTCGCACAGCTTGTTGTTTCGTACAACACCTCCCTGTCTTGCTATTCCTTAAGAACTGTAGGGCCAAAGGGATGAAGCAACACTGGGAGATGATATATATTTCTTGACACAGCAGGGACATTCACCGTGATTTGCCACTTCCGCCAGTCGGCCTATTCACACAGCTTTCAGCCCACCACACTCCAATTCAGATTTTGCATCAAAACTGGCTCTATTCATTTCTTATTTCTGCTGTAATAAATTGCCACAAACTTTGCAGCTTCAAACAACACGGATTTATTATCTTATAGTTCTGGAGATCAGAATCTGAAAATAGGTTTTATGGGGCTAAAATCAAGGCGTCAGGTCGCAAAAGGACTGTGTTTCTTCTAGAGACCTCGTGGGGAGAAGCCATTCCTCACCCTTTTCAGCTTCTAGAGGCCACTCACATTCCTTGCAGCAGTGGCCTCACTCCAACCGCTGTGTCTGTCACCATATCGCCTTCTCTGCTCTCTTGCCTCCCTCTTCCATCTTTTAAGGACTCTTGTGATCACACTGGTCACCATTCAGACAATCCAGGATAATCTCAAGATCCTGAACTTAACCACATCTGCAAAGTCCCTTTTGTCACATAAGGTAACATATTCACAGGTTTCGGGGATTAGGACATGGGCATCTTTGGGGGCCATTATTCAGACAGCACCACTGGTCTAACTGATTATTTATTTATTAAGCACCCAGGTCTGAAAGGGGTTTGATGTCGATAGGGACATAAAGCTAAGTTAGGCATGCTTCTCGCCCTGGAAGAAGTGACTGACAATTGGGGGAGACAGACACATGGACAAATAATGTCAACACATTGTGATAAGGGTTGTTTGTGAGAGAGGGATGTCCAGCATCAAGGGGAGCATGGAGTCAGGTGGAATTGGGAAGTCTTCTTGAAAGTGACCTTTCGGTACTGTCATGAAGGATGAAGCAATTCTCCACGTGGAGAAAAGCTAGAAGGACACCCAGTGCAGACAGACGACCATGTGCCAAGACAGGGAGGTGTGAGAAGGAGCAGGGAGATTTTGCGGTGGCCGAAGTGTGTGTTACATGGTGGAGACGTGAGGCTGGAAAGGCAGGTTCGGGCCAGATTAGATAGTGCCTGGCGTGCCTTCCTCAGGAATTTATTTTTCATCTTATAAAATAAATAAAAGGAGACAATAAAAATTTTTCAGCCAGAGAGTGAACGTTCTGTAATAAAAATTTGTACTTTTAAAAAAAAAGGTAGGGGCTTCCCTGGTGGCGCAGTGGTTGAGAATCTGCCTGCTAATGCAGGGGACACGGGTTCAAGCCCTGGTCTGGGAGGATCCCACATGCCGCGGAGCAACTAAGCCCGTGAGCCACAACTACTGAGCCTGCGCATCTGGAGCCTGTGCTCCGCAACAAGAGAGGCCGCGATAGTGAGAGGCCCGTGCACTGCGATGAAGAGTGGCCCCCGCTTGCCACAACTAGAGAAAGCCCTCGCACAGAAACGAAGACCCAACACAGCAAAAATTAATTAATTAATTAATAAACTCCTATTCCCAACATCTTCTTAAAAAAAAAAATGGCCCACAACTTCAGAATTATTCTAAATAAACTAGTCTAAGCATGTAAATAATAATTGTTGTTGCTAATAAATAAAATGGATGCTTCTAAAAAAATAAATAAATATTAAAAAAAAAGGTAAATCAGATGGCGATGGGGGATAGATTGAATGGAGAAGAGACCAAAGGTGGGGAGACAGTCTCATAAATGAACTTGTTATTGATCACCTGCTGTGTGCCAGGCACTGTCCTAAATCCTGGATACACAGAAATGAATAAAACAGCCTCATAGTCATGAAGGCTATATTCTAGTAGGGGAGAAAGGCAATGAAGAAAATAAAGAAGTAAAAAATGTAGTACGTTAAATGGGAATAAATACTGAGGAGAAAATTAAAGCAGGAAGTGGGTTAGCAAGTGCTAGACGCTAACAATTTTAGATAGTACAGTCCTGAAAGGTTTTGTTGAGAAGGTGACATTTGAGTAAAGGTCTGAAAGAAGTCAGAAAGAGGACCGTGTAGATATCTGGGGAAGAGCGTCCCGAAGCAGAGCAAACAGCAAGGCGAAGAACCTGAGCTGGGGGCGTTGGAGAAGCAGCAATGAGGCCACTATTGGTAGAGCACAGTGAGTGACGGCAAAGTGAGGGGAGGTGGTCAGAGAGGTAACTGGGGTCCTAAGATGATGGCAGTCATAGAAACGATAAGGGTCCAAAGCAGAACTAATGCAGGGGCCCTGATGAAGAATAGTAGATATAGTCAAGAAATAGTCCTGCATTAGATAAGATGGCATTTGGTGGCTGGGTAGAGTATAAAAGGAGGAACAGAAGAAGATTCTACAGTTTCTACCTGGCAGAAGATGATTCTATTAACTGAGATAAGAGAAGCAGGAGGAGAGAGTGTCAAGGAAAAAGATACAGGCCTCAGTTCTGAACTGAGTTTGTGATGTCTGAATGTCTTGCAGAGAGAGGTGATCAATAGGTTATTGATAATAGGGGTCCTGAGCTCAGAAAAGTGAGCTGGAGATAAAGATTTGGACAAAAATTCTAGTTAAATCCATGTTTTAGTCTGTTCAGCATGCTATAACGAGAATACCGTAAACTGGGTGGCTTAAACAACAGACATGATTTCTGGAGGCTGGAAGTTCTGGAGGCTGGAAGTTCAAGGTCAAGGCTCCAGCAGATTTGGTGTCTGGTGAGGGCCCATTTTCTGGATCACAGCGAGCATCTTCTCACCGTGTCCTCACATGGTGGGAAGGATGAGAGAGCCCTCTGGGGTCTCTTTTATAAGGCACTGATCCCACTCATGAGGTCTCCACCCTCATGGCCTAATCATCTTCCATTCGCTACCCCCTGAAACCATCATTTTGGCCTTTAGGCTTCAACATGAATTTCCAGGAGGGTAGGGGTGGAGACACAAACATGCAGGCCATAGCGAGCCATAAAGTGAATGAGACTGACTGTTTCGCTAATGTTATAGAATATGAAGGAGACAAAGGCTGAAACCATGGGAAATACCAACTTTTAAGGATCTGGCGTAAGGAGAGGGGAAAAGCAAAAGAGCCTGAGAAAGTGTTTGGAGAAGAGAACCCAGGAGAGAGGAGACAGATGTCCTGTTCTATTTCCACTGGCATCTTAAGACTTCCATGGTATCAGACAGCATCTGTGCCAACAGTTTGGAAGCAGGTCATTTCACCTTGCCAGCAGGTAGCACGGAAGGCCAAAAAGGTTCCAAAATCCTAATGTAAACCTTTTTTAAAAAATGGTTTTGGCTTTTCCTCTTCCTTCTCTTTCCCATGTCTCTGAATCTAGTTTTCTTTTTCTGCCTGATTTTCCCTTTCTTTCATACCTAGTCTCTCCTTCCCACTGCCCTTCCCTCCAATGGTCATTTCTTAGCTCTCAGAGGGCACTCAGAGATAGATTGCTGGTCTCTGATCTAGTTCCTAGTACTGGAAAAACATTTAGTCACACAGGTCAGACTAACATTTATTTTACATGCAAAAAATGTCTTTAAAGATAGTTTTCCATTAGTGGGGTTTTTTGTTGTTGTTGTTCTCTTGTGGTTTTGCTTTTTAACATTAACGGCTTCAGCCTCGCTAATTCACATTATTCGGATTTCTTTGCTCTGGGGTCTCCATGTAGTCAATATTCTTAAAGGCAGGGATGGTGTGTTTTGAGCTGCTTGATGGAGTGTGGCCATCTAGGCACCAACCCCGGGCTGGGTCAGGGTGGGCTGTACCAAAACTCAGTCTCATTCTCTTTCTCCTCAACCTTTCTAGTCCCAGCAGCTGTCACCAACCTGAGGATCACAGAGAACGCCACCAGACACCTGTCCTTCAGCTGGACCCCCTCAGAGGGGGAGCTCAAATGGTACAACATCTTTCTGTACAACCCAGATCGAACTCTTCAGGAGCGAGCTCAAGTTGGCCCGCAAGTCCAGAGCTTCTCTTTCCAGAACTTGCTACAAGGTCGAATGTACAAAATGGTGATTGTAACTCACAGTGGGGAGCTGTCTAATGAGTCTTCCATATTCGGTAGAACAGGTAAGACCTGAACCCAAGCTGTAATGAATAGCAGGGAAATTGTCACAGTACTCACTGGCTTTTCCTTGATTTGTCCTTAGTTTCCTGTTCTACCCAGGGTGTAGCTTTGTATGAAATTTGTGACCTTTATATGAAATTTCTGACCCTAAATCAGACCTTTGATTATATATCAGAATAGTTTTTGCACTGGTTTTTGCTTTGTTTCCTACACGTGCTTACCTCATAGAGTTTAGTGAGAAAAATGAATCTGGCTCCTCTACTTGCCAGCAAACTGCTACGCGAGGGTTATAACCCATCAGGGCTTAATTCAAGCTGTGCCTTTCAGCTTTCTACAGGAAATAGATGGAGTGGAGAGCAGGTCCAAAGAAGGGCAGCTACAAATGGGGCCAACAAGCAAAGACTGCTGTGAATCAGAAACACAGCACTAGATGAAGTGAACACAAGAGTTCCAGGAAAATGAGAGAGAGAAACATCTCTGGGTTTTGCAAATAAGAAACTGAATCTACTCTTTCTCCATAATTTGAGTCCATTATCTCATTTTTTCTATTCAATTTTTATTCTTTTTGAAAATATTTATTTATTTATTTGACTGCGCCGGGTCTTAGTTGCGGCATGTGATCTCTTGAGTTGAAGCATGCATGTGGGATCTAGTCCCCTGAGCAGGGATGGAACCCCGGCCCCCTGCATTGGGAGCGCTGAGCCTTAGCCACTGGACCACTAGGGAAGTCCCCAATTTTTATTCTTAATTGACAGTTGTTTTTGAGTGCTCTTGTGTGCCAGGCACTGGGCTCACTGTTGCACTAGGAGAGTAAACAAGACTCACAGGGCCCCTGACCTCACAGGGCTCTACACTAGCAGAGAGGAGGAGGGGACGGGACTGCAGATTTTAAAGGGTGATGATTTTGGAACGCCTTAAATCCTCTGAAGGAAATAAACATTATGTTATGACACAGCGTGACTCGGCAGGACAAGACTTAGAGACCCCTTTAGACAGAGAAGGCTTTTCAGCTGAGACCCGAAGGTGAGAGGAGCCATGGGAAGAGCTCATTTTAGTCACTCAGCAGGAGTTCTCAGCTTGTCTTCTGAGGGAATGAAAAAGAGCAGTGGATAAGCCATGAGTGGAATTTCCTAGATGTTACCATCTTCAGGGCCATCTGCCCTAGGCACGTCTTCCCTTATCTGCTCATTAATGTTTAAAATTCCTCCAACAAGGGGCAACAGTCTTCACTCTCCAAAGAATCATGAAGCTTACATACCCACGGGACAAGTGCCAGCCTGACTAATTTATACTATGGTAGAAATGACTGTTAACACTTCACTTCCCAAGTGAGGTTCCATCAGTATAGATTTTGGGGGAAGAAAGGGCTGAGAGAGAGAACTGAGAACCTAAGAGAGGATGGAGAGGAAGTAAAGAGGCCCAGAGAGGGATGTTATGGGATGGTGGCCCAAGTGAGATGGGCCAGACTGGAAGGGGCAGGAACATTTTATGAACAACTTTCAGGGCTTTTTATATCCTAAGTTATGAACTATTTGACCAGTCTTAGCCATTTCTGAAGATTTCACTTTATATGTTTACCAGAAGACATGTAGCGAGCATACAGAAGTCACCACCTCTTGTGCTTTGTTTTATTTTAATTTGTGCCAGGTCTCTAGACCACATGCCCCTAAACTCAAGTGACCTGAAGTAGAAGCAAGATCTGACTCTACAATAAGCACTACTCACTGTACACCCAACACAGCTCATGTTTTCACCTGTGGGCCAAAATGCCTTTGTTTCTATCTGTCTTGTTTTTAGTAAAGGTTGTCCTTCTCTTAAGTCCCAGCCTCTGTGAGTAACCTCAAGGGATCCAATCGAAACATGACAGACAGTCTCTGGTTCAGCTGGAGTCCAGCCTCTGGGGACTTCGACTTTTATGAACTGATTCTCTATAACCCCAATGGCACAAAGAAGGAAAACTGGAAAGACAAGGACCTGACGGAGTGGCGTTTCCATGGCCTCGTTCCCGGAAGGAAATACACGCTGTGTGTGATAACTCATAGTGGAGATCTCAGCAACAAGGTCACGGGGGAGAGCAGAACAGGTAAGAAGCCCAGTGGCCAATGGCCAAGTGTTGGTGGGAAGTAGCTTCCGCAGGCATGTTTTAATTACGGTTTTATTAATAAGAAATAAAATCGGTAATGATGTACCATGTGCTAGCCCCTGAACTTGGGAAGGCTCTGTGATAGAATGGGTGAAGGAGACAGACTTTGGGTGAAAAGATCTAGGTCCTTGGCTTAGCTCTACCACTTACCTGTGTGAAGCTGGGCAAGTCACCGAGCATCTCTAAGCCTCAGCTTTCTTATCTGTAAAATGGGGATAGTCATATACATCATCATTGTGTTACTATGATCAGTGCTTTCTAAATTTTCTTATTTCTTGGGCACACACAGATAACATTGGTATCTGTGTACCACCCTGGGGTCAATGAACAAGGCTCTCTGCAATTGGATATAACTGTCTGTGGACTCTAGCCTTCACATCCCCAAATCTGATGGAATAAATATCTTCTCATACTTGTAATCCATTCAGGGCAAGCTCATGCTCCACAGCACCCTGGTAAAAACTCTCTGGTTATAAAAATTAAAGAAAATGTACATAAAACACTTGAGGACAGTGTCTCACACGTAGTAAACACTGTCAATGGAAGCTCTTGTTATTATGTTATCATATTACCTCTTCCTATGAAGTACGTTAAACGTATGTCTGATGTCGCTCAGCTGTCTTATTTATATATGTTATGGCATAGAAGTGATTGCATGATTTTTTACTTGCTCACACATACAGCCCCAAGTCCTCCCAGTCTTATGTCATTTGCTGATGTTGCGAACACATCGTTGGCCATCACCTGGAAAGGGCCACCGGACTGGACAGACTATGATGACTTTGAGCTGCAGTGGTTCCCCAGAGATGCCGTCACAGTCTTCAACCCCTACAGCAACAGAAAATCAGAAGGACGCATCGTGTATGGCCTTCGTCCAGGGAGATCTTATCAATTCAGTGTCAAGACTGTCAGTGGTGATTCCTGGAAAACCTACAGCAAACCAATTTTTGGATCTGTGAGGACAAGTATGACATGTCTTGATTCTCAGATGAAGTGGGGAGGAAGTATGTGTTGCAACATCTTATTCCAATGGGGCTTGGTTTAAATCCACATTTTTACCTGAAATAGGTTAGATTTGAATTCAGACAGAAGTTCTATATAGATTTGTTCATTTATTCAACTTTAACAAGAAATAATCTCTGCCCTCATGGAGCTTACAGTTGAGTGGGAGGTACTATCATTAACAAGACATTTTGGGTGTGATGAAGGAAGTATTTGGCACTAGAGAAACACAGGGTAAAGGCATCTGACCCAATAAAAGGGAGCTTCCTAGAAGAAGAAACATCCAAATCAAAACCCAAGGAAAGGGCTTCCCTGGTGGCACAGTGGTTGAGAGTCCGCCTGCCGATGCAGGGGACACGGGTTCGTGCCCCGGTCCGGGAAGATCCCACATGCCGCGGAGTGGCTGGGCCCGTGAGCCATGGCCACTGGGCCTGTGCGTCCGGAGCCTGTGCTCCGCAATGGGAGAGGCCACGACTGTGAGAGGCCCACGTACCGCAAAAAAAAAAAAACACCCAAGGAAAGAGTAAGACTCACTGGGTGGAGATGAAGAAAGAAGTAAAGAATGTTCCAGGTAGAGAGAATAAAAGATTCCAAAACCAGGCAGGAGGCAGAATAGAAAGGAGTTTAGTTGGCCAGAGGATAATAGGTAAGGATTAGGAGAAACAGGTCATACAATGTCTTGTGAGCCATGGTGATGATTTTGAACCTCAGTCCATTGGAGCCACTGAAGGATTTTCAGCCGAGATATAATCAAATTTGCATTTTAGAAAGTCACTATGGGGGTGGAACAGAGAACAGATCGAAAGGGGCAAACTAGAAACAGAGGGACTGGTTAGGACATACTGCTGTAAATTCTAAAGATGAAAATACTTCAACAATAAAGTACATATCAGTTTCTTCCCCAAGGGTTTTTTTTTTTTTTTTTTTTTTTTTTGCAGTACGCGGGCCTCTCACTGTTGTGGCCTCTCCCATTGCGGAGCACAGGCTCCGGACGCACAAGCTCAGTGGCCATGGCTCACGGGCCCAGCCGCTCCACGGCATGTGGGACCCTCCCGGGGGCACGAACCCGCGTCCCCCGCATTGGCAGGTGGACTCTCAACCACCGCGCCACCAGGGAAGCCCCCACACAAGGCATTTTGAGATAAATACCACAGACCTCAAAGAAACAGAAGTTTTTGGTATAGGAACCTCAATCCAAATATTTATTTTTCAATAATACCCAGTAAATGTAGTTTCTGAGATCAGATCAAATAGTTATTGGTTATTGATAAAATACGAAGTTGAAAATTAGAAATTTAAGCCAATAGCTGTTTTGTTAATTCAACAAACATTCATGCTACAAAAATTATAACTCTTTGGATATTGTATCCAAAGAGCAGTTTGGGATCAGATAGGTGTGTGTCAAGAGAAATATGTGAAAAAGAACGAAGAGTTTTAGTTTATAGCCAGATCAAGAGGGGTTTGCAGTGGCATATTGTGGGCTGTGTGATTGAATCACAGGTGTTAGAATCCGAGAGCTCAGTTGAGGTTGGGCTGGTCAGATCGCATCTGGAATATTGTATTCGGTCCTGGATGCTAGAATTTAAGAGAAGCATTTACCAAATGGGGCGTGCCCAAGAGGAAAGCAGCCGGCGCCAAGAGGGGCTCGATGCTGAGTTTTACGGGGAATGGCGGAATGAACTGTGAGGGTTGCATTAGTTCAGATTGGGTTTGGCTGTGGGTAACAGAAGACCAGAGGATTAAACAAAACAGAAGTTGAGAATTCTCATGTAAAATCATTCCAGTGCCCCATTTCTCACAAACACACTCCAGCCATGCTGAACAGCTTGCACTGCTCCACCAGCCACCTTCCCACTCCTCCCAGCACCACCCTTGGTGCCCAGGTTCGTGGTTTTCTCTGCCTAAAATGCCCCTCTCCCAATATCTAGGCGAGGTGTCATCTCTGCGAGAAAGGCTTTGCTAACTCCTGCCCACCGCTAACGCCGGAAGCAGAAAGTTGTCTGTCACTTCACACAGCATCCTCTTCCCCATTTCTTCTGGTACATTCTCTTTTCTACCTTGTATTATGACTGGTTTGGACTCATCTCCCTTCCTAGAGGTTACAGCTAATATCTTATTCACTTCTGTACTGTTGACAGTCTCTAGAAGGGCACATCGCACACAGTAGGTACTTGTTTCTTAGTGAATGGAGATGTAACCTGAGTCTTGGAAAACAGGCAGGATTTAGAGGTGAAAAGGAGGAGAGACAAGGAACTGAGGGAAGAGATCAAAGCAAATTTCCATATTATACTTTGTGTAAATTATCAGAATTATGGATTAGGCAGGATGTTTTCAAAGAATTTCTCCAAAGCTGAAAGAGGAGGTGTCTTTGGGTCTCAGCTGTGACTTGGTTTGAAGGGAGCTCAAAAGATTAACACGCAATTAATGTTTGAAAAGACACAATTATTGTCTGCCTCAAAGGCCAATTCTTCCTCTATCCTGAAAAATCCTCGGCTTGATTTTTTTTCCTAAATCATCCTCATCTAACCTGCTGTGACTTAGCTTACATTTATAGACCTTGATATGAGACAGGAATTCGCTCAGTAGCACGCAGATGCCGAGTGTTTGGTGAGGACAGTGACTCCTGTAACAAAGCACGTGTCAGGGGAAGGGGGGTCGTGCTCCAAACCAGAGCAACAGGTGCTGCCGCTGGGAGGGCCAAGTAGGTCTACACATAGTTCCCAGAAGAGCATGTATAACGGGGTAACCTACACGGTTTGGTTGTTAACTTGCACGGTCACGTGACTGCTTTTCTTTCAGACTCATGGTTGTGTCACTCACAGGAACAAATCAGCTGCCATTCAAGTCCCTACTGAGTCAGGCACTCTGTCAGGCAGAGGAAAGTGAACGACCATAAGCACAGGGGGATGAAACAGGGGGATGGAAGAGTCTGGCATATGTGGGGAATCACAGCAGTTCAGTCCCTGGAGCATGGCGTGTGAGCAGGGAGGGGCAGGCGAAAAATGGAAGACAGGGACAGAAGCCAGATGCAGAAGGTAAAAACGTCAGCAATGCCATTTCTTTCCTCATTTTAAGAACTAACATTTATTGAGCAGTGAGCGCGCCAGCCACTGTGCTGGGTGGCTGTGCATGTTTCAGCTCATTGAGTCGTTACAGTAACCATAGGAAGTAGGTATTCTTCATTTCCCCACTTTACAGATAGGGCACAGATATGTTAAATCACCTGCCCACGAGTGGTCGCTGGCAAATAGAATTTGAATTCAGGCAGATCAAGCTGCACCTCTCGGCTACTCTGCCCCACCTTCTATCTGACTTCTGCCACTTGATTTCAGTGCCCACGTGTTTCCAGTCACAATGGTACCCGGTGATTTTTCTAAAGGGACAGAATTTTAATGTTTAGTGTTTCTCAAAGTGGAGTCTCCTAGGCAGAAATCCCCTTGGACATCTATGAAAGACAATTCACATGAAGATTGAGAATTATTTGTTTAGGTCTCTGAGCTACTTGGAGCCAAAGGAGCTAAAAGGATGTCTCACAGAGTTGTGAAAAGTGTCTCTTCCTGTCTCCTTTAGAGCCAGACAAGATACAGAATCTGCATTGCCGTCCTCAGAACTCCACGGCCATTGCCTGTTCTTGGATCCCTCCCGATTCTGACTTTGATGGGTACAGCATTGAGTGCCGGAAAATGGACACTCAAGAAGTTGAGTTCTCCAGAAAGTTGGAGAAAGAAAAATCTCTGCTTAACATCATGATGCTAGTGCCCCATAAGAGATACCTGGTGTCCATCAAGGTGCAGTCAGCCGGCATGAGCAGTGAGGTGGTCGAAGACAGCACCATCACCATGATAGACCGTAAGTGTCCCCGGAGGCGGGCACAGGGCGTGTGCCTTTCTCCGTGGTATCCACCACCCCTGTTCACGTGCATATGGCTCACCCACATTAGTGTGTCTTGTTGTCACTTGAAGAGGATCTGAAAGGCTCTGGGAAGTAGAAACACTTCTCTGTGTAACGCATCCTGGCAGCAAACAAGTTAAATGATCTTAAAGAACCTGAATGAGTTAGTATTTAAATACATCTCTTTGCCTGACACAGTTAGAGCCATAATGGAGCTTTTAAGCAGTTTGATGCTACAACTCCAGGAAATCCTGCTGAGGAGCTGCCTCTTTCATTATGTTTAATGTGCTACTGGCAAATCACTTCCTCTGCCTGCTTCCCTTCAGGAGAGGAGGAGGTTTTCTTGATTCCAAGCATTACACACACACGCACACAGTCTGATGTAGGTGAGTAGAGATCTTCATTTCACTGATAGTTTATACGTAAAAGCATAGTTGTGACCCTTCTTGGTTCCCTCCCCACCCTTCTTCCAGGCCCTCCTCCTCCACCTCCACATATTCGGGTGAATAAAAAGGATGTGCTAATTAGCAAATCTTCCATCAACTTTACTTTCAACTGCAGCTGGTTCAGTGACACCAATGGAGCTGTGAAATACT
The DNA here is from genome assembly GCF_949987515.2 of Delphinus delphis. Taxonomy (NCBI): domain Eukaryota; kingdom Metazoa; phylum Chordata; class Mammalia; order Artiodactyla; family Delphinidae; genus Delphinus; species Delphinus delphis. The sequence continues at coordinate 56,148,651 of NC_082693.1, read as the reverse complement.
TCACAGTGGTGGTGAGAGAGGCTGACGGTAAGTGATCACGAATTAACTCTGCTGTAAGACACAGGATTACTTTCCCAAAAGTCACTGTGGGAGCTCCTTTTGTGACAAGTTTTTAAAAGAAGAAAACTGAATTTCTATGTCATTTCACTTTCTCTCTGCTGGATGCAGGGAGATGTAACAGAAAACTGCTCAAAGGTTCTTTCCGCAATAAAGCCTATTATCTGCTGGGTTTAATTATTAAATGGGTGAGTAATATTAATAGCAACTACATCAGTAATAACAGTAACCATCATTTCTTGAGCCCGTACTATGTGCCAGGCACTGTTGGAAGTGCATGGCATGTATTGACTCATTCAGTCTTTGCTACTTATTCAGTCCCGTTCAGCTCCCTTGTTCTGCCATTAAGCAGCTATATGCTTCTTCTGCCTTCTCCATTTCCTGGCTCAATACCTGCACCAATCATACACTCCCAAACCACCCACCAATTCACAAAAATATTCAAAAGCTTAAAAGAGGGGAAAAAATGATCATGAAGAGCATTCCTCCTTTCTCTACTGAATTTTCAATAATATGTTTCATTATCTAGTCCACTAAATTATTCAGTGTTACCCAATCCTTATGGATCAGGCAAATACTAGGTAATTCTTATAATAACATTCCATACAACCACCCGGTATGATCTTTAGAGCTTATTACATCAGCATTTATCAAATCATCTGCAGGAGTTCTGTATCTGGGGACACACATGTCCATATGTGTATTTGCCACTGAGGTCTTGTGTGTTATTTCTCCAAAACAGATGTCTGTGTCTGGAATGACATTAATATATTCTACATGTCTTATATTTTTCAAAATTGTTTAAGGTGCTGCACTGGAGTTTCTTATGCATCCCAGACTATTTTGACTATTTTAACCCATTTGTGGGCAGTGGGAAGTTTTAAACCTGCCATGACAAATGTTGGAGCTAAACAGTATTTCGTTCTCACTGTGTATTTTTACATTTTATTTAATTGTACTGGAGCTGGTTATGCATAATTAATTCAATAATTTCAAGGGTCAGTGCTGCATTCCAAGTTTCCTCACACATCCTAATTGGAGATAAATAGGTTAACTGTAGAGAGACTTTAAATTTAAGTAGGCTGCCCTGAAGACAGTGTTTTCCTACCTGAATATAAGGCAGTAGCTGAAAAAAAGTAATACCCCAGAATTCAGCCTCGTGTGCTCCAGCCAGGTGGGTTTCAATTATTGATGTCCATGGAGATGGGCTGTGCTCCCCCTGGTGGTCTAAGATAACAACCCATCTCACAGAACTGTCATTTACAGCATATATACTCTTCCTAAAGGCAACCTTCCTTTTAATTACTGCCAACAGGATAATATTTCTAAGATCCATTCATTTTTGAGCAAATTTTATTAAACAATAAAAGTTTAATAAATTGAGATTGAGTCCAGGACATAAAGAAGCCCCACAGTACCACTCCTTAAAGTTCACTGTAAATGGTATCCAATCTCTATAATATTTTCCTTCCTAATTATGCTTTCCTCCAGCCAACATCAAAACGAGTTTGCAGTGCCAAAACACACAGCAGGCTGGGTGGACAGGGGAAGAGTTCTGGGAAGTGTTCTGCATGAGGGACCAAATTCAAGCCAGGATTAAGCTGTACTCAAGATAACAGAGCAGGACACGGAGCAATTATCAGACTGGGCACGGCACGGGGAGCGTGCCTATGAGGCGACTGCTCTGGCCTCAGACCTGATTGCTCTTATCTCTTCCCCATTTCCCAGGTCATAGGGATCTCCTTATTCGCTCAGCTACAATGGTTATTGGCAAGGTAGAGACCTTTTCGAGTGGCTTGACTCTCACAGTGGGGAGTGTCCAACTTTCTGGAGTTACGGACACATTATCATTTGATACATGAGCCACCCTCTCGTTCACATGTATTTTCTTTCCTAGAAAAATGATAGTGTATGTGTGTGTGTGAGATTTGTGTGTGTGTGTGTGTGTGTGTGTGTGTGTGTGTCGGTGTAGATGAATATGCATATATAAAATTTTGTATATGCACTATTTATTTTTAATTTTTGCTTATTTTAGAAAAAGTGAATTAAATTAATTTCATTGGGAGAATTTCATAGCATCCTTTGAGATGACAGGTTCTGCACTCCAGGGATGACTAGAGATAGTGGGTGAGGAGGTAACCTCAGAAACCTGGTTAGACATGACTGAAGTCACAAGAAAGTCAGTGCTTCACTGTGGGTTTTCTCCCTCCAGGCAGTGATGAGCTGAAGCCAGAACAGCAGCACCCTCTGCCCTCCTACCTGGAATACAGGCACAATGCCTCCATTCGGGTGTACCAGACTGATTATTTTGCCAGCAAATGTGCGGAAAGTCCTGACAGCAACTCTAAGAGTTTTAACATTAAGCTTGGTGCAGAGATGGAGAGCCTGGGTGGAAAATGTGATCCCAATCAGCAAAAATTCTGTGACGGACCGCTGAAGCCACGCACGGCCTACAGGTTAGATGTGTTACCGTCATTTTGCTAGAAGGGACGTGCTCCATCACTGGGCGCTCAGCTATCTGGGCCTCTGATGCACACGAGCTCCTGTAGATTAATAACCTGCGTTACAAGAGTGCTCTACATTTTACTAGGTAATTTATAAAAGTTGTGTTCCTGCCTGCATTCACAGGTAATGTGTAAAGAAGGCTTTCGCATGGTGCAAAAGCTCCCATTCGTTATGTGAAGAATTGAAGGTTCTTAATAGATTGTCCTTTCTCCTAAAACTTCTCTAGTATGAATCAGACAATTTACTTACCATGTTAACAATTGTGAAAATGTCCAAATAGAAAGATTGAGTTCAGGGAGACTCAAGACATATGAGGTTTTATCTTCCACTTTTAGTGAGGACTGGAATTTACCTTCTAAGGCATAAAAGACGAAAGTGCTCTTTGGTCCAGATAGAACCCTTGAAGGGAAAGGCCCCTGAATGAGTGGAAGCACCCTCTCCTCCCAGTAAGATGGCAGATGAAAAGGAGCAGCTCTTTGGTTTGGCCCCAGGGAGCACTACTACAGCCAACAGGCCCTTCCATCTGTAGGAATTGTCTGTGCCCTTCATCTACACTATGCTCCCCGAAAGCAGGTGTAAGCATACACAGCCCCCCAAACCAGGATCCCCAAGAGATAGAGAACCTAGGCTTCCATCTTGGATATAAGGCCACAGGCATCCAAGATTAATACTTCTGCAGAGGATGTGCCTTCTCTGTTGGGTGTTGGCAGAGCTGATATCCAGCCAGTATGGCAGTCAGTCAGGTTCTCTATGGGCCAGTGTCCATTCTGGTCGGCAGTGTCCAGGTCTTATTAACACTTGCATATTTTGAGTATCACCCCTGAATTTCAGCAGAAACTTTTCTGCCAGCTCCAAAAGGAGACAGTGACACGGCATCATGTCATTCTTAGCCCCTCCCTTGCATCAACAAAGGCAGGCCAACAGTTGCCCTAAAACAGAGGACTCACTTTGAGCAGGAACTCTGTATAGCTACCTCTGCCCAGGACTCACCACAAAAGTGCTACTGCCACACAGCCAAGATTGGCACCTCCAAAGTAAACACACACAAACTTATTAGTGATATTTGCTTGAGGACAAGGCCATAGGAGCCTACCTGAAGGAGATGAGATCTCAGACAGAGCAAAGGAGAAATATAAAAGAGATCAGAATGCCGGGATCCTTTAGTTCCTATTAGAATCAAGAGTTGCCTCAGCTCCTTGGTCACTTGGGCTCCAGGAAATTTGAGGAAAAGTCTCCTAAGGGCTATTTTCTCTTTGTGGGTTGGAAAGTTGAGGCTGTTTTTGTTTGTTTTCTGGTTTGCTTTTTGAAAGAGAAGGAGAGAAGATGACTCATTACTATGTTTAAGAAAGAGAACAAGGGGCTTCCCTGGTGGCGCAGTGGTTGAGAGTCCGCCTGCTGATGCAGGGGACATGGGTTCGTGCCCCGGTCCGGGAAGATCCCACATGCCGCGGAGCGGCTAGGCCCGTGAGCCATGGCCGCTGAGCCTGCGCGTCCAGAGCCTGTGCTCCACAACGGGAGAGGCCACAACAGTGAGAGGCCCGCATACTGCAAAAAAAAAAAAAAAAAGAAAGAAAGAGAACAAGAAGCTAGAGAGAGTTCACGTGTGGACCAGGCCCCCAGTCTCCCAGCACACTCCTTCCTGTCCATCACGGCAGCCAAGGTCCTAGGAAGAGGCCCTGCAATTGGAGTTCCAGCACTGCCACTTTTCAGCTGTGTAACCTTGTAAATGGCATTTCAGTTCTCTAATTCTCACTTTCCTCATCTGCAAAACATCACAGGACTGTCCTGAGGAGTCATGTAGATGACAGATCAAACCTAGCCATGTCCCTTCTAGATTAAGGTCTTTCAGTGGTTCCCATTCATTTCCAGGAGCAAGTGAAGATTCCAGAGCAGGGCACACAAAGCCCCCGCCTCCTCCCTCCTGCCTGCCCCGCCAGCTTTGTCTCCCACCATTTGCCCCAAGTACACTCTGCCCTTTTGCCTTGCCCTGTTCCTCTGAGTTCCCTTAAATCTGGCTCTCTTAGACCCCTGAGCCTTTGCACATCCTTTTCACTCTATTTGGGATGCCCTCCACTCTCCCGTCTGACTGGTGAATTGCTTCATACACTTTAAAGGCCAGCTCAACCTGCAACTAGCCCGCGCCACCCCTGTTAACCCACAGCTGGGCAGTAGGGCCCTCAGCTACATTTCCACAGCACCCAGTCTCTACACCCCTCTAATCCTCCAGTTAGCAGTGGTTTTTAGCCCTTTGTTTAATAGCCTACCCTCTTCACTAGGCTTCAAGAGCTCACAGTCCAATAGGGGAGACAGACGTGACATCGGTCACAAAACAATATGGCAAGTACCGGGCACAAAAGAGACGCCATTAAGTGTTATGAACAAACAAGGAAATGAGCCAAGATGCTCTATGAAGGGTTACACATTCTTATTATAGCTTAATCACCTCCTGCCGCACTAATTTGTTTTCTAGGACACAGCTTCCTCTATTTCTCCACATTTCGTTCACTCCTGTGAACAGCATGCCAGGCAGATGATGCTTGATACGAGCACAGAGAACCGCACGCTGAGTGACCCCCGTGTGGCAGCTGCTGAACCCAGGCTCTGTGCAGGCTGAATTCTGCCTGTCTCACGACGATAATCACCATGGTGACCCTCAATGCTCTCAGGCATCTTTTTCTTCAGAGAGAATAGGTAGACAGGAAGGAACATGGAAAAAGAAAAATTAGGACTGAAAAGAAATGAGAAATGCTAGGTTTAGCTGATACGCAAGTTTATTATGTCAACGAATGTATAATGTGTTTCCGTTCATTGTTGGGTTCCTACTATCCGGGTATATAATTAGCGTTGTTCCATATGGGAAGAGAATGGGCGGATCATGATGGGTGAGAAGCAGTTTGGTGGTTGGGGAAGTGCTGATCTGTTTTTGTTTCTATTCTAAATAGAATAGCAATGTGACCACGATCAGGTTTCAGCTTCTCTTGACCTCATTTTCCTCAAATGAAGGAAATTGAACCACATGATCTGTAACTTTGTGCTATAGAATTCTGATTTGGGACACATTTAAAGTTGAAAAACTTACTATCAGATATCAGTTCATTAAAATAATCTTATATACATAAACAGAAGACATGTCTGTAAAATATGGGCAGAGATGTTGAAGGACATAAGAGGGGTATAGGTAAATAAATGCTATGAAGTTTCAAAAGGCTTCTTGAAGGAGGTATCATTTTGGCTGGGCGCTGAAAAGTAGGGAAGAATTTGAAACTATGGAGATAGAGGCAAGAGGAGATTCACAGTGCAGAGGCAGAAATACACAGATTGTTTAGAGAAGAGCAAATACTCCCATTTGAAAGTGGGGGTCGTGTAGAGGGGTAGTGGGGAAGACAAAAGCAGGAAGATAGGATGGGACAGGATTCTGAATAGGTGCTAATTGCTGGGTTAGGAGATGTGGTTGTGGTGTCCATTACTGGAAGGGTTTAAGGGCAGAGTTCCTGTGGACCTGCTAGTTTTAAGCCAAGCCTACAGTAAGTCATTATCTCCTTCCAGGGTTCCTAAAGGACCTTATTCATCTGCATCCATTTTGTACTTTGCGTTTGCACCTACGAATCCCAGAATTCCAGAGCAGGACCTGTCAAGGTTGTTATACCCAATGCTTTTATTTTCACAGTTGAGAAAACTGAGGCATAAAGAACTTTGGGGACCATTCACCTAATCAGTGACAGTGAGAGCTAGACCTCAAGCCCTGTGCTTCCTAGCCCAGGCCCTTTTTGCCACCCCTCCAACAGAAGTCACTGCTGTTAAACCAAAACTAAGCCAAGAGGAAATAAGAGAAAGAGAATTGGACTACGAGTCAGAAAGTCCTGAGTTTGGTTCTCTTTTACCAGCTTTCTCTATGATCTTGAGTGAGAAATGGAATCTCCCCAAGCTTCAGGTTCCAAATCTGTGAAATAATATCATAACCTTCTTATATTGGAGAGGTTGGAGATGGTCAAATAGAATCATATTTATAAAAGTTCTTCACACTTACAAATCACTATACAAATAAAAGAAACTGTTTTTAACATCTTTATTGGAGTATAATTGCTTTACAATGGTGTGTTAGATTCTGCTGCATAACAAAGTGAATCAGCTATACATATACATACATCCCATATCTCCTCCCTCTTGCATCTCCCTCCCACCCTCCCTATCCCACCCCTCTAGGTGGTCACAAAGCACCAAGCTGATCTCCCTGTGCTATGCGGCTGCTTCCCACTAGCTATCTATTTTACATTTGGTAGTGTATATATGTCCATGCCACTCTCTCACTTCGTCCCAGCTTACCATTCCCTCTCCCCGTGTTCTCAAGTCCATTCTCTATGTCTGCATCTTTATTCCTGTCCTGCCCCTAGGTTCTTCAGAACCTTTTTTTTTTTTAAGTTCCATATATATGTGTTAGCATACAGTATTTCTTTTTCTCTTTCTGACTTACTTCACTCTGTAGGACAGTCTCTAGGTCCATCCACCTCACTACAAATAACTCAGTTTCGTTTCTTTTTATGGCTGAGTAATATTCCATTGTATATATGTGCCACATCTTCTTTATCCATTCATCTGTTCATGGACATTTAGGTTGCTTCCATGTCCTGGCTATTGTAAATAGCGCTGCAATGAACGTTGTGGTACATGTCTCTTTTTGAATTATGGTTTTCTCAGGGTATATGCCCAGTAGTGGATTGCTGTGTCGTATGGTAGTTCTACTCTTAGTTTTTTAAGGAACCTCCATACTGTTCTCCATAGTGGCTGTATCAATTTACATTCCCACCAACAGTGCAAAAGGGTTCCCTTTCTCCACACCCTCTCCAGCATTTACTGTTTGTAGGTTTTCTGTTTTTTTTTTTTAAATAAATTTATTTATTTATTTATTTATTTTTGGCTGTGTTGGGTCTTCGTTTCTATGCGAGGGCTTTCTCTAGTTGCGGCGAGCAGGGCCCACTCTTCATCGCGGTGCGCGGCCCTCTCACCGTTGCAGCCTCTCGTTGCGGAGCGCAGGCTCCAGACGCGCAGGCTCAGCAGTTGTGGCTCACGGGCCCAGTTGCCCCGCGGCACGTGGGATCTTCCCGGACCAGGGCTCAAACCCGTGTCCCCTGCATTGGCAGGCGGATTCTTAACCACTGCACCACCAGGGAAGCCCTGTTTGTAGGTTTTTTTATGATGGGCATTCAGACTGGTGTGAGGTGATACCTCACTGAAGTTTTGATTTGCATTTCTCTAATGATTAGAGATGTCGAGCATCCTTTCATGTGTTTGTTGGCAATCTGTATATCTTCTCTGGAGAAGTGTCTATTTAGGTCTTCTGCCCATTTTTGGATTGGGTTGTTTGTTTTTTTGATATTGAGCTGCATGAGCTGCTTGTACATTTTGGAGATTAATCCTTTGACAGTTCCTTCGTTTGCAAATATTTTCTCCCATTCTGAGGGTTGTAAAAGAAACTCTTTTCATGGGAGAGACTCCTTTCAATGTCCAAAGGTATAATACATTAGCAACACACACCAACTCCTCCCCTCCCACTTAATGTGTGTTGACTGCTTGTTACCCTTTGGGGACATTGCACAATACCTCCATCAACAGTCTGTTATTCCTGGAAGTACCACTTTTGACTTGGAAGGTTTTTTTAGAGATGGAAATTGATGAGTATCAGCTTGAAGATGATACCTGGACCTGGGCATGAGTGAGAAGGAGAGGGCAAAAGGTCGGAACAATTTGTCCTGGCTGGTACTAATGTTGGTACTGCTTCAGCATTATTACAGGATGTGCCCAGATACTTTTGGGTTGAGCAAATCTAGATTTTTTTTTAAGGAAAAAAGAATCGTCCATTACTTTTCCTACAATTTAAATTAACCCTAGAAAAAGTTTTCCCATATAAACTGATCCTCATACTCTCAGTAAACCTATAGTCTAGGAAACTTCAGGATAGAACAGACTGAAGAGGTCACCCAAGCCAATCTATAACTTAGTGCAGGGCTGCTGTCCTACAGATTCCCTGAGAGCTGGTTCTCCAGTCTCTGCTTACACACCCTCAATGACTGGAAGCTCACTACCTATGAGGCAGCTCATACTCTAGATGTTAGAAAGTGATTTTTTGTTCCCATATCGCCCTATGACTTCAGCCTACTAAGCTTAGTTTTACATTCAAGAATGTAAACCTCGAGGTGATAGGGACTTATTCTTTGCAGTATATCCAGCTCCTGGACAGGTACTGGCACACAGTAGGGGCTCAATAAATATTTGATGAATAAATGAATGAATGCATGAATGCACGAACCCAGGGCTATCTGATTTCATAATTCATACCCTACCCTACATACATATTGACCAGGTGACCACCCTGTTTCTCCTTGACCCTACTGTGGTGAGTCACGAATTTGTACTTAAATAAATTGGTTTTCTTTTCAGAATCAGCATTCGGGCTTTTACCCAGCTATTTGATGAGGACCTGAAGGAATTCACAAAGCCACTCTATTCAGACACATTTTTCTCTTTGCCCATCACCACTGAGTCAGGTAAGGCTAACCTTTCCATCGACTTTACATAGTCTGCCAAACACCATGTCACCTACAAGAGCCTCTAGTGGGGAGATCTGGGGACTTGGCTGATGGTGGTAAGGGGAACATTTATTTTGCTTGGATTTTAATCTTTATATGATCATGGATTGATGTGGATTAGAGGAATTTCACAACTTCTGTAGCAGAATGGACTGAAAGGGGATTAATCGTGTAAAGAAGATAGAAAGAAATACCAGATTTTTTTTCCTATTAAACATGAATTTTTTAAAAAAACATTCAGATCAAGAGCTTGCACAGGCCAAAACAGAAGTAGGTACAAAAGGCTTTCAAGTCGATAGTGGGAATGTGTATATGAAATATATACATAGAAATGCATAGGAAAAAAAGACTAGAAGGAAAAAACACCAGAGTATTAATGATGAATATCTCAGAGTAGTGGGATTACAGGTGACTTTTTTCCTTTTGTTTATTATACGTTGCTTTTACATGATACAAAATGTTAACTTGGCTTTACATAAATTTATGTTAGAGGGAAAGCCTGAGTAATAATAGTCGCTAATTTTACTTTTCATCCTGTGGAGTAGCAGTTTTAAGCATTGTGCTTAGAATATACCTGATCCTCACTACCACCTTTTGAGGTAGATCCTATTATCATCCCCATTTTAAAGGTGAGGATTTGAGATACCAAGAGTTTATGTAACTCGCCCAAGATAGCAGAGCTGCAATTCTGGCCCTTTCTGCCTGACCTCTTAACCTCTGCACTGCTCGGATTCAGAATATTTCCAACATGCTGAGAATGGCTTTATTTTTTAGCACATTGTTCTTTGATACCATTATCTGCCCAGCCTTTCCCTGTACCCAGCCTTCCACAATGCTTGGTCTCAGGAAGTTCTTCTTTGTAGCTAAAACAGTCTCTCATGCTGTAGGACAAAAGATGACTCAGCCTCACAAACACTGCCATCTATTAATGCCAAATATAGGGATAATCTCCCACTTTTCAAACCAAAAAGGGATCAGAACACAGGAGGATTTAGATGTGTTTGCTTATAATTTAATGTTAAGTAAGGGATTTGTAAACACAATTCTTCCCTATTTAAATTATTGTTATACAACAAAAACTGTATGTAGTCCAATAAAGGAAGATAGTAAACATATATCCGAAAAAGAATATTAACCACAGTAAAAGAAACATGACTGTTGATTTGGTAAGTCTTGAAAAGCACATTGAATAAACAAATCCAAGGGCTTAAAATGCAACTTCAGAAATGGACTACTCCACAGACCTAAATGTAAGAGCTAAAATGATCAAACTTTTAAAAGAAAACAGGAGTAAATCTTTGTGACCTCGACTTAGGAAATGGTTTCTTAGCTATGATACCAAAAGCACAAGCAGCAACAACAACAAACTAGGTAAATGGGACTTAATTAAAATTCAAAACTCTTGTGCTTCAAAGGACACCATAAAGAAAGTGAAAAGACAACCCACAGAATGGGAGAAACTATTTGCAAATCATATATCTGATAAAGGTCAAGTATCCAGAACATACAGAACACTTACAACTCAATAATAAAAAGACAACACAATTTAAAAATGGGTAAAGGATGTGAATAGACATTTCGCCAAAGACAATACATAAATGTCCGATAAGCACATGGAAAGATGCTCAACATCATTAGACATTAGGGAAATGCAAATCATAACCACAATAAAATACTACTTCACACCCACTAGAATGGCTATCATCAAAAAGACAATAACAAGCGTTAGTAAGGATATGGAGAAATCTGAACCCTTATACATTGCTTGTAGAATGTATCAACAAAATGGTGTAACTTCTTTGGAAAACAGTTTTGCAGTTTCTCAAAATATTAAACCTAGAGTTACCCTGTGACCCAGCAATTCCACTCCTAAGTGTATACCCAAGAGAAATTAAAATAAAAACTCGTATATGGAGATTCATAGCAGCTTTATTCATAATAACCAAAAAAATAGAAAGAACCCAAATGTCCATCAATGGCTGAATGGATAAACAAAATGTGATATATCCACATAGTGGAATATTATTCAGCATAAAAAGGAATGAAATACTGATACATGCCACAACGTGGATGAACCTTGAAAACATGGTAAGTGAAAGAAGCCAATCACAAACAAAGCACATATTTATTACTCAATTTATTGTCCAGAATAGGCAAATCTATGAAGACAAAGTAGATTAGTGGTTGCCAGGGTCTAGGGAGAGGGAATGAAGAATGACTGCTAAGGGGCATTGGGGATTCTTTTAGGGGGGTGATGAAAATGTTATAAAATTGAATGTAAAATAATTGAATTGCGCGGTTTAAATTGGTGAATAGTATGGCATATGCATTATATTTCAATAGACTGTTTTTAAAATGGGCTACCTGTTCATAAACTCCCAGTGGCAGTATCGAACCAGATAATAAAAATGGCATTTCATTAAAATAATTCTGAGCCATTCACTGGATTTGCCAATGTCCCAGATGCTGTAAAACACGTTTCATACAAGTGAAATAGCATCTTTACCTTGGTGGCAAACTGCTGGCCTTTATCTCAAGTGCCCCAAAGCTTTACATACAAGCATAGATGAAGTCCCAAATTCCTTTATAAGCTGAACACCATTGACTCCAAAAGTATAATGACCAACCTGCTGTCACTTGGTAGTAGCCAATGTCTCATCTGTTCAGCTGCGTACCGCTTAGCCTTTCGATAGTAAATGCATTAGTGTGGCCATCGTTTGAATCCTTCTGTAATAACGTTCCTAGGGAGATAGGGTTCCAATAGCTATCTTACTGGTTCTTTAACACTAATTTTCCCACCTGGGTTTGTTGTTGCCCTCTGGATTATTGTAGAGCCTTTGTTTGGAGTTATTGAAGGTGTGAGTGCTGGTCTGTTCTTAATTGGCATGCTGGTAGCTGTTGTTGCCTTATTAATCTGCAGACAGAAAGCCAGGTGAGTACAAAGATCCCTTTGGCAATTGGGTCCACAATTTTAAAGATGCAACTGAAAATGCTCTTTAGCCTGAAAAGTAAGGAGGGGAAAATCATTTAATTTCTCCAGGTTAAATCACCTTTGTTTGTTCAGAAAAACAAGAATCAAACCCTAAAACCATGACTCACTTTTTTCAGCCTCTCTACATAACCACTGCTGAGTCTTGCCCTCACCAAATGACTGAGGGGCCATCTGTAGCCTCATTTGGATGTGAAATAGCTCCTTTGGCACAGGAAAAAAAAATCATGTGTGTGGTTCAGTTACCTCCCGAAGACAGAGATGTCTGCAAATTGTGTGCCCGAATACTTTTCTGAAATATGCTGAAAAGTATGGTTGACATCTCCATTTTGTGGCTCATATCTGCCATGCTAACTTAAGAAGGGACGAAAAAGAACTAAACAGCATGTGACCCCAGTGCCATGCCCTCTTCTCGTAGGGAATTTCTTTTCTTTGGCACGTCCTCTCTCTTCCAGTCGTGTCTTGCCTCTAAGGTTTACTCTGTGTGTGTGTGTGTTTATAGAAAGCTTTACTGAGAGTGTGGGAAGTGATTATGACCTGTAGCCAAAAACCAGAAGACAAATCTCCAGCTATTGCAGGATGGTTTCCGAGTGGGAAAAATCTATTTCTTCTTTATGTGCTCCCTCACTTTTCCCTCCCTCAAAGGGATGTTGGCTGAGTGTAAAGTATACACGTACTGAAAAATCCATATTTGCACAAACATGCACAGCCTTACCATAAATGGAGACATTTGTTTAAATTATTTCATAATCAGAATATAAGTCCTCTCCCTTGGGTTTCAGCCATGGTCGAGAAAGGCCCTCTGCCCGCCTGAGTATTCGTCGGGATCGACCACTGTCTGTCCACTTGAACCTGGGCCAGAAAGGGTGAGCACGTTTTCCTTCACTTCATTTATTGAAGGATGAGTTGACTGTATTACATGACATTTGCTAATGAGATCTTTCTCCTTTTGGCTTTTCTTCACAGTAACCGGAAGACTTCTTGGTAAGAGAGAGAACTCATTAGTTACTGTATTATCTGCTTTTGAAATGTAACTGGGGCTGGGTATGGCATTTTCCCTGTTCTTCAGTAATTTTCTTTTCCTTCTATTATGTTTTTAACTATAGCCCCATAAAAGTAAATCAGTTTGAAGGACACTTCATGAAGCTGCAGGCCGACTCCAACTACCTTCTATCCAAGGAATACGAGGTACAGCTCAGAGGCAGTGATGCTTTGGCACCCCTGGTCCTTAGCAGAATTTCCCTCCAAGCCTTCACTGTGGAATCGCAGGCTGATTGGGCTCAGGAGTTAGGTTGGCACTTAAGGTCTCAGCTGAGCATTCTTTTGTGCCTGAATCCATTCCCTGCACAATATACCACCTAGTCTCAGAGGCCATTTTGACCTCTGGAATAGTACAGCAGACAAAGCACTACCCAGACCAGATGGTAAGAAAGAATTGACAAACTTCAAATGCAAACCAATGCTGTCAGTTGTTTTTTTTTTAACATCTTTATTGGAGTATAATTGCTTTACAATGTTGTGTTAGTTTCTGCTGTATAACCAAGTGAATCAGCTATATGTATACATATATCCCCATATCCCCTCCCTCTTGTGCCTCCCTCCCACCCTCCCTATCCCACCCCTCTAGGTGGTCACAAAGCACCGAGCTGATCTCCCTGTGCTATGCGGCTGCTTCCCACTAGCTATCTATTTTACATTTGGTAGTGTGTATATGTCCATGCCACTCTCCCACTTCGTCCCAGCTTACCTTTCCCCCTCCCCGTGTCCTCAAGTCCATTCTGTACGACTGTGTCTTTATTCCTGTCCTGCCCCTAGGTTCATCAGAACCATTTTTTTTTTTTAGATTCCATATATACGTTTTAGCGTAGGTATTTGTTTTTCTCTTTCTGACTTACTTCACTCTGTATGACAGACTCTAGGTCCATCCACCTCACTACAAATAACTCAATTTCGTTTCTTTTTATGGCTGAGTAATATTCCATTGTATATATGTGCCACTTCTTCTTTATCCATTCATCTGTTGATGGGCATTTAGGTTGCTTCCATGTCTGGCTATTGTAAATAGAGATGCAATGAACATTGTGGTACATGACTCTTTTTGAATTATGGTTTTCTCAGGGTATATGCCTAGTACTGGGATTGCTGGGTCGTATGGTAATTCTATTTTTAGTTTTTTAACTAAAAAACAGAACAGAACCTCCATACTGTTCTCCATAGTGGCTGTATCAATTTACATTCCCACCAACAGTGCAGGAGGTTCCCTTTTCTCCACACCCTCTCCAGCATTTATCGTTTGTAGATTTTTTGATGCTGGCCATTCTGACCGCTGTGAGGTGATACCTCATTGTGGTTTTGATTCGCATTTCTCTAATGATTAGTGATGCTGAGCATCTTTCATGCGTTTGTTTTATACAGATTGCTGTCAGTTATTTAAGCTGGCTTTTTGCTGGCCTGGGAGACAATGTGGTTTGGTGAAAAGTGCCCAGGCTTTGGATTCAGTTCCCAGCTTTGCCACCTGTGTGACCTGGGGCAAGTGAATTATCCTGTCTGAGCCTCATCTGTAAAATGGAGATGAGACTACCTCCTGTGGGGCTCTCGTGGGGATCAGAGCTGATGCACAGAGGTTGGATAGGAGACATTCCACAAATGCAGCTAGTGTAACATATGGTTATAGGATTATGTATCTCAGGGACTGTCTGATTTGCCCTTTTCTATCTCACATTCTTCACCTGCAAACTTACTTTTGACCTAACAGGACCTAAAAGACGTGGGTCGAAACCAATCATGTGACATTGCACTCTTGCCAGAGAATAGAGGGAAAAATCGATACAACAATATATTGCCCTGTAAGTTTTGTGTTGAAATTTGTAATACTGTCTTCCTCTAGCCATTTTTTCTCTTTTCCACGAGTAAAATGGGGCAAAGCAATATGGTATAGCTGGATATGGGAGATCAGAGGCTCTGAAAGTCTTTAAAAAGAAATGACCTGTATGTTATTGCACTTCCCTCCAGGGAGATAACAACCAGCTGAGATTCCGGCTCTGAGAGGCCTCTTATGCTGTTGACACTTCACCATGTGGTCCTAATGCTTCTCCTTATAGAGGCCTAAGAGCAGTAACAGGGTTAACAATAAGGGCCAAGCTGGGTTTACTTAAAGTCTGTAGTTAGCAATTTTATATATATTTTTGTTTGTTTGTTTATTTATATATGTACGTATATTTATATGTTACCCTTACCCAATTAGGTGAAGCAACAGAAGGTAGTTTTTCTGGATTGTATTCATTCTAGCAGTGAAAGGGAGCTGGCCACTCCATCGGGCAAATGATATGGTATTACAAAGGAAAGCACAGAGGGGGCTTCAGAGAGCATTTGGCTCGTCTGCTTGTGTGTTTCTGGGCCACCTGTGCCACCAGAGGCAAGTGAGTGATCCTGTCTAAGCCTCATCTGCAAAATGGAGATGAGAATACCTCCCCTGTGGGGCTGTCAGGGGGGTCAGAGCTCACGCACATCAAATACCAAGCATTCTGTAAACAGTAGGGGAACCACCATGACTCGCTGACAAATCTCTGTCAATAAATTTCCTTGCAGATGATGCCTCTCGAGTGAAGCTGTCCCATGTGGATGATGACCCGTGCTCTGACTATATTAATGCCAGCTACATCCCTGTAAGTGAACCAACCACGGGGCCATGGTAACTGGGATGAAGCTTTGACGGGTGGCTATGCTGGAGACAACCCTCCTCCAGCACGCTCCCACCGTTCTTAGGTCTGGAAACATGTCAGTTTTAGAGAAAAAAAGAAAAAAAGATATGTCTGATTGCCGTAAAACACAGGCTGTCCTATTCAATCACTGCTAAGGCCCAGTTTTCAAAATGGCTATAGCCACATATGATTATAATGAGCCCAGGAGGCATTTTCAAAGGTCATTTTCGCTCTGCAGCCCTTAGTCAAGATTAGAGCTCCCTGAGGAAGCTAGACCTCCACGGCTAAGGCTGCCTAGCTAGGGAAGCTGATTCAAAGTTATGTGGATTTTTGAAAACCACAGACACAACTCAAAGGTTGTGTCAAACCTCTGGGCTCAGATTCTGGCTAGCATTTCGCCAGCTTCCTACAGCACCTACGGTGGAAAAAAGCTTTAAGGTCAGACAGACCCTGTTTGAATCCCATCTCTGCCCCTTGCTGACTCTAGGACCTCGGGCAAGTTATGTCAATTCTTTGGGCCTCCATTTCCTTTTCCAAAAAAAGTGAGGATAATATTTACCTCAAATAATCCTCCATTCACTCCATAAACACTATATAGTAAAGTGCTAACTGTAAGTCAGACTCTGAGCTGTGTACAAGGAGAGGGTCAGATGGAATCCTAACCCTCAGGGAACTCTCAGCAGAGTTGTGGCATCAGGAAATGACAAGGTGGGCGATGCCCTTGACAGGCTAGAATGGTGCTTCTCCGACATTAACATATATCCACATGATCTGCGGGTCTTGTTAAAATGAAGCTTCTGACGGGACTTCCCTGGCGGTCCAGTGGTTAAGACTCTGTGCTTCCACTGCAGGGGGCACGGGTTTGATCCCTGGTTGGGGAACTAAGATCCCACATGCTGCACGTCTCGGCCAAAAAAAAAAAAAAATGCGGCTTCTGATTCAGCAGGACAGGGGTGGGACCTGGGATTCCGTATTTCTAACAGGTTCCCAGATGATCCCTGTGCCACTGGTCTGAGGACCACTCTCTGAGTAGCGAGAGGCTATAGGTTGCTGCAGGAGCTTCTGGGACAACATCCTCCAACAGAAAGAAAGATAAAGGAAGGCTCAGCAGAGCAGGCACCATGCTGAGACTTGGAGGATAAATAAGGATTCACCAGACGAGAGGCAGTGGGTAGAGCGGGGATGGGGGCGGCAGAGGTGACACAGCGTAGAGGCCCTGAGGAGAGGCAAAGAGAGAAAGAGCTTTTACTGGGATCTGCAAGTAATTCCGCACTGCTGGAGTGCAGGATGTGTGGGTGAAAATATCCTAGCTCATAGAGTTGTGGTTACAATTAAATAAGATCTGTGAAAATCCTGACCCACAACATGTTATAGGGTGGATGCTCAATAAACAGTGCGTTCTCTTCCCTTAAGTTTCCCTTGCATGGTATCTCTTACCAACAACCCAAAGTCAAGTACCTGAAATGACTAAAACTCTTCTATGTTAAATAGGGAAAGAGCCTGATCAATGTTAGTTCCTCAGACAGTCCATACACACACACACACACACACACACACGTGCGCGCGCACGTACGCACAAGTATATATATTTACACTCATAATTGAGGGTGAAGTGTTATCTAAATTATTGCCTGAGTCCTCCACTGCCTTTAAGAATAAACACAACCTAATAAAAAACAACTTGGCTCTTAACAGTAGTTCAGTGTTCCGGCCTTTGTCCTTCCTGCTTCCAAGGCTTGACGCGTGTTAGTATCTTTTTTCTCAAGTCAGGGCCCTGGCAGAGACTTACATCTCACCTAATCTACAGAGCTAACCCTTTGTTTAGAGTTGTGAAGAGACCCGTTGTTTCTGACTCTCCACATTGTAAATTCATTGCAGGGCAACAACTTCAGGAGAGAATACATCGCTACTCAGGGACCTCTTCCCGGCACCAAGGATGACTTCTGGAAAATGGCGTGGGAACAGAATGTTCACAACATCGTCATGGTGACCCAGTGTGTGGAGAAGGGCCGAGTGAGTAAACGGTCTTCCTGACATACCAACCTTGCTTTCCTCCACCTGGTGTAATTCTACTCCCCATCTCCATCAGAAGTTAAAGACCAGGGCTTCCCTGGTGGCGCAGTGGTTGAGAGTCCGCCTGCCGATGCAGGGGACGCGGGTTCGTGTCCCGGTCCGGGAAGATCCCACATGCCGCGGAGCGGCTGGGCCCGTGAGCCATGGCCGCTGAGCCTGCGTGTCCGTAGCCTGTGCTCCGCAACGGGAGAGGCCGCAACAGTGAGAGGCCCGCGTACAGCAAAAAAAAAAAAAAAAAGAATAAAAAGAAGTTATAGACCATAAAAGCCAAGTAGGGGTCATGTAAGAACACTGTTAGTGAATTAAAACCACTTGGTTATAAAAGGCTCTATCGTAAACCCAGGTGATGCCCAATTCTGATTCTGGGTCTGAAGTTTCAGTCAAAGATGTTTGCATTTGACAACTGGGATTATCAGAAGCACCCATGACACAGAAGGATTACCTGGCCTCTCGTCTGCTCCATTCTCCGCTGTATGGAGAGAAGAGATAAACTGGCCGAGTCACTGGCGCTGTGCCTACTTTCAGGAAAGAAGGGGAAGTGACTTTTAGGCTGTGTCTGCAGAAACAAAGTAAGGTAGTTATCTGGGCAAACTAAGCAAACCTCTTGTACTGGCATTTATAATCCTCTACTTTGTATGGTTACTTTGAGGATTAGAAAGAGAGATTACATGAAGTGCCCAGTAACTGTGCTCAGTAATTATATGTCCACAGTCTTCTTTCGCCTGTCTCCACCTGTGAATGTGAGCTTGGCTCAATGTGCTGACTTTTCAAAGATCACATGGCACTGGACCCAGGTTGGGACAACGATATCAAAATATAAACAGAAAAGGGCCAGGGAGACAATGCCTTCCTCTTCGCAACTGGATCTTTCTTCAGAAAAACAAACAAAACCGAGAAATTGTAAGATATGGCTTATGTGCTAGTGGAATTGAAATGCTGAGGAACTCAATAAAAACTCAACAAAAGCCATAGAACACTGAACCTGAAAGGAAAATGAATCCGAAGGTTGGGGGTGGGGGGTTGCTCCTTGAACGGTGTCTCTCCTTCACTTGGAGCAGCAGCCCAGCTTCAGCCCTGGCCATGAGCAGGTTAATGCGAAAAAGATGGTCAGACTGCCTCAGCAGCTCACCCTGGATTCCAACTCAGGAAGACATTTCGAGGAGGGAAAGTACAGGTTCATGGAGGAGGCGCGTTTCTGGACTCACTTTTTTTTCTGCCCGCCTTCCTCTAGGTAAAGTGCGACCATTACTGGCCAGCGGACCAGGATTCCCTCTACTATGGGGACCTCATCCTGCAGATGCTGTCGGAGTCTGTGCTGCCCGAGTGGACCATCCGGGAGTTTCGGATATGCAGCGTATGTTGGTTTGTTTGACTTCGTTTAATAACGCAGCTTGGGCAGATGAAGAACACCTGTCAGTCCTATTGTCTGCTGGTTTCTCCTCCTGTAGTTTCGCTCATAGGAATCCCTGCATGGGCACGGTTGTCAAATATGAAGGTTTGCCTCGGGCCGTTCCTCTTATTAGTCGCTCTGCTCTTACAGGAGGAACAGCTGGACGCGCACAGACTCATCCGCCACTTTCACTATACGGTGTGGCCAGACCACGGAGTCCCGGAGACCACCCAGTCCCTGATCCAGTTTGTGAGAACTGTCAGGGACTACATCAACAGGACCCCGGGGGCCGGGCCCACCGCGGTGCACTGCAGGTACTCCGCCCCCCGGAGCCAACAAAGTGGCAGCCAGGAGTAGAAATAAGGGTGTAAGCCTGAAGAATCTAGTGGCTGGAGGATTTGTCTACCCAACCAGTCTACAGAGGCCCAGGGGATGTTCTTCCACCCTCTTCCACCCACTCCTCTCCAGCCTCATTCCTTTGCACTCTCACCCTCACTCTCCATCTTTCTCTCCCTCTTGCTCTTTTTCCTACTATAGCAAATGCAAAGTTCTTCTGTGACTGCCAGGTCCCCCATAATTAGGCCCCATCTCACCCCCCTATCCAAATGCCCAGAGACTCCCCTCCCACTGTAGCCAGGGAGGAGACAGCTCACACTCATCCTTGCCTCTTACCATTCTTACTCCTGGAATGGCCTTCTCTCTCTCTTCCACCTGTGTAAAACCTAACCAGCCTTCAGGATCCCTGCTCTAGACTCCCTGCCAAGTCAAGTGGTACTTGCCATATGTGGCAACCCAATTTTGCTCTTAAATTTCTGTTCTCTCTTGACTTGTCTTTGCTTCAGTCTGTGCGTCCATAAAATCAAGCTAACAAGCAGTCTGTCACTGTCTTTCTCCCTGGGGAGCCTGGTGTTTAGCTAATTAATGTTTGCAGAAATACTCTGATAGCCCTAACTGAATGGCACTAATAAATAAAGAGCAGGGAACTGCTACAGTAAGAGAAATGTCAAATGTACTCATTTTCTCCAAATCTGCCCAGCACCCTAGGAGCCCAGCTTTTATATGTCATTGGAACCCTGATGCTTTTAATAGGAACGTGAGGCTCTCAAGAGCTTCCTGCTTTCTAAAGAATGGTGGGCATTTTCACCCAATACCACTGAAAAACTGTTCTTCTTTATCTTAAAATATGTGCACCAAATCCCCAGGTTGCGCCATCACTTTAGGGAGCAATGTGACAATCCCTGGTAAAGCTGAAGGTGTTCATATTGCTGTGATCCAGCAGTTCTGCTTCTACATATCAACCCTTGAGAAATCCCCACACATGTGCACAATGATGTTCACTGCAACACAGTTTGTAATAGAGAAAAACTAAAAATGATCTCACTGTCTATCAGTAGGGAATGGATTAGTGGTGGTTTATGAACTCTACAGAAGAAATTAGATCTACATGTAACAATGTAGACAAATTTCAAAAATATATTCAATAGAAATGTTGGCAAAAGAATACATAAAACATGTTACCATTTTAGTAAATTTTGAAAACACACTGAAAGAATATATTGTGTGTGGATTTACATGAATATAGGAAAAGTATGAAAGCATGCATGGAAATGGTACACAGCAAGTCCTTACCTCTGGCAGGGTGGGAAGATGGAGGAAGGAAGGAGGAAAGATGGAAGGCCAGAGCCTTGGGTTGTATTTCTTTGAGAGAGCACATTGAGAGAAAGAAGTATTCCTATAGTCTCCTCTAACTTGGAAGGGAAAGGAAAGATGGTGCTAGAGTCTCTGGATGCAGTCCGGAAAGGCCAGTTTAATTAAAAAGGCTCAGTCTTTCTTTACGCTCTCTTCTAGTGCCGGTGTGGGTAGGACTGGAACCTTTATCGCATTGGACCGAATCCTCCAGCAATTAGATTCCAAAGATTCTGTGGACATTTATGGAGCAGTGCATGACCTAAGACTTCACAGGGTTCACATGGTCCAGACTGAGGTAAGAGTTCGGCTGAAGGACACAGACCAGCCTGTCTGTCTCCCTCCTCTAAAATGTCCAGGGTTTTAATCTGATAAGGGGAAAGAACTATGACTCTTTAGGAGAAGAAAGAGAATTGAATATTGATGTTTTCTGGGACTTTTTATTTTGAAACAAATTTCAGTGACCTTGAGGATGATGTATATTCTTATCTTTACTGAACTGGTTGCCCATCTTCTTTAGGTGGGTAGGAAGAAAAATGGATTTTTTTTTTTTAATCAATGCATTAACATGGGGAAAGGTCAGCTAGTTCATCATGAAGGTCATTTTAAGATAGGCTGGTGATTGAGCGCAAGAACTTCAGTTAGTAAAGAGAAAACAGATTCTAATCTCTTCTCTCCTTCAGCCCACCCCAGCTGCAACCCCACACCAAGGAGTGTACATTAATTGTGAAGGATAAATGCCTCCATTTATACAGTCCTTTGACATTTGCAGGGCATTTCTGAACATGTTATCTCATTAAGTTTTCACCAAAAAAAAAAAAAAAAAAAAAAACCAGATGAGAGAAGTATTATTTTCCATTTCCAGGTTAGAAAACTGAAGTTGAGAGGCTAAAGGGCTTTGCACAGTTATGAAGTGGCTGAGCTGGGACTTGAACCCTGTTCTAGAGAATCACAAGCCCTAAGCCCCACGTGCCCTGCCCCACAGCCTCAGAGTCAAATCTGTGTCCCCAGAGAGACCAAGCCTGTCATTCCTCTGTATCATTGCCTTACCAGGCCCAAGTTCTCTTGCCCTTGTATTTCCCAAGTAGCTCTGCAAAGTCCTCTATTAAAAAAAAAAAAATTGCCTATGGTCAAAAAGGTGAAAAGTTCTACATGCTACCATGTCCCCTGTTAGAGTCACAGGATACATGAAAGCTGTGCAGGTGGCCATGCTCCACAAAACAGAGATGTCCTGCAGCAAAGGCTCCCCTCGAGCTTGGTTGAGCCCACTATTGCTGAAACTGCTTTGACACACTTTGAGGGGTGTTCTTTTTTTTTTTAAATAAATTCATTTATTTATTTATTTATATTTGATTTTGGCTGCATTGGGTCTTCGTTGCTGCACGCAGGCTTTCTCTAGTTGCGGCGAGCAGGGGCTACTCTTCGTTGCGTTGCACGGGCTTCTCATGGCGGTGGCTTCTCTCTTGTTGCGGAGCATGGGGTCTAGGCACGCGGGCTTCAGTAGTTGTGGCTCTCGGGCTCTAGAACGCAGGCTCAGTAGTTGTGGTGCATGGGCTTAGTTGCTCTGTGGCATGTGGGATCTTCCCGGACCGGGGCTCGAACCCGTGTCCCCTGCATTGGCAGGCAGATTCCCAACCACTGTGCCACCAGGGAAGCCCCTGGATCCCCTTGTTGTATAGCACATATTAATATCCTGCAGATCCTCATATTCTGTTACACGTTTGGGAAAACACTGTCGTCATTGCCTCATACAGGCAGGGCCCACACCCAGGACCCTCTATCCCCAGTTCCATAATAAAATTTTAAATATTTTATTATGAAATTTTTAAAAAATACATGAAACTAGGGAAAATAGTATAATGAATGTCCATACCCCAACCTCAGTCTCTACAGTTATCAGTATTCTGTGTTGTTTTTGCATTTATAGCCCACATACACTGTTCCCCCAGCCCATGACCTCACTGGAATATTTTAAAGCAAATCCTACTAATACTGTGTATTTAAAAACATATATATTTAATATAATATATTTTTATATTTTATATATTTATATATTATGCATTATTAATAATATTATATCTTTTACTACATATATATTTTTACAGTTATATATATATTTTTTTACAGTTAAGAACTCTTTAAAAATCATGACCACAATACCATTATCACACCTAACAATTTTAATCATAATCCCTTAATATCATCTAATATCTAGTCAGTGTTAAAATATCCCTAATTATCTCAAAAATTGCTTCTTACACTTAGTTTGCGTTAGAATCCAAAGTCCATACATTGTGTTTGGTTGAAGTCTCTTTTAAATTTCTTTTCATCTATAACAGTCCTCCCTCTGATTTGTTTTCTGTGCCATTTATTTGTTAAAGAAATCAGTTCATTTTCCATAGATTTTCCCACGTTCTGAATGTGGCTGACTGCTTCCTCATAATGTATTCCATTTTTCATAACGTAAGGTAATGTATTCCTCTATTTCCCATAATTTTTGTCAGTGGGTCATTAGATCTAGAGACTTCATGAAGTCTGGGTTCCTTTTTACCACCACATGCTTCGTGGGTGGTGCTGAGTACTTCCTGTTGCATCATATCAGGAGGCAGTTCCTGTCTGTGTCTCTTCTCCATGCTGATGAAATGACAATGGTCATCCACTGTAACGTTTCCCATCAGCCTTTCACTTAACGGTTTTGGCAGCCACTGGTGACCACTGTCTGGCTCTGTTCTTTAATTAAGGGTTGTAGAATTATATCACACTATATCATAATTGTTTTCCTTCAGCTTTTTCCATAAGACTGCAAGTTCCTAGAGGGTAGGAACTTGTTTTCCTTTGCCCTAACCTCAATAGTTTTTTAATCTATTAAATGAATGAACAAATATCCTACAATTATGCTGCTAAAAAGTCAGCATCAATGTTCCATTACTAATTTGTTTTCATTTTCACAAACTCAAACCATACTTAATTTGTAATTTGGAGAAGAGGAGATTATCACATTATAAATAATCGCAAGGGGTGTGTGTGTGGCGGGGGGTGGGGTTCAGGCTCCCTGGTTATTGTCAGAGCTTCTTGGGCCATGTATCACTTCTGTACACCTGCTCAGAACTCTGGAGATGCATTTTGGCAAAGAGCAGGCACCCCCTACTGTAAATATCACTGGCTAACTTCCAGGGCAGGGGCAACACGATATGCCAAAGCTCTCCCTCCTCCTTGGACATAACTCCTCTTTCCCCTGTTCTCTTCCCCTTCTCCTCCTAACCTCTGTGGAGTCTATGGTTCTTGTTCTTCAGCCTGCCTTTTCAGTGTTCGAGTTCCCAAGGGTCTGTCCTCAAGGCACAGCTCTTCTTTCTCTCCATCTTCATTCTTTGTGATGTCCTCCACTCCCGTGGCTTTGGGAACCACGTAGGTGCTCACATCTCCCAAATCTCATTCTCCTTCCCCAGCATTCACCTGAGTACCTGCCTCCTGGGCAGTTCCACCAGGAAGCTTTACAGTCATCTCATCTCCAACTCAAAACCCTCAAAACCGAACTCATTATCTTTCTTTAAAAACGTAAACAACAGGGACTTCCCTGGCGGTCCAGTGGTTAGGACTCCGTGCTTCCATTGCAGGGGGCCCAGGTTTGATCCCTGGTTGGGGATCTGACTTCTGTTCCCGCAGTTCCCATAGTTACATCCGAGCAGTGACTAAGCCCTGTACATTCTACCAAGCATCTTTCTCCTTGTTCTAGTCTCTCACCCCTGCCTTTGCCCAGCTCTTCACTAACTCCCAGCGGGCCTTCGCAGTAGCCTCCTTGTGGCTCTCCTGCCTCTAGCTTCTGCCCTAACAGCTCCATCACCACTGCCACCACCAAAGTGCTCTCTCGCTGTGTCAACTCCCTGCATAAAAATCGTGGAAAGCTCTTCATTGCTTTAAAATGAAGCTCAAGCTCTTCGTAGCCTGGTTCCAACTTATTTCCCCAGTTTCACGTCATAACGCCACCCATCCCCACTGTTTTAGGGTCTGTCAAAATTAAGGAAGGCTTCCCTCTCTGGGCCAGAATCAACAATTCTTTTGATCATGCTGAATAAAGATTGCAATAAGATAGAAATTTTCTCTTTCCTTTTCCTTTATCAAACAAAATCCCAAACAATATCCAGATATTATCTGTCTTGCTTGAAGGCTCTGCTGAAGGTGGGCTCCTTCTACAGTCTTAGATGCTCAGAACCGGCACCGCTCACTTGGTTCTGAGAGTGAGTGCAAAGGGGTGCGATCCACAGCTGAGCCCTTGTGGGTGATGGTTCCAGCAAAGGAAAAAGGACATTCTGACATCCCCTGTATTACTTTTCTGGGTCCGCAGAGAGAGTCAACCTCAACTTTATTCTACGTTATTTGAGAGACAAAGGGGTGCAGGGCTTCACAAGTTTTGATAAATATATTAAAGAGCAAAGGTTTCTAAACAAGGAGGCATTAGACAGGGAGTTTGCGAGTGTGTCCCTCCTTCTTTTAGCTGCTGAGTGTGTCCCTCCTTCTTTTAGCCTGGCTTGGGGCATGTTTGCAGCCTGACTCTGAGAGAGACACTCAGACGGAGCAATAACTTGTTAAAGAACAATAGGTGATAGTAACTGTCCATCTATCTCATCTGCTTCCCACGAGGAGGAAACAGTGGGATGTTATGGGACTCAGTGCTCATTTGGGGGATTGTCCTGGAGTTTCCCATGACCTATGCACCCTACATTTTAACTACACTAGACTCCTCACAGCTTTCAGAATATATTTGAACTTTTGTGTTATTTACATCATTTGGAATATCCTATTTCTTTGCTCAAATTCTTAACAAATGTCGCTTTTTCTCTCTAGCTCCATATTTTCCTCCCTCCAAAGTGAACCTGATGGCTTCTTCTCATGTATGAAGCTTTATAAACAGTTCTGTCTTACGTTTATCACTCTATAGTTATTTGTCCACATACCTGCCCCTCTGCTAAACTGTGCATTCAGAGACCATGAAAGGCTATAAGTACAATCCTATAAATATTATCTCGTACTACAGCTATTGGTGAAGTTGAATGGAACTAAGGCTTCACCAGCTGGCTGGACATAGGAAAAATGATCTTTTATGATGTGAAGTTCATACATTAGACTTTATCTACTTTTCATTAAGAATAAAGTGGGACAATGAGGTATCACCTCACACCAGTCAGTATGGCCATTATCAAAAAGTCTACAAACAATAAATGGCGGAGAGGGTGTGGAGAAAAGGGAACCCTCTTGCACTGTTGGTGGGAATGTAAATTGATACAGCCACTATGGAGAACAGTATGGAGATTCCTTAAAAAACTAAAAATAGAACTGCCATATGACCCAGCAATCCTACTACTGGGCATATACCTTGAGAAAACCATAATTCAAAAAGAGACATGTACCACAATGTTCATTGCAGCACTATTTACAACAGCCAGGACATGGAAGCAACCTAAGTGCCCATTGACAGATGAATGGATAAGGAAGATGTGGCACATATATACAATGGAATATTACTCAGCCATAAAAAGAAACGAAATTGAGTTATTTGTAGTGAGGTGGATGGACCTAGAGTCTGTCATACAGAGTGAAGTAAGTCAGAAAGAGAAAAACAAATACTATATGCTAACACATATATATGGAATCTAAAAAAAAATGGTTCTTATGGACCTAGGGGCAGAACAGGAATAAAGACACAGTCGTACAGAATGGACTTGAGGACACGGGGAGGGGGAAAGGTAAGCTGGGACGAAGTGGGAGAGTGGCATGGACATATACACACTACCAAATGTAAAATAGATAGCTAGTGGGAAGCAGCCGCATAGCACAGGGAGATCAGCTCGGTGCTTTGTGACCACCTAGAGGGGTGGGATAGGGAGGGTGGGAGGGAGGCACAAGAGGGAAGGGATATGGGGATATAGGTATACATATAGCTGATTCACTTTGTTGTACAGCAGAAACTAACACACCATTGTAAAGCAATTATACTCCAATAAAGATGTTTAAAAAAGAGAGAGAGAGAGAGAAGCACAACAAAAAAATAATAATAATAAAGGAAAGTTTTAATAAAGCACAAGCCAGGGAGAAATTCAGGGTAGATTTTGATTCTAAAGTTTAATGCTTTCTTGTACTCCGATTTGACTGTATGTTTTCCAAAAGAAACCATCAATGTATTGCCCTTACCAGTAGGATAGACCCAGTATTTGACTGAAGAACATGAACTACCATTATTACTAGGTCAAGTATTGTAACTGCCTTTAAGATTTAAAGATCCAAGAACAAAGAAGAGAGATGAAATGTGAATAAGGAATAAAGGAATTCACAAGAAAAGAAGAAAGTGGGAAGCACATTAACAATCTGAAGGTTTTAGTAGTAATCATTTTCAAAGGGGTATTCTGTAGGGAAAAGAAGAATTTATATTTAAGACAAGGCAAATTAATGAATTTTAACTGGTTTCAAAGCCCAGGGTGGATCACTGTTGAAGAATTTATTAATAAGACGTAGCATAGAGGTACGAGAGCTCATTCACAGCCAAACTCTAAGTTCTCAAACTCATTTAGTATCCCAGTAGAATTGAAAATATGAATTATACTTTGGATGGGAGAAAACAGGGAAGTGTCAGTCTATAATTTGGTAGATTGTTTTCAAGATGACAAAAATGATTGCCTATACTAAAAACCATTTTCAGGAGAGTACTCTTCTTGAATTTTCAAGATCAAGGTGTCATAAAACACTCATAACAAGTGAGCGCGGTTTCTGAGCAGAAATGCAGAGAATAGTTATTAATATTAACACAGGCCTCACTTATGATTGATTGATTTCTTTGAAATATCCTAATCTAATGATTATACCAGACCTATATGATGAGGTCCAATGAGTAGATGACCATGCAGCCAGGGGCAATGCCTAGTGTCAACCCATAAAAATAAATACTTGTCCACTTTTAAAGATCATTGATGAGGTAAGATTTTATAGTCTCCCTTTGTGTCTCAAACCTTGATAATACTCCAAAGCTGACCACATGGATCACCTTAAACATAGTGTCTAGTAATGTTTTTCAATATCCATCTAATTGACAGCAATACAAAGTCTAATACAAACCATTAATAGTCAAAAGATGTTAGCTGTAGAAGAGACCTTGCTCTCCTTGTTTTATAGATGGGGAAACTGAGATCCCCATCTAGGCCAGCTGGTGGCAGACTGCGAGCCCAGGGTCTCTCATCTGAGCAGTGCTGTGTCACTGAGGGAGCCCAAGGCTGAGCACTAAGGTTACACAGACATTCATTCCCTTATTAGACAGCTCGGTTGGTAGTAAGGAAGGGGACCCAATGCACAAGTTTGGCCGCCTATGGCTGAGCTTCTGTTGTCAGTGGAGGTCTTTGTGGTGTCCTTTTGGTCACCAAAACACTGACTCTTCTATACTTGTTTCTATTTCAAAGTAGTTAGTTTCTAAACCACAGACAAGACGCGCGATGCTTCTGCACCCAAGTGGTGACTTAGGTCAGCAACGACCAGACCCATATCACTATGCCCTGGTAAATGGGCCACACAGACATTCAGAGGAGACAGAAATTGCTTTTCCAATCTAGGAGAGTCTGATAAGGCTTCAAAGCAACACAAAATTTGTCACTTTCTCACACAAACACATAATTATATTTAGATTCTGCTTACAATACTTGCTTCAAAAATTCAGGATAGACTTGTTTTCATACAGGTCGAAATGAGAGTGTGCTGAATTAGTGTCCATGACTCTTTTTATGAAAATAACTCTGATATGTGACCAGATTTCATAGCTTAAAATTTGGCTGAAATTTAGTTTTGTCTTGTTCTTTATAACTCATTTTAAACATTACATCTGGTTAACTCTTCGCTCAAATTCTGACCCAAGGAGAGGTGTCGAAGCAGCTTTAGAAATTTGAACTAAAAGAATTCTCATCTCTTGAAGCAGAGCCATCATCGGCAGACCATGCATAAAAATATCATTCTATTTGTAAAGAATTTAAGCATTTCCCAAAATAAAGAAAAGCTGCACAAAGGAGAGCACAACCTTCTCCAAAGGGACAGCAAAAAAAAAAAAAAAAGTAGCTTCCAGATAGCTGACAGGTGGGTCTGTCCTCACTGTGTAAGCCTCTGTGGTTTTCTGCAGTCAGCCAACATATTTGAGATTCTTCCATGAGTCAGACTCAGATGCTGAGAGAACCAAGATGTACACACCTATTGTATACACCTCCTTTTTCTCACCATACTCCCCCTCAAAAGGGAATGAAATAGCACAGTATGCAGTGAAATGATTTTCTCATTCAACAATGCAATGACATTAGGTTTCATCTAAGAAAACTGGTGTAGTGAAAAAGACGTGAAGTTTGGGCTCACACACCCAGGATTAAATCCTAGGGTCCCATTTCTCAGCTATGTGACCTTGAAGCAGTAACTTAACTTCTCTGAGTCTCCACTCACATGGATGATTATATCTGCTATATGAGGCTGTCAAAATAATCAAAGGAGATAATTTATGTAAAATGCATTGCACAGTTTTTGGCATTCATTTGTACATTTAATAACTATTTGTGGAGGACCTACTGTGGCCAGACATAGTTGTAGGCCCTCACAGAACATACTCTAAATACGCACGTCCAGAAAAAAACATGAATAAACACCACCTCTCTGCCCATTATCATTATTCTATCCTCTGTGGTAATAGAAAGCAGTCACTCTTCTACATACTAGAGACCATTAGTGAAGGGATGATCAAGAAATTTGCTAACCATATAGAATCCCATTACTGTTGAGGTTTGGTGAGACTCCCTTGTCTTACTTTTTTTTTTTTAATTTATTTTATTTTATTTATTTTTGGTTACATTGGGTCTTCCTTGCTGCACACGGGCTTTCTCCAGTTGTGGTGAGTGGGGGCTACTCTTCATTGTGGTGCGCGGGCTTCCCATTGCGGTGGCTTCTCTTGTTGCAGAGCATGGGCTCTAGGCACGCAGGCTCAGTAGTTGTGGCGCACGGGCTTAGTTGCTCCGCGGCATGTGGGATTTTCCCGGACCAGGGCTCGAACCCATGTACCCTGCATTGGCAAGCGGATTCTTAACCACTGCGCCACCAAGGAAGCCCCCCCGTGTCTTTCTTATGCTTGAAAATTTGCCTTCCTCTGACATGTCTTCTGCTTTTTCATAGTGTCAGTATGTATACCTACATCAGTGTGTAAGAGATGTTCTCAGAGCAAGGAAGCTACGGAGTGAACAAGAAAACCCCTTGTTTCCAATCTACGAAAATGTGAATCCAGAGTATCACAGAGGTAGGAGCTTACTTCACTAATTTATGTTTATTTATCAAAATACAGTGGATCTGGAAACCATTAAAAACCTCAAGCTTTTCCAACGTGCACCGCGCATCTCTTCTTCTGCCCAAAGGCTTGAGGGAAATGCCCTCACAAAGTGGCAACAGGGAAGAGAGGCAGAGTGGGGAGGAGAGCCCCCATAGTGGAGCACAGATTTCACGTGGTATCTCTTCCGAGGCCTGGGGTGCCCTCTACTCAGGACTCGGCTTAACATTTCTAAGGGATAAGGCTCAGTGCTAAGGAGGATGCTTTGAAATAGCAACTGGGAGTTCAAATTGTACAATCCCTTTGGAGAAGAACTTGGCCACATGTATCAAGGTCCTTAATAGGTTCTTTTCACCCAGTATTTCTACTGCCACCCTAAGTACTGCAAAAGCTTTATGTATGAAGCTTTTCATAGTTAAAGGTCTGAGTGAAAAAATCTAAATGTTTAACAGTGGAGGACTAAGTACACCACAGTGCGTCCACTGAGTAGAACACGATGCAGTCATTAAGAATTATATTTTTAAAGATATTATAATAGTATAGATATTCTCATAAATAAGTTAAGTAAGAAACGAAGAACGTAAAACAAACAAAAATAACACATAAGGGGAAAAGAAAAGACTGGAAAGAAATATACCACAATACTAAATAAATTTCTCTGAGCAGTAAAATAATATATGAGTTTTCTTCCATTTTATGTTTCTTCTAAATTTCCTAGAACAAGCACGTTACATTTTTTAAATGACAAATTCAGTAAAAAATATGTATAAACTTTGTAAGGCACTGCTTTGATCAGACAATAGTTAATTGACACATGAAGGGTCTGCCTTTTCCTACTCAGGACCATCATTAAGATCTAATTTAGCACATTGGCTAATTGCAAATTTGAAGTTACATTGTATTATTTATTACCAGCTAACAAATTACACCAAAACTTAGCAGCTTACCTCTATGTTTATTATCTCATAGTTTCTGTAGACCAGGAATTTGGGAGGGGCTTAGCTGAATGGATCTGGCCCAGGGTCTCTCATGAGGTTGCAGTCAAGACATTGGCCAGGGCTACAGTCATCGGAAGGCTTGACTGGGGCTGGAGTGCTCACTTCAAGATGTTCACTCATGTAGCTGTTGTCATAAGTTTCAGTTTCTTGCCACACGGACCAATATCCACCTATAGATTTATTTTTTGTGGGGGGGAGACAAACATTATTTTAGAGCTCTTTTATCACCATTTCTAAATGCTCTTCAGTTTTATTTAGTTCTCTGCACCCTCTATACCCACCCATCTAGCCAGTATGTTAAATAGTTAATAACCTGTAAAGCACCCATACATAAGAGGGCTGCTACTTGAAGGGAGTTCTTTGTAAATCAGATCATCCTTTTGTTTTGTAAATAATTACCCCCTAATTTATCTGTATAGTAAACTGAGGTTTTTGCGTGGCAGATTCTTTAAGAAGCTCCAGGATGGAGGGGGCTCTGGAGGATCTTGGAGGTTCCTTTGTATTGTTTTGACTTGTTTAAGAGTCTTTTTTTAGTGTGATCCTGAGTGCTCCTGAAAGAAGCTAACTATGGTATGGTTCGCTTCAGGCATCTGAAAATTAGGATTCAGGAACAGCTCTGGAACTAACTAGCATTCACAAGCCGTGTAACCCTGAGTGAGTTTCTGTGCCTCTCTGGGTCTGTGGGCTCACCTGTAAAACCAGAGGGGATAGACTGCAATCAGTAGTCCTTTCCAGTTCTAGTAATCTATGGTTCTGAATGCAATGACCTGGGATGGTCTCATCCTAAACCATATTGAGTTTCCGTCGTTTCTGTGAGTCTTTGCCATTTGTCATTTTCATACACAGAAGAAACAACTGTGACACACCCTGCTACAGCCTCTA
The DNA here is from genome assembly GCF_949987515.2 of Delphinus delphis. NCBI lineage: Eukaryota > Metazoa > Chordata > Mammalia > Artiodactyla > Delphinidae > Delphinus > Delphinus delphis. The sequence goes on along the minus strand of NC_082693.1, from coordinate 56,116,458 downwards.
ATTCTGGTGTCCTTCCTTTCAGATGCGGGTTATTCAAGGCATTGAGAATGCACCCGGAGATCTCCTGGATCAAAACTATTCACTGTGTGATTTCTTTTTAAAAACTTGCTTCATGCCCTACAGAGGTGCCAGCTATTTCTGTTGATACTATGTATAATTTATTAATCTGGAGAATTTTAAAGAATTTATGTAATTTAAAGGTAACAGATATTATTGTACATAGTTGTATTTTGTAGTTTCTTCTGTAAATATGTATTTTTTCATAATGTTTAATATTAAGCTTTATATAATACTATTTTTCCACACTAAAGTGTTCATGGCTTGTTCTACATAAACTAATTCAACCTGTATCACAGGACGACTGGTAAAAAGTGTACGCAGGTGCTTGCTGTGGTGGGGCCGTGGTTTTTACCCGTTTTAATCCTTACTGGACAGGATAAAGGGCAGGGCTGGACAGAGCAGGGAGTACAGCGGGCTTGGCTGCACTGCCGTCCCATGAATCTTGGGATCCAAAGATGATCCAAATGCGATTTGGCAAACATAACAATCAAAAGAAAGGACCGGGGAGACGCGATTAAGCAGCACCAAAGGTTACATCGGTGGTTGTTCCTCAGGTCGTTAGTCTCTCCCCTTTCTCCTGCCTGAGGTTCAAGCCAACGTGGTCAGCTCAGGGGCCACGTAACTTGCTGAGCAAGTCCAGGCTGCAGGGCTGAGGGTTCTGAGAGAGAATGACCCAAACAGAAGTGATGAATTCCCCATATGAAGAAGCATGCCATCTGCCCTCCTGACTGGAAACCTAGTCAACATGCAGAGTGCCATCCATAGTGATGGGAAACTGTTTCACTGCATCCACGGTGTGCTGTGCGAACCCGCATCCCACACTGGGATGTGTGTGTCGCCCACGGGACACGTGCTCGTCTTTGTCTCATTTCTTGGGGGCTGCATTCCTGGAAAAGTCAAAATTGCACCCGTCATACTTGGTTTTCCCATTAAAAGAATATTGCGGTGGCATATTATACTCCTGATCAAAGGGCCTAACATCAATATCTATAGAAATGTCCTCAAACATCATATATCGTTAATTTAAAAAACACAAAAATTCAGTGGTGCTTAGTATAAAATTTTCCAAAAGCCTTTTTTAGTAAGTCATTGAGGTCACAATATAGGGTGGACACCTTCAGTTGCATTTAATATAAAAAGCACTACGTACTCTACCAAGTTGATCTTCAGTGTGTGTGCCTATTTTGACTATAACAAATTTCAGTGAGTCAGAAAGTGGGCATTGCCCTCCCCAAGGTCCAGTTCCGAGGGTCTTCCTGAAGAGAATTTGACAGGCATCTGCACGGTTATCCTCATGGCTACCTGAGAGATGAGTCAGGAATGTTTGCCTTTTTCTCACTACAAATTTCTCTGAAATAAACTTAAGAATTAGAAATCAAGGTTGTTGATCTCACAGCTTCATTTGCAGAAAGAGTACATTTCTTTTCAAAATGTGTATTTTTGCTATATACTATAGAGTCCCATAAGTAATATAATGGGTGTCCTTGGCATAGTAATGGAAAATCATTAAATATTCCTAAAAGAGTTATTTATAGTTAAGTAAAGCTCCACCCAAACTGGAAAAATTTCCAGGGCTCTTTGAAGTTTATGGAAACAGGAAAAAACTTTATAAGAATGAATGCGAAGAGGATTCCAAGTTTTCACAGTATCATTGTGCTCAATGCCCTTGTGAAATGACAGTGTTAGTCTCTGACCCTGTTTCGGGAAACCAGGTGGCTCTTCTAGAAATGAAAAGGAACAACATACATGTGAGTGTGGCAGCGGTACCACCAGGGAGAAAATAAAGGTCGGAGATTTATGAGATGTGGTGTCTGTTAGGAATAACTTTCCCTGTATTAATAAGAAAAAGCAAGAAATTTAGAAAAACAGAATTTTAAGCTAACGTCACTGGGCACAAAGCACATTCAGACATGGAAAGAAATTCATTTTTGGCTTTTCATTTATTCAGAAAAGTTTTAGTGCCTGCAACTTGCTAGGCACTGTCCTAGAAACTACACATTTCTACTTAATACAGAGAAAGCATCACAGTAATAATGCTGGGGTTATTGTTACTATTTTCAGTTAAGCCTGAAAGAGGGCCTCAGTGAGGCAGTGAGGTTACCGAGCACCAGGGCAGCGGCAGCCTTCCGCGGACCACACACTGGCAAGAGCTGATGCTGCTTCTCTAGCAAATCGCTGGACCAAAAAGAGAAAGCAATTAATTGAACAGATCAAGAATTCAAACCATAAAAAACCTACACGTCTGTAAAAGTAAATACCCTGGCATATCTGGGGTGGAATCGGAGTCATAAAAATGGACGTGACAAGGGAAAACTGTATGTTCTTCTGGTCTAATGCAGGACATATTTATTCCTACCCTCCACCTGTCTAATTTTAAATCTCCTTAGCAACAAATATTTCACTATCTTCCCTTCCACCACCACCAAAGACTAAATACATAATCTAGTTGATCTATTTATTAAATTTAGGAGGAGGAAAAAAAGGTTTCCTTGACATTCAGCTCAATTGGATGTATTTTAATTTAATCCCATGATGTGTTATGTCTTGGTAAACACTCCGTTTCCTGTCGCGGTGGGCATCCTGGCAGTGCACCTGTGCGGTACACTTTAATCATCAAGCCTTCAAAGTGTTATTGAGCTATCAAATGTCAGAAGGGTCCCGTCTTGCATCTTAATAATTATTTATCCAAGTTCTTTATAATTAACTCCTTTAATCTCTACTCATTAAATCAATTTCGTATTATTCTGTTTTCTCTGGATAGCAGCCAGTTTTTCAGCTCTTGAATCAGATTTTTCTAAGGCTCATCTTCCTGTCTGGCTCTGCACATACTTGTCCTAAATAATTCACCAGCCCTTAACACTTCTGAGTCCCTCTTTTTCACTACTCTTCCCCTTCTCCCTTTTGAATGTGTTTGCTTTCCTAGTAGAAGGTGATTTTATTTTCTGTTCATCTTATCTCCTCATACCCTTTGGTATTTCATAGTCTTTTCAGGCTCCACATTATAGAAGAGATGATGATGATTTCACTTTTAAACACTAAAATGGCCACAGCACACGGCATATTGGGGACAGTTTTATTTGGGAGGGTCTTTAATTAATTTTATTACATCTTGGAAGAAAGCCCAACATGACATGTGAAAATAATATGAAACCACTAAGCAGATGTCCAGCAATACAAAATTAGACTTCACATGTTGTACTTCACACTCTGATTCTCTTAGTGTCTCAGGATCTAGGTTCTTGTATTTAAACACTCTCCTTACTTCTTGCAAGAAAGCTATCAGCCGTATATATACTAAATTCTCATTCACTTAGCTTTCTGCGTCTCTAAGGTTGGAATCCTGGAATCATAAACCTGCCAGATCTGGATGACAGTGAGTGATAAAATCTGAGCCCCAACTCTGGGGTGCTCTAGAGTTTTAGTTCACACATGTAAGCCAGACCAAACCTGCCCTGGTGGGAAGAAGAAATAGGTAATAAGCTGCTTGTTTGAGGTAGCAGTTCAAGGACTTTCCAGGTTCCATTTCGCTGAAGAAATGAAAGTAATTGATCATCAAGACACAGTGGCAAGCAGGAATGGCTGATCCTCCCCAAAGTGGCTGTGAGCAAGGATTCAATAGTACCTCATTTCTGAAGAGACAGAGTGGAAAAGGCTGTTATCAGCCCAAATGCGCTGTTAAGGTTCTGAGTATTTTTAACCTGAGATTTCAAATCATATCAAGTATTCAAAGATTGTTTCACATCAAGGGAAAAAAAATCTATAAACCGTGACTGCAGAAAATGAGTGAAATGATGTAAAGAAGGAAAAATATTTGAAAAGGGGGCTCTAAGCAGACACCATCAGGAGGAGGAAATGCCATCCCTTCTGTATGTCCAGACTGTTCTTTGGAGATGTCAAATGCTTCTATTAGGGCGTATTATCCTTTGGGGGGGGGTGGTTCGCTTTGACTATGCTGGCCAGATGATTTAGCTGATTAAGCAATTGAATTGATTCATTTAGTTTTGTGAATTGACCAGGTGTTTGATGAAACTGAGTTTGGAATTCTGAACACACTAGCTTAGATTCTTGTAGTGGCTGATGCCTTTGAAAATGTTTGGCCATTTTAGTTAAAATGCAGGGTAACATTTAATGCAGCCATGATAATAGCAAAAATCTGTTCTGTTCTAAAAATGTTTCTAGCAATGGAAATATTTCTGACTAAAAGAATACTCTTCTTATAGGGAGGCTCCCTAGGAATAAATGTATGCAACAAAAATGAGGCATTTTATTTTTTTAAAGGTTGTCTATATAGTTGCATTCATGAAATAAGAAAATTGTTGGTGAATGCTCTTAAAATAAAGGTTTATGTAATAGAAATAAAAAGATCTATTAACAGAGTTACCAAAGATTATTTTTATAACCTATATGCCACTGTACATGATCTTATGTAAGATACCAAAATAAGTTGTTGAAAATGGTGAATAATATCAGACAAATGTAACATGTTCCTTCTAGAATATTCACAAGAGAGTTTAGTTATGGCTGCTTTCTGCCTTAAGTAATTGCTTTTAAGAAAAACTATCTTCATCCTAAGAGCAAGCTTTTTGTTATGTTTGAGATGTTGTGTTTTCATAGCTGAGTGAGCAGGTAAGCATCCCAAAAAGAAAGGAGCAGATGCAACTGTGGCTTTAGGAGTATGCCCTAGAGTTGGGTGGTGTTCCCCTGTGAGCTACTGGGAGAGTCTACAGTGGCCTTCGTGAAATCTCCTAATCTCAGCCACACTAACAACCAGGTACACCAATATTCTTACCTGAAGAGTCCTTAATCTCTGGTTTCCCAGGTGGGACCCATCAGGCTTATAAACTCTGCGATGACAAGAACCAAGTCTTTAAACTCATTTCTACTCCTGCCTTATAGAAATTAGTGCACAGCTCATAGACATTCAACATACACTTCTTTTGAGGGGAAATTGCTCCTGACCCAATACTTTGTTTTTTTTTAATTTTGTTTTGTTTTAACATCTTTATTGGAGTATAATTGCTTTACAATGGTGTGTTAGTTTCTGCTTTATAACAAAGTGAATCAGCTATACATATACATATATCCCCATATCTCCTCCCTCTTGCGTCTCCCTCCCACCCTCCCTATCCCACCCCTCCAGATGGTCAAAGCACCGAGCTGATCTCCCTGTGCTATGCGGCTGCTTCCCACTAGCCATCCGTTTTACATTTGGTAGTGTATATATGTCCACCTGGCCCAATACTTCGGATGTTAGGTAGTCAATATCTAATAACGTTATTGTCCATGGAGGCTCTTCTGGCTGTTCCTTGATTTGTGTGAAGCTTAAATAAATAATGTAAATACATCTAGCAACTGAGCTTATTATGTTTTATAATAGAGCACTTTTACGTTTTTGATACCATGTATGCTTTCTCTGCAAATCTGGTTATTTAAAATGGCAGTAGATGATTCTATGCTTTTCTTATGGTAGTACCTCCCCACAATATTGTGCATCTAACCAACTCTATTTGAAGAAAGCACTTCCTTCGTCTTTCTATTTAAGTTATGTATTTGCTTAATATATTTTCATATTTGTAACTATGGTCAAAAAAATCTATATAGTGTCTTACACACCTTCTCACTAGTACAGGAATAAAACTGTTTGTTGAAGGAAAGTGTTCTGTCTTCTATTTGCCTGTTTCTCATTTATCCATTTCTGTCATCTGTCTGCTCAGGAAAAAGGTCAGAAGTGACTGCTTCTAAATGAGAAAAATCTTCTGGGGCATCATCATGAAGAACATGGTTGTCTTAACCTTTGTTCCTGTGAGTGCTGAGTTGGTTATCTCTCTCCAGCTAAATTCTTGGTTTCAGTTCTTTAGTTCATTAGTAACCAAAATGTCATCTATCACCAACAGTGCTGGTGTATTCGCAGAGGCGCTGCCACAGCTGGGTCCCCTGAGCCCTTCAGAGGCACTTCACATATAAGCGGGTGGTGTGACGTTTAGTTAAGAGCTGCTGTGTCTATTTCCAGAATTATTATTTTGTCTTTTTCATATTTAAGTTGAAAAATTAGTGTCCTTCACAACTCCAGTATTTCATTTTTCTACAACTTACTTACAGAAATCTTTATTTTTTAAAAATGTGCAATAGATTTACATGTAAAACCATTAAATCAAAGCCATCCTTTTTTTTTGAAAAACAGTTTCTGGATTCAGATTAAGTTAGCAAAATAATTTGCCCTATGAGGCGTGACCCTTTTTTTTTTTTTCCAAAGTAGCTGTTTGTTTGATGGAATTTACTCTTAAAGAAAAAGAGAATCTTATGATATGAACTAATCACTTAGTAACTCTGCTGATAACATCCTCCACGACCATAAAATGTTAGAGCTGGAAGGGCCACCTTAGGGATGGACAATAATGGAAACCAAGACCTAAGTTTAAAATGACACAGCAAAATAGGATAGTGCTAGAATTGAAACTTGTTTTCCTATTACTTGTGAGGGAAGACCTGTCTACACGTAAATATAGACAAAGAAGAAAGCTTCTCAGACCCAGTGGATGCAGAAGCCATCTCCAACACTGAGACAGAACCTTCAGTGGAACTTGAAACATTGTGTGTGATTATTCCTTTCATTTTTTGCATCTCATATGTCTGGAGACATCCATTTGCTAAACAAGTTTCAGACTGTTAATTTAGAGCCATACTTTAGCAAAAGTCGTCACAATCTTAAAGCTGAAATAGTATAGAACAGAAAAGGAGAAAACATGATTTTTTAAACGTAATACTATTATAAAACATTTTTATTAAGGCTAATTAAATCAAAACACCTAAAACCCAGAAGAGGTTCTGCCGCTAGATTTTGAAAGAATTGGCAAGGCTTTTAATGTTGCCAATAAAAGGAGCATTCATAATAGACGTGTACAAAATTAACTGGTAAAATTCAAGCTTGAGTAACATAGAAAAACCGTGCAGGGATGGTTCTGTGTAGGCGTTAACATTCACCAAAGGCCATGCTCACTAAAATATCTCCCTAACCCAGTATCTCCCACGGAAAATTGTACTATTATTTTAAAGAATTGTTGATCTAAGTAAAGCTTGCCTTTTTTTCTGGGGTTTATTGTAATGATGCAAGAACCTTTGTGTAAAGTGTCTTAATATTAAATTGCTTTTCTCTTTGCTTTTGGAGCTCTTGATCCCAGGAAGAAACTTGGCATCTATTTCAGTCTTTAAGAAAGAACCAGCAATGAAATATGTTTCCTGTCTCTGCTACCCTGCTGCAAGCTGTTGGTGGCTAAGAAGTTTCTGTGTCTTACGGCTTGCAGAGGAGATAAGGTAAAAAACAAGAACAAAAATCAGAACCAAAAAGCTGACAATACAACTATAGAAACAAAGGGCATTAAAAGTGGAAAAGTTCAGAAGTCTGGGAACATTCCTAAATCTAACCTCAATGAGAAAATACCATTTGTGGGCTTCCCTGGTGGCGCAGTGGTTGAGAGTCCGCCTGCCGATGCAGGGGACACGGGTTCGTGCCCCGGTCTGGAAAGATCCCACGTGCCACGGAGCGGCTAGGCCCGTGAGCCATGGCTACTGAGCCTGCGTGACCGGAGCCTGTGCTCCGCAACGGGAGAGGCCACAACAGTGAGAGGCCCGCATACCGCAAAAAATATAAATAAATAAAAGAAAAGAAAATACCATTTGTAAGAGATATAAATTAAATGTTCAAGCCATATTTCACTCCTAAAGAACTTTCCAGTGAACCCTGGCGCAGTCTTCACTCAGGTAGATGTTCCTTCCCGACTCATGACAGATGGCTGGGGAAGGAAACAACTGTCTACCTGCAAAGGATAACACATCAGCAATAAATAAAGGCAAACCAGGACCAAGAGAAATAAAATGAATGATTCCGCTTTGGTGGAAAAATATGAGGAAGAAGGCAAAGAGGGAGTAAAATTAAAGGTGAGAGCTAGAATCTGAAGGCTCTATTGGGAGTCTTAGACCCCTTGCAGTAGCAGAGGATTTTCTCATTTAGGAGGAAGACACTCCGGACTTCCCTGGTGGCGCAGTGGTTAAGAATCTGCCTGCCAATGCAGGGGACATGGGTTCGATCCCTGGGCTGGGAAGGTCCCACATGCCATGGAGCAACTAAGCTCATGCGCCACAACTACTGAGCCTGTGCTCTAGAGCCCACGAGCCACAACTACTGAAGCCGGTGCGCCTAGAGCCCGTGTTCTGCAACAAGAGAAGCCACCGCAATGAGAAGCCCGCACGCCACAGGGAAGAGTAGCCCCAGCTTGTCACAACTAGAGAAAGCCCACACGCAAAAACAAAGACCCAACACAGCAAAAAATAAGTAAACAAATAAATATTAAAAAAAAAAAGAGGAAGACATTCCAAGTCCTGTTTAAAGTGCTACAGAAGGGGACTGCATGTTTAATCTCTAGAATGGTCACTAATAGTTTGACTCAAGGCTATTATCTTATTGAGTGCCTTCATCTGCCATATACTACTGATTAGTGAATGTGTCTACTTTATAGATAATAAAGTAGAGGCACAGAGAAGACCAGGATATTGCCCAAAATTTAGCAGAAGAATAGGAATAATAGTTAATGCATGTTATGCGCTAACTATAGTATCATCTAATTTAACTCTTCACACAGCCTAGTTCTTAGACTTATATTGGAGACAAGGAAACTGAAGTCTAAAGAGACAAAGTAATTTGCCCAAGGCCATACAATGCCAGAGCTCAGTTTCCAATCTGAATCCTTCTGACTTCAAAATGCGGCCTCTTAACCTCTACGCCAGTGTATCCCAAAGTTTGGTCCCCAAATGGGACCTGGTTAGAAATGCAAATTCTCAGACTGACACCCTCACAATCCTGTTGAATCTGAAACTGTGGGGATGAAGCCCAGGAATGTGTTTTTAACAAGCCCCCAATGTGATCAGATGCATGCTTTTCTGCGTGGAGCCTCTCTGCTTTGCAGTTTCTTGTCAGCCAAATCTAATTCTTTGAGAAGAAACTCTGTCGAACCCCGTACGACAAAGAGGAATAGTAGTGTGTAATATTTTTGACCCCTAGTGCATAATAAGCATTTAATAAATGTTAGCAACTATTACTATTATGTTCCAGGTAGCACTCTGTACAGCCTTACCCGTGTTATATCATTTAATTCTTGCAAAACTAAATAAGGCAGGGCCTATAATTATTTCCATTCTACAAATGAAGAAACTGAGGCACAGAGAGAGAGTGAGTATCTGGCCCTAGGTCACAGAGCTGGCAAATGTCATAGAGCTGGCAAATGTCATAGCCTTACTTTGAACATGGACAGAGTAATTCTGAAGCCTGTGTTCTTAACCACTTCCTCCTATCCCACAGGTTGGAGAAAAGGTTGATTAATCTCCATAGCTTGAATTAAATTCAACTTTGAGCTTTCAGTTCAGCTTTGCAGACTCATTTATGTGCTGCAAATCACTTCCCTCCAGCCTGACCCTGTTCACTTTTGCTAAAAGGTCCATGAATCCATTAGCCTTGATGTTTATGTCCCCCCCAGCATTGTGGACTGAACATGATAGCAGAGTCATCTACTCTAAACGTAATCCCATCTGTTCCCTCTGGGGCCCAGAAACATGCTGGTAAACAATTCTCAGGGTGACAGTCAATTCTTAGGGGAAAGGGACAGTGGTTGTCCCGAGCAGAAGTGGCATGTCAACACAGGATGGGAGACATAAAGAAAGGGAAGTCACCACAGAGAGGAATCCCCAAATAAAGTGGAAGAAATGGGCCCTAAAAGGCAGCTTCCAACTCTCAGAGATTCTAATAACTAGAGGCTATGAAGGTCAGGCCCAGATGACTGCTGAACCAGCGGGGAAAGGAGAGGAACAGGGATGGGCCTCAGCAACACTGTTTAGAACAAGCAAGACAAAGAAAGCAAGCATGACTTAGGCTGTGAAGAGTGAGACGGAATGAAGGACAGGGAGGTCAGGACCTCAAAGGTACCACTGCCACTGTGTCCCCCAAGCCCTAGCCATGAACAAGGAATTTGGGATAGAACGCTCACTCATCACTTCCACTTGGGTAAAGATAGCACCAATCCATCAGACAGAGGTCCAGCAGGAAACGGATGGCATGCTCAAAAGGGTATGAGCAGAGCTCAGCAAAGGGACGAATGACCAAGAAGTGGGCGGTCTTCCTGGCTCCACTGGGGTTTCCCTGGACCCACCACCTCTGAGCAGCTTCCCAGGGCCTCAGCACTCAAGGCTGTGCACACACTTGGCTGGACAGCTTGCCACAGGATTGGGGGTAGAGCAGTATATTTAGGCCCACTTAAAAGCTGTGTGACTTTATTAAGTTTCAAGGACGAGCTGTCTTTTCCATCCATATCTCCAAAGAGGAAGTCATCAGCAGTTTCTGTATGTGTTGCTGTTTCTATTAACCTTCAATTAGCCGACCCTTCTCTAGATCACCGTCTGCCTGGGTTCACATCTCATCATCTCAGCAAAGGCAGAGGTCCTCTGTATGGTCCCTGTGCCTCTGTCTGGCACTCCAGTCCCCCCCACCTCCACACTGCCACCCAAGTGATTGATCTAAAATACAAAACTGACCATGGCTCTCCTGAAATTGACGAGTGGCTCCCAATTATACACAAGATGCAGTCCAGGCTCCTTGGTGGCCATAGAAAGCCTTTGATGACTTGGCCTGTGCCTTCCTCCCCAGCTGTAGCTGTAGCCACTCCTCTCCCTGCACTTTATGCTTCACTGTCTCAAACGCTTGTGGTTTCTAGGGTATATGCTGCTGTTCTGTACATTTTTGCTTTGGTATATTCCTTTTTCTCCCCCCTGAAATCGTTCTCACCTCTTCTCTGACACCCAGGACCCAGCACAGGGGGCAGGAAGGTCATTAGCCCAGGCTTCACCCTCACAAAGGGTCACAAACATAGCCCTTTGATTTACATACAAGTAAAGTTAAATGTAGTCACAGAGATGCAGACGGGAATGAGAAACGAAGACAAGCTTCGTATAACTTTCAACTCGGGCTCATTATCAGATCAATTTGCCTATAATGTTTTATAAAGAAATATTTTTAAAGAAATCCTTTCATTATTTTGTGAATTAAGCAATTTTTATAACCCTCTTCAGACATGTTTTAAATTTTTTTCCTTTTCTTTTTTTTTTTTCCTATACCCGGAAGTCTCAAAAATGGCAGTGACCCTCCATTGACCCTTTATTTTTTAATTTATTTTTTTTACAGTAGGTCCTTGTTGGTTATCTGACTGCTCACCAGTTCGCTAACTTGTCTCCCCAAACTCTGCTTCACCCCAGCATTACTTCTGTACCCACAGAGACATTTTTCATTTGTCATGCATAATGCCATATTATGTTGGAATAATTTGTTCTGTGTTCTCTATGAGACTTCATAGTTCCTAGAACAGGTTCTCCAAGGCACCAAGTGAACAAATTTGAGATTGATTCCAGATATTATGATGATAATAATAATAATGGAGTAATTATATAATTGAAATAGACACATTTCAACAAAGTGCCAGGAATCATTCATTTCATTCTCACACACTTAATTAACTCAATCCTCTCCAAAACCCTGTGAGATGAGAAAATGAACCCTAATAACACAGCCAATAAACAGCAGTCAGGATTCAAACCCTGGCAATCTGGCTTCAGAGAGGGTGTCAACCAATCTACCAGCGGTTCTCAAACTTTGGTGTGTATCAGAATTACCTGGAGAACTTATTAATAAAACACAGATTGCTGGGTCCCCTTCACAAAGTTTCTAAATCAGAGCATTTACACTATGCTCTGGTGTTATAAAAAATAATGAAGCAAAAATTTGAAAGCTATTTCATTAAATTCTTTGAGGATGATTTCATGTCATTAAATAGATAATCATATTTAGAAAATAAATTTGCAGCTTTTTAAAAGGATTCAACTTTAAAGCGGACTTTGTAAAGACTGAGTTTGCATTTGTAATCATTGGTCTTTTCTCTGGAAGAGCACAGAATTTTGAGACCATCTGGGTTCACAGAAGCCTGCTGACAAGCTCTGTATTTGCACAATTTTACAATGAGGAAATGGGTTCAGAGAAATCAGTAATCTACTCATAGCTGAGCCAGCAAACAACCCCTCCAGAACGGCTGTCCTGAGAACAGGTTGAGCTCAGGGCACAACATTCCCTGATCAACTATCTAGTCACACCATCACCAGCTCAGCCCACTTCCCCACACACAGTTCTTTCTAACCTTGTTTATTCCTCTGTAAAAGAAAAGCCTTTTGCTGCCTGACAGTGGAAATGCTTGCAAATCTGATGGATGGAACTTCTCCTCTTGCAACGGTCTGCTTCTCCCATTACAGCCATCCCTCTCCACTCTACCCATCATTTGCAGTAGTGTTTTCAAATAAAGTCTCTCCTTACCTAAACCTGGATTTATTTTGAACTTGATACTAGTTTGGGTTTGCCTCAAAATGCATATGATCTCTCACCTGCATGGAATCTTAGATACACACTCATGATATTTTTATCCTCATATGGTAGAAAGAATAATGGACCTGGAAAGATATGAATATGAATATGTTAGGCTACACGGCAAAGGGGAATCAAAGTTGCCGATGGAATGAAGCTGCTACTCAGCTGACTCTGGGATGGAGAGATTATCCTGGATTATTTGGGTGGACCCAGCGTAACCACAAGAGTTCTTATAAATGGAAGTGGGAAGCAGGAGAAACAGAACCAGAGAGATGATAGCAGTGTGAGAAGAACTCGGCGCAACATTTCTGATTTTGAAGATGGAAGAAAAGGGCCACAAGCCAAGGAATGTGGATGGCCTCCAGAAGCTGGATAAAGAAAAAACATGGATTCTTCCCTAGAGTTTCCAGAAGGGATGCAGCCCAGCTGACATTTTGATTTTAGCCCAGTGAGACCCATTTCAGAGTCTGACCTCCAGAACTGTAAGATAATAAATTTAGGTTGTTTTAAGCCACTAAATTCATGAAAGTTTGTTACAATAGCAATGGGAAACTAATATACCCCATTTTACAGATAACAGATCTGAGGTTTAGAGTTCATATAGTTTGTCCAAGGTCATGTAAGCAGTAAGTGATGAAGCCAAAACTGAAGCTGGAGTCTCTATAATACAAAGCCCTTATTTCTCCTACCATGATAAGTTGTAAAACAAGTTCTAATCTCTTCTTCTACATGACGGCTTTTCAAATATTTGTAAGTAGATACCATGTCTTCCTTTAGTCTTCTCTAGGAAAACCCAAAATTTCTTTAACAATCCTCAGATGACAGTTTAAGGTCCCCTAACCATCCTGGAAAATATGGCGGCCAAGCTGAACACGGTGCCAGGGAGGCTCCAATACCACCTTTGTGTGTTTCAATTTGTCTTTTGCCGAAATGGAATTTATAACTCATAAAATTTAAACACTACTTTTTGAGTTTAAAAAAAAAATGAGGTGGTAGTTTTCTTATATTGACAAATTGGCTGTGAACTTAATGTTCCTACAAAATGAGTCATTTGCATTGGAACATTAATGTATTTGAGCAGCCGGGTCCACATCACTCTGAGAAAAGGGCCATTGCTCTGTCCCTACATAGATCATCCCATAATAGTCCCAACACCTAACTGTAGCTGTAACGGTTCAGGCTTCCTTCTTGCCTTCCCGTGCCAACTCTCAGATTCTGGAGGTAATAATGCCCCTTTGGAAGAGTGTGCATTTGAAAGTCCACCTGGCCACCTTTGCCCCACCCAGAGAGATCAGCTGTTGCCTGCAACTGAGATTCAATGGGACCACATGTTTTTATTAGAGACAAAGTCTCTCCTATAAGAAAAAGTGGGTGGAACACGGAGCCTTCGGCTTTGAAATAGCCCTCATGGCCAATAAGGACTGCAAATACACCACAACTGGGAAAGCAGAGATAGAGGGACACACTCAGCTCCCACAGTGGTGCTTTGGTGTGGTGCACAACAGCCAAATGTTACAATTTCTGAACCAGCTGTTAAACACAGCCAGTACTAAAAATTAAATTACATAAACTTGCAACTTCATAAATCATATTAAAAACAAAGGCAATAAATACTCAAAACTCATCACTTCCTAATTCTTTTACCACCTTTTACTATTATCTCTGCTCTTGAGGTTATTTTTGTCTACTAGATCTGTATGGGTGAAAAACTATAATGGTGTGCCACTGCACAGCTATGCCAAATTCCGAGTTCAGTGGTGTGACACTGATGGCTCTGCGATCAGCCACAGTGGGTGGATTTACACCACAGATATCTGTAACGGCTATGAATGGGGGCATCTCTCTCAGCCATGGCTGAGTGTCAAACACTTACCAGCATGCCACTTGCCATCAGTAAACCTTTCCACGCTACAGCCCAACCACACAAACATTGCAACCCATTCACCCCGTGAGGGAGGGAAGTTGTCAGCCTCATCATTTCATCCAATAATTATAAAGGGCAAAGTAAGCCTCTCGGTAGGACTTTTTTTCTTTTAAACATTTTTTTTGGGGGGGCTTGGAAATTTTATTCACACATTTATATCTCATCTGTTACCTCTTTAAATTTCAGAGTAGATTTGAATTTCATAATAACATAGAGTTGGCATTTAGGGGTATGCTGTCTCAGAAAGGAGAAATATAAGAACTAATGAGGGGCTTCCCTGGTGGCACAGTGGTTGAGAGTCCACCTGCCGATGCAGGGGACACGGGTTCGTGCCCCGGTCCAGGAGGATCCCACATGCCGCGGAGCGGCTAAGCCCGTGAGCCATGGCCGCTGAGCCTGCGCGTCCGGAGCCTGTGCTTTGCAACGGGAGAGGCCACAACAGTGAGAGACCCGCGTACCGCGAAAAAAAAAAAAAAAGAACTAATGAGGATACTGCAGTGCTTTTGGTGTCTCTTGGTCTCTGATATATGGGACAGTATGGAAACCTCCCCGGGTATCCTCCTTCCTATATCACCTTTTATGTCCATGGTACTGTAGCTCTTTAATTAAAAATAAGTTCTGAGGTTTCCTCTAGAAATCCAATTTCATTAACTTTGTAGCTTAATCAAGATTTCCTTGTTTAGACACAACCTCATCCAAAATGCTTTAGAGAAGTTGTTAGGTTTGTTCATTTATTTGGGAAAAGTGGCAGAAAAGGAAATCTGTTCAAATATCAGGGGTAAAGTATTTTTCACTTTTCATTGTTAAAATCAAATGTCACTGCACGGAGGACCTCCACTCAGGCAGTGCCCCCCAAGAAAAAGTCACCTTGAGGGGGCCTAAGGAGTGCAAATATAAAGAACTGAATTCCTCCCTCAGCTCGCTGGTGGGTCAGAAAGGGAACAGAGTCAAAACACCAGGAGGGGGCTTCCCTGGTGGCGCAGTGGTTGCGAGTCCGCCTGCCGATGCAGGGGACACGGGTTCGTGCCCCGGTCCGGGAGGATCCCACATGCCGCGGAGCGGCTGGGCCCGTGAGCCATGGCCGCTGAGCCTGCGCGTCCGGAGCCTGTGCTCCGCAACGGGAGAGGCCACAGCAGTGAGGGGCCCGCGTACTGCAAAAAAAAAAACAAAAACAAAAACAAAAAACAAAAAAAACAAAAAAAACACCGGGAGGGAGGGGGAACAGATGATCCTTGCCAATCAAGAGAAACCAGTGATGACCTATAATCGGAACTCTATAATCAGAGACAATTAACCTGGAGGCTTAATTTTGCAGGCTGCTCGGAGATCTGGGTAAGGAAGGACTGGGGAGTTAGGGGATTATAATTAGCTAACATTCACCGAACACCTGAACATATTGGGCCAGGAACTCTATTAAGCATGAAGCATTTTGCATATGTTATCTTCCACACATGATCTCACCAATTACCTTAACTAAATGGCTCAGAAGAGTAAATACGCTGCTTTTTTTTTTTGCGGTACGTGGGCCTCTCACTGTTGTGGCCTCTCCCATTGTGGAGCACAGGCTCCGGACGCGCAGGCTCAGCGGCCATGGCTCACGGACCCAGACGCTCCGCGGCAAGTGGGATCTTCCCGGACCGGGGCACGAACCCGTGTCCCCTGCATCGGCAGGTGGACTCTCAACCACTGCGCCACCAGGGAAGCCCTAAATACG
Organism: Delphinus delphis; assembly: GCF_949987515.2. NCBI lineage: Eukaryota > Metazoa > Chordata > Mammalia > Artiodactyla > Delphinidae > Delphinus > Delphinus delphis. The sequence goes on along the minus strand of NC_082693.1, from coordinate 56,100,309 downwards.
CTTCTTAAAATGTCTTTACACACTTCCAAGAAAGAGATTTAGACAATATGGTTAATAATAGTAAATAAGCTTTAAAGAAACCAAATAATGCTTTATGACTCCAACAAAATGAATTTTGTTGGAGATCCCAGAAAAAGCTGTTGAGCAAACAGAGGTGAGTTTATGAAATTTACAGCAGCAACGGAGACCACCTTGACAAAGTCTTGGCAGTCACACAAAAAGAGAAAGTAAGGAAAGAGTGTTTGTAGGATTGGGGAATCTGCATTCAAGTGGTTTAAGGTAGCTCTTTTAAGGTGCAGAATTTATTGGGACTGAACCAAATTCATAAGATAATGAATCAATAAGGTATAGGTCATGAGAAAAATCTTGATTATTGTCCTTAATAAGTAAGCTTTTTTTCCGATTTTGGAGCCAATCCCTGGTATTTTGTAATAGATTCTTCGAACTTCTCCAAAGGTTTGGCCCTCCAGGGCATTATGGTAACAGGATCCTTAGAAGGAGTTGCCTGTCTCACATAATAAGCTGGTAGGGCATTTCTTTCAACCTTCCTATTATCCCTTTTTATATGGCATTCCACCTCCTTAAGAAACATTAGAACACTTTAGAGTTTCTTAGTCTTTTGACCATTTTTGTTTGTTTTTTCCTATATAGATCAAGATCCTTTGTTATTTCCAAAACATTCTCCACCTCCCACCATTGCTATTAACTGTCTTTATGTCTACTCAGTTGACAAGTCCTGGTGAGTACAATGAGTTCTGCCTTCTGGGTGACTTTGGCTCCAGTAAAGGATCATTATTTTAGGAGTAAGTTGAGACCTGTTTTGACATATCCAGCCTAGTAATTTAATTTAAAAAAATTTTTTTATTGGGGTATAGTTGTTTTACAATGTTGTTAGTTTCTACTGTACAGGGAAGTGGAGTTCCTTGTGCTATACAGCAGGTTCTTATTAGTTCTCTGTTTTATACATATTAGTGTATATATGTCAATCCCAATCTCCCAGTTCATCCCACCTCCCTTAATGTTTTCATCTTAAGGTATGACCTGTGAACAAACAAGGTTAACTCTGAGTTTTCTAGATGAGTTTCTAATATATTTGTTCAGGGCATAGACTGTTCTTGGACAGAGGTTAGATAGTCATGAGTTACTCCTTCCGGTAAAAGAAGGAAAGTAGCAGGATTTAAAGTATTACTACCAGGGAAGGAAATGGGTGAGGGAGAAAATAATAGAATTTTACGTGAGGTAAGGCTACCTGCTAAGAAATAGAGTGTCTTTTCAGTAGGCAACAAAGACTGTATATCATGAGGGTGCAAGTCTGAAGGAGTTACTAGTTAGCAATAGCCTCCACTAATTTAGCTTTAGTGACTATTAACCTGCAACCAGGAAGTGGAACTTTTAACATAGGGTCAAGAAAAAAGCCATAGCAAACTTTTCTCTGATAAATAACATGAAGCTGAGTCAAAACATTGAGGGTTCGTCCAGATTGTTTATGCATGAATCGGTCGAAAGGCTTAAGATACTTAAGTTGACCCAGAGTAGAAAGATGTTAAAAAGCTCGTTTTATTTTATTTTTTTAAATTTATTTTATTGAAGTATAGTTGATTTACAATGTTGTGTTAATTTCTGCTGTACAGCAAAGTCATTCAGTTATACATATATATATATTCTTTTTCATATTCTTTTCCATTATGGTTTATCACAGGATATTGAATACAGTCCCCTGTGCTATACAGTGAGACCTTGTTTATCCAATCTATATATAATAGTTTGCATCTGAAAAGCTAATTTTAAATCACAAAATGTCAGCTCCTGTTTACGTTCTCAAGGAAGGATTTTGATTACTGATAACTTGATTAAATCACCAAGAGACCTAGTGATTTTAGAACAGTTGGAAACTGCCTACACTAGCTATCAAACCCAGGAAATCCTCTTAATTTACTCTGAATTAAGTCTGAATAACTGGCCTGGAAAATTTTTGAATGGCTTTTAGTCTGTCCAAAGTGATGGACTGGCCTCCTTGGGATAAATCTTGTCATAGGTGATACATTTTATTTTGACAAAATTATAACATTCCTTCTAACTTAAAGTCCTTTTTGAGTTAAAACTGTTGAGAAGATTAATGAAATTAATTGAGAGAGCTCAACTCATCTTCAGAATCTAATAAAAGGTCAAGAGGTCATCCATATATTGGGTAAGAACAGAATTGCAAGGAAAGTTAAGGTCTATAAGGTCTTAGTCAGGGTCTTATGAAAAAAAGGCAGGAGGGCACCTCATTAAATAAATCACTGAAGCATAACTGTCAAGGCACACTGCTCAGCTTTCCAGGAAAGGGTGAGCGGGATTAACCATTTCAATCTAAACTAAGGAACTATTAAAGAAAGCATAGCACAGATTTATGAGTCTAGAATATGTAACCCCATGATAAAATAGCATTTGGGTTTAGTACCACAGGAGGGAAGTAAAGAATGGCTATTTTATTTATGATCCTGAGGTCCTAAACAAGTCTATACCCTCACCCACTGAGTTTCAGGTTGGTACTGTAGCATGCTGATGGGGTTCAGAACACGCTATCCCCCAGAATGGCACCTTGGCATATTAAGTATCTTAAGCTGAAGGAGTTTGAGAAAACAGCAGAAGCAAGAAGGTCACTATGTCCTCCCCCCTCACTTGCCCTTGTCCCCTAAAAGCAGGAGATAAATTTCCCTTGTAAAAGGTACCCTCCCTGTACCAGGAAGAAGGAAGACATTTGGGGCTGAGAAATCTGAACCAACCAGCCTTGTTAAACTAACCCTTATCTTCCTAGTTATTCTTTACCATTTACTACCCCTAGCCCAAATCCCCTTATCTTGTCAATTCTTCACAAATTTATTGTTTCTTTGTCTAAAAGGTATAAAAGCTTCCTGCTCTGGTCACTTCTTCAGGTCTTCATTCTCCTGTGAAGGCTCCCAGGTACATGTAAAAATTTGTATGCATTTCTCCTGTTAATCTGTCTTTTGTCAGTTTAATGTTTAGACCTAGCCAGGGACCCTAATAGTGTTGAGGAAAGCTTTTTTCTCTCCTGCAGTCCATTATCAAAAAAACATTTGCATAACTGCCATTTAATATTTAAAGAAATTTCAACCTGTGAAATTTAAGAGTAAAGGGCTAAGGGGGTACTTGGTTCCCCCCTCTCAGAGGACCTTCATTATTCACTCACTTTATTTTTCCTTTCTTCAGCTTGTTAACTATCACAGTTGCTTTTCCAGTATCTTTTCTGTTTACATCTACAGACATCTTTGTTTCCCTCCCTTGAAGCATATAGTAGTTTTATATGTAAGAATACTGGTTTATTCTAAGTCTTAGGTCTCCGGGGCTCTTTGAAAATTTTCCCTGAGGAGGTGTTAAGAGCTGGCAATGGGGCTATTTCCAATTTCAGTCTTTGTTTACATGTGAAATCCCCTTTTTCTGGCTTAAGATTATTCACAAAAAGTGAGGAAAGGGCAAGGGTTACATATGCTTCAGTATCTACTCTTGAAAGCTATCTACGCTATTGAAAAGTCTATTCCTGAAGTCTCCAATAGCTTCTTTGGAAGCTTCTTCACATTAATCAAAAAATGCAGACAACTGAACTTTGCTCACTTTTTATTCTAAGGTGCCTGGCTAATGGACAATTGTGTCTTATCAAAAGTTCCCCACTATCATTCTGCTGAACCCCTGCTTCTTCCATTTATTCCACTATAACCCTAACCCATGCACTTATCTTTCTAAGTGGCAAAATTTCACCAAGAATAATTTAGAATTACAGTTAAGCTACTTCCTCATTCCTAACTTTCAGAAACGATATGAGAAAATAAGCGTTTGTTGTATTAAGCTGCTTAACTTTTAGAATAATTTGATAACAGTCGAATGATTATTCTACGGTTCACTTGTTTAAAGGATAGCATATGATATTTAAATACAAAAACATAAGCTTATCTGTTTTATAACTTTTTCATTTTAAGGCTACAGTTGCAATATATATTTGTTTATTCATTAATTTTAATTTTTTCCAGGGTTAATTATGCCCTGGGTACTACGCTAAGTGTCTTACTCTGCCCAGCTTTGGTGAAGAACTTAGAAAGCGGTTTGACAAGGCATTTAGATGCACGTGGAAACCACTTAATAAGAGTTAATTGGGGGTTATTATTATTGTGGACATTATGGATAAAAAGATCAATTAGTTTCTTGTTGGAAAGGACGTGGAAACAGTATGTACAAAGGACATAATGCATCTGGGGAGAATTTATCCATTTATTTAGCACCTTAATGTGTCAGGCACTATGCCAGTTGTGGGGAAAAAATTCCATCAACATTGTTCTTACGGATCTTATCATCTAATGAGAGAGATAAATAATAGACAAGTAAACAAGTAAGTATAAGCAGCAGTAGGTACTACAAAGGAAGAAAGAAAGAAGGATGAAGAGGAAGAGGATGACAGGAGAAATCTACTTGTATAGGATTTAGTGAAGGCTTCTAGGAAAAGTCGATATTTAAGCTCAGACCTGATGAATAAGAACCAGATTTACAAATATGGTGAAAGGAGAGGCCCAAGCCATGGGACAGGACCATGGAGAGTACAGTGCCTCTGAACTGCACAGCAGGTATCAGGAATGTTGAGATATTAGGAAAATGTTGTTATAATGGATTGATATATTTCAGTAATTTTTCAAAAGGACAAATTATCTGAGCCAGGTAAACGGTTCCTTATCCATGTTGTTTGGTAATATTTTGTCCCATTACTTATCGTCATTGCATTGTCTGCCCATCGCTACACTTGAGAAAGAGACCTAAAAATGCATCAGACGGGAGTGAAGACACAGACTTGCTAGAGCATGGACTTGGGGATGTGGAGAGGGGAAACGGTGAGCTGTGACGGAGTGGGAGGGTGGCATGGACTGTATACACTACCAAACGTAAAATGGATGGCTGGTAGGAAGTAGCCGCATAGCACAGGGAGATCAGCTAGGTGGTTTGTGACCACCTGGAGGGGTGGGATAGGGACGGTGGGAGGGAGGGAGATGCAAGAGGGAAGAGATGTGGGGGCATGTGTGTATGTATAACTGATTCGCTTTGTTGTAGAGCAGAAACTAGCACACCATTGTGAGGCAATTATGCTCCAATAAAGATGTTAAAAAAAAAAAAAAAGAATGCATCAGACCTATTGCAAATACATTCAGAGCTCAAAACAGGTAAGGGCAGGAGATAATAGATCTGGGAATCACCAGCTGAGATCATCAGATGAGACCATTCAGAAAAAGGCAATGTCAATTATATCCCCATCATAACAAAAGTCTAAAATATGTGGCTTTGCATTGTTGCCAGGCAGCAAGGAAATAGATACTGCAAGATGGAAAACTAGAGACCCTTGTTATGCTTTGACTAACCATTAGGTAAAACTGGCACTAGCAACTTGAAAGGCAGACATGTAGCTATGGGGAAAGTAGTTAGAGAAAAGCAGAGCTATGATGTTTTTTATACTGAAGAACCGTGAAAAACAGTGAAACAAGAAAAACTAGTTACAACTAGGTAACTCAGCTTTGTTACAAGAGCTGGGCCTATATCCTGTAGCCCTACGGCTTCTATACTCCAAACAGCAGATTATTATGCAGTTTTTCTCAAAAGTCTCCATTAAGTACTACTGGCTGGACAATGGAAGTCAGTTGAGCAGAAAAGACCAGCTAAAGGGCACTGCATTCTTACTTAAACCCATTTTTCTAGAAGGCCTCAAAGCGGCTGCCACTCGATTAAGGGCTGGAGATACAGGCCAAGCACAGACACAGTAAATAAGATGCTGCTACCTTAAGAACTCCAGATATAATGAGAGTAGCCCTTTGGCTGCGAATACTTTCATCTGAACTAACAAAACTGAAAGCAAAAAGACCAAAAACTATGTTTTGATGAAATTTTATCACCAATGTTGTAAGCACCCCTCAGAGGCCAGACGGACCCCGTTACCCAAAATTTGGTTTGGGTGTTGAGACTAATAACCACACACACATCAAGAGGGTATGAAAAGGTTTATTATTCACATAATGAATGACACTTTCTGGGAGAGTGGGGCAGTTCCCGAGGAGATCCAAAAATGACTTGACTCGCTTGGCTTTTATTCTTCTTAGGGTGTGGGGCAGGGAGAGGTTTCCTGCGAGCAGGCCAGGGCTTGTGTGGTTTGAACTTCCCAGCCAGTCCAAAGCAGGGGGTACCCAGGCTCTCTAATCAGCTTGCCCAGATGTGGAACAGAAGGAGAAAGGGAATGGGGAGCAGAAAGGGAAAGCTGTTATCAGTCAAACATCGAAAATGGAGTCAGACTCCGTACAACAGTCAATTAAACAACAATCCTATAAACTATAAAAATCTACATTTGTTCAGTCTCTAAAGAAATCTAGGTCTACAAATCTCCACCAGCAGGCAGGGGCCTGCAAAAGCTGTGACGCCTCCCAAAAGTTTCGAACGTGGCTACGTGATCTGAAGAGCAAGAATTTCCTGGAAGTCAATTAGAGGCCACAGAAGGCAGTGGTCAAGGGAGTTCCTCCCAGAGAGCAAAGTCTTACCAAGGACTGTATATCCTGCCAGGGCAAGAGATCTTTGTCATCCCTGCTCAGATGTTCATCATGGCACCGGCCATGGACAGCTGCCCATCATTCCTGTCTTTTACTGTAGTATTCACTCTCTCCTTTTTTTTTTTTCCCCCAGAGTTTTAGTAGGACATATGTCCATCTAGCTGGAGATAACATGTTCCAGCAGTCCTTGAAGCCAGGTATAGTTATGTAGTCAGTATTCACGAATGGACTCTGAGTACAGTGATGGGTGGAGCTTCCTTAAAAGGAAATAGCTAGCTCCCAAACTCCTCTCTTTTCACAGGCTACAAATTGGCTGTGTTTCTTTGAGCCAGCTTTGACTATGGGGAGAATAACACATTTGGTAATGAGAGGACAACAAGGTAGACAGATTCTGGATCCCTTGATTACCTTATGAAACAGAGGCTACCCTCCCTGTCCTGGACTTCTCAACTACCTCTGGATTGCTCTATGAGAAAGAAATCAACTCCTGTCTTACATGAGTCATCATATTTTGGGGTTTCTGTTCTAGCAGCTTATACCATTTCCTTGCTTATATAAAAAAGAAAATTAAAATATTAAGAAGTTAAACTTCTTTACCATCTATGATCTTAAAAATGTCTTCTTGTTCCTTCAAATTCTATCTTTAATGATAAGTATAATAAAGAACCTCAATTTAACTGGCTACAAGCAAGGAAGACCTTAAAACTATATGTGACCTCAGTCATTCAGCATGCTTCTCCTTTTTTCCAAAAAATCAGCCTACAGAATATAATCAGGTATACTCTTTGAGCCTAAATGGAAGCATTTAGTTAATATAAATGGATAAGTAAAAAACTGGTAAATAAAAACTCATCAATATATATCACCTTCCCTTTTTACCAACACAAACGTTGATGCACTATTTTTATCTACTCCCTGTAATCACTTCATCACAGATTATTGGGTTAAGATAAAAATGGATAAAGTAGACTTTATCTCTCACATTGTGATGCAAAGGTGACTTTCTCTGATTCCCAGTTTCGTGTTACTCTGTGCTTCAGAATGGTTCACTGTGTTGCTAAGACAACAGGGATGCTGCAACAGAAAACTGGGATTGAAGTCAAGGCACTGTAGCTGCCTCAAAGGATGTCATAAATAGTGTGTTCAAGGCCTTTTTCACAGTGAAATCTGTAACACTTGAATTGGAATAAAAATATCACCCAACACCCTAGTCTTCCACAGAAGACAATGGCTCACTCAATTACTTGCGTTCTAGAATTAAGAAAACACTGGTATGTGGATTAAAATCAGGAAATCATCATTCCACTAATACGTATCTTTCTTGGAATGCTGCACAAATAACTGAGGGAAGCTTGCCCTTAAATTCCAGTTTGCCTTTATTCTAATAGAAGCATGTCTGAAGGATATTAGAAGAAAGCAAAAAAGAGATTATGTTGTCAGTTTTTCCTTGACCAAAAATGTACATCTCATCTAAACAAAGGTTTGATTCCACATGGTAAATAAATAGGGTAGGTTTGATATTCACTGAGACCTGTGATTGATATTTGCAATCTGAGTTTATGAACAGATGCAAAGAAGTATGGTCTCCTCAGTGAATTTTTGATAAAGGCACAGAGAGCTCATCAGCAGAGTGATGTGAGCTGGCTTGCATCTCCAGGTGTGTCCAAGCAAATGAAACAACTGCAGCAATATTTTCGTTTTAATACTGAAAACATCCAAGGAAGGACAAAGAAAATATAATAAAATGTTTAACTGATTTTGACTATTTTTTTTCTGACCTAAAAGAAAAAAGAAATGAAAATAGCATTTAACTAAGCTGAAAAGTGTCCTTCACATCGTGTACATTCTACCGCACAGAGATAAAATCCATGAAAAATAACCTGAACAGACGAACAAAAGAGGCACAGTCCTCTTAGAGCTAGGACAGGCCTTGTTCAGAATCATCTCCCTCTCTTAAGAAATAATCTGGTGAAAAACAAAGGCGAGTGGGGAGAATGTTTTCCCAATCTTTGAGGGTTCCTTGCTGGAGAGTCACAGGAGTGACTGGAGTCTGAGTTAACAGTGCAGTTTTCCTTTTTCAAGCAGGAGTCAAAAGGTACTCTTTAATAGTGGAAACTGGGGATTACATTGTGAGGTCAAGACTTGTGCAGGAATTCCTGTCTCCAAGTAAAAGTTTAATCTAGCAAAATCAAATGAAACCCGTAAGACCCTTTTTTAAAACCCTGGTGTTCTAAGCATAAAAAAAGAAAATAGAAAAGAACACAGACAACTCTCTTTTAATATTTTTAAGTAGCATAAATCATAATGGTTTGTATTCTACACTGTACAATTATATACTATTACTTCCCGAAGAAAATTAACTTCTATTGGATTTTCTGAAACAGATACTCCTTTCAGCTTGACCCTTTAGCCATCGCTACAACACATGGAAAACAATCTATGAGGTTCCAAGCCTTCCGGTTGTGCCTGTTTCTGCTATCATTGAGGGGGAGCCTCTCAGAGACCTCTCACAGCCCCTTCCATCTCCTGCGCCAGGAAGCAGGCTCTGCAGGTAGATGTGTGCAGATGAGTGCAGCTTCTGTGCTTTGCTTCCCATAAGGCGACTCCCCTTTAAGAGAACTTGCGCTTCTTCATGGCTTCTGCCTTGACTGCCAGGCTCTTGGCACAGATGGTCAGGACCACAATGAGAACGCCCACCACAAATGTCACCAGGGGCCAGAGGAAGCAATGCAGGAGGACAATCTCATCATGCGTGCGATGCAGGAGCACATCATCTGGTCTGCAAGACAGCGGAGAATAGGAAAGAAAGAGTGGTCAACTGCCTTGGCATGACATAACTCTTCACAGCGCGGAGCTCAACTTGCTTTCTGGCCCAAAGGTCATAACCATCATTGAAAGCAAAGACTTCACGCTGACTATAAATACTGTACTTTGTGCTTCAAATCCATTATGAAAAGTTCTGAGGTCTTGAATCAAGTAATTGATGCATATTATTTATAATGTGAATTACGTGTAAAATGTCAAAAGTATAGCAATCTCTTACACTATTATTTTCCTCCATTCTAAGTTGCTTAACATATTCCACTTTCTCACGCATCTTTTAATGTCTGCTGAATCAGTCTGAAAATTGCTTTCGGGTTGGCACTGTCAAATAAATCCAAACCCAAATGATGTTTTGTTTTGTTTTTTACCCCTTTCACCCATTCTGCCCACTTCTCCAACCCTCCACTTCTGGCAACCACCAATCCAATCTCTGTATCTATAAGCCCAGTTGTTTGTTGTTGTTTAAATGTATTTATATATTTATATGTGATTCCACATGTAAGTAAAATCATATGACACATCTAAGTGAAATCATATGACATTTGTCTTTCTCTATCTGACTTATTTCACTTAGCATAATACCCTCAAGGTCCATCCAGGTTGTCCCAAATGGCAAGATTTTGTTCTTTTTTATGGTTGAATAATATTCCATTATATATATAATATATAATTTATATGTAAAATCACATTTTCTTTAGCCATTCATCCATTGTTGGACACAGGTTGTTGTCATGTCTTGGCTATTGTAAGTAATGCTGCAATAAACATGTGGGTACGTATATCTTTTCAAATTAGTGTCTTCATTTTCTTCAGATAAATACCCAGAAGTGAAATTGTTGGATCATATGGTAATTCTAATTTTAATTTTTTGAGGAAGCTTCATACTGTTTCCATAGTGGCTGTACCAATTTACATTCCCCGCAACAGTGCACAGAGGTTCCCTTTTCTCCACATCTTCACCAACACTATTTTTGTCTTTTTGATAATAGCCATTCTGACAGGCATGAGGTTATATCTCATTGCGGTTTTGATTTGCATTTCCCTGATGATTAGTGACGTTGAGCATTTTTTCATGTACCTGCCAAATGATCTTAATTTACAAAAATAGTCAGTTAAAGTCACTATTTGAATTTAGACAGAAAGACCTATGGTGTAGTCTTCAGGTCGACTCAGCTTCACTCTGTGAAGGTTTTTAATAATGAACAGACTAGTGAATGGTTGGATTTAATGCATTCTTCCATGCTTCTGGGTAGGGTTAGCCATCATTTTAAACCACTGACCACTTTCTTGATATATTTTGCAAAGTCTTAGCAATATATCTCAATCTTATCAATGTGGGGCTTCTATTTGCAATTCCAACATTGGTCTCATTCATTCACGGGAAGTGAAGATGAGATACATTCCACAAGCCATGATCTGTCATCTTTGGCCACTAGAGAGAGATCCTGGGAATTTAGCTTTCATACAAGAGGTTTACATTTTGCAAGATATTTCCATTTCAGCCACAGGAAAGTCTGTTCCATTATGCTAGAGTAGCAATGCTTCCACCAGAAAATAAAATAATGCGGAATAGTCAGTCCAATTGCCCTCAAGAACATCAGAGGCTTTAGAGTACAAGAGCAGGGCATTTAACAGCGGAATGCATTCCTGAGGCGCTCTCACTAACCACAGCTCTCATAATTCAAGACCTATTTTCCCAGGAGACTGACAAAGAATGTTGGATATGTCTCTTCTACCTGTAATGCAGCCATCATGTAGCATTAATAAAAACGGTTTTGCAGACTGGCTTTGAAATTACGTAATCCTTGCCCTTTTTTGTGCATAATATCATTTCAAATCCTGCACATAAAGTGAGATTTTTATTGACATTTGATTTCAGTTAAAATTTGAACTAAGTGAATGCAGAGTCACTGTAACAATTAAGCAAAAATCATCCTAGCTTGCAGAAGTTACTCCTTTTTATGAATTCCTATAGCAACACATTGTCTTCAAAACTTGTGCTACCATTCATTTGTGATATATATTAATGTGAGTATCCTTTGCTTCTGTAAGACCCTTGACTTTGTCATTGCCTGTTTATTCTGCACATAGATGGTGCTAAGTAACGGCTTGCTACTAGCGAAGGGGAAACCATCCCAATTGCAGCCTTGTTAGCCATGCAAAATTTCAACAGACTTCAAGCCTTGAATGTGAAAAAGCAGAGGCCTGGGTCCAAAAATAGTCAGGGCACAATACAGTTCTAGTCATATTTTCCAGTCTTTGAAATCCCACCTGCAGCACTGCCATGGTTCTTTTTCCAGCTACGAGAGCTCACTGCTGTCAGACCCTCTACCTACATGTGCAAGGGAAGGTGAAAGCTTCTCGGCGTGACTTTCCTCCCTCCCTTCCTTCTTACCTTTATTCCTACCTACCTTCCTTCTTACTTTTCTTTCCCCTCTCCTCCCTCCCCTTCTTTCTTGGATTGTTCTACTCCTGCAGAATTGATTTGTACAAAGATGAACTAGATTCTTCATCAAAGGGTGAGAGTGTACAATAATGTGAATGTACTTAATACCACAGACTATATACTTATATGTGGTTAAAATGGTTTAAAAAAAGGGGGGGGTTGGCAGAGGGGACCTTGAATTTTTAACACTATTTTAATGAATTTGCATGTGATTTCTACACTAACGTGTTTTACAGCTAATTTTCTAGTAAAATGCTTCAGTGAGCATCTTCTTCTACCTTTCTTCTCCAGTCACTATTATTGAAGCTGAATCCTTTACCACAATACAGTAGTCCCTCCCCTTATCTGTGGTTTTGCTTTCCGTGGTTTCAGTTACCTCGAGTCAACTGAGGTCTGAAAATATTAAACGGAAAATTCCAGAAGTAAACAATTCATCAGTTTTAAATTGTGTGCCATTTTGAGCATCATGATGGAATCTGTTGTTGTCTGCTCCGTCCTACCCAGGATGTGAATCATCCCTTTGTCCAGCGTATCCTGTCCGTTAGTCACGTAGTAGCTGTCATGGTTATCAGATCCACCGTCATGATATTGCAGTGCTTGTGTTCAAGTCACCCTTATTTTACTTAATATTGACCCCAAAGCACAAGAGTAGTGATCCTGGCAATTCACATATCCTCTTACTGTGCCTAATTTATAAATTAAAGTTTGTCACAGGTATGTATGTATAGGAAAAATCATAGTATATATAGGGTTCGGTACTATTCATGGTTTGAAGCATCCATCCACTGGGGGTCTTGGAACATATCCCCCATCTGCAGAGAAGGGGGCACTACCGTATTGTACAACTGAGCCAGGAAAATAGCCACAGATGAGGGTGGTTGGAACCATTATACATATTTTCTGAAACACAGTTCGAAGAACATTTACTAAAAAAGAATATGAGTGAAAGGAGGAGAGAAAATAATAACTGGAAAATGGTGGACCCAGATATTTGTTTTATTTAGAAACTGCTTAGCATTCCACACTCAAAAAAGCCCTTGGGGCAAAATTCGATTTTAATGTTTCAAATGACAAAACAACATCATTCACTTGAGTTAGCCATGTTGAATTTTTAATCGCTTCAAAAGCCTTCTTTGAGGTAAAAATATTATATAAAAGTGTACATGGTTTCTTTAAAAATAACTAGTGTCTGTTTCCATTTCATACGGTTCTAAGATGCCCCAGTCTCCTTCGATGGGAATGAAGGGTACAGAATATGCCACTTTGGCATAGGGATTAGTTTGAACTGAAGGCAACTGAGAAGAAGCAGCTTCAAAGAGAGCTCTTCACACTTTCCCTATTTGCCTAAAAGCAGGACATAAATTTGTAAAGATAGTTCTCCTCCTTTCTCTTCCTGGAAGGACAGAAGTTAATCACTGGCGACAACTCTATACCCTAATAGCCCAGAGATGGCACCAGAGGAAAAACAAACTTTATTAACTCAGCACTTACCTTCCATTAGTTCCGCATATATTTACCTTCCTACAATATGCTGCCCTAGAAACTCAAGGTCCTTTTCCTTCATCTTGTCACTTCTCTAACAATCTATTGCTTTTTTTAAAAAAAAAGATGGCCTAAGCCCAAGTTCTAACCACCTCTTTGAGTTGCTCATCACTGAGCGCTCTCATGTGTATGCACAGTGCACATGTTAATAAACTGCTCTGTTTTTCTCTTGTTAATCAGTCTTCTGTCAATCTAATTTACAGGGCCCAGGGCAATGAACGTAAGAGGGGTAGAAGGAAAAACAGTTTTTCCTCCCCTATAGGAAAAACTTATTTCTCTGCAGAGTAATGCTTAAGTCCATCATTCAGTCATAGGATTTACTGAGATAATCTCTAAATTGTCCTTGTGATATAATTAAAATCTGGCTCTTTCAAACTGGGACTTTAGTGCCATAATTGAAGGGAACACCCCACCTCCGCCTCAGCTTCCTGCAATTTTACCAGACAGATTTCACATGCGTTAGCAAAAATTATTTCCAAAGGGGTTTAGACTTAGAATGCAGTTTTTCATAATTCCATAATGGTGGGACTAAAGAGAAACTTTTACAAAAAGAATCACTGTTTGCAGCATTTGGCAAACTAAGATAAATGGCCTGATGAGATCTGAATAGTATGTATTAAAATCAGGATGGTGATGAGGATGTAGGCAATAAGCAACAAACAAACAAACAAAAAAGGATGATTACTTTGTATCTGAGGACTTCAAAGAAGTAAGCAAGAGATTTGCTTGGGGTTGTGTAGAAACACTTTTAAGCCCTGAGGAGGGATGCGTACAAACATCATAAAACAAGAGTAAGTGCTGTCTGTGGGTTCCCTTAAAAATACTTTCCTAAGGGTTGGACTTACCCTGAGTTGAGCTTTGAAAGTATATTGTGGACTTCCCTGGTGGCGCAGTGGTTAAGAATCTGCCTGCCAATGCTGGGGACACGGGTTCGACCCCTGGTCCGGGAAGATCCCACATGCCGCAGAGCAACTAAGCCCATGCACCACAACTACTGAGCCTGCACTCTAGAGCCTGCGAGCCACAACTACTGAGCCCGCGTGCCACAACTACTGAAGCCCACGCACCTAGAGCCCCTGGTCCACAACAAGAGAAGCCACTGCAATGAGAAGCCTATGCACTGCAACGAAGAGTAGCCCATGCTTGCTGCAACTAGAGAAACCCTGCACACAGCAACGAAGACCCAACGTAGCCAAAAATAAATAAATAAAATAAATAAATTTATTTTAAAAAAAGAAAGTATACTGTGATAACAGTAGCCAGCGTTTTTAAGTGCTTACCACCCTCCAGGTACTCTGGTAGGACATTTAATCTCTCTTGATCCTTAAAATAACCCTGTGCTGGAAGAATGTTTGTCATTTTATAATCAAAGGAACTGAGGCAAAGAGAGATTAGTTTTCCCAAGATTACACAACTTAAAATAATGATCTGAAACCCTATGAGTATGATTTTTAAACCTGTACTATTTACTCCTCAGCCAGCTTTTCTCAAATTTGAATCACCTCTGCTGTTTGCTGTAATGCAACCTCCTGGGTTTCAACCCCTAGTTCACTATATCAGAATTGGAGGTTGTGGTATCCAGAAATCCGCATTTTTGAGAAGCTCTTGGGTGACTCTAAAACATAATAAAGTTTAGTAAGCACTGTGAAAAATTCAAGTAGTTAAAAAAAATGTGCACTGCATGAAAGTGCCCTGGGATAAGACAGGAGGGCAGCAGGGGGGCTGGTAATGGGAACAGGATAGTGGGTGGAAATACAGACCTCAATGCTAGATTTGCCCGGCGGGGGGGGCTTTGTCCTAATTGGTAAAAAGGCACCCCATAGGCTAGCAGCAGACCTAGCTATACCAGACAAGAAGACAAAGATTTGGTGTGTATCATCCTCAATATAAAAAATAGATTCCCTTTAACTTTGTCTCACCAAAGGAGATTTCTTCTACCTCACAATGCTTGTTCTGATGGCTAACAGGAAGAGGAAATGGCGACCTATTTTTTTAATGGACTGGAAAATTTCTTAAACTCATCTTAACCAGTTCGTGTAAAAATCTGAACTGCATTATAATTTATCAGTATCGCATGATGGTAATTGTACCCATCAAAAGACAAGATGATCTCCTTCAAAGATCCTATAGGAAACAGAAATCTTTCTAGATTTATTATCACAGGTACTTCTTATCTGAGCAGAGAAATTTCCTTTTCATGCTAGAAAGTAAAAATTTTGGCCCATCTCTAGCAAGACTATAATGACTTTTTTGGGCCAACCAGACCCCTCATGCTTTGTCTTATTTTCTTCACACATTTCTAATTTATTTCATCTTGCAAAATTCTGTCCATCTTTAGAGCACTCATTAAACACTTTTAGAAAAGATGTGTGTCAATTATGTACATTTACACATCAGGTATACAATAAACACTGGAAAGTTTTTTAATTGTCAAGCTTTACCCATATTTCTATGAGAAAGAATATGCTGTATCATTACCAGAAA
The DNA here is from genome assembly GCF_949987515.2 of Delphinus delphis. Classification (NCBI taxonomy): domain Eukaryota; kingdom Metazoa; phylum Chordata; class Mammalia; order Artiodactyla; family Delphinidae; genus Delphinus; species Delphinus delphis. The sequence continues at coordinate 56,084,442 of NC_082693.1, read as the reverse complement.
TTGCACTTATGTGTTTTGATGAAATCTCATTTTAAAGTCTATAAATGCCTCGTCATTATCACAATCATAAAATAATTCTGCAGGCATAATATCAGTCCAATATGCCAGGCCTCTGGTATAGCAGTAGAGCCAAATGACATAAAAAAGGTAATGATTTCATCCTCTGAACCTTCTGAATAGGTGCTGTCTAGTCCTGCTCTAAATCTTGTTTATTATTTGTAACATGACCTACTTTTAAAAAGAATCTGAAATAGATAAAAATAAAAACAGAAAACTTAAGTACAATAAAATCCTTAAACTGACGGTAAAGAATAAGTACAATGTAATTAGGATGGGGATAATATAGAAATCCCAGGCTAAGAAAAGCTCCTACCTTAAGCATAAGTGCAACTTACCTCTGAGCATCCCAGTGCCCAAGGAAAAAAAGAACAGAGATGAGTTACACAGCTGCCATATCAAAAACGGGACGCATGCCAATTCACCAGATCGAACTTGTTGCTAGGGCTAAACGCCATAAATTAGGTTGTATGTGTGTTTACATAAAGCAATCTGTATAACACATTTAAAGGCCCTTAATAGCAGTTTTACAAAGCTGGTTAATGAAACCATGTGAGGGGTTTTCAAATACTGATTCCAAGGTCTCAATTCTACTGAGGTTTTAAATAAGTTTTCAGGCAAGGCTGACGATTACTCACATCTGGGAATACCTGACCTAAACAATGCTTTTTATTTTTTTCCCAGCTTTACTGAGCTACAATTGATATACAACAAACTGCATGCACTTAAAGTATACCATTTGATGAGTTTGACACATGGATACACTTGTGAAACCATCATCATAATGAAGACGGTAAACATGTCCATCACCGCAAAAGTTTCTTTGTACTCCCTTGTAATCCCTCTCTGTCACTCATGCCCGCAACCCTACCAACAATGCTTTTTAAATATCAAAGGTATCAGCCCAGTTTTTCACAGTAACTGAAGAGCAAATGGTTCAAGACTAAAATCACTGAGGAGCAGTCTCTGTTATTTGTTGAAAGGAGAGTCTTCTGTCAGGTTAGATTCTGATGTGGAAGTGACAAAATGATACCTCACGCAGATAATTTTGTCTGCCTGGCGTCGGGCTTCAGACAGCTCTTGAAAGTTTTCAGCAAGACTCTATGCTACGCACTTTCTAGAAGGAGACTGAATTAAAATGCACCCCATGAAGAAACTGATTGGATCTACTGTCACGGTTTTTAAAAGATTTTTCTTCTACCGACAGATGCTGAAGATTAGCTGATAAAAACACTGAATTTGGTTTTGGCATAACTGAGCTGTCCTTACTGAGAGTAATTAACTAATGTGTCTGTTTAGTTGCTGTTTGAAGCAATCATAAGAACTTGCCAAGAGAGGAGAAAAGAATGTTTACCTTCTTATAGGATCACAGGAAGGCACCTAACAGCTAATCTAGTTATCAAGTTATTTCTATAAATTACAGTAGGAACCAGGGACCAGAACACAGAGACCCTTTGCAGTATTCTTTATGGTGATTTGCTCTATGGTGAGCCCATTTCTGTCCACGTGACTCCAACAATGATATTGTGATAAGGGCTTTTAAAAGCTTGGGAGGTACTCTATCAACACCATGGCTTTGCTCCATAGATGGCTCATATCTGTGGATGAAAGGCTGATTATAGGTCTATAAATGTTATAAACATCCTTACATTTTCTTAACTGTTTTCTCCAATTAGGTGAACTCAGAGTAGTAATGTTTAATTGTATAAGAGTTGTTCCTCAAGCTTGCCTGTTCTTCGTGGAGGAAATTAAATCGAGCCCCAAACTTGCAGTTTCCAGAAAGAGAAATTTGCATTGAGCAAAACCGGCAGGTATGATATTTGGAGCAATAAAGGGTTAAATTAATTATAAACAGGAAAGATTATACTTTAAGTCCACCCTGATGGAAAGTTCTAAGTCTTGGAATGGTAGGACAGTATTTCAGAACATGAACTTGAGTTAGATGAACCTGGGTTTAAATATGGGCTTTACAATTTGCTAACTACATGATCTAAAGAAAAGTATTTAATCCCTGAGTCCTAATCTTTCATCTGTAAAATGGGGATAATAATACCTACGTTATAGGGTTCTCCTGAGGAGTAAATGAGATAATGCATGCAAGGTGTGTAGGCAGATGGCTGCCTAATAGTGAGTATTCAATATTCCATAAGGAGTGGTAATGTTGATGACTGTCATTACAAATTTGGGGCTCACAACTCAGAAAATGATTTTAAAATGTTGGCAGTAACATATCTCCTACAAATGTCTTCTTCAGTCTAAGACTGCCAGGCTGAAGTGATAGGAAATTCTTTTGATCAAATTAAAGTTCCTTTTGGTATAGATATCCTCATTCCCCTCAGCCTCCTTTGCTCCTTGTAGCCATAACAGTGGCTAACAGTGTAACAGTGTTAAGAAAGAGAATAGGTTTAACAAGCTAACGATTACAGTTGCCCCCGAACAAGTTGGGGGTTAGGGGGACCGGACCGATCTCCACACAGTCAAACATCTGCATATAACTTTACAGTTAGCCATTCGTATCCCAGGTTCTGCATCCATGGATTCAACCAACCTCAATACTATGGTACCATCGTATTTAATGAAGAAAAGCCCATGTATAAGTGGACCTGTGCAGTTCAAACATGTGTTGTTTAAGGGTCAACTGTACTTTCAATTCTAACACATGCACCTCAGATAGAGACAAGCAAGGGAAAAAAATCAATAACACTAGTCCCTTGGCTAGGAACACAAATATCCCCTAAATTTATCCCAAGCCATCATTTAACAACATTAAATTATTATAGTGGTTGGGCTTATTTAGCAAACATTTTCCTACTGATTAGGACGGTTGTCTCTACAGATGCAGCCCAGACAAGCTGCTGTCTCAACCCAGCTCTTCTAAAGCAGAGGCCTGGGAAAACCATGGCAGCTTTGTGCTCCCAGAGTAAAAACTTCTTTTAAGTTCTTATCCACACTGTGTAGTAATTATTTTCTATACATCTGTCTGCTTCCCCAGCCTGAGTCTAAGAACCCTGAGGTAATGGGCCCATTATGGATAATCCCTGCCTGAGAAACTCTCTCCTGAGTTTTCAGGAAAAAAAGAGGGATTATTGCCAAGACCTGAAAACCAGGAGTATGCTTATGACTTTTTGTCTTTAAAAAAGGCAGATCAATGAAACAATTTTATCCTAGATTTGGCTTGGCATAATTATAAATCCTGTTTTTGTTCCATTAAAAAAATGGAAAAAAAATTTAAACTATCTAGATAGTCTCTAAGGCAGACCTAAGACTGCATTAAATTTGCATGAAATCCTTTCCTCTTCCACCCACCTCTGTGAGATGCTCAGGAAGAGTCACCTGTATCCGTGACTGTGACTGCTGGAGAGCATGACTTTCAGCTCCCTGGCGGCATCAAAGAAGAGGAGGATTTTGTAAAGTGGATGACTGTTTTGACCCAGCAATTCCTCTGAGTTTTTCCTTAAGAAAAGCTGTTCTTCAGGGTAATTTGGTTTGTGGGTCTCTGAGTTACCAGGTAAGTTACTTATTTCACATAGGGTTGTAAGTGTGTTCTGGGCAAAATGTTTAAATTTAAGGTTTAAACAGAAATAAACTAGAGAAAAGAAGACATCTACATTCTATTTGAGACAGATTATTCCATAATAGTTCTCACCTTGTGTACCCTATTTAGTTTTTAAAGTGAAAATCTAATACCATTTTAAATCAGTGGGAAAGATGCATTGTTCAATAAATTGTGCTGGGACAATACTGATCATTTGGGGGAAAAGCATTCATTCCCCATCTTATTCTTTCCACCAAAGAAAAAAAAGGAAAAAATCCAGATGGATCAGAAACTTAATTGTAAAAAACAAACTGTGAATGTTCTAGAAGAACAACTGAATGTTTAAAAATAACCTTGGGGGTCTTCCCTGGTGGCGCAGTGGTTGAGAGTCTGCCTGCTGATGCAGGCGACACGGGTTCTTGCCCCGGTCCGGGAAGATCCCACATGCCGCGAAGCGGCTAGGCCCATGAGCCATGGCTGTTGAGCCTGCGCGTCCGGAGTCTGTGCTCCGCAAAGGGAGAGGCCACAACAGTGGGAGGCCCGCGTACTGCAAAAAAAAAAAAACAAAACAAAACCTTGGAATGAGAAAAAAAAAGGTCTCTGTAATGGGGTTTTTTGATATAAGTATGTCTCAAATATTATACTGGACTTACTTATACTAAGAAATTATTCATTGTTTATCAGAAATTAAAGTTTAACTGGGTTTCTTGTATTTTAGTTTGCTAAATTTAGCAACCCTAATTTCTAAGACATGAAATGTAGAAACTATTAAGAAAATATGGATGATCCAATTATAGAAATGTATACATTTTTGTATAGCCCAAAAAACTCCACAAAGACCCATAGGCAAAAATAAAAACAAATAGCTAATATTCATATGAAAAGATACTCCATTCTTTTCTTTTTTTTTTTTTTTTTTTTTTTTTTTTTTTTTTTGCGGTACGTGGGCCTCTCACTGTTGTGGCCTCTCCCGTTGCGGAGCACAGGCTCCGGACGCGCAGGCTCAGTGGCCGTGGCTCACAGGCCTAGCCGCTCCGCGGCATGTGGGATCTTCCCGGACTGGGGCACGAACCCGTGCATCGGCAGGCAGACTCTCAACCACTGCGCCACCAGGGAAGCCCCATTCTTTTCTTTAATAAAAGAAGAGCAAGGTAGTGTCAGTAGTCAAGATGGTGGAGTAGGAAGAACCTGAACTCACCTCCTCCCAAAAGAACACCAAAATTACAACTATTTACAGAGCAACAATCTATGAGAACAACTTAAAGACTAGCATAAAACTTTTTCCATAACTAAAGATATAAAGAAGGAACCATGGGACTTCCCTGGTGGCACAGTGGCTAAGAATTCGCCTGCCAATGCAAGAGACACGGGTTCAATTCCTAGTCCGGGAAGACCCCACATGCCACAGAGCAACTAAGCCCATGGGCCACAACTACTGAGCTTGCGCTCTAGAGCCCGCGAGCCACAACTTACTGAGCCCGTGTGCCACAACTGCTGAAGCCCGCATGCCTAGAGCCTGTGCTCCACAACAAAAGAAGCCACCGCAATGAGAAGCCTGCTCACTGCAACGAAGAGTAGCTCATGCTTGCTGCAACTAGAGAAAGCCCACGTGCAGCAACGAAGACCCAAAGCAGCCAATAAATAAATAAAATTGAAAAGAAAAAAAAGAAGGAACCACAAGATGGGTAGGAGGGATGGAGATGATGTATAGTCAAAATCCTTACCCTCAAGTAGATGACCCACAAACAGGAAGATAATCACAGTTGCAGAGGTTCTTCCCAAAGAGTGAGAGGTCTGAGCACCACATTGAGCTCCCCAGCTTGGGGGTCCTGCACTGAGAAGACAAGCCTCCAGAATGTCTCGCATTGAAGACCAGCGGGACTTGAGTACAGGAGAGTTGGTGCAACACAGGAAACATAGACTCTGTGCTTAAAGGGTGCACATGAAATATCATTTGCTCTGAGTGCCAACAAAGATGCAGTAATTTGAATGCAGCCTGGGAAAACCCATTTGTTGGTCATGGAGAGCCTCCTGGAGAGGAAGGAGGTAACTGGGACTCCCCCTGGGGACACAGACACTGGCAGGAGCCATTTTGGGGGGTTTGTTCTACCATGAGGACATTGGTGCTGGCAAGTGCCATTCTGGAGTCCTCTCTCTAGCCTATTAGTGCTAGGGGAGTACGTGCCCACCAGCAGGCCAGCACAAGCCCTGGGTCCTCCTGGGCAGGCTAACAGCCATCTTACAAAGGCAGGGTCTGGCAGCCAATTGTGCTGGGGCTAGGCCCACCTACCAGTACATCCACAGTAGTTGGCCTGTCACAACAGAAGGGTGCATGCAGCCCACATAGAGGGCACCCATAGAGTAAACAGCTCCAGTGACAAGAGGGGAGTGTGCTATTGGACCTCATAGGATGTCTCTTACATAATACCATTTTTCCAAGATCAGGAAACAACTAACCTACCTAATGCATAGACATAAACACAGAGAATTAGGTAAAATGAGGCAACAGAGGAATATGTTCCAAATGCAGGAACAAGACATAACCTCAGAAAAAAAAAAACTTTAAAAAGGGGCAAAAGCAAGCTACCAAATAAGGAGTTAAAGGTAATGATCATGAGATCAATAAACTCAAGAGAAGAATGGATGAACACAGCGAGAGTTTTAACAAAGGGTTAGAAAACATAAAGAACCAAACAAAGCTGAAGAATACAATAGCTGAAAGAAAACATACACTAGAAGGAATCAGCAGTAGATGATGCAGAGGAACAGATCAGTGACCTGGAAGACAGAGTAGTAAAAATCACCCAAGCTGAACAGAAAAAAGAAAAAAGGATTTTAAAAAATGAGGCTAGTTTAAGGGACTTCTGAGACAACATCAAGCATACTAACATTTGCATTATAGGGGTCCCAGAAGGAGAAGAGAGAGAGAAAGGGGCAGAGCACTTATTTGAAGAAATAATAGCTGAAAACGTCCTTAACCTATCAAAGGAAACAGATATCCAAGTCCAGGAAGTACAGAGAGTCCTGAACAAGATGAATCCAAAGAAGTCCACACTGAGAGACACTGTAATTAAAATGGCAAAAAGGCAACTCTCCCACACCATATACAAAAATGAACTTAAAATGTATGAAAGACTTAAATGTAAGACCCGAAACCTTAAAACTCCTAGAAGAAAACATAGGCAGTACGCTCTTTGACATCGACCTTAGCAGTACTTTGTTTGGATACTCAGGCAAGGGAAACGAAAGCAAAACTAACCAAATGGGACTACGTCAAACTAAAAAGCTTTTGCACAACAAAACAAAAGACAGCCTACTGAATGGGAGAAGATATTTGTTAATAGTACATCTGACAAGGGGTTAATATCCAAAATATACAAAGAACTCATATAACTCAACATCAAAAGAACAAACAGCCTGATTTAAAAATGGGCAGAGGACTTGAATAGACATTTTTCCAAAGATGACACACAGATGGCCAACAGGCACATGAAAAGATGCTCAATATCACTAATCATCAGGGAAATGCAAACCAAAACCACAACGAGATACGGCCTGGTAAACCCAAGTAAGTATTTCCCTGAGTTCTGTGAGCCACTCCAGCAAATCAAACCTGAGGAGGGGGTCATGAGAACCTCCCATCTGTAGCCAAGTCAGACAGAAATTGTGGGTAACCTGGGGACCTACTGCTTGTAGTTGGGATCTGAAGTGGGGTGGGAGCAATCTTATGAGACAAAACCCTTAACCTGTGGACTTGAGCCCTATCTCCAGGTATATAGTGTCAGAATTGAGTTAAATTGTAGGACACCTAGATGGTATCGTGGAGAACTGCTTGGTGTGGGGAAAAACCCACACACACTTGGTTACCAGAAGAGAAGTGTTTTGTTTGAGGAATAAAGGAGACACACAAGAAGGAGATTGAACTGAGATTTTCCATTAAAGCCTCAAACCAAGTACATATTCACGTTTCCAAACTTGGAGAATTGAATTTGCCAATCCATAGAACGGAACAACACAGAACTGTAATCTTTAGAAATGTGTGGCAATTTTAAAGCTTAGAATTGAAGAAAGGCTCATAGACATTCATTGTAAAAGATAATTACACTTAATACTATCTACAAATTACTACCAGTATGTTTCCTATTGCTGCTCTAACAAATTTAACAGCATAAAACAATGCAAATTTATTCTCTTATTGTTGTGCAGGTTAGAAGTCTGAACTCTGATACACTGTGCTAAAATGAAGGTGTTAGCAGGGTTGTTCCTATTAGAGGCTGTAGGGGAGAATCTGTTTCCTTGCCTTTTCCAGCTTCTAGAGGTTCTCTGCATTCCTTGGTTCCTGGCCCCTTCTCTGAATCATTCCAATCTCTTGCTTCCATTGTCATATCTTATGCTACTCCTCAGATCTACTATCTCCCTCTTTAGACCCATACATTGAGGGCCTACCCAGATAATCCAGGATAAGCCTTTCATCTCAAGATCCTTAAACACATCTGCAAAGTCCTTTTTGCCATACAAGGTAACATAAGGTAACAAGGTAAGGTACTAAAAATACATGGGGATTAGAATGTGGACATCTTTGGGAACCATTATTTAGACAACCACACTGCCACGTGCCGCTATCCTATAATCAGTTCCTTACTAACGCAAGTTTTCTATCCCTTTCCCCAGTCAGTCATTCAGAATTAAATCATCAACAAAAGCAACTAAAAAAACCCCCAAAAAACTAGAAAATAAACTCTTTTCTAATGTCCTAACTTGAGTTATAAAAAATATTTACTTTTTCATTCTTTTTTCAATTTTTGCTCTTTTATGACAAAGGCATTTACATACAAACACACCTGCCTGAAGGTAATACAAAACAGTTCTCTTCCCTTCATCCACACCACTTTCCTACATTGTGCTTTCTCCTACTTAGAGTTCCACCACATCCCCCAATACCCACTGCTCCTAACCACATCATTAACAGAACTCCGAAAATTTTAAAACAATCCTCCATTCTAATCCTCCCTAAGGAACTGTCTCCTTATTTTCTATAAAATTTCTTTTATCTTCGTAATACATCTTTGCTATTTCCTTTTCAACTTTACTCCTTATCAAATGTGTCCAAAGATTCTTGATTGTTCTTTACTCCATCTTTCACAAAACGATATGGCACTAGTAATTCTCCATATTAATTTTAACCACAAGCTTACACCACATCATGAATTTGACCTTCCTGAACTGTTTTCCCCTTTATCTTTCCTTCAAAAATCTTTTTAAAACTCTAAATTTAAAAACTGAGGTAGAATTTCTACACAGGGAAATTCAGAGGTAGTAAGTGTATAGTTTGATAGTGTCATTTTTTTTTTTTTTTTTTTTTTTTTTTTTGCGGTAACTGGGCCTCTCACTGTTGTGGCCTCTCCCGTTGCGGAGGGCGCACAGGCTCAGCGGCCATGGCTCACGGGCCCAACCGCTCCGCGGCATGTGGGATCTTCCCGGACCGGGGCACGAACCCGTGTCCCCTGCATCGGCAGGCAGACTCTCAACCAATGCGCCACCAGGGAAGCCCGATAGTGTCATTTTAATACTGTTGATTTCTGATCCTTTTACCTCTAGTTTATAAAAAAAATAAGTTTTATAATTTCTATCCAACCCCTTCTACTATTCACAAATGTGCATGCTTCCATACCATTCTTTCTCTCATATTTAATGATTTAATCTCATATTAAATCAGATCTTAACCAGAAATGTGGACATTTAAGGGTGGGCCATTATGTTCCCAAAGGAAGTCTCTCAGAGCCCGTCTTCCACCTCAGCAATGCTAACTCCTGGAGAAACAGCCTCAGAAATTAGAAATGTTGGTTTATGATGCTAATGCTCAAAATGCCCTTTGGCTTTTCAGTTCCTTAGAGGAACTAATTCTTAAACATCAAAAGATGCTTGCTGTGATCTAGCATGTCTGAGAATTCAGTGATGCAAACGGAACTTCCTAACAAGCCAGGGGCTGGGAGGGACGGAAAACAACAGTACTGATTAACCAGGACATCCCAATATTCCCCTTGCTGATTAAGATAAGATAATGGGGTCCCTGAGTCACTTTGTGAAGCCAATACCAAAGCAGAAGGAGAAGCTCTCTTTACAGAAAAGGCTGCAAACCCTGAAAAAAATAATCACTGAGAGAAGTTATTAAGTGCCTTTTTCTCAAAATTTCCACAAACAGGGTAGAGGTTCCCCTTTGAAATTAAATAAGATGGTAGCCACAGGCTTACAGTTGAGCTGGTGTCTTCCAAGTTGTCTAATATTGTGATTCTGAGATCCCATGATTCAAACCTACTCCATTGTTTCAGGTGAAGGAAGACCTGGGATGCACCCAGCATAGTAACTGCACACATAGAAAAGGACTCTTTTGAAAGATCACTTTAATAGCCACATTTTGTATCATTTCCCTAAGCTGAATCATGTTCTCATCCCTCCCTCCAGGCAAAGAGGACATGGAAAAGTAGCAGGAGATATAATCACAGATCACACACTTGCAACGTGGGTGTGAGAAACCGTTTCCAGGGAGAAGATGACAAACATACTGATGCACCCGAAATATGCATATGAGCAGGGATTCCATTGGGCATTTGTAAGGCTGGCAAGAGCTTCAGAATTTGGTTCTCAAGGAAATGAGGCGGGTAAGGAATCCCCCCAAATGTCAATGTATCTTCTTACCATCTGAACAATGCTAGGCATATTGTATACGGTTGGAATGTGGCATTTAAAGGGAAGTGAAGAAACATTTCCCCCATGATTTTTTACATAAAATCAAGATGACAGGAGTTCCTTAACTAGCAAAATTGAAGGAGGGGCAGAGCAATGAGGGCTTACCCACCCACCCATGGTTCGAATGCAAATGCCCCCCCACAAAGAACAGTGATCTCAGTGGGTCTGCCCAACTCAACAAAGCCTGGATTTGTTGAGCATGACACTGTGCTAAGCTCAAAATTAGAGCTCAGTAAATGTCAGTGGAATAAGAAAGGAATGAAAATCCAGCAAACACAGAGTTTCAGTTAAGCAGATCTGGGGGGGCAGGGGAGGTGGGAGTGGGGGCAGGATCCTAGACTTCATGGGCGTTCTTTGAAGGGCCACATGTATTTGTTTGGGATCGTAAATACCATAGATGCAGTTGCATAAACAGTCATGTGTATTTGCTTGTGTTTTCACCGACTGTGCCAACTATTTTCAGATAATTTCCAAGAGAAAGCAATCGTGTTTACTATGCTTTTTGTCATTACAACATTTCTTTTCTTCCCTTCCTGCTTGGTTATTTAAAAATCGATCTCTAGCCTGTCCAACCAACCCATGTGCGTGTAACTACTGCCACTGATGGTTCCTGTTCCTTCGACTCACCTGCCCCAGCCCTGCTTGGGTGCTTTACCTCCCCGAGAAGCCTTCCAACACTGCTGTTCCTATCCATGGCACTGTTTCGGACCTGGCATGCTAGGAAATGCTGCCAGCACCTGGTAAAGCCAATACCAAAGTGCCCAAGCAGGTGAGAGACATTCTAGTCTTTCCAGACCTCTGAAAAAGATCCTTAGCTCGTTCCACAACTTAATCTCAGGAAATCACTATTAATGTCTGATTAGGTGAAGTTCAATTCCCTGTGATTAGATCCTCAATGAAGAAAAATCAGCCAGTCACCACAATTTCTTCTCCTATCTATACCTCTCCCATCAGCATGGCTCCATTATTTTGGCAGCTCTGAAGAGAGGATCTGAAAATGTATCCTGGGTGGGGAAAAAGTGAATTGTATAGCTTTTTGATTATTATGAAAGCTCGAAGGAAACAGGGCTACTTCTAACATAATTTTGTCATTCTAGACATTTCCCAATTGTTAAAAACGCATCTCATTAAAATGTATTACTCACCAAGCAGTTATTTTTTTTAATTAAATAATTAGCAGAGTATACATATTTTGCTGCTGCATGTAGGAAGATAGAAACAGGGTAGCATTTCTATCAAGGCTAGCAATGAACCCTTCAACCTAACCCCTAAATTATACAGTGAAGAGTACATGAATAACAGCTTTACGTTCTGTTTTGTTATAGTCTGTAATGTAGTTATTTCTCTTGGTAAAAGTACACTGAGCGAATATTGAAGTACTTCAGCCCGGTAAAATTAGCTAAATTAATTGTCAAGCTCTTTCCCTAACTGATAAATTGCTTATATGTATATGTTTGGAGAACAAAAGTTTTATAGAGAAATGTGCATAACAATGAAAGTGATGACTTATGGTACAATAATAGAATTTTTTAAACTTGAGTAATTAAAAAGACCCCATCAGTCAATCATAAAGCTTCTCTTGGCTGTGCCAGTAACTTAACTTTACCCTGGTAGCATGTGATATTCAAAATTCAAGAAAATACACATACATAGCCACCAGACTGTTGGACTAAACATGATGAAGAGTTTGAAAATCACTAAAAAAATTTTGGCACAAGTATTCCTAGGGAAATCTGTTTTCCTCTGATGCGAGACTAATATTGATGTCCCAGAGAGGGGCCACTCCTTTAACCAGAGTCCCACAGTGATAAAGGCACAGGGCAAAGCTGCACATGACCCAAGACAGACAGGTACGGTAAGCAGGAAATAAACTCTCATTGTTATGAGCTACTGAGATTTTCAGGTTGTTATCCCAGCACAATGTGGCCGAAGCTGACTGAATCACACAGATATAGGGTGGGGAATCCTACCGTTTCACCAAGTGAAATGGTCACAACCAGTCCTCTCTTAATCTAAAGCTCAAAAACAGTTTGCAGGTGCACATCTGAGTATTTTAAAAGACTTTCTTGGTACTCAGTTCCCTTCCATTCAGCCATTCAACAACACTTGCAGCACCTACAGTGTGGCAGGCACCAGGGCGGTGCTGGTGTGTTGGTTCTCACCAGCCAGCTGGGTAAGCTTGCAGGCAGAACACTGTCTGCTCCTATCTGTATTCCCATCACCCGGCACAATGCCAGGCACTTGCCCCAGGTGCTCTGTAAATGTTTGTTGTTTGTTTACTGTTGAGATACATTTCAAAATGCATTTGTACAAATGAAGAGGCAATACAAGAGAAGTACTTCTGTGTGCCTGGGGAAATAAAAAGGAAATATCTTTTGAGCAAACATGAAAGAACAGGATTATAGAGTCCAAGTTTCTTGGGAAAAGACATAGCACATACAAATGCACAAGTCCCTTCATCTGTCATTTCAGATTATTTTGCCACCAATGGTACAATTACAGAATGTTATAGCTGCAATCTCATTGATCAGATTTCATAGAGTCCCTGATGTTATCCGATTCCAGTACGGCCTGGAATCCTGGCTGATGTCAGCAGCAGTAAAAGCAGAGTGCTTGAGAGCCTGGGCTATGGAGGCAGAATGCACAGGTTTGAATCCTGCTTATGCTACTTGTCAGCTGTGTGATCTGTGCAACTTGTTTAACCTCTCTGTGCTTCATTCCCTCATGTATAAAATGAGAATTATGACAATAATGCCTTGCAAGGATATTGTGCAGATTCAATGAGATTCAATGTATAAAGCACTGTTTCTGGAACAGAGTAAGCATGGTATGAAGGCATTGGTTATTATTGGATAAGGCCAGAGGAAGATTACCAGGGAAACAGTCAAGTCTCTGCCTATGAATCAGTCCTTTCCAGGATTTTTATCAATAATTTAGATAAGGAGATTAAAGTCATTTTGACTTGCAATTAGGATAACATTATACAACGGAAAAAATAACAAATATGATGCGTGCCAGAATCAAGATTCAAAGTAATCATGAGAATGGAACAATCACTAAAAAAGTAACAGTATGTATTTATATAGGGATAAATTTTAAATTCTTTCATTTAAATCCAGAACATCATTCTCACAGTGAAATGTTAGAAATGGGGAGAGGGGCAGACTTCAAGAGTACCATGTATAGGGACTTCCCTGGTGGTCCAGTGGCTAAGACTCCACGCTCCTAATGCAGGGGGCCCGGGTTCGACCCTTGATCTCAGAACTAGATCCCACATGCATGCTGCAACGAGGAGTTCACATGCCAGAACTAAGAGTCCACGTGCCGCAACTAAGAAGTCCACATGCTGTAACGAAGATCCCACGTGCTGCAACTAAGACCTGGTGCAGCCAAAATAAGTAAGTAAATTTAAAAAAAAGAAGAAGAAGAGCATCACAAGCAGTGAGAACAAGTCTATTCCCAGCTGCAATGGCAGCAGTGGACTGGAGGACACCTTTGGTTTGAGGGTCAAGGACTTGGGTTCAGATACTTACTCTGCTCCTCCCTGGTCATGTGACCTTAAAGGCTGTTTGTTCTTCTGTAAAATTCAGATAATATGGTCTACCTTCCTATTGAGACCATAGGGCTAACCAAGATGAAGCTTTTCTATTTTTATTGTGGTTAAAAAATATATATATATATATGTACACACACACACACACAATAAAATTTGCCATTTTAAGTATACAATTTAGTGGCGTTAATTAAATTGACAATGTTGTGCAACCAGCACCATTATGTTTCCAAAACTTTTCCATCACCCCAAATGGAAGCTATGTAACCATTAAGCAATGACTCCCCTTTCCCTCTTCCCCCAGTCCCTGATAACCTCTAATCTACCTCCATCTCTATGAATGTGCCTATTCTAGGTATTTCCTCAGATGAATTACTGACAACCAAAAATGTTTGGAAATGGAGTAGGATGCTTCAGGAGAAATGACATCCATTGTCACCAAAGTTGTTAAAGTAGAGGATGGAAGATACTTTCAAAAACCGTGGCAGGAGGGCTTCCCTGGTGGCGCAGTGGTTGAGAGTCCGCCTGCCGATGCAGGAGACACGGGTTCGTGCCCCGGTCTGGGAAGATCCTGCATGCCGCGGAGCGCCTGGGCCTGTGAGCCATGGCCGCTGAGCCGGCGCGTCCGGAGCCTGTGCCCCGCAACGGGAGAGGCCACAACAGTGAGAGGCCCGCGTACCGCAAAAAAAAAAAAAAAAAAAAAAAAAAAAAAAAGTGGCAGGGGATTTCCCTGGTGGTGCAGTGGTTAAGAATCCGCCTGCCAATGCAGTGGACACGGGTTCGAGCCCTGCTGGGAAGATCTCACATGCCGCGGAGCAACTAAGCCCGTGCACCACAACTACTGAGGCTGCGCTCTAGAGCCCACAAGCCACAACTACTGAGCCCACGTGCCTAGAGACCGTGCTCCACAACAAGAGAAGCCACCGCAATGAGAAGCCCGCGCACTGCAATGAAGAGTAGCCCCCGCTCGCCGCAACTAGAGAAAGCCCACGAGCAGCAACGAAGACCCAACGCAGCCAAAAATAAATAAATAAAATAAATAAATTTATTAAAAAAAAAAAAGTGGCAGGGATTCACTTCAGGTTGGAATAAATGACTAGAAGATGTCTCCCAGATTTGATACCCTCTACATGTGTTAGAGGCTAATTCTGGCCCCATTTTATCCAAGATGAAACTGAGGCAAGAGCTCTTCAGTAAGTAGACCAAGGTCATACACCAAGTCAGGAAGAGAGCTATGGATAGAACTCAAGTCTCCTGACGCACAGCCCTGTCCTGCATTCCACCATCTGACGGTGCTGCACTCTGTGACCTACTTGTCCTACAGCTCCTGTAGTTTTCCTCCCAAATACCCTCGCAGCTTTGTTTAATAGCTACATAAAGTATCCTAAGTGAAAAGTGATTTAATAACATCAAATTCTTAACTTTACTGCCACAATGATGAAAGCTGTTAGAAGGTGAATTTGCAAGCATAAAAACACTTTGAATAACCATCAGAAAACAGACTCTCAAATTTACATCCTAAGTAATGTACAGCCATTTTGGTGTCAGACTTTGAAAGAACACTGAAGTGAATTCCACACATATTCTATAGCATACTGGAGAGGGCACAGCGATCGCTGCTTTTTTTTTTTTTTTTTTTTTTAAAGTACAGGTTTTGAGACCAGCGAGAGCTTTCAATTCTGATGTAATCTCTCTTAATATGGAACCAGACACAAATGTATACAGAAAAGACTCAATTTTGGTAAGATTCCAGATTCACTGTTTTCTTTTTTAAGACTCAAGATATATCATTGGACTTAATGCCTAAAAAGAAAACCAATATATTCCTTTAAAAATCAACTATAGAACCAGTCTCTTATTTAATGAAAGATTATAAGAAATATTTTTCAGAGTAAACAGAAAACAAAAGTAATAAGCTCTATTAAAACTTAAATTTTTATCAAATAACAAGTCTAGTATTTAGTAATTCATTCAAAGGTCAATAAAATTTCCCTATGGAATTTATTCAAAATATAACTTCCCATATTTATATGCACATTTTCCTCCATTTGTATCCTAAGAGGTCTGCAAGTAAAGATGAGGTTTTTTTCTTTAGTAATTTGTCTTATAAAAAAATAAAAGGAAAGCTTAGGGCTTCCCTGGTGGCGCAGTGGTTGAGAGTCCGCCTGCCGATGCAAGGGACACGGGTTCGTGCCCCGGTCCGGGAAGATCCCACATGCTGCGGAGCGGCTGGGCCCGTGAGCCATGGCCACTGAGCCTGCGCGTCCGGAGCCTGTGCTCCGCAACGGGAGAGGCCACAACAGTGAGAGGCCCGCGTACCGCCAAAAAGAAAAAAGAAAAAAAAAAAAGTAAAGCTTAGAAGCCAATGGAACAATTAAATTCAACCTATAAGTATATTAAAAGATATCTGGTTTTAGAGCTTCATAAGTCGAAAACAAATGCAAAGACATAGCCAAAATCAATTACAATTGATCATTTTTCACTGTATTGGTTACAAATATATTCAGAGACATGTATATAAACATGTAAGTACAATCTCACTTACATGCTTAATCTCACTTCTGTACAATCTCATGTCCATTCCCTCCTTCCCTTCTCCACTAATTCTGCCTTTGCCCAAGCTCTTTTCATCCCTTGTTTAGACTGATGTGATACTTTTCAATCTGTTTAACCTTCCTCAATTTTTGGCTTATATCCAGTCTGTCTTCCATGCAGCCACAAGACTGGTCTCCCTCAAGTACAAATGTGACTTGCTACTCCAGTGCACACTGAATAAAGTCTAAAACCTTAGCATGCCATAAGAGCACAGTATTATCTCATTCAACCTCTGCCGGTTCATCTATCACTTTTCCCCTAAATGCACTCTCCAAGAATACGTAGCTCCTTACATTTCTTTCAGTTGCCTATAACATTCCAAATATTAATGCCTTATTTTCCCTGAAATCCCCTTCCCTAGCCTTCATTTATCTGGGAAATTCCTACTCATTAAAACAAAACAAAACAAAGCAACAACAACAGCTCAAACTTTTCTCTATCAAGGCTTTTCTCTCTCCACTCCTTATCTCCATTCAAGTAGGTCCAGGCACTATACTGTGTGTGTGTGTGTGTATGTGTGTGTGTGTGTGTGTAATTATGGCACTTACTAAGTTACATTCCAATTGTTTATTTACACGTTGGTCTTTCATAGTAGTCAGTGAGTTCCTTGAAGACAGAAACCAAGTCTTATTATCTTTGATCTTTGATCACTGTTGTTTGGTATAAGACAGGTGATTAATAAATGCTTGTTGAATAAATGAAAGAGTAAATGACTGAAATGGTGGTAATTTTATGGATGAAATCTAGGACACTGAAAAGGATAACACATGACAGAAGACTGATAATATATTTGTGGTAGGAAGCTTCTGCAGCCCCTAAAACAGTATTATTTATTTCAAGGAGAGGAGCTAGGTATTCACATAAGTGAATTTTCCAAATAACTGAAGTTTAACCTTTCAAGTTGAATAAAAACTAATACAAATATTAAAATATAATTGGCAACATCTTTCTAAAAATGCATTACACATTTCCTTGCCTTTTAAGGAGAGTACATTGAACCAAATTTAACTTTTTTGATGACTCAGTGTCATCATTATGAAACTCAGTTACTGTTGAGGTAGGAGGACTGTCTGCTCCTCCACTAAATGGCTCCAGACTGTTAACCATTTGGTTCTTTGCTAATCTTCTTTCTCTCTCAACATTAGGATTTGATCTAGTGTCTTAAGCTGTTGTAATTGTACAAGCCTTCAGAATCAGGGAATCACAAAATCGTAAAACTTGAGAACTTAGAGGACCCTTAGAGATCATTTAATCTATCAATCTATCAAATTTTGTAGATATGAAAACTAAGCCCTAAGTAAGTGAGAGTTCCTTTTCTGATTGATTGCTTTTAACCTTCTATTTTAATGGCTTTCAAACTGTGTTCTAAAGAGCATTCTACTCAGCTTTAGCTGGGGCCATTATGTTCATCTTTCTCTAAAATGCTAAGGGCAAATTTAAGTTGAAAATATATACTATAGGACCCACATACTCTGAAGGAACTTAAAAATTAGGATATAACTGTTCAGTGTCAGAAGTACAACGTATTTATTTTATTTCACAATAGAATCCATTCTTTTTTGTTATTTTTGTGTGTTCCACTGCTTTGCTCATCAATCAAATCTCTATTATTTATTCAGCCTCCAATCAGTGAATAACAGGGCTATTCATTGATTAGTTTTTCTACCCCAGTTGTTAGAAATTTACAGAGCAAGGAAAGAAAAGCACATACATTTACTAAGTACTCATTCTTATGCAGATATGATCCTTTCCAAAACAAAACAAACAAACAAACAAAACCCTTAAGACAGATAACATTATCCTCATCGTATAGATGAGGAAACCAAGAGCAAGAAGTTCCACAATTTCCCCTAGGTCACATAGTTAGTAAGTGGTAGATGTAAACACAGATGCCTACTGCCACATAGTTGCTGCATTAAGGAATTCATAATCTATAAAAGGAGAAAGATACATATTCAACCAACTCTATAACAGTGTGAAAAAAGCAACCCTAGCCCTGTAGGAGCTCAGAAGAGGAAGTGACTGATTATACCTGAAAAGGTGAGAGGTTACACAGTGGCCTTTGAGGCAAATCTTATTAACAGTAATAAAAATAGGCAGACATCTGAGTGGAGGAGGTGCTGCTGTCACCCCCGTCCCCGCCTCCACCCTGGAGCCTGGAGCCCAGAGCCCACCACTCTGCGTGGACCCCACCCGTGTCTCTGGTGCGCGTCCCTGTCCCTCCCTCCTCAGCCACCAGGGACGCGGCGGGTTGAGCGAGACACTCTGTTGGCATCAGGCAAGCAGGATCACAACAACTCATTTTTTCCAGTGAAATAATCCATTTATCAAGGGGAAATTGAATCGGAAAGACATCTTGCCAGCTATGTGGTTTGGAATAGATTAAGGGAAACATGGAAGGGATCTCCATTGACATCAGAAGCTGTGATATCAGGACGTCTTGCTCATCTTCAGGTAAGAGTTCAACCTACAGATGCTTTACAAGTCTTACTATTAAAATTACTCCTAGACAGACCTTCAAGATGACAGAGGAGTAATATGTGGAGATCACCTTCCTCCCCACAAATACATCGGAGATACATCTACATGTGCAACAACTCCTACAGAACACCTACTGAATGCTGGCAGAAGACCTCAGACTTCCCAAAAGGCAAGAAATTCCCCACGTACCTGGCCGTGTGGCTGACAGGGTCTTGCTGCTCTGGCCTGATGTCAGGCATGAGTCTCCGAGGTGGGAGAGCCAAGTTCAGGACACTGGTCCACCAGAGACCTCCCGGCCCCACATAATATCAATCAGTAAGAGCTCTCCCAGAGAGCTCCATCTCAACGCTAAGACCCAGATCCACTCAACAACCAGCAAGCACTAGTGCTGGACACCCAGTGCCAAAAAACTAGCAAGACAGAAACACAACCCCACCCATTAGCAGAGAGGCTGCCAAAAATCATAATAAGTTCACAAACACCCCAAAACACACCACCGGACATGGTCCTGCCCAACAGAAAGACAAGAGCCAGCCTCATCCACCAGAACACAGTCCCCTCCACCACGAAGCCTACACAACCCACTGAACCAACCGTACCCACTGAGGGCAGACACCAAAGACAACGGGAACTACGAACGTGCAGCCTGAGAAAAGGAGACCCCAAACACAGTAAGTTAAGCAAAATGAAAAGACAGAAAAATACATAGCAGATGAAGGAGCAAGGTAAAAACTCACCAGGCCAAACAAATGAAGAGGAAATAGGCAGTCTACCTGAAAAAGAATTCAGAGTAATGATAGTAAAGATGATCCAAAATCTTGGGAATAGAATGGAGAAAATACAAGAAATGTTTAACAAGGACCTAGAAGAACTAAAGAGCAAACATACAATGATGAACAACACAACAGATGAAATTAAAAATTCTCTAGAAGGAATCAATAGCAGAATAACTGAGGCAGAAGAACGGATAAGTGACCTGGAAGATAAAACTGTGGAAATAACTACCACAGAGCAGAATAAAGAAAAAAGAATGAAAGGAATTGAGGACAGTCACAGAGGCCTCTGGGACAACATTAAATGCACCAACATTCGAATTATAGGGGTCCCAGAAGAAGAAGAGAAAAAGAAAGGGACTGAGAAAATATCTGAAGAGATTATAGTGGAAAACTTCCCTAACATGGGAAAGTCCAGGAAGCACAGACAGTCCCATACAGGATAAATCCAAGGAGAAACGCATCAAGACACATATTACTCAAACTATCAAAAATTAAATACAAAGAAAAAATATTGAAAGCAGCAAGGGAAAAGCAACAAATAACAAACAAGGTAATCCCCATAAGGTTAACAGCTGATCTTTCAGCAGAAACTCTGCAAGCCAGAAGGGAGTGGCAGGACATATTTAAAGTGATGAAAGGGAAAAACCTACAACCAAGATTACTCTACCCAGCAAGGATCTCATTCAGATCTGACGGAGAAATTAAAACGTTTACAGACAAGCAAAAGCTAAGAGAATTCAGCACAAGCAAACCAGCTTTACAACAAATGCTAAAGGAACTTCTCTAGGCAGGAAACACAAGAGAAGGAAAAGACCTACAATAACAAACCCAAAACAATTAAGAAAATGGTAATAGGAACATACAAATCGATAATTACCTTAAATGTAAATGGATTAAATGCTCCAACCAAAAGACATAGACTGGCTGAATGGACACAAAAACAAGACCTGTATATATGCTGTCTACAAGAGACCCACTTCAGACCTAGGGACACATACAGACTGAAAGTGAGGGGATGGAAAAGATATTCCATGCAAATGGAAATCAAAAGAAAGCTGGAGTAGCAATTCTCATATCAGACAAAATAGACTTTAAAATAAAGACTATTACAAGAAACAAAGAAGGACACTACATAATGATCAAGGGATCAAGCCAAGAAGAAGATATAACAATTGTAAATACTTATGCACCCAACATACGAGCACCTCAATACATAAGGCAAATGCTAACAGCCATAAAAGGGGAAATCGACAGTAACACAATCATAGTAGGGGACTTTAACACCCCACTTTCATCAATGGATAGATCAACCAAAATGAAAGTAAATAAGGAAACACAAGCTTTAAATGACGCATTAAACAAGATGGATTTAATTGATATTTATAGGACATTCCATCCAAAAACAACAGAATACCCTTTCTTCTCAAGTGCTCATGAAACATTCTCCAGGATAGATCATATCTTGGGTCACAAATCAAGCCTTGGTAAATTTAAGAAAATTGAAATCATATCAAGTATCTTTTCCGACCACAACGCTATGAGACTAGATATCAATTACAGGAAAAAAAAACTGTAAAAAATACAAACACATGTAGGCTAAACAATATGCTACTAAATAACCAAGAGGTCAGTGAAGAAATCAAAGAGGAAATCAAAAAATACCTGGAAACAAATGACAATGAAAACGCGACGACCCCAAACCTATGGGATGCAGCAAAAGCAGTTCTAAGAGGGAAGTTTATAGCAATACAATCCTACCTCAAGAAACAAGAAACATCTCAAATAAACAACCTAACCTTACACCTAAAGCAATTAGAGAAAGAAGAACAAAAAAACCTCAAAGTTAGCAGAAGGAAAGAAATCATAAAGATCAGAAATAAATGAAAAAGAAATGAAGGAAATGACAGCAAACATCAATAAAACTAAAAGCTGGTTCTTTGAGAAGATAAACAAAATTGATAAACCATTAGCCAGACTCATCAAGAAAAAAAGGGAGAAGACTCAAATCAATAGAACTAGAAATGAAAAAGGAGAAGTAACAACTGACACAGCAGAAATACAAAGGGTCATGAGCGATTACTACTAGCAACTATATGCCAATAAAATGGACAACCTGGAAGAAATGGACAAATTCTTAGAAATGCACAACCTTCTGAGACTGAACCAGGAAGAAATAGAAAATATAAACAGACCAAACACAAGCACTGAAATTTAAACTGTGATTGAAAATCTTCCAACAAACAAAAGCCCAGGGCCAGATGGCTTCACAGGAGAATTCTATCAAACAGTTAGAGAGGAGCTAACACCTATCCTTCTCAAACTCTTCCAAAATATAGCAGAGGGAGGAACACTCCCAAACTCATTCTATGAGGCTTCCATTGCCCTGATAACAAAACCAGAAAAGATGTCACAAAGAAAGAAAACTATAGGCCAATATCACTGATGAACATAGATGCAAAAATCCTAAACAAAATACTAGCAAACAGAATCCAACAGCACATTAAAAGGATCATACACCATGATCAAGTGGGGTTTATCCCAGGAATGCAAGGAGTTTTCAATATACGCAAATCAATCAAAGTGAAACACCACATTAACAAATTGAAGGATAAAAACCATATGATCATCTCAATAGATGCAGAAAAAGCTTTTGACAAAATTCAACACCCATTTATGATAAAATCTCTCCAGAAAGTAGGCATAGAGGGAATTTACCTCAACATAATAAAGGCCATATACAACAAACCCACAGCCAACATCGTTCTCAATGGTGAAAAACTGAAACCATTTCCACTAAGATCAGGAATAAGACAAAGTTCACCACATTCACCCCTATTATTCAACATAGTTTTGGAAGTTTTAGCAACAGCAATCAGAGAAGAAAAAGAAATACAAATTGGAAAAGAAGAAGTAAAACTGTCACTGTTTGCAGATGACATGATACTATACATAGAGAATCCTAAAGATGCTACCAGAAAACTACTAGAGCTAATCAATGAATTTGGTAAAGTAGCAGGTACAAAATTAATGCACAGAAATCATGCATATACACTAATGATGAAAAATCTGAAAGAGAAATGAAGGAAACACTCCCATTTACCACTGAAACAAAAAGAATAAAATACCTAGGAATAAACCTACCTAAGGAGACAAAAGACCTGCATGCAGAAAACTATAAGACACTGATGAAAGAAATTAAAGATGATACAAACAGATGGAGAGATATACCATGTTCTTGGAATGGAATAATAAACATTGTGAAAATGACTCTACTACCCAAAGCAATCTACAGATTCAGTGCAATCCCTATCAAACTACCAATGGCATTTTTCACAGAACTAGAACAAAAAATTTCACAATTTGTATGGAAACACAAAAGATCCCGAATAGCCAAAGCAATCTTGAGAAAGAAAAACGGAGCTGGAGGAATCAGGGTCCCTGACTTCAGACTACACTACAAAGCTACAGGATCCAGACAGTATGGTACTGGCAGAAAAACAGAAATACAGATTAATGGAACAGGATAGAAAGCCCAGAAATAAACCCATGCACATATGGTCACCCTATCTTTGATAAAGGAGGCAAGAATATACAATGGAGAAAAGACAGCCTCTTCAATACGTGGTGCTGGGAAAACGGGACAGCTAGGTGGAAAAGAATGAAATTAGAACACTCCCTAACACCATACACAAAAATAAACTCATAATGGATTAAAGTCCTAAATGTAAGGCCAGAAACTATAACACTCTTAGAGGAAAACATAGGCAGAACACTCTATGACATAAATCACAGCAAGATCCTTTTTGGCCCATCTCCTAGAGAAATGGAAATAAAAATAAACAAATGGGACCCAATGAAACTTAAAAGCTTTTGCACAGCAAAGGAAAACATAAGGCGAAAAGACAACCCTCAGAATGGGAGGAAATATTTGCAAATGAAGCAACTGACAAAGGATTAATCTCCAAAATATACAAGCCGCTCAAGCAGCTCAATATCAAGAAAACAAACAACCCAATGCAAAAATGGGTAGAAGACCTAAAGAGACATTTCTCCAAAGAAGACATAGAGATCGCCAACAGACACATGAAAGAATGCTCAACATCACTAATCTTTAGAGAAATGCAAATCAAAACTACAATGAGGTATCACCTCACACCGGTCAGAACGGCCAGCATCAAAAAATCTACAAACAGGGCTTCCCTGGTGGCGCAGTTGTTGAGAGTCCGCCTGCCGATGCAAGGGACACGGGTTCGTGCCCTGGTCTGGGAAGATCCCACGTGCTGCAGAGCGGCTGGGCCCATGAGCCATGGCTGCTGAGCCTGCGTGTCCAGAGCCTGTGCTCTGCAATGGGAGAGGCCACAACAGTGAGAGGCCCGCGTACCGCAAAAAAAAAAAAAAAAAAATCTACAAACAATAAATGCTGTAGAGGATGTGGAGAAAAGGGAACCCTCCTACACTGTTGGTGGGAATGTAAATTGATACAGCCACTATGGAGAACAGTATGGAGGTTCCTTAAAAAACTAACAACAGAACTACCATATGACCCAGCAATCCCACTACTGAGCATATACCCTGAGAAAACCATAACTCAAAAAGAGTCATGTACCACAATGTTCATTGCAGCACTATTTACAATAGCCAGGACATGGAAGCAACCTAAGTGTCCATTGACAGATGAATGGATAAAGAAGATGTGGCACATATATACAATGGAATATTACTCGGCCATAAAAAGAAACGAAACTGAGTTATTTGTAGTGAGGTGGATGGACCTAGAGTCTGTCATACAGAGTGAAGTAAGTCAGAAAGAGAAAAACAAATACCGTATGCTAACACATATATATGGAATTAAGGAAAAAAAAGAAAATATGGTTTGATGAACCTAGGGGTAGGACAGAAATAACGATGCAGACATAGAGAATGGACTTGAGGACGGGGGAGGGGGAAGGGTAAGCTGGGACGAAGTGAGAGAGTGGCAGCATGGACATATATACACTACCAAATGTAAAATTGATAGCTAGTGGGAAGCAGCTGCATAGCACAGGGAGATCAGATTGGTGCTTTGTGACCACCTAGACGGGTGGGATAGGGAGGGTGGGAGGGAGATGCAAGAGGGAGGGGTATGGGGATATATGTGTAGCTGATTCACTTTGTTATACAGCAGAAACTAACACAACAATGTACAGCAATTATACTCCAATAAAGATGTTTAAAAAAAAGAGTAATAAAAATAATAATAGCAAAAATTTTTATAGGAATTAGTACAGGTAAGCACATGTCATCTCATTGATAACCTCACAGTAACCTTATTATTTCTCCCTCTACAAAGGGAATGGAGGCATAGGTAGGTCAGAGTAACATACCCAAGGAATGAGTAACCATTTTCCAGGGACACACCCTCTTCAAGGGGAAGCTGGTGAAGGCAAAGATGAGGGAGGAGAATTGTATGGACAGACTGAGACTACAGAGACACTTTCTAGCAATGGAATGGGGCTTTCAAAACAAACTTGGTAAGGGGGCATCACACAGGTTTTGCTGAGGAAGGATAAGCCAAGAAAAGGCTAAGAAGAGAAAAGAATGGTATAGGGAGGGTAAGTGTGGCCTTACCTAACGTGTGACCTTAGCAAAAAGTGTAAAATAAAAATCTACACTTTGTATGGAGATTGTGAGCCTCGAGGTTGAAGGAGACGAGCCCAAAGGTTGTAGGGGAAGATCATGAACAGCCGGGACAGCTTCCACTGAGCCCTGGACGTGACGTCACGCCAGCAGCACCTCCTTGGTGCTCCTTGGTGCAGAAGGAGGGAGCGACTGCATGGGGACTGTCCTGCCATGGCAGGCATGGCTGCTGGTGGCTGCTCTGGCCACCGCAGATTCTAGTCCTGAGTATACCTCACCTAAATAAGGCTTCAACAATGGAAAGCTAAGACTTCCATCGTCTTTGTCTTAGATTTTTAAAATAACACCCTTTTCTTGAAAATGGAAACTTCTTGGTACCTCTTCTCCCTAATTTCCCGAATTTGAGTGAAATCTAAAGGTTACTTTAAATATAAAGTCCATCTGATCAAGAGCATCTGGGAGTCTCTACAGTAAGTCTATTTTTATTTCATATTTAGCAGTAGTAAAAAGTGTACTAAGAGTAGATGGCACCAAGGAGCTGCCATTTTTCACACCTACAACCAGCATGCTTGTTTCCTCTTCCAAATGTCACAGTGAAAGAGCCAAAACTCCAAAGTTCTGTTTTCCCAAAGTCACTTAAAAATTATGTCTTGAGTGCTTCTGAGTTGTGACAGACCACCCCCACTTCTATCTACACCCCGACAGTCTGCAAACGGGACTGATGGATAAGGAATGATGGATAGATGATGGATAAGGAATGGCTATCCGTTCTGAACAAGGAATGGGGGGTTAAATGTACTGCTACTAAAGTTAATACAATTGATACATCATGCAGGGTGAGCTCTTTTCAGAGAGTTCTCACTATTCCAGGGAATGGTCCTGCTTGGTTGGGCTCTGAAGGTAGTCAGAGCTCACGCCCTAACAGGAGGCCAAATGGGGTTGCCAGCCTTTAGAGAACTCGGTGCCTGAGTGGGGAGTGAGGGGAAGTTAAGAAATGACCAGCAGCTGGGCAGGGCAGGACAGCCCATGGGAGGGGGCACCTGTCTGCTTCCACCTGCAAGCTAAGGTCACGGATGCTCGGAAACCAGCTTCTGGTCCAGCGCTTGGAAGCTTAAAGGTTCACCTGGTTCAGACAGTGATGGGTTCAGTATCAAACTGTCTTGACTGCTGGTGCCTATTTCCTGTTGCTGTGCTCCCACCTCACAGAAAAACATATCCCCGCTTAACCTTTTTATTTCCTCTTATCTTGTTTTCTTCAGGGCTCCCTTTTTGCCTTATTTACTATCTGTGGTCAATGTTTCCTTCTTCCTCAGCAGTTTTAGTCCATAGCTGTCTCATTTCTCTGTATCCATTCCTGTTTCCCTCTCAGTTACTCATCTCCTCCCCCAAATTCTTTTTCCAGTCATGGCAAACTTCTTGAAAAAGGAGTCTGCACGTCGTAAAGCCTTCACAGACTCACCTCAGGCTAATACAAAATGATTTCAAACCCTGTGCTTTAAGACAGTACCTAAACCGTGTTCACAAAGATCACGCACACGCTCCTAATTGCCACAGCTGATGACTTCCCAGTAGTCTGTCTTGATTACCCTTTTCCCCTTAAAACACTCCCCCTTCCAAGTCTTTTCACTTCCCTCTCCACATCTGGCCACTCTTTCTCCATCTCTTCCCCTCATACCGTCAACACAGAGGATCCCACGATCCTGTCAGCATTTCTCTCCTCACTCCAGTATGCATTCTTTCTCCTTGCTTCAGCTACAGCTTGTGTGCCAGTGATTCCCAGACTCGCATAACACTGACCCTGACCTCTTGCTTCTGAACTAAAAGAGGTACTTCTACCTCTTTCTTTTGGATATCTTACAAGAGCCCCAAATTCAACCGTCAGAGCTAGACTCTCCTCACGCTCAGTCAAATGTGGTACCTCCCTTTTCCTCATCACGTGGTCATCAAGTTCTGGTGATTGTAATTCCAAATGTCTTTCTGATGTACCCCTCCGTGAGCTACTTCCATTACCTCTACTCTCGCCTAGGCCCTCAAACTGCTTTAACGGGACAAGAAGATGGTTAATAGAAGGAGCTTTGGGAATCAGACTAGCTGGATTCTGGGTTTTTTTCACTTAAAGACTTCAGATGGAGTCTTTAAGACTCAGTTTTCTCACTTGTCAAGTGGGGCCAGAATTTAGAACTATTATAAGAAATTTGGTGATCTAACCAAAATGTTATTCACAATGGTTGGCCCACGGTAGCCACTCAAAAATGTTATGTTTTGCGCTCAGTACTCTCCTTATTTCCTCCCATCTCTGAGCTGGAGCTCCTGCCTTTAGCCCATCTCTCCTCTCCAGTACACATTCAACTCTCACACCAATTACTTTCTAAATCAGAGATCTATTCATGTCAGTCTTTGGTTCAAAAAAAAAAAAAAAAAACTTTTCACAAATTTTCATTGCCCATATGACAAAGACCATCTCCTTAGTTTGGCATTTTTGACCCTTTAGAAATCTAACCCCAAGCTACCTTTCCAGCTTACAGATTCACCACTCCTTATTATATAACCTATTACCTAATGTACCTTACATTGTCAAGCTTGGTTTCTTTATCGCAGCCACCCCATCTTCAAGGTCTTCCTCCCTTTCATTTCTAGCTGACGAAGTCATACTTATATTTGAATAAGCATCTGTTTCTCCCAATAAGTCTAATTCCTTGGAAGCAAAGAACCTGCCTTATTATTCTGACACATTGCATTCATTGATACATTCATTCACCAAACATTTTTAAACTGAGAACCAGGCACTGTGTGAAGTGCTAGGGATTCAAAGCCAAAGAAGATATAGCCCACACCATTAACCAGTAGACAGTCTGGTTGGGAAGATGGGCATACAAAAAATTCCAGTAGAGGGTGACAGGTGAGAGGATAGAGCAGTGGTTCTCGATCCTGGTCGTATATTAGAATCCCTGGAATCAATTTTTTAATCAATTTAAAAGAATGCTAATGCCTAGGTTCAACCACCAAGAATTCTAATTTAATTGGTCTGCGATGCGTTTTTTTAAAAGCTCTTCTGGTATAGTTACGATAGTGAGGGTTGCAAACCTCTGAGAAAGAGCTCTATACACAACATGGGAGATACACCTTATAGCTGGCACTTTTGGCCGTTCCACAAATTCTGCCCCCTTCTGTACAACCTTCCTCCACATGATTTAGGAGACACTGCCTTATCCCCATCTCAGAGGTAGATTCTAATTGCTCTTTCTTGTGATTGGTTTAGGTGTAGGCAAGGACACCTGAGGGGAGGCTGGTTGTGGGAAGTTGGGAAAAGGTTTCCTAATCTTAAGAAAAATATACCAGGAGAGATAGGTTTCTTTCTGCCTTTGGACACTGCTGTGCCTGGCTGTGACATCTGGAACCACAGCAACCATACTGTAACCATGAGGGGAGCCACCGGGAGGTAAAACTGAGATCTAGAAAGGAGCGGCATTCTTGATGACACTGTCAAGTCATTGTATCAAACTACCCTACTATTGGTCCACCTGTGCATTTTTGGATGTGTGAAATAATAAATTTCCTAACTGTTTGTGCTATTTTGAGTCAGTTTTCTGTTGACCTGAAGCAGATGGTATCCTAACTGATATACAAATAAACCAAACTTGAAGATCAAGGAAAGCAGTCCAGAGAAGGTGATAATCAGAGGAGAGTCTTCAGCAAGGCAGTCAAGAAGCAGGAGAGACAAATAAATAGGCATGGATATAAAAGCGTAAGATATTCATAGAACTTCCTATAGTTCAGAATGGCTACTGCAAATAATACGAGTATGGAGATGAAGCTGGAGAGGAGGGAGTCTGGGGCAAGAACTTGAGGAGGCCTGTATGCTGTGAACTAGATTAAATATGGCCACAAAACCGTTGCCACTTCTTCTATCAAGAAGCAGAGTCTGGGCTTCCCTGGTGGCACAGTGGTTGAGAGTCCGCCTGCCGATGCAGGGGACATGGGTTCGTGCCCCGGTCCGGGAAGATCCCACGTGCCGCGGAGTGGCTGGGCCCGTGAGCCATGGCCGCTGAGCCTGCGCGTCCGGAGCCTGTGCTCCGCAATGGGAGAGGCCACAACAGTGAGAGGCCCGCGTACCGCAAAAAAAAAAAAAAAAAAAAAAAGAAGCAGAGTCTATTTCAATACCCCATGAATCTGGCTGGCTTCATGACTTGCTTCGACCAATAGAACATGTCAAAAGGGATGTGACGTGAGTTCCAGAGCCAAGGCCTGGCTCTCTTTAAACACTGTCCTGAGGCTGCCATATTGGAAGGAAGGCAATCTAGCCTGGTGGCAGATGAGAGGACAGGTGGAGAACAGAGATGCCTCAGCTGAGCCAGCACCAAGTGCTGGGCATGTGAGGGAGGGTCCGTGCCCTCGTGGACCACGCAGCTAGTCCAGCCATCATGTGAAGAACCAGCAGATGAACTTCCCAGCCAACCCACAGGATCTAAGAAATAATAAATCACCATCGCAGTAGGCCACTAGATTTGGGGTGGCTTGTTACACAACAACAGATACATACATAGGCCATGCCAAGGTGTTTGGACTTTACTCTGAAAACTATGAGGAGTAACCTGATCAGACTCATGTTTTAGAAAGATCACCTTGGCAGCAACGTGGAGAATGTCTTGGAGGGGGGTGCAGGGCAGAGGTAGAAGGACTGGTTAGAAGACTATTGTGTTAATAGGGCTGAGAAATAATATGAATCTGAACTAAAACAGTGGCAGAGGGAAGGCAGAGAAGAGTTAATATAGGGGTAAAATCAACAGGATGGTGAATACAGGTTATAGAGTGTAAAGGAGAAAATGAGTTAAGAATTACTCAAAGTTTCTGGACTCTGCAAACGAGGGGACGATCGTGCCATTCACTAAGAGAGGGAACTATGGGAGGAAGAGAAAATCTGACCTAACTTTGGAACTCCCAAGTGGAGATGTACAGCAAGGAGTTGAGAATACTCAATACGCAATAAATGTTTGATGAGCAAATTACTGTGGTTAATCTGGCCGGGAACTGAAGTATTCATTGCTATACGGCATAACTTGAGTTCTCTCTAAGACAAGTAAAGTTATAATGGTGTGAACTCATTTTATGGATACTTGGTCAGAACGGAAAGGAAAAAGAAAGATCAGATTTGATGTAGCCCAAAATGCTGATACAGCTGCACATTGTTCAGTTTGTGTGCATTAATCTATAATTCTCAGGGAACATTCCTAGTATACAACGTTCCTACCTAAAGGCACTTTCTTAGTGTATGCAGAGGGTAAACTCTATGATACAGGTTCTCTCTTTTTTTTGGCTGGCAGATTCTTTACATGCCACCCAACCTGTAGAATAAGAAGGGGCTTCCCTAGCTACATGCTAGAAAGAGTTGAGACTATCTCCACGTTGTATATTTTGCCAAATGAGCCCACTCTATGATTTACTAATATAATAAACTACAGAGGCTACAAACAACTTTAATATGCACATGTAAATATTGGCTTACCTTTGAAATTGATTAAAATAGCAAGTAAATGGCTGGGAACCAATCTCATCTTTCCAGTACTGTTGCCAATTCATGACACTTTCCAAGTTCTTCTGATTTTCTCTCTTACAGGGAGGGATATAGGAGCACTAACAAAACAGAACACAGAAAGTAAACCTATTATTCTATAGAATATTGAAATATAGTCCTTTTTAATAGACAGATGGCATTATGCTGATGGTAAATCTAATTCTGACCTATTTAATTGTTAATTTAACCAAACTGAAATTCCGAAACTATATTTCAAGTTTTGAATTTGGCGCAATTACAGAAAGTATTCCGATAACAAAAGTACAGCCAAAAATAACTTTCAGTCATTACAGTATAAAGATACTTTATAAACAATTAGTTACAATTTATTAGTGAATTTAAAGCGTAACATACTCTGTCTTTGAGGGCCTGCCAATCAACAAAGGGGGGGAACACAAAACTTAATTTTTATTCCCAATCTCTAATAGACCTTGATATTTTCTTCTTCCACTTTTAACTAACAAATCAAGCACATAGCTCTCCACAGATACTGCTCTCAACTGCTGAAACTCCAGTTTTCTTTTCTTACATTTTCTTGGACAACAAAATCAACAGAAAATTTCCTCTCAAGCATAGGATCAATGCATTTTGCTAACTGATGTCCTTTTCTAGCCATGCCTCTGACAAAGTAGTTCTCTCAGAAGGGACTTTATTACTCTAAGCAATATAGACTCAGCAGAATTAGAAAATTGCTCTTAACCTTAGATGTTAAAATTAACCCTTAGCGTTCTAATCCATTTTCTCCATTTCAGTTTTTCATCATGATGATGATCAAGATGAAGATGATGTCAGTTTACAGTTGTTGAGTGTTTACTATGCAAGACACTGTAATAAGTGCTTAAGAGGCCTGACTTCCTGTACTTCCTACAACAATCCTCTACTGATGCCCAACCTACAGATGAGGAAACTGAGATTTCTGTTAGCTCTACAGCTAGAACTAGAGTCTGGTGATTCATCCCATTTTACTCTCAGATGTTTTTACAAAAGTGTTCATTATTAAGAAGCAGGAAAAAATCCATTAGCTCTAGAGTATAATTTGAGTTGCATTATTTTAGAGCATATAATTTGTCAATGCCTTATCACTATTTTCTAGTAAAATACAAACTTTTTAGTACGATGTATAAAGCTCTCCATGAGGTCCCTGCCCTGTCCTCGTCCTCACTTGAGCCTGGGATGCAGACATACAGAAGCGCTTGCTCCCAAATCTGCCACATGGAATCACACAGTATCATACTCGTCTGTTTTATGTCAGCCTCTCCAATTTGTTGGCACGTTGGGACAAGGGCTATTTTTTTCTCTTCTGTCTTTAAACTTAGGACTATACTTGATTACAGTGAAATTTCAAAAATGTTGGTAAAATTAATTAATAATAACACACTTAGGGGTTTCCCTGGTGGCGCAGTGGTTGAGAGTCCGCCTGCCGATGCAGCGGACACGTGCTCGTGCCCCGGTCGGGGAAGATCCCACATGCCGCAGAGAAGCTAGGCCCGTGAGCCATGGCCTCTGAGCCTGCGCGTCCGGGGCCTGTGCTCCGCAACGGGAGAGGCCACAACAGTGAGGGGCCCGCGTACCGCAAAAAATAAATAAATAAATAAAAATAATAACACACTTAGATACATCTTATTCAAGACGGTGAGACTATTTTCAGTGGTTAAACATTTAAAAAAATATATATGAACATTTTAAATTTTAGTAAATTTGTTTATTTTTGTTATATGTAACGAACTCACAACATGTTATGCAAATATCGTCTCAATGCTTGAATCACTGCACATTATCTTCTGCATATATAGTTTCACTTCTACTAATAACAACAGTATAAAGCTAAAAAGTTCTGTGAAATTATGAATTCTGAGTTCTTCAAAGCAATAGTTAGGCTTAGAAGCAATGGAGACCATTAGATAGGGCTCCAGTCCTATTATTTGTTACATGTTTAGACTTGAGTAAATCACTTTCTTTTTCTGGATTTCATTTTTTCTAATCTGTTAAATCTCCAAAATAATTTCGATCTCTACATCTCTATGATTCTCTTCTTGGAGATACAAGCAAGAAAGGACCCAGAAGAAGGCAGGACTACAAACACTGTTGCAGTGTTTTTCCCGAAAGAGATCCTGCCCACTGGAGAGATGGCTGGGAAGATTGATGAAGCCACCATTCCAGCCAGCAAGAAGGACAAGTGTAGCAGGTCTTTACTTGGGGACCTGTATTTTGCATTAGGAAAATGTTCAAAAGGGGCCTCTGATTTTCCTATTGTTTATTTCCTATAATGTGCTGGACATTTCCTTTCCTTCTGTTAAAAATTCTTTTTCTATATCATGGTCAACTAGTTTGTAAAGTGAGAGTAGGCAGCAAATCACTATGCTCTTTGTAGAAAGGAGAAATTTCTAGATTTGGAGGCAGAAGCCGTGAGGTATGAAACCCAAAAAATTCATCAGAGCTCTTTTTGCAGTGGGCATACTCAACACAAGAGGTATACTAGACATTTTAGGGAATAACAACGAATAACCAAATGTAATTAAAGCAGATTTTACAATTTTGCAAGTTAACTCAGCCTGAATTCTTTACTATTCAGTTTTGGTGGGGGTGGAAGGAAGAAATGGATTTAAAAGAAACGTCTCTACTGAATGACACTCTATGATCTGACCAGGAGAATCACACTTACATGTTTCTGAAAAAGTCAAACAAAAACTTTCACTGAGTGTGTAAAGTTTTGTATTAGTGATTTGTATGTTGTGATTTTATGTGGGATAAAAGAAATGTTTCCTGCCTTTAGGAAACTTTGAGCTGGTATGGATGGATTTTTGGAAGCAAAGTACTCTTTCACGTTGGGGAAAATAACCTGTGATCAAAATTCAAGTATTTTTTCCATGGACTGCATTCTTTCCAAAGAGTATCATAGATTAAATGAGCTTACAATACTCCAGCAACTTCTAAAGCTCACATCGTTTTGAAAGGAAACTTGTTAAAAGGCTAAACTTTAGGCTCTTAAAAATCATTACTGTTTATTTTGTTATACCATGGTTGGCCGTTTAGTCGGTCTTTAAAATTTCTGTGAAGCCTAACTCAGATTCTCCCTAGATTCCTTCTCAATTTTACTTAGTGGATCAGTGTAGATTGTTAGAATTTTAAAATAAGCTATAAATGAAAATTCAAAGCAGTGTTCTAGAAAAAAAGAATTCGAAAATCAGTCATAGAAACTTTCCTTTCTAGGTTGTTCAAGTCTGATGGTTTTCCATGCACCAAAATGCTCCTTCATGAATCTCTCTCCTTTGGGGGAGGGGCACAAATAACAATGTATGTCATATCATCATCATCATCATTACTATCATCATGTGGTTAACATTTATTCACTATATGTCAAGCATCTCATTAATCCAAATCTCATTTAATTCAAATTAGCAAATATTATAATCACCCCCTTTTTACAGATGGGGAAACTGAGGGACAGAGGGGTTTAAGAAACTTTCCTTAGGTTACAATGGCAAATGGAATAGCTGGGATTCCAACTGCAGAGGATTCTTAACCACTGCACCACACTACCTCCCTTTAGGGCGTCCCAGTTTTCTCTCTTTGGAGCCCCCTGGTTTGGAGGTAAGGGAGGTGTCCCGACTTCTGCACCCTTCTCTTGGAGAAATAGTATAACGTTTCTTTGGGAATGGAATTGGTGTCGTTTTCCTGAGGACTGGTGGGCTGAGGCAGTCTGTTGCAGCCCTTTGTTTTTCCAATATACTCCCAGAGAAATGCATTGTTAAGTCCTTGCTTGTTCCCTTCTGTCTCAATTTGGCTTCAGGGCTGGTTTTTGGTGCCACAGATGTAATTTCACTTAGGTGAATTTATAGACACAATGTGTTTGGTCATGGAGGACAATGGGCATTCCCTTGGAGAAACTTTTTCATACAGTTCTGACCTTTCTTTTTTTTCATTTGCAAAGGCAGCATTTCCCAACTTCTAATATCATCATCGCCCAAATAACCTTCACTAGAGGCTGTGTCATTTGCGGCCTAAACTTGCATGAAATCACTTTCTTTAAAAAGTCAGGAGAAAAAGAAGCATGTGAAAAAATATATTTGTTTAGTGCCTACCTTTTAGAAAGAAAATTTGACCTTTGCATTCATGAAGGAAGTTGAGGGGATCCAGTGGGCTATTCTGAGTATATTAACATAAAGACTTCTAGTGAGTTTATTAAGGGAAAAACTATCATCACTTGATGTGGAATATTTGACTGCATATGTATTATCACTTATTTTCCATTATCTCAGTTTAGGGTTTATCAAGATTTGTAACAGTATTCTTTTTCAGCCTACCACGATGAATTTACATTTTAATAGAACACTTCTTGAGTGGGTTCTTTGTGATGTGTCTTGAGGATTGCGTTTCAATCATGTGGGCAGAGTAGGCAAAATTCACTTTCTTCCTTTACTGAGTCATTTAAAAAAAACCATTGCACAAGACACGTGGTCTATTTAAACACTGGGGGCCGGATTCTATGATAGGCATTACCTAAGAAAGAGAACTGAAGAAACTTTTTGATTCCAGTTTCTTCCTTGACTTGACTTGGTTAGGGAGAATAGTATTGAAAGATATAAAACTGGAATGGGTTTAGTGGATTCGATACTTTCCAAAGTAAATTATTGGTTAGAAAATGAATTCTTAAAACATTATCTACTGGAACACAGGTTTGATTACATTTTATACCATAATCCTCCATTTTCTGAAATCCTGTAAGACATCTCTGTGTCAGCTATGATTTATAATATTAATGACATTTCTGACAATATATACATACAATCAGAAAAGCACTAAAAGAAGAAAAAGAAAAAAGGGGAGTTCCCTGGGGGTCTAGTGGTTAGGATTTGGCACTTTCACTGCCGGGGCCCGGATTTAATCCCTGGTTGGGGAACTAAGATCCTGCAAGCCGCATGGCCAAAAAGAAAGAAAAAGAAAAAAAAGAAAAGCACTGTGGAATAAAAAGTATAACTGAATCATTTATAAACCACACACTATTTCACATGCCTCATGACTTCATTAATTGTGTGCAAACATGCATGCACACACACACACACACACACACACACACACATTCCTTATGAATGTAGGTTAATTGAACAAACATGAAATTATATGTCGGCTGAAAAATTCTCGGGCAGGTGGTTCCAGAATGTACACCCATATCTGAAAGCTAAATGGAAATACTCTTATGGAAGAATTTGAAGGTCAAATACATGGCTTAGAAAATGTGAAAAGTAAGGCTAACTAAGAATAGTTAGGGGCTTCCCTGGTGGTGCAGTGGTTGAGAGTCCGCCTGCCGATTCAGGGGACACGGGTTCGTGCCCCGGTCCGGGAGGGTCCCACATGCCGCGGAGCGGCTGGGCCCGTGAGCCATGGCCGCTGAGCCTGTGCGTCCAGAGCTTGTGCTCCGCAACGGGAGAAGCCACAGCAGTGAGAGGCCCACGTACAGCAAAAAAAAAAAAGAATAGTTAGGAGATGCTAAATTAATAACTAAGGAGATGCTAAATTAGCTCTTCAGAGAGAGCAGGCTGGGCAGGTACAGAGAGGTGCCCAGACTAAAACAGTGTTCATCAAAGTATGGTCCACAGACCACTGACTGTGTCAAAAAGACCCACCCTCCTGAGACTGATTCAGTAGGACTAGGAACCTGCATTTAGTTATTTATTTTATTTTTGGCTGTGTGTTGGCTCTCCGTTGCTGTGCGCGGGCTTTCTCTAGTTGCGGCAAGCAGGGGCTACTCTTTGTTGCGGTTCGCGGGCTCCTCATTGCGGTGTCTTCTCTTGTTGCAGAGCACGGGCTCTAGGCACACAGGCTCAGTAGTTGTGGCTCACGGGCTTAGCTGCTCCGTGGCATGTGGGATCTTCCCGGACAAGGGCTCAAACCCATGTCCTCTGCATTGGCAGGTGAATTCTTAACCACTGTGCCACCAGGGAAGCCCCAATAAAGCATTCTCGATTGCTGAGTACAGGATACAAAGATTAGATGTTACTCCCGACCCCTCTTCTTCCTTCCCTCCCAGGAGCATGTAGTGCAGTAATAGTAGCATATGCACAAAGTGCTTTGTGATTGCAAAAGAGGAAGCGAACATTTCGGCTTCAGGAGGGTAGGGGTGGAATAAGAGAAGGCTTCACAAAAGAGGTGACATGATCGTGTCCTTACGGATGAACAGGAGTTTGCTTCTCAGAGAATGGGTTGGGAAGGTGACAGTCCAAGAGGAAGAAATGGAATGTGATGGATGTTCCAGAAAGACTGAATCATCTAATGTGCTTGAAGGAGAGGGGCATGGGAGATGGCATTGGAAAATGCCCAAATTATCTGAACTACTACTCATGAAGAATTGTTCCTCTGTCCTTGCATGCCCCTGTGAAAAGCTGCTCATACCTCCAGCAGAGTATTCCCACCCACCCCCAACGCTCCTTTCGTTAGAATGTATTACTATGTGTTGGTATTACATCTGCACTTTTGTAATGTAACATTATTCATTTAACTTCTGGATTCAAGTAGACTGCTAAAGTTGGTGATATTATTAAAACTGAGAAAAGTTTGCAACAACATTCCACTTTCAAGAGAAAATAGTTCATTCAGCTCTAGAGTTGGAAAATAAAAATACGGTGTCTTTGCCCAAAATAGAGGTCGAATCTGAACAGAAGTCAGACCCAAACTAGAAGTTTTAATCTGGAAGAAGCTCAATAGTTATTAAGCATGGCAGCACATGTAAAAATTTGTTCAATGGCTTATGATGATAATTTAAAATCCTTGAGGAGATGGCCAATCCTCTTACAACCACACAGAACACAGAAATGAAACAAAACATCTTAAATGCTCATGCATGCCTTCAGATAGGCTCATAATGTGTATATATGTGTGTGTGTGTATATATATATATATATATATATATTTAATGAAATATTACAACATCATTTCCGCATGAATGAAACCAACAAGCCCTGTCCATAAGTCCCTAAAACCAGGATTGATAGATGGGGGTGATGAAAAATTGATGCTTCCTATTTGTGGCAGAATGTATTTTCCAAAGATGGCTGCACCAATATCCATCCTATTTTACATGCTCTTACAATGTGACATTGACACTCCTCTATTCAGAGGTGTGGGTTTCCCTTCCCTAGAACATGGATGAGACTGTGATTACAGAGTATGTGATGCTATGTGACTTCTAAGGCTGAATCAGAAAAGAGGACATAGCTTCTGCTTGAATCTCTCTCTTGGGAATGTGTGCCCTTGGAATTCTGACACTATGCTGTAAGGAAGCCCAAAGTAGCCCATGCAGAGAGATCACATGGAAAGGCCTGTGTGGAGAGGAACCAAGGCCCCCCCGTCAACAGCCAACATCAACTCTCTGATATGAGAGTAAATGAGCCTTCAGATGATTCTAGCCTCCAGCCTCCGAGCATTCTACAACGACCTCAGACATCATAGGGCAGAGATAAACGGTCCCCAGAGTGCCCTGTCTGTATTTATGACCCACAGAATTTGTGAGCATAATAAAAATGATTTCATCCATCAATGATAACTTTTGACAGTGACTAAGAGATCATAGGACCCCAGGACTAAAAATGTGGAAAACCTTTAAGGTTCAACTTGATCTACATACCAGAAAAAACCTGAGGTTTGATGAAGTGGAGTCCAATGAGTCATCATGATGTAAGACAAGACTCCTTACCCACTCCCCAGACCTAAAGCTCCTTGAATGAAGGCAAGGCTACTTATTCTTGAAAAAGACCTGCGGCAGCACCTCAAGTAATGCCTACTAAAAGTCTTCTCCTACCCTTTCCCAAGAGAACATGCAAACATTTACAAGAGTAGCTGTGCAGTGGGGAAAGGGCAGCCATTTACAGTATTATTGGACACTGGCTCTGTGCTAATCCTAATCCCTGGGGACACTAAGTATGACTGTGCTCGGAATGTGAGCTCATGGGGTCAGGGGAAAACGGAGTTTTGACCTAAGTTGATGTCACAATGGGTCCAGTGGGGCTTCCCCGGTGTCGCAGTGGTTAAGAATCCGCCTGCCAATGCAGGGGACACGGATTCAAGCCCTGCTCCAGGAAGATCTCACATGCCGCGGAGTAACTAAGCCCGTGAGCCACAACTACTGAGCCTGCGGTCCAGAGCCACGAGCCACAACTACTGAGCCTGTGTGCCACAACTACTGAAGCCCGCGCCTCTAGAGCCCGTGCTCCGCAACAAGAAAAGCCACTGCAGTGAGAAGCCTGCGCACCGCAACGAAGAGTAGCCCCCACTTGCTGCAACTAGTGAAAGTCCACACGCAGTAATAAAGTCCCAACGCAGCCAAAAATAAATAAATTAAATAAATAAATTTTTTTTTAAAAAAGGGTCCAGTGAGTCCATGAACTCTCCTGTGGTTGATATTCTAAATCTACAGATGCAATATACATGCTTGGTCTGGTCGTACACTGGTTGTAATTTCTACCCTGACTTCCTTTACCCATAGAGATAGGCTATTATGGTGGATGACTGAAACTACCTCCTTCCTCCCCAAATAGTAAACCACTACTGCATCCCTAGGGAAGTCACAGAGATTACAGGAGTGGGGATTCCTACCACATTAATGTTTAACTTGCCTATTTGGCTCTTGAAGAAGACATACAAGTCTTGGAGAATGACTGTATTGTTAAATGAATCGGTGGTAACTACCTTCAGTTGCTGTTTCAGATACAGTCTCTTTATTGGAGCAATTAAACTTACCTCCAGAGCCTATTCTATGGTGACTGATCTGACAAATGCTATCTTCTCCATCCTTGACAGAGAGCACCAGAGAGAGTTTGCTTTTCTCTGGCAGAGACGGTGTAGACTACTGTCTTACCCAGGTCGACCTCAACTCTCTCTGGACGTCATGCTCTAGTGTGCAGGGACCTTGACCCGTCGCCCTCCCACAGAACATCATACCGTCTGTACATCGAGGAGATCATGCTGATCAGAAGTCAGGGAGTACAAACTGCCCTAGATTCCTTGGTAAAGTACAGGTGTGCCAGAGGGTGGGAGTGGCACAGGGGATTTCTGGATATCCCCTTCAAAGTGAAAGACAGATTGCTGTACCTTTCATTCCTTACAACTAAAAAAGAGGCACAATGCTTGATGGATCCTTTATACTTTGGAGGAAACATTTCCCCACATTTGGGATTGCTCCTCTGACCCCTTACTGAGTAACCCATTTACCTGCCAGCTTTCAGTGGCAGGCAGAGCAGGAGAACCCGCTCCAGGCACTCCAGGCTACAGAAAGCTCTCTTGATTGACTTCCGTGGCCCAGGGCCTCCAATGGTATCCAAGGTGTCTGTGCCAGATTGGAGGGATAGATGGAGCCTGTAGAGAGCTCTGATAGCATAAATCAAACTCATGCTTCCTTTGACAAATCACTAACCTCCTTTTGAGAAACCCTTGGTTTGTTACCGAATGCCTGAACATGCGACACCCAGTCACCACGTTATCCATTGTATACTGGGCTATTTGACCCACTGAGACATATAGGTGGGGTTTTCAGGGCTAAAGCAGGTCCTGCAGGCAAATAAGATTCACGAGAAAATGGCTCGCATTCCCAACGCACCTTCTCTTTTGTACTGCGGCTTTCCCCAACTTGTCTTAATGTGCAGTTGTTAATGTGGGCTTGTTTTTCTCATACCAAGACATACATACCTCCAGGAGTACTCTGCAGTGTGCTAGGGAGTACCTGAAGCCTATGACCAGTTTTGATGGATGAAAAAATTTGAGCTCAGTTTGAGCATATCTTTGAGCAGAACTCCTGATTGTTTATTTCTCTTGAAAGGCATGACGTTGGAGGTATAGACCTACACTGATTTATGGGCACTAGATAACAAATAATAAATTGCACTTTGAGTAAACAGATTAGAGTACGTTAAAGCCTCAGAAACAGAACTCTGAACAATACATAAGATCCAAAAGGTATACTTCCCATGCACCCTTTCTCAGGAAGCTACTTGAGGATGCACTCCACCAAAGCAAAGGTATAAAGCAGAAGGCATGGGGTCAAGGAAACAGAGTACCTAACAGAGGAGAGACAGAGCAGGCCTAAGGTGCAACCAGTTCGGTTTGCGGCAATAGGCTAAAGGAGTTCAGAAAAGTTATGCCTGGTAAGTTTTTTTAAAAGAGAAAGAAGTAGAATGAAACAGTTACGTATAATGAATAAGTATATGAAAAACAGTGTGCAAAGGAGTTTTACAATTCTGTGGGAGAATTTTGTTAAAGTAAGAGAAAGGTATACAAGGAAGTAAGAAAATATTATAAGGGGATGATTATCAGCTCAAAGAACATAAAAAGTTGCAATAAAAATGAACAATACAGGCTTCCATGGTGGCGCAGTGGTTGAGAGTCCGCCTGCCGATCCAGGGGACACGGGTTCGTGCCCCGGTCCAGGAAGATCCCACATGCCGCGGAGCGGCTGGGCCCGTGAGCCATGGCCGCTGAGCCTGCACGTCCGGAGACTGTGCTCCACAACAGGAGAGGCCACAACAGTGAGAGGCCCACGTACCGCAAAAAAACAAACCAAAAAACCCCGAACAATACATAGTAAAAATAAGTTAAGCACTCAATGCTAATTTAGCCAAAAATCATGATATTTAAAGGATGAAGGGGGGAAAATGAGATGGAATGGGATGGTGTAAGAAAGCTAAATCCTCAGATTCAATCATAGGCAGGCAATTGTGTCTAAAATATATATATCAAACTGACACAGCAGTGTAACGCAACTATACTCCAATAAAAACAAACAAAAATCAAAAAAATAAAATATATACATCACAGAGCTTACTGTTTAGAAACATGGTGGTAACTACTAGGAAAAACAGAAGACAAAAATAGTTAAATATAGCTGTTTCTGGATGCCAAAAGGGATTGGAACGGAGGAGTCCCAATAGTAGTTCTATTGAGAACTTTCTCCATTTCCTCTATGGTAATTCGTCTATTTTTTTTTTAATCACTATTAGATTGTTTTAGTTTCGAAGTTTGTATTATCCTAGAGAATTACCATATCGTCCTATGGTTTCAAATTTACTGGCATTGTATTTGATCAAAGTATTCACTTGAAATTATTTTAACTTTTCCTATATTTACAGTTATTCCCTCATTCTTGTTTCTAATTTTGTGTTTTTGGAGAGCATTTCTTTGGTAACTAAACTTGCTGAGTATTCATATCTGAACTTATCTTTCTGAAAAAATATTCTGCATTCCCTGAACATGCTCAATAAATCTCCAGTGGGAATTTATTTTTTAAATTTTTTGCCATGCTGCTTGCCTTGTGGGATCTCAATCTCAGCTCCCTGACCAGGGATTGAACTGGGGCCATGGCAGCGAAAGTCCAGAATCCTAACCACTAGGCAACCAGGGAACTCCCTCCAATGGAAATTTTGAAGCTCTGCAAAATTTTAATGCCATAAATTTGTGTTGTTAGTTTTCCACCTAGCGGCTCTGCAAAATCAAATAAGTATCTGTTGAAAAACACTGAAGGGCAAGGTGCTTGACATCAACCAGAAGAAAACAGACATTCAGTACTTCACATGGGCATGGGAGAAAGAAAGCCCAATGGATGGAGGAGGTGGATGTCACCTCAGAACTAAGCAGTAAATGCATGCACATGCTCACACACACACACACACACACACACCCAGTACTGTGTAAAGCTCTCCGACAACTACACAGAAAGTAAGCTCCAACCCAGCAGGGATTTCTTTTACCACTGCATCCCCAGAACCTAGAATAGTGTGTCTGCCACATGCAGGTCCTCCATAAACATCTGTTGAATTAATGATTCTACAGGTATTTTAAAATAATGCAACCTGCAGAAGATTTGTACAAGCAGATATTTTCCTACCAGCTATGAAGATTAAGGAATGGAGAGTTGGAAATATTGAGATACCAGAAACTAAGCTGTTGTCTCGATATTACAAAGTTTGTGACAAAGTCCCTAAACTCTTTCCTTGCCCGTGAAATTTTCCCTACTTGATGCCTCAGTAATTATTTAAAAATGCAAATGCCAAGGTTTATTTATTCCACAAGTATTAATCAATTATACCTTCTTGGATCATATTTATCCATATATTATCTATAACCTGTATTATCAATAATCCTCAGTCTGTGAAGAAACTGAGGATCAAGAGGTTGAGTGATTGGGGGCTTACCTGGTGGCGCAGTGGTTGGGAATCTGCCTGCCAATGCAGGGGACATGGGTTCGAGCCCTGGTCCAGGAAGATCCCACATGCCGCAGAGCAACTAAGCCCGTGAGCCACAACTACTGAGCCCACGTGCCACAACTACTGAAGCCCGTGAGCCTAGAGCCCATGCTCCACAACAAGAGAAGCCACCGCGATGAGAAGCCCGCGCACCACAAAGAAGAGTAGCCCCTGCTCGGCGCAACTAGAGAAAGCCCGCTCGCAGCAACGAAGACCCAACG
This sequence comes from Delphinus delphis, assembly GCF_949987515.2. Taxonomy (NCBI): domain Eukaryota; kingdom Metazoa; phylum Chordata; class Mammalia; order Artiodactyla; family Delphinidae; genus Delphinus; species Delphinus delphis. The sequence continues at coordinate 56,041,062 of NC_082693.1, read as the reverse complement.
CAGCCAAAAATAAAATAAATAAATTTTTTAAAAAAAGAAAAAGAAAAAGAAAATTGAGGGATTGTTTAAGAAAAAAGGTTGAGTGACCGGCCCAGAGGTGCACACCTAGATTCAGGTGTAGGTACCTCGATTTCAAAACTGCAGCCTTTCCCACTCTACCAGGCAGCTTCTAAAGGTCTGCTATGTGTGTACCTCTGCCATGAACACAATTAGTGAAACTTAAGGTGGTGCCTGGAACACGAACCATAGAAGAGGCTTTCCATTCCTTCAGTACTGTGGCAACGTAAACTGGTATGGGTGAGGCAGGTATACAAGTACAACACACTGTGGTTTTCTCAAGTCGGTACCTTCATCTCCAACACACTGATCCTCTCAGCTGTATTCTCTAGTCGTGCCCTGTGTGCTCCACAGAGCATTTATTTTAAAGTAACATTTCTGGGATTTCTCTCATTACAGAAATAATGTTTTACCAGCTGTCTGGGCATCCCTTAGCTCCAGTCAAATTGACACAGAAAATTAACCATCACACCTAGTCTTATACAGAAGAGATGATCATTTATTGCTAAGACAGCTTCACATAATGAGTTTTGAATTATTGCTCTACCATGGTGCAAATATTCTCCCAAATTTGTCATTTTTCTTTCAATTTTAATGTTTTTTAAAAAATATAAGTTAAGTTTTTTCTTACTATGTCATTAAATAAATGAGTGTATTCTTTTATGATTTTTGCTCTTGTTAGCCTTAGAAAGGCTTTGCCCACTGCCCAAATTATGTAAATATTCATCTATATTTTTAGTACTTTCATAGTTTATTTTTGTACATTCAAAATGTGTTCCATCAAAATTATAATTTTATTTTAACTAAAAATTTTCTAAATAATTTTTGAGTATTTTGCAAATAAATTTTATTTGGAAAATTAATATTTTAAAGTACATATTTTCCCAAATAGTAGGGAAGTTTTAACCTCTTTACAAGTTATTTGAAATGCCAAATTTGCAAAGTAAATCTCCCATCAACATTATTTTTTGGTAAGAGCTTTACTGAAATATAACTGACATGCCATTCAATTCACCCCTTTAAAGTGTATAATTCAATGTTTTTAAGTGGATTCACAGAGGTGTACCACCGCCACAATCAATTTTAGAATGTTTTTATCACCCCAAGAAAACACCATATACGTACCCTTTAGCTATCATTCCCAATCATCCTATAGATTTCCCTACTCTAGACATTTCATGTAAATGGAATTGTATAATACGTGATCTTCTGTGGCTGACTTCTCACACTTGGCACGTTTTCAATCATGTTGTAGCATGTATCAACACTTCATTCCTTCTTATAGCCAAATAGAATTCCTTGCATGGATATAGCACATTTTGTTTGTCCATTTGTCAGTTGATGAACGTTTGATTTATTTCCACATTTTGGTTGTTATAAATAATGCTACTACAAATAGTCATGTACAAGTTTTTGTGTGGACATGTGTTTTCATTTCTTTTGGGTATATACCTAGGAATGGAGTTGCTGGGTCATATGTAATTCTGTTTAACTTTTTGAGGAACAGTCAACTGTTTTCCAAAGCAGCTGCAAATCTTTTACATTCTTACCAACAATGTATGAGGATTCTAATTTCTCCACACCCTCACCAAAACTTGTTATTGTCTTTTATTTTTTAATAGTCTTCTAGTGGGTTGAAAGTGGTATCTTATTGTGGTTTTTTTTTTTTTTTTGCAGTACGCGGGCCTCTCACTGTTGTGGCCTCTCCCGTTGCGGAGCACAGGCTCCGGCAGCATGTGGGATCTTCCCGGACCGGGGCACGAACCCGTGTCCCCTGTATCGGCAGGCAGACTCTCAACCACTGTGCCACCAGGGAAGCCCTCTTATTGTGGTTTTGATTTGCATTTCCCTAATGACTAATGATGTTGAACAAATTTTTCATGTGCTTGTTGGCCGTTTGTATACCTTCTTTGGAAAAATATCTGTTCCCAACTTTTGCCTATTTATAAATTGGGTAATTTGTCTTTTTGTTATTATTGTTATTGAGTTGTAAAGGTTCTTTATATATCCTGGATATTCAACCCTTATCAGATGTGCAAATATTTCCTCTCATTCTGTGTTTGTCTTTTCACTTTCTTGATGGTATTCTTCAAAGCACAAACATTTTAAAATTTTGATTATGTCCAATTACCTATTTTTCCTTTGATTACTTATGCTTTTTGTGTCATGTTAAGAAACTGTGCCTAATTCAAAGGTATAAAGATGTACACCTATGCTCTCTTCTAAGAGCTTTATAGTTTTAGCTCTTATATTTAGGTCTCTCATCGATTTGAATTAATTTTTGTATATGGTGTGAAGTAGAAGTCCAACTTCACTCCTTTGCATGTGTATAAACAGTTGTTCCAGCACCACTGGTTAAAATGACTTTTTTTTTTCTGTTGAATGCTCTTGACACCCTTGTCAAAATCAATTACTTATATAAATGTATACATTTATTTCTGGACTCTCAACTCTATTCCATAGATTTGGAATCTATTCCTTATGCCAGTACCACACAGTCCTGATTACTATAGCTTTCTAGTAAGTTTTAAAATTGGAAAGTGTGAGTCTTCCAATTTTGTTCTCCTTTTTCAAGATTGTTTTGGTTATCCTGGGTCCCTTGTACTTCCATCTGAATTTCAGGATTAGCTGGTCAACTTCTGACAAAGAAAATCCAGCTGAGTTTTTGATAGGAATTGTAATGAATCTATAGATCAATTTGGGGAGTGTTGCCATCATATTACAATATTCAGTCTTCCAATCTATGAACAAAGGTTATCTTTAATTAGTTTTTCTTTAATTTCTTTCAATAGTGTTTTGTAGTTTTCAGGGTACAAGTCTTACATTCTTTTGTTAAATTTGTCAAATGTATTCCTAAGTATTTGATTATTTTGATGCTACTGTAAATAGAATTGTGTTCTTAATTTTACTTTTGGATTGTTCATTGCTAGTGTACAAAAATATAATTGATTTTTGTATATTGACTTTGTATCCTGCAATCTTGCTGAATTTACTAGGTCCAATAGCTTTTTTTTTTTTTTTTAGGGGATTCTCCAGGAGTTTCTATATACAAGATCATGTGATTTGTGAATAGAGATACTTTTATTTCTTCCTTTCCAATCTGGCTGTCTTTTGTTTCTTTTTCTTGCCTAATTGTCCTGACTAAAACCTACAGTACAATATCGAACGTGAGTGGCAGGAGTGGACATCCTTGTCTTGTTCCTGATCTTAGGGGAAAACTTTCAGTCTCTCATCATTAAGTATGATATAGATTGTGGGTTTTTCATAGTTTCCCTTTAACAGGTTGACAAAGTTCCCTTCTATCCCTAGTTTGTTGATTTTTTAAGTCAAGGAAGGATTTTGTCAAACGTTTTTCCTGCATATACATGCATGTAATTTTTGTCATTTATTCTATTAATATGTTGTATTACATTGATTTTATTATGTTTAACCAACCTTGCATTCCTAAAATAAATCCCACTTGACCACGGTGCAAAATCATAAACTCTTCTGCCAAAAAAAGAAGAGGTAATACATCCCAGCTCATTCTGTTATTATGATACCAAAAGCAGACAAAGATATCACAAGAAAACTACACAACAATATACCTTATGAATATAGATGCAAAAATCTTCAACAAAATGCTGTTAAACTAAATCTTGGAACATATAAAAAGGATTATATACCATGACCAAGCTGGAGGAATTGGGAGTGCATAGTAATGTGCATGAGATTTCTTTTGGGAGGAATGGAAATATTCTGGAATTAGCAATGATGGTTGCACAACTCTGTGAATATACCAAAACCCTGTACACGTTAAAAGGGCAAATATTACAATATTTGAAATATATATATATATTTTAAAGGAAGCTGCCTGCCTTTTATTTTTCTCTTTCACTCTTCTCACTGCCTAAAAGGCAGACGTGATGAAGTTAGGAAAACCATGTTAAGGGACAGTTAGAGCAACAAGACAGTAAGAAACTGGGTGTTTGAATGACCTTCCAGATCAGAATGGCACAGCCCCACAGACTGCTTACAAGCTCATACATTTACAAAAGAAAAAAACCTAGTAGTTCCTTTGTTTAGGTTACTGTTACGAGGTTCCTATTAAAGTAGCCCACACTTTGCTGTACAGCAGAAACTAATACAACATTGTAAATCAACTATACTCCAATAAAAATTAATTTAAAAAAAGAGCAGATTGCCATCAGCCCGCGCCAGCCAGTTCCGTTATGGTGACTCGCAGCCCCAGCGTTGTGATTAGTGATGATGCACCAGGTTATGACCTAGATTTATGTTGTAGACCTAATCATTATGCTGAGGATTTGGAAAAGGTGTTTATTCCTCACGGACTAATTATGGACTGGACCGAACGGCTGGCTCAAGATGTGATGAAGGAGATGGAAGGCTCTCACATCGTGGCCCTCTGTGTGCTCAAGGGGGGCTATAAATTCTTTGCTGATCTGCTGGATTACATCAAAGCACTGAAACAGAAATAGTGATAGATCTATACCTATGACTGTAGATTTTATCTTTATGTAGATAAAGATTTATGTAGATAAAATTTATGTAGATAAAATGTAGATTTTATCTTTATGTCACCTGTCAACAGGTGACATAAAAGTAATTGGTGGAGATGATCTCTCAACCTTAACTGGAAAGAATGTCTTGATTGTTGAAGATATAATTGACACTAAACAATGCAAACCTTGCTTTCCTTGGTCAAGCAGCATAATCCAAAGATGGTCAAGGTTGCAAGCTTGCTGGTGAAAAGGATCCCTCGAAGTGTTGGATACAGACCAGACTTTGTTAGACTTGAAATTCCAGACAAGTTTGTTGTAGGATATGCCCTTGACTATAATGAATACTTCAGGGATTTGAATCATGTTTGTGTTATTAGCAAAACTGGAAAAGCAAAATACAAAGCTGAAGATGAGAGTTCAAGTTGAGTTTGGAAACATCTGGAACTCCATTGAATTCACCAGGAAAATTATCAAATGTTCTAGTTCTGTGGCCAGCTGCTTAGTAGAGCTTATTGAATGTATCTTCTAAGAATTTTATGTTTTGTACTTTAGAAAAGTCAGTTGCTTCATTCCGAAACTCTTTATTTGCACAATGAACCTACAGACTATCAGTTCCCTTTGGGTGGATTGTTTGACTTGTGAATGAAAAATCTCTTAAACCACACCACTATTGAATGAAAATATTGAAATTGTATCTGTAAGAAACATTTAAAGAGAAGAATAGTTTTTTGTTTTTTTTTTGGTACGCGGGCCTCTCACCGCTGCGGCCTCTCCCGTTGCGGAGCACAGGCTCCGGACGCGCAGGCTCAGCGGCCATGGCCCACGGGCCCAGCCGCTCCGCGGCACGTGGGATCCTCCCGGACCGGGGCACGAACCCGCATCCCCTGCATCGGCAGGCGGACTCTCAACCACTGCGCCACCAGGGAAGTCCAAGAAGAATAGTTTTTTAATTGGTATTTTAATTTTTATATATTCAGGAAAGAACAGAGGTGATTGAATATTGTTAATTATACCACTGTGTGTTTAGAAAAGTAAGAAGCAGTCAGTTTCATATCAGTGGCAGTATTTAGAGGTATCGTTATGTCAGATAAACCATATGTCCTGGAATTATTTTAGTAGGTTTCAGTAGTATTAACTGTATTTTCCCACTTGTTCAGATTATTTCTGGTAAAATTCTGTCAACAGTTCCTTTTAAATACAGGTCAATAAGTTCTAAAAACCTACCACTTTTTGAAGTCTTCAATGTAAAAATCCTTAAAATAAAGGCTGTCTCTTTAAAAGAAAAATAAATAAAGTACCCCATCCAATATCCGAATAAATTCAATTAGATTGTTTCTACTTTTTCACTACTACAAACAGTTCTGCAATGAAAATCCTCATATATACTTCCTTGAATACATGTTATAGTTTTATTAGGGTAAACTCCTTGAAGTGAAATTGTTGTCACTTCACTTGATTGTCACAGTGGTTGTCAGGTATGCACAACTTCAGTTACACATACTATTGATATGTTTGATTATTTTTCTGAGTGGTTGAACCAATTTTCCAGCAATCAGTAGGATTTAACATTTTCTCAAAACCTCACCAACACCTGGTCTTATGAAACATTAAGTTTTGCCAATCTGATGGGTGTGAAATGGTATTCCATTATTGTTGTCATTTGAATTTCCCTGAGATTACTGGAATACAGCATTGTTTCACATTTATTGACCATTTGAGTTTTTTCATGAATTGACTGTACATAACCTTCACTGATTTTCCCATTATGTCATATGTCATTTTCTTAATGATTTGTAGACATTTTCACAAATGCTAGATAGTCCTTTGCTGATTACTTGTTTTACCATTATCTTCTACTAGTCTGTGGTTTACATTTTTACTTTGTTTACAATAATTTTAGTCATATGGAAATTATTGTTTTAACATGTTCAAATGTATCAATCTTTTCCTTTTATGATTTGTTCCTTAAGCCTTATTTGAGAAAATATTTCTTAGGCCTATGTCATAAAGATATTTTCCTATTCCAACTGCTGGAAGTTTTATAGTTTTCTTTTCACATTTAGGTTTTATTCCGTTTGGAATTTGTTGTTATGGGTGTGAAGTATGTATCACATTTTTTTTTTTTTTTTTTTTGCAGTACACGGGCCTCTCACTGTTGTGGCCTCTCCTGTTGCGGAGCACAGGCTCCGGACGCACAGGCTCAGCGGCCATGGCTCACGGGCCCAGCCGCTCCGCAGCATGTGGGATCCTCCCAGACCGGGGCACGAACTCATGTCCCCTGCATCGGCAGGCGGACTCTCAACCACTGCGCCACCAGGGAAGCCCCATGTATCACATTTTATTTCTTTTTTACGTAGAGCTAATTGCTCAAGCACCATTTATTCATAAGGTCACTCTTTCTCTAATGAATTTCCCACATCTTCTATGTCTCTCAGTAAAATTTAATCATTTCTAGCTTAATTTCACTGAGGATAAAATCTTTATTATTTCACTGCTATGAAATTTGTGAAGGCTTTCTTTATGGCCCAGAATGTGATCAGTTTGGGGAAATGTTATGCGGGCACTTGAAACGATGTGCACTCTGCTGCTACTGGATATACTATTTTATATATGTCAGTTGGGTCAGTTGTTAAACATGTTATTCAAATCTGCTGGATGTGCATTGATATTGCTTTTGTCTGATTGCTTATCAGTTACAAACAGAGGTGTGTTAAAAATCTCTCATCATGATAGACTTGTATATTTCTCCCTTGAGATATTTCTGCTTTAATTTTTTTGTTTTTATGTATTTCAAGGTTGTATTTTTAGGTACCTCCCAATATACAATTGTTATATTTTGTTGAATTAACTTTTATAATTATGAAATGTCCCTTTTTATCTCTAGTAACATTTTTTTGCTTCAAAGTCTACTGTATTTCATATAATACAAGTACTCCAGCTTTTCTTTCTTCATTTTTTTGGGGGGTTGATGTTTGTATGTTTTCCAGTCTATGATCTCTACCTTTTAATTGGAAGAATTAGTCCATTTATATTTAATATAATTATAAATTTGGGTTTAAATCTACTACCTTTTTTTTTTAATTTATTCTACCTGTCTACATTCTTTTTACTTTCTTTTACTGCATTTTTAAAAAATGGCTTGCTTTATATTATTTCATTTTCCCCACTTATTAGCTTGGTAGTTATATACTTTTTTACTGTATAAATTCTTGAATTCAACACAGAACCACTAAATCAGAAATTAGGGTGAAATTTCTGATTCAATGGGTCTAGGATGGGACTTGAGAATGTGCATTTCTAACAAGTTCACAGATGATGCTGATGCTTCTCCTCCACGGCTCACACTTTGAGAACCATTGGTTTGGAGGAAGAAATTGACTAGATATAAGGAAATTAGTAAAGAGATACTATAATAATCAAAGCAAATGATAATATCTTTGACCAGGATAGTGGCAGTGAAAATTGATAATGTATTAATACCAGAGAATAATGATACTATTGATAGAAACAAAAGATTCCAGAATAGAAGCTGGTGTTAGAGAGATAAAGATGATTTTCTTTTGCCATTTTTCTCCTTGTAACAGAGGAAACAGAGGTAATTATAATCAGAATAGATCTTACTCTCACTAAGCAGTATTATTGTCTGGTTTTCCATTCTTAAGAACTATCTTAAATAAAGTTGTGTCGATAAAGACAATTGTATAAATATATTTATTACACAGGAAAAACTGGATTAAACTCCTAGGATTTAGAATGTAATTTTCTAGGATTTAGTTTCTGCTAATGAGATACAACATCAATATATGCTACTGCAATATTGTTAGATTACAACTAGTAAATTGGACATTGGATAAGGTTTCAAAGTCCATTTGGTCTACTGCATCAGTTAGATGAATGGCACAGAAGAATTTAGATGAATGGATATTTCTTCACATGTGCTTCGGTATACAGAGAACTTCTAGTGACCCAATCTGCTGGACTCTGCTACTCAACCAAGCAAATACATGAAACAAGTTTGTCTGATTAGTTTATTTACAAAAATGATCATAAATTTAAATAATTTAATAAGCACATAGTTCCCTCCACCTTTTCTTTTGGCCATGCCACATGGCTTGTGGGATCTTAGTTCCCCGACCAGGGACTGAACCTGTGCCTCCTGCAGTGGAAGCACCGAGTCCTAACCACTGGACCACCAGGGAGTTCCAGTTTTCAATTTTATAAGTGTTTATTTTAAAAGAAAAGAGGGTATTACTAAAACTTGAAAGTACAAATTTTTACACATTGATTTATGTGACCTAGAGAATACCACAGGCACAGCATGAGGAATAGTAAGAAACATATGTAATATTAAAAACCATTCTGTTCAGTATTTTACTGCGAATATTTATGATAATTGTAATATAAATGTACTGTTTATCTAGGAACTCAATATGAAATTCTGCTAAAGATGGGAAAAAAAATTTTAAACCCAAGGTAAATAAAACTTGACATCTTCATTCATAAATGAGTAGCAAAAACATTTTAGATAAACAAAATTGACAACTTGTAAAAATCTTTATAATTCTGAGGCAAGTGTGTGATAAAATGTATGCATTTTTCCTCCAAACTTTGACTGAAATATATTGTAACATCACAAATCTCTCTTATAAAAGTAAAAAGTTTCTGATTAGAGTTTGAGATACATAATTTTGGGAGTTCTTACAAATAATTGGGAACTTCATAAAAGCATCCACAAATGGATGTCAGGGAAGGATTATGATAAGTAATCTCAGACAGGAAAATCCTAGCAGCCTGCAGATTAGATTGTTTCTAAAGAGCCATAATATAAGTGGATATTATCTGACCAAGTTTTCAAATATCTTTTCATATTAGTCACCTACTCAAAAGCCTTCCTTGACTTCTGTATTAGTTTCCTATTCCTGTTAGAGCATAAATGTAGTGGCTCAAAACAACACAAATGTATTATCTTACAATTCTGAAGGTCAGAATTCCAAAATGGGTCTCACTGAACTAATATCAAGACACCAGCTGGGCTATATTCCTTTCTGAAGGCTCTAAGAAAGAATCCATTTTCTTGCCTTCTCTCACTCCCTTGGAAAAGGGGACTGCCTGCATTCTTTGGCTTGTGTCCTCCTTCTGTATTCAAAGCTGGCAACAGTCAGTTGAGCCTTCCTCAAATTGCATCCCTCTGACCTCCTCCTCCACATTTAAGGACCCTTGTGATTATACTTGGCCCACCAGGATATCTCCCTATCTTAAGGTCAGCTGATTAGCAAACTTCACTCATCTGCAAACTTAATTCCCCTCTGCTGTGTAACATAAGATATTCACAGGTTCTGGGGGTTAGGGTGTGGACATCCTTGGTAGGGGGCATTACTCTTCCTACCATGGCTTCCCAATGTCCACCAAACCCATCCTATCTGTCAAGGACCTTTGCATTACTGGCCCCAACTTACTCTCCTGTCTTACCCCCAGGGCTCTGATCTTTGTGCCCTGGGTTCCAGCCTGATCTCTATTCCAGTCCTAGAACCTGGAAACACACACACACACAGCACAAAGTGGCACTTAATAAATATTTGTTAAATGAATGAACTCATCTTTGTATGTCCTCCTGTTTTTTGCCCAGTTCTCTGATCATAATAGATGCTGAAGAAGTATTTGTGGAATTAAATTTTATATACATCCCCAGTATTACTTCATATCGTCACCAGAGGAAAAACAACCATAGTAAGCCACTTTTTCATGAAGAAATAAAGACTATAGACAAGCTGTCACAATTCAGATGAGCCTTTTATTACTTAGTTTTGATGTGATGGACCTCCCTAGAGCACAAAGTATTGCACATTTAATTCAAGGATGGAGTTCATAAATGAACCCCAGCGGACCACACCATCTACACAGGAAGTGTGTGTGTGCTGGGGGGAGAGGCACTCTAGTATGGATGTGTAGGATACCAAGAAGGTAACTAAGCCACAATTCCCTGTAGTTCATTACACCCAATTTCAGGGTATATACTTAAAGCCTGAAGCTTTTCTAGTTCTTGCCTAAGTTTTTATTCTCTTGAATGCGTTTCTCTTACTTTTACAGTAGTACTGGTTTCTTAGAAATAGACGTTTGTCCTCTCTTTCTAGGTTTTTCATATCAGAGAAAGAAAAAAACTCAAAAATAAAACATATTGCCTCTAATCACCTGCTCTCTCTTGTTCCATATACAAGAGGCTGGTTTTAAAAATTCATCTTTTCTTTGCAATCCAATGTAATCAACGAGGCAAAAGCAAATGTTTGGAACTGCACAAGCTCATTTCATTTACATTAAACCAATTTTAAATGTTTGGAACTGCGTAAGTTCGTTTCATTTACATTAAACTAATTTTAAATGATTCTCTTCTTTTCCTTCAGAATTTGAGTCCCCCCTTTCACACCAACTCCCTAGATTCAGTAGCATCAGCAACATCTTTTAACCCAAACACACAAATATTAATCACAATGAACCCTTTCAGTTCTTATTTTACTTTTCTTGCACAACAGATGAGGACATTTTCTAAGCCAGTGTTTATTTTTACTCTGTCTACAGACTAGAATTACTTGTAGAACTTTTTAAAAAACATCAATGCCCAGGACCCACCCAAGACCAAGTCTGAATCTGTGAAGGCTGGACCCAGGCATCAGAATTTCTTTTTATCTTTTTTTTGTTTTTTTGGCCGTGCCACGCAGCTTGCGGAATCTTAGTTCCCTGACCAGGGATTGAACCGGGCCCTCGGCAGTGAAAGCATGGGGTCCTAACCACTGGATTGCCAGGGAACTCCCCAGAATTTATTTATTTATTATTTATTTATTTATTTATTTTTGCGGTACGCGGGTCTCTCACTGTTGTGGCCTCTCCCGTTGCGGAGCACAGGCTCCGGACGCACAGGCTCAGCGGCCATGGCTCACAGGCCTAGCCGCTCCGCGGCACGTGGAATCTTCCCGGACCTGGGCACGAACCCATGTCCCCTGCATCGGCAGGCGGACTCTCAACTACTGCGCCACCAGGGATGCCCCCCCCAGAATTTCTTTTTAAAGTTCCCCCAGTGATTCTAATGTATGGCCATGGATGAGAACAAAACCTCTTAGCACACACACCTGCTAGTCACAAAGAGATAAGGCAGTGATGAGAACAGTAGCCAGAGGAAGCTGACCCCAAATTTAGATTTTGCTACGGTCAATTCAAAGAGCAGATCCTTGCCCTGTGGATAATTAGGACTTGACTGGATAATTAGGATAACTGACTTGAGTACTATATTACATGGCTGAATACAGTGATTGCTTTAGAAACAAGGATATGACTCAAAACGTAAGTTGAATAGGACTTAAAGATATTTTAAAGAAATTATTAGTCAAAGGTCAAATTTATTCACACTGTCTTCTTTAGTAGTCTATGGCTTAAGATGTTAGATATGTGCAATATTCTTTCCCCTTCCCTGCTTTTTACTGTATCTAATGCAGCAAACTCAAGGGAGGGGAGAAAGTCCTTGTTCTCTTTTTCTAAAAAGAGATTTCCCAAATGGCTTCTTGTGGTAGTGGGCCATGAAGAAGAGAAAGTTGAAGGTGATTAGGATCCATGACACTGTAGGGAATCTAGACATTCTACAAAGAGAATGGGTGGGGCACCCAGGCCTTCAATAAAAAGCTAAGGTCTGGGTAGCCGAGATGCAACAGCAACGGGCCGTGGGTATTGCCTAATTGCAAAGGCACTGTGGAAACATTCTGCTTACATACTGGACTCTGGCACAATATTTTGGTTGAGTTGAATTTTTCCATCACTAATTGCTTACAAGAATTTCCAAATTGAGCACTTCATTGCTCAAAAGTCAAAAAGTGACTGCAAAAGAACATACTTATGTTCTATAAATGGTACGATGCAATCATAATTTGGATAAAGAGACATATACTGCTTTGGCCGAGGAAACCTTGACTAAATTGAATGGGATGTTGTTCATCATTTTCTGTAACATTAACATATCTTTCTGCAGTTCTGTCATTTCTTGTATACTTTATTTTATAAAATCTTATTTTGTTCAGATACTTCTTCAAAACGATTGTTGCCAGGATCCAAACTGGCACTGGAAGAAAACTGATTATTTGCAACAAAAAGAGAGAAATATCAAATCCTAGGATTACATATAAAGCATTACCACTCCTTCCAAGTGATTTAAAAATCTATGTCCTAAATCCCAATTTATTTTTTTTGTCAGATCCTTCAAAATTACCTGGAAATTGTGAAACAGCCTTTATGTAGTAAATTCTACCTTCTCAATGTCTTGATTAGATATTAGCCACTGACTGAAAAACATGTATGTAATTTATTAGTGCCTGAACCACAATCTTAAACTAATTAGCAATGTTTCACCAATTATAACAACACCTTTTAAATGATGAACTACCATATAATTTCTAAATCACTATTTCTTTTTGACACCTTTCTTTTATATTAATGATTTAATCCTGAAAAAAGTGATGTTTCTAAAACCCTGCAATTTGTTTTGAAATTCCTGAGCGTTGAGCAGATTAATTTACAACATTTGTCTTTGAAACATTATTGCTTCTTCAAGACTTTGAACATTATACTCTATCTAAATTCTGTACTTCTATATTTACTGCTTATATATTATCTTCATTTTTAAGGTCCTCTTCCTTTGTCAGCAAGAGCATCTTTTTTAAGAGAAGCCATATATTTTTCTTTAAAGGAATTCCCTTTTTAAAATTTCCCCAATTCAAGATTTTACTGTTTAGGAGACAAGAACAAGAGGTTTACTGTAGAGAAATGATAAGCTTATTTTAAATACTTGTAAACTATTGAGATAGAATTCTTTTTTTGGATTGATATAATTATATCCTGTCACACTTAAAGTTGTTCCTGTGTACACAAGACTCATTCCCTTATGGACAGCTTTCTTGCTTGATCTTCAAGCACTGCTCTCACAAAGAGGGAAAATGCCGGTAACTTTAAAGAAGATACACATCTTTACTTTGATAGTTAAGCAACAAGAAGAGCAAAAAAGGCCAAGAGAAGAAAGAAAAAACGAAAGAAAAGCCTTCTTGCAAAATCAGGTGCACTACAAAGCTCAATTAGTTCACAGACTGAGGACACTGCTTTTTATAAGTTTTTTTCTCCACTGGGAACAGTTTTCTGAGCGTCCCTCTCTCTGCTCTCCATCCCTCGAGTCTTAACCAGGTTTTCTCGTTTTTGCTTGTGAGAACTAAAAAAGTTGCAAAGGAAGGAATATTCGGTACATTTCACGGACGGTTTTCTATTTTCAGAAAGTTTTACCGTTTCCCAGGTGGCTCCCAATTGTTTCTAGGCACACAGAGCCTAGGAGTCACTAGGCTGCCTCTAGACCCTTCTGACAATCTATTTCATGAAAACTAGGAGTCCGCCGTACCCGCCCAAAATGGATCTACGCAGAATCTCGCGTTTGATTCCACGTCGTTTGTCGACCCACGAAAGTTCATCTTTGGACCACAAGTTAAAAACGTCTGTCAAGAGTTAAAAGGCAAGGAAACCTCTAACACCTTTCAAGGGGCTAAAAGACTCGCTGCACCTCCCAAGACGAGTTCTGGACGCGGCCAGTGGGAGCTCGGACCTTGACCATGCGCCGGAGTAGGTGTATCCCCGCGACGCACTGGCTTTAACCGGAGGAAAAGTTAACTTTCGGCTCCTTGCATTTCTCCAAAGTCAACCCTCTAGGGCCCTAACCTAAGCTGGGCCAAGGCCTCAAAATCTGGGACCAGGCAAAACAGGTGTGTAAAGAAAGCCTCCGGGCACCACGCACGGGTCGCCGTGCACAAACCCGCCTGAAGGACCGGGGGACCCGGGGCTCCCCGATGTATTTACTCCTGGTTTGAGTATAGCCTGCGAAGCCTCGTCGCCTCCTAGTAATGCGAGCATACTCCGAGCCACCCCGCGAAGGGTCTAACACTGATGCTCCCCCCAAACCTCAAGATCTCCGCAGGAGCGAGGCATCCCTCACGGGGCGTCCTTACCTTGGGGTTGGTCAGGAGCTGGTGCTCGTCGCTGTGCAGTAGCGCCCTGGAGTTGGACTCGGAGTTGTTCACGTAGACCTGGACGCAGGGGTACTGCGAGGTGCCCCTGCAATCGGCGCCACAGGTGAAGGTGCACTCGAACACCTCGCCGATCTGCTGCACCGACAGCACCGTGCAGTTGGCCGCCGTGGCTTGCAGATCCTGCAGCGCGGGACTGAGCCAGCAGAAACCGAAGATAAAGAGCGACACGACGCCGGAGATGATGAGAAACAAGCCGAGCCGGATGCTCTTGTCCTCGGCTTCCGTGTACTCGTAAGCCACCCGGAGCTTCGCCATCGCCCCCCACTCCCGGCGGCAGGCACGCTCCCCCCGCCCCCTCCCGCCCCCGGCGCAGAGCCCGACTGCCTCGGGCGGGAGGAGCCGCCGCCGCGCGACAGCAGGGGAGTGGGCGGCCAGGGGGAGCGCGCGAGAACAAAGGGGCTGAGGCCGGCGACGCCCCCGGCGGCGGCAGCGCCCCCCCAACCTCCCCGCCCAGCCGCCGCCCGGGCCCCGGAGGCTCGCGGCGCTGCCGCGGTTTCAAAGCCTCCTGCACCCTCGGGCGCTCGGAGCGCTCGGGCGGCTCCTGCCTCCAGCGCCCCCTGCCAGCCTCCGCCCCCGCGCTTTCCCCGCCTCCCCCACCCCGCCTCCTCTCGCCCAGTGTCTCCCAGTCTCCATCGCCCGCCTGCCGCTGCTCCACGGACTCGCCGGGCAGCTGCCCCGAGGGCAGGAGCCGCAGGGCTGAGGCGAGCCCGGGGGCTCCCCCGCGAGGGAGGCAGCTCCGCCCGGCCCCACCCGCCGCCGACTTGAGTCCTCCCGCCCCGCCCCGGGGCGTTTCCCGTGGGCGAGGGGCGGGCGAGCCCCGGGGATAGCGGCGGCTGGCGCTCGGGATTCTCGTTAAATCCCTTTGGAGGGACATCCGAGATAAAGCTTAGGGTCAATATAATTTAACCGGAGTGAAAGTTTAAAACACAAAACAAAAAAACAAACGAGGGAGAGGGTGTAGCGCAAGTGAAGCGGCGGGAATTTTGAACTCCAAACGGGGATTGGTCAGCCAGCGGGGAGAGTGAGCTAGCGGCCAGGCGGCGGGCGCTCCCGGGGAAACGGGCCGCCGGGACCAGCAAGACTAGGTTGGAAACCCCCGGGCGAGCGGCGTGCGCTGGGGGGCGCCCCCGGGGAAACCCTGGCGCCAGTTGCCACGCTTGGGGCGAGAGCGCACGCGGCGGGGCGGGAGGCGTGACCCGCTACCGCCCCCTCCCCGCCAGCGAGCGCTGTAACGGTCGGGCCTCAGGGTCCCGGCGCTGCCCACTGCCCCGGCGCAGCCGGCGCTCCCCCGGCCCCAGCCCGGCCCGGAGGGCAGCAGGAGAGGAGTCAAACAGGCTGAGTCAGACGGAGTTTGCAGTGGAGGCAACGCACGTGGGGGCAGGAACCTGCGACGGGCAAGACCCGGGAAAGTCGCTTCCTGGGTCCTGGGTGGACCTCGCGGCAACTTAGGTCTCCGGCTGCCGGGTCGACCCCAACTCAATTTGCCCTACGGCTGGGGCTGACTGAGTAGGGACCCGAGGAAACAGGTGCAGAGGCTTGCAGCCCTGGAAGGAGACACCACTCTCCCCATCAGGACCGTCCCCTCGCTCCCGGCCTCCCGAGAACAGGATCTTCTCTGTTCTGTCTCCCTCCTTAGGAGTCTTGCCACACTTGGCCCATCCCGGAATTTGTAGATGAGCTTTCCAGGAGCGCTGTGCAAGGCGATAGCGGCGTTCAGACTCACTTTGGGACAGGTACCGTTCCTAGAGCTGCGTCCTGCTCTCTTAATTCTTCCCTCCACACCCACCTCCCCACCTCGCCCGCGCATACCTTCAGCCTCTATACTTTTCGTGACCTTTAAAAAAAAAGTTAAGATGATCTTTCTCCAAACCACACTTCTATCAAAATATGAAACTTGGAGAACTATTTCGACCTACATTTTGAAGTCAGAATGTTCACTTTGCAAAATATATAAAGATATATTTTTCTTGACTTGCAAGTCCCAAATGAATATACTCTTAATTAAATTCAGTTATGTTCCTGATGAATATGGAAACACCAAGTCATGGAATTCTTGACTTCTCTTTCTTGGATTTCAAATGTTACTTTACTGGCGTAGTACTTTTCAGCTGAAGTCCCGATCTGCTACTTTGAAGTACTCCTTGATGTGGCAGGTAACAGTATTTCCAAGCAAGGGGTAAAGCAAGTTTAATTACAGGAAGACCCTAAGTGTTTTTCTGAATAAATTAAGAAGGTGCAGGGTTTGGAGAAGACAACTTTGTACTTTAATACCTTTCAAGTTTTGAGAGACTAGATTTCTTTCCTTCTTTACCTAGGAATTAAATTATTTTCTTCCCTTTCTGTTGGCATAAAGACCATTGTTAGTGGTTACACACACTACCTGAAAGGAAAAGTGAGTTTAATAGTTGAAGCAGCTTAACCTAAGATCACAGATTTTCAGCGTGAATCTTTTTCCTACGGCAGGTTATAATTATCTTCCTTTTCAAGAAGGCTAAAGCCAATCTAACATCTGAGGCAGTGGTGAGCAAATAAGATCCTATTATCTTATAAGATCTCATAGCTCTGATATGCTGAGCAACTTGACCTTGAGGCAGAATTAATTCCTATAGCGTTCATAAAACACAGGGATGGGGTGTCTAAAAATAATTTAATGAATATGATTCATTTTTCTATGATTCCAGAGCTCAAAGAGTTCTGTGAATGAACCCTTTGCCTCAAAACTGAAGCAAGATGGTCTTCCAAGTAAATCTAGAGAACAAACATCAGAAAATTCTGTCTTAATTTAACTTAAATTCTTAAAGGCTTTTAAATCCATTTTTTCAAGTTCTGCATTTAGTCACTGTCCTTCTTTATAATTATTCTAAAAGTATTTGAAGAAACTGTTGCCATCTAGCCTTCTGTTCTTTAAACATTTACTTTTCTCCTCTTATTTCCTATTTTTAAATTAGCTTGCTTCTCTTCTGAACCTTTCATTATTTCATGTGTTTCTCATTGAAAGTCAAACATATCAAAAGACTTTCCAAATTTCTGTTTTATCCTTAATGGAACACTGGGTTTGTTATCAGTTTCATTTATTTGAGGTGGGGCTGCCTTTTCACATTTCCAAGGAAGGTTGGGTATGTCAGCTCCTCAGTTTCTGAAAACAGGTCACCATTGACTCTCTTAAGTTAGAATAGTAGTAAGACCCCCTGGGACGTCAGAGATACTAAGCTCTGAGGTCACTGAGCATCTTGTTTCCCGTGGAGGGCAGAGGCACAGGAAAAAAAGAAAAAGAAAAGCGAGTCCTTTCTTTGCATAGTTGTCCACCAGTTAAAATTAAGATTAAAACTGCAATACTTAGAACCAGACTGACTTACTTGATGTACTTCATTGTCTGCAACAATGTTTTCAGAAGAATCATGGCCAAGCCTTGATGAAGTTCTTTTTAAAAGAAAAATAAAATCTATCTAAACAAGGACATTAAAACCATTGTTATTTATAGTTTGTTCTTATGATCACTATTCTTCAAGAAGTTCTGTGACTGATGTTAAAGTTGCAATATACAATTTCATATGTATATATACTTTTATTGAAAGATTCTGAAAAGAATGATCATAAGTAGGGCTTTGGTATCCTAGGAATAGAAGGGAATTTGGAATATGTTGGGAAAATGTTTATACATGGTTTTAAAAATTGGTACATTGTGAAATTTTTCAATAACAAACTGCTACTGTACACTTGGATAGCTAAAATATATAGGGGAGAAAATGAATACTGTATCATCACCTTTTCTCATTAAAATTCACATGCTGGATAGGTTTTAGACATTTGCAACTAGAATAACTAGGTAAGAATAAATATGAATGAAAGCATGAGTGATCCAACAACAAAAATATATAGAAAAAATTTATCCTTTCCATTTATCTTATATAACTTTAGATTTTGTTATTGTCACAGAAAATTAAGTTTCCTTTTCATTTGGTCGTAAATTAAAAAATGCTTACAGTTGTACTAGATCGTTTCCAGCTTGCTGATATTAACTTTCTTGCCATGCTTCATTGTGAATGTTAAATATTTGTTATTAGCATTAGAATTTTACATTTGAAATAAATTTCCTATGTGGCCACTATCTTTTCTAATTACATTTATTTTTTCTTATCCATAAACTTTACCTATTATATTGAGCATATAATTATTGAGGACACTACTTCCTATTTCTAATATTTATAATCATATTACAGCAGGAAGGGATCTTAAATATTACCTAGCTACATATTAAGCAGGAGAGCTTCCAAAGACTTTGCATTTTGTTTGAAGTAGTAAAGAATGATTATTAAAAAATATTTTTTCAAAGTTCAAATTTGTTTGCATACAGCCTTTATCTTTGCAATTGCAAAAGAAAAACAAAAAGCACAGATAATCACTTCATATTAGTAAATTCATAATACTGTACTGGAAGTGCTGGCTGGATTTCCTAAATTCTTGCCACCTGTCTATCATGTTAATGGAAGTGAACTTCTATGGGAGGTATATATACACATATGTAGTAAAAGGGAAATCAGCTTTGAAATTGGAAAGCAAGAAGCTAAGAAATTCTGGTCTCAACATTGAGTAAATAGTTTATAACTGATGTTCTTAGATTGTTTCCTCCTCCCCATACAAAAGGTTTTGGACTAGAAGATAGTTTTAACATTTCATGATTTTTATTCCAAGTTGATTTTGTTCTTCCCATGTTCTTCAAAAACTTGGGTATTACTCTCTAACGGCACCTAGTTCTGTTAAAGAGTCTTTTAATAATTCCCAAATATGGAGAGCACCTCCTAGTACAGTGACTAAAAGGGAGAGTGTTTGTCTTTGGAGAAATGGACCGACGCCTACTGAACACCTACTATAAGCAAATGCTCTAATTTAATCTTACCGTGAGATGAAGAAGAACAAGATTAAGTAACTTTCTGAGACTGCGCATGTATTGACTATGGCAGATTACAAGACCCATTCTTTTTCTACTGTACTATGCCATCTCTAAGGAATTTCTGTATTTAATAAAAAGAAATGTAGGTAATACAAGCAGATTTAAAATGTGCTTATATACTTACATTCAAGTATGGTTAGGCTTGATCAACATCCATATTGTGAAACCTGACTATGAGGGGGGGGCAGTGGGTAGAGAATCAAGGAGCTGATGATTTAATCTGATCCTCCTGTTTAATTTTACTCTGAAACACTTGTGTTGAAAATAGCTCTTTTTTAGATGCATAGCAAATGTAAGTAGTACTGTTTTATGCAGGAGAGGGAGATTAAGTGTAGTATTTAGGTTTCAGAGAGCCTTGTTAGAAATTCAAGCTATTCAAAGTAGAAGTAAACACAGGGAACAACTACATGTTAACACAAGTCATTAAATAGTTCTAGGGTAGAAGAAAAGCCCATCCTCTTAATGCACGGAATCACCTAATCCTTTTAATAACAGTTTCCTTGCTTTTGCTTGGACACTTCCAGTGATGAAAAATTCATTAACTCCTGGGACTTCCCTGGTGGTGCAGTGGTTAAGAATCCGCCTGCCAATGCAGGGGACACAGCTTCGATTCCTGGTCTGGGAAGATCCCACATGCCGCGGAGCAAGCAAGCCTGTGCGCCACAACTGCTGAGCCTGTGCTCGAGAGCCCACGAGCCACAACTACTGAGCCCTCATGCCACAACTACTGAAGCCCACGCACCTAGAGCCCGTGCTCCGCAACAAAAGAAGCCATTGCAAGGAGAAGCCCGCGCACTGCAAGGAAGAGTAGCCCCTGCTCTCCACAACTAGAAAAAGCCCACGTACAGCAATGAAGACCCAATGCAGCCAAAAATAAATTTATTAAAAAAAAGAAAGAAAAATTCATTAACTCCTAATGCTACTCATCTGATTTTTGGACCTTTTAAAAATGTATGATGTACAATTTACTTTCTTGTAAATTGAAATCTGCCTTGCCATAACATCCATGTAAATATCCTTATTCTGCCCTCTGGTGTTACACAGGTTAAAGATAGTCTGCCTTACAAATGATAATATGCCTTACAAACTTCAGGTGTGGGAAGATAACTGTCATGTCCTTAGGCCCTTTCTTCTTATGCTCATCTTAAATTTCTTCAGTATTCTCTTTTGATATGGTGTAGAAAAGTACGGTCATATCCTTACCCCAAAATGCTAAGAAAAATAGACAATTTGAAGTTGGAAACATTCTCTAAAACTAGAGTCTGCACCTTTCTTTTCCATGTTATCTAGTCTACAAACACTTCTAGGATGGTGGATTTTGTTGTTCACTAATTAACATTACCATTGCAAAATGATTTGGGCTCACATTTATCAGACAGAATTGGGATTCCAAAAAGTGATGTGCAAGTCAACTAATTTAATATTCAAATACTAAATCATTTAGAATAAGCTGAAAAAAATAATTTTTAAAAACAGGTATATAATTTTCACTCAATAAAGGGACATAACTTGTTTTATATTTCAAGAATATTAACCATTTGAAGATAATAAATTACTTAAAACATTGAAAATAAAAAATCAAACATGTCTGACTCCTAAGAGGAGAAATATTTAACAGCTCAAATTTTCTCTAAAGACAGACTATTTTTCATGCAACTGTTACATATGGTAATTAAAACTACATCTTAAAATAAATGTTCAGTATGTAACAGATTTAAAGGTAGCTTCAAAGCATTCTGGCTGCCCCAAATCTTTATTTTTATAAAAGGATGAAACTATTTATGTCATTCCTGCATGTATTTTTTTCCTCATTGAGCTGTATATTTTTGAATAATCATCAATTTCAAAGTTTTTTCATTAAAAATGAGTATCCATTGAGCTGGTCCTAGAAATAATCAAGTTCACCCAGCCACTTGTTGACATCATAACACTCTTGAAATTTGACGCATTTCCTCCAAAATGTTTAAAGAACTCTCATGTGTTATTCCTAAAATTATCTTCAGTATATACTAGAGAATAGATTAGTTTGGAAGAAAAACATCACTTGTTAAAAGTTTTAAAAATTAAATTATGTGGTCAAAACGTTACATAGGCTAAATACAAATGCATGTTAGCAGAACATTATGTTTCAGGATATGCTTATGAAAATTAATGAGACTAGCTCTGATTCATAGTGAAAATTTCTGTTTGTTTTCCTCAGCTAGTATCCTCAATTGTTGCTTAAAGGAACTACCACTTGGGGCATAGGGCGTTTTATTTCACCCTCTCTAACAAAAATGTTGAAATATATTTGTGGTGTGGTAAAAGCCTATCAGGCCTTGGAAATGAAAACTTAGTTTTGCTATAGAGAAGGTAAGTAGGTTATTAGCTAAAGTATTTTGGCAAGTGTCAAGTGGTGGTCATAAGCTATTAGACTATGCAATAATTTGGGTTTTCAACAGAGACAGGAAATTATGACAATGAAGACTATCATCATTGTGCATTTTCAAGAAGTCATTCATTTAGGGACTTCCCTGGTGGCACAGTGGTTAAGAATCCGCCTGCCAATGCAGGGGACATGGGTTCAAGCCCTGGTCCAGGAAGATCCCACATGCCTCGGAGCAACTAAGCCCCTGCACCACAACTACTGAGTCTGTGCTCTAGAGCCCGCGAGCCACAACTACTGAAGTCCGTGAGCCTAGAGCCTGTGCTCCGCAACAAGAGAAGCAGCCGCAATGAGAAGCCCGCGCACCGCAATGAAGAGTAGCACCCGCTCGACACAACTAGAGAAAGCCCGCGCGTAGCAACGAAGACCCAATGCAGCCAAAAATAAAAAAATTTTTTAAAAAAAGTCATTTAAATGACCGAGGGAAAACTGTGGCAGACAACTGAAAATATTTAGCTTTTTAAACTGAATATTGAATTCTTATGATAAACATATCATTAAAATTTTGTCAGGTCGTAGTATTTATACAACAGGATGACTGGATTTAAAAAAAGTTTCAGTTGATGGACACAGAGTTGATAATGCACAAGCTGCCCTTAGCAGTTCTTATGCATACAAATTGAAGTGGAAATCTAGCAAAAATATCCCTAGGAAATAGCTAAGATTTGAGGGGGGAAAAAAAAAAGCATCTTTGTTGTGTTATACTTGGAAATGGATTTAGCTCTCCTCATATTCTGCTCTAATAAATGCTACTGTAATAATGTAGTTTCTGCACTAGAACATTGGTTGATACAGTAAAGTATCAAGTAAAAATGTCCCCGATAGGGCTTCCCTGGTGGCGCAGTGGTTGAGTCTGCCTGCCAATGCAGGCGACACGGGTTCGTGCCCTGGTCCGGGAAGATCCCACATGCCGCGGAGCAGCTGGGCCCGTGAGCCATGGCCGCTGAGCCTGCGCGTCCGGAGCCTGTGCTTCGCAACGGGAGAGGCCACAACAGTGAGAGGCCCGAGTACTGCAAAATAAAATAAAATAAAATAAAAATACCCCCGATATACAGGAATGCATTGTCCCAAGATCAACTTCGTTGGGTTTCACCAGAATTTTATTTTATTCTAGTTAATACTTACACAGTAGGCAAAGTATAGTTTAAGTGTAATTGGTAGTTCACTAACTTCAGAAATGACTTGTGATACTTAACCAAATTTTGTATTCTTGGCCTCTCCCTAAACATTCAAAAATCAGAGTATGTAAACATGAGGCCTAAAATATGTATTTTAATATTTTGCAGTTGATTCTTATGCATTGAGAATTACCTAACTAGAGGCTAACTTTGACTCTGGTGAGCTCCTGAAGTGGTTTAAATCCAAACTGAGCTTTTTATAATCAAATTTAATGATCAGCTTTATGAATAAGAGGATTATTGCTTAATCTAATTTTTGTGATCACTACTGTGGCAAAAAACAGGAGATTGCACACTAATGCAATGTATAATTTCAGGCTGAAATTCACCTCAAAATTTAATAACTCTCTCTTCACTCCTTTGAATGTAAAACTACATACATAAATCTGGTGAATATACACATACATATACTTTACTATTTGTTGTGCTTTAATGTTTCATGTTCCTATTCCAAAATTAAAAAAAAAAAAGTTGAGGGAAGTTGTCATAACTCTTTTTTGATTAAATTCCTTTCCAAAGATATTGCAGTAATTTAAAGTAAACCTTACCTATGACTCAGAGAAGAGCACATTTTAGACAAGGTCAGTGTTTTAAGTATATCATTTTTAGCCCTGATGACGACACCTTATTCAACTTCAGGTGAAGAAGAGTATCAACATCTTAAAAGAGCTGAAGTTATCAAATCCAACGTTATTCTCAGTCCTCTGAATAGCAAGTGATAGTCATCTAGTTTCTGCTTGAACGTTTTTTGTTGATGGAATCCTCACTTCATGAAGCATTTAATACCGTGGGATAGCATCTTAAAATAGAGAACCAAAATGTCTCAACTTCCACCTTCTGGTTTGAGACTTGCCCTCTTCTTCATCTAAGACCTTCTTATATTTGAAGACAGCTGTTATGTCTCTCCTTAGTTGTCCACTGTCTCTTCTTCAAAGGCTACATCTCATCAACTCAATTCTTCCCATGCATGACATCTTTGAAATTGCTATGCATTTTGTAGTTGGTGATTTCTCGTACTTCAATTGAACTTTTTTCCCTTATATACAAAATAATGGTGTACCTTAAAATTGTTGGCAAATAGGTTTGCTGAAATACAGTAATCCCACTTAAACATTTTTTCAATCAATGACAGGAACTCTTGAGGTCACCCAGTTCAACTCCTTACCTTATATACAGAACACTGTCCAGCCCCTCTCCTCGGCTGTTGGATGAGGTTGAATTTAATGCCTTACAAACCAACTCATTTCAAAATCTCAATTACCTCAGTTACATTTTAATATTGTGCTGAAATCTTTCTTACGGGTCATGGTTCTGCCCTTCAGTTACACAAATGAAATATGTCTTTCACTGACAGCTCTTGAGTTTGATACTTGAAGACAGATACTGTTTCCAAAGTTCATTCTCTAATGCTAAACATTCCTTCTTCCTGTTTTTTTTTTTTAATGATATTTTGGGGATACTCAAAAACCTACCTCATGATGCTATGCTGAAGACAGATGTATTAATGCATGTGAAACACTTAGTATGTTGCTTGGTAGCTAGAAGGCATCCCACATTCTCTTCTGCCTTCCCCACTCATGGCAGCTCTTAAAACACAGCAGACTTCCTACCTTGTTCTGAGCACTACTTTTGTTAATGTAGTTGAAGATTATTTCAGTATTTTTGGCAATAAAATCACAATTTACATTGATCTACATATGAACCACTCTTAAGCCATGGTATATTCCACCATCCTTTAAGAAAACAAAGTGTAAAACTAAGTAATTATCCTGGTGCAATATGTCCTATTTGATGTAACTTAAAAAAAAAAAATTACTGGGTTAGATTTAGATTCCAATTTTGACTTTTAATGTGTTTATTTGCTTCATCTCCTAGATCTGTCATTTATTCATGGTATGATATAATTCATCGGTAACACTAGCAGCAAGGAGAAAACCTTGTGACATGCCATTAGGATCTAGGTTTTAAAGACAATTATGTCTGGCTTATCTTATTTTTCCAGAGACTTGTTTTAACAGAACCAGTTACTAAGTATTCCTATATCTTCTTTGTTAACTACACAAACCATGGTTAAGAGAGAACGTTAAAGACAGACATTCCCTTTCTTTAGACACATGCACATTTAGGTTTTCAGCAACTTTTTTGCAAAATTGATGCTATTAACCAAATTTAAGTTAAAATAAGTGCAGCCATGCTCAGATGCCAAAGAATGGAAGATCTATGGTTTTGGAATGAAGGAGGATTCAGAGGAAGGATCAGTTAGAAAGGGTAGAGTGGGAAAAATATGAAAGTTTTGAAAATTAATTGAAAATACTTTAAAAAGATTCTCTTGAAAATGGAACTACAGCAAAAAAGTTATTTCAAAGCCAACTGCTTTAATCTGTGCATTTTATTTTCAAATTAAAATTATCAATTTATACCATTCAATCAACATGTATTTACCAAGCACCTACTGTGTCCCCAGTTCAGTGGCAAAAAGGAAAAGACCAGTTAAATGGTTTATATACTGTAAGAATTTAAATAAATTTTCAGTCCTTAATTAAAATTTGTTGTATCTAAGGAAAACTATCTGTGCAATGAAAAATCCCTGTAGATGGAGTTTGTTATAGTATCACCACAAGAAGCATAAAATATATTTGAAACTAAACAGCTGAAAGGCCTTTCCTTTGCAACTAAATAGCTTTTGTTTCCAGAAAGCCAATTATAGTATAATCACAAAAATTATTTAACATAATGTACATGACACTAGTTATATAGGGAAAAATTAAGATAATTAAATCTAAGAAAGAAAATTTGAAATATTAGTTTATGTCAACTTCTGTACATGTACAATATGACCACAAGTTATAAAACCAAGGAATATAACAGTGTGTTATATTAAAGAGTTTAATATCATATTTTAAAGATTTCAAATCGAATTTTAATACTTGGATTTGGAGTCAAGAACATGGTAATTTCTGACAATTTTATTAAGTTATAAAAAGTTGGTTTACATGTAAGAGTTTTCTCATTTTGATGATTCAGGATAAATAGAATTCAGAAAACTGGAAAAATGTGCACTTAAAACTTTTCATATGGCAGTTAAAGCAAACAGCTAGAGGCCAGACAACAAACCACTTGAGCTGTTTTGTTTTTGAGTCATTCACACAGTACCTACCAGTCATGATGGTGGTGACACTTTATACTGTTATGTTTATACTCATAAGAATAAAGATCCCCTTCCATTTTCTTTTTTCTTTCCAGCTGTTTCTTATGATTATGTAGGAAAGTTACATTTTACAAAGTAAATTATTATGAAAAAATGTAACCTCTTTTTAAGAAATCGATTTCTGGATTTAACAGATGTCAAATTACATATGTGTTCTGTGAAGTTTTTTTGCACAAAAGTTAAACTAGAATACATAAGTTCCATTTTCCTACAGAAGAGATGCTTTGTTTAAATCTAAAGATTAAAAAATCCTGATATTTTTATGTCAGTTTCTCATATCTCAAAATATATAGAAAAAGGTAAATCTTAAGTCATTTTATATTCCTGATATGCAAATACAGCAAGGTCATAAATGTTTCATTTTCAAACATGATTTGGTACATGTCAACAAACTTCCATTCTTCATAGAAAAATACGTTAAAAATGAAAATTTAAAGAATCAACACTTTTTTTTTTAACTTCTATCTCTAGTTCTGCTTTCATAGCTTCAGCCTTCAAACATTTTTAAATATAGTATCTGTAGATGGAAAAGAATCCATCAACTTGCATGTGAAATAACCAGGCGATCAAAGTGAAGGGGAAGTCTACCCCACTCCTCCTCTTTGGCTTACCTTAATTTGCACATTACTTCTTTAAGATATATCTCAAAGGTCTAACAAGAAATATCTTATACACTTCTCACAAAAGCAGAGTATTTTGATTGGGTCTCAAGAGTGTTCAGGAAGTTTTATTTCTAGTGCTGCCATTATTCATTTAAAAAATAGTTTTCTCTGTTCTGAACTTGGTTAATACTAAGAATGTCTACATTTTTAACCTACAAGTGAAACGGTATATGGTTCCACTAAATAAGCTGTCAAAAGCTGGAAAAAAAAGACTATGTTTTAAATTGTTTAGTCACACCGTTCAGTTGTAAAACTTTAGGTTGTTTTTCCTGTTGAAGAAATAATTTCACAATTTCAAATCAAAGTCAACACTGCAGTGAGGAGAGCTTTTCTACTTTATTACAAAGAGAAGAAGCCTTTATGTGGTCAGAAAATACAAGATTGATCTTTTTTTCTCTTCCTATGAAACGCTGCTGTTCAAACAGCCAGAGTGAATTGTCTCAGTTCACTTCTTTAAGTCCCATCACATTCACTTGGGTATGGATGTCCTTGGCTGCTGAAAATCTGGCCCTTTAGTGCACAGGGCGACAAAGTCCCCTGACCAGCAGTTCCAGAATGTCCCATTTTCATATATTGCATCCATGCACACCTCCTAAAAATGAGGTACAGCAGGGCAAACATTTTCCAAAATAGATGTCATATATATAATATATACACATTCGTACATACATACCTTTATTCATGTGATGTCCAAAAATTTAAAAAAAATGTACACATTTATTACAAAATCGTAACAAAGACTGGACAGTGTTTTGCTCATTCTGGAAAGATGAAGCTCAGTAATAACACAACCCTGGAAACCATCCAGAGATTGTGGCAATATCTTTCTTCTAAACAGTCATATATTCTTGCGTTAAGCTTGGCGAAACTGCCTTTCAAAAACAGAAGGGGAAGTAAAATGAAGGAAGCAGACCTTGCTCATCTTTCCAAATGAAATACGAGAAGGATCTTCACATAAAAATGCACAAACATTTGTTATTTTATTACCAATAGTGCTACAATGAACAATGCAAATTTTGTGGTCTAATTCTGTTGAGTCTTTTGTGGGTTTTCTTTTTTACATTTTAGAAACTAAATGGTAAACTTCTTTCAGTGTACTTGCTTGTCTTTACAGACCCAAGTCTGTCTGCTGGCAAAAAAGAAAATAAATGAAAAAATTCAGACCCTGCTCGAACTAGAGAAAAACAAATTACAAATTTAGTTGTTGGGCAGCACATAATTAGTAAGGCAGGACCTCAAATGGTGACCCTTTGCGTAAGCCAATTGCCAGATCCTCAAGGAATTAAAACCAGGGTGCCTGAGCCACATCAGTTCTGCAGTTATGTTGAGTATTGTGCTGAGACAGCCATACCCCAAGAAAAGGGAAGTCTTTTTTTAGAAGGCTTGCTGAGCAGGGTTGTAGTTGAAGGTGGATGGCAGGTGAGGCCGTTCTTCTAATTTGTCATATTCCAGATGGAACTCCTATAAAACCAAATTTAAAAATTTAGATGATTTCCTTTCGTTTGATCTCACATTTTTGTCAAAATATATTTACTATATGAACAAATAAAATAACTACAGGTATGAGAACGAACAGAGATATCAACTTTTTCCCGCTAAGTAAAATATAGCTTGAAGAAAAATAATATGCTGTAGTTTCTATCTGATAAGTACAAAAATGTAGACTTTCTGCATAAAAGCCAGAGACTAGTCATGAACATTTACTTTATGACACAAATTCTATGCATTTTTTTTGCTCAAAAATAAAAGTTTGAAGGGAGCAATTACTATATCACTAATAAAAAGCATTGAAAATTATAGGATATTTAAAGTAAAGCTACCTTCAATGAAGTATAAAACTTAAAACTTTCCTTTTTTTTCCATGAAAAAAGTTTAGAAATAAAGGCTTTTGCAATTTGTCTTATCACATGTTTTTTTTAAAAAAAGCAAATAAAGTTACTCTAAACTTGCTATCTCGGGAAAACAATGAACTTAAAACTCACACATCTCCAGACTTCCCATTTCACAAACCCAAAAACCCTGAAAAGATGTAACTGCCACTCCAAACTAGACAGTGGTTTTGCTGTAGGCACATCTGAAGATGAACTATATAGCTCATTTTAATTAAACTTTCAAAACACTACATGAATTTTAAAATTTAAGAATGGTGAAGCAAATTCTTCATGATACTCCAAGATCAAGAGGTACAGAATATGACTTTGTACATTAAAAAAAAGCAAACCAAAAACATACCTTTTTAAATCCAAAACCTAGAGGTTCGAAAATTATTAATTCTACAACCTGAATTCAAGTAGCACAAACTATCTCAGTTAATCCCATTTAAAACACTATGAACCATAATATGTATTATGTACTAAAGAAAGCCAACAAGTAATGTTAGTACCATGGCTTAACATATTTCACCTTATCTGTCTTATTTCAAATTAATCCCACAGTAGATGTTTCCATTATTAAATTAAGTGAAAATTTCATTATTAAATTAAAATGAAAACCTAGGTCATGATTAAATTTTGAGATATAAAACCAAGTATTTAGAATTTAAGGTTATTACAATAACAATTACAGAAATAGCAGGTATAATTTATCAGAAGCCTAATATATGTCAAAACTAGAGACAAAGCTAAGTTTATTCTCATCTTTGTAAGTCTGTAAAGTAGATATCGTTATCTTCATATTTGCACTGGAGGAAAATGAGGCTCACAAGTAACTTGCCCAAGTCATACAATAAATGGCAGATCTAGGATTAGGATCCAGATCTGTAGTACACCAAAGCACATGATTTTTCTAGTATAACACATTATTTTTAATATTTTTAGCCCAAGATCCAAAACCAAAACTACTTAATTACACCCCTATCCATAAATAATGTTGAAAAAATTCAGTCCACTGACAAATGTTGATAAAGAAGGCACCCTGTGATGACTTTTAAAAAGTTCACTTCAGAGTTAACTAAGGCACAGAGCTTCTTTGCTTATCAGTAAAAACTAGCAAACACCAGAATCACCATCACAATCACCACAGCCTTCTTAATGCATTGTGCAGACACCTCTCCCTCTCTCCCTACTCTGTCCAGGCTTTGAAAGAATTTTATTGCCTGGCTGAAGATAAATATCTATATTAGTGGAGGAAGTATCTTCTTGCTGTAGCATTCTTTTATTAAAATTGGCTAATTTTAGTTCTAAAGTATGTGTAGTTATTGGGTAAAAAGTCTATTTGTAACTGACAAATCATATACTCCACTAAGTTATATTTATATAAATTAAAATTTTCTTCAATTGTTTTATCCTCATCATTGTGCACTGGTAAACTACACTGTATAATCAGAATTTAAACTAGAGTAACTTCATCAATGCACACATTTCCCCCCGCTACATATTAAAAAAAAAAAAAAAGATCAGTTTAAACCTAGGGAGCATAAATATTTTAATATTATAATTAAGAAAATCTCAGACCTTATATATCAGATTCAGAATCAAATTTTGTCTCCCATTTTTTTAAATCATTTCTCTTCTATGTCTTCTTAAAAGACATAAAGCTTACAATCTCTTTGTCCCCTAACTGATTAACTGATAGTATCTTTTTTACATGTTTATGTTATATGTACACACACAACACATACCACACACACACACCTTTGTAAAATCTGTAGGGGCAAGAAGTGTGTCTGTTTTGTTTATCACTACCTACTACTGAGAATACTACTGAGCTTCCAGGCTCCCAGAGGATGTGTAATTAATGGCTGATGAATCAATGAACCCAAGTTTTCTTCATTTGTTTTAGGAACAGAACACTTAAATTTTTTAAATATTCCAAGATCAGGTATTAGAAGTTCTATGTATATATTTGCTTTAATGGAGAAAAGATTTTTAGATTACAGTTTAATCGTTTAAAGGCTAGAAAGAGTTCTAGGTATAAAAAAATCACATTTATAGCAGGTTATGATATGATAAAGAATCCTAAGCATTAAAAATCCTATTCAGTGTTGGACCCACAAGGTGAAGTCAGACTGAAAGAGTTCTGAAACTTTTAAGTCTTTAGTTTGAGAAAGCTATTGATAATGGGGGGGGGGGGGGGGCTTCCATCACCTAAAAATTCTCTGTGGATAAAATTATTTTAAAAATCTTACTCATTGAGACTATATATAACAAATTTTTAAATTAATGGGACAGTGAATTATTCTAGCTAAATTACATATAGGATAGACCACATAGTCTGCTGACAAATCAAGATTATCTAAAAGAGAATAAGCAAATACAGTGTCAAAATTTTTATGTACATACAGGAAATTCTTTATATAAATAATGGGCTGAATCCTAGAACTCACAGAATTTTTAGGGGATAAGGAATACTTCTGATTTAAATAATCTAATCCCTTACTTAAAATTACACTTCTTCAATTCTCTGAAAATATTAAGTTATTTGCAAAAGTGAAAGAAAGAACCTCATAGAAGTGAGATTAAAGACCTGATTATGGTCTAGATCAGTTCAATACTTTTCAATGATACCATGATAACATCAAGTTATTACTTATAATACTAATTCATACTGAAGGCTTCTTATGAGTTGAAGCTATTAAATGCATGTTCTTTACCTGTGAATAATAAACCACAACCACTTTACAGATGGGGACTTTGACTTGGGACATGGCACGTCAATGGATTTTCTGTAGTTTGATGAAGTCTGTTAATAAATATACTATGGAACTAAATTTCTTAATTCCTAATCCAATTTCTGGAAAAACACTGAAAACATCCTTAAAAAACAAAACAAACAAAAACTCAGAAGCCTTTGTGAAAAGTTTATTCTGTGAATATAACACAACTTAAAAGTTTTAAGTCCATGAATTCTTTAAATATAATCAAAAGAAGTGAGCTGCATATTAATACTTGATAGAAACCAATATTTCTGCTTGCTTTCATCACTACGAAATGTTTGCTTTCATCACTATGAAGATAATTTTGTTGAAGAGTATCAGCACAAGTGGCCAGTAAATTACCTTAAGATTTTTCAAAAATAGTTTAATAATAATATTTCTCAAATTTTATTTTCCAACTTCACAGCTAAAAATTTTAAAGGTAAAAGTTAAGACAAAAGCTCAACTGTACATAGGAGAGATCAGATAAAATTAGGTAAAATTATTACTTTATGCACACACACACACACACACAAATAATTTTCTTTAACATGACATTTACCTGACTGAGGAATTGCTTTTGTGGGAAATTAGGGGCCTTATTAATGTTCAAGTTGTTTCTGAATATTAATTTTATGGGGAGAACTTAGTTCTGGGAAATTGATTTTTTTCACTTAAGTTGATTTCTTCACAGATACCAAACTAAAATTCAACTAAAATTACACATCTATCTATTATTGCAAATACCTATTTCTTTTTGTACATATGTTTGGAATAATTTATGATGATATTGAGCAAAAAGCTTCAACTGAATAGAGAAAATTTCAGTCATTTACTATTAGAATTTTTCCCTTCCAAAGATACTCTTTCTCTCCTGAAGAACCAGGTTCTCAAACTATGAAGCCAAAGACCAACAATGATCACTGGCATCACTTGGGAAGTTGCTAGCCAATGCAAATCCTCAAGTCCCATCCACAGACTTGCTGAACCAGAAACAATGCAGGTATGACCCAGCAGGTTGTGTTTTAACATGGCCTCCAGGTAATTCTGATGCAAGCTAAGGTTTGAGAACCACTGACCTAACCTAACAATAATCAGAATTTTTCCATCTTGGAAGAACAGTAACAAGCTGTAATAATAATGATGATAAAAACAACAGCAACAAACTACCACAACTACTCTCCTATATCAAATACCCAATATATGCCAAGCACTGTACTCAGTGTATATGTGTGCCTGTGTAATATCAATTAAGCTACATGATAAATCAGGAGGCAAAAATCATTTTGACTTAAAAGATAAGGAAGCAGACATGGAAAGGAAACTTATACAAGGTCAAAGTATGAATAGCAGAAACAGGAGTTAATTTCAAATCCTGATACAAAAAACTAAGGTTTTCTACTTCACTACACTTCTTAAAGAACAGGTAACATACACAATGTCCTGTATACTATTTGTAATTAATTACTTATTACTTATTTCATGGATCTACCTTTTAAAGTCAAGACATGCATATTAATTAGAATTGTTAAAATAACTCAAATACAGTGTAGGGTGGTATACAGATTTGGTCTGAGAAGCAATAACATTTACCATTAGAGAAACATGCAAAGGTAGTAATAAAAAAAGATTTAACCTTTTGTATGTGTCTTCTTTTGGGTGTTTTTGTTGGGCTCATCCCTTCTATTTCATGTTTTATATGAAGTCTTCTTGTGATGTAAAATTTTGTAATAATTATCTGGTAAGCATTTTACACTATCTTTTTAAAATGTTTTACTCTTTTATCAGTTTAGTAAAGCTGATTAAAAAAAAAACAAAAACCCCAAGCCAACAACTAAAAAATTACCCAATGAACTGTCAAGAAATATTTTTTTTCTGTTTAAACTTAATAAAACCAACAAAATTAACTCTTTAGTTTTTAATCCTAAGACCTATCAATGGAAAAGGCATTCAGAGAAATCCTGGAGTTATGAAATCTATGTGAGCTATATTTTCTTCTAGGTAGACTAAGTACATACATAAGGAACTAAACACAAATGTGTAATATGCTATGACACTGATGCAAACTGTTCACATGGGACAGTTAGAAAGGTGTTTTTGTAAGGAAAATTTGCAAACCAAAACAACTTTTTCCACTGGCCTCTTTCCCCAGATATTCAGCATACTAGTCAAAGGAACAATCATGATTAATGCTTGTGATTTTCTTTCTTTATATCACTTGCAAATAAAAACTCAAGCACATTTCCTGCGAAGAGTGCAAGTGTTTAAAAAGCCTATATACTGGTTTTATATGAAAAAATATATATATTACATAAAAAATATATAAAAATATATTTATACTGGTTTTAGGACAAATCTCATATTTGCTTAAAGTAATAATAATATAAGAATACATGACCGGGATTGCAAGAGGGTATCTTTATTTTACAACTGAGTAGACACAAAAATATTTCAAGTGTTACCAAGGCTTGTGAAAAATTACAAAATTTCTTACCAAATTCAATCATTTTCCTAAACTACAGGTAAAATGAGCTGTTTCCAGATACTCTCCTAGAGTTTAAATCAAGCCAAGGAGGTGGAGACCTTTTAAAAGACTCAGCAAATATCTGGCACATTATTGAAATGGATGTACTGGTACATATAAACAGATAAAAGAGGACACTTCTTTTTAAAATCTAGATTTATAGTTACACATTTGCACATGGAAAAAAATATACCTTAGCTACTTTCCTCCAGTTAAGACAGTCAAAGAAGTAATATGTTCCCCTCTCATATGTATTGGTTTTCATTGTTGGCTCCATGCCTGGTGCCCTGGTAATCCATACTCGTTCTTCTTTGTGGTATCTCCAATCACGGTTAAAACTTCAATTTTTAAGAGAAAAAGACAATTAATTTTTTCCTGTGGCTCACATCAAACATTTTCTACATTTTGTAAAACATTTTTTCAGAAAATAGTCACACATAAAATACATAAATATTGATGCTTCTTTTCCCTGATTTTTATTGTTATTAAATACAACCTAGTAAAATAAACATAGGAAAAGACTTTCTTAATTTGCCCAAAAACCACACTCTTTAATTAACACACACATCTTTATTTAACTGAAGAATTTTTTTATGCAAACAAAACGAGATCTTAAAAGCTCTATGAGCAATGTGATAAAAACTTTGGCAGACCAAAGATCACTGTGTTCCAGAAACTTCACTCCTTTCTCGTTCTTCTTAATATTCAATAGAAATTAAGATACCTATTAAAACAAACAAAACCCCCAACTATTTGTATTATTTTGTAAGAAACTAAATACAAAGCCTATTTGAATTAACTACATAAATTCACATAAAATTTGTAACTATGCTGAAAAACCTCCATGCAAACAAATACCTCCCTATCAATACAACGAGGGGTTATTTTAGACATATATTTTATTTTAGACATATATTTTATATATTTATATATTTTTAGTCATAAATAAGATATGAGACAGAACTGCCAGTGATGAATGAATGAATGACTGATGAATTTATTTACTTATGAATAAATTAAAACGAACAGGTAACAATTGCTATCTTACAAAAAATGAGGGAAAACATGGAAAAAAACATTCTCAGTTGAGAAATAAAAAAACAATTTATTATCAACACAGTGAATTTTACATTTTAAAGTATCTGATCCAAGGCCATTTATAGAAATGTTATTAGGAATATTATAAAATACTTATTAAATCTATAAAAAGGTCTCCCAATCATTACATCGTAAGTTTTTAGTAACAATTCACTCTACAGTAAACATGATTAATAGAATAGTCTATTGGTAACAAAATGTTACCACCTGGACATATAAAAAATGACACAAAGTTTTTATTCTCAGAGCATTAGGTAAAAACAAAAATGCTCAGAAAAACAATGTATTCAATGGACCAATTTCTTAAGACTTAATTTATTTAAGTTGGCCAATAGGCTTCTGATAATGAATGTGGACCTTATCAATATTTCAAAATACACAAGAAATATGCACAGTGCCTTGCCCATACAATGTTTAATAAATATTTCTTAAATGATGAAATTCACTGTCATTAACATATGTGGTTCCACAAGGAGTAAGATGAACCACAGGTATGAACCACACCTCATACTTCATATTTATAAAAATTAGATTCATCATACCCATGAATCAAATTGATTCTGTCTTCTTATACATTTACAGTTATTTAAATTTGAAATTGTTTTTATGTATACAGTGATTATGAAGACATGGTAATATAAGGTTTCAATCTAAATTAATTTTTACTAAATATAAAAAACTTAGATTTCTTGATGAAGAAATAGTTCCACTTTAAAAACAAAGACAAAAACTACAGCCACCATCATTTTAAAAAAGAAGTTTTTAGAATAAACAATATCCACTATAATACAAAAGTTTTTAAAAATACTTTGAACATACAGCTCTACTGCAGCTAAAAGTTGTAATACGTCTCCTCCATTCATGTAATAGAGATAGAAGAGAAGGTCTTCTCCGTATCGACCAAGTTTTATTGCAGCCAGCTGGAAAAGAAATAAAATTATTCTGAAATGTAAAATGAACTTGAAAATCCTAACATATAATTGATTGCACTAAAGTAAAAATGGAAAGATAAAACAGAAACCCCTCTTTGTAGCAGACAACTGTTATTACATGATTACAGAGGTATAGTTATATAATTCTAAAGGGAAGTTTTATCATTTAAATGACTAAAGTCATTTAATAATTATTTCTGATACATTTATTTTAGGTACTAATAGGGGAAAAACGCTAAATAAAAACTTCTAAGCAAGACCTAACACTGTTTTACTCGAGGTGTTTATTAATACTCAACGTGGCAATAGTGGAACACTGTGCTGCTCAGAAATGCAGGACTTACATTCAAGTCTTAGTTTCATTCCTGACTAATATGACCATATCCAAGTTATTTAATGTCTCTGAACTTTCAGTTATAAAATGTAGTAAATGATACCTATAAGGATTACTAAAAATGTAAATGAAATTAAGTGACAATGTGAATGCACCTTCTGTAGAGTGCCTCACAGAAGACTTAAAAGAAATAGTAACTGAATCTACATCTGACAGTGATTCACAAATCGATCATGTATTTTTAGCAAATCACAGTTAAGTACAAAAATCATAAAGGGATAGTTCTTTGTTTAAATGGATGATGAAAAGATGACTGCTTT
Organism: Delphinus delphis; assembly: GCF_949987515.2. Lineage (NCBI taxonomy): Eukaryota > Metazoa > Chordata > Mammalia > Artiodactyla > Delphinidae > Delphinus > Delphinus delphis. The sequence goes on along the minus strand of NC_082693.1, from coordinate 56,004,135 downwards.
ACATGTCGCTCCATAAAGTAGAAACATAACTGCCTACCAAACTATCAAACACAAGTTCAATAGTCTCAAATTCTCACAGTAAGACAAATCTTTATTAAAAGCTCACTGAAATGAAAACATTCTTCTCTTTACCTAGTCCTGTAACTAAATGTTTAACTGTTGTTACACACTCTCTGAATGTTACTTTTCTCTCCATTCATATTATCCCCATTCAGGCAGCAGTCTTGAATGTGACAAATTCTCCTAAATTATTATTTCTTAAGCTGGCATAAGAAAAGGTTCTGGAACCCTCAGATAATTGGAGCAAAAAATGAGTGCTATAGTGGAGGTGGCAGCAAATCATACAGTCCACAGACAGAAAAAACTAGCTCTATCTCGTACTTCTTGTCTTCCATCTACTCAAGTATTAAAAGACATGTCGAGAAATACGTGTATCTCTTTAGTTGCCTGTCCACAACATCAACAACCGTTTGGCTACACAACTGCATGGCACAGACGCAGAACGCTGTCATTTATATATATTTATATTACACATATTTATGCACGTAAGTATAACACAAATATATCATTTTTAACAAACTGTATCTATCCTTTCACATAACCAAAATCTAGATACCATTCTAACAAAATTGAACTCTCAGTGCTTTACCCTAAAGCAAAGGTGTTATTTTCTTTCTCAGGAAAAAGAAAAAAAAAAAAAAAAAGATTAAAGTTCTAATCTGTTAATATTATTTTATAACTAGAAATTCAGGTAATGAAAACATAGAAAAAGATTACATAAAAAAGTCAAAGATTACAGTTTTAAAATATATATTTTTTCATTAAAAACATTTTATCTGTAAACATAAAATGAGAATATCAGAAGGAAATTCATCAAATTTTCCAAGTTACTTTATTCCCATCAACTGTGGTTATGATTGTACCCTGTTACTAATAACTATAAGAAAGATTTTACTGGTCCTAACATTGTTTTTAAAATATTTTTAAAATATAACCCAGACCTCATCAAAACACAGGATTATAAACAAAAATAGAAATTAAACTATTACATATAACTGAATGGACATACAAAAGCATACCCCTGAGACCACTGTTAAATATTTCAAAAATATTATGCTGTCTGAACTGCAAAACAGCACCTGAAAATAGATAAGTTCATGCTGAGTAGAATAATAAACTACACTCACCTTATCCCTAATGTGAATGTTCGTTAAGTACTCAGATGGAACATGGAAGTCTGGATAATAAAATGAAAAAAGCCTTATTAACTGATTCTCAGTTACAAGTATATTTTTTAAAGGTCTGAACAAAAATAGATTCTCCTACCTATGTCTTGAGGTCGACAAGGTGAAGATGCCCAGGGTGATGCAAATTTGGGGTAGAGATTTCTGAATGAAGGAGAAAAAAAACATTCTGAAGTCCAAAGTAGGAAAAGAGATTTCTATTTCAGCAAATCAGGAAAAACAACGACTTCAAATGTAAAATGAGCATCTTTAAATTACTAATATCTTTTCTTGGTTTTACTATGACTTATACAGCAGGAAACTGAAACAAGGTTAAAAATACATACATACACACACATATCTGTATATGAATTATTACTTCAACTCAGAATGCTTTAAATTCATTAATACAATGAATTAAAGTACAATTACTTTCCCATTTATATGGCCAGAGGAAAAATATCAGCAATTATTAAAAACCAAAGCTCAAATTCAGCAAACATTTACTGAGTGTCTATTATTATATGCCTGGCACTAGCATGCTTATACATCAGCAAACATAACAAAGATCACTGATAACGTGAAACTTACTTTCTGGTTGAAGATGGTGGATTGGGAGGGAGGCACACAAAAACAATTTACGTAATACATAAATAATATTCCATGTTAGTGGTGGGGTAGGGAGGGAAGATTAGTTGCATAATTAAATAGGGCAGTCAGGTTAGGGCACATTTAGAAGGTCACGTTTGAACAAAAATTTGAAGGATATGAGGGAGATAACCATATCTGTTATCTGGTAGAAAACTACCGTAGTCAGAGGGAACTGCTAGAGCAACTAATGCAGAGTTATGACTGACATGTCTGACGTACAGCAAGAAGGCCAGTGAAACTGGAACAGGGTGAACAAAGGGAGAAGCTGTTAAGGTGTAGGTAGAGGAGAGACACAGATCATGCCCGTACAGATTAGTAGGCCTATCAAGATTTTGGGTTTTTAATCATAATAAAACTGCAAAACCTAACTGTGTATTGAGCAGAGAATGAACTTATTCAAAAAGGATTGTCCTGGCTGTCATATGAACAAAAGATTATAAGCGGCAAAGGGAGAATCAGGGACACCTGATTGGCTAATGGACCAATCCAAGCAAGAGAATATGGTGATTCAAACCAGGGTGGAAGCAGTTAAAGGTAGTGAGAAACAGGGAATTCCCTGGCAGTCCAGTGGTCAGGACTTGGTGCTCTCACTGCCGGGGCCCTCAGGTTCGATCCTTGGTGGGGAACTAAGATCCCACAAGCTGTGAAGTACAGCCAAAAAAAAAAAAAAAAAAAAAAAAAAGTGAGAAATAATGTAGCACTGAATAGGAGATACAAAAATGGCTCTCCTGAGGAGTTTTGCTCCAAAGGAGAATAAAGAAATTGGGGTGTGGGGGGGCAATAACTTATAGAATAAGGTGGATCAAGAGAAGGCATCTGTTAACATGGAAGAAGTAACAGCGTATTTGTATGCTGATGGAAATGATGCAACAAAGTGCAAAAAATTGTTAGATCCATATCTTTGAGTTTTCAAAGGTTTTAGGTAGAAAGCATGAATCAGCTATGGCAACAGGGTGGAAGACAAGAGTAAGGTAGGTGCAGATGGTTGTAGGTGACTGATTTCGTGGCAGGACTACACTGACACTCTTCTGATTGCTTCCTTCGTTCTTAGTAAAGTAGAAATAAAAAGCAAGGTCACCATCTGACACTAAGCACAGGGGGAAAGGTATTAGAGGTTTGAAGAGGCAAGTGTAAAACAGTTGCACAAGAGAACAAAAGAATGAATGGAGTAGGCATGCCAGCTTGATTATGGCTGGCAGAATTAAGGGCTCATTCTTGAGGTTCCTGGCCATGAATCTGAAGTGAGACCAGGCAGTGAAGTTGTGTATTTTTCTCTAGCCAGGCTTAGTAGCACAGGTCAAGAGTGGAACAGGCAGATATAACCAGGGTTGTAGTTTTTGCCATGCAAGTATGACAAAGCAAGAGAGGGGCAAAGCAGTCAGGGGTATATGTAAACAAGCAATCATGACTGACCATAGAATTTAACCAGAGAAGAAGTGAATTCATCTAAGGGGAAGAGAGACAGGGATGTTGAGGAACAGTAAAAAGGTACAAGAATCAGTGGGATGAAGGTCCCAATGGAATCTAATGATTACAGGAGCCCGTAGAAGAGGGAGAGAAATGGAAAACAGGAAGTGGCATGGCAGCACAATCTTACAGAGAAACTGAGGTTACCAAAAATGACGAAGTCAAAGGGATGACTAAAGAAGTGAGCAGCTGAGGTATGATGAAGGGTACGATTTTTGGAGAGAAATTCAAGAAGCTGGGATTTCAGGATTTAGGAAAGACCATATATGTGTATACTGAAACTGCTAAATTATAAGAGGAATATTACTATAAAGTGAGAGTGATCCAGGAACTAATATAAGAGGGAATGACCCAAAGAGTCAGCAAATACCAGCAACAATGAGTGGCAGCAGGTGATATAATTTGCAGACATGAAATTAAAAACTGCAGGGAGGTACTATACACAAATGTAGGGAGAAAAGAAAGAAACTTACTCAGGAGAGTTCAGATTGAGGCCTAATGTTGTTAAGTCACTTCCTAATGCAAGATGTACCATTCCTGGGTCTGTCTCTGCTGCCCTGATAAATGTTAACAGGCCAATCATTCCAAACTGGTCTGTCACCATCCCTTGGGGAATGTTAGTAACCCGACCTGGATAAGAAAAACACAGTCATTTTTATCTTTGAGGAAAAAGTAAAAAAAGTGAATTCTATAATATCTTTGATATATTTTATAGAGTCCCACCATCAGGTAACACCTGGATCCCTTTTTTCTGCTGGTTATTATTTTGTGTTGTTGAACTTTTATCTCCAGGGAATTTGGGTCCATCTGTACTTGAAGTTGTCTTGCCAGATGTATTCAAATTCTAACATGAAAAAAATTAAATGTGACATTAAAATTTGTTATGTGTAAAAATTTCAAGTTCATATACTAGTACTTTTCTATTCATTTTTTATTATATTTAAGTTGGTAGTAAATTATTACCTGTTTTTCAAGTTCTACATGAAATTTTTTGTTTCCACAACTGTGCCATGGTATACAAATAAATCCTGTATTGTACATATTTGAGTACTTAAAGGACAAGAAATATATGGAAAATATTCTTATTTATCTCAGATCTTCAGTCACAGACAAAAAAAGCCTCTCTATCTCAGAACTTTTCATTTTGGGATACTCTTGAGTTACACTCCTCAATACTTTATTAGTATTTTTAGAAGTATATTTTAGAAGTATATTTAGAAGACAAACTAAATATAGTACATTACCTAAAATATCACCATAAAAACCTCCAAGATAAGTTAGAAAATATGAACTTTTTATTTTTTAAATTTTAATTATGAACTTTTAAAATTCATATTTATTTTAATTCTTACCCAATAATCTTCTTTTATCAATTATTTTAACAATATACACTCCCATCACACACACAAAAAGCTATTTTCAGTGAAATGTGGAAGAAACAAACACACTCGTTAAGTCAGAAAGAGGAAGCTGGGTTGGCTGAATCAACACAGGAATAAAAATGTGTATAAAGATTCTTCAAGGAGAAAACTTACTCAAGAAAAACACAGCTCCTTAGAAGGCTATAATATCAAACTTCATGGGATCCAGCTGACAGGGACTACAATAAAAGTCTAAATTAACTCTGAGAAGTTCAACAGAAATTTGCAAACCTATATGAAATAGGGAAAAAAATAGGCTATCTTCTAAGTTGTAAAGGTTTTCCACATCTTCAGAAGTTAGGTTATTACAGATATTCAAGATAAACAATTTCATAATAGTACTTAATAAGTCCTTAATATAGTGTACAAAACTGTTAATATAACAGAAATCTGAAGGGAAAAAACTATATAATTCACATACATAATTCTCAGTTACTTACAGATTTACTGTCATCATTACTTGATGTTGGATCTTTATAACTGGAACCAGGTAACGCGGGAAAATCTTCGTTGTGTATTGAGAAGTCCTGGGATTGCTCATTTGCTGGTTTTGTTACCATTCCAACTATGTAATGAAAATAATCCAGAGAATTGCAATTGATATTTATGATATTTTGCTACAAATTATAAAAAGTTAACTTTTCTCACAATAATATACCAAAAGGATTTTTAAATTACGCTATGAAAGCAAACTTCAAAAAATTGGTGTTCTGGGTAACAATGAATAACTAAATTCTTATATACTGATTAATAGCTAAATATACAAAATAATACAAGGGAAATAAGTGGTAATCTTATAATTCTAATCTAATGTCATATACAGATGCTGAAAAAACATAGTTTGATATTGGTAATAATTATGAAAATTTTTGGTTTAAAAACTTGCTTTAAATATTTGACTAGTTATTATAAATACCAGTTAATTGTCAAATACAAATGAACAAAATAAAATTTAAAGAACATGTCAGTATTCTACTTGAAAGTGACTTACAGGGTGAGCAAATTGCAATCAATTATAAAACAACTCCATATTATTTCAGATTTTCTTGGACTCCATGTAATAGATGTAAAACATGCAAGAACTGGTAAGTAATCCTCCCACTATACTTGGCATTAGTCAGGCCCTTATTGGAGAACAATATCCAGTTTGGGGCTCCACAATTCAAGAACGATATGGAGAAACTAGAGGTGGTCCAAGGAGAGCAACGGGAATGATTAAAGGGATGAAAAAATGGACCTATGAGGAAAGGTTAAAAACATTAGAGTCTGAACTGAGAATCAAGTAGCTAGGTACTCAACTTCCAGGGCAGATCATTTTTGTTTTTTTCTGGGGGGGAAGGCTAATTAGGAAACTTAATGTGTATAATAATAAATTTTTCCCTTCTTCACATGTTGTTATTTGTATTCATATTTTGAAAGCCACAGAAATCCCTCTTGGTTGAAAATGGGAAAAATAGTTATCTTAGAAAAGTGATGAAATGATCCCTCTAAGTTCATTGTTTCTGCTACTGGTCTGTATCAGATTCTACCAAAAGCAAACAAGTATGTGCAAAGGATAAAAAGAATATGGTTATATTCCTATTATATAATTTTCATGTCTAGTTCATTCAGCATCTATTAGCCAATCTCTTATTTATTAAAGACAGTGAAAAAGGGTATTAATGGTGACCAAGAGCCTACATAAACTATACATGACCCACGGCAGTTCTCAACAGGAGGTAATTTTTTTCCCCATGAGACATTTGTCAAAATCTGGAGAGATCTGTGGTTGTCACAATGCGGGGGTGGGTGGGTGGTGCTACTGGCAGCAAGTAGGCAGAGGCCAGGGATGTTGCTAAATATTCTACAATGCACAGGACAGCCCCTCATTTACAAGAAACTACCTACTCAAATGTCAGTAGTGTGGAGGTTGAGAAACTGGCTTAGAAAAAATTGTTAATGTATGGTTAGTCATTATTAATCACTAGGAATGTGGGAATGTATTCTTTTAAAAAATGTGTGATGAATTGAGAAGAGGCAGACCATAGAATCATTATTAAGGTGAATTAAGGCAGAAATGCCAGAAGAAAATAACTTCTGAATACCAATGAAGACTTCCTTTTGGGATTTCTATACAAATTAAGTTTTCCCATTTAACTTTGCTATCATGGTATTCTGGGAGAAAAAAGCACTTTGCATTTATCAACTCTGACAAAATTACACTACTCTGATTAGAAAACACATAAATACATGTGTGTACACACACATGCATATACGTACATATATATATGTGTACGTGCGTGCAACAGAAAGTTTTCACTGGCCATAATTTAAAAGCTTAATTAATTACCATAAGGAGCTCTTCCAGCCAAGGGGTTTATTAATGGAGTTGGGTTACCACTTCCTTCCCTTCTATTTCGGTCTGCTAATGCTGGAAAATCTGAAAGGTCCAATCCTGTCACATTTTCACTTCCATCTAAATAATAAGAAAAAACACTAGTTACTGATTCTACAAACATTTTAAAGAGGTTATTAAAGACGAACTATAATAAAGTTTGAAATAACAGTGCCTTCTTCCTAAACAATGTACAGCACTGTACTTGGCATATGTAAATGTACAATAAATATTTGTGGATTGACTTCATGTGAAAGAATTTTATGAACAATTCAGCAAAGCAATATGTACTTACTAGCATAATAAAAATCCCAAATCCTAGAGACTTAACAGAGAATAAGGAGTAAGGTGATACACTATTTCCCCTGTGAAAGATGGTACTCAAGTTATACGTTGTTAGTTAGCAAGAGGGGAGACTGTTGCGATAAAACTACTCTTTCATTGTATCCAAAAGCAGAGGTTGTATCTGGAATGCTTGGAGCTTCATTTATAACATAGGTGTGATAATGACACTGCCTCCTGCAGATAGCCTGAATCATATTTGAGGCATAGGCAATGGAAGCAGAAGCCCTAAGGACTTCTTTTTTCCTGTGGCCTATTAGTCCCATACACAAAGGTGTATGCACGTGAGTGTGTGAAATGTTTGTGCGCGTGTGCATGTGCACGTGTGTGCGTGGACGTGTGTTTTGCAGCTGAGGGTATAAAGTAGGGTGGAGAACGTAGGTCAGTGTAGGGTTCTCATGTCTAGTGAGTGAATTGTATGAGAATATGATACAAAGCCCAGAAGTTTATATTACCTATTACACAGTAGGCGCTCAATAAATATATAAGGAATGAATAAAATTTATTTTTGTTCATTTTGAATTAAAAAAAATCAGTTTCTTTCCTTTTAAAAAATAAATTTAACCCAACATTTCTACTTTGCCTATTTTAATCGTCACCTTGATCTCTTCTCAACATTTATTATTCTATTATTCTTACAATCTTATACTCTTAATTTTTGAAGAACTTATTTTCTAGCTTAGCTTTACCCTGCACTATACTTTTTCTTTAATCTGTTTCATCTAGTTTATTATAACCATTTTCAATTTATTTTGCCCCCTTTTCCAGTTAATTTTAATTTTTCTCTAAGTTTCATAATTAGAAGAATCTCAGAAAGAAACTATTAACTCAAGATTACTTTGTTGATAGGAAACAGTTACATTCCAAGTCAGGTGACAATTTAAAATTTATGAAGGGTAAAAGATAAAATCATTCATACCCATTGTTTTTAAAGAAATTGCAGTTCATGAATTCTGAATTTTAAAAAGATATTACTATATAAAAGGGCAACAATAGACATTAACAATTTATATAGTGCTTTAATTTAAAAAGCAATCTCTTGAATTACTTGATTACAAATTAACTAAAAACTTTCAATAAGTATTAACTTTTAATACACTTCTTCAGGTCCTCTAAGATGGAGTTTAAAACTACCATATGTTATTTGAGAATAATTTTAACCTAAAAATAGTATTAACTCACAAATTTTTATTTTTAGGGTAAGACTTGGAAACAATTTTCCTAGTGTAAAATATACTTAGTTAAAAATGACTTAAAAATAATTCTAAAATTTACAGAAGTGTATAAACCATAATTCAGAATATAAGATGGCACTGTGAGACACACTGTTACTTTATGGTTCATTTAGGGGGAAAAAACCTTGCTAATTAAACTATGATATGCAGCCTAATTTCAGAGATATTAAAATATGAAAAAAATCTGCATTTGAGGAACAATGAAATAGGGTATTTTCCATTAGAACGCAAAACTTTAAATGCTAAAATTTGACATTTTAAAGTCTCACTTGGTCAATCTATGCTACTATACATACAATAACACTGAAAAATTAAAAGCCGATAGCCAGAAATGTCATTTCAATTACTAAATCTTCTCGTGCTTTCACGTACGCCCCATTTCATTGATCATTCTTTCACCTTCCACTTCCTTCACGCGTATTTCTCTCTCAACAATCATATTCATTTTTGCTCCTATGACCATAAAACATCCTTTATTTCCTTTCTCAGGAAAGGGTTTGGAGGCAAGGGTGGAAGAAGGTGAAACCTGAAGCAGAATAGCAACAAAGCCTCCTGTTCTCTTCTGTCTGAAGCAGCTGATAAAAGAAATAAACCAACAGACTGCAAGAATTCTTTACTGTCAAAATCAGAATTGGTTTTCCATGTAATTAAATTCTGAATTTTCACATAAAACTGGATTAAAAATTTGTAAGAGTTAAATGCCAAAATTAGTATTATTAAAACTATTAAGAAAAAATTGTAAGCGCTCCATATAATTTTAAAGGTTTCTTCAATCTGGGTCTCTATAGCCAGAATGCCATACCACTCAACCTAGTTTAGACTGTAGTGACAGGACTGAGATAGGAAAAGCTCTTGAAGCAAAAAAGATTCTGAGGCACAAGTACAGACTAAGTAAATGTTTACACTTTCTCCAGATGTTAAGGAAATAAATCTGATGTTATAACACTGTGCTATTAACATGCCAAGTGAAAAAAATATATTTAACTATCTTTCAACTGTTCACTGAATTAAATCCTATTTCCTGTCAAATTCTCCCTATATTAAGTTCTATCATCTTAACACAAAAATTCCTTTAATATTTTGACTAGTATGTTGAATTGCTTTATATTTCAAGATCTATCGTATTTTTATAGGGTACTGGCTCCAGAATAAGCTTACCTGTTCCATTAAAAATGTTACTTGATAAGGAGTTATTCATTCCAAATGCCTGATTCCTGTTCATTCCAAATCCAGACATACTGGGTACATAGAAAATAATTTTAGATATACAGTAAGAACACTAACTTTCAGATGAAGAAAAACAAAAGTGTTTACTTTTGATCTCCTCATATAAAACAACATGTTTAAAAACAAATACTAATTTTTTTTTGAGTTGAATCTTTATTGTTACTTAAAGCTTCCCTAAAGTCCTTTCATGAACAACTGAGAACCAAAACATCTTAAACAGATGAATTAAAAAACAAAAAGCAAAGAATTTATATAGGCCTTGAGGAAAATAGAGATTAAGGGTGTAGTTTTGTATACTTGGAGAGCCAACTTACTGGATATAATGGAAGAAGTAATAAACCTCAAAAATAGGCAATTTATTTTAAGACTACTGTTCCTGAATACTTGTTTTTCTTCCACTACTGGTAAAATGTGCTATTATTACTTTTCATAAAAGATCTTTCATACAGTCTGTCTTTCCCAACTAGAACATAAACTCCTCATGGACAGGGTTCATGTCATATACTTCTTTGCATCTCCTGCCCTTAGCATTCAGGAGGCTACAAAAGGCACTCAGTAAATGTTCAGCTGACGTGAATTAAATGGTGCTTTTCTTTAACTGAATTCAGTGTTCTAAAACACATCATCTAGTTTATCTTTTAGCTACTTAAAAATAAAAATCTCTCCATAGTGCTCTTAATTCTAAAGTAAGGTACTTGGTAAATAGTTACCACAGCTTCCCTTTTTTGCACAAGCCTAAACATGGGAAAACAAACAAACAAAAAATAAGGCTGAATTTGAAGCAAGGCCAGAGTAATTAAGCATGTCAACAAGAATCGTTAATGCAAATTCTAAAATGAAAGTATGCAACTTTCACATCAAATAATCTGATAAAAGACAGTGTATTACTGTTATGAGTAAGGTTAAACTATTTGAAGATGACTGGGTTTTTAATTTTTTGCCTAGATTTATAAAACTAACTATGGCCAAACAATATTTTCATAAAATAATGCAGTTGGTGAAACACTCTAGAGAAGAGCAGAAAAGTCAACAGAAACTTCTGTTTAATAGCATGTTAGAACTGCTGATGATATAGGTATCCTCAAACACTGAGTAAGTAGTAAGAGATGAAAACATTCCATAATACATACAACTTATCAATAATAATAAGCAGGGCTTTAGAGACCCATACTTCATTGACAATTTATAAGCAAAGTATTTTTTAAAAACTAGAATGTGAAAAAATATGGAAAGGCAAAAAATTTAAACATACATTCAATGAACGATACTACAAGAATGCAGAAAGATGTGTTAAAGCCCAAGAAGTATTATATCATTAGGAAACGTCAAGGAGATGAGAATTTTGATAACCCTTTACAAAAATAACTTCTGTAAAAATTAAAAGAGCAGTCAAATTATAAAAGAAGTAATCATAAGTCTAAATAAAAGTAAGAATTGGAGGTTATGGGATGAAGATTAAAAAGGAAATGTGCTAATAACCTATTTTAATTCAGAATTTACGAGTATTAGATAAAAGAAAGTGAATTAAATGGCTCTGATGATAGCAACATCCTTTCTCCCCATATTCCCCATTAAAAAAAAATGAACAATCAAACTAAAATGCTTTTTTTTTTACAGTAAAGAAAGCCCTATTGTAGACATAACTCTCATATAAATTACCTGAATAGCTTTAAAATCCTAACAAAATGGGTAACTGTTTTTCATATTGTTAACTATTATTTGCATAGCAGTATATGCAATGACCAGTGCAAAAAGGAGTGAAAAGCGCAAATTCATCTTTTTAAATCGCAGGACATGACACTATTTTCAAATACTACAGATGTAGTCTTCAAAAAGTCTCTGTTATTAAGTCTCCAAAGAACAAAACTGAAATTCAGTTGAAAAGCAACTTAACCAAAGCATAAATGAAGCAAGGCAGTAATAGTCAAATATGTCTCCAGTCCTATTCATAGGTATGAAGCTCTTACCACACAGGTGACCAGCCTCATTTAATAGAGGAAGGACATATCAACAAAAATTTGCCAGTTGGCAACCTAAGAACAATCCTTTTCTAACAACAGTAACAAAAAAGCAAACTGATTTTCAAAAGAACATGTCTTTAGTTTGGGAGGTTAAAGTTGTGATATGTAACAGAAAGAGAAGCTTTGGTCAAAATATATGATGAAACACACTTATGAAACAGAAGCCAAGACTCAAGAACAGAATGTTGAATATGAAAAGGCAAATTTGAAAATACCCAGAAAGAACAATTATACACAGTATCAATAAATATCTTACCTGTTCACAGTAAAAGGCTGTCGAGAAGGCTGCTGCTTTGGCATACATATTATGCTTGGCGAGCTTCTGTTGGGGCTACCTAACCCTGAACTGCTCATGCTATTTGTCCTGCTAGGAATTCCAATGCCCTGACCAACCTGGGAGTGGTTCATCATATTCCTAGGATTCATAGGCAAAATACCCCTGAAAAAGAAGTCCATTATACTAAATAAGCTCTCTACAATCACTCATTAAAATTCTCTGTAAATAATCAATTGGCCTAATCCTAGAATCTCAAATATACTTTCAAATTGCATAGCTAATTTTTATTCATTTAACTCTTTTGCCTGGTCATTTGAAAAGAAAAAAAGCTCTTTGAAAAGCCAAAGTAAACAAACCAACAAGAAAGGGCAAATCACAGAAGAATATATGGTGATATTGAAGATGAGAGAACTATTGGTGTGACTATGACATAAAATACAAATGTTATTTCACATATATATTCAGAATAATTTCATTCCAAATGTATGTCATTCTAGCTTCTTCAAACTAATATGCACCATTTTTGTAAATCTGTTTTATTTTATTCTCACTAGAGCAATGGATATGTGGTGAGGGAGCAATAAACAGAATTATCTGAGGAGTGATCTGAAATTGCACGTCCTCCTTTGAGGAGGAGAGCATGCTTTTGAAAAAAGCCCCCCAGGTGGTGATTAATCCTTGATACCCATCCCAGCTAATAACCAATACCCTAGCTGCAAGATAAAAGCATCTTACACTATACTTATCAATTTGCAATGAAATAAAATGAGCATAGGGTATCAACTTTCTTTTCCTCAGTGAAAGGCACTGAACCAGAAAATCAAATAATTAGTTACCTTATTAAAAAACTAAAAAGCTTGCTTAATCTACAAAGATACATTTTGAGAAATATTCTGGTCCATCAATAAATACCTGCTTGGAGATGGAGGCGTGTGAAGTGACATTGTTGGTACCCCTGTTGTTGGCGTGACGTGGCTCGGTAACTGAGTGCCTTGTGATAAGCTGCGATTTAACTGAGGGGTATTGTTGCTCATCCCCCTCATTGGAAGGCCTAGTGCACCTATTAAAAAAATTCAGAAGAAGGAAATTCATTGCCATCAGGAATGAAATTGTTATCCATCTTCTGGAGTTGGTAATTTAAAACATTAAAAACTGACCTAACATTAATATAATATGAAAATTTTAAATGGAAATATTCATTTCACTCCAAATGGACTCTGATTTTAACAAAAATGTATGTCTGAAATTTAATATTATGAATTTTCATATTGCTTCCATTATTCTATCTTTCATATTTCTTCTTTGCTTTCATATTTCTATCTTCTTTGCATATTTCTATTTTACAATAAACTGTCTACCAATGACTATAACAAATTAGATGACTTATGTTTCAGAATAAAAACATTTTGTACAAATATGCCTTTAAGAAATTTGCAATCTTGTGTGTTTTTATGTTTTAAATCATAACTGAGGTACGCAGACATTTAATCCCCACTTTGCTGAAGGAGCTTTAATTTTTATATGATCCTTTTCAAATGCATTTAAGAAAAAGTCTCTTTATTACTATTTACACATACATACTTCTCAACATTACAATTTTTTACAAACCCAACATAAAATGTCATCAACTGTTAAAAACTCAACCTGATATAGCTATAAGAGACAAGAATATATAACATTTTAAAAGATTTCAAAGTACAATGAATGACCTTTATTTGTCTAGTATTTCTGGGGCCAGATGTGTGAATGGATGTGTTCCAATATGTGTATTTTTCAAAACCTACTGAGGAGTTTACCATTCAGAAACAAAACATTAAAAAGAAAAATTAACCATCTGGGATAAACTTATTGTTTCCTGCCTTGTGTTAATATGAAATATAAATTATTATTTTGTTAAAGATTCAGAATAATTATTGTGGATATTTAATGTTCTGGATGTTTTTTATCCCTCAAAGCAAGTTTGTTCAGCTATCACTTATTTTGTCATCACACCTGCCTATGGATGTCAATATGCCTCCTTGCCTCCATCTTCCTTACTCACACATTTTGGTGCCTTCTGTTACTAGTCTGTTGTGGAATGGCACATCAGTCAACCAAACATTCTGAACTGGAGGTTAAATAAAAGTGGTAAGATAGAATGAGAGTTAGTGAATAAGTAGAGGACTTTTAGCGATAGGGATTTAAAGTTACTCCCTCCCTACTTTTTGGTCTAGTTTTAGGTCCAAGAATTTCAAAGACCTGAATATTCTGAAACCATGACTTCCAAAAATTGGAATATATATATTATGTTCTGAATATTTTCCTTCAAATATCTCTGCAAATTTATCTTTCTGCATAACAGTAACCTGTTCGTAACAGTAACGCTTTGTAACCTAGGGATACCAGTGAATCACAAAGATTTCACTGGAATCTGCCAGCTTCAGTACTCAGCTTGCAGCCTAACTGCTTCTCAACTGAACAAAGCCAATAAATCCAACTCAATATAGCTGTTATATTCTATGTGTACTCATATACCATGAAGACCTGAGCTTGGTTCTGCATTTCTTTAAGTCACACAAAGGGAACTGATCTAGATCATATGTTGGTTTAGTCATTATATGTATGTCTGGTCACTACAAGTTTTGTGACCACGAGTATAGCGCTAGCTACAGCCACCTTCTCTGAATTTGGGACAAGATAAGGAAGAACAAGAGATTAAAAACCAGCCTATGTAAGATTTCTTCAGAAGACACCAGTCTTTTCCTTTTCTCAAGCACACTAGTTTTCCTCTAGGCCCTCTAGATGCTCCCGTAATGAACCACCAACATGACACTTTTCACATCACTTACTCAACAAACATTTATTGTGTGCCTATCATGCATCAAGCACTGTGTTAGCTGCTGGGGATACAACAGTGAATAAGATAGAAAAAGCTCCTACCCTCAGGGAGCTTACATCCTTTTCCCTAAATATGCTGTTCTAAAGTCAGCTATAGCTGCAAATTTCCCATAGGAATGTTTCTCACAGTTACTGACAACCAAGAAACCTAATCCAATGTTCACATTTTACAGATGCCTGAGCCTCAGATAAGTTAACTGACTTCTCCAAGGTGACACAAAGAACCAAGACTCCTAGTGTTCTTAATGGCAGCCCTATGGGAGCCCAATAAAACACTAAATGAGCACCCTTGTGAGTACCTACTGACTTGTAACACCTTTTATCTATTTTTTTTTCTCTTGCTTTCTTTTTCTGAATATGTTTACTTCAAACTTTTTCTAAACCAACATCTCTTATCTCTTCCCTCCATTTTCTTTCTCCTCTTCTCTATACCTGTCAAGTTTTCTTTTCCTCCACATTTACTTTGCCTTCCCATTCACTCTCTACACCTTCAACATTATAAACATACATGTTCCAAAAATTGCGCCCTTTGGCTCTTCAATAAGCCCTTCTAAAGACTCATGAGATTTGTTTACTTCAACCCTTCATATACTTATTATTCTATGCTGTATTATGAAAATACATAACTTCGGAAATATTTTGGAGACTGGAGATCATCTGAACATCAGCAAAAAAAATTTTGGAGAAGGAAACAATGCGTAAGGTAATATATTTAGTCAATTAAGGATTGGCACACTTAATTTATAGTAAGGAGAGTAGAGGAAGACAATATGAAATAAAGAACTCAAAGATTAGCATTTACTTTTATTTTTCCTTTAAAAAACACTTGATTTCATAAAAACAGCTAGTAAGTTCAAAAGCTCTGAGTTGCATTTTATTGAACCTGGTGGGTAGGAAAAAAAAAATCAAAAGAGAAGAGAGGAATGCATCAATTTCAAACTGGATCATCAATCCTTGAATACTTCATAATTGAGTTATTTTAAATTTAATTTAAAAACTGAATTCCTTTAAAACATATAGAATTAATACCACTGAGTAGGAACAGAGAAAGATTTATTTCTAGGAAACAAAAATACATGGTCATTAAATTTGAGTTGCTTGAGTCAAACTATTACAACTGGGTACGGTCAAGGGAGGGAAAATTTTATTTTTACTAGTATAATTAGAAACATGATAGAAAATTATCTAAAATGTTATACCAAGAAGAAGACATGTAAGCTGAAAGGGGGAAGAGGGGGAATAAAAAAATTAGCTTAAAAAAAATGACACAAAATAACTACAAGTAGAAAAACATAAATATGTATACCTGAGCTTGTGCACTGGAAGGGCAGTAGAATTAAATTTTATCAAGCACCTAAGAAATATGTGAAGCACTATGCTACTTCATCTCCTTATAAAATATTATAGAGAAGGTATTTATCCCCTTTTTACAGACAAGGAATAAAAGAATGATCAAAAAAACAGTTATAAGGCAGTTTAAAAGGTTACAGTTTTGAAGCAAAGTTTCCTTTCTATTTGACAAAGTGATAGTAAAGGATAATACCATATTAGAAGGAATACATGAACATATTCTAAGTAGATTCCTATTTGGCAGGGTGCTAAACAAAGAATGAATTGAATTCTTTATTGATCATTTTTCAGAAATCCAAAAGAATGACCTAAAAAATGTTTCCACGAATTACTTCCATTGCACAAACTGATTAACAGCACATTCCTTAAATAGTTATGGCATGATATGCCATGCTTTATTCAATCTTTTGCTAAAGATTAACAATATTAATAATAATACAAGCTATAAGAAAAAAAATACCAGCAACCAAATCCTTGAATACTCATACTTAAATGAAGTCTCCTGAAATTTTTAAGGAGAAGGGAGACAATTTTTAACTGATGCAAGAGGGCTTAAAGTATCCCCCATTCCATTCCCAAAGCAACTACCTTCCCTAAACTCACTGTCTTGCCCACACATAAAGGGCAACCATTTTCTTACCTCCAACCTGTCCCCCTGTCTTCTTACCTCCAACTTGTCCTGAACCTAGCTGGTTAATCTTCCCTGTAACACTATTTCATTATACAATTTCCTTCATTAAAATCAAAGTATTTTAGAGACAGAAAAGTCTCCAGAGAGTATCCAACCAAGTTACAGATGAAGATCATTTCAACTTAATTATAGATGAACTAACATCAGGCATTAAGCGATTTGCCCAAGATCACAAAAAATGAAGAATAAAAACCATGATCCAGGGACTTCCCTGGTGGTCCAGTGGTTAAGACTCTGCGCTTCCACTGCAGGGGGCATGGGATTGATCCCTGGTCCGGGAACTAAGATCCTGCATGCTGCTGATGCAGCAAAAAAACCCAAAAAACAAAAAATACAAAGCAAAAAACCACACACACACAAAAACAAACAAACAAAAAAAACCATGATCCAATTTCTTGACTCTAATTTCAATACCTTTTTTCAACCAATCACACTTTCCGCTTCTTGAAGTAGTTGCTAACCTTCACATCACGTGGGAAACTTTAATATCTGGGTCCCACACCCAGAAACTGTGACTTAGTCTGGGTCTGGGAAATTCAAGGGCAGTGGGATTTTTTAAACTCTTTAGGTGTTTCTAGAAGGGCAGTCAGGGTTGAGAATCACTGTTCTAAAATTAAATCCAATCACAGTGTAGTCTTTAAAATGCTCTGTCAAGACCCAAAAGATTCTTCTAATCTTTATTTTTCCCAGCTTTATTGAGATATAACTAACATAATACTCTTCTAATCAATTTTAATACTTTACTCACCCCGATACAAACTCTTTTTAGATACCACATACTCGACTTACAATCTTCTTTGTAATTTCCCTAGTCCCCTCCCCAAAATGTGCCCCGGTGTCTTTACTCATATCCTTCTCCCAACCTAGAATACTTTCCCTCCTCTTGTTCTACAGAGATAAACAAGACTATTTAAAAAAGAAAAGAAAACAAAACAAACCCAAAAAACAAACTGCTATGATCAAGGTGTTTACATGCAGTACATGTACACTGTACTTGGTGTATATGTGGGGCAACGCTCAGACATGAAAGCAGAATGAATCTGGGATCAGAACATGTTTCCTAGACAATACTGTACATGAACTGAATAATGAAAGAGACCTAGCCAGGCATTTGGTGGTGGTGATGAGGAGTCAGGGGAATAAAGATGTCACACCAGTTTGGTCTGAGAAAACTGCAAGATATATGAAAATGAGGACAAGTAATATGCCTGGAGGAAGAGTGGGCTTACCTTCTGGATAGTAAGGATGTATGAGACAAGCATGGATGGAGCTAACCTGGCTTCAAAATCCTCAACTATGAGAAGTTGCTGCTGTGTTAGAACCAGCTGGGAGTCCCAAACATCTGGCTGGATCTTTACAGCAGGTGGCACTCCATCTGTGGAACAGCTGTGTGAATCTCCTACATATACTTTGCACTCCTCCTCCTCAACCTAAGTTTGCATGATACATTAGCAGCACCCTTTCACAAAGTAATGCAGGTCTCTAACCTTAGAGATCATCCTTGATCCCTCTCTTTCTTTCATATCCCACATCCCCAACTCATATTAGCTCTATGTCCAAAATATCCCAAATCTAACCATTTCTCAACACCTCTAGCACTAGTCCAAAGCCACCCTACTTTCCTGCCTGGACTACTGCACTAATTGTCTTTCTCTTTTTCTTGTCACTTGTCCCTCCTCCACTCAGTCCATTTTCTACACAGCAAGGTGATCTTTTAAAAATGAAACTGTATCTTAAAATCCTTCCCATTAAACTTAGAATAAATCCAAATGCTTTACCAAATCTTTACAAGACTCCATGACCTGACACCTGCTACCCATTAACCTTTCACTTTCTTTGTTCATTATACTGGCGCTCTCATTCATCCTTTAACACATGAAGTTCATTCTTACATTCTCATGAGTAAGACCATTTGCATTTGCTGCTGTTTGTACCTGAAAAGCTCTTCCCCAGATCTTTCCAAGGGCTTCCACTTCTCAACAGACTGGTTTCCATTCAAATACTACTGCCTCAGAGACAGCCTCTTTGTCTGCTCGAAAACTATTGATCCCATCCACTCATCCATTAACCTGACAATTTTTTATAGTACTTATTATCAGAATCATATTATTTATTTACTAAGTAAATAAATTTATTTGCATGCTTATTCTCTGTCTTCCTTCATTAAAATATAAGCTCCATGAAAGCAGGAACATTGTTATTTGCCATACTCTTCAATCCTGGAATAATTCTTCACTCATGGTAGGTACTAGATAAATAACACAATAAATCCTATCATAATGCCTTAGTCAGCAGACTCTTGGAATCTGTGGATTTAACATATGCAGTTTCTACTGTGTGCAAAATGCTTTCTAGGGTCATGACATTCAGTAAGTAAGTAAGTAAGTAATATGTAGCATCCAGGTTTCAAAGAAACTGCTGTTCTCAACTCATATTTACTCATAGTAAAACTTACAAAGTAAGGCAATCCTGGCTCTACTACTTACTCCCTAGGCAAGTCCCTTAACCTTTAATCAGGTTGTTGTGAAGATTAAATGGGTTTATATTTATATCAAGTACTTAACATAGCACCCGACACATAGAAAATACTGAATAACTATTAGCTTTTGGGGAGTGAGGGTCGGGTGGGGGGATGAAACATGCTTATGGAAAGAAAATCAACAGGTGGTCCTAAAGGTAAGATAAAATGAGATAGTCTAATGAAGTAATAATGGTTTTCACCTATAAATAGGTGTTTTCTGGGGGAAAAGAGTATGTTATAGCTGTGTTCTTGAACTTGAAAAGTAGCAAATATCTTGAGATAGATTCCATAAAATTGTGAAGATTTGTACTTCTTGGCTGAAACCAATGTAACAGCCTAATAGATTTCCCTTGTCTTGATAAAGCAAACCACTCAAAAATTTATCCCACGCTGTAGATTTTGTTCCCACTACTAAAACAACCTTACTCATAGTCTCTTCAAGGACAATGTTAAACATGACCTCATCTGTAAATCCTGTCCTGATCATTTAAGGTATGTGATTACTCCTACCTTTCAAGTACCCAGAAAACTCTGTACTTCTTCCTCTATTTTGTAGGAAAAATAACTTGTGTATTTATCCTACTAGATTATATATAAGGACCATACCTTGTTCATCATGCATTCAACAAACATTTAGTGAGTGCCTATCGTGTACAGAGTATTGAGGATACAAAGGCAATGAAGACGTGCAATAAATAAACACAGCAACACCGAAGGCGTATATACACTGTACAGAGATGGCATAAAAGAGAATGCTCTTTCTACAATACGTATGCAGTCTCTAGCATGATGCAATATATATGGTAGGCACTCAAAAATATCTGTTAAACTCAATTCCTACTTCCTTTTTGAACCTTTCCCGTACCACTGTAGCTTACTGTGCTTTTCTCTCCAATCCGCAAGTCTGTCCGTATCATTCAACATGATACCTTTTAACCTATGGTATTTAACACTCTGCATATAAATATGTCTTGACCTCCCTAACTATAAAATGCTTCTAGAGAGCAAGAACTCCCAGGGCATTCATTATTAATTCAAGTATCTGTTAAATGATCCTATTTCCTGAAAGCTACCAAAATGTGTCACATGCCTAACTATACTGTCAACAGCATTATTTATGAACCATTCCACCTGTGCTCTGGTTCTCCACAAAACAAGTAGCTTTCATATATGTATTCTTAAAACAGGAGGCCAAAGGGATGTTGTTGAAAGCATAAGGCTATGCCACTGCTTTTAAGCCAGGAGTCCGGATCCCAGAAAGAGAAGTTTATTTCCTTTCCCAGCTAGTGGTCTGGGTCCTCTGAGAATTCAGATACAAATGTATATAATGGATTCATTCAGACAGCTAGTTAACCTATGTGGCTAGATTATAGGCATATAAGAAGTACTCCTTTGGGCTTCCCTGGTGGCGCAGTGGTTGAGAGTCCGCCTGCTGATGCAGGGGACAGGGGTTCGTGCCCCGGTCTGGGAGGATCCCACGTGCCGCGGAGCGGCTGGGCCCGTGGGCCATGGCCGCTGAGCCTGCGCGTCCAGGGCCTGTGCTCCGCGGCGGGAGAGGCCACAACAGTGAGAGGCCTGTGTACCGCCAAAAAAAAAAAAAGTACTCCTTTTTCTCAAATCCTCCAAGGCCCTAAATCCTGTTGGTAAGAAAGAAAAAGTCACACCAACGATACTACCACTTAATTTCAATGCATTGACTATCCAGGGAAATTAATTCCTGGCTCCCTGTTCATTCTCATCTAGTACACAGCTTCAGGGAGCCCAGGGGTCTTTAAACCTAGACAGTGTACTTAAAATCTTACGCAAAAGTAGAGAGCAAGTAGAGAATATCATGCAACTTGAATACAAGATTCCATTCACCAGCTTCTACAGTTACCACTTGATGCACAGTAGTCACATAAACCCTTGATGAAAAGTTACATATTTGGATACAACTATACTGTACTAGAACCCATGATCACACAAGCTCCTAATCCAGCATTTTCTGGGTACCCTTGTGTACTATACAATCACTTCCACCCAAATCTGGTGAAAGCTTTAAGCAGCTCTGTATCCATTCCAAGAGGAATTCCTTCCCTTGTTTTAAACTCAGTGAGTCTCAGTTTTGGAGAGGGCACTCTTCCTTCTCCACCTCTAATCTCTCTAATCATCAAGAACACAAAACAGATAGTAAACCTCCATTTTAATGGCTCAAATTCCTACTGAACTTTGCCAATCTGAATACAGAGTTAATGGTGGTACTCAATACACTTGGGGGGCAAAAGAACTTTGTAATATCAAGCCTAATGCACAATTAAAGTTAGCTGCCATAAGAATAACATCATGAATCTATTCCCACCTACTTATTCTATCTCCCCATCCTTTATTAAATAAGGTCAGCCCCTGAAGTTTTATCTTTCTGACTTACTTATACTACCGAAGCCCTGACCCTCAAGTCCTACATGGTAGCTGGTGTTCTCTCTGAGAAGGTGTGTGTTCAAACTACTTACCAGCTGAGAGACTTATCTGGCCCTGTCAGTTCTATCCTAACAGACAGTGACTAGGAATTCAGGCTCTGTTTTATTTTATTTTATTTTACTAGTTGTAGCTTCTAGATCTGTGCACTAGAAAGGAATGATTGTACCCTGACTTGAGACATTTCAGTTTCAGTTGATCTAAGGTTCATTTTTTAAAATAAGTTAATACCTACAATGTCAGTTAAAAGAGTGAGCCATGAATTGAAAATGCTGGTTCATCAATGCCATTTATTATACTAAACTCCAACAGGAAATATCTGTCATATGTAACTTCTTTTTAAATTACTAAGTACCTTAAAATACTTTTCCTAATGAAAATAACTTTGCTCATTTATTAATCTTTGTATATCCTTAACCATCAGCACAATCATGTATACAAATTAAGTCAATAAATGTCTACCTTACCAATGAAATAACTATATTCCAAACCTAATCCATTCTATAACTTAGCCCAATTATAACTTCATATTTGTAGGTTAAAAAAATTAGATCAGATTTTCAAAGTCCATATAGCTGATTATATTGTAAAATAATTGCCATTCTCCTTCATTAAATAACCTTGGCTTCTCAAATATAACTTTTCTCTATTCCACTATCTACTTTCTGCTGTGATAAATTGTGGGCTTTAAAAAGAAAGGAATGTAAGTTCTTTGCAGTTTCTCTATAGAAATAAAGGGTAGCTTTAAAATTTAACTAGATATTTCGAACGTAAGGGTTACCGGAAAGGTGAAAGTAGTAGGCTTCAAACAAAAACAGTCCAAATGAAACAAACTGCTAGCTAATAATATTCCCTCAATAACTAGAATGAACATTTGCTGATAAATAAGCAACATCTTTTTTGTGTAATAAAAGGCTTAAAAATGTTTTCTACTTAACTAGAGGAAAGCTAGTATCTGTAATTAATAATTTTCCTTACTAATTCTGTACTAACAAAATTGTGTTTCATAGCAAAAAGAATGCCACAAGAGGTAGAGAGAAAAAAAAATAGATGGAAACTATATTTGTCTAACAAAATAAGTTTTTTCCCCTTACTAAATTACAAAATAAAATTGAAGGGTAAAGTGGTATGACAAACTACTCTTATATCTATCAAAACTTTGCCTTTTATTATACTGGGAAAGAGTTCCAAATCACATAACTGATTTTTATTTGAAGGTGGTTAAATTATTTGGTCATCAGATTGTCTGCTTCAGTTACCCTATTATTCTGTAATCTTTGATGGGAATTTACATCCCTTTTAGCACTCCCCTCCCACTACAGAGATGAGAGATCAGCAGCCTCTGACATTACAATATATGACAAATCTTATTAATATATAAAAGTTTGGAAAATTAATTTAAAAAAGGAAAATTTTATAATTTAGTTTTATAAAAATTATGTCATAATAATAGTTAACATTTATTGAGCGCTTACTATGCGCCAGGCACTGTGCTGAGAGCTATAAAAGTATTACAACACATAAAAGAAATAAAATCTTGTATATGGAAAAAGCTTTGAACTGTTAGTCAAAAACAGAGATTGTATACCCAGACTGAGCCAAAGTAAAAGAAGTATTTGCTAAACAAAGAGAACATTTCACAAACTGCTAGGTAATGGGCTTACATTAATAATAAGACCAAAAAACACAAACAAAACAACCTCCTTAACTGACCAGTCAAAAAACCTTTAACTTCCTCCAACTGAAAACATAGAGAATGTCTATTTTTAATTTGTTTAGCAAATCTTCTTCAAAAATACTGCAAAGGAACATACACATACAAAAGATGAAGAAATAAATTTTGATCTACCCTGTATCCAAATAATCTTGAATTAGAAAGGTCTGAAATAATGAGGTTTTTCGCTAAAATAAGAAAAACTGAAAATTAAATACCTTTCCTTTTAAACCCTAGAATAAACCCACAAGGGCAGCATTATTCTTTATTTGGTAGGTATTTTTTTTCTTTAAATAAAGTAGCCCAGAATAAATACAAAATTCTTACTTTGTTGCCCGTATAAACTTGCCCCAAACTGAGACAGCTGACCTGATGTAGATGGTGATGCCAGCATCTAGAAACAAATTAATTATATTAGAGCATAAAGAAAGTACACAGAACATTGCACTGATACTTTACAAATCTGTACAACATATCATAATATGTGAGAATCAAATCCGTATTTCCCAATCTTCAGAAAAACAAAAACATTGCATAATAAATTCCATGTTACTTAAGAGCGTATCACAATTGCATGACATCAAACTATGCAAATAAAATTAATTTTTGATTGCTACAAAGTTTTTTTCCCCCAGTTACTCTAAATGAAACTATGACAGCATCATTACCTCACTTAAAAAAAAGCAAACTAGGCTAACAAATACATGAAGACAGTACTTCAAAAAGTCTAAATTTAAGTAAAATTACTTGATTCTTAAATAATATATTAAGCTAAATTCTAAATTCAGTTTATTAAAGTTGAAAATAAAATTACCTAAATAAAAAAGTTTTTATTTTGTAATAGTTACTGATTTTTATACAGAAATGTGTATCAAATGGGTAGAAAAATCTAACAAACATACACACAACCAGGTACGTGGAGAGGTGATACAATACCAAAGGTCAAACCCAAAATACTTACAAATATGTATAGACATGGTATATAATGTACACTGCATGTACATTCATGGCACTTGTGTACAATGCCTTTCAATTTTTTGCATCATCTTTTTTTCCTAGAATAAAAATTCTTTGAAGCCATGTTATATTCATTTTTTACTTCTTCATAGAGACTAGCACTGCATGTGGCAGTGCTATAAAAAACTAGATAACTTAAACTGAGTAAATGAAAATGTGTACGTGTAAGTGCATGTCTGTGTATTCCCTGTCTTATATTAAGCAACCATCAAAACACCGTAATTAAATAAGATGAGCTGCGTCATCAAAAGGGTTGTAATCTAGTGGAAGGACAGAATGAATTACACAACTAATTATGTTCCAAGGCACAGTGTGGTAAGTGCTCTTAAGGAAGTATAAAGTATCACTGGAGGAAGATATTTCTAAAAAAGGGTGAGGTAGCAGGAATACTTTGTAGAATGGTAACATCTGATGTGGGTACAGATGAGGGGTCTTCCAGTGTGAGACTATGCAGTGAGTGCGATAAAAGTTAGTGACATGATTAGAATACAAACAAAATAAGAAACGTCAGTGACTGAACAATAGGGTAATTAGGGAAGGGAGATAAGGCCTACCCTACGCACACTGGGGAATAGAAGAATGGGAAATAAGAGAGTGATGGGACCAGATGCAAAAGGTCTTCTTAAATGTTATGCAAGACTGGCTCTAACTATGGCGATAAAGAGAAAAAATAATTTTAAGCCAAGAAGTGACATGATCAAACTGTGCTTTGGGAAGATAATTCCAACAGCAAAACTGGATGGAAATGGTAAGATACTAAGCTAGAACAGGAAAACTGCGACTATGAAAGAGTCCTATTGAAATGGTTGAGATATAGGGGAAAAGAGATGGGTGGAGAATCACCAGACAGGGAACTATCAGAGGCCTCTCTGGTTTCCAGCGAAGAACTGGGCTGACATTGACCGCAGTAGGAAAGCCAGGGGGAAAAATATTTAAACAGTAGAGGTTTATACAATACACATTTCATGCTATTTTCATGTCAAAATTCTAAATTGTTTTAATTATTCTGAAATTCACAGAAGTTTTTATACAACAGTAGCTTTAAACTAATGACATACACCAGACTCTTCTGGGGTTGGGCTAAGTTACTAAACACAGCAGTATTTAAATATAGTAACAAATTTTCTAAAAAAGCATCAAACCTTATAAATATTCCTTCTGAAATCTGGAGGGTATACAATATAAACAGTTAAACTGAAAGAATACACATTTTATGCCTGACCAAGTTATTTTGTTAGGTACAATTATCGTTACTATTACCACATAACCGCAAATATTTTAAGCACATTAAAGGTTCATTTCTAAATTGCAAGAACAAGATCAAAGAGCATATGTAACATACAATGAAGCTTTAGTTGGTGACAGAAGGTAAAATGTTTATAATAAAATCCCTTAACAATCATGATTTTCTGTTATCATTATAAGCTATAAACAAAAGTAAAGGAGTATAGTTTCCAAAGGCTTCATATAAAAGATGCTGGCCAGCATGAATCCATGACTTAGAATGATCCATAATGTGAACATTCTAGAATGGACCACTAAAAATTTTACTTTTCCCAGAAATGTGTATGTTTATTGAGCACATAACTCCAAAGAACAGACATTTTATAGTCTACTTTCTCACAAAGGTTATACATCCACAAGTGAGTTATAGGTATGCCAACATATCACTCCTCTCAGCACCGGGAGATAAAGTAGAGAAGATGACACAACATGAAGGTAAAGGGGGAATGGCTCCCTGGGCCAAATATTTGAGTCGAAGAGCAGCATGGTGACCCATTTACCAGTATGACATATTAAATATTATCATTTTCTCTATGTGTGAGTACATGAAGGTTAGTAAACAATGCTTTACAGAAACATGAAAGCAGTTTGTTTAATGGTTTATAACCTTCAAACCATCGAAGTAAAATAAGCATTGATCAACTATACAAACCAATGTTAAAATGACTGCTTCAAAATGTGTCAAAATGCAAATATATAATTTCTTATAAAATCAATCCTAGCGGTATATATTTTTAAACTCTGAAAGCATGATTCATGAAATATATCAGTGCTAAAAATGGATTTTAAAATGGATTTAACATACAACGAAGGATTATGGGGTAGAAACGCTATTTACAAGCGCAAAGAAAATACACAAGAAATGTACTCTGGCACAGAAATAACTACAATTAACAGACGACAGAAAATTTATATAATTTTTTAACTGCTGAAAGTTAATTGTATAAAGGTAAATTTCTTAGAAAAATACAGAACTTTAGATCAAGAGACGTATTAGAGTAGGGAATATAAGCATAAGTGGAAAGAGCCCGGCTTTGAGTCAGAAAAAAAATCTAGGTTTGAATCCTGATTCTGCCTCTTACCTATGGGAGAGCCGAGCCTCTGTTTCCTTCCTGTAAGATGGAAATAACACTACCTACCTTATAGAGTTGACGTGAAGATTAAATTAGATAAGATATACACATATTAAGTGTTCAATAAATGGTAGCAGCTGCTGCTAGTAATCTAATCTTCCTCCCAATGCAGGACTCTCATCAATAGCAATCAGAGGGGCAGCCTTAGGGGAATTTATTGAATAGTACCCTAATTTTATATTCATTTTTGCTTAAGAAGCTAAAGAAAGAAGTTTATCAAATGAATTCTAGATAAAATAAGGAGCAGAACTTGTGTTCTTAGAGGGGGAAAATAGTAGAAAAAGATTAAATGTCACACAATCAGTAGAATGCTGAAACCAATAAGCAGGTTACTGTGTTCCCAGTCTAAAACCGTTATAACAACTATATTCTTCCTCATTTCTCAGTCTATAATACAACACTTCATTCAAACGACAGTAAAGCAACTAGAAGAAACAGTAATGTAATACAAGTTATTTTCCTGACTCAACAAAGAGCTCCTTTATCCTTTTGCTTAATATACAGAATATCAAGGAAATCAACAAGTTAGAAACTGTACTTCTAAAATATTTCCACTGTTACTAGATATAATTCTGAAATCCATGACCAAAAAAACTCTAAAATTATTTTGTTTTACAAAATGTATATTTGAAAAACTTAATAACAGGCCAATCTGGCTCCTTCCAGCAATCCATAACAGCAAAGAAGTGTTAATTATTCTATCCCCCTCATGGTTTCCAATAGTGATCACCTCTCGCAATTACTCCCTCCAATAAAATGTACCTTCAATCACAAAACCTATTTCAAGAAACATTAAAATCAGTATGGTCAAGAAATAATTTTCTACATAAAAAATGACTTCAAAATGCAACAAAGTTTTATTAAATAAAAATTCCCTGACCACAAAAGCAATTTAAAAATGAAATATATAAGTTTTTAAGTGTTCCTTAAAAATTCATTGTACAATATACTTAAAGGTATGGTGATAATATAATTCCTAGCATTCTGTTATTTATTCCAGGATGAAAACAACAAAGAAATATGATTTTGACTATATCATATCTACAAACAGAAAAAAAAACAAAGAAAGTTTTAAATCTAGACAGAATCTGAAAAACATTTAAAAATTAAAAACAGTATGGTTAAAAAAATAAGAAACCACTGAAGTCAGAATGAAATCTAGTAAACAAAAAGAAAGACTATTAGAAGATAATATATTAAAAAGACCAAAAGAAGAAAGGGACAAGAGAGGAAGCAGGCAGAAAAACAAAACAGTCAGTAAGTCATGGGACCTGGTAGTTTATGTAACATACAATGAAAATCAATGAAAATCAATAACAAATTATGAGTTTACCAGATATTTCAAGTAATTTTGATTAAAGCATTAAGTTTTCAAAAATAACATTTTCAGAAAGTGTAATATATGTTGAAATAGTCAATGTAATTAATTCCTATAGAACATTTAACATTCAGAACATACTAAAGAAAGTACGGCAACGAAGATCTCTATATTATATTGTGTGAATCTTAGGTTAGAGCCAAAGCACAAATTTAAAGGTATATTAAAGGCTCTTAATATGCATTGCTAAACTGTTTTCTACAAAGTTTGTATTATTTATGCTTCCACAGCAGTTACTTCAATGTTCCCTCACAGATAATGGCTACTCTTCCACTTAAAAACAAAAACCAAAAAACCAAACAACAACAAAAACCCTCTTTGCTAGTATGAGAGGAATAAAATGGTATTTTCTGACTATGATTTTTTATGATTGTTATTACTGGATGAAAAATTTTCTAATTATTTTTGTAGATGTATCAAAATTTGTTATATCTTTTAAGTATATCATTTTAACTCCCTTTATAAATAGGAGTTTATAAAAACTGCCTTTTTATCTTTAAAATACAGAGTTTGAAGATTATTTAAATGGCAATGAATTTAAGAGATTTTAGAACACTGCCTTCAAATCGTTTGACATTTAATTCTAATTTCTTTAAAGTCTGATTTATTTACATTTAACTCTATTAGGTTATTGTTGCCATATAAAATTTTGACATACTTATATACATTCAAATTAAAAGTTTTAAAGGTTATTTTTGAGTTTTTTAGGTAAACAATTGTATCTGCAAATAATATTAATTTTGTTATTTTCAACATTAATTCATTTCCTTCCCTTTCTCTAACAAAAAGACTCAGTAAAAGTCCACTATCTTCTACACCTTATAATAAGTTCTAAGAACACAGCAGTAAACTAGAGAGGCAAGGTCCTTGCCTTTGTTAAACTTAAATTCTAGTGCAGTACACAGGAGAATAAATAATTAATAAATACATACTTCAGGAAGAGATAGTTGCTGTAACTGTTAAAATGCAAGAAAGAAGTTAGGATATAGTAGTAGTAGTAGTACTGATAGTATATACAAGCTACTTAGGAAAAGAGTGATCAGAAAGGCTTCTCGGGTAAGATAGATTAACAGATACCTGGATGTAGTGAGAGAGAACACCATGTGAAGATCTGAAAAAACTAAGCGCAAGGTCCTGAGACAGAAACAAATTCAATGAGCCAGAGAGTCAGCCAGGATGACTCTCTATGTAGTTAAACACTAATCATGAGGATGACAACAATAATGGTGATAGAAGGTATCCTTATTTTATACTAGATTTTAACAAAATATTTATTATAAATTGGCCTGAGAAAAATCCTAGTTGCCATAATTGCTGTAGGCTAACACAAGTATGAAAGTTAGGTACGAGCTGAAAATGGTTGCCATTTGTCAAAACAAGGAAGTAGTCTACTCTAATCAGTTTCATGAGTTTTTTTTTTTAAAGTAAGGATAGGTGCTACATTTCATGTCTTTATAGCACATACTAAAACAAGGGAAAAGAGGTTCCCACAAGTTTGTGTGTCTAAAATGATTATGCTTAAGAATCACCAAATGAGTGCAACAAAGACTCAAAAGACTAGAAAATACGTTAGCAATCAAAATACAGATATAGTTTTTAAGAAAACCCTAAAATTGCTTAGATTATACTGCTCCCAAAGAGTTGTCTATTGCGTCCTATATGAATGTTTTTCATTTTCTATAAGTCTCCAAAAAAAGATAATTAAAAACAAATAATTAAAAATCACACAATTACATGATACACAAACTATCAGTATCCAAGCTTTACATATAGATAAGGAAACCAAGGCACAGAAGAGGTCATATAACTTTCCCAAAGCCACAGAGCTAATAAATGACAGCGCTAAGATTCAAAAAAGGAAAAGGGAAAGGGAGAAATCAAGCCCATATCTGCCTACGATTTACTTAATCTTGTGAAAACATTTAAGTAATAGATCTGTAATTTATATTACTTTTATACCTCAAAAACAGCAAATTCAGCATTCTTTTGAAAGACACATACATGTACAGGCATCTCTTGAAATAAAAGGCCTTGGAAAATATGAAGTAGCCCTAAAGAAATATTTAGCAATTTAATCCACACAATCTTATAAAGAACAGTTTACCAAATACTTCTACAACCATGCATATGATGAAGAAACAATTACATTTTATGCTCTATGGTTAGGGTAAATCAGGAATTGGTTAGGTTTTGGGGGTCTTTTTGCTTTTGGGGTTTTTTTTTGGATAGTTGGCTTAAAGATTCACTCAACTACTGGCCAGTTTTCCTTTATCATAAGTTACAATTTAAAATAATTTTCTCACTGTTGCCAGGAAGGAAAAGAATACAAAATTATCCCAGTCATTTATTTATTATGTTTAAATTTTTTCTCTTTAAAAGCCTTATAAAGCACAAAATAATCATTATCTGCAGATGATATACATAACTACTAAAAAAACCAAAAGAATCCATGGCATAATGTTATTATTATTCATTATAGTAGCAACATTTAATATTTACTATTTGGTCTTCCATAAGTTTTGCATACAGTTATCATTCAGTCCTTAAAACCACCACCCATTAGACATGTACTATTTTTCTTATTTTATAGATGAGAAAACTGAGACATACAGAGACTGAGTAACCTGCCCAAGGACACAGCTAGTAAACCATGTGACTGAGATATAAACTCATAAAATAGAATGTCCAGAGCCCATACTCCCAATCAACAAAAACTAATAAAAAGAGTTTTGTAAGGTAGTTAGTTATAAAATAAATATATACACATACAAACTATTTCATATATCAGTAAAAACCAATTAGAAAAATGTAATGAAAACGGCAACCATAAAATCCTACTTCCTAAACGGCATAAACAGAAACAGGAGAGAGACATACTCTTTTGAAAGAAGGTAAACATCAGTATAAATGTGCAACAGTCAAAAACATTTTTGTAAAGGATGTGAAAGACCTTACCTGACTAAGATGTGAAAATTGCCTATAAAGCTACAGCTATTCAACTATGTTGTAGTTCTTCCAAAGAATCAATATGATATACAGAACAAGAGTTAAGAAACAGGCCAAAAAAATCAGACATTAGTATATATATAAGGGAGAATTCAAATTAGCCATAAATGAATGGTCTAACTCAGGGGTGGGCAATTTACTGAATGCAGGCCAAATCCAGCACACTGCTTATATATGTAGGGTGCAAAAATTAAGAATGATTTTTCACATTTTAAATGGTTATATAAGTACCTACATATTATCCTTTATTTAGCCTCTTGGCCCACAAAGTCTAAAATATTTACTATCTGGTTCTTTATGGAAAAGTCTTCTAACCTGTGATCTAAACTATAAAAAAAGTGTTGGGACAACTGGATACCAGATAACCTTATGGGGGTGGGGGGGTGGCACAAGGAGGGTAATCTGGCACCACAAAACTCACACCTTAATCCAAAACACACTTCTAATGAATGTAAGTTATATGTGTAGAATTAAGCACAAAAATACTAGAAGAAAGTAGGTGGGGAAAGTCTTCCTAGGTATGATCTCAAAGACTGAAAACATTAAAACCAAAAAACCCACACAAAACTGATTAGTCAAATTCAATAAAAATGATAAATAATTTTATATTAAAAAAAACCTAAAAGCAAAAAACTGAAAAACTATTTATGACAAGAGGTTATTAACCTTAATATATGGAAAACACAGACAAATAAACAAGACATCAGCTCAATAGAGAAATAGAAAATGGCACAAAAACAGTAATCCACAAAGGAAGAAATAAAAGTGCATATATGCAATGGAATATTACTCAGCCATAAAAAGAAACGAAATTGAGCTATTTGTAATGAGGTGTATGGACCTAGAGTCTGTCATACAGAGTGAAGTAAGTCAGAAAGAGAAAGACAAATACCGTATGCTAACACATATATATGGAATTTAAGAAAAAAAAATGTCATGAAGAACCTAGGGATAAGGCAGGAATAAAGACACAGACCTACTAGAGAATGGACTTGAGGATATGGGGAGGGGGAAGGGTAAACTGTGACAAAGCGAGAGAGTTGCATGGACATATATACACTACCAAACGTAAGGTAGATAGCTAGTGGGAAGCAGCTGCACAGCACAGGGAGATCAGCTCGGTGCTTTGTGACCGCCTGGAGGGGTGGGATAGGGAGGGTGGGATGGAGGGAGATGCAAGAGGGAAGAGATATGGGAACATATGTATATGTATAACTGATTCACTTTGTTATAAAGCAGAAACTAACACACCATTGTAAAGCAATTATACTCCAATAAAGATGTTAAAAAAGAGGGGAAAAACAGATGACAATAATTATACTAATTACTAAGTTGAAATTAAGTATATTAACAATTCTTATAAATATATATGCACACATTATTAGATACATGCAATATATTATATATTGTATTAGCATATATAGTATATAATGGTTTAGGTTACATGTAAAATTGTTCATTAAATGATCCTGAGGTATGTGTTATTTGTTTGCTATTTATAAATAATATAATTGATTCTCACATAAATTAAGGGATTGAATCAAAAAAAAAAGGCCATCTACACGGAAAAGACACAGAGCCGTGTGTGTGTGTGTGTGTGTGTGTGTGTGTAAATTAAGCAATGTTTTACTGCACATTAAAACAGTAAGTTTCTTTTGTCTATCTGTAAAAACTTAAAAGCTGATATTCTCAAGGGCACAGAGAGTGCTGATGAGAGTAAAAATTGGTGCAAACTTTCTAGTGAAAGACATGTCAATATGGCCCAGAGATTTAACTACTAATATATTTTTAAATAAAAATATGTGAAATATAGAATCAAAATTTTAGCCGTAAATTATTCCCGACTAGCATTATTGGTAATTTTTCCCCTCCCCGACCCCACGCATATTTTCTAAAATTTGTGCAATACCCCTTACTATTTTGTAATGAAAAAAGTATCAGCAACACAGAAATTTATAAGTAGCTACTATATTATTATTCCCATTTTCAGATGAAAAAACTGAGGCTTGGAGAAGTTCTTGCTAATAGGCAAAGCCAAGATCCAAACCTATATCTGTCCTGTTTTAATCTCTATGTCTTACTACCTTATTAATTAATTTTAAAAAAAAGTTTTGTGAAGCAAATCATTCTGTTATTTCTGTGACAATTAATCTGGAATAGTAACCAACATATG
Organism: Delphinus delphis; assembly: GCF_949987515.2. Classification (NCBI taxonomy): domain Eukaryota; kingdom Metazoa; phylum Chordata; class Mammalia; order Artiodactyla; family Delphinidae; genus Delphinus; species Delphinus delphis. The sequence continues at coordinate 55,970,299 of NC_082693.1, read as the reverse complement.
TATATGAGTGTATGTAATAATTCTGACTAAAAAATTCTGACATATAATACAGTATTTCTGTTCCCTAGAAGACAGACATCTCTGTCATTCATTCTCTGCACATACTTTTTAAAGAATTTCAGTTTGAAAGCTTTATATCTTCCTGATAAGAATGAATGCTTTTCATCAATAAGTAATATTCCACTACCATTTTTGCATCAATCTTAACTTGCACTGTACAATCACAGTAATTAACACACATGTAGATTAGTTTCTGCAGTGATGCTACCGGAAAGACATCCCAAATTATTAAAGTATAACATCAAATCTTAAACTTAGAAATTTATGTAAAAAATAATTCAGTTATAATTTACATCAAATAGCAAATAGCTAGAAAGGCAGTAAGATAACAGAAAATTAATTAGATGACATTATTCTGTCAGCTATTCAACTGCACAAGAAAGCCACCAAACACAAAATTTGACAAGAGTCCTAATAATGCACTTGATAGTTTGTTGCCAAAATGACACAATTTTCAAATAAAAATAAAGGGGAGGGCTTCCCTGGTGGCGCAGTAGTTGGGAGTCTGCCTGGCGATGCAGGGGGCACGGGTTTGTGCCCCGGTCCGGGAGGATGCCAGCGTGCCGCGGAGCGGCTGGGCCCGTGGGCCATGGCCGCTGGGCCTGCGCGTCCGGAGCCTGTGCTCCGCGACGGGCGAGGCCACAGCAGTGAGGGGCCCGCGTACCGGGGGGGGGGGGGGGGGGGGAGGGATAACACCAAAACAGGAAAACAAAACAAAGCAAAACCCCACCAAAATTCTAACTTAAACCTTGAGTAAGCCTATGTGTGAAATTCTAAGACACAGGAAGTAATTTACTAATGATCAACTTTAATGAAAAATGATGGCATTTGTTACAAAACTTAGAATTTTAAAAGTGTTTTAAAACATCAGAAAGAATCTCATTAGATTAATATCTAGAGTAAATTGCTGTATAGACAGGGAAATTAGGAATAGCAAATTTATAAAAGTTTGAAAGAGGAAAAAAAGTTGGGCAGGTACAAAGTACAAGAATGCAACTGGTTTGACTACAGTATATAGCGTATAATTTAAAGTAGCTTACCAGAATTTGAAAACAACAATGGAATTTATTTTAAAATATTTTATCTATTTGCTAATTATGACTTGGCTGTGCTCTAAATCCTTTCATTCCAAAAGGGATTACTGAACTACTAACCTTCCAAAGCATTTAACTCATACTTCTATAATATATCATCTTCCATGTTTCTGAATACAGTTCTTCAAAACTTTTCTGTTGTAGCATACCTATAGCTAACAGAGGAGAGATGGTCTGCCTACCTGAGGTCTAGGATTATAACCAGAATATCAGAAAGCAAAGGAAAGGTTTCATTGCAGCCTGACATTATATCTTTAAATCTGTACAAATCAGCTTTCTGCTCTTTATAAAAGTATTGTTTTAATATAAAAACAAGTTATTTCACAAATTAAAAAAACAATCGATGTTCTAGAAGTAATACCTTGTTTACCCCATGTCTTTTGAGTACTTCCTACCACAGTATTACCATATCTCAACTTGAGAATCATACAGTATTTTGTCTCCAATAAGAATTTAAGAAAGCTCATCATCTTTGTATCCCCAGGGCCTAGCACTATGCCTAAAACACAGTCACTCAACCAAAGGTGGTACTCTACAGTTCATATACTGCTTTTCAGGAATCAGAAAGAGACAGACATATACTATTGAGTAAACACAGCTTAACGGGTTAACTTACATCTTTTTCTGACCGATGTGGAAACATAGAAGACTGGCTGTAGTACATGTTTTCGTCATGGTAGTCACTGTCGACCCCCTCTACAAACTTCTTTCTTGAAGCACCAAACATGCTGTTTGTCACCTAAACAAAAATATTACTTTTATCAAGAATAATGTTTTGGAAAATGTCAGGCTTTACCTTACTCCTATGTGGAAAACATAAAATGAAGGGAGCATTGCTAAGATAAAGAAACAGATCAACTAAGAATTAATGATACAGGTGAGAAAGTCATAACAATGTAGTAGAAAATGTTTACTTTCAGGCCCTGAAATCAAGAGGAGAAACTTAAAGTCTGTCACATGCAATGATTCCAATTATTTTAAAAGAAAAAATATTACTTATTCTTGAAAATTGGCAACCCAATATAATTTTCCCATACAAAGATTTTTTAAAAATTAAGTTTGGGTTTAAATTATTCAAAATTTTCACATGCATCTTCAACATTAGTGTCTTTGTCATTGTTATACCTACTTTTTAAATTATGTTTTCCAGAGCATATCATCTTCACTTACAATCTAAGTTTACTGAGATATAGCACTTTTTGAGTCCATGTATAATGGCACACTGGAAATCTTATCTCAAGCCACAAGCTCTCACTCATGTAATAGTAGGATAATTTTTTCACTCATCATCCTGGTATAAATTTATGATCTCTACTACATAACCTGCTTACTCTTTTGCTTTTTAAGTCTTTACCATATCCAACACTAGTAATTTTGAGCCCTCATCAAGATAATTACTAAATCTGTGCTAATTTTTATTTTATTTTATTTTTTTCCATAAGGTGACCTGTATAAAGCTTCCAAAACTATCAACTGACAGGTTATTTAATTAAGGTCAATGTGTCTTATCCCTAATAGTACTCTGTAGTTCAAAGTAAACTGAAATGTCATGATAGCCTTGTAAAGACTAGAATACACAGTGACTATATTTTTTCACAAAAAAATGGGGAAAAACTCATCAAATTTGACATCTGTCTGGTACACTCATTATGAATAAGGGTATTTTCTCCCACTGTAAGAAAAAAGGAACTTTCTTTTACTTCTCATTTCAAAATGAAACACTGTAGTTACTGCTGTTAATCAGTAGACATGGTGAATTGGTATACTGCAGATTTTAAGGCTAAATTTGATGTGCAAGTTTGTTGAAAACACCCATGTTACTTAATAATTGCTTTATATTTTAAGTTCCTTGTTAAATCTGTAAGAAACTCAAATATTTACGTATTCTTCCTGTTGAAGTCTGAGAAAAAGCTATTCAGTTAAATATGAATACCAGTCTGAAGACAACTTAACCACTGCTTTGCTGTATGTTTTTAGGCTATATATCTCTTTAGGTGTGAAATACAGAAAGATATTTTCAAGGATCTATTAATTTGTTAGAACATACTTTATCTTCTTTGGGCAGTGGACTCCCTGGTGAATCTCAGGCAAGGGCTTCTATAACTCTGAATGTAATTTTAGGGACTAGGTAGGATCCCTCATGCCTAGCCTCTAACCCCCCCTAAGTAGTCCCTAATAGGAAAGAGAGGTTTTTTAGTGAGTTTTATTTCAGAAAAGTAACAGTGGAAAAAAGCACTTTAGAGTCTGCAAATTAAGACTCTTTACACATGAGATTTTAAAGGTTTGTTTTGTAAAAGTTAAGGATACATTTAATTCTCTTTAAAGGACAATTACTACTGAGCTCTAATTCTAAAAAAGGATAAACACAGGAAAATGGCATGAAACTTGCAGAATTCACTAAAATTTCAGGAGCGTACCAAGATATCTCTCATCAAATTTTACGTACATAAGTTAAGTCAAATGGATGCAAAGTGAACTATTAACAATTGTGATGTAACATTCATCATCAAAACCAATTACAGACTCTTAGAATCCTAAAATTGAAATTAATTGTACTGAATAAAAAAACTTCATTCTAATATTGTGCAAAGAGGTTTAACTGTTTTGAAAGCAAAACTAAACACGTGAAATGCCTCAGACAGAGGAAAACAGAAATGCTCTCTTTCATCAATACCAAATTTTCCCAGACTCACTGTGTGTGTGCCAGAGGGAGGGAGAGAAAACACAAACATGTAGAATTTCATTTTTGTTTTGTGTGCTTCGACACAAATTACACAACACTGAAAATACTAATTATTTTTACATGACTTCAGCAAAAAAAAAAAAAAAAAGAGGTAAGAGTGTAATACTCTGCCTTCAAATGCAAGCCCCAGTCCCAGGGATGGGTACTGGTATGAAACAAAGAATTCTCTGATCCATGGCAAAATCAGAAAGAAAAAGGAGGACAACATAGTTTTACAAAAAAGCTAATTTTGGGCTTCTCTGGTGGCGCAGTGGTTAAGAATCCACCTGCCAATGCAGGGGACACGGGTTTGAGCCCTGGTCCAGGAAGATCCCACATGCCGTGGAGCAACTAAACCCTGTGCCACAACTACTGAGACCGCGTTCTAGAGCCCGCGAGCCACAACTACTGAGCCCACATGCCTACAGCCCGTGCGCCTAGAGCCCATGCTCTGCAACAAGAGAAGCCACTGCAATGAGAAGCCCACACACCACAAGGAAGAGTAGCCCCCGCTCGCCGCAGCTAGAGAAAGCCAGCGCACAGCAACAAAGAGCCAACTCAGTCAAAAAAAAAAAAGATAGTTTTATTTAATTTTAAAGGGTGTGTCCTGTATTCCACATAGAATGATGGAATGGAGTAGAAAAGTATTTTAGACTAGCCAGGAAGGGTGAAACTAGGAAAGTAACAATGAAGCAGAGAAGTAAAGGAACTAACTAGCTAAAGACAGGAAGAGCAGTCAGTGCAAAAGTGAACAAGGTCCTCAGTGGTGCAGCTCAAACAGAATGAATTCAGTGGAAGATGGTAGGAACTGAAGTCAGAGATACTAGTGTGAGCAGATCATGTGTCTTGCAGGCCTGGGGAACTCTGGATTTTATTCTATGTGAAATGAGAAGTCAAGAGAGGATTTGGGGGAATTCCCTGGTGGTCCAGTGGTTAGGACTCGGTGCTTTCACTGCCATGGGCCCAGGTTCAACACCTGGTCGGGGAACTAAGATCCCACAAGCTGCACGATGCAGTCAAAAAAAAAAAAAAAGAGAGAGAGAGAGAGAGAGGATCTGTGGGCAGTTTAAGTGACATAATTTGGCATATTTTATTTATGTATATATTTAATATGAGTGTAGCTACTCTGTAAGGAATGGACAAAAGAGGGGACAAGAGTGGAAGCAGCGAAACAGGTTGGTGAGAGAAGATGGTGGCTCAGACTACAGTGGTAGTGGTAGGGGATATGTCAACACTGTACTGAAATATATTAAAATTACTGGTTATATCACATATATTAAAGTCAATTTGATAAATAGAAATTTAAAATACTAATTTAAAAACAAAATCATACTTCATTCTACATTACATATAAAATTTGTTCAGATATTTGGTATATACAATTTGTCAGCTTTCTTCAAGCAAACATATAAAGGGCTTACATCAATCCTGTTAACTGACCACCTTCTCTCTCAACTCTCGTATCACATGTTTTAACAAAGGAGAAGTAAAAACTGAGATTTCATCAAGAAAAATACATGAAATACGTTGTACCAAAAGCAATGTTTCTTAAGTCTTTTTTGAATACAGATCTAAAACATGTAACTAAGACATTTTACATTTGCTTTGATTCCATAAGAACTAATCAGGATACACACACACACACACACACACACACACACACACACACACACACACACGTTAGCTTACACTAATTCTTTCTATTAGCCTGACAACCCCCCCCCCCGCCCCCCAAAAAAGAGTTGGCCTCAAAATGTAGTAGAGAGGAATTAAACTGACAAGCAGAATGGAAGCACTAAGTTGGCTGGCTGTTCCCAGTAAACACCTTCATTACTTAATTAGGACTAGCTATGAGTTCCTAAGGTCTAACATTCTTAATATATAAATATATTTCAAAGCCAAATGCAGTAACTCAGAATACTCACAGAGAATTCATAAAACCTCAAACTTGAGATAATCTTAACCAACAACTTCAAAGATGGGTAAAGTGGTCCCTGATCCAGGTGGGATGAACGGTAATTACAAAAGGGAAAGAATAAGAGGCAAGGCCTGGAGCTTTTTAAATGGTCACAGAAACAAAGTAGGACACTTTACAAGTGAAACTTCAAAAATAAATTTAGATAGATAAATAAGTATATAGATAGGTAGACAGATAGGAAAGGGTGAAAAATTAGATAGATAAATAAGTATATAGATAGGTAGACAGATAGGAAAGGGTGAAAAATAGATCATATCCAAGGCAGGATGGGCGGTATATAATCTTGCACAATTTTCCTTCAGCAAGACCTCTGGAGAGGAACTTACTCTAAAATCATTTATTGTCTATCATGCTGGCATGCTGGCCCAGGCACGGAATCCTATTCCCAGGGAACAGAAACACATCCCATGGCAGAGTGTCCTTTTCCTGATAGCAAACAAATATAGTTTGATTTTGAAATCTATCTCCAGTCTTAAAGTTCCAGCAGCATATTTTAAAGTGCTGCTAGACATTTCTGTATGAGAAGTGCATTTTAATAAACGAAATCAGTAATATTTAAAACTGACTTTCTGAGTTACTTTCTCCTGTTCTGTTCTGCATTATCATCACATTCTAACCTTTCTTCACAGTGGCTTTCACATTTGTTTTTTGCCATTCTACCTATCACCTTCTTAGTTTAAGCTATGGACTAGATTTTTTTTAGCCCTTTGACTGATCTCCCTTCACTTTTCAGTGAACATGCTGAGGGTTTCCTATATGAATTATGCCAAAAATTGTGCTAATGAACACAAAAGCTGAGTAACAGCCCCAAGTCTTGAACAAGCTCACAGCCTAGTTAGGAGAAACACCTGTAAATAAACAATTACAGTATGAAAATCTGTACAGGTGTTTTGGGAACACAAATAAGGGAATATCTAACTCTATCTGAGGGAAACAACTGAAAGGTCTTATAAAGTAATATTTGAACAAATATTTAAATTTGTTAAAAAATTTTTATTTAAAAAAAAGGAGAAGAGTGTAGGGTGGGAGATGAAGCAAACTTTGGCATAAGAAACAGCAGGCATAAGTTCTCGGAAGTGAGAGAAAGCCCAGAAACACAAAACTTTTAATACAGCCAACAAGGAGGATGTCTGGAAGGACAATGATAGGTGGTAAGGAAAAATAGGCTAAATTTCAATGCCAGGTTAATAGGGCAAGGATATAGACGGGAAAGCCAGATACAAAAATCTAGGTGAAGACTTCCTTCAACTAACACTTTACTATGATGTCATATTCATAACCACTACAATGACTTTGTCACTTTCCTACTCTCGTATCTCTTGTTAATTTCCCCTAAAGGATGCAGACCAATATTCCTGAGATCACGACCTTAACATAATTTTGCAGCAGTAATTATCTCAAAATCCAACAACAACCTTATGCCTCAGCTTAGTTTGGGTTATTCACAGTTGTTCCTGTACATGATAATCTCTGGAAAATGCCATCTGTAACCCCTGACATCTTCAACAATTAAAACTCAAGCTGAGCAGATTAACTCTAAATATTTATTGAAATCATCCATATCTTTCTATCTCTGTCATTTCTGAGAACAAGCATTTCCAATATCCTTCAATCAGGTCTTTATTAATCCATTCTCATTCCCCTCAAATTTACTCTCCCACATCAGCCAAGTAAATTTTTAAAATAAAAATTTAACAGTCATGGCCCTGCTGATTGAAATGCCTCAACAGCTTTCCAAATCAGTAATAAGGCTTATTAAGGCCCTATGTAACCTCTCTGACCTTAACTGTCTCCACAGGTCCCCTGCCACCACTAAACTACTGCCACACCTTCAGTTACTCAAACACAAGTTCTCTTCCGCCTCCAGACCTTTGCATAGGCTGATACCTCTACTTAGAATGCTCTTTCTCCCACTCTTTGAAACTTTCATACTGAATCAGGACCCCTGGCTTGCAGTCATTGAAAATACTTTATCATAACTATAATTATACAATAATAAGAAATAACTTTTATTGACCACTTACTATGCCAGGCAATATACTCCAAATGTTTCAAAATGTATTTACATAATCTTCATAATTTACTTAGTAATAACTATATAAACATGTATGTAATCCTCATGTATTTACTTATTTAGTCTTCATTTTTAGATGAGAAAACAGAACTGGAGAAGTTGGGTAACTTGCCCAAGGTCACATATCTGATGTGCCCAAGATTCCACATCTGATAATTGACAGAGATGGGATATGATCCCAGACAATCTGTTAGAGTCCCCCCTTTTAACCACGATAGTACACTGACTCTCAGAGATACAACTAATAGTTTAATGTTTGTATTCTCCCCAAATTGTAAGCTTCATGACGGGAGAAGCAGTAAAGGGCAAAAAGGGGTGCGGGGCTTACTTTGCAGTAAACAATGGTAAGCAGAGGGTGCCACATCAAATATTTGTGCATGTCAAAAAAAGATCTCTTTAGCGGAAGAATGAGAATGAACTGCCTGGACAGAGGTATGTGAAACAAAAGCTAGTCTCTACCAGACTGATCATATCTATTTTAGAGAAAGCAACATTAATTTTAGAATAAAATTATGCTTAAAAGAAAGAACACCACCACCACATCAATTAAAAAGTAATTACTATTTCCATATTCCAAATTAACTAATATTTTTACTTTCAAAATACAGTGAACATAATTTAATCATTCAAGGAATTAGAATGGTTATTACAAAACTCTAAATTTTTATTATAAGCTACTGAAATAGACACTGTAGCATTAAACGAGTAGAATATGTTTACCAATTGGGTTAAAACAAGACCAAATCCCTGATGGCAACTTTTTCTTGTGATTCTATTTCTAAAGTAGCCAGGAGTTTTACTGTTAACATGCTGATACACGTGTCCCATCATAAAATCAACTCTTTCACAACACTGAAGTACGAAGACTTTTCTATAGCCAGCAACTTTTCATCTTTAGCAACAGAGTATGCATCCACCTGTATTATAAAGGGTAAAGAGAACCAAATGTAGGTGGGGGTTGGGGGTGACAGGACTGCTCTTTTACTACTGTTTCCCTAATGGAGATTTTACTATTTCACTCTGATTGCTGAATACAAAATCTGACTTCTTACTTTTCCCTCCCAATTTCATATTCACTATCAGCAAACACTTCACACCCATACAAATACACACAAGTTCTCTGTTGTTTATAAAGCAGGCAGAAAATTAATAAAAATCAGTCAACTTCCATTAACATTTATCTGCCTTTATCAAGATGTAGTCAATCAAAATTGAAACCAATCATGAGAAGCCATAATATCTGAAGATAATCTGGTTATCTTTATTACTGGCTTTTAGAGGGAAAAGCTGATAGGTCAAATCCACTGAGACACTGCCCAAAATCTATGGAACTAGAATACTGTACACCTATATCAAATATGATATACTACCACCTAGAAATATTTATAACCCAAGGAATTTGTTTTAGTGGTATTTTTTGGTAATAGAATTCTGAGCTACCAATCCTACTTCACAACTTATAAATAATCCTAATTTTATTTCGTTCCGGAAAACACTAAAAAAAAAAAAAAAGAAAGAAAAGAAAAGAAATGGGATTAAATAAAGAAGAGAAAGGCACTTACATTAGAAAAAAATCTATCTCCTCGAAGAACAAAGAATTTAATATCTGGAAGTCTTTAGGAAAAGAATGATCTTTCCTCCTATTAAAAAACATACTACTCGAGTCCTACTAGTTCTAGAATACTGTGGCTTGATATAATATAAATAAATGTATAATGAATAGTTTACTAATCTACTTAGGATGGATCTAAAAAAAGTTAAGATTTAGATAAATTTTAAATTGATAATTTCTAAATTCATCAACTTAAATTGATACGGAAATAAAAGCAATTCATTTCATAGTTTTAGTAAATGCAGACTGCCTGATAAATGAGCAATAAAAGGCTTAATGAACACTGAAAAGGCAGTTAACAGGTAGATGCAAAGGAAACTGACTGGAAATGTGATTCAGCAGGAAACTAGGGGCTTACAGGAACATATCAACAATCATTATTTTGGAGAGTAGTTAAATATTTTGGCACAGAGTTCTGTACAGGGGTTACAGGAATACTTCGTAAGAGATATCATCCCCCACAAAACAGGGTAGCTCACATTTGATAAAAAGATAGAGAGGGCAAGCCAGGAGAGCGATGAAAACACATCACTCTTCCTAATCCAATAACTGTTTACTGAAATCTGGTACCTGAAGCTGCTTTACTGAGATGACATTCCCAAAACCATGTACACCATACCTTAGGGTGTGCCCCCACCAAATCTACAAACCCTCTAAAGAGTATTACCAAAAGGCCTATCAGCTCTCCTGATCAGTCTGACTTTGATCTAGGGAGAATATGTTGTGCATGCTTCAACTTGAAGAAACAGATTTTGTGGTTTTTCAAATTCTTAAAGTTGCCTGTATCAATATGCCTCATGCAGATTCAAACTTATAACCACTAACATACAAGCTTAAAAGACACGTGCATCATCCTAAAATCAAAACACTAATAACTCAAAAAGTGCTAACTGTAAAAAAAGCACACCATCATATATTAACTGAAAAACCAACTATAAATGGTATGCCTTATGACCAATAAGTTAGATTTGAGAACTCACACAATAGGGCCTAAAATTAAAATAAGCAATATTTTATCCTTAAATATTAAGATATAAATTTATAAATTACAAGTGGAAGAACATATAACAGTAGAAAGCCCATAAGTTTAGAATATAAAACAAATCCTCTAAGTATGAAGGAAATGTTTTTAATGAGGTTGAATATCTCACGCCAGTGTCAGAGGTGGGGGTGGGGAGCACTCCCTAATGCAGAGGAGAGAGGGTGGGAATCCATAAGAAACTGATGGATGGTCTGCTTTGCTGGGGGATATGGATTTCTACAAGCCTCCCAATAAATTTAAGAAATGCTCGAACTTAGAGGGAAGGAGAGAGAAACTGCTGAGGATTCTGTATTTTGAGGCCCTGCTTTGAGACCTGAAATGCCAAATATTTGGTGCCCCAATCTCTTTAATCCTGACATGCTTTCTCTGAAGAAATGTTAGCCATCACAGGCTATATTCTATTTTTCCTGGGTATAATTTTGAATGTCTTGTTATGTGCAAAAGAATCTAGAAATAACGTGAATAAGAATTACATGGGATAGATCTGGGAGAACTAAAGAAACAAATTATTATTTTTTTTTTTTTGCAGTACGCGGGCCCCTCACTGCTGTGGCCTCTCCCGTTGTGGAGCACAGGCTCCAGATGCGCAGGCTCAGCGGCCACGGCTCACGGGCCCAGCTGCCCCACGGCACATGGGATCCTCCCAGACCAGGGCACGAACCCGCGGCCCCAGCATCGGCAGGCGGACTCTCAACCACTGCGCCACCAGGGAAGCCCAAGAAACAATTTTTGAAGCCTTTCTGAGAAGAACCTAAAATGATAGTATTTATTTGTGAGCAAAGTAGTGCAGACCCAGGGCTACACTGCTATAGAACTATTTCTAAAAATTCTGCATTAAGAAAAAAAAATCTGTATTGTTAGATCATGATTTCGGATACAAGGAACACAAGCAGAAAATGACAGGAGTGTTAGCATTTCACACACACACACACACACACACACACACACACACACACACACACACACAATTTGGGTGAGCTGTTCACTCAACAAATGTTTGCTGAACTTTGTACCAGATATTGTGCCTTCACTGCTTCTATACTTATCTTTGTTAACCTCAAATCTAGAGATGGGTAGAAATGTTCCAGTCTTCCTGTCTAGATTTCAAGGAAAAAGATGTTTGAAGTTTCTATTCTTTCAAATTTTAAAAATATAGCTACCTGCCTGAAACTTTGGGAAAGGGAAGAACAGCATGTCTAAAGCTAGTGGAAGGAAACTAAAATATGCCTCCTTCTGATACCAAGTTAAATGTAGCAAAATTTTTAGTCTATGGATTTATGCTTTCCCTGACCTTTTCTCTTAGCTTCTTTTCTGAACATGAGTTTTCTGGTCCTGCTATACTCTGTGGAGAATATGAAGTTTTAAAAAAATCTAACAAACTTCCTTTGTATTACAACATTAATGGTTTATTCAGTTTAAGGTTTTCCCTCTTTCACATCTAACTAATAAGAAATGAAATTATTTCTTAGAACACTAGGACTTTAATAATTTATGAGATAATTTTATGAAAAAAATAATTTATAAGAAACACTATATTTTTAAACTAACAAAATGACTCACTGACAAAATGGCCCAACATCCACCCTTAAAATACTGATGACAGCACCGTTTTTCCCCCGGTCTTTCCCACCACCTACTTACCTGTGCAATTTCTTTCAACATTGGCTACTCTGGGGATTGGAAAGCTCAGGGCTGGAGGCTGAAGTGAAGAAGGAAAGGTTGGAGGGTGAGCCATGGCACCAGCCCCGCACTAGGAGCGCCCCTGAGATACTACAGCAGGGTTGACACCATAGCTCTGAAGTTCAAACTCCAGCAAACGATAAGAAAGGAGTCCAACCAGAACATGATAAACGATGGGATTCTTCCGCTCTTTGAAAAATAAGGAAATCATGCTATAAAGATCTGAATGTCCAGTTTCAACATTATGACTCCCTGTTCACCTCTTCATCATTCCCCAACCCCAGATTCACCTCAGACTGATTCAAAGTGCTAATCAAAACAAAGAGGGTGGGGGGTGAAGCGCACAAGTAGAGCTTTCTATAAACTTGCACACAGAAAATGAGGATAGGGCTCACCTGGCCATCATAAAAACGTGCAAGACAATATGTTAAAATACTCTGCCTATCTGCCCCTTGAATACTTTCTTGCTCTCCTAAGCACTCAACATTAAATCTAAGGCTCTCATACGCATTAACATTAATACCATCAGCCAGCAAAATGACAGCTGGACTATTTCGATGTATTGATATTTAAATTCCTAAAATTGGGCCAATGAGCTTTTCAAAACCCAGGGATAACTTTCGGTATAAGGATATTCCTTGGGGGAATTTCCTGGCAAGTCCAGCGGTTAGGACTCCACACTTCTGCTGGGGGCCGGGGTTTGATCCCTGGTCAGGGAACTAAGATCTTGTGAGCCGTGCAGCATGGCCAAAAAAAAAAGTATATTCCTTGGGAGGAGACTAATTTTTTAAAAGTGTTCCATTCTGATAAAAGCAAATGAGGACCCCCTCAACTAAAATAACTTTAATCAAACTAGATGATAAAAAAATCATAGACTTTTAAAGAAATCAATCTAAATACAGGACTTAAACTGTGACTTTTATGAGAATGAATCCTCACTTTATAATATAAAAAGTAAATTACTGATTCAGAGGAAACTAGACTCTGATTATTATGACTACTAAAGCCAATAAAAATAGATGCTCATTTAAGTTATTTAAAGATAACATCTACTCAATAACAAATATTATTGGAGGTGGCAAATGTTTTAAAACAGTAAATTACATATAGTGAAGTATCAGAATCCTAAATTATGTTGTATGAAGCAATTAAAAATAAAAAGGATTCCTTTAGCAAGGGAACACAGGACTTTTAAAATACTTCTAAACATCTTGCCATATAAATTAATTCAGTAAACATTATTCAGTGAGCATCTACAATGTAATACGCTAAATATATTTACATTTATACCCTTATGTACTTTACCCATTTGATGCTCAGAATAAAGAACATCACAAATCAAAAGGAGTAAAGAAGAAAACACATTTACAATGCTCCTGCACCATTACTCTGGCCTCCAGGCCTTAGTGAACTTACCCTTCATTACCTGCAATCTCCTACCATTTCCCCCTTCTCTTATTGTGTTCCTGCCCGACTGCCCCACTCCCCTTGCCATTCCTCAAACACAAAAGGCATACTCCTGTCTTCAGACCTTTGTACTTCTTGTACCATTCAAGAATGCTTTCTTTTTAGGTATCTACATGGCTTCACCTCACCATACTTCATATATTGAGCCATCCTAGTGAGGACTTCACTGTTTATTCTATTTAAAAGTATACTGTCCTTTCCCCAACCCCTTATGCACTCTCTATCCCCTTTCCTGTTTTAATTTTTCCTCCATAGCATGTATCAAAATATAATACACAATGCATTTTATTTATTTTGTTTAATGTCCTCCTATACTCTAAAATATCAGCTCCACGAGAACAGAATTTATTTATTTATTTCGTCTCTTTGTTCACTTCTGTCTCCACAGAATCTGGAACAGTGCCTGGCACTGAGTAGGCCCATAACATGAACGTGTCCTCCTCTTACTCCACACATGCTGTTACTTCAGCGTTATTTGACAGTAACCCATCACTGCAGTGCTTACAGTACATGTGAAAATTTTATGAGCATAACAATTATTTTAAAACTTAATGGAATTATGTCAAAAATTAATGTTAATTTTTGCATTTCTGAAACATATGAATAAAGTTGTTTTATGCCTTTTTCCACTGAAATTGACAACCACTTCCAAAATACCTAATAGACTAACAGACACCTTCAGTGGTTAGAATGCCATGCCATAAGAAGTACCAAATAAGGATTTGGAGATGAAAATTTTTTTTTTCTATTTCCCAAACTTTTTCTCAAGTTAGATTACCTTTTTAAAAAAAGTTATTTCACGAGTATTTCAGACTTAACAGTTTAATATGAGACAACACACATTTCTTTTCTATCAAAAAATCCCACTAGAAAAATTATACTACTTAGAGCCACTGGGTTGCACTGTAGTCCATGGGAATATGCACTCCTTGAGAACAGTGTACCACTACAGCAGCCTAACACAGTGGGCCTGGTACAAATAAGCACTAATATGTGTTGAGAGTTTATCAAATGATAGGTATTACTCAAAGCACTATATATATATTACCTTACTTAATCATAACAAAACCCCTATAAGATATACTTTTACCTCAAATTGAGGCACAGAAGGGTAGGGCCTATGGACTCTCATTAGATTGAAAATATTTCTCTATCACAGTTATCATGAAGAATACCCAGTCCCTGCAACCCCAGTAAGATACTAAAGATTTAATCTCCACAAAAACCCAAGTGGATAGACTCCAAATTTTAGAAGTTAGCCGAAGCATAGGTGAGGGTGAGGCATGGGCTTGAAAATTGAGAGGTGAAGACCTACATTCTGAGCTGTGGGATCCTCCGCTTTCTTTCCTTAACCTGCTTACAGAACAGTCAGTCAGATTTAAGAACCACTCCTCTACCCTACCTCTCTACCTGTGGAAAAACTGAATTGCTCCGGAGAAACAAATGTCACACACTATCGTATTTTTTTATCTTAGGTATTGGAATATACCAAAGACCTGTCCTATTATAGGATGTGATAGTTTAGGGTGAATATGACTTGAACTTATGTTTAGAGGGCATGTGAAATTGAGAACCAGGTATATTCATCTACTCTAACCCTAAAAGTGGCCCTAAAGTAGAGTGCTTGAAGAAACTAGATCCTAAAGATTATAGGTGGGGAATTTTTGAAGTATATGTCATCAGTATGCCCATATTCAAGCAGAGATAAAAGAAGCTCAACTAAAAGAACTGTGGACTGGGACTTCCCTGGCGGTCCAGTGGTTAAGACTCCATGCTTCCAACTGCGGGGGGCGCAGGTTTGATCCCCGGCTGGGGAACTGGGATCCCACATGCCACGCAGCACGGCAAAAAAAAAAAAAAAAAAAAAAAAAAAAAGAACTGTGGATTGACATGACAATTGTGGGTTAGGTAAACTTTCTTTTTTTATTTTTATTTTTTAATTTTTTTGCAGTACGCGGGCCTCTCACTGTTGTGGCCTCTCCCGTCGCGGAGCACAGGCTCCGGACGCGCAGGCTCAGCGGCCATGGCTCACGGGCCCAGCCGCTCCGCGGCATGTGGGATCTTCCTGGACCGGGGCATGAACCCGTGTCCCCTGCATCGGCAGGCGGACTCTCAATCACTGCGCCACCAGGGAAGCCCAACTTTCTTTTTAAAGGGGCTATCTTGAAGATCATGACTCAAACTTTCGAGGAACTAAGGTAAGGTGACAGGCAGTGAAAGGAATCACAAAATGCAAAATTCTTAAATAAAAATTTAATGATTTTAATGTTGTCTATGTTACACATAACTTAAAAAGCTTTAAAAAAATTTAAAGTCCTTCAAGTAGAAGGAAAATGATACTATAAAGAAAGAAGGGAAGGAAGGAAAAAAACACAACCTCCTGGATTGATAGTGTCTTAGGCACTGGCAGAAGCAAACACAAATCCCCTTGGGAAAAATGTCTTTCCATCTAGTCCTCAAAGAAGTCACACAGATTTCTAAGAAACATAAAATGGTAACTTACACACCTACAAGGAATCAAGGTATCATAAGTGAGAACCAGAAGAAGCAAAAGACATGAGAATGATCTGTGGCAACTTTCAGCTGCTGGATTTATCACATATTAAACATAAGCATGTATAAAATGATTAAATAAATAAAAGAAGATATATTAGAGTCGAAATCTAAACAAAATAATGGTAAAAATGTGAAAAATAATGATAAATACGTGGGTATAGAAGACATAGACAAGATTAACGAACTTGATCTAATGGAAACAGAGCAATACACCTGTCAACTGGTCAATATGCATTTTGTTCAAGTAAGTAAACAAATAATTGATATCATACTGATCACATTCTCTAGCTACAGCAGAATATGTGAGAAGTCAGCAATATGAAGATAATTAGAAAAGCCTCATAAGTTTGGAAAATTAAAAACACTTAAGACTAAAGAACAGTAAAACAAAACCTAAGGAATAAAAGGAAATATCAATAACTTAAAGAGTATAAATTGATGAGTATAAAACAATAAATTTAAAGCAAGGGTGACAAATAAGATGAAAAGGCACACAGTCAACAATCTTACGGATGAAAAAAGGTGCTAAAAATATTTAAGAATATTTAAATATAAATATTTAATATAAATATTTAAATAGGTAGCATTATGAATAATTTCTTAATCCTGATAAAGAATATCTACCAAAAAAACCCAAAACCTGCATCAAACATCATATTTACTGGTGATAAAGTTTGTAAGACAAGTAACAAGAGAAAGATTCCTACTACTAACACTTCTACTCAACCTTGTATCAGAAATATGAGTGCGTTCTGAAAAGAAACGCAAGTTCCAAAAATTGTAAAGTATCAAAACTGGAATTTCCAGATGATATATTTATTTACATGAAAGAACCTACCCCACAAATAACCTACAGATAAATTATAAGAATAAAAATTTAGGGACTTCCCTGGTGGTCCAGTGGTAAAGAATCCACGTTCCAATGAAGGGGACACGCATTTGATCCCTGGTTGGGGAACTAAGATCCCACATGCCGTGAGGCAACTAAGCCCGAGCACAACTACTGAGCTCATGCCCCTCAACCAGAGAGCCTGCGAACCGCAAACTACAGAGCCCACGTACTCTGGACCCTGTGCGCCCTGGAGCCCGCGCACCACAACTAGAGAGAAGCCTGCACTCCCCGACAAAGAGCCCACACCACAACGGAAGATCTTGCATGCCTCAACGAAGACCCCGTGTGCCGCAACTAAGACCTGATGCAGCCAAAAAAACAGTAATCAAGTTTAAAAGTCAACTGTATGTCAATATAACAGTAACATCTATAAAATATAATTTTAAAAATACAATTTACCAAAAAAAAGCAACAAAAGTACTTATGTATAACTCTGACTAAAGATTTATAATTCCATTATTAAAAAAAATACAACTTTATTGAGAGAAAATACAGAAGACCTCAGTGTATGAATTCAGGGAGAGGAAGAATAACATAAACATATCATTTCTTCCCCAAATAAAAATGAAGTCAATAAAATTCCACTTGTAAACACAATGACTTTTTTTTTTCCAAATTCTAAATCTGTCACTGAACAAAAGGCCAAGAAAGTCAAGAAAATAATAAAGACCAAGGTGGAGAGACAGACACGAAGATTTAACACAAAGCTATAGTAGTTGAGAATGTGGGACACTGGTGCAGGCAGAGACAAACACATCAAAGTAATAAAATAGATATTTAATTTTCATAAAATTTGAGACTACGACATGGTTCAGAAAACTTCTCTAACTTCATAAAGCTCCTTCTGTTGTTTTCATGCAGTCTCTAAAAGTACAATGGCAAGTTTGCTGAGGTTTTCTTGTCTCTGTTCCCCTCTCCCACTTTAATCTGCTCCTTCTCTTTCCTCTGTCCCTGTTGTCCCTATCCTGCTCAATTTTGATTCCACTCCCAGAAACTTCTCAACAGGGTCCTGGAAGGGAGCACTGGTGGGTCAGTCTTGAGAGTTCAGAGCTAGGCAGCTCAAGTCACTTTAGGCCTCACCACAGGTCCCTTAACCCTGATCTAATAAAGTGGGCAAAACCTCCCCAATTTCAAATTGGCTAATCACACTTACCACTTTCAAAATGTCTCTTCACCACTTTGAGGTGCTTCTATGCCCAGGTCCATACACCCCAATGCTTCTATGTTCTCATGCATAAAAACTGATAAATTTAGGTCTTTTGTTAGACTTTCACCTGCTTATATTTTGAGGTTCATGGAGATATTTCATCCCCAGTTTTTGTTACAAATGTTTTCATGGGTTTTGGTTTTCTATCTAGTTGTTCTATTTTTATATGGGAATTCAGAAAAATTAAAAAAACAAAAAACTAAGCTGTCACCATCAGTGCAATCATCCCAGAATCTAAGTAAGGCCTGAGATATTTTAAAAGGTAACTATGCACCAGTGTTTTCTTAGGTCAGTCTCCCAAAGCAATAGAAATAAAAGCAAAAATAAACAAATGGGACCTAATCAAGCTTACAAGCTTTTGCACAGCAAACGAAACCATAAACAAAATGAAAAGACAACCTAGGGACTGTGAGAAAATATTTGTAAATGATGCAGCCGACAAGGGCTTAATTTCCAAAATATACAAACAGCTCATACAATTCAATAACAACAAAAAAATCAAATCAAAAAATGGGCAGAAGACCTAAATAGACATTTCTCCGAAGAAGACGTACAGATGGCCAATATGCACATGAAAAGATACTCATCATTGCTGATTACTAGAGTAATGCAAATCAAAACTACAATGAGGTACTACCTCACACCAATCAGAATAGCCATCATTAAAAAGTCTACAAATAATAAATGCTGGAGAGGGTGTGGAGAAAAGGGAACACTCTCACACTGTGGTGGGAATATAAATTGGTGCAGCCACTATGGAAAACACTATGGAGGTTCCTCAAGTTGCCATATGATCCAGGAATCCTACTCCTGGGTGTATACCCTGACAAAACTGTAATTCAAGAAGATACATGCACCCCCATGTTCATAGTAGCACTATTTACAATAGCCAAGACATGGAAACATCTGTCCATCAACAGATGAATGGATAAAGAAGATGTGGTACATATATGCAATGGAATACTATTCAGCCATAAAAAAGACTGAAATAATGCCATTTGCAGCAACATGGATGCAACTAGAGATCATCATACTAAGTCAGGCAGAAAGAGAAAGACAAATACCATATGATATCACTTAAATGTGGAATCTAAAATATGACACAAATGAACCTATCTATGAAAAAGAATCACAGACACAGAGAACAGACTGGTGGTTACCAAGGGGGCAGGGGTTGGGGGAGGGATGGAGTGGGAGGTTGGGGTTAGCAGATGTAAGCTTTTATATATATCGACATATACATTGATATATAGGTATATATATATCCAATAGGATGAATAAACATCAAGGTCCTACTGTATAGCACAGAGAATAATATTCAATATCCTATGATAAACTATAACGGAAAAGAGTATTTTTAAAAAAGTATATATATGTATAACTGAATCACTTTGCTGTACAGCAGTAATTAACACAACACTGTAAATCAACTATACTTCAATTAAAAAAATAGTAACTTTGCTTCTATATTTTCTGATTGATAGAAGTATCTACACTAATGTTTTCACTTTCTATTTAATGATGAACACATTCCATATTCATGATTGGGGCAAATTATTTAAATATAAAATGTATTTCTGAAAGAGAAAACAATATTTCACGTGTAAAAGCCTAGAGCTAAGTTCCCAAAGGAGCACCACAGTGAAGACAAAAGGATGCCGCCAGATATTTTAAATCTTCTCAGGGAACACGTCAGATATCAGATATCTGTCAGATATCAGATACCACCTGAACTACATAAGTGGTTTAGACCTAATTACTTAATTTAACAAAACTGTTAACATTTCACAGTGGCCCAGGGGCACTGTGAAAAAATTACGAAGATACTAAGGGTGCCATAGAACCATGTACCTTAGTGAAACCTGCTTTGTGGAAAACAAATGTCAGCTCATTTGATGATTTCAGAAGATGAGTAAAAAAGTATCAGAACATATAATGCATTCAAAGAAAGACCAACATTGTTAGCATCACGTAATAAACCAACCAATGAGGAACTTGGGAATTCATTTAATTTGATGTTTTTGGTTGGCCAGAGGAAGAAGAAAAAGATGAGCCATGAATGACAAATAAATGTCAAAATTTATTTGAAACAAATATTTAGGTCATGGAGTCAAAATAACTTTTGCAGCTGATAATATGATCGTGACATGAGCAGAAGCATCACATTTAAAGTGCAATTACAAAAGCGATCTCATTTTAGCAGGAATTGTATAACTGCAAGGGAAGACAACTTAACAGTCACCAATTTGAGTTTTTTATTCCCCTTCCTTCATCCTGTGGCTACAGCCATTTGTTTCCAAGAGTTTCAAGAGCAGTAAACTATGAACCAGTTCACTGATTTCAAGTACTTATTTTTGAACAAATTCCTTCCTCAGCTCACTCTTACTCACCTTAACCCAGGGCCAAACAGCAAGGATGTCTAAAGCCTCCGTCTTTCTGTTCTATGCGCTAGACCTATTCTGACAACTCTTGAATTGCTAAGTATTCATTTTTCAAAAATTCTTTTCCATTTTAAGTTTTCTTTTTATTATGCATCTTTAATGTACGTAATATATCAGATTCCAAGTGCTTTGATGCTGGTGCTGTTTTCAATCATACTAGAAGCTATCAAGAAAAGGTTATAAGCTACTATGTTACAACTATGACTCTAAGATATCATCAGTTGTAAAATACATCCTGATAGCAGAAAGATAAAAATTTTCAATAATGTGTTATCACTTATAATAAAAGAAATGGGGTACTTCACTGCTTGTTTACATTAAATTTTTACTGCAGTGCAAAAGAAAAAAATGTAATTTGTATACAGTATTGTACAATACTCTTGCATACTGAATGGAAGCACACGTACCAGATGAATTTGTATGTGCACCACTGATTGTTAAATAATTAGGAAACTTGTGTTTTAAATGCTTTACATTATGCAGAATTGTCAGATATCTGAAATGTCAGATAGGTGTTGAGTGTTTTAGCAATATCTGGGAAATTGTTTACGGTTTGGGGTGGGCTGGAAAGTCATTATTTCTTTTCCTATTCCAAATAACAGAATATAGGGAATCACTTTTCAAAAAATTGCCACATGATACATAAAGATGCACCTATATACTGAAATATATATGTAATAAAAATATAAAAACAAAAAGAATAAAACAAAATTCAAACAACGGAGTACTTCTGGGGAAGGAGGCAGTGGAAGGGTGGGACATGGAAATATCTCCATTAAGTACAATACTCAAGCTGTAGAAAAACGCATATTTGTTAAAAACAAAGACAACAAATCACATTTGCACCTATATAATCACTAGAAAAGATACACACTAAACTGTTAAAAGTAAAATTGTGAAGGTAAACTTTCACATTCTATAGCTCTGTAATTTAAAAAAACTAATAGAAAGGAAATAAAATAGTTAATGGCAGGGGGAGAGAGGAGGAAATAGCAATACAATCACTGCCATCATTCTCTGACAGGATACATTCCACAAAGTTAATGTGGTATTCTAGATAATGAGGTATTCTTAAGGAACATACAGACTAGGATGCATTAGATCTAGTTTATAAATAACATACACTGAACTAGCTAGCATATGATGTGATGACCTCAAAGTAGCATTCTAAAAATCTTGGAGATATATATATATAAGCGGCATTTTCCCCAGCACACTTTGCAGTTTCTTCCTGTCACCTCTTTCTTTGTTTTAATTTTATTGAAACAACATGCATTTGAACACCTATTATGTAACTGAAACCATGCTAGGTACAGGCAGTACCAAAATAAATATGGCTCCAGTTTTCAAGACGCTTGTAACATACAGTAGCACTGTCTAATACAACTCTGTGCAATAATGGAAAAGTTCTATATCTGCACTGTTCAATATGGTGGCCATTAACAGCATGTAACTATTGAGCATTTGAAATGTGGTCGATGTGACTGAGAAATTAAATTATTTTATTTTGTTTAAATGAATTTAAATACCACTTATGGCTAGTGCCTACGGTACTGGACAGCACGGGGTTACAGCAAGACAAGGAAAAATAAACATAACTACATTGTATCATGGTACACACTAAACTAGAAGTATGCACAAAAGCTACAAAAGCAAGGAGAAGGAATGCTGAAGCCCATCACAGAATGGCTTCTCAAAGTATTGATACCTAATTCTTGAATCATGGAAGAAAGGTGAGGCATTACATGAAGAGGAACCCAAACAAGTAAAGGCTTAAAGTGTAAAAGTGCATAGCATAGAGATTTAAAAGCAGTTTTATATTACTCAATGGAAAAACTTTTCCATTTATATTACTCAATAAGCAAACAGAGGAGACAATGGAAATAAAAGTATGCGGGGTCAGAATGTGCAAAGATTATATGTAATGTTTAGGAGCTCGTCTGCATTATATAACAGAGGGGAAGAAGGCACTGGTAAGTTAACCTGGTAATTAATATGGTTAAATTTGTGCATGCTCATAGTTGGAATAAATTAGTGTAAATTAGAGAAAGAAAAGAAAATTCTAGCTAAAAACTGGAGTTACATTTCCTTGGAAGACGCTTGACAATCTTTCTAAAAGAATAAACTATAAACCATTTACATAATTAAATTATCTCATCTGAACTAATATACCAGTCTGTCTTTGCAAATAAACTTCAATTACTCTAGTCATACTCAAAAAACTTTTAACTGGGCTTAAATTCGTAGTGACAAATGAAACACACAAAGTAGATACCAATAGAAAAATCAATACTTCAACCAACACCCATTTAAAAGTCATTAGGTTTTAGCACAAAGCTGAGGGAATGCACCTTCCCAAATGAGTTCCTAAGTCTTTAATCAAGTCCACAATGAAAGGAGAACTGGGGAAATTTTATCCTTTTTATTAAACTCTGGACTCTTAGCTTATTATTATCAGAATGCTTAAATAACACTATAAGACATCAAGTAACCTCCAAAAACAAAAGGCCTCAAAGATAAATTAATTAGTATAAACACAGCTACAAAGAAATCCTACTTTATCCATGAAAAACAACAAATAAAATTCCTCCAAAATGGAATTGTTAAAAATCCAGATCATTTCATCTCAGCATATACGAACTCTTAGTGCTACCAATATAAATATTAGTAATTTACCTACTATTCCTTTGAATTTCCCATATGCTCTTAATATACTCATCATAATTATCAGACAGGAAATTATATTTCTATACATGTATTTTTCAAAAGAGGTTTTTACAAATAATTTTACAATGGCAATTTAAACAAGTGTTTCCAAGAATATTTCAACATGCACTAATTGTCACTAAGTAACAAGAAAAGAGAAAGGGAAAATATTTTCAGGCAGAAGAACCCTAACCAAGAATGCATTTTCAGGTAAGCTAAAAGACCTGGATTATTTGTAAATAATGTGACCGAAACAGTGTGACTCTAAACCATTTTTTTAGAGTAGAATGAACAGGAATTAGGAAATCTCTTCATGTATAAAATATAATCTCCTTTTATTCCTTTCTTAAGTGTAAAATTTGGAATTCTTTATTAATATGATTCCATAAAGTAAATTAATCATACTGTGTGATCATACAAAAGTTCTGCTTACGCTTTACAAACTGGATTATAAACACTGAAAAGCCACACAATATAGAATCACAACATTCTTAAAATAATTTAGCAGAATCTATCAAAAGATACAACAACCCAAGTAGTGTAACCAATTAAAATCCTATGAGTCAAGGTAGTTGGAAGTGGTTGTGAGGCAGGAGTTACAGCAAGTATAAGTAATGAACAGAGGCCATGTTGATTAATTCTATAAAAACAATTCAGAACAGAAAAGGTTACAGGGAGAACTGATTCTGCATAGCCACAGCTTACTCTGGCTTATTAAAATTATAAAAATCTGGCAAGAAACTTCAGACATAAAATTAGGTCAAATTCTAGAAAGGTTAAATATGACACTACTTTTCATTATGGACAGTGCCCAAACCAGAACCTAAGTCTTGTGTTCAAAGGCTCTTTGTTATCTCACCATGAAGACCCATTTACAATTTTCTCCAATGTTCACTGTTCCAATCTGAGGGAAGAAAAGACTAACTGGGCTAAAATAATGATTAGAAGATAAATGGTTAGTTAACAAAAGCTGCTGCTATCACACTAGTTGCCTTCACAGCCTGGAGGGAACAAAACTTGTGGGTGGAAGGGAGAGAGGGAGGCTGGATATGTATTTGTGAAAGAAGCCTAAAGCTTATTCCTACTTAACTATGAACTACTGTGTATTCTGAGTCATTAGATAATTTGATATTAAATTATTATCAAATGAATAAAGCAGATTTTCTTTGAAAAAATTAAATTCAAATGTAAGAGTTTTTAAAATCACTATTTAATAGCACTATCTTTAAAATTCACCTTCTTTTAAAAGCTCAGAAAGAAAACAAGAATATTACACCTCAACCATCCTTTCAGCATCCTTACATATTTCATAGGGGATGGATATTATTAAATAACTTAATAAATGAGAAAACAAGAATCTAACATTATAAGGACAGCAAGCTAATGACAAATTCAATAGAATTGGGGTCTCTGAGTACCCTGGGATTTTCATTTCTATTTTTTCTATACTCTAACCAACTTTGTCTACATTCCTGTGATGCTCTAGTACCCCGAATAGATCCTAAGACTTCAGATTTAGTCTTCCAGAAATAATATGTATAAAAGCAATCAACATTTTGTTTTATGGAATACTAGCTCTGAATCCAGCCATGAAGTCATAAATTGTGTTTTAGATAATCTAAGTTTTGACACAGATATACACACCAGAAAAATTATGTTCTGACACTAAAAGAATATATATACATTTATTATAATAATATATATACATTATTTATAAGAATAAATATACATTTATATTATAAGCATGCTTTACTCTGAAAAATGTTCCCACTATTTCAACTGTCAAACCCAACATACGTTATTTTTAAAATTATAACCCCAATTTTTCAAACTCAGGTGTATCCAACCTGATTCCAATTAAATACAACATGTTAAACAGTTCATGTAACTATATGACCAACAGAAAAAAGGAAAAAAATTTTTGATCTTACCTGGTAGTTTCTTTTCTCAGATAATGTATGTCCATCAGTCCTCACCATAGAGTCGTGTCCTTTCCTCACAGTACTGGAGGCAATCAAATAGAACTGTCACTCAAGGGTCGTGTCACAGGAAGGACCGCCCACCAGTTCTCCCTCTAGAGTGGAATTATCCAAAAGCCGTCAAAATTACTAACATGTAAACATATGAACAGCAGCAAAAATATCCAATACGATACATAGAAAACAAAACCAAAAAGTACTCTTTTTATATCTTAATTGATCTTCCTCTTAACCATCCAGGGAGGGCTAGACTGGCAGACATTTTATTTGAGATAGAAGTTATTAAATATGAAAACCTTTCCCTTCCAATTAAAACTGTCTCCCAGACCTCACACATAGAAAGAAACTTACAGTGAATAAAAATGGAGTGGTCAAAAAATTCAGCCCTGAATTGACACATTTTTTTTCCTTTTAAATAAACATCCTCCTGTTAGTCTCAGAAATGTTCAATTAATTCAGATTCAGTCAACTAATTTCAAATCCCTCCCCTCAAAATGCTTATTTATACAGCCGCTATTCATTCAGTTTATGAGGTTTATTCCTATGCCATAAGATGGGAATTCATCCTATAATGTTAGGATGATTAACAGATGCAAACCTAACTCAATATTCTATTAAAATTTACTCCAATGAAGAGTAGCAACACATGTCAACTTTCTGGAAGCCTCTGTCCTTCAATCCTCCAATTTCATGCATGCTCTAATAGAATGTGCTTTTTTACATTAGGGCAGAAAAATAATGGTGCTTATTTCTTAACCTGGACAGAGCTAAATAAGTCCAAAATGACTAGGCACTGTAAACTTCAGGTACAAAAAAAAAAAAAAAAAAAAAAAACAATCACCGAAGCAGAGGTAATAGTCTCTAGAGATGCTAACTCAAGAACGTAAATTGAAAATGAAAGACCAAAAATTCAAAAGTGGTATCTACAAAGAATTTGTAAATAGTTGTTTTTAAGACTAAAGTCTTACTTTTACTTTTACCTAACTTTTAGTAAAATGTTTACCCCAGGAAAGTAGTAAGTTAGTATACCTACTGAACTAACAATAGTTGCTAACCACTAAAAACTATATTCAAATTTAGAGCAATTATTTAATATTAGACAAAATTTACTTTCAGAGAGGATAATAAAAACACCTAACTTAATTTCATAGGAAGTATGAATCAATTTTACTAAAACCAACAAACATGCACATACACATACACATGGATTACGTCTAAAAAGCAATCTAGTAAGAAGGTCAGAAAATTTTTCAAGGAAAACATTAAAAATTAATATTATTAGATTTAAATTTTAAAAAGAATTCATGTACTGAAAACCTACACTCCACCTCCTCTCTTATGCCTGATCACAAGTTAGCGGGTGCTATATACTTTTACTTAATTTTGACCATCTTGCATTGTAAATGTTTGGCTGAAATACTTCAGAGATGCCTGGCTCTATGGCAAAAATGTAAATGTGCATTACCAAATTTATATGTACTAGTGGAATTAAATACGTCTCTCTCAAAAGTAACAAAGGAGAAAGGTTTTTTAAAGCGTAAGTATATTTACTGCTATAAATATAATCTAGCAAGGAATTAGGTTATTCATAAAGAAAAACTATCTACTGAATTAGATGTTCAAGAATCGTTAAGTGACATACATTTAGCTCCAACTTAAATGTTCATGACTGTCACAAAATGAGAACAAACCTATTTATTATGCATCCTCTAAACAACATTAACCCTGTTTTAATGTATTTTATAATATTAAGAGAGGTTAAAACAGTACTTGCTTTACTATTAACATGTTCATGACAAGTCTGAATTCAATGGACAGTAAGTGTAAAATTTCAGTTTTTTCTTAGAAAATAAGCATGTTCTCCTTCTTAAATAAGATTAAGAATAAGTTTAAAGTCCATGCACTATCTTCCATTTGTACCAGTTTCATCAAAAGATATATTAGAAATCTAAAATCAGGCAAGGCTATTCTATTTTCAACAGCGTAACATTATATATATATATGAGATAATTAGGACTTTATATGCTAAATAATATAATTAAAAATATTTAATCTGTACATTTACCAGATTAAAAAAATATTAACTTTGGAATACTATGAATTTAGTACAAAAGTAAAGCTTGTTTTGTTTCTTTTGTTTCCCCATCTTGGGATAACTTCAAGTATTTCATGGCTTAGGGTTTCAAACAGCAGCCACTATAGGCATACCTCCAAGATACTGCAGGTTCAGTTCCAGATCACAGCAATAAAGCAAATACCACAATAAAGCAAGTCATACAAACTTTTTCGTTTCCCAACACACATAAGTTATGTTTACACTATACTGTAGTCTATTAAGTATACAATAGCATTATGTCTAAAAAAACAATGTACGTCCCTTAACTAAAAAACACTTTATTGTTAAAAAATGTTAACCGTCACTGGAGCCTCCAGTGAGTCATCACCTTTTTGCAATACTAACATCAAAGATCACCAATCACATATCACCAAAACAAATATTAGAATAATGAAAAAGTCTGTAATATTTCAAGAGTTCCAAAATGTGATGGAGACGTGAAGTGAGCAAATGCTGTTGGAAAAACAATACCCGCAGACCTGTCTGATGCAGGATTACCACAAACCTTCCATTTGTAAAAACACAATAGAATAATAAAGCACAATAAAGCAAAGTGCGGTTGTTAAGGGAACCACCGACAGAAACCGCCTGCCCTGGCCAGACACGACAGTAACCACTTGCTTGAGTTATCTTACAACAGGAGGTCCTGGTAAGGAACACAGAACTAACAAGCTACCACCAACCGGAAGAATTCGGGAAAGGTCAAAAGGAGAGGAGACACCAGTCCGTATGTCCTACCAACCTCCCAGAATCCTTCGCGCTGGAATCCATCTTGGCTTATCGACGCGTGCACCACCAGGAAGAACCTTGAGTCAGAATGATTGGCCAGAGACAACCCGGAAGCTAACCCCATCACCATAAAACCCAGAGACTGCGAGCCACGTGGTAGAGCAGTTCTCCTGGGTTCCCTTACCCTGCTGCTCTCCACATGGGCGCCCCTTCCCAATAAAGCCTCTTGCTTTGTCAGCCCATGTGTCTCCTCGGACAATTCATTTCAGAGTGTTAGACAAGAGCTCACTCTCGGGCCCTGGAAGGGAAGGGGTCCCCCTTCCTGCAACACAATGAAACAAGATGTATGCCTGTATGTGTTCTAACCAATATAGGAATCAACATTCTATATTGAACAATAACTAAAAATCATTATCTCCTTTCAGTAAACAAAGGGAAAAAGAAATTAAGGCACTCTTATTTTCTTCTGGGTAAACATGAAAAGCTAACATTTGTCACCACTATCTTATATTAAACAAAGATGTTCAATAACAGATTGTGTTGATACTCATCATATTAGGAATGAAAGGACAGTGAATAGATAAAAAAGGCTGTGAATATATGTGTGACACAGAGAATATGTGAAAAAAAGAAAACATGAGAGAGAACATGCACCCTAGGTACCTAAATTTATTAAAGTTTATGCACTGCTTTTCCCACAAAGTCCTATAAATATTTAAAAACTCAGAAAAGACAAATATTTATAAAACTAAAATGAAATTTTCTATAAGGCAGGGATACCTTCCAAGACAGAAAAACAGAGACTGTATTTACCTTCCTACCTTAGACAACTAGAAAACTAGAAAAAAATGTATGAAACAATGATTTTCAGACATTGAACACCATCTCAGGACAGAGATCATCCAGAGAACAAAACAAAAGTAAGCTCTACTGCCTGTAGAGTTACAAGGCTGAAACACAGGGAGGGGGTTAGGCGATGGAACCCAACTGGAGCACAACAGTCTCACTGAGTTAAGGAAAAAGAGTTCAGAGTTAGGGGAAACACCAAGACAGCCAGAATTTGCAGGGCAAATGGGGAGAAGGAAGCTGCAAAGAGCTCCAAAGATATGGAGAGAGATTCCCCTCAAGGTTTTAGCTAAGTAATGATCTGTTCATGCATGTGAAAAAACTACTGAATCTGAAGAAAAAGCCTCTGAAAAGGAGCAGGCAGAACAATCCCCAGAGCTCATGTTCCCATCAATGAGAGTAGGACCTTTTAACACACAGGGTACTGAATAGAGTTCAGAAGGTAATGAAAACCTCAGTAATGAAACCAAATAAGCTTTAAACTGAAGTATGTTCTTGACCAGCACCAACAGAGCTTAAAACCAAGCCTCAAAAAGATCAAAAGAATTCTAAGTACCATAACTGTACCCCTAAACAAAGCCCAACAATATTTAAAACAATACAACAAAACCATCATTAAATAATGTAAAATTAAATGTTTGGCATCCAATCAGAAACACTAGCCATGCAAAGAAGCAGGAAATACAACCGATAACAAGGTGAAATATAATAAATGGAAATAAACCTGCAATTATACAGATGATAGAATTAGTGGCTTAGAGAGGTATTGTAAATGTATTCCATACATTCAAGCAAATAAAGAAAACTATGAACATAGTACCAGAAAGGTAAGGTATCCACCTGCCAATGCAGGGGACGCAGGTTCCAGCCCTGGTCTGGGAAGATCCCACATGCCACGGAGCAACTAAGCCCATGCGCTACAACTACTTAGCCTATGCTCTAAGAGCCCGTGAGCCACAACTACTAAGCCCACGTGCCACAACTACTGAAGCCTGTGCACCTAGAGCCCATGCTCTGCAACAAGAGAAGCCACCGCAATAAGAAGCCCACGCACTGCAATGAAGAGTAGCCCCCTCTCGCCGCAACTAGAGAAAGCCCTGAGCAGCAACAAAGACCCAACTCAGCCAAAAATAAATAAATAATTATTTAAATTTTTTAAAAAATTAAAAGAAAAAAATTTCAAGGTATCAAAAATACCTAAGTTGGCAGAAAGAGGATTTTTTTTTATGGTGACAGAAAGGTTCTGTATCTTGCTTTTGGTGGTGGTGGTTATATGACTCTACACATGTGAAAAATACCACAGAATGATAAAAACATACAAAAAAGTGAATGCATGCAGAAAAGGGTAAAGTGAATTAATTTGCAGTCTAATAAGTTATACCGATTTCTGGTTTTGATAATGCACTACAGTTATGTAAGATGACATCACTGGAGGAAGATAGGTGATGGGCATATGGGACCTCCTTGTACTATTTTTGCATCTTATGAATTTATAATTATTTGAAAGTTAAAACATTTTTTAAAGGCTCAAACTGATCATCTAGAGATAAAAATTCAATATCTCTAATTAAACATGCATTGGATAGGATTAACAGCAGATTAGATACTCCAAAAGAAAAGCTTAATGAATTGAAGACATAGCAACAGAAAAAACTCCAAAATTAAACACTGTGAGAAAAGAGCCTAGAAAAAAAAAAAAAGGAACCATGGGACAATGAACAGTGAGATATCATCACTAGGGACAGTGAACTGTTGGGCGATATCAAGCAGTCTAAAATTAATGTAATTAGTATCCCAGAAAGAGTAAAAGAGCAGGAGGACAGGGAAAAAAGGCCAAACTTTCCCTAAATTTGTTGAGAACTATAAACTCACAGATCCAATAACTTCAACAACCTCTAAGGAGAACAAAAAAACACACCTCATCATTTGACAGTCAAACTACTGAGAAACAGTGATAGAGAAATCATAAAGCAGCCAGAAGGGGAAAAAAGAATACATAGAGAAAAAGAGAGAGAAATGATGGCAGACTTGTCACCAAAAACAATGCAAATCAGGGGAGAGGTAATCAAGTTTTTTTCTAGCCGTGAGGGGTGTGGGATCTCAGTTCCCAGACCAGGAGGGATTGAACCCTGGGGCCATGGCAGTGAAAGCCCAGAATACGAACTTGTAGGCCATCAGGGAACTCCCCTCAACATTTTTAAACTATAGAAAAAAATTATAAAAAACTATTAACCAAGAATTCTAAATCTAGCTAAAATATCTTTAAAAAATGAAAGCAAATACATTTGGAAGGGTTTGGCAGTTTTTTATAAAGTTAAACATAGGCTTAACATACAACCCAGTAATTGTGCCCCTAGGTATTTACCAAAGTGTACTGAAAACTTACGCTCATACCAACACCTATACGTGAATGTTTATACCATGGAAGATGTTCTTCAAAAGGTGAATGGATAAATAAAACAACACATCTACACAACAGAATTCTATTCAACAATTAAAAAAAAACCAAGCTATTAATTTATGCAACATGGATGAATCTTAAATGCACTTGCTAAGGCAAAGAATCCAGACCAAAAAGGCCATATAGTGTTTCCATTCATGACATTCTGGAAAGGCAAAACTGTAGAGAGAGAAAATAGATCAATGGTTGCCAGGGAACTGGAGGAGTGACTGACTACAAAGGGGACACAGAGGGAACTTTTAAAGAGACTGAATTATTCTATATGGTACTGGAGTGGACACAGATGCTATGCATGTCCCGAAATCCATAGAACTTCACAACATGAAGAGTAAAGCTGAATGTATGCAAATCTTAAAAATCAACTAGGAGGTTAGAAATACAGAACTGGCAAAAGAGTAACTGTATTACAAATGTATGACACAGCCACATTGAAGGGGGTATGGAAAATGGTGCTGGCCTAAATAACTTTGGAAGATGGTATTGTGACTGGCAACTGTAACAGAAAAAAAGAACTCTATATAAACACTGTGTTCTGGTTGGTAAAGTGATTCCTTACAAGGCTATGGATTAGTAATGCTGAAACAACTATACATGTCTACTGAAGATAAACAGTAAGTAAAATAGATGGTGGTTGGTGGGAGCCAGATTTCCCACTTCAGGAAAGTTACAGGTAAGCAAGGATGAAAGGCTAGAACGAACTATGTAGTACCTCTATTGTTATCAGTTTGTTCTCAACTACAAAACACTGTAAATATGGTAAACATTCAGATTATTAGAGAATGGATCATTTCACTGGTATGTTGTATGTTGCTTGAAAACAAAAATTTATAAAATGCTAGGTGATTAACAGGTATGTCAAAATTATATTTTAAAAGACAGGCTTGATGAAGTAATATTTAAAAGATTTTTAAACAATGTAAACAAAGCTAATGTTTTAAAGCCTCCAAATTGTATTGAATATTTGCAAATAACTAAGTCAAAAAACTTTAAACTTTTTAACAGACTGGTAACAGAATTAAATTTCAAGAACGCAAAGTAATTCATGTAACACATGTATCACTAGTGTCTACTCATGCAATAACTTCTCTCAAATTCAAGATACTTTTAGAATAAAGTTACTGAATATACCAGTATAAATGATAAAAGAATAAACATTTTATACCTTTTCTGCTGAAAACCCGTGAAATAGATTTAGTCATGCTATCAGCTTAAAATCTGACAAGAAGCCAGTAAGAGGGAAAATAGAAACCAAATCTTAATTAATATAAGATAAGCAGGCTTATTCATCCTAGGTGTTTCCCTAAATCAGAGGCTAATAAAAATTCAGCACCTAATATTATCTAAACAAATGGTAACTGAACCCCAATTTTTCTTTCAAAAAAAAACTTCTCAAAATAAGAGATTAATGAGTAACATTTCTAGAAAATACTTAATTGGAGAGAAAAAAATTAACTTTATTCTCCAAATTCTATTAAATTTTGGATGTCATCATCATACAAAAATATACACCTTGAATGGAACAATAACCAGAAAATCTGAATTCTAGTTAGTATTAGCCTGATCAGTTTCTCCTCTCTGGCTTCAGTTTCTTAATCTGTAAAATAAAGTGATCAATTTAGATGAATTTTTTTAATGTGTGCAGCTCCAAAATTTTATACTTTAAATAAATGTTTTGTGTCAAAGTAATCCATTTAGGAAAGTGGACAATTACAGTTGATTTTTTTCCATGTTTTCTTTTTCCTCCCACTTTATTGCTCAATAGTACTTTAAAACATGGCCCAAATATTTTGGAGGTTGGGAATGGTATCTAAATAAAAGATTTTAGGGACTTCCCTGGTGGTCCAGGGGTTAAGACTTCGCCTTCCAATGCAGGGGGTGAGGTTCGAAGCCTGGTCAGGGAGCTAAGATCCCACATGCCTCAGGGCCAAAAAACCAAAACATAGAACAGAAACAATATTGTAACAAATTCAATAAAGACTTAAAAAAAAAAAAAAGGTCCACATCAAAAAAAAAAAAGATTTTAATTTGGTAGTCTTTACCAAACTCAACTTTAAGCTACAATGTGAATTTGTCAGGTTAAGAGAGTTGAACCCGTTAGGCAGGTTTTATTTTCTGATATAGAGGACATTATATTCCAAGTTGGCTATTAATTAAAACACACTACCAAATGTGACCAATTTCACTAGAGCTCAATAAAAGCTGAAGTAAATGCACTTAACATCATCTTTAAAACCTTAGGGTTTCTCAAATTCCAGAACTATGTTAAGCAACATTTTCTTGTTAGTAGGTAGGCTGCAGTTACAAGTATTTTATGAACTATTTTCTGAACTAATTTTTGGTTCGATCACATAGATAAATGTTTTCAAAATTCTGAGTTGATGACTTATGTTACATATAAGAAACGTGGGCAGACAAAATAAAAATAAATAAAACTCAGGAATTTCTGTTTTATATCAAACTTAGTCTGGGAAAAATGCCACATCAACTAAAAATAGTTTTTCTGAATGTTTTAATAATACATGTTTCAAGAGTCTATGATTAACATGTAAAATGAAAAGTTGCCTACATTTACAAAGGAAAACAAATAAAAATAAATCAACACTATGCTTTTGAAATCAATTTACTCTGTTTGTCATAATTTAATGTTTTGTAGCTTAATTTTGTGTGTCTTCTATTTTCTGTACTGGTAGCGTTCCTGATGCACGATTTCTTACATATCTGTGTAGTTCTGTCACATGTTATTTCAAGGAGGCTTCTAGGTACCTGACACATGGAATTTACTGTGAGTAATAGACAGTAGATCTATCTGTCTAAAAGGCCCAGCATCTCGAACCATAATTCAAAAAGAGTCATGTACCAAAATGTTCATTGCAGCTCTATTTACAATAGCCTGGACATGGAAGCAACCTAAGTGTCCATCATCGGATGAATGGATAAAGAAGATGTGGCACATACATACAATGGAATATTACCCAGCTATAAAAAGAAACGAAATTGAGTTATTTGTAGTGAGGTGGATGCACCTAGAGTCTGTCATACAGAGTGAAGTCAGAAAGAGGAAAACAAATACCGTATGCTAACACATATATATGGAATCTAAGAAAAAAAAAGGTCATGCAGAACGTAGGGGTAAGACGGGAAAAAGACACAGACCTACTAGAGAATGGACTTGAGGATACGGGGAGGGGGAAGGGTAAGCTGTGACAAAGTGAGAGAGTGGCATGGACATATATACACTACGAAACGTAAAATAGATAGCTAGTGGGAAGCAGCCGCATAGCATAGGGAGATCAGCTCTGTGCTTTGTGACCACCTAGAGGGGTGGGATAGGGAGGGTGGGAGGGAGGGAGATGCAAGAGGGAACATATGTATAACTGATTCACTTTGTTATAAAGCAGAAACTAACACACCATTGTAAAGCAATTATACTCCAATAAAGATGTTAAAGAAAAAGAAAAAAGAAATAAAATAAAAGGCCAAGCATCTCAAGACAGAAAATTTCTACTACCAAGTCTAAAAAGTTCCAAGTAAAATGAAATACAGGGCTTCCCTGGTGGCACAGTGGTTGAGAGTCTGCCTGCCGATGCAGGGGACACGGGTTCATGTCCTGGTCTGGGAAGATCCCACATGCCGCGGAGCGGCTGGGCCCGTGAGCCATGGCCGCTGAGCCTGTGCTCCGCAACGGCAGAGGCCGCAACAGTGAGAGGCCCGCGTACTGCAAAAATAAAAAAAATAAATAAATAAAAAAAATAAAATAAAATAAAGCTTAAGGCCTTCCCTGGTGGTGTAGTGGTTAAGAATCCACCTGCCAATGTAGGGGACATGGGTTTGAGCCCCGGTCCAGGAAGATCCCACATGCCGCGGAGCAACTAAGCCCATGCACCACAACTACTGAGCCTGCACTATAGAGCCCGCAAGCCACAACTACTGAGCCCGTGCCACAACTACTGAAGCCCAAGTGCCTAGAGCCTATGCTCCGCAACAAGAGAAGCCACCGCAATGAGAAGCCTGCACACCGCAACGAAGACCCAACGCAGCCAAAAATAGATAAATAAAATTAAAAAAGATAATAAAGCTTAAGTAAAAAGGAGAAAAGAATAATTACACCCCTCCATTTAAAGAAGATAACATAGTGAACACTAACTAAGTAGACATTCTCCCAACTTCTCAAAGTTTATTTTTTGTAAAACACAAAGGGGCAACTTCTGGTACACTGTTCCTGGCGTGAAAGTCAAGGGAATAGCCACAGATGCTCTGCAAAGCACTGACACATGACTGTTTAGGGCACTAACACAGAGGGGAAGAGGCAATAGGCATATTTATAGAGGACAGAAATAGGCTAAAGGATTTACACTGTTTTTAATCATAGGATGCACATCAGAATCACCGAAGGTTTTTTTTTTTAAGAAATATTAATGTCCCCTCCCTTGCTCCTACTTTAATTAATTTGTCAGGGATGGAACCTGGTCAGCAGGTGCTTTTTAAAGTGCTCCAGGGCTTCCTTGGTGGCGCAGTGGTTGAGAGTCCGCCTGCCGATGCAGGGTACACGAGTTCGTGCCCCGGTCCGGGAGGATCCCACATGCCGCGGAGCGGCTGGGCCCGTGAGCCATGGCCGCTGAGCCTGCGCTCGCAATGGGAGAGGCCGCAACAGTGAGAGGCCCGCGTACCGCAAAAAAAAAAAAAAAAAAGAAAGGCTTAAAGTGCTCCAGGTGATTCAAATGTACAGCCAAGATTAAGGCTGTCGGGTTAAGACTTTATAAGAAAGTGAAATTCAAAAATGTTTTCATCT
Organism: Delphinus delphis; assembly: GCF_949987515.2. Taxonomy (NCBI): domain Eukaryota; kingdom Metazoa; phylum Chordata; class Mammalia; order Artiodactyla; family Delphinidae; genus Delphinus; species Delphinus delphis. Next base: position 55,933,848 of record NC_082693.1, on the reverse strand, counting down.
CAGTTTAAGTACTAAGCAAAAAGAAACATTATATAAATTGAAGGTAGTAATATAAGAGACTGTACAGTTCCTATGCATGCCAATGCACCCTTTCCTTGCCTCTTACTGTACCTCTGAGAAATAATGCTGGGCCTTAAACATTAATTTTTACACTGTTTTTTAAGCACAAGATTTCTTTTGTTGAAATACATACACTGTAAGTGCAGAAGCAGATAATCAGAAGAAGTAGATTACAGTAAAACTTCCTTATTACAAGAAATTTCTAGTAAAAAAAGTTCCTCTAATATATTCAATACTTAGGTTTTAAAAATATGTCCACTATCTTAACATTTCTTCCTAGAAATGTAATATTAACTATCATTTGCCAAGCATTAGTCACTGTGCACTACTTCATGTATAATTTCTTTCAACCCTCAAAATAATTCTATAAGGTAGATATTACTGTCCCTTTTTTACAGATGAGAAAACAAACTCTAACAGTAAGGAAATAACACAAGGTCAAGAGGTAGTTAACTAAGCTGGAAGTAACAGGGCCAGAATTTGAGCTCCTGTTCACTTAACTTGAATTCAATCTTTACATACATATATGTATATGTATATATACACATGCACACACATATATCTCATACCAATTATGGTTTCATGAAGAAAATGTGATATATATATTTCTTCATGAAACCGTAATTGGTAATAAATATCATAGATGTATCATATACATATATCATATCAATTATGGTTTCAAAAAAAATGAAATCATTTCTGGAAATTCCAGCTGTCAAATAATACATCTATTCAGAAGTCTCACTATTCTTCTATAAGAAGGAAATCAGCAATGGGGTGACAAGTAACAGACATTAATCAGCTGGAGATTCAAAGTTCAGAAAGACCCCTATCAGGAAATAAAGTACCCACAATATCCTTTCACACTGAGCTTTAGACCCTAAGCAGAGAAAAAACAGGCACTGTGTCACAAGGCGAACAGCGAAATTGTTTTGTTAAAGTTTTAAGGCTACCAGATTACTATCGTCAACCAAGGTCTCTGTTGTCTATCCCAGTCACAGAAATGAATACATTCAATGTACCTTATCTTTATACAATTCTGTAAGAAGGAAGCTTCAAAATTCCTTAAAGAAGTCCAGTTTCTACATCCTTCTGAATTTTTGCATGTTTTCTACTTTTTAAATTGTCTCTCTACAGCAGACACTCCTGGTTGACTCCCTAACAGTCCAGTCCTTCTCCCTGTGACTGCCATAGTTGTTCAGTGGTTCAAGCTTTCCCACATGACTTAAGAGGAAATGTTGATTGATTTAAGTAAATATGATAATGCTACCCAACCACCCCCATGCCCCTGTCAGTAAATGATTTGTGTAAGGGCATTTGAACCAACTCTGGCCAGTGAGATACTAGGAGAAAGAGGAGAGGAGAAATCTGATTGCAGGATTTTAGGAAAGGAGAGAGAGACAGCCCCCTTTGTTCCCCTAGATGTTGTTATATCAGACTATCACATTTAGAACTACCTACTATAGCCATCTTTCAACCGCAAGAGAGCTAGCTTGGGGAATTCCCTAGCGGTCCAGTAGTTAGGACTCTGCGCTCTCACTGACGAGGGCCCAGGGTTCAATCCCTGGTCAGGGAACTAAGATCCCACAAGCCGCACGTGTGGCCAAAACAAACAAACTAAATCTGTGGAGAGTTAGCTTAAGGAGAATCTCACACTCTAATAATGGCAGAACAGAAAGATGAAAAGAATTTGGCTCTGGCCTCAATCACTTAGCTGTTGCATTAACCAACACACAAATGACCATTCCTCCAGAGACACGAGAAAATAAATTTTAGTCAGTCGAACCAAAAGCTTCCTAAACCTTTAGGCTTATCCACACCTAATCCTTTAGTAATTTTTAAACCATTTTATGTAAAGTCTTTCCAAGGCATCTACCTCACTTTTCCAAAGCATATACAAACAGCTTAAAACGATAGTTCTTTCTATACTCATATTTCATTAGCTTAGATCATACTTAAACTAAAAATTGTATTAACACCGGCATAAAAACAGCTGATTCTTAGGGTACATGAGTAAGCTAGAGTAGTTCACTAGCTGTAAGTGCTCAGAATACTCTGGAACTACAGGAATTGAAAGCAATGGTTTAAGAGCATGTCACTTCAGTGGAGGCTTGTTAATAAGGACACACGTCACCAACACACCTCTGCATGTGACAGATTCTGTATATAACAAACATATATTCTTCCTCTATGGGAGGTGGGGTGGTGGTCCAGGGGAGGCAGTTAAAAAGTCCTACAAAAAAGCCTAGCACATATGTTTCCAGGAGAGAAGATTAGAGTAAACCTAGAGTCAAAGAAGTAGGAGTATGAGTCTACTCAGTCTCAACTCTGGCCAGGTAGCACTGTAATAAGAGAACACAAACTATAAAGAACCTTTACAACCTTTAGTTGTTTTACTGCTAATGAATTAAGAATAATGACAAAACCCCACAATTCAAAAATTTCAGGCAATACAGACAAAATGTACTATTTGCTTAATATGCATAACAGCCAAGTTCCATTTTATCATACATCCTATTAAGAATAACTATAGTAGTGTGCCATTGATAAGAGGTATTTGTATTCCCTTTTAAGAAATACTAGCTAGACAAATTATTTCAAGTAGAAATTTACCAGACATTCTGGAACAATTATTCAGTATTAAAACAGCCAAATATCCTTGATACTAATAATCATATTCTTTTCTAACTTCCTACCAAAATTATTTAAGGAACTTTACTATATCCCAGGTAGTAAATACAGACTCAATTAGAAATGCCCATAAGAAACAAAGAACAAGAGAATTTATTTCTGTAATAAAAACTCCATTTGTACAGACCCTGGGGTCAGAAACCATGTTTCCAAATTATTCTCCACAGAGTTATAAAGCAATGAATAACACAAAGTTACAGTAACATTCACATCTTTAATAGTAATATTCATTCATTGAGAAATGTATTTAATATTTATTAAACACAATTTACGTTTACCTAACACACAGTAGACACTAAATTAAATGTCTTCGCAGACTGGGACTTCCCTGGGGGTGCAGTGGTTAAGAATCTGCCTGCCAATGCAGGGGACGCGGGTTCGAGCCCTGGTCCAGGAAGATCCCACATGCCACAGAGCAACTAAGCCTGTGCGCCACAACTACTGAGCCTGTGCTCTAGAGCCCGCGAGCCACAACTACTGAAGCACGTGCACCTAGAGCCCGAGCTCTGCAACAAGAGAAGCTACTGCAAAGAGAAGCCCGCGCACTGCAACCAAGAGTAGCCCCCACTCTCCGCAACTAGAGAAAGCCCACGCGCAGCAATGAAGACCCAATGCAGCCATAAATTGATAAAAAAAGAAAATGTCTTGCCAGACTGATAAGAAGAGGAGGTTTTAACCTATGTTCTAAAAATATTCAGTTTGGGCTTCCTTGGTGGCGCGGTGGTTGAGAGTCCACCTGCCAGTGCAGGGGACACGGCTTCGTGCCCCAGTCCAGGAAGATCCCGCGTGCTGCGGAGCAGCTGGGCCCATGAGCCATGGCCGCTGAGCCTGCGCGTCCGGAGCCTGTGCTCCGCAACGGGAGAGGCCACAACAGTGAGAGGCCTGCGTACCACAAAAAATAAATAAATAAATAAATAAAAATATTCAGTTTGTTGGGAATTCCCTGGCAGTCCAGTGCTTAGGACTCGGCACTTTCACTGCAATGGCCCAGCTTCAATCTCTGGTGGGAGAACTAAGATCCTGCAAGCCATGCGGTGCGGCCAAAAAAAAAATAAAAATAAAAAATTCAGAGTTCGTTGATCGAACACAGAGGGTATGAACTTGGATGGAAAAAAGTTACATCCTTATTCTACTAACCTCTAATTGAAATTTGGTATATCTTTAATTAAAAATGTAAGTAATACGGAGGTGGTGGTGGTGGGATGAACTGGGAGGTTGGGATTGACATATATACACTAATATGTATGAAACAGATAACAAGAACCTGAGGTATAAAAAATAAATAAAATTCAAACATTCAAAAAAAAAGTAAGTGATAATCATCAAAAAGACCACAAATAAAGGATACGGAAAAAAGGGAAATCTTGTAGTCTGTTGGTGGGAATGTAAATTGGACAGCCACTGTGGAAAACAGTATGGATATTCCTCAGAAAACTAAAAACAGAACTACCAATGATCCAGCAATTCCATTCCTGGGTATTTATCTGAAGAAAATAAAAACACTAATTTGAATAGATACACACACCCCCATGTTTATAGCAGCATTACTTACAATAACCAAGATAAGGAAGCAACCAAAGTGTCCATCAACAGATGAATGGATAAAGTACAAGTGGTGTGTGTACACACACACACACACACACACACACACACACACACACACACCAGAATACTACTCAGCCATAAAAAAGGATGAAATGTTGCTACTGGCGACAACATGAAAAATGAACCTGGAGGGTATTATGCTTAGTGAAATAAGTCAGACAGAGAAAGACAAATGCTGTATGTTATCACTTATTGTGGAATCTAAAAATAAAACAAAGGAATGAATATAACAAAACAGAAACAGACACAGAGAAGAAACTAGTGGTTACCATGTAATTCTATGGGGAGAGGGAAGAGGAGAGAACAAGCAAAGGATAGGGAATTAAAAGGTACAAACTAGTAGGTATAAAATAAATAAGCTATAAGGATATATTGTACAGCATAGGAAATATAACCAATATTTTAGAGTATCTTTAAATGAAGTATAATCTAGAAAAACTTGGAATCACTATGTTGTACAACTGAAACTAATATATTATAAATCGACTATACCCCAATTTTAAAAAGTGTTAAAAAAAAAAATGTAGGGCTTCCCTGGTGGCGCAGTGGTTGAGAGTCCACCTGCCGATGCAGGGGACACGGGTTCATGCCTGGGTCCGGGAAGATCCCACATGCCGCGGAGCAGCTGGGCCCGTGAGCCATGGCCACTGAGCCTGCGCATCCGGAGCCTGTGCTCCGCAACGGGAGAGGCCACAACAGTGAGAGGCCCGCGTACCACACAACACACAAAAAAAAAAGTTAAAAAAAAAAAGTAATCAACAAGCCACAGTGGTATTACCTGTGATTTTGTTACCATTAGAAACTACAGACATTTTCAAAACACTTTAGTTGCTTCAAATGTCAAATTTTCATTTATGTTCATTACTAGCCTAAAAATTACTATACACCACTGGACATTGTTGATATGCACATTACTGAATTTATTTATTTGATATTTTAAAAACCATATTCTAATATAACTGGTGTCCTCATAAGCATGCATATTTAATTTTGCACACCTAAAATATTGAAAAAGGGTCGACATGTGTCACCAGAGAGCCAAAGGGGTTCATAGCCCAAAAAAGGATAAGAACACCTGGGTCAGAATTTCAGGGCAAGAAGAATAAGGTTGTTTGCAGAGGATAACAGAAAGCACAGCAAATTAAGAAAAAGAATAGGCCTCAGAGCATATTCAGTTGAAACTTCTTGTTTTAAAGATAAAGAAATTGTGGTCTGGTGGGAGTGTTGAAGGTCACACACACAGCTAATTAGTGACAGAGCCAGAGAAAACAGAATCCAGGTTTTCTGGCTCAGGATCCAAGGCTAAATGAACTTTGATGTGACTTGGCTATAACAAAGCAAGACAGGGCAAAGACAACTCTGCACAAGACACAATTCCTTGCACTGAATGCATAGAAATAGCCCAAATACCTGAATATTCCAAATGTTATTAAAATATATTGTTTCTCCCACTTTTCCTGAAACATGTACTTCTTGGTCTATTTTCCCACTTTATAGAGAGACATGGGTAAAGTGAAATTTTTACTTCCCTCCTGATCTATGATAAGTACAACAGCATAAGCACAACAGTAGATATCAAATAACAGCTAGTATCAATATCAAGGAAACAATAGAAAGCAGAAACTAACAAACTGGAGAGTCTGTGAACCACCTAAAGAAGGTAGCTACTACTATTTAACTCTAGCTAAATGCTATCAAGAAAAGAACCGTCAACTCAGAAATGTAGATGGAACAAAAGTATCCTTCAAAAAATAAAGGTGAAATAAATACATTTTCAGATGAAAGAAAACTAAGATAAATCATCATGAGCCAACCTGCTCTAAAAACAGGAAGTTTCTTTGGACAAAGGTAAATAATGAAGCTTACAATTTCCTGAATGAAGAACAACAAAAATGGCAAATATGTGGGAATGTATACTAGACCAGGAAACAGCAAACTTTTCTGTAAAGGGCCAGCCTGATGATAAATACTTTAGGCTTTGCAGGCCCAAAAGTCTCTGTTGTGATTAATCAGTTCTGCACTTACAGCACAAGAGAACCCACAGAAAATACATAAACTAAGAGCTGTGGCTGTATTCCAATAAAATTTTATTTATAAAAGCAGGTGGCACGCTGTATTTAGCCGATAGTCATAGTTTGCCAATCCCTATTCTTTTCTTCTTAAATTCTTTAAAATATGTGTGATAATTTAAAGGAAAATTTACATCACTGTCTGAAGGGGTATATGAACCATGTAGATATAATATGACAATTACAGCATAGATTGATGCAAGGAACGGGAACTACCTGGTGACAAGATTATAAACTGTAATAACTGTAGTGCGTTGAGTTGTGTACCAATAAAGATATATTCAGGTTCTAATCCTTGGTATCTCTGAATGTAACAATATTTGGAAATAAAGTCTTTGCAGATGCGGTCAAATTAAGAGGAGGTAATACTCAATTTGCGTGGGCCCAAATCTAATGACGACTGTATCTTTCTAAGAAAAAAGGAGGACTTCCCTGGTGGTGCAGTGGTTAAGAATCCGCCTGCCAATGCAGGGGACACAGGTTCGAGCCCTGGTCCGGGAAGATCCCACATGCCGCGGAGCAACTAAGCCCGTGTGCCACAACTACTGAGCCTGTACTCTAGAGCCTGCGAACCACAACTACTGAGCCCATGCGCCACAACTAATGAAGCCCGCACGCCTAGAGCCCATGCTCTGCAACGAGAAGCCACTACAATGAGAAGCCCACGCACCACAACGAAGAATAGCCCCTGCTCGCCGCAACTAGAGGAAGCCCGCATGCAGCAATGAAGACCCAACGCAGCCAAAAAATAAATAAATTTATTTAAAAAAAAAAAGGAAATAGAGACATAGAGACATACACAGAGGAAAGATAACCAAGTGAAAATGAAGGCAGAAATAGAAGTGATGCAGCTGTAAGCCAAGGAACATCAAGGACTGCTGACAACAACCAGAAGGCAGAAAAAGCAATAAAGGATTCTTCCCCAGAGCCTCGAAAAGAAGCATGGCCCAGCTGGTACCTTGATTTCAGACTTCTAATGTCCGAAACTAAGACACAACATGAATAGTCTTAAATCTGCTGAAAAAATTTAATTCACACAGTTATCCTCCAGGTCAAGATGGTTTCACTAGTGAATTCTTCCAAACATTTCTAAAAAAGAAATAGTGCCAATCTGACACAATGTCTTCCAGAAAATAGAATGGGAGGGATTATTCTGTAAGTCACTTTTAAGAAGTTAACATTACATTGATACCAAAACCAGAGTATACAAGAAAAAAAATCTTTAAGACCAATCTTCCTCATTTTTTGCAAAAATCCTCAACAAAATATTAGCAAATCAAATTCAACAAAATATCCAAAGATTAATAAATGATGAATGAATAAGCCTTATTCTGGGAATATACTTGCTCTCCCTTCTTTTCTGAGTTTCTTTAAGTAAGATAAAATCATATGAAATAATAACAACATATTGTTGGGTTTATAAAATATTCAGCTGCAATATGTACAACAATAACAGCACAAAAAGGGAGAAGAGGGAATAGAGCTATACAGGAATAAAATTTCTGTATCTCACTGGAACTAAATTAGTACATCTGAAGTAAATCCTAATAAGAATACAGTAAGCCCTAGTGCAACAACTAAAAAAATAATATAAAAGAATATAGTGTAAATAACATTAAAGGAACTAAAATGTTATAGTAGAAAAACACCACTTGATGCAAAAGAAAGCAGTAAAGGAGGAACAAAACAACAAGAAATGAAAACATACAGAAAATATAGCAATATGGGAGACATATATTCCACTACACCAATACCAATATTAAATGTATCAATAAATGATTAAAGAATCCAATCAGACTGTCAGACTGCAAATATAAAAATAACACAACCTAGATGTCCATCAACACATGAATGGATAGACGATGTGGTGTATATACATACATACATATATATGGGTGTGTATGTATTCTTACATATATAGGAATATATATATATATGAATATTACTCAGCCATAAAAAAGAATGAAATAATGTCATTTGCGGCAACATGGATGGACCCAGAGATTATCATACTAAGTGACGTAAGCCAGACAGAGAAAGACAAATATCATATGATACCACTTATATGTGGAATCTAAAAAAATGATACAAATAAACTTACTTACAAAACAGAAATAGACTCACAGACATAGAAAACAAACTTACCCTTTGATTACCAAAGGGGAAGAGGGGGATAAATTAGGAGATTGGGATTAACAGATACACACTACAAAAAAATAAAATAGATAAAAAAGGTCCTACTATATAGCACAGGGAACTATATTCAGTATCTTGTAATAACCTATAATGGAACAGAATCTGAAAAACAATACACACACCCACACACCCACACACACACACACACACACACACCCTACCTGAATCACTTTGCTGTATACCAGAAATTAATACATTGTAAATCAACTCTACTTCAATTAAAATAATAAGTTAAGAAATACTTTATTGCTAAAAATTGCTAACCATCATCAGAGCCTTCAGCAAGTCATAATCTTTTTGCAACAGTAACATCAAAGCTCACTGATCACACACAAAATAATAATGAAAAGGTTTAAAATATTGCAAGAATTAACAAAATGTGACACAGAGACACAAAGTGAGCAAATGCTGTTGGAAAAACTGGCACCAACAGATTTGCTCGACGCAGAGTTGCAACAAACCTTAAATTTGTAAAAAACAAAATATCTTCGAAGCACAATAAAAAAAAGGTATGCCTGTATTGGTTGTTTCCCCTCATGATCACGTGGCTGACTGGGAGCTTGTGGCTTGCTGCTGCTGCTGCCCAGCATCACTAGAGAGTTTCCTACCATATATCGCTAGCCTGGGAAAAGATCAAAATTCAAAATTGTAAGTACAGTTTCTACTTAATGCATATCACTTTTGTACCACTGTAAAGTTGAAAATTCAAGTCAAACAATCATAAGTTGGGGACCGTCTGTAATAGATTTTATAATAGTTTAATAAAAGACTTCAGCAGGGCTTCCCTGGTGGCGCAGTGGTTAAGAATCCACCTGCTAATGCAGGGGACACAGGTTCAAGCCCTGGTCCAGGAAGATCCCACATGCTGCGGAGCATCTAAGCCCGTGAGCCACAACTACTGAGCCCACGTGCCGCGTCTACTGAAGCCCGTGCGCTCTACAGCCCGTGCTCCACAACAAGAGAAGCCACCGCAATGAGAAGCCCGCGCACTGCAACAAAGAGTAGTCCCCCACTCGCTACAACTAGAGAAAGCCCACGCACAGCAACAAAGACCCAACACAGCCAAAAATAATAAATAAATTTATTTAAAAAAAAAAGTTCAGCAAGTTTGCAGAGTATAAAACAAATATGCAAAAATCAACTGCATTTTTATATACTAACAATGAACAATCTGAAGATGAAATTAAGAAAACAATTCCAGTTATGAAGCATCAAAGAGAATGAAATACTTGGGAATACATTTAACAAAAGAACTACAAAATTTATCTTCTGAAAACTATAAAACATTGTTGAAAAACCTAAAGATCAATCATATAAATGGAAAAGACAGTACAAAGACCAGAATACATAGATGGCAATACTCCCCAAACTGATCTACTGACTCAAAACAATCTGGCTTCTTTGAAGAAACTGACAAGTTATTCCAAAAATTCAAGGCACTCAGACTAATAAAAACAATCTTGAAAAAGAACAAAGTTGAAGGATTCATTCTTCCAGACTTGAAAACAGATATAGCAACAAAAAAGAATTGAAAGTCTAGAAATAAACCCTGACATTTTATGGTCATTTCATTTTAGACAGGATGCCAAGATAATTCCATGGGCGAAAGTATAGTCTTTTCAACAAATGGTGCTGGGACAACTTAATACCCACATGCAGAAGAATCAAGCTGGACCCCTTTTCTCACATCACATACAAAAATTAATTCACATGGGCTGTAAACATAAATGCATGAGCTAAAACTATAACACTCTTAGAAAACAGAGGGATAAATCTTCGTGACCTTAGGTTCTTCAACATGATGGCATGAGTAACAAGATAATATGCTGGATTTAATCAAAATTAAAAACGTTTGTGATGAAAATATACCATTAAAAAAGTAAAAATAAAACCCAGAGAATGCGAGAAAATATTTGAAAATTACATATCTAGTTAGGAATCTGTACCTAGAGTATACAAGGAACTCTTACAACTGGTTAATAAAAAGGCAAACTAGTTTAGTTTAAAACTAGTTTAAAACTAAACAAAGGATCTGGATCCGAATAGACATGTTTCCAAAGAAGACAACACATATTTGTAGCCAAATATGTACACAAAAAAATGTTCATGTCATTAACCACCAGGGTAATGTAAATCAGGTATCTACAACATACACAGGAGGATGACAACAATAAAAATGACAAATAATAGCAAGTATTAGCCAGGATTTGGAGAAATTGAAACTCTCACACACTGCTGGTGGAAATAAAAATGGTACAGCTGCTTTGGATAATAGTCTGGCAGTTGAAGAGGTTAAACACAGTATCATGATTTGACCAAACAATTCTACTATGTATGCAACCAAGAGAAATGAAAACATACACAAAATGAAAATCTATACAAAAACTTGTACACAATATCCATAACATCATTATTCATAATAGTCAAAAAGTAGAAACAATGGAAATGTCCATCAACTGATAAATGAATAAATGGGATATATCCATACTGCAGCATATTCTTCAGCAATAAACGGATTAAGATATTGCTAAATGCTTCAACATGTATGATCTTTGAAAACATTATGCCAAGTGAAAGAAGTCAGTCTCAAAAGACCATGTATTCCACTTACATGAAATGTGTAGGATAGGGAAGTGCGTAGAGACAGAAAGTAGATCTGTGGCTGCCTGAAGCTGGGCGGAGGTGGGAGTTGAAAGAAAAGGGGAGGGCCTGCTAAAGGGTATAAGAGTTCTTTCTGAGGTGAGAAAAATGCTCTAAAATTAACTGTGGTGGTGTTTGCAAAGCTCTGTGAAAATACTAAAAACCACTGAACTGCACATCTTAGATGGGTGAGTTAAAACATGGTATGTGAATTACAACTTAATAAAGCTGTTAACACTTTAAGACTACAAATCAGGCAAGGATGTCCCAGGCAGTACAATTATGCAAGAAAAAGAAATGAACAAACAAAAAAACAGAGATTGGAAAAACAGAAAAAATAAATCTTCCCTATCTGAAGATGGCACGGACTGCCTGAGTAAAATATGCTAAACCATTTACAAAAAAACTAGAACTACTATGTAAGTTTTGCAAGGTCAAAAGCAAGATCAAGATATGAACAAAATCCTACTTCTGTATGCTAGGAATAGCTAGTACAGCTCCAAATAGTTTCCTCAAAATTAGACATTCAGGCATAAATATGAGATACATAGTTATAAATCTAACAAAACATGTGCAGGTTCTGTATGGTGAAAACAATGAAACACTGATGAGATAAAAGACATACTATGTCTAAGAATTGGAAAGCAATATAATTAAGATGTCAACTCTCTTCTAATTGATCTATAGATCAATTAAATACAATGCCAATCAAAATCCCAACAGGATTTTTTAAATAGATTAACAGATTTCCATTAGTCATTAGGGAAATCCAAATAAAAACCACAATGAGATCAAACACACAAGAATGGCTACATTCACAAAAGTAGACAAGTATTAGAGAGGAAATGGAAAAACTGGATCCTTCATACATCGCTGGTGGGATGTAACATTGCTCTAGGTGCTGGAGATACAGTCAAGATACTAAGTAAAAATAAGACAGGAAAGATACCTGCTCTCATGGAATTTTCATGTAGCTAGAAAATAATGAACAGAAATGATTTTTGATAGTGATAAATGTTAAGCCAGACAGAGAGTATTGTGATATTGCAAAAGGTATACTGGATAAAAGTAATAGGAATTACTTTCTGAGATTACAATTGGTAAGTCATCATTCAAAGGATGAGGGGTGTGTGTGTGTGTGTGTGTGTGTGTGTGTGTGTGTGTGTGTGTGTGTGTGTGTGTGTGTGTGTGTGTGTGTGTATAAAAAGGCTCACCTGTTCAGTAAGGACTCAAAAGTATTTTCTCCTATTTATCATCTTATTAAATAAAATAGTTTTCTCTCTTTATTAAACACATGTAACTAACCAAGGGATTTTAATCTACAGAAAATGACCACTATTACCATAAACTGATATACTGTTTACGAAAAGCCAAGAATACTAATTTTAATTAGGTTTGATTTTTGAAATACTGAAATAACGAACACACTCCTATCTTCATTGATCCCTTGGGGTATAAAGCACTCAGGATTAACCTAAATGAAGATATTTCTAGTCTATCTGAATGCCTAAAAACTGAATACTAGTTTTTAAGAATCTTAACTCATTTTTTTCTATCTTCAAAGGCACAATTTACTCTATCATCTGTCCCACTTTTTTACCACGTATAACCCCACTTAATTTCCACTTTGTACTTTTTCTGTTAACTCTTCTTCTACATTACACATTGTCAGACTGAACCATCCTTTGTCCTGTTTTCATCTAATAACGTTTTCCTACTGATTGTGCAGTTAAACAGTTATCAATATTTGGTTTAAACAGTTATCAATAAGACAACAAATCAATTAGACTCATCCTGTAAAAGCTTTTAAAAAATGTGACATATTGGCAAACTAAAATTTTGTAGTGAAAAAACAACTAAAAGATATCCTTCAAAATTTGGTGTCCTTATTCTCAAATTTCTACATACCATACACAAGCAGCAAAACCTACTATTATTCCCCTAACATTTTAATTTGTTCTTTCCAAAGGTCAAGTCCAATTTGATACAAGCACAATCAATGTTTATGGTCAAAATATAAAATTTAATAACTTTTTAGTTATTTACATAAGTTTAAAACTATCTTCTGGCCACAAGTACACACTACTGATTTAATCTGCTAAAACCCACATTAACTCTCCTCAGTTCCAAGGCCAAATAAAAATATTACTGCACTCAACAAACATACAGAGGATTTAAAATAACCACCATCATCATCATCAATCTCAGAAGTCCACAAAAGTGAGGTGGAAAAGTATGTCCTAGAAAAGTATCTGCTACCTAGCAGGCATTAATTAAAATTTGCTGAATGAATAAACGGTAAGAGAACAGCACCTACTACAGAACGTAACTGAAAAAAACGTTAGTTTCCTGGTTGCTTACTCCCCACTAGCATATTACTCTGAAATAATTATCCACCAATAACGAAGAGTTGATATTACTGGTCTTTTTCCCCATTCTTTATAATTTACTAAGCCTTCCAAGCTGTTAAAAAAGTTTTATGACTTATTATTTTTATTAGAATTTTAATTAGCAGAAATTTTGTGACCTAAAGCAGCGGTCCCCAACCTTTCTGGCACCAGTGACCAGTTTGTGGAAGATAATTTTCCCACAGACCGGCGGGGAACGGGGGCGGGGGGCGCGGGGAGATGGTTTGGGCAGTAATGCGAGTGATGGGGATAGAGCGATGGGGAGCAGCTGGGGAGCAGCAGATGAAGCTTCGCTCACTCACCTGTCGCTCACCTCCTGCTGTGTGGCCTGGTTCCTAACAGGCAGAGGACCAGTACTAGTCCGCAGCCCAGGGGTTGGGGACCCCAGACTAAAGTAAACTAATCAAGACCTTAATCACTTTCATTAGATGAAACTTTTAGTATGCATAAACACGTGTTTCTTCAAATTACTAATGAATACTAATAAAAAATACAAAACTGCAGCTACATGGGTAGGCACAATTTTGTTAAGTAGGTAAAAAGGAGATGCTAGACACCACCACCCAATAAACACCATTGAATTACACTCCTATTTTTACAAGAGCCTAGTATGTTTGCTTTACATACAATGTTTATATACAACACCTTTAATACTTCAACAATATTCAAGTTAAGTATAATTACCTCCAATTTAGAAAAAAGGAAACTAAGCTTCAGAAAGGTTAAGTAACTTGCCTGTATGTATAGGATGGTAGAACAAGGACAAGGTTTCATGTCAAGGTCATTTAGCTGTAAACCTTTAACATTTTTTACTATTAAATCACACCTTCACATAATCGATACATAAATTTAAGTCTAGCAACACACAATCTGGAAGAGGATTTAGCGTCCTCATGATAGAGGAAGAAATGCAGCAAAACTGTGGAGGGAGGGATACTCACTGTACCAAATACGCATTCATTCAACCAACATGTTTTTAGGCCCAGTTACAAGAGCACAACAAAAAACTATCCAAAAGAAATGAGTGATTGGTACACGAAACAACCCTGAGGAAGCAAAAATATTACGTTGAGCAAAAGATGTCAGGCACAAAAGAATGCATACTGTACAATTCCATTTGTTCAAACCTCTAAAAAGAATTCTAATCTACAGTGACAGACAGCAAATCAGAGGTTTGCCTGTGGCTACAAATGAAGACTGCCTGGAATAAGAACTCTGGGTGTGATGGGAATGTTTCTATCTGGACTGTGGTGATGGTTACATGGTACATAAATTTGTCAAAACTCTTGTTAAAAAAACTTAAATGGCTGTCTTGTATTATACGTAAACTTACTTAACAAAGTTATTTAAAAATAAGAATGGTAAGGGCTTCCCCGGTGGCGCAGTGGTTGAGAGTCCGCCTGCCGATGCAGGGGACACGGGTTTATGCCCCAGTCCGGAAAGATCCACATGCCGTGGAGCAGCTGGGCCCGTGAGCCACGGCCGCTGAGCCTGTGCTCCGCAACGGGAGAGGCCACAACAGTGAGAGGCCCGTGTACCGCAAAAAAAAAAAAAAAAGAATGGTAAGAAAAAACCTTGAGAAAAAGAAAAAGAATGGCATTAGTTCCTATAGATACCAAATGAAAATGGGTCCTGCCCTGAGAAAGCAAAATCTTAATAGGAGATACATGTAAATATATTTTAAATCTTCCTAAAATATTTAAGTAACATATTAATGTGCTTTAAAAAAAATCTTAGTATAATAAACATTTGACAGAAATCAGTAATAGTAATACTAGCAGCATTAGCTTCCTTGTTCTTAACTGCCCTGTCCTCTTACTACAAGATTTAATTCAGCCAACTAAAGTTTCCTTACTAAGTTACAGTTTTTCCTGCAAGGAATTTAAATCATATATGAATCTTCAAATGTTACATATATATTTTTGTAATCTACTAATTGCATTACATTTGCTTCCCAATTTAAGAGCTAGTTCTATAGATATAAGAAATGCTTTTTAAGTAAACATAGAAGCCACACTTAGCATAATTCAGAGCCATAGATAAATATGGAACTTCTGGTATTCCAAAAGAAACAGTGCAGTGATTTTCAAAATACAGACTCCAACAGTGGGCCATGAAATCAAGTGAGTCAAAACTACCATGATATATAGAAACATATATATAAAACATCTGAATGCATCTGAATGCATCTTGCAGTAAGGAAACTGTTTTCTGAGGGTTTTTTTTTTTCTTTCAGTCACACACGTGTGCATCGACACTCAACCTGAATCCACACTATGGATCCTGGTTTAAGGGGGGAAAAAAAGTGAATGCCTCCAGAAATATACTAGAGCAAGAAGAATAACAGTGTAAAGAAAAGTCATAAGCTTTGAAGTCAAAGACCTAAGTTTTTATCTTAGTTCTGCCACTCATTAGCTATATGAACTTGGAGAAGTTAATTATAGGCTGTCCTACAGAACCTTTATTTAATCAACTGTAAAATGAGAAGCATTCAACAAACTTTGCATAACAACTGTGAAGAGTATATGTAAGATCATTTTACATAAAGTAAAAGCCAAAGACCTTATGATGGCTTTACAAAATCTTTCCTAACTTACCTCTAGTCCCTACCTTTTCTTCACCCATCTACCATTCTCCTCCCTTCCCACCACACTCCAGCCACATAGACTTCCGGCAATTTTTCAATCATAATACATCAAATCATAAAACATCCTCTCCCAGGGCATTTGCTCTTGTTTTTGTCGCTTCCTGGAACCCCTTTCTCCTGAATATGCACGGGATTGGTCCCTCACCACAGGCTCACTCAATCACTTTCTAGGGGAGGACTTCCATGACCAATTTAAATCTGAATCCCATACATACATCATACTCCTTTGGTCTCTTTCTCTCCATACCCACACCACCATCTGCCAAACCATGTTTTATTTTTTATTTTGTACACTATAATTCCCTTAGAACAGTGCCTGACACATAACAGGAGTTAAACATTTGTCAAATGAATGAATAAATAACACACAAAGTATCTAATAAAGTACCTAAATCTTACTTTGCATACTCTCCACTAGCAAACCACTTAATCTTTTCAAATTTATCCATGGATATCAAATTGCCCTCCAGACAGCATAAGCTTAAGAAAACAGTAAAAATATAATCTGATTTTTGCATTAACATAACATCTTAGCTACATTTTTAGTGTTGCTACAGTATATTAGACAAAAATCTCCTTAAACTTTCACATTGTCACTTTAACCTGTTTAAACTACTTTGTCGTCAATTTTGGTACAGTACCACTATATGTTTGCTAACTTCATTTATTTGTGTAATATTAATTATTAGTTACTTTTTCCCACAGGAAATATTACTTACTTTTCCCCACAGGATGCCTAGGAAGGGACCACCAACAGGATTATAATTATTTTACTCTTATTCTTATTTTTATTCTTATTATTGCTGACAATAAAGAATATGAACAGAAAACAGGTAAAACACAAATTACACAATAAAAAGATTCACTCTTCAGAAAAACAAAACAATTCAACTTTTTTTAAATTATAAGCTTACACCTTCAAAATTTAGGACAATTTTTTTTTTACACAACCATACTATACTCAGTTTCACTGACAAAGTAAAAAAGATAATTCACACATAGCTGGTGAGAATGTAAACTGGCACAGCCTTGCTGTAAGGCAAGTAAATATTAAAAGCTTTGGAAAATAACTTTTCATACATTCAACAAATATTTGTCAGGCCCTATATGAGGCTTCAAATACACATTAGTAAATAAAACTGACTTGATCCCTTCTCAACCTCTAGTGGTGGAATGAGACAAACTGTTAAATAATGATTAATTGTAAGAGATGCTACAGGAGGAGGGGCCTACTTAAGAAAGAGCAGTTGAGGAAAGCCTCTAAGAGGTATCCTTTGTGCTACAGGCCGAGCTAAACACTGTGCATATACTGTCATTCACTCCTAACAATCCCGAGATAAATATCATCATTATACCTATTTTACAGGAGAGGGCACTAAAGCTTGAAAAGTAATTCGACTAAGGACACAGCATTACATAATAAGCACTGAAAGTACCTCTAATACTTTAAAATAATAATTATACTTACAGAAGTGTTTTCTAAAGAAATAACCAAATATGTGAACAAAAATTCAGATACAAAACTATTCATCACAGTGCTACTTATATAAGTGGAGAATCAAAATAAAATTGAATGTTCAATAATAAGGAATCATTAGGTCAGTTATGCTCTGGCCATTAAGAATCATATTTTGGGTAAATACTAAATGACACTGGAAAATGCTTATGATGTAAATTTTAAAAAAACACAGAGATGATAAATCAGTAAGTATAGCCCAATTTCCCTATTACAAAAATGAAAAGACTGGTTGTCTGTGGATGTTTTATCTCTTTTATTTTTTTAAATAAATTTATTTTATTTTTGGCTGTGTTGGGTCATCATTGCTGCGCGCGGGCTTTCTCTAGTTGCGGTGGGCGGGGGCTACTCTTCATTGCAGTGCATGGGCTTCTCATTTCAGTGGCTTCTCTTGTTGCGGAGCACAGGCACTAGGTGCGCGGGCTTCAGTATCTGTGGCTCGCGGGCTCTAGAGCACAGGCTCAGTAGCTGTGGCACAAGGGCTTAGTTGCTCCGGGGCATGTGGGATCTTCCTGGACCAGGGCTCGAACCCGTGTCCCCTGCATTGGCAGGCAGATTCTTAACCACTGTGCCAACAGGGAAATCCCTCCTCTTATTTTATACTTCTCTTAATTTTCCAAATTTTCCACATTCATTTTTGTTACTTTAATATCAGGGAGAAAAACCAAAAGAGACTGGAGTGCTTTTAAACATACACACACACACAAACAGTGGAAACAACAAATAATGTTTGCCCAGGTTAACAGTCTTCTAGTTTGCAGGACTGCAAGTCATTTTTATTTTCTTCTTTTCCTCATCTTTATTTTCCACTTCTTCTGTAATAAGTATATGCCATTATAACTACTTTTTTTAAACCACAGTCTCCTTCAGCACATAACCTCGCATTTGCTTCAGCCACTCAATAACAGTATTACTTCCTTGGTATGCTGCAATAATATATATCTGTATTCAAGAATCCAAAACTACAAAATAGGTATAGGTTATAAGAAAATCATTTCTGGGACTTCCCTGGTGGTGCAGTGGTTAAGAATCCGCCTGCCAATGCAGGGAACACGGGTTTGAGCCCTGGTCCAGGAAGATCCCACATGCCCTGGAGCGATTAAGCCCATGTGCTACAACTACTGAGCCCGCGAGCCACAACTACTGAAGCCCGTGCACTTAGAGCCCGTGCTCCACAAGAGAAGCCACGGCAATGACAAGCCTGTGCACCGCAACGAAGAGTAACCCCTACTCGCTGCAACTAGAGAAAGCCTGTGCACAGCAACAAAGACCCAATGCAGCCAAAAATAAATAAATAAATTTATATTAAAAAAAGAACATCATTTCTATTACAAGAGTCTTCCCTTTGAAAAATTCAAATCTCCATACATTAATTTGAATAATGTTAGAAATCAAAGGAACGTAACTGTCCTTTTTCTGTGCCAACTGATAAATCAGAAATAAACACTATTTCTGAAATACTGTTAAAACTGACAGTCTAATTTTGCAAAAGCAAAAATACATATCTTTACCATGTCTTGGGATTTTGGCATGTACATTATTTGCCCAAGGCTGGCATATACAATAAAAATAAAATCTATTTAACCACGTAGTTCAGGTTGTAGACTATTCTGAAGAATGAATTCTCTAATGACTTCTACTTAATTGGAGCAAATTAAGTAAAAAGACTTTGGCTTTGTAAACTTTTCTAAAATGTGCTAACAAATCATCTTCTTCTTAGAATAATAAACACAGTGGACATAAATCAATATTTGATGCCTGAGCATACTGCTGTACCTGACAATCATTATTCATTATTACAACCATCAAAAATCATAAAGGGGCGTATCTTGTTCAGGATCTGAAGATACGGAGGAGTTTATTTTATAAGTTTTATAAGTTATATATGTAAGTTTTAGATAGGAGAGAGTTGTCTTTGCTCCATTTAAAATTATTTGCCTTAGATATATGAAAAATGGAGGAGCAACCTGAGAATTGGGGGTGGCAAGTTTCCAGTTTCTAGAGTTTTACTATATGTTTTTAGAAGGAAAACATATTTTACTTGAAAGCAACTTTTTAAAATAACAGTACGAGATTAATCACAATCAGCAGAACTCACAAGCACATACCATCACTAACTAGATTTTTAGAAGGGTGACATGAAAAGCAATGCCTTTCCCTTCAATACACAATCATTTTCCAAATTCATTACTCTGTGATTCACTTTCCTTACTTTGCTACTGCAGCTACTTAGTACTATTCTACTTTCCTTATATGGTATTTATTTTAGTGCTTCAAAAGGCTCAGACCCAAAAGATCTTTAAAATTATTCATACACATTAAATAATGCAAAGAATATACAACAGTTTCAAACTACTGCACTGACTTCTCAATGCTCTAATTATAAATTACAAATGAATTTTATTTGTAGGGAAAAAAGGCATGCATGATGTTCACAAAAATATGTCTGGCTAACAATAATAAGGAGAAAGAACACAGGTTACAGAAACAAGGAATAAACCAGAATATTCAAAATCTTTCACCCTTAATGAAGAGGGAATGAAGACAAGGTAGACCTCCTGTTATATACACTTACACAGAAAGTATCAGGACCTCATCATGCAAAAAAATATGCAAGTATTAACTGCCTACCCTGAGACATAGCAGAATCATTTTTTCCCGCACTCTTCCACGCTCCCCACTCCAATACCCAAATATTTAATTAAATAAAAATGAAGGGCAAACCATATGAATGCAGCAGTACCACAAGGTAAATTGAATGAGTGAATGAATAAATGAACCACACAACTTAAGAAACTACTAGTTTCATTACAACCACTAATAATCAGGACTCATTACCGTAATTTCACATGCTTTACAGTTAGCCAAACATTTTTGCTTTCAATACCTCAGTTCTCATCAGCAACATTAGGAGGTATAAATGACTAAAAAGCTGAGGTTTTCCAATACTAATCTGCCCAGACACATAGCTAATAAATTCATGGAGCCCAGACTAGCACCCATCTTCTGAATCCAAGTGTGGTAGTCTTCCAAAATAATATATTATGCCTCCATTAAAGAAGAGCACACGCTCAAAGGTAAATAAGTGACCTTTCGCAACTTCCAAAAAGTAAATTATAGGTGCTATATTAAATATTTCCTCTGAACTTCCTCCAGAATTCTGAAATATTTACTCTGTATAAAGGAAAAGAGGAACCAACATTGCTAAGAACCTATTGTCAGGTGTTTTACACTGTAATTGATCCTCTAAATAAGCCTAAGAGAAGATATTTTATTAATTTTAAGGAAATGGAAACTAAGGCATAGAGAAGTAACTTGCTATAGATAACCTAACTCAGGCTGTAAGTGGTAGACACAGTCCGAGTCCTAAGTCAATGCTCTCCCATTAGATTTATCCCATTTAACAAAGGAATTATTAAATGCCTATTAGGTGCCATGCACCATGCCAAATGCTTCAGATAGAGCAATGCTAAAATGTATCTATGCTGGACTTCCCTGGTGGCGCAGTTGTTGAGAATCTGCCTGCTAATGCAGGGGACATGGGTTTGAGCCCTGGTCTGGGAGGATCTCACATGCCGCAGGGCAACTGGGCCCGTGAGCCACAACTGCTGAGCCTGCGCTCCGCAACAAGACAGGCCGCGATAGTAAGAGGCCCGCGCACCGCGATGAAGAGTGGCCCCCGCTTGCCACAGCTGGAAAAAGCCCTCGCACAGAAATGAAGACCCAACACAGCAAAAATAAATAAATTAATTAAACCACATTAGAGAATGGCTGAAAACACTTTAAAAAAAAAAAGCTCCTTCCTGAAATAAAAATGTTAAAAAAAAATGTATCTATGCTACCCAGAATATTACACATAATACTTAACACAACACCATCTAAACAAAATTCCTCGTAGGAAAAACATGTCTAGACTGTAAGAACAAAATTGCACTCTTCTTGTTTACATTATAAATTTGATACAAAAAAAAGCATGGTGTACTCTATGAAACAAATTGTGGATAATTCTCATTTGCCTCAGAAGCTCATATTTAAGTGGCAAGTCCCACTCCAAAAACAAAAGCAAAAAACAAACAAAAACACCCACAAGAGGCTTTATTCCTAATATCAACCTTATGAGGTAAACAGTTACCTATCCACATTTTTCGAGTGAGAAAACTGAAGTTTAGAGAGGATTAAGTTACACAGGTAATTAAAAGCATAATTGGTGATTCCAACTCAGGCTGGTTAGTACCAGAGACTTTAACAAAATCATGTAAAATTCCAGCAAAATATAACTCCCTTTAATAGGAAATAGTTATAATGAGCTCCATTTTATTCAGTCAAAAATGAACTAAACAATTAGGCAACTTGGGCAGCTCCAAGTCATCACGTAGAATCATTAACGTTTGCTATGAAAAAGTGGTATATAATGCATACTATCAAAGTAGTAATTTGCTCAAACTGCATTCTTAGGGAATCAATTCTTTTTATTTAAAAACATTCATTTGGGCTCTTTTTTTTTCAATGTCAGAATAAATAATGCTAGCAACCTAAAATAAATGCACAGCTGTTATGTACAGTATTTTGAAGAACACACACACCTCAGCATTGTAAAATATGCACTGCTAGCAATATATTATAGGCATAAGCTCCTATGAATGATTATATTGCTAATTTAGATTTTTTTGGTATTACTCTAATTTACTGAAGTAATGTTAAATCTCATGCCTGCAAATAATGTCAAATAACAACATTCAAACTCTGCCTGCCCTAAAACTTACATAACAAATTCCATCCATTAATATAAAACTTTTCATTATGGACATCGGTTTATATGTATAACAAGTTCTCCGGAAGATAAACTACAGACTTTCAAAGTTCTTAATAATTAAAAATCCTGCCAATATGAATACAGAATAACTCTATAATTTCTCTAACAGAGAGAAAAAAAATCCTTCAAAAACTTTAGAAATACACTAAAGCATCAAGCTTGTAAATTTAATTATAAATCGTCTGTGGAATCTAAAATTTCCTCCTGAAGCACAAATCTGATTTTCACTTGCATTGTCAAAAAGAAATTGGTTAATCCTCATCATGTAAAAAAAAGTCTCTCACACTATGGCAAATTCATTCCCTCAGTCAACTTCTCATGAGGTCGCAGAACTGCATCAAGAACGATAGATTACTGTGCCATTCTCTAAATCCAGCCTAGTCTTCCAGACTTTTTGTATTTGCAATGCTGATTGCGCATCCTCCCCTACCTAAGTGAACTCCAAATCACCCTTCAGAACCCAGTTCAAACATCACTGACCAGAAACCAACTCTTTAACTCCCTCAAACAAGGTTGTTCTACTCTAGCATGTACCCATAACATGCACCACAAAAAGTGAACTTCAAGTATTCACTGCATCTCTAACAGTGTATGGCACCTAGTAATATTTATTGAACTGTACAAGGAAGTCTAAGTAAACATGAAAATCATTACTGATTAATTTCTTAGAAAAATCTATCTAAAATATTGCAAAAACAAAATCTTTTAGAGGTTTTGATAATTCTATGCAAACACAAAGAAAGTTTTAAGTTTACTCTCCTTTATAATTTCCACTAATACAAAGATACCCCCCCACACCTGATCCAGAAAACATCATGGCCTCTTAAATGAAAATTCTTCCTCCCTATAACCTATTACTGGGTCCATCACAACATTTTCAGCAGTTGAAAGACAAAGATTTACATCTTAATCATCTTTTTCTTTTTCCCTTTAGCGTTTACCCCTATTTATGCAGAAAGCACTAAGTAACTACTGATGAAATTCCTGTTTTCATCAAACATGAAAAACTTGACTCCATCTCAGGGTCTTCTATTCTTTCTGCCTGGAAACACATTGACCCAGATTTTTGCATGGCTTTCTCCTTTCTCAGTTTCTGCTCAAAAGCCACCTCCAGAGAGGTCTTGCCCTCATCATCTTCCTTAAATAGTCTCCTCCTTCCATCCCTAACCAATTACTGTACCCGTATCCCCCTTTTCTTCATCACAGTTGCCACCTTCTGAAATTGTTTACTTGTTTATTATCCGTCTCCCCCTCTAACACATTAGCTCCATGAAGGCGGAAACTTGTCTTGTTCACCATCATATATACCCAGCACTTACAGCAATGTCTAGAAGAAAATAAACACTCAAATTAAAGGATTTAGTTGAAAGTGTCTACTCAAAAACAAGCAAGTTCTATGAACTTTCCATCTGCAGAGAGAAGAAAAAGTCTTCACTTTCAAACTATGCTCTGAAACATCTTAATAGCAGTCAGAGGTCAAATTCCCTGAAGCACTGGACTATATATAATTGTTTTATACATACATATCTATTTTAGATACGTAACACAAAAGTGCATCATGTATCAAATTTAAAATTTGGAGACTGCTATCTCTTCCATCAGGTTAAATAGTTTTGCTACAGACCTCAAAGTTTGGCCTGACATGTCTATGAATATATGTACAATTTCTCTTAAGTGTGCATAGATTAGAAAGTTTCTATAGCTCTGAATTTTTTCTAATCTAAGGCCAGACATGCTCACTCACATAAAATTATAAAAACGACACCCCTAAAGCACTATTCCATGCACTATTAAATCAAGACAAAGTTAGCACATTACCTCAAAGTATAATTGTGCAATAAGTAAATGTGTAAAATGTAGTACCTGTAATATAATATTATTACTTACTCTCACTATAACACAGGATTATTACTAAATGTTTTGGTGTTTCTTGATGAATATGTTTATCATTTTAAAATATGTGAGCAGCTGTTGCATTCTCCCAGAAAGTCAAACTTGAAACACAAATTTCCTAATACTTCTCTTTCAAATTTCCATATTTAATTAAATGATCCTGAATCTTCAGAATGATCAATTAAAAACAAAAAACAAACCTTCTACTTACATCTACTTAATTTGATAAATCAGGATTTTCCCTGTAGAGTAGCATTAAATTAAGTGAGAAAGACACTAGATGCTGAGTCCAATCCAAGGATAAAATGGCCTTCAAAATTCCCATTTACTAATTTTCATACCAATCAAAACAGTTTGATTGTTCTATCTTTATGTTAATGTTAAAACTTAACCTTATTTTAAAACTTAACATCAAAATGACAACCACAGGGCTTCTCTGGTGGCGCAGTGGTTGAGAGTCCGCCTGCCGATGTAGGGGACGCGGGTTTGGGAGAGGCTGTAACAGTGAGAGGTCCGCGTACCGCAAAAAAATAAAAATAAGCATCGTAATTTACAATGTAAAAAGTAACACAAAAACACATTCCTGCCAGATACGACACAAAACCAAATGTTCCTCTCGGAAACACATTGTATTACATAATCTGTCATTACATTTTGTCCAGATGCTGATACAAGATGGAGCAATGTTTCAACATCCAAATATATAAATGGAAAAATGGTACATCAATAAGTTTGAAAAAATCCAAGTGTACTCATTGTTACCTAAAGTGCCAGAACACAAAACTCCCTCTTGCTTATTTTATCATTCCTTGGCAAAGTAAATATGTACTGTGCGTGCATTCTCATCTACTTTCACATAAGGAGAGACCTTTCAATTCACTAAAAGCAGAGAAAAAACTGATGTTCCCAGTACTAGAACAAACTCTCTTTTAAAATAATATACTCTCTGTATCTTCAGTAGCTTTTAGTTATTAAAGTCAATGAAAAAAAAGGAAAAAAAAGTCAATGAAAAATACGTAGGCAAATGAGACATTTCTAAGATCTTAAGTCAAATGTTTAGCATCTTGGGACTTCCCTGGTGGCTCAGTGGTTAAGAATCCGCCTGCCAATGCAGTGAACACGGGTTTGATCCCTGGTCCAGGAAGATCCCACATGCCACGGAGCAACTAAGCCCTTGTGCCACAGCTACTGAGCCTGCGCTCTACAGCCCGCGAGCCACAACTACTGAAGCCTACACACCTAGAGCCCATGCTCCACAACAAAGAGAAGCAAAGGCAAAGAGAACAAAGAGAAGCTGGAGCACTGCAACGAAGAGTAGCCCCCCCCACCACCGCTGCAAATAGAGCAGCAAGACCCAACGCAGCCATAAATAAATTCATTAAAAAAATGTTAGCATCTCCACTAAATGCAATTCTGTAAGTCATTTACTGTTTTGATTTCTATAGTTCAAAAAAGGGACACAAAACTGGTGCACAATCTCTTATTCAAGCCCTTAAAGGCCACGTATTTCTCAGAATTGGAATTTGTCAGATTTTAGAAAGTTAAGATAGCATATATATTACATATGACCTAACACCTCCCAGGGTGGCCTAGACAGCACTTGCCATCAAATATACTAATATTTCTGCATCAAAACAGAAAATCAGGTTAACACAGATAGACCATGAGTAGGCTACCAATTTCAGTTGGAATTTGCCTTCACACTTGCTTTTTTAAAAAGTCAGTTTTTAGAGCTTTTGGAAATTTGGACAGCCAATAAAAATACATTAAATCATCTCATCCAGTTTTCATAAGGAGAATGGTATTCAAAACCTAGAGAACTCCTACTTTGTACTAGGCACTAGGTCAGGCACTGGGAGTAAAAAGGTGGGGGCCAAGGAGGAGGACATAGAATCTAACGTCAAAAAGCCCAAATCTAATAGAAGCTCACGTTAAACAACTGTAAATGTATTATGGGGTAAACACAAAGTATCTCCTTCAACCAATGACCTTAGCCATACAAAATACAGCAAGAAATACAGACCTTAACACTGCCAGAAACACTTTGTTACTTACAACCTTCCCTCAGTCCTGTACTCACTCCACACACATTTTTCTAAGAAGCTGGTTATCTAGTTTCCCATAGGTAATTAAGAAGCAGAACTGTAAGAAATGATTCAAGGAAGTAAAGGAATGCAGGATGCCCTTCTTCCCATACCCTTTTCCAATCTGTTGTTTCCCACCACGTGACTGCACTGTCAAATGACAATTTGGCACCAGTTCAGTTTATTGCATATTTATTGATAACCTACTATGTATTATGCACTTAGAAGGTACCAGAAATGTAAATATAAATGACAAAGCCCTACCTCTCAGGTGCTTACAATCCAGTGGAGGTTAAGGTGGACGGTGGGGATGGACAGTAAATTACAATACCATGTGATACATTCAATAATAGAAATTTGAAGAATAAAAGCAGTACAGCAGAAGGATTTGGGAAATCAGGAAAGGTTTCTTTAAGAAAGTGACACCAGAGTAGTTCTGAACGATAAGAAATTTGTCAAACAACAGAGAAGTGATACTAAAAATACCACCACCATCCCCTCCAAGCCCCACATAAAAACATATGCATGAAAGCAAAAAAAGGGAAAACTTTCAGGGTAAGTGGCAGATATGTCCGAAATATCTAGCTATATCTAAATAGACTTAGGTTCCTGGTGTAAACATATACAAAATATTAAAGTGTGTCCAGAAAAGGAAAATTGTTTTTTTCCTCTTAGGTAATTCATTTTGCATTTCATGATTATACAAGCTATGTGGCCTTACCAAAAAATAAACATTGTAAACCATTTTATTAATGCATAATGTAGCATATCCCCAAGTGATAATACCAAGAGATTATCATCTGTATTTCAGAGAACAAGATGTCAGAAAAAAATATTAGGAATTCTTTTTTCCAAGTCATTTCTAATAGTATAGACAAAGTAAATAAATAAACAAGCCATATCAGCATGACTTGTCATGAGAGGAGTTTTAAGAGTTTAAAAAAGGATGTCAAACAGAAAAACTAAAGCAACGAGAAAAAAAAAATATATATATATATAGTATTTAAGTTGAAGAAGGAAAAGTTCAACGCACAAAACCAAGTTAAAAATTACAAAATAATTTTAAAACCTTAAAACCCTAGTGTTCATTCTATTTGTTTTCGAAGGTAGACGTTCTACAACAGACACCAATTTTAGTATAGATCTTTCCAAAAATACCTAGTAAAAGTCACAATGAAATTCAACTCCTCTAAGTATTATGGGTAGAAATCATCCATAGTAAGGAAGAACAATCACATGTATCATCAACCGGAATGATTCCTGTCACAGCACTAGATCCTTTGATATCAATATTGTGATACCAATATTGCATGTAATTCTATTCAAACATTACCGTGCAACTCAGATTAACTCTGCCTCTAAAACTGCCCTACCTGGTACCTTGGTTTCTTTTGCTTCTTTGTGCTACGAAATCCACTAGAAGTCTAGGTAACAAAATCTTATTTAGTAGTATCTTTTCTGAAGATTGTATCACTGTTTGCATAAATTGTCCTCAAATGCCTATTAAGCAAGCACATGGAAAGTTTGCCTTTAAATATGTAATCATCACAAATGAACCTCCTACAGTTAAAAATGTTGACAATTAAAAAATACTGTTTAACACTGCTTTTTAAAGAGCAAACAATAGTTACCTTATTTTTACCAATCTAATAATGTCTAGTCATTATTTCATATTTAGGTGTGAAGCATACCTTTTCTTTATTTTTCTGTATTATTAGAAAATCTTATGAAGCATATTTGTGAGTAAAAAGGGTAAAACTCTAACTTCCCACGGGTTGCAAAAAATTCTGTAAAGGTCTTTCAAAATACAAATACTTTTAATACCAGTATCTGCTGAAGAGATAAGAACCAAAACAACTGGGTTAGAAGCACTTCTAATGAAATCTACTCATAAATCTAAGTATTTACTTTTGAACAAAGAGAATTTTCAGATTATAACTAACTGTGAAGTACCTATGAAAAATCAAAAAGTAAATTAAATATTCAAGGTTATTAAGTAAAAACACAGGTAACTAGTTCTCTTGGGGAGGAATATCATTCTGAGGTTTATCTTCCAAGATCAAGTAGTACTTCGAAATGGAAGGGAATATAAATCACTCATGCATTTTGTCCTCATTTTTCTGCCATATAAATTTACTTTAAAACTAAAGTATTGTAGAAACTAAAAATCTTTAAAAGGTTGTATTTCTTGCTTGGTTAAATGTACAGGCAATTCTAATTCCCCAAGAGTATCAGATTAGGCTACAGATATCGCTATACAGTATACTTAGAATAAAAGGGTTCTGCCAACAAATGATGCTTACATTAATTAGAATGCCAAAAAATGTGAAAGTTTCTCAATTCCTATCTAAAATACAATACAAAGTAATCACAGAAGTCACTGCAACTCAAGCCCTCAGGAAAAAAAATGAGAGTAAAGAACCTTTTTAAAATTAAATGAGGATCTTACAAAGTCAAAAAAGAAGTGGAGAAGTTTTGTCTTTTTTTTTACACGCACTTTGTATTTTTCCTTTAGATTTAATATTACACGAGAACTACAAACTGAAGCGGAGTTCAACATACAAAGTTAACTAAAGATCTTGGTCCATTAAGAAGTATTTCAATGAAAAGAGATCTGAATGTACACATCAAACCACCTGAATGTAGCCATTTAGCCATTTCAGTCCACTGTGATTCTTAAGCAACCCTTTAAATCTGGGATAAAGTTATCTTCCAAAATTGCAAAAGAGATGTCTTCACTGGAGTTTGGGAAATAACTCGTCAAATATACCAAGTATTCCCAAACAACAACATAAACCCGGTATGTAAAGAGATATTTTCAAATTTCTAAGCCCCGCCCCCCTACTTTATTACTTCCACTTATGTTGTTTTAAGAGGCAAATAACGCTGTACTTATGATTCTAGAGGTCTAGAAATTCCTAAAATCAAGCATGACAGAAAATCTGTTCAACTTTGAACTCTAAATTCAAGCATGGCCTCCCTCGTGAACAGATTCTAACTAGGTACTTCCTACCATTTCGCCAAGAGTCTAAGGGTTGATATCACTGCATTTAATTATTAGAAACCGTCCAGAAGATTAAGAAAGGAGTAGGATTCTTTGACCAAGAGTTTTGAAGCAAAATGTGTTGCATTCGGTCTTCTGGATGTTGAAAAGTGAAGGCATCTCTTAGGATTCGAAGGAAGCTGATGTTTAGGTTCCTTCCAAGAGGTTGGTACCCGTATGTAAGACTTTTGTAGTTGTAATATACCCACAGTGCCTGGAATAAACGCAAATTCTAAGACCTTGGAGATGTTCTCATAAAAGGAAAAAACTCGTATTCGCCAAGGCCCATAGTTACCAAGAGTTAGAGGCTGTCTCTCCTAGACGGACCACAGAGCCTAAACTAAGAACTAGGAGCGCCTCTTTCAACCCCAGTCACTTGTTCCGCGAAACTTTTAAGTTAGACCCAAGACAGCAAAAGGTGGAGAGGCCCCGGCGGAAGTAGAAACCTAGGGCTAGCAACTTCACAGACAGAGGCGCCTCGGGTTCCTCCGCCGCCCCAGGATTCTCCGGACTAAGTCTCTACCAGACCACGGAAGCTTCACCCTCCGGGTACGGAAGCAGAGGAAGCATCCCAGTTGCACTCTTTCTCTTCCACCACCCATAGCCTTCTGAACCCAAGGGCCTGGCAGCTCCTGAGGCCCGTTAGCCAGTCCAGTGTCCCCCACCATTTACGTGTACATACACAGAAACACACATAAGTTGCAGATGATGTGCGTGTATTGAGAGAATGTGAAGAGCCAGAGACCGCGGCAGCTGCCAGGAAGGCGGCAGCGCTGTCTAAAGCGGGCCCGGGGTCCTTGGCCACCGCCGCTGCCGCCTTCTCTTCTTCCCCAGGAAGCAGCGCGGCGGAGGCTCCTCCGCGCTGGAGGGAGCCCGGGGGAGAGAAGTCTGGGGGAAACCCCAGCGCCAGCTGAAGGGACCCGGCCTAGGATCCAGAACTGCCGCTGCAGCGACCCGACTACAGCGACGCTTTACGTCCCGTCCACCACCCTCCCCATACACACCCCCTCCCTCCCTCCACCGCCACCACCCCCCCCCGCCCGCTCCGTTCTCCCTCTCTCGATTGGAGCCGAGACAAAAGCAACGGGAAGCGGCGGGCCGGGACGCTGCCCGCGGACCCCGGGCGCGACCGGCCCGGCCCCGAGGCATTCCCCCGCCTTGCGGGGGCCCCGAATCCGCCGCCCCCGCCGCGCGCCCCACTGCCAGACTTCCGAAAATTTGCCAAAAACTCACCGCATGAATTTTCTTGTCCCGCGGATCCAAGATGGCGACGTATCCACCGCGGAGGCTGCTGGGAGCAAGACCTTTACCCTCTGACCCCCGCCGTGACCCCCGTCGTTCCGACTTCCCTCGAGGCGGCGGCGGAAGGTGGGAGCGGCGATTGCCTACGGGACAGAGTTGGGGGTGGGTAGACCGCTTCCCGCGCGTTCGAGACGGGTTGGGGAGGAGCGCTTCACTCCCTCACCTTCCTCCCCGCGGCCTCCACCGTGTCTCTCACCGAGTCGCGGGGAGGTTCGTAGCTTCTCCGCAGTCGTTACAGCGAGCAGGGCCTCTGCGGCTCCTACGGCTCCCCTGGGGCTGGGCTGCTTCGCAAGGACCACGGGCCCTAGGTCCGAGGAGGACCGCGGGCTCCAGGGGCGGGGAATGATGAGGTGGCGTCGGTCCGCCCTCCCTGGGGACGCGAATTGTGTTTGTGTTTGTGTTCGTGTCGGACACCCCGCCCCCCTCCACGTCCGCCTCGTCCCGGCCCCACCTCGCTCCAGCCACCTGAAACTGATCTGAGCACTATCCGCTTTTCTTCCCTCAGCCCCCGAAACCTCCGGTGCTTGTTCACGCACTTCCAGAGACTGGCAGCACATCACCATCACCTCTTGAAAAGTGAGTTCCCCTCAGCCAAAAACCCTTGGTATTTTCTACTCACCCCCCTTCCTTTTTTGTTGTTGTTTTTTAACTTGTCGGGAGGGAGCATATTGGGGAGCAGGTTTTTAAAATACTGTTGGGTGAGCTTTGCTGAGTTAGATTGATAGCACTTTCCTCGCTCCCACTCCCCAGTCCCCACGTAAGCTGGAGTGACTGCCTGCGCTGTCACCAAGACCGTTTGAAATTACGGTGGCTTTGGGGGAAACTTAAGGAGAGTGAAGTCTCTGCTTCCCAGAAAATAATTGTCAAAGTGAAATTTTATTTTCTTTGAAATAATAAATCTCTG
Source organism: Delphinus delphis (assembly GCF_949987515.2). Classification (NCBI taxonomy): domain Eukaryota; kingdom Metazoa; phylum Chordata; class Mammalia; order Artiodactyla; family Delphinidae; genus Delphinus; species Delphinus delphis. The sequence continues at coordinate 55,901,977 of NC_082693.1, read as the reverse complement.
TCTATTCCTTCGTGTATTGATCAACACTTCCCTTTTTACTTGACATTTTTGGACCTAAAAAGAGCCTCTGCATGCGTGTTTAGGAATTGTGTAGTTCATTGTTCATTCCTTTCTACTTGAGTAATAGAATTCACTACTGTAAAGTACAATTCATTTGGAGTAAGTAAAATTTCTACTTCCCTTGTTTTGTTTCTTTTATAAAATCATCCTTTCCTTCCAAAAATTTACTGTGATTCAATTTAAAATTTATCACTGAAGGGCAAGAGGCATCTGTCAGTCATAAATAGCAAGAAAAATAAGCATACTATAAAATAATAGGTGACTTTGTTGCGTTTACAGAATACAAAGTATTTTGATAAATTAGCTGATGTAGCCAGTAGAAAATGTTTTGCCTGGTTATTCATTTCATTAAACATTCTGCTTCATTGTGTTTTTTTACTTAAGGAAAATTCAAGGAGCAGCAACACTGTGTTCTTCCTTCCCTTTTTCTTCCCCTTCCCCCAACAGTTCCTTCCTGCCTCTTCAGCTTTCTCTTCTACTATGTAAGATGGTGTGTTAAAATGTTGACTATACCTCTAAGTATATGTTATACATATAGGTATATTAATACATATATCTGTGTATTATTGAGCATTTTAATCTATTAATAACTTGAAAGTTTATTAATATTTGGAATTGTAAGATGAAATGATAAAAGTGGGGTATGCGTCTATGTATATAGTAGCATCAAGTATTACCATTCTAATCTATTAGTTTGACTTATATAGAGCATAGGACTTTGTTAAAGCCAAAAGATGACCCTTATTTTTATCCCCATGTTTACTCAGAGCACAAATTTTTGGGGGGTGTTTGTTTGTTTGTTTTTAATGGTGCCTCGGGTCTCTCAACACCCAATTCTGTGAATTTTATTTTTTTATTTTTTGGCCACACCACATGGCATGTGGGATCTAGTTCCCTGACCAGGGATTGAACCTGTGCCCCTTGCATTGGGAGTGTGGAGTCTTAACTGCTGGACTGCCAGAGAAGTCCCACAAGTTTTAAATACTATAAACTTTGGTAAAATTGGAGAAATCACTTCCAAAAGGAGACAGGTCTAATTTGAGGGTTTTGTTCCCTTGGGTATTTTACTGGAAAAGATAGAGCAGCCAACATTTTCATGGTAAATGTGTAGCATAGCAGTGTTGGGGGAAAAATACACTGATACTATTGTTTTCTTGAGAATGCTATTTGTTTAGGATAAATTTACTTTAAGCCTTGTTGAGAACAAGTTTAAAATAGTTCTATTAGTGGTGCCCAATCTTTCATAAGTTTGTGAAATTTGTTTAATACCTACCTTAGAGGTAGCTTCTAGGTATTAAATAAACCAACATTTCTTAGATTTATGGCTTTCTAATAAGCACTCTAAGTAGTACATTTTTAATATTGTCCTGTTGCATCTAAAAGTTCGTCTTTATTGCTAATATTGATAAAATTTGCCCATTTGGTAGGTTGTGAGTTTTTTCTTTAAACTATTCACTTTGATAGATTGTCTTACTTGAAAAATAGGCCATACTGAGTATGTGTTTTGTGTGTTTTTGAAATGTGAGATGCATCTTATAGAAAAATTACCGATTTAGATTGAGAAAAAAATTCCTTATTAAGGGAAGAATGACTTCGTACATAACGTAGAAAAGGGAGGCCTCCCATTTTTTACAAAGTATAGACAATCCTGAAAATCTTACCATTCCAAGGAATAAAAAAGAGGCATCTCAAAATTAGCATATGCTGAAACAGAATATTTGAATCCAAATTGTCTTCCTGTAGTCTTTCTGATTTCCGTAAACAGTACTGCCAACAGTTCACTCACTTGCTTAGGCAAAAAAGTAGGAATCTTCTGTGATTCCTCACACTCTCGGTTCAATTCATCAGCTCTTCCTTGTGTTTATTCTGCATTCAACCACTTCTCATCACCTCTGATGCTACCACCCTGTCCAAGCCATCATCATCACTTGCACAGCAATATCCATACTATCTCTGCTTCCACTTTTCCCTGCACCCCTTTTAAACCATTCTCTCCATACCAGCCAGGGTGATCATTTAAAAAACTTGATGAGGTTATGTTACTTGTTTAAAAGCCTGCAGTGGTTTCCTCGAAATCGAATAAAATCCAATTTCCTTACCATGACCTTTAAAACTACATAATCTGACTCCTGCCTTCCTCTCCAACCTCATCTTACTCTCACCCTTCTCATTGCCTCCTTTCTGTTTCTGTCACGTACCAAGCTTTTTCCAGTCTGTAGCAAACAACGACTGTTAGTTATCCCCTAAAATTTCTCCATTTTTTTCATAGTAATAGACATGGACATATGGCTGTCCAGAATAAAGACTGTATTTTCTAGCCTCCCTGTGGCCATGTGATAGTTCTGGCCAATGCGTTATAAGCAGATATGTGGCTTCTTTCCAGAACCAACCTTAAAAGATAGCTGGTGCACACTTTCAGTCCTTTGCTTCTTTTCTTCTTATATCCTGCACCCTGGAATATAGATGTGATGGCCTAGGACTCTAGCTGCCAATTTGGGTCATATGCAAGCTCCCCCATCCTAGGGGTGGCAAAACCTCAACCTGGTGAAAATATGCGTCCTTGACTTTTCTAGAGTACCATATCAGCCCCGCACTCCTTACATACAGATTTTGGTGTGAGGAAAATGTAAACTTCTGTCTTGCTAAAGCTACTATTTTTAGGGCATCTTATTCTCAATTGAACTTAACTGATACTCCATCTCAGGACCTTTGCTCTCCAATTTTTTTTTTCTGCCTGGGATGTGGTTTCTCTATGTCTGTATGGCTAATTCATTCTCATCCTTCAGTTCTTAATTCAGATATCATTTCTGACTAGCCTTCCCTGGCAACCATATCTAAAGTAGCTCCTTTTCCCATTTACTTTCTTTTACATGACCCTCTGTTTTCTGAATAGCATTTGTAATTGTATCATTATCTTCTTTATTGTTGATTGTTTCCCTACTAAAAATGAAAGTTCCATGGGAGCAGAGACTACATCTGTTGTGTTCACTACTTTATCCCCACACATAGTATACATTAGATAAGTACTGTCGAATGAATGAGACAGTGAATAAATGAACCATTGAATGAATGAAGTAGATCCTTATCCAAGATTAGGTACACTTTTTAAAAATAAAAAGTCTTAAGTTTTCCTTCAACACATAATGTATAAAATCCAGGGTAGGAATCAGCTAGGAGAAATAGTGCTAAACTAACGGTATATGCCTAACTTCCAGGCCTTGATGATAAAGATGTATACCTTTTTCTGGTATATATAATAAGAAGGTTATTACAGGAAAAAAGCTTAATTGGTGAAGCAAACTGGCAAATCAGAAAGCACTGCAAAATAATACCTAGGGCAGAAACTCCCACTACGTAGAGGGAGTGATTATGTAACTTACTGGATCTCAGATTCTTCACCTAAAATATACGTAAGACTCTTAAACTTTGAATGGTAGTGTTATAAAGGTTTAATAGTAAGTCCATCTTATGAGTGACCTAACATGTTAAACATTAATTTGTTCTTCAGGTATTATTTTAACAGGTGATTATGTCTTGATAATACTGGCAAGGGTTCAAAGAAACAGGGCTTCCTATACTGCTCAGAGTATAAAATTGGCACATTTCTAGTATGCAGTTTGGCAATATGTATCAAAAGCCTTGAGCATATACATTTGACCCTGCAATTCCTCTTCTAGAAATGTATCATAGGAAGTAAGGATATGTGTAACAATTCAATTAAAAGAGTGTTCGTTATTGCATTGTTTGTTAGGATTCTGGTAAATAAATCAAGCTACATCCATACAACAGAACAATATTCAGCCATTAAAAATGATATGGAAGAAGTTTTATTGACATATTAAGTGCAAACGGAAAGGTTTAAAATATAATTCCAATTTTGTGAAAAAGTTTGTGTCACAAAGGTCTAACAGGATATGTGCAAGTTATTCAAAACTGCAGAAGTAACTGTTGCAGGTATTTTTGTTTCATTAGTTCTATTTCATAGTTTTTTTTTAAATTTTCATAGAATAAATTTTTATTTATTTATTTATTTATTTTTGGCTGTGTTGGGTCTTTGTTTCTGTGCGAGGGCTTTCGCTAGTTGCGGCGAATGGGGGCCACTCTTCATTGCCGTGCGCGGACCTCTCACTGTCGCGGCCTCTCTTGTTGCAGAGCACAGGCTTCAGACGCACAGGCTCAGTAGTTGTGGCTCACGGGCCCAGTTGTTCCGCAGCATGTGGGATCTTCCCAGACCAGGGCTCGAACCTGTGTCCCCTGCATTGGCGGGCAGATTCTCAACCACTGAGCCGCCAGGGAAGCCCAGAATAAATTTTTATACTGATTAAAATTCTATCTTTACTTTAAAGAAAAAAGTGGATAATTTGGGGAAATAGTATCATATACTCAGTTGCCAAGCCTGATGTCTTTTATCCTTTCTTCTTCCCATGCCCCACAACTAATTACCATTTCTTGTTTTACGTTCTGAATACTTCTAGGATCCTCCCATACGTCTCCATTCCTTCAACCATTCTCGTAATCATTCCCTCATAATCTCTCATCTGAACTTTGAAAGAGATTTTTTTAAAAAACTGGTCTTTCTTCATGAAGTTTTATGTCTCTCCAGTCTTCAAGACTACCACCAAATTTTACAGTACACATTTTCGGAGACCCCCGCCCCCTCCACCCCCCACATAAAATCTTTATAATGATGCCTCATCCACTACAGGATAAAAGTGCAAACTCCTTTCGATGAGGTAGAAAGCCCTTCATGTTATAACACCTTCCTACGTTTGTAGCCTTAGGTACTACTTGGGGTTCTAGCCTAATACTCGATGCTGCTTCATACTTCAAACCTTGCAGTTTTCTTCCCTCTGCTTTGAGTGACCTCCTCCTCCCCCCAAACTGTCTTAAACCAGCACAGTCTCCTATGCTGGTTTAAAAAATATGTCCACAAGGGAATTCCCTGTCGGTCCAGTAGTTAGGACTCCACACCCTCACTGCCGAGGGCATGGGTTCGATCCCTGGTAGGGGTACTAAGATCCCGCAAGCCATGCGGCACAGCCAAAAAAGAAAATGTCCGCAAAATCTTTGGTATTTCATTCTTCAAGAAGTGGAACTACTTAATTCACCTCCTTCTGAGTGCACGTTGAACTTTGTGACTTTCTTCTAGTAAATAGAATAAGAAGTGACCATGACTCTCGAGACTAGGTCATAAGAGGCATTGAGACTTCTTCCTCTTGCGTATTCTCTTGAATCACTCCAAGGGAAGCCAGCTGCCATGTCATAGGACACTCAGGCAGCCTGTAGAGAAGCCTATGTGCCAAGGAAATGAAATCTAACAGCTGACAAGGAACCAAAGCCTGCCAACAACTGTGTGAGAGAACTTAGAAGCAAATCCTTGGTCCTCCTTGAGATGCTTCCAGCCCCAGCCAATAGCTTGACTGCAACTTCATAAGAGACCCTGAACCAGAACCACCTAGCTAAGCCCCTCCTGAATCTGATAAAATTTGCCTGAAGCTGCTATGGTTTGGGTTAATTTGTTATTCGGTAATAGAACCAAAACATCTTCCTTCGGGACTCGTGTGAAATTTTTCTGAACCCACTTTTTTCTTCACTTCCTATGGAATTGGGTTTTGCCCAACTAGACAGTGAGCTGTTTACAGGCAAGAGCTATGTCTCCTTTATCTTTTTTCCCCATTTCTAGCACAGTATTGACATGTTAAGTCTTCAGAAATATTTTGCCAGAAGGAAGTGAAAAATTCTTTGACCAATTATAAGCAACTTGAGGGTAGAGACCCTGTATTTTTATCATTTTATCTTCCTTTACACAGAATAGGAAAGAAGATAAGCAGATGCTCCAGAGAGATCTCTGTGATAAATAAGGTTAGACCTTAGTGTTTTATACGTCAACAAGTGTTTTTAGCACTGATATGCTCAGCATTGCACTAAAAAGAGTTGTGAGCAACATGATTTGATTAGAGAAAAATATAATCAGGAAATAGTAATAGCAGCAACAGATAAAGCAAACACTTAGACCCACCGCATACCAGGCACTGTTTTAAGCATTTTTCCTGTATTAACTCATGAAATCCTTACATCTACTTTTATGTGCTAGAAATTGCTAAACATCTGTGGTACGGACTATAAATTCTCTGCTAGATCAGAAAAGGGAAGGGAGATCAGACTGGTGTGTCTGTCAGGGATAACTTCACCGCGTGGCTGTTTAAGTTCCATGTTCAGTGACATAGTTTGGATAGATGTGGATGAAAGGAAGAGGCATTTTCAGTGAGGGGAATAACATGAAGAAAGGCAGCTTGTATTAGTTTGCCAGAGCTGCCATAACAGAGTACCACCAACTGGATGGCTTAAACAAACAAATTTATTTCCTCACAGTTCTGGAGGCCAGAAGTCCAAGAAAGGTTTGGTTTCTTCCAAAGGCCTCTGTCCTTGACTTATAGATGTCTGTTTCATGTTCATGTGATGTTTTCCCTGTAAGTGAGTCTGTCTCCAAATTTCCCTTTTTTATAAAAACACCAGTCATATTGGATTAGGGCATACCTGTATGACCTCATTTAACCTTAATTACCTTTTTAGATGTCCTGTCTCCAAATACAGTCATATTGTGAGCTACTGGGGATAAGTACCTCATAAATTTGGGAGCCGGGGGACAATTCAGGCTAACTCAGAAGCAGAAATGAGCATAGGCCAGAGACTAGAAGCTGCCTGAGATAAGCAGAGGGGGCTAGTGGAATTTATGTATCAAGAGAATAAGGTTGCAGGATTTGGGAGTATTTTAAATGTCAGGCGGAAAGAGTTGATATGGATGACTTTCGCTAAGTCATTGCTAATCAATCCATTCCCAAGGTTTAGTCAGCACTTTAAAAAAAAGTTAAATATTATAGAATCCTTTATAGTACTTGTTTTTATCATATCCACTTTTATCACCTAACATCACTGCTCTAATCTTACCAAGATAATTAAATTATCTGTGAATCATCTCAAAACTAATGAGATACAAGTTTTTACCTGTTCAAATGAATATCATAAAATAAAAATTGATTCTTTTGCAGGATGTTTCCCCAGAAGAATCAACAAAATGCACTTGGCCCTTGAGATACAGTTCAGCCCTGAAAGGGTTAAATATAAATTTTAACATTGTTTCTAACTATCCATTTCACATTACAGTGTTTGATAACAGTCAAAAGTCTGGCACAAAAAATTATACACATTTGTGCAATGCACGCTAGAAATAGCAGCTTTGAAATCGGGAGTAAGCATTTGTTTCAAAAAGGAACCCTCTGTTGATTATCTGGTTAAACGTGAATAGTTAGTTTAGTCCACAAAGACTGCATTGGTAATAATCTGTGAGGACACATGATACCAGTTTCATTTAAACAAAACAGTTACCACAAATAAGTCTGTGCAGTAAGAGTGACAAATATTTCAGTAATACATATACCAAGATGCCTTAAAGTTGCCAAGGTTTAAGAAAAGTCAGCAACACGGTAAATATACTAGTGTTCAACTCTGAAATCTTTCAAAATATGAAGGGAATAAAGCCTTTAGCTTGCCTTCCCAGTCTGACAAATTCAGTAGGACTAATAAAAAGTGTCACTGGATCACAGGCTCAGTTTCTATGTATATTTTAAGAAATTGCATAGAATCGTAAGAGCATAAGATCTAAAACAAAATTTTTTAAAAAACAGCATACTGTTTACATGAAGCATTCACCATTCTAAAATGAGAGTCATTATGACGGTAAATGACCAGCATCTCTAAGAATGCTATCATTTGGGGGAAGGGGACATGTTCCATGGTACATATTCTTCTTAAGATCACTTTTTATGATCTTCCACACAGATTGAGGTTACTGTTTACTTTTAGAAAAGTATTTTATAATGCTTGAGAATCTTTATTAAACTTCATTTTGTTTTAATCTCATAATGATGACAACAGTGACACTGTATCACACACATGACCAAAATATTCTTATCTTCAACCTGTCACCTATACATTTCATGCAATATTTGTTGCTTAAAAATACCACAATGACAATGAAAGTAAAATAAGAAAATCTGGACAGTTCCTTAGAGTTTGTCATATAAGGATTTCTCCTATAATGAGCTTCCAAAGCTTTGCATTATTTTCATGGCATTTTTCCTGAACTCTTTGTAAATTTTCTATATCCTTTTTGAGTTGTTTTCCAGATATGAACATAAAAGTATGTTTTTAATATAACCAGTTTTGAGAATAGTAGAATAAATGCTTCCTCATCTTAATATGATGTTCTATTCTGACTTGGTATTCATTTCTCATTCATTATTCAAATGTGACTGATTCTCAATTTTGTACCCCACATTGTGTCTTCTTATTTAGTTCTCAAGAAAGCTACATAACTTCTCCCATATTCTTGTATGCCATATGTATGTGGCAGATCCCCAGTTTAAACTTGTGAGCCATATCTTGCCCTTCAAGTATCCACTTCTTGTAGAGAATTGCTCTCATTTTATTTCTCATCACCTTTGGAATTGATGACAGCAATATTAAAGCCACTTAATATTCTCAACCGAACATTAAAGATGTTATTACTCTCTAGTGCTTTCATGGGTCACTATCACCTAAAAAATAGGTAGCCTGAAAGTAAAAGCCAAATTAATGAGGCAACCAGTGAGAAGAATATGAGATCCTTGGTAACCATAGAGTGGCTGCCACAAACCAATCAGCACAAGAAAACCTCAACAACAGCAGTTCGACGTGAAATAGGTGGTCAATATTGGCCTGATAATAATTAACAACTACGACTTAATTTGGCATCTACTAAATTGCAAGCACCATAGTTACATAATTCCACTCAATCTGCATAACATGAGATAGGTAGTACTTGCACTTTACAGATGGAGAAATGGAAGCTTTAAGAGGCTTTAAAGGAGGTCTTAGATTACACAGATTGTTTCTAACTTCAGAGCCTGTTCTCTTTTATTGTTAGTGTATGTAATTTTTTTAATATTGTGTATAATGTTTTTATATATACGTTTTCATGGAGTGAGGGTTCTTAGATTTCATAAGATTCTCTAAGGGGTCCCTACTGAAAAATAATTCTGAGAACCACTAAAACTCATTATGAGTTCAGTACCATTATTGTGAGGAAGAAAGTAATGCTGAGATAGTTTGGCTGAGTCATTCAAATGAATAAATGTGGAGAAGCGTGGATTATTAAAAGGTGGATTATTAAAATTCTGGCTCAGCTAACATTGAGTTTCAATTTTGCAGCAGCCATACGGATTATACAGTACTGTTTCTCAATCTTGAATATATAGGAACACCTTGTAAGAATTGTGTATACCCAATGTGACAAATTATTTTTATTATACAGGAGGAAACTTGGTTTAAGCCTATGCTGATAGCTCTTTTTAACTATTAATCTGGAAAAAATCGAAATTAAACTAAAACATTTTCAATTAATTACATTAATTTTAATGTAACAAAGAATATTGTTTTGCTGAGCCTAAATCATCACTGGAAGTCAATACAGCACAGATTTGTTTTATTTCAGGATACCTATATTGCTATATGGTAACTCAATTTTCCCGCCAGTTTTCTCTATTATAATTTTTTTAAAGCCTTTGTTCCAGAAACAAGCAATCACAGCTTTTGGCCTTTACCTGGCATGTTTGCATCCTTCATTTGTTTGTTTCTCTTCATTACTGTAGCTCAGGTCAATTTAAGTCTTATAGCTTGGCTCCAATTTATAAAAACAAACAAGAACATGGCATTCAAATTAGGCAAAAGTATTTTATATAGTGGTCTTCCCTGTGATCCAAAGTATAGTTTTTAATTTTTAAATTATTTTTGAAATGAAATTTCAAAACTAAAGATGGGAAATCAGAGATATTTGATGAGAAATCAGAGATATTCAGGAATATGTTAGTGAATCACCAGGGATTTGAGAAGCAAAGGTTAAGAGCTTAGGATTTCAGAATAACTCAGACCTGGAGTTATATCCAACTAAAACACAGGCAAGCTGAGTGCCCTTAGGCAAGATGCTTAACCTCCCCAAGCCTCAGTTTTGTTACCTGAAAATTGTATGCAGAAATATTATCATGCCTTCCAGAGTTAAAATTTGTATGAGATGATCTATGTAAATGCTTAGCATGATATATAGAATGACCCAAACACTCAAAAAATAGTAGTTGCTATGATGATAATATTTTTATGTGAACTATCATTATAATCTAAGAATTTTAAATAAAGAGAGAAACATAATTATTAAGGGAACATCTGAAAGGGAAAATGCAAGAAAATGATAGACTGTAAAAATGGCCACTTACATTTGCAGCAACATGGATGCAACTAGAGATTCTAATACTAAAAGTCAGAAAGAGAAAGACAAATACCATATGATATCACTTATATGTGGAATCTAAAATATGGCACAGGGACGTCCCTGGTGGTCCAGTGGTTAAAAATCTGTGCTCCCACTGCAGGTGGCACGGGTTTGTTCCCTGGTCAAGGAACTAAGATCTCACATGCCGAGCGGTGCTGCCAAATAAAAAAATAAATAAAATAAGGTACAAATGACCCTATCTACAAAACAGAAATAGCCTCACAGACACAGAGATCAGACTTGTGGTTGCCTGGGGGGTCGGGGAGGGGGCAGACTGGGAGTTTGGGGTTGGTGGATGCAAACTATTACATGGATAAACAACAAGGTTGTTTACATAGAATGGATAAACAACAAGGTCCTACTGTCTCTCACAGGGAACTATATCCAATCTCCTGGGATAAACCATAATGGAAAAGACTTAAAAAATGTCTCTGTGTATAACTGAGTCACCTTGCTGTACAGCAGAGATTGGCACAGCCTTGTAAATTATACTTCAGTTAAAAAATTTTTTTTAAAAGACCACTTAAAAAAACAACACAAATATAAATGTGCTAGCTGACTGACATATTTTCTGTTAAGAAATAAAAATAAATCAGGTAAGGTAAGTGAAACATTCTTAAATGATTACATTTCATAGCATTAACTAGTTATGTTTTATTCTTGTAAGAATATTTTTAATAGTGAGTTTTTAAAAGTAAATCGTTAGCTAATCTTTTTCACTTCTTGTGATATTGAATATATATTCCTTCCACAGTTACAGAATTTTAAAAGAACCATCGCTTTTAAAAGATAGTTTACAAGAAGAGAATTACTAAATATTTACAATAATTCTCAAATAACTTTACATTTTTACTGTGGTGTCCAATTCTAAATGAAGTAGTTAGAACCTTTAGTCATAATCAATTAAGGTGTTTTAAAAACACTACCTAAAATAGAGGTAACCACAGTATTTCATAAAACACTTGTATTTTGGTATGAGTAAAGTTAGTTCCTGTTGGCTTCTAGATTTTAAAAGTTGCTACATCTGCTATACCTTTGACTGGTAAAGGTGGTCCTGAAGGAATATTATCCTCAAAACCTTCTCTTATCCTTTTAATGAAGCAGCCTACGATTAGGAAATAACTCTTCGTAAGCATAACCTATGTAAGTGGGCACAGAACAGTTAAATGGCAAAACCCAGAAAAACAGCCAATTGATCACTTACAAACTCAGCAGCTGCCCCTGAGGAGATGTTTAATAGTATATCACAAAAAGAAATCATAAAACATAACGCTTCTAATAGTAAGGAAGACCTTTTCTGGTAGGCTTATCCCAATAGCTAGTTTTTCCTGCTAAAAGCCAAGGAATCTTATTTTTAAAAAACAAAACAAAAACCTCTTAACTATAGTAGCAGAGGGAAGAGAAGGCCTCTATTTTGAATGAACCAACACCACACATATTATTATACTTTAAGCTGAAGAACTTGCATGTATCTATGTCATTCCTTATGGAAACAAAAATTACAAAAAGGAGAAAGAAGGGAGGGAGGGAGGATCCAAACGAGGTTTCTCAGACTAGTCCTGTGAGATATTGGTAAATATTCTGTGAAAAAAAGGATTCCATTGTAAAGTAAGCGTAGGAGTTAAACCAAGTAAAAGAAGTTTCATTATTGCAATGTTTGTTGGGATTTTTAATATGCAAATATGTGTTCTAAGTGCCTTAGGTTTTTTTAAATTGAAGACTTCAGTTAATACCTCACAAAACCATGAACCATCTAACTACATTTAAGAAAATACTGTACCTGAAAGGCTGAATTTTGAGTTCCTGTAAACAGAGATAGAGGATTCTCTACCATCAACTTTGTTATAAGGAATTGGCATGGGATTTGAATGGGCTGTCATAGATGTTTCGAACAGGATCAAATAAGAGATATTTCTTTTATCCACCTAAGAGTAAGATTTACCAGTACCTTAAGCAAGGACTGGCAACATTTAACATCACAACAATACTATGCTTATAGCTGAATATTTTTATAGACACATTTAGACACATTTTAGACACATATAGACACATTTATAGCATATTGAATGGGAGTTTTCCCATTGCCCTATAATTGTGATTATGCCCCCAAAATGAAAATGAAATGCATGAATTCTCCACACTGTAAATTAAAATAACTTTAATCTCATAATATTAAATGAGTAGTGTCACAACCAGCCCTATCACCACTACCACCGCCACTCCTGTCCACTCTTAGTCAAAAAAAATGAGAGATTGAGAGGAGGCATGTTAGAGAAAGCAGTCTTCATAGGCAAGCTATTTCAAATATGCAATATGGGGTGTAAAGTGCTCGAAGAGACTCATTTCTAAAGATGGGATTTATAAAGAAGGGAGACATTTCTCTGTTGGATGTTTGCTTGGCCACGGAACTTGCTTATCTCCTGAAGCTGAGCAGGGGAAAGAGAATTTGAACGATGATAGACTGAGAGAGGCCAGGACCACAGGGAAATAGCCGTAATGCCCATCATTTAATGTGGCAAGAATAATGGAGTTCCCATGGGTGGTGTGAATACCAGGGAGGGTAAATGGGCTTGAGCCATTTTGTCCTATGAGGGCTGACAACAAAAAGAGGGAAGTGTTGCAGGGAGAGGAATGAAAAGAGGTTCAGTAAGCTGGAGCCAGGTAACCACCATCAGGAAAGTAGATAGTGGTAAACCTCTGCAGGCTCCCTCAAAGAAGCCTCACTGAAGATCCAGCTTTTGGACAGTGTCACATAAAGGTATCAGTATCCAGTCAATGAAGATTGCATCCTCACCCAGTCAAATAAGGAAACATTTGCCCTTTTCTCTTTCGAGTAAGGAGGTGTTTACCATTTTTTCTCTCCCTTCCCTCTGCCACAAGCCATGGGCACTGAGCCTGAAAATGGGAGGAAAAGGAGTTGTCTGAGAGCCAGATTTTGCCCCACCTCCAAGTGCTAGAGCTTTACCTGTACTGGGGATGGGTAGGTGGGAGGAGCAGGGGAAAAGAGTTTTGAACTGAGCTAGCGACCGAAGCTTCCAAGTTGACTGATTTTTTTTTCTTTTTTTAAAGACTGATTCTTTAATCTTAGATTGTTACTGTTCTAATAAAGTGACTGTAAATCATAGAGTATATGTAAGAAATCATTAAAGGAGCCACCATTCTGAAAATAGGAAGTTCTACCTGATGTTATTGGGGATAGTTATTGAAAAAAAATAAGGATATTTCTTGTCTCTCAACAGTTTGAAACATTTTAGTAAAGAAGACAGAAATACTTTAAAACATATATGCTTAAATTATATAGTTCATTTCTTTTTCTTTTTTTTTAATTTTGGCCGGGCCGCATGGCTTATGGGATCTCAGTTCCCTGACCAGGGATTGACTAGGGCCACGGCAGTGAAAGCACTGAATCCTAACCACTGGACTACCAGGGAACTCCCTCTCTAGTTCATTTAAAAGTGTGGTTTCATAGTTAATCAGTTTCTTTTGTGAACTTTATACAGTTCTGAAATTTAAAACATCCTTGCAATTATTTTAGAGGTATATCTGTAACTGACAGTTGTGAAGATTTTGGGGCCCAGACAAAGTAAGCAACACCCTTTGCAGAATAGTATTTTTACAAGTCCTCCTTTTTACACTTGCCACCCATCACAATGACAAGCAGCGCTGTCATTCAATCCTGATATTGTCATCCAGTCCAGATTTTAAACATAAAAGCAGAATTTAAGAGCCAAGGATTATAAACTACCTCTACTTTTCACATTTTGTCTTGCTTAAGTATTTAGATCAAAAAAATTTCACAGAATTTTAGATGTCTTTACTTCTAACTGAATAAAATTACAGTTTCATCCAGATAAGAGCAGAGAGTAAATCTAAAACTTTAATATGATTTAAGCTTTAATCTTCCAGGTCAATATTAAATTTCATTAGTATTTGGTGGAATAATATCTAGCATATATCTACTCAAACCTTTTAACCATCTTGCTTGATGTGGTATAAAACATGAAGAACAATTGCTGTTTGTTTGTTTATTAGTGAGGGAATAATACAAGTGATTGCTGGGCAGCATTAGATCTGGAGATAAACAATTGGATCATTCTCATATGAAGAACAATATGAATGCATGCAAATTCCCAGTGCCTTCAATGCTGACAAGTATTTACTATGTGCTAGGCAGTGATCCAGACAGCAGGGAAATATAGAGCAGTAAGAAGGCAGATAAGGTCCCTGTTTTCCTGGAGGAGATAGACAATAAACAAATAAATATTCAACATGATATTATGCAATGATAAGAATTATGAAGGAAATGGAGCGAGATAAGGGCTAGAGAATGACTAGGGGATGGGATGCTCTTTTAGATAAGGTGGTCAGTTGACGACTAAGGAGGATAACATTAGAGCAAGATATCTGCAGGAAATGAAGTTGCATCAAGTTTATGTGATTTAGATGTCAGGCTATGAATTTAATGTCCCTTAGAGACAGATTTTTTATTATTATTATCAACAACCCCATCCAAGAAACACAGTTAACTTGGCTTTACAAAAGTAGCATAGGGACTTCCCTGGCAGTCCAGTGGTTAAGACTCCACGGTTTCCTAAGATCCCACATGCCACTCGGCAGGGCCAAAACACAAAAAATACAAAAAGTGGCATGTTGCCATGTACAGTTATATTTTCATAGAATCTGGTTTTTGTTGTTTGTTGTTGCTTCTGGTCTCATTTATTTCATTTCATTTTATTTCAGCAAATCTTTACTGCATGATTACTATGTTTCAGGCTTCATTCTAGGCTCTTACCATATGCCAGTGAATAAAACACATAAAGATCCCTGACTATGTGGAGATTACATTCTAGCAGGAAGAGACAGACAATAAATAATAAACATAATAAATAAATTATATACTGTGATAGAAGGTGATTTGTGATAAAGAAAAAGTAAACCAGAGACAGGGAGATTATAAGTACTGGGAAGATAGGTTTCATTAGTAAATAGGCTAGTCAGAGTGGGTCTCAATGAGTTAAGACCAGAGCAAACATCTGAAGAGATGAGGGAGTTAGCTAAGTGCCTATCTGAGGGAACAGCTCTCATTGACACACACATACATACATACATAACATACACACATGACACACATACATACGCTTTTGCCTTCAAGGAAGTTACTGTCTTCAAGACTTATTTTTTTAGCTTATAAAAATAGAATAGCTATATTTAACTACTTAAAGGTGTGAATGTTATCCTTTACTTACTTAAAAGATAGCCACTATTATAGATAGATACATGGGTTTTTTTGTCATCAGATTATGAGTCACTACCATTTTAAAAAGCACTGAAAAATAGCATGATTAAAAATGTATATATTTTTGGACTTCCTTGTCAGTCCAGTGGTTAAGACTCTGTGCTTCCAATGCAGGGGGCGAGGGTTCGATCCCTGTTCAGGGAACTAAGAGCCCACATGCCGCGTGGTACGGCCAAATAAAGAAAAAAAGTAAAGTATATATTTTTATGAACTGGCATGTGTAGGTCACACAGCAAATATACTATATCATTTTTATTTTGTTAATTGAAGTATAGTTGATATACAATATTTATTTTAGGTATACAAATAGTGATTCAGCGTTTAAATACATTACAAAATGATCAATAAGTCTGGTAATCTGTTTTCATACAGTTATTACAGTACTGTTGACCATATTCCTTATACTATATAGTATATCCCTGTGACTTATTTATTTTATGACTGGAAATGTATACTTCTTAATCCCCTTCACCTATTTTGCCCAAGCTCCCACCCCCCTCCCCTCTGGCAACTACCTGTTCTCTGTATTTGTCAATCTATTTTCATTTGTTTGTTCATTTGTTTTGTTTTTTAGATTCCACATATAACTGAGATGATATAGTATTTGTCTTTCTCTTTCTGACTTATTTCACTTAGGTTAATACCCTCTAGATCTATCCATGCTCTCACAATGGCAAGACTTCATTCTTTTTTGTGGCTAAGTAATATTCCATTGTGTGGAAAATGGAATATTACATTTTACATGTAATATTCCATACATGTATACGTATACATTACATGTATATATATGCCAAATATATATGTGTGCATGTGCACATATATATATATTCCACATTCTTTATCCATTTATCTATGAACACTAAGATTGTTTCTGTATCTTAGCTGTTGTAAATAGTGCTGCAATAAACATAGGAGTGCAAATATCTTTTCAAATTAGTGTTTTTGTTTTCTTAGGGTAAATACCCAGAAGTGGAATTGCTGGATGGTATGCTAGTTCTGTTTTTAATTTTTTGAAGAACTTCCATACTGTTTTTAATAGTGGCAACACTACTATATCCTTTCTCTCTTGTTCGAGGGTAGTGGTGTTGTCAAAGTTATATTAGAAATACAAAAAACTTAAATTGGAAAACATGATAGATTACTTACTTCATGCTGTAAATTGAGTGCAGGACTAACAAGCAAAATAATTTGTCAGTATGAGTAGCTAGAAAAATGGACTTTCATGAGTTCTTTCAATGAAATTAGAATAATTTAGATTCTTTTATTTTTGCTTCATTCTGTGTTTTCCATTTATTGCTAACTTTATTATAAATTTGTTTAAAGTCAACCCTAAATTTACATGTAGTATCTGTTATTCTGCAGAGTTAAATAAAATCTTACAATTTTTATGTTTTTAAGACATAACTTTTTAAAAAAGTAACTAGACAGTTACAACTCTTTTCCATTTTAAAATTGCTTTCTGTTTTAATTTTGTAAGGACAAAATTACATTTCACCTCCTTGGTTTGTACCTTTGAATCAATATTGAATAACAGGCAACTTTTTGTTTTTATTATTTTTATTTTTTATTTTTGGCTGAACTGTGCAAATTGGGATCTTTGTTCCCCGACCAGGAATGGAACCCACACCCTCAGCAGTGAAAGTGCAGAGTCCTAACCACTGGACCACCAGGGAATTCCCAACAGGCAACTTTTTATAACCTTAGATACAGTATCTTATTGAAAAGGTCACAAGTGCTTTATAAACTTAAACATTTTATATACTTCTTTTACTAATATGAAATAATATGTTTGATTGGCTAAAAATTTTTTTTTCGTAAAATTCTTCCCTTCCAGTCCTGTCTACAGTGTTCCTCTCACTCTTCAGAACTGATTTTTCTTTACCACTTATTTAACAACAAATACAAGCTGTCTTGTGTCTGTTTTAGCTTCCAGAAATAGACTATACATTTTCCAAGGACAAAGATCCAGTTCTTATCAGTTAGCATAATGATTTTTCAAAAAGTAACTGTTTCACTAACATTTTTTGTTCAGTAGATACAAGTATAACTTATATAACTCAAAGTTAAACTGTACTATTGTGATATCGTAGTTTCTAATCAGAAATATAATTTGGTTTCAATCCCCATTACTGGCACAGATTTTTTAAAACCTTAGACTTCCCTGAGTGATAAGAGAGATAAAAAGATGTAATTCATAAGAAGCTCCAGTCAGCCATACCTGAGTTTATGTTAATTACATGACTTTTGGAAAGCCACTAAGGGTGGAGGCTGGTTGCCAAGAGAACCAACCACATTATTAGAGGACTGAAGTTTTCAGCCCCACCACCCAGCCTCCAGGGAGGGGAGAGGGGCTGGAGGTTCAATCAATCACGCCTACTATAATGAAACCTCCATAAAACTCAAAAGACGGGATTTGAAGAGCTTTCTGGTCGGTAAACATGTGCTGGGGGGCTGGTACACCTGGAGAGGCATGGAAGCTCTATGCTTCTTCCCCCATACCTTGCCCTGTGTATCTCTTCTATCGTGCTGTTCCTGAGTCACGTATTCTTCTATGACAAACCAGTAATCTGTTAAGTAAACTGTTTTCCTGAGTGCTGTGAGCCATTCTAGCATATTAATTGAACCTGAGGAAGGGCTTGTGGTGACCTCTAATTTATAGCCAGTTGGTAAAAACCTGGGCTTCTTATTGGCATCTGAAGTAGGGCAGTCTTATGGGACTGAGGCCTTAACCTGTGGGATCTGATGTTGTGTCCAGGTAGATAGTGTCAGAATTGAATTGAATTGTAGGATACCCAGCTTGTGTTTGGAGAGAATTGGAGAACTGCTTGGTGTGGGGGAAAAACCCACACATTTGGTGAGTAGAATTGTCAGAAATGAACTGTGAGTGAAAATATATGACATACTGTAGTATACAAAGTTATACCCAAATTGGAATCTCTTTGAGTTCGAAAGGATTTATATAGTATGCCTCCCTAGTTAAGAAAGGAGTCAGGCTTTCCACCATTCCTCCTTTCTCTGTGGCAGTTAGAATTCTATTATCAAAAAAATTGTGTAGCCAAACTGGCAGTCACCAGGTTTTAGATATAAAAAGTTGGTCATGAGCAGTATTAGGTAGAAATAAAGTTTAGCCCCCAAATGTTTTTGTTTTATAGTGACACCAGTGTTTTTCTTTTATGTCAGCACAGTGTGAAGATTTAAAAGATAAGCAAATGGAAGGGCAGAGTTCCATTATTTTCCCCTTCTAATCTGCACAAATGTTAAATATAGCAGTGGAAACATTCAGGCCATGAAAATATGAGCATTGTATTTTAAAACCAGCCATGAGAATCCTGCCGTCTGATAGATTTAATCTTTGAATAACTAAGGTGACATGTTTCCTGGTTCTACCCAACTATACATGTCCTCAGCTACTGATGCTAAACTAGATCATGTATCAGAATCAGTTTTGTCTGAGATGTCCTTACGAAAACAAGTTAATCTTTGACACCTAGCTCTTACTCACTTTAGATCCTTATCCCTAAAGAGTACTTTTTTCCCCCACAGCAGTGCTCCAATTCCAGAGTAGATTGGGAGTAGGGGAAGACAGACTCCAATCTTAGAAAAATCAGGCACTGCACCAGTTATCAAGGCCTAGGAGCCCAATTACTTTTACTAGAAAGTTGGAGGGAACCCAACTACTTTTACTGGAAAGTTGAAGAACGATTAGCCAGTTAAACTGATGCAGAGTAAAATGAGCTATGGACGTTATGGGCCCTAAGTTTTCCTGACAAAGGACAACATTGACCTGTTAGCTTTGGGCAAAGCTGAAGCTTCATGTGAACTTTTAAGTTCACATCTGTAGGTAGTGGAAAGATTGAGCAGTCCACACAGACTTGGTTTCCCAGAATTAATTGCTGCCATATTTCTCCTCACCCTACCTTCCCTCTACCTATACACATTCTCCATGGAAATCTACTTGATCTATGTATGAACTTCTCAGTCAAAGGATCTCTGCTTTTAAAAGTGTATCAAGTAGTTAATCTGATAATACAACCAAGCACAGAACCCTATGCTCCTGCACAGAATGCATGTCCATGAAGCTGACCCTCTACATCAGTAGAAGATATATAGTGAAAATCCTAGAAGTCTGCTGCAACTAACACAGATTCTAATCCTGTCTTCTGTAAGAGCTCTTAAGAATACCTGTGCTTAGGGCTTCCCTGGTGGCACAGTGGTTAAGAATCCGCCTGCCAATGCAGGGGACATGGGTTCTCAATCCCTGGTCCAGGAAGATCCCACATGCCACGGAGCAGCTAAGCCCGTGCGCCATAACTACTGAGCCTGCGCTCTAGAGCCTGCGAGCCCAACTACTGAAACCCATGCACCTAGAGCCTGTGCTCTGCAACAAGAGAAGCCAGTGCTCTGCAACAAGAGAAGCCACCGCAATGAGAAGCCCATGCACCACAACGAAGAGTAGCTCCCACTCGCTGCAACTAGAGAAAGCCCACACGCAGCAACGAAGACGCAATGCAGCCAAAAATAAATAAATAAAATAAATACATTTATAAAAAAAAGAGTACCTGTGCTTATTAAGGTTTTATTTGGAAAATTATTTGATATCATAATTGTAAAGAGTTGTCATTAGCATATTTTCTCAGTCCAAATTAAAATGTTTAGTAATGTTAAAAATTCAGAAATCAGTATTGGTTAAACCATAATTTTTGTTATTTTTCTAAACAGATAAAAATTCTGATTTTCTAAGGAGAAAAAAAGTTACTTTTCAGTTCTGATAAAAGGATAAAATTTTAATAAGAAGTCTTGGGTCTTATTTTCTGTACGTTAATGACATTAGCTTGAATTATCATAGTTTCAATAGAACATTCTTTTGGCCTCATTAATAAAAAGTTACGTATGAGTGAAGGAACCCTAGTAATATGCCAAATAACTGCTTCATTAGCTTGATCATCAATAATCACTAGACAAATAGGGGGAAAAATTCACATTTATCAGACAAGCTTATGACTTTAGAACTTAAAAAGTACAGCAGTTAAATTGCAATGTGTTTAATCAAGCTTGCTTAGTTTACATATTCTTATAATGTGGAAAGTGGAATTTGACCAAGAACCTTTCAATTGTTGACTTGAAAAAATGCACAACGTGCGAGTTGCGAGTTAAGTTTTATTTGGGGCAAAGTGAGGACTGCAGCCTGAGGAGGCCAGGAGAGGAGCCAGGATATATAATTTTGCAACAAAGGGCAGGTAGTCCGGAACGTCAAAAGATTATTGCTAATTTAAAAAAACCGAGATATCTCAATTTAAGGAATTTAGCGCTTTTCTGTGTATGGGAAGATGCTAGAGTCTGGGCTCACTGAATTCATTCATTTGATATGCACCTCAGCTATCTGGGGTCAGTATCCTGTATTGTCACATCCTGAGTTTCCTCAGGGCTCACCGCAGGGAGTGGCTGCAGTCTGATGGCTGCTAGATGGCAGGTATTCTTTTCAGCCCTGAGTTTCCTCAGGGCTCACAGGCTTATGTTGGAGGGCTGCAATCCTTGATGACTGTGACATCCTTTGTTTATTGATATGGCAGGAAATGTTCCATTCCATTTATAAATATTCCATCTGTCACAACCTATTCTGTTACAACAGATTTAATACCCTTTCTCTCAAAAACTTTACAACAGTGTAGAAAGTCTAACTTTATTTTTTTCAATTTCTTGCTGGGATTTTTAGAATGGCTACCAGATTAGTGGATGAAGTTGATGAACAGGCATTATTAATTCTCACTCTACAGTTGTTTGTAAAACAAATTAATGGCTATATAAATACAGAACAAGTTTCAACCCCCCTAAATTACTCTCTTAAATTTTACAATTTATTCTTGGCCTTGAGAAATTGGATCACTGAATGAATTTGTTACTGAGTCCGAGCTCGCTCTGCTCACCGCACGACAGGTCAATAAATCGGGAGATGAGGTGTTGAGGCAAGGAGTACGGCTTTATTTGGAAAGCCAGCAGACAGAGAAGATGGTGGACTAGAGTCCCCACAGAAAACATCCTTCGGGGTCTGGATGCCAGTTTCTTTTATAGAATCAGAGAGGGAAGTAAAGTAAAAAGGGCCTCAGTCTTGCAAAACATCTCCTGGAATGGCCAGCCTCGGGGAGGGGATGCATTAATTCTTTCTTGCAGCCATTCACAGGTGGCTAGGGTTCCCTGAGACAGGCCATTATGTATGATTGTAGTAACAAAAGCAACGAAAAGCAAAGGCTAAAGTCAAAGAAACATCCAACGTGGAGTCAAAATTGGCTCTTCCCTGTTAACAAAATCTCTTCTCACACTACCCTCTCTCTAGCTATCTTCTGTGTGCCAGATGGAGATAACACAGTTAGCAAAGCAGACCAAAATCCTTGCCTCATGAAACTTAAACAGTAGAGACAATGAGGCAGGCAATAGACAAAAATATATAAGTAAAATTTTGGTATGTTAGGTGTGGTTAAGTACAAGGGAAAAAGAGAAAGCAGAGAAGAAATATAGGAAGTCCAGAGTAGGATTGGGGATAGAGGAGGGTTGTAATGCTAAACAGGATGAAAGGAAGTCCTCTCTGAAAAGATGACTAAAGAGAAACCTGGAGAAAGAGAAAGTATGAGCCATTGAATACCAGGGGAAGAGCATTCCAGGCGAGAGGGAACTGCAAATGCAAAGTCCTGGTGTGATCAAGGTTCCGCAAGAAAATTGGAAGACTAGAAAGGAGTGAGCAGGTGGGAGTACAGTAGGAGACAAGGTGAAAGAAAGAATGAGGTGAGGGTGGAGAGAGTCCTGAGGAGAAGGGTACAGGCTTCAATCACATAGGTCATCGTAAGCTATTTTGGTTACTTTTACTCTAAGTGAGCTAACAGTCCATTGGAGAATTTGGAGCAGAGGGGTGACGTGATTTATTAAGAGCTGACAGAAGTGGGACAAGAAGCAGAAGCAGGAAGGCCAGATACCATGCAATAGCAATAGTTCGGTAAAAGATGATGACTTGGACAAGAGCAGTAGCAGAGGAGGTGATAAATGGTCAGATTCTAAATATAGAATAAAGAGCTCCTGAATGTATTTAGCTTGTCATTGATTGTTTTTTAAATAATCATTTGTGTTATAGATTTCCATGGTAAAATACTATGATCAATTCTCATTTCTTTATTCTCCTACCACATAATGTTATTGGTTGCATAGTACAGTTTGGATATAGCACAATTTAGCCATTGTATGTTTAGAACAATTTATTTAACCGTCCTCTGTTGGTAACTGTCTAAGCACTTTCCAGTTTTCCTCTATCATAAATACCACTAAAATGAGCATCTTCATTGTTCTATCTTTGCTAATATAATTACTACATAATTTAGGAATGTCTGTTGATTTTAGGAATGACTCTGCTTAAGGAGAACTAGAAAGGAGAAACTACAAAGGCAGAAACTAGAAAAGCACAGCTATTACTATAAACCAGCAACCTAGATTGGTATTTTTTCAGCCATAACCATAGAAAGATTATCTACATCAGATGCACATTGATAGTTCAAAGGACACCAAAAATATTTGAATATGAAATATTTATAAATTCTTGCTCAAGATGGAATAAATGTTCTTGTATTTTGGAATTTGATTTCTGATAACCTTAATTATTACTAGGAACAGATGACCAGTTTCAAGAACTGTCACCATTTTAACATTCTACATGAACTGGCCAGGATGGATTTCTGGCACCTGAGCATTCACATCCATCTGTTTATAGGGCACTATGCCCATTCATGAGATTTATGCCAGTTTCAAAAAGTCATGTGTAAATCAAGATAGGCAATGTATATATTTTTTTTAATTAAAAAAAATTTTTTTTTGGCTGCATTGGGTCTTTGTTGCTGCGCACGGGCTTTCTCTAGTGGTGAGCGGGGGCTACTCTTGGTTGTGGTGTGTGGGCTTCTCTTATTGCGGAGCATGGGCTCTAGGTGCGCAGGCTTCAGTAGTTGCAGCGTGCAGTCTCAGTAGTTGCAGCATGCGGACTCTAGAGCACACAGGCTTCAGTTGTTGGGGCGTGTGGGCTCAGTAGTTGCGGTGCGTAGGCTCTAGGGTGCGCGGGCTTTGGTAGTTGTGGTGCGCGGGCTAAATAGTTGTGGCTTGGGGGCTCTAGAGCGCAGGTTCAGTAGTTGTGGTACATGGGCTTAGTTGCTCCGTGGCATGTGGGATCTTCCTGGACCAGGGATATAACTCGTGTCTCCTTCATCAGCAGGTGGGTTCTTAACCACTGCGCCACCAGGGAAGTCCTGGCAATGTATATTTTTGAGATGTAAATCATCTATTGTTTAATCTCTTCGAGTTATGTTTTTAGAAAGAATTTAGCCACTTACTGATTTGAGATAACTTTAATTAGGCATGTGTAGAAAGCAAAATATAAGCAAAAATTTAACTTTGCTAAGTAATACTAGGCTTCTTCAGCATGAAAAAGTTGAAATTAGAAAAAGCATTATAACAAATCCCTGAAAGAAGTTTTGAATATACTATTTGAGGGAGAGAAACTAACATTTATTTGGTACATGTTATGTGCAAGGTGCTTTTACATAATTTGTTTATATAACTCTCATAATAATCCTGTGGAATAGGGATCATTACCCCTATTTTGCAGATAAGAAACTGAAAGAAATGACCTACCTAAGATCACACATAGGAAATACCAAGATCATTTCAAGCCAGTTCTGTCTGACTCCTAAACTCATGTTTTCTCAGCTTTACACCCTATGTAAATGGTTGGAATCTAAATATTAGGGCAAATTTACAAATCTGTGATGTTGATTGAAGATGGTTTTTAGAAGTTAAAAAAATAACCAAACAACCAAATTATTGCTTTACTCTTAAAACTCAACTAAATATTCCAAGGTAAGTATGAGGTTGTAAATTAGCTCTCATTATCAGGAGGGCAATACCAAACAACAATTAGTTATTTTTGCTGTTAAGAGAATACTTAGACAAAATATTTAAGAGAAGAAAATAATCTGATGATCTGTTTGCTTGTCTGTAGATCAATGATTTCCAAACTTAAAAAAAAAAATTTAGAATAGCTATTTCTCTTCCCCAAACTAAAGCTATGTAAAACAAATGAGAAGGGTTGAAGCAAGGGTGCAAGTGGGAGGTAGAGGCTGTTTGCTCCCTGCCCATTTTCCTCTCCCATTTCCCCTTGTAACCTCTAATGGAATACTTATAAATCACAGGACTTAGAATGACATTTAAAGCCCATGTTGTGGCTGGAACACTTGGTTAATTGGCTTACTTTTTCAATATTTAACTGATTTATTTTAGTTATCTACTGATCACAATAAAAATGTGACTTGAAAGTGATGGAAAATTTCCTGCAGCAATGGCTAAGAACTTTTTATTTTATACAAAAGTTTCTTTCTTTATTTCTCCCAGTCAGAATCAACTAATTCATCTTTGAAATGTTTTTTGAATCTCAACTGAATGCTAGACACTAAGCTGGTTCCTACCTTCAGGAAGCTTAGATTCTATTTGAGAGAGACAGATAGTAAAGAAGTGAAAAAAAATCAATTTGTGCCGTAAAGAAAATACATACTTTTAATAAAGAATGGTTATGGTCTATTGGACTACTTTATTTTTGTCTTATTGGTAAAAGTTATTTGTATTGGGTTGAATGTGTTCCCCAAAAGTTAATATGATATAGAAAAATGAGCATTGAAGTTGTCAAAAATTTGGGGTTCTGTTGCCTGCTCTGCAATTTACCAGCTCACTTAAATCACCGAATCTTTCTGAGTCAGTATAAAAACATTTGCCATGCCTGCGGGATTGGTGTGAAGATCAAATATGAAATAAGCTAATATATATTAGAGTGCTTTGTAAAGTCTCATATATGATACTTGCCATATATATATATATATATATATATATATAAACTTTACAATCACACTTCTATAAAACATAATGGGTATATATAAAATCGAATATTTGGACCATCTGATGTAATAGGAAGTCATAGGAAAATTGTTTTTGAAGAAGTTTTAATAACCCAGACTGCTAATTACCTGGTTCAAGTTTGTCAGATCTCTACATGAACTGGTTTGGGAAAACGTAACAACTATTTGCTTTTTTTTCTTTGATCTTGTTTTTATAATTTACCTCTCCTCAGTTCTAAATTTTTTACTTTTAGCTCTTTCCTTAGAATTTCTTACATGTCACATATCTTTGTCTAGGGATTCTCCTTTAACAAGAATTATCTAAATGCCATGTTAAAGCGTAAAGAATTTATTAGAAAGAAAAATGTGGAAGGCTTTTCTCACCAATAACCACTTACTAATTACTCTATAACCAATGGGAAAAAAGTTGTGGGGAGAGAGTGGGTAGTAATAGCCTTTTCAGCTTTACTTTGGAGTGCCACCTGCTGGTAAATTAGTCCAGTAGTGTTTGGCAAACAAAAATAAGAATTATGTTGGGAGATTAGAACAATCAACTTGTTTTATATAAAGCAGATACTAGTTATTTGAATCATTGTGGGAAATGATTTGATTTAGTAACTGAATAATTCAATTATTAAAGAGATTTTTCTCAAAGCTTTTTTTGGGGGAATTTCTTTATTCTAAATACTGAACTCTAATCAGAAAAACCAAAAATATGTATTGAAGGTCCATTATGTTAGTTCATTAGTCAATTATTATTTAAGTGTCTAAGTATCATACTGTGCTAGAGATGGGATGCAGTGGTAAAAGGAGCAGATAGAATCTCCCTTCATGGAACTTAGAGTTAAGACTAAAAAAGAAATAAAATGACAAACATTACTAAAAGAAGCTATGAATAAAACAAGGAGGAGAGAGAGAGAGAGAGAATATTGGGTAGTCGAGGGAAGCAACTTTGGATGAGACTTTGAGGAAAGGCATTTCTGATAAGACCTTTAAGCACTTGTTCTTTGCTACATTTCCAGAGCTGAACACAATGCCTGGTACATAGTGTTTAGTGAATGTTTGTTGAATAAAAGGATAGATGACACAGTATGATAACCTTGAACAGAGCTGAAACATCATTAGCTTTTCTTTTTGTTCTGGTCATAGGTACATGGGTCAGGCTGGCCTAATGATACAAAAATGTGGTAGGAAAGAGTGCAGAAAAACTGCTGAAAAATGTGTATAGCATAATCTTTTTCCCTTTGAGCTGTGCCAGTTGATAAAATCCAATTCAGGTTCGAAGATTGATGAGAATGGCAACTCAGTTCAAGGCTACTTTCACTTCAGTTTACTGCTAAACTACCAAACAGGCACTGCTAGGGATACAAATAAGGATACAAATGTGTAGATGCCACTCCCTAATGCCTTCCTTGTACTTCATAAATGCCCAAGTACGGTAACTGAAGCAGCCCATGAGGAATCAGATCAAAGAGTTTCAGAACTGCAGACCTTTGTAACATTAGACTGGGTAAAGGGTCATACTTAAGGATCTATTCCACTACCATAAAAATTTATTTTTACCCTACAGCAATATCTTTATGTTTGTTTCCTGCTGCATCATCTACCCTACACTAGACCTGTAGGCCTACCAAACCTTCAGTAAAGTTAAAGCTAATTGGAGAGCTAAGAGTAAGAAGCAAGCTTACATGGAATAATTAAGTGCTAGCTTATAACTGTAATAAGAATTTAATGAGAAGGAAGGGAAACACCTGTTTGATGACCTAACTCTTGTGAAACTGGCTCCCATTGACAGCCTTTTGCTTTTCATTCAGTAGACCCAGCTATCGTGCATATCTTTTTTCCACACATAACATATACAAATAACACGTCTACAAATACAATCTATAAGTATTGATAAGTCTCCTTTTTCAATAAGAGAACGCTGAATTTTGGTTGGGTGCATTATGGTCCAGCTAAAAGGCTACATTTCCTAGCCTAGAGCTCTGCCAAGAGTGGCCATATGATGAGTATTTGCCAATGAGATCTAAGAAGTATTGTGTGATATTTACAGAAACTCTTGAAAGGAGGAGTGTGTATCTATTCTTTCCCTTCTTTCATCTTGCTGCTTGGAATACAGTTGTGGTGACTGATGCTCCAAAACTGGTATTGGACCAAGAGTTCAACAGTTATACCTAACGGCTATACCTAAGGCTATATACAGCAGAAAACTGGAAGGATCTTTGTATGGTGTAGAGCTACCATACCAGCCTTGGACTGACTGTCTCTTGACTTTAATGAGCAAGAAAGAAGCATCTGTTTTGTTTATGATATTGCTCTTCAGAGTTACTCTCTGCTGAACTTTATCCTAACCAGTTTGGTGAGTAATGTAGATTTTGTTTTCATGATGGGTGGAGGAGAAGGCAACATTTCACACCACACAGCAAACTTAATCTTTTCATTATACAAGTTCTCTCTTTAGTCTCTTCCCAAATCCAAATTCTTTTTAGACCCTCTCCCCCCACCCGAACCACCTGTAATATATTTTTTTTTCCTTTCTTGGAGTCCCACTTCCATATCTCTTATACTATAATGACACTTGGGTGGGTATTCTGCTTGCTTCGGCCCTTCCTCAGGGGTGTTTTACCTGTGAAGAGGGACAACTATTTTACCTGAGCCTTTGCTCAGTGAATACTTTGAGTATTGTGCAGTCTGCCGTAAGATGATAGTAACATTAAGATCAACAACAACCCACTTGATGAAGTGCTCACTATGGGCAGTCACTTAATTCTCACAACCCTATAAAGTATTATCCTATTTTACAGAGAGGGTAAGTAATCTGCCTGTGGCAGAAATGGCTAGCTGTCTACCCAGAATTCATGCTCCTCCTCTAGAAATGGAGTTTTCATTGAGAATTTACCATCCATTATAGACTACGTACATATTTATAACTGTTGTATCTTCCTAATATATTGATCCTTTATCATTATTGAAGTATCTCTTTTTGTCCCTAGTAACACTCCTTTTCTTTTCTTTTCTTTTCTTTTCTTTTCTTTTCTTTTTTTTTTTTTTTTTACGGTACGCGGGCCTCTCACTGTTGTGGCCTCTCCCGTTGCGGAGCACAGGCTCCGGACGCGCAGGCTCAGCGGCCGTGGCTCACGGGCTCAGCCGCTCCGCGGCATGTGGGATCTTCCCGGACCAGAGCACGAACCTGTGTCCCCTGCATCGGCAGGTGGACTCTCAACCACTGCGCCACCAGGGAAGCCCAACACTCCTTTTCTTGAAGTCTATGTTGTCTGATATTAATTAACAACTCCTGCTTTCTTGTGTTTACTGTTTGCGTGGGATACCTTTACCTTTTTTACTTTAAATCTATTTGTCTTTGTATTTAAAGTGCATCTCATGTAGACAGTATATAGTTAGTACTTGATTTTTACCATTCTTGTAATCTCTGCCTTCTGATTGGAGTGTTTAGTTTGCTTTAATGTAATTGCTCATTTGGCTGTATTTAGGTCTGCCATTTTGCTGTTTTCTATTTATTTCATTGATTCGTTTTTGTTCTTCTGTTCCTCATTTCCTTCATTCTTTTGTGTTGACTGTTTTAAAATATTTCATTTTAATTCCTCTGTTGACTTTCTAACTACTATTCTTTTCATTATTTTTTAGTTTCTCTAGGGTTTAAAAAATGCATCTTTAACTTATCCTAATCTACTTAGAGCTGTATTGAATTACTCCAGATAAAATATAGAAAACGCAGTAGTATAATTCCATTTATCTCTTTTCTTTAGTGCTATTACTGTCATATATATTGCATTTATATTTGTTGTAAGTTCATCGATACACTGTCATAATTTTTTGCTTTAAAAAGTCATCTTTTAAATAAGGGAAGAAAAGAAAAAAATATATATTTTTACACTTACACATATATTTACTGTTTCTGCTATTTAAGCATAACTTCACTATACTACCAGGAGTCTTGAAATATTTATATTTTTAAACCAGTAATTGCATAGGAATTTTTATGGCAATAATTATAGATGGGGATAATTTTTTATAATCATTTTTTTCTCACTTTCTTATAATTAAAATTTGAAATAATTTAAATGTCTAAAAATAGGGAAATGGGGCTTCCCTGGTGGCGCAGTGGTTGAGGGTCCGCCTGCTGATGCAGGGGACACGGGTTCGTGCCCCGGTCCGGGAAGATCCCACATGCCGCGGAGCGGCTGGGCCCGTGAGCCATGGCCGCTGAGCCTGCGCGTCCAGAGCCTGTGCTCCGCAACGGGAGAGGCCGCAACGGTGAGAGGCCCGTGTGCCGCAAAAAGAAAAACCAAAAAAAAAAGGAAAATCATTACATAAACTGTGCTACATACATAGGACGGATAAGCACCTTTTTTTAGGATATTGGTTAACTGAGACACATATATGTGTATAATTAATATATAACATTGTTATAGTTTTTAGGGAAAAAATGACTGAAAAGAAATATACCTGCTTATTAACAGTGGTTCTCTCTGGCTCATAGATTATTTGTTTGGATTACTACCTTTTGCTTATTTATACTTTTATGTTTTTTCTAACTTTTTACAACAAATCTATGTTTTTTGAATAATCAGAAAAAAAGTACAATGAGAAAGAATTCAAGATTAGGGAGGTCATATTATAAACACTGGTCAGGATTGTTGAAACTAATTAATCATAGTATTAATAATAAATAATTTTCATAAATATATTTATCAACTTGAATTCAGGTTAATGTATGTCTTTAGTATGGCATAGAATGTAAGAAGGCAAATTGTGGTAAGAGGCGTATGAATTTATATATTATTCAGTGTATTAAAGCTTATTCCATTGGTAGGCTTTCTTTAAAGGTGTGACTTAAAGATTGCTACAGGTCCCTAAGTGTCTCAAGGTATCTCCCTCACTGGTTGCATCAGCCCTTAAAATTCCTATGAAGCATCGTCTTTTGTTTAAAGTTCTTTTGTCTTTCTTCCTATGAAACCTACCTTATTTCATATAGAAAGTTAGCCCCCATTGACACATAAGCATCGGTTACTGTATGAGACTCAGGACATTCTGATGAAGAATATTTTGGCAGTTTTGGTAAAGACCTACATCTATAGAGATGACAAGAGCAGAGCAATTCTAGGCAGGATTCTGTGGTGGGTATCCTGGACAGTTCAGTGTAGTGAGTACTTTGTAAGGTTAGTAGGTAGATAGAAGGGAGAGAAAAAGGAGAGAGAATACAAAATGTGGATGCAAGAATCATTCAAAATGTATTTATTTAGTGGGCTTGTATTTAGTTATTAAGCTTGTATTCTCCTTTAAGTGGCATTTATCAGTGACCATTTACTCCCATGGTCCCTTGCTGCTTGCTCCTTCTTTGAGATAGACATCAAAGTCCTTTACCTAAGCAATATATGTTTATTATTTTGCCTTTCACACCTTCAAATTCCAAAGAGTTGCCTCAGTAATTAAAGAAATTAATACCTACCCACTAAAAGGACATAGTGAATGAACCATACCCAGGAAAAATATATATACTAGTTAATCAAGGCCTTCTGGAGACTGTACCTCTTCTTCCTTGGCTGTCACACATGCTGACAACTCTTTACGATGGAATCGAAGGCCAGATGTTTGTGGATGTTTGTGCTAGATGGACCTTTCAGAGGCTTTTAAATCAAGTTGTATTGGCAGCCTCTGTTCAGTCTTCTATAGGATCAGTCCAAAGGAAAGAAGTTTTAAAAACATACAGAAAGTCAGAGATTCAGAATATGTAGAGATGTGATAAATTTTAATCTGTTTCATTGTACAGATGAAAAAATTCAAGTCTTGACAACTTGATTGTCTTACCCAAGATTATCACTAATTAATAGCAGAGCCAGGATTAGAACCCAGGTCTCTTAGCTGCAAATCTAATGGGTTTCCCACAGTATCAAGTTGCCTCAAGTCTAGGTATTAGATACACACCTTCAAAGCCCACAAAAACACCAAACAAAGCAAGTCAAAAAGCCAAAAGTGAGATCCTGCAAGTCTGACATCAAACACGGGGGAGAAAATGTGTAAACGTTAGGTGGAATAGAATCTCAAGCCATGTTGCCTTTTATAAAAAGTAGATTATATCAACTGTATTAAATGATTGTGTCCTACTAAAACTGCTAAACAAAAGAAGGGAATATATAAGGGAATATATAAGGGAATAAGTTGCTACTTATTTGGGCCCTGAGACATTTTTTGATATGATATGATGTACATCATTTGAAATCTGGCTTCAACTAATTTGGGCAATAGTTATTAGCCATAGACAAAGAGTAAGAATGAGGCTGTTGTGTTAAGATGCCTGGCTGAGTGCCAAAGGAGTCAGAATAAGGTCATGTTTATTCTATTGGACATTTTATTCCTTATCTAGACTCTAAGAAGGCAAAGAGCATGATAATGAAGTACATTGGTAACCTAAATTGGGAGGCATTGTCAATGTGAATTAGGAAAGAAAAGTAAAATAAGTAAATACAGTTTAGACATATATACCAGGGAAGATACAGCAGGACTTCACTTCAAAAGAAACCTAACAACAGCTTGGGATGGAAATATGTTCCAGAAATTCTAAGGACAGGAAAGTCATAGAAAATGATAATGACTAAAAAAGAAAAGGGGACTTATAACTGTTTGCAAAATGATAGAAGATTATAATACAGAATAGAGGAAAAAATACCCCAAACAAAAAGGTGCAACTATGCACTTAAATACATTTATATAAACCTTTCATCTCAAAACCTATGAATAAAAATATTTCTGTTATTATATTGGAGATATAAACATTTTTGGTGTGGAAGTGGAGATGGTATCAAAATAACCAAGTAAAGAGATGAGTTGCACATAAAAGGGACTGTGAGTGCAATGTGAAGGTGTTGGTAATATCCTCAGGATCCCATGTAAATTAAAGACAAAAGAGGTAGAATTGAAAAGAGAGAGAGAAAAAGAAGGAAATTGCTGTTTCTGCCTTCTCTTTTCTATTATGCTTTTTTTCTCTGCTGCTTCATTGAGAAAAGAATAAACAGAATTTTCTTCCTTATCCTTGCCAATTTCTAGGTCTGGAAAAGAGTAGCCAGGTCGCTGTTATAACACATGGCAAGGTGGTGAAGCTGAGGCTCCCTCTATAATCCTAGGAGCATTCTTGATGTCTCAGGGAACCAGAGCCGTAGTGTTCAATTTTTATCATCCTCCCACATTTTTGGAATTTGTAGGGTTAGAATCCTTTCAAAGTTCCTTATCAGAGAATATAGCAGTCTGTTCTCTGCTGTATAAGTAACGTCATAATGAAATACAGCACATGTGATTGCTATGTAATGAGATTATTTCAGAAATCATATGCCACTGGACCAGAGGTGGATCTTCCCTACACAGCTTGATGGAGGTGTGCCCTTTTGGCACATACTTCTATTCCATGGTGGAAGGAACCCATTAAAGATTGCAAGAGATGTTTAAATTGAAAGCTCACTTACCCAGAAATATTAAAGGATCCAAATACACAAATTCTCACTAAGCTGCAGGTATGTAGGGATTTAATTGTTCTGCAGAAGTATAAGAGAAATGATAGGTGTGACGTATGATAAGTAAAAAAAAGGAACAGAATTATAAGAAAAGATACTTTAGCATGATTTTTAGTAAACATCAATCCAGCCTTCAGTTCTAAGAGAACCATCTGCCTTACAACGAAGTAGTTATTATTTACCAGTCAGGGTTGCTGGGAGCTTAAAAACAACTTCAGATGATCTCCCAGGAGAAGAGTTAGGAATGACCTGGATACCAGATTTTTCCTATCTCTATTCTGAAAGTCTTGCCTGCTTAAAAATTTCAGATGTAACATAGCATCAGAAATGCACTACTTTTCCTCAACCAGCACATATGCTGCTTGTGATCATTTTCTTAGACTAGCACATTATTTTGATAGAGGGCACTGTGTCAACATTACTTTACCTCACTATATCCTTTCATGAACCAGTCCAGGGACTCCGAAACGACATCCTCCTTCTTTTACCTACTCAGTTCTGTGTACCTGAAACATTTAGCTTGAAAAGAAACTCAAGGAAAGGCCACAACTCTTTAGATTTCTAGAACGGTATTGTATGTGCTGTCAGAGCAGTAAAAGGCACGCCAGTGTCTGTGATGGCACAGTGGTGATTATAAAGAATTTATTGAATGCATCAAATAAAAATCATCATTGAAAGAACTGATTTATATTCAAAGACCTTCAAATAAGTGCTTTATGGCTGAGAGAAACCTCTTTCTGATACAACTAATATTTTTGAGATTTATTTATGGGTACCTGCTACATGGGCCAGGCACTATTTATTTCATTTCAGTCTCACTAAATGCCAAGTATTGCACTTATGCTGGGGACACAAAGTGAATAAAATGTACTCATTGCCTTCAGGAGGCTCACAGTCTAGTAGGGGAGAGAAATTCCAAATAGATAGTTACATTCAGCAACAATATAGTAAGTGTAAGGAGAGAAGCAAGCGTGGAGGGCTGTGGAGGCACATAGGAGGCGTTGGGCAAGGTTTTCTGCAGAAGTGACTTTTGAAACAAGTCGTGAAAAAGACTAGAGAGAAGCAGCAGCTTGAGCTAGGGCCAAGGGCTGAGAACAAATGCTTGAGTGGCGATAGAGAACAGAGCAAGATGTTGGGGGGTTGGGGGTTGGGAATGATGGCTGAAGATCGGGCAGAGTCCAGGTCATTCAAGGCCTCGTGTGACATGTTAAGGAGCTTTCCTAGCAAATACTTGATAGAATATTTTATTCCTAGCCGGAGAATTCTATGGGAAAAGAACTTTGGAAAACATTGGATCAAAAAGACTTCTTCAATGTAGAGTCTCTTAGAAACTTAAATATGCTAATATGTATTGTGACTCTCCAAAACAAGGGTATACTATACAGTTTCTGACCGTGAAACACTTACGAAAGATCATCTTTGGGGACTAGAGTTCTGAGAAGCACACTTGGGAAGTAATGTACAAATCTTTGGGGGATCATTAAGAATTTTAAATAGATCGATGATATGGATAGGTTTGCATTTTAGAACACACTGACAGCATTTCAGACCTCTCCAGCAGCGGTGTAGGAGACAATTGTAGGAGGACAAAATTGATGGCAGAGAAATAAGTAAGGAGACCATTGTTCCAGGGGAGCGAAAACGAGGGTCTGCACTTAGGTAGTAGAAGGAAGATAAGGATTTTAAAAATGTTTAGGAGGTTAGAATGACAGAACTTGATCACTGATTAAATGTAAAGAGAGTGAGGGATAGGAAGTATTCAGAGTTTCTAATATGGGTGATCCAGTGGATGGGATACCAACAATAAAGTAATTATAAGAGGAGGGTTTTGGGTAGGGAAGATACCATGAGTTTAGTTTTGGGCAGGTTGAGATTGAGGAAGTCTATGTCACATCTGGTAGAGATTTTAGGAGATAAATGGATATGAGAGTGAAACTCCTGTTAAATACCCAGATTTGGTAGTCAACAGCATATAGGTGTAGTTAAAATTATGACAGTATTAGAAATCAAGTAGTATTAGGGGAAATATGGACAAAGGATGAGAGCCAGGGGGAATTTGTTTACATACATAACAACTTCAAAACCTTGAGTCAACTCAAACCATAAACACACGTTGCTATTTAAAACACCAACAACACAATATTAGGTCTATTTCAATGATGATTTTGGATCTACATTAAGTTCATGTCTTTTCTTTCTTAGACTTTATATTGATTTATATCAAATATTTTAACAAGCATTCTCCATTCCCACTCCAATTAAATTACCAGAATTTTAATTTTTTTAAAACTTAGAAGTGCTTTCTCCCTTTTAGTTACTCTTTGAAAATAGAGAGATTCAGTAGCAAGTAGAGGTTTAAACTGAGGCTGTCATATTCAAACCTTTGATTTTGCAGATTGCTAGTGGTGGCTCCAAAATTTCAACAAGGGCTTGGGGAGGCCATCTGGTTGAAAGAAGGTGCTAAGGCAAGGCTTATGTAGGACATTTTTTAAACTAAGATTAAGCATTTATTTGGGGATATTGGGGGTCGATGAAAATTATGCATGGAGTGAAGGGAGCTGAATTTTCCATAGAGCCTCCACTTGGCCCCATGACTGCTCTTTCACATAATTAAATGTGTGGTAATTAAAATTGCCAGCTGATATTAAAATTAACCCTCTAAGTAACTAACAATATGTCAATCTGAAAAATGTCTCCTACAACTAAATTGTGCTACACCACGTCTTTGTCATATATTTATTAACCTAATTTATATTTTTGATTAAATTACCTATCAGCATTCTGTTCTTTAGTACATTGAAGTTGCTTTTTAAAAAAATTTTGATTGGAGTATAGTTGATTTACAATGTTGTGTTTCTGTTATACAGCAAAGTGAATCAGTTATACATATACATATATCTATTCTTTTTTAGATTCTTTTCCCATATAGGTCATTACAGAGTATTGAGTTGAGTTCCCTGTGCTATACAGTAGGTCCTTATTAGTTATCTGTTTTATATATAGTAGTATGTATATGTCAATCCCAATCTCCCAATGTATCCCTCCTCCCCCTTCCCCCTGGTAACTATAAGTTTGTTTTCTACATCTGTGACTCTATTTCTGTTTTGTAAATAAGCTCATTTGTATCCTTTTTTTTTTTTTTTTGCGGTACACGGGCCTCTCACTGTTGTGGCCTCTCCCGTTGCGGAGCACAGGCTCCCGACGCGCAGGCTCAGCGGCCATGGCTCACGGGCCTAGCTGCTCCGCGGCATGTGGGATCTTCCCGGACCGGGGCACGAACCCGTGTCCCCTGCATCGGCAGGCGCACTCTCAACCACTGCGCCACCAGGGAAGCCCCTGTATCCTTTTTTTTAGATTCCACATATAGGTGATATGATATTTGTATTTCTCTGTCTTACTTCACTTAGTATGATAATCTAGGTCCATCCATGTTGCTGCAAATATTATTATTTCATTCTTTTTTTATGGCTGAGTAATATTCCATTGTATATAAGTACCACATCTTCTTTATCCATTCATCTGTTGATGGACATTTAGCCATGTCTTGGCTATTGTAAATAGTGCTGCTATGAACATTGGGGTATATGTATCTTTTCAAATTAGAGTTTGCTCCAGGTATATGCCCAGGAGTGGGATTGCTGGATTATGTGGTAGTTCTATTTTTAGTCTTTTAAGGAAACTCCATACTTTTCTCCATAATGGTTATACCACTTTACATTCCCACCAACAGTGTAGGAGGGTTCCCTTTCTTCCACACCCTCTCCAGCATTTATTGTTTGTAGACTTTTTGATGATGGTCTTTCTGACTGGTGTGAGATGCTACCTCATTGTAGTTTTGATTTGCATTTCTCTGATAATTAGTGATGTTGAGCATCTTTTCATGTGCGTTTTGGCTATCTGTATGTCTTCTTTGGCGAAATGTCTATTTAGATCTTCTGCCCATTTTTTGATTAGGTTGTTTGTTTTTTGGAAGAGAGCTATATGAGCTGTTTGTATATTTTGGAGATTAATTCCTTGTCAGTTGCTTCATTTGCAAATATTCTCCCGTTCTGTGTTGCCTTTTCATTTTTTTTATGTTTTCCTTTGCTGTGCAGATGTTTTTAAGTTTAATTAGGTCCCATTTGTTTATTTTTGTTTTTATTTTCATTACTCTAGAAGGTAGATCCAAAAAGATATTGCTGCAATTTATGTCAAAGGGTGTTCTGCCTATGTTTTCCTCTAAGAGTTTTAAAGTGTCTGGCCTTACATTTAGGTCTTTGATCCATTTCAAGTTTACTTTTGTGTATGATGTTAGAGAGTGTTCTAATTTCATTTTTTTTACATGTAGCTGTCCAGTTTTCCCAGCACCACTTATTGAAGAGACTGTCTTTCTCCATTGTATATTCTTGCCTCCTTTGTCATAGATTAGTTGACCATAGGCGCATGAGTTTACTTCTGGGCTTTCTGTTCTGTTCCATTGATTTATATTTCTGTTTTTGTGCCAGTACCATACTGTTTTGATTACTGTAGCTCTGTTGTATAATTGAAGTCAGGGAGTCTGATTCCTCCAGCTCCTTTTTCCTTTCTCAGGATTGCTTTGGCTATTCAGGGTCTTTTGTGTTTCCATATAAGTTTTAGAATTTTTTTGTTCTAGTTCTATGAAAAATCCCATTGGTAATTTGATAGGGATTGCATTGACTCTGTAGATTGCCTTGGGTAGTATATTCATTTTTACAATATTGGTTCTTCCAATCCAAGAAACATAGTATATCCTTCCATCTGTTTCTGTCATCTCTGGTTTCTTTCATCAGCGTCTTATAGTTTTCAGAAAAGAGGTCTTTTGTCTCTAAATTTAGGTAGGTTTCTTCCTAGGTATTTTATTCTTTTTGATGCGATGGTAAATGGGATTGTTTCCTTGATTTCTCTTTCTGATCTTTTGTTGTTAGTGTATAGGAATGCAGGAGATTTTTGTGTATTAATTTTGTATCCTCCAACTTTACCACATTCACTGATGAACTCTAGTCGTTTTCTGGTGAAGTTGCTTTTTAAGAGCACTGTGGTAGAACTTTAAAATACCGTCATCCATGGCAAAACATAACTTTGCTTGATACACTGTTGGCTCTCAGACTTTATATTGTAGATATTAAAATTTTTATATAACCATCTAAATCCTTTGTGGAAAGAGTCAGAGTATAAATAAAAATTAGTAAGTATACTGATTCTGAATAATAAAATAAATTATTTATCTAATTCACTCTTATGTTGTAAATGACATACTTTGGTGTTTGTGTGTTGCAAGTTTATGTTATCTGAATGTGAAAGACTATTAAGGAAAACAGAACAAACTTAAAAATAAAATAATGGGGCTTCCCTGGTGGCACAGTGGTTGAGAGTCCGCCTGCCAGTGCAGGGGACACGGGTTCGTACCCCAGTCTGGGAAGATCCCACATGCCGCAGAGCGGCTGGGCCCGTGAGCCATGGCCGCTGAGCCTGCGCGTCCGGAGCCTGTGCTCTGCAACGGGAGAGGCCACAACAGTGAGAGGCCCGCATACCGGACAAAATAAATAAATAAATAAAATGAAATAATGACATATTCTGTGTGTATATCAGTTAACAGAGTAGTTCAATAGATTATACTTCATTGATTTGAAGAATTAAAACAATTAGTTTCTTTGGCACAGAGTTTTCTTCCCAAGAGTAATGTAGGCATTAAAAAAATTTGTCTTGTCATGTAGTTATTGTAACTTTGGAAAAAACGGAGGCAGTATCTCTGGTGTATATACTTACTCCAAATACAGCTTTGCAGAAGGCAGGTTTGTCTGGAATCCTTGCAATGGGCACAATTAAGTTGAAGCTTAATGAAGTCAATGTGGTTTTTAATGCCCAGGTTCATGATCAAAACAATGTTTATTGTGATGTGCTGAGAATGGTTAATGCGTGGCCTGCACATTAGTACAAGAGATGATGTTTAGTTAAAGGAATAAAGCAATAGCAACACAATATTTCCAAAGACTGTTTTCTTTCAAAGAATGCCAAAGAAAGGGCATTTTATATCAATAGAGTCTTTGCAAATTTAGAGCAGAGATAGCAAATTGCATCTCATAGGAGCTCAAAGCTGGTCCTAGTATACTATGTTTGAACATAGTATGATACTAGTATACTAGATTTGGCAAAAGCTGTGAATAATATTTTCATTTAAAAAAATCAAACAATTTCTAGAGAATCTAGTTTAGAGCAACATTCTCTAGAATGGACATTCAGCACACAGGGTTTGTGCAAGATGATGTGATATGTTGTGATATGTTATCACATGGAGCATGTGATAAAACTATGGGTGCTTCTATTTCTATTTATGGTTTCTTATCCTCTTAAAATTTCAATCTTTGCATGTTTTAGAATGTACATAATATTTTCATAATATGTTAGTCTAGTAGAACATGTGTGTACCAGTAAAAATTTTTTTTACTGCTGGGGTGTAAGGTCAAAGAAGTTAGGAAATCAGAAGTGTAAAGATTAAGAACACTTGTTTAGTAGTCTGATAGACTTAGATTTGATTCTTATTACCTTCAGCACTTACTAGCTATATGTTCTTAGGCAAGTTATATAACCTCTCTATGCCTCAATGCCCTCATCTGTGGAATGGTAATAATCATATAAGACCTACCTCATAGGATTACTTGAAGAGTAAATTTAATGATGAATGTAAAGCACTTAGTATATAGTTTACAGTAAAAAAGGTTATGTACTTGTATGACTGGAAAAGGTCATGTGGAAGGATCATGTGGAAACCTTTGGAAAAATAGGCCTTAACTCAAAAGTTTTTCTTTCACTGCAAGACACTGATTAGAGTTTCATTACCGTCTGAGAAATTTCAATTATCACATATTATTCAGACAAATCTGCTCATGTTTTAAAGATCATAGACCATAAAATCACTTTTCTGAGACCGGTGAGCTAAGCACATGATGTCCTGAGTTGTACACAGTATTCTTTTTAGTCCCATTTAAAAAATATATTTATTCACTCAATGCAGATAGAAATTGAGTGTCTAAGTATATAATTCTAGGAGCTCTGAAGGCAACAGGGTTCTTTTCATATTTTTTATATTTGAGGTTTGTTGATTTTCAATATTAATGCAAAACTTATCCCATTAGAGGGATTTTTTGTAAAGAGCCAAAATTAAGTAATTGATAGCTATTTACCTACTCAGAAATTATTGTTCATTAAA
The DNA here is from genome assembly GCF_949987515.2 of Delphinus delphis. Classification (NCBI taxonomy): domain Eukaryota; kingdom Metazoa; phylum Chordata; class Mammalia; order Artiodactyla; family Delphinidae; genus Delphinus; species Delphinus delphis. Next base: position 55,861,611 of record NC_082693.1, on the reverse strand, counting down.
CTTGTGTGTGTGTGTGTGTGTGTGTGTGTGTGTGTGTGTATATATATATATATATATATATATACACAATGAGCAAAAGCTCATTAATAATAAATACTAGAACCCAGCAAATTATCCTGAAAGAAATTATCTATTAATAACTTGCTCCAGAATTAGAGAATAAACAATGGAATTTTAAAAAATCAGTGAGAAAGTAAGCTTTTATTCTCAGGAATGTAGTCTTATTGGGATTTGGAAGTCTTTTATAGTAGAGCAGGTTTTTTTTCTCCCTTGTAGCTTTGATGATAGAATACATTTTTAAAGGCTTTTTGTTTTGTTTTGTTTTTCAGTTTAGTCTGTGTTGACCCAGTGCTCAGTCACTTGATTCAGAGAAACCTCATAAAACCTGAGTAGCAAGATGCCTGGATAATAGTTTTGTTATATGGTCACTATGGAGTTCTAAGAGGAAGTGATGAAAAGGCAGAAAATGGACTCCGAATACTTATGAAAATTGACCTGACATCAGACTTTCATTTCGGTCAATATGTGACTTCAGCAGAAATGTATATTAAAGAAACAGATAGTGAAAAATCAGATTCAATGAAATACTCAAAAAGGGCTCAACATGCTAAACAAAAATGTATTAAGCACCTTCTATGTATAAGACATTGCAAAATTCTGGGAATGAGGTTGGAGGAGATGAAAAATAATAAGATATACAGATGAATAAGACACGGTCTTTCTCCCCAGGGAACTTCCAGTCTGTTAAGAGAGATATACTTGTACAAAGTAAGCATGTAAAATATAAAAAAGCTGTGAGATGGTAAAAAGAAGACTACTATGATTGTATCTTAGGTGTGGATTCAAAATAAGGTTCTCTTACTTACTGGTCTAGGCTAAGTTGACACCCAGTTAAATTTGAATTTTAAGTAAACAAGGAATAATTTTTCATTTTAAGTATACCCCATCACGTGGAACATACTTACACTAAAAAATTACTTTTTTTTAAACTATGAAATTCCACTTTAACAGGGCATACTGTGTTACTATTTCCTGAGTCTGGCAAACCTATTTTAGGTAAGTGTGCTGGTTATTTATAGTCTGCCAAAATGCATCCCCCTATTCTGCCCTACTCTGTTTCCCTCCTGGAGGCTGACTCCTTGATCTCTTATTTCCTGTATTTCCATGCCAGTTAGCTTATTGTTGAATTCAGCCAGTGGGAGGAACTGGGAGGAGAGTAGACAATAGGAGGAGAGAGGCACCAGGTCTTCTTCCTTGCCTCAGCAAAGCTTCTCTGGTGGTGGCACTATTCCTCTATAGCTACAACTCATGCATGACAGTTCCTCCTATGAGACTTCAGCTCTCCTGGGACTCTGGTCACATTTTTTTCCTCCCATGGATCTTTCTGCCTTGGGAGTAGCAACAGCTTTTCTTTGTTGCTAATCTCTGGATGCCTCAGCATTCTTTTTGGTTTCCCTAACTTTGCCTATATCTCTGTAGGTAGTCTATTATAATCTTCTTTTGAACTATCTGAGTTAAATTCTGTTTCCCTCCTGGACCCTGTTTCATAAAGCCAGTCTCTTTAACTTCTTTGAGCCACATCTCTTTATTTATAAAATGAGGAAAATAATACCTCCCTCATATATTTTTTTTTTGTAAGGAGATTATATATGTGGATATCATGGAGTGTGAGAGGGCTCTAACATTTGAATTCATATTTAGCACACATTTTCCAGCTCTGGTATAGCTGAGTAGTGCCTGTTGAATCAAATCTCCTATAGATAACAACTGTAAACTCCTGACAAAACATTAAATCAACTGTCTGATGGAATTGGATAATGGCCCAAAGCCGGCAGATACTGGAAGAGAGTTAATTCTTGGATGAAGGGAACAGCACACGGTGAATTTCTCATTTTTAGCTTTTACACTGAGGGCAGACCCAAGTCTTCACCAGATGTGGAGGCTAAAAAATCCAATAGAAAACCTACAGTCTTACTTACTGAAGAACCAGAGGACAGAATTTAGGGCAACTACAGCCACTAGAAATTGAGGTAAGAAATCCAAGAAAGGAGAGTTCTGGAAAGAGAGAGCCTCAAATTCTATGTATAAACTCCTCCCAAATTCTTGGCTGACCCCTGAATCACAGCTGCTTGCGGCAGACTCATGCAGGCCACTGAAACTTAAAAGAACAAATACTGTGATTTAAGCTTCTGCCTATTGCAGGAGAGAGTTAGTAGCTTGAGTCCAGCCAAGTTAAGTGTCTGTTAAAGCAATTGACATTTTTCAGAGAAATATAAAAGAATTCATTCTCTACAACACATCATTCACAACATCTAAAATACAACCCATAGTTACTTAATGAAAAAAAACAGGAACCATAAACAATTTTAAAGAGAAAAGACAGTTATCAAAGCCTGAGCTCTAAAAAACACTGATGTTGGAAGTATCAGACAAGGATTTTAAAGCAGCTATTATAACTCTGCTCAAGGATGTAAGGAAAAATATGCTGGTAATGAATGAAAAGATAAGAAATCTCAACAGGGAACTAGAAACTATAAAAAATAAAAATTCTAGAACTAAAAAATACAGTATCTGAAATAAAAATATTCACTGAATGGGATTGTCACAAAATGAATATGATAAAAGAAAAAATTAATGAACTCAAATATAGATCAATAGAAAGTATACAACTTGGAGACCAGAGAGAAAACACTGAAGAAAATTAACTGCCTCAAGGGCCTGAGGAATAATATCCAAAGGTCTAACATTCTGTAAATGGAATCCCAGAAGGAGAGAAGAGAGAAAATGGACGCAGCAAGATATGTGAAAAAATAATGCCTGAAATTTTCTCTATTTGGTGAAAGAAAGAAATTTACAGCATCTGAAATTTCAGGAAGCCTCAAGCAGGAGAAGTCCAAAGAAAAGCCACATCTAGTCACATCACAGTCAAAGTGTTGTAAACCGAAGGTGAAGAGAAAATCTTGAAAGAGGGCTGAGACAGTGACACACTGTGTACAGGAGAACAATTTAAATGACTGCTGACTCCTTCTCAGTTACAATGAGACTAGAAAGCAGAGGAACAATATATTTAAAGTGCTAAAAGAAAACCCAGAAAACCCAGAATTCTATACTCAGCAAAAAAAAAATCCTTCAATATGAAGGCAATACAAGCACGTTTTCAGATAAAAGAAAACCAAGAGAATTCATTGCCTGTAGACCCATGCTGCAAGAAATGCAGAAAGAAGTTCTTCAGGCAGGTGGAAAATGATAACAGGTGGAAATTCAGATCTTTAGGAAAGAATGATGAGCTTTTCAAATGGTAAATATGTGGGTAGATAAGTATTTCCTAGCAATTGACATGAAAATAATGGTTTCTCTATGTAGTGTTACTTTACAGTAATGTGTATAAATATATGTGAAAGAATATTAGATCAAAAGTTTCAATTAGACACCAAGATACAAGGTGTCTTAGAAAGTGCACATTCCAAAGGATATGGTAATCCAGATGCAAGTTTTCAAAGGAAATAGCTAATAATAAATTAGATGATTCACCCATGTTAAGAATATAAAAGGTTTGAATTTTCGGACAGTCGAAGAGATTTTTGAGGATGATTAACTTAGAGCTATGCTGTGCTGTGATTACCAACCTCTGTCATCCAAAAGGATTGGGGTAGGGGTTCTGGCACTAATGTCCAATGAAAAGGGCTTCAGTGGGACCAGCCATTTAGATAGCTTTATGTGATTGAAGGGCATAGTGGATTTATTTTAATTAATTAATTGATTGATTAATGTTTATTGAGATTTATATACAGTTACTATTCACCTCTTTTTAGGTGAACAGTCCTATGAGCTTTGACAAACGTATACAGTCATGTTAATAACACCACATCATTATCCCCCAAACTTCCCTGGTGCTGCTTTGTAGTCAGTTCTCTCCCCTTACTCATAGCCACTAACACACACTAATTTGATTTGTGTCCCTATAGTTTTGTCTTTTACAGAATGTCATATAAATAGAATCATATAGTATGTAGCTTTTCTCATCTTCCTTCTTTCAATTAACATATTACTTTTGAGATTCATTCATGTTGTTTCATACATGAATTTGTTCTATTCCCCAGTTGATAAATTTGGGGGTTGCTCCCAGGTTTTGGCAATTATGAATAAAGCTGTTTTAAGCATTTGCTTATAGATCTCTTTTATAAACATGCCCTCATTTCTCTTGAGCTAGGAGTGGGGTTTCTGGGACAATATGTTAAGTGTATGTTTAACTTTATTGGATGGCTGTTTGACTCTACTTGGGAAATCTGCAAGATGGGTTGATCAACAACTTTAGCAGCAGAATGAAGGAAAGCTGTCTGTTCTCTCAGAGTATGCTGGGGTAAGGAATACATGTGTGCTTACTGTAAACCGGATAGCCTTTGTATCAGTTATATAGTACTGCTAAAAAAGAATAAGTAAATAAAACATACCCCAAAATATAGAAGCTTGAAATAAAAACAATAATTTATTTGCTTACAATTGTGTGATGTGGGCAGGGCTCAGGGCTGGCTTGTCTGTGTTGTGTTGGCTGGGCTGCCTCTGCTCTGTGTTGCTGAAAGATTTAAATTGTCATTACTCCCATACCTGGTACTTCATCTGGCATGGCTGGAACACCTGGGGTCTGGCTAAACCTCTCTCTCCAGCTGAAAAATTGAACTATTTTACATGATGACAGACTCCAAAAGGGTAAAAACAAAAACAAAAACGAACAAAAAATAAAACCCAGAAGCTGCAACATCTCTTAAAGTCTAGGCCTGGAAGTCACATAGCATCACTTTTGCCACATCTTATTGGGACCATCCTATTTTCAAAAGGAAGGAAAATAGACTCCAGTTCTTCACGGGAGGAGTGTAAAACTCTCATTGCAGGGCTTCCCTGGTGGCGCAGTGGTTGGGAGTCCGCCTGCCGATGCAGGGGACGCGGGTTCGTGCCCTGGTCCGGGAGGATCCCACGTGCCGCTAGGCCTGTGGGCCATGGCCGCTGGGCCTGCGTGTCCGGAGCCTGTGCTCCGCAGCAGGAGAGGCCACAACAGTGAGAGGCCCGTGTACTGCAAACAAAACAAAACAAAAAACTCTCATTGCAAAAATGAAATGGGATGAAGGGCAAATATTATAACTAGCTTTAAAGGCAATCTGCCTCAGGCAGCATTAACATTCAAACTAGATTCTGTTCAATAGTGTTACTTGGAGGGGTGATGAGGGACGGAAGTAAAAGTGTACTGCAGGATTCTAGGAGCTACAAGAGAGTAACTAACTGCCAGAATAACATCCATCCATGTGGATCAAGGGAACTGAAGTTGAGAGGCACTTAACGGGGTTGGAGATTTCCAAAGAGCCAATAAATATATCCCATGGGAAGAAAAGTCAAAGTTACATATCTTCCAGTCCCAGAGAACACAAAGCCACCTTACAATAATAGTAGCCATATAAGAAATTTCTCATTTCTTTTATATCTTCTTCTGTCCCCATCCCAACTTCAACTGGTGGAAACAGAAAAATCAGAAACCATAGTTAATAAACTAGGGGAAGAGGACCAAGGAAAGAAAGGACTGTACTCACTCCCAACTTGCATGTGTCCAGCCTGCAGCAGGCGCTTGTTGGGAGAGGCAGGAAGTTTCCAATGTTAAAACAATCTTGGCATTTTGATTATTATCTGTTATTGGACATTTATAATAACTGTACTCAGACTTTGTGATTATAGGACTTTACCTAAGGGTGGCCAGAAAAAGTATGGGGCCTGCCTGAGTTTTAACCCAAGGATAGGAGAAAGAACTCACATTGAAAAGCTTAAAAAGTGATAAGCACAAATAAATTGTTTTAAATACCAGAAATATAGGTAAGTCTATGATATGTGAGTTTTCATGACAGAAAGTCATTTAAAGAGGGAAAAATCATGTGTAACCAGATATTGGGTACTATTCAATACTTGACATATATTAGAATGTTCCATCACTTACCAGCTGTGTGATCTTAGGCAAGTCACTTAATCACTCTATGCCTCAAATTTTTCATGTGTACATGAGATAAATATTATATGCCTTATTGGGTAGTAAGAATTAGATAAAATATAAGTGCTTATTAGCACAGTGTCTGACAAATAGTAGCTATTCAGCAAATGATAGTTATCATTATCTGCCTTAAATTATTTTGCTGAATTAAAATTTTTTGCAAGTCTATTTTTTATTTCCCTTTTGTTAGTAGATACTCATCTGTGGGCTTTAAGGAGTAATAATATTTTTTTAAATTAATTAATTTGTTTATTTTTGGCTGCATTGGGTCTTCGTTGCTTTGCGCGGGCTTTCTCTAGTTGCGGCGAGCGGGGGCTACTCTTCGTTGCGGTGCACGGGCTTCTTATTGCAGTGGCTTCTGTTGTGGAGCATGGGCTCTAGGCACGCAGGCTTCAGTAGTTGTGGCATGTGGGCTCAGTAGTTGTGGTGCATGGGCTTTAGAGCACAGGCTCAGTAGTTGTGGCGCGTGGGCTTAGTTAGTCAGTGGCATGTGGGATCTTCCCAGACCAGGGCTTGAACCCATGTCCCCTGCATTGGCAGGCAGATTCTTAACCATTGTGCCACCAGGGAAGTCCAAGAAGTAATAATATTTTATAATGCAATAATATCCTTACAAATGCTTAACATAATGACTGGACATAGTAAGTATTCAATAAATGGTAGTTGTTATTATAGTCACTTGAATGCAAGCCCTTTCACCTCTCTCTTCCCACCATGTATTGACTAACTATATACCATTGCTGGTATTCCATTTAATCTCTTTGAATCCTTTGAATCTCAGTTTCTTCATGTGTAAAATTGAAATTTTACACATTTTACCTACCTCACAAGGTTGTTATGAGGAATAAGATCATTATTGTTGAAGCACTTGTAAAATACTATACAAATATGAGGTAGCATTATTATTTATTGTGCAGGTTACTTTCTTATGTTATTTATAATTCTCTCTCAAATTATTTAGAATAACACTCCATGTTTTTCTGCCAGAAAACAGAGCTGAAACCTCCACTCACATATAAACAACTTTTTAGAAGTAGATGTATATTTTCTAGACCTTATACATAGATGCTGTGATTGCAGATAATGTTGTAAGGTTCCACTAGCCCACTGATCTTTCTTCTCCTTGGTGCTGAGCTACTTTCCTTCTTTAACTGAAATTTCTCAATTAGTGTTTCTAGTAGGATAGACAAGAAGGGTCTAACTTCTGATAACACGTTCATATTTTACCTGGAAAGCTAAGGCTAACTTAGGGGTTGAAAGAGGAGACTATCTTTTGAACTTCGGTTAGCACAAATCAATTGATTACATTAACCCAGAATTAGCTAAAAATATCCATTCTAAAAGTGAGATAGTAAGATGGGCACATTTCAGTGGAGGAGCAACACATGATTACAACTATCTAAGAATAAATAGCTCAACAAGTTTCATTCTATTTATGCCCAACAGAAGGTAGCTGCTTCCCTAAGATGCCTCCCACCAGATGGTGACTTCTCAGTTCATTTTTAACTACCTGCAAAATCATGACACATGGCTCTGACCTTTCATTTTAGAGTTCACCTTTTGTCTCAGCACTAGATTACTATAGCTTCCGGTTTCCATCTGGACAAAAAAGTTCCTTAAAAGGCAGACGGTCAAAGTCACAGGCAAACACATGTGCACACAAATATATTTAGTTTTATAAATAGCTTAATCTTCATTCTTCATCTGTAATTATGCACAACTGATTTTTTGTTTCAGACCAGGTTTTCTTCTCTACCTACATAATAGTTACCTCTATTGACTCAAGAAATGAAAGCTGATTTTAAATTATTTTAAAGAAAACGTAATTACGAAGGCGTATTGAAAGTTCTCTGTATATAGTGCATTCTAAACTCAATATAAAATTCCTTGAATTATCTGTATCAATCCTCATTCCCCACGTCTCCCTTTGTTAGTATTCGTGATTGAGAATTGACAGCCATTATCATAAGCCTCTAGAATAATCAGGGTAAGGCTTTTCAGTAATGAGTCACTAGGAGCTTAGCCACCACTCTAATCAATTGCTTTGTTTTCCCTGAATTTATGACCACGTATTGCTCCCTTAAAATTAGCCGAGGTCAGGGCTTCCCTGGTGGCGCAGTGGTTGAGAGTCCACCTGCTGATGCAGGGGACACGGGTTCGTGCTCCGGTCCGGGAAGATCCCACATGCCGCGGAGCGGCTGGGCCCATGAGCCATGGCTGCTGAGCCCGCGTTTCCGGAGCCTGTGCTCCTCAACGGGAGAGGCCACAGCACTGAGAGACCCGCGTACTGAAAAAAAAAAAAAAAAAAAAAAAAAAAAATTAGCCGAGGGCAGACAAGTAGGTGCTGCTGGTAGAAAGAGGTATGGAGCCAGTAGAAGGATCAGGATCTCCACATCATCACTAGTGGGAAAGTAACTCACAGTAACCCAAGAGTGAGCTTTTTATCATTTTCTTGGATGCAATTTGGCAAATGTTGTTTTGGAGAAATGAAATGATGTCCTGCTCTGCCATCAAGTATAAATTCATCTCAACTGTTTTGATCTTTATTTCCCTGGGTGAGCCGATTATTGTACTGAGTACAGTAAATACGTACTGGGGAAAATCATGATATGTATGTATGAAAAGTAATTAGTTTAAAAGACATAATGAAAATATTTATGATAATCACTAAATAAAGAATGATAATAATCACTCATAACATCATATGGAGAATTTCTGTTGCTGCATACTTTTTAAAAATTCAGATTTTATAGCATAGGACATTATAGCTATTACCCAAAAAAATGTGAAGTTGGAAAGAACATTTGAGAATGTTTAGTCCAGCATCCCAATTTTGCATATAAGAAAACTAAAGCCCATATAGATTAGGTGACCTTCCCAAGGACAGAGATCTGGTTCATGGCAGAAGATCATACCGGACATGATCCCACATCTTCTGACTTTCAGTTTTGTATTCTTCTCTCTCCCGTGCACACAGATATTTACTGCTATATTAAAACTTAAATTTATGCATATAGTTAAAATTATACTAAACAAGTGGTCCCTCATTTTAGACTCATTAAAATCACCTGGATTGCTGTTTGAACTACCAACACCAGACTACATCCCAGATCAATTACATTACAGCATCTGGGGATGGGACCCAGCATCACTAGTTTTCAAAGCTCCCCAAGTGATTCCAATGAGCAGCCAAGTTTGAGAATCACTGTACTAAAATAATTATAATGAAAAACAGGTGTCCTTTGCCTTCCTTTCTAACTCCTTAGTTCTACTTCCTGTAGCAGTTGTTCTCAAAGTTTGGACCTAGGGTAAACAGCATTGGCATCACCAGTGAGGGAAGGAGGTCCAAGAGGGAGGGGATATAGGTATACATATAGCTGATTCACTTCATTGTAGAGCGGAAACTAACACAACATTGTAAAGCAATTTTACTCCAATAAAATTTTAAAAAAATATATTCATGGGGTCCACCCCAACCTGTTGAATCAGAGTATCTGAGGATGGGGCCCAGGAAACTGTGATTCTTACTCATGTTAAAAGTAAGGATTTGAGAATCCTTACTGTATAGGCTACCATTTTCGATTATTTTTAGTAATTTCCTCTCTGTTTGCCTCCATGCCTGATTAATGTGTTGATAATCCTGTTTCTTGATCTGACAATTTTCTACTTCATCTGTTGACTAGCTGTTATGGTAAATAAGGATTTATTTAGTTCTTTGTACCTTTTCTCCTGCCGTCATCCTTCCAGTAGAGTTATATCTCAGTTTTTTTCTAAATCAAGCAGTCTGTGTTAACATTATTAATACCATAAAAATATTGTTTCCTGCAAAGCTAAGTTTATACCTTTCTTACATACTTACCGGTATTTTTTTTTATCAGTAATTGCCTGGTTTGTTTATTGGTTTGCTTTCGATGTATCTATTCTTAATTTTTTACACACTCCACTATATCTGTTACATACCTACTAATATAATTTTCAAATATAGAACTCTGAGATATTCCAAATGTTCAACCCATTTGGAAACCGATGCCCTTCACATCTCCATCCTCCTGCTGTGATCTGGGCTGGTTATTCTCTGACGTCTGCTATACAGCTGATATTCTAGAACACGGCATCATCCTTGACTACTTTCTTTCACACTACAACCAGTCCGCAGACAAATCTACTGCCTCTACCTTCAAAATGTATCCAGAATCTGATCCCCTCTCAACCTCCTCTGCTACCATCCTGCCCAAGCTACCATCAGCTCTCACCCAAACGACTGAAAGTATATCCTTAATCCTTCCACCCAACGCCCTCCCACACACACACACTTTGGCCTGCACTCCACACTGTAGCCTTTAACAGCATAGCTCAGATCATGTCTCGTATTTATAGTGAAGTGTAAATAAAGAAAGGAGCTATGTGCTGTTTGGAAAATGTTTGGTTTTTTCTCTCCGTGTGTGGGTGGGTGGGATGTGTGGGGTGGGCAATTATGAGTGTGAAAATTTCATATATCTCCTCACTGATTGCTTTGTAGTAGATCAAGTTATGGGAAATAAACAAAATAAACATTTATACAGTGAATACTTACTATGTGCTGTGAGGATATAGAAGTAGAATATGTGATTCTATCCTGTGAAAATTTACAAATTCCTATAGGAGGTAAAACATGTACATATATTACACTGAAAGGAAAAAACAAAGTTTGATTATATGTAGAAACTATTATTTTAAGCACCTTAGAAATTCAGAGAAAGAGAGAAAATGCACTATTCTCTAATCAGAAACACGCTATAGAGAAGTCAGGATTTCAGTTAGGATTTATTATAGAATATGGATAGTATTTTCTCCTGCAAAGACTGGATGGAGAATTTTTAGACTGAGGTAACAGTGACAGCAGAGTATGAAGCAAAGAAGGATAAAGCCAATTTAAAGAGAATATGAACTAGGACAATTTGATATATCAAAATTGTGTCAGGGAGTATCAGAAAATAAGATGAAAGGGTAGATAGATATTAATTGATGTTGCACATCTAGTGGATTGGTTGCCTTTTTCTTATTGATTTAATTAACTCTTTGTATACTATGAGCAATAATAATAGCTCTCAGCTATCCCAAGAAAGTAGATTTTATCATTATCTCCATTTTATAAATGAATAAATTTCAGGCCCAAAGGGTATTAAATAACTTGCCCAAGGTCAAAAGACTAGAATGTTGTAGCTAGTATTTGAACCTATGGCAATCTCATTCCTGAGCCTGTGCTCTTAAACACCACCTGTGCTGGCTTTGTCTATTTTATGTGTTGTAAATATTTTCTCCATTTTTCATTTTCATTTCATTTCACCATTTGTGTATGATGTCCTTCAATGTATAGACATTTAAATTTTTACATAGTGAAATTTTTAGTATTTAAAAAAATTTTGCTCTGTTTTGTTTCACACTAAGGAAGGCTTAATATGAAGAATAATAAAAAAATTTATTTTATTCTGAATTTTTATGATTTTTATTTTTAACTTTATGATAATTAATCTTGAATCTTTTATTGTATGAGGTAGGGATCTAATTTCACTTTTCCCCCAAATGGCTAGCCAGTTGTCTCCAAAATATCTTTTCCGTAATGAGTTGACATCCCATCTTGATATAGTAGATGTTCCGAAATTTGCTAAATTGCTAGACAGTCTACCAAGTAGTGTTTCATTCTGGTTAAAAAGAATTCTTTTAAAAATGCAGCCCTGGAAGGGTTACCAATTAGAAATACTGTAGTGTAAGTTAGTTAGATAATATTGGATTCTTAATACACAGCTGAGATAAATGTAGCCAAGAACAGTAATTTTTGCTCTGGATGTCAAATCTTCACGAGGGAGAAAGAAAAAAAGTTAATTTTTAATTTAGGGTATGGTGGGAGAAACTATTGCCTTCTTCAACCGCATAGCACAGGAAGATCAGCTCAGTGCTTTGTGTCCACCTAGAGGGGTGGGATAGGGAGGGTGGGAGGGAGATGCAAGAGGGAGGGGATATGGGGATATATGTATACGTACAGCTGACTCACTTTGTTATACAGGAGAAACTAACACACCATTGTAAAGCAATTATACTCCTATAAAAATGTTTAAAAAAATCAGTTCCATGACTTTATAAACATACATATTTATAATAAAAACAACACAAAACAAAAACTATTGCCTTCTTCACAATTTTGCCTTTCACAGGGAAAATTCTCACATTTTTTGATGACAGTAATTTAAGGACATCTGGCAACAATTGAAGTAATGAGGACTTAGCCTGACTTCTTTTAGTGAGCAAATATCTCCAAAGTTCTCTAATATCTCCCTGCTTTGGGCCAATGGAAAAGCCATCAAACAAAATAACCATAAGGATAAATAATCTAGTGAAGACCCTTTCTCTGGAAATGTAAAACTAAGCTGGGCTTTGAGGGGAAATGCCCAAATTTTCATTTCTTTCAGGAAAACATCATGCATGTGTATTAGTGATCCTTCTCTATAGAGTATCAGGAAATTCACATGCAATATATTGAATAATTTCCCCCCATTTCACTATGTGCGTGCTCTGAACAATTAATGTCCTTACTTGCCTTCACAGTGGTTCAGTGTGATCTAACACAGATTCAACCATCTGTCTGTGTTTTCTTCCATTTGCAACATTTGTTCTTCCTGCTGATCTGACTGCTGCTTTTCTCTGCTTCATGATTCATATGGAGCAAGCTGTACCTGGAATATTTTTGTTAGCCAAAAGCAAGTCCCTTGGACTACAGAAATATAAAATTCACCCCACCTAGTAATGTTCAAGAAAACCATTGAGTTTTTTTTTTTTTTTTTTTTTACGTATAATGCCTGGAAAACATTCAAGGTCTTAATGACAGAAGCTTTTGAACCTGTTGGCAAAGTCAAATATAAGTAAATCTAAAACCATGTTTGGAAGAAATAAACAGAGTTTTCCTTAGATATGGCTCTGAGGATCACTAGTGTCCTGTTTAAGTAGTTTCAACTTTTCCTTCTTGAGAAATGCATGTCAGGACATCCTACTGGAATCACTCACCTTCTTGAAGTACATTCTTGAGTTGTTCCCTCAATGAGAATCTTTTAGTGGTAAATCCTCTCAGTTTGTTTTTTGTGTTTTTTTTTTTTTTGATAGTATGTTTCATTTTCATTTTCAGAAGATCACTCCAATTATATATTATTTCACTATCTTCTGGCTCCCATTATTATTATTAAGAAATTAGCTACCAGTTTAACTGTCTCCGTTGTGGGTAATCTATCTTTTCTTTCTAGTTGCATTTAAGATCTTCTTCCTGTCTTTGTTATTCTGCAGCTTTATTCTGTGTGTAGGTACGGATTTCTTTTTATTTATACTGTTTGGCATTTGTTGGGCTTCCTTGAATATGATTGTGTCTTTCTCAATTTTAGAAAATTCTTAACCATTCTTTCTTTCTTTCTTATTTATTTATTTATTTATTTGGCTACACCACATGGCTTGCAGGATCTTAGTTCCCTGACCAGAGACTGAACCTGGGCCCCTGGCAGTGGAAGCGCAGAATCCTAATAACCACTGGACCGCCAGGGATCCTTAGCCATTATTTCTTCATATATTGCCTTTCCTTATTTGAATTGCCTTTTCCAGGAATTCTAATTAGCCCTCTCACTCTATACTTTATGTCTCCAAAACTCATTTTAGTGTTTTACACCAATTTGTCTCTTCGAGCTGCAATCTGCATGTGTTTTCAGTTCTACAATTCATTCATTCTAATCAGCTGTATCTAATCTGCTTTTTAATCCTTTGGTTGAGTTTTAAATTTATTACATTTTCATTTTTATGAGTTCAATGTGTTAGTTTTCAAATCTTCCTGATCATTCCGTGTTACCGTTTTCTAAATACTCAGATATTTCAATCTCTTGTTATATTCCTGAAAATATATTAAACATAGTAATTTTGTGTTTTTATCTGATAATTTCAATATCTGAAGTCTGTTAAGGTCTGGTTCTCTAGTATATTATTTATTCTTGTTCCTGGTGGTTTGTTTCCTTTTGTGTTTATGATTTTTTAATTATTATTAAATAATACTTGGAACTCTGTCTGTAGAAATTAAGGCTAACGTAAGAGTATACTCTTCCAGGGAGGGTTTAGTTTCTTCTTCCAGGGGCCTAGAAACACAACATACCAAAGCCACTTCAATTTCAACACTCCATTAGGGTAGATTTAGGACCCAAGTGCTTGTGAAAATTGAATAAGCGCTCCAGAATTTTGGGGAGAGACTTCTTTTAACTTCTGCCCAGAGCCAATTCTGAGACTGGTCATCTATTTTATTATCAACAGGGTCAAGTTTCTTGTTTTTCTATTCAACTCTTTTCCTGAGATTATAGGTCTTAAAGGATTCTACCTTTATACAGCATGATTTCTAGTTTACTCAAGATTGTTCCCACATACTCTTCAGTATTGTTGTTCTAAGCTACCATGACTCATATAGTTGACCAAGAATTTGGTGGCTTCAAAGTTCATATATCTTAGTGTTCAGTCCTATCTTCACTGGATTTCCATTACTGTGTTTTAGGCTCATTCAATAATTTAAAATAAATTATCTTCAATTTTCTAGAACATTTTAGATATTCTGTGGTAGGAAGATTTTAAGATCTTTAATCTACTAACATTTTTATTTCTCTTTCACTTTTGAAGGATAATTTCACTGTATATAGAATTGTAGGTTTGTGGTTTTTTTTTTTCTTTCAACATTTTAAATACTTTACTCTCTTCTTGCTTGCATAGTTTCTAATGAGAAACCTGCTGAAATTCCTCTTCCTCTATAGGTAAAGAGTTTTTTTCCCCTCTGTCTTCTTTCAGTATTTTCTCTTTGCCTTTGATTTCCTGAAATTTAAATATAATATGCCTAGGTGTAGATTTTTTTGTTTTTACTTTTGTATTTATACTGCTTGGTGTTCTCTGAGCTTCCTGGATCTGTGGGTTTTTTTTTTTTTTTTTTTTTAACGAAACACGGGCCTCTCACTGCTGTGGCCTCTCCCGTTGTGGAGCACGGGCTCCGGACGCGCAGGCCCAGTGGCCATGGCCCATGGGCCCAGCCGCTCCGCGGCATGTGGGATCCTCCCAGACCTGGGCACGAACCCGTGTCCCCTGCATCGGCAGGCGGACTCTCTCTCAACCACTGCGCCACCAGGGAAGCCCTGGATCTGTGGTTTAGTGTCTATCATTAATCTAGGAAGAGTATTGGTTATTATTACTTCAAATATTTCTCCTGCTCTGTTTTTCTTCTCCTTCTGGTATTATAATTATAGTTATGTTAGACCTTTTGCTATTGTCCTACAGTTCTTGGATGTTCTGTTATGTTTTTCATTCCTTTTTCTCTTTGCATTTCAGCTGGAATGTTTCTGTGGCCCTGTCTTCAAGTTCACTGATTCTTTCTTCAGCTATGTTGAGTCCACTGAAGGCATTCTTCATTTCTGTTACTGTGATTTTTATTTCTAGCATTTCCTTTTGATTCTTTCTGAAAGTTCTCATCTTTCTGCTTATGTCACCCATTTGTTCTTGCATGTTGTCTACTTTTTCCTTTAGAGTCCTTAACATATATTTTAAATTCCCAGTCTTATAATTCCAACATCCACGACATATCTGACTCTGGTTCTGATGGTTGCTTTATCTTTTCAGACTGTTTTTTATTGTCTTTTTGCATGCCTTGTAGTTTTATGTTAAAAGCAGACATGTTGTATCAGGTAATTGAAACTGAGGCAAATAGGCCTTTAGAGGATGGATGTTAATCTGTCTAGAAGGTGTGCTGTTCAATGCTTATTGTAGCTACAAGTGCCAAAGCTTCAAATTTCTCCAGTGTTCTTATTTTTTGTTTGTTTGTTTTCCCTCTTGAGGAGATATCAGTCTGTGTTTTGCAGCTTTTGCAGCTGTAATGTATTGCTACACTAGAGCCTTGCTGGTATGGTAGTAGAGTGTGTGGGAAGAAGAACATTTTATAATCTTTTAATTGAGTCTTTGTCTTTTAGTGGGCCTTTGCCTTGGGGCTGTGGCCTTCACAAAAGTTTCTATCCCATCTTCAGTTGAATAGTTTTTACCCCCTACTCCATATTCTCTGGCTGCAGTGTTCTCAACCTATTTCCTTGAAGCTTTGTCCCCTGTTAAGTGAGGTTTTGGGGTTTTTGTTTTTTCTTTTATGTGAGATAGGAATGCAAAAGGGGACTGGAATGGGAAGGAATTCCCTTTCCCTTCCTGGGATAAGTTTTCAAAATTGTACTCTGGCAACAACTTTTCCCCTGGAGAATAGCTTTTTGTTATGGAGAAAACTCAGGGTGTGGTTTGCAATTGTTACTCCTCCCCTCTCCCTCTTAGAACCAAGAGAGAATTTTTCTGGGACCCTCACCATAAGCACTTGGTGGGGTTCCGAGAGAGAAAGCCCATGAAAGTGTAGGAGCCCTTCAAGACTATAGTCCCCAGGAGTTTCTCACGCTCACATTAGTCCACACTTAACCTTTAGCAGTTCATCAGAATTGCCACTTGGATCCAAGAAAAGTAATTGATTTTTCAGTTTGTCCAGATGTCTCTTGTTGTAAGGGTGGCAGTGACAAACTTCCAAGCTCTATATGTCAGAGCTGAATTAGAAGTTTCACTACTGACTCTTAAATTTTCATTGTGGTTTGGGTTCTTTGTTTTCAGACAAAAGAAGCTAGCCTTCACTAACTTAAGTAAAAAGATATTTATCAGAAGGATATTGAGAACCAAAGCAGCTCTGGGCATCATTTAACAAGAACAATAGGAAAAGTTTTATTAGCAAAATTTTAGTTAGGACATCTCCACTGAGATGAATGTATTTCAACTATTTTCAGTACCTTTATTAGTCTAATCAAGATTCAAATTTCAGGAATTCTGGGAAGAAGGTGGCAGGAGTGGCAGCAGAATTTCCTTGAATCCTTACGTAAAATAGAGCAAACAACTAGATAGCAAAAACCATCTGGAGAGCATTTATAACAGGATTGGATGAATAAGATGTCCCTCCAAGCCCCCAAACAGTAGTATCCACAGGCCTGTGTGTTATCACTGTCTTGCTGGAAGAAACCTGGGAGAAGCACTAAGGCATCTGACAGACCTAAGAACAGAATAATACCCAGAAATTTCCATTTGGATTAGAAAAAATAGTTTTCATTTCTCTTCTGAAATCTTCCTTTAGTTGATCCATTATGACTAAATTTTAATAGCTGTTTTAAAATCCTTTTCTGCTAATTTCAACATTTAGGCCATTCAGGCTTGCTTTCTATTGATTGTTTTTCCTCTGATCCATGGGTCATATTCTTCTCTTTCTTTGCATATTAATTATTTTTATTGTATACTGGACATTATAGGGACACTGGATTTTTTTATCTTCCCCTGAAGCATGTTGGTTGTTTTTTTGAGCAGAAGTTAACCTGACTAGATACAAACTCAGAACTCTGTCTCCCTTGTGATGGACAGTAGCTGAAATGTGCTAAATTCCTTCACTCTTTCAGCTGTTGTTTTCTACTGAGTTCTTTAGAGTTTCCCCTTACATGTGTATAGTTCTGTGATCAGCCAAAGATTTGGATGGAATTTTTATGCAGATTTTCAGAATTCCTAATTCTCAGGGTTCCCCATTCCAGGCTTTAAGGCAGCTCCACACTCTGTCTTATTCCTCATGCCACTAAGACTGCAGCTTTCTACTTGAGTTCTAGCTACCCTATGCCTCACAGACTCGGGATTTCCCTCAAGCAAAAAGCCATAGGAATAGAGATATCACACAGTACACCCCTTATTTCAAGAGTCAACATCCTTTAGAGTTTGCCTGCCTTTTTTGTTCTTCGGAGCCTTCAACTGGTTGGTTTAAAAAACATTTTTTTAAATATATGTTGTCCAGATTTTAGATTTATCATCTGCAAGAGAGTTAGTCTGATACATGCTACTCTGTTATTACTGAAAGCAACTCATTCTAGTAATCTTTGATTTCCACTGAGTGGGTCTAAAAGCAATGAGTTCTAGTAGCAATGAGCATATCTGAGCCTAGGTTTTGATTGTAAATACCATTTTTTACATTTTTACCACTTCTGTGGTGTTTCTGCCAAAAATGCATAGCCTGAATCTAATCATAGGAAAAAATCAGACACATAAATTGATGATAGCCTCTGAATTGGCCTGGCTTTATCCATCTACATTAATTCCAGGAGTGGGGTTGAGTGGAATAGTATGGACTGTGTGAACTCTGCAGATTTTCCCAACTCCGTCTTTTTGTTGTGCTGTGGTTCTGACTGAATTATGACCATTAACATCTAATCACAGAAAATATGATGCTTCTCCCTCAAGGAGTAACTCAAAGTAAAAACATACACTAAACCATGAAATATACAACTTACATACTGAAAATAAAATATCTTCTTCCTAGAAAAAAAAAAAAATTCATGCCAATAGAATACAGGAAGCAACTGGAGTAAGCTCCCACTGACCAAACATGAGATAATTTAAGCTTCAATGAGGATAAGAATTACAGTGGATCAAAGTGCATTAGATAAGTTTAAATATGTGATAATGAGTTATCATAATGACATTGGGGGAAAAAAACAATTGGTTACCTTTTGTGGATAACAGAGAACCAGTTCGTTATCTCGAAAACTAGGGAAAGAATAGAAAAGAATCATATATTTAACCTGCCTTTCCTATATGAACTGTACCATAGGGTAGCCAAGTAATGTAAAATTATTTCAGCTGATACATGAAAATGAAATGATAAAATTAAAATATCAGCATTTTTGCAATCTTCAGTGAATTAATGGATCTAAGCCTTGAGCATCAATAGCTGCTAACATCAGAAAAGTGGGAAAACACATTATGTGTTTCCTGACAAATTTGATTAGGTCTCTGGATTCAACTGCTACTTTATAGGTAGGAAAGAGGAGCATTTTAACGGCACCATGAGTGTGTAATCAGCAAAATCCAGGCTCTGGAGTACTCTATAGGTCAAATGGTTCTAGGTTCTTCAAAAAATGTATTTTAGGGAAGAGAAATGGTGGAGAGAGAGTATATAGGTTAAAAGATACTTAAAAGACATATCAGATTTTTTAAAAATGGGGCAAGACTAAACTACGATATCTAGAGATACTTTAAATGATTAAATCATAAAGAAACTTAAGAAGAGATTGCTATAAGAGTCAGTAGGATGATTATTTTATAGGAAGGGAATAGCCTTTGGAATGGGCAACATGAAGGGACTTCTGGAGTAATTGGAAAAATTCTTTTTCGTAATGTGTATAGTGGTTTCAGGGGTGTTTGCTTTTAATAATTCACTTTTATACATTTTATACATTTATTTTGTGTGGTTTTATGTACTTGTGCTTTATTTAATAATAAAAAGACTAACATTTAGAAAAATAACATTCTAGAAAAGAAGTTTCCAACTGGTCTAGTATGAGGGACAAGGATATCTGTTGGTTAGGGGAATTACAGTCCCATCATACTATATTCATTGGATTAGAAGCTATTCCCCAAAAGGCAATAGAGTTGCTGTCAGGATGGGACAATAGAAGCTAGGCAGCCTAAGCCCACTACCTTTCTATAAAATTACAGTACAGTTACCTCAAAAATGATTCCTTACACATATTGCTTATTAGCATTTGAACAGGGAAATCAAGATAGATTAGAGCCAAGGTAACTCCTCACTCTTGGTCCCCCAAATGGTGTAAGCCAGTCATCCCCTCTGACAGTTGTTTTTTCTTATAACCCTTGACTTTTTCTTCTTTTTATATTTGCTTGAAAGAATTTGGAATCAGAACGAGAAGCACTGATCATTTTTGGTAATATCAGAATCACATGTCAATATTTAACAGAACAAACCAAGTTTAGACATCAGCTACATTGACTGAGTAAGGTGGTTGGGTATGCGATCATTTGTGCCATAATGTACTCCCTACCTCTGCTGATCATTCATTGCTATTACTGTCTAATAGTAACTATCTGAATAACTATGGATGGCATCCTTGAGAGCCTGCCTTAGTGTCTCTGATTGTATACAATGATTCATAAAATATTTATGGGCTATATAAGTGGCCAGTAGCACATGAGAGGATGCTTGACATCATTAACTGTTAGATAAATGCAAATTAAAACCACAGTGCGATACCATTTCACACATACTAGGATGGCTAACATAAAAAAGACAGACAATAACAAGCATTAGTGAGGATGTGGAGAAACTGGAACCCTCATTAATTGTTGGTGAACCTGTAAAAATGGTTCAGCCACTTTGCGAAAACATTTTGGCAGTTCCTCAGAACGTTAAACATAGAATTACCATGTGACCCAGAAATTCCACTCTTTGACATATACCCAAAAGAATGGAGAACACGTGTCCACACTAAACCTTATACGTAACTGTTCATAGCAGCATTTTCGTAATAGCCCCAAATGTGGAAAGAACCCAAATGTGCATCACCTGATGAATAGAGAAACAAAATGTGATATATTCATACAATAGAATAAGATTCAGCCATAGTAAAAGAAACCAGACAAGAAAAGATCACACATTGGGACTTCCCTGGTGGTCCAGTGGTAAAGAATCCACCTTCCAATGCAGGGGATGCGGGTTTGATCCCTGGTCAGGGAACTAAGATCCCACATGCCGCAGGGCAACCAAGCCCATGTGCCACAACTATTGAGCTAGTGCTCCTCAACTAGAGAGCCTGCATGCTGCAAACTAGAGGCCACATACTCTGGAACCCATGTGCCACAACTAGAGAGAAGCCCATGCACCACAACTAGAGAGAACCCCGAGCAGACTGCGCACCATAACAAAAAAGATCCTGCATGCCTCAACAAAGACCCTGTGTGCCGGGACTTCCCTGGTGGCGCAGTGGTTAAGAATCTGCCTGCCAATGAGGGGACATGGGTTTGATCCCTGGTCTGGGAAGATCCCACATGCCACAGAGCAACTAAGCCCATGCGGCACAACTACTGAGCCTACGCTCTAGAGTCCGCGAGCTACAGCTATTGAAGCCCACATGCCACAAATACTGAAGCCCATGCGCCTAGAGCCCATGCTCTGCAACAAGAGAAGCCACCGCAATGAGAAGCCTGCGCGCCGCAACAAAGAGTAGCCCCCACTCACTGCAACTAGAGAAAGCCCACGCTCAGCAACGAAGACCCAATGTAGCCAAAATAAATAAAGAAAGAAAACAAAAACAAACAAAAAAACCCCGTGTGCTTCAACTAAGACCCGACATGGCCAAAAAAACAAAAGATGGGGACTTGAAGATAGCAGTGAAGGTTTGGAAACAGCTATAAGGAGTGGAATATAAACTTGTCAAGGACAGGAAAAAGGATTGCCAAGGCATGTTGAAGTTTCAGCTGTAACTGATAAAATTATTCATAAATGTGCCTAAATGTTTAATATTTTGATGTTTTCTTGGGCACACTTTCTTTAAATGTTTTCCAACAGTTACCTAACTTCAGAGATAAAAAGATAAAGAAGGTTTTAAGTTGATGCTACGTGTATGGATATTATTTTCAGAACTCAATTTAAGAGTAGTATTTCAGATCATAAGCAATACTTAATATTTTTTTCTTTTATAAAATGGTCAAACATAACTTGTATAACTCAGAGGTCATCTTGGTTCTCTGGGGCCACCTAAGACATGGATGATATTAGCTCAATCCATCATCATCCTGTGGATTGTAGATGTCCATTTTCCTAAAGATTTATCTGTGTTCCCTGAGGTCTTGAGATCTCATAATAATTTCTGGCTCTGAGCTCCTGCTTCCGTTGACTTAGTCTAGTTTACAAATTATGCATCATCCTGCTCATGTTATCTGTTTCATATCATGTTAACCCAGCTGTAGATTTTGGCCTTTTCCCCTAATGGCCATTAAAAACATTCAGAGATGTTTATATGTAGAGATGACTTTGCTGAAGGTGGTAATGTGCAGGGATTCTCATCATATCACAGTAACAGAAAACAACTCAACTTGATGTCAGCCTCCTGTATTTTTCTTACTCTTCTAACTTTTCTTGTCCTGTCCTCTAAGGAACACAACTTCAATTTCTCCAACTCTTTAGTGGTAGAGTAATTTAGCTGTTTATGCCCCTTACTGCCAAACTCAGCTTGAGATACATCTAGGCCTATCCAAGACCAGTAAAATGCTCACAGAGCAAATGGGCCTTCTTTAGAAATCATTTTTGCATCCCTCACATTAGTCTCTAGCCAACTTCAACTTCATATTCCCTTTTGTATAACTGTCACAATCTACAAAACATCTCAAATTTTCAAAACAGACCAAATTTTTCACCAAGGCACCAAAATCACATAATTTCTTCAGTGTTTTCATTTAAACTGTGATATCATTGATAAGGGTCTCTCTAATTGACCATCGTGGTACACCATCTTTACATATTCTTAAAAATCCCTGTATCGGCTTTACTAATCCTCTTTACCAAGAGAAAAAAAAACCCAGAATTTACTTTGGTAACAGCTATACCCCATTTTTCTTAGGTTAATGGAGCTTTCCTCTGATAGAGCTAACAAGGTCCTATTTCTTTTCCTGAGGGTAGTTTTTTGAGCCCTGTGTGGGGAGTCAAGAAGGCTGGGCTTCTGTCATTAAACCAGCCACTAGCTGTTTATGTCAGCTAAGTGACATAACTGAAACTAATTGTTCATTAAATCCCTCTCACAGGGATGAATAAAGAAGAAAAGGGGACTATTTGAGAACAGTTGAGAAATGTAAAGTAAAATTTTTTTTATAAGACATGAATGCAGTGAAATGGCTCAATGAGTCCAAGATGGTGCTCTAGAGAGCCAAAAGGGAGGAAGGTGACAAGGCCATAATTACATGCTGTCTTCCCCAGTGGGATGGTATGTAACATACCAACAAGAATAAACAGGAAGTATTTAACAGGTGGCTGAAAAGGAATCTGTAATTTGAGCAAACTAATGTTCTCATTTCTGAGGAAAACACCCTCTTAGGATAAACACAGCAGGCTTTTCAGATTCAGGGTGGTTCAGCTGTTACATTAATGCAATTTTAGCTTAATGAAAAAGATTTCACACTGTGACTACAAAATGTGACTAGAAAGTATTATAATAACATGAATAAAGTAAGATGATAAAATGTCTGAGGCATGAATAGTCTTAAGAAAGCCATTACTAAGAGCAGTTACCCACTGCTGTAATATGGAGTTGTAAGGACTAGAGAAAGTGGAGAGATCACCACCTGGAGGAGCAGCTTAAGCTTAAGTGAAAGAGTCCCTGGGTTTTGTGAAGAAGGGGAAAGACATGGCTAGAATATCAGAAGATTAAGAAACCTGGAGAGACTGCTCAGCAGGCAATAACACCAATGGCCACATATGCAAGAACATCTTAGCTGACTCTATGAATGCTAGTAGTGTTGCATTTCTGTTTTTGACATTGTAAATTGTAAACATCAATGATCAGACTTTTTCTAGAACCTTCTGAGGAGTCAGAGAATCCTTCAGAAATAGAAGACTGGAATTGGTAATTGAAAACAAAAAGTGAATGGACTATTGATTGAGCTTGAGATATGTGGAAGTCCAGTTAGTCACAAATGAAATGTGGATAATAATAGTAACTACAATTTATTATATACCTTATGCCAGGTACTGTACTATGAATTTTACAATGGAACCTCATTTAATTTACATAATAAATGAGATTAGTATTTTCTCATGTTTACAAATGAAAGAAATTGAGGTTAATTAGATGTGTTTCAAAGACTAGAATCTGTTATTTAAATGGAAAGTTCCAAGCAGGCATGTTTGTACAGGAAAAGCTTAGTAAGCTCTAAGCCCAGGGGTGATTAGATGACGTTATCTACTTTGTGCTTTATAGCAGAGATTAAGACTTGGACCAAATTTGGGATATTAGTGGAGAAGTCATTAATAAAATCCTGTCCTCGTCTTGCTACCTTTTCAAACACTCATCACTCGCTGATACTACTATGCTAAACAAATGAATAGAATCTCAAATCCCGTGGAATTACATTCTAGGGAGGGAAACAGATCATAAACAAGTAAACAAATATTAAAGTAATTTCAGATAGTGATAGTGCTATATAGAAAAAGTGATGGTGAAATGGGGGAGGTTAACTTTAATTACGGTGGTGACTGAGGAGGCAAAATTTGAGTCTATTCTCAAATATTGAAGAATTTGGCCATCTGAAGATCTAGCAGGAAAACATTTCAGATGAAATAAATATTGGGGAAATAATTTGATTGTTAAATATGGATGTCCTAAACTGTTTCAAGATTGGCAATATTTTGGTGAATAAAAAGAGCTTCAGTTTGTCTTGGTGTTTCCCCTAACTCTTTCAGTGTTCAAGCACTCAGTGGTCTAGTCTGCGTCTAACATTCCACTATAAATGTATTTGGTGGCCTCTTGTATGGAGGCCTCTTGTGACCTTCTCAGCTTATGTCTCAGCTCCTAAAGAAGAAAGGCTTTATAAGCAATTACCTAGCTGAAGTAATTGTTTATAAAGACATCTGCAATGATTCCGTCCATCTTTCTACAACTGTTTCTTTGCAGCTGTGACCTTGTTACTTATCAGGAGGTGAAATTATTTCTCCATACCCTTGAATCTGGGCAGGCCTTGTCACTTGCTTTACCAATAGAATGCAGCGGAAGTAACACTGTGGGACTTGTGAGTGTAGGCTTCAAGAGGCCTTTGAAGCTTCTGTTCTTGTCTTCTTGGAACACTGACATTACCATACAAAAAAGCCACAGCCAGTCTCCTTGAGAATGAGAGACCACATGGAGACAGAGAAGCCCAGCCAAAGCCATCACCAACCACCAGAATTTTGAGTAAAACCAGCTTGGACCATGCAACCCTAATGGCCTCTAGCTGATAACTTCTACAATGAGTGACCATCATCAGAATGAGTGAGATCAGCAAAAGAACCATACAACTGAACTCAGCTCAAATTTCTGATCCATAGAATTACAAGGAAATGAAATGGTTATCATTAAGTTTGTTATACACCAATAAATCATTAAGAAACTAGCTAGACTTCAGGGATTGCTGCAAGGTGGCAGTGTAGGAAAACCATTACCCTGAGTTCACCTCCTCTCATGGGCACACCAAAATTACAACTATTTACAGAGCAACTATGGATGAGAAAGACTGGAGTGTACCAGAAAAGATCTTTGATGGCTAAAGATATAAGGAAGGAACCACAATGAGATGGGTAGGAGGGATTAGAGTCACGATATAGTTAAGACCTATACCCCCAGTTGGTCAACAGATGAACAGAATAATTACAATCCCAGATGCTCTCCACAAGGAGCAAGGTGTCTGAACTCCATATCAGGTTCCCCAGCCCAGGGGTTCTGTACCAGGAAGGTGAGCTGCCAGAACACTTGGCTTTGAAGGCCAGTGGGGATTTCTTTGGTGAGACCCAGAGGGCTGTGGGAGACAGAGACTCTTAAAGGTGCATACAAACTCTCACATACTCCAGGACCCAGGGTAGAAGCAGTAATTTGAAAAGTGCCTGGGTCAGGCCTACCTATTGATCTTGGAGAGTCTCCCAGAGAGGCAGGAGGCAACTGGATCTCACACTGGGGACAGAGACAATGGTGGCAGCTATTTTTGGAAGCTCATTCTACCATGTGAACACTGGTGCTAGCAAGCACCATTTTGGAATTCTCCCTCTAGCTTATTAGCTTTTGGACTCAGCTCTGCCCCTGCTCACCAGTCTTTAGGTACCACTACTGGGATACCTCAAGCTAAGCAACTAGCCAGGTGGGGACATAGCCCCTGCCACCAGCAGGCAGATTACTTTAAGATGCCCTGAGCCCACAGCCATTCCTGGACATGGCCCTGCCCATCAGCAAGTGGACACCAGCTGCAGGACCACCACAGCCCCACAGCCTGATGAGGCGGGACCCAGCCCAACCACCAGCAGGCCAGCACCAGCCCTGGGATGTGCTTGGCCCCAACCCCAGCCAAAACAATCTTGAGAAAGAAGAACAGAGCTGGAGGTATCATGCTCCCTGACTGCAGATTACACTACAAAGCTACAGTCATCAAAACAGTTTGGTACTGGCATAAAAACAGATGCATAGGTCAGTGGAACAGAATAGAGAGCCCAGAAATAAACCCATGCACTTATGGTCAATTAATCTATGACAGAGGAGGCAAGAATATCCAATGGGGAAAAGACATCCTGTTCAATAGATGGTGCTGGGAAAACTGGACAGCTACATGTAAAAGAATGAAATTAAAACATTCTCTAACACCATAAACGAAAATAAACTCAAAATGAATTAAAGACCTAAATGTAAGACTGGAAACTATAAAACTCCTAGAAGAAAACATAGGCAGAACACTCTTTGACATAAATCGTAGCAATGTTTTTTTGGATCTGTCTCGTAAAGCAAAGGAAATAAAAGCAAAAATAAACAAATAGGACCTAATTAAATATAAAAGCTTTTGCACAGCAAAGGAAACTATTGACAAAACGAATAGACAACCTACTGAATGGGAGAAAATATTTGCAAATGATATGACTAATAAGAGGCTAATATCCCAAATATAAAAACAGCTCATACAACTCAATATCAAGAAAACAACCAACCTGATTCAAAAATGGTCAGAAGACTTGAATAGATACTTTTTCAAAGACATACAGATAACCAACAGGCACATGAAAAGATGCTCAATGTCACTAATCATCAGAGAAATGCAAATTAAAACCACAATGAGAGATCACCTCACACCTCTCAGAATGGCTATTATCAAAAAGACAACAAATAACAAGTGTTAGCAGGGATGTGGAGAAAAGGGAACCCTCATGCACTGTTGCTGGGAATGTAAATTGGTGCAGCCATATGGAAAAAAGTATGGATGTTCCTCAGAAAACTAAAAGTAGAACTACCATATGATCCAGCAATTCCACTCCTAGGAATATATCTGAAAAAAAATGAAAACACTAATTTGAATAGATACATGCACCCCCATGTTTATAGCAGCATTACTTACAATAGCCAAGATAAGGAAACAACCAAAATGTCCATCAACAGATGACTAGATACAGAAGTGGTATAGGGGCTTCCCTGGTGGTCCAGTGGCTAAGACTCTGCGCTGCCATTGGAGGGGGCCTGGATTTGATCCCTTGTTAGGGAACTGGGTCCCACATGCCGCAACCAAAAGTTTGCATGCTGCAACTGAGGATCCCACATGCCACAACTAAAGATCCCGCATGCTGCAACTAAAAAAAAAAAAAGATCCCACACACTGCAACGAGGGTCCTGCATGCCACAGCTAAGATCCGGTGTGGCCAAATAAATAAATAAACAAATTAATTAATTTTAAAAAGTGGTGTGTGTGTATATATATATACACATATACACACACACACAATGGAATACTATTCGGCCATGAAAAAGAATGAAATTTTGCTATTTACGACAACATGTATGGACCTGGAAGGTATTATTCTTAGTGAATTAAGTCTGACAGAGAAAGACAAATACTGTGTGTTATCACTTATATGTGGAATCTAAAAAATAAATGAATATAACAAAACAAACAGATGCACACATATGTGCGTCTAGTGGTAACCCATGGGGAGAGAGAAGGGGGGAGGAGCACAACAAGGGTAGGCAATTAAGAAATTCAACTACTATGCATAAAATAAATAAGCTACAAGGATATACTGTACAGCATAGGAAACATAGCCAATATTTTATAATAACTTTAAATGGAGTATAATCTATAAAAATTTTGAATCACTGTGTTGTATACCTGAAACTTATATAGTATTGTACATCAACTATACCTCAATTTAAAAAAAATCAACCTTACGTCTTACAGCTCTTCCAGCTTGGTGGTGGACCTTGTAGTTGTGGGTCACTTTGATGTTGAGAATAAACCACCAAGATTCTGTATCCCGTCTACATTATGGAAGATGAAAAGAAATGAATTATTAGTTTGAGGGCTCACCTTGATTCACTTCCCACCTTTAGTTTCTCGTTGGAAACCTGAGAAAATGTGGATTTCTTTATGTGTGTTGGAGCCTTCCCTTAATGAGGACGTAACTAGAAAAAAATTTTAAATTGGGCCAAAACAAAACAAACCCCCACAGCTTGCTAGACGCCAGAGGTCTCTTTAGGGCATTGTGTCATCTTGCTCTGACCTTGAAGTAGCTGACTGAATGCTTCTTCAAGAGGTCTCTTGAAAGCTGCCAGAATGCATTATGTTAAGCTTTCACCTATTTTTCAAATTACTTCATTTTAAGTATATATCAGCAGGATATATACTAGAGCCTCAGCTCCCAGCCCCAACCCACCCTGGCGGGTGAGCAGACAAGCCTCTCAGGCTGATGAGTGCTGGTCGGCACTGATCCTCTGTGCAGGAATCTCTCCACTTTGCCCTCTGCACCCCTGTTACTGCTCTCTCCTCCGTGGCTCCAAAGCTTTCCCCCCACCCACCCCGTCTCCACCAGTGAAGGGGTTTCCTCATGTGTGGAAACTTTTCCTCCTTCATAGTGCCCTCCCAGAGGTGCAGGTCCCATCCCCATTCTTTTGTCTCTGTTTTTCCTTTCTTCTTTGCCCTACCCAGGCATGTGGGGAGTTTCTTGCCTTTTGGGAAGTCTAAGGTCTTCTGCCAGTGTTCAGTAGGAGTTGTTCCACATGTAGATGTATTTTTGATGTATTTGTGGGGAGGAAGGTGATCTCCATGTCTTACTCCTCCACCATCTTGAACGTCCCCCCCCCAATAATTTTTAATTATATTTTTTGAATTACACATGTCCTACATGAATGTATCGTTATTGTGAAAAATTAATATTATACAGAAGCATACAGAGTGAAAACTGAAGTACCTCTTATCTTAATTTGGATGCCCCCAAAAGCAGATTCTGAGAAAATGGCTGAAGTATAGATGTAATGGGAAACTCCTTGTTTTCATCCTCTACTTACCACTCACTGAATACTTCCGTACTCCAATGTGTGTGGGGTTTTCCCATATTAAGCAAGTCTTTGGTTCTCTACAGATACCAGATGTCTTGCAATTTAATTCAATTCTGACACCATCTACCCAGAGGTAGCGTCAGATCCCATAAATTAAGGACTCAATCTCACAAGACTGCTATCTCATTTCACATGCCAATTGCAAGTCCAGGTTGTTACCTGGGGTTCTGACTGAACAGCTGTAAATCAGAGGTTCCCACAACACCCACCTCAGGTTTGATAATTTGCCAGAATGGCTCACAGAACTCAGGAAAACAGTTTATGTACTAGATTATTAGTTTATTACGAAGGATACAACTCAGGAAGAGCCAGATGGAAGAGATGCATAGGGCAAGATATGCGGGAAGGGGGGTGGAGGTTTCATGCCCTTTTAAGGCATGCCACCCTCCTAGCACCTTCATGTGTTCAGCAATCCAGGAGCTCTCTGAACCCTGTCCTTCGGGGTTTTCAACTTCTGCCCCTCTACCTTTCCCAGGGATTGAAGGTGAGGCTGATATATATATATATATATATATATATATATATATATATATATATATATATATATATACATACACATACATATATATTAGATTCCTTTCCCTTATAGATTATTACAAGATATTGAGTAGTTCCATGTGCTATACAGTAGGTCCTTTTTGGTTATCTATTTTATATTTAATAGCGTATATGTTAATCCCAAATTCATAATTTATCCCCCCAACCCCTTTCCCCTTTGGTAACCATAAGTTTGTTTTCTGTCTTTGTAAGTTTACTTCTGTTTTGTAAATAATTTTGTTTGTAAATAATTTTCGTTTCATTTTTTTAGATTCCACATATAAGTGATATATTTGTCTGGCTTAGTATGGTAATTTCTAGGTCCATCCATGTTGCTGCAAATGGCTTTATTCTGTTCTTTTTTATGGCTGAGTAATATTCCATTATATGTAGAAATAGGTATAGATACAGATACATACCACATCTTCTTTATCCATTCACCTACTGACAGACATTTAGGTTGCTTCCATGTCTTGGCTATTGTAAATAGTGGTGCAGTGAACATTGGGGGTGCATGTATCTTTTTGAATTATAGTTTTCTCTGGATATATGCCCAGGAGTGGGATTGCTGGATCATATGGTAACTCTATTTTTAGTTTTTTAAGGAACCTCCGTACTGTTCTCCATAGTGGCTGTACCAATTTACATTCCCACCAACAGTGTAGGAGGGATCCTTTTTCCCCACACCCTCTCCAGCATTTATTATTTATAGACTTCTTGATGATGTCCATTCTGACCAGTGTGAGGTGGTAACACATAGTAGTTTTGATTTGCATTTCTCTGATAATTAGCAATGTTGAGCATTTTTTCAAATGCCTATTGGCCACCTGTATGTCTTCTTTGGAGAAATGTCTATTAAGATCTTCTGCCCATTTTCTGATTGTGATTTTTCTTTTTTTTTATATTGAGCTGTATGAACTGTTTGTATATTTTGGAAATTAATCCCTTGTCAGTCACATTGTTTGCAAATATTTTCTCCCATTCTGTAGGTTGTCTTTTCGTTTTGTTTATGGTTTCCTTTGCTGTGCAAAAGCACTATTGTAATTCTTTTTGAAGCCAAATAATGTTTATAAATTTTTCCTTCTATGTAATTTTTAGAATAAGCTAATCAAGGTCCACTTTTTAAAAAATCCTGAGGGGATTTGGACCATAATTGCTTTGCTTTATAATATTGAGTCTTTCTATTCAGGAAAGTGATATGTCCCCAGTTAGTAGGTTGTTTTACATGTTTGTAAAAGTTTCATTGTTTTCACATGGGTTTTGTACATTTCTTGTTTCATTTACTCCTCAAAATTTTATAGTTCTTGTTGCTACTGTGAACGGAATCTTTATAATATTTTACAAACATTATCGGCAGTGTATAAGAAAGATATTCATCTTTGCAGGGTGATTATGTATACAGCCACCTTCCTAATTAGTTATTAGTTAAATTTTTACCCCTTCACAGTCTCATGCTTTCAAATTCTCTTATTAGCAATTGGAGACACAAGTTGGCTACTCTTTCTCTCATCCCTTATTCCCGGAGATTAAAGACAAGTCTTTATGTTTTTGTTTTAACTAGATGTTACTTACATTTTGGATCTCTCAATCTAATTTCCACTACTACTACCACACACTGGTCCCTTGGGATACCCTTTCCCACCTTTAACGTTTTGGCTCAAATATGGCTAGAATTTAAAAAAAAAAAACTTTAGTAAATACTAACGAATATTAAAGAAAATGCTAGAAACAACAGAAACCTAGATTCATGCAAGCTCAGAATTTTTACCGTAGTACCATTTACTTACTTTAAAAAGTGGTATGCATTTTACTGCATTAAAAATTTTAATTTGAGTTGATCCAGTAAAATATAAAATCTTGGAGAAATAATGAATTCTGTAATTGATTCTACAACACTATCCACTTCCTTCTAATATTCTAATCAGAATCTCACTGGTTCCAAGTTTTTTATTAAGGCTTTTTACTCTTAACTATAGGAGAGATATGAGTATTGATCAGTAGGAGTTCACACATTAAAAGGTCAAGTAATTTTGTGGGGAGTTCCCTGGTGATCTTGTGGTTTGGATTTGGCACTTTCACTGCCGTAGCCTGGGTTCAACTGCTGGTTGGGGAACTGAGATCCCACAAGCCATGGGTGCAGCCAAAAAAAAAAAAAAGAAATCAAGTAACTTTTATTTTTTTCTCTGGTATGGATTACAAGAGAATATTTCTTTCAAAATACAGAGTTGAGGAATAAAAGTAATAAGTCATACTGAGTGAGGCAGAAATTGGAAATACAAGTCCTAAGACATAAGTGAATTTGTAGCATTGAAATAAATGACTCAGTGTGTTCTTTTGCTATAAATTCAAGCCATTCTAAATTACTTACACTTTCTTGGCCATACTGTGCATTTTTATATCTCTGTACCTTGACACATATTGTTTCATCTTCCTGGAATTCCCTTTTTTTCTACCACTTTTGTCCGTTCAGTGGACTCTTCCCAATGAGCCAGTACATTATATGTGTGCTTTCCTCATGCAGTGTTTCAGAGCATACTGTTAAGGATCATCTTCATCAGATCCAAATCAATTACTTCGTTTTTTGTAAATCTCTTTCTAGTCTTCTAGTGACATTACTTACTTCTGTTCTAGTATGTATTACATTGTATTATTACTTTTAATTGTCCTCTACATCCCTTACATCATTGTGAGCCTCACTACCTATCACACATTTTGCCTCTAGTAAATGTGTTAACTGACACTTAACAATGCAGTGTTCTTGTACCTTGACTTACCTAACCCCTAAGCTTCTGAACTACTTGGCCTTCCATTTATCCCACTCGTTCATTTATCCATCCCATCCACCCATTCCATCCATCTCTCTATTCCATACATCCCATCTATCCACCCATCAATTTTATTCATCTGTTCATCTATTCTATCATGCTGTCTGTCCATCCTATCTCTCCATTCTATCTGTCCCATTCATCCATCCTTCTATCCAGAAAGCACTTAATATGTGATTTCCCTTTTTTTTTTTTGACTGTGTTGGGTCTTCGTTGTTGCATGCGGGCTTTCTCTAGTTGCCGCGAGCTGGGGATACGCTATGTTGTGGTGCACGGGCTTCTCATTGTGGTGGCTTCTGTTGTTGCGGAGCACGGTCTCTAGGCATGCGGGCTTCAGTAGCTGTGGCATACAGGCTCAATAGTTGTGGTGCATGGGCTCTACAGCTCAGGCTCAGTAGTTGTGGCGCACAGGCTTAGTTGCTCCGTGGCATGTGGGATCTTCCCGGGCCAGGGCTCGAACCCGTGTCCCCTGCATTGGCAGGCGGATTCTTAACCACTGCGCCACCAGGGAAGTCCTTAATGTGTGGTTTTTAACACTGTGATTGGCACTAGAAATTAAAAAATAAGAAAGATGTAATTTCTGGTTTCAAGGAACTCATAAAAGGGAAGTGGCACAAGCTAAATATATAAATCACTTTCCTATTTTTTGTAGTGGTCAAAGTAAGAGGTCAAGGTAATATTACCATTATTTTTAGTTAACTGCATTTTAAAAATTTTTTTTTAAATACAATAAAGATTTGTTTACAAATGAAGTGGGGTTTTACTTTTTTCCTGGAATTAATATCACATAGCAATTTTTATGGCACATGAGATAACATTAATTTTCTGGAAAACTATAGATGCTTTTTCCATTATTCCAGGAGACTTTTAAAGCAACAATATATGATGTGGTGTCTTCCAATATAATAAACGATGGTTTTATAACGCGTAGTTGCTACAAAGAGATTTACTGTATATAAATGATAAAGCAAAATGTGTGAGCATATTTTAATGTTCATGGTTTTTTAAATGTTTTTCACCCATAAATAGATAACTCCTCTAATTTAGGAAATGAAATAAAGAAATAAAATTTTAATTTTAAATACAAACAAGATTTTAAAATATGTTGCACAGCTGTCATCAAGAAAGGAACAGAGAGGGAAGGACCAGCCTCCTTCCACATGTGGGAAAAAGGAGCAGGCCTTGGCTTTCTTACTAGACTGGTATGAAACCAGGAAGTGGAAGAGAGGCCAGGCAGGCATGGTGTGCATGAACACCTACCTTTAACATGGTGTCCCTGTCTGCCAGCAAAATATGGCTCCATAAAACTCAGATTCTGACTGATAGGATGAGCAAGTCCTCATCTCAGTGGTCAGG
The DNA here is from genome assembly GCF_949987515.2 of Delphinus delphis. Lineage (NCBI taxonomy): Eukaryota > Metazoa > Chordata > Mammalia > Artiodactyla > Delphinidae > Delphinus > Delphinus delphis. Next base: position 55,827,880 of record NC_082693.1, on the reverse strand, counting down.
GTGAGCCCAGACATAATTCAAGTGTTTCTTATTAAGACTCACAGTGCTCTCATCCCAGTCTTGAGCAGAATTTTAACTGCCTGTGTTCTGAGGTAAAAATATGAGAAGACAGAGAAGGTGCAAACGTTTTCACTTTGCAGAATGTTACTTTATCTGTGGATAAAATTATTGCTGCGATTTAAGTGATTCAGAGGTTAAAAAGGAATGTGGAATACTGGCTGTGAAGCTTATTGCACTACATGTATATATTTTAAATTAGGTTATAACGTTCAACATTAAAAGTAAACATATTTGTTCTCTGTTTAACCTCTCTGCTAGATTTAGATAGTCAGATATTCTCACTACAGGCACATCTCAGAGATACTGCAAGTTCAGTTGCAGACCACCTCAATAAGCACACATTGCAATAAAGTGAGTCACATGAATTTTTTCGTTTCCCAGTGCATATAAAATTAATGTTTACACTATACTGTAGTCTATTAAGTGTGCAATAGCATTATGTCTTAAAAAGCAGTATATATACCTTAATTTAAATAATTACTTTATTGCCAAAAAATGCTAACCATCATCTGAGCTTTCAGCAAGTCCTAATCTTTTTGCTAGTGGAGGGTCTTGCCTCAGTGTTGATGGCTGCTGACTGATCAGGGTGGTGGTTGCTGAAGGTTGAGGTGCCTGACAATTTCTTAAATAAGACAGCAATGACATCTGCCACATCGGCTGACTCTTCCTTTGACCAGCATTTCTCTGTAGCATTCAATGCTGTTTGATAGAATTTTACCCAAAATAGAACTTCTTTCAAAATTGGATTTCAGGGGCTTCCCTGGTGGCGCAGTGGTTGAGAATCTGCCTGCTAATGCAGGGGACACGGGTTTGAGTCCTGGTCTGGGAGGATCCCACATGCCGCGGAGCAACTAGGCCCGTGAGCCACAACTACTGAGCCTGCGCGTCTGGAGCCTGTGCTCCGCGACAAGAGAGGCCGCGATAGTGAGAGGCCCATGCACCGCGATGAAGAGTGGCCCCCACTCGCCACAACTAGAGAAAGCCCTCGCACAGAAACGAAGACGCAACACAGCAAAAATAAATTAATTAATTAATAAACTACCCCCAACATCTTCTTTAAAAAAAAAAAAAAAAATTGGATTTCAAACTCTGCCACTTGCTTTATCAACTAAGTTTATATCATATTCTAAATCCTATGTTGTCATTTCAACAGTCTTCACCAGGAGTAGATTCCATCTCAAGAAATCACTTTCTTTGTTCATCCATAAGAAGCAACTCCTCATCTGTTCAAGATTTAGCATGAGACTGCAGCAATTCAGTCATATCTTCAGGCTCCACTTCTAATTCTAGTTCTCCTGCTATTTCCACCACATCTGCAGTTACTTCCTCCGCTGAAGTCTTGAGCCCCTCAGAGTCATCCATGAGGGTTGAAATCAACTTCTTCCAAACTCCTGTTCGTGCTGATATTTTGACCTCTTCCCATGAATCACGGATGTTCTTAATGGTATCTCAAATGGGGAAGCCTTTTCAGAAGGCTTTCAATTTAGTAAACCATGTAGTAAACAGATGTACAGTCATCCAGGCTCTGTTGTTCCATTCATAGAGCACAGGCAGAGCAGATTTTGCACATAATTCTTAAGGTCTCTAGGATTTTCAGAATGGTAAATGAACATTGGCTTCAACTTCAAGTCACCAGCTGCATTAGCCTGTCTTCTGAAGCTCTGAAGCAAGGCATTGACTTCTCTATGAAAGTTCAAGATGGCATTGTCTTCAATAGAAGGCTGTTTCCTCTACACTGAAAGTTTGTTGTTTAGTGCGGCCACCTTCATTAATATCCTTTTTTTAAATTAGTTTTTCTTGGAGTATGGTTGCTTTACAATGTTGTGTTAGCTTCTACTGCACAGCAAAATGAATCAACCATACATATACATATATCGCATTGCTTTTGGATTTCCCTCCCATTTAGGACACCACAGTGCATTAAGTAGAGTTCACTGTGCTATACAGTATGTTCCCCTCAGTTGTCTATTTTATACACAGTATCAATAGTGTATATGTGTCAATCCCGATCTCCCAATTCATCCCACCCCACCCCTTTCCCCCTTGGTATCCGTACATTTGTTCCTACATCTGTGTCTCTATTTCTGCTTTGCACATAAGGTCATCTATACCATTTATCTAGATTCCACATATATGCGTTAATATACAGGATTTGTTTTTCTGTCTTACTTCACTCTGTATGACACTCTCTAGCTCCATCCACGTATCTACAAATGACACAATTTTGTTCCTTTTTATGGCTGAGTAATATTCCATCGTATATATGTACCACATCTGCTTTACCCATTCCTCTGTTGATGGACATTTAGCTTGCTTCCATGTCCTGGCTATTGCAAATAGTGCTGCTATGAACATTGGGGTGTATATGTTTTTTTGAATTATGGCTTTCTCTGGGTATATGCCTAGTAGTGGGATTGCTAGATCATATGGTAGTTCTATTTTTAGTTTTTTAAGGAAAATCTATACTGTTCTCCATAATGGTTGTACCAGTTTACATTCACACCAATAGTGTAAGAGGGTTCCCTTTTCTCCACACTCTCTCCAGCATTTATTGCTTGTAGACTTTTTGATGATGGACATTCTGACCAGTGTGAGATGATATCTCATTGCAGTTTTGATTTATATTTCTTTAATAATTAGTGATGTTGAGCATCTTTTCATGTGTTTGTTGGCCATCTGTATGTCTTCTTTAGACAAATGTCTATTTAGGTTTTCCGCCCATTTTTTGATTGGGTTGTTTGGTTTTTTGATATTGAGCTGCCTGAGCTGCTTGTATATTTTGAAGATGAATCCTTTGTCAGTTGCTTCATTTGCAAATATTTCCTCCCATCCTGAGGGTTGTCTTTTTATCTTGTTTATGGTTTCCTTTGCTGTGCAAAAGCTTTTAAGCTTAATTAGGTCCCATTTGTTTATTTTTGGTTTTTTTTTCATTACTCTAGGAGGTGGGTCAAAAAAGATCTTGCTGCGATGTATGTCAAAGAGTGTTCTGCCTATGTTTTCCTCTAAGAGTTTGATAGTGTCTGGCCTTACATTTAGGTCTTTAATCCATTTTGTGTTTATTTTTGTGTATGGTGTTAGGGAGTGTTCTAATTTCATTCTTTTTCACATGTAAGTGTCCAGTTTTCCCAGGACCACTTATTGAAGAGGCTGTCTTTTCTCCATTGTGTATTCTTGCCTCCTTTGTCATAGATTAGGTGACCATAGGTGTGTGGGTTTATCTCTGGGCTTTCTATCCTGTTTCATTGATCTATATTTCTGTTTTTGTGCCAGTACCATACAGTCTTGATTACTGTTGCTTTGTACTATTGTCTGAAGTCTTAGCTAGATCTTCTGGATAACTTGCTGCGGCTTCTGCATCAGCCCTTGCTGCTTCACCTTGTGTTATGGAGATGACTTCTTTCCTTAAACCTCATGAATCAATCTGTGCTAGCTTCAAGCTTTTCTTCTGCCATTTCCTCATCTCTCTCAGCCTTCATAGACTTGAAGGGGTTAGGGCTTTGCTCTGGTTTAAGCTTTCACTTAAGGGAATATTGTGGTTGGTTTGATCTTCTATCCAGACCGCTAAAACTTTCTCCATATCAGCAATAAGGCTATTTCACTTTCTTACCATTCATGTGTTCACTGGAGTAGCATTTTTTTATTTCCTTCAAAAACATCTCCTTTGCATTTACAACTTGGCTAACTGCTTGGCCCAAGAGACCTAGGTTTTGGCCTATCTCAGCTTTCAACATGCCTTTCTCACTAAGCTTAATCATGTCTAGCTTTTGATTTAAAGTGAGAGACATGTGACTCTTCCTTTCACTTGAACACTTAGAGGACATTTAGGGTTATTAATTGGTCTAATTTTAATACTGATGTGTCTCAGGGAATGGGAAAGCCTGAGGAGGGTAGAGAGACAGGGGAATGGCTGGTTGGTGGAGCAGTCAGAACACACACAACATTTATGGATTAAGTTCGCTGTCTTACATGGGTGCCATCATGGCACCTCAAAACAATTACAATAGTTACATGAAAGATCCCTGATCATAATCACCATAACAAATATAATAGTGAAAAACCTTGAAATATTGCAAGAATTACCAAAATGTGACACAGAGACACAGAGTAAGCAAATGCTATTGGAAAAGGGTCCCTAATAGACTTGCTCGACACAAACTCACAATTTGTAAATAACACAGTATCTGTGAATCACAGTAAATCAAAGTGCAATAAAATGAGGTATGCCTGTATTGCAGGTCTTCTGCTAATGAACTGCATCTAGAACTACAACTAATTTGCTGTCTCCTTTAATATGATATGCATATACTTTCATGAAATTTCTAGAAAATTATGTGCTCCAAGACTATAAACCGCAGAAAATTCATCATTGTTACACCATTAAATCTCAGTGGAAGACAGAACAATTTAAATGTAAACAAATATACCTCTAGTTTACTACCAAAAGTTATCTAAAACCAAGATGCAGTATCTTATTTTAATTCTTGAAAATTGTATTTTGAAAGACTTTACATTTTCCCTGTTCTTGCCACCATTTTTATCAACTGGAATAGAATTGATGATGGGATTATTTATGCCATTTTGTATACATTAAAAATTCAAGGGCTTCCCTGGTGGCGCAGTGGTTGAGAGTCCGCCTGCCGATGCAGGGGACACGGATTCGTGCCCCAGTCCGGGAAGATCCCACATGCTGCGGAGCGGCTAGGCTCATGAGCCATGGCCGCTGAACCTGCGCATCCGGAGCCTGTGCTCCGCAACGGGAGAGGCCACAACAGTGAGAGGCCCGCATACTGCAAAAAAAAAAAACAACATTCAAGCCTGTTGCAAGTATGTACTTGTTAAAAACAAAAACAAAACCCTCAAAGCTGAAAAGATATTGTAAAATTTTTCATCTGAAAGTTTGTTTGGTAAAAGAAGATATCTAAATGAGAAAGTTTTCTATTATGAAAATAAATATCAATTAATAAACAAATTTTTCTAATTGATCTACTCTATATTTACTCTAATTAAAGATTAAATTAAAGCTCAAAAATTTTTATGTTTTTAGCAAAGTAGAAAATAGCGACATCTTGCTGTTTGCTTTGGCTTTCTTTCTGTTACTAACTCTCATGTTGATAGTTGCATAGCATGGTATGTTAATTAATTCCCAAGGCTACAAAATAAATTATTCTTAGAAAATATGATCTACCCATTTATCTTTTGACAACATGTCAATGGAATATTCCTTAGGAAATACAGCAATTAAAGGAATTAACAATTAAAAGGTATCCATATTTCATGGTTAAAACAAAAGCATATAATTTGTATCAAAGTACTTTGAAAAATATGGAGTGCTGTGCAAATGTAAAATAATAATAACTTTTGTATTTTTAATCTTAATTTTCCTAGTGTCTTTTCTCCTGTTTAGTAGGGCTTCTTTGTGCCTTGCATTTGATCTCTAATTCCATTTCTTTTTCTCTTGGCCAACCCTACCAGGCAGAGAATAAGAAAGGGATAAGGAACTAAAAAAGCACTGTGCTAGGCCCTTTAGATAATGATCTCATTTAATCTTAGAGCATGGAAAACTCTCATTATTAGATAAGTCAGGTGTCTGTGACTCTTCTGGCCATAGGTGAAATAGGTCTTGGTTATTGTTTTGTTTGTGTCAGCTTTTGTCTTGATGTTATTATTCCTGTTAGTTTCCTTACTGCTACTTCAATGATCCTGAGTCCTTGAAACAAACAAAGAAAAAAAACACAGGCCATCATAAAATGATTGAACTTGAAAGGATCATTAAGGATCCTCAAGCCCAATCAATTCCCTTCATTGTAGAGATAAAGAAACTAGGAGCAACATGACAAGGACTAAATGCCACAAGCAACAATCACCTTTCCCCTGTTCAGTTCAAAACTGCTTCACCATTTATCATCTCTAAGAGTTAGGACAAAAGTATGACCAAGGTGCTGTGATAGCATGAGGAGGGATACTTAGCTGATGTGTGTGTGTGTGTGTGTGTGTGTGTGTGTGTGTGTGTGTGTGTGTGTGTGTGTGTGTATGAGAAAGAGAGAGAGAGAAAGAGAGAGAAATGCAGAGAAACAGAAAGAGTTCTCAGGAGATGGGTGAAAAAAGTTTTCCTGCAGTGATTGACACCTTAGGATCAATAAGAAGTAATCCAGGTCAAGATGAAGAGGAAAGGGCATTAAATTCAGAGGAAATAGCATACTAAAAAATATGAAAGGTTGAGAGAACATGGGTGTGTGAAACTGAATGAGGGAATTAAAATGGCATATAAAATGGCCAATGGAAAATATCATTAATATTATGAAGACTCAAGAGGTAAATTCTTCTCAGAGATCTGTATTTGTTTTGATGATCTTGTACTTTAATTATCTTATGGGATTCACATACCCCTCCTCCCTATGTTTTTCTTTTTTACCATGGCTACCAGGAAGCTTAGTGCTTAGTTTTGTATTTTTTAAAAAATAAATTTATTTATTTATGTATTTATTTTTGCCTGCATTGGGTCTTTGTTGCTGTGCGTGGACTTTCCTCTAGATGCGCCAAGTGGGGGCTACTCTTCATTGTGGTTCGCGGGCTTCTCATTGTGGTGGCTTCTCTTGTTGCAGAGCACGGGCTCTAGGTACGCAGGCTTCAGTAGTTGTGGTGCACGGGCTCAGTAGTTGTGGCTCTCTGGCTCTAGAGCACAGGCTTAGTAGTTGTGGTGCACGGGCTTAGTTGCTTCGTGGCATGTGGGGTCTTCCGGACCAGGGATTGAACCCGTGTCCCCTGCACTGGCAGGCGGATTCTTAACCACTGTGCCACCAGGGAAGCCCTTAGTTTTGTATTTAATTGTGGTAGCCTCTTTTGAGACTTGTTTTTCTGATATAATTATATTATCCTTTTTTTAAATTTCCTTCTTATTTATTGTTTAAGTTGTCTTTAAAAAATTATTTTTGCTTACTTATTGACGGTCTGAAAGAGTTCCTGATATGGAAGAGAGGGGAACTCCAGAACAAATTGTGTCTACTTCTCTACTTCTGGCCAGGACTGTCCCTGTATTGACCAATGACTTTTTCATGGCTGTAGAGAATAATTTTTGGTGTTAATAGATCTGTGATTCAGTGGCATAATGATTTAATTAAAATGTTGAAGCTTAGATGTGACAAGCCAAAATGGAGACCAGTTAATTAAGCATAGAATGACCTTTTACAATAATCAAAGAATTTCCTTTATTTCTTCCAGGGATTCAAAGTTTAAATAGACTTTTTATATTCCACATAAAATATACAGGCTTAAAGTTTCCAGGAAGGTATTTTTTGGAATTCTAATCTTTTTTCTTGATTGATTCTAAAATTGGGATAATGTACCACCCCTAAATTCCTGAAAGTAAAAATTTTTTTCAGATCTGTAGTCACACAGTCTGTTAAATTAAACAAACATTTTTTCCCTGTAAGCCATACTCAAATTTTTTTTGAAAGAAAGCAGTTTTTTTGAAATAGCAGTTTGGGGCTTCCCTGGTGGCACAGTGGTTGAGAGTCCACCTGCCGATGCAGGGGACACGGGTTCGTGCCCCAGTCTGGGAAGATCCCACATGCCGCGGAGCGGCTGGGCCCGTGAGGCATGGCTACTGAGCCTGCGCGTCCGGAGCCTGTGCTCCGCAACGGGAGAGGCCACAGCAGTGAGAGGGCCGCGTACCGCAAAAAAAAAAAAAAAAAAGAAAAATAGCAGTTTGATAATAGTGAATGCTATAATTTGGGGGATCTTGTAATTTTCCAATAGGGAACACTTGAGTACAGCATTAAAGTGATTTTCAGCAATGTGCCTTGATTTGGCTATGGTATTATTATTTAGCATTACATTATTTTCTGTTTACTATTGTACATAATCAAGACCATGAACTTATATAGGCTTGAATGCCACAGTTGCCCATATACCATGACTGTGTCAGTGGGATGAGAACTGAAGCATGCCTGTGTGTTCATACTGGATATTTTCATGACTGATCGCAAAGCATGCAGTTAGATTGACTGTAGCAAGTCACTCCAATATGTTGTACAACAGTAATTTTGTATATTTGGATTTAACCCATATGGGAAAAAATATCACCAAGTAAAGCTTTGTCTAAAAATATGATTTTTATAGGTTATTTTTTTAACTATCACTTCTCACTTTTGTCCTTGTTTCGCATCGCTTGAGCTGTAAGTCGAAGGGCTCAGAATAATCACTGAATTCATACCATATGACCCTGCTGCATGTGAGAACAGATACTAGTCTATATAAGGAATAAATGTGTGTTTTAAGGGTTTCATGTAAAGATTTTAAATCCAGTTTTTCCATTGCTTCCTTTAACAGACAGATGTGTCTACAGAAAATATGTTGGCCCCAAGAAATAGTAAAATCACTCTTAGGAAAGCAGCAAATCCTTTAAAGTAACCATTTTAAAGGAAAATTGTGAATATATCCCTGAGAAAATAAAATAAACATTCCATACTGCCATTAGAGAATTACTTTACAGGCGGAAGTTTTCAAAGACTGCCCATAAACATCTAAACCTTTATAGTGTGTATCCTTGTATTAACTCACAACTTCCTCTCCACTATTCTCCCCCATGAAATCTCTGCTCAAGTCTTACGTTTTTCTTGCCATTCTCTGAAGATACCATGAGCTCTTGCCTCAGGACCTTTGCATTCAAACTTTCCTCCCTCTATGCTTAGCAAGTTTCTACTGACTGTCCCCCCCCCCCCCGCCACTATTTTGTTTACATTCAGTCTGATTTCACAGGAAGTTCTGACACACAAATTATACCATAGAATTAATCTTACACGGAGCTGAGCAGACTGCCTTCTGATACCCACATGTCAGTCAGTTATTACCTGTGGGAAACCCTAGAAGGGATGGTGGAAGGCAGTTTGTGAAGGGTGGGGAGCAAAACCTTGCAGGCCTGGCGGTTTCTGTCAGTTAGGGCAATTCTCTGGAGAATAGGGTAGCTGTATTGGCACCTTATAAATTGGATCTTGTTGAGGCACCAACTGCATCCACTGTAAAAGCGGTTCATAAATATGTTGTGTCTAACAGGATCAGCATGGTAGCATACAGCAACAACAACAAGCAATGTACATTCTACAATGGCATTATGGGTTATTAGATTTTATTCATTTCTGTGTATCAGAAGCTGAATGAATTAGCAAACTGATTAAAGAAGAAACTTGTAGGTTAGGAATCAATAAAAGTCTTAATAATCTGTGAGATAATGAGCTAATTTTAGCACCCAACAACTTGCATTCAACCAGAATTTATTGAGCTCTTACTATGTGCCAGTTCCCATACTAGGCACTGGTGATATAAAGGTAACTCAAACAGATGTTCCACCCTCCCCACAACAAGGAGCCTACAATATAGTGGATTAATTAAATATTATACATCTAAAACACACACACACAGATCTTGCATGACAGTTGAATATTTTGTCAGATTAAAATAGACTCCCATGCTATATGTTTTCAGCATTATATGATAAGAAAATTCTCTTTTAATTTTCAACTCCTGCACTGAAGATTTTTTTGTGTGTTTGGGTTTAATGGATAGGACAATGACATAATGGAAAAAAACATACAAGTTGTGATTAAACAGATATATTTAAATTCCAGAGCAGGACTCATTCTGAAATTTAAACCTTGGCAAGTTACAGAATAAATTTGAGCCTTGTTTCTTTATCTCTAAAGAAAATGGCAATGCAATACTTACTGTGCAGGGTTAATGTGTGGTCTTCAAACAATGTCAGTTCTTTCCTCTTTCCAGAAACTATATGTTGAACATGGGTTTTGAAAGAGAGGAAGATAAAATAGACTGCTTCCAATTACTTTAGGACTATCTGACAATGAAAAACTCTGAAACTGCACAATTTCTATCCTGAACGTTAGTATTGCTACAAATTTTTGGCATGTGCAGAAGTTTTGGAAAGCAAGCCTTGTTCTTGGTAAACTGAAAAATATTAATCAATTTTTATTTCTCCTATTCCAAAGAGCTATCTGAGGGAAAAGGAGCTCTTTGGTACGGATTTTCTTTTTTCTGTAACTGAATTTTTCTATGATCTTTCCACAATCATCATGAAGAGAAAAAAATTGGTTCACCTGACTAAGGCTCACATAGAAAAGAACTAATCTTCAGCTGCTTAGTAAATTCCTACAAGTTAGAAGATTTATGTAAAAGGCAATAGGACAAAAATGCAAAGTTTTATGAGCCCTATAGTTGGGTGAAGACTAGACAAAAATGTGAAGAAGACAGTGTTTGTCTTTGGTGTTCCTGATCTCTCCTTTCACTCCTCCATCTTGGGTATACAGGGCTCTCCAGTGCTTTCCCCTTTCTCCTTTATTGGAGGTTCTGTTAAATTAACTCTAATTTGTAAGTGTATTACCTCCCTCAAGGGTATTTTCTGGTCAATAAGGAGGCAGGACAAAGTCAGAGGAATATATGTATAGTCAATTTGAGAAATATATGATTCTGTAAGGAGTATAAGGAATATGTTTAATGAACTCACGGATTTTTACACCTAAATAAGACAGTTTGATGTGGTAAAATGAACACTGGACAAGCATAGTGGGCATAGGAGGTTTTTTCATCCATTCTCCCTTTTTGAGCAATAGCATAACAGTATTACAATTTCCTTCTGTGGAATTACCTCTCCCCTATTAAGTGAAAACTTTCTGAGACCATAAATCAAGGTACGTGCCTCACTGACTAAGAGGTGGGTGGATGACCCAAGAGTCAATCTGACTTTTTCTTCCTGGTCCTTGGACTTGTTAATGGAATGATCCAGGAATAAAGACAACAGTTGGTTCCTCATGTTCTATGATTGCTCTCTGTCAAAACATTGAACAGTTCCTGTTCCTGAGCCCACTGTAGCTACCTGGTTTTGTACTTTCTGATCTTGGCACTTGAGGCTTTGCTTTACTTCTGTGAGAATTGCATTATCTTCTAGCACATTCCTTCTTTCTTAGGATAGCCAGGGCGGTTTCTGCTGCTTACAACCAAAGACTGACATCCGACTCAAGGTATCAGGAGACGTGATGGCTCTGCGTGAAATACTTGGCATATCTGGTTTTATTTTTCTCATGTGTGAAAAGGAAGTGGTCGAACTACATGGTTTCTAATTTCTTCTCTAATTATAAAAAGAAATAAATGTATAAGGTTGCCCTCCTTAGAAGTCTTTAATAATTCTGAACATATGCCTATTCCTAGATGAATAGATTCAGGGATAATGCACTTTCCCATTAACTGCAACTTCTTATTTGGTCTCTTAGCATGCCTTCAGCCTCTAGGCCCTGGAGTCCATTTAAGGTCATTTAAGCAGAGGCCACATCTGCGGTATCTGAATTATCTGGCTAAGCATCCTGAACTCATTGGATATTTGCCAACCATATGCTAGATCAGGGCCGGTCAGAATGGCCTCATTTTGAAGGACTATTTAAATGGCAAGAGAAATTACATCCTAGAGAAAGGAAAACATGGGTAAAGAGCCCAAGGAATTGGCACAGCTGGGTATCATTAGCAATAATCAAACCTTATCCAAGATAAAAAGCAACAGGAAGTGAGATGGGGGCAATGTGTATATGTATGTGTATGAATATGTATGTATTTATGTACTCGTATGTGTATGTGTATATATATGTGTGTGTAAGAAATTAAATGTGTAAACACTTTTTAAAAATCTTGTTTCTTCTGCCTGCTTTGCCCCCTCATTCCTCACTTGAATCTTTCTACTGTGTTCCAATGAGAGTGTTTGATGTACTGAAATCATCTTAGAATTTCAGTCTTTGAGGCAGTGACTTTAATGCTACAGACTCAGAGGAAGATTAAATAATTACATCATTAACAAGAAAAAAAAGTGCAAATGTTAAACAACTGCCGGAGAATCTAACCAATGTGAAAAACAGATCCATAAAAGATCCATATCCTTTTCTTCTCCAGTTATTGTATATCTTATAATGATTAATTTTCTGATTATAAAACATTTACTTTAGAAAACAATAACTTGGAAAATAAATGAAGTATATATAAAGGAGCAAATAAATATTATCTATACTTTTACCATCCAGATATATCCACTATTAGTATCTTGATGTATTTTCTTTTATTTGCAGAAAATGTTTTTTAATGAAATAATACAAATTTGGGCTTTACTGAGCCTAGTTTGGGAATTCTTCTAATTCTAAACATGCATTTAGTTACCAATTAGTTAGACAAGAGTTCCCTTAGCAGCCCTTAATTTAGCTTTAAAAATATTCTTCAAAAATAATTATCCAGCAGATTTTATTTTTGAAGCTTAAATTTGGTGGTTTACATTTGCCTCTCCCCCATCCCAATCCCTTTCACTCACTCCATTGTACCAATCTTTGCTCACCTTCAAGTGTAAGCCAAAAGTCCCCACCCCCAACCACACAAATCCACAGGACATGTCAAAATAGGAAGAGATAGTCAATGATAATAATTGAACACATGTGGTAGATACCTTACCAATGACGTTTTGTGTTTTATCTCATTTAATCCTCACAAAGCCTTATGATAAAGATACTATTAATGTGCTCATTTTACTGATGAGGAAACTAAATCTCAGGGAAAGTAAATGACTTGCTTAAGATGGTCATAAACTAGTTAGTGGCAAAGCTGACATTTACTCTCAGGTCAACCTGATCTCAAAGCCACTATGCTACTGTAGCATGTAAGGGCAAAGAAAAGCCATGCCTAGACAAAATTGTGAAGGCAAAAGTCTGTGTTTAGTGCTCTTAATTCCCATCCAGTAGGAGCCCTTTTTAAAAAATAGTCTTTGATGGGAAGAAGGGTATTCATTAAGGGCTTTCTGTATTAAGGTAGGTGAGATACTTTGAACATTATGATGTTTGTAGGGAGCATTGACCTCTAGAACATTAGATCTGGCATCTAGAGTTCTACTAAGTTATCTAGCTATACTAAGTATGATCTCATTCCTTCAATTTACAGATAAAAAATGGAAGCCTAGAGAGATGAGATTATAATTTCTTGGCAATAATAGAGTATGGCCTAGAATCTGTGTCTCTTGATTCTCTCAATCTAGAGCTTTCTGGTCACACCGAGGCTTCTTTGTTTCATAAGGTAGATGAATCTGATGAAACAAAATGATTTTGAATGGACTTTGAAGAGTATTGCTTTTCCACCTGCTAGATGATTTTCTCTAGGTTCCAGTTTTTTAGGCCAAGGCACACAGTGGCTAATATTTACTTTCAAGGCTTTGTGTCTTTCTGATTTTATCAACAGAATCACTTGAGATTCAACCAGTTCATATTCCTAAGTTTTAAAATGCCCATGTGAAACATTTTCTGTACCATCTGTCCTATGTGTTGTTTCAATTTATATGGAACCACATAAGGCAGAAGTTATGTCTGAAATGGTTTCATGTTATAATGTGTGTTCTTTTTCTCTTTTTGGCTCTTTGTTATAATTTTTTTTAATAGAAAAACATATCAAACACAAAAACTAACCAAATGAAACAAAAGTATAAAACACAGTCCCTTTGCATAGTTTAACAGAAAAAGTAGTTTAGAAAATAAAAGGATAAATTGATGCATGTAGATCTATTTCTGTTTGAATTCTTATGATTGGTCTCAAGTCTACTTGCCTTGGAAGAGTTCATTCTGAATTTTTCCATCATGAAATTCAGTGCTTCTCTTCAATCCAGAACTCAAGGCCATTACTGAAGCCACTTTACCTTTAGTCTGGAAGGTACTTTCTTTCCCATTGGTTTTGACCTTAAGCTTGATCTTGACCCTCTGAGTTTGACTATTTAAAATAATTAGGTTGCAGAAATAACAAGAACATTTCTCATTAGATAGAAATGATGAGAACAGAATGTCTATTTAGTTTTCTTCCGATAAAGTGAGCTGAAATTCCCAGAAGACTGAATAAGAATAGATAGTAAGGGCAGATGTTTTCAGATTTGTAGACTTATGAAATAATTCTGTGAAATGTCATTTGAATAAGTATATGCTTTACAAAACTAAGCTCTGTCAGCACCACACCCAGGACATTTACTATAATACTCATTTCAAATAAGCATGTATGGATTTTCTTTTTTTTTTAATTAATTAATTTATTTTTGGCTGTATTGGGTCTATCTTGTCTGTCTTGACCATGGGACTGGAAGCTTCAGGAAGCAGGATAATGTATATCTCATTCACCACTGTGTATCCAGGATCAAGCCGAGTGATTGGCATATAGTAGACATTTAGAAAATATTTGATAATAAATGAATCTAAGCCCCACATAGGACAGCATTACCCAGCATCGTAGAATAGGGCTTATCATAACAAAAGGGGAAACCTGTATTTTTTCCTTCAGGCTTTACCACTGTCAGGGAATTGAGAAAAGGATTTCTGGATGCATAAATTTTCTTTTAGTCATGTGCCGAAGGATACAGGATATAGGATATTTTTGAATACTGTATAATTGTGAATATTAAAATGTACAAACTCATACAACTCAATAACAAAAAACCAAACAATTCAATAAAAAAAATGGGTAGAAGAACTAAACAGACATTTTCCCAAAGACATCCAAATGGCCAACAGGTACCTGAAAAGATGCTCAATATCATTAATCATCAGGGAAATGCAAATCAAAGCCACAGTGAGATATTACCTCACACCTGTTAAATGGTTATCATTAAGAAGACAATTGATAACAAGTGTTGGCAAGGATGTGGAGAAAAGAGAAACCTTGTACACTGTTAGTGGGAATATAAATTGGTTCAGCCACTATGGAAAACAATATGGAAATTCCTCAAAATATTAAAAATAAATCTACCGTATGACCCATCAATGCTACTTCTGGGTGTATACCTAAAGGAAATGAAAACAGGATATTGAGAGATATATGCACTCCCATGTTTATTGCAGCATTATTCACAATAGCCAAGATATGGAAACAACCTACGGCCCACCAATAGATGAATTGTTAAGAAGTTGTGGTATAATACACACAAATGGAATATTATTAAGTCATGACAAAGAAGGACATCTTGTCATTTGTGATAACCTGGGTGAATCTTGAGGACATTATGCTAAGTGAGGTAAGTCAGACAGAGAAAGATAAGTACTTTATGATCACTCATATGTGGAATCTAAAAAAGCCAAATTCGTAGAAACAGAGTAAAATGGTGGTTACCAGGGGATGGGGGCAGGGGAGGAATGGGATAGAACATATGTTGTTTAAGGGTACAACCTTGCAACAAGTAGTAAATAAGCCTTAGAGATAAGAACTTAGTTATTCTAACCACTCAAATGATGAGAAATGATAATTAGGTAAAGTGATAGAGGTGCTAATTATTGATAAAATGACAATCATACTACAATATATAAAGGTATCAAAATCAGTATGTTGTATCCCTTACATTTACACAGTGTTATATGCCAAATATATTTCTATTTATTTATTTTTTAAAATATTATTTATTATTTTTGGCTGTGTTGGGTCTTCGTTGCTGTGCATGGGCTTTCTCTAGTTGCGAGCGGGGGCTACTCTTTGTTGTGGGCAGGCTTCTCGTTGGCAGTGGCTTCTCTTGTTGTGGAGCACAGGCTCTAGGCATGCAGGCTTCAGTAGCGGCACTTGGGCTCAGTAATTGTGGTGTGCGGTCTCTAGAGTGCAGGCTCAGTAGTTGTGGCACATCGGCTTAGTTGCTCCATGGCATGTGGGATCTTCCAGCACCAGCGCTCGAACCTGTGTCCCCTGCATTGGCAGGAAGATTCTTAACCACTGAGCCACCAGGGAAGTCCCATATACTTCTATTTAAAATGTACAAATATTCATTTTGTATTACATACCTAAATATAAATGAAACTAAATTTGTTTAACTTATGAGAATTCCAAAATGTAAGAGATTTATAAAGGTAGCCAATCCTTGACCGTATAAAATGCTTTTCTTCCCAAAGTAATGATAGATTAGATTTCTAGATGTATAAATTATAGGCATCCATCACCTATAGGTAGGGAATATCTGGGGTGAAGGAGATAGACAAAGAAGACCTCTATGAAGAGATGACATTTAAATGGAATGCGTGATAAAGTGGGGTAGAGGTGAGGTGTTGCGTTTGGTTGCTACCATCTATTTGAGCTATAGGTCTGAGCTAAATTTTTAAATATATTGTGTAGCATCTCTGTAATACGATGTCCACATTACAGATGAGCAAACCTAGGCCTTAGTTACCAAGGTCACAAAGCTAGTAATAAGGGGAAGGGGGGAGGGGGACATAATCCTGGGTCTGACTCCAGAGTTCATAGCCTTTGAAACTCTAATTCCATTTCCAGAAAAACTATCATAAAGGAATAACTAGAGATTCAAATACAAATTTAGGTAAAAGGATGATTCTCTCAACTCATTGTTTTTCAAATTCCCACTAGTCTTTGATTTGGGGGATGAGGAGGGATTTCAGATGGAGTTATAGTTTCATTTAATCACAGTCCTTATCTTCCAAACAGATAACCCCAGAGATTTATGGCCTTTTGGTCATCACCAGCTTATATCTTAACCCAGCAATCTTATTTTAATATTTCTTTGTTAAATTTCCTGTAAATACTCCAGCTTCTTAAATTCTTTTTGAATTTATCGTAACATCTTACTGGCTCTCTCATTAGGGTTAATGAGTTAAAGAAAATCTTTTATATGTGTTAATTTTACATTTGCTTGAGAGTCATGATTTTATTTTTTGAAAATTATACTTTAACATGGAGGATAAAGAGTCTATCTTCATTACTCAGTTTCATTATGTTTTATTGATGCTCGGTAAAGTGGGATTATTTGTAATTTGCTATGAGTATTTATTCCTATTACTTGATTCATAATTCACTGTGTACATTTATGTCTGTTAAACCTCCATACAGGAGGTTTTATTCTTTTAAATTAGTGCTTTTACAAGGAAATTCTCAAAGATTTTCAATTAGGTGAAATATCCAAATTTGATGGACCCAATTAACATTGGCAGTCAGAACCCTAATGCCCAGAATAAACAAAGTAAGCAGGGGCCAATTTGGTGCTATAGCTAAAATTAAGTTGACATCATCATAGATCCTTCTGTACCTGATTTCCTCCTTTGCCTCATTCTCCTTTTATCCTCTGGTATATACTTTGCAAGGTATGTTGAGACAGGTATTTTAAAGAGCAATCAAGTTGGCCAGTACTTCATATCTGTTCGCATGCTTTTTTTATTTGCCATTCAGTAAAGTGAATGGATACCCAATTGCTAACAGCATTATCTATGCTTGGGTTCTATGCCTACAGTGTTCCACTGGTTTAAAAGAATGTAGATTCCAATTTGACAAGCAGTGTTTATTAATGGATTTTTCCATTTCTTTCAGTGGAAGTTAATGACAGATAGTTAAGATCGCTTTGAATTTTGAGGAAACTCTTTGATATGAATACAGTGGACTGAAAACAAAGCATTCACTTACTGATCACATCTCATTTGTCTACATTCCATTAATTCTATGTAGTGCCATGCTCATTGACTTAAGGTGTTTTGTGTTTGTTATGCTAATGTGCTGTGGAAATAACACCTTTAAAATTTTCCAGCTCAAAGTATCCTACATAACAGTTGAAAGTGATAACTTGAGCTTTGAGGGAGGGGGGTACTGTATCAACTGTACCAACTGATACAGTACCAACTGGTACAGTACCAACTGTACCAACAGTACTTTTCAGTTTTGTAAAAACAACAAAGTAGTTGAAATGTAAATGTCCAACTTTGCCTGATCGTTGTGTCAGGCGATTTCCATTACTGAT
Source organism: Delphinus delphis (assembly GCF_949987515.2). Classification (NCBI taxonomy): domain Eukaryota; kingdom Metazoa; phylum Chordata; class Mammalia; order Artiodactyla; family Delphinidae; genus Delphinus; species Delphinus delphis. The sequence continues at coordinate 55,810,038 of NC_082693.1, read as the reverse complement.
AGCTGTTATGTATAAACCATTTAGTCATCTCTCCACAATTAGGGACCAGGGAATTGCCACATTACTGAAAAAGAAACTAGAAGCTTCCTTTGTGTTTTATGTTTACTTGCTGTAGACAAGTTAAACCATTGGTTGGTCCGGGATGTTGAAGTTTCAAATAAGTCTCAAGACTTCTCATTGTGTCCTGAAACTTTAAACTTTTCTAAAGCAATTATCTTGCTTTCACACTAACTGGTGAAGTGATGTTTGGCAAGTCAGTTAACCTCTACCTTCTAGGTTTCCTTATCTTGAAGGGGTGGCTATTGAAGTAGGTGACTGGGAAGATTTCTTTTTAGTAAGCATTTCTGAGTCTTTAATTTGGGCCTTTGTCTAATGATATCCAGAGATTTACAGGCTATAACTAATTTGTGAATTTTCTTTTAAAATAATGACACTCTACATTAGTGTTTACAGTTTACATATTACTCCCAGAAACAGGTTTGTCCCTTCATAACTAACAGCTTGTGGTGCATAGTAAGTGCTCAGTATACATGTTTGTTGTGAATTAATTAATTCATTCTACTACAAATGTTTAAACCTTCCTAGTTCAGGTTTGTGTTTCTCCAAGTATTAGAATAATAATAGATGAGAAAAACATTTGGTCTTTCCTCATTTTTTTTTAACGGAAATGAGTTAATCGTGTCCATTATAATAGAAGGTAAATCTTTTCTTAAGTGATTTGCAATAGGTAAAATGTGGAAAGAGCACTGGATTTGGGGGTAGAGGAACTTGTTTCTAGTCTGGTTCTGCAACTCAGTTGGACAAGTCATATCTCTTACCTGTAAAGTGGGAATAATATCTCAGAGTTGTGACGTATAGCACTTCATCATCTGTGAAGTGCTTTACAAATGAGATAGTCTCATTCTTTGATTAACTTATACAACTCTACATGCTAGATTTAGATCTCTTAATTCTTTTTCCCCAGGATTGAAATGGAAAACTGGAAAAGTTGATGAATTTATGCTCACAAAACCAGGTCGAAAAGCCAGGGCAGCTATGACAAGGTTGAAGTTCATCCATCAGAAGTGAATGAAACAGAGGGGTCAACCTCCCTAATCATTTTGATCACCAGGATAATGATGACTGACCAATTAGACTAGTCATTGATATCCAGCATAAAGATGGCCATAACAGATGTGATCATCCCCACTACAGATAATTTAATGGAAAACAACAACCATTAATAACACGACTGGAAGTAAGGAAACGTGGATTTAGACTCCTGCCAATGACAAGGAATATGATCTAAAGTTAATCACTCAATCTTTCTGAGCCCTAGTTGCCACTTCTGTGAAATTGTGGTTGGGAGTAAATGACTTTCATGTTTCTTATTTGGCATCATTGCTGATTCCTCTTCCAGCCATGCCTTCAAGTGATGGAGCTGAGGTAGGTATTTTCTTTTTGTTACATTTCTATGTCTTCTCAAATTTATCTGGAATGGCATTTTAAACTATTCTTTATTTTGTGCCTACCAGTCATTGTATTTTAGGTTAGTCAAAACATCAGTCTTGGCTTTTATGATTTGTAGTTTGGAGAAGATGTTTCCAAAGGAAATTTAAAGAGACTAATAATTAAATTTATCTGTTCACAATTCAGAGAATAAATTAGGCAGGCTCTTTTAACAGCAAAAATGATTTTCTCAACATAGTCCAAATTAATAAAACAAAATGATTGTAATGTAAAATTATGTATACTTAAATCATAAAATAGGACTTCTGATTTTATTAAATCAGATCAAATAAGGTTTTTCTTCCATAGCACATTATCACTCAAGCTTAAAAATATTTTGAAGGTAAGTAAAACGATGTTCTAAGCTCACTTTTACAGAGAGAAATTCTTCTCAGGAGAACTAAACAAGTATATTTACATTTTGGCATCAAGACTGGTAAGGCTGGTAAACTGTCTTCCAAGGAAACTAGAGAAAGTGGTCTCCCTTGAGACATGTAAATGTGAATCAACCTGGTGAAGCAATTCATGAATCAACCTTAAATAACTAAAATGAATCAAGACCTCTTTATAATATCACCTTGTCACCATTTATTCATTTACCTGTCAACCTTATTTGGATGTTATAAAGGGCCAACTAACTAAGAAGTGAAAACTCAGAGAAATGCCTGAGGACTGTAGAAATTTCTTGAGGTGGGATCAAGCAGGATGGGGGCTCAGCACTGGGTCTCTGCAGCTGGCAACACTTTGCTGCTTTGTTAGTGTCAGCTATATTGGGTACATTGTTACTGGTACAAAATCAGGGTTCTGTGCAGCGAAGAGGAGGAAATGGCTGTTGGTTAGGGAACAAACACTGTCTTCCACAGGTACTATCCAGCACACTCATATCTGATTGATTTCCTCTGAGTAAGTATCTGTTCAATCATTATTTCCAACTTTTACTCCCTTTCTTTTAAGCTATGGAGCTGCTAGAAAAGAAAAAATAATTCCGTGCAAAATAGAAAAACAAAAAAAGCAACTTCTTTCACTTGAATTACTGAGTTAACCGCCATGGAGTCACAGAACTCTGAAGAGCAGTTTGTAATCCACTCAAGTTTGCCAGTTTTTAAAAATTGTGACATCCGAAAATAAGGACATAATTTGGGGCTAGTTCGGCAGGCACAAAAATGATCTGTCAACTCACTTGTTTATATCTGGTAGATGTTCTTTAACCCATTGCCTGTTTACCTATATACCAGATTAACCAAAATTTACCATTCTGTCAGTAAAACTTGCCCATTGAGGCCCACAGTGCTGAAGACTGAAGGCTAGGGAGGCTATTCTCTAGTATACTCTGCATGTCCCTCTCTCAGTTGAGTAGTACACTTACCAAGACTTGGTTGTGCTTTTCTAAGCTGTTCATAATAGTTGGACTTGTTACTGCAGTAATGTAATTTGAATATTATATAACCAAAGAAATGTGAATGCAAAAATAAAAATGCTATCTTGTGAGAACTGTGTTGACAAAAATTAACTCAAAATGGATCATTTGACCTAAAGCTAAAACTATAAAACATCTAGAAGAAAACATAGGAGACAATCTTTGAAACCTTGGCTTAAGCTAAAGTTTCTTAGATGGAACACAAAAAGCACAAACTATAAAAGAAAAAAAAACAATACATTGAACTTCATTGAAATGAAAACATTTTGATCTTTGAAAGAAGATGAAAAGAAAAGCTTGAACTGGGAGAAAATATTTGCAACACATATACTTGGTAAAAGACATATCCACAATAGTAAAGAATAAGAACTCTTACAATTCAATAAGATTATTCAATATTTATTATATGTAAAAAAATAATAAACAGCCCAATTTAAAAATGATCGAAAGGATTGAACAAATAAGTAATGGATGGTGGATGTTAAGAGCCAGGTTTCTCTCTGTTGAAGAGGGAAGTTACAGATGAGCAAGAAGAGAAGTCTAGAATGAACTAGCCTTCTGTGATACTGGATTAGAGTCTGAGACATCTTATGCATCCACTTAATACATACACAAATGGATAGATACAGAAACAATTATAGATCTGTTTGTGGTTAGTACACACAACCTAGTTCTGTCTAAGATGGCATAGGGGACTTCAAGTACAGCTGGGCCTCATGGGAACAGGAAAGCAGTCTCTATAATCCGGCCTCCTGAGAACTCATCAGGTAGCTTCTCTCTCTCCTCTGATGCTCTCTGTGGTCACATGGTGTCTTGGTTATCTCACCTAATGCTGCTACATTCTCCAGTTTTTCTTACAACTGGCTTTTCTGCTTATGAAACTGCATGCACATGGTTGCAAATGGCCACCACTTTAAAAGTCCACATTAACTAATCACTCAGTGCCCACCACCATCTAACTGACTTAATCTCTATGTCTCTTAGATTTAGTTCTTTGGAGAGGATATCATTGAGCCAGCTTGGATCACCTGTGTCTGGGGAGCAAGGTTACTTGTGTAAACATGGCTGCTGGGCAAGCAGCTTCATAGGTGTGCGACCTGTGCAGTCACACGGGGTCCTGGGCTCAGAAGGGCTCTCCACACTCACTTTAATGTTCCACTGTCACTGTCATGAAATTCTTAATTTTCAAATGAGGGCCCCATAAATGATGTAGCCAGTTCTGTCGCTGGGCTCAGCTGTGGGGCAAGATTAGGTGGTGTGAGTAGATTCTCTTATAAGGAGATACTGGCGATAGGAAAATTTGGTGTATTTAGAGTCTTGATTTTCAAAACTAGGCTTCTCCCTTCTTTGAACTCACATCACTGCTTAGTGCCTCATTCATCTTAACAGAAAATATTGGCTCCTAATAGGTACTATTCTGTGCTAGGCACTGAAAACACTCAGTGAACAAGACAGATTTGGTTCTTTGTCGTGGAACATAGTGTCAAGCCAAGTTTACCCCAGTCCTAGAGTTACTGCCTTGTTCAATTTTTTCTTAAGGAACTGCCATTTTGTCGTGACCCTTCTATCCTGAAGCTTCCTGTCTGCTCTAGTCATAACTCGGGCAAGTGTAACTGAAAGGCATGCCTGGGACCTTAGTGGCAGAGACTGGTAGGGAAAAGAAGCCAGTAATAAGATTTGTAGATTTGCCAGGCTGAAGGTTCCTTTATTGCCCCCCTTCAAGCACACTCAGTCCCAACAAACTGATAGTTGGCAGCCTACTATGGCAAGTCCAAAGGACATAGTAAGCTTACTTCCAGCTGTCATTAATATCCAAGTTAGTCTTATCTGATAGGAAGTGGGAGTGCAAGGCATCAGGGAGTAGTAAAACTCAGATGGGTAGCAACATTGTGGTTTTAAGTCCTGGATTTATTTTGTAGCAAGATCCTTAGCTAGCAGCTGGGACTATAAGGAAACAAGGCCTTCCTAGTGGAAAGTGCTGGAAGAAGTAGGGAGGAGGTATGACAGTCAAGTATATAGATGCTCAGATATTAATAAAGATCAAATAAGGAAGCCAATGCAGAATACATCTTAGAAGGCCTTAAGAGAAGGCTGAGATCCCTGGACTTCCCTCAAATCATGGTCAACACAACACCATGACTATTTTTAGATCCAACCAGCTGCTGATGCTTCCTCATATTGCTCAGAAGTGGCTCAGGGACCAAGTGCGGCTGAGTCCACAGGTTGAAGATATCAGAATCTACAACTGATCGAATTTGCTTAAATGCATAAATCTGTGAATGTTGTTAGCTCTGCAGTTATTCATTGCTGAAAGTTAATCACTTTTTCAGGTACTCATCTACTTTGTGGTATACTTCCCTTATAGAGCATCCTTTGTGATGTTTCTTGCAATAAAGCCAGTTTGCTATGGCAGAAATTGCTAACCCTTCTTCCTATTAGGAAGAGAACACCTGAATTTGGCTGATCACATGACTGCCCAACTTTATTTCTCAGCATCCCAGGCAGCAAGATGTGGCCTATAGAAGACTAAGTTTTGCCAGTGTGATGTGACTGGAAATGATGTGTGCAACTTCAGCATCATTTCCTTAAGAATAAAGCTGCTTGCTTGGGACTCCTACTTTCCTTCTTTCCACTGGCTGGATAGTGGCTACAACTGCAGCAGTGTCCTTGATGTGAAGAGTGGCAGAAATAGCAATCTGGGTCCCAGGATGATCTCACCAAATTGAGCCCACCAATTTGGGACTGTTAAGTGAGAAGTGAGAAAAAAACAACCATTTTTTAACCCACTGTTTTTGGGATCTCTTTATTATAATGGTGTAGCCTATACTCTAATTCACCTATTTGTTGAGGACTACTTTGTACCAGGCATTAGGTACCAATGCTCTAAGCATTTGTACATATTATCTCATTCAGTTCTCTTGACCACACTCTCAAGACAGTACTAATATCCCTATTTTATAGGTTGCTAAATTGAGGTTCAGACAAGTTAAGCAACGTAGTCAAGATTCCATAGCTACTAAACGGCACAAGGATTCAGATTCAGGGTTGTTTGACTACATAGTCCTTGCTGTATCTCCCACATTTTGCTACTGAGCCTTCCAGGATTTTTGTTTCCTCTGCTAGTGTGGCCTTGTAGAAATGTCAGTTGCAGATAGTAAAACATCCCCCTCCCCATATCCCACTTTCTTCATCAAGAAAAAGCAGAGAGTTTAATACACATTATTATTAAAGGTAATAAAACAAGTGGGATGGGCCATTTCCAGTTATCTTGTTTACCCCTTTGATTCTATCTGCAGCTTCTTCTTGTAACATTATTAATGAGGTTACAACTCTGTGTACCCAAGGAGTCATTTTCTGTGATGTTTCCTTTTCTGATATATAACTGAAGGGAAGCTCTGAGACTATTAGAAGAATTAACCTTTCAACTATATAAGATTCTTATTGCTTGTATATATTTTTTAATTACAGGAGAATGTCATCAGTAGATACAAGTATAGTCTCTACTTACATGAGCAACATAGTGGTGGGTATACAGTATTGCTCTTTTTATCTGGGGAAGCCTCAGTAGCAGGAAGGGTATGAGTTAGGTAGAACTGAACTCTAGCAAAGTGTTACTTTACGATTGAAAAGCAGGAAGTACTGAGATTAAAAACACACCGATATCTTCAGGAGACAGTTGTGAGTGTGTGGTATTGGGAGAGAGGATGTGGTCTAAGTCATATAAATAACAAATATTTGAGTTCACTAATTGTCAGGCACTGCAGGCATACCTCATTTTATTGCACTTCACTTTATCGTGCTTCACAGATACTGTGTTTTTTACAAGTCAAAGATTTGTGGCAACCCGGTGTCAAGGAAGCCTATCAGCTCCATTTTTCCAGCAGCATTTGCTCACTTTGTGTCCCTGTGTCACATTTTGGTAATTCTTACACCATTCCAAACTTTTTCATTATTATTATATTTGTTATGGTGATCTATGATCAGTGATCTTTTTTTTTTTTTTTTGGCTGCATTGGGTCTTCGTTGCTGCATGTGGGCTTTCTCTAGGTGTGGCGAGCGGGGGCTACTCTTCATTGTGGTGCGCGGGCTTCTCATTGCAGTAGCTTCTCTTGTCGCAGAGCATGGACTCTAGGCGTGCGGGCTTCAGTAGTTGCAGCATGTGGGCTTCAGTAGTTGTGGCACACAGGCTCAGTAGTTATGGCTTGCGGGCTGTAGAGTGCAGGCTCAGTAGTTGTGGCACATGGGCTTAGTTGGCCCGAGACGTGGGAATCTTCCTGGACCAGGGATCAAACCCATGTGCCCTGCGTTGGCAGGTGGATTCTTAACCACTACGCCACCAGCGAAGTCCCGATCAGTGATCTTTGATGTTACTATTGTAATTGTTTTGGCGCCCCATGAACCATGACCATATAAGACAGAGAACTTAATCCATAGATGTTGTGTGTTCTGTCCGCTCCATTGACTGACTGTTCCCTCATGTTTCAGTCTCTCTCTCTCTCCCCCTTCGGGCCTCCCTATTCCCTGAGACACAGCAGTATTGAAATTAGACCAATTAATAATCCTACAATATCCTCTAAGTGTTCAAATGAAAGGAAGAATTATACACCTTTCACTTTAAATCAGAAGCTAGAAATGATTAAGCTTAGTGAGAAAGGCATGTTGAAAGCCGAGATAGGCCAAAAACTAGGCCTCTTGTACCAAACAGTTAGCCAAGTTGTGAATGCAAAGGAGATGTTTTCGAAGGAAATTAAAACTGCTACTCCAGTGAACACATGAATGATAAGAAAGTGAAACAGCCTTATTGCCCATATGGAGAAAGTTTTAGCGTTCTGGATAGAAGATAAAACCAATCACAGCATTCTCCTTAAGCCAAAGCCTAATCCAGAGCAAGCAAGGCCCTAACTCCCTTCAAGTCTATGAAGGCTGAGACAGGTGAGGAAACTGAAGAAGCTAGCAGAGATTGGTTCATGTAGTTTAAGGAAAGAAGTCATCTCCATAACATAAAAATGCAAGGTAAAGCAGAGAGTGCTGATGTAGAAGCAGCAGCAAGTTATCCAGAGGATCTAGTTAAGATAATTAATGAAGGTAGCTGCACTAAGCAACAGATTTTCAGTGTAGAGGAAACAGCCTTCCATTGAGGACAGTGCCATCTCAGACTTTCATAGAGAAGTCGATGCCTTGCTTCAAAGCGTCAAAGGACAGGCTAATGCAGCTGGTGACTTGAAGTTGAAGCCAGTGCTCATTTGTCATTCTGAAAATCCTAGGAACCTTAAGAATTATGCAAAATCTACTTTGCCTGTGCTTTATCAGTGGAATAACAGAGCCTGGATGACAGCACATCCGTTTATGACACAGTTTACTAAATATTCTCAGCTCACCATTGAGACCTACTGCTCAGAAAAAGAAATTTCTTTTAAAATACGACTGCTCATTGACAGTGCACCTCGTCACCCAAGAGCTCTGATGATGTACAATGAGATTTATGTTGTTTTCATGCCTGCTAACACAACATCCATCTTGCGGCCTATGGATCAAGGAGTCATTTCAACTTTCAAGTCTTATGATTTAAGAAATACATTTCGTAAGGCTATGGCTGCCTTCACAGATAGTGATTCCTCTGATGATTTGGGCAAAGTAACTTGAAAACTTTCTGCAAAGCGTTCACCATTCTAGATACCATTAAGAACATTCGTGATTCATGGGAAGAGGTCAAAATATCAGCACGAACAGGAGTTTGGAAGAAGTTGATTTCAACCCTCATGGATGACTCTGAGGGGCTCAAGACTTCAGCGGAGGAAGTAACTGCAGATGTGGTGGAAATAGCAGGAGAACTAGAATTAGAAGTGGAGCCTGAAGATGTGACTGAATTGCCGCAATCTCATGCTAAATCTTGAACAGATGAGGAGTTGCTTCTTAAGGATGAACAAAGAAAAGTGATTTCTTGAGATGGAATCTACTCCTGGTGAAAATGCTGTGAAGATTGTTGAAATGACAGTAAAGGATTTAGAATATTACATCAATTTAGTTGATAAAGCAGCAGCAGGATTTGAGAGGATTGACCTCAATTTTGCAAGAAGTTCTATTGTGGGTAAAATTTTACCAAACAGCATTGTATGCTACAGACAAATCGTTGGTGAAAGGAAGAATCAACCAATGTGGCAGATGTCATTGCTGTCTTATTTTAAGAAACTGCCACAACCTCCCCAGCCTTCAGCAACCACCACCCTGATCAGTCAGCTGCCGTCAACATCGAGGCAAGACCCTCCATCAGTAAAAAGATTAGGACTCACTGAAGCCTCAGATGATGGTTAGCATTTTTTGGCAATAAAGTACTTTTTATATATGTCCATTTTTTTAGATCTAATGCTATTACACACTTAATAGATTACAATATAGTATAAACATAACTTTTATATGCACTGGAAAACCAAAAGATTAGTGTGACTCTCTTTATAGCAATATTCACTTTGTTGAGGTGGTCTGGAACTGAACCTACAGTATCCCCGAAGTATGCCTGTATACCTGGCAACAGGGATACAAAGATAAATAAGACACAGGCTTCATGTACATAGTATTTTGCCTTTGCTTTTTAATTCACTTGAGTTATTAGAGGTTTATTCCTTGGGTTTTCTGTATTGTAGCCTATAGAAAATAAAATTTGCTTTAAAAAAAAAGAATTTCAAGAGATAATGTTGTTCAGACCTAGAACTAGCTCATCCCTCATTGGTATCACTAACCAAAACTACAATTTCTGCTTGGATGATTCAGAAGAAATAATAAAAAGGGTCATAGGATCAGGAGAAAGGGACAAATGGAACTTGAAGTGTTTGGGGTCAGGAGACAGGGTTTTGCTTCAGACTCTAGAATGAAATAGAATCTGAAATAGATTTTCTGAGTTGAAAAGTCTGGGTTAGAACCTTGGCCTTGCTCTATAACTTCAGGCAAACTACTTCAATGTTCAACACATTTATTGGAAACTGACTGTGCGTCAAACACTGAACTAGGTGTATATGGTAGTGAACATTGTAGACAAAGTTCCTGTCCTCATGTCAGTTTAGTGGTACATATTTGAGGAAATAAAGCCCATAAGGGAATAGACAAGTACTATTTTAGAAAGCGAGGTCAGGAAAGACGTCTCTGAGAAGGTGTCATTGGAGCTGAGACTTAAATGAAGCAAAGATATTGCTTTAGGGAATTTTAGTAGTTTCTGAGCTTTAGTTTTCTCAACTGTAAAATGAAAAATAATAAAGGTCTACCTTATGGGGTTGTTAAAAATAGAATGAGATAGTATATGAGGTTAGTAAACCATAGTGACTAATCAAAAGTGAGGTATTATTACTTCTACTGTTACTCTCATGTTTCTCTTTGAAAATAATGTTCCAGGCATTTTCAGAGGTTGGGAGGGAGAAAGGAGCAGATTACAGAAAATGTTAAAGAGCATAAAAAAAGAAGTTTAACCTACTTCATAATTTAGTATCATGCATCTGTGGTACTTATTCATCCTTTTTTATAATCCAGTCTTTAAATCACAATTCTGTAACAATTCATTTTTTGAAAGTAACATTTTTTCCCAAATTTAAAAGTAATCTTTATTGAAGTATACTTTACATACAATAAAATGCACCTATTATATGCATACTGTTCAATGTATTTTGAGAAATGAATACAACTATGTAGTAAGTACCACAAGCAACATATAGAACATTTCTATCATCCTTTGTGTCCTTTCCCTTTTAATCCTTCCCACACTTAATCCCAGGCAACTACTAATCTGTTTTCTGTCACTATAGATTAGTTTGCCTGTTCTAAATTTTATACAACTGGAAGCATACAGTGTGAAAATTTTGAGTCTTTTTTTTTTTTTTTTTTTTTTTTTTACTCAGCATGTTTTCAAGATTCATCTATATTGTTGCATGCATCTGAAGTTTGTTTCATTTTATTGCTGAGTAGTATTCCATGGCATGGATTTAGAGCAGTTTGTTTATCTAGTCACCTGTTGATGGACATTTGGATTGTTTCTAGTTGTGGGCTTTTGTTAACGAAGCTGCTGTGAATACTCATGTAAAGGCTTTGTGTGGATCTGTTTTCATTTCTCTTTGGTAAATATCTAGAAGTAGGGTTACTAGGTTGTATGTGTTTAACATTATAGGGAACTGCCAAATTGTTTTCCAAAGTGCTTGTGCCATTTAAAATTCCCACAAGCAATATACGAGTGCTCCAATTGCTCTGTATTTTCACCAACACTTTGTATTATCAGTCTTTCTAATTTAAGCCATTCTAGTAGGTACGAAGTGGCATCTTATTGTGGTTTCATTTTACATACCTATGATGACTAATGATGTTGAACTTTTTTTCATGTGCCTATTGATTATTAATATATTTTATTTTGTGAGGTACTTATTTAAATCTTTTGCCCATTAAAATTTTTTTTTCTTCTTATTTTTTGCTGTAAGAATGCTTTATATGTTTTGGATACAAGTCTTTTGTCTGATGTATGTATAGTGAATATTTTCTACCCAATCTTTGGCTTGCTCTTTTGATTTTTTTTTTTTTTTTTTTTCCCGGTACGTGGGCCTCTCACTCTTGTGGCCTCTCCCATTGCGGAGCACTCCGGACGCGCAGGCTCAGCAGCCATGGCTCACGGGCCTATGCACTCTGCGGGATGTGGGATCTTCCCGGACTGGGGCACGAACCCATGTCCCCTGCATCGGCAGACAGACTCTTCAACCACTGTGCCACCAGGGAAGCCGTCTTTTGATTTTTTAAGAGAATCTTTTTGAAGAGTAAGATTTTAATATTGACTTAGTCCAATTTATCAATTTTTTCTTTGATGATTAATTTTATTTTTCTACTTTCTATGAAACATTTATGTACCCCAAGTCCATGAATACTTTCTTCTGTTTTCTTCTAGAAATATATATATAATTATATATATATATAATATTTGTATATTGACATAGTATCCTGTGGCCTTGCTATACTCACATTTATTTTAATAGCTATTTTTGTAGATTATTTTGGATTTTCTGTGTAAACAATCATGTTTATGAGGGAAAAAAGTGTTTTATATTTCCAATGTGTATGCTCCTTATTTCTTTTTCTTGACTTATTTTACACTGGCTATATTGAATACAGGTTGGTTGTATGAGTGAACATCCTTCCTTATTCTCAATTACAAGGGAGAAGTGTTCAATTTTTCACCATTAAGTATGATGTTAGCTTTAGATTTTCCATGTATATCACCAATGATTATTTTTTTATCATGACAGCTCCTGAATTTTGTCAAATGTTTATTCAGCATCTATTATGATGATCATTTGCTTTTGCTACTTTAATTTGGTGAATTACATTGATTAATTTTTGAATATTAACCAACTTTGCATTTCTAGGACAGATCTCATTGTCTAGATGTATTAGCTTTTTTATATGTTGCTAGATTTGAATTCATAATATTTAATTTTAAATTTTTAACTTTTTTCTTCTTGTAATGCCTATCTGATTTTGGTATCAGGATAGTGTGGCCTCATAAAAAAAGTTGTGAAGTGTTCCCTTGTTGTTTACTTTCTATATTGTGTGGGATTACCACTTTTCCTTCCTTAAATGCATGATAGAATTCCTCAGTGAAACTTCTCACCTTCTGATTGCCCCTTTTGTCCTATTATCACAGTTAGTCTTTTCTAACAATTTCTGACTTGAACTATTCTGGATATTAATTACTTAACCAAAGAGTATTTGTTGATAAATAGATACTGTCTGAGACTGATAGTTAAAAACTAGTCATAACTTGATAAGAAAAATGAGAGTTTCGCTCACTTAACATTATTCCTGTCTTTTCTCCTTTCCTCCATATGTTTGATATTTGTATTATTTTTAGTTCTTCTACTGTACATCTTTATAGCTCTAGTGTATATTCATAACCCTCTATTTCTTCTTCCATTAGCTTTCAACAATCTCTTTTAACTCCCATTTTTTTAAGTTCATAGTATGAATGCATCTATTTTATTTTTTACTTTTCATCCTCTTTCCATATCCTACCTCCTGTCAACTAAACTTCAAAATTTGCTGTCAGGGATGTTGAAATTTGCATTTTGTCTTACAAACACAACTAAGTCTTCTATATTTTGCCATAAGTTAACTCTTAAAGTTGAAAAGCACTAGAGGGTCTTTATATTATTATGATAGTAAAATTTATCCAAGGCCAGCCCAATTTACTATGCCAAGATTATATTTTCTTCTTTATAGAGTCAAAGTAAAACTTCCTGCCTTTTTGAAGGAAAATGTTACTAGTTTTAAGGTCAACTGTATACTCTTTGTTACACTTTTATTAACCAGTAGCTTCATTTTAATTTTTTTCTTAGACCATGTGTTTCATGTATTTTTATTTTATTTTGTTTTTCCTGGGTTTCTGTTTACATTTCTTTTCTGCTTGCATTATTTGCCTCTGTCATGTAGTTTCCTATTGCTGCTATAACAAATTATCATAAACTTGGTGCCCTATAACAGTACACATTTATTATCTTACAGTTCAGTAGTTAAGAAGTTTAAAATGGGTTGGTAGGGCTTCATTCCTTCTGGATGTTCTAGGAGAGAATTTGTTTTCTTGCCTTTTCCAGTTTCTAGAGACTACATCCACATTTCTATCCTCCTGATCCTGCATGACTCCAACTTCTGTTTCTATTGTAACACCTCCTTCTCTCACTCTGATCCCCTGTCTCCTTCTTCTAAGGACTCTTGTGATTACATTGGATCTACCTGGCTAATCCAGGATAGTGCTCTCATTTCAAGATCCTTAATTTAATCACATCTGCAGAGTCCCTATTGCCATGTAAAGTAACATATTCAAAGGTTCTGGGGACTAGGATGTGGACATCCTTGGGGAGACATAGTCATATGTACAATATTTTGCAACTTCTCAATCATACTTCAGCAGAAAAATAAACCTTTAGAAGTGTCCTGGGGAATCAAATTTTCTCCACAATTATTTCCCAGTTAGTTTTTTCCTCCATGCTTTTCCTGGCACTAACCTTAGTATAGAACAGGAATTTATATTTTCCAGTCTTATACATCTCCAGATTACTAGACTGTCATCCATCTTGGCTATTAGGTGGAAAAAACCTTTTGAACAAAGATGTATATGCTTCTTTTCCCATTTCTAGTTCAACTGAAAGTTGTCAACTTCTTGGAGAAACCTACCTGAGGCCTCAAAGAATAGTCAACACATTATAACATCCAGGTTTGTCCTTCCAAGGCTCTGAATGTTGCATTCTTATTAAGTGTACTGTCTGAATCCCAAGAATCAACAGACAATTAACTAGCTGTGTGCTACTACGTAATAAAGACTAGCACTTGACTTTTTAGTTACATGCAAAAGCCACTCAGTGTATATCATACACCTGGTCACTGTGCTAATTCTGTGTTGGGTATAATGATGAATATCATGCTTCCATGACGGTTTAATGAGACTCAATCCTGGGATTTTATACGGACAATTGAAAATAGAATTGTTTTTTTCTTTAGGGTTTTCATACTGGTAGAGATGTCAGTTTGGAGCTGCTGGTAGCCACCTTGGTATCATAAGAGGAGAATCTACCTGAAAGAAAAACCAACAAAGAGAAAAAGTAGAGCTATGAGTTGGAAAGACAGAGAGATGGTGAGTCCCAATGACAACTATATTTTCCCAGTAAGTGGGTGGCCTTTTCATTTTCTTGATAGTTTCTTATGCTGCAGAAAGCTTTTTAGTTTGATGTAGTCCCATTTGTTTATTTTTGCTTTTGTTTCCTTTGCCTGAGGAGACATATCCAAAAATAATATTGCTAAGACAAATGTCAAAGAACGTAATGCCTGTGTTATCGTCTAGGAGGTTTATGGTTTCCAGTCTTACATTTAAATATTTAATCCATTTTGAGTTTATTTTTGTATATGATATGGGAAAGTAGTCCAGTTTGAGTCTTTTGCATGTAGCTGTCCAGTTTTCCAGTTTATTAAAGAGGCTGTCTTCTCCCCATTGTATATTCTTGCCTTCTTTGTCACAGATTAATTGATCCCATAAGATCATTCATTTCTGGACTCTCTATTCTGCTCCACTGATCTAGTGTCTGTTGTTTTGCCAGTACCATACTGTTTTGATTACTGTAGCTTTGTAGCATAGTTTGAAATCAGGGAGCATGATACCTCCAGCTTTGTTCTTTTCTCTCAAGATTGTTTTTTGTTATTCAGGGTCTTTTGTGTTTCCATACAAATTTTAAAATTATTTGTTCTATTTCTGTGAAAAATGCTATTGGTATTTAGATAGGGATTGCATTAAATCTGTACATTGTTTTTAGTAGATGGTCATTTTTAACGTATTAATTCTTCCAGTCCATGAACATGCTGTATCTTTGCATCTGTTTGCGTCATCTTCAATTCCTTTCATTGGTGTCTTACAGTTTTTCAAGTACTGGCCATCTACCTCCTTCGTTAGATTTATTGCTAGGTATTTTATTCCTTTTGAGGCAACTGTAATTGGTATTGTTTCCTTAATTTCTCTTTCTGATAGTTCATTGCTAGTGTATAGAAATGCAACAGATTTCTGTATATTAATGGTATAACATGCAACTTTACTGAATTCATTTATTAGTTATAATAATTTGGGGGTAGCATCTTTAGGATTTTCTATGTATAGTATCATGTCCTCTGCAAACAGTGGTAGTTCTACTTCATTCTTTCCATCTTGGATTCCTTTTATTTCTTTTTCTTGTCTGATTGTTGTGGTTAGGATTTCCAACACTGTGTGAATAAAAGTGGCAAAAGTGGGCATCCTTGTATTGTTCCTGATCTTAGAGGAAATGCTTTCATCTTTTCACCATTGATTATGATGTTGGCATGGGTTTGCCATGTATGGCCTTTATTATGTTGAGGTATGTTCTCTCTGTACCTACTTTTGAGGTATGTTCTCTCTCTACCTACTTTGATGAACATTTTCAACATAAGTGGATGTTGAATTTTGTCCAAAGCTTTTTCTGCATATATATATATATATATATACACACATATATATGTATGTATGTATATATACATATACATATATGTGTATATACATATATATGTATGTATTTAAAGGTGATGATCTCTTAAGTTCAAATGCATTTAACCACATTCATAGTCCCAGCAATGTTTAATATTTTTGATGTCATATTTCACATCTTTTTGTTTTGTGTATCCCTTAACTACTTATTGTGGATATAGATGATTTACTACTTTTGTATTTTAACCTTCTTACTAGCTTTATAAGTGGTTCATCTATTACCTTTACTGTATGTTTGCCTTTATCTGCTGGTGCACGGGACCATGCCCCAGTGCTAGGAGGCTATAAGGAGGATTTAAAAATGTTGCTTGCCCGCACTATGTCATCATGGTAGAACAAGCTTCTAACAATAGCTGCTGCCAGTGTCTGTCTTCCCAAGGAGGTCCCAGTTAGCCCCTGCCTCTTTAGGGGGCTCTCAAAAATCAGTATGTGGGTCTGATCCAGGCTTCTTTCAAATTACTGCCTCTGTGCTGGGACTTAGAACATGTGAGATTTTGTGCATGCCCTTTAGGAGCAGAGTTTGTGTTTCCTATAGCCTTCAACCTCTCCTGGATATAAACCCTGCTGTTTTTCAAAGCCAAGTGTCCTAGGGGTTTATTTTCCAGGTCAGGCCCTCTGGGGAGCCCAGTGTGGATTTCAGACACCTCACTCTCTGGGGAGGACCTCTACAGTTGTGATATTCCTCCCATTTGTGGATCACTAACCCAAGGATGTGGGTCCTGACTGTGCTTCTTCTCTACCCTTCCTGTCAATCTACTTGTGGTTCCTTCTTCATATCTTTAGTTGTGGGCAATCTTTTCTACTAGTCTTCAGGTCATTCTCATAGATAGTTACCATGTAAGTAGTTAGAAATTTCATCTGTCAGAGGAGGTAAGTTCAGGGTGTTTCTACTCCTCCATCTTGGCCCCTTCTAGTAGTCTTAGTTTTCCTCACAAGTTAAAAATAGCTATTTAGGTAAGAAATTTGTGGGGATAGAAATATGTATCAGTACTTTACTCATTTGAAAATTCCCCTGAGATAACTTGAAACTCTCATCTAAATCTCTTATATTTGCCATCTACATTCTCTTTTCTCAAAAGTAGCAGTAGAAAACACAGAATATTGTTCCCTAATGGTAATTTCTGTTAGATGTTTATTTATTCACTTCTCAGAATAAAAGTTTGTAGTGGGAATTGAGTGACTATGACTTTCTAACAGGGGAAAACAAAGTCACTTAAGCTCTTTAAAATTCCCATTTAGGGCTTCCCTGGTGGCGCAGTGATTGAGAGTCCGCCTGCCGATGCAGGGGACACGGGTTCGTGCCCTGGTCCGGGAGGATCCCACATGCCGCGGAGCGGCTGGGCCTGTGAGCCATGGCCGCTGAGCCTGCGTGTCCGGAGCCTGTGCTCCGCAACGGGAGAGGCCACAACAGTGAGAGGCCCGCGTACCACAAACACACACACACACACACACACACACACACACACACACACACACACTACAGAAAGAAACTAAAATACTCCACACAGTGTTTTAATAGTAAAGTTAAATCTATGTCCTTTTACAGGTCAGTCCTCTTTCATGTGCATAATTACTTCTAAGGACAAAAAAAAAAAATCTCATCCCAAACATCTGTATATTTAACTTATACTCCTCCTGCTGGATTTACTTTGGATTTAGTTCTCAAAGATAGACTCTAAAGTCTTTAACTGAAGTTTTAAAAAATAGATTTTAGTTACCCAGGCTCTATTCTGAATTCTAGGGAGATGCCTCCTCACTGTTTTAAATTTTAACAAGAACCATCTCATCTTCCAGTATCCACTTTAAAAAATATTTTCCACACTCTTTCTGACTGTTACCTGCTTACAAAATATTAGAATGGTTTGTCTAATGTTATTTGCAAAAGAGCGACTTCTTGGGATGCTCAGTAACTATACTGTGTTTCCCTCCCCAGAATCCCAGGATAATCCCCTCTGAAGGTCTGATAGACTTTATAGAATTATTATGACATTCAGAGTGCTATCAGAGCTCTGAGTCACACAAAGTATTTTTCCAATATTATGATTTATCTGTGATCTTTTTACTGCCACATCTTCTAAAATACTCAGGAAGACAAAGTCAACATGGCTTGTTCTTGAGTACTTTCTGTTTTGTTCTAGGAAGAAAATTTTTGAATTTGAGAGGTAGATAATGGTACATTCATAGTTTCCACTTTGAAAGTGGAAAGTATCATTTTTTTTCTACCAGTGGGATTGATGGCTTTAGATATGCATAGCTTAACTGGATCCTTTGTTACTCTCACAGCAATGTGTACCCAGTTCCCAGTATTGGGGGGATATATGGGATATCCAGGTGTATTAGCAGGGTAACCATCACACTAGGTTTGATAGAGCTGGGTCCTTGCTCTGAGTTTAGTTCTGAAGTTGCTTTGTAACCCTGCAGCCTCTCAGGTCCCTGAATTGATTTGCTTACCAGGAGACATGGGGTGTGTGAGCAGGCCCAAGGAGCAAGCAGAGGAACTCTAGACTGCTCTTACAGAATTACCCTCCATACGCATGCTTATATGGAGTCATACCTAATCATTAGCAATTTAGTGGGGGATTGCTTTATTCCAGAGCTATCACCTCAGAGCTCAGCACTGGAGAAATAGGATTTTGATGTGGAGGACGTAGGAAGTATAATTTTGAAGCCCTGGGCATTGCCCAAGTCTATATAGAAAACTACGAAGGGCAGTGCTGGATGCTATGGAAATCTGGCTTGCAAGGGAATAGGAGAGAGGAGAAAGGCGCAGAAAAGAAGTAGAAGGGCACAGAATTCAGATGAGTTTTTCTGTCTCAGTTTTGCCAAATGGTGGCTCTGTTTCAGAGCTAACCCTTTAGTAAAGGGTTAGGGAGTAACAAACACTTTGAGTTTACTCTCCTCCCCACTTTGATGCTTGTTTTGAATGTTTTTTTCTTTGTGGTCACATCTGAGTTCCTGACTTCTACATGCACAGAAGCAGTTTCATGCTGAGAGTTGTTACAAAGCAGATCAGTGAATAAAAAATAAGCCAAAATGTTCACATTTTAGGTCAAAACATTTATACTGCTCTGATGAAGACACGTAGTAATTTTCTCATTATTTAAATGGAACGTATGTCTGTAAGACATTCCAAGGAGCAATCTTCCTTGTAGCTACAGATAAAGGATTTCTTTGACTGTTAGCTCTCTACCAAACCTCTATTAGCAGAGCACAAAGTAATTATATTGTCTGATTGGCTGGTATTATTTGGAAAAAGTAATTGTCTAAAAGAGAATATGCAGACTGATTTAATAATTTATATATCAATTTTGCCCTTTGGGTGGTTCTTATTAACATACAAATTAAGTTATAAAGCATATTTTGAACAGTGCATAAAGTCTGGAACAATTAGATAAATAAAACCAGCCTCAGACAGTCTCCTTCCACACACTAGAATTTCCCATAGTTCAGAATGGAAAAATAACTCAAGATTCTAAAAACATGTGAGACTGCCTCACTGTGCCGTAGAATTTTGAATCACTTCCAGTAAAAGGCTTTATTTAATGTTTGGGCACAGATCTCTTGCCAAACAGGTCAGCAAAAGGTAGAAAAAGCAAGCTTTGGAAGATCTTCCTACATGTCCTTCTCAGCTTTTTTTTTTTTTTTTTTTTTGCGGTACGCGGGCCTCTCACTGTTGTGGCCTCTCCTGTTGCGGAGCACAGGCTCCGGATGCGCAGGCTCACGGGCCTATCCGCTCCGCGGGATGTGGGATCTTCCCGGACTGGGGCATGAACCCGTGTCCCCTGCATCGGCAAGCGGACTCTCAGCCACTGCGCCACCAGGGAAGCCCCCCTTCTCAGCTATTTAATACTCATACTCTACTTGTACTTTCAAAGACAAGGGTGCAGATTCTGCCAAAAGCCCACTCGCAAATAGACTTTTTAAAACTACTGTAATAAAGCCCAGAAATCATTGCAGCAGTTTATGTCATCTGGTCTCAAATACTTTTGAAGCCCAAGAAGTGGATCATACCTAAAATGCCCAGGATAGGGTATTTAAGGATATTGTAGTATTTCTAAAAATATTATAAATAGCCATGTGCACTGGATGGTAATTGATTCAGTAATCAATGAAGACATCTTTCTTAATGTTTTTCCCTGAGATCCTCCTTTCTGATCAATGAGATCCCTCGCTGCATTTATTTATATTTGGGAAGAAGTTTCAATATATAGAAAATGTAATAAACATCTATGATAAATATTCACCTCCAAAATGAACAAATATTAACTTTTATTCCCTTCAGATTTTTTTCTTTTTTAAATAAAACATTAAAATCTCTATGTTTTCTTTGGCCCATTCTCTTCTCTTTCCAAAGGTCAGCATCATCTGGTGTATGTATCCAAATTATATTTTTGTACTATATTAATTTTATGTTCTTTAACATAGTTTTATAATATTCTCCATAAATGTCTTACCCAATTAAAAAATTTTAATTGTATTTCCTATTTGTTATTGCTAGTATTTAAGTATGTTATTGTTTTTGTCTATCAATCTCAAGTCAGATAATCTGAATTCTCTTAATTTTACTTATCTGAACGTTCTTTTGAATATTTTAGGAAGGTGTTTATATGGTCTACAAATTAAAATTTTGCATCTTCCTTTCCAATCCTGATACCTCTTTTTTCCTATTCCTTTGATTAGGAGCTCCAGTTTAATTTTTCAGGCATCCTTGTCTCCTTATGTTACTGGAAACGCTTCTAAAGTTTTACCATTTAGACTAATGTTTGTAGTTAGTGTTTGGTAGATTCTCTTGATTAGTTAGGAGAATTTGTCTTCTTGCACGTTTTTTTAGTTTATATTTTTCTGCTTTATTGAGAGGAATACATGGCATTTCTCTATTGATCTCTTAAAGCAGTAAATGTAGTGATTTAAATTCATAGGATTTTCTAATGTTAAATCGTCCTTGCCTTCCTAGTCTTAATCCATTTGGTCAGGATCCATATATATATATATGGCATATATGTGTGTGTGTGTGTGTGTATATAGCATATATATGTGTATATATATATACCCACGTATACACACACACACATATATACACTCATTATGGTAATTTTGGGACTTTTTAATTAATTAATTATATCATTTAACATAGTCATTGAGTACTTCATGTGTTCCAGGACATTAGGCAATAGAAGTACAACAGTGAACAAAATAAATTTTTAAAATATCTTTGCCCTTATAGATTACACTTAAGGAAGCAGTCAAAAGCAAGATTAATAAGTAAAATATGTAGTATGTTAGATAGTGATTGCCATTAAAGAAGAGAACAAGGAGAGAGAAAGGATGTGAAATCTGTGAGAAGTGTTGGACTTTAAATTGAATGTCCAGGGAAGTCTTCACAAAAATGTAAATTTGAGGATAGGGCTGTAGGAAGTGAGAGGATCTAGCTATGCAGCTAGCTGGATGAAGAATATTCTAAGCAGAGGAAGCAGAAGTTACTTCAAGTAGGAACATTTCTGACATGTTTGAAAAATAATTTGGTATTTTTTTCCTAGAAAATTACCTATTTCAGTGAAATTTTCAAATTTATTGGCATAAAATTACTTATAATACTTAATTATTTAAAAACTATTGCATTTGCAATTCCTAATATTGCTTTTTTGTCACTTTTTGTTTTGGTCAGTCTACCTAGAAATTTATGTATTTTGTTATTATTCTCCATACTATTATTACCAAATATTCTCTGTATATTGGAGTCGACAGTTTATACACTGCATCTTAGATATGCAAAAAAGTCACATATTTCTTTACCCCAGGGGACATCCTCCTTCTTACCCTCATGCAGTATACTAGTAAACTTCTGGATTTCTTGCATGTCAAACAGAAGCTGATAAAAATTTGGTAGTGCTAGCCCAGTCTCTCTCTCTCTGCCTAAACACACCATACTGCCATTTTGACTACTGCAATTGAGGGCATTGGGTCAAGTCAGTCAGAGAGAAAGCTGAGCTCTCCTGAAGCAACCTGCTTGCTTGTGTAAGGCCAAGGTGCCATGAGTTACAGATACTTCAGGAGTAGAAGTAGTGAAGACCAAGGACAATTAGACAGAGGGATGAGATACTTCGACTAGAATGTATTCATCATATTTTTAATTTTTTGTATTTTATGATGTTTTGACCTCTTGGGGCCTCACCCACTGCGGAGAGACTGTCCCTTCCAGGGTTAGCTAATTCCTAGAGATAGTAAACACTTGCCTGAGAGCACAATCTTCAGATGCAAATCAACCAATCCAGAACCCATATCCTCAACTACTTCCTTTACTGGGAGCCACCGTACCTCATCCCAGAGCCAGGCATCAGATAGCCAGGGGCAGTTCCTAAGTCCCAGAGCCCACCAAACTAGTCAATCCTAGGTCTGTCTACCCTGTTTAGCCTGCCTTGCCCATTCTTTCCCCCAAAAATATACAATGAAGGCGCTTGCCCGAATTTTTCCCTCACTCCCTCTGACTCCTGACCTGTGTGGCCCTGCAGTGTGCCATGCCTCCTATTTCTAGGAATCTGTGAGTATAAACTTCTTCCTTGATGACAGTCATTTCCATATCTGCGTGTCTTACCATACCTGATTATCAGAAATCCTGGGTACTTTTTAAAACACAAAGGGCCACATATAGAACATAGGTCTGTGTACCCAATGCCATTAGAATGTGTAAAGTTCCCTTGCAACCAGATGCCATCCTAAGAAGGAAGAAATTGAAGAAGAGGGAAAGGATTAGAGTCTTTAAATGGGGATTTAAGCTGTTCACACATCCTAATCTCACAGAAAATAAACTCATTGCTATTCTTGGTGGAAATTTTTTTTGGTCAAACTTTAAATTCTCAAGGATAGTGGCAAGTGATTATGGATGATGCTCCTTTATCTGCTTAGTCTCAGAATTTAGCACCATTAAAAGGCTTCTGAGCTTAGTTCTTTGAGTGAGGAATTTCTGCTTGAACATCCAATACTTTAAGCTGCTTGCAAAATATTAGCAGTAGCTAATATTACTGGTAGCTAATATTTTGCTAAGTTATTATTTATTCAACAGAACACTGTAGTACAGTGTAGTCAGATTGCCTGAGTTTGAATCTAGGCTCCATTGCACAGGCTGTGTGACCTTGGACAAGTGACTTAACCTCTCTTCACAATAATTTTCTCACCTATAAAATGAAAATAATTATAATAGTAGGGGTAGTTGTGGGGAGTAAATGAGCCAGCTCATAGAAGTTATTAGTATAATATCTGGCACTTATTGAGCACTCAATAAATGTCAATTTTGATTACAATTAGAATGATTATTATCATGTCTTTGTGCAGGTACTGTGCTAAGTGCGCCCTTGTTTCCTCTATTTTCCCACCTTCTCAGGTGGTAGTATTATTACCTAGGAACGGTGGAGCCATGCTTGAATCCTCTGACTCTAAAGCTCATATTCTTAATCACCATCTCCCTGTGACTGGAGGTTTAAGAGAGGATGAATCAAAGAAAGAGTTCAGAAATTCTGGCATCATTCTACTATATCAGGTATCCAAGAGTGAAAAATAGGAGAACTTAGGATGCCTCGTGACATTTCTCATGTTGTCACCAATGTTGCTGATATTTAGACCACTCAATCCAAATTGCAGTCTACAAGACATCCCACAAACTTCCCTGAAAACACTTCAAGAATGTCATGCTGTTTTTCTTTTCCATAAAAAGGCCAACATAACTGAAACATTTCATTTTTGTTTGGAAAAAAGATGTTCTTTGGCACTGAACTATCTAGCATGAGGATATTTTCTGGAACATCAAACAATCATTGATAGCTAACAATGCTGGTTTTGCTTAAATGAAAGCCAGCATGAAGCAACCAAATTGTTGCATCTACCCAGAAGCCACAAGATACATTAAGTTATGGGGACATCAGTATCAAAGGGAAAGAATTTTTCAGCTAGTACTTAACCTGAATGTTAATCTCTTTTGGAAAAAAATGGCAAGGTTGAGGGACAGTGAGAAAAAGAGAAAGAGAAAAAAGGAAGTTCTGGTTATTGGGTATATAAAGAACATACGTTAGTGAAACAAGGTACTCCAAGTGCCTTCGTTTCATGAAAAACAAATTAGAAGTAGCAGTGCTTAGAGGTATAAAATAGCATTGATAAAGATTTTGTCATTAAAATTTGAATTCTAAGCAATTACAATAACATAAGTAATAGTGTGTAAACCATACTGCAGTAGGGAATGGGAAGTTCCAAAGAGAGCCACCAAGCAAAGAAGAATAAAATAAATAAAGAAGAACATCTAGACAAGAGAGGGTAGGGACTCCCACTTTGGTCCTCCCAGCTCAGGATTTACCTATCCCTTAACAAGGAAGGATTAGAGCAAATACCAGAAGCATTTGTAGTCTGTTGTGTTATGAATGGTTGCTTAGATTGGTAGCGGAGTAGCAATATGTAATATAGCATTTATCCTTTTATCATCCATATAAACTCCTGAGGCACTGCTAACAGAACTGTGGAGGATTCAGGTGATAATTGCAGTGCAGGCTTGTTACCCATACAACTTTCTCAGGAGAGAAAGGAAAACAGAGTGACAAAAAGGGAGAGAGAGAGAGAGGTTGAGAAATAAGCCTTAATGCCCTAAGGTATCCATTGTATGTAATGAATAACTTCCCTCCCTTGCATCTAGAATGTTATTAGTTGTTCTGTGCCACCATTCTTGGAAGAAATGAGAGTATAATTTTCAAATTATTTTTTGGTAGAGTTTAATTTTCTTGTGGAAGCTGCATTGAGAAAGCCTGCTAGAAAATGTTTTCAGAGGAGGCCTTGTCCCATCTGGATGTGTCATAGGTTTCACTGATATATTGAGAGTTGTTAAACTATTGTTTCTTGGTACTGACACCTCACCCAATGGCATTAAAATAGCCTTTAAAGTACTGACTTTAGAGTCTAACACGCATGGTTTCAAATTCTAGTTCTGCCATCCCCAGGCTGTCGATATAAGGAAATATATTTATCCACACCTGTGACATGTATGAGATAGATATATATATATATATATATATATATATATATATATATATATATATATGACATAATAATAGTGCCTACCTTACAGACTGTGATGATTTCAGGAGACATGAATGTAAAACAGACTTCAGCACACTGTGAACACTCAACAAATGTTATTATTAACCGCCGGATGTGACAATCCTGAGTACCCCCACTGCAGAGCTGTCCTCTTGGGGAGATTGAGAGCAACATAGAACCATTAGACCTGTCTCCTACTGAGCCATCTGACATTGATTTTTCAGCTGCACATCACTGAAAAATCCTGGGGACAAGCTGCATATTGAAGGGACCTGGAATTTTACACCCTCTAGTATAACACAGAGAAAGCCTTGTAATAGGTTACCATGTTGCTGGTTTCAAGACTGTTAGCTAAGGGGGAAGGGATATTTTGTATGCCAGAAGGCTTTCCATTATCCATTAGCATTGTGGTCTCTTTGAGTTCTTGTCATAACATGGTATTTTATGAAAGAATTAACCCCAAGTAGCTTTGGAAGCAATAAAATAATATTCTGTAGAAGGCTTGTTCATTTTCTGCATATATTTTACTACTATGTAAGACATGGGGAGTGAGAAAATGGGAGAGAAAAAGCATGAGGAGAGGCAGGGAGAGAAAAAGCATGAGGAGAGGCAGAGAGAGATGTGCAAAGAGGAAAAGGAAGAAGTATATATTGATCCTATTCTTTTTCACTTCAACTAAGTATATTAATATTTTCTAAGTCTCTTTTTCAGACTACCAAAAAAAAAAAGCAGACCCAAGTTTTATTTTTTTAAATTAAAGACACATACTGCTTTTCTTTCTGGTTATAAATATTCATTATAGGAAATATAAAAAGCATATTAAAAATAATTGTTTCCCATAATGCTATTAACCAGATGTAAACATATATTACATTTTGGTGCATTTCCTTTCTAATACGTTTTCTATGTATATTTGTAAGGGTCATATTAAACATATAATTTTGTATCTTTCCTTTTTTAAGTTTTTTGAGTTATTAGGTGCATTTTTCCACATTATTGAAAATTCTTGTAAAGATAAAATGTGATCAATTAATCATTCCACACACAAGAATAAACTCTAAGTGAATCAGAGATCTAAATGTTTAAAAACTGATCTGTACATCAAGCTGATATTTATTTGACAGTTCCCATGTTTAGTTGGTAAAATGAACCCATTTCCCAACAGAATTTTTTTTTTTTACATCTTTATTGGAGTATAATTGCTTTACAATGGTGTGCTAGTTTCTGCTTTTTAACAAAGTGAATCAGTTATACATATACATATGTTCCCATATCTCTTCCCTCTTGCATCTCCCTCCCTCCCACCCTCCCTATCCCACCCCTCTAGGTGGTCACAAAGCACAGAGCTGATCTCCCTATGCTATGCGGCTGCTTCCCACTAGCTAGCTATTTTACGTTTCGTAGTATATATATGTCCATGCCACTCTCTCACTTTGTCACAGCTTACCCTTCTCCTTCCCCATATCCTCAAGTCCATTCTCTAGTAGGTCTGTGTCTTTATTCCCATCTTACCCCTAGGTTCTTCAGGACCTTTTTTCTAGATTCCATATATATGTGTTAGCATACGGTATTTGTTTTCCTCTTTCTGAATTACTTCACTCTGTATGACAGACTCTAGGTGCATCCACCTCACTACAAATAAGTCAATTTTGTTTCTTTTTATAGCTGGGTAATATTCCATTGTATATATGTACCACATCTTCTTTATCCATTCATCTGTTGATGGACACTTAGGTTGCTGCCATATCCTGGCTATTGTAAATAGAGCTGCAATGAACATTTTGGTACATGACTCTTTTTGAATTACGGTTTTCTCAGGGTATATATATGCCCAGTAGTGGGATTGCTGGGTCGTATGGTAGTTCTATTTTTAGTTTTTTAAGGAATCTCCATACTGTTTTCCATAGTGGCTATATCAATTTACATTCCCACCAACAGTGCAAGAGGGTTCCCTTTTCTCCATACCCTCTCCAGCATTTATTGTTTGTAGATTTTTTGATGATGGCCATTCTGACCACTGTGAGATGATATCTCACTGTAGTTTTGTTTTGCATTTCTCTAATGATTAATGATGTTGAGCATTATTTCATGTGTTTGTTGGCAATCTGTATATCTTCTTTGGAGAAATGTCTGTTTCGGTCTTCTGCCCATTTTTGGATTGGGTTGTTTGTTTTTTTGATATTGAGCTGCATGAGCTGCTTGTATATTTTGGAGATTAATCCTTTGTCAGTTGCTTCATTTGCAAATATTTTCTCCCATCCTGAGGGTTGTCTTTCCATCTTGTTTATGGTTTCCTTTGCTATGCAAAAGCTTTTAAGTTTAATTAGGTCCCATTTGTTTATTTTTGTTTTTATTTCCATTTCTCTAGGAAGTGGGTCAAAAAGGATCTTTCTGTGATTTCTGTCATAGAGTGTTCTGCCTATGTTTTCCTCTAAGAGTTTTATAGTGTCTGGCCTTACATTTAGGTCTTTAATCCATTTTGAGTTTATTTTTGTGTATGGTGTTGGGGAGTGTTCTAATTTCATACTTTTACATGTAGCTGTCCAGTTTTCCCAGCACCACTTACTGAAGAGGCTGTCTTTTCTCCACTGTATATTCTTGCCTCCTTTATCAAAGATAGCGTGACCATAGGTGTGTGGGTTTATCTCTGGGCTTTCTATCCTGTTCCATTGATCTATATTTCTGTTTTTGTGCCAGTACCATACTGTCTTGATTACTGTAGCTTTGTAGTATAGTCTGAAGTCAGGGAGCCTGATTCCTCCTGCTCCGTTTTTCTTTCTCAAGATTGCTTTGGCTATTCGGGGTCTTTTGTGTTTCCATACAAATTGTGAAACTTTTTGTTCTAGTTCTGTGAAAAATGCCACTGGTAGTTTGATAGGGATTGCATTGAATCTGTAGATTGCTTGGATAGTTTAGTCATTTTCACAATGTTGATTCTTCCAATCCAAGAACATGGTATACCTCTCCATCTATTTGTATCATCTTTAATTTCTTTCATCAGTGTCTTATAATTTTCTGCATACAGGTCTTCCGTCTCCTTCGGTAGGTTTATTCCTAGATATTTTATTCTTTTTGTTGCAGTGGTAAGTGGGAGTGTTTTCTTGATTTCACTTTCAGATTTTTCATCATTAGTGTATAGGAATGCTAGAGATTTCTGTGCATTAATTTAGTATCCTGCTACTTTACCAAATTCATTGATTAGCTCTAGTAGTTTTCTGGTAGCATCTTTGGGATTCTCTATGTATGGTATCATGTCATCTGCAAACAGTGACAGCTTTACTTCTTTTCCGATTTGTATTCCTTTTATTTCTTTTTCTTCTCTGATTGCTGTGGCTAAAACTTCTAAAAGTATGTTGAATAATAGTGGTGAGAGTGAGCAACCTTGTCTTGTTCCTGATCTTAGTGGAAATGGTTTCAGTTTTTCACCATTGAGGATGATGTTGGCTGTGAGTTTGTCATATATGGCCTTTATTATGTTGAGGAAAGTTCCCTCTATGCCTACTTACTGGAGAGTTTTTATCATAAATGGGTGTTGAATTTTGTTGAAAGCTTTCTCTGCATCTATTGAGATGATCATATGGTTTTTCTCCTTCAGTTTGTTAATATGGTATATCACATTGATTGATTTGCGTATATTGAAGAATCCTTGCATTCCTGGGATAAACCCCACTTGATCATGGTGTATGATCCTTTTTTTTTTTTTTTTGCCGTATGCGGGCCTCTCACTGTTGTGGCCTCTCCCGTTGCGGAGCACAGGCTCCGGACGCGCAGGCTCAGCGGCCATGGCTCACAGGCCCAGCCGCTCCGCAGCATGTGGGATCTTCCCGGACCGGGGCACGAACCCGTGTCCCCTGCACTGGCAGGTGGACTCTCAACCACTGTGCCACCAGGGAAGCCCCGGTGTATGATCCATTTAATGTGCCGTTGGATTCTGCTTGCTAGTATTTTTGCATCTATGTTTGTCAGTGATATTGGCCTGTAGTTTTCTTTCTTTGTGACATCTTTGTCTGATTTTGGTGTCAGGGTGATGGTGGCCTCGTAGAATGAGTTTTGGAGTGTTCCTGCCTCTGCTATATTTTGGAAGAGTTTGAGAAGGATAGGTGTTATCTCTCCCAACAGAATTTTTGTAGCTAAATATATAATCTCGCCCTATGGTGTTAAAAAATTATAGATATATTCAAAACCATCTCAGTAACCTTTAGTATGTCACTAATGGTTAGAAATGTTGTATTCATTTAAACATATTTAAAATAAAATAAATAATCATGAAAAAAACTGATCTGTACAATGCTAGAAGAAAACATAAATGATTTCCTCTATAGCCTAGGTGGAGGGAAAGCTATCTAAATATGACTTTAAATTCAGATGCAATAAAAGGAATTGATAAATTTGACTACATAAAAATAAAAAACTTTTGCATGACAAAAAAGCACTGTGAGTAAAGTCAAAGGACAAACAACAAATTGAGAATAAATATTTGAAACATATGTCACAGATAAAGTATTAATTTCCCCAATATGTAAAACTTATAAAGATTGAAGAAAAAAAAAGACCAAAAGTCCTATAGAAGAAAATGGACATAAGATATAAACAAAAAATGTTTATACATTTGTATTGAATACATGTATATATGTATATATATATTTCCATTAAACGTATGAAGAAATGTCCAATATTATTTATAAGAGAAATTCAAATCTAAAGGAAACTGAAATACTACATCCGAACATCAGATTTGCAAAAATTTAAGCTTTAACAGGGCTGAGAAGGAACTGGGCACTGGAACAATGTTAGTGAGAATGCAAAATGGTGCAATCCCAATGGAAGGGTGTGGTATAATAATAAATAAATTTGTTTTTTGTCCCAGATTCCTGATACAGAGCTCCTAAAACCCTTGGAATTTCCCGAGTGATTGGAGTGTTTTTTTATTCACAAGTCCCTTGAGAGCACACCTGCATTTATGCTAATGAAGAGAGGGCCCCCTAGATAGTCTCAGGCTGGGGCTGGTCACCCAAAAGACCAAGTTATTAGAAGGTTGGAACTTTTAGCCGCATTCCTGACCTTTGGGGAGGGGCGGGAGGAAGGACTAGAGAGTAAGTTCTATAAAAACTCATGAACAACAACATGTGATGAGCTTCTGGGTTGAACACATCCAAGTGCTGGAAGGGTGTTGCCCTGGAGAGGACTTGGAAGCTCTGCACCCCTCTCCCCATACCTTGCCCTATGATCTCTTCCATCTGGCTGTTCCTGAGTTGTATCCTTTATAATAAACTGGTAGGTGCAAATGAAGTGCTTCCCTGTGTTTGTGAGCCATTCTGGCAAATTATCAAACCTGAGGAGGTGGTCGTGGGAACCCCTGATTTATGGCCATAGGTCAGAAAGTGGCTAGGGGCTTGCAGCTAACATCTGAAATTCCATGCAAATGCAGATTTTCCCTTTTTATAAGGACGCTAGTCATATTGGATTAGGGGCCCACCCCACTCCAGTATGAATTCATCTTAACTATAGTAGTACACCCTTATCTGTGGGAGATGCAATCCAAGACTGCCAGTGAATGCCTGAAAATGCGCAGAGCACTGAGCCCTGTATGTACTATGTTTTTTTCTTATGCATACATACCTAAGATAAAATTTATAAATTTAGCACAGTAAAAGATTAACAACAATTGCAAATAATAAAATAGAACAATTATAACAATATACTGTAATAAGTGTTATGTGAATATGCTCTCTCGCACTCTCTCAAAATATACAAATTTAGTGCTTTTTCTATCTTAACTAACTGCTTATGGCACTGTGGCTATAACTTTTGCAGTTTGAGGGGCGACAGCAAAACACTATGAATTTCTTTTTCCTTCTTCATGATTCGTTCTTACAGTAGAACTTAGCAACCTCAGCACACAATTTTTTTCTTTCCTTATAAAGTCAGGAATTTTCTCCTTTAACTTAAAAGAAGCACTTTACGGCTTCTCTTTGGCATATCCGAATTGCCAGCATCACTTCACTTGTGCTTTGGGGCCATCATTAAGTAAAATAAGCTGCTTGAACACAAGCACTGCGATACCATGACAGTCAGTCTTGTAACCCAGACGGCTACTAAGTGACTACTGGGCAGGATACGCTGGACAAAGGGATGATTTATGTCCTGGTCAGGACTGAGTGAGGTGGTGTGAGATTTCATCATGCTGCTCAGAACGATGGGCAATTTAAAACTTCTGAGTTGTTTATTTCAGAAATTTTCCATTTAATAATTTTGGACCATGGTTTACCGTGGAAAACTGAAACTGTGGGTAAGGGGGGAACTGTTGTGAGTACATTTGAAACAACCCTATTTCCAAATAGGTTCACATTCTGAGGTATAGGACATCTACATATGAATTTAGTTAATTCATAATTTATATGGATATCAAAACATAATTTAACTTGTAACATTTACTATATAATAAAGACCTCTAAGAATAAAAATGTCCCCCACCAATTCATACAGCCACCTTTCTAAAATAAAGGTAATTGTAAAGGACAAATACAAGGCAGAGATAAGAAAGTGAAATAACTTTCACTGAACTCTTGTAATGTGTCAGTAAATATTTAGGCATTTGAAGCATATATCATATAACCTGATACCAGTTTTATCAGGGAGATAGATAGGCATAAATAACAAAAACCAAGTTTTGGTAATTAAGTTACTTAAGTAGAACTGGATCAGTTAGAAACTGGATTCAGACTTGGATATGTCTGACTGCAAAGACCAGGCACTTTCCTCTACTTTTTCCCCAGCTCTCTGCAAAGCCAAACTATCAATAATAATGACATAATGATAATAATAACAACAACAGCACATGGAAATGTTTCATTAAAGCAATTGTTTCTTCTAGCAGAGAGCAAAACAACAAGCGAATTAAAACAATCAGTGCTATATCTGACAGGGTGATACATTCAAAGCTTCAATTCTCCAATGTTCACAGCAGGATTTTCCTTCCTACAGTTGAACAGAGGCTAATTTCTAAGAGAAAAAGGGGAAAAAGAAACAACAGAACACAATTCAAATATTTATGAATGCCAAAAATTAAAGACCCTTTTTTCATATTTGATTTTGAAATCTTCAGGCTAATCATAAAGACAATATTATCCTGAGAATTCACGACAGCAATAGCTAACAGTTATTAAAGTTTCGTAGGTGCCAAGCACTGTGCCAATTGCTTGTCATGTATTAACTCATTTAAACCTCACAGTGATCTCGTGGGTTAGGGATAATATTATCTCCATTTTACAGGTGATAGAGCAGAGGAACACAGCCCAAATTCAAAGCCTGGTTCTCAGACACTATGCCTAGCTGTTTCTTGCTGAATAAAAAAGTTAAACGATAAATGAGATGCTGTGTGATCAAAATTCTGTTTTGTAGCCAGATCTTTGCTAATGGAGGAATTACAGTTGTTGGAGGTTTTGGGGTCAGTCAGACCTGAAAGTGAATACTGGTTCACCTTTTATTAAGTACGTGACCTTAGGCATGTAGCCTAGCCCTCCCAGGCCTCATTTATCATTTTCAAAATTGGGATAATAATACTTCTCCCACAGGTTATTATGAAAATTAAATGAGATAATATATGCAAAGCACAATCACTGGAGCATAGGTAATAACTCTCAAATTTACTATTGTTATACATATGCCTTTGAATTACATTCAGATATATTTCCATGTCTTATAAATCTTGTTAACTGATAACTTATCACCCTTTAAAGGGAGTTCATGTGCTTCAGGAGAAGGATAGATACCTATTTAAACAAAGAGATTGTTGCTTATCGATTTGCTTGAGATCGAAGCAAGACATTAGTCTCAAAAGCCAAGTTTTGCTAAGAAAGAAATAATTTTTAATTTCTTTTACCTTTATTAGCATACTGAAAATAGGGCCTGAATGTCTGAAATGTAAATTTATTCCCTTGAGTAGGGAAAAGACTTCTGAAGTCTTTCTTGGCTGGCTCTCTGTCTAGACTGTAATGAGAACATAACATAGAGGAAGTAGGAATTATAGTAAGAAGCATTGCACAAGTAGATTAAGGAAGTCAACTAGCAGACTCCTTGGAGCAGCCCATTTTCCTTAGGACTGGGAGCCCCAGAAAGCACCTCAAGAAAGCTGGTAGAAGGAGGCACTTTCAGAAACACCCAGAGAGGTTAAGAAGCATCCAGAAACCTCAAGGTTTATGGCCAGCTTCTCTGGTTGGGGTATAATGTGGGGAGGTTGTAGGCCTCCGGGAGAAGCCCAGTTTGGGGCTAATTGTTACACCCACATCGTGTGGGAAGAAGAGCACGGAGGTGGTGGCAAGAGAAGACCACATCAATGAGCCTCAGCAGCGCTCCTGTTTCCCTGGAGCCCAGAGGTGGCAAACGTGTGCAGGAAAGTAAGCAGAAGCTCTAAAGAGGCCAGAAATCAGCAGAGGCCTAGGGTTAGAGTGAAGAGCAAAGACTCCCATTCTAGGAATTGGTAACAGAAAATACAGATTCCAGTAGTGGGTGCTGGCATGTCTCCTTACAAATTGTGATAGTTCTAGCTACACCTCAGTGACCACCGGGCCCAGGAGCAATCCAAATCAGCAGCTGCACAGCAGCGACCAGCAAGGGCTTTCCAGCTGTCTTTCCTCACAGCTAAACGTTAGCCTGTAGACCTCCCCTCCCCTTTTCTCTTAATACCAGCTTGGAGAGGAACAGGAGAAAAGAGCAAAACTCTGAACGACTGAGAATTTTCCTGAGGCATCCAGGCAGAGACTGTAGAGATTAAACCATAGGTCAGACTGATATCACTGGATTGTACCAAAATATAGTGTATTTTCTTCTCCTACCTGGTGGGTGGATCTCCTGGGTTAGACAAGATGTAGGCAATATGAAGTACAGTTCCTTTGCACATCTTGCCTCATGTAAGAGCCTGTGAGATACTTAGAAATCAATGTATAGCATGTATTTACACCAAGGACTGGTTACAACCCCTACTAAAATTAGAATGAAAAGTTGCCTTGAGGGCAGGGCCATGAACCTATGAGAAAAACAGGAGAGGAATTCAGACTGTCATACAGAAATGCAGAGAGAAAAAAAGACCTAGTGTGTAGTTTCTGGCATTCAAAATAGGCTTTTTGGATATGCAACAAGACAGTGAATTTGAAAGTCAGTCTTTTAAAGAAAGCCTTTGGAAACAGCCTACACAAAGCTAATTCCCATGTTGGAAAGGGATGGCATTGAAGGTAGTGACAGAAAACAGATGAAAGGATCAGTGTTGTAAGTTAGCTTTTCCAGAAATAGATGCTGAGACAGAGTTTGGGGTGCAAGATGTTCATTAGGGATCAGTACCTGTGAAAAAGGGGGAAGGAAGCAGGATTGGACAGAAGGAGAAATTGATGAGATTGTGATGAGACTCAACAAAGCCTCAGCCAACCCAAAGGGAAACTCTAGAAGTGAGAACTGCCCATTAACATTGTTTTGCAGTCTGCTGAATTGGCCAGGTCTTTATACCCCGCCTCACTTAGGGTTGCCTTGGGAAGGGTATGACCTTGGATGAGATGCCTTTCTGTAGCTGAAGCAGATCCTGAAGGAGCTGTAAGTCAGATGCTATCTGCTGACCACTGTCTCAGTTGCCAAGGCAGCAAGTCTTTCCTTGAAGGGGAATCTGAGCAGTGATCCTTAAGTCAACCACAATTGGGTTGGAGACAAAGTTCCCAATTGCCCTTTCCTGAAGGACTCTGAAATACATGTTAGTCCCAAAGGGGCATGCTCTGAGTACTAAGAGGGTGGGTGACCCAATAAAGTCCTGAGGTTATGATGAAGAGACTGCTGGGTAGATTTGCAGACAAATAGGGCCAGTAGCCCCTTGGTGAGTGCCATTTGAGGGATCATCCCTTTCCAG
The DNA here is from genome assembly GCF_949987515.2 of Delphinus delphis. Lineage (NCBI taxonomy): Eukaryota > Metazoa > Chordata > Mammalia > Artiodactyla > Delphinidae > Delphinus > Delphinus delphis. The sequence continues at coordinate 55,775,106 of NC_082693.1, read as the reverse complement.
CCACTGTACATCTAAGACCAGGAGGATTCTGAGACCAGTATAGATTTGAGGACCCCCATCTTACCACCTAAACCACACCTATATTACTCCCCACACCCGGACACCACCTTAGAGTGGAGCAAAAGAAGCAATGAAGCATTTAGTATTTACTGGAGTTAACTGACCAGAAATTGAATTCCCTAAAGAGATTTAAAATGATTGGACCAGACTAAGGTTCCATATTTAGACTAAAACTTGGTTTTTAATTTTCCGTTTATCTAGCAGGCTGAGGGATCATCAGGGAGAAAACATCAGTTGAGAGGCACTCAAAGAAACCACATCTGCTTTGCACATTTGTGTGTGGTATGAGGGACATTTTGTATTTGCTGCATTACCAAAGAAAAACAAGCACCAAAAGTTCATTCCAGACTTGGGGGACAAAAATGAGATTGGAAGAGGGGTCAGGATTATGTTTTCTGAGAAGATACGTTATGCAGTTGCTAGGTTTGGTGGGTAAACAGTGTGATTTTTCATCCTGGCTTACTTCCTGTATGAAGTTCTGAAATATTAGGACCTTACTCATTCTCACTGGCCATAAAAATTATATGTTAAACAAAGCCCAAGATTTAGTAACCTACAAATCACTTCTGACTTCCCACTACTGTGAAAACCTACACCCAGCAAAAAAAATTGTTGTAGTGGACCTAGTTGCCTACGAACATTACAAACACCAAAATCTTTGGCACCCAGAGACTAAAGAAAATTAAATCCACATAAATCTCTTCATCAGGAAGTAAAAGCCCAAAACAATACAACTGAAACCCTGGGATCAAACGATGGCAAGATGTGAGAGGCAAGCCATCTACTGTCAGGAACCCCAGGTATAGCTCAGAACTGACGAACAGAGCTTCAGATGAGAGAAGCCTGGCCATCCATTGGCTGTGCCAGCCCCTTGGGAGGGAAGCCATAGATGAAAATGTCAAACAAAGCCTGGAACAACTGTGGTCCTAGTTGTTTAAACTTACTAATCCCTTCAAAATGCTCAAATGCTCAAAATGATCACTTTTATTATGGCCACAAAAGTCTAATTCTGGAAGGAATTTTAGCCCCATTTCTAAATTATTTTTTCTTTGGATAATGGAATAGAACCTTGATGGTTTATTGTGTAACATTATCATATGTACTCAAAGGTATGCCAACATATCTTTCCAACCTCCCTAAAGTATCTGTAAATGAAACCCCTTTCCTTTTTCCATCTCCCCTAGAGCTCCATCATGTTGCAAATAGGACTGATTTTTATAATAATAACAGCAACAACAACTGACATTTACTGAGCATTCACTATATGCCAAGCATTATACTCAGTGATTACAATCGTTTTTAAATTTTAATTCCTCGAACTCTTCACAAGATAAGCATTATTTTTTAAATTTTTATTTATTTATTTATTTTGCGGTATGCGGGCCTCTCACTGTTGTGGCCTCTCCCGTTGCGGAGCACAGGCTCCGTACGCGCAGACTCAGCGGCCATGGCTCACGGGCCCAGCCGCTTCGCGGCATGTGGGATCCTCCTGGACCAGGGCACGAAGCTGTGTCCCCTGCATCGGCAGGCGGACTCTCAACCACTGCACCACCAGGGAAGCCCATGATAAGCATTATTATTATCTCCATATTACCTTGAAGAATAGGAGGCTCGGGGAGATTAAGTAATTTTTCCAAAGTCTCACATTTAGGATAGAACTGAGTGAAAAGCCAGAAATTATCCCTAAGTAAGGAAAGCTACTAATGATGGTGAAATTGGCATGATTTTGTCTATGAATCCTGTGGTGTTGTCTTAGCTTGTGTAACCCAGACAGCAGAGCCTCAGGCAAGGAGCTTGTAGTAATTCTATGTGATTAGGGAGTGCATTTCCAGCTGTGAAGGACAAGGAAAGTGAAGCAGAAAAGGAGGAGCCAATATAAGACTACATTATCAAGTTGGTAGCTGTCAAGTGAGACTGATTGTTCAAATCCACAGGCTCATCCTCCAGGAAGTCACATAAACAGCATCTCAAAACAGTCCATATAGATGGAGAAACAGAGAAGAATATACTTACTAGCTGTCTTCTTTTGCAAAAGTTTGCCTCTTGCGGCACTAACTCCATGCACTTCAGTGTTTTACATATGTGTGCCACAAGCAGAATCCTGTGGCATTAACACCTCCCTGGGGTTGGAAATGAGAGGCACATGGTGCAGCCTGATGTGAGGCACTGTCAGCAGGAGCCCATATAGAACTGCTGGTATTAAAACAAGAGACAGATAAAGCTGAGAGGATCTGAGACCTCAGAGGTGTCTGAGACATACGTGTCCTTCTCTTCTGCAGGTTAGAAAGAAGCAACTCAGTTCTAGAATGTTACAAGTAGTTGGGATGCCTATTAATGACTAAAGGAAGGTAGTTTGTAACCTCACAAAGACATTGAAGCAAATTCTCATGCTCTAGTCCAGAAAGCACAGCCTTGAGGCACCTTGGACAAACAGTAGTTACAAAGCACAAAAAGAGTCAAAAGTAGAGAAGAGGAATATAAGAATAGCCACTTAGTCATTAATTCTTCCCAGAAAATTAACCAGTGGGATCCAAAAAGTTCATGGAGGTTCTCAAGAAGTACACCTTCTTTCCTGGAGTGGGAAGTGCAACCAACTATGGTGTGGTTTCACCCAGGTTGGACCATCTGGGTTAAGACCATTGAACTACTTAGAATACCATTGTGCAGTGCCCTGACCTCGAGTCTGGTAGAGTGTCTTGCTCCTAAGCAATGGCTTCAGAAAACAAAATCCCCTTTGTTTTGAACTCAGCAAGATAATAACAGCCATAAGCCCAGCAGGAGTCTGTGACAGTTAAAATTAGTTTTAGTTAAAATTAAAATTTAGGGCTTCCATTAAAATTAATGGTAAAAAGCCCTTGGTAGATAACTGTCCACAGACCTGAAACCAATCCCCATAGTTCTGGAGGAAAGTGTACCCTGATGAGGGAGGTACTTTTGATTGCTAGAGCCTAAGCCACCTGATTATACCCAAGCTACAAGGGCAACTGGGAAAGTATCTGTCATTATCAACTAATATAGTGGGTGTCGATCTTTGCCTCACAAATTAGAAAAATTACTCAAACATAGGAAGGGGGTTCAGATTCTAGGTAGCCAAAAAGAATGTCAGATGTCCGTACGTTTTTGCCCCCATTCCCTTTCCTGTTAACTGATTCTTTTCCTGATTCCAGTGTTCTCCTTGTAGCTAGGTCCCTGATATTTCCTGCTAGACTTCTTGATAGCTAGCAAAGTTAAAAGAACAAAATCATGCCAGACATAACCCTGCAGGTCTACATAATACTCCCTGCCTGGCCTTCCTTGGTTTGGTTGGTCGAACAGCTGCCCAAGCCCAGAATATATTGCTCTGCATTACAAATCTGCAAAACCTGCCACATGGAATCTGAATATTGGAACCACTAGCAGAAACAACCATGTCACACATAGTAATCCAACTCCCAAGTAGAGTTAAGGCTGATTTATTGTGATATAGGAAACCTGGGTTACAGCTCTTGCTCTCACATCAACCAGCTGTGTGACCTTGAGGAAGTGACTTAATTACTTTGATTTCCTAATCTGTTTTTTTAAAAAAAAATTTAAAGAAAACAAAGAAAGAAAGAAAAGCCATTGGACTTGCGATAGGGGAAAGAAAACTGCGATAGGGGAAAGAAAACTAACACATGGGAGTACTGATAATGTACAAGGAGTTTTATTTTCAGTCTTTACAATAAGTCTCCTTAGACTGCTAGCCCTCCTCCCTTCTCATGTCACCATATATAACCTTCTTATCATTTTAGTGTATATCCTACCACAGTTTTTCTATGCATGTAACCTTAGAAAGCGTATAATAGTGTTTATATATATATGTTTGTTTGTATACTTCGCTACAAAAAATGATGGTATCATTCTGCAAGTATCTTTGTGCAGCTTATTGTTTCATTTAACAGTAGATCTTGGAGATCTAGGTAAATAAGTACATAGAGAGCTATCTCATTCCTGTTAGCTCCTGCATAGTATTTCACAGCATAGAGATAACAAGTTTATTTATCCATTTCCCAACTGGTGGATATTTAGTTTGTTTGCTGGTAGCCCACGTTTCTATTCCCAGCTTCTGTAGATGAGTTCTACAGACTCTTTTAGCTCAAAACTTCTGTGGCATGAAGGAAATGAAATGAGTATGAGTCTGAGGACATAATAATTCACTTCCAAACAACTCATTTATTAGGCAGTGAATTAACACCAAACTGTGAGATATATATGTTACCATTAAAATAAAAGAGCGAAAGAGACCAAACAAAAGGATCCAGACAGGTCCAAGCAAGAATAATGTCTCTTTGGTAACTAGAGACAAACCAGAGTCTACTTTGTGTTCACTTAACCGTGTGACTCAAGGCTTTGCATGGATAATCCTGATTATAGCAGTTTATTCCATGATAGTTGAGGCTTAACATGATACCATGCAATATAATGGATAGTACAGATATTATATTTTTAATCCTAATAATTATCCTTTAGAGAAGACATAATTATCTCCATTTTATTGATGAAACCGCTGAGGCATAGAGAGGCTAAGTAATTTTGCCCAAGGTCACAAACTAGTGACAGGACGAAGTTTCAAACCCAAATTGCCGGACTCCAAAAGTCTGCCTTCTTTCCACTGTCTATCATCAATTCCTTTTAACCAGAGTTAGTTCAGAAAGACCTGCTCATAAAGAATGGGTTCTCCAAATGTAAAATAGATAGCTAGTGGGAAGCAGCCGCATAGCACAGGGAGATCAGCTCTGTGCTTTGTGTCCACCTAGAGGGGTGGGATAGGGAGGGTGGGAGGGAGATACAAGAGGGAGGAGATATGGGGATATATGTATATGTATAGCTGATTCACTTAGTTATACAGCAGAAACTAACCATTGTAAAGAAATTATCCTCCAATAAAGATGTTAAAAAAAAAAAAAGAATGGGTTCTCACCTGCTGTAAAGGCTGTCAGCACCCTGTCCTGCGCTTACCTCCTCAGCTCATCTCCAACTCCCTTCCCTGCCCTGACCCTGGCCTAAGTTACTTAGAATTCCCCCAAACACATTGCTATGAACTTCTACACATACTATTTCTTCTTTCCTGGAACATTCTTCTACTCTTTGTCCAGGCAACTCCTACTTATCTTTCAGCTCAAACATCACTTCCTCCAGGAAGCATTTGCTGTAGCATCCCCACCTCACACTTGCCCAAGATTAGGTTTTAGGGACCTTCTCCTAGGTTCCTAGGTTTCTAGGATCTGTGCTTTGTGTTTACTTTTCTTAGAGCACTTGACATAATGAGTTATAAATATTTGTTACCTGCCTGTCTCCCTATACGACAAAGTGAGCACCTTGAGAACAGAAACCACAGCTTATTCATAATTAAATCTCTAACTCTAGCATAGTGTTCAGTACATGGTAGGCATTCAATAAATGTTTGAAGATGAAATCTTAGAGTGGTGGCAAAAATGAACCTGGAAGTGGACTCTTTAGCTGCATATGTGCTGATTGCCCCAAGACGGTCACCTTAGTCTCCCCAGTGCCAGCCTGTTGACCTTCCTAACGCCTCACTTCCTGAGCTTGCAGGATTTTTTTTTTCTGCGTATGATAACATGGGAAGATTTGACAGATGAGGTCGGGAAGCCTGGAGTTATGAAAGCCTGGGAACCTTAGAGACAAAGTCTCTAAAGACAAAACAGCCCTTCCTTATGTGGAGTCCAGATTTATTTTATCTACAAAAGATGGTGCATTCCTCTACTCCACATGAAGAGAGAAAAGGGAGCTGAATTTTATTGGGGAAAAAAAATTAATTGATTGTAGAAAAAAAAATAATGAAGATCCCCTGGGAAATGTCAAGGAAAATATATCATTCAGTAGTTTTAAAGAACAAAAATCAAAAGATCCAAACCAGAATGTGTGAAACATAAACAGATTTTGCAGATGATAAATTGCTCCACTGTACACATTTTTCTCATTTCAGTTACAGATCATCTGATGAAAAGAATTTGTTTAGTCCAACTTTGCCAACACAGTTTTTGTTTTGACAGTTCAGGGAATGTATCAACTTTCTCCAATGGCCTTTGAAGCCCGAGATGTAGAAATTTGGTATTCTAGACAATGTTTAAAAAATATTCATGGAACTGGGACTTACAACTTGTGTTAACTAAACATTAGGAAGAAAAAATAGAAAGTGGAATCAGAAAGGAATTAACGTACACTCCAGAAAGGGTTGATATCTCTGATTATTCAACTATCATTAAAAATAATAGGTAGTGGGCTTCCCTGGTGACGCAGTGGTTGAGAATCTGCCTGCCAATGCAGGGGACACGGGTTCGAGCCCTGCTCTGGGAAGATCCCACATGCCGTGGAGCAACTAAGCCCGTGAGCCACAACTACTGAGCCTGCGCATCTGGAGCCTGTGCTCCGCAACAACAGAGGCCGCGACAGTGAGAGGCCCACGCACTGCGATGAAGAGGGGCCCCCGCTTGCCACAACTAGAGAAAGCCCTCGCACAGAAACGAAGACCCAACACAGCCAAAAATAAATAAATAAATAAAATAAAAATAATAGGTGGTAATAATTATGGCTACCTTTTACTGAGTGCTGACTGTATGCTAGGCACTGTGCTGAATTCTGGCAATGCAGTAGGAAGCAAAACAGATATGTCTTGCCCCTGGATAAGTAGATATTAAACAGATAATTACACATATATGTATATATAATTATAAAGGTTAGTAAGAAGAGAGTTTAAAGAAAGAATAATAGGGGAGACTACTCTATATTAATAATCAGGGGAGACCTCTTTGAGGAAATGATATTTTAGTTGGGACATGAAGAAAGAGTCAGCCAGGTAAAGAGCTGAGGGAAAACAACTGTAGGCAGGGGCTAAAGAATATGTAAATATCTTGATATTGGGAAGAGCTTGGCCTTTCCAAGGAACTGAAAGAAGGCTGTCTAGCAGTTGTTTTCTTGTTGGTTCTCAGATCAATTCCTGCCCCCGCCCCAGGCCCTGGAATGCTGGCATAACAGGGACCTGACTCTGCAGGTTGTTTAAGGCTGTCTTGTCAGATGGCTCTGCTGAAAAGAGTCAACAGAAGAGACTGGTTGGAGATTGGAAGGTGAGCAAAAGGGAGAAACTAGGACATTTCTATCTCTTTTTTCTGGCTCAGGAAACCCTCTCGAGCAATGGTGATGTCTCCTCTGCGGCTTCAGAGTTTTTTGGCTTTGGGGAAAACATGATGATAACCCCTGTCCTTTGTTCTGGGATTAGAATAATTGACTGGGGACACAATCCTTACAGTTTAATTGTACCTCCTTGTGCACAGGGGTATAGTTGTGGTTAAAATCACCTAGTTGCTTCCTTCTAGAAGGTAATAAGTTTATAAGAAACAAAAAGACTAACAAATTGCAGTATTCACACATTAAAACCCCATCCTTCTATTTTCCCACTAAAAGAGAAAAAAATACTGTGACCCATTCTGGAACAGCTTGCAAAACTATCAGAGTTTTGGTCAGTGCAGCCAAGGTTTTTAACAGTGACTCACATGATCAGAAATCCACATGGAAACAGCTGTCTGAATTTTTTTTTCTTTTTTGGCTAATGGTAGTGAGTGGAGAAGTCTACCCTTGCATAGGAAAATTGCATGTGACCCAGAGTGAGTTGAGTGTGTTACTTATACATTTATAGTAGTCGTTATCATAAATTGGGCAATGATTCTGTTCTAGCATCTATACTAGATACTTTACATATAATATTAAGTTTTCATGATAGATCAAAATTACCCTCAGGATTGTTAGTATTATTATCTCCATTCCGTAGAAGAGAAACTGAGGTTTGAGAATATTAGGAAACTTAGTTAAGGTGAAAGAGATGGTAATTTTATACAAATTCATATGTTTGACTTTAAAATCCACAATACTGTACTACAGTATAGTATCTCCTTTTTGTCAGTAATCTCACAGTAGCTCAGTTTCGTGGTGGAATTAAGCATTAAAAAACTGTGGTTTGACTTATAATCAGCTTTAAATACAACCAGTAATTGAGCCAAGACTGCTAATATGTGAATTGGTGGCAATGAGGTAGAAGCAAAAAGGCTGTTAGAGCCTGTTGGTCTATGCATTTATTGAGGAAGTGAATAGATCTTCAAAAACTTTTTGTTGTAATTGTTGTTTTAAATAAAAATTTTCAGATGTGTTGCACTGGCTCCCAGCCAGTCTTGGATACCTTGGATACCCTTTGAGTATTATGATCAATGCCATCTTTATCACAGAAGGCACATATGAGGATGTTTGGTGCTAACTCCAACTAACTGCAGTGGTTCTCTGGAGTACTGTGCAAAAATCCCTCTGGGAGTGAATCAGCAGAAAAGAGGGCCTTGACATCTATGGAGTACTTTGGAGTACAATGGATGCGTAGGGAAATTTATACTTGCCATTTCTACCTTAGCAACCCATTGCTGGTACTGAAAAAAATGCCTTAATGCTTTGAGTTTCCTCCTTCTACAGGACTTCCCAGGCCAGCTCCTCAAACCCTTTCAAAACAAGTCATTATAATATGTGATACTGGATGTATGGTTAAGGAAAAATATATCTTTTTTTTTCCTTTGTGTTCTCGAAATATAAAACTAGGAAGAAGAAAAGAGGGGAGTTTGATAATGTTTGCTGATAGACCACACACAGGGTGAATGACCTGACACCACACACACTAGGCCTGGAATAGCATTTATTCAGAGAAACTTACAGAGGCAGGAAGAGGAGCAGATGTGCAGTTCCTTGTTTGCCATTTGCTCTCTGGGATAGTACAAAGTGATCACCAGGACTGCAGTCTAAACTTTGGGCAAATAAGCTGCATGCTTAAGGAAGCACCAGCATCAACTCTGATGCAATGAGGGCCTGGGGTCCAAGCCTTGTTGGGCTTCCCCTGTTCTCCCATCTCAGCATTTATGGCTGGGGCAGCACTAGGTCCTCTTTGGAGTGAACAAGAGGTCAGGTACAAGTCTTGCAGTCTCAGATGTCTGTGTGTGGAACCTTGGCCTCCAGTCCTGTGCTTCCACCTCAGTATTCTCTCAGGACATTTGCCGAATGGTCCCACCCTGCAGGAAGATACCTCTCACTCTGGGAGGCCTGCCAGGGGGTAGTCCAGAAAAATTAACCTTTACCTCTCTCTGAAGCATAAAGCTGAAGCCCTGAGGACCAGGTAGAATTGAGAACACCTTGTTAGAATGTTTCGTTGGGTCTTTACCAACACATCAGTTGTCTTAGCCTATAGTACGTGCATTGTCATCCTATTGGTCAAAAGAAATCGATCAAATTCAAAGAATTCGTTTCATGCTTAGAGTCATTCTCTCTGACACTTCTCCTGTCTAAATTCTTAGTCACTTCATTATAAGCAAATATGATTTTTCCAATAGCCTGATCCATCTGTTCCTTTGACTTCCTTTCCTCTGGTGATTTTGTCCTCCACCCTACCTACCCCAGCCACTCATTCCCATGATCATACTGTAAATCTTGTTATTACTAATAACTGCAGCTCCTTTATTTTCTCAGTTTCACATCCCCATCTCTTATCTTTCCAGTTCACTCCCTTTAAATTTCAACTTTAACCATCCTTTGACCTCATCAGGACTTCTAGTATATTAGTCCTGTTACCTTTTTCCTGTCCCTCACCCCACTTTCACATCCCTCCTTTACCATCTTAAAGTCTGTGACAGCCACTATCATCATTTCTGTGCATGTACAGAAATGCCTCTCCCTCATGTTAACTTGGAAAAACACAAACCTGATTAAATCTAACTCTCCACCTACTATGTACAATATATGGCTGAAGGCAGCCACACTTCCTTTTGATTAGCCCCATTTTAAATTCATAACGACAAACATCAAATGGACCTAAAGCTGCCTGGCAATATCACTGTATTTCCCTGGTCCATTTGTCATTCAACTTTCTTAAACAACTATTTGCCATCTTTTCCTCAAACTCTTAACAGACTCCCTCCTCCATCTTTGCCCTCAGATGATAACCTTCCTGCCTGCTGCCTTAAGAAAACTGAAGCACTGAGAAGAGTATTTTTTCAGACCCTTGCTACACATTTACCCTCTAGCAGCATCTGTACAATATACATTACCTTTCTGCCTCTTCCCAGAGATGAGCTATCCATGCACCTAGCTAAGGCCAGAACCTCCAATCCCTTTCACATGTATGCAAAGATATTACTCTAGTATATTTCTTCCAGTAAATTTCTTCTCCTTCTCCTGCAGCATTATATTTTTCTTCCTCTCTGGATTAGCTGCTAAACATTATATTATTTCTTTCATTGAAAACAAACAAATCTCTTGGGCCCAGTCCCTCCTACAGCTACTGTCCCATTTCTCTGTTACTTTTAACAGCAAAACTCCTCAAAAAATTGTTTATGGGCTTCCCTGGTGGCGCAGTGGTTGAAAGTCCGCCTGCCAATGCAGGGGACACGGGTTCGTGCCCTGGTCCGGGAAGATCCCACATGCCGCGGAGCGGCTGGGCCCGTGAGCCATGGCCGCTGAGCCTGCGCGTCCGGAGCCTGTGCTCCGCAAAGGGAGAGGCCACAACAGTGAGAGGCCCGCATACAGCAAAAAAAAAAAAAAAAAAAAAATTGTTTATACCTCTTCTCTCCAATTCCTCTCCTCCCCTTGTGTCTTGAATAACCCACTGCAGTCAGGCTGTTGCCCCCATGGTGCCATTGTAACTGCTCTTATCAACTCCACCAATGACTTTTACATGATTAACTTCCATGGTCAGACTCAGGAGCATTTACCATATTCTTATTCTTCTCTCTAATATATATTCTTAACTTAACTTCCAAGACACTACATAATCTTGGTTTTCTTCACACTTCACTGGTAACTTCTCATTTTCCTCCACTGATTCCATCTTTTTTTCCCAGACTTCTTAACATTGGTTATTAACAAGTTCAGCCTTTGGGGCTCTTCTCTATTCTATCTACATTTACTACCCTGGTGATCTCATCCAGTCTCTGTAAGCTTTGTCATCGTGGGTCTGGGTTGACTTACACTCTAAGGCTTGTTTAGTCCCTAAAAAGGAGTCTTGACTGAATTCTCCAGGTGTCTACTCTGCCTCTCCACCTAGGTTAATTGGAACTTGAACATCTCCCCGCCAAGTGCAAGTTCTGGTAATTGTTCAGTTTATTCTCTAGTAATTAGGGTTGCCAGATGAAATACAACAGGTACATGCTGATGCTCAACAATTATTTGTTGTTTATTAAAATTCAGTTTTAACTGGGCATCCTATGTTTATATTTGTTAAATCTGGCAGCTCTATCAATATTTGGTTTTTGCCCATCCTTGTGGAATCTTACCCTATATACACTTAACTTACAGTTTAATCAAGAGCTCAAGGGACCCCTCTGCAGATTTGTGAAGATCTAGTTCTCTAGGTAATTTTTCATCTACAGTACTCTGTCCTACAAATTCTGCCTTAGCCTCCCCAAATTCCACTCTTTGTCTCTTCAACTCACTAAGAAGACTGTACTCTATTTGGGCGCCCACACTCTTTACCGCAGTCCAGAAAGTGTGCCCAAGTAAAAAGCCAGCAGAATCGTAGGGCTCATTTCATTTGTTTTCCTTCTCCTAGAGATTCCAGTTCTGGGCTGCCTATTGTCCAATGTCTGAAGACAATTGTTTATTTTGGTAGTGATAGTGCAGTACCATTTACTCCATCCTGGACAGAAGCAGAAATCCATGTTTTGTCTTTTCAATTTTCTGGTGGTTTTCTTTCTTTGCTGTCTAGAAGTTTAAGAATTTTATAAAAAGTCAAATTTAGCAAACTTTTTGGTTTTCTTTAATGCTATGAAAGACCTTTTCTAATAAATTACTATTAAAATTTCATCCATTTTCTTTTAGTAATTGGTTTACTTTTTTACATTTAAATCTTTGATTTCTCTGGATTTATTTTGATGTAAGGAGTGAAGGTAGTATACAGGTTTTTGTTGTTGTTGTTTTCAGCTAACTAGAGTAGAAGGTTAAAGACATTCATAAATTTGTGGACCCAATGAGAGGTGGATTCTATTTCCCCTTTCCTTGATTCTGATCTGTCTTAGTGATGTCCATGGCCAGTAAAAAACAGCAGAGGTGATGCTTGCCAGTTCTGGGCTTAGCATTTGATAGCAGTGATAATTTCCACCTTAGTTTCTTAGCGCCCTAAGTTGCCATGTCAGAGGATTGATCACCCTGCTGGAGAAGTTGTATGGCGAGGCCCTGGGGCTATCTGGAGAGAGAGGGGAGCCAAGAAGAGCTCAGTCTTCTAGCTCTTTCTGCCAAAGTTCCAGGCATATGAGTGATCCTCTCTTGGACACTCTAGACGAGTTCAGCTGTTAGCTGAATATCACTAAGTGACATAGTCACCACCATGTGGAGCAAAATAATCACCTAGCCACATCCTACCCACATTCCTGACCCCAAAATCACAAGATATAATCAAATAGTTTTGTTGTAGCCACTAGTTTTAGGGTAATTTGTTATGTAACAGTTTTCCAGTTGTCCCAACAAAATTTTTGTTTATCTTTTTTCTATTCATTTGAATTGTCATCTTTATCAAACATTAAATTTTCTTTTGTAGGCCTATTTATTTCTCAATTTTCTATTATGTTTCAATGATCTTCTCTTTATTATTCCTTTACCAGTTCCAAAGTGGTTCATTATATAGTTTTATGACATATTTACTATCTGGTAAAGCCAATACTCTCTCATCTCTCTTATTTTTGAGAATGCCTCTGCTAATTTGTGCATTTTCAGATGAGATTTTATATAATTTTGACAGATAACAAAAAGTTTACTATTAGTATTTTGTTTGGGACTAAATTACACTTCAATCTAAATTTAGAAAAAATTAACATGAAATTTAGAGAAAATTTTCATTTATTTATCTTCTCGTATGAACCTCATTGGTTTAAAATTTTTTTTATATATAAGTCCTCTACATCTTCTTGGAAATTTTCACACAAATATCATTTTTGCTATTATAAATAGAAACTAATATTCTATAATTTTCCAGTTTATTATTGCTTGAATATAGAAAATATTGATTTGTATATTAATTAGAAACTATTCAATGGCTGAGAGTTCCTGTTTCTCATAATTATACATTTGAAATTTGCAGGTTTTCTATGTATACAATTATATCATCCACATAAAATCATAATTTTGCCTTTCTTTCCAAAATCAATCTTTTTTGGGTTTTTTTCTGTATTGTAAGCTGCATAAGGGCAGGGATTTTTGTCTCTTTTATGTACTGCTATATCTCTAAGTGCCCATAGGCTTGACACATGGTAGACACTCAATACACATTTTTTAATTAAAATTAATATACTACAATAATTAAGAGCTGGAGTCAAAGTTCCTGGGTTTGAATCCTAGCTCTACTACTTGCTGGTGTTAATCAAAATTTCAGAAATGGAGACATGATTGAAATAGAAAGGTATTTATTTGGGGTTTATTAGAACTGCACCTTGGAAACACAGATTCAGTAACCACTTGAATTGTGTTCTGCTGGCCTACAAAATGGAGGAAGCATATAAAGGCAAAAAGCTGCAGGGCCACAGTTAGTTAGTTACGTAAGTTGTTTGTCAAGAATTATAATTGGAGCTGGCAAGAAGTGACAGTGCTTATTAAGCAAGGATTGGTTGAGGTTTGAAATGGTTGCATAGTTACAAGGGGAGACCTTGAGACCATAAAGTTGCAGCTGGCAGGTGTTCTTCTGAATATGCCTGATGGTGTCCTTGGGTCTGGTACAGTTCAAAGAAATTCAGGTTCTCAGTGGTACAGGGACATGTCTGAGACCAGATCCTCAGTGGCTACCCAACTCCATTTTTGTATGCCTTAACTGTGATTACTCCATTATAATTTCAATTTGCCATCATTGGATATGTTACTACATCTCTGAGTTAAATTTCCTTAGCCTCAGTTTCCTTTTTTATCAGTAATTTGGTGTTGCAATAGTATCTACCTCATAAAGTTGTGAAGATTAAATGAATAATACATAAAAACATCTTAATGGAGTACTTGAAACATAGTAGGTTCTTGATATATTTTTATCTTTCCCATATTTCTCATGTCTGTTCTTATAGAGTACAATAAAATAATAGTAATTATAGTAAATCACATTTGCACAATTAGGAAAGCTTATAGAGTTTCACTATTAAGCATAATGTCATTTGTTGGTATGACATAGAGATTTTTTAAAATATGTTAAGGAAGATTAGGTATATAAAATCCTGGTATTAAGATTTTGATTTAGAATATAAGATTTGGTTAAATTATTTATTGAGATAATCATGTTATTTCTTCTTTAACCAGTTAATAGAGTTTATATCACTGTAGTTTTTAATATTGAAAAATTATGTTCCTTAGGCACTAGGAACCCAAATGGCATTTTCAGGATTAAGGTTTTAAAAAATATGCTTATCACAAAAGCACAATTTTATATGCTTCCTTAAAAAGTAATGATCGGGGCTTCCCTGGTGGCGCAGTGGTTGAGAGTCTGCCTGCCCATGAAGGGGACACGGGTTCGTGCCCCGGTCCGGGAAGATCCCACATGCCATGGAGTGGCTGGGCGCATGAGCCATGGCCGCTGAGCCTGCACGTCTGGAGCCTGTGCTCCGCAACGGGAGAGGCCACAACAGTGAGAGACCCGCGTACAGCGCAAAAAAAAAAAAAAAAAAGTAATAATCAGTTGTCACAATAACATGATCTTTGAACTGGCCTAATCTGTGATGTATCGGATATTTCAGAGTTCTGGTGCAGTTAATATGAAGAATCTGAAGTTATCACAACACTTATCTGAAAGAGGGGCTTTTTAGAGGCAGGACCTTGGACTTTCTGCATTTCCACAGCAGCAGAATTGGCTATAGAGTTTATTCTTTGTCTGATATTTCATATATCTTTCTCCCTTTTTTCCCCCCACAAGAACAAACTGAATTTTTGTTTTTCAAATAGAAACTAATTCTTCTATTCAAATATGTAAGTTAGACTTGGAGTTCTGGAAGAAACTGTTTCCAGATCAGATTTTTTTTGCATTACCAAAAAATCAGTAATTTCTACTTTTTCTGTGGTGTTTTCTGAGTCACATTTGTGAGAACCAAATACCATACTAAACTGAATATAACACATAGTCTTAGTTTTGTTCTCCCTGTTTTCTAGTAACTCCTTTTTTTCATTACATTTATCCTGATATTTAATACAAATAACTTTAACATGATCAAAGTCTCATACAACACTTCACTAGTATATCTATTCATATATTTGACCTTTGGTCAAAATCTAATTGATATGAAAATTTAATTGTGAGATTGCTAAGCTCAGGAGCATATAGCAATTTGTCTTTTTTTGAAACCATTTCAGGCTCCTCTGGCCAAAGAAAATCTACAGGGGTGCTGTAGAAGACATTCTCAAATCCTTGGTTTGCTTAGTGGTAGAAAGAAAGTGGCTGATGGTAACTTATAGTAAAACATAACTTTCCACCTTTTGGCTGCTATGTATCCAAATTCTGGATTTTGTGTCTCCAAATACCAGCCTTTTTGGTATGTTTGTAAATACCAACCAGTAAAAAAGTAAAAAGGAAAAAAATGGCAGCAAACACATAATATTTAGAAGTGTGGAGGTAAGTATCAAATTAAGCAGCTGAAAGAGTTCATTGTGATTATTTTGAAAATAAAGCAGTTGGAAAAAAATACAGGGAAGAAGAACACTATGGAGGCCAAATAAAATACATTAACAGAACCATTTAACTTAAGGTCTACTATTTGTGACTTTTCCATCTTGAGACCTTCACGCTAGGACTTCTACCAAGACATTTCGGTGCTATTCTAGGTGAATGAGCAGGGGATGAGGAGCACTGAGCACACAGGGATCTAGGCCCTATCCTTGCATCAAGCAGAGCAACAACCTTTTTATCTAGTTTACCTTTTGGGCTACCACGTAAGATTATATTTGAAGAGAGTCTTATACTACCGTAACAAATTAATGTTTGAAAATTATTAGCCCAGAAATGGGGCACTGGAGAACACTTCCAAAGCAAATATACAAGCCCATAAGCCATCCAGCTTTTATTGCTGCTTTCTGGAGTGTAGCTTCAGATTGACTGGGGATACCAGTGAGGAGAAAACACTGTCAGCTTCAGACAGTACCCCTAGCAGATAGGCAGTAATAATCACAGGATGTGGGGCTCTGGTGAAATAATATACTGGCTCTCAGAATTATCACCTAACAGGTTTGGAATTCCAGCTTCAGCAATACAAGACAGCAATTGCCTCAGGTCCTGGAATGCACATTTTAAAAATGAAGGAAGTATACACAAAAAGAGATCAAGCATCCACTATATCTAGGTGAAAAAACTCAAAAATGTAACGGAAGCTATGGGAAAAAAGAATGATCTTTGAAATACTAAATCCAAGGGCACTGGGAAATATTTATATTCAAGGTATAAATAAAAAAAATGTTAATATAGTCAAAGGTATAAAAGGCCAATGTATACATGGAAATAAAACCAGGAATGAATTGAAAGAGCACATTTCAAACTTCAGCTAGAGGATTGGAAATTTCCTTAGATAGTCCCAATTTCATGTAGCTTACTCTTTTTAGCAAGGGTGATTTATGAAAAGTGCAATAATACGATTTTTGTGGAAACTTTTATATAAATAAATTCACAGATTTAGGGGAAAATTGTTTTATCAGGCTAAGGGTTGGGATTTGGGGAAAATGTGTTTCTTTGATTTGTTTCTTTTAGGGGCCATAGCAGCCAGAACCCAGATAAACAGGAGGACATTTTAATAGCCTCCCTATGCTGTAAATGTCGATCCTTTTACTACTAAGGCTTTCATGAGATGGGTAGGCTGACAGTAGCAGTTTGAGCTGGAAAGTAAAGTGAAATAGCAGGCAAAACTGCCAAGAAAGAAAGGTCTATACAAGAGAAGGATTTATATGAAGGTGGTCAAAATATACAAACTTCCAGTTAGATAAGTAAGGTCTGGGGGTATAATATACAGCATAGTAACTACAGTTAATAATACTGTATTGTATATTTGAAAATAGTGATCAGTTAATTTATTTAATTTATTCATACAACCTTGTTATATACTATATATAAAATAATATGCTAGATTCATGCAATGGTAGAAAAATAAAATTCCTACAGAGATAAGTCTGGTAACATAAATGGCTGAATGAGGCTGGCTGTAATACGATAGAGAGTGGCTGAGCCCATGGTAAAATGCAGAGTGCATACCTTACCCAAAGAAATTAAAATTTAAACTTAAAAATATGGGCAGGTCAAATAAAACACATTTGTTAGGTAGGAATTCAAATACTAATGTGACTCCATCCCTATCCATGGAGCTCCCAGACTATTGGAGGAAATGGACCTGTAAATGACTCTAGTGACATAAGGTTTTGTACTTGAAAGTAGCTTAGCAGTGTTGTGGGAGCACGATTCACCACCTAGTCAAGATGGGCAGAGAGCCAAAGTGGGTATTATCCAGTCACTCAATCAAGGATTCCACCTGTTATCATGTAAATTATCCCTTTTAAAAATATACTTCGGGGGGCTTCCCTGGTGGCGCAGTGGTTAAGAGTCTGCCTGCCGATGCAGGGGACACGGGTTTGTGCCCCGGTCTGGGAAGATCCCACATGCCGCGGAGCGGCTAGGCCCGTGAGCCATGGCCGCTGAGCCTGCGCGTCCGGAGCCTGTGCTCCACAACGGGAGAGGCCACAACAGTGAGAGGCCCGCGTACCGCAAAAAACAAACAAACAAAATATATATATATATACTTCGGGACTTCCCTCGTGCACAATGGTTAAGAATCTGCCTGCCAATGCAGGGGACACAGGTTCAATCCCTGGTCCTGGAAGATCCTACATGCTGCGGAGCAACTAAGCCCGTGCGCCACAACTACTGAGCCTGCGCTCTAGAGCCCACGTGCCACAACTACTGAAGCCCGTGCACCTAGGGCCCCTGATCCACAACAAGAGAAGCCACTGTACTGAGAAGTCCGCACACCACAGCAAAGAGTAATGCCCGCTCATTGCAACTAGAGAAAAGCCCACACGCAACAACGGAGACCCAACACAGCCATAAATACATAAATAAATAAATTTATTTATTTAGTTTTGCGGTATGCGGGCCTGTCACTGTTGTGGCCTCTCCCATTACGGAGCACAGGCTCCAGACATGCAGGCTCAGCGGCCATGGCTCACGGGCCCAGCCGCTCCGCGGCATGTGGGATCTTCCCGGACCGGGGCACAAACCCGTGTCCCCTGCATCGGCAGGCGGACTCTCAACCACTGCGCCACCAGGGAAGCCCTAAATAAATTTATTTTAAAAAAATAATAATAAAAGTATACTTCAAGTTTTCCCCCAATATTTCTATTGTTATTGGCCACAGCTTACTTTCTTTTATTATATATTCTATTATCATTTTCATATACTGAAAATCTACTAAATTTTTTTCTGTAATAATTTCAATTGAATAAATTTGGGTTTTTCAGCTATACGAATATACATCACACGTATGGACAACTTTGCCGACTTCCTTTTCTTTTCCAGTACAAACACTGGAAAATTTGTACCTTCCTTTTCTTTTTTGGTCCATATGCTTTGGCTGGGACCTTCAGAACAATAATGATATATAAGTTTAATTGTGGCCACCCTTTGGTTGCTCCAGCTTCAATAGGAATTCTTCAGGTATTTTGCATAAAGTTGGCTTTAAAATATATTAAAAACTAATTTGGAGGTTATGTACTCAAAAGAATTGAAAGCAGGGACTCAAATGGATATTCAATATTCATCAGTGTTCATAGCAACATTATTCACAGTACCCATAAGGTGGAAACAACCAAAATGTCCATTGATGGATGAATGGATAAACAAAACGTGGAATATACATACAATGGAATATTATTCAGCCTTAAGAAGGAATGAAATTCTTACACATGCTACAAGGTGTATGAATCTCAAAGGCATTATGCTAAGTGAAATAAGTAAACATAAAAAGACAAATATTGTGTGATTCCACTTATATGAAGTATGTAGAATAGTCAAACTCATAGAAACAGAAAGCAGAATAGGGATTACCAGGGGCTAGGAGGATGGGGAAGTGAGAAGTTATTGTTTAATGGGTACAGTGTCAGTTTGAGAAGATGAACAAGTTCTGGAAATGGATGGTGGTGATAATTGTGCAACAATGTGAATGTACTTAATGCCATTGAATTGTACACTTAAAAACGGTAAATTTCATTTTGCACATTTTGCCACAATAAAAAATGTTTGGAAGTATTTATAGCATTCCTTATATTTTGGAATAGTTAAAATGATGTGGGGATTAAAGTGGCATCTGTTCCTTAAAGGTTAAAAAAACTCACCTGTGAAACATTTTTTCACAGGTCAGTTTTTTCTTGATATCTGAAATTATTTTGGATCTGAAACAATTGTCAACTTTTTCTGAGGTTATTGGTCTAATTTCTATCTCTTTTTCAAGAAAATATTGGTAACTTTTTATTTTCCTAGTAACTATTTTATCCAGTTTGGGGGCTAGCCAAAGCATTCCCTTATAATTCTTTGAATTGCCTTGGTATATCTTGTTGTTTTCCCATTATCTCTTAGTAGTTTGTGTATTCATGAATTCTCCATGTCCCCAGTAAAAAAAAAAATAGGCTTGATAGTCACACACATACAGACATACACACACACACACAAAACAGTTGTGCTTTTCAGTTCTAAAGTTTCCATTTTATTCTTTCTTGTATCTTCTGTTTCTAATCCTAGACTTTCTATTTTTAAAAAGATTTGTTTCACTTATGTTCACAATTGCTTGTTAAAGTATTTTCATGATGGCTGTTTTAAAATCCTGTCAGACAACTCCAAAGTCTGTGTCATTTCCTTGTTAACATTTGTTGATTGTCTTTTCTAATTCAAATTGAGATTTTCCTGGTTCTTTGTAGGACAAGTGATTTCATTTCTATCCTGGAGATTACTCTGTTTCCTCTTTAATCTTATTTTGTGCAGGTAGTCGTCCTGTTTATGTTTGCATTTGTTAAATATGGACAATTACCATACACTACACTTTTTGAAATGCTGTTTTGGCATTTCACTTTTTCATACAAAAAGCCTTTCTGAGAAGCCCTGCATACTTTGGCCACCTTCACTGTTCACTTTATAATTTTTTGTTTACTGCTCTTATTTAACTTTTAACATCTCTTCTTTTAAGATCTATAAATATTTTATTATTTATCTTCTCCCACTAAGGGTTGACCCAGGCCATTTTAATCTGTCCCACCTATCCAGCTATGTTCTAAGCAGCTAATTAGAATATAGGTATTTGGCTTTTTAATACTCCTCAAATCTTTCTGAGATATGAAATCTTGCAGGGGCCTTTAGGTTCCTTCACCCTAAGCTCTCAGAGACAGCCTGGGATTCTAACTTCCCCTCCCAGTCAGTTCTTTCCCGTAGCCCCACCATCCTTCCTCCTCTAGGGTCCCTCAACTGCCTTCCAAAGAGGATATTTGTACCCACACTCAGTTTAGCAACAGCTGTTACTAGTTAACTTATTCAGATGGCTTCTTCTAGAAGAGTGATGTAATGGCTTCTAAATATTGGACAGAACTTCTACTTTTGAGCATTGTGAAATTATTCAACTGGCAAAGCAAGCAGTAAAATCAGAGTTAAATCACTTTCTCACCTACACCTAGGTTCTAGACTTTGGAGGAGGAAGGCCAGTAGGGCTACTGAAAGAGAGGGCGGGGAGAGAGACTCAGAACTCCAGACTGTCCATGGAGTGAGAGCCCAAAGACCCCTGGAAAGCTCCACACCTCAAAAAGATTGGGGGGGGGTATTAAAAAGTTAGTTAAATACATATATTCTAATCAACAACTGAACCCAGCTAGGACTAGGTGGGATGTGAAAATGGCCTGGGACAACTGTAGGTGGGAAAAGAAAAATAGTTAAACAATCATAGAACTTGAAAAAAAGATGTTAAAAATTCAGTGATAGGAATAATAAGCAAATGGACAGTCTCCTCGCTTTCCTAATTTTAAAGTGAACAGTGAAGTTAGCCAAATAATGGCTTCTCAGAGAGCCTCTTTGTATTAAAAAATGAAAAAAATGTCCAAACAAGATTTTTAATAGTATGGCATGTTATAATTGTTTGCATTTAACACATTAATGCTTTTAACATAAAAATGAATAATATGATTGTGTCCTTTAAGAAAAAATTCTAGATTTTATTGATATTTAAAAAAAATTCATACCCAGGATGTAGTCTTCTCATTTTAAAATGTATGATGAGCATTCCATTCTTTCAGACCTGACAGTGGAGTCTTTGGATTTGAATGTGTAACCTTAATAGGAAACAGAGGCCTTTTGCATGGGAAACTTGTGCCAGGGAGGGCCTCCTCCCATCCAGCTGGTCTGGTAAGCAGTGTGTTGAGCAAGGTGAGCCTGCTCTCTTCCCTGTTATTCAAGCAGGAACTTGTTTTAACTGTGCTCCCCTCATTAGGCAGACCAGTGGCCTGTTGGGGGCTGAGTGCATGAGGAAATAAAAGTACTATGTAGGACTTGGCCTACAACCTTAAACCTGTTTTCAGGCAGACTACATGACAGGTGATGGAAGGGCAGTAGGAATGGGTGGAGAGGAAAATATTTTCCTGGGAGGAGGAAATGAGGGCCTAAGTCCCTAATAAGTTGAGAGAATGAAGCCTCTTATCTGTAGACTGATGGGTTGCTCTGCTGGGCCTGTGCCTCAGAGATAGATGTGCAATTGTGTGCGTGCAGTATGTTTATAGGCTAGCACTGCAGCTGTCTGTGTGTCTCTGTCCTTGTGCCTTCAGCTTCTTGCCTCTGTTCCACAGGGCATCTTAATGTCTGGCTGCTGCCCAGCTCAGTTTGCTTGCCAGCCCCCTTCCTGCTCTCCCATCTTGTTTCTGTTAGTGGGCTTGGATATTTGATTAAAGAGCTCTGAGAAAAATCCATTTTTTTATTCATCAACCCCCAAAATTCCTCTGATTGTCTCTGTCCTTCTTATGAAACCTGGTCCCAGAAGACTTGATAACCTGGCTTGCACTGAGGAGGCACAGTCCCAAAGTGTTTGCATTTTAAGAGGCAACAAAGCTTCTTGTCAAACGAAGCGATCTCTAATTGTATAGTTTTAGGCATCAGTAGAAAGACGCTTTGGAGAAGTTTGCAGGGAGAGATCTTATTGGTGTTTAGAATTTTAATTTAATAAATAAATCACCATTTCCTATCTGTAAAACGCAGATTACAATAATAGTATCTATACAAAAGAATTTTTGAGGTATAAAGTGAGAAAGTGCATATGTCTAGCCCCGTGCCACGTACAAAAGTAAGTGATTGATAAATGTCTGCTGCTACTGCTGCTGCTGCTGCTGCTGTGGCTTCAATTATTCAGCTTTGCCTCTGCACTGGGCAGTGGGCCAGGCAATGGGGAGACCACCAAATACAATAAGGACAGAATCATTCTCTAGACCCCCCAGGAGCTCAACCTAAGGAGAGATCATTTGCATTTGGACAGCTTAGTTCACTCCCCCCAAAAATGTTCTCTTACATATTACCTCACTTAACTCTTATTTTTTGCCAGGTATGTGTAATTTTCTTAGTTTCCAAGAGACCAAGAGATTCCAAATGACTTGCCCAAGGTCCACACCCAACGTGGAACAGATTTTTTTAAGTGAACATGACTCAAAGCTATGTATATCACAGCACAATACATTCATTACAAATAATCCTTACCACATTACTGAACTCGGGGCCATGGGAGCGGAGGACCAATGAAACCAAGAGAAAACTCAGCAAAATTTTTTACTCAAAGCAGGAAGCTGAGTTATGGTTCAGAAAGTATGACCAATGTAAATGTAACATGATAATAGGAAATCATCAAAAATGCTTCTTAAAACTGAGATTTTATTCATGCTGTTACATTGGAAGAGCCACGTGCCAGTCTCTCTCTCTCTCCTCCTCACTTTGTGTGTGTGTGGTGGAGGTTAGTAGAGGGATACTCAGCATGAGTAGACAAATAAGCTTCATGTTGCAGTATATCCTTCATAAAAGTGAGGACTTGATTAATTCAAGAGCACACCTGTCATTTTAATTATGATTCTGTCAATAAATTTTAGTGCCTGTGAGAGGTGCTGAAGTGAAATTACATTTCACCTTTCCTGGCAGAGTAATGAAAGAGGACGAACTCTTCAGTCACTGACTCTATCCCCCTTGCTTCCACGTGGAACCTAGATACCAGAAGCCGGGATCTAATTAAATTGTGTGCTTTGTTCCTACATATTTCATGGCTTTTGCTCCTATTGAGTATGAGATCTATTTTTCTATTTAATGGTTAACTGGTTATGGCTAACATATACCATTATATTTTCGTGGCTCATTTTGGCAACCCAAGATTTGATCTTCTCTTAAAGATCACTCTATTGCTCAGTCCCCTTGAGGGTGGAAAGTTGACCATGATGGTGATAGAGGAGGAGACTGCTGAGGGGAAAGAAATTTTCCAGCAAGTTTGGGGTAGAGACATCTGGGTCCTTCATTACGGCATTTGAGGAGCTCTGAGAGTGCAGCCCTGAGCCCCGCTGGACTGGGAAGTGGTGGCAGTGGGGTATCCACTACAGAACCCCCCCCTCCAAACACACATATAGTGTGGGTGGGCATTCCTCATTGCATGGCTTCAGGCTCTGTCCTGCTGCCCTTCCACAAATTCTGTGAACTGGCTAATATCCTTTAATGTGTTCCTTCCTTATTTAAACCTAGCCTAGTCCCTTACCTACAGTCTGTGGATTGCTCTGTAGCAGTTAAAAAGAACTTGATGGGTTATACACACTGACATGGAATCCCCAAACCATTATTATGTGATAAAAGCAAAATGCAGTATCACCAAACAAAATGGCACATTTCTTCATGTATGTATACATTTGTAAATGTGTAGAGAACTTCTGAGAGACTACAGACGCAAATAATAATAGTGGCCACCTCTGGGGAAAGGGGTGGGAGAAATACGTGTAGACTTGTGTCTTTTACTCTGTACACTTTTTCTTGTATTTTTTACAAAAAGAGTGTTTTCAAGTATTGTTTATGTACTCAACACAGCAAAACAAAATGAAAAGGAAATTTGCATCACACACTCAAGTACTGCATCAAGATATTTCCCAATTGCTTCCATTTCTTTCAAATGACAAGGTCACTTCATTTAGGCAGTCTCTGCCTATATGAAGTCAATCAACATCTTTACTAGGGCCTTGTGCATATCAGCTTGAAATTGTGTATTGGGAAGAGTCCAATGGACCTATCTGGTAACAAATATAAGGAATTCTCAGGAAGGGATTATCTGGTGGTATCATGGCTAGTCTCCCACATTAAGAGAGTACATTGACAAAAATCTGTCTGTCATTTATGTTTCTTAACATAAATTTCAAAATTTAGAAATTATATATCCCAGAGCACAGTTGGGGTAGAGGCTATACCACTACCCCAAAACAGTACCGTTGCCCAAAATAATTCTTCAAAACCACTCAATTTAGCCTATTTAATAGTCCTTTGATATTTAAAATAAAAATGGTGAAGCACTTTTTAGTGGTTAGGCATTGTTTTAGCTTCTTTTAATTCATTAATTCTCTTAATCTTTACTGTAGCTCATAGAGATAGATAATATATCCTGAGGCTGTGGATGCTGGGCTGAAGTAAGTAACCTGGCCAAGATGACACATCCAAGAAATGGCACAGGCAGGATTTCAAACCAAATGTCATGGGGCTCCAGAGCCCATGGTGTTACATGAAGAGAGATGACACAGATTTTCACCCTCAAAAAAATACACAAAATGCATTCCTGCCAAAAATGGTAAACTGAATCTAATCAAGAGAAAGCAAACCAAACTGAGGGACATCCTTCAAAACAAGTGAAATATACGCTTTAAAAATATCAATGTCATGAAAGACAAAAGCTGGGGAAATGTTCCAAATAAAAGGAGGCTAAAGAGACGTGACAGCTAAACACAATGTGTTATACTGGCAGGGGAGAATGTTATAAAAATGCTACTGGGACACCTGTCAAAATTAAGCACAGAATGCATTTTAGATGATAGTATTAAATCAACATCAAATTTCCTGAATTTAATCTTAGTCATTATGATTATGAAGGAAAATATCCTTGCTTTTAGGAGAAACATTTCTTTCATTATTCATAAGACTGATCACTTCTAACGTACCTACAGATTACTTGTAATTCTTTTATGAATATCTTGTTGTTATCTTTGGGCAATTTAAAAATGAGGGTATGGTATGACTAGATTGATTTCAATTTGTTTTTATTTATTTTTTTAATGGAATTTATTGCCTGCATATTGATTCGATCATGGAACTAAGGAAAGAATTGGAACAACCAGGCTGGAGGAAGAAAGAACTAGCATTTGATAATGTCATTTTTTAAAGATTTGGTGGATTTCTTTAGTATGAACCGCCTGGCCCTTTAATCATTAACTGCTCTCTGTAAGGGCTATGACTACATTTTACCTCATTAAGTACCAATTACACTCTTAGTTTTCAAACATGACATTTGTGCCTAAATTCAAACTGTTAAGTTTATACTAAAAATGCATTAGTTTGCTTTTTTTTTTTTTTTGTGATACGCGGGCCTCTCACTGTTGTGGCCTCTCCCGTTGCGGAGCACAGGTTCTGGATGCGCAGGCTCAGCGGCCATGGCTCACGGGCCCAGCCGCTCCACGGCATGTGGGATCTTCCTGGACCGAGGCACGAACCCGTGTCCCCTGCGTCGGCAGGCGAACTCTCAACCACTGCGCCACCAGGGAAGCCCCCCATTAGTTTGCTTTTAATTTAAAGCCTATGGACTTAAACTATTTTAAGGGTAAAAGAAAGAAAATCCCATTACAAAATTGTAACTTAAATGGCTGTGGTAAGGCAGGGGAGGTAAGCCAAGTCCTGTAAATATAATCTTCTGTGGCTCACCCTGAGGAATATTTCTCCACGAGGCCAGACCTGGCTAAGACCCCTCCTTGGTAGTCCAGCAGTCCTTCTCTGGCACTTACTTAAAACATTTGATCATCTTGTCAGGGACCATTATGGGTGTCTTGTCTACCCCATGAACTGTGTGTTTTCCAGTGAAAGACACTGAGACATTTCCTTTGATCTCCATTGTCTAACCTAGTGCCTGGCATTCAGATGGAGGTCTATAAATATTTAGTGAATTAATCTAAATTTCTTTTTTAAAAAACATGTCCATGTGCACTATGTGTGTCTCTGTGTCTATATCTAAAAGTCGGGGTTTAGGTAGAATTCTAATAAGTGCGTCTAGTTTCATGCCCTACAGTAGGACAAAAAATTGGAACAAAAAATGAGCATATGTAGTCTGCTTCTAGAAGAGAACATTCACAGCAGCAATAAGTAAAACCCTAACAGAGATGAGAGAAAGAAAACTAGGAAAAGTATGATTCTGGAGATACTCACTGTAATTTATGTCTATAAGGACAATGCTGATTCACCAAAAGATGATTAGATTGTACTCCATATACTCTGGTTTAGCAGGCAGCAAAATATATAAAGTTTTAAAAGTCAAAAGAAAAATGTTATAGAACATTAAAATTGTGGGAGGTTTTTTTTGGACATGTCATCCCTGTCCAAAGTTTAATAGATGGGCAACAGCTATATGTGCTTTTTATTACTTGTTTTTACTGAACACTCATATGGTTCCTGCTTTTTTTTTCTTTTTAAAAAATTTTTATTGAAATATAGTTAATTTACAATGTTGTGTTAGTTTCAGTTATACATATATATAAATATTCTTTTTTTACCTTCTTTTCCATTATAGGGTATTACAAGATATTGAGTATGGTTCTCTGTGCTACACCATAGGTCCTTGTTGGTTCTTTATTTTACATATAGTAGTGTATATTTTAATCCCAAATTCCTAATTTATCCCTCCTCCCCTCCCCTTTGGTGACCATAAGTTTGTTTTCTATGTCTATGAGTCTATTTCTGTTTTGTAAATAAATTCATTGGTATCATTTGTTTAGATTCCACATATAAGTGATATATGATATTTGTCTTTGGCTTACTTCACTTAGTATGATAATCTCTAGGTCCATCCACGTTGCTGCAAATGGCGTTACTTCATTCTTTTTTATGGCTGAGTAATATTCCATTGTGTATATATTTATATATATGTGTGTGTATATATATGTGTGTGTGTGTGTGTGTGTATACACACACACACACCACATCTTCTTTATCCATTCATCTGTTGATGGACACTTAAGTTGCTTCCATGTCCTGGTTATTGTAAATAATGCTACAATGAACACTGTGGTGCATGTGTCTTTTCAAATTATGTTTTTCTCTGGATATATGCCCAGGATTGGGATTGCAGGATCATATGGTAGCTCTATTTTCAGTTTTTTAAGGAACCTCCGTACTGTGGTTCCTGCTTTTAATTTTAAAGCAGATGAATTAGAACATTTTGTATTTCTGCCTTCCAGAAAGATCCCACAAAACAATGAATTACTTTTGTGGCCCTCGACCAAGTTTTGTCAGAAATGAAACATGACTTCCCTCAGGCACCTTTGCAACCTCCCTGAGAAGGGATGAAAGAGATGGGCCACCTCCTCCCCCTCCTCCCCCCCCACACACCCAGTCTGTAAACACTGCAGCCACCTGCATAGCAGAGGCAGGTCAGAAAAAAAGGCTTTCCAGCCTTCAGTCCTCTTCCTACACTGCTAGCTCCCGGCCTCCAGACTTCCCGAAGGATGACATTCTGGGTACAAGCAGCCTTTGTCAGTCTCCACCGGCACAGGAAGTAAACACCTGGGAGTCACTGGGGTAACAGATACAGAAGCACCAACATTTGGCCGCAGAGCAGGTCATCCAAACAGCTTCACGGGGTCTCAGTGGGCCTCTGCCTGCATTTCCAGCACAGCACAGCATGAAGTCCTTGGCCATGTCTAAATTTTCAGAGCTTGGAAACAACTGTCCTGGCCACCGAGTTCCTAATTCCTTTGGCCAGAGGTCTTATCCTGAACTCCCTGACTCTGGGGTCCAAGGCTTCCAGCTTTCAAGGATTCCACACTGCTGCCCCCAGCCAAGCCATTCCTGCTAGCTGGTTCACCGGCTCCCGCTCAGCTCTCAGAGCCCCACCAGGGAAATTGGGGCGTTGACAGACTCTTTGGGTTCTGCCCAGTTTCTCAGTGCTTGGCTCCTCTCAGGAATACAGCCTCATCCTCCCCAGCAAATCCACCCTCTCTGCTTTGCCAGAGGTCTGTGCACTGCACTGATTTGTCTGTGTTTTAAGACAGAACCATAAACTGTTTCACTCATTCACTTAAAAAATTTTAAAGACAAAGTTTGTGAGACTTGTGGGAAGAAAACAAAAACAGAACCTACATTTGGGTCTACATTTTGGCCATTGTTATGAAGAAAAATATGAGGAAGGAAAAAGAAGGTAACAGAAGAAGAGAAAGGGGTCAGGACAGGTTAAAAAGACATAAAGAGATTAAGATGGCAAGGCAGAGAAGAGCAGACATTAAATAATTGAAAAAGAAAGAACCATACACCTGCAGACTAGACATGCTGATGGAAAGAGAGTCAGAGAGAGAGAGAGAGAAAGCCACAGAAAAACAAAATACTGTCCACAGAAGGAGAGCAGTTCCCTGAGGACAGGTACTATGTCTGTTTGCTGCTCTTTTCTCCAGAGCCAAGCACAGTGCCTGACATAGAGTAGATAGACAATAAATAGTTGTTGACTGAATAAATGGAAAAGTGAGACAAAGAAACACATAGAAGGCAACAGATAGGAGTCTGTGTAGTCATTAAGTACAGGTGGACCTGAGTTCAGATATTGGTTTTGTATCTTCAGATTTTTGTGATTTGGGGTAATCTACTCATTACTTTTAATAGTTTTGCATCTCGATATCTTAATATGTCAAAACAAACTATGTTCCAGATATTTCGCTATTTTTTTTGTATATCCAAACCACCCTTCCATGCTCTGCTTTGTGTCTCTGGGGCTGTGACTCTTGCAGACCACATTCTGGCTTTGCCAACTGGCTGAGAAGGAAGAAGGGATTTGTTCCTCCTGCCTGCTTCCTGTTCCTTTTTAAATGACTAATACATTCTCTGTCTCCTACCTGGATCCTGACTGAAACAGGGTAACACCAACTTCATGGAATTGTGAGGCTAGGTGTAGAAAGCGCTTAGAATATGGCCTGGCTGTATTAACAACCCAATAACTGTGAACTGTATAATACATAGAGACACAGCAGCACATTTGGACAGTAATACTGAAGGTGACACAGATGGGCTTTCACGGAGCAATACCTTACCTTTATGACCTTTGAAGACTTTGACAGGTGTGCTCTGCCTTTACAGCTCCAGGCACAGATAAAGTAACCAAGTCAGATATCATATGTCATTGAATCTAAGACACCACTGATTGTCAAACACACCATTAATTCTGTGTATCACTAAGAAAATAAAAAATCACTGCCAATTAAGCTATGGTATATTATAGTTTGTGAGGCTCATTCTGATATTAGAAATATTAAAATGGGAAAAAAAATGTGTGCCTTAGAATTGATGAAACATGGTATAGTCAGCCCTCTGTATCTGCGGGTACCACAACAATGTATTCGGTCAACTGTGGATCAAAAGAAATTTTTTTTAATTCCAGAAAGATCCAAAAAGCAAAACTTTAATTTGCTGTGTGCAGGTAACTATTTACATAGCATTTACATTGTATTACTATAAGTAATTTAGAGATGACTTAAAGTATATGAGAGGATGTGCATAGGTTATATGCAAATACTACACCATTTTATACAAAGGACTTGAGAATCCATGGATTTTGGTCTCCATGGAAGGTTTTGGAACCAATCCCCTATGGATAACAAGGGACAACGGTATTTACATTAAACTATGGTGAACTTCAGGTAACCCTCGAATGGATCTATAGTCATTCTTTATTTCTACCTCTATGCCAACATTAAAAATACATACCCACAAGCAATTAGGAAAGGTGAAGAAGAAGAAAAGCATGTCCTGGCCCTGTATGGATCCTCATTCGAGGGTCCCTGAGGAAGCCAACAATTGGAAATTGGCCCCAACAAAATAGATCTTTCCTTTGGTTTAGTCTGCCTCTTTCTGTTTTGTTTTGGTTTGGTTTTTAATAGATCTTTATTGGGGTACAATTGCTTCACAATACTGTGTTAGTTTCTGTTGCATAACAAAGCAAATCAGCCATATGCATACACATGTCCCCATATACCCTCCCTCTTGAGCCTCACTCCCATCCTCCCTATCCCACCCCTCTAGGTCATCACAAAGCACCGAGCTGATCTCCCTGTGCTATGCTGCTGCTTCCCACCAGCCAACTATTTTACATTTGGTAGTGTATGTATGTTGATGCTACTTTCACTTCGCCCCAGCTTCGCCCTCCCAACCCATGTCCTCAAGTCCATTTTCTATGTCTACCTCTTTATTCCTGCCCTGCAACTAGGTTCATCAGTACCATTTATTTTTTTTTTAGATTCCATATATATGCGTTAGCATGTGGTATTTGTTTTTCTCTTTCTGACTTACTTCACTCTGTATGACAGACTCTAGGTACATCCACCTCACTACAAATAACTCAGTTAAGTTTCTTTTTATTTCTGAGTAATATTCCATTGTATATATGTGCCACATCTAACATTTAGGTTGGTTCCATGTCCTAGCTATCGTAAATAGTGCTGCAGTGAACATTGTGGTACATGTCTCTTTTTGAATTATGGTTTTCTCAGGGTATATGCCCAGTAGTGGGATTGCTGGGTCATATGGTAGTTCTATTTTTAGTTTTTTAAGGAACCTCCATACTGTTTTCCATAGTGGTTGTATCAATTTACATTCCCACCAATAGTGCAGGAGGGTTCCCTTTTCACCACACCCTTTCCAGCACTTATTGTTTCTAGATTTTTTGGTAATGGCCATTCTGACTGGTGTGAGGTGATACCTCATTGTAGTTTTGATTTGCATTTCTCTAATAATTAGTGATGTTGAGCATCTTTTCATGTGCCTCTTGACCATCTGTATGTCTTCCTTAGTGAAATGTCTGTTTAGGTCTTCTGCCCATTTAACTGGATTGTTTGTTCTTTTGATATTGAGCTCCATGAGCTGTTTGTATATTTTGGAGATTAATCCTTTATCCATTGTTTCATTTACAAATATTTTTTCCCATTCTGAGAGTTGTCTTTTTATCTTGTTTATGGTTTCCTTTGCTGTGCAAAAGCTTTTAACTTTAAGTCCCATTTGTTTGTTTTTACTTCCGTTACTCTAGGAGGTGGGTCATAAAAGATCTTGCTGTGGTTTATGTCAAAGAGTGTTTTTCCTCTGTTTTCCTCTAAGAGTTTTATAGTGTCTGGTCTTACATTTAAGTCTTTAATCCATTTTAAGCTTATTTTTGTGTATGGTGTTAGGTAGTGTTCTAATTTCATTCTTTTACATGTAGCTGTCCAGTTTTCCCAGCACCACTTATTGAAGAGACTGTCTTTTCTCCATTGTATGTTCTTGCCTCCTTTGTGGTAAATTAGGTGCCCATATGTGCGTGGGTTTATCTCTGGGCATTCTGTCTTGCACCATTAATCTATATTTCTGTTTCTGTGCCAGTACCATACTGTCTTGATTACTGTAGCTTTGTGGTATAGTTTGAAGTCAGGGAGCCTGATTCCTCCAGCTCTGTTTTTCTTTCTCAAGATTGCTTTGCCTATTCAGAGTCTTTTGTGTTTCCATACGAATTGTAAAATTTTTTGTTCTAATTCTGTGAAGAATGCCATTGGTAGTTTGATAGGGATTGCATTTAATCTGTAGATTGCTATGGGTAGTATACTCATTTTCACAATATTGATTCTTCCAATCCAAGAACATGGTGTATATTTCTCCATCTGTTTATGTCATCTTTGATTTCTTTCATCAGTGTTTTATAGTTTTCTGATTACAGGTCTTTCACTTCCTTAGTCAGGTTTATTCCTAGATGTTTTATTCTTTTTGTTGCAATGGTAAATGGGAGTGTTTCCTTAATTTCTCTTTCTGATTTTTTGTTTTTGGTGTATAGGAATGCCAGAGATTTCTGTGCATTAATTTTGTATCCTGCAACCTTACCAAATTCATTGATTAATTCTAGTAGTTTTGTGGTGGCATCTTTAGGATTTTCTATGTATAGTATCGTGTCATCTGTAAACAGTGACAGTTTTACTTCTTTTTTTTCCAATTTGTATTCCTTTTATTTCTTTTTCTTCTCTGATTGCTGTGGCTAGGACTTCCAAAATTATGTTGAATAAGAGTGGCAAGAGTGGACCTCCTTGTCTTGTTCCTGATCTTACTGGAAATGCTTTCAGTTTTTCACTATTGAGTATGATGCTTGCTGTGGTTTTGTCATATATGGCCTTCATTATGCTGAGGTAGTTTCCCTCTATGCCCATTTTCTGGAGAATTTTTATCATAAATTGGTGTTGAATTTTGTCAGAAGCTTTTTCTGCATCTATTGAGATGATCATATGGGTTTTATTGCTTAATTTGTTAATGTGGTGTATCACATTGATTGATTTGTGTATACTGAAGAATCCTTGCATCCCTGGGATAAATCCCACTTCATCATGGTCTATGATCCTTTTAATGTGCTGTTGGATTCTGTTTGCTAGTACTTTGTTCAGGATTTTTGCCTCTATGTTCATCAGTGATATTGGTCTGTAATTTTCTTTTTTTGTGATATATTTTTCTGGTTTTGGTATGAGGGTGATGGTGGCTCTGTAGAATGAATTTGGGTGTGTTTTTCCCTCTGCAATTTTTTCGAAGAGTTTGAGAAGGATCAGTGTTAGCTCTTCTCTAAATGTTTGATAGAATTTGCCTGTGAAACCATCTGGTCCTGGGCTTTTGCTTGTTGGAAGATTTTTAATTGTGGTTTCAATTTCATTACTTGTGATAGGTCTATTTATATTTTCTAATTCTTCCTGGTTCAGTCTCGGAAAATTGTACCTTTCCAAGAATTTGTCCATTTCTTCATGGTTGTCCATTTTATTGGCATATAGTTGTTTGTAGTAGTCTCTTAATATCCTTTGTATTTCTGCAGTGTCAGTTGTGATTTCTTCTTTTTCATTTCCAATTTTATTGATTTGTGTCCTCTCCCTTTTTTTCTTGATGAGTTTGGCTAAGGGTTTATCCATTTTGTTTACCTTCTCGAACCAGCTTTTAGTTTTCTTGTTCTTTGCTATTGTTTTCTTTGTTTCTATTTCGTTTATTTCTGCTCTGCTCTTTATGATTTCTTTCCTTTTACTGACTTTGGGTTTTCTTTGTTCTTCTTTCTCTGGTTGTTTTAAGTGTAGGGTTAGATTGTTTATTTGAGATTTTTCTTGTTTCTTGAGGTGAGATTGTATTGCTATAAATGTCCCCCTTAGAACTGCTTTTGCTGCATCCCATAGGTTTGGGGTCGTCAGGTTTTCATTGTCATTTGTTTCTATGTATTTTTTTATTTCTTCTTTGATTTCTGTAGTGATCTCTTGGTCATTTAGTAGTGCACTGTTTAACGTCCACAGTTTTTTTCCTGTAATTGATTTCCAGTCTCATAGTGTTGTGGTCAGAAAAGATGCTTGATATGATTTCAATTTTCTTAAATTTTCCGAGGCTTGATTTGTGACCCAAGATGTGATCTATCCTGGAGAATGTTCTGTGTGCAATTGAGAAGAAAGTGTATTCTGCCACTTTTGGGTGGAATGTTCTATAAATATCAATTAGATCTATCTGGTCTGTTGTATCATTTAAAGCTTGTGTTTCCTTATTTGTTTTCTGTTTGGATGATCTGTTCATTGGTGTAAGTGGGGTGTTAAAGTCCCCTACTATTATTGTGTTAATGTCAATTTTTCCCTTCATGGTTGTTAGCATTTGCCTTATGTATTGAGGTGCTCCTGTGTTGGGTGCATAAACATTTATAATTGCTATATCTTCTTCTTGGATTGATCCTTTGATCATTATGTAGTGTCCCTCCTTATCTCTTGTAACAGTCTTTATTTTAAAGTCTATTTTATCTGATACAAGTATTGCTACCCCAGCTTTCTTTTGATTTCCATTTGCATGGAATATCTTTTTCCATCCCTTCACTTTCAGTCTGTATGTGTCCCTAGGTCTGAAGTGGGTCTCTTGTAGACAGCATATATATGGGTCTTGCTTTTGTGTCCATTCAACCAGTCTGTGTCTTTTGGTTGGGGCATTTAGTCCATTTACATTTCAGGCTATTATCGATATGTATGTTCCTATTACCATTTTATTAATTGTTTTGGTGGGTTTTAGGGGGTCTTTTTCTTCTCTTGTGTTTCCCACCTAGAGAAGTTTCTTTAGCATTTGTTGTAGAGCTGGTTTGGTGGTGCTGAATTCTCTTAGCTTTTGCTTATCTGAAAAGCTTTTGACTTCTCCATCGAATCTGAATGAGATCCTTGCTGGGTAGAGTAATCTTGGTTGTAGGTTTTTCTCTTTCATCACTTTAAGTATATCCTGCCACTCCCTTCAGGCCTGTAGAGTTTCCACTGAAAAATCAGCTGATAACCTTATGGGGATTCCTTTGTATGTTATTTTTTGTTTCTCCCTTGCTGCTTTTAATATTTTTTTCTTTGAATTTAATTTTTGTTAGAGTGATTAATATGTGCCTTTGTTTTTCCTAGGGTTTGTCCTGTATGGGACTCTGTGCTTCCTGGACTTGGGTGACTATTTCCTTTCCCATGTTAGGGAAGTTTTCCACTATAATCTCTTCAAATATTTTCTCAGACACTTTCTTTTTCTCTTCTTCTTCTGGGACCCCTGTAATTCGAATGTTGGTGCATTTAGTGTTGTCCCAGAGGTCTCTGAGATTGTCTTCAATTCTTTTCATTCTTTTTTCTTTATTCTTTTCATTCTTTTTTCTTTATTCGGCAGTTATTTCCACCATTTTGTCTTCCAGCTCACTTATTCGTTCTTCTGCCTCAGTTATTCTGTTATTGATTCCTTCTAGTGTATTTTTCATTTCAGTTATTGTGTTGTTCATCTCTGGTTTGTTTGTTCAATTCTTCTAGATCTTTGTTAAACATTTCTTGTATTTTCTCAATCCATGCCTCCATTCTATTTCCAAGATTCTGGATCATCTTTACTATCATTACTCTGAATTCTTTTTCAGGTAGATTGCCTGTTTCCTCTTCATTTATTTGGTCTTGAAGGTTTTTACCTTGCTCCTTCTTCTGTGATGTGTTTTTTTGCCATCTCATTTTTTTTTTTTTTAATGAGTGGGATTTTGTTTCTGTCTTATTGATTGTTTGACCTGAGGCTTCCAACACTGGGCTTTGTAGGCTATTGGGTAGAGCTGGGTCTTGGTGCTGAGATGAGGAACTCCGTGAGACCTCACTCTGATGAATATTCCTTGGGGTCTGAGGTTCTCTCTTAGTCCAGTGGTTCAGACTCAGAGCTCCCACTGCAGGAGCTTTGGCCTGACTCCAGGCTCATGAACCAAGATCCCACAAGCCCTGGCGTGGCAAAAAAACAAACAACAACAAAGTAAAAAATAAAATTAGACTAGGAAACTAACAGATATGTTAGGAAGAATATAGAAACAAAAATATAGATGAATCAACAACTGGAAGGCACATCAGTACCACAAGAGTATAAAAGAGGAGAGGGAAAAGAAATAAAAAAGCGGAGGGGGAAAGGCCTTGGCTGTGGAGGGTGGGACCTAAGCAAGGGCGAGGTTTGGGCGGTGGGCAGGGCCAATGCTCAGGACCCCCAGGGCTGAAAAAGGCCCTGAGGGCTGTGGGGGGTGGGGCTTAGGCTCAAGGAACAGAAGGGGTCCAGGCATGCCCCTCCGCCTCCCCCCATCTCAGAGGGCAGGGGACCTCACCTGGGACCCCAGCAGGCTTCCTGGGCTCCAGTAAGCAGGGCAAATGCCCTCCTCTCCTCTCCTGCTCCTCTGGTCTGGGAGGGCCCCTCCCGCCCACCTCTCCTGATCTCCCTGGCCTCCCTCCTATGCCCCCAGGACCCACGTGGCCTGGAGGGGGCTTTGGAAGGCAGGGGATCAGCCTGGGAGCTTGGCAGGCACCCCATGCCTGAGTGGGCCAGGTGATCAGCCTCCGCTCCTCTCTTGCTCCTCCCAGAGGGCCCCTCCTGCCTGCCTCTTCTGATCTGCCTGGCCTCAGGGGCCCTGATCCTGTCTGGCCTCCATTTCTTCTCCCCCCTCAGTCCCCCTATGTCCTACCGGTTCACTTTGGGGTTCCTCCCGTCTCCTTGGGCGTCAGAGCCCCCCTCCAGCGGCTGGCAGGCGCCCTAGTGTGGGGAGATGCTAATTGCGTATCTTCCCACACCGCCATCTTTAGTCTGCCTGTTTTAACCAAGGACTTACCTACGTCACCCAACAAAGCCTTGCAGTTTTAAGAGCAAAATAACCTAGCACACAAACCACAGACAAATCAGAAGTTTGTTTTCTGTTCAAACTGAGAAGGAATGAGAACCTAAAATGGAAAGTGTCCTTGCTTATTAGCATGACCAATGGTTTGAACTAAAATTATCCTCTGTTCAGAACACTCTGTGGGCTTTTATGCATCATGCTTAAGCTTTCAGTCCAAGTATGTTTCTAGAGTATAGTTATAATCAGAAAAACAAGGAATGCAAAAATAACACTTTATGAGTCAATGGATTTCCTGCCGCAAATAAGTTCTTACTCTAGCTGGCACTGCACAGCCCTGATTACATTGGGAAACAGCCTGGAATTGACTCCACATCACGCAGATTCAAGACCACCTGTCTCCATATAAAATCATGGACCACAAAAAAGTGATGAATTGATGGAACACAGGGAAGGTGTGAGGAAGCAAAAGAGAGGGATGAGTGTGAAACTGATTAGCACTTGCTTTGAAGAAGAAAGATGACTAAATGAAAGCTCTTCAGACAGTTTTCATTGACCGGGGTTCACTTTCTTTCATTTTCACACAGTGGTCAAACAGGGAACTGCAATTCATGTCTTTCCCTGCCTCCAGCCTCTGACTTGATCTGAAAGTGGAAAATCGGGGTGGAGCCTTAGCCTCTTCTACAGCTCTGTTCACTCTGTGGGCAACCCTTGTTTACAAATCCTTGCTATGCCTCTCTGTCTCAGCTTGCAAATTTTTTCCTAAGATGTGTAAAGAAGAAAATTCATCCTCAACATATATGAATATTGGAAAGAGGAAAGTGTGGGCTGCAAAAGGGGGAGGAAAGGGACCTAGTGGGCCAGTGTGGAAGTGCTTGTTTCATGGAGATAAGCTTCTCTCTCAGAAAGCCTA
Organism: Delphinus delphis; assembly: GCF_949987515.2. NCBI lineage: Eukaryota > Metazoa > Chordata > Mammalia > Artiodactyla > Delphinidae > Delphinus > Delphinus delphis. The sequence continues at coordinate 55,737,711 of NC_082693.1, read as the reverse complement.
AACAAATTGCTGGAAGAACACCGAGAAGAGGCACAGAGAGGGAGGTAGATTAATCAGGTGTTGTATGATGTGTCCTGTGTATTGCATATTTACTATGTAACTAGCATTGTGGTGGACACTGGAGATGCAAAGGCCAATAAGAGAATTCTAGCCTCTAGGAGCTCACAATCTAATCAATGTGTAAACAGTAAACCCAATACTTTCCAAAAATAAAAGCAGAATTGATGAGTCAGGACCCACAAGAATAACAGAGGAGGAAGTTAATTAAGAGGCAGTCAAGCCAGGACCTTTGCACTTGTAATTCTCTCTGGTTGGATTCTCTCTCCTGAGATATCTTCATGGCTTACCCTTTCAGCCATGCTCAGAAAAGGGCCAGCATCAGGAAAAAAGGATAAGATGGGTGAATCTATAGGGTCTGTGGCATCCCTAAGATCTTCTGATCAAAGACCAAATGTACCAAATCTCTTACCATATTAATCAACAACTTCTTTGCTCACAGCACTTATTTTCCCCATGTGTGTGTCAGCTTTCCCCTGTGCTAAATCTCTTATAGGTGATCAGTATTTCTGATCATGTATTCTCATGTAAGGCCCTAACAGAAACTAAGTGAGTCCTCTCCTTGGTGACTCAATAACAATCATGGTCCCTCTGTGCAGTAAGACTTGGCCCCCGGAGCTCCAGGCTGCAGTTCAGTAGTGAGGCTCTCAGTGGAAATGAAGGACAATGACATGCTGACGTTGGCTGGCATGGCTCACAAGAACCAAAGGTTGAAGTTTTAAGAATTTTGTAAACCAGTTGATGACACATTTTGTAGCTTGAAATCAGCCATGGTGGGAGTATTGAAACCATAGAAATTAGCCAACAGTACACATCAGGTCTTCTTTTCCTTGGTTGTTATGTATTTACTAGCACACCATTGCTAAGGATGATCCTTCTAAATTGCAGGGAACAGCTTTGACCAAATGGTTCCTTTAGCAAAAACAAGACAAAACTTGTAAAAGGGGACAGAGATCAGTATCCTTCTTGATCCTGAGCAAGGACGAAAGCCCTCACGTGCTCCATGCTCAACAACTGCCTGAAGCAGAGGTTGGCAAACTTTGTAAAGGGCCAGACAGTCAATATTTTCAGCCTTGCAGGTCATCTGGTCACTATTGCTACTATTCAACTCTGCCTTTGTAGCACAAAAACAACCAAAGACAATGTGTAAATGTTGGGTATGGCTGTGTTCCAACAGAATTTTATTTATGGACACTGAAATTTGAATTTCATATCATTTTCATGTGTCACAAAATATTATTCTTCTTTTGATCTCTTTTCAATCATTTATAGTTGTAAACTCCATTCTCAACTCACCAGTTATACAAAATCAGGTAGTGGGCTGGATTTGGCCCATGGGCTGTAGTTTGCCTAATTATACAAAGTATAGCCCAGGGGCTATACTTTGCCTTGAAGTATAATATTGTATAATAAAATAGTGTTGAAGAAGGAAAAGATGATTGCCAGGTCTCAATGAATAGAAATAAGAACTCTCATTATTGAGTAGTGTATGTACCAAGTGCTATCCTAAGAGATTATATACATTCACTCATTTACTCCTTAACATGATTCAAAAATAAACACTGTTATTGAGGTTTAGGGAAGAAAAATACCATGACCAAAGTCACACAGTGGGAACATGGCAGAGATGGCTGGGGTTTCAACCCATTTTTCCCTAATTTGAAACTTGTACTTTTAGCCTATGCCACCCCTGTTTGAAATCCAGGGTCTTGTGTGCAGGAAGTAATGTGGAGTACTTACCACCAATTCATATATTTACCCTCCTTCAGCCAGTCGCTTGCAGCTACTCCCTCTTTCATTCTTTTCTCCCCATTCACAGGCCCTAGAAGCCATCCAACAAACTTATCCCAGAAGAACAATAAGATGAGCAAAGTCACTTGCAACTTTATCTTTTTTTAAGAACTCCGTAAAATATGGAAATAGGTTGAGTAGCACTTACAATATATTTTCAAAAAATCAGGCTAAAAAGAGGCATCTGGGTTGTGTGAGAATGGAAGCAGAGACCCTGGCTGGACTTCGCCCTTGACTGGGAGGACAAAGCTAGGAGTTTTGCTTCACACCATTTCAAAGAAGGGAAAGAAAACTAATTCTTGAGAGGACAGTGACTCCTGGCGGGAAAAAAATTATTGTATGTGTGTATGCGTGTGTATTTATGGAAGTAATATTCATAAATAGGAAGAAAACATAAATTATAAGGTTAAATTATTCCTAGGAGATTAAATGTCATAATTTCTGTAATTATCTTACCACTACTTTAGTGAAAAAGAATTCAGATGAAGCAAATTTAAAATGTTAATTTTTAATTTTTTTATTTAATTTTTTTGGCTGTGTTGGGTCTTTGTTGCTGCGCCTGGGCTTTCTTTAGTTGCGGTGAGTGGGGCCTACTCTTCATTGCGGTGCGCGGGCTTCTCATTGTGTTGGCTTCTCGTTGCGGAGCTCAGGCTCTAGGCGCTTCAGTAGTTGTGGCTCATGGGCTGTAGAGCGCAGGCTCAGTAGTTGTAACGCACAGTCTTAGTTGCTCCGCAGCATGTGGGATCTTCCCAGACCAGGGCTTGAACCCATGTCCCCTGCATTGGCAGGAGGATTCTTAACCACTGCGCCATCAGGGAAGTCCTAAAATGTTAACATTCTTAGATCTAAGTGAAATGTTTCACTATTAACAAAACATTTTTAAATGCCTAAAACAGATAGTATGACTGAATAACAGATAGATTTTTATGTAGAACATAAATAACTGTTTAGCTTGAGTTCTAAGATAAACCAGAGGGATGGTGACCTGGGTACAATTGAGTTGTGTCCTGACAATGATTTTCCAGTTTAGGTCAGCCCTGACCACAGATGATCCTTCACTTGGCCATTAATTTTACTCAGCTTTGAAACAAGCCCAATCTGTCCTTGCCAATAAAACTCAGAAATCCAGGCACACAGTTAAAGGAAACTTTGGTTCAACCGTGAAGACCAGGCTAAACATTCACTGGTTTATGGAGAAAGCTGATTTGTCTCCTTGAGAAGCGAGCTCTTTAGATAATAAAATGCCGTGCCTGCTTATCCTTGAAAAAGGTCAAGCTACCGGTGATGGAGTCCAGGCTTCAAACAAAGAACCAGATGTCAGAATGGTAATGATCAAGAAGATGGATGGTATCTAGTGCTGCTGAGAATTTGGGGAAACAGGTACAAGCATGCACTTTTGGTGGGAGTGTAAATTGGTGCAATCTTCCTAGGGGAAAATTTGGCAACATGTAGAAAAGCCTTTTTGAAGTCTTTGACTTAGAAGTTCCACCCCTAGAAACTTACCCTAAGCCAATAGTTGGATAAATGTGATAGGATGAACAAACAGGATGTTAGCTGCTGGCGACTTTACGGTACTGATAAATTTGAAATGACACAAACGTAGTCATTTAAGAATTTGGGGGCTTCCCTGGTGGCGCAGTGGTTGAGAGTCTGCCTGCCGATGCAGGGGACGCGGGTTCGTGCCCTGGTCTGGGAAGATCCCACATGCCGCGGAGCGGCTGGGCCCGTGAGCCATGGCCGCTGAGCCTGTGCGTCCGGAGCCTGTGCTCCGCAACGGGAGAGGCCACAACAGTGAGAGGCCCGCGCACCACAAAAAAAAAAAAAGAAAAAGAATTTAGTTAAATAATTTGACATATCTACGCAATGAAAACCATGAAGCCATTAACTAGAATGATATGGATATATATTTATAGACATGAAAATATAGATTTATATGTTGCTAAGTGGGGAAAAAACTATGTGTCCTCTGATTCTATGTGGGGTGTGTGTGTGTGTGTGTGTGCACACAGAGAAAAAAATCTGAACAGCACAATTTTTACAGCAGTTATTTCTCAGCCTAATTTTAAGCTTTATATTTTTCTGTACTTTCTGAATTCTCAGGAATGAGCATGTATTATATATTTTAGAAAAAAAATTTACATAAGAAAAAATTCCCTAAGAACTAGTGATATCTGGTTGTCCTCTTCCTTTAGTTTTAACCCTCTAGTTAAAATTAATTCTGATCCTGCTTTTTTCGTGACATCTGCTAGTTGGACCTCTACCTCAGGCTTCTCAGAGGTTGAGATGTTCAGGCCATTTCCATTTTTTTAGGCCCTTAGCATATATATATATATATATATATATATATATGCAACCTAGTAAGGGCCCAATACCACATCATGGTGCTGTGGTTTCTCTGTTGCCTGAAGAACCAAAGTTCTAGAAATAGTGATTTGGGAGCTGTGACAAGATGACAATGTCAGTGATGGGGAACCACAGGGCGAGAGGTGGACCAAGGAGCATTAGACACTTGCCTATGTTCAGAGAAACATACAAAAACAGATCTAGACCAAGACCACACCTGCACTAATGTGGCCTCAAGCTCCAAACTGAAAGCAGGAGTTAGGTCAACTTTTCTACATAACTGAGAGACTAGGCCCTGCCCACATGCTACATTTGAATGATTGGGCAGGCAAGGCTTCAGCATTCTCAGCAAGACAGAGATGGATCACTCACAGTGATTTCCTGGGGCAGAACCAGCTGAGCCAACCGCAGCAACATTCCTTGTTTTGCCAAATTCCCCTGTAAGCTGGACAGGAGCAGACACTGGGAACTCAGAGTACTCAAGCAGTTACCATGGGCAACTGAGCAAGGGTGACCATCACGGAAGAAGAAACAAATTTAAGATACTCCAAAGCACCTCTGCAAGACATGTGATCTATAGGTGGCATCAGGAATGGGCACAACACGCAGACAAGTCTGGCAAGTGGTGCCACAGACAGGGTAAATGCTCTGGAAAACAATTTTGTTTGTTTACTTTTGAACATTCTGTTCAGTGACATCAGTGTCCACACAAGACTTCTCCCTTATTTTACTTATAAATTAATTTATGTAATAAATTATGTTATTAAATAATTGTTACATAAATTAATTTCCATTTATTCCCACCGCCACCCTCATGCTCCTTTCACCATAGACAGTCATTTTAATGCGTTTAGTATGGATATTTTTATTTGCAGGTGTGTTTGCAGAATGCATAATGTTTTGTGTTCATGGATTTTTTTTTTTTTTTTTTTTGGCTGCACTATGTGGCTTGCGGGATCTTAATTCCCTGATCAGGGATTGAACCCATGCCCTTAGCAGTGAAAGTGCAGAGTCCTAACCACTGGACCACCAGGGAATTCCCCATGGATTTTTAAGTTACATAAATGGTTATGTTAACCATCTCATTCTGTTTTCTACCTCTTCCTCTAAATCACTAAATATTAGTCTATTAATATTAGCTATATGTTGCTATATTCCCTATCGCTGTATGTATATCTATTGCTGTATGAATATATAATCCATTTTTCCTAACTGCCATCTCATGCCCAGTCATGTGCCTCCACGCTTTACCCATCTGCTTTACCAGGGATAGACAGACACTCACAAATAATATTGCAATTAACACCATTGTATATGTCCTCTTATGGACCTATGTGAGAATATCCCTGGCACATATACCCAGGAGTTATACTGTAGGAACGCTGAATGTATGTATACTTAATTTGACTAAATTCTGCAAGATTGCTTATCAGAATGGCTGCACCAACCTCTACTTGCATTAGCACTGTGTAAAAATTCCTCTCTCCACATCCCCAGGGCAGGAACCATTTATAAGAGGTAGGTCTCCATATGGAGGAGCCCTTCCGTTTTAGATTATGGACTTTTTGTGTCTTGCTCCCACACTGAATGCCTGAGCACAGCACTTGAGGAACTCTTGGGAGTTGGTACTGAGAATACTCGTTGCTTGGGCGCCCTGGAAGAAAGGTGGATTAATGTGTCTCACTGCTGTTCAGTCTTATTGAGTGCCTACTAAGTGCAAAGCTCCATGCTAATGAATAAAATCTCATGGGGTCTGTGCCTTTTTTTGGATTTGGGAATTCGTGGGAAAGAATGACATTAATTCAAATTCCGACAAATAAATAACCACAAGCATGCAGTGTTAGGAATAAGAATGTCAGGATGCCGTGGGGAACCTTACCTAAACAAGAATGAAAGTGCCTTGACAGAGGGAGTTTTCAATACTGTACCTTAGCTTCCAGAAGAGTACTTGACACTGGTTGGCCCTCATTAAATATTTGCTGAATAAATGACTAAAAGAATAGAAGGTCAAGGTTCGGGTAAGGCCTTCCTAAGAACATAATGTTTGAACCAAGCCTTGGAAGGTGAGCAAGGGTTTTAGTCAGAGCAAGGTGATGGTGGTGGTGGTAGTGGTGGTAGTACCAGGACCTCTCCCAGGTAGAGAGTTGGGGAAGGGTACATAATGACAGCAACAACTGAACCCATCTGTGTAAATACCCTCACATTCCAAAGGGAATGCCCATCCCTCTTCTCAGCAAAGCTGTTGGGACGAAGTTCTGACCTGTGAGCAGGGTCGTAGACAATAAGAAACCCTGCAGCCACAGGGCAGAAGCCAATGTTTCTATACAATAAATTGGTGAATTTTTTTGCAACATAGTGAAAAGAGAACAAGTTTGGAATCAAGAAAGACCTGAATTTAAATTTTCCTGCCCTATCTCTTAGCAGCTAAGCAAACGTGTACGTTACCTAACCTCCTGTTGTTTCCTCGTGAGTAAAAAATAGATATGATGACACCAACTTTATAGGGGCTTTGAGAAAATTAAATAAGATATGTTATATCTATAAGATATATAATAATGATATATTATTATAATGATAACAGCTAACTACTGCTGAACACATTTGCTGAGCTCTTTACATTATCTTTTCTGTCTTTGTACAGTTTATTTTCCAAGGAAGATTTCACTCAGATAGAGTAATCTGTTTCCTGAGAGAGTTGAGGAATTCTCTTGGGGTCTCTTGAGAATCTAGTTGAAGGTACAGTGATTAAGTAATTCAGTCCAGATGAAAAGCCAGAAGTTTTCTATCTTACTTTTCCCAGGCTCCCTTCTCTTTCTCTCTGCCCCCCGCCCCCCAGTTCTTCAAGTTTTTAACCCTATGATCCCTCCGAGCACACAGATTTTCAAGAAGCATACTAACCAGAGACGAAAAGGATTTATTTTGCAAGAGAGTCTAAATATCTTGGGCTTTCAGTCAGGCAGAAAGGACTTCTGGCAGTATGGAAACGTGAAGACCCAGGGGTGGAAAAGAAATCCTCAGACAAAATAAGGAGCAATTCCTGACCAGATTTGTGGAGGCTTCACCCATGCTCTCAGGAAAAGGGCTATGGCTGAATTCTAACAAAGATTCATAGCATCATTATGCTAAAGGAAAATTGCTGAAAACACACACACACACACACACACACACACACACACACACACACACACACACACACACACACACACACACACACGAAATGGGAGGAAAGAAGATGGAGGGGAAAATGTAGATGACTTAGATTAGATCAGGTGCAGTTTATATTAATGAGATGCTAGGCAGGACTTGACGGAATTGTATGACAAGTTATGAAAATAAAATCTAAAATAAATCTGAAAGAAAATCTATTTTTCAGGGAAGGTATAAAAACTAAAGAGGTTGTATTTCCTCATGAATAAAAGTATATTTCCAGCTGGGAATGATTCTTTAGAACAAATTGTAAACAAATCCTTTCCATCTCTGAGTAGGACACTCCTTTTTCTCCTGAACTGGAGCTCCACAGTGAAAGGTGTTTGTGAGTGAGTGTGTGTGTGTGTGTGTGTGTGTGTGTGTGTGTGTGAATTACTATCTAGAAAAATGTGTGCTACATGTCATACTGATTTTCTGGTAATTCAACTCTAATTCCTGGCAAAGCATTCTGGGAAATTCCAGACTTATGAATGCTTTTCTGGAAGGTCACAATCAAGTGTGTAGAAATCCAACTGTATTTCAAACAATTCTTATATTCTTTTTAAAAATCAGGAAACAGTGCCCCTGCATTACTTTTTCTCCTCTTCAAGTTAAGTGCCTTTCATTAAACTGCTAGTATTTTAAGGATTTGACCTAATCCTCAAAATATCTCAGTAGGAAATGTGACAAGTGTTACCACTACAATTCTCCAGAGATTAAAAAGAATGCACTTAACAGGTCAGTGGTGGAAGTGAATATAAACACCAAATTTCATTACTCATAGTTTATGAGAAATCCATGACATATGATCGTTTTCTTGCCTCTAGAAATCAGAAATAAACTGTGCTTCATTTAACTTTAAAACTTAATTTTCCTTTACAAAAATAAAAGGAAGCTATACTATTAGATTCCTTTTTCATACAGCACCAAATCGTTCAGTCAATTCAGTAAAGTAAAAAAGATACAATCTCGTTCAGCTGGCATTACATAAGTAAAAATAACCTAAATTTGGGTTAGTTAGCTGCAATAAGGTAAAAAAATGCTTCCTCCACCTGAATACTCTTGTTCTTTCCCACACTGTCACTTCTCCAATTCCATGCATTTTATTTCTGTTCATTTAAGCTAAAGCTAATGGATATTAATACTATGAACTACTACTAAAAAATAGTAACAGCAAAAATAGTAAAAAAAAAAAAAAAAAAAAAAAAAAATGGGCAGAAGACCTGATAAGACATTTTTCAAAAGAAGGCATACAGATGACTAACAGGCACATGAAAAAATGTTCAGTATTGTTAATCATTAGGGAAATACAAATTAAAACCACAATGAGATATCACCTCACACCTGTCAGAATGGCTGTCATCAAAAAGAACATGTTGGTGAGGATGTGGAGAAAAGTGAACCCTAGTACAGTGTTGATGGGAATGTAAACTGGTACAACCACTGGGGAAAACAGTATGGAGATTTCTCAAAAAAAAATAGAGCTACCATATGACCCAGCAATTCCACTCCTGGGTATACATCCAAAAAAACTGAAAACACAATTTGAAAAGATATATGCACCCAATATTCATAGCAGCGTTATTTACAATTGTCAAGATATGGAAGCAACCTAAGTATCCATCAACAGATGAATGGATAAAGAAGTTATATATATGTGTGTGTGTGTGTGTGTGTGTATACATATACATATATATATAAATATATATAAGAATACTATTTGGCCATAAAAAAGAAAGACATTTTGCCATTTGCAACAACATGGATGAACTTAGAGGGTATTATGCTGAGTGAAATAAGTCAGGCAGAGACAAATACTGTATGATATCACTTATATGCGGAATCAAAAAATAAACTAGTAAATATAACAAAAAAGAAACAGACTCAGAGAACAAACTGGTGGTTACCAGTGGAGAGAGGGAAGGGGGGAGGGGCAAGATAGGGGTAGAGGACTAAGAGGTACAAACTACTATGTATAAAATAAATAAGCTACAAGGGTATACTGTACAGCACAGGAAACATAGCCAATATTTTATAATAACTTTAAATGGAGTATAACCTTTAAAATTGTGAATCATTATGTTGCACACCTGTAACATATAATTGTACATTAACTAACTATACCTCAATTAAAAAGAGAAAAAAGTAGTAACAGAACATGAGGATGTGCCCATCTAGCCTCTTTGCCTATAGAAATTGGTATTACTACCATTCCCACTTTACAGATGAGGAAATAGGCTTAGAGAGTGTTAAGTAAGTTGCACAATGTCACAGGCTAGTAAATGTGGAAGAGCAGTGTCCAACCCCAGGGCTGTGCAAAGTTCAGGTCTCTTTGATAGGCTTAAAAACTGACCATTTGCTAACTCTTTCTTATAATTAAACTGTTCATCAAAGTATGACCCCTCCCACACTTATCTGCACTTCAGTAAGGACTTTATTAGAATGTAAACTCCATCAGGGTAGGGACTTGGTCTATTTTGATCATAACTGTATCCCTGGTGCTTATCAGCTAGTAGGTGCTCCATAATCAGGGCCCCTCTCAGAAGAGCTCCACACTTGGAGTTAACGCTCTGTGGTCGCCATCTTGAAATTCTTAATAATTTTACCTTTGAATTTGTATTTTATGGGTGAAGTCTGATGGGACAATGAAACTTGGGCAGGGCACTTGGAGTCTTGGCTCAGCTCACGTGTAGTCCCACTTCCGGCCACCTCTGCACCTACTCGCCTCCCTGGGTTCTTGGCTACCCACTCTTCACTCTCTGTGCCTTGGGTGGGAGCTCGGTTACATGGTGGGGCTGAGGGGGACTGTGACTCAGGCAGGGGTCTGGACGTGGTGTGAAGCCTGGATGCGAGTGGCCGTGGTTTCTCCGGGAGGGGCTTGGGCAGCAGCCATCCTGCCCTGGACCCGCGACACCACCGTGCATTCAGAGGGCGACTGAGGCGACAAGGCTCTCGCTCACACCTGATCCAGGTGCCAAGTGCACGCTGGTGTGGAGGTGCACTTGCCTCAGAGGACGTACCTGTCCCACCCAGGGCCCGACGCATCAGGCACGGTGCTGCGCAGCAAGTCTTAGAGTGGGGCCCTACCTGCCTGTGAGGATCTGCATTTCCCCAAGAGCATCCCTGTACCTGAGGGAGCACACATTAAGTAGCAAAATTAAATTAAGTAAACATTAAGTAAAAAACACCATGACAGATAGAGACCACAAAAGAAGGAAAAGTTTGTTTTAGTACCTTTAATGCTATTGTTTTCCTGCTTTTTGCATGGGGCCACACATTTTCATTTTGCAAAGTGCCCCCACAAATTATGTAGCTAGTCCTGTCAATAATTATGTATTAGGTTAATGATTTAGACTCTTAGAGGTGAATGGAATAAAGCACTAAGATCCAGAAACAGTGGCATCTTGGACTAGGAAGTTCTCCTTTGTATGATATTTTCAAGGGAAATGGATAAGAAATATACACCCAAGAACTTCTTGACAATCTCAGCTAGAAGGGGCCACTGAGAGACATCTAGGTGACATCTCCCACATGACAACTGTGGCTTCAATGGACGAATTTACTTGTAAACATTTATTATTTACCCAGTAAAGTTTTAAAGTCAGTTTGCTTGCTGTTTGGAATGGGTGTGCCATTTTCTAGTTTGGATCCATTTCCCGTGACACCCACTGTCTCACATTTGACTGCTGTCACATATTCTCTCACACTCTTGCATGTGAAGCCTGGCCCCTGAAACGTTTGTGTGTTTTATTTCTATTTCCAATATCACATGTAGAAAGAGCTGCCATGTTCCCTTTTAGGGCTGAAATTCTATGAATATGTTACCAAAGAGAGTTTATAAATACCATGAAGTCTCTGAGACGAGTAATTATTATGGGATGTGATATTTTTATATTTCTATAAATATAAAAATACTGGACTATGCACTTTTTTTTTTTCTAGGGCACAGTTTAGCCATGGTAGTCTAACTGCTAAAACAAATCAGCCTCAACAATCAATGACTTAACACAGTAGTGTGTTTGGTTTGGGGTTTTTTTGCACTCATGTCATAGTCCAGTGGGGCATGATTTACCCCACACAGTCATTCAGGATCCCAGGTTCTTCCATCTTGTGATTTCTTTATCCTCTAAGTCCTCAGAATCTTCCACTAGCTCATCAGCATTTGGCTGGCAGGTGGGGAAAATAACACCCCTGAAGGAATGTGAGAGAAGTGTTTAGGGGTCAGGCCTGGAAGGGCCAGGCGTTTACATCCATGAGTGTGAGCGAGTATGTGACAGTAGTCAAATGTGAGACAGTGGGTGTCATGGGAAATGGGTCCAAACTAGAAAATGGCACATCCATACCAAAACATTTAAAAACCATACTGGCTAAATGATAACTGTCTACAAGTAAATTTGTCCATTGAAGCCATAGTTCTCTTGTGGGAGATATCACCTAGATGTCCCTAAGTGGCCCTTTCTAGCTCTAATTGTCAAGAAATTTGGGGGTATATAATATTTTCTTACCATTTCCACCTACATTCTACTGGTCTAGACTCAGTCACATGGTGCTACTTAACTGCAGGGCAAGTTGGCAGCTCACATGAACTTTACCTTCTAGTGAAGTCCTTTCTGAAATTCGGATAGGCATGAGATTTAAATACAGGCAATGGTCAGTGAATGGTCTGTTTTTGAGCCTGTCACCTACATTTGAAATTTGCTCTACCCTAAGTTTAAATCCTGCTCTGCAACTTTACTAGCTGTATGACCTTAGGCAACTTATTTAGCCTTCTCTCAGCCTATTTCCGTCTATCTATGTGCCTAGAAAAAAAAAGAAACAGGGTTTGCTGCTGCACTGGGCTCATCTTTGTTATTACAGCAAATATCATGTGGCATTTTCTTTGTATATGTGATGACTGGCACCTAGGAAGTATTCAGTAAATATTTCCCAAATGAAGAAAATAAATGAGGAGGGGTTAATTGCATTCCTGCAGCAAAAGGAAAGTTCTGATCTCAGTAGATTTAAAATGAGAGGGTGTATTATGTGTAAAATAAGCTACAAGGATATATTGTACAAATGGGGAATATAGCTGATGTTTTATAATAACTACAAATGCAGTATAACCTTTAAAAATTGTGAACCACTATATTGTACGCCTGTAACTCATATAATATTGTACATCAGCTATACTGCAATAAGAAAAAATAAAATGAGAGGTGGTGTTATTTAGAGAAAATGAGAATTCGGGGAGTTGACTGGAACTGTGGATTTGTGTTTGTCCTCTGATCCAATGACTAAGTGGAAGATGTGTGTGCAAAGTCAATCTTCTCTACCCCATTTATTTTTCCTCTTTTAGTGAATTGCTTTTCTCCCTATTAGATTCCTTTCTGCTTATGTTTGTCCATTTTCCAAAGGATATACCAAAGGTTTTCCAAATTCTGATCTTGCCCTTTCTGTGGTGTCATCAATTGCCTTAAAAACACTTCCACTCTGCAAGACATTAATGGCTCAGCAGAGCGTAATAAACTTCAGCTTGGCTGTAGGACAAATGTCAAACAGATATACACTTCAATGACACATCTTTCATAAAATAAGCAGTCCCCTAAACAGGGAGAATACAAATGCAGTACCCTTTATCGTAGTAGCAGATATTTATCTTGATCTACAAAGTGTGTGCCAGAATTATTCCCTTTGCGTTTTCTCATTTCCTTTAAATCAATTTCATTTTTTCCTCTGAGTGCTCATCCTACCTGTCTGGTGCAAAGTTTCATTAGACATTATTGAAGCCTGAAACTGCTTCCTAGATAAGACAAGAAAGCAGGAGAATTCTTAGGACCCAAAACTGAGAGAAGGTCTTCTAATCTCTAGTATATCCCAGTTCCTCCTGAGTTCCTCGTTGCTCAAACCAAAGTCCAGATGCTGTCAGCTTCCCTGGCATGCATAGGGCATCTTTGCCTGTGCTCAATGCCTCAGTAGTCCAGCCTCCCAAAGACGCTGCGTGGCCAACCTATGAGGAGACCTTGTCTGTGTAGAGGTGTTCAGGGAGTCGAGGTTGGGAGTTGCTGGTGTTAAGGAGTACCATCAGTGACTATTAGTAAGGTTAGGTGTCACTGCTTTGATTAGTGCTAGGGCACCATCAGTTTTACCCAGATTGCTTTTGCAATGTCAACATGGTAACTCTACAGGCAGACATCAGCTAAATTAATCTTGCCAAGGAGTACTTTAGGGAGACAAATTTCATAGCTCCTAAGAATCTAAGTTCACACCATGGTGAGAAGAAGTCTGAGTGTAACCTGTATGATGTTAAAGCAGGAAAACCAATGCCGATTGGGATGGGGTAAGCTCAAGCAGCATGAACAAGGAGCCTAAAGAACCTTTTACCCAACACCCAAACTTGGATTCCTCCAGTTCAATACTCCCACTTGCTTTTCTGCTCCATTTCATTGATCTGTCATAAGAATTATAATTATGTAGTTATATTACATTATTGTTTCCTAATCTAATTATGGTTGTCAGCTCTAAACATGAAAGTAGCAGGAACAGACTTCAGAAACTCATACATTACTTTATTTACCCACAAAATAAATGGGACCAATTCATAAAGAGTCAAACTTGCTTTTCACAAGGATGTTGGATTTCAACCATTACCAAATGTTGTTGTGTAAAAGTCTCACTAAGAAATTAGATTTCACACCCTGGATCACTTGGTAATAGTAATAATAACAACAATACCTTATATGTGTAGCAAAGCCACTATACACCAGCCAATTTGGTCATCATCACAACTCAGTGATGATCTCAGTAATAGAGGTAAAATAGCTTATTATTAATCCCATTTTGCTGAAGGGAACACAGAAATTATGTGATTTGCCCACTGTCATCTATTTATTAAGTGACAGAAATGGGACCATAACATAGGTCATTGTCTAAAAGCTTTCAATCTTTTCTGTTCTGTGTTTATATGCATTTGACTCTATTAAATTACGTTGTTTTTATTTTCCCATTAGCTCAAGGGCAGCATCTTAGTAGAATATCTGGATTTAATATTCTTTCCACGAACTCTTTGGAGTCTGTTCATTTGAATAAAGGGTTTATGTCAACAGTTAACCCTTCAGACTGCCTTTCAGGAAAGCAAAGGCAAGACAGTATGGATCTGGAACTGACATTTATTAGTAGCCAGGGAATAGAAATTACTTTGTATTTCTGGGAATGAGTCAACTGCAGTCAAGATAGACCACTGAAGCAACATTCATCTGTCTTTAAGTACCAGCCATTTCCAGAATCTAGAAAGGAAGAGTCAGTCACTGAGATTGTACGTTTATGTCATAACCTTGATCAGGCATCAACAGAATGGAGAAGGTTTAGGAAGTCCCGGATTCTAACATGTTTTCAGGGCCTGGCAAAGACCTGGAGACTGAGCATAGTAGGAAGACCAAGGGAACATCAGTCTTCTAATTGAGAGAGTGGGTGGAGGGCAATGCAAGGATTCATAGGTAGGTCTATAAACAGGCCTTGTTCAAGGGAATAGGACAACAAGATGGGTGGCACAACAGGAAAATGGCTTAAGCCAAGATCTCTGTCTTTAGCCCCTTATATTCTATTAGGGAAGATATGACACAGCTAGCAGATGTTATAGCCAGGACTGCAACATAAGCAATCTAGCTTTAGAGTTCTCAGGCACTTAACGGCCCATGGCATAATTGGTAAGGGCATTAAGAGAAGTGTTAACTGAGTATTACACAGGAACAGAAAAGAGGGAGAGAGGCAGGCAGACGCCATTCTGCCTGGAGGGAACAAGGAAGGCTTCATAGAGCGTGCGTTTGAACTGGGCTTGGATACCGGGGAAAATTTTGATAGATGGAGAAGAGAATGTGAATGATGGAAAAACCCCACCTAAAATGGTTTAGGCAAAACAAAAATGGTTTTGGCTTACATGTTTGAAAAATCTAGGGATGGTTCTGGCTTTGAGCTCAGCTTGATCAGGGCTCTTTAATAGCATTGTAGGGGAGGAAAAGAAAACTTTTTTTTCTACCCTCCTATGTTCTCCAGCTGGAGCCCTGCAGATTTCACTGATGAAAGATTAACAAGAGAAAAACAAAGTTTATTAATATGTGCAGTGTGCATATACTTCGTGAAAAAGACTCAGTGATGAGTAACTCAAAGGGGTGATTAGAACTTGGGGCTTACATAGCATCTTAACAAAGAACAGTACATTTGTAGAGAAGTGACAAGACAATGGAAAGGTTTTAGGCTTCCAAGGGCAGCAAACTCTGGGAAGGTAAATATAGGAAAACTAATGGAGGAAGGTTTGTTTGTGTAGGTCCATCTCGGAGCCAACTTTCCATCTCTTCATGGCCATAAAACTTCCCCAGAAGAGGAGATTTACGGCAGTCTTCATTTCTCAGAAGTTCCTGCTTTTAGTCAGATAAGAGAAGCTCCAGGAAGGCTTCTTTTGGCATCTGTTGATTCTCATTTTCCTCCAGCTCAAAATAATCCTTAGGCAAAATGGCATACTTGGGGGTGGCATAGTTTTTCCCCCACAGCATTTCCAGGACCTGGTTTCTCACTCTGTCTTAGCTTTGCTTTTGGCCATGTTGGCCTCACCCTCAGCAGACCCCCTTCTCCTAGTAGCAAGATGGCTGTAGCAGACCGTCTCCTGGACGGGCAGACCGTCTCCAGGACTGCATTCTTAACCACTACACCAGACTTCCTCTTGTGTAAAGGAGCCTAGACTTTATCCACAGGAGAGAGAGTTTGGTGTGGAAATAATAAATAAATAAGTAAATAATAACATATATATTATAATAAATTATATATAAAATAAATAAATAAATAATCGATATGTTTCTGTACCCCAGTATTAGAGTATATGTATTCAATAGTCTGAATTTACCTTCATACTTGCTCTAGCCTCAAGCTACTTTGGCCTTACATGGGTATGGGGTTGGGTGGGGACTGAACCTATTTGACCAGGCATCAACCGACAAATGGTTTCCCAACTCAAAATGGTTCCAGAATTCCACCACCCCCTGCAAGAAGAAACACATTCAGAGCCATTCAGTGGGAAAACCAAAGGACCTGTCAATGAATTCTGGAGGTCCTCTAGTAGCAAGGCAGACCAAGTAATCAAGACTCAGGCAAATTTGCAGGCAAAACAATAGAACCAATTGCTTGAGAATTGAATTTGATGAGTTGAAGTTAGGCTTTGAGAATTTACATTTGTTGAGTTAAAACAAAAACAACCACCACCACCAAAGAAACCCTGTGCATGGCAGGATTCTGTAACTAGTTTCTCTTTGCTCATTTCATACACACTGATTATCTAATAAAGCCAGATTAGCCCACCCTAAAGATTTTTTAATGGCCCGGATTGTTTTTATCCAGTTGTGTGGTATTTTTTGTTTCATCTACAGAGAGGAGCAGCAATCTACCAAAATTTTCTCATTCCACAAACAGGGAGCCACTTAAATGCACAAGGACTCTGCCAAGTGCCAAACACAGTTTCTGATCTCCAGTGGGCAAACCAAGGAGGAAGGAATGATTGGTCACTATGGAATCACAGCTGAGAGTAAGTACCGTGGCTTGTCCCCTTATAATATAAAGGGATAAGACTACGCCACCCCAAATATGCCACTTTGGCATAAGGATTATTTTGAGCTGAAGGCAACTGAGAAACAGACACAGAACAAAGCTCTCTAGCTTCCATCCTATTTGCCTAAAAGCAGGACATAAATTTCCCTTCATGAAGATGTCCTCCCTGCCCAACACTCTAGTACCAGGAAGGGTAGACTGATTCTTAGTCACTGGAGACAACTCTAGACCCTTAGCCCAGAGATGGCACTGAGAGGAATCTGCCTTACAAACCTTACAAAAATGAACAACCCTTATCTTCCATTAGCTTTCTCATGTATTTACCTTCCCATAATTTACTACTCCTGGAAGCTCAGATCCTTTTTCTTTTGTCATGTCTCCACATTTATCATTCTTTGTTAAAATGGTACATAAGCCTCCAGGTCTATCTGCCTCTTTGGAGTTTTCGCTTCATTTCTGTGAGACCTTCCCTATTGATATGAAATAAACCTTCTTCTCCTGATAATCTGTCTTATGTCAGTTTCTTTTTCAGGGCCTCAGCCACCAAACCTAAGAGGGTAGAGGAAAAGTTTTTGGTTTTCTCCCCAACCAATATCACATATTCAAAAAGTTTTGTTTATATCCTGAAAAGGTATATGCTCAGCTAATGTTGGTGGTTTCTTTATGCTCAAGAAATATAAAACATTGGAAGTCACAAATATCATCCTTGATTCATTTCTGGCTAATGCTACTCTTTCCTAAAAGTGGCCTCTAAGTTAGCTTCAGCAGCCTATAAAGCAAATTATCATGATCTCTTTCCTAACCTTTTTTCATATTTAACTTTTATTGGGAGCTTAGAGTGTGCTGAGCCACCAGTGTAAGCTAAGCACTTTCACTATCCCTATTTATTTATCCCAGATGAGGAAGACAAGATTCAGAGATGTGAAATAACTTCCTGTAGGTTACATGGCCTGCATGACTAATTATTTTGTTATACT
The DNA here is from genome assembly GCF_949987515.2 of Delphinus delphis. Classification (NCBI taxonomy): domain Eukaryota; kingdom Metazoa; phylum Chordata; class Mammalia; order Artiodactyla; family Delphinidae; genus Delphinus; species Delphinus delphis. The sequence goes on along the minus strand of NC_082693.1, from coordinate 55,719,787 downwards.
ACCTCCCTAGTGATGGAATAAAGATGGAAAGTAGAAGAAAACATAAGAAAGGAAGCAAAGGAAAAGAATCTATAGAAATGCTCTCATGTTGAACAATGCCTTGCATTTGGCCGGTACTTAAATATTTGCTGGATGAATGATTGACATGAAATAAAAAAATAAAATAAAAATAAAATTATATGAACAGCCAATGAGGCCAGTCTTCTCCTGGCCACAGCTCTTTAGCTATATCAATATTATCAGAAACGACCAACTGGTCATCCCACCCTGAACTTTGTAAATATTGATTTCCCATCCATTTACCTTTAAGGCATCTTCTATCAGGTAATCACATGAAATTGCTCTGTGTGTCACATTATGTTTACATCTTTCTCTTCCTCCTCACCCTGTATAATCTAGGTGATAGACCAGCTGGCTGAGTAGGTTAAAATCCTTTTCTGCTCCACTCTTAATGCAGCTCTGTGGTTTTGTTCTATAAGCAAGATTGGATAGAGTGTTTGTGAAAAAGCAGTGAAATCTCTTGGAACAAAATGTGATCGCTTTTGCAATCATTCTGCCCCAAAGCACATTTATAAGCCAGTAAGTTCCAGGTTGTTCCTTTCAAATTTTTGTTTCCATCAGCCAAGCACAGAGCTCTGGAAGATTAGATTATTTTAAAACAATTTGAATGTCATTTGCTGAAACTATGTGCTAATTTCCCTGGGCCAAGCGTTTCGGGTTCATTCAGATTAAGGATTTCCATTAGCAGTTGAGTCAAGTCTCATGTCCTTGACCCTGTAATTAGGAGAGATGAGGCTGTGACCCTGGCCTTCATTTCTACATAGGTCAGAATTCAGTCTAATTGCCTGAGGAACCTCTATAAATGTTAATAGAGAACCCCAAAGTTACTTCCAGTTCTCTGAAGAGCAATTTCAAACAGTATATGGCTTTGTTTATGGCCCACAGACTTGCATCAGATACCCCTTGGATCACAAGTTGGCAAATAACATTCTATTCGGAAGTCTTGCAGTTTTAGAGAGCTGAGATAGAGAGGTCCTCCCAAGAGGTAATACGGTCACTCCTGAATGTCCTAAAAGTAGAGAAAGGTTGGTCATGTGGGCAGTGTCACCCTTAGAACTGGGCAACTCTGTCCAATGGCCTGGGCCCCACTCTGGTCTTCCTCTGGGCAAACCCCTCTCCACATAGTGAGGGCGTCCATGAAGCCAAGGAGGTGTGTCTGCCCTGAGGTCAGCCCTCAGCCCCAGAACATCCTCGCCAAATGGCCTGTAGCAAATGCCAGACTCTTCCTTGAGTCTGTTCTCCCAAAGATAGCCATTGCCATATCCACACCCCTGGGCTCCAGAAATGGCCAAGCAGTGGCTACTGGGTAGGCAGGGACAGGGACAGATCTTGGACTTGATGACTGGGGTGTCCCTATGGATGCTCACCTGGCCCCCCCAACTACCCCCCACCCCCCTGTTGTGATGGTTAGAGCTGTTGGTGGGAAGAAAAGTGGGGTAAGACAGGCTTGAGTCCTCCATTTGTACTTTTGCCCTGGGCTCTGCAAATGGCAGGAACAGGACTGTAGGGGGAGAGAGGAGTGAATTAGTTGGATCACCTCAAATTTGCAGGTTAATGAATCTGATTTTATACCATAACATGCTAGCTCTCTAGAAGTCAGGCTTATGCAAAACCCACCACTCGTGACGACCTAGAGGGTTGAGATAAGGAGGATGGGAGGGAGGCTCAAGAGGGAGGTGATGTGGGGATATATGTGTACTTACAGCTGATTCACTTTGTTGTACAACAGAAACTAACACACCATTGTAAAGCAATTATACTCCAATGAAGATATATTAAAAAAAACAAAACAAAACCCACCTCTAAAGCAAGTGGTGCACAAACCGATGGCCAGTTTTTTTGCAATGAGAACCAAAGTTGACAGGCCACCTGGGATGTTCATGCCATTTGATCAAGTATTCATTCCCTATAGGAAACTCTATACGGAAAGCCAGATTATAATCAAACGTGTTCTTATCAAATGTGGAGTCAGAGGAACAGGAGTCAAGAGCAAGGCCCGGGCTTCAGGTTAATATCCTCTGAGATCCATCTCCGGGTTTGGGGATACACCTGCTACGTGGCCCCAATTCTTATAATGCCAGCTTCTTAGCAGCTTCTCCTAAGAACAATGCTAAAGACTCACAATTTTTCTGTCTTTAGATCATCTGCAGACCACCCCGTTTGGTTTATGGACCACAAATCCTACCTTCGCATATATTAATTCCAACAATTAATCAAACATTTCTTTTCCTTTTAGACAAGATTTGAATGCACTTTTAGGCTTTGTTTTTCCCACTTGGAATTTATGCCTTTTAACGTGAAATTTTCATAAAGAAAATCTCAGTTGATGCTGTAGTGGACTAAATACCAGTAACAAGCCTGGAAGAAAGTGTAGGAGTCTCCCTTGGCCATGGGAAGACTAACAACTATATAAATCTTTTGAGAGTTATTTCCATCCCTAGCAAGGAGATGGGAAATTTTCAGTTTTTATTAAAACTACTTACCAGAATTTTTCTTGTCATGTCCTTGGCTTATAATCTGGAATAACTTGCATTGGTTATTGTAAATCATGTTTTCCTGTATCCTGGGTTTGAAAGCAAAAATGCAACAGAATTGGTCTTCAGGCTTTCCAATATCCCTTCCCTGCCAATGCCTCTATCCATTATTACGTTTTCTATTTCTCTAGCCAGAAAGAAACAGACATTCCGGAGTGGTTCTCATCCTCATAGACAGGAATACACATAAAGTCTGGCAAATATGTCACATGTTGTCTCCATCTCAGAGTTTAAAAGGTGTTCTGATGTCTGTGTTCAAGGTCTTATAAGAATCACAGAGAATTAAAAACCCAGAGCAGATCAATATGTGTGTGTATACGTGTGTGTGCACGTGTGTGCATGCATACATGCACACGTTTTGATCCCTTTGTTATATCTGGGGATGTGTGTACGTATGTGCATGCCTGTGTGTGGTTGCTCAGGCACTGATTCCCTTTGTGCTTGGTACTTCTAGGGATCTGTGATAGAGGCTGGAATATAAGTGCTGGCAGATGCTTGACTTTCCTCAACTAGTGATGAGAAAAGGAGGAGTAGGAAGACACAGTCAAAGGGGACCTGATGGTTAAACATGGGATGAGTGAGTCTAAGTTTTGTGAGCCAGATGATGTGTTTCTGAATGGAATCGATTTTCAGGCTGTCCAAATGTACATGGCATATTTATGAAGAGAACAGACAACCCCCACTTGATTCTAAAGCTGTCCCCTGACTCAGTGTCCACATTTACACTATGGTAAGATTTTATAGCTCGCAGCATCTAAAGAGCTCAGAAAACTCTTTCTAGACAGTTGCATGCTCAAGATTGCCTCCTCCCTTTATTTACATTGTCCTCTCTTCTTGCCTACTTACGAATCTTAGGCCATTGTGGGGCCTCACATCTTGCTGTTCAGGGAGGTTGGGCGGAAGCCAGAGGGAATCAATCTAGATGAATGTGCTGACAGAAGAGATGCTGGCAGTGGAGAGGTCTATCGACCACAAAACCCAGCAAATTCTGGTCATTGAAGGGGAAGAGAGTGTTTGATGAAAAATGTCCCAACAGCTGCAGAAAACTGAGCCCAGAAAACAACAACAGTAACAACATTTATGGAAAATATAATCATACTTCTAGGCTTGGCAATGAATGATATTTCCATGCAAAATAATGAAAACCCAGAATCTGACTTGCTATAAAACTTTGATATATTGCAGGATGGGATAGAAGGTAAGAGAGCTAGAATCCTCATACACTTTAATGTCTAAATTGATAAACGATAGCAGCGTGTGTGTATTATTTAGAAAAATGGACCCAGTTCAAGAATAAAGAGCTTAAAGAATAGAAAATAGTTGCCTTTGGAGTGTGAAATGTGTATGCGTGAGAGAAATGTAGCTCCAGCAGGAAGCTTACTAGTCCCATTCAACTTCTGAAATCACGTTCATGTATTACTGTGATAAAACAACATTTAAAATAATTGAACTTTGTCCAATTCCATAAATCACAAATGCATTGGGAAGTCAGCATTACTAACTTCTCATTCCCTGTGTAAAGGCAAAGGACCACAGCATCTCCCAGCTTGCACACTCCACAATTTGGAGCCCCCTATGCCTTGCAATCCAAAAACACTGTAACTGGGACAGTGAATTCCCCTGGGCTAGAGTCTCTATGAAGGTCTGTTTTCAACATTCTTGGGTTTTCTGCACACACAGCCTTCATATACAGGAGATATTATTGGTTTGGTAGTTTTGTTGAAGGAATTATTTGCTAACATTGAAATAATTTGCAGTGAGACAAATATTGGCAGTAAGAGGCTGTTTTTAAAGGAACGTACCCTTCCAATTGCCACTGGTGACCATAAATTTACATTCTAAAGGAAGAGGAAAACAAAGTAGTGAAATAGCAACTCTTGGTTTGAAGAGAAGGGTAATAGCCCCTTGGGAGTTCACACAATTCTCTTGAATTCAGTTGCACTTCTTCGTTGTTTATTTGCACATACCTGGTTTCACAGAAGTAATAAAAGATTTTTATTTCTCTTTGTTCTTATCTTTTAGTTACACACCAGAGGCCTTACCTGAAACTTGAACACTGGGGAGAGGCTGTTCCAAACAAAACTACCAAAGCTCAGAGCCAGAGATGCCCTGGTGACAAAGGCTTTTAAATCCAGTCGAAACGGAGAACTGCATAAAGCAGCAGAAGGGTCAGCTGCAAGGGGTGCCCTGCCTCTCAGCACAGGGTAACCAGATTCCCTGCAGTACTTGGGGAGAGACACCAGGAGCACTACCTTCAGCCAGGTAAACGATGCCAATTCTAAACCCAACAATCTCTGGGTGGGGTTGGAAGGTTATTCCTGGAGCGAACAATACCAGGCACTGGGCTTGAGCACTCCCAACCTGCATGCCAGGCACCCCATCTGCCAGCTCTGTAGCGCCTATGGCTCAGCTCCAGGCCCCCTGCCTTTCAGTCCACGCTCCCAGGCTCCTCTGTCTCAAGAAGATAAATGGGGACAGAAGATACAGTTTGGTGGCTACTGCTGTCACTGCTGCCTGTGGAACTGTTTGAAATATCAAGGAACCATTACAAACCCAGAGTGGCAGCGAGTGTGTTGAACATACACTCATCATAATGGACTAGAAATCAAAGGGTCTGTGTTCAGTTATCAGCTCCACTACTTCCCAACTTATAACATTAGTCTAGTTACCAACTAGTAAATGTCCGCTACAAAGCAAAAGCTCCATAATTGTTTGTTAATAAATGTTGAAGTCACTTAAGCTTTTTGGGCCTCTTCTGCTCTATCGTAAAAATAAGGAGGTTGGTATATTGGTAATAATGATGCCTACTGTTATTTACGGAGCAATTACTGTGTGCTGGGCACTGTTGTGAATTAATTAAATCCTTTAGTTGTCAAAAAAACCATATCTCCTTTTAACGTACAAGGAAATCAAAGCACAGAGAGGCTAAGTAACTGGTCCACATTTATTCATTTGGTAAGAGGCAGAAGCAAGATTCAAAACTTCAAAGCCCATGTGCTTTAAAAAAAAAAAAAAAAAGCCCATGTGCTTACCCACTTTGCTTTTGTCAGCTTCTAGCTTATATTATTATTATTCTCATTTTGTCAATTGTTATCATCAATGGGAAGATGTTTAATCTCTTCTTGCAATTCTATGTATATGCCTGTTATTACTTCTCCTCCATGTACCCATCAATACTTGATCCTCCAAACAACGCTGAAAAGCCTATTTATAATCCAAATATGAGAAATCAGGAATTTTGTACCTACCTGTGGATACAGTATAAAGTGAACAGGGATAGCAAGTATGTTGGATGACAGAATTGCCAACCAAAACATGCTAACAGGCAACATAAAGGAGCAGATCTAACAGGATACAAGGACTGGGATTATACATAGCTGTGTGTGTACTGCTCAACCAGCTCTCTGAAATGGGGAGACTTGATCTGTAATTTCCCTAAGCAACCTTACGGGCCAAGAGCTGAGGTATGCAGAGGAGCCCCAGTCATGTGGGAAGAAAAGCACAGGACTTGGCTTTCGATGATTGAATGGCTGTACAACCCTGGGCAAGTCTGTTTACCTCATTGAACCTGCCTCCACTTCTGTAAAATGGGGATGTGTCAAGTACCTCACAGGCTTGTCATGAGGATTGAATGGGATGACAAGGAGAATACGTGGCAAACTTTAAAGACTTGCTACTCAAAGTGGTGCCACAGACCGGCAGCTTCAGCATCACTCAGGAGTTCGTTAGAAAGGCAGATCTCAGGCCCTGACCCCAGATCTACTGAGTCAGAATCTGTACTTCAACAGGCTCCCCAGGTTAGTCATAGCACATTAAATTTGAGAAGCTCTGCTCTAAGGCACCAAATAAATGTAGCCTGTTGCAATTTGGGGCTCTGTTTTCCTTACATATACCACCAATGAGATATAATACGGCCACATTTCAAGGACTGGGTCTTCTCAAAGGCTTCTACATCCTCCTTTCCTGGGCCCTGATGAGTGTGCCCAGTGTGGGGCTACAGTTGCCACCCATATGACCAAGCAGGTTATTCCTAGAGAGCAGTTCCATCTGCTCAGGAAAGGACCACCTGAGAGAGGCATTGCCTTGTAAAATCCTTGGCCATTTTTGAGTTAGGAGAACCAATAAAATGCAAACCCACATATTCATAACTGTCTCAGCCCTGGGAAAGGTTGTTAAATATGAGACTGAAGGGGAGTAGTAAAAGTGGGTGCTAATCTTTCCTGCTCAGAGGCCCTGAGAGCAGCAGCTAAAGGAAGCAGCTCAGAGTGGGAGGGCTTCTTGTCATAAATTTGTCTTTTATTAGATCCCTGTTGTGTATGAGAGACATGTAACAGGGTTGAACATGTTAAACTGGGTTGAAAACTCTATCAGCCCCCTACCTGTTAAGAGATCTTTAATTGTGAAACTGCTACGACACCAGGGGTTGGATAGATAGAATGTAAGGACTCTCTGATGTTTGACTAGTTAGGGGGTTCAGGATATGCTACCCCAAAACACAGCACTTCGGGATATTGAATATTTTAAGCTGAAGGAGTCTGAAAAAAGAGGACTTCTCCCCACTCCGCCACTGTCCTTCTTTCTCCTCTGAAACACTGGCACAAGAACCCCATGTGAGAGGCGCTCTCCCTACACCCTAAGGAAAGGAGCGTCCTTATCTCAGAAAACAAAGTGACACCACCAGAAGAATCTGAACAAACAGGTCTCACTAAGTTTCCCCCAGTTTACTACAATTACCTCATGTTCTTTGACCTAAAATATTTCTCTTCAACTGTTCACTCTTCATCAAACCCAGCATAAAAATACTCAGGTTTAACTATTTCTTCAGGACATTTCCTTATGAAGGCTCCCATATCATGTAAAATGTATACTAAATACATTTGTATGCTTTTCTCCTCTTTACCTGTCTTTGTCGATTTAATTTTCAGACTCGGCCAGGGACCCTAAAAGCGTCAAGAAAAACTTTTTTTCCTCCCTTGCACTAGCTTAACTCCATTTTATATGTATAGATGCACACAGGCATCACTGTTACTTCTTTAATCATCACTGTTATCATTCTTCTCCATCTTCCATTTCCCTGGTCAAAGATTAACCAAGTGAGCACACAAATTTTAATATATATAATCTGTCAAAAATGTCATAATGGAAGTGGAATGATTCCACTTGTAAATCACTACTGACAAATTTTTTTTTTTTTGCATTTCAAAAGTGCAAAATTTAGATGTCCTAAATTTGGTTTAAGAAACAGTCTTTTCCAGAAAGTCTATGACTAAGACATGAATGACAAACTAAAATGCATTAATGAAGTATTAGTGCACAGACTTAAATAATTGTGCATTGTTCTAAAACTTCAAAGGCTGGAGATCTCTGCTGAATAGAAGTGGATCAGGAGAGGGAAAAATCTCCCAATTGGAGAAAGTCTCAACTGGAGAATATCCCAGTTGGGATTATGTGCTCCTCAGGAGTTATACAATTCCAAATTGTTTGTTTTAGCTCTTACCACAAAAGAAAATGGAAGCTAGCACATTGGCAGGGCCAGTGGCACCCTCTCCTTGAGCAGCGATTATCTGGTGTAAGGCATGGAGAGTTGCTTGGGAGGACTTGGCTATCGAGATCCTCCCGGGCCCAGAACATGGGAGAGCTGTGTGTCTTCCGGGACACATTTGCACTTCCAAAAAGCGTCTACATGAGTTGATTTTACTCTACCTCAGAGGTAGGATTATATATATATAGCACTATTCAATAACAGACTTCTGAAAGTCTGTCAGAAGGTGCCCATACATTCGCATATATTTATTTACATTCTGTTCTGAAATCTACATTCACCTACGATTCAAGCATCTCTGGCCATGGAGTGAGTGCCCAGGGTCTTTTAAATGAGACACAAAGGGGCTCATCCCAGGGAAAGCAAGTAGAGATCCACAAGTTTGGTTCTAGGACAAAAAGTAGTCTCCTAGGAAGTGTTTTTAATAAAGTCCATCTTTCAGATCATCCCCTGAGCCATGTGATTCAATCAAGGCTGAGTTCTCAGAAGAGGAGACTGCCCAAAAAAAGCTACCTCAGCACAGGTTCTATGGAAGACACGCAGTCCGGTGGCAGTGGTGGCAGACAGAGCTCTCAACACAGGCTTGGCAGAGGCTGTTGAGGTGCAGACACTGATGGCCAGTAACAGCAGAACCTTCAGTGGCCGTCTGTGGTATCAGTAGGCGAGCCATTAAATTTGGCAGTGGTAGTGACCAAGATAACTCACCAAGGTACCACAAAAGAGAAAAGGAGAATGGCAGCTGTCACATCACAACTAAGGATGACCACTTTGCATGAATGGCATACCCTCAGGGACTCTGAGAACTATTTAAGATTGAATTTAAGAGGGGTGAGATTGGGGGTGTGGGGTGAGTCCTGCACAGCAGGTCACATCAGAGACAAAGAAATACAATGAACTTTTTGCTTCCCTCTCCCCAGCCCAAGACTGGTGGGATATGGGAAACAAAGGACAGGATAGTCCAAGTTTGTGGAAGAATGAGCTATAAATCCGAGATTCAGCCATCCGTGCTCACAGAAGGCCCAAATGGGGAACTTTTAACAAGATACTATTATTTTGTTAAAATAATACAAAATACAACTATTCCGTTGGCAGCATTTACTACTCAAACTTATAAAGTTTTTTGTCAGATTCGATTTTATTTTTGATTCTCTCTTCTCCTCCGGACAGATTGGCATTGCTTATCTGCAGTAAAATATTATATGCCAATTTTAGCACAATTAAAAAATGATAAGAAAATAATAAATAAAATGCATCGTATGAAAAATGATAGTACTATAATACTGTCACTTGAAGAAAAAAATCAGATTTTCAGCCACCTCAACTACTGCCAAAACCGCCGCAGCGGCTGATAAGCTACATGGATGCCAGGAGCACAGGGTCCACCATTCTCCAACTGTGTTTTCTGTTGAACTTTTCCTAATAGAATTCTCATTCATGCTCACTTCTTCATTAATGGATAACAGTGCATTCTTCAGGATCCATAGTTAAGTTAAATGGGGGATGAGAATCATTTCTATCTGTCAGAAATATGGGGATCAAATGAGACAAAGAGGTTTAACTGAAGATATAATTTCCTTCCCTTCCACATTCCCTACTTAGAGAATCTATCCACCACTACCTCCAGCCTAAAAGGGGCAGCCCTACATGCCACACGACCCTCTTACCTGGCCTCAGCTGATTAGATGCCAGTGGACAGCTGAGCCAGTCTGGACCCGTCAGAGTCTCTTTCACAGGAATTTGAAATTTGAGAGACTGAGTCATTTAGCCCTGGAGAGCCAAGTTGGAAGTTGATGGAGACTTGGGGCCTGAGATTACATTTAGGAGTAGCTCTAATGGGTGCAAGCAATGAGTGGACAGAGAAGCTGGACTGTAGAAAAAAGAATGAAGCGGCCTTTCAGAGAGAAACAGGCAAGATGCTGTGTGTTTCCCAAAAGAGGAGAGATGGTGGGAGAGACTTCTAGTAACTCTCTAGTCCCCATAAAGCTCAGCTCAAATTTACTTCCTACATTTGGTGTGTAATTCTTCTATATTCTAATACAATAAACCCACTGGTATAGTTTTAGTTTAGCTCCTTTAAGTTTTTGTTGCTTGCAAAAAAAAGGAGAGAAATAATTGTAAGATTGTAACATGGAAAGCACCATACAAATATGAGATTAATTTTGTCTTTGATTGTCACCTAGGACATAGCAGCCATTAGGGAAAGGAGGAATGGATAGGCAGCCTGGCCTTCCAGGCAAGAGCAGCTCCAGGTACCACCTTCCAAACCCTGAAAGTGACCAACACACTCATAAATAAGGTATCAGGATCTGGAGTCATCTTGATTAGGGCTGAGATTCATCACAATTCTTTTGGCTATGTGGCAGAATCCAAATTTAATCTACTAAAGCAAAGTGGAAGTGTGTTAGACCACCTAAGTGCTACATCCATGGAAGGGGGCAGAGGGAAGGGGAGCAGATATCAGGCTTGGAAATCTGTCCTCCTATCTCAGCTCCACTTTCCTTTGTGTTAGCTTCATTCTCAGGCGAGCAATCCACCATGATGCTGGGAGGCCCCAGCGGCTCCGGGCTTACTCCTACCAGCTTAACAACTCCCATGGAGAATACCTCTTTGCTTAGAGTTCCAGTCAGACTCCCAGGGATGGTTCCGATGGGCCTGATTTGGGTCACATGCTTACCACTAAACCAGTCACGGTTGCCAAGGGAATGCAATATTTTCTTTGCTCAGGCTTGGGTTCTTCTCTCGAGTGAGGGAATGGTGTCAACCTCACCTGATTCACAGGGACTGAAAGCTGGGCAAGGTAATTGCAAAAAGAAAATCAGTGGGTGCTACAACCAAAATAAGGAGGAAGGCATTCCAGGAGATACCATGAGCATGAGCACCTGAGACTTAAAAATGAGAAGTAAGCTTTCTTTAGGAAGGAAAACCGCTTTATTTTAAAATGGGCAGAGTGACCAAAAGACTTGTGGGCATTTGTTACATACGGCTGGCCCTTGCCCACTGCACAAATGTTTATCATGCCTCTACCACAGAGAGAGCGCAAGCGGTACCTGTGGATGAGTCAGTCCCTGTCCTGAGGCTCAGCCTCCTTCCTCCTCATCCAAAGTCTCATCGCCAGTTCCCTGAGTCATCCCGTGCCCCACCCAACTTGTTTTGCCTTTCCCACAGTTTCCTTGAATCTTCTGGGACAGATGACCAGCTCTTGGAGCCGAAGAAGAGAAGGGGTGTCTTTCAGAAAGAGGAGTGGCTCTCCCGTAAGCAAAGCTAGCAGAAGAGCTGGCTCAGGTGGGTGGAGGCGTTAATTATTCACTTCGCAGTTCCTGGTGCATTTAAAAGCAGCTTCTTTCGTAGAAAAAATTGATTCCTATGTAACTGCTACCTTTTTCCATTGCTCTGTTTAAACACACACACACACACACACACACACACACACACACACACACACACACACACACACACACACACACACACACACACACACACACACACACACACACACACACACACACACACACACACGATACTTATCATCCTTTTAAATCCAAATAGGTCAGATATCTCTTCCTGCTTGAAGCCTCTCCTTTTCCTCCCTTAAATCCACTTTCTCATTTACCTGAGAGGCAGGATGTATCACCCCTTCCCTGTACTCTCACAGCACAATGTCAATGTCACAGTTACAGTGCTTTTCATATTGTGTGATGGCTGTCTGGCTAGTCCACCAGACAGTGGATGCCTCAGAAGGGTCAGGAAGGATGCCAGGCTTCTCTTGTGCCTCAGCACTGTACTCAGAGTCTGGCAATAGAAAGTCCTCCACAGATGTTAAAGTGAGTGAGAGAGTGAGAGTGAAAATGAGCAAACTGTTACAGAGCTCGGGGGTTGAATATGTAGAAGATCATCTATAGTGGAGTGTTTTCTTAGAGGTAAATGGCCCTCCATGAAGTGACTAAGAACCTTTTTCTTCTTAACATAATCTTGAGTAGCTTCTCTACGGTAGATAATTCCAGAGACTGCTCCTAAGAGCCAAGAATACCTACACTAAAAGGAAATGTTTTTCCATAATTGTATAGGATGAGACGCTTGAGATCTTACAACTCACTTCAGGGGAAGACTACAGCAGTTTAATTACTGTCATAATTCATTCAGTGTTTGGATACAGTATGAAACACTCATTAAAGACTTTACAATTAATATGCAATTAATTTAGAAACTTACATAGTTGTGCTGTACAGAATAAAATGCAGAAGTATAAATATAAATGATGAATAATAAGCCATAATGGACTATTAGGGTCTGGAATCCTCTAACAGACAATAGACCATTTGACTTTCTAGTTTCTATTGCAAGTCATTTACGGATGTTTTAGATGTGCTGGGAGAAGAAAATAATAACACTCTGTTATTCCAAATAATAGCAAAAAATATCACGATGAAAGAGTGGGAGGAATTCAAATCTGTTTCAGTATGTCATCTTGCCATACTCCCTGGTGAATGAGAGGCAATGTTTCTATTTACTCACCTTTCATTTAACAAATGTTGATTGAGCATCTGTTGTGCGCTACATGTTTTCCAGTTGAAGAAGATGGTGGATGGAAATGTAAGTAACTTACTCTAAGTATGATGGACTGAAGCTCATTAAAGGAAGTGAGAATTTCTAACTTGTAACTTACTCTTTCAAAATAATGTCTTCCCAGGGACCATCGTTAATGATTCTTGTACTTGTACACTTTCCACTTTACAAAGAGGTTTTACATAAATATCTCACGTAGGGTCCACAGTAATCCTTAGTGTAGGCAGGACTATTATGGATCCAATTTTGCAACTGGGGAAGTGAAGTAAAGTATCCAAGATGACACCAATGGCGAGTTACTGAGCCAGGACCAGGACCAAGTTTCCTGGCTCTGAGTCTAGTTCTTTTCTCAGTTATTCTGCATTTCAACAGGAGGTCAGACTGATGCAGCTAAAAATGGCTTGAGAATTCAACTCTGGCAAAGACACGTTATCAAGAGTCTTTCTAAAATGTGATCTTGTTTATATTTGTGTGGGGCCATGAAGAAATTGAAGGATTGAGATTGTGATCTTTGGCATCCATCCCTTCCTCCAATAATACATCCTAAGAATTGACAAAGACCTTCTCCATTCACAGAATCCAGCCAAGAAAAGAGGGAGCTGTATATGGAACACTGTTGGTAAACTGGAGGTTTCTGAAGCTGTGCTTCTGCAAGCTTTAAAAAACCACTCATCAAAAATGCACTAGATTTTAAATCCTTGGATGCTTCTTAAGAGCTCAACTGGCTCTTTAGTATAAGACACAAAAATCAATCACATATGTCCTTGAAGAAATGAAAACCAAAACACTTTTAGCTTTGCCAAGTGAAGTTTTTCCTAAAGTGTTCCTCAGAGTGAGGTTGATATTTAGCATTCTTAAGTGAGCTGTTAAGCCCTGGTGCAATATAAATAGATGTAACTTAGTGGCTGGTGACAGGAGATTCCCCTCATGTCTGTCCCTCTGCCCTCTATTCTGTATTATGACTAAATGGACTCTAATAAATCCTATCAGCTCACAGGGCCTGGTAAGTGTATCACTTACCAGAGCCATTAACATGTTAGTGCCTTTTTGGTGGGTCATTATCTGTGTTGGTGGTCTTTTGCAAACTTCAAAGAGTTGTGAAGAAAGGAAAAAATTTCCAAAGGGTAAAGTGATGGAATGATATTGACTGAATTGTCTCACTGTTGAATTCATATGCTTGTTACTGAACCAAACTTGGGTCCATTCACCTGACGTTGAAGCAAAGCCAATCTACTGACAACAGTTGTGGTGAAGGAAAGTACAGCATTTATTGCAGGGTTTATCTCCAATCAAGGAGAATTGGGCAACTTATGCTCAAAGATCCAAACTCCCCAATGAATTTTTAGAGAAGGGTGTTTAAAGACAGTGTGAGGGAGAGGGTTGCAGGGTGCTTGATCGGCTTGTGCGCAATTCTCTGATTGGTTGATGATGAGGTAACAGGGTGATATTTCGGGAATCTCAACCATCAACCTAGTTCCAACCAGTCTGGGGTTTACGTGCTGGTGGTCAGCGTGCAATTAACTTCTTCCCCCTGATGGGGGTTTTAGTATCTGCAAAGCAATTCAAGAATATGGCTCAGGATATTATCAATAGCCCTTGAGGAGAAACTAAAGGTCCTTGAATTTGTTTTATGGCTAAACTATTATTTTTGTCTGCTTGACTGTTTTCCTTTGTTTCTTCATTTTCTCACTTCTCTGATTAAATTTGCTCTTTGGAACTCGGAGAAGGCCTAGGAGGCTAAAGCTTTTCTATAAACAAGAGGTGAGGGATAAGGGGGTGGTCTGTTCCTGGAAAGGCCCCTTCGGCGTTCTGCTCGGTTTGTTTGTTTTTTGTTTTTTGTGGTACGGGATCTTCCCGGACTGGGGCACGAACCCATGTCCCCTGCGCCACCAGGGAAGCCCTTCTGCTCAGTTTTATGTTGAAGTCTAATCCCCAGTGTGATGGTATCTGGAGATCTGATTTGGGGAAGGTAATTAGGTTTAGACAAGGTCATGAAGATAGGGCCCTCATGATGGAATTAATGCCCTTGTAAAAAGAGAGACCAAAGAACTTGATTTCTCTCTCTCTCTCTCCCTCCCTACTTATGCATGCATTAAGGACAGATCATGTGAGGACACAGTGAGAAGGTGGCTGTCTCAGCTCAAGAATACAGCCCTTTCCAGACACTGAGCCTGCTGGCAGCTTGATCTTAGACTTTCCAGTCTCCAGAACAGTGAGAAATAAATTCCTGTTGTTTAAGCCACCCAAGCTTCAATTTTGTATGACAGCCCACGCTGAATAAGATATGTATATAGTGGAAGTGGATTAATTTAACACCAGAAAATCTGGCTCACCTCTTATCCTTGCTTAACCTATTTCTGCCTCAGTCTCCTTATCTGTAGAGTGGGGAACTGTGAGTAACTCCCCTCATTCCCAACATCACAAGGTTCTTGTGAGAATCCAGTAAGAGGAGGTTTGTAAACTGCCAACAGAATTCCTTTGTTGCTCTCCTCTTGAGGATCTTTAGTTTCACGACTCAAATAACGTGTTGTTGGGAATCTGCGACTAAAGTTGAAATTGAAAAATTGTGTAGGAAAAATAAATAAAAATGAAAATGGAAGAAGAGGTAGGTTAAGAGCTCTACAAAATGTTTCTAGTTTTAAATGCTGGAGGTCTGAACCCATACATGCTAATTGTTTTAAGTGAATTTTTATGGTGTGGTAGTTTAAAAAAAAAATCTGACAGAGCTTGAGTTCCTATATTAGAACTCAAGAAAAATCGTTGTAATCTTACTTCTTATGTGTTATTGTATATTTTATAGTATTTATATTTTATATCATATAGTATTCTTTATGGTATTTGGAAGCTAAATTAATGCACAGAATTGAAGTCATGTTATCACAAATGACACCTTGTGGCAGCATGTGATATTTCAGCCCAGCTGTTATGGACTTCATTTCTTACTTTTTTTAAATAATTTTTTTATTTTAGAACAAATTTAGATTTATTTTGAAAAATTATGAAGCTGGTACACAGCGTTCCCATAAACCCCACAGCTAGTTTCCCCCATTATTAACATCTTAACGTTAGTATGGTATATCTGTCACAGAAAATGAACCAATATTGATACTGTACATTATTATTAAGTCCACACTTTATTCAAATTGCTTAGTTTGTATCTAATCTCCTTTTTTGGTTCCAGGGTGCCCTCTAGAACACCACATTTAGTTACCATGTCTTTTTAAGCTCCTCTTGGGAATTCCTTGGCGGTCCAGTGGTTAGGACTCTGCACTTTCACTGCTGTGGGCCCAGGTTCAATCCCTGGTCCAGGAACTAAGATCCCGCAAGCCACGCGGCACAGCCAAAATTTTTAAAAAACATAAAAAAGCTCCTCTTGGCTGTGACCATTTCCCAGACTTCCTTTGTTTTTGGTAACCTCCAGAATTTTGAGTAGTGCTGGCCAGGTATTTTGTAGAATGCCTCTTGTCTGGGATTGGTCTGATGTTCTGCTCATGATTAGACTGGAGTTATGGGCTTTTGAGAGGAATACTCTTATAGACATTTTAATCCTGTGAATTTGGGAATACTCCAGTAGAAATTCAGAAAATTCTCTGGCACAAGGAAAAATTTTTTGGCCTGAAGCAGCCCGGTCCACAGTGGACGTCTAACAACTGGAGAAGTGCTGTAAATACAAAAAGAAACTTGCAGCAAAGTCTATTCTAGTCCTAACTGATTCCAAGAAGCCACAGATTGCCACAGGTCTGTTCACTATCTTAAATCCTTTCGTTCTGAAGTCTTTCAACACATCTCCTGTAATAAGTTTTCTGTGGGGAAAAGACTTTCAGTTTTTTATGGATTAGTGGGGAAACTATTCATTTTACAGAAATCTCCTTATAGGCAACATTACTCAACTAGATATCTGAAACCCCCATATTATCCTGAACATATGTGAGTGAATAAGAACATGGGATTTATGTGCCGAAAGGAACTCCTGTAACTTGGCTACTGACTAGTATTTAACAGCAGAAGAGTCAAATTAATGTAATTAATTATGTAATACACATGCATATGCTCTATCTGCAGTTTGGTTTTTACAGTTGATGGAATGCCTCTGTGTGTGAGTGTTCAGTTACTCAGTCCCTTTATTATCCCACTGTAATCTTTATAACTATTCTGTTCTGTATAACAATAACAGCTTATATTTATTTAGAGCCTATCTGAGCTTTACGTATTTTATCTCATTTAATCCTATCTATTGCAGATACTCACTATCCTCTTCTATAAATGAGGAAATTGAGGCTTAGAGAAGTTAAGTAACTCACTCAAGGATACACAAAGTCTGGATTCAGGACCAAGGCAAGGACTGTTTGGCTCCAAAATCTCAGGTCCTACTGGGTTAAACTACCTTTGTGTCCCTAAGTTATTTCGAAATGCCTTTTGTGTCAGTAAGGAACGTGTCTTTTCTTAATAGCTCTTGTAATTTCCATCCATGTGGCACGTGTTTAATCCCATTTGAAAATAAGCAAATGGGGACTTATTCCTACTGATTACCACTGTCATGGGCGAAAAAATATCCATCCGCCTCATCCTACTTGACTCATAGGCTAAACACGGTTCTGGGACCCAATTCCACTGTATGGAGGAGTCTCACCCGCACAGCACCAGACCATTCTCAGACACTAGTGAGGTGTCCAGCAACTCAGCTCGGTTCTCGTACTGTCTCTCGGGGCACAGCTGCAGATTCCACCGGCCGAGGGCTCAGTCCTACAGGACGCCCCACCCCCACCCCCCCTCCTGCCCACTTAAGATGCCAGTTGCAAGCCCAGGTTATCATGTTTGCTTCTGACCTACCAGCTATAGATTAGAGTTGACCCCATCTCCTGCTTTGGGTTTGATTAATTTGCTAAAGTGGCTCACAGAACTCAGAGAAACATTTTACTTACTAGATTCTGTGTTTATTATAAAAGAATATAACTCAGGAACAGCCAGATGGAAGAGGTACACAGGGTTAGGGGCAGAGAAAGGGTGAAGAACATCCATGCCCTCTCCAAGGCTGCCAGTCTTCCCAAATCTCCACGTGTTCACCAATCCATAAGCTCTCCGAACTCTGGATTCATTATATAGGCATGATTAATTAAATTATGATTGATTATGATTGATTAATTGATGAAATCAACCTCCAGCTCCTTGTCCCTCCCCAGAAATCACGGGTGGGACTGGAAGTTCAAACCCTCTAATCATATGATTGGTTGTCCTGGCAACCAGCCCCATCCTTTTGTGCCATCCAAATGTCACCTCACTGACAAAACAAAAGACACCTTTATCTCTCTCAGCACTTAGGGAATTCCAAAGGTTTTAGGAGCTCTGTGCCAGGAACTGGGGACAAAATCAAATATACATTTCTTATTGTAAATTACAGTATCACACATGCCAACAGTAAGATAAGCCATTCAGCAGCCCTGCTACCTGAAGCTAGAGCTAGAGTGGCTTGAATCGCCATGTCCTAAAATATAGTGTATTAATGAAAATTTTAAGGTAGGAAGGTCAACAGATCAGAAGATGATCACCATTGAAAAGGTAGTTTGTTACAGTTCCCAAGAGGAGGAGACATGCCATGCCTTGGGGGACCACACTGGGAAGCAGCAGGGTCAGTCAGGAGGCAGGGGGAGAGGAAGCAACCTTGGGTAAAAGCCTTTTTTGTGGTTCCCACGGAAGGAACAGGTGAGGCAGGGGAAACAGGCTTGGGACTGGCTAGTTGAGTAATCGTAGCAGGCGCTGGGCTATAGGGGCTGTCCCTAGTTGTCTGGTACATGGCCCTGGAGTGATTAGGGCAGGTGGATAGTGGCCCCCATTATGAGAACTTGATAAAGGAGGTGGTTGGAGTGTGAGCTCCAGATTTGCTGGTTTGTATTTGAAAAATCGCAGGTGGGCAAGTTGTTTACTATCTCTAGGAACTGGCTAACCCTGGGAGGTGGTGTTCGATGAGGGTCAGCAAGACCCCAAGACGTCAAAACATCAGAATACAGAAAATAAAAGATACAGTTGATAACACTCCAGCTAGAGGATTTCCGGCTCTTCTAAGTTGGGAAGGGCATACAAATCTACCCATAAACCAGGTAGAAATATCCAAAGCTAATTCAGCTATAAACAATGGAAATGGGTCTTAATGCTCTGTAAGAGAACCCCTTATAAGTAGAGGAAGAACAACAAAACAAATCAATGACAACTGGAAGATCAAATGCAACTATCTGAGCCTAGACTGTCTGGGTTACCTTAAAGGACTTGTCACAAGCTAGTGCTTCCCAAGAGGATACAGAAAGTTAGCATCCATCAAACCTTACAAAGTAGAACTGCAATTATTTTTCTTAAGCCCAATTTATTAGCAAGCTACATTCTCTACGCTAGTGTATGTAGTGTGCATGCGTGTGCACACACACATACCTACACATAGCAATAGTTTGCCTAAATGTGAGCTCAGCATCAGACACCACCCACCCCTCCCCCAACACACATTTGGTTATCACAAATTCTCAAGAGTCTGTGTTTAGTGGGTCCAAGTTGACATGGCTGAAATAGGCCTTTTTGTTTTTCTCAAAAGCATTGAGATACATTAAGACAAAGTAAAGTTAAACCTACCCATTTTGACTTCACAGCTTCCTTAGTAACAGAAGCAGTATTTTCAAATCCAACAGTGCTGTTTACTCCAGGAAACGTTTTCCTCATAGTCATGGCAAAATCAAACACCACATTATCTCAAGTTCCAGCAAACACTTTATTCTCCTCATTAATGTCTCAAAACTGTTGGAAGCCAAAGCCTGGAAAAAGCCCTTTGGCAATAAATGTGAATGTTTTACAAAGAGAAGAAAGAAGTTGCAAGAGGTTGTAAGTTTCCGTTAACTGTATTTGAGTATTTTTCTTTGGTAAAGTCCCCAAACAAACTTGAATAAATTAGACACAGTGTCGATAGAAGTAAAAGAAGTAGTCTGTAAAGAATATCCCAGCAAAATAAGGATCCGTTGAACAGTCAGCTAAATCCTGTCAGAACAAGGGGGAAAAGAAAAGAGAGAATGATTAATGTAAGAATTAATTGTAGCTAAAGTTTATTTATCTATTTATTTATCTAATGGCCCATTTCTTTCTCACTGAAAAGAAAAAAAGAGAGCTTACCGGCGCAGCTACCCGGAAATGGTATGCGCTGTCAAAGAACGGGGCTGCAGGGAGGCTCCAAATGTGCTGATATCCCTAAATAATGAATGAAAGAGAGATCCATTTAATAACTGTATTTTACACTCAGTTGGAAAGAACATAGGCTGAAAAAGCATTCCCTTGACTGCTGTAGGAGAGGTATTTGTGACAACAGCTTTTGATGGTGTTGCTGGAAAAGTCTGCAGCTTCTGAAGGATGCACAGAAGATGCTGAACAAAGCTCTGTGATCAGAGTCAGCAAAGGGAAACATTGGCCTGTGGCTCATGGCATCTCTCTCAGTGAAGAACAGAGGCTGTGCCAAAACTGTAGACACACTTCTAGAATGGGGACAGAATGCCGAGGAGCTGGAAAACGTTACCTGTGTCATCTCCTGGGAGACTTCTTGGTGGCTTTGCATGCCTTTGGCTTCCCTTTTACTATGGAAACACATACTTCCAAGGGTGAACTTGCACTGGAAGACTATCAATGGCTCTGTTGTGCTTCAAGAGACAAAGAAAAGAAAAGGCAAATGGAAAAGAAGTTACCAGCTCCCACTAGGCTACATCTTGATAAGAAGAGGGACTAATGGGAACATACCTTGGAAATCCATTCAAAGTTCCAAATAGGCATGTTATTACACAAAGCTCACGGATGCCAATATACTAGTTCACATCTCATTATAACAGAAACTCAATCTCAGATGACTACTGTTATGGACTGAATGTTTGTGTCCTCTCCAAAATTCGTATGTTTAAATCTTAACCTCTAATGTGATGGTGTTAGGAGGTAGAGCCTTTAGAAAGTTGACTAGGTCATGACGGTGGAGCCCTCATGAGTGGAAATAGTGACCTCATAAAAAGGAGCCCAGGTCTCTCATCCCTTCTGCCGTGTGAGGACATACAGAGAAGACGGCTACCTATCAACCAGGAAGTGGACTCTCACCAGACACCGAATCTGCTAGTGCCTTGATATTGGACTTCCCAATCTCCAGAACTGTGAGGAATGAATGTGGTTTAAGCCACCCAGTCTATGGGGTTCTTGTTATAGTAGCCTGGAACTGACTAAAACTAAAACTGAGATAACATATGACAGTCTCTAAAACCTAATCTCATGACTTAAATCACCTCAACATCAGAACTTCTTATCTTCCTAGATTTTTAAATAATTTTTGGATGTATTCCTTCTCTTTTCACTGGCAGCTGAATTTGCTTCCATCTGAAGTTTCCAGGATTTCAGATTCTGCAGACTCCTGCTCTGAGTAGGTATTGTTTGAATCAGAGAGGCAAACAACACAGGTAGGGATGTGCAGGTGAGCCCCGTTAGGAATTATAAGCCCTTCAAGTATCAGGGTGGAAGACCTGTCAGAAAGAATGGTTCTTCCCTGGAGGCTGGCCCAAGAATCATCATCAAGATGAGATCCATCTGTCTTTGGAAACAATATTTTTGCACAAGTGGGACAACCTACAATCTCGGTTGAGTATATGTGTTATTTTAAGATCACCCATGTTAGAAAAAAATGGTTCTTCATCTAAAAAGCCTGATTTAGGGGCTTCCCTTGTGGCGCAGTGGTTAAGAATCCGCCTGCCAATGCAGGGGACACGGGTTCGAGCCCTGGTCCGGGAAGATCCCACATGCCGCAGAGCAACTAAGCCTGTGCGCCACAACTGCTGAAGCCCACACGCCTAGAGCTCGTGCTCTGCAACAAGAGAAGCCACTGCAATGAGAAGCCCACACACCAAAACGAAGAGTAGCCCCCGCTCACTGCAACTAGAGAAAGCCCACAAGCAGCTACAAAGACCCAACACAGCCAAAAAATAAATAAGTAAATTTATATTAAAAAAAAAAATAGAAAGCCTGATTTAGTGGTTCAAGATGACCATCTGCCACTTCAGGGGATATACCACTTCACTTATTTCCCTCCATCGAAGCTAGGAACGAATGAGGAAACGATATTCCAGGTTGCTTAGAGAGTGCTAGAGAATAGTACATTTAGCTTTTGCTCTGCCTGTAAATATGGTGGGTTCTAAGTCATGGAATTTTAGCTGCTTGAAACAAACCTTTCCAAGGCAAGCAGTTGGCGTGTGTCATTAGCTCATTGTAGAAGCAAAGTGGATGAGAGAAGGAGTATGAAGTCTGAGTGAAACAGAGGAAGAGATGGGGTGGGGAGGGGGGAGGGACTGATGGAGGAAGAGTAACAGAGCTGGGGAAACAGAGGGAAAGTGGGGAGGACAGAGGAAAGGGAGAAAGGAAAGGGAGAAGAGAGGAAATGTGGAAGGGACAAAGGAGAAACTGACATCAAGAGACACAAAATAAACACCATCTATCTGCATGGTATCTCACTGCATAATTTCTGCAAAAGTCTTAAAGTACCATAATTATTTTAAATAGCTGATAAAATAGATTAGAGTTTTGTGATTTTTGGAGGAAAGGCAGTCATAATATGAAGTGCCTGCTATGTGCCAGGAAGGGGCAATGTTCTTAAATATCTCATGTCACTGGGGAGGCAGGAAAGTGATAGCTAAAAGGAAGGGCTGATTTGAAGCCCAGCTCCACCACTTACTCGCTATGAGTTTTGGGACAGGCTTTTTGACCTCTCTAAACTAACTGTTCCCATCTGAAAAATATAAACCAGAAAAAAAAATGCCAACCTCAGCGGATTGTTGAGAGGATTATATGACCCAGTAGTAAAGTGTAGAGTGTCTGGCATATAGTCTGTGCTCAGCAAATGGTAGTTATTAATTTCACTATTATCTGTGATTCTCACAGCAGCTCTCCTTGTTATGGTATAATGTCAAACACGTCTTACAAATGAATAAACAGTAGCTCAGAGAGGATGACTGGTTTCCCCAAGATTACTGAATTAGTAAGTGACAGAGACAAAATCTGAACACTGGTCTGCCCACCTCCAAACTCTGACTTCTTTTTTTCAACTCCCTTGGGGGAAGGGGGTGGTGTCTGCATTAGCATTGCTCCCAGAAGCTCACAAAAATGTGCAGCCCCCCACATCCAGGGGGCCAGGGCCACACTATTACTCTAGTTCCCACCCCAATTCAAAGGGACACAGCCAGGGGCAGTCTGAGAGCATCAAACCCAGGGTCATTGTCACTTTGTAGGTATGAGTATACAGCACAGAGCCTTTCCATTCCACTGGAGGGAGCCTGGAAGGC
The DNA here is from genome assembly GCF_949987515.2 of Delphinus delphis. Taxonomy (NCBI): domain Eukaryota; kingdom Metazoa; phylum Chordata; class Mammalia; order Artiodactyla; family Delphinidae; genus Delphinus; species Delphinus delphis. The sequence goes on along the minus strand of NC_082693.1, from coordinate 55,696,757 downwards.
CCCAACCTTCATTTTGAAAACCCCTCCCTCAAGCTGGCCTAACTCTCAACCCAACCATTATTCTTTAACTGATAACTTTCCACCTCCTAACTTATTGATCAAATTGTGAAGGAAATTCAGTATTGTTATTCAAATAATGATAAAAACAGAATTGTCTTTTACAGCTATGCACTTACTTGATTTCCAGAGAGAATTTGACATTGGTAGGTGTGTACTTATTAACAGGAATATGGTAATTGTAATTTCCAGACCTAATTATGGAAAAAAAAACACAAATCAAAATACTCAGGAAAGGGTTCAAAAGGGTTTTTTCTACTTTTTGTATACTATGTAAACTGTGAAATATTCTATAATACGTAACAGATACAGAAAATCAAGTTTAAATTTCAAAGTGATCTCTTTCGGATCTTACTATATATGAAATATACCACAAAGATTTATGGTTTGTTAAAATACACAGAAGAAATGACAGAAAGTCAAATCCCAGACCATATGAACAAAACTAAACAAATAGGAAATGACTTCAGTTCCCCTTAAGGAGATACAGATTTCAGAAGACAAATGAGGCAAAGTCCTCAAACTAACAATCCCTCTGGAAAGAAAATTGGAAATAATAAATACCAGCTTTTTTACAGTAAACCACTCCCTTTTAGGCAACATTAGCAGGAAATATCATGTACTTTCAGAACTGGAATCAACTAAAATTATTATAGTCCTAATTACCATTTAGTAATGGAGAAAACTGCAAGACAGAAATGCTTATACAGACATTCCTCCCGCCCTTGACGAGGGATGCTTAGGGAAAGGGGGGAGTTCCACTGATCCCTACTGTAATGAAAACCCTAGCAAAAAGGCTTATTGTATCTAATACAAGTTCTTATGACTGGCCATCCCTTGAATTATATGGAGAAATAACTTAAAACCAGATAAATGGGGGAAAGAGCCAATCATTTAAAATTTCCGTTAATGAATATTAAACTGGGCTGTTAAAAATAAGAAAGCAAAAATAAAAGCAATAGATCTGAACTGGGATCGGGAGGGCTTTGTCCTACTGGAGGAAGCTTGGGTAAATTGAATTCTTTTCCTACTATGTGCCTCCCAACATCTGTGTGCTTTCCAGGCACCCAACTCCTTAGCTAGTAAGTATCCTCATCTTACAGATGAGAAACAGGTACGCAAGGAGAATAAACATCTTGTCAAAGTGCTGGAATTTGAACCCAAATCATCTCACTCTTCATTACGTCATTCTACCAAACCAATTATTTCTGTCTCTTGACTTTTTCAAGCTCACTGAGCCTCAAGTTTTGTAACAGCAAAATGGGGGTAATACCAACCTCATGTGATTTTGTGAGAATTCAATGACATAATGAATGTAAAGGTCATAAACAAATCATAAAGCACCATACAGGTTATTTTCAAAAGTCAGGACCATCAGCCTGAAGCCTAAGGTACATTAGGCTGAAAAAGAAATAAGGCTGAGAATCCGTAGGATTTGTGACACCAATTCAAAATATACAGCCTTGCCTTTAACCTAGCAGGCTTAAATATTAGCAGGTTTAACTAAACCAGTAAATACTGATCAAATAAAGAAAAATAACTCCTTATTCTTAATGCCTACAACTTGCATATTGTGTTTGCTGAAGCTTCTATGCTTGACCTCTATGCGTCTAGATGCATTGTTACCTTGATGCAGGCGATACACTAGAGATGAACATTGCTGATAACTTTTGCAGTACCCAGATTTTTTTCTCTTAACTGAAAAGGTTAGGATAAGCTATATTTTTCAGCAATTAAAATAATGATATCCCTTGTTATTAAAATATACAAATGTCAGCTCACTCATAACTTGGAGCCATCAGTAATAATGTCTTTCTTTTCTATAAAATTAACTAACAGCTCTGTGCCTATGGTATGTGGCCTCAGAGAGTCAGCCACAGAGCTGCCCCCTAAGCTTTTAGCTTTGGACTTACCCATTAAACCAGGAGACTGCAATCTTTGGAGCCGTGGTTTATTGACATTTGCTAATACCAACCATTTTATGATTCCCTCTTCCACCATGCAACAAATGTGTTTTCACTTAAGGAGCAATGTAAGCACACATCGGTTTTACCGGGTAGCATTAGCTTTCATTCCAGTCTCAAAAACCCAGAGCCCTGAGTAAATTCCAGAAACAATCAGGGGATAATGGGGAGGCTTACCCACCCGCACTGGAGGCTTCTACTGCAATACCGACGATCTATTATTTGCTGGATTTCCATAATCTGAATAGAACTGATGGTTGTATCAATCCCTGAATTGAGAAGAAATAAAGTAAACTTTTCTGCAGAGAAAAAGAGCATTGTGCTCCAGCGCAGGCTCCAAATTGCAGATTGTGAAATAAGAGTTTCCTAGATAAATGGATTCCATTTGCATTCAAATGGGGGAAAAAAAGGAGAAGAAAGGGGAGAAGGCTTTTGTTGTTGTTACAGTAAGTTTTAAGAAAACTAAAAAAAAAAAAACAAAAAAAAAACAAGCTCCAATAGACAGCCTCATAATATCCAAAACAATGCCTGGATCGTGGAAGTCCTACTAAATTGAGATTTATTGAAAATGGAGAGCGCAATGTGATATGCAATCTGGCCAATAAAGAAAGATTCAACAAAAATCAGAAAACAGAAAACCAACTAAAAATTTAGCAGAAAAATAGAAGAAGAGAGCAGGAAGTTCAAATAAATTATTAAAATCCATGAAGATCAACCAAAAGGCCTAGCGGTATGCAACCATTTCTAATGCCTCCTTAATGGTTAGGGAGGCCTCCTTAATGGTTAGGGAGGCCTCGATTATCAAAATGTACTCCCACGGGTGTGGCAGAGTGCAGCCTCCGTCCCTGTGCCTTACTCCAGTAATGCTTTCACAGCTTGTTAGTATTCTGCCTGGCTCCACAAAAACAAAGAAGAGAGTCACTTAAATATAAACTTACAGTCGCTCCCCCAGTCAAGGTTGGTTAGCGCCTGTCCTGCCAAGAATGATGTGCTCCTGTCTCCTGAAGAGGAAGAAAGTCTGTCAGTCTTGAAGCTTGTTCAGGATGGGAAGAAACCCAGTGTGTGCCCTAGTTTGTCTCTGTCAGTTGAATGTTTCCCCCACCTTTCAACCCATCACATCCCTATGCCATTTCATACAGAGCTAGTTTACTGTCACCCTTCTCCAAAAAGCCACCTGTTTCGGACTGAATTATGTCCTCCAAGTTCTTATGCATGAAGCCCTAACTCCTGGTAACTCACTCAGAATGTGACTGTGTTTGGAGATGGGCCTTTAAAGTGATAATTAAATTAAAATGAGGCTGTTAGTGTGGGCCCTAATCCAATCCGAATGGCATTCTTATAAGAAGAGGAGATTAGGACATGAAGAGGCCTGCTTGCATGGAGGAGAGACCTTGTAAGGACACAGAGAGAAAGCGGCCATCTTTGAGCCAAGGAGTGAGGCCTCAAGAAACCAGACCTGGTAGCACCTTAATTTGGACTTCTAGCCTCCAGAACTGTGAGAAAATAAATTTCTGTTGCTTAAGTCACCTAGTCTGTGGCATTTCGTTATGGCAACCCCAGCCGACTAAGACACCATCCCGGATTAGATCACTGCAGCTCACAGCTCTCCCACTTCCACTGCCATGGCATGTATTATTACCGAATCCTCTAAGTGGTGATCAATCAGTGATATCTTCTCTATCACTGTACCAAAGGGCACATTATCTCTGGATTGTTACTTTTCTTGTATCTTTGCCCTTTCTCAAAAACTCCAGACTAGGGAACCTCTACTAACATTCTTTGAATCATCTATAACTCCAAGCATAATGTGATCCACTCAGGAAAAAAGCGAGCTTAAGTTAAAAACTGAGCTGCAGCCAGCTGAGGAGAGGACTCAAATCACTGGTATGGGGCCAGAGCTCGCTTGTGGGGAAGGAAGCCAGGGGAGTGGTTATGACCCGTCAGAGCTGAAAAGGCATTTTAAAAGCAATATTGAAAAGGTAACCACTCAGATGACTGTTGTTAAGGCTATGGGGAAAAAAATGTATCTTTTTAAAGTGGATGGTAAAAGCAACCATTTAGTGAGTTGTTCAGCAAACCTAACAAAAGAATTTTAAAGTTTTTGCAGTCAGTTTTTAAATTTGCAGATGTTTTCTCAAGTATATGTACTCTTTATTGCAGTCCTTCATTTTCATTAAACAATATCTATGTTTTTCAATATAATTTGGGGCAAAACACAAAGACGTTAACCTTATTTAACAAGAGACGTAAGTTAAAACAATATGTGCTGCTTTCATGGGAAAGAAAAAGAGACAAGAGCTAAAACAAGTTTCTGTATGGAATTTCAGGGTAGAAAGCAAAGCAACGGTGCAGACTTCTGGGGGTTAGTCGCTCCTAAGTATCTGTCCAGGTTAGTACTTCTCACACTAAGTGGAAGGGCTGGTTTTCTTGTCTGGAAACCTAACTGTGAGCTTTTGGAAGACTGCATCTTGTTCACTATTGTATCCCCACATAAGGCAATGCCAGGCTCAACTGTGGGGCTCACTACATATCTGTGGAAGGATGGAAGGAGGAGAGTCAGGGAAAGAGGAAGGGAGGAGGGAAAGCCAATCATGTAGCTTCTAGAAAAATGTTTCCTCTTCCACACTCAAAGGAGACACCCCTAGGGGATGGGTGCAGAGGGGTGCTAGGAGTGGACTCGGGGGAGCTGGGCTTCTTCATCCTGTTAGCAAATGGGAGTGAGACAACTTGAAGGTGAGGCAAGTTTCCTGAAATTCCTCCCCAGCGTGATGCTTCCCTTTAAGAAGAAATGGACCTTGATATATGGTGATTTTCTAGAAAACTGAATATTTCCCTTTACCTAAAAATGTATGTACTGTCTAAAAGGCCTCCAGATTTCTTGGATTCCAGCTATTCAAATAGTAATTTTCGAGCACATGTCTCCTGCTATGAGTTTCGCTTATGACTGCTTCCATAGAGGCTTATTTACAAAGCAAATGAGGCATAAAGAGAAGGGGAAACCCGACTTCTCTATCCTGTCTGTTTTCTTTCCCTACCTTTTGTTCTATTTTCCTGCCGAATTTTCAGGAAAAACGTCATTGTAAAGTCTGGCAATAGAACTACAGAGTTGTCTTACTTCCACAGAAGTGTATTTCTGGGTTCCTGGAGACGTAGAACCCTGTGATTAAGATTTAGCATCTAATGGGATAAAGTGTTTTTTAACAGTAATAAAAAGGTGAAGTTGAGGAGAGATAATCTTACAGCTTAGAATTATGAAAATGGCTTTTCAAAAGCAGGATTGGAAATAAATTTTGAGTCTCCTGTAAAACACCTCGACTTTGTCACTTCTCTGAGGCAAGACTATTCAATTCCGAAAGGCTGGTTATTGGAAAACCATAAATTCTCCTGTAGTCATACAGGGGTGGCTCTCATTTTACAAGTGCCTTCCAGCAATATTCCCTATAAAGTTAATATACATTCCCAATGGTTTCCATCGTAAAGTTGGAGATATATTTCACAATCAGCAGATGAGATCTCCCCATAAACTAAATCAGAAACTTCTGGAGAGGAGAGACTTAAGATGGTGTCCAACCAAAGTATATCCTGTCGTGGTAGAATGTGTGTATTGCGCTACTTGTAAAACTGCACTGATGGCTGATTCCCAGTACATCTTGGATACCTTTTTCTTTCATGACTGAAACAGGCTCAGGCCAAGAAAAAGTCAATGAGCCCAACCAATCGATGACTGAGTCCTTTAACACGGGGAAACATTTTCTTTCAATCATTGACTCTTCTCAGAGGTCTGGTCTCCAAATCAAAATAAGCATGAATTACAGATGCCTTTTGCTTTGTGAGATTTTAAAAGTCTTTACCAAATCTCTTAAAATCTGTAGAACTCCACTGATGCTTTTTCCCACAGGCTCTTAAGTTTTTAATATCTAACTCTGCTGCCTATTTAAACCTTTATTAGTTCCATAGATTAAAATCTGATGCATCACACTCAGTTCCTCAGAGTAGAAGCTGAATATTTTGAAATACCCACTTTCCACTTCCTATTAGTCTTATGCAAACCTTTTATTAAAGTGTGAGAAGAGGGGATAACCTTTCTGAAAGACATTTTAAGCAACCAACTTAGGCCCAAAGGAAGAATAATGGCTTGAGCTCAGCATGTCATGAAAATGCTGATTTCCCTGTACTTATTTTACTAGTCGTCTTACTCCTCAGGAAGGAGGCTCATAAATGTGTTCTGGGGCTTGGTAAACTATTAAATATTACTCCACATCTCACTGAGAGTTACTCTAAGGTTTTTTTTAATTAAAAAATTTTTATTTTTAAATTTGTAATTGGTCTTAAATGCCTCAGAAACATCTTGTTGAAAAGAATATTTGCCTGGTTTTCTCTTCTTTTGGATTTAGGAACCCTGATGTCATATGTTGCCCTGGACAGAGGCAAAAGATGGAGCAGCAGCAGAGGAGAAATGCTTTTCTTCGGGCCCCCAGAAATATCCCACACTGGGGACAACATCTCAGTGGCTATAGGCACACAACGGAATATTACTCAGCCATAAAAAGAGTGAAATAATGCCATTTGCAGCAACATGGATGGACCTAGAGATTATCACACTAAGTGAAGTAAGTCAAAGACAAATATCATATGATATCACTTATATGTGGAATCTAAAAAGATGATACAGACATAGAAAGCAAACTTATAGCACCAAAGGGGAAAGGGGAGGAGGGATAAATTAGGAGGTTGGGATTAAAATATACACATTACTATATATAAAATAGATAACCAACAAGGACCTACTGTATAGCATAGGTACTATACTATTACAAGATACTCAATATCTTGTAATAACAAATAATGGAAAAGAATCTTATATATATTTTTATCTCACTTTGCTGTACACCTGAAACTAACAACATTGTAAATCAACTATATTTCCATAACATTTTTTTTTAATGGCTGTAGGCAAAGGGGAGGGGGCAGAGGGTGCTGAAAGGGCTTTCTAGAGGCATAGAGTAGATACTTTCTGCATCTTCTAGAGTTGATCCCAGGTACATGCACACACCAAGCCCAAATAAGTGGAGGCAGAATGCTGGGGACAGGGGACCCAGATTTCGATTTCTACTTTGCTCATAATTCACTGCAGAATCTTAAGCAAAGTCCTCAGCCTCTATTTCATCAGTCATAAAATGGGTAAATTGGTATAAATCAGAGATTCTTCTGACCTGGGGACTCTGGAATCCCAGATGGTTACATAAAGGGGTCTGTGGTGTTGGCTGTGGACTTGAAAAGTAACAATCTCTCCCATAGATTTGTACCATTTTTCAAATGTTGCTGTTGAATTAACAAAAATAATTTGCATAATCTCGGGGTCAAAAAGTCAGGGAGCCACTGGTGTAGCTGCTCTCTGACCTTCTATGACTCTAAATCCCCCAGGGTTTTCAAGTTTCCTGAAGGTTATAGTAAATAGAACATTTAAATCCTTTCCGTTTTTTTTCTCAAGTTGAAAGAGGGAAGAGGGAAACAACTTTCCCAGTGTGTCAGAGAGCCTGATAAAGCAGAATTTAAACTCCGTTTTTAGCCAGAGAAGCTGATGATAGTTGTGTCTAGGAGGACACAGCCAGACACCTTGGAGCAAATCTTCTTTCTTAGGAGTCTCTTCAGTGTCTCTCATCGTTATGGAAACATAAGATGAGCAGACACTCATTGTCCCAGAGAAGATGGCAATAAACCTTCATGTGGTTTGATAAGGGCTACTCTTCCCAATATCCCCTTGATGTGAAGAGCTGGTTGCTATAGGAGTGAATTTGCTCAAGGGTCAAAAAACTTTCTGAAAATGAAGGTTGGGCCAGTTTCCCAACCTCTTCCTGTTCAGGATTCATTGTTATCCACCTCACATGGGTCAGATGGTCTCATTTGAGCACTGCTCTCAGAAAATGACACCCAGTATCCTCAAGGTGGACTCCCAAGGTGAGGAAAAGGGTTACCAGCCACAAGGTTCCACGTGCTTTAAAAAGGGAAGGGAGGTTCTGGGGCATTTCTGAGACAGTAATGGATTTTTCCATATTTAAAACTATTGAGGATATGATCTCCGAAACTGAAAATTTCTTCCTTCACATTGAACTTTTATCCTCACTCTATAGTGATGCATCTGTTCCCAAGTTCAATGAAAAATTGCTTTCATGAGAAAAACACTACAAGCATTGCCTCCTGTAGGTGCAGGGGAAAACTCTCTGTGCCTTAGCTTCCTCACTGGAAAAAAAAGGGGATAATAACAGTGCCTATCTATATTTCAAGCTTGTGAGGACTAAAGGACTTACTCGTGTAGCCTACTTATGACAGTGCCTTGCATACAGTAGTAATACGTCATTATGTGGTGTTACTGATGATGGTGATGATTTGTAGAAGTTATTTATTCAAGCCTCGAATATGAAATAATATCAAAGGAAATTACATTTCTGCCCCCAAACTTCAACCACTGACCATAGTCTACATGTCATTAGTCATTAGGTCTACTCAAAAATATTCTGGCTCATCTTCTTCCAGGCATGTGTTAGGTCTGCACTTCACCAACTGTTTTTAAATTAGACATGACCAATGTCACTTGCTTTGGCCAGTAACATGTAAGCAGAAGTGACTTGTGTTAACACCCACATGGAAGCTGTAAGAGCCAGTGCACAATTTGCCCCATTCTCTTACCACCTCTATAGAGGCTGTGGAAATACGTACTGAGAAGGAGTCTCTATCAGCTGAGTCTTGAATGGCGTGATGAACAAGATCCCTCTTTTGATCGACATTTGACATATAGAGAGAGTCAAATAAATGTTTGTCACATTAAGCCACAGTGATTTGGGAGTTGTTGTTACCACAGCATCTTAACTGATAAGTCACACTGATATGTATGTACTGTTATTATTAGCATCATCATCATCATTATTTTAGACACTTGTTAAAATGTGTGTATACAGAGGAGATTTCTAGAAACAATAACTTAGTATACACTGGGATGTACAGTATTTGATCTTACAGACATAATTACACTTTTAGTCCTTGATCAAGTTTCCATAATTTATTATATTTATTTATTTATTTTTTTGGCCACGCGGCATGTGGGATCTTAGTTCCTAGACCAGGGATCAAACCCGTGCCCCCTTCAGTGGAAGCACAGAGTCCTAACCACTGGACCGCCAGGGAAGTCCCAATTTTTTTAACATGAAAATTCTGTTACTTAAAGAGCATCAGTGTGTGTGTGTGTGTGTGTGTGTGTGTGTGTGTGAGAGAGAGAGAGAGAGAGAGAGAGCGAGAGAGCGTGTGTGTGTGTGTGTGTGTGTGTGTGTGTGTGTGTGTGTGTCCCCCAAGGAGGAGGAAGAAGATAATCTGAAAGTGGAAGCCTTTTTCAGGGACTTAAAGCTTACCCTGAACTCATCAGAATCACATTTTGCCCTGCTTGGTTTGGGCAGAGAGCCCAGATGCCACATCATCTTATAAGTTCTAAGTGAGCCAAAAGATCTACCCATCTTCACATAATTACTTCTCTTGTGCTACTATTACTATCTTGGTTGGCAGTGAACAAATGAGACCCTTTCACTTGAATCAACCAAAATTTCATCCCTGGGTGGGGAACTCAGTATTACAAGTGATTACAAGTTTGTGTATTTGTGTTTTCAAAGATCTTGCCACGCCAAATAGAAGAGTGGAACCATTAACAGACTATCCAAGTAAATAGTGAGGAGGGAAAAACCTCAGGTTCAAAGCACTAGTTGTTACTCTTTGAACATTCTTTACCTGCCCATGGCCTCTGATGGGGCTCCTTCTCCTTGGGCTGTCTTTGCACAGGGCTTGAGAGGACTCTTCTTGTTCCCCAGTTGGGACAGCAGTAAGTCTCCTGACATGGCAGGATCTCACAGAAAGTGATCTCTGGTACTTGGAAGGGGGGTTGTGTGGTTGCCAGAGATGTATTAGGTGCTGCAAGGCATTGGACAGAGGGGAGGAGAGTGACAAGGTTAACCTGAAAGGCTGGTTCTTCTCTTGACAATTCACATGAAACCCAGGCTAGGTTTGAGGGTGAGGAATGTGACGATCTTACCCAAGGGGGAAGCTGTGGGTGGCAGAGCCGGATCCTGGGAGCTGGTGAGGTTGCTGGAGGAGGAGAACAAAATAATTAATGAAAGAGGCCTTCAAGAATCCTTCTCCCCAAAGGAAAACAAGACTGGAACTCTCACCTCAAAGGGAGACTTGGGGTACATCGGTCTTGATCTTTTAAGCTAAGTATGTAAAGGGAGACTATTGTCAAGCCACTGTTAAAAAAAAAAAGAAAGAAAGAGTTGTGTGGCAGATTTGATTCCAGATATATCTCACACAACCAGCTGGCCAGAGATGTCCTCTCCCAGGCCACACAGATGGGAGAGGAGGGGGCAGGCGGCCAGGGCTGACAGAAGCGCCATGGAAGCCAGCACAGTTCTGCCTCTCAGCCCTGGTGAGAAAAAGCCCCCAATCTTCCCGGAGCTCAGAGGCTCCCTGGCTACTCCGGGCTGACGGATTTTTCCACAAAGCAGCCCCCTGGCCCTGGCAAGCTGTCTCAGAAACGTCTGTCACTAGTGGAAGATTACAAGAGGAAGCATGTAAATCACTGGAGGCAGCCCTCTGCTCCTTGCAGGAAAACTCAGAGCAAAGTTCATATCCCCCTGGTGGAGGGCATCCACACTGTGGTGTTGGGAAATGAAAGGCCACACAGGTTTAGTCAGCAGTAGGTGCCAAACCCTTTGGCCGCTTCTGACATCTTCCTGCTGCCTGTCTTTTCAGAGCACAATACACCAAATTGGACAAAGGAAGGAAAAAAGTACAATAAAGCATCTATTTCCACACTACATGAGTTCAAAATAATGAGTGTATCTTTCCCCCCAATTATCAGCACTTATATAGCCAAAAGGAAGCTTACCTTAAAGGTCCTGAGCTTTGGGAAGCTCTTCCCAATATTGCTCACACATCCAAACACTCAGCATTCTCCTCTTTCGAGGGTGTCTCTAGAACTCTCTCTACAATCCCGCCGTGCGCTGGGCCTGACACAGGGGACCTTACGTGACCTCTTGCCGGCTTGATGTCACATCTGGTTCTCTAGACTCAACTCCTCATTAGTATTGATATCTTTCCCCACCGAAGGTCGTGGATTTACCATCATTAAATATACACAAAGAAATGTGCCACACATTTGAATTCTGCTCATGAAGAAAGGAGCCCCAGAGTGTTCTCAGCAGCAGCTGGTTACTGCCCAGTGGGCACAGCCCTGCCTGGGAAAAGTGGTGCTGAGCTCCAAAGATGCCATTAGACAGAATTTGTGGCGTCGCCCTGGCAACTACTTGCTGTGGTCCAGTCTCCCTGACATTGTTCTCCCACATTCCCCATTTTCTATCTCCCTATTACTAATCCTTAAATACTTTTTTTGATTTGTTTACCATCTGCATCATTGCATGGCCTGGGCAACTTCTAGGATCATAGAATGAAATAGACATCTGCTTCTTTCTTTAGGGTTTTGACCCTTCTCAGGTACACCACAGGCTGGAAACAAGACAATAAGCCCAATACCTCCCATTTCTGGTCTTAGAGGTCAACAACATTGGAATTCGTATGATCTGATAAGCACATTTAAAAATAGTCTCTTCATATCAAAATTAGACTTCCTATAAGCTTTGCATTGGATTTTCATGGGAATCTGTGTCTCTAGAGAATGTTAAGCATGTCTGTGAAAAGTAGATGCTCACACTCTCCTGAGTTGGGAATCCCAGAAGAAGACAAGTTCACTTAGGAGAGTGAGAAAAGTACACCAGCTTCTACTGGGAATTCTATGTAGTGGTGTCAAATACTTGGGGATGCTTCCTGCAGTGGGCAGTAGCAAGTGAAAAGTTAAAATGCTGAGGGGAGAGAAGGGTACAGAGAGACCCACAATGTCTCCTGTAACTGAGAAGCTGCTTTGGATCAAGAAACTGGAAGCATCCTTGGGACCATCCCTTACTTAGCCTCTGAGGATAATTGTCTCCTCTGAGACAAGGCCCAGAAGCTAGTCCTTTTCCACACTAACAAAGCATTTTTGGAGGGATAGATAAATACCCCTTCCACCATGTAAACAGACCGAAAACAAGAAGGCGAGGAGGACACAGGAAAGATGACCAGGGCTCAAAGGCTGAGGAGCCATCATAGCAGCAGCACGAGCCTGAAGACCAGAGACCTGATAAAGACCCCTCATCCCAGTAAAGGATGACCCCTCCTCCCTGCGAAGGAGGGATGGCAGTCAAAAGGCACGTGATGCTTGCATAGCAAATGTATTTGCTTTAACTGCTTAGTACATTTGGCTACCATTTCATCATATTGCATATCTTGGGGTAATCTCAGTCTCTTTTGGTATAAAATCCAGAAGAATTCTAATAATATGAATATCCATGGGAGAGTGGATTGTACCTGATTACCTACTCACTCTTTTCGCCTAAGTAGATAGGAAGGAGAGCAAAGATTTTGTGAAAGTTATTTGCAAGGCTAAAAAAGATACACACACACACACACGAAAGGCACAGGGAGCTGGTAAGAAATATCAGTTGATTAAAAAAAAAGATCATCCTTTATCTCATATTTAAGAGCAGAAAGCCTGTGCTTCTTTTCTTCAAAGTATGAGTTTATAAAGGGCTCCTGTATCTCTAAGCTAAATCAAAGGCCAATGTCTGGTTTAAAGGGCTCCTTGTCTTCAAAGTAAATAGAAAGTCAGTCCCCAGTTCATGTGTGAGAAAAGGGAGATGGGAAGAGAAAAAGAGCTTGACATAGCACAACACTGATGTTTTTCTTACCAAAATGCCATCACAGCAATGAGAGTTATAACCAAGGTCTGGAAAACCCAATTAGGACACGACTGTTTTTTTCCTGAAAAAGAAACCTATAAAAAATTCAGCAATGAGAAATGAAAAATCAGTGATGCCAACTTTGAGAAGGATGCCTGAAGACTCACTCCCCAGGGGATCTTCGCTGCTCCCTTCAGCCTACATCTCCCTCCTCCTCTCTGCCTCTGAAAACAAAGTCCTTTCAAAGCCAAATTCTTCCCTTTTCTTGGCAGTCCAGGCTACACTCTCTCTTCCCTGCAGGACAATTGTCTGTGCCATTCATTAGTGCTTTTTCTTGAAGTTTTATGAGAGAAGACCTACCAGACAATATACTGTCAGAACCCAGAGGTCCATTTCTTTTAATAGGATACTTTTGAAAATCAAAAAGTCTTCAAGACATAATAGAATAAATCCCAATGGAAGAACTTCAGGCAGCATGACAAATTGTAGAAAAGATTTTTGTGGCATGAAATACTATTAATTACTCCTTAAATCATATACAGTTTTTTCCAATGCTGCCACCTATTTTTGAGGACTGTTCTGGGCCTATGTCTTATTTATTCTTATATCCATTCAACAAATATTCATTAAGCACTACTATGAGCAACGTTATAGGGGGATATGAAAATAAGTAAATTACACTCTCTAGGAAGTGAGTGAGACAAACCTTTAGGACTGGTACACATTGGCATTAAAAACTTGCACATAAGGAATGAGCCAAGAACCATAGGAGAGACAGCTGTGCAACTGGTGAGGAATCTCGCTGGAGATACGAGAGGCTTTCTGCCCAGTTAAATATGGTGCTCCTTAAATATGAGTTTCCTACTAATGCAATACAGAGTATTATGTTTGCTTCCTTCTGCGGGTACAGGATTGGAAGGGAATTGGAGGATGGTGGTAGTTAAGAAATAGTTTAAAATTGGTCTTTGAATTTCTTGGGCAGGTTATCTGCATAAAGAAAATGTTCTTCAATGTAATTATCGGGGGTCGGGGGGGCGGAATTAACCACACGCTTTTTAACAAGTACCCAAATTTTAGGGTTATCATAACTGAGTCATCCATAAGTGCAGTAGGAAGCCACTTTGAATACCAAGAAGTGGATGGTTTATACCATTCCTACATCCCACTGGAACGGTTTTGAGGACATCCTAATAGTGTGCTGTGCAAAGAAAGAACTCAATGCAATGAAATTTGCTGAATTGATTAGAATTAAGTAGTATTAATCTCAGAATAAGAGCTTCCCCTTCCAACCTACTCCCCAAAGCTGCCAGATTATTTTAAGTCTCCATGCTTTTGCTCAAAAGCCTTTGACCTTGTATAGGAAAATGGCCTAAGACCTGGGGTCAGACCTGGAGTCAAGCCCTGAACAAGCCATCTAAGTGTCATTGATCCTCATTTTCCTCATCAATAAAATAGGAAAGATAAAATCATACCTGCCTACCTTTCAGAGTTACTGGGTGGACCTGATTAACAGAGAAATGTTTCTCAAGTTCAAGTCTGCATGAGAATTACTATGGAGTTTGTTAAAAAATCTAAATGCCCTGAAAAATTCTGATTCAATAGGTTTCCATGTAGTGTGAGTTGGGGGGCTGTGAATCTGTAAGAAGTGAGATAATGAAAAGTATCTGTGTTTGCTAATATGTTTAGAATAGATAACTAATAAGAACCTGCTGTATAGCACAGGGAACTGCACTTCACTGTACAGTAGAAACTAACACAACATTGTAAGACAACTATACCCCGATTAAAACAATAAATAAATAAATAAATTTAAAAATAAACATACTCATTGGGATGATACATCATTTATTCAGTATGATCCATTTGACCTCTATGTTACTAATTTTCATAATACCCTGAATAGTGGGGGGAGGCGGGCTCTCAGAAGAAGCCTGTGTTTGTTCCTTCCCTCTCTCGCTTCTCCACATACTCTGAATTTTTACTCGAACCCTGAGGTCTTTCTCACCTCGCCCCAATCATCAACACACAGCAGGAATCACCCACCTACCTCTTGGAAGTAAAGAAAGAGAAGGAAAGGAGAGGAACCGTTTGGACTGGATGAGACCTTAATCTTCCTCCAGAATGAGCATCATCTTGGCCAGCATTGGCCCAGCCAGGCTTCTCACCATCAGGTAAAGCCCACCAACTGCTCATAGCCAGCACTTTGCTCATTAATGCCCCCACTCAACCCAGTAGGACCACTCTCCACCCATACACTTGTGTTTCAATGCTCCAAGGATCTTGGAGGCTTTGAGGAATAAAGGTTACCTAGGGGGTTGGTGTATGGAAGGGCAAGTTAACCTCGGAGAAATACCCAAAACCTCCTAGAAAGACAGTACAGGGAGAGCAAAACACCACCATTCCTGTATTTTATCAAGCTCCCTGGAAGACTGATACATGCCAAAGTATGAGAACCACTGAAACAGTGGGTTTGAAAATACTAAATAGCGGTGGACACTTACATAGCACTTATGTGCCACACACTCTTGAGTGCTTTATGTATGCTAATTTATTTAACCTTACAGTAATCCTCAACTACTCTATAAGGCAAGTACTGTTATCATCCCTATTTTAGAGATGTGGAAACATGAGTCCCAGGAAGGCTAAGTTCCTTACTCAAGATCACACTGCTAGTAAGTCACAGAGCCAGGATTTGAACCAAAAAACACTTGGTTCCGGAATCTGTGCTCTTAACCCCAATGCCATGCTGCCTCCGTTTTCTGTCTGTAAAGAAAGGATGCACTATACAACTTAAATATTATTGTTATTATTCAAAAAGTCTTCATGGCTGCCAAATGAACTCCGTAACTGGTGATCCAGAAACAGCCTAACATATTTTCAGCCTTAACTTCGACTCTCCTCCCTAACAAACTCCCACCTAGTCCTTCAAGGAAGCTGGTGCCAGCTCCCAGACCTTGGCTTGTGCCATTCCATCTGAAACCTCTCCAGCAGCACCTGCTACTTTCTAGCCAAAGCTTACGCCCCCCTTGAAGGCCCGGGTCCCATGATACTCCCACGGTGCTCTGAGCCTCTGCAATATTTATCACATCCGGGTACAACTGTTCTTTGTTTTCTCTTCTGATCTTCCCTGGCTACCTTAAAATTCTTTAGAAGGGGCCACATCTTACTAACTTTTGCATGCACAGGGGCGTAGGACAGTGACTGCATGAAGTCTCTGAATTGAATGGGTGCTCTTTAATGTCTGGATGTCCATATAAGTCCCTGAGCCTGTGTCCACACCCCAACTCCCCCACCACCCATACACCCAAGACACTGAATCTCTTAATGCTTTAAATTTAGATTGTGAGCCTTCAGGGAATATTTTCAGACTGGGCTCTCCATTCATTCATACATTTGACAAATATTTCTTGAGTACCTGCTCTGTGTCTGTCCCTGGGGACACAGAATGAGGAAGGCTGACACAGAGCCTGTTCTCATGGACCGTATATGTTCTAGTTAATATTCTGAGAAAACTGCAAAATAAAGATTCTTTGTGTGCAAGATGGGCACTACAGAGGTTGCACAGGAACTGAATTGTACCAATCAGGGCCTCCATGGATGTAGATACAATTCCCTCTATCCCCTTAGTACAAAGAGCACCTTCCCTACACAATATTTTTAGTATTTTGTGTTTATTGAGCAACCTGCTATGTGCTGGGCATTGTGCTAAGGGCTTTCGCTCATTTAATCCTATCAATACTCTTTGTAAGGTAGACATTATTATTATCTGTTTCCCAATGCAATTAAGTAAACTTGCCCCAAAACACTTCTACATATACATTTATCCATGTATTTATGCCTATTGGTATAGCAAGAAGCTTGTCGACAGCATAACATTTTAGTAGTTTTTAGTAGAATATTAAACTTTCTAAACCCTCTTAGAATAGTTCAGTGACGTACAACATGAGGAGTAGAGAGTAAATTGGGACAATGGCCCAAACATCAGGTCAGCCCGTAACAGGATATAGGTTAAGGTCATAAATACCTTCCTCCAGGAAAGGCCACCTTTGGAAAACTAGTGGATCTGAGGGAGCGAGCTGAGGTTCACAGCTATCTATGAATGGCAGCTAGGAAGAGAGTATTGCAGCTTCTCCTTCACTGACACTTCTCTGCAATGGAGAGGGTGTCCTTTAAGTTAATAAATGATTAACCTTCACCTTTAATGTAAATGTTATCCTGTTTGATGAAATGCTCTATTCATCCTTTGCAAGCAAGTGAATACCTAGTCTCCATTTGCATATATAGTACTAAATATCAAAGGGAAAAGAGGGATTTGTGGATTAACTGACATCCCTTTGAGATCTTCTGGAGACAAAGATAAGGGCCTGAGTCAAGTCAAGGCATCCACACAGATCTTGCAGCCCAGAGTCATCTGCTGATGAATCTCACCTGATGGGGACTATACACACAAAAAGCGGCAGAACAATATTTCTGAAATGAACAGGTTCTATACTCATATCTCTAAACTCCTCTTTGAAAAACCAGTTAATATCTATTAAAAGGATAATATTTAAATGCTTTAAGTGCATAAGGATGCCTAGGGAACCCATCAACAAATAAATGAAGAAAAAAATTCCTGATCAATTTTTCTAAAGACTATTTGAATAGAAAATATCACCTCTGTTCATTATAAATTTAAGTCTATTTACCTTGCTGGTTTTTTTGGGAATGGTCCTTTTTGGAGAAGATGCACTAAGAGCTCTGCTACATTTGCTTTAAAAAGAGAAAGAGAAAATTAGTTTTGATTCAGCTGCCTCTCCAAGAGTTATATGACAAAGGCCCAGACTGTCACTAACACAGCAGTATGCTTTTTTTTTATTATTATTATTCAGTGGTAATTTAAAAAAGGAAGAGTCGAGGCAATTGAGAGTTCCTTTTGTGTACAAGAAACTTAGTAAGTATAAATAAATGCATTAAAAGTTACATTTCCCTTTTTCCCAAAATATATCCCAGAAAATGTGCACGTGCCTCCTTAAGTAATAAAAAAAATAGAATAAAAGTTTTTTCCCTGAGGACCAAACATGGTTCTCTAAATTTAGAAATGGCCACCTTTCCTCCTTAAAAGGAAAGGCCACCCTTTTGTTAAAATGTAGCACTTCCTATAATCACTACTCTTAAACAGATGCATTATATTTTGTTTTATTTTAAAAGCAGCAACAGAAAAAGTAAGAAAATTATCACATAAAACAACTGTGTTCCAAAACATTCTGAAAGAAGAATAGGGACTTAATTAAAAGAAAGTAATGGTTGCTGCTTGGTAGAACAGACCATTCAGAGTGATCTAGTTATGGAAAGACCCCATTCTCTCCTTTCTCCAGATTTCTATGGCAATCCTGGAAGTACCTGATTGAGCTCACTTCACTGGCAGAGGACTTCCAACTACTGAGCCGCTTCAGCCTGGCCAGCCTTCTGTTCCATATTTCTAACTCTTCTATTCTTTCTTCAAGGTTGTTGGTTAGTTTGCAAAGCTGCTTCACTGCACCCACATTTTCCATAAAGATCTGGTCCTAAAAATGAAAAATTCAGAGCACATACAGTTTGAGACCACTAGACAACTGTCCATGGCCCATCCAAAGACAGCTGGAAAACTCCATTGAAAACGGCTACATACACACACACACACACACACACACCCCCAGCCTCAAGTTCATTCAAGATAAATCTGGAGGCTTGAAATTTAAAGTGGTCTTGCCAAACTTCTGGCTATGTAGTAAAACTGCTTATGTTCAATTTGCAATAAAATGGAAATATGTCCTTGTATTCCAAGAGAGAGAACAGAGCTGAAGGACACTGTCAAGTTTCCAATCCAAAGATTTATTTTCAGTGGCCATTATGCTCTATTTAAAACTCATGTAAAGAAAGTCAGAACAGGCTTCTGAATGTTGATTTGTGTTTGCATCACTAAATCAGAAGGAATGACTTCAGTTCTCCCTGGTAAAATGTGCATCAAATTGCTCAGGTGAAGGAGGGAGGAAAGAAGACCTGGGCTTTTCTCTGAGTTCTGCCACCTGCTAGATGTGAGATCCTGGGTAAAATGTAACAACTTCTCTGAGCTTCAGTTTCTTCATTTATAAATGAGAGGATGATTCTTGAGATGTTGATTTCTGTCTTAATATCCCATAAGCTATTACATGCAATTTACATTTTAGCTTAAACAAAATTTAAAACAACAGCACTTAATTCTTCCTATTCAAAGAAAGTTACTGACATGTCAGAAAGAGCAAGAAAGGAGAGATCAACCAAAACCACAGGGATCCAGACACCCCTTCCCCCACCCACACATGTCAGTTGTTTTGGGAACATGTGTGTCTGTTTCTTAGCCATACAAAAATCCTGGAAAGCTCTCATCAACTCACACCCCAATCCCATAACCACTCCTCTTCCCCACCCCTCTGTGTTTACAAGTTTAGAATGTCATGGCGCTCTTTGGGGCTCATAGAGGCTGGTCCACTGTTGTAAAGTGATGAGCTCAAGGCCAAAATAGAAAGACTGTTTTGTGGCTGGGGATCAAACTCAGGGCTGTGTGTCTTTGAGATTCTCATCATGCAAACCGAAGTTTTCTCGGTTTCAAACACTGTAAAGCAACCACTTGGAAAGGATTCAGAAGCTGAATGTTATAGATTTAAGGCTTAGTTCATAGAGTTTAAAGGCATACACACTGGTATAAAACACACTGGTAAAGGTAAGTATATAGTCAGTTTAAGAATACTCTAATACCATTATATAATGGTATATAAATCACTTAACTCTAGCATAAAGGTTAAAGGACAAAAGTATTAAAAATAACTATAGCTTCAATAATCTGTTAATGGTACACACATAAAAAGAGGTAAATTATGACACCAAAAGTATAAAACATGGGGTGGGGGGGGAGTAAAAGGGAAGAGTTTTGTATGTGATCAAAGTTAAATTATTATTGGCCTAAAATAGACTGTTAAATCTATAAAATATTTTATGTAAGACTCATGGTAATCACAAAGCAAAACCTACAGTAGATACACAAAAGGTAAAGAGAAGAGAATCAAAGCATAACACTACAAAAATCATTGATTCATAAACGAAGACAGCAAAGGAAGAAAAGAACAAATGAACTACAAAACAGCTAGAAAACAATAAGATGATCATTTAAAGAAGAATTAATAAAAATCTTTCTCAAACTCCTCCAAAAAATGGAAACTCCATCCACTACAAACTCATTTTAAAAGGCCATCATTACCCTGATACCAAGGCAAGATAAGAACACTACAAGAAGAGACAATTACAGGTCAATATCCCTGATGAACATACATGCAAAAGTCTTCAACAAAATATTAGCAAACGGAATTCAACAATACATTAAAAGAATCATATGTCATGATCAAGAAGGATTTATTCCTGGGATACAAGAATGGTTCAATATATGCAAATCAATCAATGTGATACACTCCACTAACAAAATGAAGGATAAAACTTATATGGTCATTTCAATAGATGGAGAAAAAGATTTTGACAAAATTCAACATCCTTTCATGATGAAAACTCTCAACAAATTAAGTCTAGATAAAATATACCTCAACATAATAGAAGCCATATATGACAAGACCACAGCTAACATGTACACTTAATGATGAAAAGCTGAAAGCTTTTCCTCTAAGGTCAAGAACAAGACAAGACATGCCCACTCTCCCTGTTTCTATTCAGCACAGTACTGGAAGTCCTAGGAGCAACTAGACAATAAAAAGAAATAAAAGGCATCCAATTTGGGAATGAAAAAGTAAGACTGTTTCTGTTGAAGATGATATCTTGGATACAGAAAATCCTAAAGACTCCATCAAAAAATAGAACTAATAAGTTAATTCAGTAAAGTTGTAGGATGAAAAATCAACTTACAGAAATAAGCTAGTTTCCGTACACTAATAATGAACAATTTGAAAAAGAAATAATCCCATTTACAATAGCATTAAAAACAATGAAAAATACTTAGGGATAAATTTAACCAATGAGGTGAAATATCTGTACACTGAAAATTATTAGACATTGGTGAAAGAAATGATGAAGACACAAATAAATGGAAAAATATCCTGTGCTCTTGGATTGGAAGAATTAACATTGTTAGCACGTCCATCGTACTCAAAGCCATCTATAGATCCAATGCAATCCCTGTCAAAATTCCAATGGCATTTTTCACAGAACTAGAAAAACTAATCATAAAATTGGTACAGAACAACAAAAGATCCCAAATATTCAAAGCAATTCTGAGAAATAACAAGGCTGGAGGCATCACACTTCCTGATTTCAAACTATAATACAAAGCAGCTATCATAATCAAAACAGTATGGTACTGGCATAAAAATAGATACATAGACCAATGGAACAAAACTGAGAGCCCAGAAATAAACATACACATACGGTCAATTAATATTTGACAAGGAAGTCAAGAATACTCAATGAAGAAAAGATATTTTCCTCAATAAATGGTGTTGGGAAAATCTGATATTTACATGCAAAAGAAATTGGACCTCTATCTTACACCACTTACAAAAATTAACTCAAAATGTGTTAAAGACTTAAATGTAAAATGTAAAATTGTAAAACTCCTAGAAGAAAACAGGGAAAAATCTCCTTGTCTTGGCAACCATATTTTGGACAAGACCAAAAAGTACAATCCACAAAAGCAAACAAACAAAAGTGGGACTACATCAAACCAAAACTTCTGTGTAGCAAACGAAATAACCAACAAAATTAAAAGGCAATCTACTGAATGGGAGAAAATACTTGCAAGCCATATACCTGATAAGGGTTTAATATTCAAAATATATAAGGAATGCATACAACTCAATAGCAATAAACAAATATTCCAGTTTAAAAATGGGCAGAAAACCTGAATAAATATTTTTCCAAAGAAGACATACAAATGGGCAACATGTACAAGAAAAGACACTCAACATTACTAATCATCAGGGAAATGCAAATAAAAACCACAATGAGATATCACCTCACACCTGTTAGGATGGCTATTATCAAAAAGACAAGAGATAACAAGGATCTGGAAAAAAGGGAATGTAAATTGGCATAGGCACCATGGCAAACAGCTTGGAAGTTATACAAAAGTTAAAAATAGAACTACCATATGAATATGATCCAGCAATCCCACATCTGGGTATATGTCCAAAGGAAATGATATCACTATCTCAAAGAAATATCTGCACCCCCATGTTCGTTACAGCATTATTCACAATAACCAAGATATGGAAACAACCTAAGTGTCCATCAGTGGATGGATGAAGAAAGTGTGTGTGTGTGTGTGTGTGTGTATATACATATGTATTATTCAGCTATGATAATGAAGGACATTCTGCCATTTGTGACAACATGGATGGACCTCGAAAGTGTCATACTAAGTGAAATAAGTGAGACACAGAAATATAAGTACTGTATAATATCACTTATATGTGGAAACAATAGATTGGTGGTTGCCAAAGGTTGAGATAGTGGGGGAAATGAGGAAATGTTGGTCAAAATGTACAAACTCAGTTTAGGATGAATAAATTCTGGGGATCTAATGTGCAGCATTGTGACTATAATTAACAATACTATATTATATACTTGGAAGTTGGTAAGAAAGTAAATCTTAAATGTTCTCACCACACACACACACAAAATGTAATTATATGAAGTGATGTGTATGTCAACTAACCTTATTGTGGTACTCATTTTGCAATATATAAGTTTATCAAATCATCACGTTGTACACCTTAAACTTACCCTGTGCTGTATGTCAATTTTATCTCAACAAAGCTAAAAAAATGTAGCTGTATGGGAGGAGAGTTTATTTAAATAAAAAAAGATTGGACGTGAATTAATAACTGGAATCTGAGTGAAATGTATAAATGTGTTTCATTACTATTCTCTCTTATTTTGTATATGTTTGAAATTTTTCATTAAAAATGTTAAAAAATAAGGGCTTCCCTGGTGGCGCAGTGGTTGAGAGTCCACCTGCCGATGCAGAGGACGCGGATTTGTGCCCCAGTCAAGGAAGATCCCACATGCCGCGGAGCGGCTGGGCCTGTGAGCCATGGTCGCTGAGCCTGTGCGTCCGGAGCCTGTGCCCCGCAACGGGAGAGGCCACAGCAGCAAGAGGCCCGCGTATCGCAAAAAAAAAAAAATAAGGCAGAAATCATGAAGATAAGAATGACTTTCTATGGTTGTAAATCATAGTAAATGTCATATGACTATTTACTGTGTTTAGTAGAAAGCCTTATAGTAGAATTATAACTGTAATATTTAGAGTCGGTCACATGGTCAGTCGATGTCCACCCAGCAGTCCAGCACAGGTTCCCAGCCATCATCTCCGACTCCTTCCCCCACAGGAAATCCATCACACAGTGCTGTCAGTTCAACATCCTAAATCTCCTGAACCTACCTACTTCTCTCCATCCTCACTGGCACTACCATACCTAATAATATTTTTAATTTCTCTTGGCAACTGGCTCCCTTTTTTCCTCCCTCTTTTAAAAAACTGTTTGCTCGATACAGTAATTTGTGATTTAGCTCAAACCAAAGCAGACAGTGGAGAATGATATTAATGTCCCCTCTAAACCACAGTCAGTTCTTTCTGCCATGTCTCCCCACAGGACTTTTAATGCTGCTAATGGCATAGAAGCGATCGCTGCAATTGTCCAGTTATGTGTCAATAATGATGATAAGCCAGCTCTGATTTCTGCAACTCAAATATGACAACACCATACATCTTCCCAGTAGATTCAACGGGAATGAAGATAATTCATGTGTTTTCCTATCTAAGAGGAAATAGAGGTGGAGAGGGAATTTACTACTACCTTCCTGATAGTAATGATGGCCCTGACTTTATGGATCCAATCGGAGGTTACCAAAAAAATTAATTTCTAGGACATGTTATTGGGATTGCTTCTTATTAAAAGACTTCTGATTTCTTGTCCTCTATCATCACAGTAAAGTCAGTACAAATATGTTCAAAAACATAATCTAGAGTTTTCTGAAAATAACCTTTTCAATGCAAGTGGTGAGGTCTCCATGGGTTCATTTTAACCACGAATGTGCACCTAGATGCCTCAGGACCTTTTTCTAAGTGTCCAACTCGCAGATAGAGGTTCGTATTCGTTAGGACAGAGAAGGGCATAAGGCTGGGGCATTTTGAAAAGCTTCCCCATCTGACACCCACTGTTGGTTAAGAACTATTTTATAATTGAATCTAATTTAATTAATCAACTCTGTCCAGTTATTATTAACCATTTCAGATGGAATCCACTACCTCAACTAAAATGTAGCTTTATAACTGTGATGTAAAAATGATTAAACCAGCTTGCCACCAAAAATTGCTCATGAGATTGGGTTTGGGAGCAGTGGCAACTGCTTCAAATCACATGAGAATTTTCACCCACTGTTTAAAAGACTTGCTTTGGGGTGAGGGGACTTATGGACAGCGTGAGCATATTTTTTGAAAGGACACGTAGGGCAGTTTGGCAAGTATAAGTGCACAGGAAAACAGGGAGGTGTTTGTGAAATCAGAGACATTATTTAGCTTAAAGTGTGTCTCTGTTGAAGCCTCTCCTTTCACATAGCCCCCTTCACACACTGTGCTCTAATCATATTGAACCTTGTGCCGGTCACAGAACATGGATCATGTATCCCCTCGTCTCTGCCTGCTCCCTCTGCCTAAACCAGCTGTCCTCCCTCTCCGCCCACCTTCCTTTCACTTGGTGTCATGTTTACCAGTGTTATAAACCCCTGGAGACAGGGCCGGCCTCTTGTCCACAGCAGATTCTCCAGCACAGGGCAGTAACACAGGATAGACTTGAAGATTAAACGAGTGAATATTCTTACAGTGGTGATGCATGCCCTGAGGCACTCATAACCTTGCTCTCTGGTGAAATTGAAGAAAGTGGCCAAACGTCCAGTTTATTTTTTTACCTGAGGTTTTTCTCAGAAAAGCAAAGACTATATTCCAAATTCCCTTTCCACGTTAGGAAATGCAGGTGAATTAAGGAAAGAAACACTAGTGTTCAACATCCTCAGTGCGATGGGCTAGTGACTCTCTTGTAACCAGCCACGTGGCCTCCACTGATGGAAACAGATGACCGTCCCTTCAGTTCCCCTTCATCCCCTAGGAAACACTTAGACTGTGTAGAAGGCAGTTTGCAAGCTCCTGGGTCCCTTGCAGGACTGACGATAAATGAGCCCCAATGCTGGGGAGCAGCCAGGCAGTGGACTTGATTTCTCTGCTCTTTGGGAACTACAGCTTGTCCTCTGTCCAAAAACAGAGTAAGGGTAACAAAGCCTGAGAGCAAAGAATGCTTTGAGAAGTTGAAATAGGCTCTTCTTTCTTTTCCAGTGAGAGTCACAGACTTGAAAATCTCTCCTTGTGGCATCTGATGTTGCATGGACTGATGTTTTTATGATAAAATCATGGGACTAAAACAGCCTGTAATTGAGTATTATGAAAGTGATTGTCAAAGGGAGAAAAACGGTCTTTTAGCCAATGGGTGTGCCTGGCAATTGTTTAGGCTTTGGATAAACTCAGCTTTAGATCTTTGTCCAAGAGTGTACAAAGCTCACCAGGCCTTGACATGGATTTAAAAAAAAAACTAGAATCCTCAAACCAGAAAAGCAGGCTGCTGAGATGGTGTAGGAGCTCAGACTTCAGCTGAACTTCCCACAGATCCCTGGAGGTGAGCTTTCCCTCCCATGCAGAGTTCTCTTGCAAAGAGGACAACTCCTGGGCTCATTTCCCTGGATGTTGTATTTTGACCTCTGCCTTAAATGGGGAGAGCACAAGTTCATAAAACTGTTTCAAATTATGTGTTTTAATTGTTGCCCTTTGTTTGCTTTAGAACTCTTGCTTAATTTTTGTTATCTCAGTTTAACTGTAATTTTCTGTGGAAGGGCTTGAGTCCTTTGACTGAGGCAAGTTTCCAGTTGAACTAACACGTGGCACCGTTTATTGTAATTCTTTGATTTCTTCTCTTTCTGGGTAACCAATGAGCTCCTTTTGAGGGCAGTGTCTTAGGGCCAGCTCAGTACCTGGCACAGGTAGCTCAATATTCAGCTAATGAACAGAATCAATAGTTCTTTATCAACCACCTATGATGTGCTAACCACTGTCTTAAGTACAGGGAGAAAACAATTAGATAAGGTAGACAGGATCTCTGCCCTCATAGAGCATGTTTCCTTAGTGGGGAGATTGGCCAAGAGCAAGTAAACCAGAAGTATATGATATAGTTTTAAGTTGTAATTAGCACCAGGAAGGAAACCATTGAAAGAGAAAATAATTGTTACTATCTTAAGCCATTGCTACAGATTTGGTCTATTTTATCTTTGAGAGCACTGGGAAAAAATAAAATAACAGCATCAAGTGGAAAAGTATATTCTCATCCTGAAAAAGACAGGTAACCCAATGGAAAACTGGGCAAACAATTCATAGAAGGAGAAATCTAAATAGCTAACATAAGAAAGAGATGCACAACTTTGTTACTCATCAGAGAAAGACAAATTAAAACAGTAAGGATACCACTTTACCCCAATTAGAATTGAAAAATTTAGAAAGTCTGATAATGTCAGGTGTTGATGAGGATACAGAGAAGCAGTCAACCTCATGTGCTGCTGTTATGAGCTGGAGCTGACCAACAATCTGACAGCATTTCACAGAATTAAGGCTGTGTGTATCCTATACCCCACCTCCAGTATGCGTGCCAGAGAAAACCTCCCACAGGTTCACAAGGAGGCCTGTGTGAGAACGTTCATCACTGCACAGTTGTGGTCAGCAGAGTTGGAAGAGGCCATCACTCGAGGAGGAGAACGTAAGGACATATGCCAAGGAATTCCACGTATCAGACTCTGAGCAGATGTATATAATTCAAAGAAATTTAAAACAGATTCAAAAACAACACTAATAATGTTCCAGAAAGCCTGACTATCCAAGGATATATATGAAACACATTAGCGTGGCTGCCATCATTGTGGGGAGTTGGATGGAAGAGGAAATGAGAATGCAGAGAAGAAAAAATGTAATGAAGAAAAAGAGCAGTACAAAGAAGAGGGTAGTACCTCCACTCTAAAGTTCCAATAATAAAGAGGAAAGAGGAAAATCTACTGGAGAAAAAAAAAAAAAAAGAAAGAGATTTCACATCTTGAGAGCTACCACTCTAGTCCAAAGTTTATTTACTTACTCTCAGTGCTCTTACTCAGTTTGAGTAGCTTGAAGGCAGTGACAGACTCTGAATATCTGAGACCGAGCTCAGTAGACTGGGAACTTCATGGATGAAGCCCAAGGGAACTAAACTATACCTACAGGGAGGAAGCAGTTCTGACCTAGTGGCCAGATTTCACAGGTGAAGAAAAGTCAGCATCATCAGAAAGGGACTGAAGTATCCTTAAACACTTTATAAGAAATTACTAAAAAATAGTCTCTTTGAAAACTTTGGCATAAGTTCAGCCATTTTAACTAAATTCCACTTTGGTAAATAAAATGTGAAATTCCAGGTACTCAATCATTGAAGGCCTGAATAAACGGGGCTATCTGATGTTCAAAGCATTGCCATCACCTTCTGACACAATATTTAAATTGCAGTTTTAGATGTCTGGAACAATTATCCTTTTCCCAACATTTTATTACTAAAATTTCCAAGCATACAGAAAAGTTTTTAAAAAATTGTAGAGTAAATGCCCATATACCGCCCCCCCACGTAAATTCCACAATTAGCATAGTGCTCTATTTCCTTTATCACACGTCTCTCCATCTGTCTGTCCATCCATCAACCCATCTTGTTTAAATGCATGGAAAAAAATAAATAGCAATTACTTTTTAAGAAGACATAACTACAGAAAGAAATTTTCCAAGAAAACAATAAATGGCATATTTCTCTCTAAAATTTAGAAACAAGATAATTTTCTCCCTGCTGCCAGTGTAAGAAGTTCCTGGGAAAGAAGATGATCTACAAACAGGTGATCAGTTGTTAAAATATCCAGGGTTGGTTTTAATAGCATATTAACTCTAATCCTTTGGCTTGGAGTCAAATCAATCAGTGAGTGCAACGGGGAATACTAACCTCCTGTGGGGAACATCACTGCAACTAATTAATGAATTTTATTTCCTCTCTTGATGAGAAAAGAAGGGACTTTTAAACTAACTGCTGAGTAGGACCTTTAAAAAAAAAACCATTTAGATTCTGGGCTGGCTATATGAACTTAAACTAATATAATTTTTTATAACTCAGTTTTTCTATATTTAAAAATGAAAAATAGTATTTGTCACTCTATAAAAAAAAATAAGTCATTTCAGAGACACCCGAAGTGGTGGTATCTTTGAGCGGCACCTGAAAAAAATGTATTAACGATTAACCATTTATCAGTTATACTGTGTTGTGGACCTAAAAGTTGTGGTCCTAAGAAGATCTGCATTAAAAAAAATTCATTTATGAAAGCAACTGCTTCATTGGGGGAAAAAGTGATTAAGGTAGAATTCCAACTCACCATACTAAAGTTAGTTTGCTGTAGAACTGTAAAGAATAAACTAATTTGTCTTGAATAGCTTTAAAGATGACCTTATAATCCCCCACACTGGCTGAGCCGAGTTCTGGACAAACTTTTATCTGATGCTGAAATTCATGCTCTTAAACTGGTGTGCCTTGTACAATCAGGGAATTTTTAATCATCAAAGAGATTTCGGTGAGGTTCATTTTCCTCCCATCTCCTCCATCTCCTCCCATTTCCTTATCGATCCTCTCTGTCCACTTGGCTTTTTGACACTGTGTTTGCCCCATGTTCTCCTCCTACCTTCACCCAATCCTTCAGCCTTCCCAGGGCCTCTCTTTCTCCTATAGACCCTCCTGGAAGTGTTCTGCTGTCTTTAGCCCTCTTTGTTTCTCATCCTATATGAACTCGAGCGCCTGCTGGGCCAGGCAGGTAACAGGAAGCAGAGGGCTTCCCTGGTGGTGCAGTGGTTAAGAATCCGCCTGCCAATGCGGGGGACATGGGTTCAAGCCCTGGTCCGGGAAGATCCCACATGCCACGGAGCAGCTAAGCCCGAGCACCACAACTGCTGAGCCTGTGCTCTAGAGCCCGTGAGCCACAACTACTGAGCCCATGCGCCACAACTACTGAAGCCCACGTGTGTAGAGCCCGTGCTCCGCAACAAGAGAAGCCATGACAATGAGAAGCCCACGCACCGCAAGGAAGAGTAGCCCTCGATCGCCGCAACTAGAGAAAGTCCACGCGCAGCAATGAAGACCCAACGTGCCAAAAATAAATAAATAAAATAAATAAATTTTTTAAAAAAATAAAAAAAACCAGGAAGCAGAGATGTGAGGCTGCCGAAGCCCCTCTGGGGGAGTCGCTGCTCAGCACCACGTCACCAGATCTGAGGTTTCAAGGGAACTGGAAATCCAAAATTTGTGTGAAGATCTCCTAATTTTTAAAGGTAAGCAACACATTTGAAAATTTTTAAAACACCGTGAGGGAAAAACGTCTGCAGGCCAGACTGGGCCACAGGCTTCCCATCTGTGACCTGCGTCCATGACCTTTTCCTTATGAATTAATATCTTCACCCCTGTCTGTAGCTCCCCCTTGACCCCCAACTTCTCTCTCATGTTCCACACTCCCAGTCACCTCTGGATGTTTTCATCTGAATGTTCAGCTGACATCTCAAACTCGAAACTGAACCCATCTTTTCCCCTAGAAAACCACTTCTCCTTCAAACTCCCCTATGTTGATAGAACCACGTCTCTTCCTTTCACTGAGATTCAAAAACTCATGCATTAACATAAAGTCTTATTGAGAACCCACGAGGTATCAGACACTGTTCTAAACAACACAGGATTGACAAGACACATTCTCTGGCCTCAAGAAGCTCACAGTCCAGTGGAGGAGATACCAAATAGAGAATGACAACACAATGTGATGCATACTCTAGAAGCTGTCTATCCAGAGGCCTAAGGCAGTGTGAGGACAGGAGCAATCCAGGCGTCACGGAATTCATTCACTCAATCCACCAAGATATGTTAAACTCCTCCAGTACTCTAAGCCCTGGGGTTAACACCTCATATAAAGTATTGGAGGTACAGTTTTGAAAAATATAGAAGATTTTTTTGTTCTCATACAACTACCCAGGGAGACTGGCAAAAAACAAGTAGGCAAGTAAACAAGATCATTTCCATTAGGGACAGAAGTCTCCAGGCTGCTGTGAGCAAGTCTGCAGTGTATCCCCTGCACAGAGACCCAGCTGAGGGGGAGGACGAGGTCTGCGCCAGCCAAAGGGAGCTCCTTTTTCTAATTACTGCAAAGGCACTCTACACCCTCGCGGTGGCCCTGGATCTTACAAAGTGAAATCGAGTGCCATGGAGACTCTTAGACAAGGTGGTCAGGGAAGGTCTTGCTTTGCAATCCAAATGATGAGATCATCTGAAGGGAGAGTCTTCATGGCAGAGAACAATCAACAGAACAGCTCGAGGCAGAAACAAACTTGGACTGTGAGGAACAGAAAAAAGGCTGGCGGGGGAGCAGCTAGGAACAAGACTGTGCGTGTGTGCGCAGACACATCATATTCTGAAGGTGTTTGGGGGCTGGGGGGTATGAGTGTTAGGAAATGAGTCAGAAAGAAGATTCCATCCAGATTGTGGAGGGTTATGATAATAAGCCAGTGAAGAGCCAAAACTGGGAAAGGGAGATTATAGGATCAGAGATTCGTTTTGTTTTGTTTTGTTTTTAAGGAAAATGATTCTCCTGGCAGCTAGCTGGTCAGTTAGGAGGTTGTTATAATAGCTAGGGATAAAAATGGAGAAAATAAAGAGAATAAAGAAGGAATGTGATATACAAGAGATAGTACCTAAGTAAAAACAGCAGGACTTGTCTAACTGGACCCCGTGGATGAGAAAAAGGAAGGCTTGGGAGGCCTCTTGTGATGCTCTCCCCACTGCCGCCAGCTACACCCTCAGTCCCCACGGTCCACCAATGTCTTCCTTCCCTTGTCTCTCAATCTCCCCCTTCCTTTCCATCTGAGAACACTTGCCTAGTCTCCAGAGAGCCTCTCTCCTTCCTCTGAACTGATGCGGCACTTCATGCATCCCACAGATTTATGACGTCTCACGTTGTAACTCAGAGCATTATTTCTTGTGTACCTGTCACATCATCCTGCTTAGACTGTCAGCTACTTGAAGATAGGAACCAAGTGTTATTTACCTTTTCATGACTCAAATAGACAATCCCTGCCACATTATGGTTGCAGGAAAAATAGAATCAATGAGTAAAAAGTAGCCACATACTAAGTTATGGCAGGATGGCTTGTGACACGCAGTCTTAAAAACACGCACATACAGATTATTCAAGGCTAGTGAATGATAAGATGAACCTCATCTTTACATAGACTCGGTTGTGAATTTGTTTAAGGCAGTTCTTACATTTATTGTGTGCATTTTTCTTACACCAAGCACACCTAATAATAATGCTCAGGAAATGTAACCACCTGTTCCCAAATAATCACAGAAACAAATTTTAAAAGTTGCCAAGTAAAGAGATAGATGAACACGCCAAAAAGCAGAGCCCCAGTGGTCGAATGCAGGAGGAGACGATGGTGTCCACTCTAAGGCCCCCTTGCTCTCAGTATCAGCCCCGAGTCCCTTCACTCTATCTCCCCTGGCTGAGCTTTCACTGGGCCACGCGAACCATGAGAAATTTATGAGAAGCAGTAAATCACCCTGTATAAGAGAAGTTTATCTTGCAAGGTCATTTCTCCTGTTAAGAAGAGAAAAAAGTGGCTTGTACCAACTTTGGCTGACATCTCTGATCTCCAGCGTTCGCTGGTTGTATGGACAGCCTGTAAAGATCCAGCCATTCTCTTTCCTATTTCGGCACCACGTTGCAAAGTACATGTGGAAATGATACAGCAGTCACGGAGCACAACATCTTAACATTTCCATGTTCTAGTTTGCATTTTAGCTTCAATGAGAATTTCCTTATAAAAAAGAGACATTTGGGGGAAGAGAACTGGAGTGCAGAGGGAGAGACTGTATCTTAATTGGATCTCCACCTGTTACTATAGCACACAAAGCCTGGGAAATCCTAGTGAAGGTCTTGAAAACCAACAGCCCTGGGTGTGGCAATCAAGGTTGCCATGGCGCCCACGTGAATAAGGAAGAGTCCAGGAAAGCGAGAGGCTATCTGTACATCTTTCTTATCAGTTAACAAAGAGCACGGGACAACAGGAGCCACATACCCTGCGTTCTTAATGAGAGAATAAAGGGTATTCTGGGAAGTACTTATAATGTAGAAGAGGGATATTCCACAGTGTTGAGGATTAAACCAGCAATTGAAGTCTATCCACAGAAGTGAGCCAAAGAAGAAAGCCAGCCTTCGGAGTATGGAGGTGTGGCCTTAGTGACGTCACCACAGATTGTATCACTACAAGATCCTGTTACTAAGAGAATCGCCCCTTTTCCATTCTGGACTCCTGTCAGTTTTACTTATTTATAAACTCAGTGCCCCCTTGGCATGGATTGCTCCTCAGGTGATGAATGAACCTGGCTGCCTGGAACGGGAATGCCACGCCCCGCTTTCCCAGGTCTCTGCACTTGGCTTCCTAGGAATGAACTTCGGGTGTAACCTCCCCCAGAAAGTGAGGGGTTGGCCCTCGGAACTCCTGTTGCTAATCATCTTGACTGTCTCCCTTCAACTCACCTGGGAACGGGAAAACACTGGGCCAGGGGAGAACTAATTATTTTGCTGAACAGTGACGGTCCTAAGGCCCCGGGCAGGCGTTACCTACACAGGAAACATAGAAATCTCTTTCCTGAGTGTTCTAGGGAAGGGCCACACCCAGAAGTGATACAGCTGCTACCAGATGAAACCCCAAGAGCCCCACCTTGGCCGCCTGGTGACACACTCCCAAGGCCGTACCCTGAGGCTGACAGCTGTGCCTCTGCTCTTTTCTCTCAACCTAGGAAGCTTATGAAAAAGCAAGAAGAGTGAGGGTGATTTTATTTTACAGATACCTCTGAATATATCTTATATTTTAGTATATATAAAATAGTTTATATTTTAAGCAAATTACATAAAAAACTTGTGTTTTATTATCAAAAATAAATTTCTGGGGAATTCCCTGGTGGTCCGGTGGTTAGGACTCAGCATGCTCAGTGCCGGGGCCCAGGTTCGATCCCTGGTCAGGGAACTAAGATCCCACCCGCTGCATGGCATGGCCAAAACAATTATTTTGGTTAAAAAAAGATAAATTTCCGATGGTAACACCTCTCAAGTGAAGTGACAGCCTTGCTGTGAGAGACCAAAGAATTTCTTCTGTGGAGGATGTGGTCCTGGGAGACAGGAGGAAGTAACTTGACTTCCACCACTCGGCCCTTGCGGCCCAGTGAGCAGGCCATCCGGCGCTGTTATCGAAGTATTTGTTGTCCAAGAGCTTGTAGGTAGGAGACTGTGGAAGGGCCCAACATGAAGACATACCCGCTACCTTGCTACTCCAAGTGTGCCTCGCTGACCAGCAGGACTGGCAAAACTGGCTTCACCTGGAGACTGGCCAGAAATTCAGGATCTCAGGCCTCACTCCATTCTTGCTGAACCGGAATCTGCATTTTAATAACTCCCTTACTGATTCGTGTACACTTTGAAGTTTGGGAAGTACTGCCCCGGGGAACTGACAAATTACGAATTAGTCTCCACTCACACATCTCTACCTACTGCCCTGAAATCCCCGTGCCTATCAGCCTTCCCTCCAGCATCAAATATAATAATGTGACATAAAGCAAATCAGCCTCAGAGTGAATCTGCAAACCTCGCAAAAGATGCAGGTTTCACAGAATTAACAGACGTGATCTCGGAGAACCACTCAAATCACAACCAAAGCGTCGGCAAGCGAGGAAATGGCAGGCGTAGACTCCTTAACAAGCGAAGAGAAAATATCTAGAAGGATGGTGACATTCCTTCCAAAGAGAATGATTTGAATATCAAAGAATTCTGACAGGCCCTTGAGGAAAAACGATGAGGCTCATGAATATCTTTGTAAAAATGACCCACTTTATGATTGTGCTGCGGAAGTTAAACATATAGTTTTGTTGAAAAACTATGCTCCAAAAAAATAATAATAATTCAACACTTCACTCAGGCTTCAATCATTCTAAGGAGGAGCACATTGTTTTAATAACTTAAATGATATTATGTGAGAGAAATGACACTTTCGTAAGTTTTAGTTCCATTTTTCAAGACCAAGTCTAATCAGAACTTGCTGTCACTATTTCTCCTGATATTTGGTCCCTGTTTGAAGGGCACTTCTGCTCAGTGGACTGTCCCAGGGCCAGTGTTCCTCCCACAAGACTCACTGGATTCCAGTGCTTACTGTTGCATAGTCCTTTTTCCTTTTTCGCTTATGAGACTTCTTTTGGGTACCTATGACCAGTGTGGGATAACTGATACCTACTTACTCCACAACTCAGTGGATGTTCCGTGCATTGTGATACCACAGAAGGGGGTTTGCCCGTGCGGTTAGAGCTCTAGGGTAGGTATCTGTTCAGGGTTACCTTATCCACCATGAGGAAGTTCTCCAGCATCTCTCCGTTTTCACAGGTGACATGGCCAACCTCCCTCACGGCTCTGGGCAGGATCTCTCGCACCTCCTGGGCGATCATCCCTAGACACAAACACTCCAACAGGTTTTGTCAGGAAAAGACCTTTCTGGAGAAAATCCTCCCAGGCCTACCTCAGAATGGGAACCCTGACAACTACACAGGATGCCTCTGTGAATAGATGCTTATCCCCCCTCAGCATTTGCTTTGATCTACGAGGCATTTAAAAAGCAAAGGAGGAATTTGGAGCCAAGGACCACTAGAGGATTAAAAGAGGGAGTGTTGTTTTCCCCACTCTTTCTTGAGACTCTGAGCCGAATGTTGGAAGGGGTTAAGTACCTTCAGATCCCTGTACACAGACATGAGGCTAGGGCATCGGCTTCATTTTCTTTCTTTTTCTGCAGGAGGGCCCTGCC
Source organism: Delphinus delphis (assembly GCF_949987515.2). NCBI lineage: Eukaryota > Metazoa > Chordata > Mammalia > Artiodactyla > Delphinidae > Delphinus > Delphinus delphis. The sequence goes on along the minus strand of NC_082693.1, from coordinate 55,661,895 downwards.
CTCTAAATGGTCCTTTTTTCTTTAGAATTCCTGGACTGGAGTATGAACATCACTCTGCACTTCTCTGACCTGGACCTGCCTGTCCCGCCACCTTCCCTCTCTATCCCGATGCTGCCCAGTGCTGCCTGTCATACAGTTTGCGCTGCCATCCGCCCCTCGGCCCTCATCCCATGAGCAAGAGGCCTCCAGTGAAAGGAGACAATGTGTTCAAAATCCTCCACCGGTACCTTAGGGGGCAGGAGTGGGGATGGGGGTGTTGAGGAAAGATGACAGAAATTTCTTTAACTTTTCCTGCTCTGGTGATTATGGCTTTCACAGAGGACAAGTTAGACCGACAGGATGTCGTCAAGTGCCGTAGCATGCAGCCTCCAGGTGAAGAGGGAACTGGAACTTTAATAGCTGACAGTATAAAATTAAGAAGGGAGCTGTGTGTGTACCTGTTTGATGGGCAGTGTTTATTCCCATCGCAGATGCGAATTCAGGCTTGTAGTCGTATTCGACAATCCTCATTTGGGCTATTCTTCTCAGCTGTTCATTTGTGTCAACCTAATTTAATTAAAGAAGATCAGATTTCACCCGCTTAGATAGTTGCTATTCGAATCAAGGCCCAGAGTGGCCCAGAGAGATGAAGAATGCTGGGAATGTCCTTTCCTCTTGCCCAAACTATTTTAAGAGAAATTTATGTTTTTCTCCTCCAAGAAGCAAAAGTTTCAAGGTTCATGTCGGCAACTTCCATCCACTGACTTATAAACTGAGCCAGAGTTTATGTGGCTAAATTACAGGGCAAAACCTCCCTCACTCATTACTCTGGCCTCACTTCTGTCCACTGAGAGTTGAACCGTCCTTCTGAGAATGGGGGTTGATCACCTTGGAGAGAAACAATTTCTGTCCAGGATAGCAAGGTATCATTTCCAATTGAGCATGCAATATAAGCAGCTAAGAAATACAGGCTGACCTTGTATTTATAAATTAAAAATGCAGTGCTTAGTTTAAGTAACAACCTATTAAGAATGGGTATATCGTACATCATTGAATTGCTTATGGACATCTTGGCTGGAGAAAATTGTTTCAAGTGGCAGTTTGCTAGCCCGGATTACCCATCTGCTGGTCCCTCAAAATCCAGGCTACATTCCTACAGATGGCTTCTCCCCCAGACCCCCCTGGTCAGCGATGGTGTCCTCCTTGGAGCCAACCACTCTCACAGGTAGTTAAAAGCACTCAGAACTGTCACTGCAAGTTCCTCAAAAAAATTTTCACTGGGTCCCAGCAAAATGATAACAATAAAGACAATATAGTGGATTTTTCCTAAAGCTAAATGTGCTGATTCAAAGGCTTCCCTTTTGAGGTTTTTTTAATGAATTCATGGTAATAGCATGATTGATTTTTTTTAATGACCTTATTCCACAAGTAAAAAGTTGGCAGTCCTATGTGGGTCCTTAAATTTTCTTTTAGAGAACATAACTGGATTATGAAACCAGTTGTCTCTTGGCAATTAAAAATATACCGCCTGGACATTCATCCATATGTTGGAGCAACCAGAAATGCTTTTCTGTTGTTTTAAGAAACCCCTGCTTTGGCCCTGAACCCCTCCCTGGACCCACTCTGTCAAGTGAGCAGGAAAGTTCCTCCAATATCATAAAGGTTCTCTTTCCTTCACCAGTTTGGTGGGTTATCAAATGTTGTGACTTTGTGCTTAACTGGATAAATGGACTAACTTTAGTTCAGGTACTTGCTGGGGAGTCTAATTTTGAGCTCACTGCTGTTTTGATCATTGCTGTTATCAAAAGCTTGGTTCAGTTCTTTCATTCATTGCTTCATTTGACTAATATTTACCAATCACCTTCAACATACCAGGCACTACCCTGAGTGCTGGAACTTCAAAATGATTGCCTTTTTAAAGTTCATGGTCTAGACAGGAAAACAGACTCATCCCATAAGATTATATTACAATGTGAGAAATGCAGGGTGATGATGGAGTTATGAACAGAGAATCATGGCAACTCCAAGGAAGCACCTAAAAGATTATCAGGGGACTGTAAAAGAAGGCTTCCCAGAGATGGTGAATTCAGCCCAACCGAGATCTCGGCTTGTTTCAGTTCTCAAACACGCTCTGCCCCTTTCACTACAAGGCCCTTGCTCAGGGCATTTCCCTGCCTCAGAAGCTCTTCCCTTCCACTCTTCTACCTCCGCCTCTCCCCATTTAAAACACCTCTTCACCAGAGAAGGATTGCTTGACCTCCAAGACTAGGAAGTTTCCCTCTGCCTTATGTGCTAATGGTACCCGTTCTTTTCCTTCATAGCATTAATCAAAGTTACCACCAGACAACTAGTGAGTCACTTTTACTATCTGTCTTCTCCTACAGAATAAACACCCCATGAGGGCAAGGACATATTTGAGGCCATGATTTTCTGTTCGTCACCACATCACCGGTTTCTAGTACCATTCCTTGCATGTAGTAGGTGCTTAACTAATATTTATAAAATAAATTAATAACTTTAAGATAGGAGTTAGTCAGGGAAAGATGAAGGGTGGGGAAGAGGGTGGAAAGGGTAAGACTAAGATAAGGATGCTGGGCAGAAAGAACACCATAAGCCAAGTCCTGAGGCAGCAAATCCCCTGAATTATGCCTGCACAACCAAGGCAGGGTTTGGCGTGACTAGACTGTAAAGATCAAGGTCAGAGCAGGGAGGGCCTTGCAGGCCATGCTAGGAAGGAACAGTCACAATCTCATATTGCCCTGTGCATACACCTGTCACTCTGAGCTCCTACATTCATTCAACAAATATTTAATGAGTAGCTACTATGTGCCAGATACTATGCCAGGCCCTGGAGATTCAATGAGTTTTTCTTATTTGGAGCTTAAATTTTAATGAAAGTTCCTTTCCTGAGGGTGAGGCCTGTGTTTTGTTTGTCTTAGGACCTGCACAGTGCCTAGCACAGTGTCTGACAGGTAACAGGCACCCAAACTTTGAATGAAGGAAAGAAGGAATGAAAGAATGGAGGTAGTGAAATGGCAGAACAATCCCTGATGCTAACAGAATCAAAGGCAGGGGGTCAGTCAGGAGCCGGCTAGTCTGGCCTTGCACTAGCCAGGCCCTGCCCTGTTCCCCACTCCCTGCACTCTGGGGGTCCCGTGCCCACCTGCCTGCTTCTCATTATCCCCTTGGTTCCTGCATGAGGCCCCATCAGAGACCAAAGCAGAGGCAGTGTCAGTTCATTTGCTGCAAGGGGAAAGCAGAGGAGGATGTGCCCTTCACTCCAACTGTCCAGGCTACACAGAGGGAAAATGACCCCTGCTGTCTAAGTTGGATCCTTGACTGCATTTTCCCCAAAGACATATTCCTAGACATAGCAGTTAGGTTCGCTAGTACTACCACCACTGTATTTCAGACAGATTTTTGGCCACACAAAATTCTGAGGGTTGGCTTGGGGACCTAAACACCTTCTGTAACAATCTTTTTCTAAGGAAATGCTCTTGTGATTTCTAATGCCGTGTTGTAGACTTTCCAAAGCTAAATATAAACTGCTTGTATTGCATGCTCCCTATGGCCTGTACTCTTGGCCCAGGAAAAACACTTGAGGCAAGGACTGTGCCCCCTTGGAATCCTCTACTAAGAACTGTACAAAGGCCACGACTCAACACCATGCCTTGCTCATCCATGTGTGCTGAGTAAGAGGGTAGGAAGTGAACTTGGGTGTCTAATCTGATCTTGCCCACAGCAATTTTGGAAAGTTTTGACCATGAATGCAAAGGGCCATCGCTGTCATGCTGCCTCACACCCAAGGTTTCTTAACTCAAGCCTTTCACCGCAGAGAAGACATTGTAGACCGTGAACTCCAGTCCGTTCAGGGAGGGATATCTCATTACCCATGGCCCGCAGCCCGGACTATCAGTCTCCCATCAGGAGCAGCTTGAATGGCATTGGCTCACCCTGAACTTCTGCATTTGGCTCGTGGCCCTGAGGGGAGACTTTGCATGTTTGACTTTCTTGAGCTCTTCACACATTTGTCTTTAACTAGTTTACTGCTGGTGCACTTGGGAGGAATTACCTTTGAGCATTTCACCTTAACTGATCTTTTTTCCCCTGCCTTTTCTTTTTAGCCGTTTGCTGCCTTATTTTCAGCCTTCACCACAGAATTTGGTGCATTCAACGTTCAACTTCCTTTTTTTTGCATTGACATTGCTGTTCTTCACGCCCCTTTGGTTTGCAGCATACCCTTTTCACCCTAATTTTTGCTTGTAAAAGCTGCATTTCCTCTCCAGTCTATCATCACCTCTGTAAACACCAAGTCTGGGTAAGTGAAACTGCTCTTCCCCGAAGCTGACCTCATTTCCCAGTGCCTCCGTTTCACAGGTTTCAGTCATATCTGCTTTATTGTCTCTGTGTCTTAGATGTGTGTCCAGATGAGCCCCAGAGATCTCCTCCAGGCCTCTCCACGCAGAGTGCTTGTGTGCTTAATATCTGCAAAGCCACGTTCGCTGCCTTGAGCGAGGAGACGCAGGGTCAGGCACGGCAGCAACGGATGTTCATCCTCCCAACACGGTATCAGGCAACATGTTTGGCCACTACAGTTGTCTCACAGCAGCTAATTCAGAAGCCAGCTCTGGCTGCCGTGCGTCCTTGATGGGAAATGCCTCCAGTCCTACGCTTGCAATCAGGTCAACCAAAGGTTCACTTCCCAGCACATTTGGAAGAATGGCCTTCTTTTAAAAGTTGGAAAAACTGAGTCAGAGAGAGGTGAAGATGAAGTTCACACATCTGTCAGCACCATCATCAACATTACCATCATGTCTCTTGTCTGTAATAAATGGTGAATAGGATAGACAAGATTTCTAGAAACATGTATTTCATAAATGTGGACAAATTATTAAGGACAAATATATTAATGTGAAATAACTTAATAGATGAATTACATGTAATTTGCATTTTTTGCAAGTAAATAATAGTAATATCTATTTGCTTAGCCTTATACAGCTAAAAAATGTTTCCCGTATATGAGCTTAGAAAAAGTTCTTAACGTGAGTAAATATGGGCATTCCCTGTTCAGAGAAGAGTAGAGTCATAGAGCGTGTCTGGGCCAAGGTTCCTGGGCGAGTGGGTGCCAGAATCAGGACTAAAACTCTGCCTTCTAACCAGAGACCACCTCCTCTTTATTTCCTCCTGCTTCTGTGAGCAGGAAGGCGATACAGGAACTTCATGTCGAGAGCCTGGATTAAGTGACATTTCACTTCATGGAGAAGTCTTCCTAGAGGGATTTGAGAAGTTCTAGGGAACCTTGTTATTTTGAGACAATATGTTTTCTTCAAACCAAGGAACACCATTTGAGGACGTTTAGTAAAAGAAGTTCTGGGGAAAGCCCAGTGGTGGCAGGAGTGGTGGTGGAGGACTTTCCCCACTTGTCATCTTCCATTTACATTTAGATAAGGCCTGGTGGAGAATTGTATAGCCAGTTGCAAGGATAAGTTTAAGTTGGTGTGATCTGAAACACAGCCAGTTCATTTCTTTCTAAAAGGCAGAGGCACGGTATCTAAGACTTGTATCTTGAAATGTATGTGAGAACCTTCTAGCCCTGAGAGTTCCCATCAGGTTAGGAGGTCACAGCTCTTCGAACACGAACCGCAGCTTCGCGATCAGTATAAAAGTCTACAATTACAACCATTCTTTGGAATCCTCTCAGCCAACGAGGACATTCCTTGGCTGGTTTAGAAAAACCAGTGCAGATCTGCACTGGGAAAGGAATGCAGTCTGGAAGAATGGCCAATGATTTACAGATTAAGTCTCCTATTAACTAAGAAAGAATAAGGAAAGGAGGTTTAAAAACTATTCTGCCACCCCGCCTCGAAAATGTTTACAGGAGAAGCAGTGTGAGTGACAAGGTGGGGAGGTGGCAGAAGCACTGAATGGGACACAGAACTGAATGGTGGAACCAGGAGTGACCTGGCATCGTCATCGGGATCCCTTAGGTCTTCATAGCAGCTGTGACTTTCGGAGATGATTCAGTACTTAGTATCTCGATGGGTTAAAAATTATTAAAGACTCTGTGGGTCCAGGCAGAGAGGCACCGTTTCCATCTTATAGATAAGGACACTGAGTTTCGGCGAGGTTAGGCGTTTTATCCAGGCAAGTCCGAAGTGGAGCCTCCTGGTTTCGGGGCCTGACTTCTGATTGCCACTAGGCGCCTGCCTCCCCGCAGGAGGAGGAAGTCTTGACCCGTAACCTGGGGAAATGGGATTGCCCGAGTGAGGCGTGAGGAGGTGGAGTTTCTCTAACTGCTCCTCAGAGAAGGATGCTGAGTGGGGAAGACAGTGGCTGGCAGGCCTGGTGCCAGGGACTCCGGGAGGAAGGGGCTGGAGAGGTCCAGGAGAAACATGGGCAGGAACTGGACTGAGACAGCGTTTGAAAGATGAACAAGGAGATGGAAGTTTGGAGATGGAAAGGAAAAGGCAAGCTCCAGCAGTTGACAATGGAAAGGCAACGGCCTGTGGGAAATAACTCAGAGATCTCCTGCTTGTGAAGCCAGTGCTGTGCTGCCACGGCCACTGCTCCCGGCAGGTAAGTGCATTCGCTTGGGTATGAACTGCTTTACAATTTCAGCAGAGATGCCTAACGACTCCAACACCTGTAACTGTTAAGCAGCATGTTCGTCTCACACCAACAGGTGACATGGAGAGATGCCTTGTGCCAGGCGTGTCGGGGGCCAGGAGGGCCCAGAACTCCTGACTCGGGTGTCAGAGGAGGTGTCCGAGGCCCGCCCCGCGCTCACCTCCTGGATGTTCTGCTTCGCCCGGCTGTCAGAGGGATGCATAATCGTCCCCATCACTTTCATGTTGCCACAGACAACCAGGGCTTCGTCCGGTGCATCTGTGTTTATGCCCACTCGACCATGACAAACAACAGATTCTGGAACTTGTCCTCGCTGCCATAATGCATCAATGTCATTTTCAAATTGCCCAGGGTTGGAGGCCTGGAGAAAATACATAAATATATTACAATTAAAGTTATAGATGCAGGAATAGATGATCGCTTTATTCCTCAAAGGAAAACAGAATGTTAGCCAAGTCTTTCACTTGAGAATCACATGTTGGATGGGACACTCTGACATATCCGAATAACTGTGACCCCAGGAGAGCCAGGGAGACTCTCCTAACTGTTCTGCCCCCACCAGCAGAAGCTCAGCGTTTCTTGGTTTGCAATGTCCAGTCTCTATATGGAATTGAGAATGTGTCAGTTATAGTAGGTGGATGATAAGGAGAAAAAGAACACTCAAAATGAGTATTTTTTCAGGGAGAATAATAACAATGATTTAAAACCAGAATATTACATCAGAAAATCTCACAAGTTTATTAAAGCTCAGATAATTTCAAAAAAAACCCTTGCATTTAGCTAGCCCTTCCATAGTTTCAAAACACCTTCATGTTTATGATTTCATACACAATTGACAAGCAAATGACAATACAAATATATTTAGTACACCTCAGCTATTCCCTAAACACAGATGATTCTGACAGAAGAACTGTAACAGCTGCATTTGCTGTGTGCTAATCCACACCCCAATTCCATGCGAAAGGACCATTATCTTCCTTTTACTGATGCTGAGACTCTGAAAGAATAAACAGATTGCCCCAGGCCACAAAGCTAATGAGTTCTAGAGCTGCGATTATGCTTCCTTTGATGATTAAATAATGATTCTAACTTTGAGTTTTGTGGTATTGCCTAAAAAAGCCCTGGCCAAATGCAGTCTTCAAAGAAAATCCAAGTGAATCTATTCGACTAGAGAAAGTTCTGGAGATTTTACTGTTAAATAAATTTTTTTTGCCAAAGAATTTTCCACTGTACTGCCTTCCCTCCTCCCCATTTCCCTGTTGCCACTGAATATATTTCCACATATCTTTAAGTAGGGATCTATGAATCCACCAAAATCCTCACAACGAAATTAATTTGTTTTTTAAATTATGACCTATCCTTCTCTTACTCTCTTGGTATTATTTGAATGTTTTTACCATAGGCATGCGTTACCAATTTACAAATAATAATTAAAAGAAATCTCAAAGTTCAGCTCTAAGTTTGGGTTCAGTTAAAAAACTTAGGTGTGTGCAACTTCCTCTTTCATTCCTACCTGTCTGAACCCTGAGCTGCTTGGAAGACTCAACTATTGACACTGGATAGACAAAAGCAGGGAAAGAATATAAAGTAACAACTTTGAACATTATTTTGTGTGAATTCACTTGAACAAAGAGCTTTTCCGCAAGATCCCTAGAGCCTCCTTGGTGGTGAATGGCAAATTGGCTTTGACTCAAATCCTTTTATAGCGAGCAATCAACTAAATCCAAAGGTATGCCATATAAAATGTTGATGCATTTTCCTCTGCTCTGAACATAATGAGCCACTTCAAGGAAGAGAATAGGACAGTGATGGATTTTCTTTTTCTTAATGAGCTTTGGGATAATTATTATCCTGTTTGTAACCTGACAGTACTGGAACAGCGGATATAAGTAGATTCGATTTTGGGGAACAATTACAACCATCTCACTTGGATTTCATCAAATGAAAACTCAAATCTCTAAAACATGTTCAAATCATTTTGGAAAGGGTCACATATCTACAATGGTTTAAATATAGAGCCCTAAGGAGGAGTCCTCATCAGTAATGCGAAATGTTATTATAAAATGTGTGAACTTATTTCCCTTCTCTGGTATCCAGAATGTTAATGGGTCAAAGCAAACTGAAATGGAATCACAGAAAAACATTCTGGAGTCATGAAGTTGTGTTCAGATGTGGCCCAATAGTGGTTGATTGCTATCAAACATCAGAATGAATTACAGTTTCTAAAATACTTTTATTATTTATCACACAGCCTCATATATTTAGGGAAGACCCGAACATTCTAGTCTATATTGTGACACAAACTAGCTGTGTGACTTTGGGACAGTTACTTGACCTTTCTGTACCAGTTTTCTCCCCTGAAGAATAAAGATAATAGTGTCTTCTTTACCTATCTCTCACAGGGCTGTGGGAATTAAATGAAATCACGTATGCATGCACACTTCGTAAAAATGAGGATGCATAGTCTCAAGTTCATCCTCCACACACTCTGCTGTGCAGAGTAACAACCATTCAACCTACACTCAATGAATCTGCTCTCAGTAACGCATCTGCAGAGCTGCACAATTCCAAGGGAACTCTGTTCACAAAGAATACAATGTAAATGGTGCTCCCTGCAGATGCTTGGAATAGGAAACACTAGTAGTAATTTGAGGCCATTCAAGTTTGGAATGGAAAGCTGGAATTTCTTTGCTTTACCATTGTTTGGGCTTCTAAAGAGCAGTCAAAGAGCATAATAGGAAAGCTTGAGCTGAGGAAGGCAGTTCATAAGAAATTCATTCTTGTACCTTGTGCAAAGACTATCGAAAATGGGCCTAGAAATGCTATCTACCGATGCTACTCTAAGTGTGGTCCACAGGCCAGCAGTATCAGCATCTCCAGGAAGCTTGTTAGAAATGCTATTCTCAGACATCTCCAACCTACTGAATCAAAAATTGTGGAGATGGGACCCAGGTATCTGTGTTTTCACAAGCTCTCCAGGGTATTCTTATTCTCCATAAAGTTTAAGGAGGACTTCTTTATGTCATACACTACTTCCATGCTGCTACTATGAAAGGGGTCATGAGTTACCCCTTTCATAGTTAGTAGACGGTTCTGTTGAATCCCAACTGCAGAGTGAAACAGACATTGCTCCACACACTGATTCCTTTGGGTAAATAAAAATTCAACTGAACTCCAGAGGAGGTGTGCGTGTGTGTGCGTGCGTGTGTGTAGCTCTAGTGTGTTGGGAAAGGGAAGGGAGATTTGTGGTCAGAAATGGGCAAGAGTCAGTGAAAAAACTGAGATGGCACCTGAAATGGCTCTGCTCTCCCCCCATACCTTGCCATCCTTGCAACTGCATCGCTTCCCTTGTCTCTCCTGGCCCTTGGTGTTGGTTTCCCACTTCCACGACCCTGCGGTTGCAGAGCAATAAAGGAGGACTTTTGGGGGACGTTCCCATTTCTATTATTCTGGAAGATAACTGGAATAATTTATTAGTGTTCAAAACTAGGAAACCCTGGCGTGTCTTTGAAAGGCAGACAAAAATAATCATCCCTCCTGCTTGCAACACTTCAAACCAGGTTTAATTATGTGTTTTAGAAGAGAAGTAGAGCTGAAGGGAAGCCTAGTCATTAACAAGGAGAATCTGAAGGAATCCTGCTGGGGAATGCTCCCCAAAACAAAGACCTGGGAAATAAATCTGTTCTTTGGAGTAAATTTTAATTTCCATTAAATTGGTCAGTTTACAGTATGGGACCAAAATATATTTCCAAAGCTGTTTTGATTGACAACCCGGATGAATAATTGCTGGGTCCTGCCCACCATTCTCTCTCCAAGGAGAATTCTGACCAGCCTGGTCTCCTGAACCGCTCCTGCAGCCCTAAAATTCATCTACTCCAGCCTTCATACAATTGCCCTTATGTTAATTTCTGCTATGGGGAGAAATGACTCTTAGGTCTCAAAATGAATCCGGATCTGCTGAATGCAATTTGCAGGTCTCCATGTAATGTGGTCAGGTCTTGTAATGTCTTAATTGTCACATTTTTCTTCCTTCGTTCTAGAACTCAAACTAACAGACCCAGACCGTGACCCAAGAGGGCACATCTAGCTTTTTTATAGAATGTAGACTGGTCTGCCCTCTGCTCAACCCATGATACATATACCTGTTTAGTGCCCTCTAGAATCTCAGGGGCAAGACGTGTGCTCTGGGGACATTTCTAAAACTCACTGATTCAACCAATAATGCCATTTCTTAAATTCAGTTTTTCTCTTGGTTGGTTTAAACATTATATGATTAAACAAATTCAAAAGTCTGCATTCATTTTCACTCAGCGTTTTGGGGTTAGAATGAAATAATATCAAGAAGATACTTCCAGTTTGAGGGGAAGATATTATTACTATCATTTTTTCCTCATTGTTGTCAAGGTAACCCTTGTGTTACCCAGCACACATATAGAATAGGGTATTCCCTTTAACCAAAAATTATGGCTGGAAGAAAGCCATTGAATCTGGAATACAATCATTTTAAAAAAATAAAAACGTAGTGAATAATATGACACCAAATCTATACTAATTTATTTATTTTTTTAGTATTCATACTTAACATAAATTACAGACACTTTCAACTTCTCAAAGTCATCATCATGAGTGAAATTATCGTGCTTTGGATACGAGAAGGTGCCCGTTAACAGAGAGTGCTGGTAACAGAATGTCCAGGGGTGTGGCCCCTCTCACGATGCTGCTGTGTAGACTCGCACGGCAGCCAAAGTATAGCTTTGCAGGGGCTGTCAGCAGGAAATGGAGAAACCTCAACACCAGGTAAATTATTTAAGTATGCAGGTGACTAGCAGACTGCCTGACTCAAGCATGAATTCCACAGCTCAGAGAGGCACTTTCATGATATCCAATCTACCCTAACTCTGAAAAGAAAGGCGTTGTCTGTCTTTATTCCTTCCTGTGAGGAATCAGAAAAAGTAAGCAACCTAGGTTTCCAGACTTGACTTAAACCGGATTTGTTAGCGCAGCAAAGCAATCCCAGATTACATCAGGTAAGGCGTCAAAGACCCCTCTGACCCCTTCTGAGGGAAGGGCAGGAACCTCTGCCCTCGGCTCATGACCAAAGGAGGGGACCCCACCTGCCTTTGCCGCGAGGCAGGCTGTTCTGCCACAGCTTAGATCAGGCCCCGTAAAAACACAGCCCAGGGCGTGCATGCGGGCAGGCACATCACCGGCCCTCAGCATCAGTGCTTTACCTCATTTCCATCATTACTTTACTTCCACTGAAACTCTGAGATGCAGTGTCAAGAGTTCCACTAACAGATGCCTTATTTTTTATTGACTAGAAGAATTACACAGAGGGTCCTTTGTTTCAGAATAGCTCAAGGCAAGCAAGGGAAGACTCACTTCCCCAGATGGGCAGATCTTGTCCCCAGGCCAAAGTTTAACAGCCATGTAAGCGGACGTGCCCATCGTAAACCATTTTCCCTACTGGAGTGTGCATGCCCCCCGGTGCCACTTCAAAGATCCATAACAAAGCAGTCCCTCCCAGGGCTGCCAGGCCTGTGCTCACCTGTTACCTCATGGCCCCGGCATTCTCTGTGCCGGCTGGCCCGGCCCCTGACAGATGCTGCTACAGCTGCCAACAGCTCCCGTCCACAGCTGTGACCAATCATTCATTCAGCAAAACGTGCTGAGCCATTACTCTGTGCTGCGCAGTGGCCCAGATGTCCCTGGGGCCACCAATCACTTTGGGGCATGGAATGCCTTCCTACCTCTTTCCCTACCCTGTGGGCTTTGGGGTCAGAGGAACTGGGTTATAACCTGGGCTCCATCATTTATCAGCTTTGTGCTCATGGATGACTGTCTCTTCCTCCTAAGCCTTAGCTTCTCTGGGTATAAAGAATGTGATGTAAAAATGAAACAATGTAAAATGATGTCATATAGAAATTATTTAGCCCAGTGCCTAGAACATACTGTAAAAACTTTCTCAACTGCAGCACTACTGACGTTTGGGGAGGGATAACTCCTTGTTGTGGAGACTGTCCTGTGCATCACAAGGTGTTGAGCAGCATCCCTGGCCTTTATCCACTAGATGCCAGTAGCACCCCCAGCTGTGACAACCAACAATGTTTGCAGACGTTGCCAAATGACCCTTGGGAGACAAAAGTTCTGGTTGAGAACCACTGCGTAAAAACTAAAAATAACAGTATCTGCTATTGCTATCATCATCTTTGTCATCATTGGCAATTGAGAAACTGCATACTTCATGCATTCCACTGAATATGCAAACTCTACTTACAGGTGAAAAAGCAGGTGGGATCCAGAAAAGTCAAAGAACTGAGCTTACCCTTACAATGATCCGTTCAGAGACGTGAGCAGACAACAGGTAGAACTGGTCTTGGTTAGCAGCATACAGTCCAACCACCAACATGAAGTATCTAGTTCAGAAATAGCAGACCAATGCCAACACATCAGGAAACAGAGACATAACTTGTGCAATCGAATGCCACCCAACAGTTAATCAAGAGTGAATTTACCCAGATGGGTTCGCGTATTTAAAGAGTTTCTCTGCTGCTCTAAGTTGCCCCTCCTGCGAAACCAGAGAGGAGTTGATTCACTCGCTGTTGTTCTGGGTCTGCCCTTTGCCCGGCTTGAGGGATGTGTGAGCTGTTTTGCAGGCCCAAAGCAGCCTTTACTGAGCGGACATCCTGCTGGGGGCCTGGGTTCAGCCCATCTGCGCTGGCCTGGTGCAGACCTTACTCTACTGCATTCCTGGGCCCTCAACACAGCACTGCCGCCGCGCACTTGCACAACAAAAAGCCACCTTCCAGGTCCCCTTGTCCAGAGCCATCCAAGCCACACATCCTAGGCCATAATGGATGGTGACCCAGCAGGGCTTGCCCGGCCACACAGTCTCCTTCCACCCTGATCTGCTCTTGGCCATGGAAACTGCACCTTTCACATCCTCTGGCCATGACTTTAGTCAAAGACCAGAACCCTCCCTTCCGATTGTTATCAAGGCAACCTTCCTCACTGTGACTTTTTTTTTTTCCTTTTTTTTTTTCCCGATACGCGGGCCTCTCACTGTTGTGGCCCCTCCCGTTGCGGAGCACAGGCTCCGGACGCGCAGGCTCAGCGGCCATGGCTCACGGGCCCAGCCGCTCCGCAGCATGTGGGATCTTCCTGGACCAGGGCACGAACCCGTGTCCCCTGCATCGGCAGGCGGACTCTCAACCACTGCGCCACCAGGGAAGCCCCTCACTGTGATTTTAATTGCTTCTTCATGTGTACCATTGATGAGACATTTTTAAGATAAGACTATTTCTTTTTGTTTTTTTATAAAGCATGATGCATTTAAAAAAAAAACTTTATCAGAGTATAGTTAATTTACAATGTTGTGTTAGTTTCAGGTGTACAGCAAAGTGAATCAGTTCTACATACACATATGTCCACTCTTTTTTAGAATCTTTTCCCACATAGGTCATTACAGCGTACTGAGTAGAGTTACCTGTGCTATATACAGTTAGGTCCTTATTAGACCATTTCTTGAAAGTCAAAATAAAAACTATCCCTATCAGAAAAGCTTTTGCTTTAAGAACTGCATAAAAAAAAACAACAACACTTCACCAACTTCTGTAACACTCTAAAGTCTCTAATCCCTGGAGGGCAAGAGTTCTCCCCTTTATCTAAAGTAAGTCAGTAATAGTAGTAATTGTTATGATGATGATTAGCCATCATCTACTGGGTGCTCAAAATGTGCCATGCACTGGGCTAAGCAGTTTATCTATATTATTTCATTTAGAACCCCGAAACAACCTTATTGGAGTAAAATATGGATATTGTCCCCATTTTACAGAATAGGAAACCTCAGAGAGGTTAAGTTCCATGCTCAGGGTCACCCAGCTAGTAAATGGCAGTATGAAATATTCAAACTCAATTCCCTCCAACTCCAAAACCTATGTTCTAAAACCAGTGGTTCTTAAACTTGCATGAATCAAATCACCTGGGAGCTTGTTAAAATATAGATTGCTGGACCCCACCCCTAGTTGTTGATCCCGTAGGTTCTCGGTGAGGCCTGACAACTTGAATTTCTAGTAAGTGTCCAGGTGATGCCATCTCTCCTAGTCCTGGGACCACATTATGAGAACCACAGGTATAAATCATTAATGCAAATTTATTTTCTTTTCAAAAAAATGCTACAGCAGAGCTGCAGGGCTCAGGTCATTAAACTAGTGGCCAGCACACAGAATTCTCAAGAAATGCAGTCAATCCTCAACTCTCGGCCAGCCTTGAGACATGAACATATGGTCCCTCTAGAGGATCATGGAGAGAATCAAGACAAGATGACCGGGCGCTGGGCAGGAGAGGAGGCATTGTGGGGAGTGAGGATGGAAGAAGAAAGATGTCTAAGGGTAAATGAGATGGGTCAACAAACGGAAAGAGTCAGAGAAGGGAGGGAAGCAACTGAGGGAGGCCCGGCCTGCCGGCTGGTAGGACCAACGGGATCAGAGGGGCTGCTGGAGGGCCCTGGGCCATCAGGTAACGTAACCAGCCAGCCTGAGGCATACACACCACGCCAGTACCTCTGGTCAGGGTTTGGCTTTCCCTTCTTTCTCATGTTATTTGCCGTGGTTTCGCTGAAGTGTAACCGGCCCAGCGTTACTTTGGTTACCTGGTCGGCCAACAGGTCGATTCTAAAACAAACAACAAAAATATCGAGAGACTGTAAGAGAACACAAAGTCTTTGATCACATCGGACTCATTCTTAGCTTCTCAGGTATGTTCAGTCCCCTGCTCTCATCACACTGTGCAGGACACTGATTTTTAGTAAAGTACCCACAGCCTGGTCAGGAATGGCTGCCAGGGAGTAATTCCTGAATAGTTAGAAACGTTCATCCAGCAGCAGCTCAAGCCCGGAGTTTCAGACTCGTAAGGGTCGCACGCTCCCACAGATGGGTTCTTTGACCGTGACAACAGGAGAAAAGCTGTTTCACCTGTGCCACAGTTGCTAGAACACTCGCCTCCTGACTGAAGCGGTTCCTCTAGGCTCCTCATGAACTCCTTCGCATCTCCTTCACGTATTTGTCCTCTCCTGACCTGGCTGTGGAAGGCAGCGTGCTCCCAAGGAAGAGCACACACAGCCTCGCAGCGAGGGAGACCCGGATGTACCAGGCCAGAGCAGAGCTGTCTGTACTGCGGCTCCTGCTTGAGCTTCAGGCTGAGCTCCCGCTGGCCTGTCCAGGCTGTAAGACCATCTTCTTCCCCCAAATAGGATTGACTCAGGGTCAAATCATCCCAGCCAAATCAGTCGAAAAGCAAATCCCATTCATTCTGTAGGGCAACCTCTTGCTTTACTGCCATATTGCTTTGGACCACCACATTGTTTTGAATAATCCCAGTCCTGTATGCTTTCTATTTTGGAACCCATTAGGCAATCTATCAACACTGCTTAAAAAAAAAAAACAAGAAAAAATGAATTGTAAGCACAGCATGGATCCAGAGCCTTGAAATCAATTCAATCAGCCTCATGCTGATTTAAATGAAAAATTAAAAGAAAGATCTAATCATAATCTATCTCCAGGAACCAAAGTTGTTAGCAACGTTGTCAGTAATAAATGATCATATAAATAATGATGACCTTAAAGTGGAGCTTTTTTTTTTTTTGCAGTACGCGGGCCTCTCACCGCTGTGGCCTCTCCCGTCGCGGAGCACAGGCTCCGGACGCGCAGGCTCAGCGGCCATGGCTCACAGGCGCAGCCGCTCCGCGGCATGTGGGATCTTCCCGGACCGGGACACGAACCCGCGTCCCCTGCATTGGCAGGCGGACTCTCAACCACTGCGCCACCAGGGAAGCCCAAAGTGGAGCTTTTTATAAGACTTTTTTTGCGATTATTTCAATGGTTTTACCTACTTTTGTTGATAAGCATGTGTTCATAATATTAACATATTACTAATTTAGTTCCTACAGCAGAATTCATTTTAAATAAACAAAATAAATTTGGCAATAGGCCTTCTTCCCAAAACATTCACAAGGGAATTCAGAAAAGAAATTCTTACTTAACAGGATTGAAAATCTTTTTGCTTCTATCTGCTTGGGACTGTTCAATAGCAATTATCTGATTGGTGGCCTCTACCTGCGTAGAACAACAAAAAGTAATTAATAATTAATTTCTTTATTAATTAAAAAGTTCATTAGTAAATAATTTTCAAATACTTAAAGTTTCCCAAGGCATCAATTTAGGCACTTTGCAGGAGGGGCAAGTCGCTGAAGGGATGTAGGGCATCTTAAAGCACTGCGTTATTGGTGAGAAAAGAAACAAATACCTGTAGAACTAAACAAAGAAAACACAAGACAACAGAGGATTTCAGGTAAACAGGGAATATAGAGTGGTCTACTAAAACACAGGAGCAAGGCAGCTCAAAGGATACATGTACTCATTCATTCAGTCAGTCATTCATTTTATAAATACCTGTTGAGCACCTGCTGTGCAGCAGGCATTGCTCTAGGCATTACAGATGAGAAGACGAGACTAACAGAAATCCCAGCCCTTGCAGAGCTTGCATTCGAATAAGAAGAAACAACAAAAAACAATAAAATAAATAAAATATAGGAATGACATTTATTCAGTAGTTGCTACAAACTCTTGTTATTAGTGAAGACAGTGGCAAGGGCCTGGTGAGATCTGCCCTATCATATATGGTTTGTAGGTATTTGCATAGTAACAGTCTTTCTGGAAAGCAACTGGGCCACCAACATCAAGTGTTTTTAATACCGATCCTATGTCCGATGTGCAACCCCTCTTTTGGAATTTATCCTCATACAAGGATGGATGTACCTGGATGTTCACTGCAGTTTTATCAATGACAATAAAAAATTGGAAATAAACAAAATTTACAATAATACAGGAATATGGTAGTATCTCGATATAATGGAAAACCATATCATCTTTGTAAATAATATTTTATAGACTTCAATGATATTATATAATGCCATTTTCACAGTATAATATTATTAATATGAGAGTAATTTTAATAATAGAAAACAATGAGGAAAAATTAGGCTACCAAGTGGTGGATCTCAAATATGAATGAATTTTACTCTTCTTCATACTTTTCTATTATGTTCCATAATGTTCACAATGGACTCATATTAATTCCATACTCAGAAAAATATACTTCATTGTTGTCTGTTATTTTCTTTTGGTTTGGTTTGGAGCAAGATCAGCTGGCGTGTTCAGCAGTCAAGCCCCACTTTGGGAGACTCAGTGCCTGAGCCCAAGTCAGAAAAAAAATATGCAGGTAATGGATGTTCCTCACCCTAAGGAGCTGGATCTCAGGTAATAATGTAATAAATACTCGTTGATCACTCAGAAGTCATCCTACCTGCATTCTAATCCCAGCTCTATCATTTAATATTTTGGATGAACTGTGTGACTTTACTGGGCCTGGTTCTCCCCTCTGTTAAACTGGAAAAGGGGGGGCATTGACTAGATTAGCTTGGCTTTTTTAAGTTAGAGACCTCTTTGAGATTTCGGTGAAAACTATGAACTTACTGCATGTGAAAATGCACCAGCATCAAAAATAATAAAACAATTACACTCAGCAAAAGAAGTGCAAGATTTATACACTAAAAGACTTTAAAACTGTAGTTTGAAGTGAGGTTCTGCCAGATTCTGAGCCCAGGCTTAAGAAATTGGCAGCTTTCATTTCCTGTGCCTTGAAGCCTTTATTCTTAGAAGCCATTCACCATGCTGTGAGGAAGCACAAGCTGTCCCACAGAGAAATCTACATGGAGAAGAGCCAAGGCCTCCCAGCTACAGCCCCCTATGAGCTCCTGGCTGATGGCCAGCACAGACTTGACAGACATGTGAGTGAGCCATCTTGGAAACTGGATCCAGGCCCAGATGAGCTGCCCCAGCTGATGACTCCTGAGCAGAGATGAGCTGTCAGAGCCAAGCCCTGACCAAGTTACAGATATGTGACCCAAATCAATGACTGATTATTTTCAGTTGCCAAGTTTGGGGATAGATTGTTATGCAGCAACAGACAACTGGAACACTTAGTAAATGCTGGCTGAGTTAAACTGAACTAAATAAAAGACTTACCTTAATCCCAAAAGCTTTCAAGTAGAACATTTCTATTGGCTTTGGACCCATTTGGGTTTTGACAAATTTTGGGCTTCCGCAAACTTGGATGTGGATGGTGATCTGAAAGTGGTTCTTCTTTTGGCAAACAAAAGCTTCATCTGCTGGTGAAAAATTAAATCCTTTGTCTGTAACAACTCGATAGCCTATATCAGGTCTATGAAAAGTGGAAGGAAGAAACCGGTTTTACAAATATTTTCTACACATTTTCTTTCATGAACAATATTAATTATACAACCATTTCAGGAAAATATATTGTGGAAAGTACCTGTTGCTATATTTAATCAATTTCGTTAATTTTCACCAAGGAAATGAAAATAGTATTTCCGAGTACAGCTGGCGCTCTCCCAGCTTTTTATGTTCACGAGGAAGAAGCACAATTCCTGCCAAATGGAAGCATTGTTTCCTCAGCCTGCCTTTTCCCTTTGTGCTCCCTAGACTTCTAATTTGACTCCACTGTACAATAGAAAGAAGGAGGCTAGAAGTTGAGAAGTTAGTACATTAATCAGACATATGAAATATCTGGGATAGAATTCATCTCTTTCCTCCTTAAAAAAAAAAATCTCTAATTTCATCAGCAACACCACACTCAAACGAATGAATGAATGCATATCACTCAGATGAATGAATGTGCAGCCTCCTGGCAGTCATATGAAAAAAGCAGACTGGTCAGAACTACCAGCAATAGCTTTAAACCAGAGTAACCAGAGCCAGACAGACTACTGACTACAGACTACATGTTTTCACTAAAGTACGGTCATTTCCTTTTTATCTTCCTGATCTGGTAATAGCACTGAATACCTACTATGCTGTTTACTTCTGCAAGAAAAAAAAATGGGATGATGGTGGGGTGGCTGATCAGACTCTTGCTTTATTTGTTTTATCAAATCATTTTCAATAGCAATGCTTCGCGTATTATATGTTTATTTAAATACTTTTAAATGTTAGTAAAAATAAAACCTATTAAACAGGTAACATTATCAAGTAGAGAAGAAAATACAGAAGTTGAAAACTCCTTTGGTAATTTTTTCCATATATGTTGTAGATATGGAACATATCTTGATGATTTTTTTTTTTTAATTTTATTTATTTATTTATTTATGGCTGTGTTGGGTCTTCGTTTCTGTGCGAGGGCTTTCTCTAGTTGTGGCAAGTGGGGGCCACTCTTCATCGCGGTGCATGGGCCTCTCACTATCGCGGTCTCTCTTGTTGCGGAGCACAGGCTCCAGACGCGCAGACTCAGCAATTGTGGCTCACGGGCCCAGTTGCTCCGTGGCATGTGGGATCTTCCCAGACCAGGGCTCGAACCCGTGTCCCCTGCATTGGCAGGCAGATTCTCAACCACTGCGCCACCAGGGAAGCCCTCTTGATGATTTTTAATGCATCAAGTTTCCTAAACGTTCCTCAGGAAGGGAGCTCCTTCCTCAGATAACACACAGAGGAGGGCAGTACTCAACTGCTTTGCTAGCTCTCGGTCACTCTGTGGATCTTTGCTTCCTGGGATCTCAATTTGGATGGCTGCCATTTAATGAACAACATATAGTTTCTAAATTTTCCTCTAATTTCAGAGACAGAAAATATGAATGGGTCTCCTGGGAAAAGAGTGTTTGTGTTCTTTGCAAGTTAAGCACCTCACCAATGGATCAACTCACTAGGTCATTGATTACCCTCAAGATGCTGATCAAAGGCCCGACAACCACAGTGCCCGCCAGCAGCAAAGGCAAAAACCACTGAATGAAGAATTTGATAAAGACCACATGTCTTATGCCATCTGGGAACTTCATACTGACTCAGGTTTCTAGAACTAATCTGTAATTTGCTTGTGGAAAGGCTGGATGGATTGAATTGTATACATTTTACTACAGAGGGTAGTAAGAACTGTCTTGGTTGAGAAAAATAAAAGGAAATATCTTTCTGTGATCTTCCATGTTTCACTGTCAAAAACTCTAAGGAAAGAAGGTAAGATTTGCAGCTCATATATGAGCATTAGCCCGAAATTGAGGGACAGCTGTAAGCAGAAACTGAATCAACACATACAGTTGAAGAGTATTCTGAATCTTAAACACAAATCTCTGGTTATAGAAACTATTCTACCTACCTAAGAGTAGCAATTCTGTTTTTGATATCAAAAGTTAATTATAAAGTCAACTAAACTGGCCTTTTTAAAGCTCTTTTTAACACATGTTGTAAATATCACTCCCCCCAAAAAAAGATGTAATAAAATTTTAATCCCCTAACTTTATTGCTTTTAGGTTATTTAGGAAAATGATATTTTTGTAACAAGTTAGACATAATAATCTAAGAAGAGACAAGTGATTTTCTGTCTCAATGATGTGAGTAGTGAATTCAAGATGGCCTGAGTTCTAATCCAGAAGAATATTGCCTTCCTTTTTTGCTCAAAAAAAGTGAATTACGGCTAAGCCTTCAAAATAAATCTGCCTCTACACCTTTGAGTGGATACTACTTGTGTTCTCCTTTTTTTCCAGATCAGTGGAGCACAGATTGGCTGTCCAAATAAACTTAAAAAACCTACTCAAGTAAGAAGAGAGATAAATGTTACCTTGAAAACTTGATCAACTCAAATACATACAGACTAGGAAGCATTATAGGCTTCAATTAAAATACTGTGCATATGTGTGACAGTTTCATACCTTGGTACTCGTACTTAGGATAGAATATGGAAGAATTGCCAAAAAATCATCAAATGAAGGCTGACTCAGAACCAAGATCTATGGATCCTTCCTTTCTTTTTCTATTGCACACAGTGGCAAAGATACAAGTTGTGACGTTTCAATGAAACAAGTAGCAACTTGCTTCTTTTTGTCTCCTATTAAACATACCAACTCCCAAAGTCTGCTTAACTCCTTAGATTTTAGGGAAAAGATTTCTTCTGTCTAGTTCATCCAACATAAAAGTCCTAGTGATACGTTTTGCTCTTAATGAAGCTATATTTGAGTTTGGAAAATACCCTGAAGACCCTCAAGTTTGTAGCCCAGCGTTTCTCATTTCATATTATGTTTATTAATTGAAAATCCTGTTCTTTAACCATTAACACGCTTCAGTGTTTCAAGAAGGCATTTGTAATCAATGAAAATTCTAGAAGAGTTGGGTAGGTAAATTATACCCTAAGGAATAAAGAGAAGGCTTGAAGGATGTTTAAGAGCAATAATGCATAAGTCCACATTTATTTCTCGAAACTATAATGGCATAAGAATAGGATGAAAATTTTCCACTTTAAGGATATTTTGTATGGTTTGATTTCAGTCTCTTAATATAAAGCCACCATCAACTATGATCGCTGCAGGCCGCATTGACAATAAATTGACAATACTGATTTGCAGCATAGATGTTGGGGCAGCTAACAATTTAATGTGGCCCCCCAAAACTATTCTATGGGATTTTTAACTAACTGCAGGATTAAATGTTAATGATTTGGGAAATCTCCATTTTCCAGCTTTTAGTTTAAACTGGGCATGTGATCTCAGAAAGATTCCCTCTTCCTCCTTCATTTAGTGGGTAAATTATGAGTTAGAATTACAGGTCTGGATTCCTGAAGGCCAGAAAACCAACTATTTATTGTTAAAATGCAAAATATAAGGAGTAAGACACACTTTCTGGCTGATGCATCCCATTTGATCAGGGGTGGCATCAAAGCTCAAATACTTGGCTTTGGTTTTGAGAGTCAGCACTGCCTTTCTCCCCTCATTCTCCGGCCAAGCACAGGGTTCCTAAGGCCACTTACAGTTTTTCATATTGACTGTTGAATAAACTATGCCAAGGAACGCTTCGGTATGGCTGCCACTTCAAAGCAGGAGAGCACTGGTCCACAGGCATCATGTTCTGTCTCTCACTGTCGTGGTCTTGCACTTCGCTGCTGTGACTCCTACTTGTCACTGCAAAGAAATCAGTGCATTAAATCTTTCCTCCGAGGCTGTTTTTCCTAGACTCACCGACAGCTGCATGGAGCTAATGCATAGGCCATGTATGAGGCAGAGGGACCGTGTGGGGAGTGACAAGTGTTGGGGGGCAGGGGGCATGTGGCTGGCCTTGTTTCCTCATCTGTAAAATGAGCAGCTTGGGGTCAGTGATTCTAAGGTACCATGGCAAGCACTTGTCAGAAACTTTCCCCTCAGTATCCGTCTACCCCATTTCTGTCCTGGCGTCTCCTCACTCCCAGTTTGTGTGATTCAGGTGCAGTCCACTCCCAGCCTGAGAAGGGGAGGGGACGCAGGATTGATCAATCAAACTACAGCATTCATTATTTGCATCAGTAATTGCACCAGGTAGACACATGGCCTAATTCAATCCAAGCAAAGTGGATCTCAGCATGTTAGGGGAGACGAGTTCAAAGATGCTGATTCTTTTCCATGAGGTTTGAACCTATAAGTCACATCCCCAAGAACTGCTGGCACCATTTTGGGACATGAGGGAAAAGCCTGTCTGGGAATGAAGCCAGCACAGCGGAAGGCAGAGTTGAGAGTGAAGGGCACCCAGTCCTGATGGCATGATTTGAGTTCTGGGATCCACTCCTAAATCTTGGGTTACAGGAGCCAGTAAAGCCCCTCATTTTGATTTTTTGTTTGTTTTGTTTTTGCTTAAGGCAGTTTGAGGGGTTTTGTTTTTTTGTTTTTGGTTTTGTCCTTTTTTTCTTTGTTTTTGTTAATTGCAACCAATACACTCTAATCTATTATAGGTCCCTTGTGGCACCAAGATTCTCTACTTTTCGAACTTAGATGAGTTATTTATTCACTTAGTGTCTTAATTCCCTCAACGGCAAAATGGAAATTCAAACAGGTGTCCTGCCCATCTTGCAACATCACACAAGCAGAGAGAATATCATAATACAAGTGAAAGGACTTTCAAAGCTCATACCAAGATAAAATAACACAGAATATCTTGTTAGAAGGTAGTATTAACTATATGAAATTGCTACTTTTGTATTCAAAAATGGTCCAATAACAGCAATTTCACAAGTGCAAGCCACTATTTTTGCATAATCCTTGCAAGTTGTTTGTCTAATTTGAGTTTGTCTAATTGTACCAAATGGTACAATTCAACCGCAGATGTTTATGTAAATTCCATTAGGATGTTTGCTGTTACCCTTTTCTGTGAGCTCCCCTACCTCTACTCATGCCTGATATCAGGAGTGAAAGGGAAATAGTGTGTGTACATAAGATCAGGTGTCGGCTGTAAGCAACAACACGGGATATGACACCAGCTTCTATACAGCATGTGCACTTAGCCCACAGCTTGGAAAATGCAGGGGCATGTGGCTGGTTTTTCCTTCACTCACCTAGCTTGCTTTCTTTATACTTTTATTGAGGACTTAAGTAAATAGCAGAGCTGCCTCAGGTTACTTTGGATCCCAAATGTCACAGAAATTGTGTTTTTCTTGGGGTATCACTATTTCCTGTCACCTAAGCAGAACATCTGTTTGGGGGGTTTTGTAAACAACCGAGAAAAAAAGGATTTTCTCAAAATCCTGAAAAACTTTCTCCCAGCTAAGAATACAGGAGGTCAGGGACTTCCCTGGTGGTCCAGTGGGTAAGATTCTGCGCTCCCAATGCAGGGGGCCCGGGTTCAATCCCTGGTCAGGGAACTAGATCCCACATGCATGCCACAACTAAGAAGCCTGCGTGCCGCAACTAAAAAAAGATCCTGCGTGCGGCTACTAAGACCCGGCGCAGCCAAAATAAAATAAAAAGGATACAGGAGGTCAGCAATGCAAGTAGCTCTTCATGCCCTCACTCCTCCAAAAGTTACCTGGCTCAAAAGGTTTTAAAAACAAACAAAAAACCTTCCATGGTTTGCCTGCTTATACCAAGTTCAGAGAAAGGGAGAAACTAGTTCTTCCATCTTTCCTTCCTCCCTCCTTCAGCGGAGAGAGGATAAAGGAAGTTCAGGAGCTTGGAGTTTGCAATCAGACAGAACTGGGTTTGAATCACAACTCTACATATACTGGCTACACAATTAGGAAAATGGTCTAACGTCTCTAGGCTTCAGTTTCTTCACCTGCAAAATGTGAGTAACAATATGATGCCTCCCAGGACTGTTGAAGGAATTCAGCGAGTCATGTCGGTAAGTGCTTAGCACAGTGTCTGCCACCAGTAAGAGTTTAAACAATGGTGCCTTTGGTTAGTATTAGCGGCACTGTCATTATCACACGTATCTGTTTCAACTCAGGTGACTCAGTTATTCCTAACAAGCCTTGGCAAGTACTTCTGTTCTTGGCCTCCATAGTAACTCTATCTAATGTGAAATAATTAATGTCATGGGCCTGAGTGAACACCAGCTAACTGGGACCCTTTCCTACTCAAGTATGGCAGTAAGGCGCCAGGGGAATCAACCAAAGGTCAGTGCCACTCCTCCAAGTGCTGGTAGGGAGGGTGGGCAGTGGGTAGGGGACATTGTCCTCAAGGATAAAGCTATTTCCAGACCTTTCCCATCACAGCAGCAAGATTTTCGGGGCAGCCATTCCATAGGACTGACATAGTCCTGGCTTCCCTGGGAGCTAGCTATCAGCTGGTGAGCCCCAGGGATGGCAATCTGGGACCTCAAGATTAATGATAATAAAAATGTTATCTACTGGTCCTGTGTGCTTTCTGTGCTGCAGGCACTGTCCCAGACACTTGGCATAGTTTCTCATCAACTCGTTAACTCATCTTCAAGGTAAGGATCCCTTTTTTTTCAATAAACGTTCATTATTAAAGTATAATATATATGAAGGAGAGTACACAGATCATTAGTACACAATTTGATACCTTCTTATAAAATGAATTATACTAGGTAACTACCACTAGATCAAGAAATAGGACACTTCCAGCGCTCTAGAAGAAGCGCTCATGCCCTTTTCTGGTTACTACTTTCTCCTGCCCAGGAATAATCACTATTCTGAAATCCAAACCATAGAGGAGTTTATAGAAATGGTATAATATGATATGTACTCTTAAGTGTTGGCTTCTTTTGCCCAACATCATGTTTATGAGATTCACTCATTGTTGTTGCAAATGGCAGTAGTCTGTTCGTTTTCATTGCTGTATAGTACTCCACTACATGAATATACATTGCTGTATAGTACTCCACTGCATGAATATACCACAGTTTATCCCTGATGGCCATTCAGGTTACTTTAAGTTTATGGTTATTACAACTAGTGCTGCTATGAATATTTGGGGGGATGTCTTTTAGTGGGCACGTGTATACACTTCTGTTAGGTATATTCCTAGGTGGGGAATCACTGGGTCATTGGATATGTTTTAGCAGATGCAGCCAAACAGATTTATAAAGTGGTTACAAGGTAAGGATTCTTAATCCCATTTAACAAATGTGGAAACTGGGGTTCAAAGACCTGAAATAACTAGTCCAGTGTCACAGCTGTTATGTGGAAGAGATGGGATTCAAACCTTCTCTTCTCTTCATGCTACAGTGAGGATTTCTTGAGAAAATGTAACAGAAGAGAGAAACAGAAGTATGAAGGTATCAAACTGCCCAAGTCCCAACTTTCTGGAGAAAATTCACAGCTTGCATTTGAATGGCTTTCAAAATATTTTCTTATACATTACTTTTTTTAAAAGTGTTGGAAATGGGTGAAGTAGAAATTGTGATTCTCATTTGATAATCAAGAAAAGTCAGGCTTGAAAAGTCCCCGATTACTGGAGACATGAGGCTTTTCCTGACTCTACAGTGTGACTTCAGCCCAGGCACCTCTCACTGTGGACCAAAAGCTACGACTCTGGGGCTGAAAAACCCTCATGCATTGGAAGTTCAAACCATATGAGGCTGTGAGCCCTCTTTTATTTAGAGTTAGGATCAGGTGGGACCAGGAACCCTCTTGTATTTGGGGTCCAGACCATGGGGGGACAGGAACCAGCTAGCTGGCAGGAGCCTGCCCTGCAGCTACATTCTCTCTAGGCAAGATTTTACCTTTGCCCCCAGCAACCCAGTAATTCTACATTGTGATCCTTATAAAGGGGGTTCTTGGCATCCTCGGCCAAAGTGAACTGCTGGGGAAAAGGTCACTGGAAAAGTCTTACTCATTGATTTAGAACATCTTCCCCCATCAAAATCCTGCCCATAAGACTAGCCCCTCCTTCCACTACCCGTATGCCATTTCCCCAGGACCTTTATAAAACCCTTGGCCTCTGCAACATCAAATACGAGTTCTCCACTGGAAAACTTCTGCTGAAAACATGGCATTTGGATTGTTTTTTGTTTTTGTTTTTAATTCCCCTGGGAACCTGCTCATTTTTCATTCTGGAACTGTTGTCTGGAGCCAGTTATCTTTAGGTGGCTTTTCAGTGACCTTTGAATAGGATTTAAACAAGGGATGCAAGATTTCCTATCTGTTGGAACATTTCAGTTACTTTTCTATGGCTGTTCTCAATGCCCTCTCTAGGGACAGGCCACAGAACATCATCACAGGATGGAGCTTAACTCTGCAACAGCCAGGAGAATTTGAGGAGCAATCTGGTTTGATGAGAAAACTCTTGGAAGGTTTGGGTGACTTGCCCAGTACTCTCAGGGAGCTGTTGCATCTGTGGGAGAGTGAACAGATGGGTCCCTCATCTGGCTAGAAATTTACCCAGCTTTCTGTATTTGAGAAGCATAAAGAAGCTGCAGGCAGGATGCAGGGATACCTGAAGAAATTAGAGTAACCATGCACAGGAAGGTGGATGGAGAGCTCTACATTATCCAGAAACAAGGCTTGAATTAGCATTTTGCGTTTCTGAGGTTGAATAAGAAAAATCAAGCAGCTGCTGGCCATGGTGGATCCATGCAAAAGATAAGAAGGCAGCAGAGGTTTGGTTTATACAATGGCTGCATGCCCCGTGCAGTGCTACCACAGCATGCCCAGGGGGTTACGATCTGTGGGACAAGGCCAAGTGACGTCATCGTCCACTGAAGGACCCTCACAGCCCATGATGGAGCTGAGGCCAGACGTCCCTGAAAGGACCAGCAGGCTCCACAGGACACAGAGGACCAGCTCTCATCACGTGGCTGTGAAGGGCAAAGGCAGCAACCGGAGCAGGGGAGAAAGCCACGGGCACCTCCTGTCCAGGCAGCATAAACCCCTGGAGTGTAGGGACCACAGAGGGAGGGGAGCCTCGAGAGGGAAATCTTGGATCCTTGCCAAGCTGAGGCCTGGGAGTAAAAGAGATATGACCTGGTACCCTGTATTTGGGGCACTATTCTCACTGCCTACATTAAGTATTTATAGTGGCTAATAGCACTGGCACGGAGGATTCTCCTTTCCCCTAATACGTGTCACAGCGTTTACTCTGGAGATTCAGAAGTTCAAGCCTTCAGGCTCAGAAGCCTCAGTTTGTTCCCAACTTGATCAGGTCTCTAAGCTCAAAACATGGTATGTCCCATGATATATAAGACAAAGAATGAGGGGGGCTGACCACTTGGGCATCGTATAATGCTGCTGAAAGACTTTTAAAATGATTTTCCAGAATTTCAAAGATCTACTGGGAACTTGCTAATTGGAAGCAAGCGCTAGGGAAGCTCAACTTTCTACCTTCCTGCTGCCCTGGAGAAATCCTCTAAAGCAGGGGTCCCCAACCCCTGGGCTGCGGCCCAGTAAGGTCCACGGCCTGTTAGGGACCAGGCTGCACAGGAGGAGGTGAGCGGCGGGCGTGCGATCAAAGCTTCATCTGCGGCTCCCCATCGCTCCCCATCGCTCCCCATCGCTCGCATGAGCACCTGAACCATCATCGCCACCCGCCATGCATGGAAAAACTGTCTTCCACGAAACCGGTCCCTGGTGCCAGAAGGGTTGGGGACCGCTGCTCTAAAGTCCTGCTTCTCCGAGTCCCTCCCATGAGCCAGCAGCATGGGCATCGCCTGGGAGCTTGTTAGGAATGCAGAATCTCAGCCCCTACCTCAGGCGTACTGAACCAGAATCTGCACTTTACCAAGATCCCCATGTTACATGTGTGCACGTCTGAGTTGAGAAGGATTGAGTTGAACGAAGCAACAAGCACACCAGCGGGCTCCTGTAGGTGCTGCCACACGGCACGGCTTCCCCAGGCCTGGAGCCTTGGTCCCCTGAGACACAATTGCCCCTAAAACTGAAGGGACCAGCATCTCATCTCCACCAGAGAGACAATGGCATCTCTTCCCAGGAGCACCTGTATGACCCTACCTAACACTGCATGAAACATTATGTCAAGAGGGAAGAAATAAATTCCCAGAGCCTAGCATTGCCCTTCTATGAGAGAGAAACTAATTTTGTAGGGCTACTGCAAGGCTGGGAAAAATCCATGATTTAATGGCAGTGACAGGCCCCGGATTGGCTCACTTGGTCTGGAGTGGTGGGCCCACACGTGACAGTTCCCGGAGTCTTCCAGCGCCTGTGTGCACTTTCTCTTCTTGGTCGGTGGCAATGAGGGTCTAAAATTAAGAACCCAAAATAAGGTTAGGATTCTTCTTTTCTCTCCAAGTTAGTCAAATTTAATTTCCCAGGACTCTGCTCTGGGCCTCTTCCTAAGACTCATTCTAGTTAGTTAAGGTTCCTTGAGTCCTACTAGTCTGCAACACCAGGTGGATACATGGAGTGGACGGGCAAGCTCCTATTCTATGAGCCCTACTAGTCTGAAGCTTAGTTTTTCACTCTCCAGTGGATCTGGGATTCACCTATTTGAAAAATAAACTGACAACATTTCCAAAGGCAGAGGACTCATTGAGACAAAGACAGAAGATACTTAAAATCTAAGGGTATATTTTATACCTGAAAATGTTTTTCACATAGAATTTTATCACAGTTTTTGATGGCCTTTACTCTTTTTGCCATCCTCTAGATCCAGAAGGAGGAACGAAAGAGAGGGAAGGCGGAGAGGAAGGGAAAGAGAAGAAAAGAATATTAATTAAGACAGTTGACAGATATTTTTCAGAGAGCTCATTCACAAATCACTTGAGTGGTCTAGTTGAGGCTGCAAATGCAAACAGTGCTTTCTCCAGCACCCAGAATCTCCCTATACATTTCTGACATTTTAGCTTTCCACTGAATGAGGGCCTTGGGTTCAGTGGATTGTTGATTAAAAGTTGGTTTGAAGCCAAGGGCACTGGGGGTCTGATATATGTCTCAACACTGCCATCTCCTGGAGAGGACTCCACAGTTCACTCTTTACCAGCACTGCGGGGTAGAGGGGCTGGCTGGTCTTTCATAACTAAATATCTTGCCCTTTACCCAGGACTGTGGCACAGAGGCTGCGGATGGTAAGAACAACCAGTTCCCAGATGGGAGGACACAGACTGGTCCAGAGGGGTCCTGAGATGACGGGCGTCTGGGTAGCAGTTGTGAAAGGCACTGTGGGAATGAGCAGAGTCGCTCATCTCAGACGAGCCCTGCGGCAGGTGTGCAGGCAGCATCCCAGGAGCAGCTGCTGAGAGGAGGAAAGCAGCTGGCATCCCCCCGGCGGCAGGTGTCAGAGTCGGGCAGCAAGCACCTGGGGAAACACACAAGTGAGAAAGGCCCATCTTTCTCACCATGCAGAGTCCAAAAGAAGAGAAGCAAGTGCCAGACGTGTGGGAGGGAGGTGGGTCCCACTCACCTTTGACCTGTGGAGGAGAGCTGGAGTCTGACGCAGAATAGGGTGGGGTATCTGGGAGCTGGCGTTGCCTGAGGATTAGAGACATGCATTCCTTTTGTTTGTAACTTATTCCATCATTATATTTTTTTTTCACAAACTGGTAGCAGCCCTCTGTGTACAGCACCCCTAGGGAGGGTTCCAGGTGCTCCTGGGGGCCAAAGCCCACCAGAACATGCCCAGTGTCGTGTTGAGTGAGCTCTGAGTCAAACAGACCCGGGTTTGAGTCCCAGCTCTTCCACTTCCTAGCTGTGTATCCATGAACAAGTACTTAACCTCTTCAGGCCTCCACTTCCTCACCTATAAAATGGGAATAATCATTATGCCTTCCTCATAGCATCATAGTGAAAATTACACGAGATACTGTGTGTAAAGCCCACAACATACATCCCCAAACACAGTGAGTGCGCAACAAAGCTTAATTAACGTTATTGTGTCTTCTTAACATTCTCAAAGCACTTACGCCAGAGAGATGGTTGGGCTAAAGCAGTATAAAATGTCACCACTAAAGCAATGGTTTTCCACCTGTGCTCTGGGGAATCTCCAAGCTCTTGGAAGGAGCTCAGGTGTTTTACAAAAGAAAAATTTTAAATGCCTGGGGGAAATATTTTATAACTTTTTTTCTGTTTTATATATTGAGGTGCAAGTAAAACTTCATTTTAAAAAATGAGTACCATCACTAAGTGTGAAAATGTCTGTTCAAAAAAACGCTACCTTTTCTGTTCAAAAAGTTTCTTATGGCTCAGAAACTCTGTGGTTCTAAGTTATATATAATCACCACCATCCTCCACTTGATTCTCTTGCTAGAGAGTAAGCTATCATATTTTTCTTGGTTCATTAAGATTTCAACATCATGCAATGAAGAGAGAAATCTGTTTTTATTATTTACTAGAAAACTTATGTTTTCTCCTCAAATTGGTCCTTTATCATTTATTCACTTTTTATTAATAAGGGAATAGAAAACATACATTTCCCTTCCTCCAAAAAGTCCACCGAAAAAACTCCGCCGAAATGAAACTCCCAAAACTCCACCGAAATAAAAGTAAAAGAATAAAGAGGCATAAACAGAAAAAGACATAGAGTACGTGAATAGAGACTACAACAGACCATATTTCAGTAACAGTATGGCAGACAGAAATAGGATGGATGGTAACTGAATTACCAGAAGGGAAAAGCTGCCTGGGGATGGCAGAGGGGATGTAGGAACCAACAAGACATTGTCCAAGTTGAAAACAACTCCAGAAAAGCCCAAGACATTGGCATCACCAGCAGTTTCTGAATTCAGGGGTAAGGTAGAACTAAAAGTGAAAGAATTGATTGACAGTTTAATTAAAGAACAGCTGGACCCTTAAATCAACTTCTCCCACCTGTATAGTCAGGCAACTACCTCTATCATCCCAACAGAAATTGGAAAGTTTTATTCTCTGGAGAAACGGATCCAGGGAGATTGTAGAGCTACTGGGCGAAAAATGGAAGGACTCATTGAGCACATCCAGGTGAACAAAACTCCCAAGATTCGGCGCAGGATTTACACAGCTCATGGTTGGATCAATCCATACATGAGCTCTCCCTTCCACCTTGAGATGATCCTTACTGAAAAAGAACACATTGTTCCTAAACCAGAAGAAGAGGTTGCACAGAAGAAAAGACATCCTAGAAGAGACTGAAGAAACAAAAACTTAGGGCCCAGGAATAAATGCTGAAAAAAATAAACGCAAATAAAAGCAGAGAAAAAAAAAACTCAAGAAAGAAAATATAATCGTAGTAAATTATATGTGAACACACAGTGATAGTAATGTAATCCCTGAATATAAACCTAACCAAAAATTCTTATACAATTTTATGATACTGGGAGGCTGGGGATAGAAGTGGGTGTCGGATATGATATAAGAAAGTTAAATCCTCCTGGAAGATGATAGTAAGTTCTTAAGATGTATAAAGCAAGAACAGTAATATAAACCATTATTCAGATAAAAGGTGGTTGAAACATCTAAAAGAGTTGGAAAGTATCTGCCTCTGGGAGAGCCAAACTTGGGGACATGGGGAGGAGTGGGGCAAAGGATTACTGGTTTTCATTATAAGCCGTATATATGGCACCATTCAACTTCGTATCACTCTACATGTATAAATCTACAAACGAGGACTTCCCTGGTGGCGCAGTGGTTAAGAATCCTCCTGCCAATGCAGGGGACACGGGTTCGATCCCTGGTCCGGGAAGATCCCACATGCCGTGGAGCAACTAAGACCGTGTGCCACAACTACTGAGCCTGTGCACCACAACTACTGAAGTCTGCACACCTAGAGCCCGTGCTCCGGAACAAGAGAAGCCACCGCAATGAGAAGCCCGCGCACCGCAAAGAAGAGTAGCCCCTGCTCGCCGCAACTAGAGAAAGCCCGCACGCAGCAACGAAGACCCAACGCAGCCAAAAATAAATTAATTGTTTTAAAATTTACAAATTAAATTTTGTGATTGACTCTGTGATCTCACAATTCCACATTCAAGGTTCAAGGCAGTTGTTTACTTTCCTTTACATTTGCAGCACCACTGAATTCAATAACGTTCATGAAAACTGAAAATCACAAGCAAATTATCAATACACTCGAGAAATATGGCACGTCACATCACAGACTGGCATGCATGCCCCACCCAGCAGGTCCTTGTGGAGAACCAAAGGTCCCTGTGTTGAGTAGCAGGAACATGTGTTGGTGGTTTTAAAATGCGAATTTAAAAGTTTTAATACTTTCCTTACAGTTTACTCTCCCTTCCCAAACTCACTCTGGCTACTCCTTTATTTCATTGCATTTCGTGTTCAATGCATTTTACTGTATTGGGAGAAATTTTGCATTCCTTTTCAGAAAATTTCACGTAAGATTTAAGGATAGCTACCTTCAAAACTAAGCAAATTGTTTAAAACAAGGGCAATGATTAACTTTAAGAAAAACACTGTTGTCTGAGACTGTTTCTAAGCAGTTAACTCCTCCCTACTCACAATCATGATGTCAGCAATGCACATTAGACTGTTTTGGGCCTTCAGTGCTCTGAATTTTCCTATTATGCTGAAGGGATTTCCATGAAGGGACCTAGAAATTGACAGAACCATTGGTCACTCCTTGAGGGGCTGTCTCTATCTCTACCTTCTACAGGAAATGGTTATAAAAATCAAGAAATTCTTATAAAATGATTTTATAAAATGAATAATTTGCTTTCTAAATCCCTTCCTCTCAGACACACAACTTGCTTTTGTTTTTTGGAGGGTGAATGGCAAAGTGTGGTCTCCTGGGGGTTGAATGCCATGTAAACCAAAAGGAGTTCAAAACAGACTTTTCTCTCCAGCTGGCTGAGGTTAGCACATCCATGACATCTGCATGCTGCAACCAAAGCAGCCAGGATTTCTTTCAGATCGCAGCCAGGCTTGATCAAGCATTTATTGAGTGCCTAGTAGGTGCTCATAACTCTACTAAACACTAGGTAGGACTGCAGGACTCACAGTATTAAGACACAGGGCTTCCCGTGAACACCCATCTGGGACTATTCACAATTCAACAGTCCAATCCTCAGTTTTCTCCAATGACTCCCCCGGGGTCTTCACATACAAACTACACCTTCTCTAAAGCTCTATTGCACATTGATATCAACTCAGCACACTGCCTGGTACAGAGTTATTACTTAATAAGTATGAATTACTGCTTTTTACCTGACATGTGGCCATAAATATGTTGTTTATATAAATTCATATATCAAGAGAGGGCATTCCTGACCACCAATCTAACATGGTAGCCTTCTCCCACCCCTCACTTTCTACTCCCCTGCCTTACACTTATTTTTCTTCATCTTTTTACTGAATGACTTTATACTATACACCATTGTCTTTCTCTTCCCACTGGAGTCGCATCACAACAATGGAGCACCAAGAGTGAAGGGATGGGAATGGCTCTCCCCAGGAGCAGGTGATAAGGAAATGCATTGCCTGCTGAGAACTTAAAAACAATACTTAAATCCACAGAAAGTCAATCTGCTATTTATCATTATTACCACACACCACCAACTCAAAGAAAAATGCCTGGGTGCCCTACCGGGCAGACCGTTTTCCACCACATTGCCCTTGGTAAACTGTTAGCAGGAACTTCATCTGTTTTGTTCACTGTTGTACCCCATCACCCAATTACAGCATAAAAACAGTTGTTACTGAAAGTATTTTCTCCAGTTTTTCATGTGTATGATTCATGTCCTCCCACGCAGACATTCACTTAAGAGCATGTCTTAATACTGTGTGTGTGTGTGTGTGTGTGTGTGTGTGTGTGTGTGTGTCTCCTGCATAGTGCCCACTGGTGAGCATGCAGTAGGCACTTGATAAATACTTGACCAAGCTTGCATAGGGTTTGTACCCACTACCCGGAAGTTGGGATGGGAAAGGGCCTTGGCAGAAATGTCATCAGTGAATAAAGTAGCCCAAGAAAATCATTTCATGACAGGGCAATGGAAGCAAGAAAAGCAAGTTGCCACCCCTCCCCTTCGGCTCTATCTTGGCAAACTGTGAGAACCCTGACCCTCCCTCTTACCACTCTCCCCTGCTGCTTTAGAAACAGACAACCTTTATGGAGGACCTACTCTGGTCCAGGCACTGAGCTAACCCTTGCAGGTGTTGCTTCATCTAATCTCTGCTACCAACCATGTGAAAAGGTACTATTACTGCCCCTACACCACAGGCAATGAAACCGAGGCTTGATGAGGTTAAGTAACATACCCGAGAGTATTCACCTGGCATCTAGTCAAACTGGAGTAAAGTGATCGATCACCAGAGTTTATGCTCTAAAGAACACAATGTTTTCAATACAGATATTTAAATATCCTAATCAAATTAATTACTATAAGTGATTTCATTTTCTACAAAATCTTTAGAATCTAGAAGTCACTGGTAATGTTTTTGCCCAGGATTCTGTTTACCTTTTCTCCTGCTGCATCCGTTTGAACCCAGAAATCAAACCGGTCAATGAACTCAGCCTTTAACAAGCTCATCTCATAGAATTATGTGGATTACCTCACTCCCTTCCGCAACATCACGGTAAACAGTTTATCAGCCCCACTCTACTGGTGGCAGAAGTAAAACATGCAGCTGGTCATTGATGCCTAACTCATTTTTCCTTCCAATCTCAATAAGATATGTCCTAAGTGAAACCCAGAATATTAGATGCTTAAGCTCAACCATTAGAATGAAATGAAATGAAACCCGGAGTTGATTCCTCACGGACCTAATATGTCTCTAGGTTCCCCTCCTATGAAGTCACCCATTCGAACTTGTGATGAGCTGTCACCTCAATGTCTTCAGCTAGCTCCCTCTTACCCCATCTGCAGCACCTCAAGGCCAGCCTGAAGCTCGGTATACTGTCTACTCGCACTGAGCACACTCAAACCAAACTGTATGACTTGGTCTGGGTCTCGGGAAGTGGTTGGGAAGGAGGCATATGCACGTGACCTAAAGTAGGGCTTCTCAAACTGTGATATGCCTGTGAATCCCATGGGGATCCTGTTAAAAATGCAGATTCTGATTCAGCATTTTGGGGGTGGGGCCTGAGGTGCTACAGTCGTAGCTCCCAGGCGATGCTGCTGCTGCTGCTACAACCTGGCCTGCAGTTTGAGCAAAGGACGGAAACAGGTGAAACTCTGGGCATTTTTGAATGAAACAAACCTGTCTTGAAGATTCACTGGTGACTTTTCCAGAGCCTTCCTTCTTCTACACACACACACGGACACACACAGACACAGACACACACACACACTTCTTGTCCTTTTTCACTGCAACCTCCAGGAATTTATGCTTTCCCCTAAATCTCTAGCCTCCCGCCCTCCAGGCGGCACTCCATACCTGGACATTTCCCGGTGTGTCCAGCCCCCACAGCTCACCTAGCTCACCTGTGTGCCTAGTAGGTAACAGGCTGGCTAACCTAGGGGATCAGAGAGGACTTCTGCCCGCTCCTACTCCCCCTGGGCAGACAGCTGCCCTGGACTCCACCACACACGGAAATACAGGGTTAAGAGCAACTGTCAGAAATCTTCCCGTCCTGACAGAACTGCCCCCGGTTCAACATACCAATTAGATTCACACGGAAGGATGAGAATGTCCTGAGCAGCACATCCCAATGCTCATACGTGGGTACATGCTCCCAAAAGGGGCCCATGGCCACATAAGTTTGAGAACACTGCCTAACGTTTCCCTTTCCCAGTTGCATATTAGCACATCAAAGGCCCTGAGAAGTCCTGCGGTAAAGAAATACATTTAATTTTGTTTAAGCCAGTGAGTCACATACTTATTTATTCCTGATCATGGAACTTTTTTTCCCACAGCATCTCGGGGGACCAGTTTTCCATAGAGCATTTAGGGACATCTGTTTCACAGAGCCAATAATTCCATTTTTTAATATCTTTGAGATTTGAAAATCTGCCTATGAGATTCAAATTTGCTCCTAGAAATTTTACAGCCTAATGTTCTCTTAAATCGCTTAAAGGGTTGTCACTGATACTTTTAAAAGGCACAAATCATGGGCAATATAGTAGAGAGAAAGTAACTCAGGCTTTGTAGTAAATTCATGTTTGAATCCCAACTCTGCTATTTATTAGCTGGGAGCCCCGGCAAGAAAACCTGCACCCCAGCGCTGTTGTGAGGAATGCAACTATCCTGCAAAAAGAGAGCCTGGTATTTAGAAATACTCAACACTTGGGGTATTTGAATACATTGTACAGATGCAATGATCACTGGACGCGCCCAACAAATCCATGGTCACGGACTGGGACTGTTTCCACTTGTTCTCTCTTGGATTTCTATTGCAGCTCCACTTAACTGCATGCACCTGAGCCATTTTTATAAGGCAATAGCAGCTTATCTGATCATAGGACTTTTCTTTAACGGGCCTGAACTCTGACAATCTTTGCAAACTATGGCTCAGGATCCATTCTGAGTCACACCTTTTGGCAGATAAATGTAGACCCACTTAATGTATTTCCCTGAGAGTCACGGAGTCTAAAACATCCCCTAAAACATCAATTAATCCAAAAGACAAATGTAGAAGAAAGGGCAGGTGTTCTAGAGCCAGGCACATTTTAATCCCAGCTTTGCCACTTATCGACATACGAAGAGTTACTCAACCTCTCTGCACTTCAGCCTCTTCATGTGTAAAATATGGATAATACTGTGCCTATTTGGAAGAGTTGATAAGAGAATGAAATGTGTAAAATCAAATATGCAATTAAATGAGTAAATATGTAAAGTGCAAAGAACAATGCCTAATACTTGGTAAATACTCAACACTATTAACTCCTTCCTCTACCTCACTTACAAATGCCAGACACCCACTCCCAAGGGTAGAGAGTGAATCTGATTGGGCAAACCATGTCGGAATCTCAGGAGCGATCGCCTATAGGGAGATATCTCTGGTCTTGCTGGAAGGACCATTATTATCATGGAGACTAAGATCATATGATAGATTTCTGAACTCCCAGGTAGAAGGACAGCTCTCCGAATAAGACTTAACGGTTGTTCACTTTTCCCTGCAAACAGCTAAAGTACTTTATGCCAGTTATAAAAGTGATCCAGATGATTAAACAGAACCCTGATGGAATCAGGTCTACCTTCTTTTGAGGAAAAGTCTTGTAGGGGACGGAAACTGACAACTTCTGGCAGGTTTTTTGTAGGCAGAGATGGTAAGGATATACCCATTGCCCACCCTTGTCACAGGAATTCATGGCAGCTGCGTGGATGGATTGAGAGGAATATGAAGGCAGGCACAAGGGTGATTGGGTTCAGCCCATGCAGTGCCTGGAGCAGAAGAGCCAGCTCAGAGTGTGGGCTCAGACATGTGGCAACCCACCAGTGTGTGTGTGTGTGTGTGTGTGTGTGTGTGTGTGTGTGTGTGTGTGTGTGTGTGTGTGTGTGTGTGTGTGTGTGTGTGTGTGTGTGTGTGTGTGTGTGTGTGTGTGTGTGTGTGTGTGTGTGTGTGTGTGTGTGTGTGTGTGTGTGTGTGTGTGTGTGTGTGTGTGTGTGTGTGTTTAAGTAGCTTGCAAAATGCTGAGCCTCCCTTCTTCCCCACAGTCATTTTGGCAAGGATGTTTTTGTTGGCAAAGAGCAGCAAGAGCCAGGTACCAAAGTACCTGCAAATAGGTTTCCCTGTTACTATTGAGATTCACATCTTGTTCCACTCTCTGTCTTTCATGAGGGAGAGAAGGAAGGGCATTTACAGAAATGTCAAGGTAGGCTCAATGACAGAATGGAGATGACAGAAGAGGGTCAGTGAACTTAAAGACAAATCAATAGAAATTATCCAGTATAAACAACAGAGAGGAAAAAAAAAAGATTGAAAAAATTAACAGCCTCTGGGACCTGTCTACCATATCAAAGATCTAACATTTGTATCACTGGAGTCCTAGACAGAGGAAAGAAAGACGTTGGTACAGAAACATAAATGTGAAGAAATAATGGCTAAAAACTTCCTAGAGGTAGTAAAAGACCAAAAATTTACAGTTTAAAAAACTGAGCAAATCCCAAACAGTATAATCTCAAAGAAAATCATGCCCATATCCAGCCATGTTATAATAAAATTGCTTAAAACCAAAGATAAAACAATATCTTGTAAGTGGAGAAAAATGATATATTACATACAAGGGAACAATGATTCAAATAACTGCCTATTTCTCATCAGAAACCACAGAG
Source organism: Delphinus delphis (assembly GCF_949987515.2). Taxonomy (NCBI): domain Eukaryota; kingdom Metazoa; phylum Chordata; class Mammalia; order Artiodactyla; family Delphinidae; genus Delphinus; species Delphinus delphis. Next base: position 55,622,874 of record NC_082693.1, on the reverse strand, counting down.
GTTGGAAGACAGAAGACAGTGCTGAGAAAAAAAGAACTTAACTGAGGACTCTGAATCCACAATCATTCCTGAGGACTCTGGCATTCCTTTCACAGTAATAAATAAAAGAAGTAGACAAAAATCAGCAAGGCTATAGAAGACCGGAAAAACAATGTCAACCAACTTGACCTAATTAGCATTTATAGAACACTTGACCCAACAACAGCAGAACACACATTCTTCTCAAGTGCACATGGAACATTCACCAAGATAGACCATTTCCTGGGTCATAAAGCAAACCTTAACAAATTTAAAAGAATTAGAATTATATAGAGTATGTTCTCTGTCCATAATGGAATTAAACTACAAGTCAGTGACAGAAAAATACATGGAAAGTTCCCGAATATTTGGAAATTAACCCAATTCCAGCCACCCAGAGTTAAAGAGGATGTCTCAAGGAAAATTAGGAAATATTTTGAGCTGAAAGAAAATCAAAATATAGCATATCAAAAATTGAGGAAGGCAGCTAAAGCCATATGGAGAGGGAAATGTATAGCATTGAGTGATTAAATTAGAAAGCAAAGGATGACTTTAAATGAAGAACTAAGCTTCCACCTTAAGAAACGAAACAAAGAGGAGCGAACTAAACCCAAAGCAATCAGAAGGAAATAATGAGTAGAAATCAGTGAAATTGAAAACAAACACAATAGAGATCAATGAAACCAATAGACATTTATTTGAAAAGGTCAACAAAACTTATACATTTCTAAAGAGACTAATTAAAAGAGAGAGAGAGAGAGGAAAGTGATTACCAATATAAGAAACAGAAGAGAATATCAGTAGACTCCTTAGAGCCAGTAAAAGCCTATAAAAGCATAATAAATACTATGAACAACTCTTTGCCTATAAGTTTGACAATGAAATGGATCAATTCCCTGGGGAAAAAAGAAAACAAGCTACCAAAACTTATTTAAGCAGAAAGAGATAACATAAATAGTCCTGAATTTATTGGATAAACTTAATTCATAGTAAGGTCTTCCAACAAAGAAAGCTACAGGCACAGAAGATTTCATGGTGAATTCTATCAAACATTTAAGGAAAAAATAAATCCAATTCCACACAACTCACCCAGAGAATTTAAAAGGATATAAAAACACTTTCCAACTAATTTTAGAAGTCTATCAATATCCTGATATCAAAACCATAAAAATACAGTATAAGAAAACTGGAGACCAATAGATGCAAAATCCTCAAAGTAATTTTAGCAAATTGAATCCGGCTATACATAAAAAGATAATACTTTAAAACTAACTGAGGTTTATCCCAGGAATACAAGGTTGGTTCAATATTCAAAAATTAGCAAAGTAATCCACCATAATAACAGACAGGGGAAACAAACATATGATCATATTAATAAATACAGAAATAACATTTGACAAAATTCAAGAGCCATTCATGTTAAAATAATTCTCAACAAACTAGGAGTAGAAGAGAATCTCCTTGACCTAATAAAGGGCATTACAAAAATATCTTATAGCTGAATCATACATAATAATAAAAAATTGAGTGACTGCCCTCTAAGATCAGGGACAAGACAAGGATGTCTGATCTCTCTATTTCCCTATTCAGCAACATAGCCAAAGTTCTACCCAGTTCAATAAGGCAAGAAAAAATATTCAAAGGCATATAGTTTTGAAAGAAAGACATACAACTGTTCCAATGTGCAGAAGACATGATTGTCAAGATATAAAAAGCCAAGAAATCTACAAAAAGCTCTTAAACTAGTAAATGGCTTCATTAAGATTTCAGGGCCCGGGAATTCCCTGGCAGCCCAGTGGTTAGGACTCGGCCCTTTCACTGCCGGGGCCCAGGTTTGATCCCTGGTCAGGGAACTAAAATCCCTCAAGCCATGTGGCCAGACCAAATAAAAAAAATTTTTTTTAATTTAAAAAATTAAAAAAAAAAGATTATAGGACCTAAGCCCAAAATATAAAAACCAGTAATAGTTCTGTATACTGGCAATGAATGATTGGGAATTAAATTTGAAAAAAATTTTAAAAAATTGAAATTTTAAATTTGAAAAAAATTTATTGTTACTTACAATAACTCAAAGAAAAACATGAAACATTTAGGTGTAGATCTAAACAAAATATATACAAGATTTGTATGCTAAAATTGTAAAATGCTGATGAAAAAAAGCAAAGAAGGCCTAAATAAATGGAGAGGTATACTACGTTCAGGATTGGAAGACTCAATTTTGTAAAGATGTCGATTTTCCCCAAATGGATCTCTATACTTAATACAATCCTAATCTATACCTCAGCAGCACTGTATAGATATAAACAAGCTGATTTTAATATTTATGTGAGAAGTCAAAGGAATTAGAATAACCAAAACAATTTTACAAAAGAAGACAAATTTGGAGAACTTACACTATATGGTTTTAAGACTTATGATAAAAGTACAGTAGTCAAGATAATGTGGTACTGACAAAATAACAGATATATAGATCAGTGGAACAGAATAAAGAGTTTAGATATAGATCCACACAAATATGGTCATCTGATTTTTCACAACAGTGTAAAGACAGTTCAATAGAGAAAGGTTATCCAGCAAGGGATTCTGAAAGTAACTGGACATCTATACACAAAGAAATTAATCTCAACTTATATCTCAAAACTTATATGGAAATTAATTCAAAATGGATCATAGACCTAAATGTAAAACTATACTTTTAGAAGGAAACAGGAGAAAATCCTTGGGAACTTAAATTAGGCAATATCTATATTTCTTAGATATAAACAATAAACCACATAAGAAAAATTCGATCTATTGGATATCATCAAAATTTAAAACTTCTGCTCTGGGAAAGACATTGTTAAGAGAATGAAAACATAAGTTATAGACTTGGAGAAAGTATTCATAAATCACATACCCAATAAAGTTCTTATATCCAGAATACTTAAAGAATTTTCTAAACTCAAAAATAAGAAAACTTTAATTTTTTAAAATGGGCAAAAAATTTGAAAAAAGACTTCACCAAAGAAAACGTACGAATGGCAAACAACCACATGAAATAAGACTCAACATCATTCGTTGATAGGAAAATGCAAATTAAAACAAAATGAGATACCACTATACGCCTATTAGAATATAGAGCTAGTGGTAATGTAAAATGGTATGGCCACCCTAGAAAATTTGGCAATTTTTATAAAGTTAAGTTTCCACTTACAACACGACCCAGCAGACTATCCAAGGTATTACCCTAGAGAAATTAAAACTCTTGATCACACAAACACCTGTGCATGAATATTTATAGAAATTATTCATAATTGCCAAAAACTGGAAATAATCAAAACGTCCTTGACTGAGTGACTGGATAAACAAACTCTGTTACAAAAATCCAACAGAGTTTTTCTCAGCAATAAAAAAGAATGAGCAAAGACATTATGCTTAGTGAGAGAAACTGGACTTATATATACCACATGGCTTCATTTATATGACATTCCGGAAAAAGCAAAACTATAAGGACAGAGAAAAGATCAGTGGTCACCAGAGGTTAGGGGTGTGTGTTGGGTTTGACCACAAAGTGGAAATGTAGGGGCAACGTTTCAGGTGAGGGAACTGTTGTGTGTGGTAATCATGGCAGTAGTTGTACAACTCTATGAATTTGTCAAAACTCACAAAACCACACACAAGACAAAAATGGAATTTTATTGCATGTAAGTTTTTTAAAAGAAAGCTGGCATGGCTATATTAATATTAGAAAATAAGAGCAGAAATCAATGACATGGAAAACAGAAAAACAATTAAGAATATAAATGTAACCAAAAGCCAGTTCTTTAAAAGGTTAGGAAAACTGATAAACCTCTTGCTAGATTGATCAAGAAAAAATAAGACATGAATTACTGACATCAAGAACAACACTTGTTGTTCACTATAGATTCTACAGACATTAAAAGTATAAAAAGGAAATATGATGAACAACTTTATGCCAGTAAATTCAGAAATATACAAATTCATTGAAAGATATAAACTGCCTAAGTTGATAACTACTAATTGATAACCTGAATAGCCCCATATCTATTAATGATATTGAATTGGAAGGTGAGGGCTTTCAGATTAAAACTAAATAAAACAAAAACAAAAACATACAAACAAAAAACTCCAGGCCTAGCTGGCTTCACTGGTGAAATCTGCCGAAGATTTGTAAAAGAAATAAGACGAACTCTACTCAAGCTCTTCTGGAAAACAGAAAAGAAGGAAGCACTTCCCAGTTCATTTAATTATTTCATAATTTTAAAAACACCAAATGGAGGGACTTCCCTGGTGGTGCAGTGGTTAAGAATCCGCCTGCCAATGCAGGGAACATGCGTTCAATCCCTGGTCTGGGAAGATCCCACATGCCACGGAGCAACTAAGTCCATGAGCCACAACTACTGAGCCTGCGCTCTAGAGCCCATGAACCACAACTACTGAAGCCCGTGTGCCTAGAGCCCGTGCTCCACAGCAAGAGAAGCCACCACACCGCAACGAAGCGTAGTCCCCACTCGCTACAACTAGAGAAAGCCCGTGTGCAGCAGCGAAGACCCAACGCAGCCAAACATAAATAATAAATAAATGTATATTAAAAAAAAAGTCAAACATAAAAAAAAAAAACGACCAAATGGAGAGCAGTGCCCTCATTACTTACAAGGCCGCCAAATCAAAATCATTGCCCAAGAATTCCTCCAGCAGACTTGTATCCAGCGTCGGGTTCCCCAGAGTGCCACTGGCCCCTTGAGCTGCAAAGGCAAATTGAAAATCTTGAGATTCATGAATTTTTCAGAATGGCTAATCGCTAAAATTTCAAAGCAACTAAATGGCATAATGCATTTATTGACAGTGTGGCCTTTCTTCCATTCAAATATCTCCTTCAGAAATCTTTTTAGATGTTACCCTCCTCAAGCAGCCTTCCCTGACTGTCCAAGGCAGGTTTAGGTGCTTTTTTATGTGCATTCATTAACACCATGTACTTTGCCTTACACACTATTATAATTGCTTGCTTTTGTGTTTATTCCTCTATCTAATGTCTTTAAGGGCGAGGACTATGTCTTTCTTATTGTATCTATGTTATGAAAAAGGCAGCAATTAACATTTATTGGCTAGCTGGCTGGCTGGCTGGATGAATGGATAGACTGATGATTGGCATGTTGGTCTGATAGATTACTTCCAGTTAAGTTCAACAAGAAGTTCAATACCTTGCTTCACATTTTTGTTAGACTTCCCAAAATGCAACACAATAGTTCTGTCCTTTTTCTTGATTTACAAAATGAAAATAAGCTTATTGGTTTCTTTCTGACCATAACAAAGACACTAGAATTTTTAAAGAATATAAAATATAGGGATTTCCCTGGTGGTCCAGTCGCTAAGACTCTGCGCTCCCAATGCAGGGGGCCCAGGTTCGATCCCTGGTCAGGGAACTAGATCCCACATGCCGCAACTAAGAGTTCACATGCTGCAACTAAAGATCCTGCATGCTGCAACTAAGACCTGGCGCAGCCAAATAAATAAATAAATATATACATAACAAAAAAAGAATATAAAATATAAAAATATGTTATAAAGAAGACAAAACAATCTTTCTTTGCAGATAACATGACTCTATACCTAGAAAATTCAAGAGAAACAACTGACGATTAGAAATGATCAGAAAAGTCAATAAAATAAATGGTTAAAGTTAAATATAAAAACTAATTACTTTCGTATGTACAAAAAAATAACCAGTCAAAAATTCAGATAAATATAATGAAAAAAAAAGAAGATTCCATTCAAAATAACAAAAAGCCTAAAATATCTAAACATATATTTAGGGACAACATATTTTTTTAAAAAGCTAATAAACTCTATGAAGGGTCAATAAGAAGAGATTTCAATAAATGGAAAGAACTTCATTGTTCTTAGACTGAAAGATTCAATATTGCAAAGCTTTTACTAGACATTATTTATGATGTCTGCCAAATACACAGTCATTTTCTGAGAACTTTCGCCTTATAAAAACAGTCTCCTGCAACCTTTACAGGCACTTGAATCAGAAAGAAAAAATCCATTGGTTGGCCAGTGACCACGTCAGTTATTTCTCCCAAAATTCAAACTAATAGACTTTAAAGCTGGTGGTTGAGATTGAGTCACCTAATAGCTAAGGCAGAGGACAGGAGTGATAGTCTAAATATTTCTGCCAGGTCCTTTACCCAGGTCCTTCATGATTTTTTACCCTTAATAAGGCTGGTTGTTACCCTTCTACTCTAATTACATGACAAAGTCCTGTATACATCCAATAAACCCTTTTGAATTGGTTTGTATGTTATCTGAAATCAAATAATGCTCAAGGAAAATGTTCTGAAGTTCATCTGGAAAAATAAATACATAAAAATGACCAGAAAAATTAGGGAGGAAGGGGGTAAATAAGTACTGAGAAACACACAAGTGAACACATCAAAGGAACACAAACAAGTCCAGGATATATCAAGAAATATTACATATATATGGAACATATATTTTATACTTATATATGGAACATATATTTTATACTTATATAAATATTATATATATATATACACACACACGATAGATGCATGATAAGCATATCCTTTGACACTAGTGAGGAAAGATTCATTATTCAATAAATGTTGTGGGGAATACTGATTATACATTTGGGAGAAAAAAAACCTGGATCATTTTCCTGCTTCCGCACCAAATCTGCGGATAGATCAAAGATTTCAACATAAATAAATGAAACGATAGAAAGAAAACATCAGTGACTATTCTTATGATTTTGACATAAAGAAGGTTTTCCCAAGCATGGCATGAAAGCCAAAAACTATTTTTAAAAAAAGATTGATAAAATTTTACTTTATCCTTTTTTTGAGGGGAGAAGAATGTTTCACATTTTACTTTGAAATAATTTCTATCCTAAAGAGAAGCTACAGGGTTTCCCTGGTGGCGCAGTGGTTGAGAGTCCGCCTGCCAATGCAGGGGACACTGGTTTGTGCCCCGGTCTGGGAAGATCCCACATGCCGCGGAGCGACTGGCCCCGTGAGCCATGGCCGCTGAGCCTGCGCGTCTGGAGCCTGTGCTCCGCAACGGGAGAGGCCACAACAGTGAGAGGCCCGCATACCGCAAAAAAAAAAAAAAAAAAAAAAAGAGAAGCTACAAGAATACAAAGGAAGTCACATATACCCTTCACTCATATTCATCATTATTAACATTGTGCTACATTTGCATTATTCTCTCTGTCTTGTCTCTTTCTCTCTCTCTCTCTCTCTCTCTCACACACACACACACACACACACACACAAAACACAATGATACACACCCACCTATACATACCATTCTGAACCATTTGAGAACAAGTGCCTTTACCCGTGAATACTTCAGTATATATTCCTAGGTACAAAAACATTAACTTCACAACCACAATTAAATTATCAAAATCCGAAAACTTAACATTGACACAGTTTTATTGTACAATCTACATTCCATATTCAAATTTTGCCAACTGTCTCAATAACGTCATTTATAGCATTTTTTTCTGGTCCAGAATTCAATCCAGTATAACATAGTACATGTACCTGTCATGCCTCTTTAGATATTTTTTGAAGTGTGTAGGCTAACTGTTTTACAGAACGCCTCTCAATTCTTGTTTGCCTCATATCTTCTCAAGGTTAAATTCAAGTTTTGTATGTTTGGCAAGAATATTACACAAATGATATTATGTCTCTCTTAGTGCCTTGTATCAGGAGGATCACAGTGTCTCATTATTGATGTTAATTTTCATCCCTTGGTTAAGGTACTATCTGCCAACTTTCTCCACTATAAAGTTACTACTATTTTTTTTGTAATTTGTGGCAAGATACTTTGAGATTGTGCAAATATTTTGTTCCGCATTAAATTTTTATCTAATAGTTTTAGTATCCATTCGTGATCATAAGCATTTTAATCCGTGAAAAAAGTTAAAGACCAAGTGAGGAATATTTTCAATATACGTGAAAAAGAGTAAATATCCATAATATCCAAAATGTTCTTTCAAATCAATAAGGGAACAGCTACACCCCAACAGAAAATAGTAAAGGGCTTTAAAAGGCAGTTCATAAAATAAAAAATCAAATTGGTTAATAGGTGCACAAAACATGTTAAACATTAGTAAGAAACAGAATTTAAAATATGAGAAAATTTTCTTTTTGCCTACCAAATTGGCATATATTCAAGGAATTAATAAAATCCACTGTTAATGCTGATGGAAATAAGATAACCCTCTTATGCACTGCTGATAGGAGTATATATTAAATAATCTGTCTGCAAAGTGTTTAGCATACGTTTCCAAAAAGAAAGAATGTGCATGTATACTTTGATCCAGAAATTCCACTTAATACACTTACGATAATACACTTAATAACAGAAAATTGAGAATAAATGACCCTTTTTTTTTTAACATCTTTATTGGAGTATAACTGCTTTACAATGGTGTGTTAGTTTCTGCTGTATAACAGAGTGAATCAGCTATATGTATACATATATCCCCATATCCCCTTCCTCTTGCATCTCCCTCCCACCCTCCCTATCCCACCCTTCTAGTGGGACACAAAGCACCGAAATGACCTCCCTGTGCTATGCAGCTGCTTCCCACTAGCTATCTATTTTACATTTGGTAGTGTATATATGTCAATGCCACTCTCCCACTTCGTCCCAGCTTACCCTTCCCCCTCCCTGTGTCCTCAAGTCCATCCTCTACATCTGCATCTTTGAGAATAAATGACCATTAATTGACATTCATTCAATGAAATATCAATACTCTGCAGCCATTCAATAAATTCTACAGCGTTTCAAGAGAAGGTGGCTTGCAAAATCTTATACCCACCCGATTTGTTTTCAAACGTAAAGGCAACAGACAATTCCAAAATTTAAAAGTTCAGGGTATAAAGCCCCCATGACTTCCTCTTGAAAATAATTCCTTGACAGTGAAATTCAGCCAAGCAAAACATGAATCAAAATAAAGAACTCAGAAATTTAGAAATCAAAGAGGAAAAACTACGATGAACAGTGAATTCATATAAATATAAGGAATATATCTATATAAATATAGGGATATATATAAATATATCATATAAATATAGGAAATATATATATCATAAATATATATCATATATATTATATATAATATATATTATGATATATTATATCATATATTATATCACATATGATATATGATATATCATATATCATAAATATATAAATATATCATTTATATATATTATATATAAATATATCATATATCATATAAATAGAGGGAATATCTGAGGGAATTATGGTTGCAGATCAAAATGTAAAAGTAATAAACCCTTAAAAAGGAAAAAATATCAGCAACAAAGATTAGAAGGTAGGGTGAGGGAAAATGGGAAGAGATGTGGTATTAATCACCTTATTATTCATATCTCAGAGTTCATCTTCATTACCCTAAACCTGAACCATTTAATAAAAAAATAACTATTCCAACTTTGTAGTAACTTTTAAATCCCCTTTCTTAATCTTGGAAGACCCCTTTAGAACTGATATCTCTAACAGTATAGAAATAATTATTTAAATTCTGTAATTCCTTCAGTTTCCCTTCTTTTTATCCCATTAAATTCAACTAAAATTAATATTTTATATTATATTTAATATTTTCTTTAAATAGTGCATGTGAGCTAAGATCCATTTCTTACTAAGTTATTTCTACTATCTAATTATCCATCCTTCTATCTGCAGCTATTCATAGAAAGATGATGAAATAATATTCCACCATAGTTGACACTAGTTAGATGGTAGAATGTAGAATGAGTTGTCTTTTTTTTTAAATCCCTACTATACGCTTTGGAAAATTATTTTGCACAATTTTGAATAAAATGATTTTCTAAAAAAGTAGGCAATCAAATTGCTAAAATAAATGAAAAAATATAGAAAAAGTCTAAACTGACAAACCCTGGAGTAAATAGAGAAAATTTCCACTCGTGACCATCCCCCCACGCTTGCATAAAAGATAAAAGTCCCAATGGCATCATGGGTCATGCTTCTAAAACTTTAACAAGGTGATAATTCCTCTGCCATTTTCACAATTCTGGAACATAGAAAAAAAGAGAAGTACCCAAAATTTTTTATGAAGCCAGCATAAAACTGATGCCAAAAGCTGACAGAGATGAGATGCATAAAGAAAACTACAGACTAATATCATTTGTGAATAATATACCAAAATCCTAAATAAGATGCCATCAAATAGAATTTAACATTTCCATTAAGAGAAAAATTCATCAAGAAGCAAAAAGATAATTCAATATTGGAATTCATATATCAAAGGTAAAACAGTATTTGACCTTCTCAACTGATGCCAAGAAGGCATTAAACATTCAATATTGATTCCAATGAATACATGCTTAAGATTATATATATTTATACACATACATATACACGTAGCTATATCTCTCGTATACATATATGTGATAGAAAACCTACATTAAATAACAGCATCACGTTCAATGGTTAGAAAATTAGAACTATTTTCGTTAATATTAGAAATATGTATTTTCATTACCTCGCTATTACACAATGTGTCAACACCCCTAAATTAATCTATACATTTAAAACATTCACAATAAAAAATATCTTAAAATAACAAAATGATTCTAAAGTGTAATAATGTAAAAATGCCCAGGAAAATAAAATAGAATAGGATCTGAAACAACTGGTATTCTTTTTGCTTTTGCCAACAGTGGTAAGCCAAAAGTTTTTTTCTTTCATTGTAATGAAATCTGAAATAGATTATCGATAATTTAATGAGAACTTTGTTAAACTTTGTGGACTTTTTTTCCAGGTATAATTTAAATATGCAATACTTCAGCTGTCTATCCTGCACACCCATAACCCTCATGTAATCCAGAGCCTTGAATTCTTCCCATGGGTAAGGTACCTTTGCACTAGATCCCTGCACTGGTTATAGGAGGTATAGGAGGGCCATTTCGTCTTTATCTTTGGGCTTGCTAATTCATCCAAGGGCATTAAAACAAAATTTTAAAAATCTTGAGCACCTCCCAAATGGTAAAAATTGATGGGTGCCAGAGACAGGTGGAAGGGAGGGAGAAAAAAAGAGAAGGGAAAGGGAAGAGAAGAGAGATTGCCAACTCCATTCAGTGACAAGAACTCAGAGGGAAATGGATGGAAGATATTTTTAAAAGTTGAGATGGTCAGAGATGACCTCATAGTGGAGTTTTGTCTTGAGCTAGACTTTGAAGGAAGAAAGAGCAAGACAAGGCTCATTCATTCTTTATTAAGCACCTACTATGTGCCAAGCACTGTACAAGGTTCTGAGGACACAGCCATGAAAAAAATTAACACGATCCCCTCAGGAGGCTTGGAGTCTAATGGAGGGAAAGGTAGCAACAGTGGGGAAGGACTTACATGACATATGAGAAACAATAAATAAACAGGATCTTTTCGGGTGGTGATGAAAACAGAACAGAGTGGCATGATAGATGGTGGGGGAAGGAGCTCCTTTCAGTGTGTAGGGCTTTCTCAGGAAGGAGCCAGCCATGCAAAGATCAAGGGCAGAGCATGCCAGGTAGAGGGAATAGCACCGCGAGAGCCCAGGGCTGGACTGTGCTTGCGTGTTTGAGAAACAAATCATTCCAGTGTGGCCAGAGCACAGGAGCACGGGGCGGGGTAGGGCGGGGAGAGGAGGTGCCCAGAGCAACGAGAAGCCTTTGGAAAGTGAAATAATATGCTTTAATATGCTTTTATAAAAGGTCACTCTGGTTGCTTTGAGGGAAAGGACTATAAGGGAACAAGAACAGAAGAAGGGAGGTCAACTTGCACGCTATTGCGGTTGTTTAGGGACTTTCAGAGGGAGTCTGGAGTTCTTACTCTGGACCAAGCAAAAGAAGAAGCACTTTGCCCGACCTCGTCAATCCTCATGACAGCCCTAGGGGGTGGACATTAATATTATTCCCAGTGTACAGAGAAGGCAAAGTGATTACACAGGTTAACTAGCTTGCCCAGGGTCACACAGCTAGTAAGTGACCTGCAGGGAAGCCAACGAGACCTACCCTGATTCTTGAGGGTGTTCTCACCCCCAGCCCCATTACTCCCCCACCTTGTCCCGTGTTCCTCTTCCTTTCCCAACAATGCCAGCCAACTGCAGACAAGCAACTTGACACTACTACTTCACTGGGCTTTGGTCAAGCCAATTGCTAAGAGAAGCAGATGGAGGAAAAGATCTGTTTAGTTTCCCACTGAAGCCCCTGCTGGTGTCCCATCTGCTTTATACAGCACCGCCCCCCGCCCAACAAACACATACACACAATTCCCCACATAGAAGTAGGAAGTGGCCCATAGATTCTCAGACCTGACCTTTGTGCCACTTGCTTTACATCACTCACCCTCTCCAACCTCCATCCCCAGGTAGAAATAAGAGATGGTCCACAGCATACAGGACCTGCCTGTGTGGCTTGTGCAAACCTCTTAATGAACAAGGATAGATGAGCCCTGGAGTAGCTGACTTTCTCTAGGACTCCAAAGTCACAGCTGTGCTTTCCAGACCCTAAGGAAATTCCTCAACAAGATAAATCCACAGTGTCAGATAAAACGGTGTTCAGGAGGCTCTGCACACACAGGGCAACTCTCAAAAGCCTCTTAAAATAAGTTGCATGCTTTTAAAAATAATCACTTTGCTCTAAATGTCTTAAACGCTGGTTTATAACACCCAAACCTGCAAAGAGTGTGTCCTCGGGCATCCCGCCCCGTCATGGAGGCTCAGTTTCAGACCTCGATTCCAACCTTTTCTACGTTTCTGTCTGTGGCCGGGAAGGGCTGTCACAGTTTTGCTCACAAAAGCAGAAGCTACCCAGGCCTCCGGGGAGTGCCGGAGAACTGCTCTAGGAAACAAGGGCCCCCCTTCTTCACCCTAGTTTTCTGCCTTCCCTTCCAGGCACGCAACAGCTGCAGAATGGTCACCTGTGCTGTTGCCCTTGGCCTTACAAGGCAGACAAGAAAAAAGGGAGTGGTTATGAGGATCAACCCACCAGGGACGCCCCAGACAAATCTAAGTTGCATCCGCAAGACCCGCTGATAGACATACACATGCCTTTGGGGAAACAGGGCTTCTCCAAAGGTATGGATAGGGTGTGCCCAGCAAGGACCTCCCTTTCTGCTTCCCACCCATGTGCCCAGCCGCCACCGCCCCCCAGTCCTGTGTAAGGACACTTCTTCTTTCCACCCTAGGGACTCCCTTCCCACATCACATCCCCAAACCCAGACACCCCCCTCCCTTCTTGATCTACTCTTTTGCCCTTTGTCCCAAAACAGTGCTGTCCAGAGTATTCAAACGACAGGCAAGATGACAAAAGTTGTCTGTTACAGCAGCTCTAGGTATTTTAAAGATTCTAAAAAGCGACAATGAGTGTCTCCCCCTTCCCCCTTTGATTGCCCTTTAAAGTTAAACATATAGTTTCCCTCTGATGTGCCAGGGCTCATGAGGAACTGGAGCTGAAATGTTCATGCTCTTCCAAAGAAGGAGGAAGGGGGAAGCAGAGGAGAAGTCGGAGGAGAAACCAGACCCTCATTTGCTAAGGTTACTTTTGTCTTGAAAATCCACTGAAAATAAAACTGGATTTAAAATCTAATGCCAGTGGTGAGAGCCACAGCCCGTTCAGTTAGCTAGTGGAGATAACATTTTCCCAGAGACATTTCCAATCATTAAAAGACTAATTGTTTCACTCATTTATTCAACATTGACTTAGTGTTCACCATGTGTCCAGGAATAAAATTGGGGACGAGCTCACAGTCCAGCAAAAGGGACAGGAAGATTGGCCGCAGCAGCAGAGGGTGATAAGTGCCGGGATGGCGGTGGGCATCCTACTGCAGGAGCCTTTTTGTTAGGCTGGCCGGGCTGGGGCAAGGGCTTCCTGCAGGTGACACTTGAGAGGAATTTTTAAGGATAAGCAGAAGGTGATTTAAAAAAACATTCCAGGAACTGAAAAGAGTATGTGCCAATGAATTCATGGAGTCAGCAGCAGGACTCCCGTGGAACTGAGTGTGCGGCCTGGCCAGAGCTGGAAGGCAGGCGAAGAACGCGGCACAGACAGAACAGCACCCTTCACGGACCCCGCTGCAAGCTCTGTGTACTTTCATTTCAGCCACTGTAGAAATTACATGTTGCGTGTCTGTTTCTCCACTCAACTTTAAGCCCCTCCAGGGTAGAAACTGCCTCTTTCTATATAGATCCTACACACCCAGAACAAGGCCTGGAATGTGGTAGTTATTCAATAAATATTGAATTTCTCAGATGAGTAATAACATTTGAATGAATAAATGTGATTATGAATGGTGGAAGGTGTATCTGGAGAAACTGGCGTATCTCAGAAACCTGATCATGAAGGTTCATAGGTATCAAGGTAAGGAATTTGCCTTACGGGTTATGAAGACATTGCAATTTTTCATCAGACATGATCAGGTTTATATTTCTGAAAGGCCTTTCTGCCTGCTCTTGGGAGTGAAGCTGGGTGAGACCAGAGCAAAGAGACTAGTCAAGGACACTGCCAGCATTAGCCTTCCCTCACTAAGTCACCCAACACACAATCAACGGGCACCTGCTGTGGAGCAGGCACAGTGCCAAGTGCTAGAGACACAAAGACAAGGGTGCCTTAGTAGTTAAGGGTCCTGGTTCTACAATCAGGCCTTAGGTCAATTCTGGCCGAAACATTTCCCAGCTGTGCAACCTTGGGCAAATTACCTACCCTCTCTGTGCTTCAGTTTCCTTATCTATAGAATAGGGATAATAAGAGCATTTCCTTCATGGAGTTGTGAGGATTAAATGAGATAATGCATATAAGGTGCTTAGCACAGTTCCCAGCTCAATAAATACTACCCTTTGTCATAACCATCAGTTGCTGTGCTCAAGAGGTTCATAAACCAATGAGAAAGACTGACATAAAGGCATACCATAGTGCTCGATGTGACAACTGAGTGTACACAGAGCATTACAGGTCACCTAAATGATTCAACAGGAGCAAAAGGGTGCCAGGTAAAGCTTCCAGGAACAGGGTCCATGAGGCTTGAACTGTCCTCAGGGGCAGATCCTGGAGCCTTGAATGCCATGAAATTCTGATCTGGTGCAGTGGAAGTGGGGTCAGGAAGGTGGAAGAGTGTGCAGTGGCGTGCTGGAGCCAGCTCGTACAAGCTTGGGCACATCTCTTCCCAATTCCATATTTAGAGTCTTCACGTTAGTAACTTGAAATTGGCAATAGTGGGAAGATTTACACCATGGAAATATTACAAATTGAGAATTTCTTTCCAAAGATTTGGTTGTTAAACATTTACCAGCATACCCCTGGCTGTGAGTAGTATTTGAGAGGAGAATCCTACTGGACTTTGTTACTGATTGGATTCTCCCATCTCTGTTTTGGTGGCTGGGTAGGAGGTGGTGTTGGTGCCTTGAGATAGGCAACAGGAGAGAGCTGGCTGAGGAGCCTGGAAGGAGCTGGAGGGGTTCATCTGCTCCAGGTCATGTCATGTCAATCCTGTTATTGCAGTCTTGGAGAGAGAAGTGAACTGCAGGGCACTGCCCCCAAGAAAACCTCCACCTAATGACCTGGAATCCCAGAAGTCTCCCCAGTCTTCCTTGTACACCTAGTCCTGCACTGATCCAGGAAGAAGCTAATCAGTTCTTTCAAGCAGAGTTAACATGACCCATTGTTGGAAACAGTGACCAAATTAAAAGACTGTCTCTGGACTTTAACATGATATGAATCACCTGAAACTTACATGCCTGATACTCACAAGATAAAATGAAAATTAACCTTTATTCAACTTGAGTAAATAAATGGTTCAAGCATGTTGTGTAACAGGATGGCAACACCCACATGGCTTTTCAATAACTGTCACAGACACAAAATTCTAGAAAGGATTGCTGAACACTTGGTTGCTGGCCTCTGAGAACAGCAGAAGACATCCAGGAGCCTGCAAGTGCCCACCAAGAACAAGTGCTGTGGATGGATTTCATCTGCTTTCCTGATGAGCAGATTAAGAGCCTGTGCATGAAAATGTATACCTTGATTTCAACTAGACACTTAACAAAATTGTTAACTCACTCATCCAATAATAAATATTTAATGAAGTGCATGTGCTAGGCACTGGGATACAACAGTGAGCAACACGCAATCTTACCCTCAAGCCAGGAGACGGGAGCACAGACAGTAAAAAGGCAGGACTAACACAATGTGGTACGTCAGGCCCAGGAGACACATAAGAGGGCCTTCCAATCCAACTGGGGGGAGGGCAGTCAAGGATGGCTACACTTGTAGCTAAGACAGAGAAAGGTAAAAGAAATTACATTAGAATTAGGGAATTTGTATCTGGGAGAACTGAACCCTAACATGCTAACCCGGAGAAAATCCTAAAATGTACTATAAAATGACTCTGCTCTCATCCTTCTCAATAATGCTATTTGTGATTTGGACAAGTATAGAAAAGGCAAACCTGCCATGTATGCAAATGGCCTGAAGGAGATGAACAAGGTAAAAATACAGTATAAAAGACTCAGGTCACTAGAGATTGTCACACTGAATGAAGTAAGTCAGACAGAGAAAGACGAATATCATATGATATCGCTTATGTGTGGAATCTAAAAAAATGGTACAAATGAACCTATTTACAAAACAGAAATTGAGTCACAGGTGTAGAAAACAAACTTATTTGTTACCAAGGGGGAAGCAGGGGAGAGAGAGAAATTGGGAGATTGGGATAGACATAGACATAGTACCATACATAAAATAGTTAACTAGTAAGAACCTATAGCACAGGGAACTCTATTCACTACTCTGTGATGACCCATATGGGAATAGAATTAAAAAAAAGAATGGATATATTTATATGTGTAACTGACTCATTTTGCTGTACAGCAGAAACTAACACAACGTTGTAAATCAACTATACGCCAATAAAAAAAAAAAGAGTCAGGTCAAATCTTGGCAACTGGATTGATGGCTGACTCTGACACGATGGAATTTAGTAGATTAAGCATTCAGCTTTCCATTGATTTTTTTCCATTATGTAAATATGAGATGGGGAAACTTGCCTTTGCGTAAATAAGTGATAAAGACATCAGTTTAATTTTGTCATCATGAAGAAGTATTGGGGAGACAAAGAAACTAATGTAGGCTTATAATAATGAAAGCACTGAGGACAGAACTGGGAGGGTAAGGTCCCTGTTCCTCTAGGCACAGGTCCAATCTTGATGACCTGGGCCCCATACCTTAAGAGGAATGTGGACAAATAGTAGGGTGTCTGGCGGAGATCCAACAAAGCAGGAAAGAATCAGAAGTCAAGCCACATGAGAGACGGTCAATGGAGAATAATAATAATAATACTTGGTAAATTTGTTGAACACATTTTATGTACCAATACCTTGCTAAGAATTTTACATTTACTTTCTCACTTAATCCGAACAATAATTTTATTGTCAGATAGGTCTAGTACTACTCCCATTTTTCAGAGGAGCAAACAGCCTCAGCAAGCTTAAGTAACTTGCTCAAGTCGCAATAACACAGTTGTTATTGCAGGGGTTCTTACTGCAGTGTTTTCTACTGTAACATAACATACATATTCCTGAACCACCCTGCCTTCTGCAAAATCATGCAAAATAATGAAAGAAAGTTGGGTTGGAGCAAACCAGTCAAAAACTAATAAAAACAATAACATTCCTAATAGAAATTTAAAGGACACATCAAACTATAATTAATATTGTTAAGTACTTCAGAAAATATAGGAATTTACCCTTTATAAAAAGGTTGTTGGAAGAGTTATGGTTGCTGAATTATGAGGGCAAGGGAAGAGGGAGGAGGCCACTGAGATTAGGATAACTGGTTTAGATCAATTACATTAGAACCTATCCTTCCTGGGCTCAAGGACTCTCCTCTGTCTGAACAGATTAAGCTTCTGTTAGGAGGAAAGAAGGTGGAACGGCTGATGGTGCCTGTCATTTATAACTTAGAAATATAGATCTAAGATCTTTCAGCATTAACATTATTACAGTTCCATGTGACTGTGTCCTGTATTGCTTTTTCACAAACCCAGGGTCGCTCAGTGTAAATAATAAATGACGGCTGGTTGGCTCGGTACCTTTTAAGATCTGCCCTTGTGGCACAGCTTCTGGGTGAATAATCTAACAATTGGTAGGATTTAAGGTAGGAGAGGGAAACGGTCTGTCTACTGCATTAGGTATCTCAATTTTCATGGAAGTATTCCAGTGTCTTCACTAGCTGATTATCAAGTTCATACTTATTCTCCTTTTAAATTAATTATTTGAAATATAAACTAAGCAAGATCCTCTGGCCTTTCTGGGAGCCTGGGGATTCATTTCTCCAGGAGTTTTGGAACCTTACAACTAAGCCTCCTCCCAGCCCTTCAACATGAAGGTTAAGCTTTGTCCATTTTCTCTTCAAAAGCACATACTAATGTTAATACATACAGGAATAATAAAACAGAAGAAGAGAAATAAAACATAATCAACTGCATGTTAACCAATACTAATTTTTAACCATGGAAGACAAATTTGGGAAACTGAAACCGAGCACATTTCTTTTAAATGGTATAGGAATTCATCAAGGACTCTCATTTATTTTATGCCCAGGGTTTGAAGAATTATTGTTGTGATTTGTTCTATTAGAAAGTCCAATTTTGCCAAAGACCAAAATGGAGGAGGAAGAGGAAGAAGGGGAAAGAGAAGGATGAAGAGGAAGACATCCCAAAGGAAGGGAAGCCAAAGAGGAGACACCACACACAGGCTTTACAAGGGAGTTGGCTTATCTGCAACAGGCAGTGCTGAATATTAAATCAATGCCTCATGGGCAGACCCTGCACAAATTCAGGAAAATATGACAAGGAAGCTTCTCACTGTGTGGCTTTCAGGGTTCCTGCCTGCCTCGGCAATGCCTTCCTTCCTACCAACCCTCATAGGGAGGGGACAGCCCAGCAGAGCACTGGCTGAGGGCTGAGTCTTTAGCCAGGTGTAGGACAGGCTCATGTCCTCTCCGATGCAAGAAATAAAGGCGGGAAATCCAGAAGACTTGGGATCCTGAAAGAGACCAGGCTTGGAGTTTATTTATTGACTCGGCAAATATGGTTGAGTGCCCACTATGTGCCAGTCCCTAGCTGCTGAGGCTACAGGAATGAATCAGACATAGTTCCTTCCTTCTAGCTGTCCACAGGAGACGGACACAGAAAAAGGCAATACATGCTTCGAAGGGTGAAATGCAAAGGTCTATGGAATATGTGCTAGCCCTGAAGGGAGGGTGCCAAAGCAGAGACCCCGAGAGTGAAAGGCAGTTAGCCAGGTGGACAAGGCGGGGGGCGAGGGTGTTCTGGAAGGAGGGAGCCCCGTGTAACCTGGAGGCAAGGAAAGCAGGAGCTTTGGGAAATCGCAAGTCAGGCAGACTTGGGTTAAATTCCAGGTCTTGAAACTCTCTGGGACTGTTTCCTTATCAAAAAAAGGAGGTGGGTTTTATCACCTTAAAGCATTGCTTGCAGACTAAAAGTGATAACATCTATCTATAATCCCACTACTAACAGATTCTCTCCCTGACCGGACTGTATTCAGGCTCCCTTGAACTTTTCAGTGAGGTCTATTTCCATGTTTCTCTCTTCATTTTCCAGTTTTAGCAAGAATCACGATAAATCAGTTTAACCAGAATCCCTGATATCCCTTCATATCTGATCACGCTCGAGATCAATCGAGTTCCTCATCCTCCACCAGCCCCCAGGTGGTGTCAGATCACCGAGCCTACTTTCAGGAAGAATCTTGTTAGGCCAGTTTATGAAGAATCTCCCCCTTACCCTGCTCCTTGGCTATAATTTCCCACTTGCTGTATTTGGAGTTGAGCCCAATCTCTCTCCCCCACTGCAAAATTCCATCCCAGTGGTTACTGCCTACTACAACAGTCCCTCCCTTGAATAAAGTCCTCCTTATCATGCTTCAACAAGAGTCATTGAATTTTTTCCTTTAATACTACTAGTGCTTGGTACATAATAAGTGTTCATTCCTTCCTATTCCTTCTCTGTTCCTCACCCCTATCCCAAACACAGGAGTCAGAAGAGTAAAACAACTGCTAAACTCAGGGAAGATCAGTTTCATCAAAGTAGGAGGTTAGGGGAAAGCCTAAAATATAGGCGCTTGCTGGCTCTGCTCTGGAGAGGAGTTGGGTAGCCAGTGGCCAGTAGAGTATGTAGTAACTAGAGTTAAGTGAGGGAGAGGATAAAAAAGAGGAGTTTTCTCCAAAGATCTACCATGTTGACTTAAGTATTTTTCTGACATCGAGCCCTAGAATATGGAAGCCAATAAGGCAATACATGTCCTTACCCACTTTTTCCTTTGGGAAGGCAAAGTGGTATGCAGATGGGAAGAGCTTTGGGCTTGGAAGGAAAAGACAAAGCTTTGGCCACCAGCCCTGTGATTTTAGACACATCTGTCAACTTCTTTAAGGATCCGTTTCTTTCACCATAAAAAGTCTTCCTCTCAGGGTTGCATGAGGGACCAATGAGTTGAAGGAAGTGAAAGAGTTTGTAAAATTTCAAACTCTATAAACAAGCATAATACAAATGGAAGAGTGAGAAGGAAACTTCGAAGATGGGTTAGGAAAGAACTGGCAAAATAAGGAACTGTAAAAATTGGTGGCTGGGTATGGATTTTGGGGTTTTTCCCAACATTTCCATAAATAGCCAGTAAAAGGCGAACCAGGTCCTGAGCATGGTTTACAGCCCTGTCGTCCTCACCACCATGAAAGGTCCATTCAGATCTTCACACAGAAGCCTGCTTCTCCCAGGGGAAGGGAGAGATATGTGTGTGTGTCTGTCTTATGCCCATGTAAATAAAAAGAAGAAACAGTAGTACTCCAAATGCTTCTTAAGGCACAGCACTTCTTGAGATGTGTGGATAATAGTGTCCCTCTTCTGGTCCATCGGAATTAGCCTAGTCACGCTAATAGCTAGCTCTTACACTTTTATATTCAGGCACAAAAATCGTCCCAAAGGACATTGCTCTCAGCAGAAGAACCTTGACTAGCTGTTACCTTGTAGAATTTATAAGAAATAGTTTGTAGGTGTCATTTCTGCCTCTTCCTGCATATAAACATCTTATGTGACTTTACAGATTTGTTTCAAAGCAGCAAGCTTCTCTAACCCACACGGGAAGAAAAAAACGAGGATCCTTGTCTCCACACTTTCCATCCACAGAATCCCACTGCACACACAGAATGCATATGGGCCAAGAGAGTAAAATTCCCATCAAGATACTCCGATCTGCTTTTGTATTGTTTTAGTATGCACGAATAGAGAAATAGCTATGCAAATTTAAAAAACTGTTTCCATACATGCTTTTATAAGCTTTTAAAAATATTAGTTCAACTAGGATATTTTATAGGATGTTAAACAGTAATATATTCTTTCGATTCTTTTGGGGTTCCCAACCTTTACTTACTGATTATCCACAGACAAAAATAATAGAAGTAATTAAAAGCTTTGATACCTTTCAAAGAATTAGGGAATTTAGTTATGTGCTTCAAAGCCAACTTCTCAAACCCTGCCAATGCATGGTTGAATAACCTGTTTGAGGTCAGCAGATAACATTTTTCATATGTATTTTACGTCACCCTAGCCTTTTCCAAAAGACAACTGACAGATCAAAGAACTAGTTTTCTTACAGGTAGAGCATCACAGAATAGAGGTAAAATGAAACAAGTTCTCTCTTTAAACTGAGTTTGCAGTGTCCCAACTTCAGAACCTCTTACAGATTTACTATAAAATTAGGACAAGTGCTGTAGACTAGTCAACAACAATGATAACAACTTATTCCTTTCAGCTTTGATTCAACCTCCAAACAAGGAATGCCCTGCCCACTAACCCTTAAAGATATGGTATTAAGTTTCACTGTTCTGTTTTTTTCTGAAAAATGTTGATTTCAAGACCAGCATAGAAAAGCTGAATCTTTTGCAATAAAAAGAAATACTCAGTACTTTGTCCTTTGTTGCTTGGCAACTAAAGGCTATAAATGGGTTTTATGATTATAAAGGCTCTGGAATTAATGTGAACACGTAAAAGTTGTAATAACTCCCTGGGGACAGGAGTGTTTCTTTGAAAAAAAAGTATGAATATATATATGTAGCTTTTACTCATTCTTGTTTCAAAATAAATAGAGCAAGCAATTTTGTTTCTCCACACTTGCAAATGTTATAATAAAAATCAATAACTATCATTTATTTCATCATTTTAATATTTTATCATTAATGCTCACAACGCCAAGAGGAAGGTGTTATTATCTCCATTTTACAGGTGGAGAAAACTGAAACTTACAATGTTATGTTATTGGCCCAAGGTCACAAAATTAAGAAGCAGAGGAATCAGGATTTGAACCCAGGTCTGCCTGAACTAAGGCTTCTGCCATCAAGTACATATCATAGAGATTTCTAGGAAGCATTTTTCTTGGCTTCTAATACTTGAGGATATTGATCACTTTAATCCCATGAGAGCGATACTATTTCCAATTATCAAGTCATATGATGTTAGCCTTAGAACACATTACTCCCCGTTGCTTTACATGACAATGGTTTCTTATATTGCTAATACGAAGGTGTCAGATATTGGGGTACCATCTTACTGGACTTTATGTCTTGAGCCTGGGTACCAAAAAGGACAATATTGAGAGTTAATATTTTCTACTACACTTCTGAGCAAAGCCAACTTCCTAAATTCCCTCTGTGGATTCTTGTTTTGCATCAAGCAGTACTACAGGTCAGTGTTGCTGTTCTTATATCTTTGCATGCTTATTCGTAGCCTTATCTTTTGAGTTTCTGTAGCTGCCTGCTCCATGAACACAAACCACTGCCTTTTTACTGCTAGCACTTCATCTTATGGTGCCAGAGCTGGGCTTTGCCAAAAAATGCCACATGGCACTTAAGTTCCAACAGCTCACATCCCAGAATAATTTCAACTATACAATGGAATTACGCGCACATTGTCACACACACACACAAAAGCTCTGGTTATTTTAAGAGGAGCCATTAAGTTCCAGCTAACTTTGCAGATGCCCCCTTGCAACCTGTTTGGAGGACACTGCAGAGTGGCAAGGAGCACAGGCCTTTGGAGAAAGACAGACATCTGTCCAACTCTAAGCTCTGATACATAATAGCTGTGTCACCTTGGGCAAGGTACAAACCTTTTCTGAATCTCTGTTTCCTCATCACTAAAATGATGATAACATTATTTGCCTGTTCATTTTGTTGTACAAATTAAGAATACATACAGCTAAAGGCCTTTGTATAAGGTCTAGCATAAAGTCAAGCATTCATTAAATGGTAGAGGTTTCCTTACTGATCACAGATGGCTTCCGGGAGCTCCATTAAAAGAATAAACATTTTTCTTAATTACAAAAGACTGATAATACTGTTTCATTGGGCAATAACTGTAGGTCAGGCACTATTCAAAGTACTTCACGTATATCATTTTACTTAATTCTTTAATTTTTCTCCTATGAAGTAATACCTGCTTCATTTAATAGATGAGGAAACAGTCTCAGAGAGACCCAGTCATTTGCTAAAGCAGCATCTCGAGTGCATGGTAGAGGAGGGATTTGAGCCCAGGGAAATCTGGATACAAAGCCTATGCTCTGACTACTATGTCGCTCATCACCACACATGCAGGCTGGTGTCGGGAGCTCAGAGACAGTGTGCATGATGTGCACTGGTGCCCAGTTTCCAGAGCTGATATGGGTGGCCTGTGAAATGCAACCTCAGAAATGGGAAAGATGCTGTGATCAGATAAACTCCAAGATCATTCCTGCAACCCAGGGTCCATTACCTTGACTGGTTTCCTGGTGCCTAGATCTCTACTTTTGTCAAAACTAGAGAGTCTACTCTTCTGTTTGTCTCCTAGTATCTCCCAGTGACTCCCAGGTAATGATTCTGAATCTCAGCTATAACCCATTTTGAGTTATAGCCTGAACCTCTCACGGAAGGACTTGTTTTTGAATTCTCTCCATCCCCAGATAGCATCTCTGCCATGTTTCCTACTGAACACTACACCACCTCCACTCCCTTCCTGCTAATAAAGAGTTCTTTTTAGGGGAAACAGAGTTATCACACCTAGGGGAAGATATCTGCCATGGGTCACAGATCTAAGAGTAATCTACATAAAAAAATGTTTATGAGGAGCTGTGATTTCCCCCCCACCAGAGTTGATTCTGATATTAAAATATACATAAGGGGCTTCCCTGGTGGTACAGTGGTTGACAGTCCGCCTGCCAATGCAGGGGACACGGGTTCGTGCCCCGGTCCGGGAGGATCCCGCATGCCGCGAAGCGGCTGGGCCCGTGAGCCATGGCCGCTGAGCCTGCACGTCCAGAGCCTGTGCTCCACAGCGGGACAGGCCACAACAGTGAGAGGCCCATGTACAGCAAGAAAAAAAAATATATATATATAGACATAAGAAAAGGAGCACAACCTTTGTATGATGCAATAAAGGTGCCTGCCTTTCTATCAGAAGTTTTGGTCAAGAATCTCTTTGACTTAACACATATTTAACAAATATTTCTCTTTTTTTTTTTGTAACAGCTACATTCAAGACAATAAGCCTGCATAGATAATGAGACAAAGTCAGGTCCTCACCTGGAGGTACTCGCTATCTTCTGGGGAGATAGACAAGTAGACCTATAAACTAAACCTCAGTGCGAAAGGTGTACATCCAAAGGTATGGAAAAAGTGCTGGAGAAGCATGGAGAATTTTGCTTCACAGGATGAAGAAGTAGGAAAGTGCATTTGGGGCAAACGGCACAAACACCCAGTGTTATAAAAAGGTGTTTTTAAGAAACCATGAAAAGCTCAGCATAGCTGGGGTATAGAAACATTAATAACAATACTGATGATGATGACGGTGATAAACGTACTAACTGAGGTACTGTTCTGAACCTCATGCATATTGAATCACTGAACCTTCACAATAACCTCATTAGATAGGTAGTAGTAGTATCTAATTTTATACAGAACTGAGGCACAGAGAGATTAAGTAACTTGCCTAAGATCACATAGCTAGCAAGGGGCAGAGTCAGGATTAGAACTCTGGCCTTGGAACAAGCTCCTATCCACTACATCAAACTGCCTCTCACAACTGTGAGGATGGGGGAGTCTCAGAGATAAGGACACTGAAATGTTACCTTGGGACCATATGCTAAGCTCAGGCAATGGAGAGTCAACAGAAATGTTTAAGTAATGGCGTTCAGGTGAGCCAATAGTGAAGTGGAAGGTGGTCAGCTCAGGGAAACAAATTAGGAGGCTCTTGCAAGAGGTGAAGATCCAAAGGGGAGGCTGCAGTTGAAAACATTTAGCAACAGTTAGGTAAACAATTAGCTGTAGAGCATGGGAGGAGCCTGTAAGGGTGACACCCTGGTTTCTAGTTTAGGAGGTTTGGTGAACACCGAAGGGGGTATAGGAAGCAGCGAAGACTGGAATCAGGGAGGGGAAGGATAATGGGTTCCACTTTGAACGTACTGCTTTGGTGAAACTAAGGCACACTCGGCACATACAAGTGTACATTAAACACCTGTAACTATAGGTCTGGAATGTGGCAATAGGGTTGGGGAAATGCTGATCCATGGGAGTAAATGAAACCATTCAGGGTGAGTTTTTGGTGCTCAAATAAAAGAGTTTCCAAAACAGGACCCTGGGGCAGAGAAGGAGGAGGGTGTACTAGCGAGTGCCCCTGAGAGGTAACAGAGACACTGGATGAGAATCAGAGGCGAAGATGCCATGGGATCGAACAGGAAAGTTTCTGTGAGCAAACGTCGATGAAGAGAGGACACCAGGAGGATGAGGGCCGACGATCTTTAATACGATCTAGCAATTAGGAGAAATTTCAGAAGGGTAAGTTGGAGCAGAAGCCAGAGAAGATTGGGTTGAAAAGTGAATGGGATGTGAAGAATGAAGAGAGTGGGTATTTTTCAGAGTTTGGTGATGAAAGGGAGGAGAAAGATTGATGAATATTTGGAAGGAGAGGTAGAGTCAAGGAAAGAGATCTGAATCCCTTGCTGACCCACAGATAACTTAATTTCACTATTGCTCCCCTGAGGAAGTTCTGTTACTCTCTCCCTTCCCTTATATACATCAATTTTTTAAGGTATCTTTTAATTTAACCTAATTCCAGAATCTTTTTAGAAGCAGATAACCAACAGATGTTGACCCACTGCCAGGGGCTTCCTCCTATCAAACTGGGCACCACCTGGACCCCTGGAAGCATCTCTTCAAATGCCACTGATGTGGCCCCAGGGATAGAAGGAAGCCCAAAGTAGAGGAAATAACCACTTTTCCTGGCCAGGTCAACTGCTCAGGGAGAAGGCATCTGATTTTCTATATCCACCATTAAAACTGAGAACAGACTTTTAAGAATTTGCTCCCTTTCTGGTTGCAGTATAGTTTTGGTGTAAATGGTTACTGCTACTGTTACAGCTCAGAAGATGAAGATGAAACAGGGATTTTTTTCATCATTGCTTTTTTTTTTAAAAAAAATATTTATTTATTTGGTTGTGCCAGGTCTTAGTTGCAGCAGGCGGGCTCCTTAGTTGCAGGTCGTGGGCTCCTTAGTTGCAGGTCGTGGGCTCCTTAGCTGTGGCATACAAACTCTTAGTTGAGGCACGTATGTGGGATCTAGTTCCCGACCAGGGATCAAACCTGGGCCCCCTGCATTGGGAGTGCAGAGTCCCAACCACTGCTCCACCAGGGAAGTCCCTCATCATTGCTTTTAATAATGCTATCAAGTCTCCCTTTCCCATCCCTTAACAACATTTTGAGTAGAATCTGTTCCTAGATTCTTTGATTGTTAAAGCATGCTCCAGTCCAGAATCTCCCGCCTGGTTCAGAGCACACCCTCCTCAACTGTGGGCTGCTCCAGGCAGGGCAGGTGAGAGAAGCAGCCAACAGCCTGGGGCTAGAGCAGAGTTTCTAAGCTCTTGTGGGCCACAGACCTCACTGATCATCTGATGAAAACTACAGAGACTTTCCCTATAAGTATGTGCCTACACATATACACATTTCCACCCAATTTCAGAGGGTTCAAGTCCCCTCCAGAATCTCATCCCAAGTTAAGGACTCTGAATAGAGAGTAACTTTTTTTATGTCAAAAAATGTAAATTAATATCAGGTAGTGGTGATAGGGACAGTCTGCAGATGGATTTTTTTTTTAAAACTTCCTAGCAGATAATTTGGCAATACCAAAGACCAAAATTAAAAAAAAAATACTATGTTCCAACAATTATATTTTGGGGAGATTCATACAAAGTTAATAACTAAGGGTTTGGGGGGAAATTGTTATAATGGTATGTATTTAACAGGGAAAAACCTAGCACAAGCCTACATGTCCAATGATAAGAAATGGTTAAATTATGGAACACCTCAAATAAAGGTTTTCCCACATATACCTGGGGCCTGAAAACGGGAGAGGTGTTCTCCTTGCTCTGCATTGCTGCTTCCAGATCAATTTTCTTCCTCCCTCCTTCACGAGCTTTGGTATATGCCAATGACCAGGCCACCTCCTGCCAATAATAGCATCTACCAACCTCTCGGTCACTATTCCTTTCTCATTGAACATTCAGCATCTGGTACCTCCCTCCCTCTCTCTAACACTACTCCTGCCATCGCTGCTGGTTGCTTCAACATCCACCCAATAATATCACAGCCTCTCAGGTTCTTAAACTCCTCACCTCTATCCTACCTCAGCCACCACTTCCCATGACCCTCTCCTAAACCTCGGCATCACCAATAATCGCACCATTCTCTGAAATCTGTTTCAAGTGTCATGTTCTTTGACCAGCTTGACCTTCCCGACATTTATACCCCTACTCTAATACCTTCACCTATTGAGATCCTCTGCTCATGAACCTTATCCCCACTTTTCCAAACCTCTTCATCCCCTTCCACTCCTCTGTTACCCAGCTTAAATTCCATGGTCCATCACTCTAATTACTCCCTTGCAAAGGCTTGTAAGTCCCTTTTCTTCTTTCCACCTGTGGAACTCACATGAGAAAATCCTGACTTTGGTTAAACCCAATTCTTCACCCACTCCAAGACTGCATCGAGTAGCTGAATGTTGCTGAGAAAATCATACAAATGTAGTGACTAACCTCACTTAAAGTAATTAACCACAAATCTCAAATGAACATGGCACTGACTAGCATTCTTACTATTTCCTGGCCGATTTGCTTTTTACTCTGTGTAATGAGTTGAAAAATGGACCCCAAAATGTATGACCACTCAGAACCTGTGAGTGAAAACTTAACTGGAAAAGGGGTGTTGGCAGGTATAATAAAGTTAAGTGTTTCAAGATGAGATCATCCTGGATTAGGGTGGGCCCTAAGGGCAATGATGAGTGTCCTTGTAAGAGAAGTGACAGATACAAGAGACTCATGGAGAAGGTGATGTAAAGATGGAGGCAGAGATGAGAGTGATTAGTCTACAAGTCAAGGAATACCAAGGATATCATCAGCACCACCTGAAGCTAGAGAGAGTCATGGAGTGGATTCTTCCCTCGAGGCTTCAGCGTTTGTGGCCTTGCCAACTCCTTGATTTCGGACTTCTTATCTCTAGAATTGTGAGAATAAATTTCTGTTGCTTTAAGCCACCTGTTTGTGGTAATTTTTTATGTCCGCCCTAGGAAATTAATACACTAACTAAGAAGATCATTTCATAATTTATCCTCCCTCCTAAAGCCCCCAACAGTCCCCCACCATACTCCCACCACCTGGCTTCACAGGTAAAGCAGAAGTAACCTGTCTCAGCTTCCCACCCTGAAACCTACCACACTACCTGCATGTGTTCCAGATACTCCTCTTTTCCTCCCTTGCAAGACAGTAAGTGTTCCTGGTACCTAAGGGCAAGCTCTCTCCACCCCATCCTCACCCACCTTCTCAAGGTTCCCCTCCCACAATTATCCCCCTCCCTCTTCCGCATCAAACGTTTATTCCTCCACAATGAATCATTCCATCTGCACATCAAGCTTTCGTATCTCCCGTCTTAAAAACAAAATTATCAAGTAAAAACCCTCTTGCCTCCGCACTTCCTCTGGCTATTGCCGCATTTCTCTGCTCCTGGCACAACAGGACTTTTCAAAAGCATTATCCATATGAGCCACTCACCTTCCATTCTCTCTTCTTCCCCTACTGCATGGAAACCACTTGTCACGGTCACCCACAACCTTCCTTCCCAAATTCTATGCTCAATTAACTGGCATTTCAGAAACATTTAAAACATTTGACCACACCCTCTTTGAAACACTATCCTTTCCTAGCTTAACACCACACTCTCCTGGCTTTCCTCCCACCTCATTTAACATCCTTAGCTGGTTGCTCTCACTTGGGTCCCTAAATGTTATCGTGGGGTCCTCTTGTCTGACTCCCTTCTTGGTGACCTCATCTAGTCTCAGGGCTTTAAACACCAACCATACGCGGATAACTCCCAAATTGATATCTATAGCCCAGACCCCTCCCTTGGGTTCCAGATTCAAATATCCAACTGCCTCGTCATCACTTCTGCCTGGTTCTCTAAAAGGCAGCTAAAACGTAAAGTGTCCCAAATGAATTCTTGATTTCACACATATGCACATGAACACACACACACACACACACACACACAAGTGCACTTGCACCCATTATTCCACAGCTGAACACATTGTACTAAATCCACCAATTACTGACACCAACACCTAGGCATCACCTTGATTCCTCTGCCTTCCTCACCCCCACATCCCATCCATCTGCAAGTTCTGCCTGTTCTCCTGCTTAAAACCCTCCACTGGTTTCCTATCACACTGAGAATAAAAATCCAAACTCTGACGTCATCTTTGGCCGCCCACCCCATTGTCATTCAACACTGTCCCCTGCCCCTTCCCACTCCAGCCCTGCCCCTAACCACTCCAAGCTTAGGGACTTCACACTGGTATTCCCTTTTCCTGGAATGTTCTTCTTATGGAAGATTATGATTCTATACCCAGTACATAGTAGGTGCTCAATAAATAATAGTTGTTATTAATTAGGTTTAGATCAAGGGTTAGCAAACATTTCCTATAAAGAGCCAGATACTATTTTAGATTTTGAGGGCCATAAGGTCTCCGTTGCCACCATTCAACTCTGCCATCACAGCATCCAAGCAGCCACAGATAATATTTATTATTTTTTTTAATTTATTTATTATTTATTTTTGGCTGTGTTGGGTCTTCGTTGCTGCACACGGGCTTTCTCTAGTTGCGGCGAGCAGGGGCTACTCTTCATTGCAGTGCGTGGGTTTCTCATTGCGGTGGCTTCTCTTGTTGCGGAGCATGGGCTCTAGGACGTGCGGGCTTCAGTAGTTGTGGCTCGCGGGCTCTAGAGTGCAGGTTCAGTAGTTGCGGTGCACGGGCTTAGTTGCTCCGTGGCATGTGGGATCTTCCCAGACCAAGGGTGAAACCTATGTCCCCTGCATTGGCAGGGCGATTCTTAACCACTGTGCCACCAGGGAAGTCCCACAGATAATATTTAAATGAATGAGTGAATAAAACTTAATTTACAAAATCAGGCTGCAGGCCGGATTTAGCCTGTGGGCCATTACTTTCAGACTCCTGTTATAAATTAATAAGTAATGACAAGAAGAGATGTTTCCTTCTATACTCCATGAAAAACTCCATTATTAAAGAATATAAAGAGTATGATCCCATTAAAAAAAAATACACACAAGATCAACACCAAAATGTGAACAGCTGTTATCGCTAAGTGGTGAGATTACAGGTGATAACTATTTCTTGTTTTATGTTATCTATTTTTTCCACAATTGTCCATGTATTCAACGTTTAGCTTCCAAGATATTGTGGAGTCTTCCAGGAGCTGACTTCTAACTCCCAAGCTGAAAAGATGACAACATCAATAACACCAAAGAAGGTGGTGTAGTCTCCTCTTAGAAGCGTTTGTCTGAGTGATTTTGTTCCCGGATTCCCTCCAGTTGCTGATGACGTTGGCAGTTCTCAAATGTAGGGTGTGTGCAGGTGACAGAAGTTAGCTCTGACCTAGTTACAGCACATTTTAAATTCTAATGAAATCGGCTTCACCTTGGGGATCCCAGCATGAAAGAAGAAAAGGGATTTTTTTTCTTAATGGCACCAAGCCCACGCCTCTTTGTTCTGGATGCTTCATGACAATCAACACAATTTCTAATCACCTGTCAACATCAGACAGAAGTGTTCAAATAATTATAAGCAGCTTGCGTGATTTGGGTTGTTCTTCTTGTCCCTGACGTATTCTCATTCCCAGTCCCCTAGAAAGTCCATAGTGTCTCCAAAAACAGACACAGAGGTGGCCTGATCAATAAACAAGGAGAACCTGCCTCTGTGGGATAATTTCAGCGTTTCTAGGATGCAACATGATGTCTAAAATTCCACCATTAGAGATCAACCAAACCTACTCTTCGAGAAGGTAATCTTTTTGACTTGTATGATCAAAACGACTTTGTATTCTGTGAAAGCACATTGAATACAAAACTCTATAGAGACGTAAGGTGTCATCAGATCCTTTGCCATTTGTACCTTCTGTGCAAACTCAGGTTTTATTGGGACAGAAGAAGAGGGCATAAAGATGCTGGTTATGTGAGAGGGTGAAAAATTGGTGGTCTTAAAGTGAAAGAAAGACAAAGACTGAGAGACTGGCCGGAGGCCAAAGATACCCTTTACCTGCAATACAGTCTTGCCCAGGGCCAGCCCTCTACACTGCATTCAGCTGCTCAGAGCTTCTGATTCCAATCACAGGAATTCAGAAACATCAACCAATCAGAGTTGGTTTCACTTTTGGAGAAGTAATACACAGGAACCACTTAAGACATTTACGACTTTACCTCTGGTAATAATGGAATCTGGGGCTTCCCACAAACTGGCAGCACTTGTCTCAGTGGCCTCTGTTTGTTTTATTCACTGAACCTTTCTGCTGCTTCCTGCTCTGCTTACTGGGCAAGTTTTTCTTCTTCCCATATCTGAACTTGCTGGGTGCTCCGAACCTAGAGTTCAAACTGTTGAACAGAATAGTCTGTGCACTGTTCTTCATTCATTTTTATTCTATAAAGATTACTGTCTACTATGTGCTGGCACCATTTGGGCACTTTTCCAAGCTACATCCCTCTTGTGCTCAACAATTCTACCAACCCTCCCTTGAAGCCTCTCTAGATCCATTCCATCTGGGTCAGTCCCTTGAGTCTCTGCTTTGCTGCTCCAGAATCTTCAGCATTTTCTTCATTTTCCCAAAAACTTGACACCTCCATAATATTCCTGTACAGCTCATGGGTAGCAGATGTTTTTGCCTACCCTGCATCCCTACCACCCTACTTTAAAAATAGCTAACTAGAAATTTAAATCTCAGGCAGAGAGGAGGGCAGAAAATACCTTGAAGCTTGTTTGACAGCAGTTTCCTGAAGGGACTGTTCTTCCTCTTAGATCTCAGGAGCTGTCCAGTGGTTCCTGCCCATCCACAGCTTTTGGTTTTAGGAGCTACCCCTCACCTCCCAAACTTCAATGGGTGAGTGGGAGTTTCTTCAGCTAGTTTCTCTCTTCTGCTTTCATGTGATCTCTTCAGGAGAGTCAGCCCTCTGTGTCTGCAGGTTCCACATTTGCAGATTTCAACCAACCAAGGATGGAAAATATTTGGGAAAAAAGATCCCAGAGAGTTCCAAAAGGCAAGACTTGATTTTGTCACATGCTAGCAACTACTCACATAGCATTTACATTGTATTGGGTACTAGAAATAATCTAGAGATTATTTAACATGTACTAGAGGATGTACATAGGTTAATATGCAGATACTACTGCCATTTTACGTAAGGGACTTGAGCATTTGGGGGTTTCGGTATCAGAGGGGATCCTAGAACCAATCTCCTCCCGGCTTCCAAGGGACAACTGTATGTAGTTTTTCCCACTCTGCCCAGTCAGGGCAGGCATCTCCTCTTTTGCTTTCGTGATAAGCCAAAAAGCATTTGAGAACCTACTTGAGGACTTTATGAAGAGGATGAGCTAAACAGCTTCTCACCAATTTAGAAAGTTTCTTTTTAAAGATTAAATATAATGAACAATTAAATATTCTCAAATTAGTTTTTATAAACTGTTCTAAAAAGCTGGGAAATAAAAGATGAATCTTGCTATCACGGTAGCCCAAAAGAAATACCCATAAGGAACCAAATTAAGAATGTAAGGTCACAGCTATGGAAAACAAGTGAGGTAAACTGAGGAATGGGATTTTCCATACTTCATTTTCTATTCCTTTTTTACCTGAGGGGTTGCTGTAAGAAGTAAATGAGGTAATGAATGTAAAGTGAATGGAACAGTACTTCATGCATGGTAAATGCTCAGCAAACGTTATTAATCTGGTGCAAACTTAAGATAAAACAAAGTCGAAGTTAACTAACTTAAAACTTGGCTAGTGTTAAAGGATATATATTTTTAAAGATAAAATCATGACTCATGGGCTTCCCTGGTGGCGCAGTGGTTGAGAATCTGCCTGCCAATGCAGGGGACACGGGTTCGAGCCCTGGTCTGGGAAGATCCCACATGCCGCGGAGCAACTAGGCCCGTGAGCCACAACTACTGAGCCTGCACGTCTGGAGCCTGTGCTCTGCAAGAGGAGAGGCCGCGATAGTGAAAGGCCCGCGCACCGCGATGAAGAGTGCCCCCCGCTCGCCGCAACTAGAGAAAGCCCTCGCACAGAAACGAAGACCCAACACAGCCAAAATAAATAAATAAATAAATAGCGTTCCCTTTAAAAAAATAAAATAAAATAAATGTTAGCTCAATAAATGTAAATCCTAGCACATTAAAAAAAAATCATGACTCATATAAATGTAAGATGAACACATGTCAAAGGTTTTTATTTACTTCATGAAGGAAGCAGGAAGATGTTACAAGTGGTTCAAGGAGAATTCAAACAGCAGAGCTAGATCTAGGTATCTAGATAGATAAATAGAGATAGATTGACAGATGTATATAGATAGAGATAGGTAAGCAGATAGATAATCTAAATCTGGCTATGCCATGGAATGAATTTACAAATAAATGGAAAACTGGGTTTTACTGAAACTATTGATCCCCAAAAGGAGATAATTCATTTACATATCTATAGACAAAATTCACTGCATTGATATCAATTATCTACAATTTACAGAGTTTCAAAATAGCTCTAAGACAATAAAGAGTGAAAATCCCATAGAATCTGACAGCCCAAAGGACATGATCCAGGTACAGTTTTCTATGGAAGACACCTAATAATCTTCTTTTTCATCCATTTCATACAATTTTTCTTTACACAGAAAAGAAACTCTTAAACGGAGTTTTGTGTAATTAAACCCAGTCTCCTTTATGTAAGAAAAACTGACTATGACATCATGCATTCCAACTTTGAAGCACTGAGATAATAAAGTATAAAGAAGAAAATAAAAATCCCCATATTCCTACCACTAAGAAATAACTACTGTTAATACTTGTAGTGTATTCATCCAATTGTTTCTACATATATAGGTATGCATGTATGTATATATAGCAACTGTTTTCACATCAGTTTTAATAAACTTTGTTCTAGAAAAATACATATATATTCAATTCTATTATATATACCGATTTGTAATCTGCTTTTCCCCTTTATATCATAAACACTTTTCCTTATCATTGTCATTTTTTTTTTTTTTTTTTTTTGCTGTACTCGGGCCTCTCACTGTTGTGGCCTCTCCCATTGCGGAGCACAGGCTCCGGACGCGCAGGCTCAGCGGCCATGGCTCACGGGCCCAGCTGCTCCGCGGCATGTGGGATCTTCCCCGACCGGGGCACGAACCCGTGGTCCCCTGCATCGGCAGGCGGACTCTCAACCACAGCACCACCAGGGAAACCCATCATTGTCATTTTTAATAGCTACAAAATATTCCATTATATGAAAGAACCATAATCTATTTAACTAATCTACCACTATTAGAATTTTAAGTTGTAACCAATTTTTAGTTATTAGAAATAAAATAATGTGCCTCTCCTCTGACAACCTTTCTCTTGCAGTGGTATCAGCTTTGCTGAAAAAGCCAAACATTTCACATGGTATCTGAGTTTCCAGTGGATGTTGGGCTCCCTAGAGAACTTGATCCACCTCTTCTGCTTTAGCTAATGGGCCTACCTATTACATCAGTGGCAGGCAATAGAATGAGGTTTGCCAGCTACCTGGAACCACGCTTTGTTCTCATCATCTTCCTGAGACACACCATAAAGATTCAGCATGATCAGCATGAGATCTGATGTTCAAGGCCATTTAATTCGTGATGATACTGTCAGTACAGATAGTTTTTAATACGAAAGTGTTCATATGAAAAACATATATTATTTAGGATCCAGATTCTTAGAATGAAGAGTCTGAGAAAGCAAAGAAAAAATAGCTTTCAGGTGGGTAATAAATTACAAAAACTTTTCTTGCTTTTCAGACCTTGATTTTTTATATGAATTTGCATTTAATTAGAAGCTGACGTATCAACAGGAGCACAACATAGAACAACTAGCCCTCCTCATAAGAATATCAGATCCAGTCTTGCTGTCCTCATTCTAAGGAATATTTCAGAAAGGAAACCATGATCTAAAGGAAATGTCTCAAAGCCCTCCAGGCTATCATTTAAAAGATGTGGTTGTTGGACTTGGCACACCGTCAGTGATTGATATTTGCTAAACAGATAATAAAAAATAGACAACCAGCTGTGTGACTTTCGGGGGAAGGGGAATAACTTAAGTTAGTGCTTCCATTTTTTATTTCCAAAACTTACCACCTTTTCCATTTATTCATTCAAAGATAATGTACACTGACTATTTTATTCTCTTTCCATGGAGAAATTACTCCTCCCTAGTTAAAAAGGCTTCCAAAAGAGCCAGAGTTTAGTTTGGGCTAAGAAAGATACTATAATAATAATAATAATAAAATAAATCAGATTTTGTAATCAGCTGTACAGAGGACTTGTGGAAACTATATCCCCAAAGACTTCTGAAAATAGCATAAACAAGGACAGTATAGTGACCCTATAGGTATAACAGCACTTCCAAAAAACAGAAGGTAGACCAGATGAACTTTTCAGGTCTTCTCTAGCTCTGTAAAGAAATCAATTAGACTTTGTGTATTTATAAAATCAATTGGTGGTTTCCCGAAAATAAAGCAGATATAACTGTAGCTTGGAGCTTGCTACCTACTGCTCAAATGAAAGTTACATAGGATATAAAATCAGGCAACAACAATTAAGCAACATTAGTGTGCCTACTGTGTGACCCAAGTGGACGCACTGACTTGAGCACTGTCAGAGACAGAACATGATGGGATGGATCATAGGGCTGAAATAACATAATAATTCTCTAGGTCTCATATTCCTTCTTACCCCATGTGGCAAAATCCGAGCCACAGAACCTACTGTATTGTACTAATTTCTTCTGATAGTGACCTCACTGTTTCTTTGACATAAACACTCTTTAGTGTTCGATACAATATGGTGTTGGGTCAATTCCATTCACTCTTTAAATGTCTAGTATTTGTCAGGCACTCTGCTAATCACAAGAAATGCCAAAAGCACTTTCTCCATATGCTGCTAACTGCCCTCTGGATTCTGTGAGTGAGCTGGTCTGCGCTCAATTATTCTCATACTCCCTCCTGGGAAATACCTGGAAATGTGCAAAAAGCTCTGGCAACATTTCCCTTCCCATGGAAGTCTGAGCATGACTAACTGATAAGGAACTGCAGCTGCACTAACACGCAGTCTCCCAATGGCTCCCTGAAAGGTGTCACAAGAAGGCAAGCCTTTCCTGACATTTTCAGCAGACCCACCATGAGAATCTCAACCCAACTGAATATGAGAAGGGGTACCACTATTTCAGGTTTTTAGGAAAAAAATCTTTGTAACCATGTCCTATAGTAAGCCTTCGCTTGGGGAAAATTATATTTAACCTCAAAAAAAAAATCATCATTCAATAGTTACACATTTTTAAAGTGCTGTGAAAAACAAAGAATGGAATGGGGGAAGAGGTGTTCCTTTACTGTTAGGCTGTTTTGTATTTAATTATATTAACAGAAAAACCATCTTAAGTAAACTCTTACATTTCTCCTGTGTTGTATTCAATAATTTTAGAGATAAGAAAAATCTAGTCTTATGAAACATAGGGATTAGAAAAAAAATCTAGCACAGGACAGGGACAAATTCTAATAACATAGGTATGCTGACCTCTTGATTCTTTTAACAACTAAGCTGTAAGATGGAAATCCTGAATTTTTAAAAATCACTGCCTATACCATTGATTTTTTTTTTTTTTTTTTTTTTGCGGTACGCGGGCCTCTCACTGCTGTGGCCTCTCCCGTTGTGGAGCACAGGCTCCGGACGCGCAGGCTCAGCAGCCATGGCTCACAGGCCTAGCCACTCTGTGGCATGCGGGATACCTCCCGGACCGGGGCACGAACCCGCATCCCCTGCCATCGGCAGGCGGACTCTCAACCACTGCGCCACCAGGGAAGCCCTATACCATTGATTTTTTGCTACAAACACAGCAAATAAACCTGCACTTCTGACTTCACGACAGTTAGTACAATAGTATTTCTTTCAAAGCCCAAGTGAATTCCAAAAAGGTAAGACAGTGATAGTAAGCAGTACCATTTCTCAGATGTTGGAAACGGGCTTCTTACCTTCGAAGAACTGCTGTAGGGCCTCGTTTTCGCCTACCACATCCATGGTGCCGTGGTCCTGGTAGTTACTTCCGCACAGAATGATTATCAGACCTCAGGAACTAAGTGCTGTCCTCTCAGCTCGAAGCCTACGAATGCTCTCGAAAAATGTTCATTTTCTTTTTATTGGAGTGAAGCGTATCTTCAGCCATCAAACTGTGCCCAAAAAGATGGTTAAGTTTTCAAATGTGATCACAAAACCAGAAGGATATGTAACCACGCAAAAGAAAAATTCATGAAGAGGGAAGTGGTAGAAAATCCATCTCCCTTTCTATAGGGAACTGTTTCTACTCTGCCTTTCGTCTTTGTTTTAAGGACCTTTGTCCTTAGTGACACATGTAATTACATAAATGGGCAATAAATACATAGCCTTATCTCCTATTTGTCCTTTTACACCAATATATTTATTTCTCTGCCTCCATCAACCAGATCGATTTAGCTACAGCCTAGCAAAGATATAGGGGGTTTTTTTTCACCTAGAGAAAGAGGGCAAATCAATATAATCACTTTCATAGATACCGAGGCTTGTGATAATGAAAAGTTAGGATTTGTTAAATATTTCCAAATCTACTCGCAGTGAAAAAAAAATTCCTTGATACGCACCTCGTCCATTTCCTCCAGTTTATTTTCTTTGAAAGTAGAAAGCATAAAGTATGAGAAGTCCCTCTAATGAGCAATAAAACTGCGTTTCTGATTTAGTAATTCTTACAACCAACTATGTGGTTCACTCCTAGCTGGTTTTACTCCTAAATAGAAAGGTATACCCAAATAAATGTTTTGTTTTCACCATTTAGCTATTAACTTATCTAATAATATACTAAAAGGAATACAGTTAGGAAATCAAACTAGTCCTTTCAGCTCCTTCCTGTTTCCTTTTTCCCCAACTTTTTATTTTGAAAGTTTTTAACCTATAGAAGAACTCAAAGAATAGTACCATGAAATACCCTATACTCTTCATCTAGATTTACTAATTGCTAATATTTTCTCACTTTTGCTTTTTGTCTCCCTCTCTCTCCCTCTCTCTCTCTCTCTCTCTCTCTCTCTCTCTCTATATATATATATACATATATCTCCTTGTCATTTTTGGTTGGTTGGTTTTTATAACATTGACACTTGTTTAACAGTCCTGGAGCACTGTCTTATATAATGTCCCACATTCTGCATTTGTCAGATTATTTCATTTTTGTTAGAATTGGTATGGGTGATGTGGTATACTTCCCAATAAGTATTTTAAAACTTCACACATAGAAACTGTTTAAACAAAAAAATTAATTTTATCCTGGGGAAAAAAAGAGGCTTAGAATCCTATTTTGAAAGATATATTGGACCCCAGATCTTTAAGGACAAGTCATTAAGTTGTTTCAAGAAATAGATTTTCTATTTGTTTCAGTTCAACTTGTGCTAAACTCTCTGCTGGGTGCAGGAAATAAAAAGATGTGTAAATTATGGTCCCTGCCCTCCATAGGCTCAAATGTAGGGCATGAGAAAAATACAAGGAACTATAACTCTGATAAGAGCTGGGGAAAAAGGCAGACTCTGATAAGAGCTGGGGAAAACATCCCAAGAAAACAGAGGAAGGAAAGGTTAATTTCATCTGGGAAGATCTGGAAAGGTATCATAAAGAGCTGGGATTTGAAGAGACTTAAACAATGGACATGTTTTTAAAAACATGAGCAATGGCTTGGAGGGGAGAAAGCCCAGGTACAGCGACTGGAGTTACGGTGTATGGATGGTGGAGTGAGAAAAAAAGATGAGAAGTAGGCTGAAGAAGGGTTTGGGTAGCTTTTGAATGTTAGGCTAAATCTGAATTTGATTCCATGCATATTCATTCTAAGCATATCTATTGATATTTTCTATTTGGGTAGTTGTGATGCATGATATAATTAAGTCTAATTTAGAAAGAAGCTGTGTTAGAGTGTGTTGATTGGGGCAGTAACTAAATTTACACCATCTGAGAAGCTACTGCGAATCCAGATAGGCAGTAACAAAGCCTGAAGATGCTATAGAACCAAGAAGAGTTGGCTACCAACTGGATATGGGGAGCAAGGGAGAAATCAAATGTGATTTTTTAAAAGGACTTCCATGCCTTTAGGTGCAGTATGAATTAAGATGTCTAAAACATGTAGCCTATGTTTTAGCTGGAAGCTCCCAGCCAAGTTTTCTGGAGGCTGTTGGAAGTTAAGTCACTATACTATATCCTCTGCCAGATGATGATTCTGGATTCTATCCAACAGTTCACCCAGAGACTTCACATAGGCAGCAGCAGAGTAATGAGTGATAGGAAAGAAATTAGATTCCATTTAATAAGCTGAGAGACAAAGGTGAGAATTGGAGTCCCAATCTCAAATAATTATAGGACCAGGCGGGTAAGTGAGTAAAATGGGTCAAAATAAGCAAAAAAACAACCATGAGAGCATATTTATAACCGACAACTGACCCTTAGCTGTGACTCCGTCAGGGAGACACTTAGGGGTGGTGGAGCAGAGAGCAAACCAGAGTACCTGCCCTAAGGGTAGAGCCGCCCAACAGGTGGAGTGTCACTCGGCTTCCTCCACATGCTGCCACTCAAGGATATGGACTCAAGGTTCTTGAAAGGGCCAACTTTAAAAGAGAAGCTGGAAATGCAGATTTTAATTTTAAATCTCATTTTTAAATGTTGCAACGAATATGTTTAAAAACAAAACAAACAGAACAATACACCAAAACATTGTCAAGGACAAATAGCACACGTATGAAAGGGCAATTCAGCCTTCAGTTTGCAACATCTGGGTTGGAGGCTAAGTTATAACAACCAACAGGGTTTGAGGAAAGCAAAGAGAATTTGGAAGAAAGATGTTGGAAGGGCTAGAAAATACCTCTGTATTAATTAATGAGTCCAGAGCACACAGCTGAGCACAATGCAGCTGGAGGCAACTGGGATTTAAGTGGAAGTTTCTCCCTCACAGTAAATAACAAATATTACCCATATTTCCTTGATTCTGGTCTTTACATCTCCAATGGTCTAAGATTTTCCGGTTCTACTGGGCATCCCATTTTGCACAAATTCAATGGAGACTCATCCTCTTGAATAGCAATCTAACGTAGTTGTCATTTGGATTTGTTTTGGTATTGACATTTCCTAAGAACATCAATAGATAAATAGATCAAAGCTGAGCAGCTGTGGTTAAATCTGGGGATGTAATGATGGGAACCTTGTCTCTCTTAAGACTGTCCCTGAGACTGATAGCTCCAGAATTCCCGTATTCATATCACAGTCCTTCCTCTTGAACTCAGAGTGTTTGTGGGCTTGTACTTCCTTGACAGCAGCCTTTGGCAAGGGTTTCTATTCTTTAGCAAGCTTCCTCCTCTTCTCTGATATTTTTTTCATTTTACATAGGTTCATGCATTGTTTTCCAAGCTGATTTTTATTATTTCTCTGTTAACAATTATCACTGTGGAAACTTAATGAGTTTGGGTTGAGTTTGGGTTTATGGATTTATTTTTCCTTTTTTTTTGGCCACACCATGCAGCATGCAGGATCTTAGTTCCCTGACCAGGGATCAAACATGCACCCCCTGCAGTGGAAGTGCGGAGTCTTAATCACTGGACCAGGGAAGTCCCTGAATTTATTTTTCTAAGAAGCCATGAGAGGACATTAAGTAGGAAGTGACATTCTGATTTTTGTTTTTAAAAGGATCATGTTGGGTGCTGTCAGTGATTGTAGAAGGGCAGGAGTGGAAGCAAGGACACCAAGTAAGAGATTATTGCAGGAGTCCAGGTGAAAGATGATGATGGCTTGGACTGAGTGGACGTAGTGGACACGGAGAGGAGTGGATGGATCCAAGATATGTTTTGGAGAGAGTTGACGGGACTTGCTGACGGATTGGACTGGGGTGGTGGTGACAGAAATGGAGAAATCAAGAATAAGCCCTAGATTGTTGCTTAAGCAGCTGGGCAGGTATTCAGCCATGTTAGATTTGAGATGCCCATTTGAAATCCAAGTGGAGTGACTTTATAGGCAAATGGATACAAGAGTCTGGAGCTAGGGAAGGATTAATGCCAGGGTTGGAGATGCACAGTTATGAGCAATGGTTACATAAAGTTTTTAAGACCGTAAGCCTAAATGAGATGATCTAAAGAATACTGAAAGAGAAAGGGGCCCAGGGCAAAAATCTGGGGATTCCAGTATTTAAAAGCTGTGCTGAGAAACAGCCAGCTAGAGCTTGACCACAGCTGTCACAGAAAGCTC
Organism: Delphinus delphis; assembly: GCF_949987515.2. Classification (NCBI taxonomy): domain Eukaryota; kingdom Metazoa; phylum Chordata; class Mammalia; order Artiodactyla; family Delphinidae; genus Delphinus; species Delphinus delphis. Next base: position 55,580,854 of record NC_082693.1, on the reverse strand, counting down.
CCAATTTCCAACCATGACTTAGAAAGACCTACACAGTCGGGCCCTGCTTAACCTTCCAATTTTCTCTTCCTACCACCAACTGCACACCAGCTCTTCTTGCCGTTTTTTGTTTCTTCCTCAGGGGTTTACACCAGCTTTAAAATGCTCTCCCTACTCTCCTCCCTTCTCAAGAATGGATCTCCTCAGAGCCCTGCCTAAAAATGCCAAGTCCTAAATGTGGCCTTTCCTCACCACCTAATCTGAAGTAGTCATTCATTCCCTCTAGCCATTATCCCATTTTAATTATATAGAGAGAACGTGTCCCATCTTTTAACATTTGTCTTTTTGTCCATTTCTCACTACACTGAGAGCTCCATGAAAACTCGGACCTTGCCTGTCTTGCTCACTGCTGCTCCTGTAACACCTACAACAGCTCCTGACACATATAAGACTCTCAAATATGTGTGAATGAAAGAATGAATGGATTTAGTGTGGAGGAATTCTCTTTCTAGAAGTTCTACAAATTGTAGATATTACTGGGTCTTTATTTGCCCACACATCAAAGACAAGAAACTTAGCATCTCCTAAGATGGTACTGCATCCCATGAGGAAAACAAAAAAGTATTTTCTAGCACAAACGTTAAATACAAATACATATTCATACTGCTTTGGACTGTTTTAAACATTGTGCCTTATAGGAAAGAAAAAAAATCTATGTAGGGAAAAACAGTGAAGAAAATCTTTGAAAATAAAAGCTTCTGAATAAAAGCAGACCCGTTTTAGACTCTGAGTGCACAAAACAAAAAAACACAGGATTTACATGGTGGTGTGGAAGTGGGTAGGTTGGTGGTTGCAACTTCTTTCCAGGACTGAACAAACCTTTGTTCTTTCAGTGTAGATGCTTAGTCAAAGGCTGTGGGTTTTCAGAGCTGGGAGAGATGCTTGGAGAATGCTGGATCCAGCTTTATGGAGGAGGTCAGAGAGGAGTGGCCACCTGCCTAACCTCTCAGGTTTGGGGGAACCAAGCCTGGACCAGAATGTATGTCTTCTGAGCAACTCCCAATCCAGAGTTCTCTCCACTGGGCCAGGCTCTCTCCCCAGCTCTGAACTTACTTACAGAAATGTATCAAAGTCTTTCCCTCTTTTTTTCAGAATTGGTAATCAGGGCAATTAAATTCTTTACAGAAATACTCTCAAGAATCTAAATTGTTAGTCAGCACCCTAACTCTACCCTCTCCTCCACCTAGTCATTCCAACTAGCTCCTCTGTAGCCAGTCTTTTTCGTAGGCTTTTCCTCTCTCTGTCATAGCTCAGGGCCCGGTGCCGTACTTCTCCTACTCCAAAGTATCCCTAAGGCTCTCGTCTGATCTCATGGCTAACTACTCCCAAACTCATCTGCTGGCCTGACCATATCATTGAATTTAGACTTGTATATCCAATACCTACTTAACATTTCCACTTTGATGCTTAACGGGCATCTCAAACAATGTGTCAGACACTAAATTCTTGTCTCTATTCCACTATGTGTAATATGCCCCATCCCAGGTTTGCTCATCTCAGTAAATTGCAGCAAGAGCTAAAGCCAAAAGCCTAGGATTCAGAACCGACTTCTCTTTCCTTTCCTTCTTACAATTCATCAACAGGTCCTGTTATCCCTTTTAGGTTTTGGAATTCAGGTTTATATAATTGGATTAGTCACAATCCTTGGTGTGTAACACCCCACCATCGTGGTCTGTGCATGATTCTATTAATTCATTTGTTCATGCATTTACTTTAAATGACAAATGAACCCATCATCCAATCCAGGGACTAGAACATTAACAATGATTTACTCACATATTTGCTGCTCTCAGTTCTCTCTCCTTATCTCCCCCTCATCCAGAGGTAACCCTATCCTGAACTTTATTACCATCTTGTGTTTTTTATTAATAGTTTTGTCTCATATACACAGATGCCTAAACAATTGTTTTAGTTTTTGAACTTCATGAGAAAAGTATTATGCCATGTGTAGCCTTCTGAGTGTTTTACTTTTTCATTCAATTTATGTTGCTATGTTCCATGTGAGCACACAATACTTTACCCTCCTGTAGATGGACTTTGGGTTTTTCCCAGGACATTATTATATATGTATTCTGGGACACTTTGTCCAAGTATTTCTCGAGTATGTGCCTAAAAGTGGAATTGCTAGGCTATGGGCAACTAATGTTCAACTTTTCAAATGAATGGTTTTTCAGTAGTAGATACACATTAACATTCCCATTAGCAATATATGAGTAATCCTGTTGACTGAAATTCTCTTCAAAACTTGACTGTGTTGCATTTTTTAACTTTTGCTAGTTGGATAAATTTAAACATATCACTGAGGTCTTGACTTAGTTTATCTGATTATTAACAGAAATGAAAACCTCTTAATATGTGTTTGGCCCATATGTGCTTCCAATTCTGCAAAGGACCTGTTTCAGTCTTTCGGCCGTTTTTCTGTTGTTTTTTTTTCTTATGGATTTGTAGAATTTCTGTATATATTCTTAATATTAATCGATTATTGGTTATGAGTTTTGCAAATTTCTTCTTACAGTTTACAGTTTGGCTTTAATATGTCTAAATTAATAATTTATAACAAAGCACTATTTTCTTTTACATTTATTTATCTTTCATGGTCTCTTTTGCTTCCAGTTTAAGAAGTCCTTCTTAAAGCAGGATCACGAAGATATTCACCTACGTTTTTGAAATATGTTTCACCTATAGTTTTAACTATATTTTCTACATCAAAATTTCTAAAGTTTCAGGACACTTAAAACAGTTGTTTTTATGTATGGTGTGAAGAAGAGATCCAATTCTGTATATTCCTCTTTTTTTGTCAGCTCTGCTTAATAGTCCTATCATTGATCTACCATGCCTTCTCTGTCAATGTGAAATTTACACCTATGCATGGGTCTGCATTGGGGCTCTCTATTCTATTCCACTGGCCATTTTTCCTGTTTCTGCACTCACATCACACTCTTAAGTACTTCAGCCTTATAAGAAGTCCTTCTCACAGGACAAATTATCCCTCCTTTCTTTTTCTTCAAAAGTGCCTTGGTCATTCTTCATCCTTCACCGCGTCACATAAATTTCATTTTGTCAATTCAAGGAGAAATGTTGGGATTTAGTTTGGAGATGCACTGAATCTATGTATCAACTTGGAGAGAATTAACATCTTTCATATTGTCTTTCTATCCATGAACACAGGATCAATCTAGTCCTCCTTACTGTCTTTTAGTGAAGTTATTTAACTTTCTGTACACAGGTCTGTGTACAGATTACACAGTAATCTAACCAAATCTAATCTTTGGTTAGATTACTTAGCACTTTAGAATTATGTTTGCAATTGTTTGGTCTTAAAAAGTCTATTTTCTAATTGTTTGAGGTCGGTGTATGTAAGTATAATTCACAATTATATACTGATCCCTTATTTAGCCACCTAATAATTTGATGGAAGATTTTTTAAATTTCCTATGTAGATAATCACATCATAAGCAAATAATGACAGTTTACTTTCTCCTTTCCAATATCTTTATCTTCCTCATGATGCTGCACTAACATTTATAGTACAATTCTGAATAAAAGTGAAGACAGTGGTCATCTTTATTCTGTTGTTCATTTCAAAGAGAATGTTTCTAATGTTTTCTCTCTTAGGGTGATGTTTATTATAGGATGCTTGAAGATACCCTTTACCAAGCTGAGAAGTACCCTTTCATCTACAGATTACTAAAAGTTATTAATTAATGAGTATTTTTATCAAATGTTTTTCTCCATCTATTGAGCAGATGGTTTTTCACTTTTATTCTGTAAATGCAGCAAATATTTATAAATTTTCTAATATACCATCTTTGTATTCCTGGAATAAACACCACTTGCTCAGTATATTACATTCAGTTTGCCTTTGCATATATATTCACGACAAAACGGGCCTATAATTTTCCTTTTTTGTATTGCCCCCATCTAGTTTTACTATCAGTTATATTGGTTTTTGATGTAGGAGACATTCTGTTCTCCAGAATATATCTAAGATTAGAATACCCATAAAGTTTGGTAAAACCACCTATGCCTAGAGTTTTCTTCACAGGATTTCTAACTACTTCCTTTCCTTTAATAGTAGTAGTACTGCTCAGGCTTCTGACGTCTTCTTAACCAAAATATAACACATTTTTTCTAGGAATTTTCCCTTTTGCCTAAATTTTGAAACTTATTGCCATGTTGTTCATAACATCCATTAGTATGTGCAGTGACATAGGCCTTTTCATTCCCAGTATGGGTTATTTGTGCATTTTCTCTTTCTCCAGGATAAACTTGCCAGAAATTTTTGTCTATTTTGTTCATCTTTTCAAAGACTCAATAGCTTTGATGATCTTCTACTGCATTCTTGTTTTCTGTTTCTGCTCTTATCTCCTTCATCTTGTTCTCCTATAACTTAATTGGACACTCAGCTCATTTTAAAAATATAAATAAGGATTTAAAGCTATAAACTTTTCCTTGAAGCACTTTCTCTGTATCCTTGTAAGTTCTGATATTCATTATTAGTCAGCTCTTAGTATTTTTAAATTTCTCCATTTTTATTATTTCTATTTTCTCATTAAGTCTTCTTGGTGCACTCAATTTTTAGTATTATGTAAAACCCAACTCTATGTCTAATAATATTTTTGTCCTATCATGTTCTTTTCTGATAACAGTATAACCACTCTAGCTTTCTTTTGGTATTTTCCTGGCATCTTTTTTCCATTCTTTTATTCCAACATTTCCATGTCCTTATGCTTTGTTATCATATACTTTAATCCAACTTGACTATATTTTTACTTACTTTTTATTTCCGTATCATATTCTTTCTCTACTTGGTCTCTTCACTTTTAACTGATTATCTCCATTTTTCATCTAACAAGAACTTTAATATATCCCCATGCTCTCTGGTCTTCTCCCATTCCCATTGTGTTGATATTGTAAAGAATTTTAGTTCTAGATTGTTATGGATCTACCTGAAGTTTTAAAATTTTCTTTAGCCTTACTTTTTTATTCTTTTAAAGTTATCAACAAACTTTCTCTACGTATCTGATCACTTTTCTTCCCAAATCTCAAAGCATCTCCTGGATTTGTTTCTCTTTTAGTTTTAGTATTTTCTCCAAAAGTGTTTTTTTTTTTTTTTTAATTTATTTATTTATTGGCCATGCCATGCGGCATGCAGGATCCTAGTTCCCTGACCAGGGATCGAACCTGTGCCCCCTGCATTGGGAGCATGGAGTCTTAACCACTGGACTACCAGGGAAGCTCCCCCAATTTTTTTTTTTTCCAGCTGCGTTGGGTCTTTGTTGCTGTGCACAGGCTTTCTCTAGTTGCAGTGAGTGGGGACTACTCTTCGTTGCGGTGCACTGGCTTCTCATTGCAGTGGCTTCTCTTGTGGAGCACAGGCTCTAGGTGCATGGGCTTCAGTAGTTGCATCACACAGGCTCATTAGTTGCGGCATGCGGGCTCTAGGGCATGCAGGCTTCAGTAGTTGTGGCACGTGGGCTCAGGAGTTGTGGCTCGCAGATTCTAGAGCACAGGCTCAGTAGTTGTACACAGTCTAAGCTGCTCCGTGGCATGTGGGATCTTCCCAGACCAGGGCTCAAACCCCAGTCCCCTGTAATGGCAGGCAGATTCTTCACCAGTGTGCCAGCAGGGAAGTCCCCCCAAAGTGTTTTTAATTTGCATCTTTGTGTGGAAAATCTTCTGAAGCTTTGAAAGTCTGAGCACATGTTTATTATGCCCTCACATGAACTATCAAGACATAAAATTCTAGTTTCAAATTTCTTTTCATGTTCAATTTCATATTCTTGAGCTGGGCATGGTAATGATGGTTTCTACCATACCATTCTCAAATATCCTTTTGTCTGTGCGCTTCCATCCATCCTGGTGACTGAGTCTTCTATATGTAAGGTTGACCAAACCTTTGAGACAGGACTGAAAGTAATACCACCTTCAGAACACCAGTTCTCTCACACACATCTGCTGTGAATATAAACTGGTTCAACTTTTCTAGATGGCAATTTGGCAATGCAGATCAAATATTTTAAAACACACATGTACCTTGCTTGACCCAACAATTTTACTTCTAGGCATCTACATGAAGGAAATAAGCCAACAATGTTCCAAGAAGTATACAAAAGGATCCTCATCACAGCATTATGACATGAAAAAGAAATTTAAAACAAACTAATCTCCAAACACAATTAGTTAACATCCTATCATCAAAACCTTACATTGATCCAGATTTGTAGAATTTTTAAGCAAAAAAAAAAGAAAGTCTACTTTTTGTTTCAGAAATGTACACACATAGGTAGAAAATATCTGAAAGTCTATTCTTCAAAAATATTGAGTAGCTTTCTCTAGATGGAGGGACTAAAGTGGTTTCTCATTTCTTCGTTTTGCTTTTCCACACCATTTGTTTTACAATTTGAAACTGACAGATCGAGTGGCTCTGTGATCAGTGTATCCTTTGCAAGTATCACTCTTTCAACCCACACCCTTTCCAACTCCCCTGAGCACACATCAAACTCCTAATTTATCTTTATACCCTTTCAATGATTACTACAGTGCTCAATGTATGTAAAGTATAAATACACTACATCAAGATGTTCAAGAATGCATCTCTAGAATAAAATGTGATTGTCCTCTATTAATCACCATAATAAAGGGATTCTTAAAGTTACAGAGAACAGAATGAATAAAAGTAACTTTCTTTTCAGAAGAAATCTTTCTTTAAATAAAATGTTTTTTTCAATCCTAACATATAAAACAGACAAAAATAGAGTCATTGTAGGTGGGGGGGAAGGAAGCTGATCCTGTTCACTTACCCTTCTTGTCTTTTGCAGGCTGCTATGAAGTTTGAAAACTACAATTCAATATATTCAGCTGACCCTATATATCATGTCAGAGCTAGAAGAGAAAGCAAAAATACACTCAATCTAATATTTATTTATTTAGCTTTTTTTTTTTGCAACTATAAATTACAATCACTAGTACACCTGTAATTCTTTATAGTGTGTTCAACTAAATAAGCAAACACAGCATAGGTCAGTTTAAAAGAAATCATAGTACTTTTCAGTGTAATTTGCAAAAGAGGGAAAAAGTCTCGGACCCACTCCTTGAAAGGAAATAAATATCAAGTAACCATAAAAATATTCAGTCATTTTCCAGGTCTTCAGGGAGGTTCATGCATGGTCCCAGGCAGAGCATCACAGTTCCTCTTTGAAATATCCCAGCTTTGCCAATGACATCTCTTTTCTCAACTGCATAACTTCCCAAAACATTTGATCAACTATACAAACAGAAAAGAGAAACACATAAATCATAAACTATTATCTTAATTATTTTTAATCTGTTTCACTGAAAATTTAAGATTAGCTGAAATGCCAGTTGGGCATCTCCTAATGATGTACCTAATGCTTAGACATGCTATCACTGCTTCACACTAACTTCTCCATGTACTTGTGAGCATCCCAGTTTTATGAATAAATAAGCAGTATTTACCAATTTTGCTACAACGATTTGTTAGATACATCAATGACTGACTACCATTTTAGCCCAAAAGAAGGTAGGCATCTCAATGTCCTGAGTAACTGGCAATGCTGCTGCCTTCTTGAGTAACTACACTCAATGCTCAATTACACAAGAGTTGTTATCTAACTTATGCATCTTCTTGCTATAGTTTGCTGTATCTTGGCCATTTTTCCCTTTTCATTAAAACCAACAGAGTAAACAGGAAAAAAAAGGAAAACAAGAGACAGTCCAGAGAACTTAGTAACATTCTTTGTGAGTAATAATAGGGAAAGATTCTGTGTATGGCTCAATTAGAAATAAAAATAAATGCAGAGGATGAACTGTAAATTTCAATTATCTGTGCTTCTGAAAGTCCCTCTATAAGTGGGAAGAAATTTGCTCTATGTTTTAGATAATAAAAGGTCTCTCTCTGACATATGATCAGATTAGATTGATTTAGATCAGTGGTTCTCAACCTGGGAGAATGTGTCCCCAGGTGTGCATTTGGCAATGTCTGGATATATTTTTCATTACTAGCATCTAGTGAGTAAAGCCCAGGGATGCTATTAAACATCCTACAATGCACAAGACAGCCTCCCACAACAAAGAATTATCCAGTTTAAAATAATAATAGTACCAAGGCTGAGAAACCCTGCTTTATATTTAACTGCCTTAAATCCTTTTTAGCACAAGGCACAGATAATAAACAGATTGTAAAATTAACAATAATTTACTACAAACCCACTCAGTATACAATGTGTAACAAATGCTGTGAAGTGAAAGGGTAAGAGGAACCAGACAAGATATCACTTTTATCACCATCACCACAACCACTCATGATCCCTTCTTCCTGTTTTCACAAAGTAGAGTACCTTTCATTCTTCCCTACAAAAACTTCTTTTTTCTTTTCTTTTTTTTTTATTCAAACAGAAAGTCACAAAAATTATAATCATCCTCATCAGTTCACTCAGTCCCATGTAATTTTTTTTTCCATCTTGACCTTTTGTTAGCACTTTGATGAATTCATCAGTTTTCCATTAGAGTTCTGAAAATGCTCATTCATTCAGTTCAGCAGTATAGTCAGTTACCAGAAACCTGAACTTGTCAGAGTCTTTTCCATGAATTCATTGAAGATGAAACCCTTTTATAGGAACATTTTTGCAAAAGCATCAGAGTACACCCAGAACTGTCTGTAAATGACAAAAGACTTAAAAATGACCATGGTTAAAGATCTGATGAAAGTTCATAATAATGCAATTGACAAGGAAATTTAGTTGTTTCTGAGACATACATTTTAAAGTAATAACTAGAATTATGACTTATAACATTATAGCAGCACATATAAGATTTTTAGAAATTTCATGTAATGTCTGAAACATTTATATTAACATATTTCCATACAAATAACCCAAAGAAAGTTTAGTATTAGTTGTTTTTTTATACTGCAGGTTCTTATTAGTCATCAATATAATACACATCAGTATATACATGTCAATCCCAATCGCCCAATTCAGCACACCACCATCCCCACCCCACCGTGGTTTTCCCCCCTTGGTGTCCATACATTTGTTCTCTACATCTGTGTCTCAACTTATGCCCTGCAAACCAGTTCATCTGTACCATTCTTCTAGGTTCCACATCCATGTGTTAATATACGATATTTGTTTTTCTCTTTCTGACTTACTTCACTCTGTATGACAGTCTCTAGATCCATCCATGTCTCAACAAATGACTCAATTTTGTTCCTTTTTATGGCTGAGTAATATTCCATTGTATATACGTACAACATCTTCTTTAACCATTCGTCTGTCAATGGGCATTTAGGTTGCTTCCATGACTTGGCTATTGTAAATAGTGCTGCAATGAACATTGGGGTGCATGTGTCTTTTTGAATTATGGTTTCCTCTAGGTATATGCCCAATAGTGGGATTGTTGGATCATATGGTAATTCTATTTTTAGTTTTTTAAGGAACCTCCATACTGTTCTCCATAGTGGCTGTACCAATTTACATTCCTACCAACAGTGCAAGAGGGTTCCCTTTTCTCCACACCCTCTCCAGCATTCGTTGTTTGTAGATGTTCTGATGATGCCCATTCTAAGTGGTGTGAGGTGATACCTCACTGTAGTTTTGATTTGCATTTCTCTAATGATTAATGATGTTGAGCATTCTTTCATGTGTTTGTTGGCAATCTGTATATCTTCTTTGGAGAAATGTCTATTTAGGTCTTCTGCCCGTTTTTGGATTGGGTTGTTTGTTTCTTTAATATTGGGCTGCATGAGCTGTTTAAATATTTTGGAGATTAATCCTTTGTCTGTTGATTAGTTTGCAAATATTTTCTCCCATTCTGAGGGTTGTCTTTTGGTCTTGTTTATGGTTTCCTTTGCTGTGCAAAAGCTTTGAAGTTTCATTAGGTCCCATTTGTTTATTTTTGTTTTTATTTCCATTACTCTAGGAGGTGGATCATAAAAGATCTTGCTGTGGTTTATGTCAAAGAGTGTTCTTCCTATGTTTCCCTCTAAGAGTTTTATAGTGTCCAGTCTTACATTTAGGTCTCGAATCCATTTTGAGTTTATTTTTGTGTGTGGTGTTAGGGAGTGCTCTAATTTCATTCTTTTACATAAAACTTCTTTTTTTAACAAGGAGAAAAAATATGCTTGACAACTTAACACAAATCATCTGTTCTTCAGCTTAAATCATATTATCTACCAATAGGTATTAAAAAAGATTTAAATTTTATTAAAGTCATAAAAAGTACTGTATAGTTTAAAGACTGCTTTTATGCTCTGTGGCCTTTTGAAATTCAACGTTAATTAGAGACAGGTTTCATCCCTTTTCTTTTATGCATTAAAACCTAATTATATGGGATTATAAATAAATGACTATTTTCAACGTACTAGAGCTTGAAAACGCTAAACTAAGTTTTTATCAACACGACTGATTTTTCCAAAGAATTAAGATTCACTGGTTTACATGACAGAAAGATAGTAGACATCTACTAGTTTTTAAGTATAAGAAAATTTTCAATGTTTAGAAAAATAAAAACAGGAAAATTTCCCACAACTTCAAATACAAAATTGGCATGGACTTGTCCCTAGCCTAGTATCTGCTATTTCTGTTTTAAAACAATGATACATATTTAAAGAAAAAACACAAAACAAAACACTGCTTTTGAGCTGTCAGGCCATATTAGTTTCTATGCCTGGTATTTAAGACATTCGGCTATAAAACCATAAGTAATCATGAAAGACTACATTACAAATGCCATGAAAGACCACATTAAAAAATATCCAGCAGAGTCCTGGGCTGACTATCCTGGATATATCATCCGCATGTCTCAGCTGATTTAGAACACAGTCATCTTTATTCCACTCAGAATTATGCTCAGGACTGCTTTATTAACTTACACATGAAAGTAGAAAATACAGAAAAAAATTTATTGTTAGTGCCTTGTGGGTTCCAGTAATTAAAATAAATCTGGGGAATTCCCTGGTGGTCCAGTGGTTAGGACTCTGCACTTCCACTGCAGGGGACATGGGTTTGATCCCTGGTCAGGGAACTAAGATCCCACATGCCACGTGGCATGGCCAAAAATAAAAAATCTATTAAAAAATAAATAAAATAAAATAAAATAAATCTGACCATGTCTAGAGCTTGTTCATTTTTATTTCTTAAGGAGTAAATTCAATGGGCTTTATGCTCCTCTCACACTTACCATCTGGTTTATCATATACCCCTTAAAAGTTAAAACTGATCCTGCTTAAAATTAGAGTAAAATGAGGCAAATATAAGGATTAAATACAACATGTTTAAAAGATGCATTTGTTCCCAAATTCTTCACACATTTTATTAGACCTACAAAAGAGATTCAATATAAATGTACCAATGATAAAGCTGACTTGCGCTTACTATTATGTTCCATACTTTTTACTGAATTTCACGCAAATATTTTATAATGAATTAAGAACACTCACCATCCTGCTGTTTCACAAGTCCCTGTTGAATATATCGAATATACGTGAAAAAGTTACATACAGAAGTGATCTATGCCAAAAAGAAAAAAAAATGTTAAACAGTCAAATATCTCACATCAAAGCAAACTTTATTAAAACTTGTGGTTAATGAGGAGCAACTAAGCCCGTGCGCCACAACTACTGAGCCTGCGCTCTAGAGCCCTTGAGCCACAACTACTGAGCCCACGAGCAACAACTACTGCAGCCTGCGTGCCCAGAGCCCATGCTCTGCAACAAGAGAAGCCACCACAACTAGAAGCCCGCGCAGCACAACGAAGAGTAGCCCCCACTCGCCACAACTAGAGAAAGCCCAGCAACAAAGACCCAATGCAGCCAAAAATAAATTAATTAATTAAACAAAGAAATTTGTGGTTAAATTACTTACCCTGTATCTGCAAAAAGGAGAAATATAATAATAATTGCTTGAGTCCCCTAATTTAATTCTGTGTTTACAGGACTTACTCTGACCTGTGAGAGCACATTTTCTGTAAAACAAGGATAAATTTTAGTTTTTTAAATTAAAAGCATTTTGCCCCTACCTTCTGGACAAGTTGTATATTCATTAAGACAACTAGTATCTGAGAACCGACCATGTACCAGGCACTTTGTGATGCTGGGCTATAATGATGAAAAAGACAAAAGCCCTGCCCTTTGGGGCTTACATTCTAGTATAAGCTTACAGGCATAGCTTTAACCATGGTTCTAGAAATAGAAGCTAAATGTGTTCATATATGTCCTGGGGCAAATTTACAAATGAGTAATCAGCTGCAGGGCAGCTCTCAGCTTTCCATTGTGACTTCAACTTCTCTCTCAGTTGAAAAAAACTTAAAAGTGACTGCTTAGGTCTCAAAACATGTTATTGACAGCTTTGCAGGAGAAGAGCTTCCAGATGGGATACTTTTTGGTGTGTTGGGTTGGTATATATGCATTTAACGTGGCACCTAGGCCTAAGAAGTACAAAGGAATAAGCTACCATACAAATACACTGTATCTTAACAATTACACAAAGGGTACACTACTTTTAGACATACCAACCTTTCTCTTTGCATACTACAACATGTAAAATTTGGTATGAGGGCTTTCTGGCTGCGATTAGGCTGAAAGCCTCTTTTTTTTTTTTTTTTTTGCCACACCACTTGGCATGTGGAATCTCAGTTCCCTGACCAGGGATTGAACCTGCACTCCCTGCACTGGAAGTGCAGGGTCTTAACCACTGGACTGCCAGGGAAGTCCCCCTGAAAGCCTCTTGAGAACAGTAAATGTATTTTATTCATCTTTAAATGCCTGGCACCAAGCATGGCCTGGCACACAGCAGACATTCAATGACTGTTGGTTAACTGGCAGGCCACCCGTCACTCCACTGCTCAACAGGATCAGGCTGGACTCACAGCAGCCCAGGTGTCAACCTCCTAAATTAGAAGCTTGACTGAAGATGGCTATCATTCCTTGTCAATGCAAAATTAGTGTAGCTCTAAGTAAAATAAAGTGGCCAATAGCATTTTATACAACATTATAAATTATATAATAAAGAAAAATATATTAAATGAACGTTAATTTTCAGCTATACTTACCAGAAATATGATACAAATGTGCCTCCATATTAAGCAAACACACGGAGAATGTGCATTTAAAAGGGTAATTTTGGAAGTGGCCATTCAAATCACAAAAGAATTCTTACCTTTTCAAAGAGATTTAGCCTCATTGCTCCTTTATTAGAAAATTCCTTTAATGATCTATAACAATATTTAAAAGCACTAACTACTAGCTTGGGGAGGATAGACAATCAAGAAATTTAAGGCACAAGTGGTAAGTCTTTGGAACTATACTATTTTAAGCACAATTTACACAAGAGAAAAAAGTAACCATCAAACTGATAAAAATCACCTTTTGGAAGCAGACATACCTGTTTGTCTACTATTTTTCTAATTTTGAAAGGACTCAGGTAAAGTGGTTTTAAGTATCAACTTTTAAAATAATAAAAAAGTGTTTAAGTTATCTCATTTCTAAAGCCAGTATATTTTTATTTGAGCCAGGATTCAACACTAAGTCTTCTGACCTCTAATTCCAATGTTTTTTTTAACATGCCACACTACCTCAGTATCCCTTAACAGCTCTAGTCCCAAGATTTCAAATCCTTGCTTGCCATTTTCACTTAGGGATGTCAACGTGTCTAAATCTAGACCTATCATCTTGTTTCCAAAACCAGAGCCCTTCCTATTGATTTCCAAAAGCTCACAGTATCCCTCTAATCAGTCACCTCTAATTCCTTTTTTTCACATCTTCCCTCTCCATACACTCACCATCCTCTGAACACAGTTTTCTTGTTCCTTTATTCAGTCATATGTACTGTTCCTTATCTCCCCAATTCCACCCATGCTTCAAAAGCCCAGATCAAATCAAATCCCAAGAACAGTCCCTGATCACCACCAGTAGAATGATCTTGCCTTCCACAAAATTCCCCGAGCACTGTGCCATTCGTTTAGTGTTTATCTTGATAACCTCATCCACAAGAGCCATACTTCACGCTTCATAAAAGAGGACAACGTCTTCTTTAGTATTCTCCACACAATATGCACCACAAACACCTTGGTTTCTGGCCCCATTCCCACAAGAACAACAATATTCTTAACGATGTAAATTATTCTCTAAACCTAATCTGTATAATTATTTTACTAAAATACTGTAAAAATCTAACTGAGACTCTGATTTGTTATCATTTGATATTTTCACATGTTTAATGTGTGATATATAATGCAAGTATAAATTTAAAATCCTACAGTAAAAACTGCTATATTTAAAATAAGGTATAACATAGAAACTAAAAGTACAAAAAGTATTAATGACCAGGATAAAAATACCCAGGTGTTTGTTGAAGGATAGAATTTAGGAATGAAAATCTCTTTCCCAAAATTCAGAGGCCACCATACTACAGGTGTGGCATGGGGGAGTGTCAAACAGGACATAACTCTAGGTAGACGTGTGGCTCACAGAGCAAATACAGGATTAAGTTACCCAAATACCAACACTGTGTGACGCTGCTGAGAATGTGACGTGCGTAACAGGAAACAAGAACTACACAACTCCTACGACTGGCTTTAACAGACCTAGTAGTTAATCTCAACCAGCTATTTCCTCCTCTGCCTTCAAAATGGCCTGATGGGATTCAATTATTGCCTGCTGTGAGCTCTCTCGGGCTCTTCGGTCCCCTATACCGATTAGTTCTTCACCACCAACTAAGCAGCTTCCTCAAAATCTTTTGAAGTCACTTTTTAAACAGCTGTGGCAAACGTTTTATGTACTGTTGGTTTCAGTCTTTCCTCCTCCCAGGACCAGTTGGAAGACAGTTTGCCCTGCTACGAAGTGTGGGAGTCACCCCTGAAGGTATAAAACTGCCAAATATCTCTCACATATGGGAGACAGAGCTGTTTACTTACCAAAGTGAGAAAGTTTTATAGCGAGAGTAGTAAAGGATAGGACTAACCAAGCCTTCTGGTACCCTGTTTTCATGCTTGGTAAGACTTGGTCTAATTCACTGTCTTCTCAAACTATTTTTGATGGCAAGCCTCAAAAAGAAATAATTTACACAAAAGCCCAGAACACACAGCTGTACATATAAGTATAACAAACAAAAATTCTGCTTATGACCCACTAAAGAGATTTCATAATCAACTAATGGATTATACCATGCGGTTTTTAAAGAAGTTTCTAACACCTGATCTACCTGGATCCCACATATACGTTTGTAATTAAAAGGGCTCTCCACTGATGCTGAATTTGAAATCCCCACACTGCCCAGGGATTGGTCTTTGGGCTGCACAGACTTTAAATAGAAAACTGACAAGAGATTTAACATTTAAAACCAGAAAATATTAAATAACTACAACACATAAAATTTTAAAAGCTCAGTATCTTCCCTAAGACATGGTTTTGAAAACATACTTTGGTCCTCCACATTCAACTGCAGACGCTTTCACAAATCGAATAGGTTGTAGTCCCACTGGTTCAATGCTTAGAGTATTGTTTTCCACAGCCTCCAGAACAGCCGAAGCCAACTTCAAAAAAAACAAAGAAGTATTAGATGCTATGCTGGCAGGAAAATATAAAAATTCTATTCTATAATAAACTGGTTTTTAAAAATTATTTCTCCCAAGGTCCACTAGATTTGCCTTAGCTAATGAAAAACAAGGAACCCACATAATCTCGGTTTGCATTCTTTTATAATTCAAACATTGTTATGAAAGGCAATTCAGTTATAGCTAAATAACTTTTCTTATTATCTAGAAGGAGATTAAAGACATTAATTCCACGCCACCCCTTACCCACAATTAACATCCACTGGTTACGTCACTTCAAAATGAACATCCCAAGGCTTTATTTTGCTAACTTTATGCATTATTTTTTCCTATTGGTCATTCACAACACAGCAATATGTGTTCATTATAGCTATATATTTACTGATCATGTATTTATGTGCACAAGAGTCTACAAAAGTATTAACTGAGTTATCAAATATTAAATGCCCAGATGGAGACGGTAGTAACTGATAAACAATTGATGAAATAGACAAATTTCATTCTGGCAAGATTACTCATACTCAACAACAGCCTACCTAAAACCAGAGCCACAATGACTGACATATCTACATATCAAAAGCATTTTACTGTTCATCTTAACTTTTCCTTACAAGCAGTGTTATATAATTAAATCCTCTAAAGACTTAACAAAAGACTCTTAGGATTAACTTTCTTAAACACTGATTAACAGGATATTTGTAGACAAACTTTCCACATGTAAGAACAAATTAAAATTATGACCTTACATTTGTATACTGCCATGTAGTATTTTTTAAAAAATTTTTCTATCTACTTAATTCACTTCATTTTTTCTTAACAATCCTGTGACACAGGCAAGGAAGGCATTTTTTTCCCGTTTTAAAGATGAAGAAACTAAATAGGACTTCTTTTTAATCACATACAGATAAACCCAACAAACACTTTAGAGTGTACATAACTTCCCTTGCACTGAACCTTGGACTAAAAATTAAGTCCTACCCCCTTACATATTTAATACTTCACTCCAATGCAACACACTGCAGCATAAGTGATCCTCTGCTCAAATAAGGAAAGGGGTTCAGTAAGTGAATGCCAAGAAATTATTACGATCCTAATATGGAATGGAGAAAATGGTAAAATATGACACTTTATAACTTATTTATGTAAGAGATATTAAAATATGTAACATGACTTAGTAAAAGGTATAGGAACAACTCTAATGCATTTCTGTTAAAATGTGTTTTTAATTACCTCACTTTTTGAGAAGGTTAAACATGGAAAAATATCTTCCTGATAGATTTTGTCTAAGAAAGGACATGTTCTGTCCATTATGGGCTCATCCTTCCAAGATCTGAATTCATTATACAGGGATAAGTCAGCCTGACAAAAGAAAACACAAAATCACTTTTTAAAAAGTACAAACATAAAATAACTTTATAAAACTGAAACCTAATTTAAATATTACTGAAAAAGAAATACTCTTTATTTAAAATAATAATTGAACCATTCTTGATTAGTTATAATACACAGTAGTAATTTTTCTTTTTTTTTAACTGAAGTATAGTTGATTTACAATATTGTGTTAATTTCAGGTATATAGCAAAGTGATTCAGTTATACATATATTTTTCAGATTCTTTTCTATTATAGGTTATTACAAGATACTGAATATAGCTATACAGTAAATTCTTGTTTATTTTATATATAGTAATATATATAATATATATATATAGCTATACAGTATAATATATATAGCTATACAGTATAATAATATATAGCTATACAGTAAATTCTTGTTGTTTATTTTATATATAGTAATGTATGTCTGCTAATCCCATACTCCTAGTTTATCCCTCCCCCGTCCTTTCCCCTTTGGTAACCATAAGTTTGTTTTCTACGTCTGTGAGTCTGTTTCTGTTTTGTAAATAAATTCATTTGCATCTTTTTTTAGATTCCACATATAAGTGATATCATATTTGTCTTTCTCTTTCTAACTTACTTCACTTAGTATGATAATCTCTAGGTCCATCCATGTTGCTACAAATGGCAATAGTTCATTCTTTTTTATGGCTGAGTAATATTCCATTGCAGCAATTTTTCTTTTCTTCTTCTTTTTTTTTTTGCGGTACACGGGCCTCTCACTGTTGTGGCCTCTCCCGTTGCAGAGCACAGGCTCCGGACACGCAGGCTCAGCGGCCATGGCTCACGGGCCCAGCTGCTCCGCAGCATGTGGGATCCTCCCAGACCGGGGCACGAACCCGTGTCCCCTGCATCGGCAGGCGGACTCTCAACCACTGCGCCACCAGGGAAGCCCCGCAATTTTTCTTTTAAAAAAACTATCCAAACTCCCAAATGACTAGCTGGCGCTTTTCAATGTATCCACTATGGTGTCCAAGGACACTACTATTATCCACCTCGCCAAAAAAAAATAATAGTAATGTTGGAGCTCCCCTTAAGATACAAGTGCAGGGCTTCCCTGGTGGCGCAGTGGTTGAGAGTCCGCCTGCCGATGAAGGGGACACGGATTCACGCCCCGGGCCAGGAAGATCCCACATGCCGCGGAGCGACTGGGCCCGTGAGCCTTGGCTGCTGAGCCTGTGCTCCGCAACGGGAGAGGCCACAACAGTGAGAGGCCTGCGTACCGCAAAAAAAAAATTAAAAAAAAAAAAAGATACAAGTGCACACTGTTCTTAATATAAAAGATGATAAGTCTTTTGTGAAAATAATCAAAAAGTAATTTGGAGACAAGTTAATTAAATAAAGTGTTTGAGGGGCTTCCCTGGTGGCACAGTGGTTAAGAATCCACCTGCCAATGCAGGGGACATGGGTTCAAGCCCTGGTCCGGGAAGATCCCACGTGCCGCGGAGCAACTAAGCCCGTGCGCCACAACTACTGAGCCTGTGCGCCTAGAGCCCATGCTTCGCAACGAGAAGCCACCGCAATGAGAAGTCTGCATGCCACAACGAAGAGCAGCCTCCTCTCGCTACAACTCTAGAAAGCCCGCGCAGCAACCAAGACCCAACGCACACAAAAATAAATTAATTAAATAATTTAAAAAAAAGAATTTAAAAATAACATGTTTGAATAAACAGAGACTGACTAAACCGTGAAACCTCGTTTGGGGTCAAAAGTGACACCAATTCTTCTGCTATTACCTTAAGGCATTTCCAAAAGAATTTCCAAAATATTTACTGTATAAGCTGCAAGACTAAAAGCAGCACACACATAGCCTCCTAAATAGACTATCTTAAAATATAACATTTATTTAGATTGTTTTGGCATTTCAACATCCAGTATCTACCATCTGAATTATCTGTAATAATCCAGGCTGGCACCCACCTTCCTATTCACTCTTCCAGTTGTCCTTTCTCTATCCATCCAATTTAATAAATTTTCCCAAGTATTCTTCTCTACAGATTCCCTCAGCCCAGCTCAATACTACCTGTCAACATACAAAGCTACATCCACCCACAGCCACCCAAACACAGAGTAGTGTCTCTCACTCGCCTGGCACTCTAAGCCAGAAGCACTGGATACGCTATGAATGAAGCACTGACTGCAGCTATGGCCTCTAGCACAGCTCAATCAGATGTGCAGGGAGTCTACACAAAAGTAACAAAAGGCTGACTGTACCCCAGGTTTCCTACAGACTTTCCTTTAAGGTGTATAATGGCAATCTCAATGTGAATATTTTTCATCCCAATCCATAAATTCCTTGAATCAAAGCTAAAGGTGAAAGGATAAAAATATTAGCAGATAAGTAATACTTACATTTTCAAATTCACTTTCTTTGTAAAGTCTACCCTTTGATGGATATAAAGCTCAAAGTAGGTGAGTAGTGTTCTAAGGAAAGATTCTAGTTTAAAGGCAGTAATTAATTTATTAAGAGCTGACTCTGTCAGGAACTACAGTAAGCACTTCACAAACATTTAATCCTAAAAGCTGAGCAAGATAAATATTATAATCTCCATTTATTGATAAGGAGACTAGGGTTTAGAGAAATAAAATAACTTGACCAAGGTTACAGAGCAAGAAACCAGTAAAAGTTGACATCTGAGTGACGTGATCTCAAAGCCTTGCCTCATTACATGTGTGTGCATGCATGCACGTGTGTTTTAAATGCTTTCAGAAGATACGTTATGACCAAATGCCCCCATCACATTTTCTGCAGAAACATGGATATGTTTCATTTTCCTTCCAATTGTTAGACTGTTTTCTAAGACTTATACAAGTCAAATTTATGTGTTTCCGCTGTCTAATGAAACTATTTGACAAGTTTTTCACATGTATCAGAAAACAGGATGTATGTGGAAAGCAAAAAGTTATATGCTGCCTATTCATATTTTAAGGTATCTTGTAAATTAAAAACAAAACTTTAAAATTTTCCATGAGAAAATATTTAAATTTTCTTAGTGTAGACAATAGGGAAAAAAGGTACATAATTACACACACTGAGAAACCATAGCAAAAATACAAGTTGTACCAAGCAATGAAAAATGCTATCTAGGGCTTCCCTGGTGATGCAGTGGTTAAGAATCCGCCTGCCAATGCAGGGGACACAGGTTCAATCCCTGGTCTGGGAAGATCCCACATGCCGTGGAGCAACTAAGCCCGTGCACCACAACTACTGGGCCTGCGCTCTAGAGCCCACGTGCTACAACTACTGAAGCCCACACGCCTAGAGCCTGTGCTCCACAACAACAGAAGCCACCACAATGAGAAGGCTGAGCACCACAATGAAAAGCAGCCCCTGCCTGCTGCAACTAGAGAAAGCCTGCGCACAGCAACTAAGACCCAACGCAGCCAAAAAAAAAATACTATCTAAATTGAAAGAAATCAGAATTAAAGTTATGACTAAAAAAGCTTCTTAAATATTTAATAGAAACCAATGTGAATTTCAGATTTTGTCACATTCAGATTTGACCAAGTACTGAACTTCTCTCTCACTAGCATCTTTTTTATTAATAACTAAAAATGCAGTTCAATTAAAATAAGTAACAACCTTGGTTATTCAATTTAATAAACTCCTGGCTTCCATGCAAAAATCTGAACAAGCACACACAGCTTCTTAATGAATAATGATGAAGCTGAATTCACAATGTAAAATATAGTTTTTAAGAAAAAAATGGGAGAAGGCTGCTCATTAATTAGTGATCAATCCCCTTGGAAATGTTCTCTCATCATATGTAAGTAAAAACTATTTTACTCAAAACACCTCAAAAAGGGGCTTCCCTGGTGGCGCAGTGGTTGAGAGTCCGCCTGCCGATGCAGGGGATGCGGGTTCGTGCCCCGGTCCGGGAAGATCCCGCATGCCACGGAGCGGCTGGGACCGTGAGCCATGGCCACTGGGCCTGCGTGTCCGGAGCCTGTGCTCCGCAATGGGAGAGGCCACAACAGCCCGCATACCGCAAAAAAAAAAAAAAAAAAAAAAAAACCCTCAAAATATTTCCAGTTATTATCTCAGTTATCTTTATAACATATCTTTTAAAATGATATGGCTACCATTAGTTCTATTTTTTGTTGCTTAATTATCTGAACTCTAGGACTACCTTACTGATATAAAATTCTGCTTCTCCCAGAATTTAAGTAAAAGCAATGTGCCATTCTTCAAGAAAACCACCTAAACATTTTCACACATTCTTATATTCATATTTTGCTAGAGCACCCTAGCAATAAATTTTGACTAGTCATAGCATTAAAGCCACCCACTCTTCTTTATACAACACATGACAGTTTGCTCCCTAAATGAAATATCGAGATTAAGAAACTCACCAAGTTTCCAGCAGGTACTCCAAAGTCAGCCAGGTAGAGAAGGGAAATGAAGAATCCCTGAAAGCAGCCAGCTCTAGATAATGCCTCCCCCATCTAAATATTGAATATTTTGTACTAAAAATTTTGCTGGCAAAAATCATAACCAACACCTCAGTGATGAGAATTAATAAGTATCAACAGAGTCAGAGGGGACAGTCCTGGACGAGTTACCTCTTTGCAGTCTTTTACAATTGGCTGTATCACACTGAGGTCCTGATGACTGCCACTCATAGCACTGCTTGTACTTTTATTTCTTGTATGCCCCTTTTTAAAATGTGTCTTTCCACCTGGCAGAGGCTCTTGTGTAGGTGATGTTGGAGAACTGGACAATACAAGTGTCTTCAATGCAGCTACTTCAGCTTGAAGTACATCAATCTTGAAAAGAAATCAACACAGTCACATACACTGAATATGTTTTATGACAGATGCAGCTAAATGTTAGCAATTTGGTTACTTTCAAAGATGAAATATAAGTTTAATCTGTATTTCCTATGGATTAATAAAAGGAAAGTAAAACCAAATGGTTTTTTCTTAAAACCAAGTTTTTTGATGTTTCCATACAGTCTGGATTCAGCTGCTATTCACATCAGATGAAATTTTTTAAATTATCAAAATGTCTAACATTTCACTTATGTGAATTTTCAAAATCTTCAAAATATATTAAAAAAATAGCTTATGATTAGTTGCTGTTCGTTCCTAAAATAGTAAAATCTAATAACACTTCAGTTGGCTTTTTTTTAGTGAATTAAGAAAATAAATATTAACTTTAAAATGTGATTATGTGGGCTTCCCCGGTGGCGCAGTGGTTAGGAATCTGCCTGCCAACACAGGGGACACGGGTTCGAGCCCTGGTCTGGGAAGATCCCACATGCCGCGGAGCAACTAAGCCTGTGAGCCACAACTACTGAGCCTGCGCGTCTGGAGCTTGGGCTCCGCAACAAGAGAGGCCGTGACAGTGAGAGGCCCGTGCACCGTGATGAAGAGTGGCCCGCGCTCACCGCAGCTGGAGAAAGCCCTCGCACAGAAACGAAGACCCAACACAGCCAAAATAAATAAATTAATTAATTAATTAAATTAAAAAAATAAAAATAAATGTTAAAAAAAGAAAAAAATGTGATTATGTAATCCTTTTGATAATACATGTGATTCACAAGGCTTTAACTCATTTGCTTCTAATATAAATGGACACCAAACATTCATTATTAATTATATATATGTAGTAGCTATTTTCTTCTTTATAGTTTCCTGTAGTTTTAAAAATCTTCTAAAGTAAGCACTGCTTTTATAATCAGAACAAATCCAATAAATGTTAAGGTATTTTTAAAATAGTAATCACTAATTTCTTTACACTTTACAGTATTAAAAGCAGCAGCAACTTACTTTCCCTTGTGCTTCTTTTAGCTGTTTTTCTGCTGTTGCCTGCTTGACATTTGCTTCTCTCACCATCTTATGAGCTTCCTGAAAAAGTTAACATCTCAAATTTTGGAAATAAAGTATTTAGCATTTATTTTCAAAAATCTTTCAACATGTGTCTATGATTGAGGCAAAGATACACTAACAAAATTTTGCCTAAAATTAAGTATCCAGTGTAAAGTGCTGAAATAGCAGTTGTCATCAGCCAGACCAACTATTAGGAATAAGGAATAGGTACCTTCTTTTAGTATCTATTACCACTGAGGCAGCCAAGTTGAGTTTGATCATTCTGATCAATCCCTGTGTAAGGACTGCAAATGTGATGAAGGAAAACACATAACCCACATGTCAAATCCAACTTCTTGCAGTTAGGGTTTTATAATTTGGTATATACACACACACAGACACACACACACACACAATTCATTCATATTACTACCCACAGCAAAGGCATACAGAAGGGACAAGTAAAAATATTAACACATCAATAATGTTGCAGTTTATAGGAATAACAGTTGAGAAACCTTAGAGCTTCCAATAAAAGTATTCACAAAATGATATTAAATGACAATTTGGTGCAGAGCAATCTAAAAAGGCAAATCAGAGTTAACCCTTTAATAAGATCGTAACTTTTTAGTACCACAAATATGAAACTCTAGGTATTTAATTCCCCTTTATTCATATATCACTTATTCATCAAACACTTAGTCATGACACCTCTTCATGAGATACTGTTCCAGGTGCTGATAATACACTGGGAAAAGAGACAAGGTCCCTGCTCTTAAGGAGCTTACATTCTGATTACATTCTAATAATCAAATAAAATATGAGTACAAATTCTGGATTTTATTCTAAATCCACTATGAAGCCTTATGGTTTTTTAAGGAAGAGAGTGACATGATCTTACTTGTACTTTAAAAAGCTTACTCTCCTGTATGGAATAATCCCTATAAAGAATAAGAATAGACTGGAACAGTATACAGGGTGCTCAGGATAATCCCCCAGGATTTAAGAACATGTATTTTAGAACTTCAGTTTACAGTTCATGAGAAGGAAGGAAGTGAAGGAAGGAGGAAGGAAGGAAGGAAATCAGCTTCAAAGACATTTAATCGTTTGACAAAAGAACCCTCACTAGGTCTGTTGACTGTTCAGGGGAGAGTAGAAGTTCTCCACACCAGAATTCCACGGTGGCACTCCCATTTGTCCATTTGCTCTTAGAGTACTGTAATGAACTGCAGCTTGTATGTGCCCATGAATGTGAGTTTACAGATTATATTATTTTAAATAAGAGAAGCTTTACTATCAATGCTTTATAATGAGATTAACTGTGAGAATATGCCATGCACAATTATGCTGGTTATCTTGTGTCGAAGTCTGTAAGAGCTATCAAATTTAATAATGAGGTAAGCATTTTTCTTTTAAAAATAACAAATGTTTCAGCTGTGCTAGATTTTTCTGTGATGTCGCTGTCAATAAAACACTACTTGACAGGTAGTTTCAAAATAATAAACATTATCTATCTGACCCACCAAGATAAGTGACATTTAAACTATGAATGCAGAAGTAACTCGTGCTAAGGAGAGAATATTTGTTTAAATGTTTGGAAATGGACTCTGGTTTCATAAATAGCAGACTATGCAACTTGAAACAAACTTCCTACAGAGAACAATTTTTAAAAGTGGGACATTTTTTAAAAATGTGTTTGAAGACATTAGAGAGCTAACAAAAGAGTGAAGAATCAGGGGACCAAGATCCAGAAGAACAGGTAAATCCAGGAAAGTGAGCTGGGATTTGGGGTGACTTGTCCCCTAGAGATATAAGGGATACATTGAAAAGGTATAACATACATGTTATTGGAGTCCAAAAAGGAAAGAGAAAAGAGCTAGAATGAGGCAGGAGCAGTATCTAAAATGATAATTCATAGGTTTTAGCAAATTGACAAAAGACATCAAAGGATATATTCAAAAAAGTTTGAAAACTTTTCTATCACTCTCACTCTGAAACTGAAAAATGATATAAGTATCATCTATATGAGAAGTCAGCAAACTTTCTAGAAAGGCCAGATAGTAAGTAGTTTGAGCTTTGTAAGCCATATGGTCTCTATTGTAACTACTCAACTCTGCTGCTGCAGTGTGAAAGCAGCCATAGACAGTAAAACAATGACTGAGGCCATTCCAATAAAAATTCATGGGCACTGAAATATGAGCTTCATATAGTTTTCATATGTCACCAAATATTCCTCTTTTGATTTTTTTTCCCCACCTCTTACCATCTGGAAATGTAAAAACCAATCTTGTCTCATTAGGCTGTACAAAAGTATATATAGGCCAGTTTTGCCCTGCAGGCTGTAGGCTGCAGACCTCTGATCTATACAAATATTCATGTCTGTATACTTACAAACTTTGAAAACAGAATTTTTTTCCTATCTGGTTAGCAGTGATTCAAATGAAGGGGATTTTCTTCTCTTTTTTAAAAAAAAGTGTTTATTCAACATCTTCTGATTAATTTGCAAAAACAATTTGTTGGTATTAGAGAAGACAAAAATTCACTAGAGAATGTTCTGGAAAAGCCTTCACATAACTGGCAATGGGACTGAAAATACAGTATAATGACTTATTACAGGAAAAGAAGTACTTGTTCCTTTTGGATCAGTGTATCTGTGAGTCAGCAGCAGCATTACATCTAAATTTTAAAAATGGAATTTAGACCAGACCTTCATCTGGATCATAAATTTAAAAGAAGATTTCAAAAACAAGGTAACATATTCAATCACACTGCTCTCACTAAATAAATATACACACACACAATATGTTTTAGTGAGAATAAAATATTTTTGTACTATTATAAAAAATTTAAGCATTTTTATTATCTCACTCTTTTTAAAACTTTTGTTTTATACTGTATGTAACATATTATATGTGTGTTAGTGTATGTGCATAATTTGTAAGTAAGTACATATGCTCTTAGAACAGTGTCTAGTACATGGGAAACTCTCAATAAATAGTAGGTATCTTTATCATAATGAAGGTCCATGCTCAAATTTGTCTCTGTGGCTTGAGACAAATGGAAGTTCCATTTATGACTTTCATAGCACTTAAAGCAAGATCAAGGTCATGAATCTGAGTCCCAACTTTGCTCCTTACTCTAATTATGCCTCATTTTCTTCACAGACAAAATAACAATTTATACTATATGTGCCATATGGCATTGTTGAGAGAAAACTAAGCATATCATAGACATTTATTAAAACTGGCTGAAAAAACATAAAAACATCTTAAGACTACATATCTTTTTTTTCCATGTTAAATGTAGACTACTTTGTAAAGCATTCTTTCAACCAACTTCATTTTATATTTTACATTATCTCAAAAGCTAAAATACTAGAAGAAAAAAATATATATATACATATATACACACACATATATAAAATTTTAGAGTCCTGTATTTGATACATTTAAGACTCAAGTTTGCTAAATACTAAGTATAATTATATTCAAGATTATTCATCATTCATAATAAATTCCTAATCTGAGTTTACAAGTTTACCAAAATTGTGTAAATAGAGTTTATTCAGAAAAATCTTTAATTCTTAAAAAAACTACAGACACATATACATAAAATGTAGGCAAAAAACATCTTTTCATAAGACAATGGTAAACTGAAATCATGAAGGCACAACTGAGACCACAGAAAAACGTTTTGCCCTTTTTTTCTAAATTCGTATTGGTTTGAATACAACTTTCTTCATTACTGAAATCATCTTTAATCAGTGTAGTTTCTTTCCCAGAAAGTATACACAGTTAAAGCTATTAGCCATTGTTAGGTTGGGGATAAGTTACGGATCCCAAAACTATGTTTTTTAGATAACTTTTTCATTCACTGCATGAACTGCATTTCTGGTACTTCACATCCTGCTATAGAGAGGGAAAAGTTTGTTTGTTCTCCCCTTACTTCATCTAACAAAATGCACATGTAAGTGCAGATGGATGGAAATAAGCAGGGTTAAAATTAAGGGCAGGCAGATAGGAAATCAAAATTAACGTAAGTAGCATAATATATTTGTTTGCTTATCTACTATCCATATATTATAAACATTTCTTCTAACCAGACATTGCTGGAAGAAAAGTCTTATGTTTCCGAGTCCTTCTACATATAAAAATGTAACAAGTTACACAGCTCCTATTCCAGATCTTTAACTTCCCACTACCTCTATGCTTAAATTTATCTTCCTCTCATCTCTGATAACTAGCTAACTAAACAAGAAAATAAGTTAGTTTTTAAATGTCCATGAAAGTAAATGACACCCAAAAAGACAGGGGAGAGGGCAAAGGGTTGTGGAGCAGATGGGGCACGGAAAGCCCACGTTTGAAAATATCTTCTGCAATATTACTTGTAATGATAGAAACTGTGGAATGTACACCTGATAGATTATGATTATCATTACATTCACTATGTAATAACATGAAAAGATGTTATTTAAAGTACAAAATATATTAGGATTACAACTAGGTAAGCAAATACATACAGCTAAAACTAAAAAAGATTCTGCATATACAAAAATAACAAAAGGTAAAGAAATTTTCCCTCCAAAATCTTTTTTTTTTTTTTTTTTGCGGTACGCGGGCCTCTCACTGTTGTGGCCTCTCCCGTTGCGGAGCACAGGCTCCAGACGCGCAGGCTCAGCGGCCATGGCTCACGGGCCCAGCCGCTCCGCGGCATGTGGGATTTTCCCGGACCGGGGCACGAATCCGTGTCCCCTGCATCGGCAGGCGGCAAAATCTTTTTTTACATTAAAATTTTTAAGAACAAATTTTTAGGGAAAAAAAGAAAATACTGGTAAAGTGATAATGACACTAGTCATTCTAGTAACACATCAATGTTTTTAATAAGGAACTTCTGAAGGCTAAAGGTCTTATAACCTAAAGGTAGTGGTTCTTAACCAAGAATAATACCCTCTCCCCATCCTCCACAAGGATATTTAAAAGCTGTCAAAATGATGAGGGAGTATTACTAGAATTTGGGTTAAGTGTTATGGTTAACTTTGTGTGTCCAACTTGACTGGGCCACAGGTGTCCACATACTTTAGTCAAACATTCTGGATGTTTCTGTGAAGATGCTTCTGGATGAGACTAACATCTAAATTGGTAAACTGAGTAAAGCAGACTGCCCTCCATAATGTGGGTGAGGCTCATCCAATCAGCTGAAGGCCTGTTAGAACAAAAAGGCTCATCCCCAAAGAGTAAGTGTATTCTTCCTGCCTTCAGACTCAAATTGAAACATTAGCTCTTCTTTGGTCTCAAGTCTGTCAGCCTTTGGACTCAAGACTGGAACTACACCATCATCTCTCCTGGGTCTCCAGCCTACCAACTCATCCTCCAGATTTTGGGACTTGCCAACCTCCATAAATGCATGAGTCAATTCCTTACATAAGTCTCTTTCTAAATACATGTAAATGTATATATGTAAATACACACATCCTATTGGTTCTGTTTCTTGGAAAACCCTAATACACCAAGGATTCTAAATGTCCAACAAAGTCAATGGCCCCCCTACTGAGAAACACTGCTTGAACTGGGTAGGAATTTTGGTCCTGTGGCAGGCTGGAAATAAAGATGTGTGCCTTCTAACTTTCCTCAAATCATCCCCTATCAGAAGACTACCTCAAGGGTTTGCCATCTTTGTTACGGAATCATATAGATAGTCTAAAGCAGCCCCTAAATAGTTGGTAAAATCAAAAATAAAATTTACCTCCTTTCTTTCCACATACACATTTTTAAACCACCTGATTCTGGTAACCCACAGTGTTTTTTTCTTCTCATATCATTTTAAGTTGTAGACTTTACATTTCTTAAAGATTTTATCTTTTTAGAGGACTTATAAATATGCATGAAGCTAAGCATACCTTTTTCAAGATTCCCTCATAAAACAAATCTATCAATATATAAAAACCATGACGTTGCTCTTGGCCAAGATGTAAACAGACCAACCTCAAATAGACTAGCTGTGAGTTCCTCCAATTCCTGTCCAAGTTGATCTCGTACTTTAGAAAGCCTCTCACACTCTTCATCTTTTAACTTCAGTTCCTATGAGAAATTGATCATTTTATTTTTTATTTCCAAAGTTCGAAGTTAGATTCAGCAGACTATACAATTTTTACTAATAAAATTACAAAATATTAATACTGCCCCCACCTACAACATTCACACTGAAAGTGTTTGTTTAGCACTTGCTATGTGGAAACAATCAGGCAAGTCTAAAATTACAAATAATTCTAACTCGTATATTAAATTTTCATGTTTTATCATAAAATATCCAAAGATTAAGTATAATTATTCATTACATGTGAAAATAAACAATTAAATAACTTCATTCTTTTTTCCTTAACTTTTCTCTGAACATATTTATTTCTATCAACCAAGGAATTTCTTCGATTATGCTGATTCATTTCAATAAATGTTCAGTGAAGTTTTTTCATGTTTACTTTAAAAATTGTTTATCTATAATTCCATGTACCATACTGCAATTAGTCTAAAATTTCCATTAGGAGACTATACCCATTTAACACTGCAACCAGAGGCAAACAATGTATATTACATTTAAAATTAAGAAGAATATTAATGACAAAAATCCTACATTTATACATGACTCCTCAATAGGTCATAAATAGATGCTAAAAATTCCTTTATTAAGATGTTAAATATGCAATTTTATGTTACCCTAAATTTATCTTTCAAACTTAGAGATTAAAAAAAAATCCAAACTCTCTATATATCAGCCACAAATACAGTTATTCTGTAATTGTGGTGGCAGCATAGTTTTTGAATCCCCTGACAATTCCTGACAACCAAATATTCCAACTGGGATATCAGAAGAACCAAATGACTACATCTTCAACAAAACTAGGTAAAAGAAAATCCCAACATATCTTAGACCATGAGAAAATGTGGCTACACTGCCCAGACCACAGGATCAGTCACTGTGTGGAAGGGAGCAGCAGGAAGTGAAAGGGACTACAGAGATACTGTATAAAGCCTCAGAACCCAAAAATCATTACAAATGCCCCCAAAGCAGAGGACTATACCCTTGGTAAAAACTGGAAGAAAAAAATGTGAGAACAAATGGAGAAAAAGGGAAGGGTTTTCACAGGCTCCAAGTTAGAGATGAGTGTAAAAATCATACGCAGTACAGAGGCAGCTAACAGTACAGTGAAGCTCTAAACACTCAGGAATCTCAAAGCATCCAGCAAAGAGACCTTTCCAGAAGGACAGAGCCCCACCATAAGGGGAGAACTCTTGGAATATAAAACCAAATTGCAGGATGGGAATAATGGAGATAGCAAGAGAGAAGGTTCAGATACTAAAGGAGGAAGGAGTGGCAAGGTTCCAAAGGAAACAGATCACTGGAAGTATTATTAGAAAAAAAAATATCTTAGGATGTAATGCTAAGCACTGAGACACTAGGCTGATGGAGAAAACCTTCTTTCACTTTCATGGGTTTTCTTGTTATTAATTAGTGCCTTTTCTTTTCAGCTTTAAAGAAGTCCTTTTACATTTCTTGTAAGGCTGGTATAATGGTGAACTCCTTTAGCTTTTACTTGTTTGGAAACCTGTTGATCTCTCCTTCAATTGTGAATGATAATCTTGCTGGGTAGAGTATTCTTGGCTGAAAGTTTTTTCCTTTCAGTACTTTGAATGTATCATGCCAGTCCCTCCTGGCCTGCAAAGTTTCTGCCAAAAAATCTGCTGATAAGTCTTTTGGGAGTTCCCTTGTATGTAACAAGCTGGTTTTCACTTGCTGATTTTGATATTCTCTTTAACTTTGGACATTTTGATTATAATATGTCTTGGTGTCTCTTTGAGTTCTTTTTTGGAACTCTCTGTGTTTCCTGGACCTGGATACCTGTTTCCTTCCCCAGGTTGAGGAAGTTTTCAGCCATTATTTCTTCAAAAAGTTCTCTGCCCCCTCCTGTCTCCCTTCTCCTCTGGGACCCCTATAAAGTGAATGTTGTTCCATTTGATAGTGTTCCACAGGCCCCTTAAGCTACCTTCACTTTTTTTCATTCTTTTTTCTTTTTGCTGCTCTATTTGGCTGAGTTCTACTGCCCTGTCTTCCAGATCACTGATGCTTTCTTCTTCTTCATCATCTATCCTCTTGTTGAACCCCTCTAGTGTATTTTTCAGTTCTATTATTAGATTCTTTGGCTCTGTGACCTGTGTTTGGTACTTTCTTATATTTTCTCTCTCTCTGTTGAAGTTCCCACTATGTTCATCCATTCTTCTCCCAGGTTTGGTGAGACCATTATTTTGAACTCTTTAGCAGGTAAATTACTTTTCTGTTTCATTAAGGCTATTTTCTGTGGTTTTACCTTGTTCTTTCATTTGGAATATATTTCTCTGTTTCCTAATTTTGACTCTCTGTGTTTGTTTCCATGTATTATGCAAAATAGCTACCTTTCCCAGTCTTGGAGGAGTGGCCTCATTTAAAAAATGAACTTGGGCTTCCCTGGTGGCACAGTGGTTGACAGTCCGCCTGCCGATGCAGGGGACACGGGTTCGTGCCCTGGTCCGGGAGGATCCCACATGCTGCAGAGCGGCTGGGCCCGTGGGCCATGGCTGCTGAGCCTGCGTGTCCAGAGCCTGTGCTCCACAACGGGAGAGGCCGCAATAGTGAGAGGCCCGCATACCGCAAAAATAAATAAATAAATAAAAAATGAACTTTATTGTTCAGGTCCTAGCTCTTGGTTGCCTCTTGAACCTTTGTGACTATCTAGGCAGCCTGATTTATACTTGACAGGTCCCAACTGTGAGGGTTTGCCAAGACCTGTCAGTGTTCCAAAGGGCGGGACCTTAATCAGCATCTAGTTTCAAGTTGATGAGAAGCCAGACCCTTAGGCAGCAGCTTTTAAAGTATGAAAATATATACAGTCCCACAGGACCACAATTGAAAACCTCGCCAGCCTCCAGACCAGGTAATCTTGAGGTGTCCCCTTGGCAACAGTTGCAAAAATCAGGGCTCCAGACAAGTGCTCAAGCTCCTTTCTGGGAGGTACCTGCGAGCTGTAGCAAGGCCAAGGGAGACAGCAAAGATGGCATCCCCTGGCTTACATTCCCTGAGAACATGTCACGCCCTTCAGAACAGGCTGAAGCTCCAGGACAAGTAAATAGGATTTTTCACAGGAAGACTGGGAGTGTGTTTCAGTCAGCTATCTATGCCATACCCTGGGGATGGCAGTCTGCCAAGAACTGTCTCTCCAACTGTTTCAGTCCCGTGGAGCCCCAAAAACACAAGCCCCCCTCTGGCCTCTAGAGCCAGGCATTCAAGGCTCTGTGTGGACTGTGTGCACCCACTGGCTTTAGCAGGGCTGCAGGAGAGCAAGGGGGTAGCGTGTGCCCACTGGCTTTCCTGAGGCTGTGGGAGAGCACAGGGATGGAGAACACAAGCAAGGTAGTGTGAGAGTGCAAAAATGGCACCTGCCAGTGCTTGCAAGATAGAGAATGCAAAAACAGAGCCTGCCAGCACTTCCATCCCCAGAGAGAGTCCCAATAAGCCCCTCCCGCTCTGGCAGATGCTTTAAGATTAGCAGATGAATCTCCTCACTTATGGTCTAGGCACTTTTCAAACTGCTGCTTTTGTGCTGGGTCCCAGGGTAAAAGAGTCTGCATGTGAGCCTTTAAGAGTGAAATCTCAGTTCCCTACAGCCTTTTGGGTCTCCTGGACATAAGCCCCATTGGTTTTCAAAGCCAAACATTTTGGGGGCTCATCTGTCCAGTGCAGGTCCCAAGGTGCCTGATGTGGGGCACAAACCCCTTGCTTCTCAGGGAGAAGCTCTGTGTTTGTGAGATCCCCCCTGACTGTGGGTCAGCCGCACCAGGGGTGGGATTCCTGGTGAGACTGCATGTCTGCCTCTCCTACCTGTCTCTATGTGGCCTTTTTATCCTTTGTGTGGAGAAGCTGTTCAACTAGTTCTTTTTCAGAGGGAATTATTCCATATGTGGCTGTAGATCTGGTGTGTCCATGGAAGGAGGTGGGTTCAGGATCTTCCAACACCATCATCTTGAACCACCTTCTCAAGAAAACCTTGAACAAGGCTTACCTCTGAGAGACAGAAGTGGCTACACAGATACACCACCAACAACAGAAGGGAAAGCCCTGGAACATGAGACTGAGAGAGCTATCCTGGTTTATCCTACTCCTTCACAGGAATCTCTTCCTAATAATCCTGGGAAATCCAATTCATTTAAACATGAAAAACAAACAAACAGAAGATATGTGAAGTTACCATAATAAAAAAGTTAAACATAAAGCCAAGTCAACTATTGATACAAGGGAAAGGAAATCAGATAGGTATCAAATTTCAACAGCATTTTATGCTAGAAAACAATGGAATCACATTTTTAAGATACTCAAGGGAAAAAACTGTGAGTTGAGGATTTTATATCCAGCCAAAGTATCCGTCAAATGTCAGACCAGAGACAGAAAATTATAAAACTGTAAAACTTTAGAAAATATATCCCCCATGAGCCTGGCTGAGTTATCAAGTAGCAAATGAGTTTCATGTAATCAAGAAAAAACTGGAAAAAAAAAAAAAACTGGAGAAGCTTTAACATTAAGAACTGGGCGTGAGAAGCAAATGTATTTAACTGTAGAACTACAACTAGAAGACGGGAATACACAAGAATGAAAAGACAAGCCACAGACTGGGAGAAAATATTTGCAGAAGACATCTGATAAAGGACTGTTAACCAAAATATACAAAGAATTCTTAGTTAGAAAACAATCTGATTTAAAAATGTGCAAAAGATCTGAACAGACACCTCACCAAAGATATACAAATGGCAAATAAGCATATGAAAAGACATTCCATATCACGTGTCATCAGGGAAATGCAAACGACAACAACGAGATTCCACCATACACCTATCAGAATGGCCAAAAACCAAAACACTGAGAACAGTATATACTGACAAGGATGGAGAGCAACACGAATTCTCATGCATTGCTGGTGGGAATACAAAATGGTACAGCCACTTTGGAAGACAGCTTGCAATTTTTTTACAAAACCAAACATACTCTTACCACACGATCCAGCAATCATACACCTTGGTATTTACCCAAAGGATATGAAAACTTGTATCTACACAAAAGCCTGCACATAGATGTTTACACATTCATAATTGCCAAAACTTGGAAGCAACCAAATATCCTTCAGTAAGTAAATGAATAATTAAACTTTTGTACATCCGAATAACGAATCATTACACAGCATTAAGTGGAAATGAGCTATCAAGCCATGAAAAGACATGGAGGAAAATAAATGCATGACTAAATAAAAGAATTCAATCTGAAAAGGCTACTTACTGTATGACTCCAACTACGTGACATTCTGAAAATGGGAAAACTATGGAGATGGTAAAAACATCAGTGGGCGGCCAGGGACTGAGGGGTAGGGAGGGATGAATAGGTAGAGAACAGAGGATTTTCAGGACAGTGAAACTGTTCCATATGATACTATAATGATAGATACACATTATTATATTTTTGTCAAAATCCACAGAATGTACAACACCAAGAGTGAACCCTAATGTAAACACTAAAGTAAATGGGGGATAATAACATGTCAATATAGGTTCACCAACAATAACAAATGTACCATTCTGGGGTGAGATGTTGACAGTGGGAGTGGCTATGCATATGTGGGGAAAGGGGATATATAGCAACTCTGTACTTTCCTCTCAATTTCTGTTATGAGCTTAAAATTGCTCTAAAAAAAGTCTGTTTTTTTTTAATGGGGATAAAGTTGAGAAAACAGTTACATAAATGTTATAAGTTTTAGAAACGTAAAAATAACACACACAAAAAAAACAACAACAGGGCTTCCCTGGTGGCGCAGTGGTTGGGGGTCCGCCTGCCGATGCAGGGGACGCGGGTTCGTGCCCTGGTCTGGGAGAATCCTGCGTGCCGTGGAGCGGCTGGGTCCGTGGGCCATGGCCGCTGAGCCTGCGCGTCCGGAGCCTGTGCTCCACAACAGGAGAGACCGCAGCAGTGAGGGGTCCGCGTACAGAGAAAAAAAAAAAAAAAAAAAAAACCCAACAAAATAGGAGAAAGATGAAACTAAATTCACTAACTTCTTAAATATAAACTGGGAATAAAGGGATATAACTTGAGGCTCACAAATCAATTAGTATAAACCTAAACATATTTAACACCATAGAGATTAACATTAAGATAATACCTTTAACTAAAATTAAATGATAGAGGAGAAGGAAAGAAATAGTTACTAATTTTATGGTATTGCTTATAGTAGAGAACAAAGTCAGTACCTAAAGAAAGGCTAAGAGAAATTCTTTGATTAAAGGTAACAACTAGAATGGAAATCAAACCTTCCAAAATACCAAATAGGAAAAAAAGGA
Source organism: Delphinus delphis (assembly GCF_949987515.2). Lineage (NCBI taxonomy): Eukaryota > Metazoa > Chordata > Mammalia > Artiodactyla > Delphinidae > Delphinus > Delphinus delphis. Next base: position 55,545,630 of record NC_082693.1, on the reverse strand, counting down.
AGAGGGCACAAAGAAAACAGAGCACATAGTGAAAAGAATTGTATTCATAGAGTAGACATTTGAAAGCTATGTGACAGAAACAAGCCCCAATGCAGAATACTTATCAATAAATACAAACATGTGCAACTCACTTATTAAAAGAAAATGATTTTTAGATCGGCTAAAAAAGCAAAATCCATCTCTATTCTCTATACAAGAGACACACCTAAAACTAAGTGATTCAGACAGATTAAAAATAAAAGGATGGATAGAAGTGCACTAAAAAATATAATACAAATAAAAACAAAACAGAGACCTCAATATTGATATCAGACTAGGCAGGGCAAAAGTCAGTAAAGTAGATAAAGGAAACTTCATAATGCTAAAGACTACAACACAAAATGGAATACTCTCAAATACAAAATACAAAAGTAGACCTAAATAAATAGGAAGAAAGACATATCATGTTCTTGAATAGAAAGTCATCATAAAGATGCCAATTCTCCCTGAGTTAATTTATAACTCTGTAAATACATACGTTTAATTCCAGATCCTTCTGAACTCTAAAATGTCACAATTTTATAATTATATATGAAAAGTCAATTCATTCAACATTTCCTACTATGTAGGTACTACAGTAATCCCTCAGGATACAAAACCAAGTAAGATACTGTCCCCTTGAGAAGCTTCCAATCCTCAGAGCAACGCATATGTCATTCACAAAGGCAAATTCTTGAATCATTCCCTACCATTTACCAAAGTAAACCTCACCGTGATACTAAAGACCCTCTACAATATGTGCTCAGTTTCCCTTTTCAGAGTTATTACCCTTGATCCATACTCTAAAACTAGAGTTAAACTGGTCTGATTCATTCCTGTTTCATTCCCCAATTTGATCTCATCCACCTGGACTGGGCATAAATCTCTGACTCTTTATGCTTCTAGGTCTAAATCAATCTACCCATATGAACTCAGATTTGTATTTCATGTGAATACTTTTTAGAATGTCATTTGCACTTTTCATTATCAGTACCTTATACTGTAAAATAGCTATTCGAAATTCACTCCTTCAACAAACATTAATTTCGTGCTAACAATGCATCAGGCATGCATCTAGGTGCTGGAAAAGAGAAAAGGAACGAGGCCCAGGCCATGCTTTTCACAAAGCCATAGCCTACTGAGGGCAGCAAATCTTTAAACAGATTCACAAGGAAAACTGATAAGGGCTATCGTAGTGATGTGCACATATTAGATAAAGTAGGAGCCTGCCAAATGTAAAGACTAAAACAGTGCATTCCACAGTGGCTAAAGACGGGGAGGGGTGGATGCCACAGATAATGTCAGAAAGTTAGGTTTATGGTGAGTCCTGAAAAGCCTTGGCTAAGAAAGTGGAACGTACTTCAAAGAAAAGGGGAAATCATCCCAAAGGCAATGGGAAGTCACTGAAGGATTTTAAACAGGACAGTGACAATTAGACTGCAATTCAAAACAGTACCTTGAACAGTGTGGTTAGGTTAAAAAAAAAAGACTGGAGACAGAGAAGACAGTTGATTACTGAAGTATTTCAGGCAAGAGACACAGACTTAAGAGTAGTAGTACTAGAGAAAAGAAATTTGAGGGATATTTCAAACACAGAAAATCAGGACTCTATGATCAAGTATATTCCATCAAATTGAAGACTCATTAATTTTACCATAAACATTTTATACATCAAGAAAGAAAAATGCTGGCAATGAAACTATGATCTGATGGGTTTTGGGTTTTTTTCACTTAGAATTTTCATTTTGTACTTATAGGAAGAACTCTTTTAAACTGATGGAGACACAAATTTTTATCGTATGTCATTCTCTTTTGTACCTTTCTCTTTGTTTTGATGTCCTATCATAGTGAGATCCTTTTAGGACATTTAACCCAGTAATTCAGCACCCAGCTCATATAATTCAACTGATTTAATAACAACATGTACGGCTACAGGCAAGTTAGCACGCAAGCTGGCAATGACAACTCTTATGACTGTTGCCTAGCTGGGAGCAATTTTAAAACTCATACTGATTTCAGAGATGTTAAAATGAGGGACAACGTACAACTAAGGATCAATGAAACATCACCACGCATACATGTCTTTTCTCCCCAACTAGTAAGCACCTTAAGAGTAGGGTGAAGTCTAATTTATTTTTCCCTCTACAGGGCCTAATACAAGCTGTGAGAACTTTGGTTACTCAAGAAATGTTTGTTCATGAAAGAACACAGTAAATGTTTATAAGCATCCTTGGTCACAGTTAGTAGGGCCATGCTTAACACGGATCTGTATGAGTACGTGTTTTGAATGACTTTCTCTGGCTGCAAGCTATTCCACTGGATTTTATTTTCTAAGTCATTTTCATTATCTTTTAAGGAAGAATAATTAAAAGTTGAAAGTAACACCTTATATCAGTAGGTCTCACACTTTAGTGAATATAAGAATCAATAGGGTGCTGTACACCAGAAACTAACACAACATTGTAAATCAATTATACTTCAATTAAAAAACAAAAAGGAGGGCCTCCCTGGTGGCACAGTGGTTAAGAATCCACCTGCCAATGCAGGGGACACGGGTTTGAGCCCTGGTCTGGGAAGATCCCACATGCCGTGGAGCAACTGAGCCCGTGAGCCACAACTACTGAGTCTGCGTTCTAGAGTCTGCGAGCCACCACTACCGAGCCCACATGCCACAACTACTAAAGCCCGTGCACCTAGAGACCATGCTCTGCAACAAGAGAAGCCACCACAATGGGAGGTTCACACACCGCAACAAAGAGTAGCCCCCACTCACTGCAACTAGAGAAAGCCCGCTAGCAGCAATGAAGACCCAACACAGCCAAAAATAAATAAATAAATTTATACATATTAAAAAAAGAATCAGTAGCGTAGTTTATTGAAAATGCATATCCTCAAGCCTCAATACAATAATTTTGTTTCAAGAGAATCTGGGGTAGACTCCAGGAATCTACATTTTAAAAGTGATGTACTAAAACCCAACTTCTGTCTCAGGATTCCACCAAAAGTTGTTCTTCAGCAATGACCTGCAGAAGGCCAAACAAGTGAAGGACTACATCACCACCTCTGGCATCCCTGCACCTGAAAATCAATAACCACATGGTTGCTCCCCCTACACACAGTATGGATTTGTTGCTGGTAAGTGGTTACTCCACCAAAGACTACATTTCCCAGCCCATCACACATTTAAGTATCAGCATGAAACTGGTTCACACCAATGGAATGTAAGTAAAAGTTATGTGTATCACTTCTAAGTCAAAGCTTTTTAGAAGCAGGTGTGCTTTCTCCAAGTTTTCTTTTCCCTTCACTTCACTGGTTAGATATGATAAAACTCTAAAAGATTACAAAGATCCAAGACAGAAGAAACACAGATCCCCAAATTATTTCACAAAGAATTGCCTGTGAACTATGAACATTTGCTTTAAAGTGTTAAATGAATAAAAATGAACTTCTATTAAGTCACTAAAATTTAGGGGTAACTTACAAGAAGCTAGCACATCCCTAACTAATATATTATGCATGTGTGTCTACTTACACAACAGTGTAACTGCATACACATGTATATATTAATTTAATCAACAGAATGTGTTGAGAAGCCATTATGTACTCAAGATATAATCATGAGCAAAAATACATGTAATCCTTATCTTCATGAAGCTCAAAATTATTGAAGTGTATGTTGAAGTGTAGACTTCTGTGTTGGGGTTAACTGGGATGGGGCAGAGCAAACAATACAAATAAAGAAATAGAACTTTCACTCTCAATCAAGATAGAGTACCAGGGATCATATTTACCACCCTGCCTGACAGAACTAAAAACAAAACCAGAAAAAAATTGTGAAATGATTTTTAAGACATTGGACATCAGGCAAAAAAGACAGTGATCCTCCAGAAACGGGAAACAATAAAGTGAGGCCTATGATCTGTTCCAGCATTTCACCTGAAGAGATAAAAGCAGTATTAGACAAGGATTAACTATTATTAAACTGTATTTCATATGTTCAAGAAGCTAGAAGACAGACTAAACATGTTAAACAAAACAAATGAAATACTTAAAAGACCCAATTGAACTTTCAGGGATGAAGACTAACATGTCTGTGATAAAAAATACATTGTATAGAATTAACATATTAGATACTACAGGGGGAAAAAAGAAGAGTAGTGACATTGAAGACACAGCAACAGAAATTATACACAATGAAACAGAGAGAAAAAAGATTTTAAAAATAAATGAATAGAGCACCAGTGAGCTATGGGACAACTTTAAGCAGTTTAATGTACACATAATAGGAGTCCTGAAGGAGAGGAGAGATAGGGGAGGTAAGTAAATGTTTTTGAAGAAATAATGGCCCAAATTTCCCAATTTCTATGAAAACCAACAACCCACAAATTCAAGAAGCTCAACAAATTCCAAGTTCAAGAAACCCGAAGAGAACTGCTCAACAAATTCCAAGTTCAGGAAACCCGAAGAGAACTGCACCAAGGCACACCATAATCAAATAGCTTACAGCCAGTGATAAAGAGGAATATCACATCACATACAGAAAAACAAAAGTAAGGATAACAGCTGACTTCTCGTGAGAGACAGTGCAAGCCAGAAGACACTAGAGCAACATCTTTAAAGTACTAAAAGAAAAAAACTATCAACCTAAAATTCTTTACCCAGTGAAACTATATTTCAAAAGCAAAGGTGAAAAAAAAAACCTTTTAAAATACACAACAGCTGAAAATAATTTATCAGTAGCACACACATAACAAATATGTTAAAGGATGTCCTCCAAGCAGAAGGAAAATGGTATCAGATGGAAATCTGGATCCACATGAAGGAATGAAGAGCACTGGAAATAGTAACTATATGGGTAAATATGAGGATTCTTATATTTAAATCCCTTCAAAAAATAACCAGCTGTTTAATGAAAAAGTAATTTAAATGTATTGTGGAATTTAAATAAAACATATAAAGAAGTAAAATTATGGCAATCACAGCAAAAAAACTGAAAGGCGAAAACAAAAGTACAGTTGAGCCCTGAACAACATGTGTTTGAACTGCATGTGTCCAGTTATATGTGGATTTTTAAAAATAAATACATACTACAGTAGCACACAATCTGTGGTTGGCTGAATCCACAGATACAAAACCACATAAAGTCATATGCAGATTTTCAATTGCACAGGGGTCGATGCCCCTAACCCCATTTTGTCCAAGGGTCAACTGCATACTTTTGTAAAGTTCTTATACTGTGTGTGAGATAGTATAATAGTATCAGAACGTAGGGAGCGATAAGTTAAAGTTGTATACTACAAACCCTAAAGCAATCACTAAATTAGCAAAATGAAGATATACAGCCAATAAGCCAAAGGAGGTAAGATGAAATCACAAAAACATATGGAATTAATCCAAAAGAAGGCATAAAAGGAGAAAAAAGGGAAAAAGAAACAGAAGAGACAAACAGAAAACAAATAATAAGATGGCAGATTTAAACCAAACTGTATCACATTAAATGTAAATAGTCTAACATAAACACACCAATTAAAAGGCAGAGATTATCAGAAAGGATAAAAAAGCAAGATCTAATAATATGCTGCCTTCAAGAAAGCCCACTTTAAATAGGGAGACAAAAATAGGTTAAGAGTAAAAGAATGGAAAAATGGTAACTTTCTGGCCACTCTTAAAAGAATAATCAGAATAAACAGAATGATTATTGACATAATTTTGATTCACGAGTTGCCATTAATTCAGGAAGTATTTTCATATTCCACAGTCCTTTTCAAGTCCTGAGCTCTAAGTAAGTATTAATACTACCTTGTACTCTTCATAATAAAATTCACCATATGCATGTGTTCACACATCATTATCATTTCAATTACCTCAACAGTACTTCTAAATACAACAAACTAAAGATTTCAAAAATAACTCCAAACTTGAGCTAAGAAATTAGCAATATATTCTGATCAATCAGTAACCACAATGTATTCCCAAAGATGGATATATATGTTCAATAGTTTACCTCTATATAAATTGTTATTTCACTTAATACTCTGTATTAAGATGAGAGTCTGAGCCAAATGACAGATGCCAAATATAGCCACATCTCACCACACCCCCTACCTTTGGGAAAAGATTAAAAAGGCTATTGATTTTTCTTTCTGATAAATATACATTCAACCAAAAATGTTTTAGCATATCTTCATGGATGTTTAACCATTAGCCATTCATTGAAGCATTATAAAGAGACATATATGCCAGGCATCGTTCTGTATTATTCTAGGCACTGGGGATACAAAAATCAATGTTATGCTCTTGAGAGAAAAGTCTGGTGGGGAGAAGATGGGAATATATGTTTGTAAAATGTCATAATATGCTGGAAATCATGTCATAGAATGTTTTCCCTATTGCTTCAATTTTCTAAATGTGCACTGGTCCATTTCACCTAAGTTGTGAAATTTATGTACGTAGAGTTGTTCGTATTATTCCTTTATTATACTTTCCATGTCTGCAGGGTCTATAGTGATACCCTCTGTTTCATTCCTGCTATTGATAATGTGTCTTATGTTCTTTTTTATCAGTCTTATTAGAGGTTTGTCAATTTTACTGATCTTTTTAAAGAACCAGCACTTTGTTTCATTCATTTTCTCCATCTTTTCTGTTGTCAATTTCATTGATTTCTGCTCTTTACTATTTCCTTCCTTCTGCTTGCTCCTGGTTTTATTTTGCTGTTCTTCTAGTTTCTTTAAGTGGGAGACTAGATTGTTGATTTGAAACTTTTCCTTTTTTCTAATGTATGAATATTTAGTGCTATATATTTCCCTTTAAAAATTTAATTACAGATGCAGAAAAAGAATGAGATATAGTCACAAATTTGGGAATAAATAGATATTTAAAAGATGACCAAGTGAGAAACAGAACAAATTACTAGGAGAAGAAATTCTCCAAGGTAAGGTACAGAAAATATTCATACCCAGCTGAATCGCAAGGCACCATTACTACAACAGTTCCCCAAAACATAATGACTTGGACTGAATGGCTTCAAGTAAATAATCACAAAGTCAATTACATACAGAGAGGAAAAAACCCACACATGGAACATAACTCACCAAATCTGCATTACGGATAATGCAAGACAGGGAACAGGCAATGTAGGCGGGGGGCACAAAAAGAATTTAAGAATCTCTTTTTTCTAGTTTGTACTCTTAGATGAGCTTCTTTCCTACTCAATTTCACAGATTCCTAAATGCTGCCCAACAGGAGCTGAGACTGTGCATATTCAAAAGATAAGTGTAGAACTGTAATGATTTCACTTGAGTTGCCCCCCCCATGGATAAATATTAATTTTGAATATAACATATGGAAGAATAAAATATCTTTTTGCTTACCCTCTGAGCTTTTGCAAGTTCTTCTTTTAATCTTTCATAGCCCTTTTCTCTAACTTCCAAAACAGATGGGCTTCGTAAGCGGGACAGACTATCAGTACTCAACCCAAAAATATCATCACTGCCATCACAGGCCTCTGTTATGGTAGCACCCTGTAAAAACTCCCTCTCTGCGTTACAGTTGTCCTTTCTTGTAGTTAATTTAGTTAACCCAGCTGTGACTCCAGAGGTAGAACAAGGTGCTGGGTCTGTAACATGGATGCTGTAAAGGAGAGTTCAAAAAACATCAGCATGTGCTTAAATATAACTGGCATAAACACACGTCTATAACTGCATTATCCAATCTGTTCACCACTATATCTAATTAATAGCTTGTCCTGAGCCAAAGCAACCACATTTCAAGTCCTTCATAGCCACATATGTCTAATGGCTATCATATTAAACAGCACAGAAACAGAACATTTTCATCATCCCAGAAAGTTCTATTGGATAGTGCTACTTTAGAACAGGGGTCTGCAAACTAAATGCAGGATAAATCCAGCCTGCCACCTGTTTTTTAAGGCCTACAAGCCAAGAATGATTTTTACATTTTCAATGGTTGAAAAAAAACAATAATATTTTGTGGCACAAGAAAATTACATAAAATTCAAAATTCAGTGTCTATATATAAAGTCTTATTGGAGCGTATTCATTTACATACTGTCTACGGCTGCTTGCACACTTTAACAGCAGAGTCCAACAGTTGCAACAGAGACTGTGTAGCCCACAAAGCCTAAAATATTTACTATTTGGCCCTTTACATAAAAAGTTTGTGACCCCTGCTCTTGAGCATTAACATGTATTGCTCTTCATGAACAACCTTGTATTATTCAAATTTTCTAAAACAATAAAACTTAAAATAAGTTAACCAAGCAAACTTCGTTTGTTTAATACAATACTCTAAAACAAGCATTTTGATGATCTCCTACCTGACACTAGATATTTCTGCACAATTTAAACGTCTGGGGGATGAATACACAGGTTGTGTAGGAAGGTCGGAAACATCTAAGGCATTAGCCTGGATAGGGGTGGAGCATAAAGCTGAAGGATGTGGCCTGTAGATGACACTTGGTGAGGTAGTCTGCTCTTGAGTTCCTGGTTCATACACACCAAGAAGGTCTGGAGAAGTAGGTGAAGCGAGGTTTACTTCATGGAAGCCTTCCAAGGGGTCATTAGCCATAGCAAATGCCTCATCATAGGATAACCTATGTTAAAAAAGCAGGAAATTATTTTGAGATAGTGACATTTAAAATTAAATTAAGATGTATATTTATAAAATGTGTTTAACAGTCCATTATAAACTATAAACTTACAACTTAAAGAGACAGCAAAGGAAAGAAACTACATTTAAAATTTATTAAGTGATCTCAGACAATAAACACTACAGAAGGCAAACAATCTGATTCAGAATAAACTTGAAAGTGATGGCTAACACTGTTACAGTGAGTAATTAACAAATATTTAACAATGAGGAAGGAATAAAAATTTGCTTGATTTTTTTTTTTCTTTTGCGATACGCAGGCCTCTCACTGCTGTGGCCTCTCCTGTTGCGGAGCACAGGCTCCGGACGTGCAGGCTCAGCGGCCATGGCTCACGGGCCCAGCCGCTCCGCGGCATGTTGGATCTTCCCAGACCGGGGCATGAACCCGTGTCCCCTGCATCGGCAGGCAGACTCTCAACCACTGCGCCACCAGGGAAGCCCTGCTTGATACTTTTAACTTTGCTATCATATGTGACTTTGGTTAGAATAAGGAGAAGAGGCAGTAAAGATAGAGACACATGTGTGTAGTTCAACTAACTGTTCTGTTCTGCCTCATACTGGCTCTGACTTTGGATGAGTCTGTGTTTTTTTTCTTTTATTCTGAAATAATTTCAAATTTACATAAGAGTTGCAGAGCTCCTGTACATATTTCACCCAGATTATGAAACTGTTAACATTTTCAAACCATTTGAGAATAGGTTTTAAGCATGATGCCCATTACCCCTTACTATCTCAGTGTATATATCCTAAGTAAACCATCACCAAAATCAGGATGTTAACACTGATCACTATTACCATCTAAACAACTGACCCCAATCAAAGTTCACTGATTATCCTAATAATGTTCTGGATAGGCCCAAGATCCAATCCAGGATAATGCATTACATTTCTCTAAGCCTTAAATTTCTCCTCTAATGGGATGAGAATGGGAATAATAATATTCCCTCCCTTCTCCAGGTTGCTGTGAGGATTAAGTCAGACACTCCACATAAAGTATTTAGTAGTGTACTATGTAACTGGCACAGAGTACAAATAAACATCTGTTACCAGTCAGCTGTTAGTAATAACATGTATGCTTCAGTTTCTCCATCAGTAAAAAATATTTCATGCAACTTCACAATTATATAAAAAATTTACATGAAAGCTAAAAAGTGTACCACTCAAGTTTTTCACTTGAAAAATATACAGAAATCTTATAAACCTTTACTGATTTCCCACTGTCTATAGCATAAATTCCAAACTTGTTATCCGGAAAATCAAGGTCTTCTACGATCTGAATCCAATCTCTCTTCCCAATTTTTTTCTTTCCTACAATAGTACTTTGATAATCATGACTAATACTTTCCCAGAACTTCAAAAAATTCCCAAACACAAGCACCAATATACCATATAATTTCATCATAAAATACAAAAAAACCCACCTCATTCATTAAACTGAAAAATTTTACTCTCACACTCAATAAAAAAGGCATTGAAAATAAGACAAGTAAAAGTAGTAAGCTACTTTTTATCTAAGAAAGGAGAAAATACAAATTTATTTATATATATATAATTATATATATACTTTTTCATATGTACTTATATTTTAGAAATGGAAGGATACACCAAAAACTAATTAAAAAAAAAACTGTTACTTTTAGGAAAGGGCGAGAACAGGAAGAGGAGACAGGCATAAAAGCTATACTTTTCCAAATGTATCCTGCTTTGTAGATTTGAATTTGAACTTGGAACCACGTAAATGATAAAACAAAATTAGATTTTAAAAAAGAATATCTAAAAATAAAACAAATGAATCTAGCTGTGTACTAACATGGTAGTTTTAACCAACATCAAAAAGAACTATTTCAAATGATTTTAAAACATAGTAATAAAACTATATATATACTAGAGTATATCCCTAGTGGAATATACTCTAAGGTCAAAGGAAGTTAAAAAAATCATACACTATTTTCAGTAATCATATTAGTAAGTAATGTTGATACTGCTATTCTGAAACTATTATAAAAGATAAAACAAATTACATTAATATCATTCAGAACTAAGATTTTCAACATATGAGAAAAGAGATACAAATACAAAATCAAGGAATTTAAAACTCTGAAGTCCTAAATTTGAATCAGAAATATCAGGAAATTTTTTTTTTTGTTGGTACGCGGGCCTCTCACTGTTGTGGCCTCTCCCGTTGCGGAGCTCAGGCTCCGGATGTGCAGGCTCAGGGGCCATGGCTCACGGGCCGAGCGGTCCGCGCATGTGGGATCTTCCCGGACCGGGGCACGAACCCGCATCCCCTCATGGGCAGGCGGACTCTCAACCACTGCGCCACCAGGGAAGCCCACGGAATTTTTTTTATTTAAAAAGATGTCTACCTTTATCCACTGAAAAGGTATAACAACAGCAAGCAACTCAGGAGCAATGAGTACCCCTTGTACCCAGAGTAATACCATTTCCTATGAAAAAAGAACAAGGACTCCTCGGAGAAATGGCTGATTCCAAGCCCGCGGCAGTAATGTACAAAAAGTCCTTGCAACATCTTGTTTTACCAGGAAGTAAGAAAGCTATCAAAGACTACTGGAGTGGTATCAAAAGGACTCCCACTAACCAAAAATGGGACAATCTGAACATCAAAAAGGATAATACCTGTAAAGAACAAAAAATAATTCTAAACCCATGAGTTCATGATTATACTAAAAATAAGACAAAACAAAAAAATCTCACTGGTCCCCCTTTTTTTTTTTTTTTTTTTTTTTTCCACAGTACGCGGGCCTCTCACTGCTGTGGCCTCTCCCATTGCGGAGCACAGGCTCTGGACGTGCAGGCTCAGCGGCCATGGCTCACGGGCCCAGCCGCTCCACGGCATGTGGGATCTGCCCAGACCAGGGCACGAACCCGTGTGCCCTGGATCGGCAGGCGGACTCTCAACCACTGCGCCACCAGGGAAGCCTCTCACTGGTCCCTTTTGATCAGTGCTATGGAACAAATTCACTATTTTGAAAACTGGTAAAATAAAGGAAAGAATCCAGTATTTAGCCTGACTTTCCTATACATTAAAGAACTAAATAGTTTATGAGGAAAAATCCGTCTTTTAAAAGAATCCCATTTAATAAATATAACTTTGCAATCCTAATGAAATAATGAGTCTAGGCAACACTTATCAATAACTATTAAAACTCTAAGGTAAAACCTGGGGTACTTTATAATTAATGGATCAGAATGACAGTACCTGAACTCACTGATGACATTATTATCACAAAAAGGGAGAAAATCAGACATTATGAGAATTATGTGGTAAAACAGGAAATGAACACTACCACCATCCATGAATCATTCTTGCCCCCCTAATAAGAAAAAAAAAAGATCCCAATCCAATCAAGCCTTTAGGTCTTTATCGGTTTATAGGAAAGAGGCTAGAGGAACATACTAAAAATAACATCTTCATCAGTTTATAGGAAATACAGAGCCTAGAGGAACATATTAAAAATAATACCATATGGGGCTTCCCTCGTGGCGCAGTGGTTGAGAGTCCACCTGCCGATGCAGGGGACATAGGTTCGTGTCCCGGTCCGGGAAGATCCCACATGCCGCGGAGCGGCTGGGCCTGTGAGCCATGGCCGCTGAGCCTGCACGTCCGGAGGCTGTGCTCCGCAATGGGAGAGGCCACAGCAGTGAGAGGCCCGTGTACCGAAAAATAAAAATAAAAAAAATAATAATAATACCATATGGACAAAAACAGCAAAATCTAAACCTTGGGAAACTCTTACAGGATAAACCACCTGGTTTTTTCAATAAATAAAAGTGGAAAAAGAGAGGGAATTTATAAAGAAACTTAAGAGACATAATGAAATATAATATATGGACCTTGTTTGAATTCTTATTTGAATTAGCCAACTGTAAAATCATATTATAAGACAATAAAGGGAACTTGAACACTGGATATTACTGATATTATTATGAATTTCTGTCCATTTTTAGAGATAATGGTTACATAAAAAAAAAAAATTCTTACCTTTTAGAGATACACACGAAAGTATTTATAGATGAAATAAAATTACCTGGATTTGCTTCAAAATAATCCAGGGGGAGAAGGAGGGTATGGAGAGCTGGGCCATCAAACTTCCAGTCCCCCCCAGTCACACAGGATTATAGGGTGGTTTCTCTCATAATAACAGCTAATATTTACTGACCATTTACTAAATATCAGGTATAGTTCCAGCCCATGTACAGTTGAGGAAGCTGCAGCTTAGGGGAGCCAGTATTAAAACCTATGTCTGGGACTTCCCTGACGGTCCAGTGGTTGAGATTTTGCCTTCCAATGCAGGGGGTGCAGGTTCAATCCCTGGTCCAGAAGCTAAGATCCCACATGCCTCACAGCCAAAGAACCAAAACATAAAACAGAAGCAATATTGCAACAAATTCAATAAAAGACTTTAAAAATAAATAAATAAATAAAACCTATGTCTGTTGGACTCCAGAGTCCTAGCTCTTCACCACCACACCACACTACTACTACTAGAATTGCTTTGCCTTTCCACTGTTAGATGGTTCATGTAAATATGTTTCTCCTTAAGCTGAATTAAAATCCATCATCCCTGCAATATCCACCCTATTTTTCCTATAAACACTCAACTATTCTTTCAACAAATATTCATTGAGAGTCTACTATGTGCCAGGCTCTGGGGAAAGAAGATGATAAATCATCTCTGCTCCCAAATAGTATCAATATAGTAGGAGACACTGACGGTGGCAATGATAGTGTGATAAATGCTATAGAATATGCAGAGGCTACTAAGAGACCACACAGGAGGGGCAAATAAATCAGAAGGAAAGGACTCCCAGAAAAGTGAAGCCAAAGAAAAGACCCAAAGAAGAGTAGGAAATAATGAGAAAGATAAACCCCCTGGAAGGACTTTCCAGGTATGTCTAAGGTATGAAAGCAAAGTATTTATGGAAAATACAAATGTTGCATAAACTGGAGCACAGGCTAGGAACATAAGACCCAAACCTCAAAGAGAGGCAGGTCTGAATTCTGCTTCTATCAAGTTACTGGGCCAATGTGTGCCTAGGTTCTCTCATCTAGAAATCTGTAGCTCGGTTTTCTTCCTCACAGGGTGAGAATTAAAAGAGAAATGCAAGTAGTATTTCGTAGAGTAGAGCACCTCTGAGCAGTGCCGCTACCTACAACACATTGTTTAAATTCCAGTCACTCCCGAAAAGGAGATTATTTTAAGATTAAATGTAGTCCCTTTATCAAGCATGTGAAATTTCCATAAAATGTTTAGCTTAGCTGGTAATGAGCTGCCAACTAGACTGAAAATCTTTTGCTCTTTCAAATAGTACATGGAAGCTTTAAGATTTATTTTGTATTCAGAGTTCTTATATGAATAACATAAACTATTTTTAAGCAGTAGTACTCTTTGCGTTAAGTAATAAGTAATTTAAACTTTTTTTTTTTTTTTTTGCGGTACGCGGGCCTCTCACTGCTGCGGCCCCTCCCGTTGCGGAGCACAGGCTCCAGACGCGCAGGCTCAGTGGCCATGGCTCACGGGCCCAGCTGCTCCGCGGCACGTGGGATCTTCCCGGACCGGGGCATGAACCCGTGTCCCCTGCATCGGCAGGCGGACTCTCAACCACTGCACCACCAGGGAAGCCCAGTAATAAGTAATTTAAAAAACTAATTTCAAGTGGAGATTATCCCAATTCATAAACTAAACTTGTCAAAGATCACTAAAAATGAGTAAAAAGGACAACAGCATTAAATTCTTATGGGTGAATTACCAACACAGCTTGGATGGCTTTATTATTACTCAGCTTTAGGTAATAAAGCTGATTTCCAATTTAAAAAAAGTTGATCAAAACCAGTTGCTTCTGATTTCTAGTACGCATCTCATGTTATTTCTTCTTTGCAGAAGTCAGCACTATCACAGCAAAAACAGCAGTCAATATTTACTGAAAGTTAACTATGAATCAGTTAACTATGTGTTGTTAAGAACTTCATGTGTATTAACTCATTTAACGAATGCCTAGAAAAAATCTTAATGATTTATATACTTATTAAATATATTTTATACATATATTATTTTAGTATAAAATAAGTGTACTTAATAATTTTTATCAATTATATTTATTCTAGTTGGAATGAAAGATGTCTGCCAGCTTCAACTCCTCAGGGCACATGCTGGTACTAAGTTCTGAGAACACAGATATGAAAATGGACTAAAAAGAAGGTGCATAGTCTATCATGAGCCACTAAATGATTACCCTGTGGGTTGCGGGGGAGAGGAGGAAGAGAATGTTTCAAGGAGAAAAAAATATAAGTTAGATTTGAAATGCTGAATAAAGAGTCTGTAGGTGGGCTAGGCAAGGAAATACGACAGGACAGTCAAGGAATAAGGGTTTGGCACTGATGAAACTAACCAAAAAAAAAAGAGTGACAGAAAATCAGGCTGGAGAGGCAGATATGCGACAGATAATTAAAAGCTTCATTTAACATGGAAACTGCTGCTTGGAGTTTATCTAAGAGATTCTCAGATCTATGTTTTAGGAAGTATAGACATACTGTGATGTCATGAGAAAAATGACTCCCGAGGACTTTAACTAGAGAGAGGAGACTAGAGGCAATTGATTAAGAGGTTATTGCAACAGGCTAGGCAAGAGATTATGAAGGTCTGATCTAATGCCAAGATCACACATTGCAAATGAGGAGACGGAGGCATATTTATCTATATATATGAAAAACATTCAGAACAATTCATTTATATTTCTACATATACACACACATGCATTACATTATTACATTCTATATGTGTGACACATACACATATACATTATGTACATTATTCTGTTATTCCTCACAGCATCCCTTTGAAATGATTCTTATGTCTGTTTTACAGGTATAGAAACTGAGGATCAGAGAGATTAAATTAATTTTGTCAAGGTCAAACAGTCAATAAACCACAGAGCTAGGATTCAAGCCCTGGTGCGTCTGACTCCAACACCTGACTCCACTACATCTAAGAATCACTTAAAAGGTAAAACTGATTGGAGGTCAGGGGTAAGACTCAGATAAAGGTTACATCAAGACAGAGGATCTCTAAGGCAGTCTTACCCAACCAACCGTAAGAAGAGAACAATCCAAATAGAAGAATCCTATTTAATCTCTGAACGCTTGTTTAATTTCAGAAAGAAAAAACTAAAGTTTCTCTAATGCACTGCTATTGAAATGAGCATTTGCTATTACTTTGTGTTCTTTCTGGGTTTTTTCCTATATTCTCTTTGCTATCATCATTTCCTTATCTATTCTGCTGCCCTGCTGGGGTTTAAAATAAATACTCACTCAGCCCCTTATAGCTCTTGATGGGGAGGGGAGGAATAGCATATAAATAAAAATCAACAGAAGCCTGATTTTACTATAGTGGCCTTATGTATTCAAAAACAGTGTGGATATTTGATACTAAGGAATTCGTGTTAATTTTTTAAAGTGTGTCATAGTATTGTAGCTAACTGCCCTTATCTTTTAGAGATACATACTGAAATATTTACAGATGAAATTATACAATTCCTGGAATTTGCTCAAAATAGTACATGAGGGGGAATAATACAGGGAAGTATATGGGGCAGGACTGACTGTTGCTGATGGGCTAGATGATGGGAAATTTGAGGTTCATCATACTTTTGCATCTACTTATTGTATTTTAAATTCTCAATAATTAGAAAGTTTTGAGATTTATTCAAATACTATATAAAGGAAGAAAAAACAAAACAAAAAGGTGTATATATAAAAAATAATTTTCTCATTAACTTTCCCTATAATTATAAAGTTGGTTTTCCAAACTAACATTTTGGTTGTAGCAAAAAAAAAAAATTTCACATTTACATTTTAGGAAGCAGTCTATGTTTATAAGTGTGAATTTAATTCATAACCCAAGGGAAATATTAGTCAGGTGGTCTGTCAAGCTCACAATCTTCCCACTCTTATTAAAACAGACCACAAATTAATTTCCATTTACTAATTCCACAGGATTTAAATGTACAACCTAACATACTGAGAGATGTTAGTTATTGCAGATTCTTAAAATTAAAGGTTTTCAGAAAATTCTCAGAACTTACTGGGTTACTAACACTGTATTTAATTACAAATTCTTGGAACAAAAATGTAAAAAATAATTGTTTTCCAGGTTTCTTCTTCTTAAAAGTGTAAGCCTCTTTATCTTATGTATGTAAGAATATATGTCAACTAAATATTCAATAGGCACTGAAGTATATATTGACTGGATAAATAAACAGTAAGACTCTTTAGAGAGGGAATAAATAGCAGAGCAGCAAAGAGTAGAGATAGTGACTCCCAGCCACCTTTAAAAATTAGAGATAAAACAGCAAGTACCCTGTAGCAAGATTGATGAAACTGAATTTTTAAAGTTTGGGGAAACCTGAGCATTTGATCAAACGAGCTTCAGAAAACCTTTCTAGTTCAGATTCTGTTATTAACTGGCTGTGTGAACTTGGGCAAGTCACTTAATTTCTCTGAGCTTCAGTTTCAACATCTATAACAGTGGTGTTATCCCCCCTGCCTACATTTGAGGAAATCAAATGGCTTAACTGTCAATGTAAAAATGTTCTAAAGATTGTAAGGCATAACACAAATGTATAATATCTATAAAGACCTAAAAAGGAATAAATGATGGGGAAAATAACAAGAGCACAGAAAGGAGTCTGTCTTACAAAACAGAAGGAATTCTTGTTTATCCTAGATAAAGGAGAAGGAGGGGGAAAACAAGCCCTTCTGAGGTATAGTGTTCAAATGTAATTCTCTTCCCAACAGGAAATTAATTAATGCACATTTACTTACTCTTTTTCTAACTTACTTTAATTGTTCTTTTATACTTTATCCTGATCTGTCAATCAGATGCCCACAAACAAATACTCAATACTATTATCTGGACACATCAAATGACAATTCACTTATTTAATTGGTTCTAAGCTATCATCAGTATGCTCCTTTACAGGTGTTAACTATAAGCAACAAATCTCTCAAACTTGAACTATTTCAATAATTTCCATTCTTTTCCCTCTAAGTAATCTTAGCTTATGGTTATAGCTATGGAATTTCGTGTTGTTGATATCCTAAGATAAATCAATATTACTTTTTCACTTTTTTCTATATACAATTGAAGCTTATGAAACTACCTCATTTAGCTTTAAGTTGAAAGAGAAAGCAGAAGGGAAACAGAGCTGGCAAGTTAATGTTACCTGTTGTAAGTAACCCCTCCCCTTCCCTTAGTCCCCTCAATTCCCACTTTGAACACTCATTTCCATTTCTACTGCTAGATCAATTTCAATACATCCTACCATTTTTTCTCACTGACCATCCATCACCAAACAGCACAGTATCTACTGGGTTCCAGGCCCAATGCTAAAGCTATAAAATGGGGTAAGATGAATTAAAGCCCTGCCTCCAAAGCATGTGTACACTAGAAAAAGACACCTCATTGTCAACGAATGTTTACAAACAATGTAAATATCAAAATAAATACCAAAATAGAGGCATATATTCCATGCTTTGGAAGCATAAAAGAAAAAAAAAGATACGTACTACATGGCAAAGGTAAGGGCAGTAGTACAGGAAAAAAAAGAGAAACTAGCTAGAAAGGAGCTTTCAAAACCTCAGATATTTTATTTTAGGATATCAGGTGTATTTAGGTAATTCATTTAGTAACCAATTTACTATGCTTTGTTGAACTACACCTTGACTAGCACTATATAGGGCAAAGGTTTAGTTTGAAAAGGTGCACTCCCCTCAGAATATCCTCAAAGCTTTCCCTCAACACGCAAGTACCTCTACCAACTCATCCTTCCTTCCTCCCCACTCTCCAACTATTCTAGCACTGTGTCTTATCTGGCACTCATTAAAATTACAACAACAACATATGTGAAAGTGCTTTCTAAATTTTGAGGAACTTACAAAAGATATGGGAATGATTACACAGCCCACCTTCCAGATGCCTTAAAGTCTTTCCTTTAACCCCCGCTGTGACTTGCAGACTAGATACTCAATGAATATTTGATTTAAAAATCTCCAGTGATACATTAAGAATTACTTATTACACCAATATTAAGTATCTCATAAAAGCTAAATTAAAACCAATTCTTCAGTATTACAACCTATGCATGAAGAGGTAGTAGAGTGTAGTGGTTAAGATCATGGACATCAAAGACAAACTACCAGACTCCTAATTTAGTGCCCTCACTTAATTAGCTTTGACCTTAAGCATCCATCACCTTAAGCTCCATAACCACTCAGTGCCTCAACCTTCCCAACTATAAAATGGGATGAAGTATTACCTAATTCCTAGGTCACTGTGAGAATAAATGAGTTGGCATAGTGTTTACACCAGAACCTGATACACCATAAGCTCTAGACTCCGTAGTAGTAGCAGCAGTGCTGGTTATCACCATCATCAGAAAACCTGGATATTTTTTAACCAGAAATACAAATAATAATAACACTTTTCATCTATGTGTCTTCTTATAGTCACAAAGCTCTTTTACAGAAGGTGTAGTTCAGGAATGGAAGGAGCAAAACTGGTAGGAGTTCCATTTGGGGCAGTCACTCTCAGTGTTTAATCCTGGCTCTGCCATTAGGCAGCTATAGGACCACCGACAACTAAGTAACCAGAGGCAAGTTATTTCACTTCTCTGATCCTCAATTTCCTGGTTTGTAACATGCAACAACACCATCTATACTCCAGGAATGTGCTGAGGACTAGAGGAGTCAAGGTACTTGAAGTAACAAGCAGGATGCATGGCACACTGTTACGTTAACATCTGTTCCTCTCCTCCACCTCCCACGTGGAGTATCTCATTTAATTCTCATCCCACCATTATGAAGTTCATATTAGGTTGAGCCATATTAAAAACAGCTGAATACTGGCAAATTCATATGGTTCAACCTAACACTACATCCATTTACAAATGGAGAAAATAGGCTCAGAGGTTAAATGCTTTACTCAAGGTCATATGCACGGTAAGTAATGGAGCTAAAACTTTAAAAATAGACAGTTTTTCATTAAAATTGGTTCAGCGAGTCCTGCTCAGAAAGGGAGGGGGAAAAAGGTTAACTACAATAATACATGTGAAACTACTGTAACCTACCAGTTTTTGTTCTGCCATATCAAAAAACAAGATGATGATGTAGATTGTCTTCTAAGGCTCTTTCAATTTAAAAAATTATTTGTAGAGTGTCTATGCATGTGTTGCAGAGGTTGAGGGTTTAGTGAAAATTAAAGGAAAATAATATCATCAAAGGAAGCACATGCATAACTACACCAATTCAAAAAGTACAGCTGGATCTAATTAGAAACTCCACGAATTAGCAAATTCACAAAGCAGCTGAACATCAAATATCCATCCTGGTGAAAAGTCAGAGGTATTCCATACCACGGATAGGTGTTCGCCAAACACACAAGGAAGAGTTATACTAAATGTATCCACTTTGGTTCACAAAGGTATGTACCAATATATAATATTACTGAAATGGAAAAAGAAAAAAATGAAAAGGCTTTTCTTCTAATAGTAAGACATACACTACTGTAGTAAAACTGTATAACTGCTAAGTTTATTTCTATACATTCCACAAGGGCTTTAGGATTATATCACATAAACCATATTTAGGATACGTGTCTGTCCAAACATGAAGTGTCCTATCAAAATGCACGGCACTAGTAAATAAATAGCAAATGTTAACAGGACAAGGCCCCATAAAACTGGTGGAATATTTACCAGTATCAAATATTTACTATGATTGGTCTACAAATCTATTCTGCCTCTTTTCTCCTTGAAGCGCCATTCACCATTTTTTTTCTTTAAAAGGGCAAGAACAACAAAATACGAATGAGGATAATGAACAGAAACCAGGTCTTTCAACAGATTTACAATAGAACGGTTTTGTTTTTAATCCTCTTATCGGCCTCTCCTCCAATTATGTAATCATTCCACGGCAAAAGATTACATGGCTGTTTCCCTACCCTGCAAGGGATAAGTTGGAGGGGGAAACAGAAGAGTAGGAAACAGGTATCCTCGGAATATGCTACATTTCCACGAAACTAAACTGCCTCTTCGGAATCAGTATTAACTGAGCGCTCTTAATTTTCAAGACCTTACCCTTTAGTCATTACAGATTTTTTTTCTTTTTTAAATCCCATAACAACTGACAACTCTTCACGTGCTGCAGATTCCACCTACCACCATCACTTCCAGAGTCCATTAAGCTATCTTTTCCCCGGGCGGTCGGAGCGAGTTATCCACGCTGGAAGGGCTGTGTAATTACAATTACGTCTGTGCAGCTCGCCTCAACTCCCCGAAACAAAAGTCAGGCTGAACTGAGCTGCCTCCTAAGGCGCGATCCCGGGTGCCGGCTCTTGCCCACCAGGTTTCGCCGAAACCTCCCGAGGGTGACCTCTACGCCTCGACTCGGTGCCCCGCTCGCCGTCTCCGGTCCACGCCTACTGCCTCGCCCCGTCCAGCGCCGGCCTCCAGACTTGTTCGCGAACTCTCCTTACAGCCCCCTCCGCAACCCCGGGGCCCCAGCTCCCGGCCGCGCGCGCCCAGCCGACAGGTAACCGGGCGCCGGGCTCCCAGCCTCAGCGCTCGGAACCGCGCAGTTAATGAGTAACGCGCCGGGGCCCGGAGGACAGGGGACGAGCCGCCGCCGCCGCCCGACGCCCACCAGCGGCCCCAGGGGGCGCCCAGATGCTCCGAAGCGCCGAACCCCCGCCGCCGCCGCCGCCGGGGTCCCGGAGCCCGCGAGCCCAGGCGGGGGAGCGCGCTCCCTGGGCCAGGACAGTCGGCCGGGTCTCCGCGCGCCGCGCCCTCACCTGCACCTGCCGCGGCCGCCCCTCCAGGCCGACTCGCGGGCGGCGGGCGCGCGGGCACCGAGGGGGGCGGTGCTCCGCGCCCCGGGCCTCTCCCTCCCGCGGATGCACTCACCTGACTAACCCACCGCGGCCGCGGCCGGCGCTCAGGGGCGCGCGCAGAACCGCACACAACGCGCGCCGAAGGAGTCACAGGCGGAGGAGAACGGCGGGCCGACGCCGCTACACTCAGCCGCGGCGGGTGCACTACCGGGGGGCAGCCGCCGAGGGAGCGCGGGACTGCGCCTGCGCCGGCAGCGGAGCTGGGAGCCGGGAGCGGTCCGGCCCCGGGGAGGGAAGGCGGGGATGGGGGCGGGGCGGGCGTGGGGCCGGTGGGGCCGACGCGCTCCCGCGCCCCCTGGCGACAGCCGGGGCTTTCGCAGGTGCCCGGCGCGGGCCCCAGGTGCCTCAGCGGGCGGTTTCCTTGGGAACAGGGCGAGCTGGCGCTAAGCCTTGTTGCCCTGGGCTCGACAGGCGGTCTCGGGTTCACTTCGAGTGTGTTGGGCTTTCCAGGAGTCGGAAAATGAACCTTCGATGTGAGTTGAGGACAGCTAGAACCAACCTGACACACGGCGTGCATATGTACCTTACAACGTGTGTGGGTGTGGGTGCGCTCGTGCGTGTCTGTTGTCTCTGGGGGGATGGATGGGAGGAGGGGGAGTCTGATAGAACCTAGATTCCAGCATTCTAGCAGCTGCTAGAGCATTCGAAAATGTCGTTTCTGCACCTGCCTTCTCTCATCTTTTGTGTCAACTCTTTGATAACTTCCACCCCACTTTAGGTCCTCCAGAGAGGAAACGTGAAAATACAAACCAGGCTTCCGAAAATCTGATCCAAAAGAGGCAGTCACATCATAGTATGTGTCTCTATGTTTAGTAAAAGAGTTACATGCAATTTGTGTGATATATGTATTGAGTAGGACCCCTGCTCTGTATATTGATCACATTTATTAGAGGCAGTAAAGAAGAGTAGGTTATGTGGATGGCTATAGGAATCAGAATTCCTGGGTTTGAGCTTGGCACCTACTAGCTGTGTCAGTGACCTTGGGCTAGTTGATCTCTAATAGCTCCAGTAAATGGGGATAATAAGATTACCTACATAACTAAGTCGTTAAGAAATTAAATGGCTTAATATATGTGAAATACTTAGTGTACTTCATGACACAAAGTGCCTAATGAATATTAGCTATTATTAATAACATCATTATTATCATCCACCTATAATAAAAACAGAAACCTAGAAAGTCATTATTTACTCTTTTATACTCCATCTCCAATATATCAAGTCCTATCCATCCTATTTTGCAAATAATTCTTAAATCTACCCCATCTGTTATTCACTGGGACTAGACATGACCCTACTCATTAATGGACTTCTAACTATTCTCCCTTACACCATGTCGTTCATTCATCAAACATTTTTTATGCTCGATCTACGTGCCTACTGCTAGACATAGGAAGAGAGAAACCATTACACACAATCTCCATCATCCAAGCACTCAAACATAGTGAAGAAAACAAATGTGTCAATAACAACTAAGTGAAATAAATAAACTCATCATACAGCAAACTACTTGGGTTCTCCAGTCTTGCCATACTCCTTCGTACATGCTGTCTTTACATATGCTGCTCCTTTTTCTTGTTATGCCCTGGCCCTCCATCTTTTCCTTACCTAGCTTATTCTTGCTTATCCTTCATTATTCTGCCCAGGCATCAATTCCATTGTGAACCCTTCCCTGTTCCTTGCCACCCAGCCTTATCCCGCCCCAGTGTGGGCTAGGTGCCCTTTACTGTACTCTTATAGCACTTTATCTCTTTCTAGCACTTATCACATAGAACGGTAATTGTAGTTTTGTCTATTTCCTTATGAACTTTTTGAGAACAGGAACAAAGCCTGACGTGTAGGAGGACTGGCTCAGAAAATGCAGAATGAGTTAATGATATACATGTAGATACACTGTCTTGGTATATAAATGTTTAGAGGACAGGCCCTATGCTGTGTTCTACATAGGACCTAAGATATCATGCATCTACAGGAAATAGTGAGCAGTAGCCATGGGCCCGAGTCCCATGTTGGCCCACCTGTCATCCACAAGGCTCTTAGGAATGGACTTAGAGGTGTTTCACCTGCTAACACAGTTTGAGAATGAGAAGAGCTATCTGAGTAGTTACCTGTAGTAGGACTTTAGTGTCCTTGCAGCACAGAGACCAAGATGCATTACAGAATGTTATACACTCAGAATCTCAGCCTGCAAAATACATAAAGCGTTGTAAGCATCCTAAGTTAGATTGCTCAGCCATATACTAAAGTAACAGACTCCTCACAAACTTTAAAAACATGATGATGGATTTTATAGTGTGCTCAGGTTTGCCTTCTTTTTCTTTCACTAAAATATAAGTTATATAATTAATGTCAAATAAAGTAATATTTTTTTTAACCTTCAGACTTTCCCATCCATATCAAGGGCCAGAAAACAAAGGACTGCAAATATCTAAATATTTTAAATTGAACAAATCATTCTAAGGTTGCTATCCTTAGTTACAACTTTTATTGCTCGTTTGCCTCTTTTATTTTCAAAGTTCAGAAAGTGTTGTATGTTTACATGGTACTTTCTGGTTTCAAACTGACTTCAGATTAATTATCTCATAAGCCTTTTATAAAAAGCAATTTGATGTAGGTGTAAAGGTAGTTCATCTTTACAGATCGGGAGCTTGGACCACCAGAGTTAGGGCCCTGGTCTTCAGAACTCAGGGTAGAATCTACAAACAAATGAACTTTTTTAAAAACGCTTTTAAAAAACACACTGGGCTTCGTGTCCAGCTGTATGGCAGACGAGAGATTGGCTGATTCTCCCACCAAATGCTAGATTAAATATATAAAACATCTTATGAAACATATCAATAAGCTGACAAGAACATAAGAAGCCCTCAAGGGCAAAAACTAGGTAAAAGCAAGAACCTAGACAGTAAATAATAACAATGCAAAATGAAACAAACAAACAAACAAAAAAGCTGGTTAGGGAAAAAAATGTACCAAAAATAACCTCTCATTTCCTTGTCTAGCAAAATGCTTACTTGTGGACCAGTGCTTGTGTCACATAAAAATTTGCTTTTGCAACTCCTGTACAAAGCAGAGTTGTCTTTAATGTATCTTTCATGAGATCAGTTGTGCACAACTCTGCATTTCACTCCCTTTTTCTGATGTCAGAATAGGCAACTGAAAAAATCAGAGGGCTGAGAGAAAGGGCTGACAGAAGGGCTTAGACTCTAAAATGTATGATCCCCTACAAATGAGTCACTTTAACAAGCTACATATTTATAAGGAAATGTTTTGAGACTTGGCTTTGGATCCAGTTTATTTCACAGACACACAAATTGCCATCCATTAAACAAATATTTATTTACTGCTTCTCTACACCAGGTACATAAATAATCTGCAGTAAGAGGGAAGAGAAGGAGAGATGAGACACAACGAGAAGACCTCCTAGCTTCCCCACAATGTTTCAGTCCCAGGTTCAGGTCTATTCCTGAGTCTTCTTTCATCCCTGCCCATGGGTTCTGAAAACAATCCTATATCCTTAAAATAATTCCCCCATTCTTCTTTGAATGGATTCCTGTTATTGGCCACCAGAAAATTTTCCTAAGTAACATATTTTAATGGAAAGATTGGTTTCTGTTGCAGTTAAAAACTCAAAATAACACTAACTTAAACAAAATAAAGTGTATCCCTCTCATGTATGTGTAGGCAGTGTAGGGTTGATATGGTGGCTCTCTCATCATCATGGACACAGGCTCCTTCTATCTTGTGGCTTCACCATCCTGAAGATGCAGCTTCTACCATCAAGCAGGCTGCTCAAGCTCCAGCCATCACATCCTTATTCCAGGCAGCAGAAAGGTGATGGGGCAGAAGAGAACATCCCTCTATTTAGAAACACTTGCAGAAGTTGTATACATCACTGCACTTACACCACATTGGTCAACACTTAACTATAATTGATGTTGAAACATATAGTCTCTATTGAGTGGCCACGTGTCCAGCTAGAAATCAATGGTTCTAATACTAAAGAAAAAGGGGAGAACAGATATTGGAAACAACCTGCAGTATCTGGCTCATCATCTGATATCACACTTAGGATGGGAGAAATGGTGATAGGGTAGAACGTACAAATAGAGCAAAGGCATTGTAAGGAAAACATGATGGTGAACAGTGCACCTGGGACAAGCATAGGTAGATAGATAAGCCTGGAAATATGTGGGAGCCAGATTGTGGAAGATTTAAATGCCAGACTGAAGAATATGGAATCCAGTACAGTAGTCAGAAGAGAGTTCCTGAAAGATTTTGAGCTGGAGAGTGAAATGATCGAACCAGTGCTTTAGGAAGAATAACATGGTGGCAATGCCTAGAATGTACTTGGGATGGCGGGGGCAGGGGCAGGCGGGGGATGACTCAGGGCAAGGAAATTACTAGGAAGCTACTACGAGATAGTGAGTGTCTATACTGCAAAAAAAAACAAAACAGGAAAGGGGAAACATTTCAAAGGATGAATTTGTCAAATGCAACAACTGAGTAGATCTCTTCCCCTCTTTCTTTCCCCGCACCCTCCTTCTCTAATGTTCAGCACCATTCTACCTTTTTGAGATCAGCGCAGTGATTTTATTTGGGGAAGTACCCTCCTACCATATTCAGTACATGTGACTCAAGTAGAACTGAATTCCCGCCACTTCAGGGGTGAGCATGTGACCCAGGCTTAACCAGTCAGAGAATCCTCCTGGTCTCTGTGATTAGTTCATGATAAGCAAATGACTCAAGCACGGCTGATAAAAATCAATTCTGGGACTTATGGGAAATTGTTGAGAAAAGTGAATCTCTCTTTCTATGAGGATTGCTGAGAAGATTAAATGTAAGCCTGAGGCTGCTGGCAGTGATCTTGCCACCCAATGAAGAACATGCCTGAGAATGGAACTAACAGGGAGAAGGCAGAACTGAGAGATAAGAAAACCAAGTGTGGGTCCTGAGGACATTATTTCACTTCCTGGATCAAGCTGTGACTGAAGCTGGAGACGCTGAACTTTTTAGTTATAGGAGCCAGTAATTATCTCTTAGCTTAAGCCAATTTGTGTTGCATTTTCTGCCACTTGCAAATGAATATACAGGAAATAAAGGCAAGCATGATAATTCCAAGCCTTAAAAACATTGCCATCTACATTTGTCTTATATAGTATTAAAACACTTGGTTCTGATAAATTTTATCTGTTCCAAAAAATCAAATCTACATTCAAAGAGAGGATGTTTGATATAGTTGGGAATGTTCACAATTATGCTGTGAAATCTCTAAAAGTACTTACAAAGTCATAAAATATTGGAGCTGGAGGAGACCTTTAAGTCATCTCACCTCATCACCTGTTTTCACAAATGAGGAAACTGAGACTCAGAAAGATGAGGTGATTTATTCAAAGTCACAGAGCTAATATGTGCTGGTCTTGAACCCAGGTCTTTGGAATACTAGTCTGTATATTTTCATTGTATCATTCTGACACTTCAGAACAGGACATCTAAAAAATGCTTTCAAATACATGTGAAACACATGTAATACAGCACAAACAACTTCCCATGAAGCAACATTTGAAAGCCTGGGAGTGCCAGCAATATTCACCACATTCTTGTGAGGATAGATGGTCTTTCTGCGCAAGGTTGCCAAGACTCATGCCAGTATACAATTAAGAGAAACCAACCATGCTGTGTTGACCATTTATAACTGGACCTGTATAGTTACCTGAGCCAAAAGCAACCCTGTGTGTTTAGAATGGATATGAGGAAAGTCAACCTTCAACAACAGGGATCCACATCTGGGATCCTTCATTCTGTTGAATGAGATAAACCCAGTCAATTCCCTTCTCTTTGAAAATATGAATTTGAAAATAAGTGTACTCAGGGAGAGTGATTATTCAAGCTCAACTGGTAACCCAAAGCAGAATAAACTATCCTTTATGAGGCCTATTAGTCATCCTCATTATAGGAATACTGGGAAGCCACATGTCCTGTAATATCTAATAATCCTTATATCTTTGCAGTAATTCTTTTATGCATTCATTCCCTTATTTACTGAGTGTCCCTTACGTGCCAAATGCTGATTTAGATGCTGGGAATATGACAGAGAATAAGACAATGTCCTGGCCTTTATGGCTCTTACATTCTAGTGCAGGAGACAGTCAATACAGGAATAGATATATAATAACATGATAGGTAATGAGGCACGCTATGAAGAAAAATAAAGGAGGACTCATTAGTTCATGAGAACTTGGTCACATGGCCAAACATGGCTATAAGGAAGGCTGGGAAATGTAGTCTTTACATTGAAAGTCATCTGCCCAGGAAAAATGGAGAACTAGCAGTCTGCCACAAAGAATACTGTGGGGGGAGGAAGAGGGGTGAAGTTACATGCACTGTATCTAACACGTCCACAAATTAACAGATAATCCACCATATGGTTAAGTTGACCCTAAGGGAGTACTTGCCTGATTGGTCACATAAACTATAGATAACTTGTATTTCTTGGGTCACTTTTGGGGAGTCTGAGACTTTCTACCTATTAAACTATGCCTCATTTTGATGTTGCCATTCATCAATATTTATTGCCTATAATTAGTGTGCTAAATACCACTCAACTGAATGGATCACATAATATTTCTGAGGTAGGAAAAAAAATGTTTCTCCATTCTCTAAAGAAAACATCCCTGCCTCAGTACTTCTCTAGCGCTACATATGTTATCTCAGCCAGTCTTATTTATAAAAACAGTATCTTTTCTACTACATATACCAAGAGTTCTCACGCAAATGCCCTTGTAATTCAGGCAGTTAATACTATTAAGCGGCCGCCTACAAGATGCGGTTGGTGAGCCACCAGCATCAGAATCACCTGAGGTGTGTGTTTAGCCCAGGCCCTATGAATCAGAATCTTTGAGGACTGGGCCTAATTACTGAAATTTTTAACAAACATTGGAAGCAATTCTTATAATGCTAAACTTTAAGAATCAACAGTGAGATAACATAATATATACATAAAACAGTGGCTTTTAAAATGTATTATGGAGAAACATCCAGAATTAAAATGGTGGAGTAAATACAGCATCTTCTACAAGTCCTTCTACTCTCAGAACTTACCCAGTAGCAAAGATAATGACACACAAAAATGCAAAATCCATTTTCACTGAAAACAGGAGACACCTGAAACCCTAAACTACAATATGTGCAGAGGTACAGTGAAGGACAGGAAGACTGATAAAAAATGTCAATGGCTACAGATCTCAGAAAACATCAACAAAATACACTTCAACAACTGACTTAACTTAGGGGCAAAACCAAAAATCCTTCATCTGAAACGAGGGAATCAAGTATGTGTATTGGCAGCAATGCCTCCTCTCAATTTGATTTATTATGAAAGAGGAGGAGGTAAGGCACAGTTGGAAGAGGAATCATTCAGACATGCCATATATGCAGGAAGCATTCTGTTGCTGAGGCAAGATGGACTCTGCAATGTGAGCAGCCCTGCAACCACCAGTTTCTCTTAGAAGTAGAAGCTGAAGGAACTCATCCACATAAACTTTGTGTCATAAGGAGAATTCCTATTGGGCTGGAACATGTTTGGGGAGGCCCCTCCTCAGCATAAACCTTTGGTAAGTTGCATATTTTGAAAAACTTTTCCTTCAAAGATGAGTAGTCAATCAAAAAGGAACCAGCATACAAAGATACCGTAAGAAAAAAAGAAGAGAATAGGAAACAAATGGCAAATTAAAATTCTCATTAAAAAATGTTGCCATTAAGCAAAAGAAAATTTTAACCAAATGTACAGCCATAAATTTTAAAAGTTAAGGGTGCAACTTGGAAGAGGATCTTTGAAATGAATTTCTGCTGTTTATGAGCTACCCATTCTATGGTATTTTGTTATAGCAACCCGAATGGGTTAAGACAGCAGGGTTATTTGTGGTGGCGGGGAGTTGGAAGCACTCTGGTAACTATCACCAGGAGAGTGAATAAGTAAAAAGTAGTAAATGCACATCATGGAGTTTTATGCCACATTAGAAGCAACTGATTAGAGGGCCACAAAGCAACATGGATGGATCTTAAAAACATAATGCTAAGTGAAAAATAAAGATATATGATCATTACCATGTATGTTCATTGAAAAAGTATATACATAAAAACAATACACATATAACAAAAACACATTGAAAGATGCACATTTAACATATGCGAATGATTGCCTATGGGGGTATAGGAATATGAATAAAAAGGAAGAAATAAATAAGGCTGAACTTGCATGAGTCAACTGTTAATGTAGCAAGTACTGACAATTATGATTAACTCAACTTTCCTAACTCTCTTCACTTGAAATTTTTTAAAATAAAGCAAAACCACAAAAGGAATTCAAATATGAATTAAAAGAAGTGGGAGGAAACAAAATTAAACTATCTCAAAAATGAAGGCAGACTTAGAAATAGCACAAAGGAAAATAAACACTTATTAAGGAAAACAACAAAAACAAAATAAAATATTTTTAGAGTCAGGGAATACCATATTGAGAAAAGCAAGTAAAATGAAATGGAAATAAACAGTTTTTAAAGGATTAGAAAGAAAATTATGTAAATGTTAGAGAGACAAAAGAAAGTCAGTATATGCATAATTAAGAAAGAAAACCAAGAAAATAATCTAGATATTGAGACAGAAAAAAAAAGCTTACATAAATATTTTGAGTGACTTTCCAGAAATATAAGAGGACCTAAATTTATAGATAGAAGGGGCATATAGTATCCCAAAGAAAAAAAATGGCACAGAATAGTCAAACTAGACATAATCTAGTAAAGTTAACGGATTTCAAAGCTAATGAAAATCTTTTGGATAGCTAGTTAAAAATGATCAAGATCTCTATAAGGGGGGGAAAAATCAAAATCTGAACCAAAGGATTTTATATCCAAGAATTTGATACCAGAGAAACTTGTTCAAGTATAAATGTAATAGACAACATTTTTGAAAATGCAAGCAATATGGTTTTCATGTGCCCTTCTATAGGACATTAGTAGAGGATGAAATTTAGCCAACCATGAATTTAGAAAAAAATTTAAAAAGCTGGCAGTGATCCTCAAATCCACTTATCTGCAGAATTAAGTCTAAAGCAAATGTGAGAATTATGGTCAGAGAACAGAGAGTAAATTTTTTAAAATCCTGACAATATAGCAATGAAACAACCAACAGAAGATGAAAGAGAAAAGAAATAAGGTAAACATTACAAAGAAATGTATAGTTAGTGAATGGGGAGGGGAAGAACAGGAAATATACTGCTCTCTGCTTTGAATAATATCTAAAAATAGTAACAGTTATAAAGTTATTAAGCTATCCACTAGAGCAAAAATACATGCCTTTCAAGTTCAAAAAACATGCATATACAGAGAATATACAGGCCGTATACTGACAAAAAATTAAATGAGTTATATAAAACAAAATCATAACAAAAAATGACAAGTAGACTAAAATAAAACATAATTCTCATTTCAGTAACTATAAAAAGATTAAATTTACCAATTAATTGAAAACTTTTCCCAGATGGAATATCAAACCAAGCCCCAACTATGTGCTATATACGTAAGATAATGAAAACAAAGTGATTTAAAACAAAAATAAAATAGACAAAGGGATACCAAGCAAATGAAGCCAAGATCAAAATTATATCTCAAACAAAGCTTAATTCATGGAAAAAGCAATAAATGAGACGAAGACAAAGATTATTTGTTTATAACAATAAAGTGTGAGCTGAAAAATTAAGATGTCACACGTAGGAACATCCATGCACCAAATAACATAGCATTCAAATTCATAAAGCAAGAATTACAGGAAATTCAAGAAGAAATCCACAGAAACCATGACTAATCACATCATAAAAAATAACAAAATAAGTAAGGATAGAGAAGACTTAAGTAACATAATTAATATGGTAGGTTATATACATACATATATATGTATTTATATACATTTATATAAAGGTATAAATATATATATATGCAAATAATATATCTTCTCTTCATTTACCCAGGGACTAGTCACAAAAATTGACTATGCATCAAAATGGGCTTCAAACAGGCCTAGGGATTTTGTGTCTCAGCCCCCTTTTAGTACAACTGGCTTCTCTTTTATTTCCTTCACATATTGAACTTCCAGATGTATTAAACAAAAAAAAGTTTGAAAACCACTGTCACACACACACACACACACACACACACTTAAACAACAATGTAAAAATATTTATTTTATTTTAAATTTAAAATGTACAGTCCACGTGCCAAATGTATGGACTGGAATGCTATAAAGTAGGTGACCTAACTGACCCTGATTAGCTAGAACACAGACCTTTTCAAGGGCTGTCTCTGCCACTAAGGAATTTGAGAAGTCTGGTATAAACATGGATGTCTTTTATAGGTGGGGTACCTATAAATGAAAGAGGGGGTAGGGATGCTTTGATACTAATTCAAGACAAAGGAGAAGTCTGATGCTCCTTGCATCATTCATCAGGCAAATTTGTGACTTGAGCTGTACAAGAAATATTCTTTTCCTGGTGTAAAAAAGGAAGTTACCATGGTTGTCAATATGTTTTGTGCCTGTGTTCTTAACCATCACCAAACTGGACAAAGACAAAGCAGTGTGTACAGTTGGGGTTTATTTTAATGAAATCAGAAGGCTAGGTTATGGGAACTTGTTAAAGAGTTGTTTTGAGGTCAAGGACTTTGGTGAATGAAAGGGCTCTCAGAGGCCCAACTTGCTCAACATGCAGGGACCCAAGAGATTGTGCTTTCTTTCTGGTCTGATGAAACATCTGAATGTACTGAGCTTGAAACCACAGGGGAAAGGAATGGCTTTTGTTTCAGGAAGTGAAGATCTCTGGCTCAAACCAGCCATGTAAGTTGAGCTCATGGCAACTTCTCTGAGCTTAATGGAATTATAGATTTGAGGAGTTGCTGTACTATTTTGGTAGAAATAAAGTCCAAATTTCAGAATATACATATTTTGATGAATATGAACCATACTTTAAGTTTCTGCAGCTGCTTTTGATGTGCAAACCTCAAGATGTGTTTGGATTACCAAGCATCTCTCCTATCTGTGCAGCTTGGTTATAAAAGGAATTTAATTTCACAGACCCAAAAGGAAACTGTGTTATCAAAAAAGGCACAATTAGAATTTGAGAAGTGGCATATGAATCACAAAATTATCCTAAATTTCTGTCCACATAGCTTCCTTTCATGAAACTGCTGAAATTCAGGCTGATAGCAACTATCAGTAACATAAATTTGGAGTAGAAATTCAGGATATACTTATTGAATACAGTCCAGACATCTGAGGAATTGTTCAGCTGCATACATAACAGTATTGTCACTAACATAATCAAAATTAATCAACGAGTTTTTGCTTTAGGTAAATATCTTTCAGGACGAGAAATACTCTGACATCATTCCCATGTGAGATAAATGTTGCCAGACAGGCAGACACTTTTGGCTGCAAGGAATGGGCATCTGTCACCAATTGCTTGAGCCAGCAATGCCAGCTCAAGGCCCAGATGACTCAGATAATTATAGAATCTGACCTTGAGGCAATGATGTGGGAGCAGTGTAAGAAATATCTGAGTATTGCTTACCATAATACTTTATAAAGAGTAAATGAACAATATAAACTCTTAATTAGTCTGTGTCTTGGGGGTCTTGAAATTTCCATCATATTGTGATTATGAGGCTTTGAGTAAGGCCTAGCCAAAAGTTGTGAGTCATCCCTAGTTTTTGTAGGCTACATGTGCATTTTTATTAATAGTGACTAAATAATTTTGAAGGACTCTTTTTATATTATCCTAAAAAATCGGTAATTTTGAATATTACCAGGAGAGAATTCAGGCCACACTCATATGAGTGCCTCATTATCCATAAAATAGGAACATCACTATTCCAAAGAAATAAAGAGGACATCTGGTGAGAACCTACACAGATACACAAAAAACAAAAAGGAAGTTACTCAAGCATATTGCAAAAGAAAATCATCAATTCACAAGGGGAGAAACAAAAGGAAGAAATAACAGAGAAGAACTACAAAAACAACCAGAAAACAAGTAATAAAATGGCAATTAGTACATAACTATCAATAATTACTTTAAATGTTAATGGACTAATTGGTCCAATCAAAAGACATAGGATGGCTGATTGGATAAAAAAGACCCATCTGTATGCTGCCTCCAAGATACTCACTTCAGACTTAAAGACACACACAGACTGAAAATGAAAGGATGGGAAAAGATATTTCACACAAATGGAAAAAACAAGAAAGCGGAAGTAGCAATACTCATATCAGACAAAATAGACTTTAAAACAAAGACTATACCAAAAGACAAAGAAGGGCATTACATAATGATAAAGCCATCAATAAAAGAAGAGGATATTACACTCATTAACATATATGCACCAAATACAGGAGCATCTAAATATATAAAGCAAATATTAACAAACATAAAGGGAGAAGCTGACAATAATAGGAGAGGACTTTAACACCCCACTTACAACAATGGATATATCCAGGCAGAAATTCAATAAGGCAACAGTGGTATTATATTAAATGACACAATAGACCAGTTAAACTTAGTAGATATCTACAGGACATTACATCCAAAACCAGCAGAATACACATTCCTTTCAGGTACACCTGGAACATTCTCCATGATGCATCACATACTAGGTCACAAAACAAGTCACAACGAATTTGAAAGGATAGAAATTATATAAGGCATTTTTTCACAACAGTATAAAACTAAATCAATTGCAGAAAGAAAAACGGGAAAAGCACAAACGTGGAAACTAAACAACATGCGAATAAAACCCAGTGGGTCAATGAAAAAGCAAAGAGGAAATCAAAAAATACCTTGAGACGAATGAAAATGGAAACACAACTTTCCAAAATCTGTGGAATGCAGTAAAAGCAGTTCTAAGAGGGAAGTTTATGGCAATACAGGCCTTCCTCAAGAAACATCTCAAATAAATAACTTAAACTACCACCTAAAGGAATTAGCAAAAGAAGAATTAACAAAGCCCAAAGTCTGCAGATGGAAGGAAATCATAAACATTAGAGAGGAAATAAATAAAATAGAGACGAAAATACAATAGAAAATATACATGAAACCAAGAGCTGTTTTTTTAAAAAGATAAACAAAATTGATAAACCTTTAGCCAGGCTTACCAAGAAGAAAAGAGAGATGACCTGCATAAACAGAACAAGAAATGAAAGAGAAGTAACAACCAATAACACAGAGATACAAAAAATCATAAGAGAGCGGAGGTGCTACTATGGCTTCCAGTGGGGTTGGCCTGACCGCTGCAAGGTT
Source organism: Delphinus delphis (assembly GCF_949987515.2). Classification (NCBI taxonomy): domain Eukaryota; kingdom Metazoa; phylum Chordata; class Mammalia; order Artiodactyla; family Delphinidae; genus Delphinus; species Delphinus delphis. The sequence continues at coordinate 55,510,641 of NC_082693.1, read as the reverse complement.
CGGCAAATGAAGCTCCCAAAATTCCAGACAATGTGGGAGATCGGCTTCAGGGCGTCTACCACTTCGCTACCAATAGGAATGACTTTCGGAGGAACTTGATCCTCAATTTGGGACTCTTTGCTGCCAGAGTTTGGCTGGCCAGGAATTTGAGTGACATTGACCTCAGCCTGGGGTGTAGCCATAAAGACACATGGAACTCTTGTGCTGTACTCAAACCTTCCAAAAAACGAAGCCTCCAATCTGTGACCATCACAAGACTTGCCCTGATGGCAGCTGAAATTTGATTCAGATGGGCACCTTACCTTCCCTGCCTGATTTCCTTTTCTTTGCTGAGTCCACTCAGAACACCCTTCTCTGGTCAGCAGACAGGCTTCAGCTAAAGTGTTGTCCTCTGTCCTGTAAAATTCTGTACATAATTCCTAAGTTTCTGCAGAAGGTGGTCTTTGCTCTTGTCCTGAGGCATAATGTAATGGTATTTTAACAAATAAGGTCTGTACACAAAGAAAAAAATCACAAGAGAATACTATGTACAGTTAACAAATTGGGCAACTTAGAAGAAATGGACAAATTTCTAGAAACATACAAAGTGCCATGACTGAATCAAGAAGAAACAGACAATTTGAACAGACCGATCACTAGTAGTGAAACTGAATTTGTAATTTGAAAAAAAAAAAAAAAAACTCCTAGCAAACAAAATTTCAGGACTGGACAGTTTCACAGGGGAATTCTACCAAGCATATAAAAAAGAGCTAATACATATCTTTCTCAAACTATCCCCAAAAATTGAAGAGGATGGAACTCCAAAATTCATTCTACAAGAGTACTATTACCCTGATACCAAAGCCAGACAAAGACACTACAATAAAAGAAAATTACAGACCAATATCTTCTATGAATATAGATGCAAAAATCCTCAACAAAATATTGGCAAATCAAATCCAACAATATATAAAAAGGATCATACACCATGAATTATTCCAGGGATGCCAGGGTGGTTCAATATTCGCAAATCAATCAATGTGATACACCACATTAACTAAAGGAAGTATAAAAATCACATGATCATCTCAATAGATACAGAAGAAGCATTTGACAAAATTCAACACCGATTAATTATAAAAACTCTCATCAGAATTGGTATAGAGGGAACATATCTCAACATAACAAAGGCCACTTACAACAAACCCACAGCTTACCTCATAGTCAGCAGTGAAAAGTTGACAGTCTTCCTCTAAATTCAGGAAGAAGACAAGGATGCCCAATCTCACCACTTCTATTTAACATAGCATTGGAAGTCCTAGCCATAGCAATCTGACAAGAGAAAGAAATAAAAGGTATCCAAATTGGAAGGGAAGAAGTAAAACTGTCACTATTTGCAGATAACATGATACTACACATAGAAAACCCTAAAGTCTCCACCAAATAACTATTAGAAGTAATAAATTAATTCATTAAAGTTGCAGGATACAATATTAGTATACAGAAATCTATTGTTTTTGTATACACAAGAAATTATCAGAAAGAGAAAGCAAAAAAATTCCCATTTAAAATCACATCAAAAAGAATAAAATACCTAGGAATAAACTTAACCAAGGAGGTGTAAGACCTATACTCTGAAAACTATAAAACCTGATGTACAAAATTGAAGAGGATACGAAGAAATGGAAAGACACCCCACGCTCTTGGATTTGAAGAATTAATATTAAAATGGCCATACTACCCAAAGAAATTTATAGATTTAATGCAATCCCTATCAAAATACCCATGATATTGTTCACAGAACTAGAACAAATAATCCTAAAGTTTATATAGAACCACAAAGAGCCTGAATTGCCACAGAAATCTTGAGAAAAAAAGAACAAAGCTGGAGGTATCACCCTTCCTGACTTCAGACTATACTACAAAGCCACAGTAATCCTGACAGCATAGTGCTGGCACAAAAACAGACACATAGATCAATGGAACAAAATAGAGGGCCCAGAAATAAACCCATTCACTAAGGTCAATTAATATAACAAAGAGGGCAAGAATATACAATGGAGAAAAGACAGTCTCTTCAATAGATGGTGCTGGACAACTACGTGTAAAAGAATGAGATTAGAACATTTTGTCACACAATATACAAAAATAAACTAGAAATGTATTAAAGACCTAAATGTAAGACCCAAATGTAAGACCGCAAACCATAAAACTCCTAGAAGAACACTCTTTGACATAAATGATAGCCATATTTTTTTGGATCTGTTACCTAAGGCAAAAAAAAAATAAAAGTAAAAATAAAAGCAAAAATAAACAAATAGGACCTAATTAAACTTAAAAGCTTTTGTGCAGCAAAGGAAACCATCAACAAGATGAAAAGACAACCTACTGAATGGGAGAAATATTTGCAAATTCTATGACCAACAAGGGGTTAATATCCAAAATATATAAACAGCTCATACAACTCAATATAAAAAAACCAACCCTATCAGAAATTGGGCAAAAGACTTGAATAGACATATTCCAAAGGAGACATACAGAGGCTAACAGACACGTGGAAAGATGCTCAACATTACTAATTGTTAGAGAAATACAAATTAAAACAACAATGAGATATAACCTCACACCTGTAAGAATGGCTATCATCAAAAAGTCTACAAATAACAAATGTTGGCAAGGATGTGGAGAAAAGGGAACCCTTGTACACTGTTGGTAGGAATGTAAATTGGTGCAGCCACTCTGGAAAACAGGATGGAGGTTCCTCAAAAAACTAAAAATAGAACTACCATATGATCCAGCAACTCTACTCCTAAGTATATATCTGTAAAAAAATAAAAACACTAATTTGAAAAGATACAAGCACTTGTGTGTTCATAGAAGTGCTATTTACAATAGCCAAGATATGGAAGCAACTCAAGTATCCATCAACGGATGAATGGATAAAGATGTGTTACATATATACAATGGAATATTACTCAGCCATAAAAAAGAATGAAATTCTGCCATCTGCAGCAATGTGGATGGACCTAGAGAATATTATGTTTAGTGAAATAAGTCAGACAGAGAAAGTGATATCACTTATACATGTAATCTAAAAAATAATACAAACGAATGTATATAGCAAAACAGAAGCAGACTCACAGATATAGAAAACAAAACTAGTGGTTACCTGTGGGGAGAGGGAAGGGGAGGAGGAGCATGTAGGAGTACGGGATTAAGAGAAACAAACTACTATGTATAAAATAGATAAGCAACAAGGATATATTGTACTTCACAGGGAATTATAGCCATTATTTTGTAATAACCTTTAAAGCAGTATAATCTGTAAAAATACTGTATCAGTGTGCTGTATATCAGAAACGAATATAATATTCTATTATATTAAATCAACTATACATCAATAAAAAGATAATAAATAAATATTTAAAAATAATAATAATTTTGTCTTTCCTACTTTGTCTGATCAGTATTTTACATAGTTTCAGGCATATTCTGATTTTTATTTTACAGCAGGTCTATGTTATTAAGCTTCTCCGAGAAAGAAATCAAAAGTGCCCAAGAATAAAGAATATTTCATATTCTATAACACAATAAAATCTACTGTTTAAAGGTGTTAGCTGACTCTTAAAGTGATGTGCTTATTAAGGTCAAGAAAATTGAAGATTTCAGAAATGCCAAAGTTAACCATTTAAGGGTAAGTGGGGGAAGGGTACCAGAGAGATCAGAAGCTATAGCAGTGCACTGGACAGTGAAGAGGACGAGCTGTCCTAGAAAAGAGGAGAAGCAGATGGAGTCCCTGTTGCTTCCCATAAGGGGTCATTACCTTCAAAACTGTCAAGATGTCAAAGCATTTACAAGATTAAAAATATACATATAAGGTAAAACAGTTTTCCTCTAAAACATACCTAAAACCCAAGGTGTTTTCTGATGTAGGAGACATGTAAAATTTCCCACGAGGTGGTGTTTTTCGTATCAATGAACACTTCAAGCCCAATGTTAGGGAATGCACAGTATCCTCCTCATGTTCTCACCCCTAGGCTATTGCCTGACTAGTTATATCTGCCTAAATAATAGAGGTAGGGAAACCCAGGCTGGGCAAAGTCAGAATGCATGGAATTTCATTTCTGTATTTATTCAAGACATTTATTCACTGACAAGATAACTCAGATGGAAAGGCTTTGTGCATATGCAAAAATGGAAAGTAATCTCCGCTCAGGGCTAGGAGTCACCTGTAGAGTAGCATGCCTTATCAGTGTTGTAGACCTCCATTTGAAAACCCAGCAGATCCCAGTCAGGGGCATAAGCCCAGAACTGCCAGACCCTGTGCAAAACGCAATGGGACATAATTAATGCAGCCGCAAGGATCAGATCAGTAAAGCTCCAGACAAGTGTGGAGACTGATTTCAAATAAGATCTTTCGTTTCAAATTACTTTTAACACTTTAGATTTGTCCTGCAGAAAGACTGTACATGCTCCTTAAAGATAATTACTATCATGTGGGAAACTGGGGACAGCTTGAATGTCCCTCATAAGGAAATGGCAAAATAAATTATGGCATATCCATTCTCTGGAATCTTAGGCATTTGTTTAAAAGAATGAGTTTCGTCTCAAAATCCTGGCAGGGAAAAATGGCTACTTTTTTTTAACAAAACAAATATCAGAACAATGTGTATACGATTCCATTTTTACAGATTTTCCATTTTTGCAACATTTCCATTTTGCAAAGCAAGTTACTGGATGCAATCTTTGTGCACCTTCTCAGATTTCCTCTACTGCCTCTCTTTTTCTGAAGGGAACCTCAACACCCTTATTACACCCTGACCACAATCATTGCCTTTGCTGAGCTCCCTGAGATGGCTGGAGTTCAAGTTGGAACTTTGGGCCTGCGTAGCCCTTGCTTCCCACACACTGAGTCCTATCAACATCAAGTCATCACTTGAAATGCCACACTGTGAAGCATAGGAATTGGCTTCCTGGGTGGCTGTCAAGGGCTGAAAATATGGAGAGTTACTCTGCTATGAGGTGAAACTTGGCTAATCGGAAGTGAAAGGCAGGAGGCATTTGAGCAGAAAAATTCCCTCCCCTCCCTCTCTGCAGTGGACCACTCTGAAGTGTGATTTCTTCTTGCAGCCCTTCCAGACACACCTTCTGCTCACCTGCTATGTCTTTACCAGGCCTATTGTGAAATGTGGCCAGAGCAGTGACACATCACATCACACTGCTTTGCATCTTTCTTACCTCACTTCCACTGTTTCCTCACCCTCACCATCTTCAGCTTGCATTTCCCAAGTAAAGAGGCCACATGTTAATCCTTGCCTCTGCTTCTCCAGTCTAGAGGACCCAAGCCAAAACCACGAGCAAACTAGATATTGAGGCTCTATATACATTTGTAGTGAATGTATTACACATGCGTAGACCTAACTCTTTGCTTGTAAATGCATAGAAATATGAGAAGGATACACCTCAGACCTTAAACAGTAGTTCGCCTTTGCTTACGTTTTTTAATAAATATGTATTACCTTTATGTATTTATCTAAACAGTAAGTTAATACCATAAGACCATGCCATATTAACAAGCCTAGCATATGCTCCCCTGCTTTACTCCTTTGCAGGCAATAAATCATTGTATTTCTCAGGCAAAATTAGTCTATAATATTCTTAAAATTTTTAATCTGTGTGACAGTTAATCACACACTTCCCCCACTCACACACAGCCACCCCCGACACACACAAATACACACACTTCCTCCCTGCTGGCAGACTACAGTTCTATTTGTATTCACCCTTCCAGTTGTTCCCCTTGTCACCTTGGGAGCATGAGGGACAAGCCAAAAAAAGTGCAGAAAAGCAGATCAGAGCCATGATATCATGAAGGTCGTGTATTAAGCAACAGTGAAGACTCCCACCCCCAAAATTCTTGGTTTGTGAGATAAAAAATGTGCTCAGGGCTTCCCTGGTGGCGCAGTGGTTGAGAATCTGCCTGCTAATGCAGGGGACACGGGTTCGAGCCCTGGTGTGGGAAGATCCCACATGCCGCAGAGCAACTGAGCCCGTGAGCCACAGCTACTGAGCCTGCGCGTCTGGAGCCTGTGCTCCGTGGCAAGAGAGGCCACGATAGTAAGAGGCCCATGCACCGCGATGAAGAGTGGCTCCCGCTCGCCACAACTAGAGAAAGCCCTCACACAGAAACGAAGACCCAACACAGCATAAATAAATAAATAAATAAATTTATTAAAAAAAAAAAAAAATGTGCTCAGTGTTTAAGACACTTTAAATTGTATATTCTGTTAGTTGCCTTCAAACCATCCTGGGGTGACTCTTTATAGGTATATGTATGTGCGTGTGTGTATGTCTGACTTTATATACATAATAATATGTAATGTACTATATATATTACCATCAGATACAGGGTATCATGAGAAGTTATATTTGTCTTATTTACCTTCATGTTCTCAGCTCCTAACATGGCACCTACACATTGTAGGAGGTCAACAAACATTTCTTGAATTGAACTGACAAACTCCATTCACCTCAATCTGTAATTTACATATTATACATCCAGTGGGAGGTTATAAAATAACAGAGAAGGTAAGGTACACACAAGAAAATCCAAATCACTTCTCATCCAAAAAGCTTAAGGCTCTCAGTAAAGTTAACAATAATCACCAAGCTGCATTATTTAAATCATATCATATTGCACTGTCTACAGGGTAGCAGCAAACTGCAGTGAAAATTAAAAGATCAGACTCCTGTTTCCATATTTTTCTAGATATAACCAATTAAAAACAACTTTTAAAAGAATTCTGGTTTTGGTACAGTAATCATAGTAAATACTTGAAAAGAAGAGTATAAATAAGATATTAAGACAACGGAAATAGATGAGTCACAAACAAAGAGTTCAGGTGGGTGATGGAAGCAGCAGTTACCCCAAGTGAGAGCTATCATTTCGTGACCTAGATCAAGGCCCTTGTCCTAAACCCGGTCTGACAACCCTCCCCTTTAGTAGCTCCAGAACTGCAATAACAAAACTTAGTCAACTTTAACTTACAGACACAAGCGGGAAAAACGGTCGATACAGGCAAATGATATTCATATATGCAATTTTTATTATCCTGGTACAATGTGGCAGGAAATATTCTAAGTGCTTGAGATTCAGCAGTGAAGCAAAGGGACAAAAATCCCCACCCACATGGCGTTTATATTCTAGAACTGGGGGGGAGTGGGTTGGAAGGACAGTAACCAAAAATTTCAGAAATTCATTTTAGCCCTTAGTTTCTTAGCAAGGCTAGCTCTGAAAAAAACTTGTTAGCAGCAGAGTTCTGTTGTTTTCTCCCCCCATCACTCTCTAGCCCCGTCTGGCCCCTTTTGCACCATGCTTCGCAGCTTCCCCGCCCCAAAAGCCCAACTACTTACTTGGGGCTGTGTGTCTGGTCAGCTGAATCTCAAGGTCTTGTGATGGAGTCCGCTAATCTGTTGCTGTTTTGTTTTGTTTTGTTTCTAAAAAGCTCTCCAGATGGCTCAGATGATCAGCCAGCCTGCTCCAGTTCTCTCTCTCCTCCTTGTAACCACCCATCAGAATTTACCCAATTTGTGTCTTTTTCCCCAAAATATGCTTACTGCATTCCAAGGTGGTGCTATTAGCTCAAACTAATGTGTTACCTCATTTACTAAGTTCATAATACTAAGGGTCTCTGACATTTGCAGAGTGCTTTTGTATTAACAGAGCATTTTCACATACAGTGACCATTTTGTTCACCCTACTACCTCCAGAGATAGGGCAGGGCAGGTTTTGTCTCCCTCTTTTTAGACTAAACCTCAGAAAAGTGAATTGTTTGCCCAGGGTCGTGCAGCTGGGAAGAGCAGATGGTATGGGAATCCTTCCAGCCCCTGAACCATGCTGCGTCCCTCTCCTTTGTGCTGTTCTCTCCAGATGAAAATTTGAATTATTTTGATAACATTTCATTACAACTCTAATGGTAGAAATGCCAGGCACCAGAGTGGGCTGATGGAAAAAGATTCTAAGGCACGTGTCTTTGCTATCTTAAATCAACTAGATAGATTTTCTGTTCCACCTTCAGGTAGAACCAATGCTGTCAGAATCAGTATCGAGTAATAGATATACGACTAATCAGACTAAGTAATACGGCCCGTGGGCCAGTGTTCATTGGCAACGGGCTACTTTCTGTCCCTTCGAGTACGGTTTCTGGCTCCTCCTGTGTGCTGGCTGTCGAGAGCCAGCTGTCCCTCTCCCACACACCCCTCCACTCCAAGAGTCAGCATCCAGACAGTACCACTCTTCCCTCCCCCCCATATCTGATATTACTAGGGTGACCATATAACTTATTGTCTAAACCAGAGCAATCTGGAGAGAAAAAGAGGGCACTGTGTATTAATAATTATGCCAGGACAACAGGTATAAACCAGGACCCTACTTATCACCCCCCAATAAAAGGTGAAAACTTTTTTTAAAAAAACAACTGACTGAATTAACGTTTGTTGTTCTTTCTTAGTCTGCATCTGATAAAGGTGCCAGTATCTACAAATGTATCCTATGTCACAGGAAAAGAAAATATTCCTGAGAAGTTGCATGCTATAGGATGCATAGGAAAGCTGGCGAGTTAGGGAAATTTGTGAATGCTTTGGAAATGTAAATAAAAACCCTTTCATGATGCACCTTCCCATCTCTTATGTAAAAGTGTAAAATTTAAATTTTCTAAAACAGTTTCTTACTAGATAGTAATCTACACCGGCCAGTTACATGTAGTAGAATATTTAAATCCCACACAACCCCCGTGGTGCAGCGTAATATAGATCACATCAGACAGGACTCTGCCTTGTCAGGCATCATCCTGGATTAGACACTGCTGCCCACCCTAGCAACGAAATTCTTACTCATATTTTAATATTGTAAAATAACATATACTCGTTGTGAAAAAAAGTGAAAATATAGAAAAGTTAGAAGCCGGAAAACAAATCACCCACAATCACCACCTCTCAAGTAGCTATGATTAGCATTCTGGTATATTTATTTCCAAATATTTATACCTATATGACTTTTTTTTACTTAGTTGTGATCATACTATTATACATATAAAACGTATCCTGCTTTTCACTTAAATTATATTCCATGTATTTCCCGTGTCATTAAAAATTACTTATAAGCATAACTTTAAGCAACTGTACATTAATCTATTATGTGGAGAACATCTTGTTTCCTTAACTATTCCCAGCTTGTAGGGCATTTAGGTTGTTTCCAACTTCTTCTTATAAACAATGCCACAATGAACACTTTGTACTAAAAGATTTTTCTGTACTTCATGTTATTTCTTGAAGCTAGATTCCAGAAACTGAAATTATCTTAAAATATATGAACATATTTAAGATTCTTGTCACATATTTCAAAATGCTGTCCAACAGGTTTTTATGCAGCTTATAAATATTTATCCATATTCAAAAATGAATATGACCCTCAGCAGCACAGAATATCTTCATATGTAAAACATGATATATGTTTTGTGTTTTGCATTTCTTTGATTTCTAGAGAGGCTTAGCTGTTTCTCTTATCCTGGATAACTAATTGTATATTCTATTCCATGAATTGTTTGTTCACATCATTTGCTCCCCAGAATTTTTACTAAAATCACAAATCAGAAATATGTATAGCATACCTTTAAAAACTTCTTTATGTTCAGACTTAATAAAAATAACAAAAAGATACACTAAGAATTATTTCATGGGTTATGGAATGAGAATAATATACAATTTTCTATATAGAAAATTTTAAACATAAGTATTTAAGCAACAAAATTGTGAAATTCAGTGAGATCTTGATATTAATTTCCAACCACATTGAGAATTGATAAAATTCTGACCCAGGGAGGCAGCTAAGGCACTGCTCTCAGCCCTGGTCAGTGTGTCATACTCTGTATTCACAGTCTTAGTTCCCTGATTGTTCTGTGTTTGAATATTTAATCCTTTCTGCCTGCTGCAATAGAAACTGAAGCAGACGTTATTGCCATCCTTGCAGATAAGAAAACAGGGGTTCAGACAGACAGGTAACTTGCTCAGGACCACACGACTGGTAAGGAGTCCAACCCTTTCTGATTCAGAACCTCATGTTCTTTCCATTAACGTGCCTTTAACCTGAAGTCACATGTTTAAAAGCATTCAGGAAAACAAGGAAGCCAAGGACCTAAAACATTTACTGAAATAGCATCTATCAAGTATTAGAGATGTCTTAGCCAGACTATACTGAACATCAGTAACAAAAATATTCACACGCTCTTCATTATCGTTTTCAATTTTTATAAAAATTCCTACCTATCTTCAGCCTAGTTCTTTTAGGTACTATTTTATCTGAAAGTTAGTATAGCACAGTGAATAAGAGTGCAGCCTCTGAAATCCATCTGCCTGCGTTTTACTCCCAGCTTTGCCATTTGCCACCTTGTAGCCTGGGAACATTACTCAAATACTCAGTGCTCTCAGTTTCCTCATGTGTTAAAAATAAAAGCAAAAAAACAGGGCTGTGATGACAATAGTACTTACCACCCAGAGTTGTGGGGAAGAGTAAATGAGGTAAGTGGTGCCTGGTACATGGAAGATATTTGAGTAATGGGAGTTGTTGCTGTCATTATATGTATTAATTTCATTTAAACTCATTAGAACCCTGTGACCTGTGACAACCCTACTGTGATCCCCCTTTTACTGATGAGAAAACAGAGACTTTATACAAATTACGAAAGCATAACATAAGATGCTGTTCAAACCTTAAAAGGATCCCTGGCTCTAGGTGTGAACCAGATTTGAAAAACACAATACAAAGTGTTTTCACATCAGTGAAATACAGAAAGTTAAGGGAAGTAAGTTATATTTTGCACCAAAAACAAAATTGAGTAACATTAGACACTAACATATAAAGATTTTTATGAACATTGAATGGGCAAGAAACATTGCAGAAATTTTTAAATAGTTTTCTTCTTACCATGAAATCTTGGAAAAGAGACGGTCACTAACCTACAGGATCGACAGAGATACTGACAGATGTTGCAGTCATCCTCCTTTGTGCTATTTAATTACCACTTAGCCCTATTCTCAATAGGCTTAATGCTTGATTCAGATGCCTGTGACTTCTATTTGTAAATAATAAATGTATGAAACACATATTTTGTGCATCAACATACACTTTCATTTTGAATGAAAAGTGCACATGCACACAAACACTTTTTTTTAACAAATCAATCTTTATCCTGAGAACAACCATACATCAAAACCCTAGGCAAGGTCACTATAACTTCAATATTTTTATAAGCACTGTCCTTAATAAATATGACATTAAGGGAAACAATTACACTCATCTTCTTCCTCCTATTTCCCAAATGTAGGGGAAGACCTTAGCGGAGGGATGGTCTCCTGCCGGCTCCTAGGAATCCCGGCCTGACTCAGGGAGACAAGTAAGCAGGGACTGGAGATGGCTGCAAATGTGGAGATCTAGAAGAATTGCCAGTGAGTGGCAATCCACGTGTGAGAAGCCTAGAGAAAGAGGAGATGGTGGTCAGCGAGGAAAGAGGAAAAATACAGACATGGGGGGAAATGAGAGGAAGGGATATAGATAGAGGACTAAAATGGCATGAAAGCCAGCAGATAGGTAAGTTCACCTCAAAAGGAAATCAAGCTGCTAAGAGATCCCTGGGCTGTAGAGGAGACAAATGAAATAGTTTATTTCTAAGGGTACTGAACTGTTAAGTCTGAACTGAGAGGTATAAAGTATGGCTAAAAACACAAAAATAAGCTTCTTAGGTAGCCTGTTGCTTTGTGTTTACAATAAGTACACACTCCATTGGACAGCAAGCAATCGACTTATCTATATATGTAAACTTGACCTGTGGTTTCTCCAACTTTTCATCTGCTGGAGGGATTTAATTGCTAGGACATCTATATTTGCAAATTTGCTGAAGTGAATGTTATCATCAAACAGCCTGGATGTAACGTGAGTATTTCTTGTACCATTTGGCTTCCTAGATTCATTTCAGCCATCCTAGAGCTCACTGAGTTTCAAGTTAGTATTGAGTCTCCCTGAGAAGTAAAATATTGTGTAGAGAAAAGGGAAGAAGATTCAGATGGGTGGGGCTGGAGAATGGGCCATGGGAAGGGATCAGGTTTGCTAATATACATCAGAGAGGACGGATCATTTCTCCTGACCGAGACCCTCTGAAAACTGACCCCCAAAGTTCCCTGGGTCTGTGCTATTTCACACCTTTGTATATATAGAATGTAATCTCTCCCTACCTGACAATGGCTTTTCTATATGTCTGTCTCCCCATCTAGACAGTGAATCCCTTAAAGGCAGAGATGGAGTCTTATTCATATTTGTATCCCTAGCTCCTAGCACCAAGCTCGGTGCATGGCTGCTACTCAATATCTACTTCTTGAATGAAGGAATCAAATACTCAGATACATTTTTTTCCCTTTTTTAACCTGTGAAACGTTTTTATTTATGAAACTTCCTTAAAGCCTATAAAATAAGGTGGAATGTGTTGTTTTGTGCTCAAAATCCCTTTAGCCCCTATGGCAGTCAATGGAAATTTATGTGATCTGATTATTTATAATGTCACCAAACCTCCAGAGTTGGACATAGACTGGAGGGTGGACCCAATTAAAACAGACAGAGGGACACACAAGTACTTTGCACAGCAAGTGATACATTAATATAAATAAATTTAAAGGCTATTAAAAATTCACATCTTGGGATTAACCCTAAAGTAGGTATTCTTAACTTGGGGTCCATGGAGCCTTAGCAAGGCCAAGGATGGACTTCAGGGGGCTTATCTATGAACCACAAAAAAAAATCAAAGTCAAAATGAGGTATATGAATATGTGCATTTTGCGAGGGAGGTGACGCATAGCTCTCATTAGATTCTCAAAGGTCTTATGATCCAAAAATAATGCAAAGAACAATTTATAGAAACATGAAAAGAAATATGCACACGGATGTTCATCACAGCACTGTTTGAAAGTAAAAAACTGGAAACGATCTAAATGGACTTCAGTAAGGGAGTGTCGACACATACATAAAATGTGTGATAGGCAACATACATGTCACAGCATATTGTTCAGTTAAAGAGCTGATTACCACACAGCATCATATAAGATCGTCTCACTTATGGAAAATAATATGCATGTGTGTTGAGACATGGAATGGCTCTGGAAAGACCAAATGTTAATGGTTATTGTTGATTGGTGGCATTTGGGATATTCTTGTCCTTCCTTTTTACACACTCTGAATTGTTTGAATTGTTATAGCAAGCATGCTGTCATCTTAACAAAACCATAATAGTATTTTCAGGAATTGGAGGAGTTATTTAGAGAAATGTAAGGAAGGCAGAATCACAATTGGCAACTAATAGAAATTTGGAAATTATTAACCGTAAAGTTGGCATCAAAGAGATCACTGATGCTCTCCAAGCAGACAACAGGATAAGATAAATCATAAGGCTGACCAAGTGTGGCAATTCCTGTGTCCAAGTTTAGGCGGATTCAAAGCAAGTGACAAGTGGTCTTGGAAGTTCCTGGTTCCATCTAGCTCACCATGAACTGGTTTTTCTGTGAAGACACAGAGCGCCATACAAGAATAAGACGATGGGGACTTCCCTGGTGGCACAATGATTAAGAACCGCCTGCCAATGCAGGGGACATGGGTTCGAGCTCCGGTCCCGGAAGATCCCACATGCCGCGGAGCAACTAAGCCCATGCGACACAACTACTGAGCCCGAGTGCCTCGACTACTGAAGCCCACGCGCCTAGAGCCCATGCTCTGCAACAAGAGAAGCCACCGCAATGAGAAGCCCGCGCACCACAATAAAGAGTAGCCCCCGCTCGCCGCAACTAGAGAAAGCCCGTGTGCAGCAACAAAGACCCAACGCAGCCAAAATAAATAAAATAAAATAAGAATGAGACGATGTGTGTAAGAGGTAGAGGTAATTGCATATTATCATCTGTGGTTGAACCAGTCAGCCTGGTATGTGGCACGACCAGGTCCTGGAAGAGCTCAAACTGCTCGTCATTTGAGTAGGATTAGAATCTTCTTTCCTCCTTCAGGGACAAAGACCCACTTTCAACCTTATGTTTAAAATGTGAAACTTCATTTATGAGATTCAAACCCTTCTCAGAAAGACTATGTATGAATGCACATTTGCCAACAGTAAGGGCTGCCCCTTCGGTATTACTTCACTGAACCTCTCTGGTTTGCTGTCACAGGAATCTGCCTCAAAAGCTATGCATTTTCAAAATGTTGCTATGTTTGGTGACCCTGGATTTTCACATCCTGGAGTAGCGCACCACAGTAATATTTGAGATGGGTGAGAGGAAGACTTTTCTTTTGTCAAGCGAGAGGACTATTATGAAAGGGAAAGCAGGTAATTTTAGGAGAGAATATACATTAGGAAGTTGTGAGTCTGGAAAATGATTCACTTAAAACTACCCATGTCCCTTTACCCCCTGGAAACTCTCATGTGTGCTCAGGGATGTGTGTAGCCCAGTTTGAAGGCCAGTGCTTTAGTCCACCTCCTTTATTCATAGATATGTAAACTGCAGCCCAGTGCAGTGGCCAAATCAAGACTAGAACCTAGGTCTTCCAAAATGCAGACTAATGGGGTTTCAGCTCTATCACATTGCCCTTTATAGTGATCTCGGATAAATCTTTTCCCTTGTCAAGGCTTATTTTAATCACCTGCAAAATGAGAGGGCTAGACTAGCCGATCTCAGTGTTAGATACCTTTTCTTCTTTCCTCCCATTCTCTAAACTTCTCCACTCTGCTCTGGACCCCCGAGGTGGATATGTTTAAACTGCATCACTGGGCTCCCTTGACCTCTAGCTTCTGGTTGGGTGCAGCCAATGGGAGGCCCTGCCATGAGCCTGGAAGGCAGAATGGGAGTAAGACTGGACCATTTGTTAACCTGATTCCCCTGCTTGGTTACCATGGGTTGTTTGTATCTTGCCCCTGAAGGCCATAAATCGTAATATCAGGAGTTCCTTCAAATTGGTTCCTGTATCATTTTCATATACCCCATAATTTTTTAGTACTTCCTGACCTTCTGACACCATAAAATGTTCAGGGTCATCTTATATTTTCCTTGGAATCAATCATTTTGGCAAGAAGCCTATTACCTATTTGCTCAATCCTAGTACACACGTCAAGTAGTTTCAGAATTCCTGACCCATATCACTGCAGGAAAATTTTTACTAACTAGAGTCTAATATTTGTGCACAGTTCTGTCTTTAGTCTTACAATGTAAGGTCAAAATACTGTTTTCCAAACTTAGTTGGATTTTCCGCAACTTCTTTAGTATGGTCATGATGTCCGTTGGTAATACAATTGTATCCATTTGTTACTCTTTGTATTCTAATTTGGGCTCCGCCCCCCATTCTGGTTGATTTTAATTATTTATTTGGGGGGTATTTCGGTTCTAAGAGTGAGAGCCATACAAAAAAAGAATATCAGGTAAATGTCACTCCCCCATCCCTACTACCCCATTCCCACTTCCTTACTCTTTCCACTGCACTCCCGTCCCATCCCTCAGTAAATAGTCTCATTAGGTTTAATCCTGCTTAGTTTCTTTTGCACAGATGAACAGATACATGTATATTTTGTTACCTCTCCTTGTGTCTTTCATGAAAGGGGGCACGTTATAGCAACTCTTCTTTTGATGTTGTTATTGAAGTACAATTCTCATAATATGAAATAAATCATTTTAAAGTGTTAAATTCACTGGTATTTAGTATATTCACATGTTGTAAAACCACCATCTCTATTTTGTTCCACAACATTTCCATCACCCCAAAAGGAATCCCCATACCATTGAAAAGTTACTCCTCATTTCCCCCACCCCACGGTCCCCAGAAATGACTAATCTGCTTTCTGTCTCTAGGGATTTACCTATTCTGAATGCTTAACATAAATGCAATCATACAATATGTGTGACATTTTGTATCTGGCTTCTTTCACTTAGCATAATGTTTTTGAGGTTCATCCACATTGTAGCATGTATCAGTACTTCATTTCTTTTTATGGCTGAATAATATTCCATTATGTGGATATACCACATTTTCTTTATCTATCCATCAGTTGAGAACATTTCAGTTGTTTCCACCTTTTGGCTATTGTGAATAGTGCTACTGTGAATATTCATGGACAAGTATTTGAATATCTATTTTAATATGTTGGAATAGACACCTAGGAGTAGAATTGCTGGATTGTATGGTATTTTTAATTTTTTGAGGAACCACCAAACTATTTTCCACAGTAGCTGCATCACTTTACTTTCCCACCAGCAGTGGATGAGGGTTCCAAGCTCTCCACATGCCTACCAGCGTTTGTTATTGTGTGTATTTGTTTGTTTTTTAAATTACAGCCATCCTAGTGGGTGTAATGTGGTATCTCATTGTGGTTTTGATTTACATTTTCCTAATGACTAATGATGTTGATCATCTTTCCATATGCTTAATTTGCCATAAATATGCTTTTGTATTTTGGTTTTTTTACCCAATACATGCTGGAAATCACTCCATATCAATTCACAAAGATTGTTATTTCTTTTGCACCTGCATAGTAGGTGAATTTTGTGGATCACCATGGTTTATTCAACCACTTGCTTAAGTATGGGCATTTAGGTTTTTTCCAACATTTTGCAATTTAAAATAATTCTGCATTTAATAACTTGGTACATATGTATTTTCATATTACTAGAGGCATTCTTCAGGGTGGATTCCTCATACTTCAGGTGGAAATGGGATTCCATGAGGTCTAGTAGAAGCTGAGTCCTGAGTGTGCTTTTATGCAACCCATTTTTGTGTTTTTTATTGTTTTTTTTTGGGGGGGGATATGTGGGCCTCTCACTGTTGTGGCCTCTCCCATTGTGTAGCACAGGCTCCGGACGCGCCGGCCCAGCGGCCATGGCTCACAGGCCCAGCCGCTCCATGGCATGTGGGATCTTCCAGGACCAGGGCACGAACCTGTGTCCCCTGCATCGGCAGATGGACTCTCAACCACTGCGCCACCAGGGAAGCCCTTGTGTTTTTAATTTAATCTAATTTTGACTCTGTGTGAAAAACAGGATAAGAATCATGAGTCATCCCAAAACTATGAGGGTATGTAGGGGGTGGTAAGGAGTGAATAGAGAAGATACACTTAATTCTCAATTTACTTCCGTTTTTATGTCACAGAAATATTGAAATATATCAGAATGTTCCCTGAGATATCACTTTAACAGTGGATCTGAATATCCACATATCTCATGTACTACTGCTCTACCATTGGGATTTAGTCATGAAAATTCCACTAAAGGGCTTTTATAATTTAATCTTCACCAGGAATCATATCTCCTAGTCCAGAAGGATCTTCAAGGTCAAGAACCCCAAGGCACCTTATGAGCCACAAGAATGATATCACCACCAGCTAGATCATCATCAAAGAACATTTACTGTAGTCATCCTTTCATTTCACTGTTATCTTAAGGGGTGTTTAATGTATTTGTCACTAGCTAAGTTAGCATTCAGTCCATGCCTGGACCAGATGATGCTATGAAGTGGTCAACAGGAAGTAGAAGGAATCAAGTTATTGCTGCCTCTACCCTTATTGCTTTTTAGTGTGCAGTGGTATCCTCAACTGAATCTCCTTGAGGTCAGTTAAAAAAAAAAGAAGGTGAGAGGCACTGTTCCAAATGGGTCACATAGAAGATATCATTCTCATCCCTACTCTAAGTTCTGAGTAGTTAGCTAAGGATACAGAAACTCAGAAGACAGGTGACCACACAGAATGCAGAGAGGTAGCATTCCACAGTATAAAGAGAATGCAAAGTCAGTACTCAGGGGTCCCTAAATGAAATCTGTCTTTAGCATTCTGGAATACTGTAAAACCTATACCTCCGCAGGAAAAATATTGTCTTTTTTTAATTCTATAAAAACCATGTATATGAAAAATATGGGCTAAACATCTGAATAAAAATATATGTTCACTTATTCACTCCACAAATATTTATTAAGTGCCTACTAGATGCCAGACACTTTTCTGGACATTGGATATAAAGCAATTAACAAAAGAGTCATGGCAACCCACAGACTGGAGAAAATATTTGCAAATGATGTGACCAACAAGGGCTTATTTTCCACAATATACCAACAGCTTGTACAACTCAATAACAAACAAAACAAAAACAAACAACCCAATCAAAAAATGGGCAGAACAACTGAATAGACATTTCTCCAAAGAAGACATACAGATGGCCAACAGGAACATGAAAAGATGCTCAACATCACAAATTGTTAGAGAAATGCAAATCAAAACTACAGTGAGGATCACCTCACACGGGTCAGAATGGCCATCATTAAAAAGTCTACAAATAACAAATGCTGGAGAGGGTGTGGAGAAAAGGGAACCCTCTTGCACTGTTGGTGGGAAAGTAAATTGGTGCAGCCACTATGGAAAACAGTATGGAGGTTCCTTAAAAAACTAAAAATAGGGTTGTCATATGATCCAGCAATCCCACTCCTGGACATATATCCAGAGAAAACTCTAATTCGAAAAGATACATGCTCCACAATGTTCAAAGCAGTGTCATTTACAATAGCCAAGACACGGAAGCAACCTAAATGTCCATTGACAAATGAATGGATAAAGAAGGTGTGGTATATATACACAATGGAATATTAGCCATAAAAAAGGATGAAATAGGAGAGACCTTCAAGATGGTGGAGGAGTAAGACGTGGAGATCACCTTCCTCCCCACAAATACATCAAAAATACATCTACATGTAGAACAACTCCTACAGATCACCTACTGAATGCTGGCAGAAGACCTCAGACTTCCCAAAAGGCAAGAAACTCCCCACATACCTGGGTAGGGCAAAAGGAAAAACAGAGACAAAAGAATAGGGACAGGACCTGCACCTCTGGGAGGGAACTGTGAGGGAGGAAAAGTTTCCATGCACTAGGAAGCCCCTTCGCAGGTAGAGACGGGGGGTGGCTGCGGTGGAAGCTTCGGAGCCATGGAGAAGAGCGCAGCAACAGGAGTGCAGAGGGCAAAGCGGAGAGATTCCCACACAGAGGATTGGTGCCAACCAGCACTCACCAGCCCGAGAGGCTTGTCTGCTCACCTGGGCTCCGGCCTCAGAGGTCAGATCCCAGGGAGAGGACTGGGGTTGGCTCCGTGAACACAGCCTGAAGGGGGCTAGTGCACCACAGCTAGCCGGGAGGGAGTCCGGGGAAAACTCTGGACCTGCCTAAGAGGGAAGAGACTATTGTTTCGGGGTGAGCAAGGAGAGGGGATTCAGAGCACCACCTAAATGAGCTCCAGAGACAGGCGCAAGCCATAGCTATCACCTCGGACACCAGAGACAGGCATGAAACACTAACGCTGCTGCTGCAGCCACCAACAGTCCTGTGTGCGAGCACAGGTCACTATCCACACGTGACCCCTACCCCCCACCCCGGGAGCCTGTGCAGCCTGCCACTGCCACGGTCCTGTGATCCAGGGACAACTTCCCTGGGAGAATGCATGGCGTGCCGCAGGCTGTTGCAAGGTCAGGCTGGCCTCTGCCGCCACAGGCTCACCCCACATTCCATACCCCTCCCTCCCCACAGCCTGAGTGAGCGAGAGCCCCCTAATCAGCTGATGCTTTAACCCCATCCTGTCTGGGTGGGAACAGAAGCCTGAGGGCAACCTACAGGCCAGAGGTGGGGCAAAAACCAAAGCTGAACCCCAAGAGCTCTGTGAACAAAGAAGAGAAAGGAAAATTTCTCCATGCAGCCTCAGGAGTAGTGGATTAAATCCCCACAGGCAACTTGAGGTACCCTGCATCTGTGGAATACCTGAATAGACAACGAATCAACCCAAAATTGAGGCAGTGGATTTTGGGAGCAACTGTAGACGTGGGGTTTGCTGTCTGAGACTGACTTGTTTCTGATTTTTATGTTTATCTTAGTATAGATTTTAGCGCTTGTTATCATTGGTGGATTTGTTTATTGGTTGGGTTGCTCTCTTCTTTTTTTTAATTACTTTTTCATTTTATTTTATTTTAATAATTTTTAAAATTTTAATTGTTTTATTTTATTTGTATTTATTTTCTTTCTTTTTTTTCTCCCTTTTCTTCTGAGCCATGTGGCTGACAGGGTCTTGGTGCTCCGGCCTGATGTCAGGCCTGAGCCCCTGAGGTGGGAGAGCAGAGTTCAGGACATTGGACCACCAGAGAACTCCCAGCCTGATCTATAACAATTGATGAGAGCTCTCCCAGAGATCTGCATCTCATTGCTAAGACCCAGCTCCACCCAATGGCCAGCAAGCTCCACTGCTGGACACCCCATGCCAAACAATTAGCAAGACAGGAACACAACCCCACCCATTAGGAGAGAGGCTGCTTAAAATCATACTAAGTTCACAGACCCCCCAAAACACACCACTGGATGCAGCCCTGCCCACCAAAGACAAGATCCAGCCCCACCCACCAGAACACAGGCACCAGTCCCCTCCACCAGGAAGCCTACACAAGCGGCTGAGCCAACCTTACCCACTGGGTGCAGACACCAAAAAAAATGGGAACTATGAACCTGCAGCCTGCGAAAAGGAGACCCCAAACACAGTAAGTTATGCAAAATGGGAAGACAGAGAAATATGCAGCAGATGAAGCAGCAAGGTTAAAACCCACCAGACCAAACAAATGAAGAGGAAATAGGCAGTCTACCTGAAAAAGAATTCAGAGTAATGATAGTAAAGATGATCCAAAATCTTGGAAATAGAATGGAGAAAATGCAAGAAACGTTTAACAAGGACCTAGAAGAACTAAAGAGCAAACATACAATGATGAACAACACAATAAATGAAATTAAAAATTCTCTGGAATGAATCAATAGCAGAATAACTGAGGTAGAAGAACGGATAAGTGACCTGGAAGATAAAATAGTGGAAATAACTACCACAGAGCAGAATAAAGAAAAAAGAATGAAAAGAATTGAGGACAGTCTCAGAGATGTCTGGGACAACATTAAACGCACCAACATTCGAATTATAGGGGTCCCAGAAGAAGAGGAAAAGAAAGGGTCTGAGAAAATATTTGAAGAGATTATAGTTGAAACCTTCCTTAACATGGGAAAGGAAATAGTCAATCAAGTCCGAGAAGCACAGAGAGTCCCATACAGGATAAATTCCAGGAGAAACATGCCAAGACACAGATTAATCAAACTATCAAAAATTAAATACAAAGAAAAAATATTAAAAGCAGCAAGGGAAAAGCAACAAATAACATACAACAGAATCCCCATAACGTTAACAGCTGATCTTTCAGCAGAAACTCTGCAAACCAGGAGGGAGTGGCAGGACATATTTAAAGTGATGAAAGGGAAAAACCTACAACCAAGATTACTCTACCCAGTAAGGATCTCATTCAGATTTGACAGAGAAATTAAAACCTTTACAGACAATCAAAAGTTAAGAGAATTCAGCACCACCAAACCAGCTTTACAACCAATGCTAAAGGAACTTCTCTAGGCAGGAAACACAAGAGAAGGAAAAGACCTACAAAAACAAACCCAAAACAATTAAGAAAATGGTAACAGGAACATGTGTATCAATAATTACCTTAAATGTAAATGGATTAAATGCACCAACCAAAAGACGTAGAATGGCTGAATGGATACAAAAACAAGACCCATATATATGCTGTCTACAAGAGACTTCAGACCTAGGGACACATACAGACTGAAAGTGAGGGGATGGAAAAAGATATTCCATGCAAATGGAAATCAAAAGAAAGCTGGAGTAGCAATTATTATATCAGACAAAATAGACTTTAAAATAAAGACTATTACAAGACACAAAGAAGGACACTACATAATGATCAAGGGATCAATCCAAGAAGGAGATATAACAATTATAAATATTTATGCACCCAACATAGGAGCACCTCAATACATAAGGCAAATGCTAACAGCCATAAAAGGGGAAATCGACAGTAATACAATCATAGTAGGGGGCTTTAACACCCCACTTTCACCAATGGACAGATCATCTAAAATGAAAATAAATAAGGAAACACAAGCTTTAAATGACACATTAAACAAGATGGACTTAATTAATATTTATAGGTCATTCCATACAAAAACAACAGAATACACATACTTCTCAAGTGCTCATGGAACATTCTCCAGGATAGATCATATCTTGGGTCACAAATCAAGCCTTGGTATATTTAAGAAAATTGAAATCGTATCAAGTATCTTTTCCGACCACAGCTCTATGAGACTAGATATCAATTACAGGAAAAAATCTGTGAAAAATACAAACACATGGAGGCTAAACAATACACTACTAAATAACCAAGAGATCACTGAAGAAATCAAAGAGGAAATCAAAAAATACCTAGAAACAAATGACAATGAAAACATGATGACCCAAAACCTATGGGATGCAGCAAAAGTAGTTCTAAGAGGGAAGTATATAGCAATATAATCCTACCTTGAGAAACAAGAAATCTCTCAAATAAACAACCTAACCTTAAACCTAAAGCAATTAGAGAAAGAAGAACAAAAAAAACCCAAAGTTAGCAGAAGGAAAGAAATCATAAAGATCAGATCAGAAATAAATGAAAAAGAAATGAAGGAAACGATAGCAAATATCAATAAAACTAAAAGCTGGTTTTTGAGAAGATAAACAAAATTGATAAGCTATTAGCCAGAATCATGAAGAAAAAAGGGGAGAAGACTTAAATCAACAGAATTAGAAATGAAAAAGGAGAAGTAACAACTGACACTGCAGAAATACAAAGGATCATGAGAAATTACTACAAGCAAGTATATGCCAATAAAATGGACAACCTGGAAGAAATGGACAAATTCTTAGAAAAGCACAACCTTCTGAGACTGAACCAGGGAGAAATAGAAAATATAAACAGACCAGTCACAAGCACTGAAATTGAAACTGTGATTAAAAATCTTCCAAAAAAACAAAAGCCCAGGACCAGATGGCTTCACAGGCAAATTCTATCAAACATTTAGAGAAGAGATAACACCTATCCTTCTCAAACTCTTCCAAAATATAGTAGAGGGAGGAACACTCCCAAACTCATTCTATGAGGCCACCATCACCCTGATACCAAAACCAGACAAAGATGTCACAAAAAAGAAAACTACAGGCCAATATCACTGATGAACACAGATGAAAAAATCCTCAACAAAATACTAGCAAACAGAATCCAACAGCACAATAAAAGGATCATACACCATGATCAACTGGGGTTTATCCAAGAAATGCAAGGATTCTTCAATATACACAAATCAATCAATGTGATACACCATATTAACAAACTGAAGGATAAAAACCATATGATCATCTCAATAGATGCAGAAAAAGCTTTGGACAAAATTCAACACCCATTTATGATAAAAATCCTCCAGAAAGGAGGCATAGAGGAAACTTACCTCAACTTAATAAAGACCATATATGACAAACCCACAGCCAACATTGTTCACAATGGTGAAAAACTGAACCCATTTCCATTAAGATCAGGAACAAGACAAGGTTGCCCACTCTCACCCCTATTATTCAACATAGTTTTGGAAGCTTTAGCCACAGCAGTCAGAGAAGTAAAAGAAATAAAAGGAATCCAAATTGGAAAAGAAGTAAAGCTGCCACTGTTTGCAGATGACATGATACTATACATAGAGATTCCTAAAGATGCTACTAGAAAATTACTAGAGCTAATCAATGAATTTGGTAAAATAGCAGGATACAAAATTAATGCAGAGAAATCTCTTGCATTCCTATACACTAATGATGAAAAATCTGAAAGAGAAATTAAGGAAACACTCCCATTTACCATTGCAACAAAAAGAATAAAATACCTAGGAATAAACCTACCTAAGGAGGCAAAAGACCTGTATGCAGAAAACTATAAGACACTGATGAAAGAAATTAAAGATGATACAAACAGATGGAGAGATGTATCATGTTCTTGGATGGGAAGAATCAACATTATGAAAATGACTATAATACCCAAAGCAATCTACAGATTCAATGGAATCCCTATCAAACTATCAATGGCATTTTTCACAGAATTAGAACAAAAAATTTCACAATTTGTATGGAAACACAAAAGACGCCGAATAGCCAAAGCAATCTTGAGAAAGAAAAACAGAGCTGGAGGAATCAGGCTCCCTGACTTCAGACTATACTACAAAGCCACAGTAATCAAGACAGTATGATACTGGCACAAAAACAGAAATATAGATCAATGGAACAGAAGGGAAAACCCAGAGATAAACCCACGCACATATGGTCAACTTATCTTTGATAAAAGAGACAAGAATATACAATGGAGAAAAGACAGCCTCTTCAACAAGTGGTGCTGGGAAAACTGGACAGCTACATGTAAAAGAATGAAATTAGAACACTTCCTAATACCATACACAAAAATAAACTCAAAATGGATTAAAGACATAAATGTAAGGCCAGACAATATAAAACTCTTAGAGGAAAACATAGGAAGAACACTCTACGACATAAATCACAGCAAGAACCTTTTTGACCCACCTCCTAGAGAAATGGAAATAAAAACAAAAATAAACAAATGGGACCTAATGAAACTTAAAAGCTTTTGCACAGCAAAGGAAACCATAAACAAGACGAAAAGACAACCCTCAGGATAGGAGAAAATATTTGCAAATGAAGCAACCGACAAAGGATTAATCTCCAAAATATATAAGCAGCACATGCAGCTCAATATCAAAGAAACAAACAACCTAATAAAAAAAATGGGCAGAAGACCTAAATAGACATTTCTCCAAAGAAGATATACAAATTGCCAGCAAACAAACAAAAGGATGCTCAACATCACTAATCAGTAGAGAAATGCAAATCAAAACTACAATGAGATATCACCTCACACCGGTCAGAACAGCCATCATCAAAAAGTCTACAGACAATAAATGCTGGAGAGGGTGTGGAGAAAAGGGAACCCTCTTGCACTGTTGGTGGGAATGTAAATTGATACAGCCACTGTGGAGAACAGTATGGAGGGTCCTTAAAAAACTAAAAATAGAACTACCATACGACCCAGCAATCCCACTACTGGGCATATACCCTGAGAAAACCATAATTCAAAAAGAGTCATGTACCACAATGTTCATTGCAGCTCTATTTACAATAGCCAGGACATGGAAACAGCCTAAGTGTTCATCAACAGATGAATGGATAAAGAAGATGTGGCACATATATACAATGGAATATTACTCAGCCATAGATAGAAATGAAATTGAGTTATTTGTAGTGAGGTGGATGGACCTTAAGTCAGTCATACAGAGTGAAGTAAGTCAGAAAGAGAAAAACAAATACCATATGCTAACACATATATATGGAATCTAAAAAAAAAAAAAGGAAAAATGGTTTGATGAACCTGGGGTAGGACAGAAATAAAGATGCAGATGTAGAGAATGGACTTGAGCACACAGGGAGGGGCAAGGGTAAGCTGGGACGAACTGAGAGAGTAGCATTGAAATATATACAGTACAAAATGTAAAACAGACAGCTAGTGGGAAGCGGCTGCATTCCACAGGGAGATCAGCTCGGTACTTTGTGACCTAGAGGGGTGGGATAACGGAGGGTGGGAGGGATACACAAGATGGAGGAGATATGGGGATATATGTATACATATTGCTGATTCACTTTGTTATACAGCAGAAACTAACACAACATTATAAAGCAATTATACTCCAATAAAGATGTTAAAAAAAAAATGAAATAATGCCATCTGCAGCAACATGGATGGACCTAGAGATTATCATATTAAGTGAAGTAAGTCAGAAAGAGAAAGACAAATATCATATGATATCACTTATATGTATAATCTAAAATATGATACAAATGAGCTTATTTACAAAACAGAAACAGATTCACAGACATAGAAAACAAACTTATGGTTAACAAAGGGGGAAAGGGATAAATTAGGAGTTTGCAGTTAGCAGATACAAACTACTATATATAAAATAGATAAACAATAAGGTCCTACCCTATAGCACAGGGAACTATATCCAATAATAAACCATACTGGAGAATTATATATATATATATATATATATATATATATATATATATATATATATAAAACTGACACAACATTGTAAATTAACTATACGTCAATTAAAAAAAATTTTTTTAAATAGTCATGGAATCTGTCCTCATGACATTTACAATTGCGAGAAAAAGTGGAATACTGTCTAGCCTCTTTTTAAATTTATTCATTCAATAAATATTAATTGAACTAGGACTACTGGTGGCACTTTATTATCATCAGTAAATAATACAGCTTCATGCCCTCATGAAACCTTCGGTTTAGTAGGGATAGATAGACAATAAACACAATAAATGTGTGAATTATATGGTATAGTCAAGGGAGGTAAGTGGTGTGGATAAAAAGCAATAGTTGAGCAGGGTAAGAAGGGGGATCAGGAGGGAGGGAGGTGTGCAGGGCCAGGATGCAGCTTTTAGTAGAGAGATCAGCACCCTGAGACGATGTTTGACCAAAGACTTGGAAGAGGTGCGGGAGCCATTCCCTCAGATACCTGGAGGAAGACCAGCCGTGACTAAGGCTTTCAGGTGGGACCATGCCTGGTGTGTTCAAGGAAGGAGAGGAGGCAAGTGTGGCTGGAGAGGGTCCATAGGAGAGGTGAGAGTAATAGGAAACGAGATCAGAAAGCAAATGGGAGCAAGTCGTGACAGACCTTGGACTGCTTAAGAACTTGGGCTTTAAGCTGAGAGAAGGAGGGAGCCAGGGAGGGGTTTTAGCAGAGGTGTGACATGATTTACCTGACTTGCCTTTCACTCCACCTTTTTGTCAGAAGAGACTGAAGGGGGCAAATAGAGAGGCGAGGAGACCTCCTGCTAGAATAAGATGGGAGAAGGATCTGCTGCCCTGATGAGGTGAGAGGAGTGGAGACAGGGATGTGAGAGGAGAGAGTGAGGTGACAGAAGCTGAGTAGTTTTGGAAGGTGCAGCCAACAGGACTTACTGACAGAGTGGACTATGGTATGAAGAAAGGGAGGAGCTGAGGACGACTCCAAGGCTTTTGACCTTTTGGAAGGAAGGAATTTTCACCAGTTGAGATAAAAGGTGGCAGGAGGAGCGTGTTTTAGGGAAAAAATGAGGAGGTCAGCTTTGGGCATGTTGGGCTTAAGATGTTTAGGAGAGTATCAAGAATAGGTCTGGAGCTGGGTGAAAATCTGGGCTGGAGGTATAAATTTGGAAGTGGCATCACATAAGATTTTTTATTGCATATGATTAAATATGAAAACATGGATGTTGTTCTAACAAGACAAAATTATGTGGAGCAAAAGCTGAGTTTCTCCTTCACTCTCTTACTCCAAATCTACGACCTTTTCTAGCAGTAACATTATTAAGGAGCTAGTATGTGTTAAGAAACGAAAAATGTCTTCAGAACGTACAATCTGCCATATCGGAGAACCAGAACCAACAGTTGTTTTTCAGTTTCACATGCATTTTATCACACAAGCAAAGGTGCTTTATAATTGTTCAAGCATTTATGCACAGTTTTTTCCCCATATCTCTATATCTTCCCTTTACTTACACAGTAATATAATTTCCAGAATGGCCATCTTCCACCATTATGGTGGCGAAGTAACAGAATTTCACAGCTGTTTGGAATAAACAATATACTTGGATTTGCATGCCTTTTCTTATGAAATTAAACTGATTTTTAATTGGTCTTATCTTGCAATTTTTTCTTTATCCATCTGGAATGTGCCTGAGCTAAGCGGTACCATCCATTTGAGAAATATCATTGATTATAAAGTACAGGATACACTTTAAGCACTGTAGTAACAATTCTCTAGACTCTAGGCTTTCATCCCTAAAATAGAACAGTTTCTGTACCTTCCATTAGGAAAAGATAACCTTCAGAATGTGAACTAATGCATTTCTGTTTTGTTGAGTTGGCAATTACTCTGTGTAAGGAAAGTAATGATGACTCCTAAAATAACCAGTGTATGAGTTTAGATCTTCATCTGTAATAAAACTCAATAGTCTTTCTAGTCTTAGGAGTTCACTGTTTCTTCCCTGAAATCAAAGAGAAAAAAATTAATTGAAAAAGAAAAACAAATCAAACCCACTTCAGTTTGATTTTTTGGCAGAGTTCTGTCTCCAAGAACATGTATCAGAAACCTCCGCACCTAGATTGACACATGGTTTATCCCAAGCAGCTGCCTGTTATGCAGCTATTGCATCCATCACGGTATCCAGTAAATAGGAAAAAAATAAGAAAGAGTAAGGCACGAGTTCTCAAGAAGCTCACAGTTCCACTAAGCCAATAAAAATTTAGTTTTAGGGAAAAAAATATCACTGTGAATGATTCTCAAGCCAACTGAACCAAGGTATTCTGCTGTTGAAAAAAACTGATGAATGAATGTTCTCAATTGAAAGCTTGCTCTATGAATTTTTCTTGAATCTTTAGCACTAACCACTGTCTTTTTCTAGACAGATCCAGCACATAGCAAAGTGAATAAGTACCAGAAGCAATAGCAGAAAAACTGAGGCTCAGCCAATCACATTCAATTCAACTTGATTTTTATAGACACATGAGCTCCTACTTGTGATTTTAGTTTCCATCCATTTTTGCTGATAAAAATGTTCTTATTTGCAAGATCAAACAAAACACATCAAAATTACATGGTGCCCTGCAAAGAACCATGTCACCTGAACAAATCTGAAATCATATTCTGTAGGTTTTGCTCTTCATGTACAAATGGGCTCAAAGGACAAAGCAAGAGTCATATCAGACTTCTCTTTCCTCCTCCTCCTCTCCCTCCCCCATCTCCCTCCTTTCCTTCTCCTCCAGTGGTAGTTTGCCTCTGGGTTCTCTCATACCATCCTTCCTCTGCATTCCACTTGCCAACCACCCCAGTTCATACCAGAACAACCATAATAACCTTCAAACTGATTCCCTTCCTATAATCCCCGCCCACTCAAATCCAGCACATTCCCATCTCATAGACTCACCTTTCTGCAACACAGATTTTTGTCAAGCCCTTTGCCTGTTCAAAAATGTTTACTGATTTCTTATTCCCCATTTAGTAATGTCCAAAAGTCTTAGAGTCAGAATCAAAGCCTCCAAAATAAAACAATTTCTAGCATTTGCTTACTATTTGAATGCAAAGTTTCACATACACAAGACTATGTTCAACCAAGTGCTCAAGAGAAATTTGGCAAAAGATTTTTCAAATCAATGGAAATGAATAGCTGGCTCTCCTTTAGGAAGTGGTGTTGCCTACCTAAACTTGCTTTTTGTTTCCTTAAGGAACAAAGGGTGATTTATCTTGACATCTATGGATGAATATCAGCATTTCCATCACTTAGAAATGATCAGTTACTCTTTTTTGTGAATTGTCCTGTCACTGGAGGTTTACTGGAATCAAAGACAAATGTGTTTATCAGGGCTGTTGAAAATCATAGTGGCCAGGACTGGAAAACTTGATACTTGCTTTCAAAAGAAAATATGGCTGGTATAGTTATTTCATAGAGCCCTGACATTGCGTGTCTCTTATATTGTTTGATATTAATTATAGGATTTAAAATATCTTCTACAAAAGCCTAAAAAGATGAACTTTATGCTAAATGAGTATCACCTCTCTAGGGCGGCATGATAGAGTACCACTCTGTTCTTTATATGTTGTTTTACATTTTATTTTTTAATACACATTACCTTTAGAATCTGGGGAAAAAAAGATGTCTATTTTAAACAAGAAACTAAAGTTTTCTTCAAAAATTCATATGAACAGTTAACTTTGAAATTTGGTATTTGTCGGATACTTGAAATTGGCTGTACTGGCTTGTCCCCTCTAATGAATTAATTTCTGAATGGCATCTCAGTACCTATTAGAAATAGCCAACAGACTCAGAGCCCAGCAATGGGAGTTTGTTCATTCAATCCAATCATTATCGACTAATTTGCATTTTAGAATGCTAATTCAACTATTACTTAGTCATTCCCCAAAACTGTCCAATAGGAAAGATGAATGTAATTAACCCTGCTTAAAAGTGGGACCAGCCAACGGAGCCCCATAGAGGAAGCCGATTCCCCCAGGTATGCAGTCATAACTGCTGGGAATCATGCCACGTTTCAGGGCCACCACACATCCAGTAAGACACCCAAGAGCAAGATTGTTTTTAAATAGCTCCAACATTTCTATTTCATAAGCACTTGGGTTTAGATTTGCTCAAACTCTACAGCATTGATCAGCCTTGCAAACCTTTCTAAATGTAACATTGGGTCTATCCAGCCACTTCTCATGGCAACCCAAATATAAAACGTGCAGCAGTGTAGATACGCTTTTAAAATGTTCACAAACTCCCCCAAAGGTACTAACAGAAGTATCATAGTGACAAGGTGATAATCAGATGAGAAATAGATATTCAATATCCAGTATGCACAGGGCTCTGTGCTGGAGCTATGTACAGGGATAGGGGCAAGAAATCAGACACCGACAACTCTATTTTTGCTCTAAGGTACTTATAGTTTGATAAAGAAACCAGTCAAGTACATATAAAACTTAAGATACTACAGAAAAAATTTCAAATGTATTTACTTTCAATTTTAGAATAAGCATCTTTTTTCTTATTTTTAATAGTCACTTTATTTAAGCTTAAGGCACAGCACTTAGCGCACACGTTACTTTAGAAGGTTGGAAATCTTCTGGGAATTGACCCCGAAATTATTTACTGCATTATTTAAAGAATGCTGATGAACTCTCTCTTTCAAGAAGGAAAGCATGGAAGCACAATAAAACTAAGAGAAAACGTTTTGAATAACTAAGCATGTTTCTAGCTGACCGTGGAAGGATGACACATGTAACGAATCAGTGTGTTATCAGTTTCCACTACTGTATGCCATCACATGTAGTAATTGTCTACGCTCTTCTTCACATACACACAAGCACACACACACACACACCGCAATCAAACATACATGCTTTCTGCTGTTTTTTAACGTATTTATTGGAGTATAATTGCTTTACAATGGTGTGTTAGTTTCTGCTGTATCACAAAGTGAATCAGCTATACATATATGTATATCCCCATATCCCCTCCCTCTTGCATCTCCCTCCCACCAGCCCTATCCCATGCCTCTAGGTGCTTCCCACTAGCTATCTATTTTACATTTGGTAGTGTATATATGTCCTTACCACTCTCTCACTCCATCCCAGCTTACCCTTCCCCGTCCCCGTGTCCCCAAGTCCATTCTCTACGTCTGCATCTTTATTCCTGTCCAGTCCCTATGTTCTTCAGGACATTTTTTTTTGATTCCTTATATATGTGTTAGCATATTGTATTTGTTTTCCTCTTTCTGACTTACTTCACTCTGTATGACTGACTCGAGGTCCATCCACCTCACCACAAATAAATCAATTTCATTTCTCTATATGGCTGAGTAATATTCCATTGTATATATGTGCCACATCTTCTTTATCCATTCATCTGTCAAAGGACACTTAGGCTGCTTCCATCTCCTGGCTATTGTGAATAGTGCTGCAAAGAACATTGTGATACATGACTCTTTTTGAATTATGGTTTTCTCAGGGTATATGCCTAGTAGTGAGATTGCTGGCTCATATGGTAGTTCTATTTTTAGTTTTTTAAGGAACTCCATACTGTTCTCCATAGTGGCTCTATCTATTTACATTCCCACCAACAGTGCAAGAGGGTTCCCTTATCTCCAGACCCTCTCCAGCATTTATTGTCTGTAGACTTTTTGATGATGGCCATTCTGACCGGTGTGAGGTGATATCTCATTGTAGTTTTGATTTGCATTTCTCTACTGATTAGTGATGTCGAGCATCCTTTCATGTGTTTTTGGCAATCTGTATATTTTCTTTGGAGAAATGTCTATTTAGGTCTTCTGCCCATTTTTTTTATTAGGTTGTTTGTTTCTTTGATATTGAGCTGCATGTGCTGCTTATATATTTTGGAGATTAATCCTTTATCAGTTGCTTCATTTGCAAATATTTTCTCCCATCTTGAGGGTTGTCTTTTCGTCTTGTTTATGGTTTCCTTTGCTGTGCAAAAGCTTTTAAGTTTCATTAGGTCCCATTTGTTTATTTTTGTTTTTATTTCCATTTCCCTAGGAGGTGGGTCAAAAAGGATCTTGCTGTAATTTATGTCGTAGAGTGTTCTGCCTATGTTTTCCTCTAAGAGTTTTATATTGTCTGGCCTTACATTTATGTCTTTAATCCATTTTGAGTTTATTTTTATATATGGTATTAGGAAGTGTTCTAATTTCATTCTTTTACATGTAGCTGTCCAGTTTTCCCAGCACCACTTGTTGAAGAGGCTTTTGACTCTTCAACAAGTCCAGCACCACTTGTTGAAGAGTCTTTTCTCCATTGTATATTCTTGTCTCCTTTATCAAAGATAAGTTGACCATATGTGCATGGGTTTATCTCTGGGCTTTCTCTTCTGTTCCATTGATCTGTATTTCTGTTTTTGTGCCAGTACCATACTGTCTTGATTACTGTAGCTTTGTAGTATAGTCTGAAGTCAGAGAGCCTGATTCCTCCAGCTCTGTTTTTCTTTCTCAAGATTGCTTTGGCTATTCGGCGTCTTTTGTGTTTCCATACAAATTGTGAAATTTTTTGTTCTAATTCTGTGAAAAATGCCATTGGTAGTTTGATAGGGATTCCATTGAATCTGTAGACTGCTGCAGTCATTTTCACAGTGTTCATTCTTCCCATCCAAGAACATGGTATATCTCTCCATCTGTTTATATCATCTTTAATTTCTTTCATCAGTGTCTTATAGTTTTCTGCATACAGGTCTTTTGTCTCTTTAGGTAGGTTTATTCCTAGGTATTTTATTCTTTTTGTTGCAATGGTAAATGGGAGTGTTTCTTTAATTTCTCTTTCAGATCCTTCATCATTAGTGTATAGAAATGCAAGAGATTTCTGTGCATTAATTTTGTATCCTGCTACTTTACCAAATTCATTGATTAGCTCTAGTAGTTTTCTGGTAGCATCTCTAGGATTCTCTATGTATAATATCATGACATCTGCAAAGAGTGACAGTTTTACTTCTTCTTTTCCAATTTGGATTCCTTTTATTTCTTTTTCTTCTCTGACTGCTGTGGCTAAAGCTTCCAAAACTATGTTGAATAATAGGGGTGAGAGTGGGCAACCTTGTCTTGTTCCTGATCTTAGTGGAAATGGTTTCAGTTTTTCACAACTGAGAACAATGTTGGCTGTGGGTTTGTCATATACGGCCTTTATTACGTTGAGGTAAGTTCCCTCTATGCCTCCTTTCTGGAGGATTTTTATCATAAATGGGTGTTGAATTTTGTCAGAAGTTTTTCCTGCATCTATTCAGATGATCATATGGTTTTTCTCCTTCAATTTGTTAATATGGTGTATCACACTGACTGATTTGCATATACTGAAGAATCCTTGCGTTCCTGGGATAAACCCTACTTGATCATGGTGTATGATCCTTTTATTGTGCTATTGGATTCTGTTTGCTAGTATTGTGTTGAGGATTTTTTCATCTGTGTTCATCAGTGATATTGGCTTGTAGTTTTCTTTTTTTGTGACACCTTTGTCTGGTTTTGGTATCAGGGTGATGGTGGCCTCATAGAATGAGTTTGGGAGTGTTCCTCCCTCTGTTATATTTTGGAAGACCTGGACTTGATTGACTATTTCCTTTTCCATATTAGGGAAGTTTTCAACTATAATCTCTTCAAATATTTTCTCAGTCCCTTTCTTTTACTCTTCTTCTTCTGAGACCCCTATAGTTTGAATGTTAGTGCATTTAATGTTGTCCCAGAGGTCTCTGAGACTGTCCTCAATTCTTTTCATTCTTTTTTCTTTATTCTGCTCTGTGGTAGTTATCTCCACTATTTTATCTTACAGGTCACTTATCCTTTCTTCTGCCTCAGTTATTCTGCTATTGATTCCTTCTAGAGAATTTTTTAATTTCATTTACTGTGTTGTTCATCACTGTTTGTTTGCTCTTTAGTTTTTCTAGGTCCTTGTTAAACATTTCTTGTATTTTCTCCATTCTATTTCCAAGATTTTGGATCATCTTTACTATCATTACTCTGAATTCTTTTTCAGGTAGACTGCCTATTTCCTCTTCATTTGTTTGGTCTGGTGGGTTTTAACCTTGCTGCTTCATCTGCTGCATATTTCTCTGTCTTCTCATTTTGCTTAACTTACTGTGTTTGGGGTTTCCTTTTCACAGGCTGCAGGTTTGTACTTCCCATTTTTTTTGGTGTCTGCCCCCAGTGGGTAAGGTTGGTTCAGTGGGTTGTGTAGGCTTCCTGTTGGAGGGGACTGGTGCCTGTTTTCTGATGGATGAGGCTGTATCTTGTCTTTCTGGTGGACAGGACCACGTCTAGTGGTGTGTTTTGGGGTGTCTGTGAACTTAGTATGATTTTAGGCACCCTCTCTGCTAATGAGTGGGGTTGTGTTCCTGTCTTGCTAGTTGTTTGGTATGGGGTGTCCAGCACTGGGGCTTGATGGCCGTTGAGTGGATCTGGGTCTTAGTGTTGAGATGGAGATCTCTGGGAGACCTCTTGCCATTTGATATTACATGGAGCCGGGAGGTCTCTGGTGGACCAGTGTCCTGAACTCGGCTCTCCCACCTCAGAGGCTCAGGCCTGACACCTGGCCAGAGCACCAAGACGCTGTCAGCCACTCGGACAGGTATATGGGGAGTTTCTTGCCTTTTGGGAAGTCTGAGGTCTTCTGCCAGCATTCAGCAGGAGTGTAGATGTATTTTTGATGTATTTGTGGGGAGGAAAGTGATCTCCATGTCTTACTCCTCTGCCATCTTCAGATGGATGAATCTCATTCAAAGATTCAATGCTTACAACTTTACGTCCTCCAAATCCAGCAAAAATCACTTTCAATGGAAACCCACTGCACAGTCGCTTAGGATTATTTTCTGTTGTCTGAAACTCTTCTTGTGCAAGTCTTCTGGGACTGCTGCACGAGCCTACTTCCATCTCAGCAGAAAGCCCATTCTAGACTCTCTTGTGACTCACATTGCAGGCCTCTAACTTCTCAGCCATCCTGGTTAATAAGGAGCCAATGAGGCAGAAACTGAGAAATGGTGAGTCCCTAGTGGTCAGCACTATGATGGCACTCTCCTGGCCTTAAGACTCTTCAGTGATCCTTTCTCTGGGTCCTTTCCAGTTGGGCCTGGGTTTTTTCTCACGCTTATTGTTTTTAATGGTAGAGCATTCTCAGTACCTCTCAAATGAATGAAAATCCTGTTTATGTTCTTGTCTGCCCCAGTTTAAGGCTTCACAAGAATTTATTCTTGTTTTAAGCACACACAGACTGTCTCAATTCCCTGTTTTTGGCTGGCGGAGCCTCTTCAGAGCACTTTAGGGGCAAATGGCTCTTTCTCCCTTGATCCCAGGGGAGAGTCAAAATGAAAATAACAGACTTAGGTGACCCAAGCTCCTTCACATTACCTCCGACTTCTCATTCAAAGTGGTGCTTTGGGCAACAGGTGGAGTTATAATTATAGATGAGAAAAAAACCACATCAGCAGCTGTTGCTCCTGTTTGTTCCCGGCTATCACCGTCACCAGTGGACAAATTGGCATAAACAGTTCTCCAGACTCCGCATGAGCGAAGGGTGAGCCGAGAGTACAATACCGACCCGAAGGCACCTCTGCAGGGGGAGCCTGGAGATTGTCTTTCCTGTCGGAGACTCCAAACCAAATAAATAGGTTAGTGCACAGAGTATACCTATGCGTTTTACCTCTGACCTCTACTCGATGTGATCTTGGTTTTTCTGACAGAGCTGTACCAGAAGGGTGAACTGTTAAAGGAAAGAGAGTTATTTAAGGACTGTTATTCAAAAGTCCAGTGCCCGTGAGAACAAATTATGAAATGGGTTTAATTTATTATGCTCCTCTCCCAGTTTTGGCTGTATTCACATTAGACAAAGAGACAAAGAGACAAAGTGAAAATGGAAAAATAAAACTGCTTTTGTGGCCTGAGTCCCAACCTTTCGTAATGATACCTACTTTTGCCAAAAATATCTCTGGTTTCTTTGTTAAAATCAGTAGTTGAAGCCTTAGGCTGGTGATTAGAAAAAAAAAAATACCGCTCCAGAATATAGTTCCAAAGTTTCACTTTTTTTTCTTTTCTTTTTTTTAGGGAAACTAGGCAAATGAGAATTGGGTTTTTCCTCTACCTCTAAATAAAGACAGAAAATGTCCTTGTTTATGATAAAATGTGTGCTGTAGGCTACTTTGTATAAGAAATCTGCTATAGGATTTATTACTTATGTTTAGTACAGTTCTACCTAAAAACTCGATCATTTCAGTCGAAGTAGCTCTATAAGACTCCTCATAGATCCTTTTGAAAGCAAAAGGTTTCAAAGAAATTTCATGTTCACTGTGTATGCTTTGTGTTAGAAAGCTGTGGAGCAGGATTTTCAAACAAAGATTAGCTTTGGGGCATCTTCTCAAAACCTGAATGTTTAGTGTCTTGGTGAAGAGCAATGGAATTCCAGAGAATCCACTAAAAACTAGGCTTTGGGGCCCAGTTCTCAACCCACCCACATCCATGGAAAGAGTGGAAAGAGTCCTAAATAATGGCCTCATTTTTTCAGCTCCAAACAGAAGGTGCCCCATCCCTAAGCATTTTATGTGGGACTTTTCAATGGGAAAATGCACCTTACTTAGTATCACTGTGGCCCGACGTTTTGTCTACCTTGTGAAGTGCACAGATTGCTAACTATGCACTCAGAGCTCCACTAGAGAGACAATTAAATTAAAACAACCAAAAGTAACCCATCAATTAAATTCCCACAAGGGGCTGGCTTCTCCTGATTTCTAAGAGAGCCATAACTTTCTTTTAGGAAATTTAAGGGTGAAGTAAATACCTCTTTACACATTTTATAAAGCAAATAAAGCCCCAAACAATAAGTTTGACCACTGCTTTTGAAAAGGTCAATTAATATAGCATATCAATACCTTAGATCTTCCCATGGATTCAGAAAATATATGACAGATCATAATACACCATCTCTCATATATCTCGTTTAGTCATTCAAATATTTATTGAGTAATGGCTATATAATCTCAAAATATTTAGAAATGAAGGCAAGCTTAAGATTTCTAATATTTCTTTTTCCAGACACTCCTTTCTTCCCTTTTTCTACTAAAAGATTTAGCACTGAGTTGGTGGTTATCTCCAAATTCCAAATTGTTCAAGCTGAGAAAGGCAAAAAGTAGAGATGGTTGACTGGCTGCTGGTTAGGGTTTCTTTTGAGATACAGATTTATGCGCTGTCTTAAACATTGCTTTTTACTTGTGTGTTGTCTTCTTGCTCTTCTAGAAAAAAAAAGAAAAACTATCCAAGATGACTGTCACTTACTCCAGTAAAGTAGCAAATGCGACTTTTTTTGGATTTCATAGGTTACTCCTCAAGTGGAGAGGCAGCATCTACAAACTACTATACAGGGAATTTATTGTTTTTGCTGTACTTTACACAGCAATAAGTTTTATGTACAGGTACTTTCCTTTGCATGTGTCCTTAAATGGCCATTAGATAGCATATATGAATACAGTCTCAAAAATCCAAGCCCTTTGGCTGCCGCTGACTTTTGCATTATGTAACCTCCTCCTTTGCATGATCCTCTGTTGCCTACTTCTCCCCAGGACTGGGTATTTTAATCCACACCTAACCATTTTTAGGGTGTTAAATAGACTCTAACCGTCATGTTCAGGTGGCTCTCATTCCAGCCCCACTTTAATTGGTCAAGATGAGGTATTAGTTGTGCTTCAAGAATTTTGCCATAGGCATAAAATGAAAGATTTATACCTAGAACCTCACTGAGTGATGATTTTGAATGGCAAAGTCCACAGACAAATAATTATTTGTGCTTCTCTGAACTATGTTATTCATAGTTGGAGTTTCTGATTTGACAGCTTGCAGCGACTACTACCTACATAGTTAACATGTTCATGAATAGTGTGTATCAGGCAACTTTCCTTCCTCTTTCCTGGAATGACGAAATCTTATCCAAGTTGGTGCCCCCAACTTTACCAATATCTCAATTAAAGAAAAGGCCTGAAAACTAATTTATTTTCTTTATATCTTCTGAGTTCAGGGCACATTATATTCATAAAAGACGTTTATTCTTTATAACCTCACAAACTTTGCCTGTCAGATTGACAGGAAATATGAGTAACATCATGTCCAAGAAATACTTTTATAACTAAAAATTATAGTTTTAATAAAATTTTATCAGTATTATAAAAGGGAAGCTTTATTAGTTTTTAAAATTAATATTGATTGCATACATTTCTTCTCTGGGGAAAGTTAAAACTTAAAATAGAAAAGCTAAAGGTTTTTGAGGCTGTATTTCCACCTTTACTGTGTTCATCAGTTTGTTCTTTTTCTTCTGCATACAATGGATAAATTTGTGTATCATTGTTTTCACCTACATTCTTCCTTGCAGCAACAGGACACCATGTGAAGAAGAGGGACCTTAATTTGGCTATAGCTGATAATGACCAAAAGTAGAATAGGAAAAGTTACTTTGCTCCATAGCAAAACTACAGTTCCAAACAAATGTATATATTGGTATACATTTTGGCAAAATATCTTTACAAGGAAAGTTTTATTAAAAACCTCTAATAATTTTTCAGATTTGTCTTCTAAATACGGTATTATTTTGATGATTTATTTATGTGTCACCTACTCCTTCAGAATATGAAATGGTGGAAGACACATGACGTTTCAGGATAATTAGTTTATTTTTACTAATGTGAATTTATTGCTGCTACTGCCTCTTAGAATAGAATAGCTCTTAGAACAGTTGCATTGCAGCCAGAAATGCTCCATGGGGCCTTAACTTTGACTCCAATATCTTATTTATACCCCACAAAATTGTATGCACATATGTTTTCTAGAGACCAAAGAGGGCTTACATTTATAACAATAATCATTAGTTCAAGCCATTTTTCATTTTTTAAAGTTCAAATGTAAAAGTTTTTTAAAATAGACCCTTATATGTTGATCAAAGCTCTACCAAGAACTACAGGTTGAATCTGTCGAGAAAGTCAGACATATCTGTAGACAAATACAGACATAGTTTCATTCTCATGTCTACTAATGATGCTAAGTTTTTTAATCCTGTTATAAGCAAATATTATACCTAGCAAAAAAATCATAAGACAGAACCAGAATTCACTAGTTTGATTATACCTCTTTTTTTTTTTTTTTTTTTTTTTTTTTGCGTTATGCGGGC
This sequence comes from Delphinus delphis, assembly GCF_949987515.2. Taxonomy (NCBI): domain Eukaryota; kingdom Metazoa; phylum Chordata; class Mammalia; order Artiodactyla; family Delphinidae; genus Delphinus; species Delphinus delphis. The sequence continues at coordinate 55,471,351 of NC_082693.1, read as the reverse complement.
CTCCCACTGCTGTGGCCTCTCCCACTGCGGAGCACAGGCTCCGGACGCGCAGGTCCAGCGGCCATGGCCCACGGGCCCAGCCGCTCCACATGTGGGATCCTCCCGGACCGGGGCATGAACCCGCGTCCCCCGCATCGGCAGGCGGACTCCCAACCACTGCGCCACCAGGGAAGCCCTATACCTCTTTTTATTTGGGGATGGATTTGACAAAATACTCGCTGTGGTACTTTCTAGCTAGTAAAATTTCTATGTGTCTATCAGCTAAATATTTTTTCCTTTGGCCAACTATTAATAGTAACAACCACTTTATTATTGATTAAGGGTGACAACATATGCTAAGTGGTTTTATATATCATATATTCTTTAATCCTCATAACATTCCTGATACATATCAATAGGTATTAATTATCCCCATTTACAAATGAGAAAACTGAGACTCAGAGAGATTTAAAAATATGCTCCAAATCCAAATCTGTTAAGTGGCAGATCTGGGTTTCAAACCTGGCTCTGTTAAACCCTACGGTCTGTGCTCTCCACGTTTAAATTCTCTCTGATCATTTTTATTTGAGTACCAGAAACCATTCTAGCTGTAACTTGTCATCAGCATGACCTTGATAGGCCTGTCCACCAGGTGATGCCTCTCTTGTCAGCTTTTCTTGATTTCAGAATTTCTGACACCTCTTCCAAGCTGAGGCAGGAACTCCAAGCCCACCCTGCCCCCACACACCTTCTTGGTCAGCACCAGCTCCCAGGTCTTCATCTGCAGTCTGGTCGGTGGCTCACTGTCACCTCATTATCTCTCTGTGTCCTTCTTCAAAGTTCTACTGACCCAAATAGGCCTCTGACACATGCTATGATGAGTGTTTTCAAGGGATTCCTTCCTTCCTTGGAAAAGCTGCATTCATTCATTTATTCAAATTGATCTGTGTTTTCTTTCTGGATTTTGATCATTATTATTAACCTGCCTTGAGATAGTTCTTCTGATTCTGAATCTCCTCCTTGCAACATAAATACCAATAATAGCTTCATTAAATGGATTTATGTTTAACAATACCAGAAAATGGGTTTGTGTCAGATCCATAATATAAATTTTTATATTTATATTATAGAAATAAAAACCCACCAAACATAATTATAAAAATTTCACTACTAATTGTTAAATCTGTGTTGTTTTATATTTTAAATGTATATTTTTAATTTTTTTATTTTGAAAATGTTTTTTAAGATTTTTTTTTTTTTGATGTGGACCATTTTTAAAGTCTTTATTGAATCTGTTACAATATTGCTTCTGTTTTATGTTTTGATGTTTTGGCCCCAAGGCATGTGGGATCTTAGCTCCCTGACCAGGGATCGACCCCATATCCCATGCATTACAAGGCAAAATCTCAACCACTTGACCACCAGGGAAGTCCCTTAAATAACTGTAGGCTTTAAAATAAACAGTTATAGGGCTTCCCTGGTGGCGCAGTGGTTGAGAGTCCGCCTGCCGATGCAGGGGACACGGGTTCGTGCCCTGGTCCGGGAAGATCCCACATGCCGTGGAGCGGCTGGGCCCGTGAGCCATGGCCGCTGAGCCTGCTTGTCCAGAGCCTCTGCTCCACAACGGGAGGGGCCACAGCAGTGAGAGGCCCGCGTACCGCAAAAAAAACAAAAAAAAACAAAAAAAAAACCAAAAAAAACAGTTATAACATCCCTTGAAGTACAACATGTATAATTAAGAATGTACTAAGTAGCATATTCATGAAAAAGTAAGATCAGGATGTCGAATCCAGGGTTATTATTCAATAATTACTTAATAAGTGTCATCCACTTAAGGCACTCTTTTTTTAAGTACATATGATGAATAATTGGAAAATGGACTCTTTTATGAAGTATTTTGCTCTAAATCCAATGCATTAATCATACAAAAAATTTTTAAATATGAAGTATTTAAAAATAAAATGGTTATTATGTCCCACTGTGTAATGACCAACAACATTTATGTACTAAAAACGTTAGTACTTAAAACATTCAGCAGTTAAAAAGGTTTTGAGATACATCAGCTTAGGTAGAAAAGAAAAAGTTATTGCTCCTTAAAAAAAAAAAATTGAGGTTATTTTCGCTTAATTGTTTGCACTGAATGTCACTTGCAAAGCAGGTGCGGAAGTATAATATCATAAAGGGCTGTGCATTTTATTTTTGCTCCAGATTGTTACTTACAGGAGCCCAAAAACGTTACTTTGAAAAATTATCAATTTACTGTGACAGATATGCTGAACAAATTCCAGTAACCTTTGTGCTTGGTAAGTATAGGTCACATGCAGAATGCAGCCACACAGCTGTCTCCGTTAGGATGACACCAATGACTCTGCATGGGAGTGTTTCCAAGCTGAGAGGCATGCCTGAAAAGTCACTGCTTGCAATAGAACCAGAATCATCCATAAGGTTTACCTTCAAGGCTGCTTTCGCTAAATTAACCACCAACAAGTTTGAGGTAATAATCTGCTCTTGGACAATTCGGCTTTCTTTTCACTAACTCTCCATTTTTGCTGTCAATATTTGAGTTCTAATACCCACTTACTGGGTGCTGCAGCATTGCGAGGCACAAATTACATTTTTTTTCTGGAGGGCAAAATCATCAGATACGGATAACAACATATTTTTTACACCCCGATCCCTAAAAAAACTAAAATTCTGCTGAAAGCATCAGTGTCAACAATATGTCTACAGTAAGAAATTGCTTTACAATTTCCTGTTATTCTACAGGGTTTTATGTTACTCTGGTGGTGAACCGATGGTGGAACCAGTTTGTGAATCTGCCCTGGCCAGACAGGCTGATGTTCCTCATCTCCAGCAGTGTTCACGGAAGTGACGAGCATGGGCGCCTGCTCAGGAGGACACTGATGCGCTACGTCAACCTCACATCCCTGCTCATCTTCCGCTCGGTGAGCACGGCTGTGTACAAAAGGTTTCCGACGATGGACCATGTGGTTGAAGCAGGTATTGTAAATGACTTTTCCTTCCATACGTCTCCTCTTGACCTCGATCAGAACTTTCAAAGTTCCTTGGAAAATGCCTTTTATTTATTCATTCATTCAAGAAACATTTACTGATTACCTATCATGTGCCAGAAACAGTCTTAAGAGGTAAAAATGAATGTCATGGTTCCTGCCCTCAAGAAGTTTACTTGGGGGGCAGAGCAAAGGAAACAGCAGACAGTCAACCTCAAATTAAGTTGTAAACAGTCACATGGTCCATAATATAATAATTATCATATTTATTCAAACCTTCTGTAATATCACCTTACATTTTCTGGCACTTTACAGTTTATGCACTTGCATAAATATTATTTCATATGGACCTCAAAAAAACCATGAGAGATTCAGAGAGGTTATGACCTGTCCTGGATCACATAGCTCATTAGTGGGAGAGCCAAAATTTCAATTCAGGCTCAGAACTCCTAACTTAGTCCTTCCCCCCCGCACCTACCAAACACAGAAGATTCTGGTAGCAACCAGAAATGCGGCTTTTCATCTAGGCAGAGCCTGAGAGGTGGCAGTAAAAGGCTGCTTTAGTGGGGGTCTGTTGTCTCTCCTATTCCTCAGAGTAGATGCAGTTTTGTACCTGGGCTTCTGGACACAGGATGCTGAGAACAAATCACGTTTGAAGAATGGTGCTCTTTGGTGTGTTAATACTTAGCAAAGAAGCTGTTAAACCAGCCTTCAAGGGGATGAGGATTAAATGAGATCATGGTTGGCACGTACAGAATAAAAATGGGGTTTTGTGCTGGGTTGTCTTTGATCCATCTGAGAGTATGCTGGAATGTATAAATGAATATATAGTAGATATAGGAACCACGAGATGATTCTGCCTTTATATTGAGTACAGTCTCGAATTAGGTTGCTTTATCCAGTCTCCTTTTCTGAAATGTCCTTGAAAATATATATATATATATTTAAGAGTAGCATGTTTTGTTTGTTTTGGGAGGTTTGGGGGCTTTTGTTTGATTTGGTTTTGTCTTCTCAGATGGCGACATAGAGAGTGACTCAGAACACAGAGTAAGAGTTCAAATCCTTCTCTATCGCGTACCGGCTACATGACCTTGTCTGAGTTACTTTACCTTTCTAATGCTTCAGTTCCCTCATTCATAGAGTGAGTTTAGAGTGATTTATAATACCTTTTACCTCATATACCTCATAGGCTTGTTGTGATGATTAAATAAGTTAATACTTGCAGTGTCTAGAGCAGTACCCGGCACATGGTGTGACATGAGTTCTTGCTATTAATAATGAAATCATCTAGTACAACAGCATAACATAGTCCTTTGGTCACTTTAGAAGACTCATTTGATATGACATCCTAGGTCTTCTTGATCCCCTATGACCAGGAGACTGTGAAAGGTAAGGTGGAAATAAGGAAGGAGGAGTGTAGAGGCCGTTGTTAGGGCTACAGAGCAAGATGTGAGAAAGTAATGGGGAGCAAGGAGTCGGTTACAGATTCAGATGAAGGGTACAAAAGGCTTGGCAAATGTACAGGTATATTATGATGTAAAACCAGTCGGAACTTAAGATAAAATTAACTGCCACCCTTCCTCCAAATTTAAAAGTGGAATACTGCATCAGAATGACCAAGTTTAAAATGCCACTTGATAACTTATTTTGCTTACCCTAATGTCTAAAGGATCAAATGTGATAAGCATTTCGACCTATGAAAAAAGTCATAAAAACAAACGAGAAACGTTTGGCCCATTCCAAATGGATGAGTGACAGCTAAAGTTTACTTGGATGAAGGAAGGTGACATTTCTGTAGTCCTGACACATTCTTGGAAAGAAGAAAGCGCATTCTGACAGCAATCAGACTCCAGGCCCAATTCTCAGAGCGAATCTATCCTCTCAGCATCACCATCATATTAAAAGCAGAGGGGGTGGCTGGTGACAGAGAGGCCTTTAGGGCCTCTGGTTAGACGTGAGCTCAGCAAGGCCTGAGTTGTGCTCAGGTCTGAGGGGCAAGTAGAAACGGCGAGATGAATGGGGGAATGATCTGAGTTCATTTCCTTTAGGTGCACTTTTCATAATACCGACACTCACTCCCTATCAAACTTACACAAACACCGGTCAGTACTTGCATCGACACTTCCCCCTTTCCAAGGCATTTGGAACACTCAAGTACTCCTCTCTCCCGTACCACCAGTACCCCCAACCATTCCAAGGGCATAGGAGAATCATTTGCTCCTTGAGGTGCATTTACTTGAGTATGTATCAAGGTGTGATCCACAAACCCACGCGCCCTTTACATCTTGAATAACTTGAGTTGTTTATTTAAAATGCATACTCCTGGGACTTCCCTGGTGGTGCAGTGGTTAAGAATCTGCCTGCCAATGCAGGGGACATGGGTTCGAGCCCTGGTCCGGGAAGATCCCACATGCTGTGGAGCAACTAAGCCCATGCGTCACAACTACTGAGCCTGCACTCTGGAGCCCGCAAGCCACAACTACTGAAGCCCAAGTGCCTAGAGCCTAAGCCACCGCAATGAGAAGCCAACGCACCGCAACAAAGAGTACCTCCGCTCACCACAACTAGAGAAAGCCCGTGCACAGCAATGAACACCCAATGAAGCCAAAAATAAATAAATAAAATTTATTAATAAATAAATAAAATAAAATAAAATGCATACTCCTGAGCCCCACGTCAGACCTACTGAATCAGAACCATTGTATGTAAGGCCTGGAAAACCTGCATTTAAACATGCTCTTATGTTGCTCTTTTTATATACTGCAGTTTGAGAAGTAAGGAGTCTTTTCTGGGATGCTTATTTTTTTAACGCTTTTTCTCACCCCCGTGGTAAAAGGTTTTGGCATTCATCAAATAATTCATTACTAATAACAAAACTGCAACAGTTAAGAAAAGGGTGAATTCAAGGTTTCGACCATGCTGGAGGCTCCAGAATTGCTCTGGATGGTAGCCTCTGAGCAGTCTGCTCAGAGACTACCATCTAGGGGACTTGAATTAGACCTGCCTGGACACAACGAGCATTGCTCTCACTTCAAGTTTGTGGTCAGTTTTTGTGCCGTGTCTGAAGGAGGAAGAGTACTGAGGGCGACAGGAGGGGGCTGAAGCCTTGGCAGGTGCCCTCTGGGGCCATCACTGATGACTGCAGTGTAAACGTCTCTACTACTCTCTTTCACCCCTAAGTGTTTTCTCGAAAGGCAGAAGAAGGGGTAGTGGACCAGCATGTGCCCAACAGGAACACAAGGTTTGCATGCTAGGTGGTGGGACAAAGGTTCTGAGCCACTGCCTTCCAAGCTGGGGGCCATGATTCACAGGCAGGGTCCTTCCTGGTCTGCCTCATGGCCACCCACATGGATGGGCACAGACTCTCTGTCGGCTGGCCGCACAGACTTACCAGACTTCCCGCTCCCCAGCAGAGAAGGCTGATTCATTCTGCACGTGGGGTCAGTTTCCAAGCTCTCCCAACTGGGTACGTGTCTCCACCTCTCTCTGTCTGTCCTTGGCCTGTGCCAACGTTTCTGGGAAGAACAGGAAGTTCAGGGATGGCGGAAAATGTTTGGCAGGTGCCCTGAGCCCAGAGCCAGGGCACCTGCTCTGCCTGAGGGCAGAGAGGGCTGGTGGTAAAGCACAGGGGCCCCAAAACTGTAGGGGCAAAGGCAGGAGGCAATGCTGAGGGCGCAAAAAAAACCTCTTGTCAGGTGACTCCCTACATAAACCCACCTGTCTGGGAAAGTACATGTTCTCAAACTTCAGTGCACTTTAGATAGTGTTAAAAACTCAATACTGCTAGGGGCTTCCCTGGTGGCGCAGTGGTTGAGAGTCCGCCTGCCGATGCAGGGGACACAGGTTCACGTCCCGGTCCGGGAAGATCCCACATGCCGCGGAGCGCCTGGGCCCGTGAGCCATGGCCGCTGAGCCTGCGCGTCCGGAGCCTGTGCTCCACAACGGGAGAGGCCACAACAGTGAGAGGCCCGCGTACCACAAAAAAAAAAAAAAAAAAAAATCAATACTGCTAAAAACGCAGATCCAAAGACACCACCCCCAGAGATTCTGATTCAGTAGGTCTAGGCTGGGGTCCAGGAATGAGTGTGTTTAACAAGCCCCTGGAGACTTTGAGGAAGGGGGTCCCTGGATCACACTCTGAGAAACAGGGGGCTTTAAGGCAATGGGAGTTGCCCTCCAAGCTCTTTGTATTGCTTCAGGGAGGGTCCCTGTCACAAAGATTCAGGACTAGCAGGACAAAAACAGTGAGAGGATGGAGAGAATGAAGGTCAGCACCTCCTTCTGAAGCATCTGGCCATTGCTTGACTACAGCTGGTGAGCTAGGTCAGTTACCCGCCGGTCCCTGACATTCCTTGCTGTTAAGCTGGACACTCAAGTTACATTATTCTGGGAAATACATATGCTTTGATGTTACAGGTTACATTTCTCAAATTAAAATTTCTTTATTTATGCTCCCATGAAAATAGAAATGTAACAGCTAAATGCAAAATAATGTGTATTCTGCTGGAAATTCCCTGAACTGGTCTGTTATCAAACAGTTACTTCGCAGAGGAGCTGTAACCCAGGAGTCTCTGTTATTTTCCCTCTCGGCTACAAGCCTGCCCTGGAAAATGCCAGTCGTTTCAGTCACCTGCCTTGGAAGATGTCACTCATTCTAAGTCAAGTCATGTGCACAATTCCAGATCTTTGCCAATTTAAGTGATGGCCTTAATTGGGTGCTTACGTTATGGTATGAGACTGAATCAAAACATTTTATCTGGGGTTTCACAGTGATCAGGAGAGAAAACATTTTCCTTCAAAATCCTTCACCAGAAGCACAAAAAAAGGAAATGGGAAATTATATGCATTCCTCTAAAAGAAACGTTACTAAATCTGTTACTAAATCTGTCATGCTTTTGCTCATTTAACAAAGATTTACTGAGTGTATACGGTACGCTAGGCATTGTGCTGAGCACTGGAGCACAGCTGAAAGCGAGGTCCCTGTCCTCGAGGATCAGTAAAGATTACTACAAGTGTTTCCTTCTATGAATCACTTTCAGAGACAAGCATAAATATATTTACAGCTGAACTTCACATCACTCCATTGCATTTCTATTTCTCTAAAATAGTTTCCTTCTGTGCCTGGTAGCCTGTAAGAGTGGTTAAAAGACAGTAAATTTTAAGGAAAGGACACTGTTTTGTTTTCTTAAAGGCCTGGAATCTTAACATGAAGTTCCTTGAGCTTCTGCCCTGACGAGAGAGAGCCTGTGGAGACCCCATCAGGATTCTTAGTGACATACAGTTAACAGGCATAAATACAACCGAACGAGCTCCCAATTGTCAAGTGACTGTTGAGATAAAAGTTCTAACTTTAGATGCACTGTCTGGAAGGCTAGCCCCACACTTAGATCATTTAATCTCTAATCTTCTCTCGCTAAGTAAAATCGAATGGATTTTGTATAATATTGACTTTCTGCCCTGTGATCTGCTGTTCACGTTTTTCCTGATGCATTCTGTGCTACTGGGGTTCCCTGGTCTCTGAAATCTCTCACTGCTCTGTGTTACAGGAGAGATGATCAAGGGGATGGTGGTATTCATGGCTGTGCCAGTTTTTCCTCTGTTGGCTGAACTTTTACAGGCTGAGTCAGTTACCCCTATAGTCTCACGTGATGAGCCCAGAACAGACTGAATGTCGTCTTGTGAGTGCAACTTGACTCACCTATGCGCGCTGGCTCTTCATGGGAGAGGAAGTACACACCTCCTTGCATTAGTGCCATGGATGGGCAGTCTCTGCCCACTGTTTGAAGGTTCACCACAGCTCTGTTTTAGGAGTTAAATCATGGCTTGCCAATCAACGCTTCTCAAAGGATGATCGTAGACCACCACATTCATTGAATTATCAGCGTGTTTATTTAGATTGCAGGTTCCCAGACAGCCTATGAAATCTGAATCTCTGGGGCGTGGGACCCAGAAATCCACTTCTAAACAAGCTCCCCAGAAGCACTATGTTTGAGCCAGAACAAGGATGCTAAAATGGCCAGCTTGCTGTGTGACTCTGTACTAGGTGCAGTTGTTCCCAAACTTTGTTACAAGATGGAGTCGCTAGGGATCTTTTAAAAATACTGATGGTGGCTCCCACCCCCAGACATTAGGATTCAATAGGTGTACAGTGCAACCTGGGCATCAGGAGTTTTTAAGCTCCTCAGACCATCCTAATGTGCAGCAAAGTCTAGGAACCACTGCACCACAGTGCATCTATTAACTCCTCCAACTTTATCTGCAAATTGCCTCAGATCTATTTACCCAAAGCAAATGGAATTCTGGGCCACCTGGACAGGCCAGGAGTTAAGAGCACTGATTTTGTGAATGATATTTCCTGTGCGTCATGTGTAGAAGGCAGTGAACTACCAAACAGGATACTAATTTAGAGACAGGAATACGGCTGACTAGAGATGTTTCACTCGTGTTTGACTCATTAGGAAAATAGAGGAGTTTCTCTGTCTCCGTTCAGCATTGCTAACCCAGAAACTGATTTTAATCAACCATATCCTATTTCAAGCTTTTCAAACTGTGGGTTGTAACTTATTATTGGGCTCTTAAATCATTTTAATGGCTTTGAGCCAGCATTTTTTATGGAATGGAATGGAACAGAACAGAAAATATCAGAGAGCACCTCACACAGAAGAGCCAATAATTGTTTTGGGAACCACAAATATATCTTACTATAGTTCATGGTTAAAAAAATATATATATATCTCAATACTGCCCTCCACAATGCTTTCACAGTGTGATTCCATCTCTCTCTGAATCCCATTTTGCCTCACTTTGATTTTCCCGGTTGACAGGGATTTCTAAATGTCTACCACTGAATTTAAAGAGTGGCTGCAGTTGAATCTGGTGGCTTCATTCCATTCATTTGGAAAGTACAGAGAGGAAAATGAGCCAGGCTTGTTGCAATGTGCCTGAAAAAGTCATCTCTGAGAAGGGCTCAGATGCTGAATGCACAACTTTCTCTTTCAGAAAGAACTGGCAATAAACCCATCCTGCCTAAATGTTTTGAGAAGCAGAGCTTTTAGCTCTTCTCCTAACAGAGCCTCATGTACGCACTCTGCTTTAAAGGCAAAAGACATCTGCCTCAGTTTCAACTGAATCTGCGATTACCGGAATATTGTTTATTAATGGACTTAATTGGTCCTTCGGTTTGAAGGCAATAAAATTTTGCCTTAAAGTAGCAGATCCTACTCCATCAAGCCACAATTCAAGACACAAGTAAATACAAACATATATGTGTGTGTGTGTGTTTGTGTGTGTGTATATGTGTGTGTGTATATATATATATATATATATATATATTTTTTTTTAACTCTGATTTGAAATATTAGAAAGGGTTCTTCGGGATATGCAATATGAAAATTGCTGAGCAGAGCTGAACTAGCCAGAAAACCAGAAGGAAAAAAGATAGCAAGAGAAATTCAAGGCAAATGTAATGGCAAGATATTGAATAAAATAGCAACGTCAGGGTGTGGATAGGGTCTGAGGGAGCGTGGCATGAAGACAGACATGTGAAGGAGACAGGGTAGTGTGAGGACCAGCCAACTGATGGTGCAGCCAAACTGTAGCAAATCAATACCTGTGGTTAACATAGCCTTAGAGATGAGGATAATGACCACATTCTGAATATATCATCAGTCTCTGGTTAAAATGGCCTGAGGCGCTGATGAGGATAACATTCCATGTAATAACAAATGCTCTTTGAATTGATTTGATTAACAATCTAGACTTTTCTTTCAATGGACCAACAACTCAATTTCCAAAGATGGGGTTACTTTGGATAAGATGTGTAACCCTGCAGGAAATAACAAAAATTATTCTGCCTGTACACTCTTGGAGGATACAATAATGTCTAGTTCATCTTTCACAGCACCTAGTAAAGTACGCAATAAATTTGGGCTGAACATTTAAACCCCGCCCCCCCACCTGCTTTCCTAGCTCTACATGTCCCTTTCCAATCAGTGGGTGTGCTACACGGCAGGGACTGGGGGGAGGTTACCTAACTCTCGCTTTAGGGTTCGCATTAAATTAACCCTCACTCTGCATATTTGCTTTTTGCTAAGAAGCCAAGAAAGGACTTGCCAGCATAAGTTGACCCATATTCCTGAATAAAAAATAACCAGAGGTAAAGTTATTCTTTGGTCAAATGACAGAGATTGCAGCCAGTATATAAATGCAGGCATTTTTGGAAACTGCACTATGAATCCCAAGACTATAACTGTTAGACAATTGATATGAAATGTCTGAGAATAGTCTTCCAGGGAAAAGGTGAAGGGTTGCAAGTCTTCAAGCACAGAGCCAAGACAGGTCAAGTTCATCTATTAACTTCTTATCATCAGATTTAATCATACTCTGCAAGTCTTAAAAAAAAAACCTAACAGATTATCTAGATCATGCAACAACTTTGAAATGCACTGAGAAACAAGACAAGAATTCTCAGACTCATTCTTTGACCACCAGAGAGAGTCCAATTCCCCAGGCATGGGCAGACCCCTTCAAAGCTAGTATAAATAACCTGAGTTTTATCTAAAACTAGCCTCTTGTTGGTAAATATTGGCTCTGTAGTTGTTACTCTGTTTATTTCAAATACTGAATAAACAGAATCTTCATTCAGTGGGGCAGTGATTTTTGAACATTGCTGTAGGTCAGAATTTCCTGCAGAGCTTGGTAAACATGTAAATGCCTGGACCCAATTTCATTAAATTACCCAGGAAGGTTAAAAGGATGCTTACACCTGGACCTCACTCTAGACCAACTGAATCAGAAGGTGAAGGCACTGGTATTTTCTAAAAGGCACTCACGATAAGGCAAAGGTGCAACACTGGGTCAAGAATTCCTGCCCTATTGAGTCTGGTTTAGCAGGTGATGGTAGAGCCTAGCCCTCTCCATATATAATAGGTGTCACAAGTGATTCAGACACCCACGACCTGTGGACCATGTTCTCAAAGCACTGGCCTGGATCACATCAAGGATCTAGGTAACTCCAAAGCTCTATGGGTCAGTGACTTTCAAAATGGCATATCTCACTTCTCCTTTGAGTTCTTTTCTGTTATAGCAACACCTCTTAAATAAAACTCAGTCTGCATGGTAAGGAGGGAGGATTACTTTAAGCAGGAAAAACAGATTCATAAACCGATTACAGATGGTTAAGGATACAAACTGTGTCACATTAGGGCAAAAGTTGATTTTCATCTGAATGTGTTAGAATTTCATAAGCAAATGATTGCATTTCTCAATCAAAAGTAACTCAAAATTCATATCTAACAAAAATCAGTTTTAGAAACAAGCTTTAATTCAGAAAACATTTATACTAAATCATACTGAACATTTAAAAGTCCACTTAAAAAGTCAAGGTGGGGGGACTTCCCTGGTGGTCCAGTGGTTAAGAATCTGCCTTCCAATGCAGGGGATACGGGTCCGATTCCTGGTCAGGGAACTAAGATCTCACATGCCGTGGGGCAACTAAGCCCTCGCGCCGCAACTACAGAGCCTGTGTGCCACAATGAAAGATCCCGCGTGCCACAACTGACCCGATGAAGCCAATAAATAAATAAATAAAAGAAAATGATTCCTCATGCCCCTATATAATCCTTAAAAAAAAAAAGTCAAGGTGGTAAGTACAAGGATAGTCACTGCAGCATTATTTTTAGTAGCAAGAAAATTAAAACAACTTAAAACTCTATTCAAAAGAGAACTACTTATATAAAATACTGTACACAGTTAACTAGAATGCAGCCATTAGAAAGAATGGGACTTGCCTGGTGGCCCAGTGGTTAAGAATCCGCCTGCCAATGCAAGAAACATGGGTTCGAGTCCTGGTCCAGGAAGATCCCACATGCCACAGAGCAACTAAGCCCATGTGCCACAGCTACTGAGCCTGTGCTCTAGATCCTGCGAGCCACAACTACTGAAGCCCATGTGCCACAACTACTGAAGCTGGCGTGCATAGAGCCCGTGCTCCACAGCAAAAGAAGCCACCGCAATGAGAAGCCCGCGCACCGCAATGAAGAGTAGTCCCCGCTCACTGCAACTAGAGAAAGCCCGCGCACAGCAACAAAGACCCAATGCAGCCAAAAATAAAATAAATAATAAAATTTGTAAAAAGTATATGCGAAATGCTGTGGGGACTACGAAGATAATATGCTCTTTGCCCTTCCAAAGGGTCTTAGCAGGGGAAACATTTGTGTCTAACATTATCATAATACAAGGCAAGAGAAAGTGGTGGAGCTTTGAAGGGGAGAAATCCCTGGGGAAGGAGAAGGAAGGAATCAAGGAAGGCTTCAAAGAAGAGGTCCTGGTTAATTAGGAGTTTGAAAGGAGGGGCCAGGATGAAATGTTATGCGATTCACATGTTCGGCACTGTACTAAGTGCTTTGTATACATTATCACGTTTTATTCTTTTAATCCAAACAATTCTAAGTATTCTTGTTCCCAATTTTAGATGAATAAACCAAAACCTAAAGAAGAGACCTTCCCCAGATGTCCTAGTCCACATTTAATGTCACCTCACTTCCTACTGGCCGCAATTAGGGATTGCTCACATGCATTGCCTCCTATACCGATATATAACTTGTGTGTGTGTGTGCATGTGTGCACGCGCGCTCGTGAGTACATATTCCTTATCTCTGATACAAGTAAAAACTACTTGAGACAGGAACCTTTATTTTATATTTCTTGAATATCCCCCATTATTTGCTCACATAGTAGATACTGAAATATATAGGGTAATATATTAGCGCTAAACCAAGTCTGTATAATCTAGCTATTTTTATTTTGTGTAAAGGTTTTATGACAGCAGATGAAAGGAAATTATTTGAACACCTCAAATCTCCTCATCTGAAATACTGGGTTCCATTCATCTGGTTTGGAAATCTTGCAGCTAAAGCCCGGAAGGAAGGTAGAATCAGAGACAGTGTTGATCTGCAATCATTGATGACTGTAAGTACATAGTAAACTGTCAGTAAAAGATGCTAATCAGAGACCAACAGGGACCTGGATGCAACAGGTTGGACCTGGACAAGTCCAATTTGTTCAATCCTGGTTCCAAAAGAACCAGAAAGACTGGGCTAGTATCAGAACCCTCAAATGCAGGAGGAGAATAGTACCCAGTTTAACTCAGATTGATTGCAGGTGGTTGCTTAGAGGCTGTTTTAAACAGAAGTAGGCTTTGTAATAGGCTCTGTAAGAAAATGTTCTTTGATTGATCAGCAATGTCTGCCAGGGCTCGGAAGGATCTGGCACCCTCAAGGCATATTTGCCATCCCTAGCTCCAGGATCCCAGACCAAATCTGGAGTAGAAATAACCCCCCCTAGTCAGTTCCCCAAAATAGGAATATCCCAAGGTTAACCCAGCTTTCCAGATGCTCCAGGAAACAAAACCACGTTTTCATTAAATGAAATAATCCTGAATTCATTTGAGAAACGAACTTATAGAAGGGCTAGAGAGATTTGTGTCATGACAGTCTCCTGCCTCGATTAGGCTAAAAGGAGTGAATGATTTAAAAATAGCTCCTGGGCTTCCCTGGTGGCGCAGTGGTTGAGAGTTCGCCTGCCGATGCAGGGGACACGGGTTCGTGTCCCGGTCTGGGAGGATCCCACATGCCATGGAGTGGCTGGGCCCGTGAGCCATGGCCGCTGAGCCTGCGCGTCCGGAACCTGTGCTCTGCAACGGGAGAGGCCACAACAGTGAGAGGCCCGCGTACCACAAAAAAAAAAAAAAAAAAGCTCCCAATTTAACGTATACTCTTTCTCCCAGTCTTAAATAATAACTTGTGTTCAATAGAGAAAAAAGAAATCAATGGATCCCAGTCCTTCCTGCTTTAAACAGGGATAGATTTTCTGTCAATAGAAGCATTCTAAAGTCTTCATTTGTTGGGGGAACGGTTTAGGATGTATTTAGTTCTTTTTTCTAAGATCTACAGTAAGCATGTTTTCAAAAGCAATCGAGGAAACAAAAAATAATCTGCTCTCCACATAATTTAGAAATGATTTATTTAAAATATTAACCACTGCCTTCCTACCACCACTTGGGGCCAATATATATGTTGGAAATTATGAATTCAACAGAGTAGGGGATATTTCTATATAGTCCTGATTTATCTTAATCTTTTTTTAAATGTCCAACTATACTTAATCCCTTTTGCACATTGTTGAATTATGTTGATAGCTTGTCATTTTCAAAATTTTCCTTTTGGAGTGGATTTCAGAACCAGTTTCTAGCCTTTCAAAGTCTCTCTCATCATTTTACAGGTGTATTCCTAAAAGTCATGGCCATATTCTGAATCCCAGTAAATATTTATTACCACACCCATCACCTTAGTAAATCGTGTTTAATTTGTTTCTGGCTTAGGAAATGAACCGGTTTCGCTCCTGGTGCAGCCTCTTATTTGGTTATGACTGGGTTGGGATTCCGCTGGTCTACACTCAGGTATCAAATCCTTGGCATGTGATTTTTCTTTCTACTTGCCCACTTTGGCATGCTGTCTCTCTCGGGCAGCCAGCGCTGTGCTCTCACTTGGGTTTCTCTCTGTTTCAGGTTGTCACGCTAGCTGTCTATACCTTCTTCTTTGCGTGCCTGATTGGACGCCAGTTTTTGGATCCCACCAAAGGCTACTCAGGGCATGACTTAGATCTTTACATTCCGATCTTTACTCTCCTACAATTCTTCTTCTATGCAGGATGGCTCAAGGTAGCCAACAGTCTTAGTGCCTGAGACCTGCTCTGTAATCTCTGTCATGTTCCAGACTCTGCACACTGATCCCTTACTGAATCACTCATTCATGAGTGAGTCAAAGGTAGATTTAACACTTAATAGCTCGGAGATGTTATTACTTTTCAACCGGGCATTAAAGTGGCAGGGATGTGGTGAGTACTGTACTATAGGGGTCTGAAGCAGCTCATTTATGCAGACGCTACTCTTTTATGGCCACTGATTGTTTTAAGTCTTTGTGTGCTCGCATTAGGATTACAATAATTTAATTAAAGTAATAAGTGTACCTGCATTGATACTTTATACCACAACAAGCAACTAAGCAGAGTAAAAGAGAGTAAATAAGAAGCCTTGTATCTCAGACTTAAGCATTAATATTATATTATTATCTTGGTTCTGCTCAGCTCTGTAGATAGTTAGCTTCTATCCCCTGAAATCCTACTAGCTGTGCCACGACATTAAATGCATTCCATTTTCAAAACCAGAACTGAGATTCAAAGGAATTCATCGGAATCAAAACCAGAAACCCCAGGATTAATGACAATATTTGGTTTGCCAGGAAATTAAAAACAGGTCAGAGCAGTGAAAACAACTAGTCCAATCATCAGTGTAGAATTTTATTTGTTCCCACTACCATCTTCCCCCAACCCCAGATGTATGTAAAAGTGTCAGAGGCCTGATTCTTCCATCTCTTTTGTATGTGACAGAAAAAGATCAAAGACAATGGCTTCATTAAGTTAACTGAAATCTAAAGACAGTTTGAAGATAATTTTAATAAAATAGAATTTCAAATGTTTGACCTTCCAAACTGCCACAGTGCATCGTCGAGGCCTTCCAGGTTGTGGAAGCATTTTCTCTGCAGATGCCTTTACTTTCATTGGTTTGAATTTTAACCAGGAAAAATAAATATGTTAGCACTTCAAGTTATCCTCCAAAGAGTAAAGGCATTTCCTTTACAAATGGCAAAAACAGTTTTAACCAGATGACAGTGACTCAATTATTTTTACCCATTTAAGACAGAGAAAGAGTAATAGAAACTAATAGCTCTCATTTCCCATTAGAGAAAAAAGTAGACTCTACTTCTATAAACACAAACTCACCACAATTGGCCCAAACACTCAATCACTCTGGTCTTCTATTGTCCTTTCCCCTGAGTTGTGCTGAGCTTTTTATTTTTCACTTTGTGTCCACATGAGATGTTTAGCCAGCCTGGAAGGAAGAGCCAGCAGTTCCTGCCTTCTGAAGTGCTCTCTAAAATATTAACAGTCTTTTCCTTTATAAAATATTTTGAAGGCAAAATATGAAAAGACAATCTTAGCCCTATTAAGAGACAGGTAACCCTAAGAGAAGGGAGTTTTCCCACCCAGTGGACTGGATCTCAGTTTCTAAACAGTTTTGTCTTGACAATTCTAATATTTATAAATCTTTTCAAAGTGTGAAAACCCATCTTAATCTTATGAATGGTGTATTACTCAGTTGTTTGCTGGAAATGGAGCCTCCAAGTGAGTAAAGGATACTTTTGTGACACAGTCAATTCAGAAACATGGATATCATTTTTGTAGTTAAATGTAGACTCTAATACTATATGCAGGATGGATCCCATAAAAGTGAAATTCTGGATGTAACAAAAATATTTTCAGGACCCATCCAGTGGCCCATTTAATTTAAGGAAAACCCCCAACAAGAAAGGTAGACAGCCCCTTGGAACTTGCAATGAAGGACTCTGACAATGGATATTGCTGTGACTGATCCAGGAGCATGGGCCCTGCCACAGGCTGTCCCTTAGAACAAAGGGATGTCCTTCTCTAAGTCAGTGGTTGTCAACAATGGCCACACATCAAAAACTCCTGGGAGCTCTACTCAATAATGATGCCTGGGCTCAACCTCACACCCATTAAATCAGAATCTCGGAGGGGGGTGGGGTGCGGACCCAGGCATCAATTTTCTTTAAAAGCTCTCCAGGTGATTTTGATGTAGTGGTTAGACTTAAATCCTAAAAAAAAGTAGGTAGATTTTCTACCAAATAGTCTCAGAATCTAGGAACTCAACTAATCAATGGCGCCTTTGTTTTATACACTTGTAAGTTTTTTACATCTAGGCCCAATGTAAAACCACACACACACACACACACACACACACACACACACACACACACACACGTCCAGGTAATAAAAATCAAAGGGAATTAATGAAAATAGAGACTAACAGGTGAGACATATTTGGCATATAAATCTCTCATCAAGAAAGGTATTCAGTTCAGGAACATGGTAAGAACATCTAATACTTACCAACTGTTAGAAGATCTATGATAAGAAGTTACTTAACTTCAAAGTAACTTACTAGATAGCCATAAAGCCTTTAAGGTAAAACTAAGTAAGAAAAATTCCAGCTTTATGACTTACTAGCTCTGTGACTCATTCATTTAGCAGTTATGTCCAATAATTATGAAATCTCCTTGTATTATTTTGTGAAGTCTTTCTTTGCTCTTTAACCTTGCCCACATTTACATTTTATCTCATCACCTGGCCCTTTGTAAATTCTTTCAGAGCACAGGCTACGTACCCCTCAAAGTGCCTAGCACAGTGCCTATCACAATGCTTTTTTGATATTTGCTGGCTGATTTGTACCTGAGAATCAGTCATTTGGCTCCTAAACAGCCCATGGCTTCTCCTAGTTGGGGCCTGCATTGTCACCAGCTGAATAGACAGAGTCTTTGGAGAGCAGACTCTGCAGGTGCATGACTCACGGTCTGAGTCCATTCTCACTGGCTGATAAATATCTGCATCTGCAGAACAACCCACTCCGCTCTAGGCTTCCTATTATGAAAGGTGAACCATGAAAGCAGAGAGTGAAACAGGAATCCTCTTCAACCTTCACTCTTAGTCTTCACAGCATCACAGTGGACTTATTCTATGTTCTCAATTGCAGGTAGCTGAGCAACTTATCAACCCTTTTGGAGAAGATGATGATGACTTTGAAACTAACTGGTGCATTGACAGAAATCTGCAGGTTAGAGGAGTTTTTCTTTCCTTTACAAACATTAATAATCTAAACAGACTCTGAATGCCGGCCCCTGAACTTGAGTGCTTTAGCCACAAACAAAAGAGGTTTGGCTATTCAGTATGTTGTTTCGAGGTCACGGGTCCTGGATCTCAGTTCCAGTAAAATTTAGTCCCTTTTTTTTTTTTTTTTTTTTTTTTTGCGGTACGTGGGCCTCTCACTGTTGTGGCCTCTCCCATTGCGGAGCACAGGCTCCGGACGCGCAGGCTCAGCGGTCATGGCTCATGGGCCTAGCCGCTCCGTGGCATGTGGGATCTTCCCGTACCGGGGCACGAACCCGTGTCCCCTGCATCGGCAGGCGGACTCTCACCAACTGCGCCACCAGGGAAGCCCAATTTAGTCCCTTTTAAATACAATTTCAAGCCAGTTTTCTTTGTAGGTTTCTTTACTAACTTTACATAGCCACTTCCATCTCAGTACAGACCAATATTTTAATTCATTCTTTAATCTATTTCCTATTGCCACCTAAAAAAATTAACAATGACATAAAGTGGCAGCCACACAGTTTTATGGCTCCACTTATCCCCATTGCCAAGTGCTCTTATGCAGTGAACGACATGTATAACTCTCTGTAGCAGCACTGGTTGAAGCAAATATGAACTAGAGACATTTGTATATTCACTCATTCACACTGTGTTCTATCCCATTCCAAACCCCAGTACCCACTAAACTTATTCTTTCTTTATAAATACAATTCACATCTGAATTATTCTAACACTATAATGATGATTTTAGGTCTCCCTTTTAGCCGTGGATGAAATGCACATGAGCTTACCCAAAATGAAGAAGGACATTTACTGGGACGATTCTGCTGCTCGACCACCGTATACACTGGCAGCTGCTGACTACTGCATACCCTCATTTCTGGGGTCAACAGTTGAAATGGGGTAAGCGCATTTTTAAAAATCATCAATATTTAGAAGAGAAGTCACTGTTCTGATCTTTTTGTGATGTGGTCCTGAAGTTACTTTCATAAGAACTCTCAATTATTAATATCTTACAATGGTAGCCTTTTCAAATTTTCAGACATAATTAATATGTCCAAGAGAGTGAGAAATTAAAGAGACTGTAGTTTCTGATTTAAATATGGTGTGTGTGTATGTGTGTTTTGAGGTAATTTGCATTGTACCTTGCTTTTATACCACAGCAAATTTTCCAGTAGTTGTGAAACTATCCTCTGTCTTTCCTTCCAACTTGAAGAGTAGTTTACTATTTTAATTATACAGTTGTTTATTATTTAGTTATGACTATCATAATGAAATGCATCTTAACAAGTATTTGTTGAGTATATACCATGTGTAGGCACTGTGTTAGACTATTCTGAGACAAGCAAGCCTTACGATAAATTTTATCAAAAGTGTTCTCTAAGATTATATTTTGATCAAACTGACTTGTTTAGTATACAAGCCAGTGTCTGTTCAGTTGTTTTAACATAACAATCTGTCCCTATGTACTATGAGCTTTAAATAAAGGGGCTGAGGCCTGCAGTAAATCATGCACAGTTCTTGAATAATTTTATTAAATCTGATAATGTATCTGATTTTGGAGAAATGTGTGAATGTGGGGGAAGTTCAAGTATATTTGCTGAAGGCAGATGCTACAGTTTCCAAGTAACTTAAAGAGAAGAGTATGGACAAATTTAGAAAAGTAAAAAGAGCCCCTCCAAAAAATTACAGAAAAAAGAAAAACTTCTACGGAGTTTTTCTTATAACTTTTCGGCAAAACTATGGTTCGTTCTTCCCTGAGGTCAGTTCTAAGCAGATTTGTGAAGTGAGATCGTGTCTAAAGTTGCCACCTGTGACCTTCTTTCTCTTCCCCCAATACAGTTCAGCCCTCCTCTTTCTCTACTGTTAAAAATCAAAATTCAACTGAGTAAATTTTAAAGATCTTACTGCTTTATTCAACAATTCATGAATTGGGCAGCATCCAATCTAGCAAAGAGAAAGGAGCTTCAAGGGGCCATACAAGCGAAAGACTTGTGTAGGCAGAAGGGGGCAGGAAAAAGGCTGTTATACCAGGCAAAAAAGTGGGTTGGTTATTACAAGGTCACTTTACTATAGGAGATGGCAGGGGTCTAGAAGGCAAACTACCTAAGCAGTGCTGATCAGGCAAATCCTGATTGATTGGTTTAAGATTCCATTTCTGAAAGAACCGAAACCATGTCTCCATTTGGTGACATGGGGCTTAGCATAAGTGACTCTACTTTGGGCCTGTTGTCTTGTTTTTAATACTAGTATGAGAATATCTAGCTTCAATCCTATCCCTATAAGGCTTTATTTTTAGCTCAATGTCTCCTAATCCTCAAAAATAATGGTTTGGGGTGCTCCTCCAAAATAACCTCTGAGGCTGAAACCTCTTCAAGACCCAAAGAAAAAGATGACTGAAAGTGGAATCTCAGGAATTGTGGCAAATAATGAGATGATGCAGGAGCCGGGACGCTCACCTTGCTGCCCTCAAAGCACAGCTTGGTGAAGGTTGCCTACTCCTTACTTCGGCTTCTAGATGCCTGCTAAGCCTGGGCCCTCCTGTCCAGGACCTCCTCCAGACCAAGGTACTCATCCCTACCCCAGCAGACTGCTCAGTCTCCATAAACAGTAATTTCCTGCTGTGCACTTCTCAGCCTTTTGTAATATTGGGTTGGCAAAAACGTTCGTTCGTTTTTTTCCGTAAGATGGCTCTAGTAGCGCTTAGTTGTCTTTGGTCCTCATTCAAAACAATTTTGTTAGGTTGTATTGTGACAGATGTCATATCAGTGTGCGTTTAAAAAATACCGAAATTGGTGAAATTTTGTGTAGCCATTTTAATATTGAAGATGGAAGGAAAAAAGCAGCATTTTCGGCATATTATGCTTTATTATTTCAAGAAAGGCAAAAACGTAACTGAAATGCAAAAAAAGATTTGTGCAGTGTATGGAGAAGGTGCTGTGACTGATCAAACGTGTCAAAAGTGGTTTGCGAAGTTTCGTGCTGGAGATTTCTCGCTGGACGATGCTCCACAGTCGGGTAAACCAGTTGAAGTTGATAGCGATCAAATCGAGACACTAACTGAGAGGAATCGATGTTATACCACGCGGGAGATAGCCCACATACTCAAATTATCCAAATCAAGTGTTGAAAATCATTTGCACCAGCTTGGTTGTTATTCGCTTTGATGTTTGGGTCCCACAGACGTTAAGCGAAAAAAACCTCTTGACCGTATTTCCGTGTGTGATTCTCTACTTAAATGTAACGAAAATGTTCCATTTTTAAAACAAATTGTGACGGGCGATGAAAAATGGATACTGTACAATAATGTGGAACAGAAGACATCGTGGGGCAGGTGAAATGAACCACCAACAACCACACCAAAGGCCGGTCTTCATCCCAAGAAGGTGACGCTGTGTATATAGTGGGATTGGGAGGGAGCCCTCTATTATGAGCTCCTTCCGGAAAACCAAATGATTAATTCCAACAAGTACTGCTCCCAATTAGACCAACTGAAAGTGGCACTCGACAAAAAGCATCAGGAATTAGTCAACAGAAAACGCATAATCTTCCATCAGGATAATGCAAGACCGCATGTTTCTTTGATGACCAGGCAAAAACTGTTACAGCTGGGCTGGGAAGTTCTGATTCATCCACCGTATTCACCAGACATTGCACCTTCGGATTTCCATTTATTTCGGTCTTTACAAAATTCTCTTAATGGAAAAAATTTCAATACCCTGGAAGACTGTAAAAGGCACCTGGAACAGTTCTATGCTCAAAAAGATAAAAAGTTTGGGGAAGATGGAATTATGAAGTTACGTGAAAAATGGCAGAAGGTAGCGGAATAAAAGGGTGAATACGTTGTCCAATAAAGATCTTGGTGAAAATGAAAAATGTGTCTTTTATTTTTACTTAAAAACCAAAGGAACTTTTTGACCAACCCAATATATTCTGCAGTGGCAGTTTCATGGATATCTGGCAACCCTCTCAATTTTGAAAATTAATAGGAGAGGTTTTTCTGTGAGTTTGTTTTTAGATCACTGAGTAAGCTTTAAACTTCCCCTCCACTCCCATTATTAATTAATGCAAAGTATCTGAAGATCTGCCTTGTAAAAGAAAAGAGACCAGCACCATTGATAGGGCCGGGGAATCATCGTAATGACTCTATTTGGACTGCAAGTACCACTTGTTCTCCATTTCTAATGTCCATTGAATTGTTTTTGCATGATGGTTAAAATGATAATTTATTTTGGTCCTCAAGATTTTTATCTTGATCTACATATTCATCCTAATCATCATAATTTTACATTCCTTTGCAAGTGTCCATGTTCTTTAGAAAGAATTAAAATACATATTTCTCCTATTTCTAAATACAGAAACATGCATTAGGAATTTACAAGACCTTGGAGAAAATATATAACCCAAATGATTACTGGGAAGATTAAACTAGATGGTAAGCATAAAAACACTCTAGATATAAATGTAGAGCATTATTATCAACTAGTACAGATTTCTTATTTGTGGATGTCAAACTGAGGCACAGAAAGATTAAACAAATCTAAGCTATTTTTCGTATTAAACTAACCTTGGAAATTTGGGAAAGAAAATAAAATGCTTGAGAGGAAACCAGGAGGTAGGGTGTTTAAGAATGGAGCAAAAGGGACTTTCCGGGTGGGCCAGTGGTTGAGACTCCACGTTTCCAATGCAGGGGGCACGGGTTTGATCCCCGGTCAGGGAACCAGGATCCCACATGCACACGGCACGGCCTAAAAAATAAAAATTACTTAAAAAGAAAGAAGGGACTTTCCTGGTGGCACAGTGGTTAAGAATCCTCCTGCTAATGTAGGGGACACGGGTTCTAGCCCTGGTCCGGAAAGATCCCACATGTCGCGGAGCAACTAAGCCCGTGTGCCACAACTACTGAGCCTGAGCTCTAGAGCCCGCGAGCCACAACTCCTGAGCCTGCATGCCACAACTACTGAAGCCTGCACGCCTAGAGCCCGTACTCTGCAACAAGAGAAGCCACTGCAATGAAAAGCCCGCACACTGCAATGAAGACCCAACGCAGCCAAAATAAATAAATTTTAAAAAAAGAAGTAAATGTTCCAGTTCTAGAGTCACAAAATGTTAGTGAAAATAAACAGGTCTATGATTTTTAAAAATAAATAAAGACTCATCACCTACTTTAAAAAAAAAAAAAAGAATGGAGCAAAAAGTTACCAGTTGTCAGAGAGAATCCTGTAGTTAAGATGGTCTATTTACTAGCAGGATGGACCAGGCACAGGCAAAGGCCAGGGTCTATTAGGGGAGGCTTTTCTGAGACGTTTAACTGGACTCTGCTAGAACCAATTGATCAAAGAAACAACTAGGCAAAAGCTCACTTGATCTTGACTTTCTGCATGAATGAGGACCCTAAAGGGGAGCCTCACAGTCCAGGAAAGGTCACTGCAGGAATTCAGGCTTTTGGAAGCCAGCATTCACAGGAATGCCCTCTGATCCATCAGTGTCGATTCTTTCAATGATTGTGCTATTAGACAAGATGTTTCTGGTTGCCTATGACAGAAAACCAACTCAAACTAACTTAAGCAACAAGGGGTTTCTTGGGTCACATTCAGAAAGTAGTCTAGCTTTGGGTGTGACTGGATCCAGAGGCTCAGATATGTCACCAAGACCCGCATTGCCCTCCCTGTCCCTCAGTTCTACTTTTCTCTCCACTGGCTCAGGTTTCAGGAGGCTCTCCCCTCCTGACAGCAGAAAGGCAAGATGGCAGCCAGCAGCTCCAGATGTCCAACCTATCTTCTCAGCAAATCCTATGGAAAGAGCACACCTCCTTTCTAACTCTTAAAACTAAAGTACTGGATTTATTATGATTGGCTGGGCTTGGCTAACATGCCCATTCCTGAACTAATAACTATCAACAGGAAGACACAATATTTTGATTAGCTAAGGTTGGTTCGTGCATCCATCTTTGGACCAAGGAGTGTGGTCAGCCCCAACCAGCCATACGGAGTAAATGATACCTTAAGAAATATGACGGTGCTATTACCAGGAGAAGGGTGAATGGTTTTCTGGGCTGGCAGAAACAATAGATGTCCTCTAAAATCTTAAAAGCTAATTCCCTAAGCATTGAATTGTTCACTCAAATACGACATCAATACCAAGTAAACAATCTGAAAGAGGCTCAGGGAAAAGGGAAGGTAGAAGTAAGGATTACTGTAGCACAGGTGGTTGACGATGACTGAGCCAATGAGTTCTTTGCATTAGGATGAAGACTAGGTGTCAACATGGTATGGATGCAAACATTTCAGTGTTTGCTGCTTGATGCACATGAAAAATTTTTTCCTGGATGAGTTTTTTTATTTTCTTATTCTATTTAGAACATATGTTCCCAGCATATTTAATTCAGAAATCAGATTTGCCTCATCTTTTCATATCAATGTTTCAGGTTTGTAATCACAATTCCCATGACCCAGAAATTCCAAAACCGAGGCAATGCCCTTCAATAACTGAGCAAAAGTACTATCCAAGGGCAACCTGAGAAATTACGCTGCCTCCTACATTCTTTCACATTCAGCACACTACTCATTTCCATATAAAAAGGGAATTCCTTGGAGACAATTCTTTTGTTCTCTATATTCAGGAACATGGCCAAAATATTGCCCTATTTTCTATACATTTACCAAATATACATTACTGAAACAAAGTAATTCCCCCCTCTCATTTTTATCTCAAGTGCAAATTTAAATTATCACGTTTTTCCTTGTATCTTCACATGTGGAACGTACTCATTCATTTATTCAGGCAATATTTTCTTTTAGGGCCTAGTATATGGTAGGTTCTATGCCAGATGCTACAGACAGGCAAAAACAAACAAACAAAAAAACACGCCTTTTAAGCTCACAGACATAATGAGGAGACAAGTCACAATACAATGTGGTAAATGCAGCAATAGAGAAACGCTGAGAGTCTTATGGGAACACAGTGAAGGTACACTTCACAGGGTCTGGTGAATCAAAGAAGGCCCTTAGAGTTGGGGAGTCTAATGTGCATCTTTAAGAATGAATTTAGGGGCTTCCCTGGTGGCGCAGTGGTTGAGAGTCCACCTGTCGATGCAGGGGACACGGGTTCCTGCCCCGGTCCAGGAAGATACTGCATGCCGCGGAGCGGCTGGGCCTGTGAGCCATGGCCGCTGAGGCTGCGCGTCCGGAGCCTGTGCTCCGCGACGGGAGAGGCCACAGCAGTGAGAGGCCCGCGTACTGCAAAAAAAAAGAATGAATTTAGAGCTAGCACACAAGAGTGAGGGGATTCAGCAGAAGGTACATTCCAGGCCATATGAGCAAAGACAGAAAGGAATGATAGTGTATTCAAAGTGACAATTTTTAAAATTTTCAGCTTTTTTGAGGTATAGTTGACATATAAAATTATAAGATAATTAAAGTACACATTGTGGTGATTTGATATATGTATACATTGTGAAAGGATTCCCCCATCTAGTTAATTAACACATCCATCACCTTACATATTTATCTTTTTTTTTTTTTTTGGTGAGAACATTTAAGTTCTCTTTTAGCAAATTCCAATTATGCAATAGTGTTATCAACTACAATCACCATGTTTTAATTAGTTTCTCAAACCCTATTCATCTTATAGCTGAAAGTTTGTACCTTTTTACCTATTTTCTCCCTATTTCCCCCAACCTCCTAGCCCCTGGCAACTGTCTTTCTACTCTGTGCTTCTATTAGAGTAACAATTTGATATGCAAGCAGAAAAGCCAAGAAATGAATCTGGAGGGGGAGGTAAGGGGGGATTATGGGGGACTTTATAGCCTGAGTAAAGAGTTTCAGCCTTTTTCCAAAACTATTAAATGACATGGTCACA
Organism: Delphinus delphis; assembly: GCF_949987515.2. Classification (NCBI taxonomy): domain Eukaryota; kingdom Metazoa; phylum Chordata; class Mammalia; order Artiodactyla; family Delphinidae; genus Delphinus; species Delphinus delphis. The sequence goes on along the minus strand of NC_082693.1, from coordinate 55,444,718 downwards.
TTTGTGTTTTAGGCAGGTTGTCCTAGCAGCTGGCTAAAAGATGGATGCCTGGGGATAAGACCAGAGCCAGAGAGCCAGTGAGCAGGCCCTTAGTATAGTTTAGACGGGAGAGGATAAGGGCCAGACTAGGGTGGCGCTTCCAGGGATGCGGACAGTGGAGATGGCAGAAGGGACAGATTCGAGAAAGGAGAAGGAGTGAAGTATGATGGGGTGGTTGGTAATGAACCAAGGATGATAGGGAGTAGCAAGGAGGAGCTGCTGAAAGGGAAAGATGATGAGCTTCCTTTTGCGTGGGTTGCCTTTGAGCCATCTGTGGGCAATTCACATGGAGGTGGCCAGCGGGCAGGGTGCACAGAGACAAAGTCTAGGCAGGGGGATGCATTTGACTGCTATCAGTAAATGGGTGTGTTACAACCTAAAGAGTGGGTGCGGGCTTCCCTGGTGGCGCAGTGGTTGAGAGTCCGCCTGCCGATTCAGGGGACATGGGTTCGTGCCCCGGTCCGGGAGGATCCCACATGCCGCGGAGCGGCTGGGCCCGTGAGCCATGGCCGCTGAGCCTGCGCGTCTGGAGCCTGTGCTCCGCAACGGGAGAGGCCACGACAGTGAGAGGCCCGCGTACTGCAAAAAAAAGAGTGGGTGGGAGCACCCAGGAACTGTGTCAAGTGAGTAGGACAAAATACAAAGGGTAGAACACTGTCACTTAAAGGGTGGTCAGAGGAAAAGGAGTCCTTGAGAGAGAGCAGGAATGATCACTACAGGTGCAGGAGAATAACCCAGAGAATGCCCTGTCATAGAGACCGAGGGTGGAAGTTTCAACATAAAGTCTGTAAAACACCATAGGAGTTTGCATTTTAAGGTCATTGGAGACTTAAGTGAGAGTGCTGAGCAGAAGCTAAATTGGGAGGCAAGGAGATCAAGATTGCCAACGAAAACTGTTTTCAAAATAATTTTATAATGGAAAAATTCAAACATATACAGAAGTAGAGGACAAACTATAATGAACCTCACGTAGCCATCACCCACTTTCAACTATCAAGTCATGGCCAACCTGGTGTCACCCATCTTCCCACCCACCTTTACAGTACCCACCACTGAACCACTGTGAAGCGAATATAAGCACAATACCATTTTCATGCCTAAAAAAAAAAAAAAAGACCAAAAAGTCACAATAATTCCTTAACTCATTAACTATCCATGTACTATTTTTTTGAGAAGTCTGGACTGGGGGGAAGAGATAGACCAGACAGTATCCAATGAGACACAGTCGAGGGTAATGTCATATTTTTTATTTGTTTTATAACATTTTAGGATGGGAACACCTTAAGCATGTTTAGAGGGAAAGAGGAACCTGCCCTCCCCACCCTACCACCAATCCTTGGAATTACTTTAACCATCTCTACTGAATTTCACTTTACCGTTATGCCCCGGTCTTGTCTGGACAGACCGATTAAGACTCCCTGCGGTATTTACTGTAGTTCTGTCCACTGTATGACTTAGCATCCCTTTTATCAGAGGTCCTACGGGGGAAAATTTATCTCAGACATCTGTGGGAAAAAAGAAAGTTTTGCCTCTTCTGGGTAACTCTTACACTATTTCTCTTACAGACTGTGAATTTTATAATTGAGGAGGGTCTTTTCATTTTGGCTGCTGAAAGCTGAAAACCCAAGTTGTAGACCACCTTTAGTCAGTCTGTGAGATTTTTTGGCATGTTTCTTTTGGTCTCATCTTGTTAGTGTTCCTTATTCTAGCTCTATCATCTTAGCCTAATTTTATATATTATTGCATTGTGTTTATTTGTATAAGCTACCTCAAATCCTTTATAAGATGAAGCAAGATGTAATAAAGAAATAAATTGATAACTCTTGTTGCTCTGAGAAAGGAACAAAAAAGGACAGGCAGAGTGAAAGGAGCTTCCTGGAGGAGAGGGAAGACACAGGAGCCAGAGGAATTGACAGAGAAGGGCCTAAAGAAGACATGGGGCGGGGGTGGCAGGGAGAGAGGAGGCCTCAGAGCCTGAGCTGGAGGGAGGGAGCTGAAGATGGATGTTGTAAAGGGCGATGGGGAGATGGTGCCTGTTCAGCTAGTGAAGCAGGAACCAATGTTCTCACCACACCCAAGCATCATCATGTCTTAATCCGAAGGAAGTTATAACTAACAAAGCCCATCTTTCTCTGTTGAATCTAAGACCAAAAGCTTCTGTTTTAAAACAGCATTTTATCATTTCTAACACCAAACCAATGCTGAAGTTCCATCTCCCAATCTTTGTATGTGGCATGTTAAAAATCAACTTCAGGGAATTCCCTGGCGGTCCAGTGGTTAGGACTTCGTCCTTCCACTTCAGCTGGCATGGGTTCAATCCCTGATGGGGGAACTAAGATCCCACGTGCCACATGGTGTGGCCAAAATAAATAAATAAAAAGCACTCAATTAGACAAAATCAGCTTCAGAATGACCACTTTGAATGAAAAAAGGCCAGTTGAAAATCTGAACTGAGCACCCAGAATAGAAATGCTTTCATAGATATACTCGTCTTAAGCATTTAATAAACCATGTTAATTATTGTAATAAACTACTAATCTCCATTTAATAAACCATCCTATGAATTAACTGAACAATGAAAAAGAATCTTTCCTATTTGAACTCTGTTCCCATTACCACACCTGAGATAATTTCAGTTGAAGCTCTTTAGTTTGTTCTTTGTCATAATATAGAATGCTTTCTGATCTGCTATTTTAATTAAGGAATCTTTTCATTAGTTTAACCATGGAGACACTAGTAACCAAGATTAAGAAAACACTCATAAGCAGCCAGAAGAAGAGTTGTCCAGAAGTTGCCTATCAGGAAAACATGCACAAGCCCTAAAATGAAAAAGGTCTTCTTTGGGAAACGGTGGACACTTATGCTTGATAAACCTCACTTAACCAAAACAAACCCAGAATGCTCAAATGCAAGCCAACATTGCTGAAAATAAATTTTTTTTTAAATGAGGTCCCAGCCCAGCCTACCACAGCTAGCTTGAGGTAGAATGCTTGTCTTCACATTATAATATCATGAGTTCTCTCCAAAATTCTTATTATTTTTTAAATACTTGGAATTATCCATTAGCACAGATTTTTAAGGCTCTGAGGAATGGAACACATGGAAATTAAAGACCTGAAGTCTCATAACTCCCTTTAAATCCTGTCTTGGAAATCCAAACAGCAATAATTCCTTAAAGGCATAGGAAAAACCCTAACGAAATATCCATCCATAACAGCTAAAGGATTCGAAATTCTGGAGGAGAGAGTCTGCAGCTGCTTATGAAATAGATCACTTGAGTGTGTCGTGAGGGCTGTCTTCGTGGGACTGTGCTCACTCTGCCCTGCTAATCTAAAGGCAGGCTCTCAGCCTGGCAACCTAAACTGCTGACTGCAGTTCAGTTCCTAAAACACTGTTGTATTATTGGCCTTTCTGCCATGGTTCAAATATGTCAAAATTTCCTCACGTTGGTAGTGATCTTAAGGAATGGGTATGTGAATTAAGGATCCACTTAACAAAGAGGAGTAATATTCAAATTTTTGTAAGAGTTCCTCCTGGTTAGGGGTTGAGGAAGTTAAGATTTATTTGGTTCTGTGAAACTACAACCACATACCCAGAAATAATGACTTTTACGTATCTATCTTCATTCCCACGGTCCTAAGAATATGTAGAAATAGTACAGTACTTTTTTTGCAGTGAAACGTACATGTATTTAATGTGCACAAAGCATTTAGGAGTTTACAGTACAGTCAGAAGTATTCTTAGTGATATAATACTTCAAATATATCAAAATACATTTTCAAGCAAGCAAAGAATTTATTAAAGTGTGGTTAAATATATTTCTAGATGGATGTTTTATTCAGTAATCCCTTCTTAGCCAACTATATTCAAATATTTTAATTTTACAAGAAAAAACATAGTCTGATTATATATACACACACACACAAACACACACACACACACACACACACACACTATTGCATGCTTGTGCCATAAACAGCCAAAAATATCTCAAATTCTGAATCACTAACTTCTACAAAAACGTATTCTTGGAACATTGATTTTCACTTAATGTACCAGAAGGGAAAGGAGAGATGGAAACTCCCAAGGAGATGAATGTGCATTAAGTTCATAATTTTAGAACTTGCTCAGGGATTCTTTCATTTACCGGCATGGGGTCACCACTGGTGCTTAGTTTTCACCTTCTAAGTGGTATGAGAGGTATAGATGGCTTACTTTACTTTTCTAACAAAACTCTCATAGGATACAAGAGTACGGAAAGGTGGGGACTTTAACTTTGGGCCACAATTTCTTTTTGTGACAGCCAATGGAGGCCAGGTGAGACTAATGGTAATGTGAGGCTAGATATGCTTGTTCTTTAACCAGATTTGCCATAATCCTTGGTCCAAACTATCAGAAAGGCAACAGAGAGGCAGCGGGTAGGTGGTGTCCAGCTCTCTGGCCTCAACAACCTCCACTGATGCTCCACAGCTTGAAACTCTTTCCTAGCCAGTGGGGCAGGGCGCTGGGGGAAGGGGCTCGGCGGGGAGTGTTGCTGGGTGGATACAACGTTCTGTCCACTGGAGTTTTCTCACAACACTCAGCCCGCCCCTCCCAGCTTAGCATGAGGGTAATTTACTCATTTTATAAATCCCTGGCTACAGCTTTGACGGTGATTCTGTAGTGCAGAAGGTTAAAAATTACAGTGTGTGCCTCTAATGGGTTTGAAGAGTACATTTTGCTTTGTCCATGAATAAAGGCTCCTGCACGTGTGCCTCTGCCCCGACGGATTTTCTGGCAATTACTGGCTTCCTCCAAGGCAGCCGCCTGACTTTGAGTACACAAACAATTTGAAAACAATAAATCTGATGTGAGAAGTAGAATTCATCGTATTAAGTATCATTTTCCTAAATTCCTCATTTCAGTTCTGTTAAAATGACCTATCATTGGAATTTAAATTGTCAAAATTCCACTTTAAAAGTGGCCACAGAGAAGGAAAGACAAGGATCATCTAGTTTTATTCTTCAGTCTTTGAAGCTCTATAGTTACTTGATCACACTAATGAGAAGGGGTTTCCTTTGCAAAAAGCTTGCTTTGAAAAAAATACATTACAGCCATCTTCCACAGTCCTGTGTCCTGCCTCTTTGTTATGGTAACAGGAGGTGACAAGTATTCTTCTGCACCCCTGAGCATCCAAGCATCTTTTCAAGAGGGCTTAATTAAATCACAGCTGCTGGAGCCCTCAGACATTAGTCATTGGCAAGGGAGACTGAGGGGCTGACGGTTTGTAGGTGCTCAATAGGCATCTTGAAAATTGGGGGTCTTTTTTTAACACTTGAGATTGAAATCAGAACACATCCCAATCCTGACATCGATTTGACCTGTAGAAATAATGCATGCTCTGCCTCCTTCCAGACTCAACTAGAACCAACTAGCCCGCCGAGCTTAACGTGATCTATTCTCTCTCCCGCCACGTACACTTCTCCTCCCTTTCACAAATAGCCCAATACGTGCCACAACCTTTCTCATTCTCACTTTTTCTGCATTGATGATGTATATTGTGCCACCACCTGACTGGTCTTATCTTCTTTCTCTCAAAAAACCCAGCTTCCTCCCATCCTATATTTCCCCTCCACCTACTCAGTACCCTAGTCTCATCAATAAACAACTGTTGGAGTCATCCCTTCCAACATGTTAATTGTTAGGTGGCAGCTTCGAGGTGTAGCAGCATTTTTAAAGGACACGCTTGAAGGAGAAAAGGGAGTGACTTTTGGACAGACACTATTATTTCCTCTAACCATGCGTAGTCGATGATGATTTGGAAACCATCTCTGAAAGTGTGCCAGTCATTGACAGAGTCCTTTTTATATCGTCTACTTTTCAAAGCGTTTCCATGTATATTATTCCTTTTGAACTTCCAAACACCCTTGCAAAGCAGGTAAAGTAAGTATTGTTGTACTCAAGTATGATGCTAAGCCACAGGGAGGTTAAGTCACTCTCCGAAGGTCATACAGCTGGGGTCAGCCTAGGCAGCAGTAAACCTGGCTCTGCAAGCCCCCGAAATAAATCATTCTCCTCACCACAGAGGCAATTCTCAAATTCCACCTGCTGGACACTAATGGCTGCATGGCACTTTCCATGCACATCCTCCGGTCTCTAATTACCTGCCTATCTCAGTCTGAGTGAATTCCAGAACATCAGACCTAGGTTTTTCAGCTGATCTTCTCTAAAATATAGCAATATAATGAGGGTGCTTACATTCTATCATACAATGTTTCTGCTATAATTGTTTTGGGGCATTTTAAGTGGTGTTATATTTGGACCTCAGGATTGTACTAATCCTATACTAAAGGTCTTTAAAAATCAAATAAGGGGCTTCCCTGGTGGCACAGTGGTTAAGAACCCACCTGCCAATGCAGAGGACACGGGTTCAATCCCTGGCCCGGGAAGATCCCACATGCCACAGAGCAACTAAGCCCGTGCACAACTACTGAGCCCTCGTGCCACAACTACTAAAGCCCGCGCGCCTAGAGCCCGTGCTCCGCAACAAGAGAAGCCACTGCAATGAGAAGCCCGCGCACCACAACGAAGAGTGGCCCCTGCTTGCTGCAACTAGAGAAGCCCATGTGCAGCAATGAAGACCCAACGCAGCCAAAAATAAATAAATAAAAATAATAAAGTTCCCTTTAAAATATAATAAAATAAAATAGAAATCAAATAAGGAGGAGCAGAAAGTCTCAAAGGACCTAAAAGGTACATCCTTTCAACTGGGAAAAAAATAATCTTTAATGTATTCTATTCTGCATGTTTTCAGCCTTAAACCATTTTGTCCTCAAACCTCAGTTTCTGCTGTCATATTGGGAACCAGAGAAAGGAGATGGGTCTTGTGTGTTGGCAATGAAACCTCCATCACAGAAACATTTGGAAGAAAGGTCATTAGGTCTGTCACGCTGGGGAGTTTCACTTCTGCACTTTGATAGCGTGAAGAGCTGGAGGACTTCCTTCATCACTCCAGCATGAGATTCAGAAAACTGCCCCCCCAGATCACAGACCATCAAGTGTTCTTCCAAAGACCCACTAATGGGTCTTTCTGACTAATGGTGTGGAAAGTTCCCAAGTCATTGAGATTACCTCCCCTTTTTCCCCTTTAAAAACTTTCATGGCCAAGCAGAATCTCCAGAGCTGGTTCTGGGACTCACGTTCGCCTTCTCCCAGGTTGCTAGCCCCCTGATTTTTGTTTTGTTTTGTTTTTTTGCCGTGCCACACGTCATGTGGGATGTGGGATGCGGGATCCCGACCAAGGATTGAGCCCATGCCCCCTGCAGTGGAACAGCGGAGTCTTGGCCACTGGACCGCCAGGGAAGTCCTTCTCTCCTCTCATTTTCCTCTTTGCTTCATTCCTATCAATATTCATTTTATTTGCCTTATTTCTTAATAACCCTTTAAAAATGTTCACCCTGCCAAGACCTGTCTCTTGTCTCTTAATTCTCTCCTTTGCCTTTCCCAGTTTTCTTGTTTTTTTTTAAATAAATAAATTTATTTATTTATTTATTTAAAAAAAAGAAAGAAAGAAAGTTCCCAAGTCATGTTTCTTATCCAAAGCATTTCTGGATGAGAACATTCAACAGTGTTGCTTTCCATGTAGCTTTTCCCACTTGGACACGACTACCAAATGACACAATTCTAGTTATGCCCTCCACTCGCAAAGACAACCCACAGCTGCCCACTGCCTCCGGGGGAAAGCCCTAATCCCTCTACCTGGTATATAAGACTCTTCATGACGCAGTCCAAGGCTACCAGTTTTATGCCTGACACTATTCTGTACACTAATCCAAGTATTTCCCATTCCTCACAAACACCTGAAGTTCCCTGCTGTCTAATTTTCTCAAGTCACTTCTTCCACCTGCAATATTCTGTCCCTTCTCTGCTTATCTGTTTCCTTTGCAGTGTCAAAGACCAGCTCAACAACTTACTTTGCCCCCAATTTAGCTATTTATATACATGCCTTCTTCCTCCTTCTAAACTATGTTATACAGAACTTAATGCAACAAATGTGTTCATGGCAGATGCTCAATGCATTTAGCTGGCTATGTGGATAAATCTCACGCGTCCACACCACAGTCTCAGAGGCAGGAAGGTGCAATAGGACCTCATGGGCAGTCCTGCCCGACGTCGGTGGGTGAATCAGTAGAACATCAGCAAGAGCACTGGCCTGTTTGCTCTCTGCAACTGGTTTGTTTTTCTCCAGTGTGTGACCCAAGGCCTTAATCCTTTGCCTCAGTTGAGTGTACATATCCACTACATCAGTGCATAGTTAGAAAGTTTTTTCCTTAGGGTTCACAAAGTTTTGAAGTAACCGTAATACAAACATTTTTTTCCTAGAAGATTTTGTCATTCTTACAAGGTTGTGTGGCTTAAAGAGTAATTAAGGAAGGCAAATCCCAAATAAAAAGTGAAGATTCCAAATGGAGGACAGAGGCCTGTCCTATAAAGAGACACTGCCAGCTCCACCTCGGATTCCCAGAGCACATCCGGCACAGCAATCTTAGTGACCAACTGCTCTGGTGTCCTCCGTAACGAAATGGGTTCCTGAAGTGTGACTGGAGATCTGACCTAATGAAATGCAACAAGCAGCGTCACCAAGGCTGCTGAAGCATGAGTCTGCGTTTCTCAAGTCAATGTAACAGAATCCGAGCCGTGAACAGTGGAAGGTGGGCCAGAAGGCTATCTGGTAGCCAAGGGCACTGCCGAGGCTTTAGAATAACAGCACAAGGTTGTAACCGAATGCTATCCCGGGACATTTAGCCAGTTAATCATCTCAATCATCCATCTTTTATTCATACACATGGAGGAACAACGTTTTCTTTGGCTGCTCACTTTGCCCTTTCAGGTTACACCAATATTACGCTGTTCCAAGTTTTCCCTTTATGTCCCATAAAATGCACCTGGTTAAAGCATCTTGTCACCATGGATGTCAGTGCGAACACTGGACTAGGCTGGCCTGATCACGGGCAGGGCTTTAAGCATTTTCTCTTGGAACTTCGTTAAGACTGTATATCCACAGAGATGTGAGACAAATAACCACAGAATCTGAGGCAGGAGCCTGCCTTACTAACCAACATCCCTTACTGTTTTCTCAGTTATCCTTTTATCTCAGCCTTGAATGAGAAGATTAAAAATGGGAGGATTGGGGCTTCCCTGGTGGCGCAGTGGTTGAGAGTCTGCCTGCTGATGTGGGGGACACGGGTTCGTGCCCCGGTCCAGGAGGATCCCACATGCCGCGGAGCGGCTGGACCCGTGAGCCATGGCCGCTGGGCCTGCGCGTCCGGAGCCTGTGCTCCGCAGCGGGGGAGGCCACAGCAGTGAGAGGCCCGCGTACCGCAAAAAAAGAAAAAAAAGGGAGGATTATTTGTTTTATGTCTGAAATGTTAAAAATTCAGCAGGATATTCTTAGCAATAACAAATCCATCAGACTTAATCACCAGCGGAGCCCAAGTGCATTGCGAGTCCACATCACCTTCATGGATGTACTCTTTCCCACAAGTACAGAAGTGCAAAGCATGGACCAGGAATGTCAGCAAATGACCTCTGGGCAAGGACTGTATTTTACACATTATTTTGCCCCCGGGCTCTACCTCATCTCTTGACACCTACGTAGCAGACTTTATATAGAAGAGATTAAGAACAAAGGCTCTGGAATCAGACTTCTGGGTTTAGCCCTCACTAGCTATATGGTCTTAATGAATCTCTCAGGGCCTCAGTTTCCTCACCTGCAGAATGTGAATAATAATGATACTAACATACACGATTACTGTGATAATTGAATGAATTAATACATGGAAGGTGCATAGTCGGTAAATGTTAGCTGTTGTTTGGACTGTCTTGAATTTAGCTGTGATCCATTGTTTTGGGGGGTTATATGGGTCCTGGGAAAACATGACTTTAGTTCACCTGTAACAAGGGAGAAAGAACACATACTATATCTTTTTTTTTTTTTAACGTCTAAGTCTCTAGATCAGTGATTCTCAAAATATGGGCTGGGGACCTCTGGAAATCCCCAAGAACCAAGACCCCAAGACCCAAGTCCTTCAGGTCAAAACTATTTTCATAATAACATGAAACTTATCTGCCTTTTTCACTCTTGTCCTTTCGTGAGGGTACGGTAGAATTTTCCAGAGGCTATGTAGTGATGTCATCACTTAGTTAATGGAATGAGTGCTTGCACATTCTTGTGCTTTTTCATATTCCTCAGTCATCATTTCTCACACAGTAAATAGCAATAGCTATAACCACATAAACAAATCTCGCCAGGGTACTCAGTAATTTTTTAGAAGTTTAAAAGGGTCCAGTGACCCAAAAGTTTGAGAACCTCTGCTAGATTATCTCCAGTTAAAGTCCCCCTCCCTCCTCCCTTTCAAAATCTGTAATGTGAAAATACCGAACTCAGTCCTTACCTTTGAGCCTCTGGCCCCAACACAAAGTTAGGCCCCTGAAGCTCCTCTGCCTGCATTTTGTCCTTGTGTGTTTCAGGCTGTCGGGGTCCGACCTGCCTGGCGAGGACTGGCTGTGGGATTACGAGAAGCATGGCCATCGCCGCTCCATGATTGGAAGAGTCAAGAGGTTCCTGAGCACCCACGAACGCGCCTCCAGCCCCAGGAGGAGAAGCTACAGGAGACAGGCCAGCGACAGCTCCACGTTCTTACCCCCGGGCGACCTCAGCCCAGCCAGGGACCTGCTGCACGTGCCCTTGAGAAGTCCCCACCATGCCTCAGCCACCTGGAAGCACCCCTGCACCCCAGAGGGGAGCCCCAAGCTGCACGCCAGCCTGGGAGAGCTGCCCACCCTCCGACAGGCCAGCCTGACTCCACCGTCCAGTGTGAGGGGCTACCCCACCAAAACGCCGCGGGTCCCTGAGGTACTGGTCACAGTAGCCGAAGCGGTAGTGTCCAGGGCAGAGGATGACCACCACGACTCCACGGCCTCTATCCAGAGCTCTGACTTCACTGGGGTTCAGCCGAGCAGGACTGGGCAGCAGGAGGACCCTGTGGGGTCAGTCCTGCTCCCCTCAGAGAAAGGGGCACCTTCTAGGGACCCCAGTTCCCAGACTGTTCCAGCCAAAGCTGAGAGAAACCTCCTCCAGTTTGCCTCTGAGGAGGACCCTCATGAGAGTGACAAGTCCCCAGAAAGGCGGAGCCTCCCGAGGTTGGTGGAGTCCAGCCGCACCTCCCTGGCAGGCCTAAGTCCGGATCCCGTGAGCCCTGAGCCAGTTCCTTTACTTGACACAGAAACATTCTCAGAGACCGGTGGAATCAACATTGTGGCTGGTTCTCGAGTCTCTCCTGATGTGCTGTATTTAATGGAAAACCTGGACACCAAGGAAACGGATATCATAGAGTTTAACCACGAGCAAACGGAGGAGTCACCCAAAGGAAGGCCAGAAAGTTCTAGGACGTGGCTCTAGCCTAGATTCTTACTTTCTCAAAAGTTCAAGTATTAGTTCCAGAACATCCCTGGGGGCTGGTCAATTTTTTTTTTAAATGATCATACCATATAAGCTACTTAAAACTTTGAAGGGCATTATGATCCTGACTTTTTGAGACCTGAGAAAATCAAACACATTCACGCCACCCACTACAAAGTGACTTTCGTGGAAGTTACGCAGACCACAGTGAGGTATCTTAACCAAATAAGGAACCTTAAATATATAAATATATATGCCTTATAAATTCATAGATTGTTAGCTTTGCAAAGGGCTTTATAGATCATGGTCCAATCTCCTAGTTTTGCCAATAGAGAAACAAAGGATTCTCTCTTCCCTTTTTTTTTTCCCCTTTCTTCTTTTCTTCAGTTATAAAGACAGGCAGATGGATCATACGATGCCTCAAAAGCCCCTTCCTAATGCTGACTCCTTGTTTGAGGCTTTCTAACCATCTCACTCTGCTTTCTATAACTCTTATCTTTCCTAATTCTTAAGCCTCATCAGCATCAGGAAGCTCCATCTCCCTTCAATTTCCTTTCCGACCTCCGACCTCCCGGACTTCATTTTTCTCTCTTCCCCCTTTATTCCCTCATCCTATTGTTCTTCTCGTCTCCCTAGTCTTGCTCCTTCTCCGGTGATTCTCATCCGTCCCACCTTTCAGGCTGTAACATTTTCTCCTGCCAACTCTGTTGCTTACTTCTTGCCACAGTTTTAAAAGCACGAGGCATTGGCAAAGCCTCCTACAGAGCGATCGAAGTGTCAATAAATGCAGCCGGGCTCCTCCCAGCCTCGAGGGAAGGGGCATGGGACCTGTTGTGTCCCCCATGCCCTCTCAGCCATGGCCGTCTCTCTCTGCCTCCACTCTTAGGTCTTGAACACCGGAGAAGCCACGAGGGCATGAGACCTGCATAACCAAATGCTATGGAACCAAATAACAAGGTTTCCAACTGTTTCACTCAGACTCTTAAAGAAAAATCCCCATCGTGTCATGACATGGGACCAGTTACTGTGTCTGCCAGGTTGTTTGGGATGAAGTAGGGTATTGGAGCTGGGAGGATAAGGGGGTCCAGGACTGTATGATGGGGATGGGACATTGACTAACTTCCTCCAAGGAGTTCCTGGGTGGCTGTTTGTTGGCAGCTCCCAACTTTAACTGGACGGCCATGCTAATGAGTGCTGCTCTCACTATTTCTGTCATATGATGAAGCTTGACTACGAGCTCAAAAACAAAATAGCCCTAATTGCTACCACTTATTGAGTGTTCACAGTAGCGTGTAAAAACAGATAATCCCACGAATCCTCGCAGGAACCCTATGAATTGATATACTATTATCTCTATTTTACTTTATTATTTTTTAAAAGAGTCTTTCATTTCTCAATGTTAGTTGTTATTCTTTTATCCAAATAATATACCTTAGCAGACCAATGCTTTCTTTATTATTATTATTTTTCTTTTTGGCCGCGCAGCAGGTGGGATCTTAGTTCCCCGACTGGGATCAAACCCACACCCCCCTGCAGTGGAAGCGCAGAGTCTTAACCACTGGACCACCGGGGAAGTCCCTATCTCCATTTTAAAGATGAAGAAAACAGAGGCTTTAGAGAAGTAATTTGACTAAAATCACATAGCTAGGAAGTGGCAGGGCTTGGGTTCAAGCCCAGGTTTATCTGACTCAAGAGCCCACACTCTTGTCCAGTGCACTTCAACAATGCTGTGCTCTCTGTAGGGCCCTGAATCTACCAGCAATTTGCCCAGAATTCCGGAGGATGCCCCACGGGAGCCAGGCCTAAGTCTCTCCAGCCTTGGAGGCCTTTCTGGGTCCTCCCTGCTTAAGTCCACCTGGACCGTATATGCATGTGTACAGGAGGGCAGTGCTCCAACTTGAAGCCTAGCCATGGTCCTCTTCATTTTTCTGACAGATGAAAGTTAGCAGAACCCTCTCCTTTCTTCCCCAGCTCCTCTCATTATGCAATGTTATCATGTGCTATAACATTAGCACATTTTTACAAGACATTGCATCCAACTGGGCCATCCCAGCTACATGACAGCAATGACATTTTCTTGAACTAATTTTTCTCAAAGGACTAGAAGGTAATAATGTTGGAAGAAATGCTCTACGTTGACGGTTCTCTGTGTTGGTCAATAGTGTTAGCACCTGGGAAAGGCACCCATGTTCCTGGAGCATTATATATGGACTATGCAATCAGGCCCCAATGCAACGCTGCTAAAACGCAGGAACTCTAACCTTCTCCCAGCCTCCTAACGCTATTTTCTTGGATGTTTCAACTTAAATCTTCTATTCTCTTCTCTTTGGCTTTATCTATTGCTCAAATTCAAATAAGTTTCTACTTAGCTGCTTTTGAAATATAATCAATTTGTGTTCCTAAATCCAAAGTGATATATTATACACAAATAGAATCATACATTTTGTGGAGGACCAGGAGAGTTCATTTATCTCTGCTTCCCTCCATCCCTTATGCATCTTTGTCCAAAGAATTATTTAATTTCCTCAATATTTCATCAAAATTTGAGGTGGCCTCTATTTCCTCCTTGCACTGAAAACTGAATAATGGCTCATTCAATGAGCCCAGGTGGTTGAATTCAGCTATAAATTCAAGCCAGCAGTTGCCCAGATCAGATGAAGAAATTCTCTCTTCACTCTTACATGAGTTTTTACCCAATGCAGACTGAAGCTGCAAAAGCAAAATGATTTCTTCTCCTGTGACTGATTGTATTGCCTGCCTAGCCCATCTTCTCCTGAGCTCTGGAAACTTCCACCCACTGGATGAATGGTCACAACGTCCAGCGGCTTAGTCGTTTGGGCTCATCCATTCCAAGAACAGGCTCATCTCTGCTCTGCATTAAACGTAATCCACAAGCCAGAGGTGCAATGAGGCCAAGCCCTACTTACTGCATTCTCTCTCTGTTCTCCAGAGATGATGACTCTGCCCTGATGCCAGGATCCCCAGGTCAGCAAAGATAAAAGCCCAGGAGCTTTTTCTCTGTCATCCAAGAATTTAGGGATGACTGCCCCTCCAGAACAAAGAAGGTTACTCTCTCCCCTCTTTAACGGTACCGTCTATTTCTTGGGGCATCGCCTCCACAGCTCCAGGCATCCATTGCAGCCCAGTTCAGCTAAGCTTTGGAAAACATATTTTCAATAGAATGGAGAAATATATAATTTACCATTAGTTTAAAGAAAAGACCCACTTAACTATACACCCCTCTTATTTAGTGTTTCCTCTCTAGCTTCCTCCTTCTCCAGAGAAATTGATTCAATCCTCAATCATTGTTCTAAGACCTTCTTATCATAATAAAGTCTGCTGAGCCCAGGCAGCCATGTGGTGTGATGGAATGAGGATGAGAAACCCGGTATGTGACTTCCCTCTGAGTGGCTTTGTGAACTTGAACAAGGCCCCCTCCTCTCTCTCTCCTATCCTTATCTGTGAAATGGGCTCTTCTCTGCCCCACCTCACTGGCCGCGTGAGGAGCTGAGGGAGTTTGTGTGAAAAGGCGGGGAGCCCCAGGCAGCACTGTGTGGGTGAGTGGCCCGACTGGGAATTGATGCCCCCGTGGATTCACCACGAACTGCAGAGAAAAGGCATCCTTTTCTCCCTTTCCACTTGAGTAATTTGCTTATCGGGATCCCCTGTTCTCCAGGCTGCTGAGCTCTTTTATTCAGAAAGCTTGCCATTTCTCTTTGGGCTTCTATTTTTGTTTTGTTTCATATGCTTCCCAATGTCTACCACATCTTCCTTTTCTCCAGCGTTTTTCTCAAACCTTCACTCCGCACAAAAGCCGGCCTCATCATCATGGTGATAAATTCTGCTCCTTACCCATTTTACATATCAATCTCCTCAATCAAAATATGGAACTAGAAAAACAATCAATTGCCTTTGTTCTTTCCACTATAATTCTAGAGGACTTAGCACCTCTGGTTTGCAGTTGGAGGACCCTCTTAGGGCATCTAATCTCCCTAAACCTGGTCCTGTATCAGTTAAGGGGGAATAATAACTACAACTGTAAAAAATTCCTAAGCAAGAGCCAGTTTAGAATCTAATTCCTTTTCCTCTTCACAATCATCATCTATATGATCAACATCAGTCATTTTCTGAAGTGCTGTGGTATCAATAGGAATAAGCAAGGATCTTCCTCATTTTGTCTTATGGAATACTCTCAGGTAGATCAATCCTTTCACATGCTTGCTTTCCTTTTTTCATAAATTTATTTATTTCTTTATTTTTGGTTGTGTTGTGTCTTCGTTGCTGCTCGCGGGCTTTCTCTAGTTGCAGCAAGCGGGGGCTACTCTTCGTTGCAGTGTGTGGGCTTCTCATGTGGTGGCTTCTCTTGTTGCGGAGCACAGGCTCTAGGAGCCCAGGTTTCAGTACTTGTGGCACGCGGGCTCAGTAGTTGTGGCTCGTGGGCTCAGTAGTTGTGGCTCACAGGCTCTAGAGCACAGGCTCAGTAGTTGTGGTGTACGGGCTTAGTTGCTCTGCGGCATGTGGGATCTTCCCGGACCAGAGTTTGAACCCATGTCCCCTGCATTGGCAGGTGGATTCTTAACCGCTGTGTCACCAGGGAAGTCCCCTCGCATGCTTTCTGTGTTTCTTAGTTCTGTGAACCCTAATTTTTAAGACAGTACTTATGGCAGTGGCTATTGAGTCAAAGGAACCAATTCAAGAATACCAGAATTGTTCTCCTATTGCAAATCGTAGAGAACCCTAGATGTGGCAAAAAGAAAACGGAAGCAATTACCCTGGAAAACAGAGGCACAAAAAACACATTTGCCCTAAGTACCCTGTTAACTCTGTGTGGAGAGTCAGTTTTTGTGTTTTGTTTCTGAATTAGTTCAGAAAATGGGCCCAACTCTTCCTTTCACCACAAGTAGATTTGGCCAGATGGTTCCCTGGAACCATCTTTTCTGAACTTCTAGTTTTAGATATTTACATAACAGAAGCAGCAAAAGGAATGCTGTATCTTGTCTCCTGAAAGAGGATAAGAACATTTCTAAAATACCTTTTGTACAGAAATGCTGATGTGTTCCAAGTTCTTTGTCTAGTTAATGGTTATTAACCTGAGGCACTTTTGTACCCAGGAAACATTTGGCAATGTCTGGAGACATTCTGGGTTGTCACACTGGGGAGAGTTACTGGCATCTAGTGGAAAGAGGCCAGGGATGTTGCTAAACATCCTGCAATGCACAGGACAGACAGGCACAACAACTGTGGAGCCCAAAAATAATCAGATTGGGAAATCTGACTTAGGCCAACAGGAAGGTGTAAATGAGACAACCACCAAGGAGATTAATGAAGAGAGATAATCCAGAGAAAGAAATAGAACTAAAAGAGAACAGATGAACCCAGCAACTGGTGAAATTCTTATTCTGTGTACAAGCTATGAACTAATCACCATTCCTCCCTCGATGCTAAAGGATCTGATATGTCAAATCCCGAAAAACTGGATGGAAACCCTGAGTTTCACCCTTAGAGAATTCCTTGGATGGCTCTTACCAGTAAGATTAATTAAACACCATTGCTAGCATGACTATAATTTTCTGAGAATGTAGCTTATATAAAGGGTGACGACAATAGATTTTGCCAAATATTATGCAAGGGTTTGTACCAATAAACTGCTAGACCATGGATAGACACCTGATCCAGCTTTGGCCTTTATATATGTCTTACTTAGGACCAAAGAAATAAACCGTATCTTCTAGACGGATAATCTGGTACTTTATTTTTCAGTAGAAAATAGTTAAAATGGGTAGGATCAGTATACCTGCTCCCCATGGCCCAAGCAAACTCACGGATTCCTCCACCTCATGCATTCTCCAGCACTTCCAGGAGGCTAACATCAGAGGACTAGTGCAGTTCTGGATGATGTCACCAGTTGGACTTTTATTCATAATCATTCATGAAACATTAGCAACTACAGTTTCAGCTAAAACTGGATGGGTGGGCGATCCGTCCCTCTCACCCTCCTCACCCATCTGTCACTCTCTTCTGCAGGTCTAGGTAAATATCAAAATGCCCTCTGAAGTTCAGCTGGTTTGCTTGTTTGTATGTCTGTTTGCTTCCTTTCATCCCCAATCTTGTTCCCCCTCCCAACCATTTTAGTTTGTTTAATGTAAAGCCCTTTATTTGCAGTCTTACAAAAGGTGTGTTACTGTTTTGTGTGCAAGGTTCTTAACTTCTGTAAATGTTTATACTGTAGGCTTCATCTGTTTCTTTGTTGGTTTGTTTTTCACTCCATACCATGTTTTAAGATCCTCCCAAATTCCCTGTGTACGTCTCATCCATTGCTTCTAAGTCCGGCACGGTCTAAGATGTCTGGGAGCTGACTTATCCACTCCCCAGGTTGCCTCCACCCCCCACCCTCCACAGTAAGCACCTCAGAGGCGTTCCTTTATGGCCCCGTAGGAGTTTCTTTGGGGTGTAAACCCATGAGCAGAGTCACTGGGTCACAGGGTGGGAATATATTTAACCTCACCGCTATTGCCAGATGGCGCTCCAGAATAACGGCACCGAGGGGCAGCCCCCCACCAACTGCACATCGTATCTCCACTGCCCCTTCCCCACCACATGCCTGGCATCACCTAGGTTTCTAATTTTTCCAGTCTAACAAGTGTAAAGTGGCACCTACTTACTGTTTAACTGACATTTACCTGCCAATTATACATTACTGGTTACTGCATGACAGTTATCTGAGTTATTAATGACATCAAGTATCTCTTCATATACTTGTTCATTCTTTGGGGACTCCTCTTCTGAAAACTGACTTTTCAAATTCTTTGCCCTTTTATCTAACGGGGATTCTATATCTTTCTTGTTTGTTTTTGGGAGTCCCTTTTATATTCCAGAACGACAGCAGACCCTTGTTAATTTTGGACGTTGCAATAGTCTTTTCCAGTTTTTTGTGTGTCTGTTAAAAGCGTCCATGGTATTGTTTGCTGTGAAATCCTTAACTTTGATATAATCAAGTTCATCCTTTTTTTTGTTTTACGTTTTTGAAAGTTGTTTGAAATCTTTCTCCACATCATGTCACAATATTCTCCCACCCTTTTTTCTGTTATTTTTTTTGTTTTTTGTTTTTTTTTTTGCGGTAAGCGGGCCTCTCACTGCTGTGGCCTCTCCTGTTGCAGAGCACAGGCTCCAGACACGCAGGCTCTGCGGCATGTGGGATCTGCCCGGCCCGGGGCAGGAACCCGTGTCCCCTGCATCGACAGGCGGACTCTCAACCACTGCGCCACCAGGGAAGCCCTCTGTTATCTTTATAATGTTAGGTAGGGATCTGGTTTATTTTTCTCCATAGAGTGAGCCAATTTCCCCCCAATACTCCCTACTAAACAATCACATCTAATAAGTTCTACATATTTCCTGTAAATCAGAGGCACTGGTTTGAAACAAATAGCAATGGAGAGAACTGAAAGATAGAGTGGTATGAATGGGAAAAAAGAAAGCCGACCCTTAGCCTCATAAAACTCATGCTCCTCCCCACTAAATAAAGTGTTCTCCTAAATGCATCCCCCTCTTGTTATCTTTCAACTGGTGATTTTTCCCCTTTGGTGCCTGGAGTGTGTAAACTCTTCCGACACACCTCTGCACAAAAGCCCACTAAAAATAAGCCATCTCTTTGATCAGGCTGAGATTAAACTGCAAGAGTAAAGCTTGATACATAAGGTGCTCTTGTTAAAGAAGAAAAGGTGATGGTGTCACAGGGATAGTCTGGAACCCTTCCACACTCAGAAGGAGGCAGGATCGAATCCACAGTGGTGGAGTCCACGACCAAACTATATTTAGGGCCCGGGATCGGAGAGGAGGAGGGGCTATGCTAGGAGGCCAGCGTCACTTGTCTCACTGGCTGAGACTGCCCTGGGCCTTTGGGACTTTCCCACAGTCTGTCTTTACTCTCCTGTAACAGGCTGTGCTCAAAGATGGTGGATGTCAGGTATTTACTGCTACCCAGGCCCTGTCCTTAGGAATCAGCTGCCATGCTTGAGACAGTTGCAGATGGTTTCAGAAAAGAACTAATCTCACCTTCTCATTATTCCTCAAGAAACAAAGCTTTCCAAAATGGGCCGCATCCTTGACACTAATGATAAGCTTGTTATTCATACACATGGTCAGGGGACCCTACAAACTCCAAAGGGAAAAGCACTTTTCAAGATTAGAAAACACCTTCGAACAAAGGATCAGTCATATTTTTTGCCAGTAAAAGTGGATTCTGATTACTTTCATCATGAAAGAATGTGAGAACACAGGCCAGTTCCTAAATGACACATTCACCTGCCTTCAACATAAGTTTGCCTCCCCTGGTCCCCGTTCAGAGGCTATATACCAAGGAAGAAGGTTCGGGTTTAGCTGTGAGAGGTCAGTCTCATAGGCAGAGTGGAAACGGGGCGTATGCTGACCTGTCCTAGGAGGCAGCCATGCCCTGCCCACTGGGATGTAAGCGCCATTCACTGTTTTATTCAACCAGTGTATCCCCGTGCTTACAACAGTGTCTGAAATGACTCAAACAAAACAAAACAAAACAAAAAAACCTTAGCTGAATGAATGCTTGAAATAAAGAAAAAAATGAATGAATGAATAAACCAAATTAGACCTGGATCTAAAGTTAGGAAAACTGAAAAGCTCAGTCAAATGCGACCACAACCTTAGCTGTGTGGACTCAATCAAGTTACTCAGACCTTGGGACTTCACCTTGTTCAGCTCTGAAATGAGTGGTTGGACTAAGTGATTTAAGGTCCCTCTCAAAGGCTGGTTCCAATAACATTTCTGAAGATTCTATACACAGGGAGGAAGGAAGAGACGTTCACGATGAATATTAAGAAAATGGACCCAAGTGGCAGAAAGAAACAAAAAGGGGAGTGCGGCGAGCGAGAGGAGAATTAACACCTGTTGGGTACTTGGGGTGCGCCTCGTGTTTCACATACATCATTTCAATCAACCCTCACAAGGTACTACTACCCATTGTGTAGGAAGAAATAGAGAAGTTAAATAACTTGCCAAGGGTTTCACAACAGTTAAAATTTCAATCTGGGATTTCAACCCAGGTCTCTAAGGTGCATTGCTGATTCTACTACCCTATTCTGCATCCAAAAAACAATGAACTAGGGGAGGACAGAAATTTCTGTATGTAGTTGAGCAGTCAATTGCCATAACCACTCGAGCAGCCCCACTGACAGCCTTCAGAGACTAGTGGGGAACCTTGGGAGCCAGCTTTTATTGAACACCTATTATGCGCCAAATGCTACAGTTTAAATGCTGTAGGTACATTATCATATCTAGTTCTCTTAACAAACTGTGAGGTGTCACTATGCTCGTTTTACAGATAAGGTAACTGAGGTCCAGGGAAGTGAAATAGTGTACTCGTGTCACAGAGCTGTTAATGGGCAGAGGAAAGATGCAAAATCAGGTCTGTACATAAACTATGAGGCAAATACATTGTTTCCCTAAAGAATAGCCCAACCCCAGAGCCTATTTCTCTGTAAACACCTTCCCTGCAATCAAACCTGCCTGCATGATCCCTGCCTTCACTGAAACAAGCTTAAACTCTTGTCTACAATCTAGGATTGTATTTTGCCACTAGTCAAAGCCTGAAACAAGTGTATGGATACAGTGCAAGACTGCCAATTCCTTCTTCTCTGCGCACATGTGAGGTGTACACGTGTATCCTTCCGAATGCTGAAATCATATTGAATGTGTGTGACCCATATGAATTCAACTAAGTGAGCTTGGCAAAGGAAAGAGAAGCACTGTGTACACACATAAAGGAAAGACCCCCCTTACTTTCACCCTCTCCCCAGGGAACACAGCCCTCAGAGCGAGTGGGAAATGCAAGATGTAAAGCCCACTCGATCAGCCCCAATTCCAATGTGCTGAGAGTGACTCCGGTGCTTAAAGGCACAGCACTAGGATTTCCCAAACAACTTGGCTCCTAAACACAAGCCAACCCTTTCATCTGCTGTTCAACAGAAAGACTTCCAACAACGTTTAGCATCCAGGCATGTGGACTTCCTGAAAAAGTACTAATAAAGTGCCTGCCGTGTAACCTCCTTAAGAGATTTTCAACGGTAATTTTCACTCTGCCAGTGTTCTCCTTGTTTGCTGACTTTAGGGCCTAAACTCTGTGTAAGGTCACGTGACATGTTCATTACCCAGGTGTTTATACTGGGGCATCCTGGAAGTACCAGTTTCCATGAAGAGAAAGTGCACCAGTAGAAACAAAGTAATTTTATTGAATCTGGTTTTTTGTCTTTTTTTTTTTTTTTTTTTTTTTACATTAAGTGGAATAATGTTTACTAATAGCTCCTTTACTTAGCAGTCTGAGACAAAATTAGACTCACAGCTTTGGTCTGTGGTGGGAAAGTGGTGGTTGGTGGTCTGAGTCTGACTTTCGGATAGCTCTTGCTTGGCCAGGATTCTCCAATTTACCACAGTCTCCACCACTCCCCATTGCCCTATGCTAGGCCCACTTCAATCAGTTGCGTTGCCTATTTGGCCCTGGTGGGTAAGTTGAGAGTGCAACTCTTTTACTAAAGCATCACCAGCTCCATGGAGACCTCAACCACTGTGAGTTCCCTAAACTGTGCAAAGAGGGAAAGAATAAGAAGATGCAAAGCCAATAATCTCAGAGCATCTTTCTACGGATTGCTATAGACCCCAGCAGCCCCACACTGCCAATCAGACATGTTAAACCTGCATTCATTTCTTTTCTGACCTGTGTCTCCGGGAGAACTGTACAGTCTCAGTATTCTCCCTGGCTCAACAACAGTGCAGATCATTCGAGATACAGGGACTCATGACACTAACCAACCTTGCTTGACAGCCCCACTGGCAGCAGGCCTTGTAGGGCTGTCACATCCCAGATGACCCAAGAACAGCATGTCATTTCTGTGTCATTCCCACTGGAGAAACCTGAGCCTCTCCACTGGGGTTTGCGTAGCTGCAGCTGCTGGTCATAGTCACCAGCAGGCTGGTTGTCACTGTCTATGGGCAGAGGCAGCCTGGAGCCCTCCTGCTATTTCCAGCCATCGACCTCAGGACCCATCAGTCACTCTGAGGTCAGCTCCAGAGCAAGTGGCACAGAGCACTGAATAACAGGGGCTGCTCCACAGGGAGGGGAGGGGAGAGGATGTGTAATTTTTAAAAGCCAACTTCACTCTCCTAGGGAAAAGGGCAAGTCAGTAAGTGGGAGAAGAAGAAACAGCTAAGCCATAGTTGGTAAAGCCTGCTGGAGTAGGGGCAAGTGATGGCGGGGAAGCAGATCAAACCCACTCACTGCCTGGGAAATAAAACCTCTAAAAGCCATAAAGGAAACATAAAAGACCGGATGTCCGGAGAAGCACCAAATACAAGAGAGAAGAACACTCCCCTGTTCGTAGTGCTTTCCCAGAAGGGCATTGGCTTGTGTTTTAGCCAACACCAAGTCCAGGGTCGCTTTCCTCAGAATATACTCTAAGGGATACTCAGAGAGTCTGCGGGAGGAGCCCTGAGGAGTTTGAGAACAAAGAGTAGAAAGCCCAGCGTCAGATTAGAAGTGACCCTCTCCCTCTGTCCCATCAGCCTCTATGGGGGTCAGCCCCGCAGCCACCAGGGCGGTTCTGGAAGCTTCCTCACCCACTACCCAAGGCCAAGGGGGTCGATGCCACCCCCATGCACAGCTCTTGCAAACCCCACCCTGTTGGTACCCCATCAAACATGTAGTACAATTCTGATATAAACACAGCTCCTAAGATCCAGAGCCATCCAGAGTTGGTGGTGACATCTAGAACGTGAAAGCTGCGGATACACACAATCCCATCCCTCAGGGCCTCCTGGAATCAAAAAGAGCAGACGTGGGTCATGTGGGCATCACAGCCACCCTGCATCCACAACACGAGGCTGGCTGGGTACCACGCTCACACCTTTCTGATGTGGTGTTCAGTAGACAGGGTGCACTTTTGTTGGTCAGTGGTAAAGGTTAAGTAAGTTATTCGTCTTCTGTGGTCCACACTATACCAAGGGTGCAGAAAACAGAGTGAGCTCTTGTTTTTACTTTATGTTCCACTGATAAAACTAAACTTCAAATGTGGCCTAATCAACCTGTGTTAAGAAGAGAACATAGAGAGTAAGAATATGAGCTTTTGGACTCAGATTACATGGGTTCAAATCCCAGATCCACCACTATCTGTGAAGTTACCTAACCTTGTTGTGACTTGGTTTCCTCACAGATAAAATGGGGATAATAGTAATCCCTATTATTGTGAGTATTAAATGAGTTAGTACATACAAAACTCATAGTACATTGCCTATCATATAGTAAGCACTTGATGAATGTTTGCTCTCATTATTATATCATCATGTTATTAAATAGCATGGTGATTAAGAACTGGGGTAGCGGGTTCTAGTCAGGCTCAGACACTTACTAACTGTGCAACCTGGTCAAGCTACTCAATGTGCCTTAGCCCTAATTTCATCAACTATAAAATGACATTCATGCCAATACCTTCCTCATCGGGTTGTTTTTAAAATTAAATGAAATACTTTATTTAAAGCAATTAATTCAGGGTCTGGTGCAAAGTTATGGCCCAATAATTGTTAACTATCTTTATTGTTATTTAAAGAAATGGGCTTGGCTTTAGAACAAAAGTAAGATTTGAGAATGTTTAAGGTTTCTTCCCCGAAGCACAAAAATGACTCTTGCTGAGTCAAAGATCTAGGTACATAATTTCTTAAATTTTCTGCCTTAAGCCCATCTGATAAAACAGCATATAGCAAACTCCACTTGCAAAGGCAAAGGCCACAGAGAGGAATGAAAGCAGGGGCATTCCCTAGCAGCCCAAAATGGGGAAAGGGTGTCCCATACAACCTCCCAGGCCCACCCAGTGCCCCCAGGGCTGTGGGTGGCCTGGACCCTCCTTACACTGAACAGCAGGCCCACACAGCCTCAGTAATCCCAGGGGCGTCACCAGACTAGGGCTGAGGACAGCCCGTCTCACACACTTATTTCTTAAAATCTCTGTTAACATTTAAAATCTCTTCCATATAGGTTGGTTTTTTTGTTATTTATTTATTTATTGGCTGCATTTGGTCTTCATTGCTGTGTGCGGGCTTTCTCTACTTGCGGCGAGCGGGGGCTACTCTTTGTTGCAGTGCATGAGCTTCTCATTGCGGTGGCTTCTCTTGTTGTGGAGCACAGGCACTAGGCGCGTGGGCTTCAGTAGTTGTGGTGCGCGGGCTCAGTAGTTGTGGCTCGTGGGCTCTAGAGCGCAGACGTCAGTAGTTGTGGCATGCGGGCTCAGTAGTTGTGGCTCGAGGGCTCTAGAGTGCAGGCTCACCAGTTGTGGCACACGGGCTTAGTTGCTCTGCAGCATGTGGGATCTTCCCAGACCAGAGCTCGAATCCGTGTCCCCTGCATTGGCAGGTGGACTCTCAACCACTGCACCACCAGGGAAGCCCCAAATACATTGTTTACCAAAGAGAACAACCAAGAAATCGGCAGCTAAGAGGCTTATCAGGAGGGAAAATGCAATAAAGATGAGTGTGTTATCTGAGATCAAGGAGGTGACTGAACAAGCTCCTTCCCTGGGTGAGCCGGTGCCTGGGGATGTTAGCCAGGTGAGGGAGGTAGATCAGGATGGGCACAGAGAAGGCAAGGCTGCAGCAAAAGAAGCCTAATGCCCCAGTCTGAGCCGAGCTGGGGGCTTCAGCCTCATCATATCTTGGGGCCCCTCAGATCTAGCTGCTCCTCTCTTTTTGAATCAATGGGACATTATTGAATAGAGAGTCTCTTCATCTGCAGGACACCAAGGAACAGACCTCAGAGGCTGCTGATAGCCCGCTGGCACCAGGCTGGTGACAGTGAATGCATTCATGTTGGGTCTCTATGCCATTGATCTGCCAGTTCCCAGAACCTTGGGGTGGAAAGGAAATCTTGGCATCACCTAGTTCGGTGCCCCACTGTGTGATAGAATTCTCCCTATAATATCCCTGCCAAGATTCATCTAGCCGAATCCCTCAAGGGAAAGACAATTCACCTCCGCAAAGCGAGCCACTGTACGCTGGAACGTCACACTCGGGAAATGGCCTTCTCCACCCTGGAAGGAAAGCTGCAACCAGATCCCACTGGTTCTCAGTCTGCCTCTGAGTCCATACCTAAGTAGTCCATCCTTCTCCACACTCGGGACTAGCCTCAGACATTTGAAGAACGCCATTATGGTGCATCTATACAAGCTCCCAGAGCACGCGCGCGCATGCGCGCGCACGCGCGCGCGCACACACACACACACACACACACACACACACACACACACACACACACACACACACACACACACACACACACACACACACACACACACACACACACACACACACAGTGTTTTCTTGAGACCAAATCTTGCCAAACCAAGACCCAAATTGTTCTTTGCATCTCATGATCTCGAGTCCCTTCACATCCTGATCTCTCTCTGCTGGATGTGTCATAATTTCACAATGGCTCTACTCAAATGTGTGCCCAGAAGCGAGCGCAACACTCCTCATATTTTTGTGTGCTTTGCTCTTCACCAGTGCACAGCAGAGCAGCATAGTCAGCTTCCTTGCCATAGACACTCGGCTTCTCTTCATGTAGCCTGGCGATGGGGGGGGTGTGTCTGTTGTGTTCACTGCTCTACCCGCCCAACCCCCCAGAGACGAGTCCACTGTCTGGCACTGGGTGGACACTCAAGGAGTACTTGTTTAGTAAATGAATGACATTTTGAGAATACAGGCTCACTCTTTGTTTTGTTTTTGTTGCAGTAGTAGTTGGTACTTGCTGTTAATAGTCAGGAGGAACAGTTTTATTTCATGTATATTAAACCCCATCCAAGAAGACAATCAAATAGACAACTGGATAGACAGACAAGTCTGGAGCTTAGAAGAGAGCTCAGGGCTGGAGAGAGGTCGTGGAGTCACCAACTCACAGAGAATGAAGCCACGTTATTGCATGAAATTGCCTAGGAATTTAACTAATCGGGGATTCTACCCTCTTTCCATGTGGCCTCCCAGAGCCAGCAACCTGTAAAACAGAGAATATGGGCCTCTCCTCTGTCCACCACACCTAACTTCCCTCTGTCAGGCCCGCTCACCTTCCCGCCATCCACCCTCACCATCCCCAGGAGGTCCCTGTCAGGTACTGAAGGGAAAAACGTCTGCCCTCCTTGTCTGTGGGAACTCTAGAGGAAAGATCTGAATGCCATGTGCATTTCTGGGAGTGACGACATAGTCAGTTTCCACCACTGCTAGAGAAGGTCAGCCCTTCCAACTCTAAAGCTGATTTCTTTCTCAGCACATGGCCGGAAACTTAGAGATCAACAAGGGAGGAAGGGGCATCTGTGTGCTTTCTTCTCACATCTACCTACCTAGGACAGGCACACAACACTGGAATCCTGGTGTCCCATGAAACACCGTATCCCCAGGCAGACTCCCAGAGCCAGGAGTGCCCTCTGGTGGTCATAATAACACTGACGATTATGAGAATAACTAACACCATGAGCTAGTTAGCCAGTGATCAGAATAACTGACACTTACCAGGAGCATTTACCATGAGCCAGACCTAATAAAAATTACCCAGATTAACCCACTCCCTGCTCATCCTAATCTTATGAAGTCCTACTATTCTACTGTTTTCCCTGTTTTACAAAGGAGAAATTGATCAAAGCAATCAGGTGATTTACTAAAAGTCACCAAGGGCGGAGGAGGTTGGCTGGTCTCCTCCTGGGCATCTATCCCTTTCTAACTCCTAAAGAAAGACATAAGCCATCCTAGAACTTAAGGGGGAATTTAAATATCTATGTTTTTCATTTAAAAGTAAACACATTACATATTTTGGAAAAATTGGAAAGAAAAATAAATTGCCTATTATAAAAACCATATCAGCACTTTAAAAATGCTTTCTTTCAATCTTTTTTTTTCTCCTTTTCATCTTTTTTTCCCTTAGTTATGAGCAAGGTATAATATAAATTCTTCATTGAAGAATATTCTTTTTTTTAACATTTATTTATTTATTTTTTGGCTGCGTTGGGTCTTCGTTGCTGCATGCGGGATTTCTCTCTAGTCGCGGTGAGCAGGGGCTACTCTTCGTTGCAGTGCGCAGGTTTCTCACTGCAGTGGCTTCTCTTGTTGCGGAGCACGGGCTCTAGGTATGCAGGCTTCAGTAGTTGCAGCACGCAGCTTCAGTAGTTGCGGCACACAGGCTCAGTAGTTGTGGCTCGCAGGCTCTAGAGTACAGGCTCAGTAATTGTGGTGCACGGGCTTAGTTGCTCCGCAGCATGTGGGATCTTCCTGGACCAGGGATCAAACCCGTGTCCCCTGCATTGGCAGGCAGATTCTTAACCACTGTGCCACCAGGGAAGTCCCAAAAGGTTTGAATTTTTGTTTTTGTTTTTTGGCCGTGCTGCAGAGCTTGCAGGACCTTAGCTCCCCAACAAGGCACAGAACCCGGGCCCCTGCAGTGAAACTGCTGAGTCGTAACCACTGGACTTCCAGGGAATTCCCTGAAGAATATTCTTTAAGATTTTTTTTCCTTCAAGAATTTTCTGTTCTTAGATGTGAGTTTCACATTTTTTACTCAAAGCAACAGGTATTTACTTGGACATCCAGCAAGAGTCTGACCTAGAGCTCCAAGCCAGGAGCTCTGTAATACCCTAGCCTGCCCTGGGGCACTACCCAGAGAGCCAGGGTTGCTATGGAGACTGAGCGTAGTGTGAAACCTCAGGACAGGTCACAGGTTCAGTCTTCTGAACACACTGCCCTCAGGGGAGGTGTCCCAGAGGGAACTCTGGGGACTGGAGCTGACTCACTTCTGTCAGCACAGAGGCTCAGACCATGGAGAGCCCCAGGGCAGCCATCCACAGGACCTAGGATTCTTGGGAAGTTTTCCTCTGGCCACCATAGTGACATGGCTCTGTGGCAGCCTTCTCATGAACCTGTTCCATTTTTCTGCACTGTTTCTTGAAAAGCACCTTCCCCTCACCAGAAGCCTCTGTGCCTCTACCTTAGAACTAAGATACTCCCTACGAATGCAGTCCCTGCGGGGCCTCCAGAGTCAGACTCCCAACTTTGCCACTTACTAGCTCCGTGACCTGGGTGCCAACTTAACCTCTCAGACCTGTTTCCTCATCTGGAAAATGAGGATAATAATTGTGCATACTCACAGAGTTGTCAGGAAAAGTAAATAGCCATTTAGTTGAGTGCTGAGCACACAGAAAGACCTCAGTGTATGGTGGCTGTTGTTCTCGAAACCTTCTACAGAGAGCTAGTGAAGGAGGGTGTAGAGCAGCTGTCTGTGCAGTGGGTAGCTGGACACCACATGTAAACAGCTAGTCATTCACCTGGCATGTCCAAATTCCTGCATCCTCTTAGCTCTGTGCAAGTGCCGGGGAGCAGAGACACTGCCTGAGTTCTCTCTTGCTCCCCTCACCTCTCTCCCCTCCTTCCTGTGCCATTTCCCAAGAATACAGACGGACCATACCAGGGGTAATACTCAAATTATGTAAAGACTCAGACTGAAGCAATATGGTGCCAGCCATGGAGCTGAAACAGGGTCTTGGGAGCTTCCTGTTGTACCAGGTGTTACCACCTTGTTTCCTGGATTGTGGGGAGGTGAGGGGTCCTAGGACAAGGGCAGGGAAACTGGAGCAATGGAAAGAATACTTAGCAGCCTCTGGGAAAGGGTTCTTTACCAGCTGATATGGAAATATCAGTTTACCTTTTAACAATCAATATGGCCAAACCATCAAGTACCAACTGATTTACCCCGAGGTGAGACCCTGGGAAGGTCATTGTGGGACACCCCTGAAGAACATAGAGACCAGAGACTGTGTTAAGCCCATCTGGGGCCCATGCCTTGTTGCAGAGTAAGTGAGTTGGGGAAAAGGACTTCATTGCCCAAGAGTCTACTCAAGTGCTACACCTCCCCTATCCATGTCATTCCTTACTGCATGCCTTGCTGAAGCAATAGGACGAAGGGACCCAGAAGCTGGATGATCCTAAGTCAAACACCATTGTGAATTTCTGCAGTCGGGTGTCAGGGCTGACAACCCCAGAGACTGGGCCTGTAAGAATACACCAAACTCATACTGCAGCCCAACACCAGCCCCTTGCATTCATTCAGTCTTTCATTCCACTAATACTCATTAAGTCCACGTCATGTGGGCTGGGCATACGTCAGTGAGCAAGACCCATAGGGTATCTGCACTCGTGGAGTCAGACATAAAACTATAATACAAGGTGACAAGAGCTACAATAGGGAAAAGAGAGGGTGCTAAGGCAGCAAAGGAGTGCACCTAACCCAGAAGTCTCACTGTAGGAAGTAATGTCTAAGACAAGACCTGAGGGGAGAGTGGAAGCTAGCCAGATGAAGAGGTGGGGGAAGCACGGAGCAGCATGTGCAAAGACCAGAGACTGGCTGAGCCCTCAGCAGAACAAAACAGTTGACCTGGACTTCAATATGATCATGTTAATGTGTCAAGTTTGGGGTGCAATTAATTCTAACACGTGGGTCTGGCTTAATGCTTAACTAGAGAATGGTTTGGGAAGACTGTAACCCTGTAAATCTAAATTTCCAAACCAAAGGTGCAAGGTGGCAGGGACGCCAGGTTAGGGACAGTGTCGCAAGGGGCTAAGTGCTGGATTTTGGTACTGCATAAACTCAGGTTCAAGTCCCAACTCTACTTCTGAGCTGGATGACCTTAGCTAAGTTAATTCAACCTCTCTAGGTGGTAATTTCCACATCTGAAAATGGAGAGCACTGCTGGTATCTACTCTGTAATATTCAAATGGGATGGTATATGAAGTCCTCAGCATGGTGAATGGCATGCGGTTGACTCTTATTATTAAAATAGCTTTGTGGAATCCACCCCTAACCTAAACATCATTTTGTGCCCAAGAATCTCAAGTGCTTTTTAGAACAGAAATCCAACCTAATCCAAACAACACAGCTAATGGTTATTGAGAATTTACATAGGCCAGCCCAGTCCTACATGCCTTACATGGGTTACTTTAATTAATCCTCATGAAAACCCAATAATGGAGGTGCTACTGTTTTCCAGGTTTCACAAATTAGGAAACCAAGGCAGAGAGGTTTAGTAACTTGCCTCAGATCATCTAAGCCTTCAAAAATCCACAACACTGACAATACCAAATGCTGGCAAGGATGTGGAGAAACAGGAACTCTCATTCATTGCTAGTGAGAATGCAAAATGTTATTGCTACTTTAGAAGACAGTTTGGTAGTTTTTGACAAAACTAAGCATTTTCTTCCCATGTAGTCCAGCAATCATGTTCCCTGATGTTTACTCAAACCTATACACACACAAAAACCTGCACACAGATATTTATAAATAACTGCCCAAACTTGGAAGTAACCAAGATGTCCTTCAGTAGGTGAATGGGTAAATTGTGGTACGTCCAGACAATAGAGTATTAGTCGGCGCTAAAGAGAAATGAGCTATCAAGCCATGACAAGGCATGGAAGAAACTTAACAGCATATTATTAAGTGAAAGAAGACAATCTGAAAAGGCTACATACTGCATGATTCCAACTATATGACATAAAAGGCAAAACTACGGAGACAATAAAAAGATCAGTGGTTGCCTATTATACGAGAAGGAGAAATGAATCGGCAGAACTCAGAGGATTTTAGGGCAGTGCAACTATTCTGTATGATGCTACAGCAGGAGATACATGTCGTTATACATTGTCCAAGCCCAAAGAATGTACAACACCAAGAGTGAACCCCACTTGGACTATGGACTTTGGGTGAGAATGATGTGTGAATGTGAGTCCATTGATTGTAACAAATATACACTGTGGTGTAGGATGTCCATAATGGGGGAGGTTGCGGGCGGCAGGGTAGATAAGAACTCTCTGTACTTTCTGCTCAATTTTTCTGTGAACCTAAAACGGCTCTTAAAAATACAGTGTATTAATTAGAAAACCAAATAAAACACAGGCTTCAAATCCAGGAGTTTGGTTCCAGAGCGCACCCCTTTAACCACCGCATTATACCATCTCCCAACTTCTAATGGAAGGGCAACCCAACTTTTGATTGAAGTTAAAAAGAAAAAAATATGTACATATAAAGTAAAACAGAGAGGTTGCTGGGTTTTGGAATGTGCCTGCTGTTCAGGTTGCCAACCCTCCCTCATCCCTTCTAGAGGGCGGGCAAGGCTCCATAGCTGATGAAGCCGACGGCTGCCTCCCGGGTAGTGTGTGATGAAGAGCACCTGACGTGTGGCGTGAGGCCAGCATCCCCAGCGCCCTTTGGTCTAGAAAACAGCTGTGAGTAATCTGGGGCACCCGGAGCAGAAAGCTTTATCAGCTGGCCTGTCCCAAAGCCGCTAGGAAGACTATCTGCTGGTGCAGCTATGCCTCCAACTGTCCTATTTTTAGAGAAAGGCATTCTTTTCAGGGCTGTTCTTCTGACAAAGGAGCAAGCCAGCTCTGTCCCAAGGTATAGCCGCTGAACAACAAGCCACTTCCACTGGTTTGCCTTAGGGCTCATTTTCTGCAGGTTTGTAGACCACCATCGAAAACTTTTAATCAAAGGACTTGTAAAACGCCAGCTCATTCCCCAGCTGAGAGAAGCCGATGTGATATTGCTTTCTGCCCCAGGAAGGGAGGCATAAGACATTGTACATAAGGAGGACATAAGACTATTCAAACAATAGCATCTTGCCAACATTTCAAAGAATACCATTTAAGGCCGATAAAGGGATTTTTTTTTTTTTTTTTTTTGCTGTAAGGAAGCAAATATCTGCTTGAGAGACCGTAGGATTAATTTATGTTTTAATCATCATGGTGGGAGGAGTTGGGAGAGTAGATAGCGAACCAAAAGGATGTAGAGTTGGCCCGGTCAGTTTTAGGTCTTCCCAACACCAAACCAGGAAGCCAGGTAGGGCCCAGGAATTGAGAGAAACAGCCCCAGAGCTGGCTCAGGGCTCAGCTCACTTGGGCATCTATTAGAACTCCTCAGAATAAACATAACCCAACAGCTAATAATAACATTAATAATAAGAGGATAATAATATTAACCCTTTTCAAGCATCTCCTGTGTGCAAAATACTTTAAACACATTATTGTATTGACTTGGGGACAATCCCATGCTGTAGGTGTTATTATTCCAATTTTGCAGGTAAGTGAACTAAGGCTCAGAGAATTTGTTTACCTTCTGCCCACTGAATGGTAGACCTGATATGCAAACTCAAATTTTTCTGACTCCAAACCCTATACATCTTCTTTTCATTTGTCATGCTGGCCCCCCTAACTGTCTCGGAGGGGGTTACACAAAAGGAGACTGGGTCAAGCTCTTTGCCATTTTAACTTAGTATCCAGAATTTAAACTGAAGCAAAAACAACGATGTTTTTCTAAGCACAGTCCCCACTCCATTTACCCCACACTTCCCTGCATTTGCAGCTGAGTGATACATGTCTGATGACTCCAAAGTGATGCAGTGGGAAGTCCCTGTTGCCAAGCTTGATGGGGACCTTACGGACCACCTGGTCCAACCCTCTTGTCTCCAGATGAGGGAAAGAAGAGCAAGAAGTTCAACAACTTGCCCAAGGCCATAGAGTAATGCAAACACAGATCTGCAGAGTCCAAGTCTGGAGCCCCTCCCGCAGTATCAACCCCATCCCATCAATACGATCCTAACTGACCAGGACTCAGACTAAGCCCTCCCGTCTCAAAGACACCTGAGATGGAGCAATATTGAGCCCATGCCACTGTTCCTTCCAAAAGTAAATGGGAGAGGGAAGTCCCTGGTGGTCCAGTGGTTAGGACTCCGCACTTTCCCCACTGAGGGCCTGGGTTCGATCCCTGGTCGGGCCAAAAAAACACCTTTTTTTAATTAAAGAAAGAAACTCTCCAACAAGAGAAAAACACAGCCTCTGGGGAGTCCAGGTTGGTTTGTGGCCTTTCAGAGCCAGATGTCTCCAGATCCCCAATCTACTCACATAATATAGTCTTGTAATCACATAACTGCTCTTCTGTCATTCTCTCCTATAAATAGACTTCCTGAGGGAAGCATCACAGATGTCTACAAGCAAAAACTTACGGTTGGTGGCCTTCCATGAACTCCTCCAAGGTCCCTGCTTCTCCAAGATGATGTCTGCTGGACTTAATTTGGATCAAAGAAATCCTGAAAAGATAGAGAAGGATGAGTGAGCTCGTGGTGTCAGTCCCACCCTGTTTCAGCTCATCTCTTTCAACATCAACTCAGCAGTGTGTGGAGGATGGTAGGTGTCAGTCATGGAGAGACGATGTCACAGCCTCCAGCTGCGCCAAGCTTCCCTTAGCTCTCCATGCCATGATGACCTTAAAGACACCAGAGCCACCAGGACCAGTTTCATTGTCCTTGTTCAGTGGTTGCTTGCAACGCACCAGGCTTTTTGATAGCTCACTGGTTCCCAAAGTTATGAGCTTGTTCCATCAATCCTAGAAGGTTCTACATTGGCAGTAGTTTTAACCATGTGGCTAGAGCTGACCACAAACTTGGGCAAATACTGACATGCCTTAAAGATGTGAGGTGGTATCAACCAAGTATTGATAAGAAAGTTTGCAGTCGGAGGGGGAAAAGTTGACATGTATTAAGCTTCTGTGTTCCAGGTATTTACTGTCATTTAATCTCCACCATGATATTAATATCATCTCCAGTTGATAAATGTAGAAAGACTTTCAAAGAGGTTCAGCAAGTTCCCCAAGGCCAGAAAGACAGGAAACGGTCGAACTAAAATTCCAAACCTAACTGCCAACCCACACACACCAGACGTCCCCATGGCAGGCAATGCTGGTTTCCTACCTAACCTCTCCTTTCTTTCTTGTTGACAGAATGCTGGTTGCATTGAGGCAGCAGTGTGCCCAGCTCCAGGTGGCCCCAGAGTTTAGTAGCATCTACCATCCTCTGAAATCACCTCTAGCTACTGGACGGACGCTTGAGCTGCAGCTCAGAATCCGTTTCCTCAGAAACCATCTTACACACAATAGTCAGTAAGACTGCCATCACTGCATCACCAGCACACTTCTGTTCTGTGGGTTAAGACAACCCTTAGAGATTAACCTGGGATATCACCATTTATAGCATAATTTCTACTGGAAAATGCATTAAAAGATCTATACACCTGCTACTCTCCTACCCCCCATTCCCCGAGAAAACAAAACACAGCTTCCAAGAGACTTCGTGATTCCTTTATAAGGTTTAAGTTAATTCAAATTTCACAGGTCCAAACCCAAAGCTGCTTTCCTATTACCAGCCCTTTACTTATCAGGAAGATCTAGGAGTATCAAAAATGCCAAAGGACATTCCTGAAAATATACTTAAATATGGGGTATTTCTAGTCAATCTTACCTCTCTTTATTAAATTGAAAGAAAATCTTCCCTACAACTGAAAAAAAAATGTATTCTAGTCAAGAAGATGAAATACTAGCTGTTGTACCCATTTTCCAGTTACAGTGATGCATTTCCCTGCAAGAAAACTTCCGGCTTTAGGATAACCCAGGGTAACCTTGGCACTATTGACATTTTGGGCCAGATAACTCTTTGCTGTGGGTGCTGTCCTGTGCATTGGAGAATGTTTAGCAGGGTCCTTGGCCTCTACCTGTCAGATGCCAGGAGCACTCTCTCAGCTGTGACAACCAGAACTGTCTTCAGACATCGCCAGCTGTCTCCTGAAGGGCAAGCCCACCACTAGTTAAAAACCACTGGCAAAGGCTGATAAACTAGAAGGACCTATTTACTCAAAGGGCTGCACTAAACCTTATAGAGCCAGGAAACATGCCAATGAAGTAAGAAGGACTGAGCCATGTTCTGATAGCAAATCCTACTCCGTAAAGCAGGGGGCAGATGGTCACTGAAATGGCCTTAGGCTGTAATCACGAGTAAGGCCCGTTCGTTATCCAGGGCCGTCAAGAAACACAGCTTCAGAGAGCGTATCCCTCATTGCTGGTTCGTAGGGATTGAGTCCCCTCAAGGTCCATCTTCCTGGCTTTGGTTCCTTTCACTCACACACAGGCTATAAAAAGGCTGCCTTTCCTACTTCTGTTCATTTCCCCCTGGCTCTCCACCCGTGAGTTGTGAATCGAGTTGATGGAACTCCTTCAGGGTTCGTGTTTCACTTCACTGCTCACTTCTGAAGCCCCCTTTCTCAGAATAATTGTCTTAGCTCAGCAATGCTACTGAACAGGTTCCAGCAGTTCCACATTGAGTGAGAATCTAATCAACTTCACAGAGTACTTTGGGAGACTTCTCTGGAATCCAGCTGTGGGCAAGTCCACAGAGCAGGCACATTTCATAGTGGTAGGCTGAACTCTCAGGGGAAATCTTCGTCTTCATCCCAGCATTGTGCTCTAGGAAAGCACAAAATTGGAGTTTATCCTACAGGTTGCCAAGCAAATATGAGCTCCTTTCCAGGTTTTTCCAACCCTGTGTATATCTTGTTAACTATTCTCAATAAATTCTGAGTCTTTCTCAGAGCCACTCTCTTTTACCTCAGTGATCATCGCTGGTAGGGAAAGAAATCTATGGATTCATAAATATATTAAGTCATTGGCTACCAGCAATTTGAGTTTACATTATCAAACTGAGAGTAATACATTACTTATTCTTTCATTCAAATGCTCCAGGAAGGCAGGGAATTCTGTCCTTATTTGTTGAGTAAATTAATGCCCACTTCGTTTGAGGTGCTGTCGTTAGTGCTAAGCATTCAACAGTGAATAGGATTGGCACAAGCCCTGCCTTCAGGCAGGTCTCCTGCAGCAAGAGAACTAAGAAGTAGGGCTTCCCTGGTGGCGCCGTGGTTGAGAGTCCGCCTGCCGATGCAGGGTACACGGGTTCGTGCTCCGGTCCGGGAGGATCCCACATGCCGCGGAGCAGCTAGGCCCGTGAGCCATGGCTGCTGAGCCTGCGCCCGCGTACCACAAAAAAAAAAAAAAAAAAAAGAGAACTAAGAAGTAAATAAAACAATCACAAATTGTGGTAAGAGCTAAGTGGAGAGAAACTGGGGAGTGGAAGCAGCCAGCTCAAATAAGGTGGTCAGGGAGATCCTCTTTGAGGAAATACCCATTAAGCTGAGACCTGAAGAACAGGAGCTGGCCTGAAAAGATTTTCAAGGGAACACACACACATACACACACACACACACTACATACATGCAAACCACATATATACATACACATATAAATACACATACACACTTGGCAGGGATGCACACATACACACACCTATACATACATGTGCAATACATTCATACATACATACCCACATAAATACACACACATACAGATATGCACACATACACACACACAAACATACACCCTTTGGTTCAAGGGAACCTGCAGCCCTCACCCCAAATGTTATCTTTAAAAACCCTTCCCTGAAAGTCATCGGGGAGTTCGGGTCTTTTGAGCATGAACTGCCCATTCTCCTTGCTTGGTCCTGCAGTAAGCACTTACGTTTCTTCACCACAACTTGGTGTCAGTAGGTTGGCTTTGCTGCAGGGAGGGCAAGCGGACCGAAGTTCAGTTCGGTAACAAGGGCAGGACAAACCCAGACAGCAGAAAAAATCCACTAGAAAGGGTTAAATGATTTCAACTCCCACAGGCGGAGCCTCAGTGGGAAGGGGTCTCCGGGACTGCCCTTCTGCTCTGTCAGTAAGAAGGATGGGATCCTTTCTGCCTTGGAAACCGGCTTTCTGGGGAATCCTGGTGTTGAAATCCAGTGGAAGGAGAGGGGAGGGAGAACAGGGCTCCTGGAAAGGGGAACCATCTGCAGAGCAACAAGAACCACACAAGCAATGGGATATTCAGATCTGCCTGGTATTTTCGGTCTGGGCTGCCCCCCAGGAAGTGCCCAAATGAGGTTTCCCATCTGCTTTGGGTCTTTACTGTGCAAATTGAGAAAATGCAATCTGGAGACAGCCCTCAAAGGGCTGCTGACAGCTGTTTGGGGGAGAAAAAGAATGGCTACAAAGAGAGCGAGGAGAAAGTGAGACAGGACAGCCTGCCAGGGAGTGGGAATAGGAAAACGGCGGGGAGCTGGGGCAGGGTGGCCACACCATCTCCCGTAGCCCCTGGAACAGTATGGAGGCAGTGCTCAGGGAGAGCGCCTCGGTGGGAGATGGAGGAGGGAAAGGCAGGCAGAGGGAGTCTTAAGAAGAAATGCTGGGCATCGTGAAAGTGATCTGTCCTCTGTCAGTTTCCCAAGTGACTATGATAAAGATTTAAATTGGGTTTCATTATTTTGGGATGCTGTATGACTTTTTTTTTTTGATGCAACACCATGTAAAAACAGGGTCCCAGGTTACCTTGGCTTTATTGTGTAAGCATACAATTGCCTCTCATCAGATACTTAGTCTATCCATTCCGGTAATTCACATACACTTACCAAGTGCCAACTGTGTGTCTGTCCTGTTCAAGATGCTGGGCAAACATTCCCAGAAGTCTTCCAAAACCCCAGCTCTACTTCAGCTGACAGGGGGTCGCTAAGCCACG
Organism: Delphinus delphis; assembly: GCF_949987515.2. Lineage (NCBI taxonomy): Eukaryota > Metazoa > Chordata > Mammalia > Artiodactyla > Delphinidae > Delphinus > Delphinus delphis. The sequence goes on along the minus strand of NC_082693.1, from coordinate 55,406,715 downwards.
CACTCGCTCAGGTTGTAGGCAGCTTGTAGGCAGAGGACACATTTGCAGCTCACTCACGCTTCAATGAGCCCAGCACAGTGTCTTAAGAAAGCACAGCAATAATACCTGCTCATGGTTAGTAAGTCAGATGCTGTGCTAATTACTTTAAGTACATTATCTTATTTAATCCTCGCAGTAACTCAATGAGGTGGAGCCCAAGGTGATTCCCATTTCTCCTCATGGGAATTCTCCTCATTCCCAAGATGAGGAGACCAAGGCACAGAAACTTTGCCCAAAGCCCCCAAACTAATAAATACCAGAGTCCAGGTTCAAACTGTACAAGGTCTCTTTAATGCCAAAACCTTTTTGCTTTTAATACTAAACTGTACTGCCATCTCATAAACCATAATAAGATAGTAAAAGTCAGAATTAATCATAAATCTAAATTATAGATTATAGTAATATGAAATCTTTTCTTTTTTCCTTTTAAGTACATAACAGAACCAGGCTAACAAAATGCTACCTAGTAGGAGTCCTGTTTTGATAGATTGCTTTCATTTCATTTCAATAAACGTTTACTAGTAACTGATGGAAATAGTTCTTACCCATTAATGTTTAATTGACATACCATTTTCCCCAAGTAGTATTGTCATCTGCTGATACAGCTGTCATACTGAATGTTCCTGGATTCTTTTGAAGGCCTTAAGATTATAATGCTTCCATTCAGTCTTTTAACATTACACAATTGTTTAGGAAACTAGCCATGTTCCAGCTCTGGGAAATCCACATATATTCCATATTAAGTAAGTCTGCTTTAATAAACTGCTCTAATAGTCCTGTAGATATAGGAAGAAAAATTAACTGTGCAAGGTCAGACAGCCACGGGAGGGTCAGAGTTAAAACTACAGGCTAGTTGTGATGGGTATCTGTGATTCTTTTCGGCTGTCAGTATACAACTCACCTTCCTGTGTTTGGGGAATTTCTCACCTTAGGAATCTTGGTGGTGGAAAAAGGCCACCCCCCATCACAAAATCCAAAACCTCAACCTTAGCCTCCCTTACGTTAGGGTGTGCATGTGGCCAGTGAGATCTCTCCATCAGATTCAACTGCCAGTGATGCAAAGAAGCAGGGCCTATGAAAAATCCCTTCGGGGGGTCAGGGGGAACGTGGCTACATTCAGGTTTAGGGGCAGCGTTCAGCACCAGGGAGTCAAAGGGAGAAGCAGAGGGGCTGAGCCCAGGGGTGCCAGTTCTGCACTGAGTTAGGACATCCAAGCCAGGTTCCTCAGGGCACCCAGGGAGTCTGTGAGCATCCTAACACCTTGTCATAAATTCCTGTTCACTGAATCATCCAAAGATGTTTTTTTTTATTGCATTGCAATTAAGAACCCTAATACTAGAACTGAACCTGGTAGCATCCGAAGACCCGACATCACTTAGTTCTAGACAAAATTTTTGTGCAGACACCCCAGTGGAGGAGTCTGGAGTCAAAACCAACAGGTGCCCATGGTCAGGCAGGAGTCTAGGCTTGGTTTCAGGCTTGAGGAGGATAAGCTTGCTTCTGGATCACTCTTCTTGAAGGCCCAGGACTCTGGCAGTGGACACCCTTCTCAGCATCCGGCACCATGGTCCCCATGAATTTTAACAAAGGAAAAGCCAGCTGTACCTCAAAGCTAATTACTGGAACACAATTCACTTTATGTTTTCTGTTTTCAAGAGTTTTCTGGATGTCTCTTGCAACATGGATTGTCTTCTCATTGGGATGTGTATATCTGTGCACGAGAGTGTGTTCTCCTTTTGATATAGGCTGTTCTTCTAGGGGCCACTTTGCTAATTTTATACCAGCTTATCATGGGTGCTGAATCCAGTAGAGTGTAGTGAAGATCAGCCATATTCTTCCTATCTCACACACACTCCTTGCGTATTCCTACCCCAAGCCCTGGAGAGCAGCTTGGGCAGATCCTACAGCTTTCTTGACACTTTCAGATAGTTAAAAGTTTAGTCAAGTCTACCTCAACATTTTAACATCTCATCCAATTTCAAACTTATTTCTGCCCAGCTGAGGCCTGGCCTGTGGCTTGAGGACCGACAAAGAGAAAGGAGTTGGCACTGGAGGTAGGATACACAGTCTTTTCTTTTACTCCCTAGGCTCCCCCTCCCCTCCCCTCCCCCTAGATCCCCTGGGGGTTGGGTCCAGCAGGAGAGAGAGGTGATTTCCTTCACTCCAGATGCACAGTTTTAGTTCTCCTTTGGTGGAAACTGGCCTTCTGTCATGGCAGATATTCAAATGCTGGCTGGTTCCTGGAGGTTCTTTTGGGACCCTCCACCCTCCCCTGGCACAGCAATGCACCCTCCTGCCAGCGGCTCACAGAACTCCGGGAAACACTTAGGTTTACCAGTTTGTTAAAGAATATGATAAAGGATATAGATGAAAAATCAGATGAAAAGAAACATTGAGCGAGGTCTGGAAGGGTCCTGAACACAGGATCCTCTGTTCCCGTGGCATTGGGGTGTGTTATCCTCCCAGTGTGGATGTGTTCACCCACTTGGAAGTTCCCGGAGCCCCCTAGTACTGGGATTTTATGAGACTTCCCTCACGTAGGCATGAACCATCATTAACTCTATTTCCAGCCCCTCTGCCTTCTCTGGAGGATGGCGGAGCGGGAATGAACATTCCAAGCTTCTAATCATGACTTGGTCTTTCCAGTGACCAGCCCCTATCCAGTAGTCACCCGGGAGCCCACCCCGAGTTGCTCATTAGAACAAATATGATCCTAGTGTTCTTATCACTTAGGAATTTACAAGGGTTTTAGGAGAGCTGTGTCTGGATGGGTTCAAAGACCAAATATTAGAACAAGGGATGTTCCTAGTGGTCTTATCACACAGGAAATCACAAGGGTTTTACGAGCTCTGTACCAGGAAACAGGGGTAGAAACCAATATATATATTTTCTATTATCTCACAAGTGCCTACATTTTAGGGTTGTAAGAATTAAGTGAGCTAATAATACTGTAAGCAGCACACAAGTGTTAGAGTTAACTCTCTGAAGATACTGTAGTAAAATTAGTTAAGAATTTCCTCTGCTCTGTCCATCGTTTTTGTTTGATTTCTTTTACTCTGCTTATTTCAATCTCCACCTCTCACGGAGGCAGCTTGTCTCATGTGTGGTTATCCTTAGCCACCTGCTCATATTTAGGGGTTGGCATTAAAGTGCTGAGTGGAAGTGTGTGTGAGGGTAGTTTGTCAACTGGTGTGACCTAACTCCACTCTGATAGAACTGTATACTCTGTGAGATCAGGATCCTATCTATCTTGTTAGCCACCAGATTCCCTGCATCTAGAACACAACAGGTGCTCAATAGATATTTGATGTTATTCTTAAACCTCTCTAAGCCTCAGTTTTCTCATCTGAAAATTTAGGATAAAAAATATTTACCTGGCAGGAGTTTTGAGAAAAGACAGTGTATGTAAAGCACAAGTTCAGTGCTTAGCACTTAGTTATAAATAATAATGGGTAGCAATCATTATTATTGTTATCATTTTTAGGGACATCAGGGCAGCAGCTTCATGACCATTTGTGGTCACCACTGACCATGCTAAATATAGAGCCAAAGCACAGTACCTGTTGAGAGGCTAGTTATTACAGGACAAATCAGCAAAGCAAAGAGAGGGCTTAAGATAAGCCCTTGACGTTTAATGTTTAGAAAGTCCAAGGACACTGGCTTTAGTCATGACTGAGAAGAAAGAAGGTGGGTAGTGATGCCGCACTGCCAAATAGCTCTGTAGAATGGTCATTCACATGGAATGCTCCTGTATTGCTCTGTTCAGTCTATTATAAGCAATTTAGCAGTAAAGGCACTGGAGGAGGCTAAATGGTGCATGAAGCCTTCCCCTCAAACCTGGCACTCTATCCAGACAGCAGGCAGGCTGCTAGAAATGGAAACCCATTTCTTCTGGAAATGGAAACAATCCGTTTCTTTTGGAATAGAGTTTTTGAAAGTAATATATGTATATAGTTAAAAAAAAAATCAAACAATACAAGAGGGTGTAAATGGAAGAGTCAGCATTCCTATCACCCCCAAACCTTCAGGCAGATTTCCCAGAGATAATCACTGTTTTGTCTTACAGATACTTTTAGGCATATGCAAGAATATGTGTATTTTTCCCCAGATGGAATGGTAAAAAGAGTTCTGAAACTTGTTTTTTTGCCCTTTATTTATCCTTAATATCTTTGCACATCAGTATATAAGGATTTATCTCCTTATTTTTAACAACTACTCTATTCATTAAGATAAGTTAAGAGATAAGCCCCCAGATCTCCACGCTTAACACAATTGAAGTTTCTCATTTACCTCAATCCAACTGGTGGTAGTGTGTGTGGGAGGGGAGGTGTTCTGACCCTAGCACTTATTCAGATCCAGGATACCCAGGACTTCAACATATGACTTCCACGTACTTGGTGGCTTCTAAGGTCACCCTGGGTATTAGATGGGGAAAGTGTGTGGAGGAAGGTGAGGTTTGTTCTAAATGAACCAGGCCTAGAAATGTTTTATACCACTTCTGCTCACTTTCCTTTGGCCAGAACTAGCCTGACTGCCCTAGACTAGTACTAGGAAATGTCCCAGATGGACAGCTTCTTCCCACAGTAACTCAGCTCCATGGAAGGAAGCTCAAACCTTTGAGGCAGTGAGCCACATCCCAGACAGACACATTGTAGGAATACACCCTCATTTACTTAAGCTTTAGAAGGCTGATTTTCCTCTTCTCTTTCTTGTTTTTCTACTTGTCTTTTGTCAAAGGCAAATTTTTTTAAGTGTAGAAAACTACTAACTGGTAAGAATGAAGAAATAAGAAAACGGACACTTGTGGAGCGTATACACTCGTTCAGATCTGGTGGGGTTAGGGGGGAGACACTACCAATGAAAAGCCTTTAAAGAATGCATATCTTTGACCCAGTAACACTTCTAAGGACATTTCCTAAAGAAATTAGTGGATAACTGCTCACGCTGTATGTACAAGGATATTTATAATAGCGACACATTGTAAGCAACCTAGATGCCCAACAACAGACCTGTTTAAATTACAGTGTATCCATATAATGGAATGCTTTGCAGGTGTTTAAAATAATTGCATGGATACCTGCAAACATAAAAATATGTCCATATGTTCTGATAAAAAACAAGACTCCTAAACAGTGTATGTTTTTTTTAAACAAATTGATTATGTGTAGCAAAAGGCTGGAGGACATCTGTTAAATAAAACGTTTACAGTGTTTATCCCTGGTGGGTGTAACTATGGTTGTTCTCACTTTCTTCTTTTCCACCTTTATGTAATGTCTCAACGTTTTATCATTAGAAAAAACAGTGAAGCTATTTTTCGTTTGAAACAAACAAACAAAAAAATGTAGATAAAGAGGACTGGGGCTTAGGTGACTGAAAGCAAGTATGTGAGACCCCGCCTCCAGGACCCTGCCTGTCACCCAACACTCAAGTTGCTATCAGGAGCACTTCTCTCTGTTGCAGTGACTGGCTTCTGTCACGCAATCCCCAGGTTATAAAGAGAGGGGAGGACAGGCCTCAGGGCAGAGGCAGCAGCCCCAGGGTCGGCGGGCTGCGGCTTGCCATGGGGAACACCATCAGGGCCCTCGCGGCCTTCGTCCCGGCTGACCGCTGCCAGAACTACATGGTCAGAGACCTCCAGGAGATGCCGCTGGACAAGACAGTGGATCTGAGCGGGAACATGCTCCGTCGCTTCCCCGTGCACGTGTGCTCCTTCCAGCAGCTGGCCAAGCTCTACCTGAGTGACAATCGCCTCAACAGCCTGCCTCCGGAGCTGGGGCAGCTGCAAAATCTGCAGATCCTGGCCCTGGATTTCAACAACTTCAAGGCTCTGCCCCAGGTAGTATGTACCTTGAAACAGCTCTGCATCCTCTACCTGGGCAACAACAAACTCTGCGACCTCCCCGGTGAGCTGAGCCTGCTCCAGAATCTCCAGACCCTGTGGGTCGAGGCCAATTACCTCACCCAGCTGCCAGATGTGGTGTGTGAGCTGAGTCTCCTTAAGACTCTGCATGCTGGCTCCAACGCCCTGCGTCTGCTGCCAGGCCGGCTCCGGCGCCTCCGGGAGCTGAGGACCATCTGGCTCTCAGGCAACCTGCTGACAGACTTCCCCCCTGTGCTGCTTCACATGCCTTCCCTGGAGGTGATCGATGTGGACTGGAACAGCATCCGCTACTTCCCCAGCCTGGCCCACCTGTCAAGCCTGAAGCTGGTCATCTATGACCACAATCCTTGCAGGAATGCGCCCAAGGTGGCCAAAGGGGTGCGTCGCGTGGGAAGATGGGCAGAGGAGACCCCAGAGCCTGACCCCAGAAAAGCCAGGCGCTACGCACTGGCCAGGCAGGAAAGCCAGGAGGCACAAGTGCCTGCCCTGCCTCCTCTACTTCCGCCTAGCAACTCCTGAGAAGCTTCAGGTGTAGTTCAATGCCAAGGACCCAACTCCAGCATCTTCTGGAGACCTCTCCATTAGATGCAAAGGACTGCTGCAGGACAGGTGGGGCAGCTCTGCCAGTGGAAAATGGAATAGTCATATGAAATGCCTACCTCACACCAAGAAGAAAATACTCAAGGCCAACATCTCTCCCAGAAGAAATTGTGTGCTATAGGTGGCATGACAACTTCTTTGCAAGAAAATCACCCTCTGAGCAGGTATTTTGAAACACTTAAGAGCAAGAAAGGCTGGGACCCTTTGGCCTCCTCCAGTCTCCAGGAGTGGCTGGTCATGAGGCCAATGAGCCCCTCAAACAAGGTATTTGTTACAGAGCTCATCTAAAAGTTCAGAGGGCCTGTCTCCACCCCTTTGCAGGATGTATTTTCTTACTATGAATGACCATAATGGTAAGAAGACATTACCGATTCAGGCCACTTAAAAATGACATGTCTACCTAGTCAGTCCGATTCAGACTCTTCGTTGTTGCAAAGGCTCAAGATGAAGCTTTTCCCCTGAAATTTAGTGGCTGCTGAGAAGACACCCTGGCTGGGAATGCCCCCTGGTGGAATCCAGCTGCCACTTTAAAACTTGACAGTGGTTCATGCTGATTTCGCTCATTTTCCTTGACCCACCTGTAGACTGTCACGGGCAATGCTGAAAGTCATCTAGAAAACAGAATCTCTCCTTGGCTGTGAGGTCACATCAAAATCAAGCCTCGTTGTGAATGGCTGCCTCTGTGGAGCAGAGCCCTCCTGTTTACTCACATAATGAACCAGAATTGAATTGAATCTCTTGCCATGCAGGGCATTTCCAGAATCATATTAGGTTAAAAGTTGTAGGTGAGAAATCTGTTCACTTGCAACAACCATTTGGAAATTGGAATTGCAGGTTGTGGTATATATAGGAAGTGTCTGCCTCTTCAGCCTCAGTATCTCTGCCCTTGCTCTGGTTTGATTTTTGTAGATAAAATCTTTTGATGGTCGGTGTATAAACCTAGGTAGTCAGGCCGCTATTTCTCTGAAGGATGTTAATCATGACCTTTTCTTCTCCCCATGAATACATCAATTTTAAACAAACTGCTGTCAGTGGGTAGTTTAATAACACAATCCTTTATGTTCTTGAACCCTTTCAGTAGTCAAGGACACAAAAGTGTCATCTTAACTAAAACATACAGAATTTAGCTTTTAAAAAGTACTTTTGCCATAAAAGCATCTTAACCCAGCAAAGTTTGGTTCTAAAATGACATTATACAGCAGACTATTTTCATGTTTTCCTACCACAATTATTTCTTGCTAAACCTGAGGAAGAAAAAGTTTCATGGTTTCACATAATCTCTTCCTGTCACCACCTCGCAGTCTGTAGAGTATCTACAACCCATTGATCAGACTGCTAAAGGGTCCTTTTAATCACTAAATTGTCAAATACTTAACTCCTTTAATAATGAGTCCAGATTTCTATTAGACAGCTAGGATTCAGTCTATTTACTCACTCCTAATGACTGCAATTACACTATACTCAGTTGATACTAGAAACTTTCTGCCAACAAGACTGCCTCCTGAGCTGAATCACAGCTCATCCTTCACAATGGCTATGATTTTCTTTTGACCCTCTCTTCCCCCTCCTAAGATTACGGGGCCCACCTTTTCCAAGGAAGCCATAAGCTGTAGCTATTGACCTACAGAATTTTCATCTAATGAGCTAACTAGTCTGAAACAGATATCAAATTATAAACATTCTGACACAAAATTAAACTGTTTTGTTCTAAAATAATCAATACACAACAAATAAACACTTCTTAAACAACATGGTTAAGTGTTCACCATGAATTTTGCTGTCCAAGTTTTCACTATAGGATTTCAATCAATTTTATAAATTGACTACGTAAGTGCATATTTACATTTCCATAACCCTCTGATGTTTTCTTGAAATTCTAACGTAATTATAAACTTAAAAAGGGAAAAATGCTGAAGCACCAAAAGTTAACTTCTTTTATTTGGTGCACCACACGACCTGCGAAAATCTTAGTTCCCCAACCAGGGATTGAACGCGGGCCATGGCAGTGATAGTGCCGAGTCTTAACCACTGGACCACCAGGGAATCCCCAACATTTTTACTTTTAAAAGTTCTGAAACCCAAAGTGCATCAGAGGAAAATCTCTTCCAGAAGTTTATGTAGGATTTTAGCTTCCACAAATATGAATGATGCCGGGGCTTCCCTGGTGGCCCAGTGGTTGAGAATCTTCCTGCCAATGCAGGGGACACTGGTTCGAGCCCTGGTCTGGGAGGATCCCACATGCTGCGGAGCAACTAGACCCATGAGCCACAGCTACTGAGCGTGCGCGTCTGGAGCCTGTGGTCCGCAACGGGGGACTGCGACAGTGAGAGGCCTGCGCACCGCAATGAAGAGTGGACCCTGCTTGCCGCAACTAGAGAAAGCCCTCGCACAGAAACGAAGACCCAACACAGCCAAAAATAATAAAGAAGTGCTCCAATAATCTAAAGGAGTTTTATATATATATATATAAAAAAATGAATGATGCCAACTAAAATCTTTAACGTGGATTCTAAGGACATTCCCAAGGTTTTTGTCCTAAAACAATACTAAGTTTGCAATTTCACACTTGAAAAGTCAGCTTGTACTCTAAAAATCAACTACTCAACTTTAGCTAAAAGCCCATATCTTACACACAGTAATCTGGAGGCAGTGTACTACGATGGTTAAGAGCATGACGCTTCAAACTACCTGAGATCACATTCTACCTTTGTATATTTACTGGTCAGTTACCTACCTGTGTGCCTCAGTTTTCTCATCAGTAAGGTGGTAACAGTTTCTGTCTCTCAGGGCCCCGTTAGGTTTAAACAATTTACTGTGTATGAAGTGCATGGAACAGTGATTGGCAGGTGATGGCTAATGTTTACTTAACATGTTCTTTTACTAAGTGTTATACCATGGCAGTACAATACTTATATTTACCATACAATCAGTATAACTCCTTGTTTGAAGGAAAAAAATGTAAGTAGCAATTAAACAAAAAAAGCTTTTTCTCAGTAGAATTTTCAATATTATCTCCAGTCTTGAATATAAGAAATATAACTGCAAAGTGGTCAAACACTTCTGGTTTACATATACAGGAAAACACAGATAAGATTACCAAGGATTCATTTTTTTAAACATCTAAACGAATATACTTTGCCCTCTGCCTGTTATGCTAGAATTTGCAAAATCACCAAAGTACATGAAAATGTGAGACTATTCCTTGGCACTAAACCCATTCGTGTCATGAGGGCAAGAGACATGAGACTGAAGACACGGGTGTGTGTCTGCTAGATAATTTACTGCCTTTGCCACTGTAACAAAAAAGATACACCTTGTACTCTATCTTAGAAAGAATATTAATGCCATTAAAAAACAAGTTTACATGCTTTTCCCCCTTTCTGGACTGTCCACTTCTGAGAACACGAAACAGGTGATATTTATCTTTGAATCCCCAGTGGCTGGTATAACTCGACCACATTACTTGAATTTTGGAGATTTTTTTTTTTTTTTTTGCGATACGGGGGCCTCTCACTGTTGTGGCCTCTCCCGTTGAGGAGCACAGGCTCCAGACGCGCAGGCCCAGCGGCCACGGCTCACGGGCCCAGCCGCTCCGCGGCATGTGGAATCACCCCAGACCGGGGCACGAACCCGCGTCCCCCGCATTGGCAGGCGGACCCCCAACCACTGCGCCACCAGGGAAGCCCTGAATTTTGGAGATTTTATCCTGCACCAAGGCCACAGGACAGGGGGACACACTGACACTTACGGAGCACTACTGTAGGTCAGGCACTATCCTCAGGGTCTTGTGTAGATTTATTCATATAGTCTTTTCAATACCTCTTTGAAAGAGGTGTTATGTACCACTCAGAATTTTAAAATCTTTACTCTTTATTCATATTGGGAATCAACAACGTTCTACAATAATACTGTGATTAAAAAAAGGTTAAGTCCTCTTTACATTTCTGCTCTAGTAATACTCTAAAACACCAGAGTAGGTACAAGACAAGGCAGACTTCGGAAAAGAATTTCATACAAAGTATCCTATTGACTTCTATGAGTCACGGTCCTGACAAGAAAATGCATTCACCTCAAAGGATTTACAAAGAGACTTTTCACAAAGGAACTGTTACTAAACAGAATTAAGGGGAGAAAGATCAGGGTAATACAAGTGATTGTATTTGGCATGAGTCACAGCAGCCGCCAGCCCCACCCATAAGGCTGAGTGAAAGTGGGAACAGAAATGTTACCAAAATGCAGTAAGAGCTGAGTCATGAAAAGAGGGCTTGCCCAGAGAGCTATACTGGTAGGTCTCACAGGGATGCAGCCAATTCCAGAGACAAAGAGCAAAACCAGGAAGAAAATACCAATTCCCTCTCCCCAAATCCTACCAGTGCCTCCTGAATTAAACCACAGGAAACCAGTCCACAGGGAGCTGTGAGGCAGTTAGCAGGGATAAGTCCCATGGCCTCCAAGCAGGCAAAGAATGGATTCTGACTTGAGGAGAGTAAAAGAAAAACCAGCACACATATTATCCTTCTTCAAAGAAAAACAGAAGGCTACTGAAATGGATTTTAAAATTCTAAGCACTTAGACAATTTCTACACATTTAACTGTTAATGTACATTACAAAAATCTCCATTTCTATGTCACAAAATAATAACTTACTGCAAAAATAAAAACTTACTGCTTACATAACTGTTTCTGAGTTTAAAAAAACTCCATCTTAAAACTCTTACAGGAATTAGAGGGCCCTAGGTTGGTACTTTATCTCTGAAATGGAAAAAACTTTGTAATTTGTGAACTCGGGATATTCTAGGCCTATGATGTAAAGATCTATAAAGGCTTCAAAGGATATGAATTCAGAGGAAAAGCAGCATGGGTATATTCTTGGATATACAATTAAGCTCCCACATTTCTACCTCTTTTTAGATTAACTTTAATACTTACTGGTGTATCCTTTTTAAGACCTTTGTAGAAAATGAGCCCAAATACACTTTAGATTAAAATCCTACTCCAAGCTACCTGGTCCCTCAGGATAAATGTTTAAACCCACTTACCTCTCCCACTGAAACCTCTGCACATTTTCTAGATCATGATACGCTCAACTGTTCCACCTACCTGAGTTGTGGGCTGAACACTGATGTTATGATGTGTGATAAAGTACTTTAAAAAATTACATAGCAAACATACTGCTATGTTTCTAAAAGTGAAAAAAGTAAAAATCTGTATAATTCTCTGATGATCTCAGAAGTTTCTCCTTTATGTGAACGTTGGAGGATATAAGCTATTATCACAACAAAAAACAAATTTTTCCAGTTTTCATAGCTTATACAAAGTAGTATTAAAATGCTGAGACACACTTTTGGACAAAAACAGAACAGGCTGGTTTATCAGTGTTTCTTTGAAAACACTTTCACTCCTCTGTGCAAATAAAATCTCTCTCCATGATGCTAGCAGAGATACTCAGTAAAAACTACTGCTGGGTTTTTGTTTAATTTCTTGTGCATTCTGCTGTATACTGACAAATCAATAACCTCCAAATCTAAATTCACATTTAAACCATCAAACTCGGCACATACTTACACTCTATCTAGGATCCATTTGCCAAAAACAAAAACAAGAAACCCTAACAAAACAACAAACAACAATGCTTACATCTAACTATATCCATACCCTATAAAAAGAGGTGCCTGAAGCAGCTTGTAGCTACCAACATTTAAAATATCTTTCACCTTGAAGTAACAGAAGCCACCATAAATTTTTTCCTATGTAAGAGACAGTACTTAGACTATAGAAAAGTAGAAGGGTACTAAAGTATATGGTACTTTCACAAAACAAAATGGTTAATAAATGTTATGTATGATTGGGAATCAAAAGATTAATGTGGGCTTCCCTGGTGGCGCAGTGGTTGAGAGTCCACCCGCCGATGCAGGGGACACGGGTTCGTGCCCCAGTCTGGGAAGATCCCACATGCTGCGGAGTGGCTGGGCCCGTCAGCCATGGCCGCTGAGCCTGCGCGTCCGGAGCCTGTGCTCCGCGGCGGGAGAGGCCATGACAGTGATAGGCCCACGTACCGCAAAAAAAAAAAAAGGATTAATGTAAGTTTATCACATCTCACTTGGACTTACATTAATCAGGATAATTTTTTTCAAAAATGTGTAACATCAATCATTAGTTAAGCTGGAAACTCTACACTGAAACTATAATCATTCACTCCCATTAAGCAGAGTTAAAACGGGATACAAATCACTAAAGTCAGGTAAGAACTAGGTAACTGTTCAAATTTTTATTTTGATGCACAGTATGAGAAATGAACTCTTAAATCAACTGAATCTTATGGAAAATGAAATAGCAAATAAATTAGACCCATGTTAAAATAGAAGGTCAGTTAAATGTCCAAATCTTAAGGATATAACAGCCACAGGTAAACTTCAATTCTATAGTCTTCTTTCAGGAGGTCAAGGTCTTTCAAACACAACTTTACTATGAACTGCTCCAGAGCTCAAGAGCATATGGGAATGCTTAACAGGGGAGGTGATCAGGGACACGTTTCCTGCAAGAATCATAAAACGTACAGTTAAGAAAACAAAGGCAGCGGTGACAATGAAAAGCATGATTGTATCCAAAGGTCTATATTAAATACAAACACAGCTATAATCCTACTTTTACTAAAACCAATTTTAAATGTATAAACAGAATGTTTCTACCTCACAATTAACATCCCTTAATTATTGTATTAGTAAGAGGACAGGAAAAATCTGTGGAATGTGAAGACCTGTAGGTATTCAGCAGTTCTCAGCTTCTTATCCAAACAACCTACTTAACAAATATGTATTCTCCAGAAAATGGTTAATTCATGTTTTTAACCAATACGTTAGTGAATTTTACTAAATTAGTCAAAGATGGTTCTCTCAATCAGAAGTTGTAAAATGACAAGGTTTTGGGGTTTCTACATTAAAACCTCTGGATCACTATTCTAAATGAACACAAACAAATGCCAATAGATAAGCTGGTGATGGGGTTAGGTAATTCACTAAAGTATGCCAACAGTACCTCTCACATCTGTGATGTTAGAACTTTTATTTTCTGGTGACCATACATAGTGAATCAGGAAGGGGACGTGGTAGGGATACTAGCGAAATTTTTTACTTAATGACTGTGGAAACACTGCTTCCAGAGGCAAGCACAACACTTGAGAAGAAGAAAAGGCATAAAAACAGATCCAGAGAGTACAGCATACTGGGATCATACAGTATAAACCTTCCAACCTCGGTAGCTTATAGGAGTATGACCCAAGAATGTCAATATAGAAGAAGTTATCAAGCAGCTGTCACAAAGCACTGATCTGAAAAATTAATTCCCTGGAGGTTAATAATGAGTTTGAAAAGAAGTGCATAGCCCAGTACATTTGGGAAGGCTGAGTTAAACAAAATTACTCATGTCTCTTTACTGCAAATTACGCAAATTTCTAATATATTTAAAAGAGACACTTAAACTTTGAAAACAGTGATATCAGATCAAACGAGGTACTATAGTTTATATTTCAAATGTGGTTGAAGGTACTAAGGTATAACAAAGATTTCTGAGGGTGGGTGCAGCTATGTGACCTTGCTCCCAAGTCAGAAAATTTTACTTATAGAACTCAGTTTCCTTTTGCTATCATTCTGCTAGAAGACATCAGACACTATAACTGTATTTAACCACCTTTGGCGGCACTGCTTCCAGGAAAACTGTGTCAATTTTTCCTTCTCTCACTATTTTTCCATTTCAAAGTATGAGTGCTCCTTATTACCCTATCCTCCCAATACCAGGAGCAGAGAATCTAGATTTTTCAGCCCAGTCCTTTCCACTCACGACAGTAGATTTGAATAGCGTTTCAGCCTTTCTCTCCACATCCAAATCATTATTTTCTACTCTTTCCTTCCTTTAATAGTAAGAGGATAGTTGCCATTCATAGAAGAGAGCCAGTGAAAGGAGTGCTACAGGATTCTGCACAAAGAACTTAGTCCACTTAGGGCATACTTTCCTAATAACATTCCTACTTCCCTCCTGTCCTCCTCTGTTCTCCAGATCCAGCAGCTGCTGGTGGACTGCACGCCTCTTCTGCATCGATCATTCCTATCTATGAAACTGCTCCCACTTACACACACTGAATTGTCACAGTAATGACCCATACCTCCTCTAGCTACTATCCCACTTCTCGACTCCCATTCACAATACACTCCCCGAAGAAGCAGTCTACGTACATTTCCTCCAACTCCTCTTTTCCCAGCCTCTATCGAATTTACTTCAGACTTCTGCCCCCTCTATTCCACTAAAACTGCTCGTTAAGACTACCACCGACCTCTGTTGCTAAATCGAATTTTTAGCATCAATTTTCAGTCCTTATCTTACTCGACCTATTTGCATCATCTTGGCAGTTGACCACTCCTCCTCCCCAAATACTTCCTTAATTTGGCTTCTGGGACACACATTCCCTTGGTTTTCCTCCTATCTCAGTGGCACCCCGCTCCCTTAGCATTTTGTATTATGGAAAATTTCAAAAGTATGTATAAAAGTAGAGGTTGTATAATGAATCCTCATGTATCCATCATCCAGTTTAATAATTACCTATACTTCACAATCCTTCTTAGTGACCCTTGATGGTTGCTCTGAATCTTCCCAAACCTATTACTGGAATTCTCAAGCACTCAGTCCTAAAAAAAACCCTTTCCCTTCTTTAGCTACGTTCACTCTCTTGGGGACTCAATCAGTCTCATGGCCTTATATAACACGTACAGGCTGACAACTCCTAAATTTATAACTACAGCTCAAACTTCTCCCCTGAACTACAGACTCAACTATCCAACTAACCGCTTTCTCAACAGACATCTCAAATGTCCAAAAACGGAAAACCCCCATCTTCCCTCCCAAAGCCTTCCTCCACCTAAGAGAAACTCTTATTTTTCTCAACAAAAACCTTGAATTACGGGCCCCAGTACTCTTTTTTCTTTTTTTTTGTTTGTAACTGTTGTTTTGTTTGCTGGGAATTTCCATGTTTTATTCCTGAACTAAAAATGTTTAATACTGTCATGGTAAAACACAATTCAGGGCTTCCCTGGTGGCGCAGTGGTTGAGAGTCCACCTGCCGATGCAGGGGACACAGGTTCGTGCCCCGGTCCGGGAAGATCCCACATGCCGTGGAGTGGCTGGGCCCGTGAGCCATGGCCGCTGAGCCTACGCGTCCGGAGCCTGTGCTCCGCAACGGGAGAGGCCACGACAGTGAGAGGCCGCGTACCGCAAAAAAAAAAACCACAATTCAGATTTTTCTGATGAAATTTATTTAGAATTGTTCTTTTTTTCTTTCTACCCTTGAAGAAATGGAAGTGTGTTTAACGTATTGGAGAAATGTGGCAATTATTAAGGCGCTCTGAATAAAAACCTTATAAGACACTCCCCCCGCCCCAAACACCCTTGAATTATCCAATCCCTTTCATCACAGACCTTATATCCAACCCATCATCAAATTCTGCCGGCTCTACCTTCAAAAATACAACTATTATCAATCCCTTCTCACCACCTTCACCTCTATCTACTGGTCCAAGCCACCATCCCCTTCCCTCTCCCTGAACTTCCACTAACAGGTAAAATAAATGGTTTTCGTAACTACTAATTAGCAATTAGTAGTTAATTTAATTAATTAAAATTATTAACTGAATCTTCAAGTGTTAAGATTTCTCTGGCCAATCATTTTTGTGTGAATGAGTTTTTAAAAGAATTTTCATCTCAGAAAAGCTGCTGGAGGGACTTCCCTGGCGGTCCAGCAGTTAAGACTCCACGCTTCCACTGCAGAGGGCAAAGACTCAAGGAACTAAGATCCCGCATGCCACACGGCACGGCCAAAAGAAAAAAGAAAAAAAAAATGCTGCTGGAATAGGAACATGTAGGGCACTCTGCATATTATGTGCTTAAGAATGTATATATGAAAAAGTGTACCCAGGACAGAAAATGACTGAACCCAACTCATCCTGGTAAACAGACATCAGTTCTTACTACTACACGCCCACCCCCAAGTTCTCTGGTTTTTGACCTTCCCAAGCCTGGCTCTTTATGTGCCCTTTCAATCTTGAGGGCTACCCTGTGTTACCCAAACCCTTCTCCCCACCTAAGCTTTTCTGGCTTAAATCTAAGAGTTGTGTGATTACATATTTTAAATACCTTGCAAAATACTGTTATCTAAACAAAATGGCTCCACTTCCCATCAACTACAATTATCAAAAATATACCTATTTTTTGTTTCCATGTTAATTTTTCCTAAGAAATGTTCTTTAAAGTGTTACGATACCTTGGTGCTGCCTTGATGATGTTGTCCACACGTAGAATCACCTCTGCTGCTTCAGCTGCACTTAAAAGAACTTGTCGCTTCACTTGGAAACTTTCTGTTATACCCAGCATTGCCATATCTCCAATGGTACCTTCCTTCATATCTGGAAAGTATTTACTAAATAAACAACTAATCTTAACATATCTAATCATGTTACAAAACATATCTAATGATGTCACAAAATTAATCCTGACTTACAAAAAATAAGATTACAACTAACTACTCAATTTAGTTAGAGCATTCGCATCAGACTATCACTCAAGGAAAGCCTTTTAGAAAACTGGAAGGTCAACTACTGATCATCTGTATCAATGGAGAGTAACTATGTCAAATAATGAAAAATTTATACACAACACTGTATCACCCATCTTTCTCTATCTACAAATAAAACTGCAGAAAATTTGCTCATCACTGAACACACCATGGATTCTTAAGAACTGGAAGAGAATTTAGAAGTCATCTACTTTTCTTATTAGAATGCCCCTTCATTTTCTGACAGATTATTATTCCTTAACCTCTCTCTTGTCCAGTGGCAAGACTATCTACCCTCTAAAATTGTTCCTTTTATATGTCCTAGACATTTTGCTGGGAAATTTTCCAATCTGAATTAAGTCCTCTTTTTGGCCATTTTTATGTTATGTAACAGAGATCTACTCTCAAGAATGTCTCAGAATAGGGCTTCCCTGGTGGCACAGTGCTTGAGAGTCCACCTGCTGATGCCGGGGACACGGGTTCTTGCCCTGGTCCAGGAGGATCCCACATGCCGTGGAGCGGCTGGGCCTGTGAGCCATGGCCGCTGAGCCTGCGCGTCTGGAGCCTGTGCTCCGCAACGGGAGAGGCCACAGCAGTGAGAGGCCCGCGTACCGCAATAAAAAAAAAAGAATGTCTCAGAATAAGTTTACTGTGAGATTAGGAGTTAATACTGATTATAAGAGATACAGTAACGTTTACACTCATTTGAGAACGTAAGTACTGTTTTTATATACTTAAATCCTACGGTCATTACATAACAAACAAGTTAAAAATCTTCTAACTAATGTTACACCCCCCCCTTAGAGAATAATAAAATTTTGACAGTGTAGAGATTATGAAGTTAAACATTTTTCTAGAATGTATAACGGCTATAAAGGCAAAGGTCACAGGAATCTTTTATATGGTTATGAGAATTCATCATTTTTTTTTTTTTTTTTATGGAGATTTTTTCTTTATTGAGAAACTTAAGACTTGGGTACATCAAATAAAACCAGTTTCTGGGGAATTCATCATTTTTAAAAAATAAAAAAAAAAGAACCTGGTCAAGAGTTACTCTGAACAACTACCACAGGAGCTTCCCTGGTGGCGCAGTGGTGAAGAATCCACCTGCCAACGCAGCGGACACGGGTTCGAGCCCTGGTCCAGGAAGATCCCACATGTCACAGAGCAACTAAGCCTGTGTGCCATAACTACTGAGCCCATGTGCCTAAGCCTGTGCTCTGCAACAAGAGAAGCCTGTGCACATCAACAAAAGGTAGCCCTCACTTTCTGCAACTAGAGTAAGCCCACGCACAGCAACATAGACCCAACGCAGCCAAAAAAAAAAAAAAAAAAAAAAAAGACCACATGGTCCCAATTAATTTCTTACCCAGTCCAGCAGTTGTATTGCCTTCACTATGGGCTGCTCGAAGCTGTGCCACCAGATCTGCACTGTCATAGCCTGCATTGTCAGCTATGATAGTTGGCAACTATGAAGTGAAGAAGACATGGTAACTATTCTACTAAAAGAAAATTAATTTACTAACTGTAAGAAAAGCCTTCTAAAATTATACATTTAGAGACAACGTAAAACCTGCTTCCTTTTAATTACTGCTCATAAAGAGGATAAACTCCAAAATCAAATTTAAGCAGTGTGAACCAATTCTTAAAGCCAAGAAAGTTAAGTATTTTCTGCCCAAGAGAGAAGAATGGATTCATTTAAAAGTCATCAATGCCTACAAAATTTAAATTCAAGGCTCTCTTTTTCATTAACTTACCATTCTCAGTGCTTTAGCATAAGACTCCATTGCAACGGCTTCTTTGCCTGGTGTTCTACTTGCAAGCTGTGTCACAGCATGAGCCATCAGCATCTCAGAACAGCCTACAGATTAAAAATCCAAGAACATATCATTATGCTTAGCTGTCTCCCAGACACTAAATTAGACTTCCCTTAAGATATATTAAGCATTAACTATTAAGTGCGAAAACAATATGAAGTTCCTATAAGAAACATTAAAGCCAAAGCCACTACTACACTTCAAGAAATAAAATATGTTCAATATTTTTCAAATGCTTACCTCCTCCATAAACTGTTCTAGAATCTTTCACAGTTTGGGCAAGAACACAAAGAGCATCATGCAGAGATCTTTCTGCTTCATCTAAAATTTGTTGAGTGGCACCACGCAGAACAATGGTGCAAGCCTCACCTAAAGTTAAAAAAATAATAATATTCTTATGTCATAGTGAACACTTAGTTATAACACATAAAAGTTTGCCTTCTATTACTTATATAGGTTATACTCGGTTTTGAAAGCTGACATGTCTTCCATTGCTACCTTCTCTTTGCTAACAATCCACATTCCTAACAGTTCTAAGCTATCTAAAACAACTATATTGAATATGTACTGTTCACAAAGTTAACATGAGGCTGCCCTCAAGAGATTGAAATTAGAATTTCTCAGGAACTAAGACATACATTCTAGTAACTATAGTAACGAGTAATTGTTTCTTTCACTTCAAAAGAACCTACTAAAGATTTAGGAACCTAAACCAGGATCTACATAATCCCTCACCAAGGGCTACCCCAGAAAAGTGAATCAGTTTGTCTTCTCCAATCATGACTTCCTCAATAAGTTTGCAACTTCCAAGCTTCACTAGTTCTGGGTGGTCAAAGGTAGATGCAATTTCACCACCTATGAACAAAAATATACATTAATTAAATGCATAACGGGTTTAAAATTTGTTTTCTAACAAGCAGTAATGAACAGAAAACACAATATTTAAGTTGACTGCTTACTATACACCAAGCACTCTGAAGCAATTCATACAAACTAATTATTTAATCTTCACAACAACCCTAATAAGACAGGCTTCATTTATCATCACCCCATTTAGAAGTGGTAAAACTGAGGCAAAGAAATGTTTAGTTTCTTATCCAAGGTTACATAGTTTGAACAAATATGAAGCTGAAATTCAAATACAAGCAATCTGGCTTCAGACCTATATGGACAGACACACTGTGTAATAATACCACCTCAACTGAGATTCTGACATTTACCTTTAAGCCTGAATTTAAATTCAGATTCTCTTCTGAATTCAATATAGGAGACCAGTACTCTTATGATCCAATATCCCGAAACAAAACATGAAAATATTTAACTAATCTTATTATATCAACAGATGTACTGACGCTAGGAACTGCTTAAAATAGTGAGCACTTGGGCCTAGAAAAAAGGGGAAATGTATACTGAGGATTTCCCAGAGCAAACTTAAGGAGAAGTCAAAAAACTAAATTCGGGCTTCCCTGGTGGCGCAGTGGTTGAGAGTCTGCCTGCCGATGCAGGGGACATGGGTTCGTGCCCTGGTCCGGGAAGATCCCACATGCCGCGGAGCGGCTAGGCCCGTGAGCCATGGCCGCTGGGCCTGCGCGTCCAGAGCCTGTGCTCCGCAAAGGGAGAGGCCACAACAGTGAGAGGCCTGCGTACCACAAAAAAAAAAAAAACAAAAAAAAAACTAAATTCATTTTATTCCTTAGGTATTATTTTTATTCCTATTTTCCCTCCATCTTCCATGCTATAAACACTTCCTTTCCTGGTTCTTAATTAAGCAAAACTTAGGTTTCAATTTTAAAATCCTTTTCTCAGACTTCCCTGGCAGTCCAGTGGTTAAGACTCTGCAATTCCACTGCAGGGGGTATGGGTTCAATCCCTGATTGGGTAACTTATGCCACGCGGCTTGGCCAAAAAATATATAAATAAAATTAAATCCTTTTCTCTAGTTCATTACTCTCTCTTTTAATAGATTCCCTCAATCATCAACCAACCCCTTTCCCTACACCTTACTGATAAATCTGCTGAATAACTGATGCTTTATTTCTATTTTACAATTAATTCATAAAAGGGACTCTGGTCTTCCCAACTCCACTAATTTATACTCATAATCTGTATAGCTGAAGCTCTTCTTACTTCTTGTTGGCAAATTCCTGAGACTGCTTTGTATCTAGATGTGAGACACAATAGATGTTCGGGAAATCATATCCCCCAAATGAGACCAATTTGGCTTATGAGAATTTTCACTTATCCTATACTCATTCATGTGCATCTGCTTACAAAATATTCCTAGACATTTGCAAGAAGCAATTTCACACATCTTGACAACAGATGTTACTAAGGATGGGAGCCACCATGGAGTCTACTTCACAGCCATACAGTTTGGTGTGCTTGGTGCAGTTAATTTTCTCCTGAGTGTATGTGGCTATTTCATGTTATCAAGTCCTTATGTTATCAACTTATCCCATGAATGTCCTGTATCATTCACAGTTCTTATGTCATGTCTTTAATTCTGTTGCATTAAGGGAAGAATTAAGTAAACATGAGCATCATAAGTTTTATTACCTTAAGCATCAAGTATGTAATAACTTTTAAATCAGGTAAACCCATTTCCAAATAATTAATGAAAGTAAAATGTCTCTTTTTAGGTCAGAACACTATACTTCTCAAATTATTAAAAATGGCTTAAGAAGTTATTTTGAAATGAGACCAATCCTACCATCTACTTAGTATAATTTAATTTCTTCTAATACACAGAGCAGTTCTGAACTGAATCTGATGTTCCTAGTGGCTTTACGTCTAAAACCCCACTCTCCTTAATTCTCACTGCCAGATAGCAAGCCAACTTTCCAGCCTATTCATTCATTTTCAAGCGCCTGAAAGTTAGAGGATAAAGACTGTTATACTTAGTTTTCAAGGGCTGTTTATAGAGGTTACTTTAAAAACCATTACTAGAACAAATTTAAGTGAACAGCTGCACTCTATGTCTCTTTGATGTACACATACCTGTAGACACACTTCCTAGTCTATACTGGGATTATAAAACTCATATACCTCTACTAAAGGATACTGTAGTAAACTACTTTTCATCATACGTTGCTGGAATGTTTCACACTTATTCAACGTTTATTACTTTCATAAATTTTTAAAAATTAACAGAAGTAATGCTTAAGTATTTGACCCACTGTCTGGCATATAGTTAAATGTTCAATAAAGGTTACTATTCCAACTGCACTATCACACAGGGCACAAAGCATTCAACTACTCACTTAGCACTAAAATTAAATGAATAAACTAGGTAAGACTTAAGACTCCTTTTTTTGGGACTTCCCTGGTGGTTCAGTGGTTAAGAATCTGCCTTTCAACACAGGGGACGTGGGCTCGTTCCGTGGTCGGGGAACTAAGATCCCACATGCTGCGGATCAACTAAACTGCACTCCATTAATGAAGAGAAGCCCGCGTGCCGCAACAAAGATCCAGCATACCGCAACTAAGACCCGACACAGCCAAAAGAAACAAAAAACAAAAAACAAAAAAAAGACTCCTTTTTTTAAGCTTCAGTTTATTTAGACTATGTTTAGAACAGTGGTCCTGTGGGTTTGTGAGAAAAGACAGTATCTTTAAAACAACACAGGGGCTACCCTGGTGGCACAGTGGTTGAGAGTCCGCCTGCCATTGCAGGGGACGCGGGTTCGTGCCCCGGTCCGGGAAGATTCCACATGTCGCAGAGTGGCTGGGCCCGTGAGCCATGGCCGCTGGGCCCGAGCGTCTGGAGACTGCGCTCCGCAACAGGAGAGGCCACAACAGTCAGAGGCCCGCGGACCGCAAAAAAAAAAAAAAAAAAAAAAAAAAAAAAACGGCAAAAATAAACCTACACCTATGGCGAAGCTGGCATTTAATTTGGTATATTAAAAATAATGTAGGGCTTCCCTGGTGGCACAGTGGTTGAGAGTCCGCCTGCCGATGCAGGGGACACGGGTTCGTGCCCCGGTCCGGGAAGATCCCACATGCTGCGGAGTGGCTGGGCCCGTGAGCCATGGCCACTGAGCCTGCGCGTCCGGAGCCTGTGCTCCGCAACGGGAGAGGCCACAGCAGTGAGAGGCGCGCGTACCGCAAAAAAAAAAATAAATAAATAAAAATAATGTAAAGATATCAAAAAGTATGTCAGATTTCAGAATAACTTTAGATTCTAGGATCCTTGAATCTCTTTGTCCTCTTAGCAATGAGTTAAATACACTAACACTCAGTAAATCCAAGAGTAATTATTATGTTAGAAATTAATGCCTTTTTCCCATACCTGTGACAAGAGCGAGGCGTTCCACACCTGCAAAATCTGCATGCTCAATAGCCATAACACCAGCAGCACCAAAGAGCTGTTCAGGATAATTATAAATTAATTGCCTATAAATAAAATATAAAAAAATATTGTTCAAAGTGGTTACTTCACAAGATAAAATACATTAGACTAAAAGACATGAAAATATTTTTATCTCACCAGTAATCAAAGAAATGCAAATTAGAACAAGATAACATTTCTTACTTATTATTGTATAATACTTTATAAATTATACTAGTGCATCCATGTTAGTACTGAAAATGGGTATTGTTTTATATATTGCCATTGACAGTATAAAATGAACCAATAATTCTGAAAAGCAATTTAGCAGTAGTGCATCAAAACCCGTATCTATGGGCTCCCCTGGTGGCTCAGTGGTTAAGAATCCGCCTGCCAATGCAGGGGACACGGGTTCAAGCCCTGGTCCAGGACGATCCGACATGCCGCAGAACAACTAAGCCCATGTGCCACAACTGGTGAGCCTGTGCTCTAGAGCCCACAAGCCACAACTACTGAAGTCTGCATGCCTAGAGCCTGTGCTCCACAAGAGAAGCCACCACAATGAGAAGCCCGCGCACCGCAACGAAGAGTAGCCCCCGCTCGCCGCAACTACATAAAGCCCGCGCGCAGCAACAAGACCCAACGCAGCCAAAAATAAATAAATTAAAAAAATAAATTTAGTAAAAAACCAAAAACCAAAACAAAACTCTTATCTATGTTTATATGCTTTGATTCTACTCCTGAGAATCTACAGCAAGAAAATTCAGATATTAATTAAATGAAGATATATGTAAGAATTTTTATGTAGAAAACATTCCAATGTCTGTGAAGAGAGTATTTGTGTAAATCTCAACTTACCAATTATGAAAAATTTGTAATTTTAAGTAAAATATATATACTGTTAGGTTAAAAAAGCATGTTATAAAAGTTTATACCATATGATCACAACTAAATGAAGAATTGAAACAACATACACACACACCACGAATCAATTTAATAAAAGAATTTCTGGGAGAATTCTGTTCCTTCTTTATACTTTCAAACGTCCCAAAATGAGCAAATGTTACTCATACAACAGGAGTAAAAAGGACATCTGTTTAAAAGTTTGTAACTTAAAAAAAGCCAAAGAAAAAAATTTCATAACTAGTATAAAGCACTGCTAAGCAAAATGTGCCTTATCAGAATCATAGATCTCACAGAAGTTTAGAAACTAGCTTTTTTTCTTTTTTTAATTTATTTATTTATTTTTGGCTGCGTTGGGTCTTGTTGCTGCACGCAGGCTTTCTCTAGTTGCGGCAAGCAGCAGCTACTCTTCATTGCGGTGCACAGGCTTCTCGTTGTGGTGCCTTCTTTTGTTGCGGAGCATGGGCTCTAGGCGCGTGGGCTCAGTAGTTGTGGGTCGTGGGCTCTAGAGCGCAGGCTCAGTAGTTGTGCCACACGGGCTTAGCTGCTCCGCCGCATGTGGGAGCTTCCCAGACCAGGGCTCAAACCCCTGTTCCCTGCATTGGCAGGCGGATTCCCAACCACTGTACCACCAGGGAAGTCCCTAGTAACTAACTTCTAAAAGCCCACATACATTTGGCTTAAAACAATTATTTTCCATCAAATGGTAAATCTCTCTCAAAGTTAACTACTGCCTTTTCACTGAAATGCCCTGTTTCTCTTGGTATTTTTCTCCATTCAAAATAATCCATATAAAAAAAATAATCCATAAAAACCTTAGATACTGAATATTAAGAATACATGGGGAAGGTTTACACATATTTTCTTCACACAAATTAAAGATAAGCCCTAAAACCCTTAATACCTTTCACCTCTTCATCCTTGTTTTATTCCTATGCTACCATTAGCTTTTTCCTACTTCAAACCCCCATCATTTAATGTGGAATTAAATCTCTCTTCCAAATACAGGTATACTACAGCCCAAACTAATAATGTAACTGCCAAAACAGAAAACTGTTATTGTTGACACAAAAAGGTTTAATAAAGTATATTAACATACATTTTCACTAAAATCATTGTAAGGCAAATGCCTTGCTGTACAATTTTATTTACATTTGGGAAAAAACACTTCCTAAATAACTAAATTCAATATAAAAGAATTTTCCTAAATCTTTGCAGAAAACAATCCTTTCTTGGATTATTATAAATATTGTCAGCACAAGCATACACAGACCTGTTAATAAAGCAATTTATCCCATGCTTAAGAATACGTTCAACTTTCTCCTTCATTTTTTCCTTTTCTGCATGTTCTATTTCGGCAACTTTTGCTGTAGAATCAACTCTTACCCGGGAACCAAATATCTAAGACAAAGGAAATCATAAAAAATAGCATCACTTTCCTTACTCGCAAGTTTCATAGCATATTTAAACTTTTTAATGTAAATACACCAAAAACTATGTGTGCATGTGTGTATGCATGTGTACAATATAAACATATATTTATATATATAAAATCAGAAACTAAGAAACTATATAAGAATAAATATACATTCAAATGTATATAAACCCTATAAGGGTTTTTATTAGTGCAACTGATTACCAGCCCAAGTTTACAGCAGCTAGCAATTAGAATTCCAAGAAATGTAGTTTAACGTACCTTAATTTTGTCTGTATCCATACCAGTATTTGCAATAAGAATTTTAGCATTTTCAATTCGCTTTGGTTGATTTACTCCAATTTTTTTATCCAACAGAAAGCCTACAATATAAGGATAGTATTGTATTAAATATTTCAAGGGTGTGTTAATAAATCTTTTAAGGTAATCTGCTTTATCAAATTAGTCTTTTAGAAATGCTATACAGCCCTTACATATAAATTCAATCAAGAATATTTTCAGAATCGTTACTCCTGTGAAACAGAGACAAACAACATGCATTTTTGCAACAAAACCCAGACTCCAAATCACGAACTGGTAGAGCAGAAACTGTAAAGCACAATTTACCCCATTTTTTCCTTCTCTGTAGAATAGAATGCCTACACTTTCTACCGTTTGTTTTGTGAATACACTGTGAAGACGCTTTGAAAAATCCACACTCTAAGAACAAAACATACTATTATTAAGGAAATTGCAGCTGCTAACTCATTTATCACTCTTCAAGAACACCAGAAACTATATTCTCAACACCTGCCAACTAATTGGTATGACCTACCCAAACCCTTCCTAGAGAATACATGTAATCCTGGAAAAAGTGCCATTTGACAGTAGCTGACTTCTAGTAAAAAAAGAAAAAACAAACAAACTACTCGGAGCTTCCCTGGTGGCGCAGTGGTTGAGAGTCCGCCTGCCGATGCAGGGAACACGGGTTCGTGCCCCGGTCCGGGAAGATCCCATATGCCGTGGAGCGGCTGGGCCCGTGAGCCATGGCCACTGAGCCTGGAAGTCCGGAGCCTGTGCTCCGCAACGGGAGAGGCCACAACAGTGAGAGGCCCGTGTGCCGCAAAAACAAAACAAAACAAAACAGAACAAAAAAACAAAAACAAAACCAACTACTTCTCTTTATTAGAGACTAACTTACTTCATGGTATAAAGTAAAACCTAGAGATTATCAAAAGAAATGCTGGGATAGTTTGAGAAGATCAAGCACACTGTCAATATAACAAATGAATTAAGATGACAAAAATGGTTGCAATATGATTTGTGTCCTTAAAGATAAGTTTTCTGGCTTTGCAAAGTGTCACTAGTCCGGACTAACTAAAAGTGGATTCACTCAGTACTTAGCTTTCAACAACTGGTCAAGGCTTCCTTTCCCGTATTCAATATGTACATACCTTCATCTAAATAGGAATCTACCATACTTCCTCCTAGCTTCTTGATGACATGAATTGCCTCCAGATTACCAGAGCCTTTCAGTCTGAGAACGGCTTCCACAGCTAACTTAGTAAAGTGGTCTTTGTGATGAGTAAGAAGTTTTGAGGATAATGTTGTTCCTGCAATGTTCATTAAATCTTGACGGAATTTAACTTCGTCAGAACTAAAAAAGCAAAACAAAACAAAAAAAAAACAAAAAAACTCAGGCCGGTTCTTAAAATGCTTCTCTGAAGTTATCAACCCTGTTTTACTTTTCAAAATCTATCCAGATACTTTTTTGTCAATAGACTTTCACCTCAACCAGTCAGGGCTCTAAGTCCCATGAAAAAAATTAAACCTTATCAGTAATCAAGAAATACAAATTAAAGGATACTATTTTCCCCACCAAGCTGGCAAACTACCAAAAGAGAAACACAAGCAAACAAAAATTTCAAGAACATGGGAAACGAGGCATTGTTATACAGCTAGTGGGACTGTAAATTAATGAATTTTTTCTAGAGCACTACTTGTAAGGTAAATAAAATTGCCTTTAAATACATACATATCTTTGGACACAGCAATTATACTTACTTTTTAAAATAACAAGTCTGTCACAACACTATAAAGCTAAAAACTGTCGAAACACAAATCTCCAATTATAGATAGATGAATTACAGCAGTCACAAAATCAAACGCATACCTCTACTAAAACTAATATTACAGAGAACAATGACACCTCGAAACTTTTCTAGTTATTCAACTAGGTTAAAGAGGCTAAAAAACCCTCTATACAATGATACTATTTATTGCGATTATACGTGCAAAAAAACCCCTGGAAACCCAAACTTTAACTTTAGTTACTACCTCTGGGGGGTAAGGTGGGGTTTTTCTAGGTTTTATTGAGGCAGGATGAGCCAATAGAATCATGTTTGTGTATGCTTTTCACTGCTCTCTAGACTTCCTGCATTGACTGTATTTCAAAAAGAACATTTAAACATTAAATGTTTGAAACAGTAGTGTTTTGGCATACCGACCCATGATCGACTGCAGAATTCAACAGAGCCTGTCTTGCCGCCTTTGTGGCTTCTCTCCAACCCGCAATAATGGTCTGTGGATGAATCTTTTTTGCAATTAAAGATTCTGCTTCCTATTAATAAACAGTGGAAGACAAGCATGAATACTAAATCTGTAGTAAGAAGTTGATTACTTCTGATACTCAAAACCACAGTAGCAAAAAACCCCCAATAAGACGAAGTTGAAGTTGCTCAGATATTCTTACCCTTAGTAATTCTGCTGCTAAAACAGTAACAGAGGTAGTGCCATCACCAACTTCATCATCTTGAACCCTTGACATATCTTGGGGGGAAAAAAAGCTAGTTATTAACTCACTTACATTTGATTCTGCTTTTTAAATTACTTCTTGGTAGCTTACCTAATTCTCCAAATATATCCACTACCAATCTAAACCTCACTTATCTAGGTTTCCTCACCTGACAAATTCTTTGAACTTTTCAGCCCGAAATACAGTAGTTTTACCATCAGTAAGTACATGGCACTCCAGAAGACTGTATTTAAAAAAAAATTTTACTGAAGTATAACTGACTTACAATGCTGTGCTAATTTTTGCTGTACAGCAAAGTGGTTCAGTTGTACACATATATATATTCTTTTTCATATTCTTTTCCATTATGGTTTAACACAGAATACTGAATATAATTCTCTATGCTACACAGTAGGACCTTGTTGTTTATCCATTCTATATATAATAGTTTGCATTTGCTAATCCCAAACTCCCAATCCATCCTTCCCCCTCCACCCTTGGCAACCACAAGTCTGTTCTGTATGTGAGTCTGTTCCTGTTTCATAGACAGGTTCATTTGTGTCATATTTGATTCCACATATAAGTGATAGTATGTGGTATTTGTCTTTCTCTGACTTACTTCACTTTGTACGATAATCTCTAGGTCCATCCATGTTGCTGAAAATGGCATTATTTCATTCTTTTTTATGGCTGAGAAATATTCCATTGTGTATATATACCACATCGAGAAGCTTGCATTTTAATAACGATAATAATCAATTAAAAAGTAAATAATCAATGAATAGAAAGGACAGTCAACACAGCCTATTTAAAATTGTTTCCAAATGTTAACAAAATGTCATCCTCAGACTCACCAACTAAAACTTTAGCAGCTGGATTGTCCACACCAATGTTTTTTAAAATAGTTGCACCATCATTGGTTACCATAAGAGAAGCATCTCGTCCACTGCTTAACAGAATTTTGTCCTAAAAGGAACATATTTGGTTCAAGTTAAGATATAAGTACATCTGGAAGAACGCAGATTCATCAGTACTCTCATATATTGCTAATGTGTAAATACTCTGGATGGTTATTTGGCAGAATACATTTAAATTTTTTCATTGCATACACTCCCCCCAAAAGCAAACCTTGGTGTCCTAACCTTTGTCTACCCCTAAAGACAGCAGAAGAACAGAGAGACATGAACAAGGCTGTTCCGATACTGTAATAGCAAAAGCAATGAACGCAAACTAAGGGTCCCTCACAATACAGTAATAAATACAAACTATAAAAGAAGCAAGATACAGAATACTATTTGACAGTGAGAGGAGGCAGTATATCTATTTATACTGAAAGGAATTAAAAAAGCCAAGCTACAGCAAAAGTACATACAAATAATATCTATCACGTAACAAAACAATGTTATCTATTACAGGGAGAATACATAAAATAATATCTTATAATACATAAAATACCTGTACATCTACATAAAAATAAAGACATTGGTTAGATTTATATCCAAATGGTAACAGTGTTTGTCACTGGGGAGGTGAGTGGCACTGGGGATAGTGATCGAAGGGGACTTTAGCCATATGGGTTCTGTTCTGATTTTCAGTAAGGAGTATATATCCATATCTTAACTTTTACAATTAACAGTTAAGTTTTAAAGACAACAAAGCATCCAAAAGAAGTTTTTATATCTCTAACGGCTCTAAAACAACATTAAAAAATTTAAATTGCCTGTTTTTCTTACCATGCCCTTGGGTCCCAACGTGCTCTTTACCAAGTCTCCAATAGCAATGGCACCAACAAAAGAAGACTGGAATAAACATCAGAGATGGTCAAAATCAACTTCACAGTCTTAAAATTTTTAAAAAACCCAAAAAACTACTGTAACTTTATAAGAATGAGATAAAGTCTTACCAGACGAGCTGTCTCTGCTCTCTCTTCATCAGCTCCAGCCTTGAAGATATTAACAGGTGCAAGGGAAAGGGACGCCTAAAAAAGAAAACCAAGACTCAGTTTGAATACCAGTATTCTTTAACACATATACTTAGATGCCTTCCACTAGACTTACAAGTAGATACCTAAGAGAAAATTAATTTACAGCACAGGGTACTTTTTTAAACAAATGAAGCTCTCCATCATCGGAGCAGTCATTTATTTAAAGCGGAAGGAGGGACTTAGGTGACATTGCATTTTGGATCTCTAAGCGCTTCAGGAATAAAAATTCTACCCCAAAGAGATCGACTGTAAGTATGGCAAGACCAAAGATGGCAAAGATGATTTTAAACTAAGGATAAGGCAGGCAGGGGTGGTAGGCCACTCGCGCGACAACGACCGCCAGGAGGACGAGGGGACGCTGCGGCCTCGCTGCCATCTTCGCCC
The DNA here is from genome assembly GCF_949987515.2 of Delphinus delphis. Classification (NCBI taxonomy): domain Eukaryota; kingdom Metazoa; phylum Chordata; class Mammalia; order Artiodactyla; family Delphinidae; genus Delphinus; species Delphinus delphis. The sequence goes on along the minus strand of NC_082693.1, from coordinate 55,375,975 downwards.
TCTGGCCGCTCCAGGCCCCGCCCCGAGAGGGAGGGGGAAGCCCGTCTCGCCGACCCGCCCGGTGCACTAGAAATTTCTTCGCTTGGGGTGAGCTCCGAGCCTCGAGGTTCTGCGGCTGTGGAGAGGCCGAGTCACAACAAGGTGCTGGCCTTCAGGCCCATGCCTCCCCTGTGGGCCCGGCGCAGGCCACACGCCGCGGCCTGCGCCACGTGCGGCGGGCCCGGGGACAGACACAGGGAGCCCGCGGCGCTGGGATACAGATAAGGCAGCAGACGGCGGGGGACGGCCGAGTACGGCCGAGGACGGCGGGCCCTGGGCAAGGGCCTACAGGGCCAGACTCACCATGGTTCCGAGGAGTTCAGCACACACGACAACTCCTCACCAGCTCGCGCCCCAGGCCGAAGGAAAGAGAGGCCGGAAGTAAGAGAGACCGGAAGTGACGCCACACGCTCTGCCGCAGGGGGCGGAGCCCCGGCCGGCGCGCCGCTCGCCCTGGCACCGCCCTTGGGGGAAGGGAGGGCACAGCGTTTGAGGGGAGCCCAGCGGTTCGGGAAAGCTGCGCGTCCCGCTGGAGGGGCGGGGCCTCGGCTGGCGCTCCGCTCCCTTTGGAGGCACCCGCTGGGGACCAGGAAGGGAAGGGTTGGAGATTTTGCGTGAGGCCCGGAGGTTTGGAGTAGAACTCACCAAGGTGGGAGGGACGCTGCGCTGTGGGTGTTGCCATAGCAACGGAGTTCTTTCTCGCACGTTTAATTTTTTTCTTATATTTAACCTTTAAAAAAGGTTGCTTTAAAGTACTACATGTACAGAGTTTAAAGTGTTGTATACTAATGTAATAGAGGTGGGGCAGGCACGTGGCTGTTAGAGAGCCACTGGTAGCAGTCCCGCTCAGCCATTGGTTGACGTCGCAGGGGACCCCCCCCACGCCCACCCCTTTCAAGGTCCGCTAGCTTTGCGATTAAAGTCATTATTTCCTGCCCCAACAACTCGCCCCCAGATTACTGGCCTGTTGTGCAGCAAGCAGCGCGAGCTTGGGCTCAATAACACTAATAATGGAAAACATAATTCACCAACCACATTAATTCCTCTCCTCAGAAGCAACCACTCTCAACTTTTTGAGCTTTTTAAACATTTACCATTATATTCCTAAATAATATTTTATTGCTATTTTAATTTTAAACATTATTTATTAAGATGGAGGAAGACATATTTCTTTTACTGAATTGTAAAACGCTGTTCTCAATTGGGCTGTCCAGGACAAGGTCTTTGTGAGCTCTGATGGAGACTTTTACTTTGTCCGGCTTGCTCACTTTCAGGAGGTTTTGCATTTCACTCATTCTCCCCTCCCCCCAACACACAGTTGTAGAGATGACTAATATCCTCTTACATAATGTCTTTGTAAAGAGCAAAATCAATCCCAAATATTTCCGTTTGTTAAGAACAGTTTCTACTTTCTCTAAGTTGACCCCTAGGACATTTAAAGCAAAATTTTTGTACTTAAAAAAAATGTTTAGCTTTGCATCTGATACCTTTTTCTCCCTTTGAGTAACTGATCTCTTAGCAAGCTCTTGGATTGTGGCAATTGTTAACATTGGTGGGTGTTTTCAATTTAAAAAAATATATATTTATTTGTCTGCGCCTGGTCTTAGTTGCAGCATGCGGGATCTTCGTTGCCACATGTGGGATCTTTAGTTGGAGCATGCGAACTCTTAGTTGCGGCATGTGGGATCTAGTTCCCTGACCAGGGATCAAACCTGGGCCCCCTGCATTGGGAGGGCAGAGTCCTAGCCACTGGACCACCAGGGAAGTCCTGATATTTTCAATTTTTAATTGTTCTACCCTTCAGATATATGCTAAGAGGGTTAGTTTACACCAGGGATTGACAAACCATGAGGCGCCAAATCCAACCTGCCACCTGATTTTGTATGGCCGGAGAGTTAAGAGTGATTTTTATATTTTTAAGTGATTGAAAACATAAAAACTTTTGTGATACATTAAAATTATATGAAATTTATATTTTGACATCCATGAAGCTTGGTTGTAACACAAGCAAACTCGTTTTTATACTGGGCAATACAATACAGAGTTATACAATGGAAGAGTTGAGTAGTTGTGACAGACTCTATAGCCCATAAAGCCTAAAATATTTACTATCTGATCCTTTACGGACAAAGTTTGCTGACCCCAGTTTACACTATTTGCAGGGTCTATCATGAAAAGGGGTGTTCAGATTGGACAAATTATTATAAATCTACCAAGAGTTTTGTGTTCTTTGTGGGAAAACTTGCTCTTTTTTCAGGAAATGTACCTCAACCGGCAGATCTCAAATCGCAGTGTAATGAGAAGTCACAATAACAAGGCGCTAAGATACCTGCACAATATTGAAAACATATGTTTTTATTGTAGGCAAAATCACATGTGGAAATATGTCCTCTGGCAGGCAAGTCTGAGATTATGGGTGATGGAGAAGCCAGCGCCCCCTCCCTGCTGGTCTTTGGAGTGGCGGTGGGGAGAAGCATAGCCAGGGGCTCTTGGATGGGAACTGGGAGGCAGGCTCTGCCACCTGTGGAGCAGAGGCCAGAGACAGCCAGGAGGAGCCCCCTATGAGGGAGCTCCCAGCAATCTGTCCTTTCTCTATTGCGTGTGTTTTGGACTTTTCCTCCTTTCCTGTGTCATTTGGTGTCACTCTTGTATGCCAGAGGCTAAACAGCTTCAGGAACCAGACTGCGCAGGTTTGGATTTCAACTCTTCCATATATTAGTTTTGTAATTTGGGGTGGGTTCCATAAGCCTGCCTACTGTGATCTATAGCAATGTGAGAAATAACAAAATGATTTGTTTTAAGACACCAAGTTTTTAGGTGGCTTGTTGCACAGCAACAGATAACCTAAACACTCCTTTAACAATGCCTTTGAAAAAGCATTTATCCAGTTTTGCTTCCATTTTAGTCTCCCTGCCTTATTAAAATGCCATGTCCTCTATTTTATCCTCCATATTGATTTCAGTCATCTTTATAAAATGTTATTTCTCCAATGTTTAAACCCTTCAAATTGTCTCACCTCATTTTGAGTAAAACAGAAACTCCTTCGCATTCTATACCTATGTGATGTCTCTCATTTCTCCCTTCTCTATCCCCCCAGACTGCCTTTGCATCCTATGCTCCAGGCATATGGAACCTTGGCCACCACTGAACATCGTGATCTTTCTACACCTCTGTGCCTTTGCACATGGTATTTCTTCTCCCTAAGATATCCTCTCCCCTCCTGCCCTCATCAAACACCTCAGGGATTACCTCCTGTAAGCCCTTCTCGAAAATCTCCATTCTCAGGCTGAGTTAGATGCCCTTCCTTTGTATGTGCCTTTATCACATCACATATTCAGCATTGGAATAATTTTTTTCAATTCTCCTAAGTATATAGCTACTACTATTCTAGAGGTATCACAGAGATGGTAATTCCTTATACCTAATTTATATCTTAGGGCTTAGTCCTCTGGGGGGAGGAAGGGCACTGCCCTCAGTTAGAAGGGCTGTTCTAAACTACAAATTCTTTTGAGAACAAGAATTACTATCTTTATTACTAGCACAGGACCTAGTTTGTGCTCATTCATTAAATAAGAATATGTGAACAGTTACTGTCTTCAACGGAGCTCAAAGGAAAAATACAGAAATAATCCAAAAAAAGGTTTTAATTTCTGAGAATACACACCTAAGTTTTGCAAGATGTGGTCTCTGTCACATCTTAACCAATTTCTGTGTTCCATGGTGTCTGGTACACAGTAAGCACCCAATCATTTGTGGACTTGTCTATTCCCTTTACTGTTTAAATAATCTCCCTCTTGAGCTATACCGAAATAGGCTTTGCAGTGCCACTCAGTGACAAAAAACAGGTCTGGAGTCCCAGCCCTGAGTACTACTAGTTTAAATGACCAAGAAGATAAAAACTGTGAGAGTCTGTCAAATACGTAAAATTTCATTTCACTTTGAACTTTGAAAATGGAGGCAGTGATATGAGACTAAGGAATAAAACCTCTTATAAAGTTTCAAGAAATGTGTGAGGTATAAATACAGTGAAACTTTAAATAGGCATCCAACCAAACTTTTATTGGGGTTTTATTGCAATCTACTTTAGGCAATAAGGGGGGAAGTAACCATAAGAACTCCGATCAGATTTTATTCAACAAAGCAGTTTTTCGCTAATGCTTAAGGTTAGTGTATAGTCAGCTCAGCTTCCAGTATCAACTTGAGTACCTCGTCATGGAGATTTATGCCAGAATGACAACAGTAAGTCATTGCAAGAAGCTAAATCATCTAAAATTAAACCATATTTTATATATAATTTTTAGGATGGTATATTAATACTCTACAATAAATAAGGATTTTTAAAAAGTGTTGCTTAGCCGTTGTTGAACTAAATTCAATTATTAGCTTATTCTTTAAGTACTCCAGTTAATAAAGGTTTGACTGTACTTCAAGAACTCTGACTTTTCCAAAAATAAAAAATTAGTTCTTATTTGTTAGGACAAAAATTAAGCTTAAAAGCACATTCACACTTGTCCTTAAAAGTACATTCACATCATATACGAGATAACTTCCTCATGCCTGGAAACATGGCTTATATGGCAAAAAGTCATATGCAAAGAACAACTAGAGGGTAATCCTCCCATGTCCACATCCTCCAAAAAGCCACACTTGGCCTCAGTGTAAAAGTTATATTTTATTGCCATGCTACAAAATGTATGAAGTTGGCACTGACAGGGAGAAATAGAGAACAAGGGTGGGGAGGGCTAGAGGGCAAAAGATGTTGTTACATATACAACAAGGTTTGATCAACAGTGGTAAATTTTGCCAATATTAAAAATGCAAACCAAAATTTAAAATGCTGATATGAAACAGCATTAAAATACAATTTATGCATAGTACTGTATCACTTATGTCTTTTATTAGAGAAATATGGAATGCTTATAAACGAAATTAACTATAGGGGGTAAAATTCATATTTCATTTACAATTTGGCAATGTTAGACAATTTTTTAGTCCCACTGTTAGACAATTTTTTATAAAAGACAAAATTAAAAATCTAATAAGCTACCTTTATACAAAGTTGCTATATTTATGCCTTTACGTAGGAAAAAAACATTTATAATGCAAATTAGGACATACATAATCTTACAATATTATACAATGTAATGAAAATAAAAACATAACACAAAATTTGTCCTTTATAAAATGTGTATTTTGCATTTACCAATGCAAATGTGGCACACTGGTGACTACTGTACTATTAATGCCAGTCCGTTTCCATGCTGCTATTGTCCAATTGTCATAGAACTGCAATTGTAATGATGCTACAAAAGAATTGTGTTACACCAAAAAAGAAAAAAAAGAGGATGTAGGGATGGGGAAAAGGGACGTAAAGAACAGGAAAAATAGGGTGCTGGTTTGGGCAGAGTATATTGTGGTATGTCATAAAATATTTGTTAATTTTTCAAGCCAAAAACATTTCCTATACATTCTGTGATTTTGTACCAATGCCTTTATTCAAATTTGGCAAACATCAGGGAAAAGGTAATTTAGTACCATATACCTCACATATCAGAGATTAGAAAGAGATGCCAATACATCAGTTACTTCTGAATGTTGTCTCTGATGGTATGTCTATTTCAAGGATATATATATATAGATAGATATATATATATGTATATACAAATATACATATATATATTTATACACACACACTACACATTGCACAAAACACTTGGACATTATGGGTTAGGAACAGCACAAGGGGAAATGGGATGTATTTTTTAGCTTGTTAAGACCTTTACCTTGAGGCAAAAATATGGTGGCACATTATTGGGAAATTATGAAAACATAAGGCCCCTGTCCCATTTTTAATAGAACATTATTGAGGTACATTTTTATACTTTGCGCCACGGATTTTTTTTGGTGGGGGAGGGATACACAAACACTAGCTTGACTCACAACACTGAACTGTGGGGTCAACATTAATATCTGTAAAAACAAAGACTGCTTGGCAAATTTTCTGAAGTCCAAAATGTGATCTATTCTGGATATACTGAGAAGTGAAAAGCTTTTTGCTGAGTCTTCAAAAGTAAAGTGCATATCTCATCACTCCACAGCAGCAGTAAATAAAAGGAACTATTTGCCAATCTTCCTGGAGGGAGGGAAGGCACCATATTTTCATTTTGAAAGGAAGATGAACCTGGGAAATAAAACACACTAAGAAAAAACACATGTAATACCCATATCAGTTTCCAGCCCTGGTCTGGGATAAAAGCTGTTACGATCTATATGGATAAAACAGGATTCTATTAGGGGAAAAGCATATGATCAATGACTATATTTCCAAAACCAAAAAGTGGGATCACATGATCTATCAACAGAACAGAATATCTAAAATTAGGTCTGTCTCAGAAAATCTGAAACATATGGCCACAATTATATCCCAATAAAATATCTCATTCTAAAATGCACCCAGTAATTGGTACAATTCTTCCAGGACAGAGCTTAATGCCCATTACTAGACTACTGCAGAGGACAAATAGTGTTCTATGTTATTTTTAATTAAATAGGAACACAGGTGATTTCCAGAGACATTTAGAAATTAATACCAGTTGTATACATCTTCCCTAATACTCGTAGTACCTAAAACTCAAATTCTTAGCAGACAAATTGGTCCCATTTTCATTTTTAAAGCACACAGTATTGAAAGAATAAATTGCAATGGTTATATTATAGTTGCTTAAAAAAATATAAAAACTAATCAGAATCTGGAAGGAAAAATGAAAAGGCTGAGGAAAAGTAAGAAAAGAAAGTATCCAACCTCCAAAATGAGTAAATAGGTCAGCCCTTTTGTTTGGAGGTTAACGTTCTGTCTTGACTGCTTGTTTCGGAGAAAACCATGTGCACTGGTTCCATCATAACTCTTATTCCACATTACAAAAATCATCACATAAATTTGGCACAATTAGCAATCTACTCAGAATAAAGCATAAATGGAACAATACATTAAAATGGAAACTGCATACCTATACCACTGCTCTCTTTTTAGAGAACAGTGAACACTTTGGTAAGCACCAAATTCACAGAAAAGAAAGAAGATTCTGCTATGCACATAAACCAGTGGCACTAAAAATGATAAAGACATCTTTAATAATTTATTTTCTTTATAATGGTCCCACCCTATTATTTTGCTAATCCATTCACTGTCCTATAATTAGGTCATTTATGGAACAGATTGGATGCTATATGACTGAAATTTTTCATGCTAAATTAACCTTAGTTACATCTGGTAGATCCAGACCAAAATCTCAAATTTCCTCATATTTAGAGGAGACAGCGACGTATTTTGCAAGGATATCTAACCTTCTTTCCACTCTACCTGCTCTTATCTTCTCTAGGATTTGGGAAACTGGAAACTTCTTGATTTTCCAAGAGCTAGACATATGGACTCTCATCAGTTTATATAAACTTCAATTCATTTTCAATCCTAAATTATGACACAATGTCATTGCTATAAGACTTCCACTGTACCTGCTATGCTGGCAACAATTTTAACATTCTATTAAAATCAAGGGATAACCCAAGATCCAGCTATGAGTGAAAGGACAGCAGAGCTGAGGAGCACGACAGTGGGCAAAGTACAGCTGCAGCCGTGTGACTGAGGGGATCACTGCTAAAGTGCTGGGAGAGTGCCCACAGAGAAAACACAGTACCTTTAGGGAAATTTGCATGTTAAAAGTAGCTTCCTTTTTTTTTTCTTCTCAGCTGCTTAAGAGATCACCTATGAACACAAGTGAAATTTAAAATTGTGAGAATGCTTTTATCAACTTGAAAAGTAAACGGCATATAAATAAATACTGGACAAGGGCAACCCTGTTATAGAATAACAGTAAGTTCCAAATGAACCTTCAAAACCACAATTTGACAAAAATGCAAACTAAACAAAAATGAACACATAATCCAATTTCAAAACTATATACAAACTCAAACATCCTAAATTGAAAAAGACATGAAGCAACAAAATTAGACATCCCAAACACCAAAGGAAAAACTTGAAGGTAAATGGCAATCTAATGGCACAAATGCCTCCAGAAAACAATTTTACTGTTAATAATCTGTAGGAGAGAAACTTTCAAGAGATCATGGTTCAGATTTTCAAATGTTTTTGGATAAAGTGACCTGAGACTGATTCTTGAGCCTATGTGTAATTCTGACTAAGATATCTGGGCATGCCTTTCAAATGACACCATGAGATGAGTAAAGAGAAAACCTCGTCTCTTTCCTGCCTTTCAACACACCAACAGCAAACCATGTTCACGAACGTAGGGCTCTTTCTAGAAACGCTGAAGGCTAAGGAACTGACTGGTACATAGGAGGTGTGGTACTTCTATTTCCATACATATGTCCTGGCTCAAGTCAAAAAGCCTACAATTAATGAAATAAAGGATTCCTCATGTTACATGCTGGAGGTCACATACCATGAATAGTAAATCTACAAATAGTACTTTCAAAGCCTAGAGTTATCTGTTAGCAATGCACATTATCAAGAGGCTTTATAATATGCTTTAAATGCCAACCATGACTTAGACGTGAATGATATGCATGAGTCCAGAATCTTAATAAAAATTGACCAGCATGTCACTCACTTCAATTCTCATTTTAAATAGGCACTGTGAAAATGGGAATGCTGCTGTACAGTAATGAGTAGTATAGAATGAAATTAGTGTTCTTTTATGAGTACCTGCTCTACATTTTAATTTCCCTTTAAAGAAGCACATGAAATAGTCAGAAAAAAATTTTTTATCAGTCTATAAAAGGAGTTAGTGTTTAGAAATAAAAATGAAGCACTTGCATCTTCATTTTTTAAAACTTCACAAAGGTGCAAACAATGTAATGGTTTCTGGGCTCACATGGGCAGATCAGTACTATTGTGTCTAGTTTTCCTAGATGTACCATCGTCTCGTGGCAGTGCTTTCTGCAGATTTGACATAGCAGCAGTTCTCTCGATGTCTATCACAGCATACAGCTCTGTGCGTCTGGTAGGGGTCTGTGGAAGGGGAGTGGTAGGCGTTTTTGGAGTCTGAGGGTTGTCAGAGTCACTGCCACCTTCCAAGTCAACCTGTATGTAATTGAGCTGCCTGTGTTCTAAACTTGGGCGTCTGATATCAAAGTTAAAGACTGTCGGTGTACAGTCCCGACGCCTTGAATATTCTATTTTGTGAGCACTTGCCGGCACTGTTACATTCTCTGTATTTACATAGTTATGCATTGGATCAAGATTATTATGGTAGCCATTTAGAGATGGGGTCTTTGGTCCTAAATTGTCATCTTCATCCCTACTTAGCTTGCGGGCTTCCCAAACAGGAGGCAAAGATGGTAGATTTTCGTAGTTTAACAATGCAGTTCTTCTCTGAGCTGAGTTGTTGATATTCTGGGTATCTGAGGTACTGGTGGACGGCAGACGACCTCTCCTGAGCCCTGACGCACTGGGGAGAGATAGCCCATTTAGATTTTCATACACCAGTTTGTTAACAGAGGGCGCGTCTCTTCGTTCATCACTGTCATAGCCAGTGTCCCATTCCGTGTTATTCGCACCACTTCCACTGACTTGATCTCTTCCAAGTTGTTCCAGTTTCTCTTTTTCCATTAATTGCTTTTGAACTGGGGTTGGTCCTAAGACAAACTTGACTCCTTCAGGTTCAAGAAGAATCTGAGGGTCCCTGTCCTCAATATTACTTGGTTCTTCTTTTGGTGTGTTGCTTTCAGCATTAGAAACCCTCGCCTCCAATGGGACATGCACACTTGCACGGTTTTTCCGTTCTTCTTGTACACCTGTAGTGTTGACATAGGTATGTACCTAAAACAAAAGAAGAAAGTGAATCAGTAAACTTGCTTTAAAAAGAAAAAAAATTTGCCTGACTATATCTATTAATTTTATTAACTTTCTAAGTATATTCTTACTTCAAAGCTTTTGTACCTGTTTTTTTAACCAACAAAAAGGTTGGGAGGAGGTGGGAGAAATGTAGAAATGTCTTCCTAGCTTGATAAAAGAATAACTGCTTTAAAATACATGTGATGGGGCTTCCCTGGTGGCACAGTGGTTGAGAGTCCGCCTGCCGATGCAGGGGACAGGGGTTCGTGCCCCGGTCCGGGAAGATCCCACATGCTGCGGAGCGGCTGGGCCCATGAGCCATGGCCGCTGAGCCTGCATGTCCGGAGCCTGTGCTCCACAACGGGAGAGACCTCTCACAACAGTGAGAGGCCCGTGTACCACAAAAACAAAACAAAACAAAACAAAATACATGTGATGGTGAAACATGATAAGCATTCTGTAGAAAAAATAAAAACTCAGGAACAAATGGGGATTATTACTTTGATGTTGTTTTAAAATTCTCATCAATGCATTAAAACCTGATTTAGAAATAGGAAATAACAAGTATTAAAAAGGAAGAGAGAAATTTATCATAATTTATAGATGATCTGACTATACAAAGAAACAGACCCTACTAGATTCAATAAGAGTTCTGTAAAATGCATAGATATAAAATAGATACCAGGAAATTAATGCTACTTAGAAAAGTTTGTGGTATTTTGCGGGGGGGACAATATAAAAAAAGTTCAGAAGTCTATACATAACATTTGAAAACCTCAAAAATAAAATTCAAAACTAAGGGAAATTTAATTATAGTAAATAAGAACTCATTTAACAAGTAAAGAACACAACCAAATGGATTTCAAAACAGTAAAAATTTCTTCATGATAAACAACCATATTGTTGACAAAAGATAAGTATAACTAAGTAATACATAGACAATGTTAACCAGCTAACTTCATTCCTAAAATGAAAATATAATAGTCAGGAATATTAAATTGCTCTGTTAAAACACAACAAAATCTGCCTTATTGCTAGTAGTCCACTAACTATAAAAACTGTAACATAAAAAGCTTTCATTGGAGGTTACTGTAACTGAATTGGCCATTGGTTATGTCCGTCTTTATCTATAGATGCACCTCTCCTGTGAACCCACAAACTTACTGTAATGCTAAGTTTCCCTCAACACCTATATATATTTGGGTATATGACAGAAAATACATGCTATTTCCTCTGAGTCTTCACTACAAGTCATAAACAAATAGCGACAGCTAAAATTCAAACTAAAACCTTCAAGTGTTGGCACAATAACACTCTAACCCCACACAATATGTTAGACAGTAGGACATGCTTACTTGTTCCTCAGCCACAAGCAAGGGATGTGTAGACTCTTCACCTACTGAAGGCAGGCGTGCACTTCCCACAGAAGGATGTCTGCTTGAAGGATGGGATGAAGCGTCTCCAAATGAGGGGTATCGGGGATATCCATTAGGTAAGTTCTGAGCAGCAAACCCTGGAGCTGAGTTTTTGTTTGTTTATTGGTTTAAGAAAGGATACAGGGGTAGGGCACAGAGAATAAAAATGAATGAGAATACAATCAGCACTGAGAGGTTTAAGGAAGGTGTTTCTGGCAAGACATATGAGAAACCAGAGCAAAACAGCATACCACCTCCACTCTAACTTTCCACTCACATTTTAAATAATATGAAACATTTAATGTTTTCATATTTAAAATATTTAAAATGTTTATAATTATAGCTAAGTTTTTTAAAACTCACAACCACTATACTTACGTTAGCCAATGGTAATTCCTAACAATTTATAGATTAAAAAACCATAATCTATAGTTTATAATAGAAGAAGGAAAATGGACACTTACTTGTAGGTGTTCGAGGTGTTCTGGGGACTTCCAATTCTGTCTGATGATTATTCCTTTCAACAACTGGCTCCTCCACTACATTTATACTATTATTCTGCATAATCTCTTGCAACATATTAAATAATTCTTCTGCACGAGCACACTTAAAGGCAAAGATTCCTACAAATACAAACCAGAAGAAAAAAATGGTCACTGCATCTTTAAAAAAGACACAAGAACACGAAGAACAAACTTGTAAAGTAAGCATTCCATGCACCAATAGCAAGAAAAGGCTTTAATATAAATGTCTGATAAATTAATTATATTCCCTGTTTCAAAACATAAACCCAAAAGTTCACAGAATAATTTTCATTTGTCCATGGGTGATGGCTCAAAATAAGGAAGACAAAAACAAGATTTGCAAACTTACTCTAGTCTGCTTTTTAACAGCAGGGGGAGCCCAACTTACCATTACCAAGGGAATTCCTTATCACTTGACAGGCCCTTGCTCTGTGGTTTACAATCATTACCTTGTTTAATTATTGGATTACCGTTGCCCTCTGATACAGAAGAAATTTGATGCGTCAGAGGTCATGCAACTTGCCCAAGGACTTTCAAGAAGTAGGTAGCAAAAAATAAAAGTACGTTCTGTTTGCCTCCAAAGTTTAGGTTCTTTTCCCAGAGTTACAACAGTAAAGACATAGAGGCAATTTACTGGGACTAATCATTTACTTACTGCAAATCTTAAATTTAATATAAGCCAAAATTCTGGACATAGAAAACAGGCTTAATAAATGCTTGATAAATGAATACATAGTGTACTATGTCTCTTTTTTTTTCTTTTTTTTTTTTTTTGCAGTACGCGGGCCTCTCACTGCTGTGGCCTCTCCCGTTGCGGAGCACAGGCTCCGGACGCACAGGCTCAGCGGCCATGGCTCATGGGCCCAGCTGCTCCGCGGCATGTGGGATCTTCCCGGACTGGGGCACGAACCTGTGTCCCCTATATCGGCAGGCGGACTCTCAACCATTGTGCCACCAGGGAAGCCCGATGTCTCTTTTTTAAATAATCCACTTATTTGAGAATTTTTTTATTCTGGATAAAAGTAAAATATTAAACATTACATATAGAATAACTGAATTATAGAATGCTATTTCAAATATGATAATGTTTGGAGAAAAAAAAAAATAAAGGCTCTACCTACCTTGTCCAGTTTGACACCTTCGACCACTTTCAAAAGAAAAGAGATTCGAATCATAGCCATAGCGTCGGAGGCAGAGGTAGTGCCATTTTACCGAGTCACGTTTGCGAGTGTATAAAATCAGTTCCGTGTCTGTAAGTTCCATTATGCCAGAACCTAACTCATTCCCATCATCATCCACATTAATGACCTAAAAAATAAAGTTTAATTAGTGCTAACTTAATGCTCCCACTTGACAGTTATGCACATATTTCACTAATTTGTCAGGAAAATGTACTATTGCTTATTGGTTCAGTTATTGGTTCCTTTGTTAGTTCATTCAACAACCAATTGTGTGTTTAGGGCATGGATTATGTAGCAGTGTAATACCCAGTTCATATCCACAAAGAACTCACATTCCCACTGAGGAGATAAGATACACAAACACGAAAAACACCACAAAACTGTAAATGCTTAACTAACAAATGAGTGCAACAGAGGCTGCGAAATGCAGGAACTGTGGCGGAGGGTTGTTGGAGAAGCCTTCACATAAAAAGAGGAGGGACTTTAGCTGGGCCTTGGGTATAATTAAATTTAGACAGGAAATAAAGTTAAGAGGGAGAACTGGTGGGTCAGGAGTTAGGGGGCACATCCTGAAGATGCAGTGCTACAGCAGAGACAAAGAAGGTATGTTTCAGAGAGATCAGGACAGGACTGGCATTGAGTTCATGTAAGGGAAGGCTTTGCACTGCTCAGTTTCAGAAAATGGCCAGAGACTATAAAGAACAGATAACACTTAGGGAGAATTCACTATACCCCTGGGTTGGGCAAAGTGCTTTACTTGTGTTTTTGTCATTTAATACTGATCCTAAACTGCAGGTAACAGTATTTTCTCCACTGCACACAAATCAACAAAGACTTAGTGATAATGTAACCTACCAAAGGTAACAAAGCTATGAAGCAAGAGGGCTGTGACTTATACCTAGGTTTGTGTGATCCAGTGGCTATGATTTACAGCAGAATGAGGTCACAATATGAGAGATTAATGACTGTGGATGAGTAAGGAATAGAGCACTTAGCATCTAAGTAACAGAATACCACTGAAGTTTTAGAATGATGAAGGAGGAAGATTAATTTGATGTCAACTGCAGGATGCATCACAGAGGTGACTGAAGATAGAGTTCAGTTATGAAATTGTCCAAGCATTAAACAATGACTGGGAGCTGGTGACAGGACTGAAGAGGCACCTACAAAGTGGCATTTTAAAGACAGTATTATCAGTAGGTCATTTCAAAGAGGGCTGATGGGACCAAATCCAGGGGCTCTTATCACTGTGACCAAAGATTGAGTTCTTCAGAGGATATAACAGTCACTCATTAGTGCTATGTTTTCCTGATGGAGATACAAGATTTAGGCACTCATATCCATGATTGGTGATGTCGAAAGGTAAAAATAAACGTAAATGTCTTCCAAGTTAAAAAAAAAAAAGACAGTATTATCAGAATTGTGTGGCTCTAACTGGATATGGAAGACCAAAGGAAAAGGAAAAGAGGATTTCACACTGTCAGTAAGAAATGTTGTCATCATTTGTTAAAACAAGAAAAGGCAGAATGGACAAAAAAGGAAAATAAAAGGATCTGAATACAAAAGTGAGGAAATAATAAGACATGTTAATTAAGTGAAGTAAAAGAAGAGCATCCAGGTAGGCAGTGAGAGCTACATCTCAACCAGTTTTTACTGACCTTAAACTTGTTCCGATGGTTATCTGGGACAGTGTCTTTATCTGGACAGCTACAACAGCTACCCATGGCTTCTTCAGAAGACCATGTGAGCACTACATGAAAGATAATTTGCAAAAAATTATTAGATGTAAGATACAAAAGTCAAAAAACAGAAGAAGACTCTAGAAATCATCAAACATAAGCCCTGTGTTATTTTGATGAGGAAAACTAAGCCTAAGGAAATAAATGGCTAGAGCTAGATTTCACACAACTAGCTGGAGAATTTTACTCAGCAACAAGAAGAAGAATTCTGTGAGGGAGACTTCACAGAAATCTCAAATTTAATTTGCAACGGTCTGCCTATTTTAAAATTATCTAAAAGAAACCAATTTAAGTTCTCACACATAACACTATTAAAATAAAGTCATTCATGGAATTAACCGTTTATGGCTTATTAGGAATTTCAGTCCCTCTTTATTAATAAATTTCCAAAAGGATGCTAGACTTCTGGCTTGGCAAGTATTTTGATTCATACCATGCATTGTAGTATTCTTTACGTATCCCAACAGACAAAATTGGTTAATAAGACACAAAAACAAATCTGGAATAGTTCATTAAGAGAGAAAGACAACTCAAAATTCAAGCTGTAACTTAACACAGAGAATACTGGCAAAACTGAAAGAGTGTGTCTATCTAATCCCTTCCCACAGAAGGTTAGAGATAAGTGGTTACAGTGACATTAAGTGTTGAAGAATACTGCAAGTGAACAAAGGAAAAATTCAAAACTTCACTTACAAACAAGAGAAAGAATGAAAATGGATGTGACAGTATTTGAAAAAAGGGGGAAAGAAGGAAGCATAAGAAGCTATTAAACATTAAAAACATAAATCTGATTAAAATTTGCCTAAAATTCTTCAGCAGATCTTCACTACCTTCAGGAAAAAATGCAAAGCTCATCAGTATGACACATGGTCCTTCACAATTTGGTCTCTGTCTACAAAGACAGTCTAACCTCTTCCCTCCTCTCTGCTTTGAGTCCTACCCAGCCATACTAAACAGTTTCCCCAGAGCATCTTGTTCTCTCACACCCTTCCATGCTGCTCCTTTCTCAAGATTCAACTTCAGAGTACAGTGCCTTCAGGAAGCCTTCTCTGACTCCCACCAACTGGGCAAGTTATATTCCTTGTGTACCCCCAAAGCACCCTGAGCTTCCCAGTATCACAGCATCTTTCACACTGTTTACTCAGTAAAAACTGTGATAGACTGTTTACCTATCTATCTACTTCCCTCCACTTTGAGCTCCTTCCCAGCAGGGATGGACTTTATTCATTCTTGCATTCCCTGTGCCTAACACAATACCTAGCACACAGGAGGTGCTCTAAGTCTCTTGTGAGCTGAACGAACTGCACTAAAGGAAGATAAAGAATGCTGGCAGGTGTAAGGATCAAGCAGATAAAAAAGGATACTAGTGTATAAACCAAAAGAAGTGATAAGTAAAATAGTAAAGTTAAATTAAGACTCATATTTGGTGGTGTCCTTGCACTGGTGAGAATGGCCATCATTAAAAAGCCTACAAATAATAAATGCTGAAGAGGGTGTGGAGAAAAGGGGACCCTATTACACTGTTGGGAACATAACTTGGCGCAGCCGCTATGGAAAACAGTATGGAAGTTCCTTAAAAAACTAAAAAGAGAATTGCCATAAGATCCAGCAATCCCACTCCTGGGCATATATCCAGAGAAAACTCTAATTTGAAAAGATACATGTACCCCAATGTTCATAGCAGCTCTATTTACAACAGCCAAGACATGGAAGCAACCTAAATGTCCACTGACAGATGAATGGATAAAGAAGATGTGGTATATATACATATACAATGGAATACTACTCAGCCATAAAAAAGAATGAAATAATGGCATTTGCAGCAACATGGATGGACCTAGAGATTATCACACTAAATGAGGTAAGTCAGACAAAGAAAGATAAATACCACATGGTATCACTTATATGTGGAAAGTAAAATATGATATAAATGAACTTATTTACAAAACAGAAACAGACTCACAGACATAGCATCAAACTTATGGTTACCAAAGGGGAAAAGGGGTAGGGGAGGGATAAATTAGGAGTTTGGGATTAGCAGATACACACTACTATAAATAGCATAGATAAACAACAAGGTTCTGCTGTTTAGCACAGGGAACTATATTCAATATCTTGTAATAAAACATAATGGAAAAGAATATGAAAAATTATATATATATACATATATAACTGAATCACTTTGCTGTACACCACAAACTAACACAACATTGTAAATCAACTATACTTCAATTAAAAACGTAAACAAATAAATTTATATAGGGAAAATGTGTGATGACATAAGGATAAATAAAATCTTGTTACATAAAAGAAAAACAAGATTCATATTTGGTGTCTTAATATGCCAGTTAAGTATCATGGTATAAAGATGACTAAGTCACAGGATGTACCTCTGAAGAGCCATGAATCTAAAGGGAAAGACAGAGATGTCAACAGATAATGCATTATGATAAACCTCATATCAGAATATAAGAAGAGTTCCGTGGGCACAGAGAAAGAAGCAACTAACTTTCTGGGTTAGGAAGGGCAGGAAGCACCATTTGAGCTGGTACTTTAAAAGGTGAGCACAAACAGTGTGCTAGGCAAAAAACAGAAATAGGCACTTGAGACAAGATAAAAAATTAGGTGCAACGATAAAAGTCATGAAAGGTGGCAATGTATTCAGGAGAAAGTGAGGCATCTAGTACGACTAGAGTGCAGGGTAGGCTGTAACACAAGCATGAGACAAACCATAAAGCATCCTGAACAACAACCTAGGGATCTGGGACTCCAACTAACTTGAAGCTAGCCTGCTTCCAATGTCCCTGTAGTCAAATGGACATGACTCTATCATGGCACTTATCACATTCTACTGTAATGTTGACCTGTCTCACCACCCACTTCACTGTGATCTCCAAGAAGATAGGAACTGTGTCTTCTGAATTTTCTAAGGCAATAAGCATACTGTTTGACATAGCAGATATTCAATAAATGTTTAATTTTTAAAAATTAGTAAATGTTTAATAAATTAGAAGATGAGGAGGCCAAAAGAATATTTCAAAAAAATTTTTAAAGCAGACAGATAATGGATAGAAACAAAAAGTCTTCTTGAAATTACTTATCCAGCCTCACCACTGAATACAAAGAGCTAAATGGTTACTACAGTGTGGCTTTTGCCTGAAAAAATAATGCCTCAAGTAAATATTTTTCAACTATTTCTCAAAAGAAGTAGAAAAAGCATTCTTCCACTTGACACCTTCACAGGCGACCTGTTAAGGCAGCACCTCCGATTTTGTCAGGGATATATGAATGGTGGTACAACCTACCTGGGGGCTCTATTCACATTGAATGCTTCAGTTCAGTACAAAAATAGTTAATGAAAAGCCTACCATGTGACACAAAATCCTTGTATGCCACTCCAAAGAGAATGAATTTCATCCTACACAAGGTGAAAAGCCAATGAAGTATTTTAAGCAGGAAAGTGAGGTGGTCAGGAATTCATTTTAGATACCTCCATCTGCAGGGTAATTTTAAGTGGAAGTTTAGCTCAGAGGAAGGGAAGCCAGTGAGAGACTACTGAAAAATGGAATATGCGAAAGACTTAAAACCAGAGCAGCAATAGTAGGAATAAAGATGAAAATAATGAATTTTAAAAATACTTAGGAAGACAAGTCTGCAGCACTGAGTGTCTGGCTAGGTATACAGGAAGTAAGAGGCAGTTTTCAGGGCGGCAGATGAAGGGTGCTGGTTCCATTACTTGAAATAGGAAAAACTTTCTCAGGTCTTCGAGAGGAAGTGATGGTGGTTAGTTCAGTTTTAGACATGTTAAATTGAGATTCCAGAGAACTACCAAAGGAAGACTTGCAATAGAGAGGTAAGTACATCAGAATGGGTTTGAGGAAAGAGGTAAAATATTGGGACACACGGTATTTGAAACTGTAAAACAGAAGACCCTGATCAAGGACAGTATAAAGAGCAGTCTGCAGTTAAAATTCTGGGGAACACAAATGCGCAAATACTGGAGTAGAGAAAAACAAGTGAAGGAGAAGAGAAACAATCAGAATAGTACAAACTAAGAAAAGAAAGTGTCAAGAAGGAAGGTTCTATCCATAGTGGAGTGTTAGGCAGAGGCAGAAGCCATTCAGCAGTGAGCAAATGGAAGATAAGGAAGTAGTCCTCCAAAGAATAGAAAAGGCTCTTTCAAGAACACAGTTGGAAAGGAAAGCCTAAAGTGATAGGGTATGGTTGGACATGGTTTCAAAAGAAAATATTTTGCTTGAGTTACTTATTGTTTTAAGGTGACATAGATTTATGCAGGTTAGTAATCAGTATGTCAGTAAAGGTTAAAGAATATAGGAAAAAAACAAAGGACATAGACGGCTACAGGATGGATCAAGACGGAGCGGGGAGGCTAGAGAAGATGAGTTCCGGGGCCCAGATTAAGAAGTCTGCCCACAGAAGGAGTGCCTTGTCCTCTGACGAGAGAGAGCAGAAAATAAGGATGGGTGGAACACAGTAGAGAAGCAGAAATAGGTAACACCTATCATCCTAAATTTCTTTGGTAAAATAGAAGCCAAGTTTGCACAATGAAGGACTTGAGGATTATTCTCTGAGAAGCTACCCAAGAAAGGTAGCAGGATTATTAAGTAGGCTATGCTGAGACTTAGCAGAAGCTGGAGAGTAAGATTATGCTATTTTTCTAGCTGTACTCAGCAGTCCAGAGGGTAGACAGTTCAACTGACCCAGGGTCAGAAGGTAAAAAGACAAGGAAATTAAAGGATATTGGCAATATAGGGGTTTGAAGTAATGGGCCATCAGGTCTGGTCAGGAAAGAAGCAAGAAAGAAGAGGGCTGATGAAATGGGAGAAACGGAGGGAGGCAAAAAGGAACAGGAGGCCTCAGTAAGGCTGAAGAATAGGCTTAGTAGGAGTAAGACTGTGAAACAGCTGGGACTACAGGCAGTTGTAGTCAATCTTCCAGCACAGAAGGAGATTTTTAATGTGAAGTTTTCACCCACATCTCTGACTCCTCCTCCTGAAGCATGAATTCCCAGGCAGGGGGAAAGGCAAGACACTAGATAGTCTGCATTTATGACAATCAGATTAATACCTGGAGAGTGTCTGAGTTATGTAACACCCAATAATATGTACAAGTACCTGTAAACACTTGATGAGAAACCACGTGATCTCATCATCTTACCCAGTCAAGTTTATAACTCAGCAAAAACACAAAAAGACGTACTATACTCCCTCAAGAAAGCCACATAGGAAAGTAATAAGGGTACATTCAAGAACAAAAGGTAGCTTCTGTTTGGGAAGATCAATATTGCAACAAGTGTGTTGGGTATTTTAAATTAGTAAACACTGTCATGTTTAATTAAAGCCAATTGTCCTAATTTTTGGGAAGTGGGAGGTGACAACATATAAGGAGGCAAAAAAAAACTGCATTCAAGAAAACACTATTAAAATCTCTAGTTTAAAAAATGTAATTGGTGCACTTAATGACTTTTTTAAAAGTAAACTTCAACTTACCTAGATCTGGCCATTAATAGTCTTAGCCTCTGCTGCAGCATCAGGAGTTTAATCATACTTCAAAACACCATGTTTTCTTTGTTTGCTGACTTAACCTACAATTAGCAAGAAAAAGTCAAGAATTTGTTATTTCTTTAAAAACAGTTTTCCTTATGAGACTTCTGGCAGCACTGTTAGTTCAGTTAATCTATTTAAACAAACTAAAAAGACTGAATTTTTGATTAAAATATATATAATTTATAAGATCTATTCTAAAAATTAATATAATGTGTACATGGTACCATCAATACAGCCTTTTCAAAAGAAAAGTAAAAATGCAGTAGCTTACGTTTCATGATGTCTGGATATCAGGACCTTTAGAAGCCATTGATTTTAGCTTCTCCACTACAGCTATGACATTAGACAACACACTTCTCTATATTTATCTCCACAGCCATAAAATGAAAGGTTAGACTAAACTACCTCCAAGGTTCCTTTCCAGCTCTAAAACCCCATTTTACCCAAGGGCAGGCTAATTCTCCATATCCAGTCACATCTCTTAAACCTCACTGTCCCTCTGCCGAAGAGTGGACTGTCTTTAGAATCCACCCTCTGTATCTTCTAATCCACAAGACACCCCCAGAACCAAATCAGAAGAGTCAGTCATGAGAAAACAGTATGAACTAGCATGCCATAGTCACAGAATAATGATATAAATTACAGCAATAAATTACAATCTAGAGTTTTAAGAGATTTCAATATACTTCTGAAAATTTTCTGGTTAATTTATTCACTTTCTACAACACAGAAAAAAAATCAAATTCACTCAAGCACGAGCACTAGCATTTACTAAATAGCTATACTACAGTAGGCGTTATGTTAGGGGTTTTACAGAGTCTCATTTTATTTTATTTTTTAATGAAATGAATTTCTTTTATTGAGAAAAAAAGAGACAGTAATAAAAGCTGTATGAGTGGTGCCAACCAAAAAACTTAAGGAGTGCTCAGAAAGTCAGAGCAGTTTATTTATTTATTTTAGTTTAAAATTTTTTTTTTAATTCTTGAATTTTATTTTATTTTCTTGTACAGCAGGTTCTTATTAGTCATCAATTTTATACACATCAGGGGACACATGTCACTCCCAATCGCCCAATACATCCCACCACCACCCCCATCCCACCGCCACTTTCCCCCCTTGGTGTCCATACGTTTCTCTACATCTGTGTCTCTTTTTCTGCCCTGCAAACTGGTTCATCTGTACCATTTTTCTAGGTTCCACATATATGAATTAATATACGATATTCTTCTCTTTCTGACTTACTTCACTCTGTATGACAGTCTTGAGATACATCCACGTCTCAACAAATGACGCAATTTCATTCCATTTTATGGCTCAGTAACATTCCATTGTATATATGTACAAAATCTTCTTTATCCATTCATCTGTTGATGGGCATTTACGTTGCTTCCATGAGCTGGCTATTGTAAATAGTGCTGCAATGAACACTGGGGTGCATGTGTCTTTTTTTTTTTTTTTTTTGTGCGGTACGCGGGCCTCTCACTGTCGTGGCCTCTCCCGTTGTGGAGCACAGGCTCCAGACGTGCAGGCACTGCGGCCATGGCTCACCGGCCTAGCTGCTCCACAGCATGTGGGATTTTCCAGGACCGGAGCATGAACCCATGTCCCCTGCATCGGCAAGTGGACGCTCAACCACTGCGCCACCAGGGAAGCCCACATGTGTTGTTTTGAATTACGGTTTCCTCTGGGTATATGCCAAGTAGTGGGATTGCTGGGTCGTATGGTAGTTCTATTTTTAGTTTTCTAAGGAACCTCCACACTGTTCTCCATAGTGGCTGTATCAATTTACATTCCCACCAACAGTGCTAGAGGGTTCTCTTTTCTCCACACCCTCTCCAGCATTTGTTGTTTGTAGACTTTCTGATGTTACCCATTCTAACTGGTGTGAGGTGATACCTCATTGTAGTTTTGATTTGCATTTCTCTAATAATTAGTGATGTTGAGCAGCTTTTCATGTGCTTCTTGGCCATCTGTATGTGTTCTTTGGAGAAATGTCTATTTAGGTCTTGTGCCCATTTTTGGATTCGGTTGTTTGTTTTTTTAATATTGAGCTGCATGAACTGTTAATATATTTTGGAGATTAATACTTTGTTGATTCGTTTGCAAATATTTTCTCCCATTCTGAGGGTTGTCTTTTCATCTTGTTTATGGTTTCCTTTGCTGTGCAAAACCTTTTAAGTTTCATTAGGTCCCATTTGTTTATTTTTGTTTTTATTTCCATTACTCTAGGAGGTGGATCAAATAAGATCTTGCTGTGATTTATGTCAAAGAGTGTTTTTCCTATGCTTTCCTGTAAGAGTTTTAGAGTGTCTGGTCTTACATTTAGGTCTCTAAAGCATTTTGAGTTTTTTTTGTGTGTGTATGGTGTTAGGGAGTGTTCTAATTTCATTCTTTTACATGTAGCTGTCCAGTTTTCCCAGCACCACTTATTGAAGAGACTGTCTTTTCTCCACTGTATATCCTTGCCTCCTTTGTCATAGATTAGTTGACCATAGGTGCGTTGGTTTATTTCTGGGCTTTCTATCTTGTTCCATTCATCTATGTTTCTGTTTTTGTGCCAGTACCATATTGTCTTGATTACTGTAGCTTTATAGTATAGTCTGAAGTCAGGTAGTCTGATTCCTCCAGCTCCGTTTCTTCCCCCTCCGTTCCTTCCCCTCCGTTTCTTCCCCCTCCGTTTCTTCCCCTCCAGCTCCGTTTCTTCCCCTCAAGTTTCTTCTTTCTGCTTTGGCTATTTGGGGTCTTTTGCGTCTCCATACAAATTTTAAGATTTTTTGTTCTAGTTCCATAAAACATGCCATTGGTAATTTGATAGGGATTGCATTCAATCTGTAGACTGCTTGGGTAGTAGAGTCATTTTCCCAATATTGATTCTTCCAATCCAAGAACATGGTATATCTCTCCATCTGTTGGTATCATCTTTAATTACTTTCATCAGTGTCTTATAATTTTCTGCATACAGACCTTTGGTCTCCCTAGGTAGGTTTATTCCTAGGTAGTCTTCTTTTTGTTGCAATGGTAAATGGGAGTGTTTCGTTAATTTCTCTTTCAGATTCTTCATCATTAGTGTATAGGAATGCAAGAGATTTCTGTGCATTAATTTTGTATCCTGCAACTTTACCAAATTCATTGATTAGCTCTAGTAGTTTTCTGGTGGCATTTTTCGGATTCTCTATGTATAGTATCATGTCATCTGCAAACAGTGACAGTTTTACTTCTTCTTTTGCAATTTGTATTTCTTTTACTTCTTTTTCCTCTCTGATTGCCATGGCTAGGACTTCCAAAACTGTGTTGAATAACAGTGGCGAGATTGGACATCCTTGTCTTGTTCCTGATCTTAGAGGAAATACTTTGTTTTTCACCATTGAGAATGATGTTTGCTGTGGGTTTGTCATATATGGCCTTCATTATGTTGAGGTAGGTTCCCTCTATGCCCACTTTCTGGAGAGTTTTTATCATAAATGGGTGTTGAATTTTGTCAAAAGCGTTTTCTGCATCTATTGAGATGATCATATGGTTTTTATTCTTCAATTTGTTAACATGCTGTATCACATTGATTGATTTGCATATATTGAAGAATCCTTGCATCCCTGGGATAAATCCCACTTGATCATGGTGTATGATCCTTTAAATGTTTTGTTGGATTCTGTTTGCTAGTATTTTGTTGAGGATTTTTGCATCTATATTCATCAGTGATACTGGTCTGCAATTTTCTTTTTTTGTAGTATCTTTGTCTGGTTTTGGTATCAGGGTGATGGTGGCCTCATAGAATGAGTTTGGGAGTGTTCCTTCCTCTGCAATTTTTTAGAAGAGTTTGAGAAGGATGGGTGTTAGCTCTTCTCTAAACGTTTGATAGAATTCACCTGTGATGCTATCTGGTCCTGGACTTTTGTTTGTTGGAAGATTTTTAATCACAGTTTCAATTTCATTACTTGTGATTGGTCTGTTCATGTTTTCTATTTCTTCCTGGTTCAGTCTTGGAAGGTTACACCTTTCTAAGAATATGTCCATTTCTTCCAGGTTGTCCATTTTATTGGCATAGAGTTGCTTGTAGTAGTCTCTTAGGATGCTTTGTATTTCTGTGGTGTCTGTTGTAACTTCTTTTTCATTTCTGATTGTATTGATTTGAGTCCTCTACCTCTTTTTCTTGATGAGTCAGGCTAATAGTTTATCAATTTTGTTTATTTTCTCAAAGAACCAGCTTTTAGTTTTATTGATCTTTGCTACTGTTTTCTTTGCTTTTATGTCATTTATTTCTGCTCTCATCTTTATGATTTCTTTCCTCCTACTGACTTTGGGTTTTCTTTGTTCTTCTTTCTCTAGTTCCTGTAGGTGTAAGGTTACATTGTTTATTTGAGATTTTTCTTGTTCCTTGAGCTACGCTTGTATGGCTATAAACTTCCCTCTTAGAACTGCTTTTGCTGCATCCCATAGGTTTTGGATCATCGTGTTTTCATTGTCATTTGTCTCTGGGTATTTTTTGATTTCCTCTTTGATTTCTCCAGTGATCTACTGGTTATTTAGTAATGTATTGTTCGGCCTCCATGTGTTTGTGTTTTCTATGTTTTTTTCCCTGTAATTCATTTCTAAGCTCATAGCGTTGGCCAGAAAAGATGCTTGATATGATTTCAATTTTCTTAAATTTACTGAGGCTTGATTTGTGACCCAAGATGTGATCTATCCTGGAGAATGTTCCGTGTGCACTTGAGAAGAAAGTGTAATCTGCTGTTTTTGGATGGAATGTCCTATAAATATCAATTAAATCTGTCTAGTCTATTGTGTCATTTAAAGCTTGTGTTTCCTTATTTATTTTCATTTTGGATGATGTGTCTATTGGTGTAAGTGAGGTGTTAAAGTCTCCCACTATTACTGTGTTACTGTCGATTTCCTCTTTTACAGCTGTTAGCAGTTGCCTTATGTATTCAGGTGCTCCTATGTTGGGTGCATATATAATTGTTATATCTTCTTCTTGGATTGATCCCTTGATCATTATGTAGTGTCCATCCTTGTCTCTTGTAACATTCTTTATTTTAAGGTCTATTTTATCTGATATGACTATTGCTACTCCAGCTTTGATTTCCATTTGCATGGAATATGTTTTTCCATCCCCTCACTTTCAGTCTGAATGTGTCACTAGGTCTGAAGTGGGTCTCTTGTAGACAGCATATATATGGGTCATGTTTTTGTATCCATTCAGCAAGCCTGTGGCTTTTGGTTGGAGCATTTGATCCATTCACGTTTAAGGTAATTATCGATATGTATGTTCCTATGACCATTTTCTTAATTGTTTTGGGTTTGTTTTTGTAGGTCCTTTTCTTCTCTTGTGTTTCCCACTTAGAGAAGTTCCTTTAGCATTTGTTGTAGAGCTGGTTTGGTGGTGCTGAATTCTCTTAGCTTTTGCTTGTCTGTAAAGCTTTTGATTTCTCCATCGAATCTGAATGAGATCCTTGCTGGGTAGAGTACTCTTGGTTGTAGGTTCTTCCCTTTCATCATGCCACTCCCTTCGGCCTTGTAGAGTTTCTGCTGAGAAATCAGCTGTTAACCTTATGGGAGTTCCCTTGTATGTTATTTGTCATCTTTCCCTTGCTGCTTTCAATAATTTTTCTTTGTCTTTAATTTTTGCCAATTTGATTACTATGTTTCTAGGCGTGTTTATCCTTGGGTTTATCCTGTATGGGACTCTCTGCGCTTCCTGCACTTGGGTGGCTATTTCCTTTCCCATGTTAGGGAAGTTTTTGACTGTAATCTCTTCAAATATTTTCTTGGGTCCTTTCTCTCTCTCTTCTCCTTCTGGGACCCCTATAATGTGAATGTTGTTGCGTTTAATGTTGTCCCAGAGGTCTCTTAGGCTGTCTTCATTTCTTTTCATTCTTTTTTCTTTATTCTGTTCCACAGCAGTGAATTCCACTATTCTGTCTTCCAGGTCACTTATCCGTTCTTCTGCCTCAGTTATTCTCCTATTGATTCCTTCTAGTGTAGTTTTCATTTCAGTTATTGTATTCTTCATCTGTTTGTTTGTTCTTTAATTCTTCTAGGTCTTTGGTAAACATTTCTTGCATCTTCTCGATCTTAGCCTCCATTGTTTTTCTGAGGTCCTGGATCATCTTCACTATCATTGTTCTGAATTCTTTTTCTGGAAGGTTGCCTATCTCCACTTCATTTAGTTGTTTTTCTGGGGTTTTATCTTGTTCCTTCATCTGGTACATAGCCCTCTGCCTTCATCTGGTACATAGTCCTCTGCCTTTTCATCTTGTCTCTCTTTCTGTGAATATGGTTCTTGTTCCACAGGCTGCAGGATTGTAGTTCTTCTTGCTTCTGCTGTCTGACCTCCAAATAGTCTCATTTTAATCTATATATTAACTTGAGTTAACAAATATGACTGATACCCAAAATGAACATTTCCAAAACCATGAACCCACACACAAACAAAATTTTTCGTTCTGGACTTATAACCTGTATATAAAATCAGCGGTTCAGCCAGGTGTTTGCTTACACCCCTTGTGAGCTGCTGCTACACCCCATATTAGGGTGGGCAGCAACCCACTGCCTTTTCCTTAGCACAGCTTTTTTTTTTCTCCAGAAGCATACATCATGCTTTGTCTCTGGCTTATAAAACTGTCCAGGTAATTCTACCATAAATCATTTCTCTTATGTGATGTTCGTCTAGCTCTCTCAAGAGATTTTAGCCAATTGACTAAGAAAAATCTCTCTTCCTCTTTTTATTTGTTCCTCTTGTAAGCATCCCACAACCCCTATCCTGAAATGAGTTTATTCATAGTAAATGTGATTAAGAGAAGTGAGAGTAATCCATCTATAATCCTATATCAAGGAAAAGCTTTGAAATGAAGTTAAACATACAAAAGAATCAGTGTGCCAACCTATAAAGCTCTTGAAAATATTAAAAATCCTGTTAGAAACTCTTTCTCACGTTCAGATCTTTTTTTTCTTTTTTCTAATTTTTAAAATTGTGGTAAAATACATATAAAATTTACCATCTTATCCTTTTTTTTTTTTTTTTTTTGCGGTATGCAGGCCTCTCACTGTTGTGGCCTCTCCAGTTGCGGAGCACAGGCTCTGGATGCGCAGGCTCAGTGGCCATGGCTCACGGGCCCAGCCGCTCCGCGGCATGTGGGATCTTCCCGGACTGGGGCACGAACCCATGTCCCCTGCATCAGCAGGCAGACTCTCAACCACTGCACCACCAGGGAAGCCCAATCTTACCCATTTTTAAGCATACAGTTTAGTAGTGTTAAATATATTCAATATTGTGCAACCAATCTCAAGGACTTTTTCATTTTGCAGAAATGAAACTGTATACCCATTAAATAACAACTCATTTCCCCTCTGCCCAAATTCTGGCAACCACCATTCTACTTCCTGTTTTCATGAGTTTGACTATTCTAAATACCTCATATAACTGAGATTGTACACTATTTATCAGTTTGTGCCTGTCTTAACTCACTTAGCATAATGTCTTCACAGTTCATCCATGCTGTAACATGTGTCAGAATTCCTTTCCTTTTTAAGACTGAAAAATATTCCACTGAATATATACCAACACTTGCTAATCCATCCGTCTGTCAATGGACATTTATCTATGTTCTGGCTATTGGAATAATGCTGCTATGAACATGGATGAACACATATCTCTCCGAGACCCTGCTTTCAATTATTTTGGATACATACCCAGAAGTGGTACTGCTGAATCATATGGTGGTTCTACTTTATTAATTTTTTGAGAAACTTCCATACTGTTTTCCACAGTGTATCTTTTTTAGAGAAATGTCTATTCAAGTCCTTTGCCCATTTTTGAATCAGGCTGTCCTTTTGCTGTTGACTTTTAGCATAAGTTCTCTATATATTCTGGATATTAATCCGTTATCAAATATATGATTTGCAAATATTTTCTCCCATTCTGTGGTTGCCTCTTTCACTCTGTTGATAGTATCTTTTGAAGTAAAAAAATTTTTTTTCATTAAGTCCAATTTGTCTACTTTTGCTCTGATGCCTGTGCTTTTGGTGTCACATCCAAGAAAGCACTGCCAAATCCATGTTGTGAAGCTTTTGCCCTATGTTTTCTTCTAAGAATCTCACTGTTTTTTGTCTTATATTTAGGTCTTTGATCCAATTTGAGTTAATGTTTGTATATGGTGTTAGGTAAAGGTCCAAGTTAATCTTTTGCATGCAGATACTGAGTTGTCCCAGAAGCATTTGTTGAAGACTTGTTTCCCCACTGAATGGTCTTCGTACCCTTTTCAAAACTTATTTTACCACATATGTGAGGGTTTATTTCTGGGTTCTCTGTTCTATTCCACTGGTCTATATGTCTGTATTTATGCCAGTACCACACTGTTTTGATTATGTGGCTTTGTTGTAAGTTTTGAAATCAAGAATTGTGAGTAATCCAGTTTTAAGACTGTTTTGCCTATCCAGGGTCCTGAGATTCCATATGAATTTCAGGATAGGTTTTCCTGTTTTTGAAAAAAAACATCATTGGGATTTTGACAGGTATTGCAATGAATCTGTAAACCTCTTTGGATAGCACTGATATTTTAATAATATTGTATCTTCTAATCCATGAATATCAGATGTGTTTATTTATGTCTTCAATTTCTTCAGCAGTATTTTGCAGTTTTCATTGTATACGTTTTTTAACTCCTAAGTATTCTATTCCTTTTGATGCCACTGTAAAAGGAACTGTTTTTGTAATTTCCTTTTCAGATTGTTCATTGTGATGTACAGAAATGCAACTAACTTTTACATTTTGAGTTTGTATCCTGCTACTTAGTTGAATCCATTTATTAGTTCTGAAAGTATTTTTTCTGTGGAATCATTAGGGTTTCCCACATGTAAGATCATCTTACCTGCAAACAGATTATTTTACTTCTTTCTTCTCAATTTGGATAACTTTTATTTCTTTTTCTTACCTAAGTGCTCTGGCTAGAACTTCCACTACCATGTTAAATAAAAGTCATGAAAGTGGGCATCCTTGCCTTGTTCCTGATCTTAGGGGAAAAGCTTTCAGTCTTTTACTATTGAGAATGATGTCTGCTGTGGGTTTTTCATATATAGCTTTCATTATATTGAGGTGGTTTCCATCTATGCCTAGTTTTTTTTAATGCTTTTATCTTGAAAAGGTGTTGAACTTTGTCAAATGCTTTTTCTGCATCAATTGAGATGATTGTGTTTTTTTCCTTCATTCTGTTAATGTGGTGTATTACACTGATCAATTTTCATGTTGTACCATCCTTGCATTCCAAAAAGAAATCCCACTTTACCATGGTATATAATCCCCTTATTATGTGGATGAATTCAGTTTGCTAGCATTTTGTTGAAGATTTTGGAATCAATGTTTACAAGAGATATTGGTCTGTAGTTTTCTTTTCTTGTAATGTCTTTGTCTGACTTTGTTATCAGGGTAATGCTGGCCTCATAGAATGAATTAGGAAGTGTTCTCTCCTCTTCAATATTTTGGAAAAGTTTGACAGGGACTGATAGTAGTTCTTTAACTAGCAGAATTCACTGGTGAAGCCAGGTCTTTTCTTTTCCTTCTTTCTTCCTTTTTTTAAAAAATATTTATTTATTTATTTGGCTGTACTGCGTCTTAGCTGCAGCACATGGGATCTTTTAGTTATGGCATGTGGGATCTTTTTTAGTTGCGGCATGTGAACTCTTAGTTGTGACATGGAGACTCTTAGTTGCGGCATGTGGGATCCAGTTCCCTGACAAGGGATTGAACCCGAGCCCCCTGCATTGGGAGCGTGGAGTCTTAGCCACTGGACCACCAGTGAGGTCCCAAGCCAGGGCTTTTCTACTCAAGAGATTTTTTTATTACTGATTCAATCTCCTTACCTTATAGGTCTATTGTGATTTAGTCTTGGTAGGTTTTGTATTTCTAGGAATTTGTCCATTTCATCTAGGTTCTTCAATTTGTTGGCATACAATTGTTCATAGTACTCTCTTATAATCCTTTTTATTTCAGTAGACTTGATAGTGATGTCACCACTTTCACTTCTGATTTTAGTAATTTGAGTCTTTCCTCCTATTTTCTTAGTCTACCTAGCCAAAAATTTGTCAATTTTGTTGATGTTTTCAAAGAACAAACTTTTGGTTCACTGACTTTGTTTTTCTATTCTCTATTTCCTTTCTCTCTCCTTTAACCTTTATTATTTCCTTCCGCTAGCTTTGGTTTTAGTTTGTTTTTTTCTGGTTCCTTAAGTTATAAAGCTAGAGATCTTTCTTATTTTTTTAACATAAGCATTTATAACTACAAAAATCCCCTTAGAACTGCTTTCATTGTGTCCTGTAAGTTTTGGCGTGCTGTGTTTTCATTTTCTTTGGTCTCTAAGTATTTTCTAATTTCCCTTGTGATTTCTTCTTTGATTGGTTGTTTAAAAGTATGTTGTTTACAGACTTACTAGAGAATGGACTTGAGGATATGGGGAGGGGGAAGGGTAAGCTGTGACAAAGTGAGAGAGTGGCATGGACATATATACACTACAAAATGTAAAACAGATAGCTAGTGGGAAGCAGCCGCATAGCATAGGGAGATCGGCTCGGTGCTTTGTGACCACCTAGAGGGGTGGGATAGGGAGGGTGGGAGGGAGGGAGACACAAGAGGGAAGAGATACGGGAACATATGTATAACTGATTCACTTTGTTATAAAGCAGAAACTAACACACCATTGTAAACCAATTATATACTCCAATAAAGATGTTAAAAAAAAAGTAATTCCCACAGTTTTGTGAATTTTCCAGTTTTCCTTCTGTTGTTGATTTCTAACTTCATCCTCTTGTAGCTGGAGATGATACTTTGTATGCTATCTATCTTTTAAAATCTTTTGAGACTTAATTTGTGGCCTAACATATGTTCTATCCCAGAAAATGTTACAACAACATGAGCTTTTATACTAATAATTTTTTTCCTTTAAATGTATTAATCTTTTAAGTCATGTAGAAAATAAAAAATTATAAATCTTTGTTACAATAGTACTAGCTTTTATAATTCCCGCTGTATTTACCTTTATTGAGATCTTTATTTCTCCACACAACTTCTAGTTACTGTCTAGAGTCCTTTCGTTTCACCTTGCAGAACTCTCTTGCGCATTTCTTGCAGGGCAGGTCTAGTGGTAATGAGCTCCCTCAGCTTTTGTTTACCTGGGGATGTCTTAATTTCTCACTTACTTTTGAAGGACAGTTTTGCCAGATAACAGGATTCTTGATGGACAGACTTTTCTTCTTTTAGCACTTTGAATATAGCAGCCCACTGCCACCTGGCCTCTGAAGTTTCTGATGAGCAATATGCTAATAATCTTACTGAGAATCCCGTGTATGTGATGATTAGCTTTCTTCTTGCTGCTTTCAAGATTCCTGGTCTTTGTCTTTTGGAAGGTTGATTATAATGTGTCTTGCTCTATGTCTCTTTGACTTAATCTTACTTGGAGTGCAATGAGCTCCTTGGATGTTTACGTTCATGTTTTTCATCAAATTTGGGAAGTTTTAAACCATTATTTCTTCAAAAGTTCTCTCTGCTCCTTTCTCTCTCTCTCTTCTCTTTCTAGGACTCCCACAATATACAGCTTTCAATATGTTGAGGTGGTTCCATATTTTAGATTCCACATATAAGTGGTATCATATGGGATTTATCTTTCTCTTTTTGATTTACTTCACTTAGTATGATAATCTCTAGGTTCATCCACGATGCTGCAAATGGCATTATGTCATTCTTTTTTATGGCTCAGTAGTATGCCATTGTTTATATATACCACACCTTCTTTATCTATTCATCTGTCGATGGACATTTAGGTTGCTTACACATCTTGGTTATTGTAAATAGTGCTGCTCTGAACATTGGGGTTCATGTATCTTTTTGAATTAGAGTTTTCTCTGGATATACAGCCAGGAGTGAGATTGCTGGATCATATAAGGGTGCCCGTCTTTTAAATTTCCTGGAAGTCACTTTAGCAGGTGGGGGAGGGGCTTGCAACAATAGGGTATGTGCAACAACAATAGCTGCCCACCTCTTTGTCTGCACCTCTCTGACCAGAAGCAGCATCTCTGATCCAGGTACAGATCCTTGATATTTGGAGAAGAGGGTACTTTCTGCCTCCACTGGCTCCAAAAGCTGTGTGAGAGCTGCACAAAGGTGGCAGCAGAGAATGGCTGCAATTTTACATCTGAGCCTTTTCCTGACAGTTGCAAGTCTTCAACAGCTCCATAGTTCCAAAATAGTTACATCAGATTCTGCCACTGTATTTGTTACCTAGGTGGGGAGGCAGACTCCTGATGCCTCCTACTCCATCTTCCCAGAATCCTCTCCAGGCCTGTTTTTGGGGATCAGTATATATTCAGTTTCATTGTTTTAAATTACTTTACTAGCAGTGCCAGAGTGCTGTCACGTTTTTGCTTGCTTTTTACTGCTTTCAGTGCAAATATACACATATCAGTTATATCAGGAATTACAAGAATTTATGTGCCTTATTTAAAAGGATACTTTCTCTAAGAAAATACATTCTGAGTTCCAAACAACTGATATACCACAGCACTCCTGGAACGAACACAACCCAATGGACTGAGGATATCTTGTCTTGACTTTGGAACATGAAAGCCTCAGGTATCCACTTTGGTTTCTTCTGACTAGTGGAAGGCTTAGAACTGAAAGGTGATTGGGAGGTAGTGAGAGGGAAGAGGTAGTTATAGCCACTATATAGAGCTATAATCTTGTTCTAACATGGATGGTTTTCTATAAAACAGGTATATATATATATATATATATATATATATATATATATATATATAATCAACTATGAGTTTACACTCAAGAGCAATACAATTTTACCAGGAAAATTACCAAAAGCTAAAAATTACAGTAAATACAGTCTACTAACACTCTATTTATTATAGCAAACTGATTTTAAAGCCCCTACTTTATACCAGACATAGATTCACTTGGATTATCTAAATCCATACAACCACCCTATGAGGCAGGTACTATCATTATTTCTTTGTAGCAAATGAGGAAACCAAGGCTTGAAGAGGTTAGGTAAATTTTCCAAGGTTAAGAAGAGGAAATATCACTTAGTATGATTATCTCTAGGTTCATCCACGATGCTGCAAATGGCAGTGATGGCACGATGCCAGAATTAAATCCAGATCCGACTACAAAGCCCAAGTTCTTATTAATTAATATATGTAAAAAGCTTAAAACAGAGCTCAGCATATAGTAAATGCAAGCTATTGAAATGGTAACAATACTTGATTATAAAACAATACTGTATGCCTTTGGCACTCAGTCAAAATTTCTATGCCTAAAATTTCTCATTTATAAGATTAGGACACCTATTTCACAGAGTTATTGTGAAAAATAAATTCTGGCTATAAAGGCATTTAGAAAAATATACAGTGTTTAGAAAGACAGGCATTATCACCACTACATGTAAAATCCTGTCTCTTATATCACAAAGAAGGCTTTTGCACTGCAAGTACAAAAGCCTACAATTTAAACACCATCTTCATAACAAGAGTTACATTAATAAATTTAGTAAAGCTGTCCTAAATTATTCCAATATGATTCTTGCAGAATGACAAGCAAAGAGAACACTGAACTCTATTCACTAGCATGACTATAAATCTGTTGCTCAGGAAGGTATATTTGCTCTTTCAGTTCACTAGCACGGAGGGTGAATTTGGCTTATACTACAGTAGTTCTGTTCAAATACAGCCAGGACAGAATATCTATAGTTAGAAGCATAGCAATATAACTCTATATTTTGGGCACACTGCTGTATTTAATTTCATTAAGACAATCAAGAGGATAGCATTCAAAAACCCTGTTCTTTGTGTAAGTGGTCTGGTTGATTGTTTTTAAACTATGTGGGTAGGTCTTTTTTTTAATTGATATACCTTAGTTTTCTGTTTATTTTTAACACTGCTAAGGATTTTTTATTATTTATATTACTCTAAGAAAGAGAAGTTAAAAAAAAAGGCTAAGGAGGGAGATTCTAGTATATTCTGCTAGTCACTAAACGAGAGCCATTCTGTAAAAAGTAAGGACACATGCAACATAGTTTCCTTGGTTAGCTGAAATTTAAAAATATATATGTACACAGTAAACCAAAAAAGTACCCAAGTATTTTTAAGCATCTATCCATGAATATGGTTGTATCTGCATACCTCTAAATAGATTTTCTTCCTTTAAGTTTTTTATTCTACTAAAGGCAATGTTGGTGAACCACTTTGCAATTCACAACCCTCTATGAACTCCCCCTTTTTTTAACTCTCAAAAAAATCAATTACATTACTTACAAATCACTTCAATATCTGGTACTTTATTTTCTGGAAACTCTTTATGTCTAATCTAAATTCCTTGTACTGCAATTTAAACCAGATTCCTCTCATTTTTGTTTTTTCTGTAAGAGACAAGTTAAACCAGGGTAATCAAGAAAGATTAAGCACATGCTTATGTATATTTAAACTGCCATCAATTCATTTTCCTATGGATAAATCTAAAATATTAATAAAGAAACATTTCTTTATTTTAGACACAGTTTTTGAATTAAGCTAACAAAAGCTTACTTAGTAAATAAAAATGATTGTAAACAGCTATCAATATTAAGGAGAGAATAAAAAATGAGTTCATTCATTTCTCCATATATACATTAAAGCATGCAACAACTATTTTCTGAGTATCAACTCTCTTTGCCAGGCACTGAGTTAAATGTTAAAGAAATAAAGAGGACATACACATTCTCTGATTCTACGGAGCTTACTGTTTAGTGAGGGAGGCAGACAAGCAAAGGAATACATGGCAGAGTTACAGATCCATGTATCCATGTGCCAGTGCCATCAGAACATGTAACTCAGAGCAGAAGGAAAGAGAAGTGATCAAGGAGCCTTCCTAGGAAAGGTGACCACTAAGTCAAGTCCTGAAAGACAGATGGGAGTTTTCTAGGGCAAGGGCAATCCAAATGAAAAAGAGTGCATACTAAAGCACAGAAACCTAAAAAAACATGGCAGCCTCCAGAACCAAATAGTTCCTTTTAGTTGGAATGTATGGTATGCATGGGAAAATAATAGAAGATAGGCAGGAAGGTAGGTTCATGCCATTTCATGAAGCGCCAGTTTGCACTGCTGAGGACAGTTCACATTTTCCCTTACAATCTTAAATGCCCTACCAAAATACTTTCCTATAGAAGCATGAAGTCTAGAATATATACATGGAGAACATCTAATTCCTAAGAATAAAATTAATGGTGTTTTACTATGATGCCTAAAGTCTAACCTATAAGTCACAGCATCTGTCTATAAACATAAACATTCTCCCAACAGTATCCAGACCTGCAGTGAGTGTCACTGTAAAATGATGACCTGAACCTCGGATTCCCTTCTTTCATTTCTGGAAAATGTTACCCACTTTAACCTCATATTTCACACTGAATCTGACAAAGTCACTTTCAATCATGCATTTGGGTTTTTAGAACAGAAATCCAAGAATCTGTATGTATATCTTTATCTACCATCTATATTTCTATCAATCAAGAAGTGTGTGTGTGTGCGTGTGTGTGTGTGTTTAGCAAATACTGAGAAAATGGTACTAAAATGGCTTATGATACAAAACACAACTTTTACCTTTAATAACACCAGTCATAATTCAATCCTGGAATCACTTATAATCTTGGAACATACTCATACCCAGAAACACTGGTGATGAAATTTACACAGTTAAATCTGGGTGCCCATAATCTCTGCCCTAAGATATAAAAACAGACATACAGATGTGCTAACCCAGCAGATGAGTTACATTCTGCCTTAGCTAATTGAATAATGTAATCAGTACCAATGGCAACAATCCCAGCACCTTAAATTACAGGAAAAAATATCATCAGCCTTGGGAACTCCCAAAGAAAGTCTTAGTTTAAGTGCTCTATGTTGCAATATAAAAATATGTACAAGAAAATCAAGTACTGTCCTCCAGCAACATCAAAGGGTGAACAATCTATATGACAGATCATGTAGCTCTCTCTACTAAAAATTCACAGATTGCACCACAAAAAGACGACACATGATTGTAAGGTAGCAGTAATAAAGTATATGCATTCTCCAGAAAGCATTTATCATTAACTCTGAAAACTGGAATACATATATTTGATCTTATGGAGACAGTGCATTCAGTTTTCTCTAAGTATTATACATCAGAATTCCAGGTTTGTATTTTTCAACTTGGTTATTATTTCTACATATTATTCTTACAACTGTGTCAAATTAAACCAATGATTGCTTAACCCTCATAATAAACCTCTAGTTTATAAATTTACTAATAGACACTAGTCCCCTAGCAGGCACTGAACCCTAGCATAATAACTATTTAACTTATGAGGTTTTACTAACCTGACTAACAATAAAAGGTAAAATCCAAATATGAATTTTACAATGTTTTTCTTAGTATGATACACCTAATAGTTCTTAAAAAGAATTTGGCTTTATGGCTTTATTCTTTAAAACAACAAAACACTGGGCTTCCCTGGTGGCACAGTGGTTGAGAGTCTGCCTCCCGATGCGGGGGACATGGGTTCGTGCCCCGGTCCAGGAAGATCCCACATGCCGTGGAGCGTCTGGGCCCGTGAGCCACGGCCGCTAAGCCTGCGTGTCCGGAGCCTGTGCTCCGCAACTGGAGAGGCCACAACAGTGAGAGGCCCACGTACCGCAAAAAAAACAAAACAACAAAACACTAAATGCAAACCATTTGAACTTCAATTTCATGTTAAATGAATATACAAATTATTCAATATCAATCCAACTATAAACATCAATAAAACACTACAAGACATACAAGAAAATCTCCAGGCAACTTCACTTTTTATATAATACGCTTAGCCTAGAGCTAAATAAATATTAATGAAGAATAACAGAAAAGTAAATAAAAAGATTAATTTTCAAAACTGAATATACCGGTGTATGAGAAGAATATACCATAAATCTGCATTTTCAAACTCAGGTGGTTATCATGCTAGTTACTAGACTCTTATTAACAGTCTAAATATTGACTGTGTATATATAAAATGTACATACACATTCAATTTGCTCAAAATACACTAAGCCAAATGCCAAGCAACTCTAAAAAAAATCCTCAAAACAAACTGCTTCATGAATAGGTCACTCATGACTTTCTGCACTTGTCTCAATCTAAAATGCTCTTAAATTCTCTAAGGAATATAAGCTTGATAATTTATTTTCTACTTTTAGAGCAATGCGTTCAAAATTACTGCTACAATCTAGCATTAAACTCAGCTAACTCAAGTACCCCACTAATAAAAATGTTTGATGTGTGTGTTTTCTAACATTCCCCACCCTCACAAAATACAAGAAAAAAAGAGTTAAGCAGAAATATTTACATCAGAGTAAATATTTGATGAACTGTTTGGGGCCATTAATAAGCACTGCTTAAAGAATATTTAATGACAAAGAAAAATGTTCATGGTATAAAAAGTTAAGCAGAAAAAAAAGACAAAACTGTTCTTTTAAAATGCAATATGGTATTCAGGATTGGATCCTGGAACAGAAAAGGACATTAGTGGAAAAACTGGAAAAATCCAAATAAAGTCTGTAGTTATTTAATAAAATTATACCAGTGTTAATTTCTTAGTTTTGACAAGTATACTCTAGTTATATAAGATTAATATTAGGGAAAGCTGAATAATGGATATATGAGAATCTCTGTACTACCTTTGCAACTTTACTGTGATTCTAAAATTGTTCTGAAAAAAAATTTTATTTTAAAAATTACTTTGCATGCCCAGTAGCAAGTTTGAGAAGATTCTCATTTTAAAAAATAACACACTTACTTTTCTCTCTCCCACTCCTAAACAAAATACATAAGCCTAGAAAAAGACTAGATGAAAACACATTAAAATGTTAACAGTGGTTCACTCGGTAGTAGGATGAAAAGCACTTTTCTCTTCATATTTTCTATAGTGTGAATTGCTTTTATAATCAACAATAAATCGTTAACTAAAGAATATACAAATCAATACTTTGTTAAAGCCTTCTTCAGAAAGAAAAGCTATAAATGTCTAAGCAGAGCCCAAAGGCAGACAACATATAAAACAGGTTAGGGCAGAGTGTGAAGAACACAGTGGCCAAGAGAAACTGCCAGGAGAACCTAAGTAGGCAAAACCTAATTAGTAAATGCTGGAAACCTGATGATACACGAACATCTACTCTTAGGCTAAAGGTGCTCACAGTCAGCAATGTTATGCTCAGAATTCATGACTTAGGGGAATGTCCCAAAAGTCCCCCTAACACTAGGAATTTATGGGATACGTACCCTGGGTTTATTCCAAACAAAAATAATGCAGCTAGACATGCACAACTGCCCAATGAGAGCTTCTAGAAATACATCAGGATGACAGTGTGTTCTCTAAATTTTTCTACTTTTTTCTTCTCTAACACCTCCCTACAACCTATGCCCATGCCCAGTCTTTAGCCCAAAGACCAAAAATGGTACTCTGATGTCATTTAGCAACAGGAGTAGAGACCATTAGAACAAGAGAATCAAATACTATTTCAGACGTCTGACAGGTGAGTATCACAAAAGTTTTTCAATACTTTCAGGGCAAAATATGCTGACAACCTCATTCAACCATAAGAGGGGAAAATTTAATCAACAACAAATGTTTCCACAATCAAAATAAAAAAATAAAATACATTTGTCCCTTAAAGATAGCGCCAGTGGAATCAGACAGAATGAATTTTGATAAAGAACCTCTTCGAAGGGACTTCCCTGGCAGTCCAGTAGTTAAGACTTCGCCTTCCAACGCAGGGGATGTGGGTTCGATCCCTGGTTGGGGAGCTAAGATCCCACATACCTTGCAGCCAGAAAAACAAAACAAAACGAAACATAAAACAGAAGTAATATTGTAACAAATTCAATGAAGACTTTAAAAATGGTCCACATCAAAAAAAAAAATCTTAAAAAAAAAAGAACCTCTTCCAAGCTGTAATCAGGGTGATTTGTGTGTGTCGGGCTGTCTAACCCTCCTGAAACAGTGCTATGTGGCCTGTTCTGGGGTTTGTGTTGTTTTTTAAAGATAGATTTGAATTTTTACTTTATTTATGGTCACCCTCATTCTCAGTTGATAGCAGGTCCTAGAGTTGTCACTTAATAAATATGTACGTGCTTTTTTTTTTTTTAGTTTATTCTTTTGAATCCTGGACTCTGTAATCAGATACCCATGCCTATTAAGAACAGGTGCAAAATGAGGCCCTCTACTGAGATCACAGAATATTTTACATTCAAGAACATGGTCTTTACTTCATGAGCTTCTTAACAGCAACTGTAAACATCAGAAGCCTCTTCTGCTTACTTTCCAGTTCTTGGTCATGTTTAAGAAAGTAGAGGCTACCAAAATAGTGATTCTCAGGAATGGAGACTATAATATTATCACTGTTATTACTTCTAATACCAATGAAGATATAAACTGTTTTCATCAAAACCGAGACACAACTCATTTTAAGACTTGATATTTTATATCCCACCAAGAAACAGAAGTGGTTAATTAAACTACGAGATGCCACTGACTGTAAGATACACCCAAATTTCAGTGAATAAAATTGGAAAATCAATGAAATATAGTCAACGAAGACTATCAACTTATTACAAATAACAGTAATGAAAGGATGTTTAAAATATCTTTTCTTTGCTCCTTCCTATACACTAGAAGACAGTTACAATCAAGTAACAGGATTTGAGTGTCCAAGACCCAATATTCTTTTGAACCATGATAAATATTTGTCTAGAGAACAATCGTATTGCAGACTGCTGGGAACTATTTTCTCCATCTTCGAATGGGGAAATTAAGGAAAAAAATTAATCAAGATTTTACTGGAAGCCAAATTTAGAATTCTTAGTGTCCTTATATACAACTTTAACAAAGATATTATGCACTCTATCCCTAAAGGTTTCATGGTTTGTTTTCCTTCAGATTTACCTTGATCTTAAACTCAGGATATCAAACATCCATGGTAAAGGAAATTCTGAAGAGCTATATTCAAAAGTACAGCTAAGGTCACTGGGGCTATTCCCTCTAAGCAAAACGTATGATGAAATAGAATTTGAAAGCAATGATGAGAATATCTCCTTTCATTTTTTAAGACACATGTGGAGAAAACAAATCTCTACAGAAAACAGCCAGAATTTCTAAGATGTTTTACTCTGTACCACTTTCAAATGTTTCTTCATCAGCATGAAAGCTGGCTGAAAAGCTATCAACCTTAAACTCTCTTTAAAAAACAAGCAGGGACTTCCCTGGTGGCACAGTGGTTAAGACTCGTGCTCCCAATGCAGGGGGCCCAGGTTCGATCCCTGGTCAGGGAACTAGATCCCACTTGCATGCCACAACCAAGAGCTTGCATACCACAACTAAGGAGCCGGCAAGCTGCAACTAAGACCTGACACAACCAAATAAATAAATAAAAAATAAAACACAAACAAACCAAACTCCCACCCGTCCCCCAAAGAAAACAATGAACTTAATTCAGCAGTTAGCTACAAAGAATATTAGTCTCATATTCTTGTTAAAGCCTTAAAATTTTTAATTTTGCATATGCAAATTCCAAATTTGAATTCTCTCTAACTATTAACTCTGCTAAATAGAAGGTAGAATGTGACTAAGACAAGATTTTCATCTTCATGTAATGGATAGATGGCCTACAACAGCTCTGCTATCTAAATGCATTTTAAAATACCACATTAGAATCTAAAATAATGCTTCATTTTAATCACTCTAAATTCCTCCAGTAGAAGGCAGTATCAATCTCTGATAATGCCAGCAAGGCAGCATGATACAGTAAAAATATCATGAGCTTTAGAACCAGACAGAGCTGAGTTCTTAACATCTCTGAATCTATGTTTCCCCATAGGCAAGTTAAAAACACCACCACCTACCTCATATTACTGTTACAGGTTTGGAGGCGGTTGAAGAAATCTGGGGTCCGAATTAGAGTAGTGAGCAATGAAGATGGAGAAAGAAAGATGGATTAGAGCAATACTCAGAAGTAAGCATCAGTAACACCTGATAACTGATTAGACTGGGAAGAAAAGCTGAAGTCAAGGAGCATACCTACATTTTCCATTTAGGTAACAGTCCATTCACAGAGCTAGAAAACATAAGAAGGACACAAGGTTTAGAGAAGCACATAAGCTCAATTTTGAACGTACTGTGATGCCTGTCAGATATCCAAGTAGAAATGCTCAAAAGACAAACAGAAATACAAGTATGGAAGTGGAAGAAAGATCTGAATTGGAG
Organism: Delphinus delphis; assembly: GCF_949987515.2. Classification (NCBI taxonomy): domain Eukaryota; kingdom Metazoa; phylum Chordata; class Mammalia; order Artiodactyla; family Delphinidae; genus Delphinus; species Delphinus delphis. The sequence continues at coordinate 55,334,355 of NC_082693.1, read as the reverse complement.
ATAAGGATCTAGGAGTCATCAGCTTATGGATGCAAGGCACAGGACAAGATGAGATTGCCCAGTGAGAAGAAAAGACCTAGAGAAACTCAGAAACACCAACATTTAAGGAAACTGAAAAGGAAGAGAAGCCCACAAAGGAGACTGGAGAGGTACTGTCCAAGAAACAGGAAGAAAATCACCAAGAGTGTGGTATCACAGGGGCCTAGAGAAGACAATGATTCAAGGTGAGATGGGATACAAAGAACAGTCTAATATCAATAAGGTAAGACTGCAGAAACCATGGTAAGTTAGTTTGGAGAAGATAATATTTGGCAGTAAGGAAGAGTAAGTCAGCTGTCTTAAATTTTCTCTTTTATGGAATAATGGACTTGAGCTGGACCGAACCACAGACATCTACGAGAATAAAATAGATTTCCATCTAACAAAGAATTGATTTCCCTTTAAATGCTGAGTTCTCAATCACTGCCCATGTTCAACTGGATGAGAAGCTGGATGAGATGACTTGAGTTTCTTTCAATTGAAGTAAATTTCAAGAACTAAACTAAATCTGAAATACTTTGCATTAAGAAGAACAAAGGGAAAGACATAAGAAAAAAAGCTTTTAAATACTTAGAAATATAAAGTAATGGTTCTATGAAATTTTAAAAACCATATTCAAATAATTCTAAGTAAAATACATAGACAAGATAAAGGAAGGAAAATGAGACAGAGATGAACCCAATGAATGAGCAAGACAGGAAGCCCACTCATCATTTTTTGCCCATTTCAAAGTCGTTTATAATTTTTCCTTACAAAATCTTGCATGGCTCCCCCTATTCCCCTGAAAGTAAAAATTAAAGACTTTTTAATGGCTGGCCTACAAGGTCCTAAATACTTTGTTATTGTTTTCTACCCTTCTGGCTCCAGTGGTGATCACAGGTACTTCACACTTGGCTCCAGCCACACTGGCCCCCTGGCTGTTTCTGCATACACTAAACCTCAAGGCCTTTGCAATCGTTTTTCTATCTGGAAAACTCTTCTGCCAAATACCCACACAGCTTGCTCCCTCATTTGTTTCAAGTCTTTGCTCACAAATCAATTTTTAGAGGACTTCCCTGAGCACTCTACAGAAAACACATAAACTTTTACCCCACAATGGTAACCCCTTTTCCTCTACACTGCCATGTTATTTTCCAAATGACTTATTATCAGCTGGCATGCTATATATTAAGTTATTGATTCCCTGTCTCTACGCCAAAGCCAGAACAAACTATAAACTCTATGTTGTCTTCACTGCTGTATCCCCAATGTCTAGAGAGTGCCTATGTTAAATGCTCAAATAGTTTTAGTTGAATGAATAAATACCATATTACTGGATGATGTTTCAAATTAGCACATACATACTGATACATTTTGCCCCTGAATTCCTACAATATTAAAACATATCACTAAAACTACAAACAAATAATCTCATACTTCCACTAGTTACTACATTACTTAATAGATTTTTTTGTCTTTTTTCTACCAGTTTTATTGAGATATAAACCGCAGCATGTATAAGTTTAAAATGTATGGCATAACGATTTGATTTGTATCATGAAATGATTACCACAATAAATTTAGAGAACATCCACCTTCTCACATAGATACAAATAGAAGAAAAAAGATTTTTTTTCTCCTTGAAATAAGAACTCTTAGGATTTACTCTCTTTAACTTTCACGAATGACATTCAGCAGTATTAATTACATTTATCACATTGTACATTACATCCCTAGTACTTATCTTCTAACTGAAAGTTTGTACATTTTGGCTACCTTCATTCTTTAAAATAGAGCTTAAAATTATCACTTAGATTTGCGTAAACACTGACAGCTATTTCAGGAAAAACGCTTTGAATTTTAGCATATAATACCAGAAGATTTCTCTGAGAAGCAATGCTATCATGTGGCTGTCAAAGTGGGCAAGTATACTCACAAGATTTACGTGGCATCAGATATCTTCCTTTTCATCCTACACAGGTTCAAAGACTGCCATCTAGATTGTAGTTATTATAGATGTGATGCCTAAAGAGTCTATCTGGGCAAGCCAATTGCCTAAAAGTCACCATCCAAGCTGTATTCCCCCAAGCTAGGTCACTACTTGAAGTTCCTGCAGTCTTGGTATGGGCCTACTTGAAGGAGAATACTCGAGGACCAAGACTACTGTTTATATTGAGTTTCTGATCCTAAACTGCTCCCTAAGCTATTAATTTTTAACCTTAAAAGGTTCCTAATATTAACTACTATTATCTTTGACTATCACTTGAACTACCTGCTGTGTGAAATTCCAAAACCAACATCTTTGGTCTAATTATTTGACATTTCTATGATTTAGTTACTTGGGAGTTATTTCAGCTAAAAGAGGAATGTGGTTACATAAGTGGAAAACACAAGTTTGGAAAATCACAGGCTACCGAAATAATGGTTTAGCTATTAACAACATATTAGTTTCTCCAAATATTTTCTTTCTTTACACTAGTTCATCCAAAAATCTGTCTAAAAATTCAAAGAATAAAGAGCTCATTTTTTTCCCTTCGTCTATAAATAAGCCAAAAATAAAGCTAAAAAAGTAAGGCTTTAAATTCCTCCTATTGATAAGGCTGAAATTGTTTAAGCTTGGGTTTGCTACCATACACATTTTTCACTTTAATTAAACTGCTACAAAATAATATGTTTATTTGTCACAACTAAGTATGACTGTTAGTAAGGGAAAGTATTCATAACATATTACCCCTCCTTGTTGCCAGCCAATAAAATATCTGGATTGGAGGCAATAAATGCTGTTTTCCTAACATATGGCCCCGGTGACACTTGCTTTAGTAATAAAAAAAATAACCAAATAATCATTCAAGTGTCCAAGGCAAAATTTTTCTGAAAATAGAAAAAAAATACTTATTTGAAATCAACATCTCTATTTAAATTACTAAAAATGTGTTAAGAAAGATGGCGGGAGCGTCCCTGGTGGCGCAGTGGTTGAGAGTCCGCCTGCCGACGCAGGGGACACGGGTTCATGCCCTGGTCCAGGAAGATCCCACATGCCGCGGAGCGGCTGGGCCCATGAGCCATCGCCGCTGAGCCTGTGCGTCCGGAGCCTGTGCTCCACAACGGGAGAGGCCACAACAGTGAGAGGCCCGCGTACAGCAAAAAAAAAAGAAAGATGGCGGTGTGGGAAGATGCGGAGTTAGCGTCTCCCCACAACTAGGGCGCGTGCAGGCCGCTGGTGGGGGACTCTAACCCCCAAGCAGATGGGAGGAACCCCAGAGTAAACTGGTAGGATGCTGGGGGACTGACAGTGGAGGAGAAGTGGAGGCCAGGCAAGATCGGCATCCCTGAGGTGGGGGAGATCAGGAGAGGCAGTGGGGAGGGACTCTGGGAAGAGCGGAAGAGGAGCGGAGGGTGATCGCCTGGCCCACTGGGGATGGGGAGCCTGCTGAGCTCCCAAGCTGGTTCCCCCCACTCCAAAGCCCTATCCAGGCTGCATGGGTCCTGGGGGCACAGGAGGGAGGCCAGTGAGATCAGGAGTGGCAGACGGGACAGGCCATCCAGGAGGAGTAGGAGAGGAATGGAGGGTGCTTGCCCTGCCCACTCGGGCTCAGGAAGCCTGCTGAGCTCCCAGGCCGGTTCCCTGCCCTCCAAAGTCCCCTCCAGGTCAGATGGGTCCTTCGGGGCATAGGAAGGAGGCCAAGGGGAGAATAGGAGAGGGGCCCTCTGGGAGAAGCAGGAGAGGAGCAGAGGTTGACTGCCCCACCCATTCGGACACAGGGAGCCTGCTGAGCTCGCAGGCTGGTTCCCTGCCCTCCAAGGACCCTCTGACCCCTGCATTGGTCCTGGGGGCACAGGAGGGAGGCCGGGAGATCAGGACAGGCAGGCGGGAGGGGTGCTCCCAGACTGTAAACCGGAGGAACAGGAGAGGAGAGGAGGGTGTTTGCCCCACCCACTCAAACCCAGGAAGCCTGTTGGGCTCCCAAGTGAGGAGGTCCCCTGCCCTCTGATACCAGGGGTGGGGGGCATGCCAGGGCCCCTTCTGTTCCTTGAGCCTAAGCCTAAACCTCACCCTTGCTTAGGTCCCGCTCTCCAAAGACAAGGTCTTTCCCCCACTCCTTTTTTCTTCCTTGTTTTTTTCTTTTGTCTCCTCCTCTTTTTACTATTGTGGTACTGACTTACCTTCTGGTTGTTGAGTCATCTGTATTTTTATTTTTAAGTCCTTTCTAACATATCTGTTAGTTTCCTAGTCTAATTTTATTTTTAGCTTTGTTATTGTTTTTTTTTACCACCCCACATGGCTTGTGGGATCTTAATTTGCAAGCACAGGGTCGGGCAGAAGCTCCTGCGGTGGGAGCTCCGAATCTGAACCACTGGACTAACACAGAACCTCAGACCTCAGGGAATATTCATCAGAGTAAAGTCTCACAGAGTTCCTCATCTCAGCACCAAAACCCAGCTCTACCCAACAGCCTACAAACTCCAGTGTTGGAAGCCTCAGGCCAAACAACAAGTAAAACAGGAACACAATCCAAATCATCATCAAAAAAAAAGGGATGGAAAACAATATGTCACAGATGAAGGAGCAAGGTAAAAACCAACACCACCAAATAAATGAAGAGGAAATAGGCAATCTACCTGAAAAAGAATTCAGAGTAATGATAGTAAAGATGATCCAGAATCTTGGAAATAGAATGGAAGCACGGATTGAGAAACTGCAAGGAATGTTTAACAACGATCTAGAAGAACTAAAGAACAAACAAACAGACATGAACAACACATTAACTGAAATGAAAAACACACTAGAAGGAATCAATAACAGAATAATGGAGGCAAAAGAATGAATAAGTGAGCTGGAAGGCAAAATCGTGGAAGTAACTGCCAAGGAGCAGAATAAAAAAAAAAGAATGAAAAGAGTTGAAGACAATCTCAGAGACCTCTGGGACAACACTAACCACACCAACATTCGAATTATATGGGTCCCAGAAGAAGAAGAGAAAAAGAAAGGGTCTGAGAAAATATTTGAAGAAATTACAGTGGAAAACTTCCCTAACATGGGAAAGGAAATAGTCACCCAAGTCCAGGAAGCACAGAAAGTCCCAGGATAAACCCTAGGAAAAAGATACCAAGACACATATTAATCAAAAAAACAAAAATTAAATTCAAACAAAAAGTATTAAAAGCAGCAAGGGAAAAATAACATACAAAGGAATCTCCATAAGGTTATCAGCTGATTTTTCAGTGGAAACTCTGCAGGCCAGAATGAAGTGGTAGGATATGCTTAAAGTGATGAAAGAGAAAAACCTACAACCAAGATTACTTTACCCAGCAAGGATCTCATTCAGATTCTATGGAGAATTCAAAAGTCTTTCAGACAAACAAAAGCTAAGAGAATTCAGCATCACCAAACCAGCTTTACACCAAATGCTAAAGAAACTTCTTTAAGCGGGAAACACAAGAGAAGAAAGAGCCACAAAAACAAACGCAAAACAATTAAGAAAATGGTAATGGGAACATACATATCGATACTAACCTTGAATGTAAAAGGAATAAATGCCCCAACCAAAAGACACAGACTGGCTGAATGGATACAAAAACAAGACCCACATATATGTTGTCTACAGGAGACCCACTTCTGACCTAGGGACACATAAAGACTGAAAGTGAAGGGATGGAAAAAGATATTCCATGCAAATGGAAATCAAAAGAAAGCTGGAGTAGCAATACTCATATCAGATAAAATAGACTTTCAAATAAAGACTGTTACAAGAGATAAGGAGGGACACTACATAATGATCAAAGCATCAATCCAAGAAGAAGATATAACAATTATAAATGTTTATGCACCCAACATAGGAGCACCTCAATACATAAGGCAAATGCTAACAACCATGAAAGGAGAAATCAACAGTAACACAATAATAGTAGGGGACTTTAACACCCCACTTACACCAATGGACAGATAATCCAAACAGAAAATAAATAAGGAAACACAAGCTTTAAATGACACAACAGACCAGACAGATCTAATTGATATTTATAGAACATTCCACCCAAAAGTGGCAGAATACACTTTCTTCTCAAGTGCACATGGAACATTCTCCATGACAGATTACAACTTGGGTCACAAGTCAAGCCTTGGAAAATTTAGAAAATTGAAATCATACCAAGCATCTTTTCTGACCACAACGGTATGAGACTGAAAATCAATTACAAGATAAAAACTGTAAAAAACACAAATAGATGGAGGCTAAACAGCGCGCTAGTAAGCAACCAAGAGATCACTGAAGAAATCAAAGAAGAAATTAAAAAATACATAGAAACAAATGACAATGAAAACATGATGACCCGAAACCTACGGGATGCAGCAAAAGCAGTTCTAAGAGGGAAGTTTATAGCAATTCAATCTCACCTCAAGAAACAAGAAAAATCTCAAATAAACAATTTAACCCTACACTTAAAACAACTAGAGAAAGAAGAACAAATAAAACCCAAAGTCAGCAGGAGGAAAGAAATCATAAAGATCAGAACAGAAATAAATGAACCAGAAATAAAGAAAACAATAGCAAAGATCAATAGAACTAAAAGTTGCTTCTTTGAGAAGATAAACAAAATTGATAAACCCTTAGCCACACTCATCAAAAAAAAAAAGGGAGATGATGCAAATCAATAAAATGAAAAAGGAGAAATCACAACTGACACTGCAGAAATACAAAGGATTATAAGAGACTACTACAAACAACTATATGCCAATAAAATGGACAACCACGAAGAAATGGACAAATTCTTGGAAAGCTACAATTTTCCAAGACTGAACCAGGAAGAATTAGAAAATATAAATAGACATATCAGAAGTAATGAAATTGAAACCATAATTTTAAATCTTCCTAACAAACTAAAGTCCATGACCAGATGGCTTCACAGGCAAATTCTATCAAACATTTAGAGAAAAGCTAACGCCAATCCTTCTCAAACTCTTACAAAAAATTGCAGAGGGAGAAACACTCCCAAATTCATTCTACAAAGCCATCATTACCCTGATACCAGAGCCAGAAAAAGATATCACAAAAAAAGAAAATTATAGACCAATATCACTGATGAACATAGATGCAAAAATCCTGAACAAAATACTAGCAAACAGAATCCAACAGCACATTAAAAGGATCATACACTGTTTATCCCAGGGATGCAAGGATTCTTCAATATACGCAAATCAATCAATATGATACACCACAATAACAAATTAAGGAATAAAAACCATATGATAATCTCAATAGATGCAGAAAAACCTTTTGACAAAATTCAACACTCATTTATGATAAAAACTCTCCAGAAAATGGGCATAGAGGGAAACTACCTCAACATAATAAAGGCCATATATGACAAACCCACATATTCAATGGTGAAAAACTGAAAGCATTTCCAGTAGGATCAGGAACAAGACAAGGATGTCCACTCTCGCCACTCTTATTCAACAGTTTTGGAAGTCCCAGCCACAGCAATTAGAGAAGAAAAAGAAATAAAAGGAATACAAATTGGAAAAGAAGAATTAAAACTTTCACTATTTGCTGATGACATGATACTGTACATAGAAAATCCTAAAGATGCCACCAGAAAACAACTAGAACTAATCAATAAATTTGGTAAGGTTGTGCAGGATACAAAATTAATGCACAGAAATCTCTGGCATTCCTATACACCAACAACGAAAAATCAGAAAGAGAAATTAAGGAAACACTCCCATTTACCACTGCAACAAAAAGAATAAAATACCTAGGAATAAACCTGCCTAAGGAGGCGAAAGACTTGTACTCAGAAAACTATAAAACACTGCTGAAAGAAATCAAACATGACATAAACAGATGGAGAAATATACCATGTTCTTGGATTGGAAGAATCAGTATTGTGAAAATGACTATATACCCAAAGCAATCTACAGATTCAATGAAATCCCCATCAAACTACCAATGGCATTCTTCACAGAATTAGAACAAAAAATCTTACAATTTGTATGGAAACACTAAAGACCACGAATAGCCAAAGCAATCCTGAGAAAGAAAAACTGAGTTGGAGGAATCAGGCTCACTGACTTCAAACTATATCGCAAAGCTACAGTAATCAAGACAGCATGGTACTGGCACAAAAACAGAAACATAGATCAATGGTACAGGGCACAATGCCCAGAGATAAACCCATGCACATATGGGCACCTAATTTACGACAAAGGGGGCAAAAACATACAGTCGAGAAAAGTCAGCCTCTTCAATAAGTGGTGCTGGGAAAACTGGACAGCTACATGTAAAAGAATGAAATTAGAACACTACCTAACACCATACACAAAAATAAACTTCAAATGGATTACAGACTTAAATGTAAGACCAGACACTATAAAACTTTTAGAGGAAAACATAGGAAAAACACTCTTTGACATAAACCACAGCAAGATCTTTTCTGACCCACCTCCTAGAGTAACAGAAATAAAAACAAAAATAAACAAATGAGACCTAATGAAACTTAAAAGCTTTTGCACAGCAAAGAAACCATAAACAAGATGAAAAGACAACCCTCAGAATGGGAGAAAATATTTGCAAATGAAGCAACTGACAAAGGATTACTCTCCAAAATATACAAGCAGCTCATGCAGCTCAATATCAAAAAAACAAACAACCCAATCCAAAATGGGCAGAAGACCTAAAGAGACATTTCTCCAAAGAAGATACGCAGACTGCCAACAAAACACATGAAAAGATGCTCAACATCAGTAATCATTAGAGAAATGCAAATCAAAACTACAATGAGGTATCACCTCACACAGGTCAGAATGGCCCTCATCAAAAAACCTACAAGCAATAAATGCTGGAGAGGGTGTGGAGAAAAGGGAACCCTCTAGCACTGTTGGTGGGAATGTAAATTGATACAGCCACTAAGGAGAACAGTATGGAGGTTCCTTAAAAAACTAAATATAGAACTACCATATGACCCAGCAATCCCACTACTGGGCCTATACCCTGAGAAAACCATTAATTCAAAAACAGTCATGTATCACAATGTTCATTGCAGCACTATTTACAATAGCCAGGACATGGAAGCAACCTAAGTGTCTATCGACAGATGAATGGATAAAGAAGATGTGGCACATATATACAATGGAATATTACTCAGCCATAAATGAAATGAAATTGAGTTATTTGTAGTGAGGTGGATGGACCCAGAGTCTGTCATACAGAGTGGAGTAAGTCGGAAAGAGAAAAATAAGTACCGTATGCTAACGCATATATATGGAATCTAAAAAAAAAAAAAAAAAAGGTTCTGAAGAACCTAGGGGCAGGACAGGAATAAAGACGCAGACGTAGAGAATGGACTTGAGGACATGGGGAGGGAGATGGGTAAGCTGGGACGAAGTGAGAGAGTGGCACTGACATATGTACACTACCAAATGTAAAATAGATAGCTACTGGGAAGCAGCCGCATAGCACAGGGAGATCAGTTCGGTGCTTTGCGACCACCTAGAGGGGTGGGATAGGGAGTGTGGGAGGGAGATGCAAAAGGGTGGGGATATGGGGATATAGGTATATGCATAGCTGTTTCACTTTATTCTACAGCAGAAACTAACATACCACTGTAAAGCAGTTATACTCCAATAAAGATGTTTAAAAATAAAAATAAACTTTTTTAGAACAATTTCAGAGAAAAACTGAGAAGACAGTAGGGTTCCCATATACCCCACACCCAGTGTTACCTATTAACATTTTACATTAGTATGAAACCTCTGTTACAAGTAATAAACTAATATAAACATAGTATTATTAACTAAAGTCCATATTTTATTTAAATTTTCTTAGTTTTTACATAACGTCTTTTCGTTTCAGGATCCTATCCAAGATATCACATTATATTTAATTGTCATATCCTTTGTAGGCCCCTCTTGGCTATACAGTTTCTCAGGTTTTCCTTGTTTTTGATGACCCCAACAGTCTTGGGGAATCCCGGTCAAGTATTTTGTTGAATGGCCCTCCAATAGGATTTGTCTGTTTTTCCTTTTTTAAAAATTCAATTTATTTAAACTAAAAAGAACAAAAACAGTTCGTCCATTTCTCCCCCCCCCACCCCCTTCCTCTAGCAACCACTACTCTGTTCTACCTATGAGCTGGGGGGCGGGGGGTGATTGGTTTGTTTTTAGATTCCACATATAAGAAAGATCTTTTACTGATGTGTCTGTTTCTGCCTCATTTTACTTAGCATAATGCCCTCAGGTCAATCCATGTTACAAATGTCAAGATTTCCTTCTTTTTTGTGGCTGAATAATATTCCATTGTATATAAATACCACTCATCGATGGACACTTACATTGTTTCCATATCTTGGCTATTACAAATAATGCTGCAATGAACACGGGGGGTGGGGGGGAGTATACCTTTTTGAGCTCGTGTTTTTATTTTCTTCAGATAAATATCCCGAAGTGAAACTGCTGGATCATATGGTAGTTCTAGTTTTAATTTGAGGACCCTCCATACTGTTTTTCATAGTGGCTACAACAATTTACACTCCCACCAACACTGCACAAGGGTCCCCTTTCCTCCACATCCTCACCAACATTATTTATTTCTAGTCTTATTCATAAGAGTCATTCTAACAGGTGTGAGGTGATATCTCACTGTGGTTTTAATTTGCATTTCCCTGATGATTAATGATGTAGAGAATCTTTTCATGTACCTGTTGGACACCTGTATGTCTTCCTTGGGAAAATGTCTATTCAGATTTTCTGCCAATTTTTTAATCAGATTGGTTTTTTGCTATGGAATTACATGAGTTCTTCATATATTTTGGATATTAACCCCTTATCAGATACATGATTTGCAAATATTTTCTCCCACGCAGTAGGTTGCCTTTTCTTTTTGTTGATGGCTTCCTTTGTTATGCAGAAGTTTTTAGTTTGATGTAATCCCACTTATTTATTTTTGTTTTTGTTGCTTTTGCTTTCAGTGTCAGATTCAAAAAATCATCACCAAGACCTATGTCGGGGAGATTCCCATCTATGTTTTCTTCTAGGAGTTTTAATGCTTCCAGGTCTTATGTTCAAGTCTTTAATCCATTTTTAGTTACTTCTCAAGTATGGCATAAGATAGCAATCCAGTTTCCTTCTTTTGCATGTGGCTGTCCAATTTTCCCAACACCATTTATTAAAGAGACTGTCCTTTTCCCATTGTGTATTCTTGGCTCCTTTGTTGTAAAATAATTGACCATATATGTGTGGGTTTATTTCTGGGCTCTGTATTCCATTCCATTCATTGATCTATGTGTCTGTTTTTATGCCAATATCACACTGTCTTAATTACTATAGCTTTATAATGTAGTTTTAGACAAGGGCACATGATGCCTCCCTCTTTGTTCTTCTTTCTCAAAATTGCTTTGGCTATTTGGGGTTTTTTATGGTTCCACAGAAATCTTAGAATTGTTTGTTCTATTACTGTGAAAAAATGCCGTTAGAATTTTGATAGGAATTGAACTGAACATGTATATTGGATAATATGAACATTTTAACAATATTAATTCTTCCAATCTATGAGCACTAAATATCCCATTTATTTGTGTCGTCTTCAGTTTCTTTTATTAATCTCTTGTAATTTTCAGTATAAAGATATTTTATCTCCATGGTTAAATTTATTCCTAGGTATTTTATTTTTTTATGCAATTGTAAATAGGACTGTTTTATCTCTTTTCGACAGTTCATTACTAGTGTACAGAAACACAATGATTTTTGTGTATTGATTCCATATTTTGCAACTTCACTGAATTCTATTTTTGTTTTTTTACTAACAGTCTGATGGAGTCTTATGGGTTTTCTACATATAATATCATGTCATCTGCAAATAGTGACAGTTTTACTTCTTCCTTTCCAATTACGATGCTTTTATTTCTTTTTCTTCCATAACTGCTCTGGCAAGGACTTCTAATACTATATTCAATAAAAGTAGTAAGAATGGACATCCTCATCTCATTCCTGATCTCAGAGGAAAAGCTTTCAACTTTCCATGGTTGACTATGATGTTAGCTGTGGGCTTGTCATATATGGCATTTATTATGTTGAGGTATGTTCCCACTATACCTGCTTTGGTAGGTTTTTTTTGCTGTTGTTTTTTGTTTTTGTTTTTGTTTTTTGCCGTACGCGGGCCTCTCACTGTCGCGGCCTCTCCCGTTGCGGAGCACAGGCACCGGAAGTGCAGGCCCAGCGGCCATGGCTCACGGGCCCAGCAGCTCTGCGGCATGTGGGATCCTCCCAGACCAGGACACGAACCCGCGTCCCCTGCACCTGCAGGTGGACTCCCAACCACTGCGCCACCAGGGAAGCCCCTTTGATAGGTTTTATCCTAAATGGATGTTAAATGCTTTTCATTTGCTTTTCATAATTGTCAAATGCTTTTCCTGCATCTATTGAGATGATCATATGATTTTTTTTTTTTTTTTTGCGGTACGCGGGCCTCTCACTGTTGTGCCCTCTCCCGTTGCAGAGCACAGGCTCCGGACGCACAGGCCCAGTGGCCATGGCTCATAGGCCCAGCCACTGCGCGGCATGTGGGATCTTCCCAGACTGGGGCACGAACCCATGTCCCCTGCATCAGCAGGCGGACTCTCAACCACTGCGCCACCAGGGAAGCCCCGATCATATGATTTTTATCCTTCATTTTGTTAATGTGACGTATCACACTGACTGATTTGCAGATGTTGAGCCATCCTTGAATCCCTGAAATAAATCTCACTTGATCATGGTCTGTATGTTGTTGAATTTGTTTTGCTAATATTTTGTTCAGGATTTTTACATCTATTTTCATCAGAAATACTAGCCTGTAATTTTCTTTTCTTAAGGCATCCTTGTCTGGTTTTGGTATCAGGCTAATGTTAGCCTCATAAAATAAGTATGGAAGAGTTTGAGAGGAATTAGTATTAATTCTTCTTTGACTGTTTGGTAGAATTCACTAGTGAAGCTGTCTGGTCCTAAACTCCTGTCTGTTGGGAAGTTTTTGATTACTGATTTAATCTCCTTACTTGTAATCAGTCTGTTTAGATTTTCTATGTCATCATGATTCAGTCTTGGCAAACTGTATGTTTCTAAGGATTTATCCATTTCTTTTAAGTTGTCCAGTTTGTTAGTGACAATTATTCAAAGTGGTCTCTTATGATCCTTTGTATTACTGTAGTTATCAGTTGTAACATCTCCTCTTTCATTTCTGATTTTATTTTTTTGAGTCCTCTTTTTTTTCTTGGTGAGTCTAACTACAGGTTTGTGAATTTTATCTTTTCAAAGAACGAGCTCTTGGTTTCATGGAACTTTTCTATTGTCTTTTTAGTCTCTAATTTATCTCTGCTCTAACCTTTGTTATTTCCTCCCTTTTAACTTTAGGCTTCATTTGTTCTCCTTTTCCTAGTTCCTTGAGGTGTAAAGTTAGGTTATTTGAGACTTTTCTCACTTCTTGAAGTAGGCATTTATCACTACAAACTTCCCTCTTAGAACTGCTTTTGCTACATCCCGTAAATGTTGCTTTGTTCCATTTTCATTTGTCTCAAAGTATTTTTGACTTTTCTTTTGATTTCTTCTTTCACCCATTGGTTGTTCAGTAGCATGTTGCTTAATCCCCACATATTTGTGATATTTCCAGTTTTCTTAGTATAATTAATTTCCAGTTTCATACCACTGGGGTCAGAAAAGATGCTTAGTATTTCAATCCTCTTAAATTTATTAAGACTAGTTTGTGACCTAACATATGATCTATCTTGAAAAAATATTCCATATGCATTTGAGAAGAATGTGTACTTTATAGCTTCTGGATAGAGTGTTCTATAAATAATATTTAAGTTCATCTGGTCTAATATGTATTTTAAGGATGATGTTTCCTTACTGATTTTCTGTTTGGATGATGTATCCATTGGTTTCAGTGGGATATTAGAAGTTCCATCTATCATTGTATTGCTGTCTATTTCTCCCTTTAGGTTTGTTAATATTAGCTTTATATATTTAGGTGCTCCTATGTTGGGTGCATAAATATTTACAAATGTTACTATTCTTGTTGGATTGACCCCTTTATGATTATGTAACGTCCTTTTCCCTTTTTGTCTCTTACTAGTTTTCTGTTTTAAAGTCTATTTGTCTGATATAAGTAGAGCTACTACAGCTTTCTTTTGGTTTCCATTTACATGGAATGTCTTTTTCCATCCTTTCACTTTCAGCCTGTGTACGTTCTTACACCTAAACTGAATCTCTTGTAGGCAGCTTACAGAGAGAGGGGTCTTGTTCCAGCCACTGTGTGTCTTTTGATTGGAGAATTTAGTCCATTTACATTTTAAAGTAATTCTTGATAAATGTATGATTTAATGCCATTTTGTTAATTGTTTTCCAGCTGTTTTTGTTGTTCCTCTCTATTCCTTTCTTCTATTGCTCTGTTCCTTTGTGGTTGGGTGACTTTCTTTAGTGGTATACTTATTTCTCTTTTTCTTGAATATTTACCATAGATTTTTGGTTTGTGGTTAACATGAGGCTTACATATAACAACTTATATCTATAACAATCAACTTTAAGATGGTTAAATTTGATCCCATTGTAAAGCTCAGTATTATTACCCCCACCCCATTTTATGCTTTTGATGTCACATTTAACAACTTTTTTTTTTTTTTTTTGCAGTATGTGGGCCTCTCACTGTTGTGGCCTCTCCCGTTGCGGAGCACAGGCTCCGGACGCGCAGGCTCAGCAGCCATGGCTCACGGGCCCAGCCGCTCCATGGCATGTGGGATCCTCCCGGACCGGGGCATGAACCCGTGTCCCCTGCATCGGCAGGCGGACTCTCAACCACTGCATCACCAGGGAAGTCCCAACATTTAACATCTTTTTATCTTATATATCCCTTAATTATTGTAATCAGTTATTGTTACTTTTGTTTTTTAAACTTTCCACTACCTTTGTGAATGATTAATCTATTACCTCTACTATATGTTTACCTTTCTTTCATTCTTTCTTTTTTTGCTACTAATTGGTGCCCCTTTTCAGCTTAAAGAAGTCCTTTAACATTTCTTGTAAGGCTGGTTTAATGGTGATGAACTCCTTTAGCTTTTGCTTATCTGGAAAACTCTCTATCTCTCCTTTAGTTCTGAATGATAACTGGGTAGAATATTCTTGGTTGGCATATTTTTTTTTCTTTCAGCACTTTGAATATATGCCACTCCCTTCTGTCCTGCAAAGTTTATGCTGAAAAATCTGTTGGTAGTCTTATTAGGGTTTCCCTGCATACAAGTTGTTTTTCTCCTCCTGTTTTTAAGAGTCCCTCTTTTTTTTTTTTTTTTTTTGGTCACGGCTTGCAGCATAGGGGATCTTAGTATCCCGAACAGGGATCAAACGCCATTCCCCCTGCAGTGGAAGTGTGGAGTCCTAACCACTGGACTGCCAGGGAATTCCCTCTCTTTAACTTTTTGACATCTTAATTATAATGTGTCTTAGGGTCTGTCTCCTTAGGATCTTTTTTTTTTTTTTTAATAATTCTTTGAGCATCTTAGATCTGGATGTCTGTTTCCCTCTCCAGGTTAGGGACGTTTACAGCCATTGTTTCTTAAGACTTCTGCCCCTTTCTCTCTCTTCTCCTTCTGTGAGCCCTGTGATGTGAATATTAGTCCATTTGATGTTGTCTCATCAATCCCTTAAGTCATCCTCATTTTTTCATTCTTTTTTTCTTTTTGCTGCTCTGACTGGGTGAGTTCTATTGCCTTGTTTTTGAGTTAGTTGATCCTTTCTTTTACTTCATCTAGTCTTCTGTTGAATCCCTCTAGTGTATTTTTCAGTTTGATTATTGTATTCTTCAGCTCTGTGACTTCTATTTGGTACTTTCTTATATTTTCCATCTCTTTAACATTCTGTGTTCATCCATTCTTCTCCCCAGGTCAGTAAGCATCTTTATAATCATTACTTTGAATAATTTATCAGGTAAATTACTTATCTTCATTTCATTAAGGTTTTTTCCTGAGGTTTTATCTTATTTTCCCATTTAGAACAAATTCCTCTGTTTCTTCATTTTGCTTGACTCTCTGTGTTGGTTTCTATACAGCAGATGAAATAACCACTTCTCCCAGTCTTGAAGGAATGGTCCTGTGTAGGAGATGAAACTTGTTGTTCAACTGTGCCTCGGCTCTTGGTTGTCCCTCAAACCTCTGTGCTTCTCTAAGAAGCCTATCGTATTTTTAATAGCTCCCAGTAGTAGAAGATGTACCAAGACCTGCCAGCATCCCAAAGCGGGGGATTTCAGCACCTAGACTCAGGCTGACTTGAAGTCAGAAACTTGGGCATCAGCTTTTAAAAGTATGAATACCTATGCAATCCTGTGGGACTACAAGCATAACACCTGCTGGCCACCAGAACCAGGCGATCTGGAGGTGTCTGCTGGGTTACAGTTGCAGAAATTCAAGCTCCAGGACAGGGTAGATGCTCTTTACTCAGTGATACTAGTGAGCTGGAGCAAGGCAGAGAAAGAGCACAAAGATGGCAACTACAGCATACGTTCCTTGAGAGTACAGGCCACAGGCCACTCCACAGGCCACTAAATGTGTACCAAATCTGAAGCCTGCCCCTCAGGCCAAAGCTCCAGGACAAGAGGCTTCCTTCACAGAAAGCCAGGGTCAGGGAGATGGGTGTGTATGTGCCTCAATCCACTGTTTCTGCAGTGCTCTGGGAGTGGCTGGCAGCCTGCCAAAAACCATCTTTCCTAATACCACAGTCCTGTGGGACCCAGGAATGAAAGCCTCCCCATCCCATCCCCCAGCTACCAGAGCCAGGTGATCAAAAGGTGTCCTCTGGGCAGCAGCTCCGAAAACCAGGGCACCAGACATGTGTAAAGCTCTCCTCCAAGAGACACTGGTGCTCTGGAATATGGCAGAGGATGAGCTCAAAGGTAGTATCCACCCTCCGAGGTGTCTGGAAAGGATTACAGCCAGTCCCAAGATGTGTGTTTAATTAGAGACCCACCCTTCAGGCCACAGTCATGATGACTAGCTAATCGGTCTCCTTCACAGAAAGACTGATGAGCTCCTGGGTCTGCTGCCTCTTGCTATGCTCTGAATTCTTGCTGTGCCCTGGAACTGTTTAAGAACTCTTTCTCCGTTGCTTACAGTCCTGTGAGACTCATGAACATAAGCCCCACTGGCCACCAGTGCCACATAATGTAGAGGTGTCCCCTGGCAGCAGCTACAAAAGTTTGAGTAACAGACAGGGGTTTCTGGGAGACACATTATTACAGTCTCATGGGACCAGGGACACAAGCTCCCCTGTCCTCTAGAGCCAGGCGATCAAGAGGAATCCCCAAGGCAGTGGCCACAAAAATCGAGGCACCAGCATGTGAATGCTCCTTTCTGGGAAATACTGGTGTTCTAGAGCACAACAAAGGGAGAGCATGAAGATGGCACCTGCCAGCCTCTGTCCTCAGAGAACATTCCAGCAGGCTCCTAGGTGTGTGCATTAAATTAGATGCCTGCCTCTCAGGCCAGCGCTTTAATATTAGCAAGTCTGGGCACAAGTCAGCTGCCTCTGAGCTGGCTCCTGAAGTAGGTGAGTCCGAGTGCACAAGCTCTTTAACAGCAGTTTCTCAGACTGCTACAGTCTTGTGGGTCTCTGGACATGAGCCCTCTTGGTTTTCAAAGTTAGATGTTTTCGGGTCTCATCTCTCAAATGTATCTCTTAAAAGCTGGGATGCCTGATGTTGGATTTGAAACCTTCACTCCTCAGGGCGAGGCTCTGGTTTTTGAGTTCCCTCCCACTTGTAGAATGTCACACTGAGGGTAGGGTTTATGGCAAGATCTTGACAGTTTTGGGGAATACTGGTCAAGTATTTTGTAGAAAGGCCCTCTCCTGGGATTTGTCTAATGTTTTTCTCATGATTAGATGAAGAGTTATGGGGTTTAGGGGAGAAAAACACAGAGATAAAGTACCATTTTCATCATATCATATTCCTGGAAGTATCCTATCACTATGACTTATCACTATTGATATTGATCCTGATCACCTGGCTGAGGTAGTGTTTGCCGTTTCTCCACTGTAAAATTACTTCTCCCAAAAAAAAAAAAAAAAAAAAAAAAAATTACTTCTCCCAAGATCCTTTCATTAGTGTACTCTTTGAAAGTCATTAGCCCACACTTAAGGAGTGGGGAGTTATTTTCTACCCTGTTGAAGATAAACGATCAACCTAAATTATTTAGAGGTCTTCTGCACAGATTTTCTCTTCTCCACTTCTTTATTCAATCATGTATTTATATTAGTATGGAACCAAGGATACTTACTTTATACTTTAGGTTATAATCCAATACTACTTTATACTTATTTTCTTGCTCAAATTATTCCAACTTTGGCCACTGAGAGCTCTTTCAGCCCTCTGTCATGTTCCCATTACCGTGGGTTTGTTTGTTGAAGCACCTTCTTACTTTCTGACACTACAAGATGCTCCAAGTTGATTTTTTTTTCTTTTTTTGGCCAAGCAGCATGTGGGATCTTAGTTCCCCAACTAGTGATTGAACTCACGACCCCCAAATTGGAAGCACAGAGTCTTAACCATTGGACTGCCAGGGAAGTCCCCAGCCTGGTCTTATGTATTTCTTGCCCCAGTAGTAGAAGCAGACATTTCTCCAAGAAACCCTGGTTCCCTTCACTGGAGAACTGTATTAGAAACCAAAATCTGGGCATCAGGTGTGCTGCTTATTGGGCTGTCATTGTTTCTAAGAGGGCCTTAGATTTCTTATTAATTAATTAATTTATTTTTGTCTGCATTGGGTCTTCATTGCTGCGTGTGGCCTTTCTCTAGTTGTGGCGAAAGGGGGGCTGCTCTTCGTTGCGGTGCGCGGGCTTCTCATTGCGGTGGCTTCTCTTGTTGCGGAGCACAGGCTCAGGGCGTGTGGGCTTCAGTAGTGTGGCACATGGGCTCAGCAGTTGTGGCTCGCAAACTCTAGAGCACAGGCTCAGTAGTTGTGGCGCACAGGCTTAGTTGCTCTGCGGCATGTGGGATGTTCCCGGACCAGGGTTTGAACCCGTGTTCCCTGCACTGGAAGGTGGGTTCTTAACCACTGTGCCACCAGCGAAGTCCCAAGAGGGCCTTAGTTTTTAAAAGAAATTTATATGTTATTTTGTAGGGATTTGCATAACAAAATATAGAAATAAATTCATGCAGAGACTAGAGTAGGCCTATGACATTTTAAAATTAATCAACACGATGGTAGATGTATTTATCATCACTTTTTACAGATGTTTTGAAAAACAATCTGAAAAATGTAAGGGAGACAGTTTTTTTTAAATACACAATTGGGACATGCCATCTTCTTTTGTTCCCTTTTTATTTTAAGGAAAGAGAGACAAATGTAAAATATCAGAAATAAAAAAGAAACATCATTACGTATTCTGTATACAGGTCATCAAGCAGTTCACCAGCTTTTTGGTCTGTGGACCCTTTACAGTTTTAAAAATTATTTGAGGATTTTTCAAAAACAGGTTTTGTTTAGCTGTGTTGTATCTATTAATATTTACCAAATTAGAAATTAAATATGAAAATGTTTAAAATATTAGTTTATCTAAAAGAATAAGCCTATTACACATTAACAAAAATATTTTACTAAAAAATAACTTTAAAAAACCTATTTTCCAAGAAATTTAGTAGGGCAAGTGACATTATTTTATACTTTTGCAAATATTTTTAATGTCTGCCTTTAGAGAAGACAGGTGGATTCTTATGACTGATTCTGTGATATGCTGTTTTGGTTAAGGTATATAAGCATATAAAGAAAATCTAGCCTCACACAGATATATAATCAGAAAAAAGAATATTTAATAACTTTTAAAAAATCACGTAACTGTTGATATTTTTGATATTATACCTAAACTCAACAAATAACCTTCTTAAAGGTTAATTACAATGTGGTTGCTAAAACTATATAAATGAACTTTTCGCACTCTGTTACATTAAAATCCACTGGTTTATCTTGCACTTTTAATGGATCTTTTACGCATATGTGACTTTGTATCATCATACATTGGTCATTTGGAAAATAACTGGTTTTCAGATTTTTGACACAAGTCAGAATACAACATCAAGGTGGGAAAAAAAAAAATCACACTCTTTAATATCATTATCCATCTCACCAGAAGGTCTTTAAGTATCGGGAAGCTGTCAAGCTCATGGTGTTAGATACAAGTTTTCCATACTTGCAAATTCCATTTGAAAGTTTGATTGTTTTTTTAACCATTGGCTACAAATACAGCTATTTTTCTTGAAATGTTAGGCTCACTTAAGTTCGTTTTTGAGAAAAACAAATGTCAAATACATAAGTTCGAATAACCAAAGTTTTCCTATTCTGTTCTTTCAAGAACAAAAGGGGTGTTACAGAAAAAAGTAGGTAGTTAAGTTCAAAACTCAACGGAACAGGAACTTCTTCTGAAGACGACTATCTTGCTTCAGTATGGAGAAGTGCTTTATGAATTCTTCCCGTTTCATCACACATAATATTAAAAAGATGTGTACTCAAAGGCAAAATGAAATGAAATTAATATTTTTACTGCTTCATCAAAGACATTCTTAAATGAAACTGGATTAAAAAAAACAACAACAAACTACGAATACATGGCAATGAAGAATATAATTGTTCACTTTGGTATCACTGCCTTAACATTGCTAAGGTGTTAGCAGTTTTATCCACCACTGCTTTTGCAGCATCACTGCAAATGTCAACAAAGTGAAAAAATACAAAAAAATCTGTATTATGAAAATAGTTTTGACCTCCCAGACTACCCAGTCGCAGGGACCCACAAAGGTCTACAGAACATACTTTGAAAACTGCTCCAAATTAGATTCCAAAGATAAGAAAAGATTACAAGCAAAACTGTAACAAAACATGTTAAATTAGAAAAAAATAACTTACCAAATATGATTCAAGAAGAAATAAAAATATGAATAGTATTATAATCTTAAAAAAAAAACTATCAGGAATCAAAAAACCCTCCAGTAAAGAAATTCTAGGCCTGGATGGCTTAAACAGATGAATTCTGTCAAATGTTCAAGAAAAATAATTTTCCATGATGTATTCCAAAGAACAGTTAAAGAAGATACCCTCTCTGACTCATTCTTTTTTTTTTTTTTTTAACATCTTTATTGGGGTATAATTGCTTTACAATGGTGTGTTAGTTTCTGCTTTACAACAAAGTGAATCAGTTATACATATACATATGTTCCCATATCTCTTCCCTCTTGTGTCTCCCTCCCTCCCACCCTCCCTATCCCACCCCTCCAGGCTGTCACAAAGCACCGAGCCAATATCCCTGTGCCATGCGGCTGCTTCCCAATAGCTATCTACCTTACTACGTTTGTTAGTGTGTATATGTCCATGACTCTCTCTCACCCCGTCACAGCTCACCCTTCCCCCTCCCCATAACCTCAAGTCCGTTCTCTAGGAGGTCTGCGTCTTTATTCCTGCCTTACCCCTAGGTTCTTCATGCCATTTTTTTTTCTTAAATTCCATATATATGTGTTAGCATACGGTATTTATCTTTTTCTTTCTGACTTACTTCACTGTGTATGACAGACTCTCTGACTCATTCTGATACTAGTATAACCTAAAATCCAAAAAAGAGCAGAGCCTATATTAAAAAAAAAATTATAGGCTGATATCCTTCATGAATATTAGCGCGAAATTCTTAAAATATTAGCAAACTGAGTCCGGTAACATAAGGTATCAAAGGTTGGTCTAATGTTAGGAAAAATGAAGTAATTCTCCATATTAATAAAAAAAAGAAGAAAAAAATCATATCGTTGTTAACAGATTCAGAGAAGAGGAATCTTTTCAGAGGTTTTTCTCAACAGAAAAGGAAAGCTATAAGGCTGTTTTGGGAGACTCAGCTCCGTGGATTCAAGGACAAAGCAAGCTGCAATACTCAAGGAAAGCAGAAGCCTCTGTAAGACAAAGGTGCTACCAGTATCACCTTTCCCAAAAGAAAAAACTTAAGGTGAAGAATCCTAACCAAGTTTTTATGTTTCATATCAAATGCAGTCATGGTTGATGTGTCCTCATACAGCTGTTCTGACAGTCCACTAACAAACTTCTTGTAAAATCAATCTGTAAGACAAGGTGGCCTATAATGTTGCCCTGCCCACCCTCCAACGCCCCCCCTCCCCCTCCCCACCACTTAATCATTTGCATTAAAAAGGAGATGAATGGAAAAACTATTCTTTTATCATAATTCAGAATACCTGGGTATAATTACCTTTTCCCCTACCTCACTACTACCTGAGCAGGGCTCCCAACCTAAAATAAGTACTACTGTTTCCACTGGCACAGTTATTAAGCAAGCCTAGCAGAAACCATCTTATCTAAATCAAAACAGACCTGAGGTTAGCTGTAGTTGGTTAAATCAGGAAATCAAATATACACATTATTTTATATTTTAACATTATATAATATAAATATATTATATAATATGGTGAGGTGGAGGGACATAGAGTCTGTCAAATAGAGTAAAGTAAGTCAGAAAGAGAAAAATACTGTATGCTATCACATATATATGGAATCTAAAAAAACAAAACAAAACCTAGAAGAACTTAGGGGCAGGACAGGAATAAAGATGCAGACATAGAGAATGGACTTGAGGACACGGGGAGGCGGAAGGGTAAGCTGGGACAAAGTGAAAGAGTGGCAGCATGGACATATATACACTACCAAATGTAAAATAGATAGCTAGTGGGAAGCAGCCGCATAGCACAGGGAGATCAGCTCAGTGCTTTGTGACCACCCTAGAGGGGTGGGATAGGGAGGGTGGGAGGGAGAAGCAAGAGGGAGGAGATATGGGGATATATGTATATGTATAGCTGATTCACTTCGTTATAAAGCAGAAACTAACATACCACTGTAAAGCAATTATACTCCAATAAAAATGTTAAAAATAAATATGTTAAGTATCATATATATGACTATTACTAACACATACACACACACACACACACACACAAACACACACCCTTTTAACATTTTATTTTAGCTTGAGCAAGTAAAAGGGGATGAATTATCCAAACTTAGTGCCAAGGATTTTTTTTTAATGGAGGCTTGATGATTGGAGTGCCATATTTCTTACATAAACCTTATCTAAAATGTATATTTATTTCAAATGGATCAAGGATTTCCATTTCGGGCAACATGGTAGATTAGGTGCCCGGACTGTCTGAATCTAAAATGCTGTATAGGGCTTCCCTGGTGGTGCAGTGGTTAAGAATCTGCCTGTCAATGCAGGGGACATGGGTTCGAGCCCTGGTCTGGGAAGATCCCACATGCCGCAGAGCAACTAAGCCCGTGAGGCACAACTACTGAGCCTGTGCATCTAGAGCCTGTGCTCCGCAATAAGAGAAGCCATGACAATGAGAAGCCCGTGCACCGCGATGAAGAGTAGCCCCCACTCGCCGCAACTAGAGAAAGCCTGCACACAGAAACAAAAATCCAACACAGCCAAAAATAAATAAATAAATAAATACATTTATTAAAAAAAAAATGCTGTATAAATTTTTTTTTAATATTTTTAAACTTCTTAATTTGGCACAAACATACAGACACTATGGAAGGTGGCTCTTGACTTTAATGTTACCTCACAGCAACGCTTTGAAAACTACAGAGTGCTGGAGACAGGATACATATTCTGAGACTCCGAATACGGAGATGTAATCAAAGAACCTTGCATTTAGCTGAAAATCCAAAAGGCATACAACTGAATGAGCAGTAAACCTATCTGGCAGAAGGTGATGGTAAGCAAACTTGCCTTCTTTAATCTTAGTGCTGGTAAAAGGAAGAAGAAAAATCTCCTGTGAGAATTTATAACTACAAGCCAGTTCTTATATGAGTTTGTGGAGAAGGAAAAAGATGAAAAGGGGTGAGAAACATGGAAAACAAATTAAAGGTCTAATGTATGTCTAACTGGAATTATAAACTCCTCATCTCCAATGACCAAGGAAAGAAGGAACAATGGTCATGCCAAAAAGGGCTGTTGCCTCTTGCAGCATATTCACTGTACTAACTGCACCAGATATGTACCCAAGGACAAGGCCATTAAGAAGCTGATCACTGGAAATATAGAAGAGGCATGAGAGGGGCTTCCCTGGTGACACAGTGGTTAAGAATCACCTGCCAGGGCTTCCCTGGTGGCGCAGTGATTGAGAGTCCGCCTGCCGATGCAGGGGACACGGGTTCGTGCCCTGGTCCGGGAGGATCCCACATGCCGCGGAGCGGCTGGGCCCATGAGCCATGGCCGCTGAGCCTGCGCGTCCGGAGCCTGTGCTCCGCAACGGGAGAGGCCACAACAGTTAGAGGCCCGCGTACCGCAAAAACAAAACAAAACAAAACAAAACAAAAAAAAAACAAAAGAAAGAATCACCTGCCAATGCAGGGGACACAGGTTCCAGCCCTGGTCCAGGAAGACCTCACATGCTGCGGAGCAACTAAGCTCATGCGCCACAACTACTGAGCCTGCACTTTGGAGCCACAACTACTGAGCCCACGCGTCACAACTACTGAAGTCCATGCCTACAGCTCGTGCTCCGCAACAAGAGAGGCCAACTGCAATAAGAAACCCACGCACCACAACAAAGAATAGCTCCCGCTCACCATAACTAGAGAAAGCCCACACGCAGCAACAAAGACCCAATGCAGCCAAAAATAAATAAATGAATAAATAAAATTTTTAAATAAATAAATAAAATGAAACATTAAAAAAAGAAAAAAAAAGAAG
This sequence comes from Delphinus delphis, assembly GCF_949987515.2. Lineage (NCBI taxonomy): Eukaryota > Metazoa > Chordata > Mammalia > Artiodactyla > Delphinidae > Delphinus > Delphinus delphis. Next base: position 55,309,583 of record NC_082693.1, on the reverse strand, counting down.
AGGCATGAGAGACATTTATGAAGTGAGAGTCTATAATACCTACATGGTTTCCAAACTGTATGTGAAACTACACTGCTGTGTGAGTTGTATAACTGACAACAGGGAAGTTAAGAGTCATTCTAACAAAGCCCAGAAAAACCATAAACCCCATCCTGATTTAGACTTACAGATGCTGCCTCATGACCTCTGCCAAAACCCATGTAAGGAGCTGAATCCTTAAGGACTGAAGAAAACCTGTCCTTTGGGGGAAAAAAAGAGAAAATTATACCTTTTAAAACAGTTGTAGAAGGCAAAAATAAAGAAAATAGTAGGCATTACTCAAAGAGATAAAGGTCAAGAATTTAACATAATTATTCAAAGATATCCTCAGATCCAGGAAGCCCAAAGAATCCCATGTAGGATTATAAATAATAAAATAAAATAATGAAGTAGAAGAAAAGAACATCTCAATACATTATATAAAACTGCAGAACACCAAAGGGGGGCAAAAAGGCTTGAAAACAGTCAAATAAAAGATATATACAGGGACTTCCCTGTATATATCCCAGGGTTCAAGCCCTGGTCTGGGAAGATCCCACATGCTGTGGAGCAACTAAGCTCGTGCACCACAACTACTGAGCCTGCGCTCTAGAGCCCGCGAGCCTCAACTATTGAGCCCACGTGCCATAACTACTGAAGCCTACGTGCCTAGAGCCCGTGCTCCACAACAAGAGAAGCCGCCACAATGAGAAGCCCATGCACCTCAAAGAAGGGTAACCCCCGCTTGCTGCAACTGGAGGAAGCCTGCATGCAGCAACGAAGAGCCAATGCAATCAAAAATAAATAAATAAATAAAAATAAATAAAAGAGATATGCAAAGAAAGGGCAATTATACTTCTCAACAGTGACACTGACAGTCAAAAGACATGAATAACGACCTCAATGTAATGAGAAAACTTAGAATTCTACACACAGAGGCATCAGAGAAATTATCTTTCAAGAACGGGGATATTTCGATATAAAGACATCTTCAGATAACAAACAAAAAAGTGTCCTTTTCACTAAAAGGCTTTCACTAAAGAAAATTCTAAAGGATGTACTTCAGGTAGAAAAAAATTACCTCATAGGGAAGGTCTCAAATACAAAAAGGGATAATGAACCAAGAAAAGAGTAAATAAATTTAAACAAAGATTGACTACCTAAAACAATAATTTGTCTATAAATATGTATGTATGCAGGAGAGAAATATTCCAAAACTATAACAATAGAGGATGGTGTTCCAGGTTGGGAGGACAATCAGCATTTTAAAATTATGTTATTCAGGAACAGGTTAAAGATACTGATTTAGACTTTTCCTTAAAAAAAAGGATACATGTTAAAATATACAGATAAAAACACTAAAAGAATAAAGAATATATTAACTTATAAATAAGCATGCATGTGTGCAAGATGCTGTGGGGTGGGATGGAATGAGAAGAAAGCATGCTCAATGAAGGCATTACACACATAGCTCAACACAAAAAACCGGAAGAATGGGAGAAAGGGGGAGTAGGACAAACATAAGAACTACAGGCAAAGACAGAAATAAATCCAAATCTAAGAGCAATCACAAAAGACTGAAATTCTCCAGTAAAAAAATGAAGATTATCAATCAGAACCAAAACACAAGTCAACCATACCCTATTTACAAAATACAAACCAAAACTCAGAACCAATGAAAAACTAACGAATGGAAAATACTAACAATCAAAAGGAAGCTAGAATAGCTATATTAATCCAAGCAAATAGCCAACAACAGTAATAAAGCCATAAGGCTAAAAATGTCTTTACGCAGAAAGCCTTTTCACAATGATAAAAAAGTTCAATTCAACAAAAAGAACAATTCTAAATCTGTAAGTACTTAATAACATAGCCTCAAAATAAATAAAATAAAAATTAACATATCTACAACAAAGAGAAACTGACAAACCTACTACTATGTGAGAGACATTAACATGTCTTTCTCAGTAGAGAAACTGATAGAAAAGTTCCAAAATAAAACCAAACCAAAATCCAAAACAAAATATAGACAGACAAACATTAAAGATGTGAATTGAACAATTAATAAGCTCATGGACATATTACATAGTATTGTAATAAAAAACTGGAGAATTCACATTCTTTCCAAATGCACATGGAACATTTATGAAAACTAGCTATATACTAGGTCTTAAAATTAGTCTCTCAAATGTTATTATGGTCTCTGACCATAATGAAATCAACTTAGAACTGTATAATAAAAGTTTTCATTTTAAAAGTTATATATTTTGAAATTAAGTATACACTTCTAAATAATTCATGGAGCAAATAAGAATTTTTTTAAATGAACAAAACCAAGAATATTATATATCAAAACATGTGGGGAAGCAGGTAAGAAGGCAAATTTACTTAAAGGCAAATTTACAGACTAAAAATGCAAATTTAAAAGTCTTTTTTAAAAGGTCAGCAAAAAACAACCCTAAAAATTCAGAGAAAGTAGAAAGAAATAATAAACAGCAGGACTTAGAAGTATGAAAACATTTACAAAAAAGATGATCAACAGAGTCAAAAGCTCATTCTTTAAAACAATGATTAATATGATAATCCTCTGAAAAAACTATTTGAGTAAAAAAAAAAAAACAAACTAAAAAAAAAAGGGGAACATCATTACAGATGCTAGAGATTCAACTGATAAGAGGATATTATGGACAATTTTACAGCAATAAATTTGAATTAGGAATATTTTGAAAAAATATAGAAAATACAATCTGTTAAAAATGATTCAAAAAGAAATGACTCATACTTTCTGATTTCAAAACTTACAAGGGCTTCCCTGGTGGCGCAGTGGTTGGGAGTCCGCCTGCCGATGCAGGGGACACGGGTTCGTGCCCCGGTCGGGGAAGATCCCACATGCCGCGGAGTGGCTGGGCCCGTGAGCCATGGCCGCTAGGCCTGCGCGTCCGGAGCCTGTGCTCCGCAACAGGAGAGGCCACAGCAGTGAGAGGCCAGCGTACCGCAAAAAAAAAAACAAAAAAACTTACTACTACAAAGCTACCATCATCAAGCATCAAATAAGCAAGTGTGGTACTGACATAGAGATCAAATGGAACAGAATTGAGAATCTAGAAATAAACCCATACATTTTTAGTCAACTGATTTTCAACAAGAAACAGCTCAATGAGTTGCCTAGACAACTCAATGTGGAAAGCATAGTCTCTTCAACAACTGGTGCTGGGACAACTGAATTTCCAACTATAAAATAATGAGGTGGGACCTCTGCCTCACTATACACAAAAATTAACTCAAAATGGATAAAGGACCTATATTTAAGAGTTAGGAATCATAAAACTCTTAGCAGAGAACATAAATCTTCATGACTTTAAATTAGGCAAAAGTTTCTTTCACATGATACCAAAATCACAAGCAGGGCTTCCACAGTGGCGCAGTGGTTAAGAATCCACCTGCCAATGCAGGGGACATGGGTTTGAGCCCTGGTCCGGGAAGATACCACATGCGGCAGAGCAACTAAGCCTGTGCACCACAACTACTGAGCCTGCGCTCTAGAGTTCGTGAGCCACAACTACTGAGCCCGAGTGCCACAACTACTGAAGCCCGTGCACCTCGAGCCCATGCTCTGCAACAAAAGAAGCCACCCAATGAGAAGCCCGCGCACGGCAACAAAGAGTAGCCCCCGCACAGCAACAAAGACCCAATGCAGCCAAAAATAAAAATATAAATTAAAAAAAAAAAATCACAAGGGCTTCCCTGGTGGCGCAGTGGTTGAGAGTCCGCCTGCCGATGTAGGGGACACGAGTTCGTGCCCCGGTCCGGGAAGATCCCACATGCCGCGGAGCAGCTGGGCCCGTGAGCCATGGCCGCTGAGCCTGCACGTCCGGAGCCTGTGCTCCGCAACGGGAGAGGCCACAACAGCGAGAGGTCCGCGTACCGCAAAAAAAAAAAAAAAAAAAAGAAAAAAATCACAAGCAACAAGAGAAAAAACACACAAGCTGCACTTCATCAAAATAAAAAGCTTTTGTGCTTCGAAGGACATTATCAAAAAAGTGGAAGGACAATCCAAAGAATGGGAAAAAATATTTGAAAATCATATATCTGCAAAGAGTCTAACATCCAGAATATATAATGAAATCTTACAGCTCAACAATAAAAAAAATCCAGGGCCTTCCCTGGTGGTGCAGTGGTTAAGAATCAGCCTGCCAATGCAGGGGTCATGGGTTCGAGCCCTGGTCCGGGAATATCCCACATGCCGCGGAACAACTAAGCCCATGTGGCACAACTACCGAGCCTGCACTCTAGAGCCCATGAGCCACAACTACTGAAGCCCATGCACCTAGAGCCCATGCTCGGCAACAAGAGAAGCCACCATAATGAAAAGCCCACACACCGCAATGAAGAGTGGCCCCTGCTCGCCGCAACTAGAGAAAGCCTGCACGCAGCAATGAAGACCCAACGCCGCCAAAAATTAAAAAAATATATATATATACAATTTTAAAATGGACAAAATATTTGAATAGACATTTCTCCAAAGAAGATAAACAAATGGCCAAAAGAACTGAAAAGATGCTCAACATCATTAGTCATTAGGAAAATGCAAATCAAAACCACAATAAGATTCCACTTCACACCCTTTAAGATGGCTATAATCAAAAACACAGACAACAGTAAACATTGGCAAGGATGTGGAGAAACACCCTCATAAACTGCTTGTGGGACTATAAAATGATGTAACTGAGTTGGAAAACAGGTAGGTAGATCCTAAAAAGGTTAAACATAATAGCACTACCATATGACCCAGGAGGCCCACTCCTATGTATACACCCCCAAAATTTGAAAACATATGTGCACACAGAACTTGTACATGGAGGTTCACAACATCATTATTCATAACAGCCAAAAAATGGAAACCATACAAATATGCATCAACTGATTAATGTATAAACAAAATGTGGTATATCCACACAATGGAACTGTATTCCATCATAAAAAGGAATGAAGTGCTAACACTAGTGACAACATGTATGAACTTTGAAAACATCACACTAAGTGAAAGATACCAGGCAAAAAAGGCCATATATGACTCCATTTATAGGAAATGCCCAGAACAGAAAACTCTATAGAGACAGAAAGCAGATTACTGGTTGTCAGAGGATGAGGGAAGGGAGAATGGGGAGTAACTGCTAATGGGTATGGGGTTTCTTTTTGGGATGACGGAAATGTTCTGGAAATAGTGGTGACAGTTATAAAACTTTGTGATTATTCTTTAGGAAAATAACCCTGAATTTTACACTTTAAAGGGGTGAATTTTACGGTATATGAATTATATATCAATTTTTAAAAGACAAATCAACTGACCATTTAAAAGAGAGAATCTGGGCTTCCCTGGTGGCGCAGTGGTTGGGAATCAGCCTGCCAATGCAGGGGACACAGGTTCTTGCCCTGGTCCAGTAGGATCCCACACGCCGCAGAGCAACTAAGCCTGTGCGCCACAACTGTTGAGCTTGCGCTCTGGAGCCTGCAAGCCACAACTACTGAACCTGCGTGCTGCAACTGCTGAAGCCTGTGCACCTAGAGCCCGTGCTCCACAAGAGAAGCCACCGCAATAAGAAGCCCGCACTCTGCAACGAAGAGTGGCCCCCGCTCGCCACAGCTAGAGAAAGCCCACACGCAGCAGCGAGGACCCAACACAGCCAAATAAATAAATTAAATTAAATAAAGAAAGAAATAGAAAAATAAATAAATAAATAAAAGAAAAGAGAGAACCTGAATAGATGAATAATCATCAAAAAAATTAAGCAGCTGGGCTTCCCTGGTGGCGCAGTGGTTGAGAGTCCGCCTGCCGATGCAGGGGACACGGGTTTGTGCCCCGGTCCGGGAAGATCCCACATGCCGCGCAGCCTGCGCGTCCAGAGCCTGTGCTCTGCAACGGGAGAGGCCACAACAGTGAGAGGCCCGCGTACCGCAAAAAAAAAAAAAAAAAAAAAAAAAAAATTAAGCAGCCATAGTTTAAAATCTTTCCACTAAAAAAGTATCAAGCCCAGATTTTCTTATGGGTAAGTTCTACCAAATAGTCAAGGAACAACAAATAATTACAACCTTAAACAAATTCTTCTAGAGAACAGTAAAAAAGGATAACACTTTCTAAATCATATCAAAATCCAAACAGGACAAAGGGTGCCAAGACCATTCAGTGGGGGAAGAAACAGTCTTTTCAACAAATGGTGCTGGGGAAACTGTATATCCACACACAAAAGAATAAACTTGGACCCTTACCTTACACCGTATATAGAAATTAACTCAAAATGGATTAAAGACCTAAACATAAGACCTAAAAACTATAAAATTTTTTGAAGAAAACAGAAAAAAAGCTTCATGACATTGTATTTGGCAAGGATTTCCTAGACATAACATCAAAGCCACAGACAACAAAAGTAAAAACAGATAAACTGGACTACATCAAAATTAAAACCTTCTGTGCATCAAAGGAAACAACAGAATGAAAAGGTAGCCTATGGAATGGGAGAAGATCCTTGCAAATCGTATCTCTGATAAGGGGTTAATATCCAGACTACATAAAGAACTCCTACAACTCAGCGTAACAACAACAAAAACAAATAACCCAATTTAAAAATGGGCAAGGGACTTGATTAGACATCTCTCCAAAGAAAATGTATAAATGGCCAACAAGAACATGAAAAGATATTCGACATCACTAGTCCCTAGGGAAATGCAAATCAAAACTACAATGAGCTATTACTTCTCACCCTTAGGATGGCTACTATCAAAAAAACAGGAAATTGGGGGGAAAAAAAACACAAAGTGTTGGCAAGGATGTGGAGAAACTGGAACCCTTGTGCATTGCTGGTATAAGGTAAATGGTAGAGCTGCTGTGAAAAACAGGAAGATGGTTCCTCAAAAAATTAAAAATAAAATTACCATTTGATCCAGCAATACTGCTTCTGGTTATATATCCAGAAGAACTGAAGCAGAGTCTCAAAGAGATATATGCACGTCCCGTCCAAGTTCGTAGCAGCATTATTCAGAATAGTCAAAAGGTGAAAGCAACATAACTTTCCATTGACAGAAGAATAGATAACAAAATGTTTTATACATACAGTGGTATATTATTCAGCCTTAAAAAGGAAATTTTGGACACATGCTACAACATGAATGAACTTGGATGAACTAAGTGAAATAAGCCAGGCACAAAAAGATAATAAAAATACTGTATGGTTTCATTTATAAGAGGTAACTAGAGCAGCCAGACACATAAAAAGAAAAGTAGACTGGTGTTTGTCAGGGGACATGGGGAGGGGGAAATGTGGAAGAGTTTTTTATTGGGCACAGAGTTTCAGTTTTGCAAAAAGTTCTGCAGACTGGCTGAACAATGTAAATATACTTAACACTAACTACTTTAAAATGATTAAGAATGTAAATTTTATGTAAGGTGTATTTTACTACAATTTTAAAAAAATTATAATCATTAAAAAAGAGATTTTTAAAAAAATCCAACCAGGACAATATGAAAAAAGAAAATTACAGGCTAGACTCATGTACACTGATGTAAAAAACAATCCTATACAAAGCATAAGCAAATCAATCCAGTAATTTATAAAAAAGATAATCCAGCGTGACTAAATTGGGTTTATCCCAGCAATGCTTAGTTAGCCTAATCTGAAAATCAAGGTAACTGACCACATTAACAGGTTAAGGGGAAAAACATTTGATCATTCTGAGTTACAGAAAAGCCTATCAATAACAGCTTAACATCTATTCATGATTTAAAACAATCAAAATACAATCCTTAACAAGCTAAGAATACAATGAAACCTCCTTAACTTGATAAAGGAGGGTTTTTTCTCTTAAAAAAAAAAAAACTACAAGTGTAATTTGATTTTAATTTTATTGAAATATAGTCGACTTATAATGTTGTGTTAATTTCTGCTATACAGCAAAGTGACTGAGTTATAATCTTTTTTATATTTTCTTCCATTATGCTTTACCCCAGGATATTGAATATAGTTCCCTGTGCGATATATACAGTAGGACCTTGCTGTTTATCCATCCTATATATAATAGTTTGCATCTGCTAATCCCAAACTCCCACTCCTTCCCTCTCCCACCTGCTCTCCCTACTGGCAACCACAAGTCTGTCCTCTGTATCTGAGTCTGTTTCAGTTTCGTAGATGAGTTCATCTATGTAATATTTTAGATTCCACATATAAGTGATATCCTGCAGTATTTGTCTTTCTTTTTTTGACTTATTCCACTTAGTATGATAATCATTAGTTCCATCCATGCTGCTGCAAATGGCATTATTTCCTTCTTTTGTATGGCTGAGTAGTATTCCATTGTGTATATATATATACATCACTTCTCATCCATTCATCTGTTGGACATTTAGGTTGTTTCCATGTCTTGGCTACCGTAAACAGTGCTGCTATGAACACAGAGGTTCATGTATCTTTTCGAATTATAGCTTTGTCTGGGTATATGCCCAGGAGTGGGATTGCTGGATCATCTGGCAACTCTATTTTTCGTTTTTTGAGGAACCTCCATACTGTTTTCTACAGTGGCTATACCAATTTACATTCCCACCAACAGTGTAAGAGGGTTCCCTTTTCTCCACATCCTCTCCAGCATTTGTTATTTGTAGACTTTTTAATGATGGCCATTCTGACTGGTGTGAGGTGGTACCTCATTGTAGTTTTGATTTGCATTTTTCTAATAATTAGCAATGCTGAGCATCTCTTCATGTGCCTACTGGCCGTGTGCATGTCTTCTTTGGAAAAATGTCTATTTAGGTCTTTTGCCCATTTTTCGATTGGGTTGTTTTTTTTGTTATTGAATCTACAATTGTAATTTTAAATGGTAACATTTGAAAGCATTTCCTTTGAGATCAGAAACAAGACAGGAAACAAAACCATGAGTATCTGAAGATATCTAAGAAACTACAGTAATAATTCAGAGGTAGACAAACAGACCAAAGATACAGAAGAAAGAGTACAGAAAGGAAACCACCCATATATGAAAACTTGATTTATGAAACAGAGAATTTTGCATATCAGGAAGGAAATGAAGAACTATTTCAATAAACAGTGCTGGAATAACCAATTTTCCATACAGAAAGAATCAATTCATAATCCATACCTCTCACAAAAATCAATTATTGAGAGATTAAAGAATTAAATGTAGGGCTTCCTTGGTGGCGCAGTGGTTGAGAGTCCGCCTGCCGATGCAGGGGACGCGGGTTCGTGTCCTGGTCCGGGAAGGTCCCACATGCCGTGGAGCGGCTGGGCCCGTAAGCCATGGCCGCTGAGCCTGCGCGTCCGGAGCCTGTGCTCCGCAACGGGAGAGGCCACAGCAGTGAGAGGCCCGCGTACCACAAAAGAAAAAGAATTAAATGTAAAAAGTATAACCATAAAGCTTTTAGTTGATAGAGAAGAATATCTTTATGACCTCTGAATAGGAAAAGATTAAGATAAACTATAAAGAAAAAAACCATATATTTAACTATATTAAAGTTAAGGAAAGATTAAGATAAACTATAAAGAAAAAAACATATATTTAACTATATTAAAGTTAAGGACTATTATGAGGTATATATGTAAACCAATTATATTCTACTGTGTTTGGGAGGAAAGGATACAGCTTATAGAGAAAGCTGTCATCAAAAGTTATCAAGATATACATGAAATATGTCAACTAACCAACTGAATCCAAAGATCAAATGTTTTAATCTTTTAATTTCCCTCCATATTTTAAAAATAATTCAATTGAGCAATCATGTCAAAGCCAGTAGACTATATGAACAAAATAATATAATGCTAATGTAACACAGAGCTGTCAGTGTTCCAACTACTTCACATCTTAAATATTATATTTATAGTGTCACTTAAGATCAACACGTTATTGTAGGGACTTGGAAACAAGAATTTTAAAAAACACACTCTCATGGTTCAGTAAGTGTCTGCATCAACATTTGTGTCTGTATCTCATTGCAAATATTAGCAATGATGCCCGTGGTAAAATCTAAATAGTGTTTCAGGTAAGTGGGATGTTTCTTTGACCTTTCCCACTGCTCCTTCAATCATATTTTTTACCAAAATCCAGAACCTATCTTTGGATGCTTTAGGGAAGAAACAGTTAATATATTAAGATAATATATCCCTTGGAGAAATAGTAAGGACTTTTAAAAAAGAAGAAGAAATGGAGCAAATAGACAACATATTCTTAGGACTTCCAAATAATTCTGAAATTAAAAATGGAAAAGAAATAAACGCAATTACAAGGAACACCTCATGCACTTGGGAAACTATTAACACTGTATATATGACTGAAAGGAATGAGTTGGAAAGAACATTTATCCCAAGATAAATTTTTTTAACAATATGAAGGTATATGTCCATCAAGGAAAATAAATCCATTCCCATTTCATCCACCATCAAAAACATCCTTCCCTTTACCCAAAACACACACATATATATACAAGATAAATGTTTTCAACCTAAACTGTAAGTCTCTGGCTCACATGAAAACAAAACGATTTTAACCACACACAAGCTCCAGCACTCAGACTTGTAGTTTCTACATGCTGCCCACACAGCACTTTGTGAGCATGTGATTACGAGGAATGATGCACAATCACACCACATTCCTTCCCTCAGCTCACACATCAAGAACTTGCCCTCTCAGCTGCATTCTTCTCCAAACAGCCATGGTCACCTTAGCAACCCTATGCTCCTAATATGGACAGCTGCTCCATTTAAAGTCAGCCCTTCTTGGCAGGGAATATGCTTGTTCTTCAAATTGGGGGAGAGAGGAGAGGTTTTCCTTTCAATACACATTGCAGGGGTTGATTTAACTTGATCAGCACTTTTGTTCTGTGGCAGCAATTTGTGTCGAGTTTCAACCTATTTTGAGGTTTTCTTTCTTTTATTTTTTTTTTAATCTAAAAGCAAATGGCTAAAAAATAAAATCAAGGAAGCTCATATGGAATTCTAAGGAAGAATGGAACATGAAACAAAAATGTATCTGAAATAACTGTATTCTTTTATAAAATGATGAAGCTATCCACATTTTTGAAAGTTAAAATTTACTTAAATTGAACTGTAACATCTGAAGCCTTAATATATAATAAGAAATCAGTCAGAAGACCTGTCATAGCCTATTTCTGAACAACAAAAACATTGCTAAGCTTCGAAGTGCTATGACTCCAATCTATTTAATAGATTATGAGTTGATCTGTATCCCTTTATCCCACCATCTACATGTGAAATCTTTCCACAGGCTCTAAAGTAAACTAGGTATTGAGACCAAATGATTAGTATATCTGAGGACCCTCCAGACTTAGAATGACCTAGGATAGCACTGGATTACTCAAAACCAATCTTGATCTGTGCTTGTACCACTAAAGCTGGGTCTGAACCAAAGTAAGTCTCTCAGGATAAAAGATACAGGTTTATAATACAGTTTGCCTGATTTTCATACTGCAAACAAATTATTTGGGAGGGAGGGATTACCGTATTCTGAAATAATGTGAGATCAAACTGCTTGTTCCATACCCACAAAAGGATTCTAATCCCCACTTGTTAAAATTAAACACCTAATTTTTAAGTATAGTTAACAGGCATGTTCAAAACTAAAAAAATTTAAATTTATGGTATTTGTTATAAGTTGGAAAGTTTATGAAATAATTTTCTATATAACTGATGGACAAAATCCATATTAATTTATTAAGTGCTGTTTCAGTGAATGTTAAGGTTAAGTGAATACCATCTACATTACTTATTGGTTTTATTTTTGTTTGTATATGTGTGTTTTTTAAACTTCTCAGGCTATGAGGTTCTTTTTGGTTAGAAACATTTCTTTCATGTTAAAACTATCCTTGTAATTACACCTTCTATATGGAGCAAAATATCCATTGATAGGGTGGCAGTGTAGATTAGTAAAAAGAATCTAAAGCTAATTCTGCTACTGGTTTCCTCATTTGTAAAATGATAATACTATCTGTCCTACTTACGGCATGTGTTAACATAACAAAGTAAAAATCATGAAATTATTATGCCATACAAAATACTCAAAAATTTAAGAAATCAGAGAAAGGGACTATGTTACCTGAATTGTTATTTTTAAAAAGAGTGGGGAGTATTCAACAATGTATGGGATACCAAATCAATATCAAGAGGGTCCAGTCTTCCCAGCAAAGATTTTACAAATACTTAAGTGTTGACATGTAAATAACTACTTCTTTCAAAAAGCCTCAACACTGGCTTTTAGCAAATGTGAATTCCCTTACCCTTTTCCATTCCACTACTACTGAATCAGTTCCACATTTCTGCCTGGCCTCCAGAACTAAGTGCCCCTAAGATCCCCCTTCCACAAAAAGAAAGTGCTCCCAGAAGGTACCTTGTTAGCTTTTTCGACCTGATAGAAGCCCATCCCTGATCTGATCAGTGCTGTCATTATCCTCCTTAATGTAATGTCAGGGCCCACTTTATCCTCTCCTAGGAGTTTTCCCCTCTCCCCTCTTCTCGACTACAAGGCATATCATCACCACAGACTTGGACATTCTAAACTTCCCACTTTCTGACAATTTCTAGTTAGGGGATCCGAGAGAAGTTACTTCTGCTGATACTGTGCTTACCATAGATGAAACTGTCTTTCTGCATCCCAAATTTAGAATCTTGCATTTGTACTGTTCTTACTCTGTGTTAGATTCAGTGATGGAAATTCACAGAACATGATTCTGCTTCAGTGAAGTAATAGAAAGAAATAAGATGAACGTTCATATATAATTTAATGGAGAAAATAACAAGCAACAGATAATGGGGAGGTTCTATTAACATTACTGGTATTATCTTTCAACCATAAGGCTTTTTACCAGCTAACACTGAGACCTAAGCATTTTAATATATTGTTTCTAGACAAAAAATATGTTTTTGTTAGGCCCTACAGTTCTTTTCTTTGACTGTTCTAACAGACTCCTAGATAGACAGCCTTCTAAACAGATGTTTATATTTCCTCTAATCTTCCACAGGATCTAATTCGCATTCCTCAACTTCAATTCTAATATTAAGAAATAAGCACAAATTGACCTTTTCGTAAATGCTCATTTTATGTGCCTTACACATTTAAGAAATTTTACATTTAATAGCTTCGTTTTAATAAACAACCTGGAATACAGTGTACCAGATGGACAAAACAAATTAGAAGAACACTCAGCAACATGGTCAGATCTTAGAAAAAAATAAGACGGAGGAGGGTGGAGGGGACTATAAGAATTAGATTAAGACCTAATGTATAATTAAAACACAGGCACATAAAATAATAAAACCTTTTATAAGATATAAACAAAACAATACACACCAAACACATTTAAAGGTCATTTGTATAGGGACTAGTTATAAAAGAAAATGGAAGAACAGTCCTTTAACGAACCAGTGATAAATGGGTATGACACAAACTGAGGAATATCATTAACTCAATACTCCTGTACTTGAGGTTAAAAACTGGTACTTCAATATTGGAGAAGATAATCATGTGACTGTTTAGATACCTGGCCTTTCTCCCGTCTATGGAATTCTTACTGCTTTATTTAAATCCATGGTTGTCTGTGGGACCTTATCATCACCCTGACACTTCAGGCCATGTTCCCATTTGAGTATAGTAGTATTTTGTAAGGATTACTTTTTCTTCAACTCTCAGCTTGATATTTTTCTTTTTAAATGGCACTCCAAAACAAGGTACAATAGCTAGTATAAAAAGATGCAAATTTTTGTGCATTTTAAATTCTGCATGCATCTAAATTACATTGTGTCTCATAAGCAGCAACATGTTTTGAGATACAATTTTGGACTAGTTAACATGAAATTCTCTGCATTTCTTTACTCCTTTGTCTTTGAACTGTCAATAGTGGATACCAGAAGTTAAACCTGTATTACACAACTATGGTAGGGTTAAGGGGGAATTCCCCCAGCTTAGCAACAGTGGAGAGCTAGAGCTGTTACCACCTCACAGTCCAAAGGGTAAAGGGAAGTGTGGCTACTGGGACCTAGAAGAATAGTGGCAGGAGAGGGCCTCTTGACAGAGGCAAAAACAACAACAAACTGGTACTTCAGACAAAGCCATCCTCTTTCATAACAAACAAAGCTGCCCCAAATTCTAAACAGTAATTTTTAAAATTGTGATAAAATATACATAACATAAAATTTACCATTTCAGCCATTTTTAAGTGTAGGGTTAACAATAATTTAAGTTGTCACTGTCCCTTTAATACCTTTAACTGTGTAGCAGGGTAATACTATATAAACGTGAATAATCTTTTTTAGATTATTTTCTACTCTAAAAAAATTATGAAAGCACCTGGTATGTACAAAAATATATATTTATTGAACAGGTATAGGGGAACCCTAAGGGTACAGACAATATAATTCATCATCATTGTATCATAACATACATTGTACTGATGTCTGAGATTTACATTTTATTTGCCAAAAGAACAGTGACAAAGATGTAACAGATCAAGTTCACTAAGATTAAATTTTTTGAAGTTTTTGTTTTTACTTTAAGCATTGTGGTCCAGGAAAAGAAGGATCTGGATTTCTCCTGAAGTAATGCCTTTGAGTAGTGCCCTGGAAGATCAGATAGTGCTATACACAGGTTCTAGGATCCCCTCCCTTAACCCCCTGTTAAGTAGAAGAAAAAAATAGGGCAAAAGAGTTTCACAAGAAACTTGTAAATGAAAACTTGGAAATTTGCTCTCCCTTCCTCCTTATCAGCTAGTGGGTCCCCTTTATTTTAACGCTTTATTTTCAGTTATCAGGATAAAAACTGACTTGATTAACTAAATCTGTGGCAGTTTCAAAAGCAGGTGGAAAAATTGTGTTTGAGGGTGAATGTTACCCTCAAGACATAGGATACTGAAAAAGGAGAAAAAATGAGAAAGTTATTGATCTGAATAATTCACTTTATAAGCATTTCCAGTTGACAGATTGAATTACTCTGCAAGGACCACTACTACCTATGCCAAAAGTTCCTGAGAAAACTTAACCAAAGTAAGCTCTTAATGCTGCCAAGCAATTGATTTTAAGTATCTGGCATAGGGTAGGCACACTGATAAGGAAATTTTACTATCTACTCACTTGAACATTTCATCCTTCAGAAGTCTAAAGAGAATAATAATGTACATCAATGATGATTTAAAATCCATTGTCAAGGTGATCATTCAGGATTTTTTTCTTTAATACTACCTGTTACTCAATCTCTTATTATCTAGCTGGTAGGAAGCATTCCACTTTTTAAACTAAATATAGGAGCTACACAATTTCCATAGGTGGAAGCATTGCAAAATAATCTCCTTTAACTTAAAGCCTCTAAGAGAGCTTCTATGAACCCACTACTCCCTAATGTCACTTAGATAGTACTACGCATTGAAGTAAAAGGTAAATGGGCCCCAATGAAAGAAAAGAACTTTTTTCTCAAAATGGACAAACCCACTCCTAAGGATGCTAGGAATAAGCTGTGACTATGAAAAGCAGTATTTGAGTTTCAAGGTGACTACTTTAATCATACCCTTTTAATCCTAACTTCAAATAAGATGACTTGTGTCTTGCTAGCAAATTCTGAGGTAGTAAAGGAATAGCTAACAAATTGTGAGAATCTTGTAATAATCCAGAAAAGATATGAAATAAGTAAGGGAAAAGGATAAAAAGAAAAAAAAAGCCAGAGCAATTAAGCCTACATTCAACCATATTTGTTTTATTACTATATTAACAATGTCTTACCTTGTGGAATTCTCTTCTGAGAAAAATAGATACAATTTTGTCCCTAAAAAAATTTCAGGTAGAAAAGTTGAAATGTTAGTTTCAAATAGAAAGCCTTTTGAAAATGAAAAGTTACAAAATGCTAGCATAGTACATTAGATTATTATGACATTTGGTATTAACAAAGCTTAAGAAATATTAAGTCTCAAATAATAAAAGTATGTTATTATCTTCATTAAAATATTTATTATAAAATGTATTATTGTATTATAAAAATACTCTACTATCAAATCATTTTTGCTAAGTACATAATAATGAGTGGCACATTTTCATATTCTAAGACATTAGTACTTAATTGGGTTTTACTCTTGCCAAGATTTGATATTCTGAAGGGTACCTTTTTTTTTAGCTATTCTACATGTCATAAAGTCATCCCTTTAAAGTGTAAAATTCAGTTACACAACCATCACCACCACCTAATTCTAGAACATTTTCATCACTCCAATAACACTATTCTGAAGGGTATTTTTATTCCCAGGAAGAAACATCTTAACAAATTTAATTTTAAGTGATATACAAGAAGCATACTCTTTACAACACTATGACCATAATTTGTTTTTTTTTAAAATGTGTAGAACAAAGACCAGAAGGGAAAACAAATATCCAAAAACTGTAAGAGTGGCTGTATTTGGAGAGCATTATTATAGTGACTCTTTTTCATATATTTCCTCAAAACTAAAATTTTATAATATTAACTTTATAGTTCTTAAAAAAGTAAAGCAAAAACATACATTTTCTAGAGATATATGCTAGAATTTGTTCTACAACCCAAAGGAAAAACAGAAATACAAGTTGACACTTTTTTAAAAGTCCACTATATTTTTTATTAAATATTTTTCAAAGTAGATAAAGTAAGTATAAAGTTAAAAAAAAAATTTGGCCACACTTACTAATCTGGTTGAAAAGCCACAGCTGCATCTTACTTTATGACAAATTGACTGTTTCATTACTTTGGCATCTGGGCATCTACTTCTTAATGGTCATTTCTGAAATAAAGATGTAATTAAGAACATATTATAACAAAAATATAAAATCTTTAAGGACAATTATCTAAATATTAGTGACTAGAGGGAACTATCAAAACAGTTCTTAAGCAACCTTCTAATAAAAAACATTAACTGGGCTGAGAATGAGGTGGGAGGGACCACAATTATACAGTTATGCTACACATTCTCAGTATAAAAATCTACAACCGCTTCAGTCCTCAATCCCTTTCACCCATCACACTCTTGCAATTCCTAAGGATGCCACTTACAGACCGGAAAAAGAGGAAAGGAAGACATAGAAAAGGAACCCTAAAATTGCACATTTGGCTTTTTGTTTTTGTTTTTTGTTTTTCTGGCTGCACCGTGCAGCTTTCGGGATCTTAGTTCCCCAACCAGGAACGGAACCCAGGCCCAGGTAGTGAAAGCGCCGAGTCCTAACCACTGGACTGACAGGGAATTCCCTAAAATTGCACATTTGAAAACAGTAAGTTAATTGCTTATTTATTATGCTTGTCTGCTTCTCCCTCACATCTATAAGAAACCTAAGCTCCAAAGGAGATTTTTTTCTGTCTTATTTGCTGGTATCTCTCGAGCACCTAAGACAATGACTGCCATGCCCTAAGTGTTCAGTAAATATTCATTGAAAGAATGAATAACTTTATGAATGATTTAATGTTAATTGATGAAATATTTAACCTGACAGTATGTCAAAATGGCAGTCTCAAAATGCCATTTCTTCCACACATACACCATTAATGTTAATGCCAACTACATCATCAGTATTGTTTCTTTTCGCCAACAAACAAAGCCCATAATTAAAAGACAATCAAGGGCTTCCCTGGTGGCGCAGTGGTTGAGAGTCCGCCTGCCGATGCAGGGGACACGGTTCGTGCCCCGGTCCGGGAAGATCCCACATGCCGCGGAGCAGCTGGGCCCGTGAGCCATGGCCGCTGGGCCTGTGCGTCTGGAGCCTGTGCTCCGCAACGGGAGAGGCCACAACAGTGGGAGGCCTGCGTACCACCAAAAAAAAAATAAATAAATAAAAGACAATCAAGACATGGTCCCCGAACTTCAAGGAACAGAATAAAGGCATCTATTACTTTGTAATTTTATTAGTGCAACCTCTGGGAAAGGCTCCTAGAAGGGGAATTGCTGGACGTGTGATCTTCCTAAATATTGCCAAATAGTGTGGGTGAGGGTCTTTTTCTTTTGCAAACATGTATGTTCTTTGAGGAGACAGCTAGGAATATAAGAATAAATCTATTATAAGGAGTGAAAAGTTGATCTCAACAATAACCCTCAAGCAACCCAGTAGTACCCCCTACTTCCCATCCTGTAGCTGAATTAATATTCCACAAAATGCTGCTCTTTTAGTAAAAAAAATTGGGGGGAGGAATACAAATATTATTACAGAACTGCTTTTCTTCCTTTCAACAAGCGGTGGAAGAATAAACCAAAATCATTTTTAAACGGTTGTCTACAGAGAAAAGAGAAAGCAAGTTGGAAAGGACAGGCATGCAAGTTAGACTCCTCAGAATATATCTTGTTTCATAGTTTCTACTTTGAAGACACGTTTTAAAGTCAAATGAACATCAAACGATAATGACATTTTGAACATCAAAATGATAATGACTACCACTGACTGAAACATTAAATGTATTTTTTAAAAAATCCATCATCTTTGGTTGTCACTAGAGCAAGAACTAATTATCCTGAAAATTGATAATAGAAAAGAATCAAGTATTTATCCAGCCTTTCTTATATGAAAGGTACCCCCAGAGTAACCAGGCAGTCAGTAAGTGAAAGCCCTCTTTTATAGGATTCCAAAAAATAAATGTAGAAGGAATGACAGAATTAGAGAATACCCATTTTGTAATAGTTAATGAAATAATAAATCTAAAAATTGATCAATGGTTGCTAAAACCATTAGATAAAAGGTTGATGGGAAACTTTATAATGGATAATCAGGCTACAAAACCTGAACCCAGTGATTAACCTTAACATCATTAAAAAAGGATCAACCAGAGTTCATGCGCAGAACTATTCATCACTATTCATTAGGTATTTATCCTGGGAGCTCCAATTTCAAAAGATATCCATAATATGACCACTTTTACCACCTCCACTCGTATGATGGTCCAAGCCACCTTATTTCTCATCTGCATTACTGTAATAGTTCTCCATCTGATCTCCTAGCTTCTTCCCTTGCTCACCTCAACAAATCAGTCAGAATAGTCCTTTTCAAAAGAAAATCAGATCATGTCATTCTTCTGCTCAGACCCTCTAATTGAGTACATCTCACCAGTTTCAAAGCCAAAATCCTTACAAAGACCATAAGGACCACGATCTGATTTCACCTTCCTCAACTCTAACCTTATCTCCTACCACTCTCTCTCTTGTTCACTCCATTTTAGGCACATTGACCTCTTTCCTTAAACACATCAAGCATGTTCTCACTTCAGTGCCTCAGGACTTGTACTAATTCCTCCTTCACTTCCTTTAGGACTTGGTTTTTAAAAGTTATCTAATTAAAGAGATACACCCTGGTACCCCAGGCAAGCCCAAAATATCTGCCTCGGATTTCCTCATCTGGCAGAGAATATGTAAGGATAAGTCAGTCATAAATTTTGGAGATGATAATCATTTGAAACACAAATTAATCAATTTTCGTATCTTTGTATCTAAATATCTATGAAGTTATACTGTCTCTTTTAAAAGATTCTTATGGTCCAAACTTCAAAGAATTAATGAAGATATAGCTACCACAGTGTGCGTGGCTTTTTTTTTTTCAGTTTTTCTTTTGTTTTTAAATCATCTGTATCATAACCCTAGAAAGAAGTGGTGAAAGATTTGAATTATATGAGTCCCATTAAAAAACAACTAGCAAAATAAATGGCATTCCCTTTCCTCCCACTCCTTTAGGGATTTGTTTGAGATTACATTATAAAATTCCAAGTAATCTCAGAAAAAGTTTAACTACTTCCACATTTATCTGTTACCTTTTAGGCACCATGACCACCAGAGAGAATCAAAAGAACTCACTAACTGTAACATGACTAGACTAGCTATGACATGGTAGGGATGTTTGAACTTAATTATTTTTCTTTAAGTAAACAAACTCCTCCTGGGCTAAGGCCTACGCTGCCTTTTAAACATCCTGCGTGTGGTGGCCAAGCTTCAGGGTCTTAAGAGAAATAGCCAGGGGACAGAGAAAACAGCAAGTATGACTCAGTGATCATATTTAATAGTCTCTGAAGACCAAAACAAAGATACCAGTTCTGGCAAGAGTTCTCTAGAATTGCCCCAAAACTGACTTATCCACATACCTTTCATCTGAACAATCTATTTTCACTTAGTTTAAGGCTCACAAAGCATTTGTTATGTGCCTATCAGACCTTACGTAAAAAAATAAACCAGAAGTATTATGAAAACAATCAGCTGGGGTTCTAAGAGTTAGATGATGAATCTAATGTTAAATCTGCTTTTTGGGGGAGGGACGTGAAGAGAACTCTTGAATATTGTTGTGCAGAAATGACCCCATTCATCTGGAAATCAGACTTTCAGCAAGTTCAACCACTTGAAAAAAGGCTAGTGATATTAAAGCAACCTTTTACTGAGCAACTTCTGTATGCCAGAAATTTACATTAGCTTGCTTAATTCTCAGAGCTTCCCTATGGGAAAGGTATTGACAAAACAGAGTGGTTAAATAACTTGTCCAAACCAGAAAAAGACAGCTCCAAAATGCAAAATCTCAGTCTTTCTTTTTCACTGTTATAATCTGCAGTAAACTGGAATAAAACTATTAGTCACAAATACCGCATTTGCCCCATAGGAGTAACATGTAAATCCAGGCTGCTCATTTGAGAAATTTGTTCCATTCTTCCACAGCTGTTTTAAATAAGAGGACAAAAGAGGAAGGTTCACTGTTGTACATTAATAAGAAACATGTAGCATTAGGGATGAATCAGAAGAATATGCTACATTTAGCTCTAAGGGAACTGAGTAAGAGTAAGTGAGGCACAGCATAGCTCACTAATTAGTATTCATTCATAATGATTAACCTGACTCAACTCTAAGTGACTGATGGCTATTCCATATGCGCTGAGAAGTCAGGGAAGAAATGTTAAGACTTAATACAGTGGGTAACAGATATTTACCAAAATAGTTTCTGTAGTTTTCTGGATGTCTGAAATACTTCTCTTTCTCTCCTGATGTATACATATATACATACACATACATACATTAAAGTTTTTCATTAACTTCTTAAAATTTACAATAAAATTATTAGTTATAATTCCTAATTTTCCTTTTCCGGCAAATTCTCATGTGGAACATGAGAGAACATAGTTCCTGACACTATGAGATAACACATATTGGCTTCAGTTCTTTATACTCAACAGAATCTGATTTTTTAACATGTCATTAATCAGAAAATATTTTGTAGGAATATTTTCTTTCTAAACTGTACATTTAATTTGTTACTAGATGCACCCACTGCTTATCGTACAATGAAAGTAACATACCTATTCCAAAATAAAAAATCAAGGTGATTACCTAACTGTCAAGACGCATTACCCTGGGACTTCCCTGGTGGTCCAGTGGGTAAGACTCCATGCTCCCAATGCAGGGGGCCCAGGTTCAATCCCTGGTCGGGGAACTGGATCCCGCATGCATGCCACAACTAAGTGTCCATAGGCTGCAACTAAAGATCCCACATGCCACAACTAAAGATCCCCCATGCCGCAATGAAGATCCCACGTGCCACAACTAAGACCCGGCACAGCCTAAATAAATTTTTTTTTTTAAAAAAGACACATTACCCAGGAACTGTGGCCTTACTATACTAATGTCTTCAGTTATTTGGAGAAAGTGAAGACTGCTTGGAACAAATTATCCCTATTGACTAAAAGACACGCCATTTAAATAATTTACTGCTTTACACAGAGCAGAGACTCAACAGATTCATGATTAAAAGTTCCCCAAAGACCTAAATACATTATGCTAGTCTTCTAAATACTTGATTGTGTCCTGGGAATTTTCAGCATAAATTAACACACAAAAAAAACCTCCCTCACAATCTCAAATCATTGCACTAATGGTTAAGAATGATGAAGGAAAGGGGAGGGAAGGTAAGGACACACTCTTCCAGGATACCAATTATAAATAATGCAACCTTCACCTATGGTGTTTGCTGTTTTGTTTTGCATTTTAACAAAATGGAAGTACACAGCATATGGAGTATGTATTGTTTCTTGAAACTTTATCACACACACCTCCTCTCCCTATAGTTAGTGTTTGTCTCTTTCTCTCTCTCCTTCCCTTCCTCCCTCTTGCACACAATATGAATAACTGTTACTTTTTTAAACTTTGTTTTATATATAAACATGCTACTCACATTCTGGCTATGACAATAAAATATACTTCTTAGTTAAAAAAAAAAAAAAAAAGCCTCTTAACATATGAGTCTATGTAGAACATTAAGGTAAATATCTCCTGGGTTAGTTTTCTTCTATGTGTTCAACATTATACGTAATGAAGAGATATATACAAATAAATAACACAGAACCTGTGGCTTTACTGTTTTTCATGAATTTTAATACCACACACAATAAAATATTCACTATGGAGAGGAACTTGGTATTAAAGCAGATTTACTTTGACTCTATTCCAGGGGGTTGAGTTACTTGAATACCAAGACTTCAGTACTTGATAGTCTCTTCTTGAAGATGCTGTAATATGTATGTGCCCCACAAACTGTTACCCAACTGCATTAACTTCCTCAAAAGTGGAAACAACTTTTATAAAGCTCACTTCAGCCCTTTCATTTTCTAGGGGATAACCAATAACTTCAAAAATAGAAGTCAACTTAGAAGAGTTACATTTTTTTCCCTAAATTCCTCCTTTATCTGCTAGGAAGAAAATACTATCTTCATTCTTTAGTAGTTCTGATAGACTCTAAATATTTTTCAGCAATGTAACAGATACAATTTTTCGCCACACTCAAACTCTAATTTCTCATGGTAAGCACTGCACAAAGAACAATGAAAGAAAGAATGACCAATGCCTTCAAACTGGAAATTAGTTTCCAGCAAAATTAAAAGTAGAATTCATGTCTCATGAAAGAATTTTCAATAAATCCATATCACAAAGCAATCAATATAAGCTACACCTGTTTTCTCTGAACTACAACTATGAAATATTGTTTCTCCTAAAATCCACATCAGATAATTCAAAGGAATTCAGTGGCCCTCTATAACTTGGTCCTCCTTCATTATACATAAAGAACTTGACTAATATTCTATATTTAAATTGCACGTAGAAAGAAAAAATGGTAAGAAGGAGGGTGAAAAATCTCATAATTTGGCCATATTAGAAATAACAGATTTTGAGACTGGGGAAAAAAAACTGAAATCATTTTATATTTTATAGGTGAAGAAACTTAAAGAAGCATATGAGCAAGGAAAGAACTGAAGTTCATATTATAAATGGTATTCTACCCTAGAATTACCAATTCCAACAGATCTAAAATAGGTGTTTTAGCTTAATACATACATAGCATATGTAATCAGAACGGATCGCAATGTTGAAGAGTTTAAATGAATGCATGAATTCTGAGTACAGTATATAAATTAAGGCAAATTAGAAATGGCCTATGTATCCTCTAGTGATGACAGAATTCCAATAAGTAACCTGATTCCTTGGTGCAGCTTTTTAGGACAGTCTGTGCCGGATGGATCACTGCTCTGGCCCATTATGGCATTTCTTACTTAGATGACTAATTAAATGCACCATTAGCTAATGTTCATAAAGATAAGAAAGTATATGCCAATATCCTGTTTTCAACCTGGTAGCTTAATAAAAGGACTACTGCCCATTTGACGATTGCTGGTCCACTAAACCAGTTCATAAAAGAGGAATAAATCTCAAAGTTAAGTAGTGGAATAGCAGAGTATATATATAACATCAATTGCATTTATACAAAAACCCATTGTATACAGCCTGCACTGGACCAAAAATTAAAAAATTCACAGAGAAATAAGAGTTCTCAAATTTAAATCTATATTCTAGGAAAGATCAGATTAGGGTAAGGACAAAAAGCATAGTATATTCAATATTAAAAATATAATACTTAGAGAATAAAAATCACTTTCAACATCATGGACATTTACCTTACATTAAGTATTTCTCTATCACCCAACTCACATTTAGACTGTTTACAACAGTATGTATGTGGAAGGGCATTTGATCTACTCAATTTCACAAAAATTACAGCCTCCCATTTAGTCCCAAAGGCACAAGTGAACAAAATAACATTATTATAAAGTGCTGTCTTGGTAGCAAAGAAAAATATGCAGAACAGACAGACTCATACTAAAGGAATAATTAACAAGAGCTGTGGTTCATGAAGAAATACTCTAGCTTCGGTGACATCATGGTAACTACGAGAGTGTGCCTTTATGATTTTCCCCCCAAACCAAGTTGGATATGTCCCAAGTTAAATAACAGCTCCTGTTTCACTCCTAGATATCACTTTTTTTAGCTTTAAAATAGAAGTACGTAAGTCAATTTAAAATGCAAACTGGTATAAAGGCTTAAAACTTATTGTTTAAAGAAAGCACTGATTCTAACTTTAAAAAAAAAAGGCCTTAATGACTTTCCTAAAGCAGAGGAGGAATTTCATCGTTTTCAACTTACCAATGCAAATAAAAAAGGCTATAAAGGATGCTGCTTTATATAGAATATTTATATAGAATAACATGCATGTGTCCCCCCATTCCTTCCATATATATTTGTCTCTGTCTCTCCCTCTCCCAGGGCTGTGTGTGTGTATATGTGTGTGATGTTTCTTCCTCCCTGCCTCTATTTTGGTCACTCTATGTCCCCTCTCCTTCTTGCTGACTTCTATTACACTCTATTAACTGGCTTCTAAGCACTGATATTCAGAAAGCAAGCATTTTATCAGATTGTAGCCTGTGGCAAAGTGAATTAGAAAAATAGCCACAAAATGAAAAAAAAAAAAATCATTCAATTAGTTGAAAATAGATAAAATTAAAGCCACAAATTTTCATTTCCTTTAAAATGCCTAAATACATAGATATACCATACATATGACTTTAATAAACTTAGTAGAGTTTATCTAGCAGATTTATTTACAGGATTTTGAGCTAAATATATGGGGAGAGGGGGTATTAAAAGAGTTAGTTTAATACAACAGTTATGAGCACTGGCTTTGGAATCAGCTTTGAGTTCGTGTCCTAGCTCGACACTAACTGTATGATCTTGGGCAGGTTACTTACTCTCTCAGCCTATTACCTCATTTCTAATGTTGTGAGGATGGCCTGTGATAACACCTGTAAGACAGTTTGCGTGGTACCTAGCACATAGTGAGGGCTCAGCACACATTACATCTAAAACATGCAGTCAATGTTTATCACTCTTTTTGTATGCCTAGCATCTGAACTTCCCTTCTTAAGTCTGGGAACTTCCCCACCTTATGTTTTCAGAAGATCAAAGAGTTTTCCACATCTTAAATTTAAGAACTTCACACCATCTCATGATTTCAGAAGATGAGACACTTTTCCGCATGTCCTACACGGCCACGACACGGGCTATGCCAAACACACATGCCCAGCCCAGAGAAGAAATGGGCAACTAACAAGCAGGACAATAAGAGACCAGAAAGAACTCTCTCTCACACTAATGGTGGAGCAACTGCAGGAAGGTCAAGTCTGGGGCAGAGGTGACAGCACTTATAGTCAACCAGTGCTAGCCGTGTCACTGGGGCAGGCTGTGGCGTCTGTCAGTCTGTCTCTAGATGGCACTGGCAACCTCATGGGAATCGTTGTGCAATGTGATTTCGGGCACTGTTTCTGGCTGCTCAGCCCTGAATCTGGTTCTCTAACTCTCAAAACAATTTGATGAGCCACTGAGCTCTATCCAATATCCTTTTAAAATACACGATACACTTTTACTGGTTTTTACTGCCACCAAGAATTGTGACGGAAACGATCAGGCAGGGGGAACATCCATTCTCACCTACCCCACCCCCACAGGGGAAAAAGATTCTGTTTTTAATCTCTCCAAAGAAACACAAAAGTAATGTTCACTTTCAACCAACGGATTTATCCTGTGAAGTTTTGGAAACCTTATTTCTATAAATTTTGGATAATAATTTTCCTAATTTGGAATATGAGAAATGTCTAATCAGTTTTAGATTTATTTCAAAGGAACACAGACAAGGAGAAGTGATGACACAGGAAAATACGTATGTGCAAGGAGTAAGTATCATTAAGGTTAAGAGAAATTATCCCAACATGCCTGAAATCAACCTCACTGTATTCCCAAGCGCCTTCTTCCCAGCAGGAGCTTTTCACTTGGGGTTCTATAACCAAGGAGTCCCTCCTCCTCTTAAGGGTTATTTTAAAGTCCAAAAAATTTTAATTATCATCAAAAGGCCTTAAACATTCCTATTTTGTTTTAGCAAATAACTCTAAAATATCTGTATAACAAAACCATTCAATTCTCTGTTAAAACAGTGCAGAGCAAGTCAGTGCCTGATTGCCACAGGCTGATTTTTCAGTATGTAAAATACACTCCTCTCCCTCTGCCAGATTTCTCTGCATGGCCATTTTATAGTTCAGTAATGCTTTTTCCACTGTTTAGAATGTTAAAACTCAAATCTGTTCATTTTATTACTTGTCAATATAAATGTAATATAAGGTTTGTGGGGAGTGTGAAAATGGCGGGTTAAATATGTACTTTTTTAACCCCAGGAGCCAGTTACCATATAGAGTTGAATGTTTTAATGAATAAAAGAGCAATCTAAACAAAAGAGCAGTCTTTAAAAAGTGATAGTCTTTTCAGATTAAAATTTAAAAAAAAAGAATCAAGCATTTAGAAATGTATATTGACATCTAATCTATAGCTATCATATTAAAAACTCAGTAAGAAAAAAACTGAATTTCGACAG
The DNA here is from genome assembly GCF_949987515.2 of Delphinus delphis. NCBI lineage: Eukaryota > Metazoa > Chordata > Mammalia > Artiodactyla > Delphinidae > Delphinus > Delphinus delphis. Next base: position 55,282,791 of record NC_082693.1, on the reverse strand, counting down.
AGATTTGTGAAAGAAAATTAAAAAGGCCACAAAATTGTAGGGCTCATGACAATAATACGTTAGAGCTATGTTACAGGACCTTGAGAGTTAAGCAACTTACCCAAGGAACCTATCTTCTGATTTAGCTGAGTGATGTCATTAAAACACCTTCAGCTTGTTCTTCAAACAGATTCAAAATAAAGTTAATTGCACATTGCACACCATATGGTATTAATTCCTGGATTTAAAATGACAAAAAGTACTAAATCCAAGGCAAGTAATTTCAAAACTCAACTGTTAATACTCTTTTTAATATAAAGTTCTGACTTACGATAATTTATAAATACCCTGGACTTATCAATGTAGAAAAAATCATCAAGAAATGTAAAAACTTTTCATAGTATCCATAACTCCCAAGGTGTGTAAAATCATTTTTGCCTAAGTGCTGAGGGCTATTCCATTAATCACCAGTCATAATTTATTGGCTGTTATTTCCCGGATTCTGTCGGAACATAACTTATACTAAACACCACGTATTTAAATTTATGCCATTTAACAACAACAAAAAAGAATTTTCTGGTCATAATCTACCTGCTCTAAAAAGACACCATAATCCCTCATGGAAAATTTCCTTTGTATTTGGTCACATTATATTAAACACAGAAGGAGCTCTGTACTCAGGAGAGTAAGAAGAAAAAGTTCACAAAAAATCAAACTCTTCTTTAAATGAGGCATGTCCAAGTCAGTCTCACAAACTAGCTATATTTACGTTTCATGAGAGGCCTCGGAGAAGCAGGTCTAAAAAAGAACTAAGGCTAGCTTTGGATGACTACCCTGTTATGAAGAGTAACTTATGCTATGAAACTACCGTTAACAGCCAAAACATTAAAAAAAAAAAAAAAAAAAAGGAAGCCAACAGACTCCCCATCAAAATAAAGTGCAAGAACAAAAAGTACATGATACCCAGAAGAGAACAGGGAATAAGTATGTGTATAAAGAGACAAAGAAGGTTTACCGCAAAAATGGCAAACCCAAGGCACATGTACTGCTATTTCCCCTTCTTCAAAACTGGCCTACGCAAGTAACAGGTGACAGCTCTGTAGAGGTTAGCAAAGGCCTCAAAAACCTCTAGATGGCTATTACAAAGCAATGGGAATTATCAGACCAAGCAAAATATTGCCATTCCTTGTTTAGACTGACTGGAAGAATGTTACTCAGAAAAACTATTAACGAGGAAAGGAGTGTAAGGAAAAACAGTAACAGTAAGCCACAAATATTTACTGAACTATTTGTTTTATTTTTAAGGTTACATACACTGTTTCGTTTAGTCCTCACGACAAACTTCAAAACTACTATTACACCCACTATACAGACAGGAAAAACACCGAGGTTTACAGAATTTTAAACAACCAACTTGCCAGAGTCATACATACACTAGTGGTGGTACTGGAGCTCTAACATGGACCTGAGCACTTTACCACTCCTTTTAATGGATCGGGCAATTCAACTGACCTAACCCTCTATCCATCCTCCCATGTAAATCCACCAGGACAGATTTTTTTTAAGTAAAAGTTTAATTATTTAAGTATTAGCATGTTTCTAATTGAAAGTCTGGAAAATATAATGGATGTACCAAAAGTCCTATCTTTTTTATTGCTTTTATAATTAGTATTTTAATGAACACCTTGTACATAAATCTCTGTGCACATTTTTATTCCATTTATAAAATATTATAAATGGAATTCTGGTCAAACAGTGTGAATATATTCTGCCAGAACATCTGATTTTAATATTACTGAATTGATGAAGAGATTATGGTTCCTTAAGAAAAACAATTGTGCCTTATTCTCCCTTACCCACAATGCCTAGGCACATGAGCAAGTCTCATGACTGCTGAATGAATGGAGGGTTCTCTCCCCTTAGCACACAGTCAGAGACTTCGAGAAGAGAAAAATAAACAGAGCAGGCTCCCAAATTAGAAGACAACAGTTATGCCACATATCGAATTCATTAGTGGGCTGCATAAAACTCTTCTTAGGGAGAGAAGAACATGAACGTTAACATTACCATTCAATGTATTTCCATGTGTTTAAAATATATTTCCATGTGTTTGGTTATTTTATAGTACATTTAAAGAATACAGTATTTTAGTAGGTATATAACACACTGAAGACATTACTTCTCCCAGTTTATTATCTATATGCTTTAATCTACTATTGTCCATGGAAATCATTTCAGAACACGTTCATATAGAAAATTCAGAGCTAAATATTTTAATAGTAACTAGAGTTGCTATTTTACTTTGATTTTGCATATCATCTATTTCCATCAAGTTCTAATGATATCATAGCAGGCAATGTCCCCATAAAGATGAAAAAGATTGACTACAAAACATTGTATCAGCAGGCACTGATCCAGCACTTTAGATGTATTAATTTAATCTTTATGACATTACATGATATTACGATTATTAATCTCTCTATTTTATAGGTAAAGAAACTGAAACAGAGAGAGATTAGAAACCTGCTTGTTTTGGGACTTCCCTGGCGGTCCAGTGGTTTAGACTCTGCGCTTCCACTGCAGGCGACACAGGTTCGATCCCTGGTTGGAAACTAAGATCCCGCGTGCCACACGAGTGCAGCCGGAAAAAAAAGAAACTTGCTTGTTTTTTTGAACCTAGGTATTCTGGCAGCCACACTTCTAATCACTACACAGAACTGACCCGCAGCATCAAGCAAAAAGCACTGAACAGCTTTCCGTGGACATTGGTGACACAGGACACAATGAGAGTATGTGTTCCAGAAAATAGGAAATTCAACCAATCCAGGTGGATTATTTACTCATTAGGTAAATAATTATTTATTATGGATCAAAAACTGTATCAAAATTGGGAGTATTCTCCTAACCTTGAGAAATACTAGGTCTAAGAAAGGTGGAGACAGACCATCATAAGATAGATATCTAGTGTAGACAGATCTAACCTCGCTAGAATAAAACAGAATTTTTACAAGTGCTATGGCACAGAAGGCGTTATTAACTCTGGCTAGGGCACTCAGAGAAGCTGCACAGAGGAGGAAATACCTCAACTACACCTTGAATAACAGACTTGTACAGAAATTTGTAGCTAACAGTCTATCTCCCCACAGAAGGGTCACTGCTGTGAAACTGCTGCAGTAGCTCAAAACATGTCTCAGCACTGCGGAACCATCTTAGGTTTGCTGGAGGAAGAGTATGGGGCTGCAATAGGTCTGAGTGATCAAACCCCCCGTCAACACAATGGGAACCAGCAATAAGAAGCGGACTATCTATCCAGCTTAATTTTATAGCCAGTATAGCTACAAAACTGCCTTTATTTGTTTGACATACCTACATTTAAATTTCTAATTTAGAAAAACCTATATTTTAAAACTAATAATAAGGAATGGAGGTGGGGAGTAGTAGACCTTCGGTTAATCATGACTGGCCCTGACCCCTTCCTGAAACCTCACCTTAAAAAATTAAAGGAATTTTTAGAAGTATAAAATCCATAAGGGGCTTCCCTGGTGGCGCAGCGGTTGAGAGTCCGCCTGCCGATGCAGGGGACACGGCTTCGTGCCCCAGTCCGGGAAGATCCCACATACCGCGGAGCGGCTGGGCCCGTGAGCCATGGCCGCTGAGCCTGCGCGTCCGGAGCCTGCGCTCCGCAACGGGAGAGGCCACGACAGTGAGAGGCCCACGTACCGCAAAAAAAAAATCCATAAGGATAAGAGAATGGGGAAAGACAACAGCAAATAAGAGAAGGCACAATATTTCGGAAGCTAGGAAAAAAAGAGATAACTAAACTAACTAGACCAAGAAAGCCGAAACCTAAACCTGAACGGAAGAAGCCATCAAGCTGATAAACACAGAAAGTAGAATAATGGTGGCCTGGGGCTGGGATAAATAAGCAGTTACTGTTTAATAAGTACAGAGTTTCAGTTAGGGATGATGTAAAAGTTCTGGAGATTGACGGACAGTGGTAATGGTTACACAACAATGTAAATACACTTAATGCCACTGAACTGCACACTTTAAAATGGTTACAATGGTAAATTTTGAGTTATGTATATTTTACCACATTACCACAATTAAAAAAAAAAGCAGCAAGCTGACTCATGCTGAAGAGATTCAGGTATTGGTAGCATAATGAAGACAAAAATGCAGGGTGCGGCTGGAAACGAGATGAGTGGTTGAAAGTTCATTTAAGTGGCCTCACCCCAAAACCAATCTTCTCCTCATCCCTGGAGAGGGTGTACCACAGACCCTGATCTTTGGAACACAGGTCAACACTGAAAGCAAGACAAAATAATTAGAGAAAAACAGGAGAATTATTTGAAAGTCTGCATTCTAAATAGGAGGCAGAAGGCTGTCTCCAAGAAGAAAAAGGAACTGACAGATTATCTGATGTGTCCAACCATATTGTATTTTATATTTGTCAGAGAATTGCAAATTAATTAATAGGCACAAAGTACATAAAATTTCAAACCCAGATAATTATTCCAGAAAACATTAAGTTGGACAAGAAAGGAAATACGATCACAGTGAATTTTGTGACGAGGCTGTGAAAAATATTTGCATAGTTATAATAATTTATATACTAAAGAATTTACCCCCCAAACCTGATATCCTATAAAAGGAAGATGAGAGAAAGGGAAATATGTATAAATGTTTGCAGGCGGCAGAGAGATTAAGATGACTAATCCTCATTTTTCTTAGAAGGAAAGTGAGTAGCTACTGTCTAAAATGAAAAGCCAACAAAAAACAGAACTGACTTAGAAAAATAAAGACACATCAGAACAGCTGAAGGAACTGAAACTGACTGCCCCTAAAGGCTGGGAATTGGACATGAGAAGAGATGGTGCCCTGCCATTTTTATAAGCCTTGAATATTATTTGATTTTTAAAACTACATATGTACAAATATCACTTTAATTTTAAAATAAATAAAAATGTACAGAGGCAAAACAGAAAATTGTCAAATTGTTAAAACGATCTGAAATTGTCTAAACTGAGTATACGCCTTTTTTTCCCCCAAACTATTGTGTTAGCTTTCTGTAATTCTTAGGATTTTCAGTAGTATTGAGGTCAACATGCTACTTGCTGCTCTGCCCTTCAGTGCTGTCAGGCATCACCAAAATGAGGCTCCAGCGGGAGGAAATGGTGCTGAAAATGTTGCCGCCGACCAGCATGCTAAGCCACCAGCCAAGAACGCACTGATGCCGGAAAACCCTGATGCCCAGGATGAGCAGGTGGAACAGGAGGAGGAGGAAGACAACACAGGTGGGGAAAATGCAGCTGATGTCACATGAACTGCAATGCTTTAGAATGGGACAGAGCTACAAAGAGTTTACATGGGGAAGAATGCTAGGACTTGATGGATGACTAGTGTTTCCAGAACATGTCATCTGGGTAGTGTCTTTATACACACCGTTCTTTCTTGGTTTTGCATTTTACCCTCACCACACTGGTCATTTCTCCCTTGTTCATTTGGGATTTGAAGAACACCTCCAAGCATCTCATTTTGAAGGCCTAATCACAACCATAGTAGGGTATGTACTTTTAGCAATAACACTGATAATTTATCATGGCTTGGCAACTCTTGTTAAATTTCACAGGTCTCGTCACTAGCTGGGAGTCTGCTATATTGTTGTTAAAGGTCTCTTTGTTAGTGGTGGTAAAAATAAGTGTTCCCTCTCATTTGTGGCCGGTGACTGGGTATCTGTTCCCTGGAAATGTCTGTTGCTTCTCTGAAAGATCATGTTTCTGCATTAACTAGTAGGAATGGTGTCTGTTTTCTACTTTGCCTCCATTCTGTTACTGAGACAGGTACTTCAACCTGGTGTATTTTGGTTTCTAAGGAATCTGAATGATCCAGATTTCTAAAAATCCAGTACAAGAAATGATTCACTTGACTATTTATAAGCATCTCCCAAGATTTATTTTGTCAGTGGTTCTCTTTGGCTCCATCGTGCTCCTGGTGCTTTGTCTACCTATTCGTGTAATTAAGAGTCTCCTGCCTAATTTTCTTCCGTACAGCGTCACGCTCCGCAGTGATGCTCCACTGGGTGAACTGTCCCTTGAGCTGCTTCTGCTTCAGGTTATCTTACCAGTGTTACTTGAACAGGGACACACACAGCAGTGGCTGAAGGAGCTTGTGTGAGCAGGGACCATTACTGCTGGAAACTTGCTGGATCTTCATTCCTATTTGGTGGAAGACCAGGAAGAAAATGAGAACAGTGCAAACCAACCAGTGAACAATAACCAGCCTGTTTGAAATAGTAACGCTATTCCTGTGGTGGGGGAAGGTGTGTATGCAGCCCACCAAGCCATACTTCAGCAGGGAGGGCCTGCTGGCTTTCAGCCTTACCGTCGGCCTTTAATTTTTCCACTCAGGATATTTTTGTTGATTTTCTTCACGTGCAAGAACCTTACTGATGGCCAGGCTCATCTGCCTTACTCTACCAGTATTTGCCAGCCGTCGGTTAATGTCATTTTGGACAGGGACTGCCAAAATCCATGAGCTCTACACAGCTGCTTATGGTTTCTACGTTTGCTGGCTAACCATAAAGGCAGGGACGGTGCTGGCGACATGGATGCCACAGGGATGCAGAATGATCTTCAGAAGGTTAAAGGGTAGTCCTGCATGATAATGAAGACTTCGATAGTTGCAGTGCTGCTGGCTGGAGTCGTCCTGCTTCTTCTGGGGCTCCTGTTTGAGCTGGTTATTGCTGCTCCCCTGAGGGTTCCCTTGGATCAAACTCCTCTTTTTTTCCCATCACAGGACTGGGCACCTGGAATCCTGCATGTGAGAATCTGTAGCTATGTAACACTGATGGATCCTCAGTGGTGGTTTAAAACTGTAATTGAGCAGGTTTAGGCAGATGGCATCCGGAACACTGACCTTCACTATAGCATTCGGAAACTGGCAGCGCCAGTGATCTCTGTGCTCTTGCTTTCCTAACGTGTACCTTACATCATCACATCCGGCACCATTCCTTTACTAGGTGTTAACTGCGGAAATGCAAAACTTGGTCCACTGGCGGGGTTTTCCACTTTTACTGATAGTCGTGGTATCGACAGGAATCTTGTCCTTCCAGGTCTGCCAGTTTAAGTCCCTTTATGAACATATTAAAAATGACAAGTACCCTGTGGGCCAACGCCTCATGAACTATGAATGGAAATCTGGCAAACAAAGCACGTCTCCACCACCTCCACATTCATCCCAAGAATAAAGTGGTTGTATCAACTACCTTGAGCTTCCCCTTGCCTTTATGTGTCCTTTTTTGTGGACTTCTCTCTTCGGAGGTTTTCCCCAGTGATCTCTCAGTATTATTTTTAAGTTAAATGTATCTGACTTGTGTTCTCAGCATTCAGAGAGCAGCAGTGCAAGGCTCTGCTGCCCTTCCTGCATCTTCTGACATCACTGCTGTCTGAGGTCTGTATATGCGTAAACAGAAGTTTCTGGATACCCTAAAACTCTGGATTAAACAGAATGTGCACTGTACATCTTTAAACAAAACGTATATTAATTTATTAAATCTAGTTGTCACTTTAAAAAAAAAACACCTTTCTTATAGCACAATTCATGAACTGATACAGTATGCAATTCACTGGAGAAATACTTTGGGCGTATAGCAATTCTAAAGCCTAACTGTTTAAAACCACTCTATAAACACAGTATTTTATTTATTCCTTTCCCCCTAAGAATATATATTTGGATATATTTATATAAAGGCTTATATTATTTGTAACTCTTGGATCAAATCCAAATTTTGACATTTCAAACGACTAACATTTGTAAGCCCCAGTGATGGTAGAGCTGAACTTAAATAAAGTCTGAGTGTCAAATGATACAAATGGACAAACTGAAAGGCTACTCATGGAAAAATATATAAAAGTACTAAACATGCAAAAGAAAACAGGAAACAATCTTATCTGCAAGAACTGTACAACTTGCAACTTTTTAGTATATGTGCTGCCAAACCCAGCACAACTTACAACTTTTTAAAAGTCACATTCTTGTGGGCACAAATTCACCAACTAAATATAATCTAATTAACATACTTCTTCTACACAGTCGCAACCAAGAACTTCATTCCAGAAAAAGAAAATACTTCAAAGCACAAGATTAAAACCATGAGCAACTACATCAGAATCTACTGAATTTTTTTTAATTAATAAAGTTCTTTTCATATAAAAACTATGAGCCTTGGTTTGTTTTTCCAGCAGTACTAATGGCCTATGCTGATCTACAACATATAGTTGTTCATTTTCATGTATCAACTACATAACAAATTTATAAATACTTAAATAACTATCACAAAGGTTTAAGAGCATTAAAATCATATGTGTTATACTGTTTATACTGCACACTCATATAATCAAACAAGAAATAGAGTCAGAGATAGAGCAACCAAAGAAAACCTCAAGTATTTGTCACTGAGTGCCCACGTGTCAGAGAACATGACGGAGAAATTCCTATGTGACAAGACTCCTGCACTCAAAGAGTTTGAGATTTAGCAGTGCAAGAGGAGAGGTAAGAAGTGTGTGTGGTGGGGTTGCCAAGACCAAGACATGAAAACAATTCATGAAAAATATAAAAAACTAAATGACTAAGTACTAAACTACAAAATATAAAGGGTAAATTTAGAGAAGAGGAAGATAACAATTGCCTTGAGAGAGGAAGAAGGCATTGAACTGGGTCTCAAAGAAGTAGAGAAACATTTGAAGAAATAAAGGAGAAAGATCAATGTCTCTGTCTCTGCCTGTCTCTCTCTTGTTCTCTCTCTCAATTTTGCTGTATACTTAAACTACATAAGGACATAAACTACATAAGGACAGCTGAGACTTTCTGATTCCCAGTCCTATAATCTATGCATTACTACACTATACACTATTTTATGTATTAAGTATTTTACACTGCACTTCATTATCAACCTCAATTTCCTATAACCAAAAACATTAGGATGCTATAAAAAAAGATGCCCATCTTAAAGTAAGTATGCTATAATACACAACGGCCAAATGGGTCTCAGTTAAGACCACAGAACTTTTACAGCCAGAACCATGGCCTTCCCACTAAACTGAGATATGTTACTATTCCAGGACTATTCCTTTAGCCAATAGGCCATTCTAACGGGAGGGTACTGCCCAAGCAACAAATTTCAAAGCTAAAGTCACGGTTCCAAGGAATTCATATATAGAAATTTTTCATTGTTTTATCTAAATTATTTTGATTGTATGCTGATCACTACCTAAATAGAGATGGAAAATCAAAGAAAAATAATATATCTAAATGAAACACTACAAAATAAACACAATCATGGAATGCACAAGTCATTATGCCATATAGTTATTAGTCACAAACTTATTATAAGCTTTCTCAGGAATTATATTACTTTTTACACCTAACCTAAAATTTTCCTTCTCTAAATTGGTAAGATCCTATTAGTTTTTATACATCTACAAATGGTAACTATGTTCACTAGTGTACCCCAATCTAAATTAATATTCATCACAAATTGAAAAACACTCATTGGTCCAGCACCTGAGAGTCATGGTTCCTTACATCCTCTCTCACTTCTTTCTCTTTTCCCACACCCAAAGACAGAACACTCTCATGCTCTCCCATTACACTCCCATCTAAAACCCCTGAGCAGTAGCCAGGCGCTCCCTCCCCCTTCCATGAGGATCCACAACTTAATTGATCCAATTTATCCAGTATACAGAAGGGTGTAACCAAGTTTTCTTTCAATATTTTTTCCTGTGTTTTCATGTGTGACCGAGAGGAGGAGGGAAAAGGAGTTCTAAATGGAGGCACAAAAGAGCCGAAAGCTACCTTCAGCCCTCTAAGGCAGCTGTGGCACAGTACAAAAGCAATGTACCTGAAGTGCAGGATCAGGGTCTTAAGCCCAGCTCTGCCATTTAACCATTTCTTAGTTGAATGACCTCTTTCACTTAGCAATTCAGCCTGCCATGTCCAGCTCAGTAGAGTCTTTGATAATATCCATGGCTCTTAAACCACTTCACTAAGCAGCCACGTATTTGTAGATGGATCACTATTTCTACTTACCTTTGGATATGTTATGTGATCTTTAGCACACATCTTTGATTATGCCTTAGATTAACATTTAATTATACAAGCCTATCACCAAGGAAATAATTGTAGTGGATATCAAGAGTAAAACAGAAATTGGGATCAGTGTTTTATCAATAATATTCAGAAAATCAATAATGAATAGTAACAATCACTAAAGTACTTTATTAGCCATTCAGGAATCTATTATTTTTAATTCTCTGAAAATGTATCAGTTCATACACACACACAACATCGACTTTTATGTATTATTAGTTTGTTTCAATGATTATAGATCACACTAGTTAAATATTTGACCATCAAAATTGTATACTCTAATAGTCAGGGTTAGACACTAATTAACTTCAGTTACATTTCACTGGTGACTGTATAAAAGGCTATACAAATTTCTATAACTTACCAAAAATTAACTCATACAATGTTTTATTGCTTCCACCACAAAGTTTTATCTAGTAGCTGAATACAGTATTAACATTTATTAAGCAATCTCCTTAAATATATTTAGTAGTTAACAGTATTAATATCTTATTAAAATTATTTCCACTGAAGAATACATATCAGTACTTTCCCAACTTATCAGCATAATTGTATTTGCAGTACTATTCTAAATTACTGGATAAACTAGAAAGAAGACTAAAAGTTAATTATAATTTTTTGAAATATCTGGGATCAAACCAAATGCTACAGAACCCAAGTAAAACAACAAAATCAAATATATTCTTTGGGGATATAGGACAAAAAACAGACTTCTGGAAGTCTTATTAACATTAAGACAATAAACTAAATTTTGAAACAATTCCTAGAAATGTTAATGCTATAAAGTGACTCTTCTCCATGAAGAGAAACTTATGCAAAATAAGCATGTCTTAAAGGCCAACTCAAACAGTGCTAGAGTGAAAATAAGAGACATCTGAAGATAACGTTACTGTCTCATAATTTTTTTTAAAGCACTAGGAGAAATTTTAAGGTTAAAGTAAAAGCATTAATCAAAGTAAATATGAAGATAAAAATAAGAAAAGAAAAACTAATGCAACACTTCTGGAACAGAAGGGGGAGGAGGATTCTAAGTAACCAAAGATGAAGATAACAGGAAAAAAAAAAGGTAAGTAACTCATGTGCAAAAACACTTTTGGAATCTGCATTGAAAATTAATTATATAGAGTAATTAATATAAAATATGAGGTCCCACCTACTATACTAAAGCATGAAGAGTTTATATTACATTTTTCCATGCACACTCAATGAAGACTTTTCCTCCACTGTAAATTCACAAAAGGTTTTTGTTGGTGCAATTTACTATGCCTATTCTCAGCCCTAGGATATTTTTGTACCCAATCTCAAATTGGAATAGGGATGCTATCTGTCCTCAAAATGTCGAGTTATTGGCAGAAACGTAGCTCCATGTCTAATAACTTTTATGCTCCACTACAAGTTTTTTAAGTGGTATTCTTGTTGAGATGTAACTAGACTACCTGTATATTTTAAAATATAAATTAAAACTTATGGGATACATTGCTCATGACTGATATAATACATCTGAGCCACCATTACCCATCTCCCTCCTAGCACTGAAAAGGAAAATGTAGAGACACTGCTCCACCACTTGGCTACTTCCTGCTAACTACATCTGCCCAAACTCCTCTTAGGAGCCCAAGGGGAAATCTATTACCACTGCTGCAGAAGCTCACCATCTGTGGCCACTGATAAATGTATTAAGGAGGACTGACACAACAGAGGCAACTGCAATACTTACTGTCAGCTATACAATGAGGACTGTCGGCGGTAGGCAGAATTCAAAGACCCAAGATCCCTGCTCCCTGGTGTATTACCCTGCATAATCCTTGGGACTGCAAATATGATGGAATTTCACTCCCATGATTAGGTTAACTTTAAGAAAGTTGACTTATGACGGACAATTATCCAAGTGGGCCTGAACTAACCACGTAAGCCCTTTAAATATGGGTCTAGAAATAAGAGACAATTTTTAATGGCTCTCTATTGCCTATAATACTGCGCTGGCCAAAAAGTTCCTAACCTTGCACCAAAAAACCTGAACAAACTTTCTGGCCAACCCAATAGCAAGAGCTGCCTACTCTACCAGCTTTTTAAGGACTTCTGTAATCTAGCCCCAGTCTTACCAATATAAAAAGAAAAGATGGGCTTCCCTGGTGGCACAGTGGTTAAGAATCTGCCTGCCAATGCAGGGGATACAGGTTCAAGCCCTGGTCCGGGAAGATCCCACATGCCACGGAGCGACTAAGCCCATGTGCCACAACTACTGAGCCTACGCTCTAGAGCCCGCACAGCACATCTACTGAGCCTGCATGCCACAACTACTTAGGCCCATGCACCTAGAGCCCGTGCTCCACAACAAGAGAAGCCACCGCAATGAGAAGCCCGTGCACCGCAACGAAGAGTAGCCCCCGCTTGCTGCAACTAAAGAGAGCCCATGCACAGCAACGAAGACCCAACGCAGACAAAAAAGAAACAGAAAAGAAAAAAATAGTATTATCATGGGTCAAATAGTCATGCTTAACAGAAAGTTAAATGTAAGTTAAAACTAACTACTTAAGACTCCAAATCTAGATACTATTAATAATTCTGTTAGGCACTATTGCTCAGTTCTCCTAAAATTCAAGTTTTTATTACATCCTTCAGTTTTGAAAGACTCCATTCTAGAGAACTACACAAACTACCAAGATTGTTTAGCATGCAAGCTACAGTCCAGTTAATCAAAAGGTATTAATGGATGTATCCATACAACAAGAATATACTTATACTGAAGCAGAGGCATGAGAAAATAATTAACACAATTTCTAACAGTATAAAATCAATACCAGCAGGTAAGTGCTAGACCACCAGGACCAAATTAATTAGACTGAGTGTATTCAATGTACAATTTTTGCTCTAAGTTTTCATTAGTTTGAAGCAACTAGTTTCTTTGTTCTGTAACATATCACCTAAAGATTCTAAGCTCTGTACTACTTAGAAGGTGTTTACTTAGCACTTATGAATGCCATTTCTTATTAGTCATTTTTGCCCAAGAGTATATGTTCTGGGATGAGAGAGACAAATTAGGCAAAAAGCCCCAGCTCATCACTGCTCTTCACCTCCCAAGGAACATCTAAATGCAATTTAGTCCTCATGTCCTTACCAAAGAATACTGAATGAAAACCTAGAATCAACAGGCTGGTATGGGAGAACTTTCTCAAATGTTGTGAGGATTAAATGCTGAGTCAGCACTTAAAAGATCCTGAGAGTGAGTGATTCCTTAAATTTTGTGCTCCAGATGCCTCCTTTCTTTACCCTACTCCCGGCCCGGAGTTCAGCCAGGAATACTGCTGAACATCCTATAATGCATAGGACAGTCCCCTACAACAAAGAATAACCTGGCCCAAAATGTCAATAGTGCTAAAGTTAAGAAACCCTGGTATAAAAGAAAGAACACTAAGTTAGAATCCCACCTTTACAACTTATTATCTAAATGACTTTCAACAAATTATGCAACTTCTCTAAGTTTCCTCATGTTTAAAATGGATGGCATGCTCATGTTGAAGGATTTAGGAGTATAAATTGATATAGAAACCTTTAGACACTTTACAAATGTTAGTTTCCATTCTTCAGAGTGAGTACAAAAATCTTCTCTATCAGAGGTAGAGCTGTGGACCTCTCAAAGATAACTTCAAACTATGAATGACACATGGTACTCTGATTTATTTTCTGAATCTCCTATCAAAGTCTAACCAACTTGAAGGCAGGTTCTTATTGGACTTGGTATTCTCAGCCTCTACAACAAAGGAAGCACTGAGTTGTAGAGGCTGAGGATACCATCTGTTAAATGGCCAAATGAGCAAATAAGCTCTAAGTATCTACCCACCATAACAAAGCAGTCATCGCATTGCACAGTACAGAATTACCAAAGAATGTAAGAAAATGTAACTCTTGTCCTGGAGAAGTTTTAAAATAGTAAGAGATATCTAACAACAAAACAAAATATGTAGAGAGATTTAACACATAGCAGGCACTCAAAAAAATCTCATGGGTAAAATTCACATGAAGAGCTGAGGTCACAAATGAATATTAGTGGGATGCACAAAAAAAGTTAGAATTATATAGATTTAATCAGGGAAAGTCCTATTTTTAATTACTATAATCCTTCAGAGTACATGCTGCTAATATCTTCCAAAGGCAAAGAAACAGTACACTTAAAGAACAAACATCAAAATGTCAAGTGCTATCATTTGTCATTTTAGCAGTACTCAGCTAAATTTCATAATTCAGATGATGGTAGCATATTTTAACAGGTTCAAAGGCCATTTTAAGCAATTTTTAAAAATACATTAGATTTTAATGGAAGCTTATCAAATTCCTGACATCCACAATCCATCTTAATTATTTTAAATGGTCTGAGACAGAATAAGACCAAAAAGGCTGATGCTCAAATGTCTGAAATACACTGCTGAAAAGGCTGAGCTCAAGCATACCAAAAGTGTGTTAGAAGCAACTTTTTAAATGCACTAATGTAACAATTATTTTTAAACCAACAATTTTAGAAAAACAGCAGTTCCTATCTAAAGCTTATATAAATATAAGACACTGGGTTTGCAAGTGTCAGCAGAGTTTTAAGATCCCTTTCTAAAGCAATAGTCTCCTTCTGTTTTGCTTGGTATCTTAATTTGCCTTTAGTTTCAAAACTAAGTTTGCTAACACTGTTCCTCTCAAAACCTCAGGAATTCCATTACTAGTTTTAAGCTAAATTAAAGGAAAATAAACCCATTCAACCCATGGCACAAAGTATGCACAAAGTGTTTGTTGATGCTCATAAATAGACTGAGAAATTTAGACATGTCTTAAGGACAACAGCTGTATAGTCAACTCTGGTTTGCCCCACCATGGAACTGAATAGAAAGAGAATTATTGCTACCACTTCAAGTGAGACCAGCACAGATACCTTTAAACCAACTGAGATATAATAGAACATTCTCTTTAAATCAGAGCCTTTGTGTATGTTTTCACTTTAGGGAAAAATGGTTAGAATACTCTTTAAAAAAATACACATGGAGCCAAGATGTTACGAGCCTCTCCCCCAAAAACAATGCTTAAAATGCCCTCAACACTGCCCACCCACTTGCCTCCAAAAAAAAAAAAGAAAGAAAAAAACAAGCTATAAATACTTGACATACAGATGGTTCTTTGTCTTATCACTAGAAACCTTCTTTTACATTCTGTATCCCTATTCTCAGACTCTATAAACCTTCCTGACAAGTACAGGTATTTTCACTTTCATCCCTCTCCATCACCTCTGTCAAATCATAATTCATCTCAACTCACCTGAATCCCAGGTATCAGGATCCTGTGAATGGGACTAGTAAAAGAGGAAAGTACTGATACTCGAAAGAAAGGGAAAAAAATCCCATCTTTCCCATTTCCTGGCTCCCTCCCTTATCTTGGCCCAGCACTGCAGAGTAGCAACAAATGGAAGGAATAAAAGCACCTTAAGCTCATTCTATTGCTATTTCTCCTTCTTTTAGCCCTAACTCATTCACTGCTCCCCAAGCATCACCCTATCTAACCCCTACTCTCCTGTCCCAGGTAATGGAAGTCACAAACAAGGGCCTAGATTTTGGGTAGACCCAGTTCCCTAAGAGAGGAATGCAACAAGATGAATGAATTTCCACCAGTCTTATAAAGGGTGATTCGAATATACTGTTATATAATGAGTTACAACATTTTTTATTGCCCGACCTAGTAATAAGCTAAATACCATTTTTATGACTTATTGGAAAAACAGGCTCCTAATCCCAAATTCCTTTTTTTTTAATTCCCCATTTCCCCCATCCCAAGCCTCTAGCCACAATCTTTTTTAAAACAATTCATTAAAAAAAAAAATTCATTTACAAGATAGAGGCTACCTATATAAAAGAGTCAAATTACAATGACTGCTAGTGATTAAAACAATAGATTTGTGACAAAGTAAACAAGTGAATGCCAGTAGCTTGTGCAACATGAGTGAACCGAGCTTACAACCACATAATTAATAAAAGGAAAGAAAATAAATCTGGTTATAAACAGCATATTACCAACCAGCGATCACACTTTTGCAAAGAATATATTATAACACCAATATTCTAACTTTAGAAATGAATATACCATGAAGAATAATTTGGTAATACCTATTAAAATTTTTAATGCATATATCTATTGGCACAGAGATTCCACTTCTAAAATTCAAAGTACTGATACATTTACACAGGTGTGATATATGTATACAATACTCACTGCTGCATTATTTATAAAAGGAAAAGATAAGAAAAAACCTACATATCAACCAAAAATGGAATGTATAGTATATTCAATACAATGAATACTATGTAACCAATAAAAAGAGTGGATATGGTTGTAAATGTAGGAAGAAACTTGCTACAAACAGCAGTTGCCTCAGGGAAGAGGACCCAGTAGACAGGGAGATGGGAAATGAGACTTGTTTTCACAATATACCCTTTTGCACCTTTGAATTTTGAATCATGTACACATATTACCCTTTTATTAAAAATGAGTAAGCTAAAAATTTGTTAAAGAATTTAGACAATTCTCTCCAATCCTCTGATGCATAAGCAGTTCTACTTTCCTCATCTGTAGGCAACGTTAATCAGGACTGAGAATCTGGGCTACTAGAGGTTACCAATAACCAATATACAGGGTAGAGGGCTCATTTCCTCTTTAGTAAGAAGAGGTACAACTATGGCAACTCTGCATCAATCAAAACAAAGTATAATATGCGAAGAAAGAGGTGAAGAATTTATCTTACCCAAAGCAACCTTTATTACAGAAATAAAATTGGATGCAGTATAATTTTGTCAGCACTCTGAAAACCGTGCTTCGCCAAAAGGAAAAAAATCTATCTGGCTGGAATTTCTGGTTAGGGTCTAGATCTCAAATGGGTACATGCACCAGAAATATTTTGTAAAGAACCTAAGAAGGGCCAAAATCATTCAAATCCAAAAGGCTAGAAAACAAGGGGAAGGGGGAGGACAAAGTCATGGGCAATGTTCCAAATGTCAAAAGAACGTTTATGATATTTTTCTATCAGAATTTTTCTCTTTATCTCTTCAATTCCAAGTAAGATTGAACGTAGCAGTCCCTCAGTAATTAAAACTCAAGCAATTGAAAGAAACAATTCAAACTCTTTTTCAAGCTTATTTTTAAATGTTACTATTTCATATGATTTTTGGTTTTGCTGCTAAAGAGAACAATTAATATAACAGCAGCTAATACTAATCTGGTTCCCTCTTCCGCTGATTCGAGTCCAATTATAAAACCAGGAAAATAGGGGGAAAAAAATCTTGACGGGGGGGTACATAACATGGTAACATTTAGGAAGAGGATCGTATTTATTTTTTGTGAAAAACAATACCATTTTGGGGGTCTCTTTTTTTTTTTTTTTTTTCGGTACGCGGGCCTCTCACTGCTGTGGCCTCTCCCGTTGCGGAGCACAGGCTCCGGACGCGCAGGCTCAGCGGCCATGGCTCACGGGCCCAGCCGCTCCGCGGCATGTGGGATCTTCCCAGACCGGGGCACGAACCCGCGTCCCCTGCATCGGCAGGCGGACTCTCAACCACTGCGCCACCAGGGAAGCCCTGGGGTCTCTTGTTAACAACACTATGACATTTATGACTTATCCTCTAATCACACAGCTATATCACTATGTACAATTTAAATTTTACAGACTTAATGACTTGTTGAAAAAATGTAGCTCAAAGGTTTGTTGTCATAACCGATTACAGTATTCTGAAGGCTAGAATATATCTCAGTAAGTGAAAGATGCTAGCTGGCATATCAAAAAAAATTAGTATATTCCTTTGCCAGATTCACCTGGACTAATGTCAAAAAAGAAAAAGAAATAAAAATCACGAAATAAAGTTACACTTAAGAAAGCAGGAGGAGGGCTTCCCTGGTGGCACAGTGCTTAAGAATCCGCCTACCAATGCAGGGAACACAGGTTTGAGCCCTAGTCCAGGAAGGTCCCACCCACGGAGCAACTAAGCCCGGGCGCCACAACTACTGAGTCTGCGCTCTACAGCCCGTGAGCCACAACTACTGAGCCTGTGCTCTAGAGCCCACGAGCCACAACTACTGAAGCCTGCGCACTTAGAGCCCATGCTCTGCAACAAGAGAAGCCACCTCAATGAGAAGCCCGCGCACCGCAATGAACAGTAGCCCCCGCTCGGCACAACTAGAGAAAGCCCACGCGCAGCAACAAAGACCCAACTCAGCCAAAAATAAATAAATAAATTTATTTTAAAAAAAAAAGAAAGTAGGAGGAAAAAGTGCCTTAGAATTAATATGTGGAGTTCATATATCTTGATATTTACAAAGGGAAAGGAGAAGAATGTTACCAACTGATAAGTTTCATTTTTATTCTATTTTATTTTATATTTACTAGTAAACCATTTACTATGGCTCAAGAGTGTCCAAGGTACTTGATAAACTTAACTAAAGAGTAATACTAATCATAATATTAATTATAATCATACCAAAGTTACAGATTAACAACCACACAAATGAACATTTAAATTCATATCAATGGTTTTCAATCCTGAGTCGAGTACCACCTAAGGTAGAACTGAGAATTCTTTAAGCTATTTTCAAGATTTAAATAGCCTAAAAGCCTCACATACTGTCTGAAATATAACTTTTTACACTAACTGTATACATATCCATTTCTTTAGATCCTAATGGCTCAACTGATGCTTCATGAAATAACAAGTAATGGACAGATAAAGATCGATCAGATTCCAAACTAAGAAGGAAATTTAACAGAAGGAAGAGCAAAGTTTATGTCTGTTCCCCACTCCATTTTTCCCCTTTACATTCTTTTATTTCACAATCTTGCAGTTAAAACACTGCAAGATCTTAGTCTTGTTCTCACATATACATAGCCAATATAAAATAAAAACAAATGATTGTAAGCCTAATTTTCACCTTGGGATGCACCCTCATTCTTTACATAGTTAGTACAAAAGAAACACTAAGGAGGAAAATGAAAGAAGGGCCCAAGATGTGGGATAACTGCAAAAACACAACCCCAAACATACCTAAAGACCACTCGAGAGTACTTAATGGCTGGGTAAATAAGATGACCTAAAAGGCATCTAGCACCTGCACAGGAGGCAAAAGGACATGCTATATTTGAGCCTTATACAGATCTAGATACAAATCCAGTAAGTCCCCTACATACGAACCTTCAAGCTCCAAACGTTCAAAGATATGAACATGCGTTCACACGTCCAATCGCATAAGTTAGTTCATGTAACTGGCATACACTGTCATGTGCGTACATTGTCACGTACGTGCATCCTCTACAAGTGGTTGTGTTTTTGTGTACTTTACTGTACAGGGTACAGTAGTACAGTATCTGTATTTCAAGCCCAGGATGTGAGTGAAATTGCAGCTTGCCCTCTGTCTCCTATTGCTGACGATCCTTCAGCTCTACCATCTCCCTCCTCATCTCCCTCTCCAGTCAGTAACTCTTTTTTACCTGTTCACTCGATGCCAGCCCCTGTATGCCAGCTGTTGTACTGTACTACTGTACTTTTCAAGGTAGTGTACTGTAAGATTAAAAATGTTTTATTTTTTGTTTTTTATGTATTAATTTGGAAAAAGTATTATAAACCTATTACAGTACAGTAAGTCCCCTACATACGAACGAGTTCCATTCCGAGAGCATGTTCCTAAGTCCAATTTGTTCATAAGTCCTAGGGCTCCATCATTTATTACCTGCCTGACCTTGGGAATCTTACTTAACTCTGAAGCCTCAGTGCTCTCCTCTATAAAACAGAAAGGAGAATAATAATTCAATAGAAACTCATCTAACAGGACCTCTACTTTATCAACTTAGAGAAATAAAGAGCTTAAATTCCTCCATAAATCACTTCCTGATGTCCATCACAGGCTGACCACTTGCACCTGGTAGTCCTCTAAGTCAACCACTTTCTTACTGTGTCCTCACCCTTCTACTCTCACCAAATGAGCTGGAGCCTTAACAAGAGCCAGCTGTTTGTTCCCAAACCCATGTATGCCAACTGCACTTGTTACTGTAATTATGTAATTTAAGATTACGTAAACTGATGAATTATGAGCGTGAAAGGGGTTGTTTCTCTGAAAATTATGTTGAAAAATTCAAGAAGATTCAAAGGCTACTTATTTTTTGGAAGTTATTATAGTTGTACGTATATAAAACAACTTTAAGAGAATAGCGGAAAAAGCATAAGACTGTAGAAGGATTTTATTTAATACATTAAAATTCTCTGTTCTAAAACATATGGATACCGGGGTGGGGTGGCGGGGGAATGAATTGGGAGACTGGCATTGACATATATACATTATTGATACTATGTATAAAATAGATAACTAATGAGAATCTACTGTGTAGCACAGGGAACTCTACTCAATGCTCTGTGGTGGCCTAAATGGGAAGGAAATCCAAAAAGGGGGGGATATATGTATACGTATAGCTGATTCACCATGCTGTACAGTATAAACACAATATTGTAAAGCAACTATACTCCAATAAAAA
Organism: Delphinus delphis; assembly: GCF_949987515.2. Lineage (NCBI taxonomy): Eukaryota > Metazoa > Chordata > Mammalia > Artiodactyla > Delphinidae > Delphinus > Delphinus delphis. Next base: position 55,262,123 of record NC_082693.1, on the reverse strand, counting down.
AAACTAAAAAGATAAAATAAAATAAATTCTCTGTTCTATTAGACAGCAATACTTAATAGATAAATGCCTCATGGGTATGGATTATGCTAAAAAGACAACTCAGAACTCTAATGAAAGGACCCATCCATAAAGAAAAGCCCTGAGCCTATAGCGCGAAAAAAACGGTGAAGGAATGTTTATTCGAGTTAAAATTAAAAATATATATCATTTTTTATGATTCCCTGCTAATCAACTTTTCCAACTTTCTACTCAACATCGCATATGAGATCTTCACATGTAGCTACCTCAAAAATTTACAAGAATATTATGACGACTAAATAAAATTAAGCACAGTGCTGGCACTTAATGACATTCAATTTAAAACTTCTGTTTTACTGTAAGGGTTTTGTTAATACCCTGATGGTCTGACTACTACTCTAAGAATACAGTAATGCTTTCTTCCAAAACAGAAAAGTAAAAGGCACACAATTTCCTTGTTATTCTGTTATTTTTTTATTTGGGTACACTATACATACTCCATACATGATTAACCATATAACTCTGTGGTGGCCATAAAAAAAGTGAAGACGTCCAATACTACTGAGACTGCAGGCTCCCAGGGTTACACTGTAAGGATAACATTACAGTAATGCAGGTAATGTATTAACATATCAGAGTGACCTGGCACCTAAAGCTGACAAGAAAGTAGGAAAAGTCAATGAGATGCTGGTGTGGTGCCAGTGGAGGGAGCAACAGCTCTCTGAAGAGGGAACAAACAGAGGAAAAGGTCAAGGACCCAGATTGAGGAGAGTAACTAGGAGGTGAACGGCAGAAACAAGAGAGGAAGCAAAGCAGAAACTGGTAAGCATTCTGTAGGTAACAAACCTATAAACTGAAGAGGTTACAGGCAAGGTAAAGAGAAGGATCTGGTGATTCAACTTCCTGCTCAGAACCGCTGAACACTGGCACAGATATTAAAATGCTTTTCCAAATTACTTAAAAGCAAAATCACCTTTTTAAAAGTTCATGTCAAAAAAAAAAAAAAAGTTCATGTCATTTTGACATTACAATCAATTTTACTCTTCATGGAAAAACTGTTACATAAAGAAATGCACTCTAAAATTAGAACAATGAAGTACCTTTTCACCTTATTAAGTTAGGGGGCGAAAAGTAACGCTAATATCCAATCTAACAAAGATACAGTGAAACAGTACTAGTAATACTGTCCCCTTTTGAAAAGCAATTTGACTGAATGTCTCAGGATTAATAAACCTTCAGATCCTCTGGCTCAGTATCACACACTTGGGAATCTGCTATAAGGAAATAACTAAAAATATGAAAAAATATATACTCTTGGGTGTTTTCTGCAACGTTTCTTTTAATAGCAAAAATTAAGTATGATGATAGCACAGGAAATACTTAATACAATGTTAAGTTTAAAAAAGCAAACAAGGGGCTTCCCTGGTGGCGCAGTGGTTGAGAGTCCGCCTGCCGATGCAGGGGACACGGGTTCGTGCCCCGGTCCGGGAAGATCCCACATGCCGCGGAGCGGCTAGGCCCGTGAACCATGGCCGCTGAGCCTGCGCGTCTGGAGCCTGTGCTCCGCAACGGGAGAGGCCACAGCAGTGAGAGGCCCGCGTACCGCAAAAAAAAAAAAAAAAAAAAAAAAAAAAAAGCCCACGTGCAGCAACGAAGATCCAAAGCAGCCAAAAATAAATTAATTAAAAAAAAAAAAAAAAAGAAAAAGAAAAACACAACACTAGGATCTCCCTGCAGGTTGCTTACTAACTGTAAGGGGAAAAACAGTAACTATACAGTGAATAAACCAGTCAACACCCTGACCAAAATTAAAATCGCTAATGAGGGGCAAACGGACATAGGTATATCCCCACGTGACATCCTGAGAGGGACACATACCTTTTGCAGTAGTCTGGCTGAAAATAAATAACCTGAAATCATGAGGCAAATCAGGCAAATCCAAATTGAAAAACTTCCTATAAAATAACTTACCTATATTCTTTAACTGCATAAAACACAAAGAGAAGCTAAGGAACTCTTCCACTTTAAAGGAGACTAAAAAGAAAGGACAACCAAATACAAGATATGATCAAATCTACAGAATTGGAATATAAAGTATATGCAGACTAAAGTATTTATCAATGTTAAACTTTGGAATTTGATAACAGTACTGTGATTATATAAGAGAATACCTTATCCTTAGAAAATACACCCTGGGGTATTAAGAAGTAAAAAAGTATGCAACATACTCTTCAATGGTTCACAAAAATAAATAATAATATGTGTGTGTGCCGTAAGACAAATATGGCAAAATGTTAAAAATTGGTAAATACGGGTAAAGGGTGTAAGAGTCTACTATATCACTCCTGCAACTTTACTGTAAGTTAGAAATTATTTCAAAATAAAAAGTTTTAAGAACACAGGATACTAATCTCCTGGGGGTTACTTATAAGCTCTAAGCTATACACTATATTTTAAAAATCACTCTGCAAAATTAATAGAAAGTTCTAAGGAAGTTCACAGTCCAATTACAAAACAAATTAGAAAAACACAGCACCATGAGCAAGAGCCAGCGAAACAAACAGCAGAATCACATCTGCAAAGACTTCAGATACTGTATTCCCTGGTGGCACAGTGGTTAAGAATCCGCCTGCCAATGCAGGGGACAAGGGTTTGAGCCCTGGGCTGGGAAGATCCCATGTGCCACAGAGCAACTAAGCCCATGCACCACAACTACTGAGCCTGCGCTCTATAGCCCACAAGCCACAACTACTGAGTCCACGTGCCACAACTACTGAAGCCTGCGTGCCTAGAGCCCGTGCTCCGCAACAAGAGAAGCCACCGCAATGAGAAGCCTGCGCACCGCAATAAAGAACAGCCCCCACTCGCCGCAACTAGAAAAAGCCCGCACATGGCAACAAAGACCCAATGCAGCCAAAAATAAAAAATAAATAAGTTTCATAAAAAAATAAAAAAGACTTCAGATACTGGAATTATCAGACAAATATAAAATAAGTATATTTAATAGATTTTTAAGAAATAAAAGATATCTTGAGAACATGACTAAAAAAGGAATAACTACAAAAAAAGGATAAACAGTCTTAAAAAGGAACTGAATGGAACTTCTAGAGATAAAGACAACATAGTAAATGAAATTTTTAGAAACTCAGTAAACATGGTACAACACAGATGAACCCTAAAGACATTATGCTGAGTGAAATGAGTCAGACAAAAGGACAAATATTGTATGATCCACGTATATGAGGTACCTAGAATAGTTAAATTCATGGAAGTAAAATAGTTGTTGCCAGGGGCTGGGTGAAGAGGGAACAGGGACTTATCGTTGAATGGGTACCGACTTCATGAAGTTTATGATGATGAAAAAAGTCCTGGAGATGGACAGTGGTGATAATTGCACAACAATGTGAATATACTTAATGTCACTGACCTGTACCTTTAAAATGGTTAAAATGGTAAATTCTATTTATGTATATTTTACCACAATAAAAAAAAAATTGATATAATTGTTAAAATAAAGTGAAAAAAATGCAATAAAACAGGTGAACAAACCTGAAGTTAGAATTAGCTAACTGGGAAGAAGAGATACTAATTATCCAGAACACAATACAGAAAAATACAGAAATGGAAAATATAAAAAACAGGTTAAGAGGCCTGGTGGATAGAGTAAAAAGATCTAACATACTTCAAATACAAGTTTCAGATAGAAAGTATAGAAAATGAATCTGAGGAGAAAATGGCCAACCGTTCTCCAAAATTGTTGAAAGACACCAATCTTCAGATTTCAAAGCCTACTGAATACCAAGCACAATAAATAAAAGAAACCGTCTTCTAGACATATCAAAATGAAAGTGCAGAACACCAAGGACAAAGAAAAGATTCTAAAACTAGCTACAATGAAACAACAGATACAGTCGTCTCTCGGTTATCCAAACGGAAACGGTTCCACGATGCCACAGGATACCCCTCCGATGTTCAAGTGCCTTATATAAAATTGTGAGTATTTGCATATAACCCGTGCATGTCCTCGTGTATACTCTAGAGTTCTTCTAATACTTAATACAGTGGAAATGCTATATAGATAGTTGCCAACATGCAACAAATTCAAGTTTTGCTTTTTGGAACTCTCTAGAATTTTTTTCCGAATATTTCAACCCATAGGTGGTTGAATCCAAGGATGCAGAACCTGCAGATACGGAGGGCCAACTGTATCTCTAAAGGAATGACAAATTACATTTGAATTACCAATTTTTCAACAGCAATAAAAGCCAGAAGAGAATGGAATAAGAACTATAATAAAGAAAAAAAACACTGCTAGCATTGAATGCACACTCAGAAAAGCTACCTTCAGGAATAAGACTAAGGTACTTTCAAACAAATAAAAAGTTTTTCAACAACAGACCCTCTAAAGGATATTCAGGCAGAGAGAAAATGATCTGATCCCAGATCCCAGACAGGAAGTCTGAGATGCAAATGGAAAGGAGCAAAGACACTTGTAAATATATAGGCAAATCAAAGCAACAGTTTAAAACAACAATAATATCTAATTTGTTGGGAGTCAGGGAGAACTAAGATAAAGGAAAACTACACAGAATTTATCTTCCAAATGTGAAGAGAGAGGAAAATGGATTTTTTAAAAATACATTCACCAAAATTAAAAAGAAAAGCAAGGGAATGATTAACACAAAATTCAGACGGCGGTTACTTAGGAACCATGTCAGAGAACACAAGTGGTGAGAAGTACAAAGGGGCTTCAAAGAGGCAGTGTTCTACTGTTTAAGCTAGTTAGTGGTACATGGTAGTTCATTTTATAATTATTTAAGTTGTACATTTATTATCCTATATGCTTTTGTAATAAAAGTAAATCTTAAAAATCAACACAAGAAAAAAACTGAAAGGTTAGTCATCATTCCCTAAAAATCTAGAATATGTCCCAGACCTTGGTATTTAAAATTGAAAGAATTAAAAAAGATTCATTATTTTATTTAACAACTACCTATTGAGTGCCTAATCGTTGCCTATAACTGAGCTGAGGGGAGGCATGAAGATTCCTAACCTCTCTTCCCCCTCTTGTCTTCCTAACCCTAGAGAGTGGCACTAATACAGTAGCCACAAGAGGCTGTTCACACTTAAAGTTAATTAAAATTAAATAAAATTTAAAATTCAGTTCCTCTGTAACACTAGACACACTTTAAGTGCTCAGTAGCCATTTGAGGTCCACTATATTAAATAATGCAGATACAGAATATTTCCATCACTGCAGTAAGTGTTTTAGACAATGCTGCTATATTTTCATAACATTAGAAATATACTGATAATTGAATAATCTTAAATTTTCAGATGTTCTTACTTTTATAATTATTAAATCTCCTTTCAAAGTCATTTTATTTCTATGAAACTACAGCTCCTTAGTAGTATTTTAAAATAGTTTGCTGTTTGTTAAGAAATATGTAGAAAGTGTGAGGACCTCTTCACCATCTCCCATGTCTCACCAAAATCATCAGAACACAGGATTTTTTTTTTAATGAGCCAAAATTAAATAGTTAAACACAGTGCTACTAAATTGTAATACAAGCCACATCAAAAGGATACAAAAATCCACAGGATGAACACATGACCCTTCTTGGGGGCACCAACTTTAGTTGGCAGTACTTTAAAATACTGTTTACACACATATAAAATAGCAAAATGCAAAATTCATATGAATTTTTAAAAACAAAACGCTATAGGCATCATGAAATTTTCTACTTATAGCGGGACACTCTGGGCCGTACCTCCAGACTTCTGAACATACCATTCATTTCTGCCATCAGCAGCACTTCGGAGGAGAAATTTAAGCATTCTTAAAATAAATGAATTCTACATGATTTTTTTATTTAACAGAAACAATGATGTACAACAAAACTCTATAAAACAATAGCATCCTTAATACCTAACGCAGCAAACGTCCACTGTCTTTAAAATCAAAGGACAGAGGGCCTAAGCTGTTTCAGCTGAACCTGAACATTTTGCTTTAGGCATTCTAACACAAATTAAGTATTTCTATAGCACTCGAATTTTTTAAACTACCTAACCAAAAACATTCGAAGGAAACAAATATTAAGCCTTCATTTAACAGTCACTTAGGCTAGGTTTGCAATTTAAGTTTTCCCCCAACTCTAAGTGAACCAGGGGGTCAATAAGCTTCTCATCTAAACAGCTGAATGCAATTTCAATAAACACTTATGCTAATAATTGTTTTGTGTCCCCAGGAGGACTTCTGGGGCTTCACTTACATAACCCATTATGCAAAGTACTGAACCATTCTCTTTCTCTAGAAAGCATTCTGAATACCAATATGTGTACAAGGTTTACATGCTATATTAAACGAAGATTTTCTCACTCTAGCTTCAACGATCCTGCAGGAGAGGTGAAAAGGAAAGCCACTTTCTGCTACTTCACTATGTCAAAGGCGAGGTATTTGTCTCCCTGGCTCATCAACAGAGGATGACTTACAGCAGCGGCCCCCACGGTTCGCTGGTCTCCTCGTGGGACTCCGGTTGAGAAACACAGCTTTAAACAAATAATTTGGAGCAACTTGTTTGAACTCAACTGAAAACAATCTGAACTGCTCCTTGAAATGTGCCATAAGTATTAATGTAAAACTTTACAAAATTAGATGCAATGGAGGTGAGAATCACAATACAGCCCCTGTAGCGTAGTCGAAGGGTAGAATGTACCCCAAACCTAACTTGAATATGCATAAATATGTTGGATGAGTACTCTCCCCCAAATCTCCTGGCTCTGTTTGTTTGTTTGTTCTTTTTTGGTTTTTTTTGTTTTTGTTTCTTGCGGTACGCGGGCCTCTCACTGTCGTGGCCTCTCCCGTTGCGGAGCACAGGCTCCGGACGCGCAGGCTCAGCGGCCATGGCTCACGGGCCCAGCCGCTCCGCGGCATGTGGGATCTTCCCGGACAGGGGCACGAACCCGTGTCCCCTGCATCGGCAGGCGACTCTCAACCGCTGCGCCACCAGGGAAGCCCCTGGCTCTGTTTAAACCAAGATTTTCAGATTTCACAAAGTCGTAATCTTTAGGTGACGAAAAAGGTGGGAGGCGGGGGGAACGAATACAGAGTTGCCAACTTTTATTCTGCCAAAGACACTTAAAAAGAAAATAACTACCAATTACTATCACCATTATTTCATTAAAAAAAAACCTAATATGCTTATACCAAAAATGGTAAGAGATAATTTTAGAAAAAAAATATTATCTTCTAAATTAAATAAGTGTAGGTTTATGAGAAGTTCACTCATTCTCATTTCACTTCAGACAAGTGAAAACTTTATCATGGACTGACACCGCTCCACAGTCCAACATTTGGGAACCACGGGTCAAAGCAGCTAACTCCCACTTGGAAAAAGAAAGCAATGGTAGCACATGCCCAAACCAAATATTAACCTATTCAATAACGAGGAAATCGAGGCTTGGAGGGGTTTAGGGACTCTCCCAAGGTCACAGACCAAGAATTTTGACACGGGTCTGTCTGATTCCAGAGTCAGAGTTCCTAACCATCATGCTAAATTTCCTCTAATATTCTTCCAGTGGTAAAAAGATCCATCCCAACCCAGTCACCTTTGTGACCAAGGACAACCGAGGAATTTCCAAGACAGCTGGCAGGAGTGAGAGGTGTACTCCCTGGCCATCACTCAGACTGAAGCTAAATGGAACTCCTGACCTTTGCCTCATGAATAGCAGGCTCAAGGCAACTAAGCTAACCAGCCCAGACAAAGCACACACAAACCCCTGCCTCCGACAACACTGACACAGGACTCCTCCGTGTTCCCAAGTGCCTGGCTTTCACAGAGTGAAAGCCATATACCTAAAAACAAAAGGAATGTATGAATGATCAAGAAGGAAATAAACACTTCCATGGTAACTCAGTCTAAAAATAATCAACTTGCCCTCAAAAAGTTACAACTCTAAGCCTCATTCTGCAAATAATTACAATCTTTTACACATTGATACACAGGTTCCCTTAAATTAAATACCTAAACAGAAAACCACACCAAGTTCTATAAATCTATAGTTCTTAGTTTCCAAATTAAAATATATAGTTTTTATATACATATCATTATATGATGGATAAAAAGTGTCTTATCATTCTATCTCTCTAGGATAGTCCAAACATTAGAGACAAAACTACTTATGTTAATCAAAAGTACTTATAAAAGAGAGTTGAAAGAAAAATATGTAAGTAAATACCATTTTCTATGAAAAGCACTATTAGCAGCCAGTAGTAACAGAAGGCACAAAAATTATCTTTGAATAATCAGAAGTTCTTGATATTGAAACCAAAATTGAAAGTCATACATATAAATAAAGAGAATACTTAAAGAGAATAAAGAGAATAAAAAGCAATATCAGAGAATTGCTTCCATATCACTTGCCAACAAATGTCCAAAAGGAACGAACAAACAGCTCTACAGTAACCAAAGACTAACACCCTGAACCAAATGAGTCTGAAATAGTTCTTCCTCTCTGAAATAGAGTAATGATAGCACAGTATTCTTACTATTAACGGCAAGAAAGTTTTGTTTCCCAATTAGATTTTCAATGATCGGATTCTTTTCTACTCCATCTGAATCTGCAGTGTGAGTGAGCAGTACACAGACTATCAAGTTTTTACCCACTGAATAAAATTATCTATTTAGTGTCTTTTCCTTCTGTTTTAAATAAATGCCATCTAAAATAAAGGTTTTTTTTCTTTCTTTCCATCTAAACTCTCCCTTGGCTCTTTCATCTTCATATACAGATTCAACTAATACATCTGTTTATATTATTCTCTACACACGTTTAATGTATGCCTAGCACTGACCTCTCTCATGAACTACAAACCCATATTTCCAAAAATCTCTGAGCATTTCCAGTGTTTGGCAAGTATATAAAAAACTCACCATATTCAAAACTGATCTCATTATGCACCTTCTTGTCCATATTTCTAGTAATAGTACCACCATTGCCATCACCCACACTTAAAATGAGTGTAATCTTCAACCTCCACTTCCTCCAAACCATTCCCAACAATCCCTCCTCCCATCCACCTAGTAAATCATACCAATACCACTGCCCTTGCCTATTATTTATACTCTATTGAAAGTCAGCTGTCTACAACAAATCATTCTACACACTACACTATTAGACCTTGGTAGTTTCTCATTACTTCCCAAATACTCCTAAATACAGCATTTAAACATGTTCCACAATCCAGCCCCAATTTAAATTTCAAACCTCATCGCTTATTCCCAAAAATGAACCCTATATTCTAGGTAATCTGGTCTACTAACTTTCCTCTGAGGACACAATGAACTCTCCCACCTCCACATTTGTGCTCACATCATAACCTTTATTTAAAAAGCTTTCTTCATCCACCTACTCCCAGCCCCTAAACTTTTGGCTTAGAAAAGTCTTACCTTCTGCAGTGTTGAACTCAAGCTGCTGGTTTATTGCAAGGTAGCATGCTGTAGCGAAAACACACAGGCTTTCGCACCAGGCAGACCTGGATTCAAATTGGGGCTCAGTTACCTGCTAGCTACATAGCCTGGATAAGTTACCCAGGTATCAGGGTATCAGTGCCCTCATTATTAAGAAATATGCTTAGATGTTGTTATGAGGCTTAGAAAATGTATGTAAAGCAACTAGCATAGAGCCTGGTATACACTAAATGCTCAATAAATAAGAGCTTCAGAGCTAACTTTATAAGTATTATATATATATTTATAATATACCTATACCTCCACCACTTTCCATGTTACTCTAAGAATGAATCCATTTTCCTTTCGTACAACTCCAAACTTTAGATCAAACCACTCATGTAGTATTAACGTATATTTCTATATGCTGTAAATTTTTATACAAATATCTGACATCCCCTTCTAGATTTCAAATTCCTAAAGACCCAAGATTTAATCTTTGCATCCTATAATGCCTAGCAGTGATTTTCATGAAGCACAAAGAACTCACCTCCAATTAGAAAAATATTTTAATATGCCTAAATATTTAATATGCTCTCCATGATTTCTGACAAACGTTAAAAAAATTATTGCCAAAAACATGAAGCTTAGCTGTAAGGGCTGTATCTTTACTTGCTCCTACATGGTTGCCTAACATAGCCTGATGCCTAACATAGCAATATCTGTTGAATTGACTTGAATGATATAATCTCCAATGTAAATGTTCAGTATCTGTTGAACTAAACATAATTAAATTTACTAAGGGTTTCTGATTCTCCCCAATTACCTTTTTCTGTTCTTACAATTCTTGAAATCCCTCCCTTCAAAACACATTAACTATCATACCTTCAGTACAGATCCACAACCGTATCTAACTTGACTCCGTTTCCAGATTCTCTCAATTCCAATATTCCAACCATAGGCTCTAAACAATTAGAGCATTTCAAATAGCTAAGAATCTACAGTTTTCATCTAAATCTAAAAGTTGAGCAACTAATCTTCACTCCACAATTTTTTCCAGGGACTTTAAAAATCATCCACCCGTTGCCTGTTGAAGATCAACAACCCTGAAATAAATCTTCTTTTGCATAAGAGAGTTCCCTGAACTTGTCACTTCAGTCTATTTTCCCTAATTCATGAGACTACCTCCCCTTCCAGTTGTGGGAGGTGAGAAAATGAGATAAGTACCCCCAAAAAACTACAGCATAAGTCCTAATATAAGCACAAGATGAGAAGTGCAGGCAAGTGTCACTGGTTTCACAAAGATGGTGTGCATATACTTTACACTGCAAAAACAATGGTAATCTACTGGTAGTCAAAATCTGCAGTAACTGCATTCCCTTATGATCATAATTTAAAAATCACCATTAAATGTGGAAAATCCTAATTCCTACAAACCTTTCAGGAGTAGTTTATTACCTAAAATCTATTCACTAAAAACAACTACCTACATCACTTTCTCCTCTAGGAAATGCTCGATTTATCCGAAGTAAACACCTCATACTATAAATTAAAAAACAACAACAACTAAAGACAAAAAACAAAACACCTCTGCCCACCTGTGTGAACCTCTGCATTGCAGGAACAGCTGAAACGGTCTAAGGAACCTCCTTGGAGTTACAGAGAACAATTTTTCTTTAAAAGTTAAGGAAAATGACAATTCCAAATATGAACTGTTAAGGAAAATGACAATTCCAAGTATACAAAATTCGGGAAAGAGGGGGCATAATAATTCTCCAACCCTTTGCAGTCAATTTGTGCAACAAACGCAGACTAAGCTCATCAACCAACTGTGACTTCTGAGAGCCACAGAATTAGGAATGTAGATTAGAGAAAGCATCATTTTTTACGTCTGCCAAGAAAATAAGGGAATTTACCTGAGGTCCCGATTTTCCTCAAGCAAGTTGTTTTTTTAAGAAGTGACTTCAACAACAGCTTGAGTAAGCTTTCGAGTGAGTAAAGATCATCGGAGGCACGGTGGTGCCACACTGACCTACGTATCCAGAACCGTCCCAAGCGCAGTCCAAATCGACCGTAGGCAACACCTAAGCGGGTCTAGATGTAAAGCCTTGCAAAAGATCTCCGGTATCTACACACGCTTCGCCCCGCCCTGGGACCAAGGAGACACCACCTCTGGGACCCCAGCTAATTACTGAGCCCGAGGACAGACCCAGAGGTCGCGGCAGTCGGGAACTAGAGCCCAAGACTGGGTCTGACGTCCAGATTCCCAGACCCGGGTCGGACAGAGAAAACCAAATCCGAGAGGCAGCGCGACGATTTGGGGGAGCAGAAATGAGGGGGTTGGATGGACGGAGGCCCAGCCCATTCTTACTTTCAAGTCCCAACAGCAACAACAGCTCCGGGAACCCCCTCCCCGGCTCCGCCCCGCCCACCCCACGGCCCCACCGCCCGCTCCTTCCCGCCCCGAGGGCTGGGCGAAGACCGCGACGGTCGACAACCCCCTTTCTCGAACCCCGACAGCCCAGCCCGCAGCCCGGAGCGGGCAGCGGGGGCCCGAGAGCGCCAGCCCCGACGCGGCCCGCGGCCGTCGCAGTTCACTCCGCCGGCCACTCACCGTCGGCCCGGGAGCTGGGAGGGGGCAAGGCGCGGGTTGGCGGGCACGGAACCCCGGACTCCCACCCGGGAAAGAGGCCCTCCTCGGAGCCGACCGAGCCTCAGCGTCTGTACCTACAAGGCCTCTCTCCGGCCCGAACCCTGGAAAAGCACTTCCGGGGGAGCGGGGGAGGGAAGGGTTTTGGCACCGGAACTGCTCCCGGGCTGGAGCTGCCAGGGCCTCCGAGGCGGGGCGGGGCGGGGCGGAGCGAAGTGGGGCGGGGCGGGGAGGGGCTGGGCTTCTCCGAGGGCTCTCGCAAGTCCGCCCCCGGGCTGGTCGCTAACTCTTTCTGCCCCGTGGCCCCTCGTTTCCCCAAACTCTGGCTGTATCCTTTACCACTCTTCGACATGTTCCACTCAGACCACCTGATTGTACAGAGGAGGAAACCCGGGTCTCAGAAAATTTAGGTGCAAGGATCCAGCGCCTACACCCTGCCCTCCGACTCTTCCAGTATTCTTACCACTCCAATCTACCTCCTTTAAAAATAATGATAGTTAACATTTATTGACCACTAACTGCGTGATACACACTGTATTAAGCGCTTCGGTGCTTAACTCAGTTAATCGTCCTCAAATCCCTTGAGGTTGGTGCTATTCTCTACGTCTTGCAGAGGAGGAAACCGGTCAAAGATACCAAACCCAACACCACAAACTTCGGTTCTTGATTTTATTTTCACTCATGTTGTGTGTATAAATTTCACCTATCCCTAACACGATTTTTAAGTTCTTCAAGGGCAGGAACCAAATTATATTCCTATATTCCATCATCACTTGAGGCCAAGAGCTGGGAGACTCTGGAATCTTACTACCTGGATCCTGTTATTTAATACTTTTACTTTTTCAGCGTGGGCAAGTTGCTTGACCTCTCCAAGCCTGTTTCCTCATTTGTAATATATTTGATATATTTGATGTGTGTTTGTGTGTATGCACATATATAATCATCTCTGGATTGTTACGGGAATTCAAAATAAAAATGCTTGATAAACAGTGGTGTACCTAGTACCAAAGTACGACTGAGTAAAAATCAACAATTCTCATGCCTCATCATTAACAGGAACAGTTTTTCCTCCAGTGGAGTCACTCTAGCAGGGGGTAATTTGAAAAAATATGGGTTAGCAATAGACAATAGAAAAGGTTAGTTAAGGAAATAAAGAGTAGAGTTTTTTGCAATGGGAAAAATGAAGGTAGGTGAGACAAAGAATGTCCTGGGGCCAGCCTGGATACTTGTGAGGCTGTGAGCTGAGACAGTTTGAGGACCCAGAGTCAGATGCCAGGCAGGGAAAGGAGGGGGAAAAAGAAAAAGGGATTCCTCAGCCACAAAATCAGGAAGGCACCGAACATCTGAGGTAGTTTCTGTATCTGAGTCCAGATTTTGGGGGGGTATGGGGGTGTTTAGCATGCATACTATCTGCAAAACATCTCTAAAAACTGAGGGGGAGGAAGAGGAAGATTTTTCAAAATTGTCACTAAGCAAGGCAGGGGAAATAGAAATAGTTCAGAACCCGTTATTACAAATTTAAGATGCAAACAATGCCTTTGCTTTTGGCTTTTATTACAGCGCTGTGTTATTTTTGTGTGTGTGATCACAGAAGTGTTTGTAAATACTTCTGTAATACCCAAATTTACCAGCCTTTCGTGCCTTGGAGTGTGAAGAAGTAAAAAACAGAGCCTGGGTTGGCAGGACTCACTAACTTCTCTTTCCACCAAGGGCTTAGAGGGATAGTGAGAGGGAATCCTGAATCACAGACATTGTCAGGCTCCCTGCTGGACGCAGGAGTGCTAAAGGCTTGTTACTGAATCTGGTCATCTAACTAGTAAATGGTGCAGCCAGGATTTGAATGTGAGTCTTTCTCCTCAGCTGCTCTTCACCACTGTGCCAACAGTTCTCAATCTTGAGAGTGCATCAGAATCACCTGAAGGTCATGTTAAAACACAGAGTGCTGAACCTCACCCCCAGAATTTCACTTAACCATACTGGTGCTTCTCTGAGGTGTAGTCCCTGGACTAGTATCATCAACATCATCTTTGAACTTGTTACAAATGCAAATTATTAGGCCTCACTCCAGAACTTGTGAATCGGAAAGTCTGGCGTGGGGTCCTGCCATCTGTGTTCAGACAGGCCTTCCTAGTGATTCTAAAACATTCTCCAGTTTTAGAACCTCTGCACTCTACTATCTTGTCTTCCACATAACCCTCTTTTTTTTTTCTAATTATCCCCAACAGAAATAACTCTACTGAAGCAAAAGTTCTTCCCAATGAATTAAATGATGTATTGAAGCATTTTTATTCATGTTTTGCTCTCAGTGGGAGAGGAGGCTAGAAAAAAAATTAATGGAGGATTCTTTTTTGATTACTTTCAATTTGTACTGAAATTTAACCAGATAATACTGGGTTGGGGGTGGAACTAATCTCACTTGGGAACTTCTCTGTGCCAGGGCTTAACATGCATTTTCTAAATTGATCTTCACTGCACTACCATGAGGTTTCATGGCCTTAATTGTACAGAAGAGAAAAACTGAGGCTTAGGTGAAGTAATTGACTTAAGGCCACATTCTTATTAAGGGGCAGAAATCAGGGTTGTTCAAACAAAGATCCCTCTAATTCCAAAACTCATGATCGCTCCACCTCATAGCAGGAGCTTGGAGAACCAAATTCCACTGTGGGCTTCACCACCACAACTATGCAACATTCAGTAAGCAATTTAATCTCTATGTCAATTTCTCCATCTATAAATAATGTTATCATAAATCTGCCCCTCCCACACTGGAACATTAGAACAAATGAAGAAATAAAAGTGTAAGTGCTCTGAGTTTTTTAAGAAAAACAGTAAAAAGACAAGTTATTATAATATTAATATGTTTAGCCAAGTGTTACTATGTGAGCCTGAGCATTGAATCTTTCCTGGTTATCTCCTGATTCATACATAAGAGGTTCAAAAACTATAGCTGATGCCAAAGAAAAAGCCTTTTGACTTAATTTGTCAGTATCTACTGGAGGTTAAAGAGGATGACAGAGGATTATATGTGTTTCTCTTAAAAATTACAAGAAATCTCTCAACAGGTTCATAGGCTCCAGGTTGTTGCCAAACTGTTGGCCCATCCACATCCTAGAGATCTTTTCTCCAAACCCTTTCTTCTCCCCATAACAAGCACCCCTCCACCCTCCTGCCTCCACCCACTAGGCAAAGACTTAAAATTCCTCCCACTTTATTATGTAGAAGGATTTAGCTCTCAATCCTCCTCTCAGACCAGACTCCAGGCCTATCTTTGTTGACAGAGTCGCCAAGTTGCACAATTCCAGGGGGTACCATTCACAAAGAATACAACCTGAATGGTGCTCGAGGGGGTGCCAATTGCACAGGCGACAATAGGAATGGTCCCCCTGGAACTGTGCAAGGCTGTAGCCCTGTCTATGCATAGCTCCCGCCCCAAAAATCCATTAAGGTGTTTTGTTAAACAAAAGAACCATCTACTTGGGTGTCCACCAGTTTGCCAACCTTTCAAATAATGGGGTTCTTTGTGTTTTTTGTTTGTTTTAACGTAGGACTGATCAAATACTTAAATCACCAGGCTTAAGTCCTGGGTTCCACACTCTACTATTTTTCACTCTCTTCTGTGACATTATTGCCCATCTCCCCGCTAGACTTGTGAGTTTCATGAAGGCTTTGTCATATTTTGTCTTCTTTACCTTTTATTCATGTCTTGGCACAAGTGCTTAAAAAACACTTGCTAATTTGAATAACAGCACGGTGTACTCATAGATATGTACTAGTATAGTTGGCAGAGATTTGACAAATGGCCTCAAATGTGCTGTTTGACCCACAGAGTTCTGTATCAAGAAATAAACTGAGCCAAAAATTTTAAAATGAGAAATGTCACATAAAATAAAAATCCCAATTTCTGGCATCTCTTGAAAATTTGGACACCAGCAAACTGGGCATGCATCCCACAAGGTGCTGGCATCTTTAGCTCAGGTGCAACTCTCCATTCAGGTCGTATAATGAGTTGGCTCCACTCATGTGTGAAATCTTCATGTCAAGTGCTGAGTTTGGAGCCACTGGTGTGTGGGATCATATGGATGTTTTAGAGAAACAAGTATAGAATTTTGCCTTGTAGATTTTACATGTGTTCTTAATGATTTAGTTCAGTGTATTCTGAGGTAATTTTAAATTGTTTTTCTGAGGTAGAAAATCATGGGGTACCATCTTGTGCCATTTCTAAACAAGCCAAGCAAGTGCAGACATCACATTATAAATATGATTACCACCAACATTCTACAGGCGTTGTAGCTAATGTTATTTGTCAACTGCCTTGGAAACAGAAACGACAAATAATAACAAATATTTGAATAAGCTTCATGATAAACTAACTTTATGGATTGTGATTTTTTTTTTTTCCTGTATGGAGAAACACAAGCACAGCTAGTTCAGGTAGCAAGCAAGTAATGGAGCCAGGATTAGAACCCAGGCAGTCTGTCTCCGGAAACATGGTCTTAACCACTAAATTAATATTTATTGAGCCTCTCCCATGTGCTATGGCCGTGACTGCCTCCCAACTCAAAGAGACTACCAGATTTATAGAAGAGTGCATGTATCTCTTCCAAGCCTTTTATAGGCTGCTATATTAAACCCACACAGATCCTTCTCATCTCTCTCCCCCTCCCAACCCAAGTCATACTGACATGTTTATAATCTTCAGTTTTGAAGTGTACAAAGTGCCAGATGTCTAAGACTTCCTTTAATTCCAATATAATTCTTTCACAGAGTTTGTTTTTATTGCAAATTATCATGAAGAGTCTTATGCATTTGGTGAACAAAAGGCATCTTTTAAAGACAATGGAAGCACTTTGAAGCAATATAATATTGACAGTGGAAACCAATATCTGTAGTCAAATTATGCTTGTGTGGAGAAATGGGAGATAGCAAGGCTGAATTTGAGCAAAAATGTCACATTGACACAAATGCAGTAAAAGCTCAAAAATAGAGGAATGTCAATCAACATTCCATCAACATTCAAATATGTCATCAGCATATTTTACATTTAATTAAAACTGGGAAAAAATTTTGGAACTTACATTTTCCTTAAGAGTTTTAAAGAATTAAACTTCTGTTGTTGTCCAAAATGAGCTGTTTAGCAAGTCTCAGGAATTTTTTTTAAAATTTTTATTGAAATAAGATAGATTTACAATATTCTGTAATAACCTATATGGGAAAAGAATCTGGAAAAGAATGGATATATGTATATGTATAACCGATTCACTTTGCTGTACACCCAAAACTAACACAACATTGTAAATCAACAGCATACTCTTTACTGACAGACGTTACTTCCTTTACAACTATCCCATTTCCTTAAGGATGTTAGCTGCAGTTCCCAAACAGACCATTTTCATTCACATCCTTGTTTCAGGGTCTGATTCCTAGAGAACCTAAGCTAAGATTCCACAGTTATCCTTGAGTCAGTTGAGAAAGAACCATGAATGGAGTCTCAGGAATTTGAGTTGCATACTACCTTCACACTTTCTTATGAAGATATAGCCTATCTTAATCTGCCTCAGTTTCTCCATCTGCAAAAATGCATGATAAGTGCATCTTTATATTGTAGAGACGTTGTGAGACATAGCTAATAAATGATTATAAAGAACAGCTCTTTGAAGTATAAAGCACTGCATAATTACTAAATACTATAATAATCATCCTCATAATAATAGTAATTTTCAACCAACACATCAACCAGACCCAGATGCCTTTAGTCACCTTCCAATTAGACAAAAGTGTATATGCCAACTATGAAATAAAGTAAAAACCTTAAACCACGAACTAGTTCCACTCCCTTCCTCTTTCCTATGCAGAATCTGAAGTCAGATGGCCAGAGACATAGCTCAGTTCCATCACTTGCTAGCTGTGTGACCCAGCTTGCACAAGATAGTTAAACCTCACCAGCCTCTATTTCTTCAACGGTAAAATGACATTAATAATAATACCTACCTCACAGGATTATTGTGACAGTTCAACAAATTAATACATGGAGCGCTCTGTACCAGTGCTTGGCAGACTGAAAGAGCTCAGTGGATGTCAGTGGTGATGATGACTAGCTGCATTATCTGGAAAAAAAACCCAAAAAACAAACAACTAATAGTGAGCAGCTGTCTAACCATGTTATTGGATGAAAGAGAAAGAAAAATCAATACACTCAACTTGGAGGACGATTTCAGCTGCCTCTAGATTACATGCACATTTATCAAATATAAGCATATTAATATGAAATTTTGATAGAAAAAAAAAGGTGAGGCGTTTTACTCTCCCAGTGTGTTAATTTGTTTGTTTTTAATGACTGTGCATGAAGTAAATGACTATAGATGATTAGGGGGAAAAAATAGAGTAAAATAAAAAAATACAATGCTCCCTATTCCCCAGCCCACTCCTCTCCTGTTAACCACTGTTAACATTAACCACTCCATTATCCTCTCCATTAACCACTGTTAATGATTTGGCATGCTCCTTTCCAGACCTATTTTTGTGCATTTACATTTATATAAACAGAATTACCCAAGAGGCAGATGAAGTATGTACTTAAGGCACCAGCAAACCAGAACCCAAAAAAAAAATTTTGTAAAGAATTTCATGTCTTTACAAATGCATTGATATAAAAAATCAGAACTTGTTGGGACTTCCTTTACATTTATTTCATTTTAAGATGGTTTTAATCTTAAAGTAAATAATAGGATACTATTTCATATGCATCATAAGCTCTGCAGTGCTTAGGGCTTTTCTTAATATCTTAATCCAAGCTTGCTACAGGCTCCGGACGCACAGGCTCAGCGGCCATGGCTCACGGGCCTAGCCGCTCCGCGGCATGTGGGATCTTCCTGGACCGGGGCACGAACCCGCGTCCCCTCCATCGGCAGACGGACTCTCAACCACTGCGCCACCAGGGAAGCCCTATACGCCCATATTTTTAAGACCATAAATATAATCATATTGTTTTGCAACTTTCTCTATTTGTGTGATTTTAAATATTGTGATATTTACATAGTGGCAACCTAAATAAAAAGGAACTTTCAACATACATGCCATTTTACTTCAAGAACGATCTCTGTATAAGGGTCCTATTGGAACAATTTGAGTTTCAAAAACCTTCCTTTCTTTGTAAAGCAAATTTCATCTTCCATCATATTTTCAAGCCAATGTAATTCAATCCTTTTTTAATCTCCACAGAGCATATGATGGATTGAAATCCTGCCGACCAGGAGTTTTCTAAATGGTGACTATGGAGAGATGCCAAGGAAATTGAATGGTGCCAAAATGTAGAATCCTCAAGTTGCTCTCTAAACCAACGGAAATTCATTCGGGGCTGGATTTCACTGAGACAGGATGTATTTCACCTACAAAGATAGAGCACAGGTCTTCCCTGGTGGCTCAGTGGTTGGGAGTCCGCCTGCCGATGCAGAGGACGCGGGTTCGTTGTCCAGGTCTGGGAGGATCCCACATGCCGCGACCGCGGAGAGGCTGGGCCCCTGAGCCATGGCCGCTGAGCCTGCGCGTCTGGAGCCTGTGCTCTGCAAGGGGAGAGGCCGCAACGGTGAGAGGCCCGTGTACCGCAAAAAAAAAAAAAAAAAAAAAAAAAAAGATAGAGGACATGTGGAGATTATATTTGGGACCAGGGAATAAAGAAGAAAAGTAAAGCTACATTGTATTTTAGTAGACAGTAAGAAGGGAACATTCCCTGAAGAGAAGACCAATGACCTTCTGTGAGGGAAGAAAGAATGCTTAAGCAATAGTTTAAAACTACAAGTATTTAAAATGTTCCCCTTATAGTAAATTAACTGTTGAATAAGCTCAATGCATTCTGAGGATACAAACATATATGCAAAGAGAGATATCCAGTTATTTCAAAATTTAAATGTATATATTTGTATACATATTAATATATGTGTATATATACATATGTATATATTTGAAATAACCTTGGATCTAAACTATTGCAAATGCTTATTACACATTTACTGTGAACAAGACACAGGGGTGTCAAGGGATACCAAGAACTCTAAGTCACAGAACCTGTCCTCTAAGAATCAAAATGCCAGTTGGGGAGCTAAGTTATGGACTCATAGAACCATATAATGCCAAGCATCCTGTGGTAAATGCTAAATAACAGAGCCACTAATCTTTGAAACCTCTTCCATCGTTAATGGTCGTGGGACCAAGTAAGAGGCAGAACTTAAATAGTATCTTAAAGGACTTGTAGAAATTATAGGAAAAGGAGGGAAATAAAAACGATCTCAGCTCTCAAAAAAGTATAGAGGTAGGAAAGTACAGAGCACATCCAGAAGACCTTGACCTTTTAACTGAAAAAAAGAGTTTGGGTAAGTAGGTTGGGCCTCTCGTCTGAAGGGTCTGACTACTAAATTAAGATACTTGAATATTATCTTCTTAGGCAGTAAAGAATCAAAGCTGTAATTCCATTTCTGGGTATATACCCAAAGGAAATGAAAACAGGATTTCAACAAGGTATGCACTCCCATGTTTATCACAGCATTATTCACAATAGCCAAGACATGAAAACAACCCAAATGTCCATTAATGAATGAATGGATGAAAAGAAAGATGTGGTATAGATACACAATGGAATATTATTCAGCCATGAGAAAGGAAGATATCCTCCCATTGGCAACAACATGGACAAACCTTGCACACTTTATGCTAAGCAAGATAAGTCAGAGAAAGACAAGTACTGGACGATATCACTTATAAATGGAATCTAAATAAGTTCAACCTCGGAATTCCATGGTGGTCCAGTGGTTAGGACTCAGCATTTTCACTGCTGTGGGCCTGGGTTCAATCCCTTGTCAGGGAACTAAAATCCCACAAGCTGCACAGCACAGCCAAAAAAAAAAAAGTTAAACCTGTAAAAAACAGAGTAAAACATTGTGTACCGGGGGCTGGGGGTAGGATAAGAATATAGACAAAGATATTGCACTGTAATTAAGTAATGTGATAAATATCACTACATTGGCAATCATATTACAATATATAAATGTATCAAAGTAACATGCTGTACACCTTAAACTTACACATCAAATTTATTCAATTAAAAAAAAATCAAAGCTGTTTTCCTGACTGTGAAGCAACAAAATTAAAGAACACGATTAATTTTTTTTCATGAAGGAAATTTGCAAAACACAGAAAAGCAGAAAAATAAAATAAAAGTCACCTGGAAACCCACCATTCAGAAATATGCTATGCTTTTGATGGATAAACTTATAGCATTTTTTCTGGTTATATATCTGCATGTGTGTGTGTGTGTGTGTGTGTGTGTAAGTTGAGATTATGCTTAATTCACTCAACATTATTTTGCAAATATTTTCTTATTAAAATTGTAACTGCACTGTATTTCATCATATAAATGTAATATGTGGTACTTACCCAATTTTTTATGTTTCATCCAGGCGCAAATAACTAAAATAAATCCAAAGTTAACCTAAGCAGTATGTTGAATGGATTGGAGAAAGGATAAACTGAGAGCAGGTGTAACTGTTAAGAAGCTTTTGGTAGAGGACTGCATATACAAATTAGGCATATTCACAAACTAGAATAGTTTATGACTATTATATTACAACATAACAATTATTTCAAAGAATGATGCTGCTCCCTGTGTATTATTTCAGTGTGATCTCCCAGATATATTTTCTCTTCTCCCAGTTTCTTAAACTTGGAGTGCTCCAGAACTCAGTCCTTTTCCCTCCATTTACATTTCTTCCCTTAATGATCTTATCCAGTCTCAAGGATTTAAATATTGCCTACATGCTAACCACCTGATGGCCTGTGGAAAGAAAGGGTATTCTATATGCAGAAGTGGATACAAGTTTTATGAAAAAGAATTCAAAACTGTAAGTAAAAAATGCCTGTTCCACTCCAATGCTATCCAACAGGAGAAATTATAAATACAAAATGCTGGTGTTCTGCTCTGAGAGGGGTCCTTGGAAGTCAGGGGCCTTGAAGCTGTATGCTACAGCTTAAGCAAGGGTCTGCAGACACAAGCAAAAGGATATGATGAAGGAATCAGTAAGGGGGCATCACTTCTCAGAGTCAGGGCATGGGATGGGTGGAAAAATTATCCATAAATTGAGGCAATTTGCTCTTTGACCTCTATTCATTCCAATGTTTACAGAATAACAACATGAAACCATCATTTGATTTGGAGTCCTAAAAAATGGTACATAACTCATTGTGAAAGGGGTAGGAAAGTCTCTGTGGGCTAATTAACAAAATAATTCTCCTGAGATAGAAAGCAAATGTACCTGATTCTTCATTTCCAATACCTTCTCCATGTCAAAGTTTCTCTCATTGTTTCTACTCCAAGTTGTGCTTTTCACCAAATAACACCCTCAGCTAAAATCTGCGAAGAATTCTTGCTTTCTGTATTGAAAAGACTGGGCTACTTTGATATGACTGTGGTCTGCCCCCCATTATATGTGAGTACAAACAAGTAAAAATGCTTATACATCTCTCCAATCTATAGAAAACCATTTCGGGGTCTTGAAAACAGTCTCTTTACAGATGGAGAGAATGTGAGAGAAATGCCCTCAGTGTGCTGGCTAAAAACTGCAATGTCTGCCCAGCACTTCCTCTCATAACGGGGGATGCTCTGCTGAATGAGCCCTTGTATGTCAAGATTCAAAACGTTCTTGTTTGCTCCAGTTGAACAAAGCTCTTACAGACAGTGGGATCTGCAGGGCAGCCACCAAGTGTGTTAGACCAATGTTCCCTCCACCACATCGCCGAGTAGTTTATCGTAATGGCAGTTCTCACCTTCATGTATAGAGGCCGGTGTTCGAGTTGCCGTCCTGCACAGAGCTCCCTCTGACTTCAAAGGAAAAGACATAGAACAGAACCCCATGGTGTAAAGAGAAACAAGCAGCATCTGAGCAGAATCGGGCCATTTTTTTTTCATTCTCTCTGTATAAATGGCTAAATTTATATACAGAATATTTAAAGGCCACCTTTCACTTCAGCAGTTTATGGATTGTCAGATGTACATACACTTATTGGGGAGCTTGACACTGAGCTGTTTTTTATGTAAGAGGGGAAGGGAGGGAGTTGTGTTGCAGAGAAATCCATCCCAATCCCATAGGTTTTGTTGTGGTTTTTTTGGTCTATAAGACCCCCAAGAGACCAAAGTCATTGGGGCTTTCTTAGTGACTCATTTCACTTAAAGCTGGACTTGAGGCAAACCCTAAAAAAGAAGGAGAAGAAAAAGAGGAGGAGAGAGAGAGGGAGAAGGAAGGCAAGGAAGAGAAAAAAGAAAATATAAGTGTACATTTATTAAATCTCTGCATAGGGGAGGTCTCTTTCTAAGCTTAGAAGAAAGAGAAGAAGTCACTAGGGTAAAGATTAGTAAATCTAACTACAAAAAATGAACAATTCTACGTGTCAAAAATCAAAATAAGATTTAAATGGCAAATAAAAATCCAGGGAAAATATTGGTGACAACTCTGATGGGTAAAGGATTAATACTGTTAATATTAGAATTTTCTACAGACTAGCTAAAAATATAACAAAGTAAGTTCCAGATGGGTAGAGAAATGTTTAACAAAATTTCTAAAAATATTTAACAAAAATAAAAATGTTTAAGAAAAATATTTAACATTTCTTAAAATGTAAGTTTCTTAAAATCTTTAACAAAAATAAAGTATAGGTGAATATCTGACCTCTGGAGAGGGAAGGAAATTCGAATCTTAAAGATAACTAGGGGGCTTCCCTGGTGGCACAGTGGTTGAGAGTCCGCCTGCCGATCCGGGGGACGCGGGTTTGTGCCCCGGTCCAGGAGGATCCCACATGCCGCGGAGCGGCTGGGCCCGTGAGCCGTGGCTGCTGGACCTGCGCGTCCGGAGCCTGTGCTCCACGACGGGAGACGCCACAGCAGTGAGAGGCCGCATACCGCAAAAAAAAAAAAAAGGTAACTAGGGAAAAATCAAAGCATTAGGCCAGGGCTTCCCTGGTGGCACAGTGGTTAAGAGTCTGCCTGCGGAGGCAGGGGACATGGGTTCAAGTCCTGGTCTGGGAAGATCCCACATGCCTCTGAGCAACTAAGCCCGTGTGCCACAACTACTGAGCCTGCGCTCTAGAGCCCACAAGCCACAACTACTGAGCCCATGTGCCACGACTACTGAAGCCTGTGTGCCTAGAGCCCGTGCTCCACAACAAGAGAAGTCACTGCAGTGAGGAGCCCGCTCAGCGCAATAAAGAGTAGCCCCCACTCACCACAACTAGAGAAAGCCCGTGCACAGCAATGAAGACCCAACGCAGACCAAAAAAAAAAAAAAAAAAAATTAGGCCATATAAAAATTTTCAATTCTGTAAATTAAAAAAAAAAATTTAAAAGATTCCAACCAATTAAGTTGGAAAATATTTGAAACAAACAGGAAATTATTCTCCTGAATTTATAAAGAACTCAAGAAAGTTGATTTTTAAAAAACCACAAAGATTCTCAGAGAAGAAACAAATGATGCATACAATTCACAGAAACATAAATTAATATGGCTAATAAACATTTGAAAACTGTTCAGTGTTACTAGTAACCAATAAAAGCTATGAAATAAAAACTTTCTAACCTCAGATTGGCAAATATAAAAAATGAAACTATATATTGTAGCCTTTTCAAATATAAGCAATAAACAGAAAATGTAATTTTTTTAAAAGTGCGTTTTAAAAATAGCAACCAAACAAATAAAATACCAAAGAATATATATAATAAAACATGTGCAGAACCTCAATAAAGGAAATGAACTTTCCTTCCTTCCTGACCAGAAGAACTGCCCAAAGGCCAGGCCTGCACAAAGAGAGCATTCTGTCAAGGTGGCAGCCTAAAGGTGTCAGGAGATTGGCCACACACAGGGTGATCAAGCAAACTAGCAGAATACTGAGGATAATGACAGTCAAGCTTTTCACTGTGAGAGAAGAGAGGTATAAATATGGAAGGAGGAAAGCTAGAATGAGCTCTGTGGTAATGGACTGAAATGGAACATGAACTCAGAGTGAACTCACCATTTTCAATATAGGTAGATACAGAAACAAACACAGATGTAAATGTATGTGTGAATATATGTATATTCCTGGCTCAGTCTAGTAAGACCACCTAGAAGGGACACCCCTAGTAACTGATCTAGTGCTTGGTTTCTTTTTTTTTGGCCATGAGGCTTGCGGGAATTTAGTGTCCCGACCAGAGACCAAACCCGGCCCTAGCAGTGAGAGCACTGAGTCCTAACCACTGGACCTCCAGGGAATTCTAGCTCTTGGTTTCTAAATACCACCTTCTTCGCCACCTAAACTTTGTCCTTTGGGGAGCTCATCCATTTCCTAAGGCTTCATGCTGAGGAAGCCTACATTAGTATGTCAAAGCTAGACCTTTCATCTAAGCCCCAGATTAATATATTCAAACTACTAATTTGACATCTCTACTTTGTTATCTCACAAACATTTCAATCTTAACATAGTCAAAATAGAATGTTTGATTTCCTTGTGTCCTCCCTAAGCCATTCCTCCCCATTGTCCCTATTTCTATAAATAGTGACTTCATTCACTCAGCCACTGGAGTCTGGAGTCAGAAAACTGGGAATTGTTCTAGTCTCCTCCCTTTCCCTTATCCTTCATAGTCAATCCATCAGCAAGTCTAAATTGTTCTACCCCCAAAATACATCTTGAAGTCATTCACTTTTTTTTTTTTTTTTTTTTGCGGTACGCGGGCCTCTCACTGTTGTGGCCTCTTCCATTGTGGAGCACAGGCTCCGGACGCGCAGGCTCAGCGGCCATGGCTCACGGGCCCAGCCGCTCCGCGGCATGTGGGATCTTCCCGGACCGGGGCACGAACCCGTGTCCCCTGCATCGGCAGGCGGACTCTCAACCACTGCGCCACCAGGGAAGCCCGAAGTCATTCACTTTTACCCATCTCCACTTGTGACTATGCTAGTGTAAGCCACCATTCTCCCTCTCCTGGATTACTGCAGTAGCTTTCTAACTGGTCCCTGCACTTCCATGGTAACCTCCTTGCATTCCATTATCAACACAGCCAGAGTGAACTCTGAAAATGTAATTGGAGCATGCCAATTCTCCTCTTTAAAACTCTTCTGTGATTTTCCAGCCTGTTGGAACAAATCCAAGTCCCTGGCTATGGCCAAAAAGACCCTGCATGACTGGCCACCTGCCTCAGGCCTCCAAATTTATACCATGTACCTTATCCCACCAGTTACAACTCTGCAATCAAAGTGTCCTCTGCAGCCAAAGTTCCTAGAATACACCAAGATTTTTTCTGTTTCGGGATTTTTGCATCTGCTCTTCTTTCTGCTTATAATGTCCTTCTTCTGGCTTTCACATGATTGGCTCCTTCTCATTCTTTACTTCTGAGCTTAAATGTCAATTCCTCAAAGCAGAATTCCTTGGCCAACCTATTCAAGTAGGGTCCTCTATTCTTCCTTACTAAAGCAACTGTTTACTGTCTTCCTAACACAAGCAGCAATTATTTTGTTTATTTGTTTGGTTCACTGTCTATCTCTCTCACTAGAGTGTAAGTTACGTGAGGGGAGTAATCTTGTCTTTCTTGTGTTCTCTTGTATTTCCATAGCCTAGCACAGTGCCTGCTATCTACCATGTAGTTGATGAATTCGAAAAATATCTGTAGAAATTTACCATATGTTAGGTGCTAGGGATTCAGAAGAACACGAAATTCCCTCAACTGGCTTATAATCTAGAAGAGTAATAAATAGGAAGGTAAATAAGAAATTGCATTCTGCATGATTAGTACTATAATGAGAAAAGTATAATTGGGAAAATATCATATAGGAGAAGCCCCTAATCTGGGCTCAAGGAAGATCACAAAAGGCTTATGGAAAGACGTGACACCATAGTGAAACCTGCAAGATAGACGAGGTTAGTCATCAAAGATGTAGTGGGGTAGAGCAGAGGCAAAGAACAACATGTGCCTGGAAATGAAGCAGAGCATGGTACATTCAGGGGCCTTAGGGTGGAGAGTAGAGATGAGGGTGAGGAGGATGGATGGTGAGAGATGAAGCTATAGAAATAAGCTGATATAATGGTTTGTACTTCATCTTAAAGGAATGGCATGGTCACTGGAAGGCTTTCTGCAGGGAGTAACATGAGCAGTTTTGTGTTACACAAAGGTCATTTTGACTGCAGTATGTATAAGGGATTGAAGACCAAGAACGAGTCAGGAGGCTATGGAAGCAATCTAGGTGAAAGTTGGAAGGATGATAGTGACCTAAACTAGGGCAGTACCAATGGGAAGATAAAGAGTAAGACAGATTTGAAGGCTATTTAAAAGGTAGCAGTGGCAGAAATTAGCAATTCAATACATAATTTGATAAATGATGTAGGGATAAATGGTTATTTGGAGGAAAGGAGATCCTTACTTCAAAAACTATGTCAAAATAAACCCCAGATCAATTAAAGATTTAAATGTTAAAAAAATAAAATTATAGGGGCTTCCCTGGTGGCGCAGTGGTTGAGAGTCCGCCTGCCGATGCAGGGGACACGGGTTCGTGCCCTGGTCCAGGAGGATCCCACAGGCCGCGGAGTGGCTCTGCCCGTGAGCCATGGCCGCTGAGCCTGTGCGTCCAGAGCCTGTGCTCCGCAGCGGGAGAGGCCACAGCGGTGAGAGGTCCGCGTACCGCAAAAAAAATAAAATAAAATAAAATAATAAAACTATCAGAGGGCTTCCCTGGTGGCGCAGTGGTTGAGAGTCTGCCTGCCAGACTCTCTCGCGGGTTCGTGACCCGGTCCGGGAAGATCCCACATGCCGCGGAACGGCTAGGCCCGTGAACCATGGCCGCTGAGCCTGCGCGTCTGGAGCCTGTGCTCCGCAACGGGAGAGGCCACAGCAGTGAGAGGCCCGCATACCGCAAAAAAAAAAAAAAAAAGGAAAACTTTTATTCAATAAAAGCCATCATAAATAAGTGATAACCCCCGCTTGCCGCAAGTAGAGAAAGGTTGCGCGCAGCAATGAAGATCCAACACGGCCAAAAATAAAATATAAATAAATTGATTAATTTAAATAAATAAATAAATAAATGTGATAAGACAATCCACAAACTTCTCTTCTGCGATGGACAAAGATATTTTCAAAGCATATATTATGCCATTGAACCTAGACAAGGGGTAGGTGTCTGCCTTGCATTGCTGGTTCTAAACTTTTCTGCTTCTTTCCTCCATAAAACCCTCAGTTTTTTTTTTTAGTTAATTTATTTTATTTTATTTATTTTACTTTTGGCTGTGTTGGGTCTTCGTTGCTACGTGCGGGCTTTCCTCTGGTTGTGGTGAGCAGGGGCTACTCTTTGCCATGGGCTTCAGTAGTTGTGGCACAGGGGCTCAGTAGTTGTGGCTTGTGGGCTGTAGAGCACAGGCTCAGTAGCTCAGTAGTTGTGGCACACGGGCTTAGTTGCTCCACGGCATGTGGGACCTTCCCGCACCACGGCTGAAATCCGTGTCCTCTGCATTGGCAGGCGGATTCTTAACCATTGTGTCACCAGGAAAGCCCAACCCTCAGTTTTGATTAACATGGTATCTGACTATAGCACTCACTTTACTCTTTGTTATACCTGTCCTCCCATCCTGAGACACTTATCTTTCCTTGAAGATTTAAGCTGGTGGTTCACTGTCACTTCAGTACTATTCTTGTCATAATTCTTACAGATTTAGATATCCACTTACTGATGTGGTCTTTCCAATAACTTAGCTGCTAAGTTTTTGGCCTCCTCTTCTCCAATAACATTGTCTTCCATTTTAGCTACTCACTAACATGGTCATAATCTCTAGAATTGCACTGTCTAATATGGTAGCTTCTAGCTTCATGTTGCTCTTAATTTTAAATTTATTAAACTTAAATAAAATTTAAATTTTATTTCCTTAGTCAGCCCATTTCCAGTGACTGGTAGCCACGAGTGGCATATTAGACAGTGGATATAGAACATCCCCATCATCAGAAGAAGTCCTATTAAATAGTGCTGCTCTAGATCTTGTCATTTACCCATAAATGCAATTCCTCCATAGTGTCAGTATTAAGCATCACACTCTGACCAAGACTTTCTACTTTTTAAGCTTATTCCTGTCTCCAAAAATTTGTCAAATATACCTAGACCTATAATCCATGATTCTTCCATCATTTTATTATCCCTAATCTGTGCCATGTTCTACTTCCATTATTATCTGACTTACATGACCAACCATTGTGATGAAACTTCCCTTGCATACACGTGTCTCTCTTGCTTTTTTTTTTTTAACTTGACAGATTCTGATTAAATCTAAATTTCTGCCTGTTTGTCACCTGGACACACCTAATTCTCCATTTCACTCTGCACCCACACCTCTGCAGCTGACTGTGGTGGGAGAAAAAAACCCACACAATCATCACTAACCTCACATAGGCCCTTAATTCTACTACCAATCAATATTGTTCCCTAGTGCATTCAATCTCCCATTCCTCTAAACTACTCATACTTTTCTCTAAGTTTCAAACCTCTCACAACTTCTCCCTATCTTCACTCTCAGTTGATGACTTGCATCTTACTTAGCTGAAAACTAGAAACAATCGAAAGAGAATTTTCCTATGCTTCCATAATCATATCTACCCACCTACCTGTACTTGTGACAATATGGTGTGCCTTCTCACCTGTTACTCTGAATAGACTGTCTATGCTCCTGATGAAGACCAGTCCTCCATGGAGCACTAGAGCCCATCCCCTCTAGCCTGTTCAGTACAGTAATTCTCTACTTTCTCTCTGGCATCATCAGTTTTCCCCCTCTTTACTGGATCTCTCTTATCATCATGAAACCATGGTTTTATTTCTCCCATCTTAAAAAAAAAGACTACTGTTGACCTCACTTTTCCCTCCAATTACTCATCCGTTTCCTTCCTTCCCCTTTTAGCAAAAGTCCTTGAAAGAGTAGTTTGCCTGTATCCACTATCTCTAACTTCTCTCCTCCCACTCCTTCTTGAATCTGCATTGATCAGGTTTTGGTCCCACCATGTCATTAATTCTCTTGTCAAGATGACCAAAGATTTCCACATGACTAAATCTAATGGTCAATATCTGTCCTCACCTTGCTTGACCTATTAGCAACATGTGACATAGTTAATCCCTCCTACCTTCTTGAGACACTTTCTTTACTTGACTTCCAATCTGGTTTTCCCCCTACCTTACTATTTGCTCCTTCTCAGTCTCCTTTGTGGGTTTTTCCTTGTCTTTCTGACCTCTGAACATTGGAATACCTGTTTTTGGATTTCTTCTCTTCAATGTACTCACATAGTGGGAGATTGAATTATGGTTTACAACTATTTGCTCCCTCCCTTCTATGAGAATTGTACATACATACCATTTGAATTGCCTTTTCTGTGCACAATATACATCCTTGTCCCAATGCAGGGCTGGGCTATGTGACTTTCTTTAGCTAATGGAATGGAATGGAAGCAAGTGATATAGCCACATGCAAAGAGAAGCTTTAAATTGAATTGCATTGCTTAGTTTAGCCCCTGTTGATTCTGCCCTTTGCCGTGAGTATGGCATGTGCTGGACAGTGGCTGTTTATTCAGTTTAGGCCCCAAATTAGAATACACTCTAATGAGACACATAGCTGGCCCACAGCCTAGAGCAGAACTGTAATCAACCTGTCACCCACATGTGACAAGAGCAAGAAATAAATGTTTGTTGCTGTAATCCACTGAGATTTCAGAGTTGTTTATTACATCAAAAATGGTGACTAATAAAACTCCCTTTAAATTCTCCTGAATGCCAAACTCATATATCCAGTTGCCAGCTGGGCATCTCCTCCTGAATATCGAAAAGGCAGCTCAAACTCAATAGTCCATAAATGAGCTCCTGATCTTCTCTACCAAATCTGGTCTTCTTGAAGCTTTTTCACTATCAACTTATGGAAACTCTAACCTTTTAGAAACAAAAAAACCCTAAAGTAACTCCTGATTTCTCACTTTTGCTTACATTCCATGCCCAATTTATCAACAAATCTTGTTAGTTACACTCTCAAAATAAATCCAGATTCTGCAAACTTCACTGGGACCACCTTAGCCCAAGCCATTACCATTTTTGTGTATTTACTGTTATAGTCATACCAATCACCACCAATGTCTTGGTCATTTTTGTTTTCTCCATCCAGAGTCCCAGCTCCTAAACATTAGTAGAGAAATTTCTTCTAGCGTAAGAAAACAAAAATTAACCAATAACTACCCAACAAATGCTACCCAACCTCAACATGGTCATAGTTACTCATGGATTATCTTTTAGTTTTCTCTAATCACTTTTTACCACCTCAGTATCACCTTAGCGCAAGCCACCATTATCTTTCACCTGAATTATTCTTTTTTTTTTTAATTTAATTTTAATATTTGGCTGCGTTGGCTCTTCGTTGCTGTGCGTGGGCTTTCTCTAGTTGCAGTGAGCGGGGGCTACTCTTCGCTGCAGTGGTAGGCTTCTCATTGCGGTGGCTTCTCTTGTTGCGGAGCGGGGGCTCTAGGCGCGCGGCTTCAGTAGTTGTAGTACGCGGGCTTCAGTAGTGGCTCGCGGGGTCTGGAGCACAGGCTCAGTAGTTGTGGAGCAGGGGCTTAGTTGCTCCGCGGCATGTGAGATCTTCCCGGACCAGGACTCAAATCCACGTCTCCTGCATTGGCAGGTGGATTCTTAACCACTGCGCCACCAGGGAAGCCCCACCTGGATCATTCTGAAAGCCACTCAGTTTACTCCTCCCCTTGTCCCCAGAATGGGCCTTTTAAAGCAGTAAGTCAGATTGTGTCACTCCTTTGCTCAAATCTTTCCTTTTCTCAAAAGGCTTCCCACCTCACCAAGAGTAAAAGTCAAGTCCTTATAATGGTCTACAAACATCCTTTACATTCCGCACACATACATTCTCCACCTTGCTGTTCAAATCTCATGTCTTGGAGAACAGTATGGAGGTTCCTTAAAAAACTAAAAATAGAACTACCATATGACCCAGCAATCTCACTCCTGGGCATATTCCTGGAGAAAACCATAATTCGAAAAGATACATGCACTCCTATGTTCATTGCAGCACTATTTACAATAGCCAGGACATGGAAGCAACCTAAATGTCCATCAACAGAGGAATGGATAAAGAAGATGTGGTATATATATACAATGGAATATTACTCAGCCATAAGAAAGAACAAAATAATGCCATTTGCAGCAACATGGACGGGTCTAGAGATTGTCATACTGAGTGAAGTAAGTCAGACACAGAAAGACAAATATCATATGATATTGCTTATATGTGGAATCTAAACTAAGGGTACAAATGAACTTATTTACAAAACAGAAGTAGAGCCACAGATGTAGAAAACAAACTTATGGTTACCAGGGGATAAGGGGGGCAGGGAGGGATAAATTGGGAGATTGGGATTGACATATAAACAGTACTCTACATAAAATAGATAACTAATAAGAACCTGCTGTATAGCACAGGGAACTCTACTCAATACTCTGTAATGGTCTATATGGGAAAAGAATCTAAAACAAAAAAAAGAGTGGATATATGTAGATGTATAACTGATTCACTTTGCTGTACACCTGAAACTAATACAACATTGTAAATCAACTATACTCCAATAAAAAAAATTTTTTTAAATGTGTTCTTACCAAAAAAAAAAAACAAAAACCCAAAGCAAAAAATCAAATCTCATGTCTTATGACTCATTTTCCCTATTCAGCTTTGGCCACACTGGCCTCCTTGCTGTTCCTTGAACATACCATTTATGTTCTACCTGCAGGGCCTTTGCGTTTACTATTCTATCTAAGATGCTCTTCCCCCAAACTACTCTATGGACTGTTTCCTGACCTCCTTCAGGGTTATACTCAAAAGTCGCCTTCCTTGACCACTATTTAATTAAATTAAATTAATTAATTAACTTATTTATTTGCTGCACCACGCCGCTTGCGGGATATTAGTTCCCCTGCAGTGGAAGCACAGAGTCCCATCCTCTGGACTGCCAGGGAATTCCCTTGACCACTTTATTTCAAACTGCAACCCTTCCCCAGAATTCCCTAAGCCCCTTCCCTGCTTTATTTCTCTCTATAGCTTTTATCATAGAGTATGTAAAATTTAATATACCTTCGCTTTACTTATTTATTGTGTTTATTGTTTCTCTCCCTATACTAGAATGTAAGCTTCATAAACTAAGAGTGGTTTTTTGGTCTGTATTGTTCACTGCTGTATCCTTTGAGCATAGTAAATGCCCAATAAATATGTGTTGAGAGAATCAGTATAACTAACGAAGTGTAATATCCAGAATCTGTAAAGTACTACTACACCTCAAAGGAAACATAAAACCAACTGAAAAACTAGCCAAGGATATAAATAATGACTTCAAAGAAGAAATACATAATCAATAAACCTAAGAAAAGGGACTCAACCTCCCTAGTAATCAGTGAATTAAGCAGAATGAGCTCTCCTTTCATAACCATCAGATTTGCAAAAAGTTTTAAAATCTAACAATACCAAGCCTTGGTAAGGACTAGAGCATCAGGAACTCTCATGCACTGCTGGA
Organism: Delphinus delphis; assembly: GCF_949987515.2. NCBI lineage: Eukaryota > Metazoa > Chordata > Mammalia > Artiodactyla > Delphinidae > Delphinus > Delphinus delphis. Next base: position 55,228,426 of record NC_082693.1, on the reverse strand, counting down.
ACAACTTTGGATATTTGAAATATCTAGTAAATACTAGATATACACATGCCCTTCACCCAGCAATTCCAGTCCTGGATATAAACCCAAGAAATAAGTGCTAACATATATTTTTACAAGAGACATGTAACAGAATGTTCATGTTAGCATTATTAATAATAGCCCCAAATGAGAAATTTAAATGCCCATTAATAGTTGAATAAATACATAAATTTGGTACGTGCACACAGTGGAATATTGTACAACAATGAAAGTGAGTGAACTATAGCCAAACAACAATATGAAAACTACCTGAAACAACCAAAAAGCCAAAGTGTGACATCCTGGACAACGTAGTTCCCTGTGATACAGCACAGAGCGGGGAAAGGATGGGAGATGGTTCTGAGAGCAAACAGGAAACTGACAGGCACACATGGGAAGTTGGGTTTGAGTGCAGCTCCTCTTTTTGGTGAGACAGATGGGTGTGTGGTCCAGTCAGCCCATTTCCAGACAATCCAGAATAAGTTCCTGGAGTTATTTTTCATTTATCCACTTTGTCATTCTACAATATATTTCCCTGTCCACTCTTTACCTCCTCTATTCACCCACTCCAACGGTCACTCCTTCATTTATCAGATAGTACATTGGGTGCTATAGAGACTAGAAGGAAGTATAAGATGTGAACTCTGTCCTCTGGGAGTTTAGAATCTAGGTTTTATTTTGTGGGGGGCAGCGACAGAGCAGCTTGTGGGATCCTAGTTCCCTGCGCAGGTATAGATCCCAGGCCCTCCGAAGTGAGAGCACAGAGTTCTAACCACTGGACCGCCAGGGAATTCCCCCTAGAATCTAGTTTTAAAGGTAATACTGATGCTGAAGTGCCACATTCATTTGCTCATTAAAAAAATGTTATCATAAGGTAGTATACTAAGTATCCTGGGAACTTAGGCCAGAAAGAGATTGCTTCTGACTGAGGTAGACAGGGAGATTTCGAGGAGAGAGTCGAATTTCAGATATATTTTAGAAAATGGCTAAGGTTCCTGTGGGCACACATGGGGAAAAGCTCATGAATAATAATAACTCATGATGGTAGAGAACATAAGGGAGGTTCAGAAAAGGGCATCCAACAGGGGTGGATTGAAAGACAGCACAAATGTAGGGAAGAATAGGGAGAGAAGGGTAAAAAGGAAGGTTGAAACTGTATATCGAAGAATTTGAAAGGGATGCTAAGGAGTTTTAACTTCAATAACAGGTTTTGACATGGGAATAATTTGGTCAAAAATGTTATGGAGAAATAAACTGGCAGTAATAATGCAGATTAGCTTGGAAAAGCCTGTCTGAAAGCAAATATGTTTATTAAGAAAAAGAGATTATGTTAATTACTTCATGGGAATTCCCTGGTGGTCCATTGGTTAAGAATCCTCCTGCCAATGAAGGGGACATGGGTTCGACCCCTGGTCCAGGAAGATCCCACATGCTGCGGAGCAACTAAGCCTGTGCGCCACAACTACTGAGCCAGTGATCTAGAGCCCGCGAACCGCAACAACTGAGCCCACGTGCCACAACTACTGAAGCCCATGCACCTAGAGCTCCTACTCCGCAACAAGAGAAGTCACTGCAGTGAGAAGCCTGAGCACCTCAACGAAGAGTAGCCCCCACTCGCAGCAACTAGAGAAAGCCCGCGTGCAGCAACGAAGACCCAACGCAGCCAAAAATAAATAAATAAAATTTTAAAAAACAAGATAATTTTTATTATAGTTATTATTATATAAAAGTAAGTGTAATTAAAATACACTGTGTCTCAGCAGTGAACAATATTTACATGAACATAACAATGTAAACATGAACATTGAAATAATCAAAACTCCTATATTGGGAGGATGGAAGTACAGAGAAAGATGACTTCTCTTTTATGCTGGTTGAGTTTAAGTTATACCTGATGGGACTCCAGGTGGAAATGTCAAAAAGCTATAGGATGTCAAGCTAGAGGTACACATTTTTTTAGCAATCTGCTTGAGCTGTGAATGTGGGTAAGATTACTAAAGTGGACAGTGTAGAGACCAAGTTGAAGACAAAGAGCAGACCTATGACCCTCTTTACAGTCCAATGAAAGCATTCAATAAAGATGTAAATAAGCAGTTAGAGGGAGAGGTACTTGAAATAAGAAACTTTATGGAAGAAAGGGGAAAAGACATTCTTGAAAAAGGTGTAATAATATAAAATATTTCAGAAAGCTCAAGGAAGATGAACAAAGTCTCTTGATTTTGTTTTTTATTCTTTATTTTTATTATTATTATTTTTTGCGGTACGCGGTCCTCTCACTGTTGGGGCCTCTCCCGTTGCGGAGCACAAGCTCTGGACGCGCAGGCTCAGCGGCCATGGCTCACGGGCCCAGCCGCTCCGCGGCATGTGGGATCTTCCCGGACGGGGGCACGGAACCCGTATCCCCTGCATCGGCAGGCGGACTCTCAACCACTGCGCCACCAGGGAAGCCCTATTCTTTATTTTTTAAATATGGGTGAAAAGATATATTTAGAATTAGCCATCTGGACTCAGTTTAGATGATCCCAATTTTGTTGGCAATATTCAAGGCACCATAGTCAGGAGCCAGTGGAACATATGCCTTCTTCTTTCCTTTAGGCCTGATGAGAGTGTTGACCTTGGCCACATCAGTGTCACAGAGCTTCTTCACAGCCTGTTTGATCTGGTGCTTGTTGACCTTGACATCCACAATGAACACAAGTGTGTGTTATCTTCTATCTTCTTTATGGCTGACTCAGTGGTCAGGGTGACCTTGATGATGGCGTAATGGTCAAGCTTGTTTCTCCTGGGTGTGCTCATCTGAGGGTATTTGGGCTGCTTTTTGAGCTGCAGTGTCTTAGGCTGTTGGAAGTTGGATGACATTCCTTTCTTCTCTTTTATTGTGGCTGTGGATGTCTTTCATCACTGCCTTCCACGCCTTCAAAGCCTTTGGCTTTAGGAAGGTAAAGAGCAGGGACTTCCGTCTTTGCTTTCGGCACCATCTTCCTGAAAAGCCAAAGGCTCTTGGTTTTCGTGGTAAGGAAGTCACTAGTGACCTTCTACAGAAGAGTTTCGTTCGGTGGCGGGGGGAAGAAGAATTAGGGAATAGGGTAAAAGGCAGCAATATGAGAGTCTTAAAAACTTCTTGGCATTACATGGGGCCAAAGTATCACTCCAGGCATTGGTTATTTACTGATTGGAAAAAAAGTGTATCATAACTTAACAGTGGGAAGATCTGGCTGTTGCCTCCTTAAATCAGTAATTAACGTTAGCATCACTAAAAGTGAGACAGTTAGAAGTGATGTGCATAAAATGTGATGCAATATAAAGCACACAGCACTAACTATGAATATTCCCAACAAAAATATTTAACTTGAAATCAGCCTTTATATCTCATGTCCATTTTATAGAAAATACAGGGGTAGATGAACCTCTAATGACACCAAACAATCAGACAAATCCAGAAAGTGGGACATTAAATAGGGACAATGGGCCCAGTCTCTTCAACAACTCAATGACATAAAAAGAGGGTGGGAAGCACTGTTGAAATCAAAAGAGAACTAAGCCATCCTAAGCAATGCATCGTCTTTAATTGAATTTTACTTGAAAAAGACAGCTGTAAAACACATTTTTTGAGATCACTGGGAAAATTTAAATATGATGTGTTATATAAAATGAAGGCTTTATTATTAGTTTTGCTAATTGTGATAACGATATTTTTTTTTCTGTACGCTAAACCTAACCCGTACTGTAACCCTCACCCTAACACTATCCCGTACCCTAAACCATACCCTACTCCTAACCCGTACCCTAACCCTAACCCGTTACCATACCCTAACCTATGATGATATTTTTAAGAGATGCATTCTAAAGTTTTTAGGGGTAAAATGTCAAGATGTCTATCATTTGATTTAATATTTCAGGAGAGGAAAGATGAAGAAAATATGGTCAATTGTTAAATCTGGGTGCAAGAATATAGGTATCTATTATGGTATTCTACTTTTCTGTATGCTTGAAAATTAAAATAAACTTAGTGGTAAAAAGAAAGTGATGAAGTAGTAGCTTGAGGCAATAACTGAGTCCAGGTTGCTTTTACTGTGGACATGTTTGCAAGCTAAAGGGAAGGAGGAAATACAGAGAGAGAGAGAGGAACAGATGGAGCAAAGCCAAAGAAGAAATGGGATAGGATGGAATATAAGGACACGTGAAGAGTTTAGACCCAGAAAGGAAGATCAACACCTATTCCTCGGAGACAAGAGGGAGAAAAAAATAATGAGTGAAGAGATGAGAACTTTCTCAAGCGGAGATAGCCAAAGTGGGGAATGGCCTTCCACTGGAGGAAAGCTAAAGGCAGACTAAGAATAGTGAAGGTAGATTTGGGAACTTGAGGAGAATGAGAAAGTTCTGGAAATGCTGCTGGGTAACTTCTGTAGGGATGCACTTCTGAAGAGAGGTGTTACCCAGATGATGTTAGATAGCATCTATTTATAGTACACCCAGTCTGCATGATTTTATAATTTCCTTCAGGCATGCTCATCCACCTGGAAATGGAAGAAAAACCAGAGAATGCTAGATCTTTCCTGAAGTGGAAGAAGGGTAGGTGACAATCCCACAAATCAAATAGGTGAGTGTAGGTGTTCCTAGGTTTTTAATAAGCCTGTACATAACTAGCCGCTCATAGGAAACACCCTGTGTGGGGCTTTGAGTCCCCACAAAGACAGGAAGGATATTAATAGACTAGCACAAGAAGGGATGAAGAGGCTAGGAAGTCATGTCTGCTGTGAGTGAAGTTGTGGGACAAGTAGAGGGAATGACAAGTAGTAGTCATGACAGAGAGCAGAGAGGGTGAACGTTCGAAGAACAAAATTCCAAGTGGTGTTGAGGTCCCAGGTATGGCCATACCAATTCATGACTGAAGTAGAAACTAGTCAGCCAAGGGACTTCCCTGTGGTCCAGTGATTAAGAATCCGTCTTGCGGGCTTCCCTGGTGGCGCAGTGGTTGAGAATCTGCCTGCCAATGCAGGGGACACGGGTTTGAGCCCTGGTCTGGGAAGATCTCACATACCGTGGAGCAACTAGCCCCGTGAGCCATAATTACTGAGCCTGCGCGTCTGGAGCCTGTGCTCCGCAACAAGAGAGGCCGCGATAGTGAGAGGCCCGCGCACCGCGATGAGGAGTGGCCCCCCCTTGCTGCAACTGGAGAAAGCCTCGCACAGAAACGAAGAGCCAACACAGCCATAAATAAATAAATAAATAAAATTTAAAAAAAAAAAAAAAAAAAAAAAAAAGAATCCGTCTTGCAATGCAGAGGACGCTGGTTTGATCCCTGGTCAGGGAACTAAGATCCCATGTGCCACGGGGCAACTGCACACCACAACTACTGAGCTCACCTGCTCTGGAGCCCACGCACCACAACTAGAGAGAAGCCTGCGTGCTGCAACAAAGAGCCTGCGCGCCACAACAGAAAGATCCCACGTGCTGCAACTAACACCCAACACAGCCAAAATAAATAAATAAATATTTTAAAAAAAAGAAAACTAGTCAGCCAAGTTATTAGAGGAAAATGCACTTGGATGTAGTTGGCAGCCTCTAAGATCGCCCCCAAACATCCTCCTGCTACTTGCACCCTTGTGTAATCCCTCCCCTTGAGCGTAGATTGGATTTAGTGACTTACGTCTAACAAATAAAATAAGGCAAAAATAATGGACTGTCATTCCTGAGATTACAGAAAGACTCTGGCTTCCATCTTGCCTCCCCTTTCTTACTTTTTCACTTGTTCGCTCTATGAAGCCATATTGTGAGCTGCCCAATGGAGAGACCAACCAGGCAAGTAACAGCCCATGAAGACACGAGGCCCACCATAAGTCACACGAGTGAGCTTGGAGCGGCTCCTCCCCAGCCCAGCCTTAGATGACTACAGCGCCAGCTGACACCTCGATTGCAGCCTTATGAGAGACCCTGAGCTACAAGATCCAGATAAGTCTTAACCAGATTCCTGATGCACAGAAACTGTGAGATAGTGAATGTCTGTTATTTTAAGCCAGTAAGTTGGGATGATTTTATATGCAGTCATAGATAACTAATACAACGGGTATTGATAGCTTAAGGATAACAGGAGACAAGATAGAAAGGAAAACTGTGAGCCACGAGCAGCGGTCATCATAAGGATGTAAAGCAGAGCTTCTCCAACTCTAATGAGTACACAAATCACTTGAGAGTCTTGTTAGAATTCCGATTCTGATTCAGTAGTTCTGGCACCTGAGGGTCTATAGTTCGAACAGGTTCACAGGTGATGTTAATGCTGTTAGTCCTTTGAGAAGTAGGGATCTAAAGGATCAGCAGAGATACTGATTTTCTGATAGCAGTATGGGTAAAAGGTGAGTCAGGAGAGTCCAAATCAATATGCTTGTGTAGGGGGTCAAATTGTTCAATAAAACAAGGAAGCAGGCTAAAGCACACAGAAGCCAGGGCCTAAGATGAGGCCAGAGAATAACAGAAGGATCAAATGAGTAGATCAGTCTGTGAGAAAACGTAAAGCATCAAGTATTGCGTAACACTGGCTTTTCTGGGTTCCCCGTGGTATAATGTTTGATAGGTCTCTCCCCGTTAGGGAATGGGATTCATTCTTCTCTCTCTCTCTCTCTCTCTCTCTCTCTCTCACACACACACACACACACACACACACACACACACACACACACACACACACACACATATATACAATTGCTCTTAATATCTATCTACATCCATTTAATAAAACCTGATATAGAAGGTCATTAGGGTAGAGGGAGAAAGAACTTCATTCATTCACTCATTCCTTCATTCACTTAGCAACTCTGCACTGAGCACTTATGTGCTAGGCATTGAGGAAACAAAAGTGGACAGGGACCCTGTCCCTGTCCCAACTATCTAAACAGCAGGGGAGACAGGTATATCAAGAAGTACTAGAATACGAGTGATTGGTGCTATAATAGGTATAAAAGTTATGCTAAGCTGGCTGGGTGAGTGATTAATTTTTCCCAAGGGCCCAGGGGTAGAAGAAGTTTCACAGAACAGGTAAGGTGTGAACTGGACCCTTAGAGGAATAGACATTGTTAAAGGGAATCAGGGAATTCTAGGCAGGTCAATTTATAAACAAATCTCTCTGAGACCCCCTTCCTCGTACCAATAATTTACACAGCAACAGGCTTCTAGTCTTTGTTTGGTTTCCTTTGTGGGAAGAGAACTCACAAACGGGCCAACATAAATATCACCCCACTTGGCCTCTACATTTCTCATTGTAAATGATTAAACTGATTTTCTGATACAAATCAGATTCACCTGAATTTGGGATGCATGAGTCAGTTTTTCTTAGGTCCTGACCAATCCAAGGTAAGCCAAGATTGAGGATCCAGATTTACAAAGACAGAAAACCCAGAGAATCTAGAAGGGCAACATCTTGACCATCAACCCACTCCTCACCTGTACACAGTGAAACGATAAACCTAAAGAAGATTCAATTAGTGATAATATTGTTTAATGAAAGACACAAACAGCACATACTGTAAGATTGAGGGTCAGGGGAAGAGTCCTGAAAGAGAACTAGGAAGAGACCTAATGAACACATTTGAACAGATACTAAACTTTGGGTACTTCAGCCACGTGGGTGCACTAATAGGGGGCTTCAGCACCATGCTTTTATGCCTTTGACGGTGACAAATACCAATAAAGAGAAGAGAACTCGGTGAAATGTTCCTGGACCCTCTTTGTACATAACGTCAGTTTGACATCACACACTAATGTTCTGCTTGATCAAGTCTGACCAGTTTCTCTCAGTTAATAGGGCAGTTCTTTTCCTGCTCTGTGACTTCTCAGTGGTTTTGAGCTACTGCTCAGCAGTCCCTGATGTGACCACGGGCCAAGGGTGTATATGCATCTACGAGCACACTAAGTACAGCCATAGGCTGTGGGCTGCCTGCCCCATCCCCATCCTGACTTGAATTGATGCAAACACTGACATCCCAACATAAAAAAATCTGTCACCGTGTCCTTAGCCCAACCTGTTGTACTGGGGTCTTAAGTTTTTAAGTTCTGCTTCTAGTTTTCTCTTCATTGTATAAAATCCCATGTGAGTGCCCCCAGCAGAAAATTCCAAGGGCATTATTTGCCCTGTTTAAATTTTTATGTCACACTTAAACAGAAAATCTGATTCACATACAATACCAAACATTTTATTACTTTTTATTACTATCTAGTCTTTGTCAGTATGTACATGTGTATATTTACAGAGGTGAAAGCAGGGTGTTCATTATCCTGTTTGTTAAGTTTATTTCACATTTCCCACCTTTAGACACATGCTCATGCCTCAACACAGACCAGATTCTTGTCATTTAAAGTAGGTACTGAGTATTCCAGTGTATTGATAGAGCAGGTCTTGCTTAGCCCTGCCCTTTATTGTTGGGTTTTGGTTTGTTTCCAGTTTTTTAATATTGTGAATAAAGCTACTACATACATCCTTGTACAAGTTGTCCTTTTCTTCTTTTTAGGTTATTAACTTATAACACGTTTCCCCAAGGAAGGATTAATGAGCCAATGGGGGGACAGTGAGGAATCACTGAAGGATTATAAGCAGGGAAAGGGTATGATCAGGTTTTCATCTTTAAAGTATCTGTCCAGTGAGGGTAGTACCTACCACAGGGTTACTGTGAGCATTAAGATAAGGACAAGAAGGTGAAAGACCAGTAAAGAAACTCTGCAGATACAGATTATTATACTCAGAATTTGGGCAGCAAGTCTATCTGCCAAAGTCTAATCATAGCTAATTGAAGATTATTGATTAATTTAATCCCACACTCAAAGTGTTTTTCTTGGGTTCTTATTTTATCTTTGCATGCTAAGGATAATGCCATGCCATGAGAAGCAGTGAATCCCAACAAATAAATACTCAAAATCGACCCATCCTTTATCCTGTGGGCAAATACCTGCTTTAGGAACCCAGGCCTGCCTCAAAAGCATGGAGGTGGCCCACTCTGAAGCATGACAACTCCTGTGACCTGACAAAGAGAAAGGAGACATTATCTAGTCTAGACACCGGCTTAAGGGACAGCGCCTCACATTTCTCTTCTCTCTTTTCATTTTATCCATTGTAATCCTCTTATTATATTTAAGTCCTGTTTTTGTGTCTCTCTCTTTTCTTAAATGCTCAAAATTTCCTGGCTTCACCATCTCTGGGCTCTATTTTCTCATCTGGAAAATAAGGAGGTGAACTTGAAGGATGTCGTCTGGTATTTGGAGCTCTGACCTCAGGGGTTCTATGGTTCTGTCCACTCTCTCTAGATGCCAAGGCCCAGTGTCTTTTTGCTGCAATTTCCCCACACCATGAACCACTGGCTCTTTAAGAAAATCTTTGTCAGACTGTGGCATCCCAATCACCTTAAAGCATGCTAAAAATGCAGATTCATGGGCTCCATGCCTGCAGAATCAGGATCTTAGGGGTAAAGCCTGGGGAAGCTGCTTTTATTTTATAAAAGACAAATATGTATTCAATACAAATGGTCGCTGCCTTAGAGGAACACCTCCCCTGCAACTCCCTTCACCTTCTAGTCACTACCTCTTATTTTTCAAGGTTCTGCCCTCTAGAACAGGTCAAAACAGTCACATCAGAATCATATGAAAGACAACAGGTTCAAATGATGGGATTGGCAGGCATTAGATGCATAAAGAAGGCCTTTTTAATCCCACTGATTCTCAGTCCTACCTCATCTGCAATTGCCTACCCTACTACCATTAAGGTTGACACTAAATGTGACATTTCAAGACTGTCATGGATTGAATTGTGCCCCCCTCAACCCTAAATTTATATGTTGAAGCCCTAACCCCCCAGTATCTCAAAATATTCATATGAACTTATTTAAAAACAAGGTCTTTACAGATGTGATTGGTTAAGAGGAGGTCGTACTGGAGTAGGGTGGGCCTCCAACACTATATGACTGGTGTCTTTATAAAAAGGGGAAATTTAGACCCAAACAGACAGAGCACACAGAGAAAACACTATGTGAACATGGAGGCAGAGATCAGGGTGATGCATCTACAAGTCAGGGAAAGCCAAAGATTGCCACCAGGTGCTAGGAGAGAAGCATGGAACAGATTCTGTCTCCCTGCCAACATCTTAATCTCACTCTTCTAGCTTCCAGAACTATAAGACAATAGAGTTTTGTTAAGCCACTCAGTTTGTGGTACTTTATCATGGCTGCTCTAGCAAATGAATACCCAGACCTTGGTTACGTTCCTGGCTTAGTCACAGCAACTAGGCTATTACTTCAGCTACTCTGGGCTGGGCTGTGCCACCTCATCAGAAAGACAGAAAATAGGCTGTGTTCATTAGAAGATGAGTGTTGAATGAGATTTGTGTGAAAGCACCTGTGAAGTATTGACTGTTAGTGATGTTATTATTTACCAAGTGGCCAACTGGGAACTGCTTTGGGAAAATCATAAAGGAATTCCTTGGTAACCAGGACTTATTATTCACTATGTATAAAGATAGGCACCAGATTGTAGGTGCCTTCAATTATCCAAAATGTGCTGTTAGCATAGATGAACTCCCTCTGCGCTTGTCCAAAGGCAATCCCTCTACTTGTACACACCAGACTGCATCCCCTCTCACCTAGTCAAGGACATCAATCTAGCATTTTCCCCTTTCCCTTCTAAAATGTTCAGTTTTCTCCTCCCATCAACATACAAACATGCTATTATTTCTCTCAGCTTAAAAAATCCCTTCTTTAACCCTCCTTCCTCTGTGAACTACCCCTCATATCTTTCCTCCCCTTTGCAGCAAAACTTCATGAAGGAGTTGCTATGACCCTTGTTTCCAGTTCCTCTCTTACCATTTTTAATTTTTAGGAAACTTTACTTTAGACATTCAGAAGTGTGCAGAAAATCCTAAGTGCTCAGTTAATTTTCGCCAAGTGAACAATCCTGGTAACCAACACCCAGATCAAGAATTAGAAGATCATCAACACACTTGAAACTCACCACCTGACCCCTCCCAGTCAGTAACCCCAAGGTAACCAGCCTACTTACTTCTAGCACCGTTGATTAGTTTTCCTGTTCTTGAACTTCAGACAAATAGAATCATGCAGTGTATACTGCTTTGTATCTGGCTTCTTTCCCTGAACACTGTATTTTGGAAATTAGTCCATATTGTTATGAATAGCAATAATCCACTCATTCTGATTGCTCTAGTCCAGAGATGGGCAAACTTTTTCTATAAAGGACCAGATGATAAATATTTGAGGCTTGTGGCCATAGGACGTTAGCACAACTACTCAACTCTGCTGCTGTAGCCCACTAAAGCAGCCACGGATATTACGTAAACAAATGGTTGTGTCTATGTCCCAGTGCAACTTGTTGAAAATAGGCCCTGTGCTGGATTTGACTCTCAGGCTGTAGCTTGCTGACCCCTGCTTAGTCTATAGTATTCCCTTGAATGAATATGCTATAATTTATCTACCCATTTGAATATTGATGGGTATTTGTGGAACTTCTAAGTTTTGGTTATCCTATTTCATACTTCCTCTCTTCTTGTGCTTTTAAGTTAACTTTATTGAGGTATAATTTATACATAATAAAATGCACCCATTCATTCATATACATATATATACATATATATATATATATATATATATATATATATTCCAATCTGGATTTTCCCCACCACTCCAGTAAAATGTTTGTTAACAAAATCACCAATGATCTCCATGTTGGTAAATCCAATGATCATTCTCGGTCCTCATCTTACTTGACTTTTCAACAGCATTTGACATTGTTGATACCCACCTCCTCCAGGACATACTTTCTTCACTTGGTTTCCAGAATTTAGCATTTAGGTGGCCCTCCCACCTCTGGTTATTCCATCTTGGTCTCCTTTTTCGAATCCTCTTTTTCTCACAATCCCTTAATGTTGGGGTATTAAGATTGAAGTCATACTACCTGGACCTCTTCTCTATACATACTCACTTCCTTCGTGGTCACAACGAGCCTTTGGCTTTAAATATCATCTGTATGCCAACAACTCCACATTTACCTCCATTTATCTCCAGACCAGACTTTTCCTCCGACCTCCAGACTTGTATATCCAGCAACTTGCCCCACATGCAGTCTTCTCCATCTTGATGGTTATAGTCATCTGACTCATCTTTTTCTTTCTTTCTTTCTTACACACCACATCCAATCCACAGTAACTCCAACTGGCCCTACCCTCAAATTCTACCCAAAATCTGAGTACTTCTCACCACCTCCACCGTTACAATCTGGTCTGTGCTAGCATCCTCTCTCTTCTTGATAACTGAAATTGCATTCTCTCTGGTTTTCTCATTTCCACTCTTGCAATCAATTTGCAACACAGCAGTCAAAGTGATCTGGTTATAACATAAGAGAGAACTTGTCACTCCTTTGCTCAAAGCTCTTCTAATGGAATCCCATCTCATTCAGAGTAAAAGTCCTACAGTGTAAAAGTAGAAGCCCCGACAGTGGCCTATGAGCCAGCACATGATCAGGTCCTTGCTACCTCTCCTGATCTTCCATGGTCCCCCGCCCCCGCCATCCTTCACCCACTGCTCTAGCCACCCTAGCTTTCTACTATTCCTCAAACATACCAGGCACACTCCCGCCTTGCTGTTTCCTTTGCCTGGTGTGCCCTTTCCCCAGATGTCCACTTGGCTGATCCTTTCAATTCCTTCAAGTCTTTGCTCAAATGTTACCTTCTCAATAACATCTACCCTAACTATTCTACTTGAAATTGCAATGATCTCCAAACACTTTCAATCCCTCTTATTCTGCTCTACTTCTTTTTTTTTCCCATAACACTGAAAACCTCCTCATATACACCATATAATTTACTTATTTATTATGTCCATTGCTAATCATCTATATCCCCACACTAGAGTACAAGTCCCATGTGGGCATGAATGTCTGTTTTTCTCACTGATGTATTTCAATCTCCAAGAACAGGGCCTATCACACAGTAGGCACTCAATAAATATTTGCTGAATGAATGAATGATTTAGAAAATGGGTATTTCTATTTCTCTTTAAAAAGCATTAGTCTTAGTTTTTTCTTGCAAATCCTCATCTTGGATTGGAATCTAAAGGACTCATCTGTCAAGTTCCCAGTGAGTGGTTTGGCAATTATATCAACTACAAGCAGGTCCTCTTAGGTCGATAGACACCTGAGGCTATTTATTTTATTGGTGAAAGCTTGGTGTGAGAGCATTTTGGTCCAGTTCACGAAAGCAGCCGTGTTCTAACCAGCAGCTCCAATAAATCTTACACATTCTTGAGCCCATAAGTCCTGGCTTCTTGCCTCTCTACACATCCATTCATCCAACTAAGAAGAACCTCTTGTTGGAGCACACAGGGGCACTTGATTAGTATGAGCTATGGGAAGGAGTACAATCTTCTTTCCTTTCTGTCTCGGGGACAAGACTTCAGACAACCAACTCTTTGCTCAGGACACACGGACTCTGATGCGAAAGACTTTACATCTCTTTCCACATATTCCAGATGGTTTGCCCACTGTCCAGAGACAGATAATGTTAACACACAGAGCCCTTCACTGATATAACCTTATTCCAAGGCAAGCTGTGTTTACTTCTGGAACTGGCAGTTACTACATGGCCATCAAAGTCTATAGGAATTAGTAGGCTGAGAGATGGTTCATTCAAAATAGCATGTTTCCTATAATAATTTTCTGATTCCAATCTTCTTACCTATATGTTTTGCTCATCCACTACACTAGCAGTTTCTCATAGCTGGGACTATGGTTTATTAATTTGGCAGCAAAGTATAGTAGTTAAGGGCATGAACTCTGAAGCCAGATTGTGTGGGTCAAGTCCTCGCATTAACGTTAGATGTATGAGCCTGGGCAAGTTATTCAAACTCTTTGTGTCTTGATTTTCTGCAATGTTAAATGAGCATACTAACACTACCTGCCTCATGAAAGTGTTGAAAGGATAAAATGAATTGATATATATATAGATCACTTAGTACAATACCAGGCACACAGGAAGTATGAATATATATAGATATAAATATAGATATATAGATAGATATGTAGTATAAATATATATTCATATATGTGTATATATGTATATGTACATATACATATATGTGTGTGTATATCCTCATTTTTGTAACCTAGAAGCCCTTTGTGACTTGGCAAGGTGACAGAAATTATCCAAGATTGTCTTTCAGTGTGACCCCTGCATTGGAATGAGAATGAACCAGCTGTTTGGTGAAAAGATTCTAACAAAATGGTAAGGAGAAAAATCAATTTGACCCTGTGTATACCAGAATGCTTTTTGCCTTCCAGCAGGGCTGGGCCAATCCCGTGAAATAAGCTCTCCAGAAGACATCCTGGAAGGGAGACCTCAGAGGACTAGGGATTTTGTGTGACATCACCAGGATGTGAAGGAGGGGAACTAGTGGCAAAGTTTGGGATAAGTTTTTCATTTGTTTCCTCCTCATCCCCCAAAATGCATATTAAATCTTTGTGATCATCATATTCATACTTGAGTACTGTAAGCTTAGCCTATATTAGTTAGATCCTTTAAAGTTCGCTATTGAATAAATTGTGTCCCACCCCCACCCATATGTTGAAGCCCTAAGCCCCCAGTGTGATTACACTTGGAGACAGGGCTTTTGGGAGGTAATTAAGGTTAAATGAGGTCACAGGTTGGGGTCCTAATCTGATAGGATTGTGGTCTAATAAGAAGAGGGAGAGGGCTTCCCTGGTGGTGCAGTGGTTAAGAATCCTCCTGTCAATGCAGGGGACATGGGTTCGAGCCCTGGCCTGGGAAGATCCCACATGCCACGGAGCAACTCGGCCCGTGTGCCACAACTACTGAGCCTGTGCTCTAGAGCCCACGAGCCATAACTACTGAGCCCGCATGCCGCAACTACTGGATCCCGCGCGCCTAGTGCCCATGCTCCACAACAAGAGAAGCCACCGCAACAACAAAGAGTAGCCCCTGCTCGCCACAACTAGAGAAAGCCCGCACAGCAATGAAGACCCAACGCAGCCAAAAATAAATTAATTAAAAAGAAAGAAAGAAAGAAAGAAGAGGGAGAGAAATGTCTCTCTTCGTGCACCCAAAGTCCTTGTGCGGACACAGCAAGAAAGCGGTCATCTGCAAGCCAGGACAAGAGCTCTCATTAGGCACTTAATTGTCCCACACCTTGGTCTTGGATTTCCCAGCCTCCAGAATTGTGAGAAATAAATTTTTGATGTTTAAGTCACATAGTCTATAGTATTTCGTTGCAGCAGCCTGAGCAGACTAAGACAGGTTGAAGCAGAAAGCATGCCCAGATGAACTCTATAGCGGGGGTTTAGTGCTGGGATTTATGGAGCAGCATGAGGTGCCCTCTGTTACCTGGGCAGCCATTCTTGGTCACAGAGCTTCCTAGACAGGGATGATCTATAGGCTCATGGAGAAATGAAACAAAGGCTCAGCATGGATTGGATTATTGCCTACTCTTTTATTTAGTATTTACATTTCCTTGTTGACTCCATTTGTCACTGTCCAATACACAGCGTCCTTATTAGGCAGTCTGACACCAAGCTTTTTTTGGCCTCCTTCTGACTAGCCCATTCCCATGGGACTCTGGCTCCAACCAAGTGTAGCTGGAGTAGTAGGGTTGGTTTCACATGGCAAGAAATAGAACAGCTTTATGCAGAACAGACCACAAGGGGCCTGTTTCTCAGAAGGGGGCTGTAGAGCTTCAAGGGTTTCTCCTTAGTGTAGAGTCTGACCCTTTCTATAACAGAGCTTGAAAACAGTAATTCTGAGGTAAGCTGTCCTATAATACTTGTATGGTTTTCTAGGGCTGCTATAATGAACCACGACAAACTGAGTGGCTTAAAACAACATACGTTTATTCTCTCACTATTCTGGAGACCAGAAGTCTGAAATCAAGGTGTGAGCAGGGCCATGCTCCCTCTGAAGGATCTAAGGAAGAATCCTACCTTGTCTTTTCAAACTTCTGTTGGCCTCAAGCACTCCTTAGCCTGTGGCAGCATAACTCTAATTTCTGCCTACCTTCATCCTCAAATGGACTTCTTCTCTGTGTGTATTTCTTGTGTCCTCTTGTATTGTCGTAAGAACATAAGTCATGGGATTAAAACCCACTGTAATCTAGTATAATAACCTCATCTTAATTAATTATATCTGCCAAGATCCTATCTCCAAATAGGAGATAAGGTCACATTCCGAAGTTCTGGGTAAATATGATTTCTTTAGTTGAAAATTACAGAAAAACACTTGAGCCATATTATGCAAAACAACAACAACAAACAAAGAAAGAAAACAACAAAGGATTTTATTTATAGGACATAGGAGTGTTTTATGGAAACAGTAAAGTAGTCAGGCCTCGGGAGGAAGAACCCAGAACTGTGCAGCTATCAGAAGTAATAACCTCTCTCTCTTCCTCTCATCTCAAACTCTTCCTGTCTATCAGCTTCATTCTCTCTCTAGACCGGCTTTCTCTGCATCTCCATGCCCTCAGCAGGCAGCAGATGGCCAATCCATTGCTCCAGAGTTTACATTTCTGTTCAAATGCTCAGTTCAAACTGGATAGTCTTGGTCCCAATTCTAAATTCTCAGAAGAGGGAACCTGATTGGTCCATCTAGGATTAGGTGTTCAGTCCTGGTCCAATCAATTGTGGGTAGGTGAGTGGGGTGATGTAGTAAATCCAGCTGGGGACCTGGAGTCATACTAGTGGATGGGAAGGCAACCCTCAGAGAAAGATGAGTCATTGTGAGCTGGGTAGAAAGCACAAAATAGTCTACACTTATCTTGTGTTTCATAGCATTTAACAGCATACAAAGTGTTTTCATGTACTCAAATCTGATTTGTGCAAATACATCTGGAATAGGCATAATTGGCATTCTGCCCATTTTACAAATGCAGAAACAGACACAGAGAGATGAGACTACTAGCCCATAGAGGTGGTCAGTGTCAGAGACCAGACACAACATTAAGCCTTCTGACTCTTGGCCTGACTCTTCCACCTCGCCACACAATACAGAAATGTAACTGTAGTTTTTACTGCAACCAAATATCGCTTATGCAAAGTTATTACCCAAGTTTACAAATGTGCTTTCAAAAACAAAAATTTAGGGCTTCCCTGGTGGCGCAGTGGTTGAGAGTCCACCTGCCGATGCAGGGGACACGGGTTCGTGCCCCGGTCCGGGAAGATCCCACATACCACGGAGCGGCTGGGCCCGTGAGCCATGGCCGCTGAGCCTGCGCATCTGGAGCCTGTGCTCTGCAACGGCAGAGGCCACAACGTTGAGAGGCCCGCATACGGCAAAAAAAAAAAAATTATTAGTCTGATGCTCACAGCCCTTCTACTCTTGTCCAGCTCATCCAAAGTTTTCCCCACATCTCATTTTCCTTCTTCTTTCCCAGTCCACAGTTTCTTCACAGTTCTAACCTCCTCCACATCATTATTCTCCCAGAAAGTTTTCACTAGGATTTAGTATACTAAAAGAAAAAGGGAAATCATTTTCCTTTTAACATTTAAACTCAAATCCCTCCTCCTATGCATTCTAGGGTTCCCTTCTTACTGACTCTGGCGTCCAATCAATTCACAGTGTTTGGGGAAATGTGGCTGTTTTGGGGATACACATTTGTAATCCTTTTATTCATCTTATATTTTCTCTGAGGCTTGTTTCCCACAGTCACCGGTTCAGGCTCCCTCTTCTCATTTGCTCACTCACTGGATTCCCTTGGCCTCTTCTAGTTGGCCTCTTAGTGAATGATTTTGCCTACTGTTCACTGAAACTCCGTTCATTACCTTGGCCTTGTTTAATTCCCTTGAACTTTCTGTCTCTATTTTATATTCACCTTCTTTCCATTACCTCAGGGAAAAATCATTCCTCTTCTCTTTAGAGATAAAAGTTTTCTCTCCTAAAGCTTCCTAAAGCCATTAACCTCACACAATTTCTTCTTTCTAACCAAATTAAACATTTCCTTCCCAACAACCTCCTTCTCTTTAGTTTTCATTTTTAGCTTCTCAGTTTCTTTCTAGGGAAAAGAAAGAAAAGATAAACCAACAACCCAAGACTTTGATAGGCCTTGCTGTCCCTTTCTGTCTTTGTAGTCCTACTTCTTCTTCTTTTTTAAAATATTTATTTATTTATTTGGTTGCGCCAGGTCTTAGTTGCAGCAGGCAGTTTCCTTAGTTGTGGCATGTGAACTCTTAGTTGTGGCATGCATGTGGGATCTAGTTCCCTGATCAGGGATCAAACCCGGGCCCCCTGCATTGGTAGCATGGAGTCTTATCCACTGCGCCACCAGAGAAGTCCCTACTGAAGTCCTACTTCTGAAGTAATCGGTGTTTGCCCACTACCTTCATTTTGCCCTCCTCATCCCCTCCCTGTTTTCAGTCTTGTATCCCTCTCCACAGCTCTGTTGAAACTTCATTTTTTTTTTAATGTCCTCCGTTTATCTCCTCATTGATCATGTTTTCAGTTAAATAGTCAAACATAGTTATAATACTGCTTTAACATTCTTGTCTGCAAATTCTATGCATCTCTATCATTCCTGAGTCTGTTTCCTTTGAGTAATTTTTCTTCTGGTTATAGGTCACATATTTCTGCTTCTTGGCATTTTTAGTAATTTTTTACTGGACATTTTGCATTTTACATTGTTGAGTGTCTAGATTTTGTTGCCTTTCTTTAAAGACTGTTGTGTTTTGTTGTGACGGACAGTAAAGGGTACTTGATCCATTGGGGGCTTGTTTTTAAGCCTTTTTAGGGCAGACATAAAGTAGCCTTTATTCTAGGACTAGTTAAGTAACACCACTAAAGCATGGCCTTTCTCGGGTCTCTATTTGAATGTTCCTAGTGATCATTGAGGACACTCCTCTCTGGCTAGTCAGAACTTGAGCAATCCTGCCCTGTGTAACCTCAGGGACTGTTCAGCTCACAGCTCCCCAACCTCTTTACCCAAACTGTGGAGTTTCACTGTATTCAGCAAAGACTCAAAATGAGCCCATACAGATTTGTGGAACTCTCTTTCTAAGTAGCTTCCTCCTCCCTGCAACTCTGCCCTACAGCTTGCAGCAGCTTCAGGTGTCCTGAACTCTGATCTTTGTCTCCTCAATTCAATACAATCATTGGGGTTTACATGGGACCCACTTCCCTGCTCCATGGCCAGGCGTGTGTCTCAGGGCAGAAAGCCAGGGCCATCTTAGGGCCACCTTTTCTCAGGGATCACAGTTCCATACTACCTGTTGTCCAAAGTCTGAAAACAGTTGTTTCATATATTTTATCCAGTTTTCTAGTTGTTCAAGTTTAACCCTGGTTGCAATGACTTTATTCTGGCTAGCAGCTGGAGTGTCTGAAACTGTTCTTTTAAAGAACACCAGTGACTGCTTCTAAGTAATTCCAAAGGCTTTTCCTTATTCTTCTCATCCTTGTAGCAATATTTGAGGCACTGTCTTCTTAAAATTCTCCTCCTGGGACTTCCCTGGTGGCACGGTGGTTAAGAATCCGCCTCCCAATTCAGGAGACATGGGTTTGAGCCCTGGTCCAGGACGATCCCATATGCGCGAGCAACTAAGCCCGGGAGCCACAACTACTGAGCCCACGTGCCACAACTACTGATGCCCGCATGCCTAGAGCCTGTGCTCTGCAACAAGAGAAGCCACCATAATGAGAAGCCCGTGCACCACAACGAAGAGTAGCACCTACTCGCCGCAACTAGAGAAAGTGCGTGCGCAGCAACAAAGACCCAACGCAGCCAAAAATTAATTAATTAACTAATTAATTAATTTATATATAAAAAAGAAGGGAATACAATTCCAGAGCAGCATGAGTGAGTAAAAAGGAAGTCAGTCAGGGATGGAGAAATAGTAAACGTAAAGTGGTGCATTAGGCAATCGGCTCTGGTTTCATGAGAAAACAGTGAGTTGCTTGGTCAAGCCCTATGGAATCATGGTGCCCAGAGTGGTCCATCAAGGAGGAAGGGGAAAAGGAAAGAAGCGGTGGCTTCTGTCTTTCTTTGATGAAAACAGATCTCACAGACTTCAAAATGATTGCTGCAGCTCCGAACAGTATATCTCCAAAGAGCAACATCTGGAAGCAGAGGAAGGAAAGGGACAAGAGAAACTTTCTTCTCAAGCATTTCCTTCTTTTCAAAGAACTGCTTCCCAGAGGCTCCTTGTATACATCCTTTTATACCCTATTAACCTAAAGTGGGCTGCATGCCCCAACCCTAGGTCAATCAGTGGATGAAGAGATTGAGATTGCCATTATTAACTTCAATCAATCAAGATATATCCTTCGTGGCTGAATTTTTTTTGCACATAATTGCACATCGAAATTGGTCTCCTTCTTGACCTTCTTGCTTCTAGCCAGCATGCTCTTTCTAACAAACAAGCTGATGATGTCACTGTCATGCCTGACATCCTTCCAGGGCTTTTCCTCATCTATAGGACAAGTCCAGGTTCCATGACCATTCATATTTCTTCATGTTAACTCATCACTTTCATCCCCTCCCACTCTGCAAAGGGCACTGTGTTTCAGACACGTGGCATTAGCTGAAATTCCCAGAGCACACCATGCTTGTTGTTACCTCTAGCGTTTTCTATATAATGCCTCTTCTGACTTTCCCCATTGTCTTCATAGCAACTACAACTTAACTTTCAAACATAGGCTTAAATGCCCCTCCTCAGAAAGCCTTCCAGGATGTTTCTCCTGTTTTCTCAATAGCACCCTGATTATACCCCTTTTATGACATTTACAGCCTTGTGGTAATTACTTATTTCTTCATCTACCCGCTTAACCTGATCAGAAATCCCAGGGCTTAGCTCACTGCCCAGAATGCAGAAGCCACTTAAAAAGTGCTGATTAAATGGAAAATCCCTGTAGATGTATGCTATCAATCTCAACCAGGTCTTTATTTGTTTAATTTGTCACTTGGTGAATCCTGACCCTGGGGACTGTTGCAAACACTCCTCACCCTCCCAAGGCCCAAGTGCAGTCTTCACGTCCCTCATCCTCAGCAGGTAATCTCTACTTCTTAGAGTCCATTGATGACATTAAGTTCACAGTCTTTAAACTTCCCTCATTTACCTCAACGCCCATTCCCAACATTTAACATTTCTCTGTTTTTCACTCTCTTCATACTTCTCATCTGAAAGGAAAAGGTGTCTCTTCTCCCTCAGGATCTCATGCCTCTCACCTGCTCCTTGGACCTCTTGCCCCAGAATCTTTCATCTTCCCTTTGACACCAGCTAGCACTCCAGTCTCTAAAACACCCATCAGACTGGTTACTCTTGCACTGCCTTATATACAAAAGATTCCTGTCCTGTCATCAATGCCTTCAAAACTAGCAGAGGTTGCTAGAACTGGTGGCTCAAAAACCAGACACAATTGGTAAGAGTTTCACTTGACTCCCACAGAGTTTTTTCATTTGGGAAATTTCACTTAAAAATTAAGGATTTGGGTATTCTCTGTAAAGATCAGACAGCTGGCTGCCCTGGGCCACCCTTTCCATGTGGCAACAGTGGTCTGGGTACAGCAGCTGTGGGTGGGCCGTGTGATCAGTAGGTCATCACAGTCTCCTCTGACCCTCTTTGCTCACTTCTATCACCTGTCAGGTCCTTATAAGCATCTGAGTTTGCAATCCCTTGCTAGTGTTTGGTTTTGTCCCTATCTTTCACCTGCAAGTTTCCTCTTGAAAGTCCCTGGTGATTTTCCAGTTATGAGATACACAGGTGTGCACTCCATCCTCATTGTCCTTGAACTTTCTGCCTCTCTCTGTCACCTCTGTAGAGACCACAACCAGCTTGGCTTCCTTAGCACCTTATGCTCCTGGTACTATTAGATCCTTAATGCCAATGTTGCTGGCTGTTTTACTTCTGCTCCCTAAATGAAAGCTTTTCCTAAAATTCCTGGAATTTTCTTTCTTGTCCCCATTCACCTCCGTGGGCTCACCAAGTCATGCGGCTTTTGCCATCCATCCCTTTATGTGAAGAGCTGCCAAATATCTCTCAGTCTATAATGTCTCTTCCTCGTGTTCTTTTCACATATCTCCAATGATCTGCTGGAAATATCCTCCTGGATGTATTTCCAGCACCTCAGATTTAATACATCTGAAACACAACTCATCATCTTGCCTTCCGCCCCCTCCCCCCTACCATCCAGGTGCCTGACTAGTTAACTGTTGATGGAGATTTCACAGCAACGCAGTTTGCAAATCACTTCACCCCTTTCCTTTGACATCCAAAGCATTTCTTCAGATCCTCAAAACTCCTGGCCTCCCAACTAGCCTCCCTGCCTCCTACGCATCATTCATATCTCATTCCTTATACCTCAGAAAATTATTCTTCTAAAACACTGCTGTGATTATGCCCTTCTACCGCTCGACGTTTGGTAGCTGAAAGAATGAAACATGCAGTTAGTCAAGGTTCCTATCCATGTTCTTCTCAGCAATCCAGTTATATTTAAACCTCAAAGCAATGACAATCCATCCTCCCCACACTGTTCTTGGTAGATCAGAGACTTTTAGTAGTTCTCCATTATTTGAAAAAGATAATCCAAAACTTATGACTTTCAGCCATCCAGGCTCAATTAGGTTTCCAGCCTTATCTCCCACTGCTTTTGGACACTGACCTAATGTAACCTGGACAACTTGAAATTCACCAGACAACGTGAAGTTACCTCATGTTTTCTCCCTTTGCTCATGCAGGTCCATTGCTTGTAAGCTTCTTCCCACATCCTTCCAGGCCCATCTCAAATGTTTCACTGATAATGCCACCTGTCACACACATTCTTATATTGTATTTATGGCTAGGTCTTCTGTGATCCACTACATTCTACGCTCCTTGGGAGTAGAGACAGACTCCTTCTCCATCTTTCATCCCGTTGGAGTGCCCAGCACATGGCACCCTTTCGATCAACAAGCATTTAGACAAGCCTTCTATAATGGCAGACACTGAGCCAGATGCTGACATACAAAGGTGGACGAGGCACAGCCCTGGCTCTGATGGGGTTCTCATTCGAACCAGTGAGAATGACACATAAGCACATGACTATAAACTAGGATGAGCACAGTAGAGGTGTATGCTAAGTAAGGGAGGATCTATTCATGGAGGGATGATTGAGAATGGGAAAGTGAGGCCTCAGAGGATGTGACACTTGAATTGGGTCCCAAGGAAAGAATGGTTAGAGAGGTGGGCAGGAGAAATGTTTGCAGTGAAACTTAGGCCAACCATATTTACAACTTAATGGCAATATTGATGATGAGGAGGTAGCAAGGCTGAAGGATTAGCCCAAATATATTTAGATTATGTAGGTTGTACTTTGATATGAAACAGATAAACAAGAGTTAAGTATCACACAAGGATGGATTCTACCAAGGGAAATACATAGAGGAAAAACCAACTGAAGTCACTCTGATTCTTGGTTGTTTACTCCCTCCGACACATACATCACTTTGTTGACAGGTAAATGTTTTAGAGCGGCATTTATTTATTATTGACGTCTTACTTTATTTTTTTGGCTGCACTGCGAGGCATGCAGGATCTTTGTTCCCTGACCAGGGATCGAACCTGGGCTCTTGGTAGTGAGAGCTCGGAGTCCTAACGGCTGGACCGCCAGGGAATTCCCTATTATCGACCTTTGAAAAAGAGGGATAGAGAGTTGTCAATCAAGATTTGGTGCAGGGGCTTCCGTGGTGGCACAATGGTTGAGAGTCCGCCTGCCGATGCAGGGGACAAGGGTTTGTGCCCCGGTCCGGGAAGATCCCACGTGCCACGGAGCGGTTGGGCCCGTGAGCCACGGCTGCTGAGCCTGTGTATCTGGAGCCAGTGCTCTGCGACAGGAGAGGCCCCAACAGTGAGAGGCCCACATACCGCAAAAAAAAAAAAAAAAAAAAAAAAGATTTGGTGCAGATCAGAAAACAGGTAAAAAGTGCCTTATACAAATTGCAAGCAGAGTATCTGCAGTCCAAAATTGACTTAGATTTTGGAACTCTTCCAACCTCCGAACAGGACTAGAACAGCATTATCACCTGCCAAGGCTGAAGTCACTGCTAAAATGGCTTCCCTAAAACAAGACAATCACCAGAATCCTTGTCAGAACAATGACCTTTGATTTCTGTGCTAGAATACACAGCTTTATTTGACAAAGATAAACAAGCCAGAAACTTAAATATAACTGATTTTATTTGATCATCTTAACTGAAATCTCTTTCTATTTGAGAAAAGATACCCTATCAGCAGTTTTTTAAAGGGACATCTGGCTTCAAAAGCTTTGATTACTTTTTTTTCTACTGTAAAAATATTAAGTAAAGCATTTCTGGGGAGGCATGCAACAAAAGTGCCAACATCAAACTAAGCGCTACTGATTTCCACTGGGACTCTTTCCACAATGACAAGTGGTTGCTGTTATTTTTACAGAGACACCAATAAATAAACAGTCCTGGAAACACAGCACATGGATAGTGATTGATAAAATTAAATATTTCTCCACTTTAAAGCTAGTCCTAAAACATCACAGAATTCCTAGTGGAGAACACAGATAATTAGACTTGAAAAACAAAGGATTTAGTCACAGGAGTTTTAGCCTCCCACCCACGTAGCCCTTATGCATTAGCAGTTGGTCATCCTTTCTCATCTGCTCCAAAGCCTCAAAGGTATTCAGCCAAGATCTTATAATTCAGCCCTAACCAAACTGGGAACTAACCATCCATCTCCCACCGAGTGTATTCTTAACATCAAAATTAAGCATTGGAAGTCAGTCGCTACACATGGACCTGAGAGGAAAGTGGACTGTCCTAGGTGCCTTGTAATATCAAACCCAGACCTTGGTGAAGCCAACCTAGGTCATCTGATGGTGGTGGGAGGTTTGCAGGGAGGTGGGCAGGGAACATGACCCACTGTGCGTATTGGACTGCCCTTTGAACCAAATCAATGGAGATCTTTCCTTACTTGTGATAAGTGCCTTCACATACTGATAAGCACCATTTGGAAATCTTCACCATTCTGATAAACATCACAAGGCCACGGTGAGTACTACTGAGTTCTGGGTCTTTCCCTGCGACCAATCACTTTGCAATAAGCCTCTTGGGCAAACTCCAGTTCACTAGCTAGCGGACTGTGAATATAAAAATCAGGAGAATTTCTTTTTCTTTTTTATTGCTTGCTAGATAACAAATTAAACACATCAGAGGATTGAAAAGCCTTGAAACTGTTTCTTGTTATGTTGTTTTACAGGCAGGAGAACAGCTCATGAGCCAGGTTGAAGTATTTGTCCCTGTTTGCTCTTTGAAGCACAGCGTACAGGTGAGGGTTAGTGGTGGTGTCCGTAAGAGGGCATGGAGCTGGGTTCACTGTTCTTCCACTGAGGGC
Organism: Delphinus delphis; assembly: GCF_949987515.2. Classification (NCBI taxonomy): domain Eukaryota; kingdom Metazoa; phylum Chordata; class Mammalia; order Artiodactyla; family Delphinidae; genus Delphinus; species Delphinus delphis. The sequence continues at coordinate 55,203,037 of NC_082693.1, read as the reverse complement.
CTGGAAGGTGCCAGGCCTAGAGGATCCAGCTGCCTTTGGCTTCTAGGGCTGGTGTAATGGCTCTGTTTTCAGAGAAGTGCTGACAGAACATGACAAATAGAAAACAGATGTGAACTGACCTTCCACAAAAAATGTATTTCAAGGTTTCTTAATCTTCATAGGAATCCTTCAGAGTGAGAGATGCCACCTTCGGACAGTGACCCACAGGACATTTAAAGAAAGGCTGCAGTTCCTGCCTGGAGCCCCCAGCCAGTCACCCACCCTCTTCTCCTCCCACCCCTCCCTTCCTGCATTGACTTTCAGACATCTTTCCCCTCCCAGTCCGTTTCACATGTGGTCATGTCCCTGCACACATGCTTTTCCCCCACCTGTCCCCCCATACCTATGGCCTTGGCTTTTATAGATGTACCACCTTTCACCAAGCATTCAGGCCACTTCACTCCCAATTTTGCTTTGAAACCGTCACTGTCACTGGGTCCATTACTAGCTCTAAATACTTTTGTGACACTAAATGTTGGCTTGGAACCACTGAGTACACTGGACTTTTGTCCACTTAATGACTTAAGTTAGAAATACTGGAATAGAAGGGTACAAAGGCCAACTGGGGAAACAAGTTCTCGTGTTCCTCTCTTACTGCCTTCAGGGCCCCTGGCTCTGAGGGCAAAGTACTGCTCCTTGTGCACGTGATACGGGCTTGAACCATGCATGATTCTAGGGGTTGTGAATTGCTCTGCTTATGCTCTTTGTGGACACCTGTCTGCATCCTGCAGGAATTTGGGTGGGATTTCCCAAAGTTTTGCCCTTCCAATAGCTACAGTACTTTGTCAAAGACTTTTTTCCTTGCCAAGTTGTTGATATCTCACAAAACAATTTATGGCAACATTGTCCCTGAGAAAGAAAGTCACGTAAACGCAAGGCAGTGCAAATTCATTCCCAATGCCACTGATGAGCAATCAACTACATCACCCTGGTTAATCCCAAGTCAGTTGGCTTCAAGGTCTGGTCACCTCTCAGTGGGCCAAGCTGGCTCTGACCCTGGAAGTCCAGGGGATTCTCTGTTTAAGAAGTCAGTGCATTCTCCTACTTCTAGACATCATATGCCAAGAAATTCCCATCTTATTTTGAAGTAAACTAAACAGAAAGTTCTGGACAGAAGTGGATCGAGTTTGTGGATGTCAAATATTTGAATCTGGGCTTCCCTGGTGGCGCAGTGGTTGAGAATCCGCCTGCTGATGCAGGGGACACGGGTTCGCGCCCCGGTCCGGGAAGATCCCACATGCCGCGGAGCGGCTGGGCCCGTGAGCTATGGCCGCTGAGCCTGCGCGTCCAGAGCCTGTGCTCCGCGACGGGAGAGGCCACAACAGTGAGAGGCCCGCGTACCGCAAAAAAAACCAAAAAAAATTTGAATCTTTTTTCTATTCCAGTATCACTTAAGACTAAAACATTTGTCCAATTTGTAGGATAATCAAGAATGCACTCTTTATCAGATATGCCATTGTTGTTTAGATTTTTTTTTTTTTGACTTGTGAAGTGACTCCATTTGGGTGATAATCATGGAAAGGACTACACGCTCAGATGTGAACTGGATGGGGGATGAGCACTACAGTTTAAATGAGATAGCATAGCAGGGATCACATCTGGATGCACTGTCATTTCTCTATGGATAAGGTATCAAAGAAACTGCACAGATAACTTGTTTACTAATGTGCAGGAATAGCTGGAAAAGAAGACTGATAGGAAAACTTGATCTACCGAACTTTACAATGCATCCCACCCTTAACAAACTGAATCAGCTTCAGTGTCATCTCCTCCGTCCCATATCATCCTATTATAACCCTCATCACACCCGCCAACTCTAAGGAAGGCACTCTGCAGCCCAACCCCCTGCACCTGAATTCTGACTTTGCCTGATTGTGCAAGTTTGGGCTATTCACTAACCCTCTCGATGTTTGACTTTCCTCACCTTTAAATGGGGACTATAGTGGTACCTGAGCTCTCGAAATAGGTCCATATTAACTGAGAAGATACCTGTCAAGTGCTTCGAGCTGACCTGGCTTTGCAGCAAGCCCTCTGTCCATGTTAATCATTACCATTAGCTGTTTATAGTGATAGGGGAGGCAGTGTCACTAGGCTGGCCACCACAGCATCCTGGCACATAGCACAGTGCCTATGAATATTCACTGGGTAAAATGAATCTCCAGTTGCACAAACATAGCTCATCCCCAGCTCCCAACCCCGACCATCATCATCTCTTGTCTGGATTCTGAAATAGGGTCCCAACCAACGTTCCTACTTCTATCCTTCCTCCCCTCCAGTCCAGCTAGAGGGGTCTTTTCCAAACTTACGTCAGGTCATGTTGCTCGTATGGTCCCCATCTCCCTTGGAATAACAACTATAGTCCTTGCAAGGTACATGAAGACCCTACGTGGCTTGGCTTCCTATTATCCACCTAAGCTCACCTTCCACTCCTCTACCCTTGCCCACTCGGCTCTAGCCACACTGTCCTCTGTGATACTCCTCAAACACAGCAGGAATGCTTTTTCTTTAGGGAGTTTACTATAGCTGTTCCTTCTACCACTGTTTCCAGAGATAATTGCTAAGTCTATCCCCTCCTTCATGTCTTGTTCTAAGGCCACCTTCTCAGTAAGGCCTACATAGATCACCTATTTAAAATTGTAACCTCATCACAAGAAAGAAAGAAGAAAGAAAAGAAAAGAAAAGAAAAGAGAAGAGAAGAAAAGAAAAGAAGAAAGAGAAGATAAGAGAAAAGAAAAGAAAAGCAGGGACTTCCCTGGTGGTCCAGTGGTAAAGAATCTGCCTTCCAATGCAGGGGATGCAGGTTCGATCCCTGGTCAGGGAACTAAGATCCCACATGCCCCTGGGCAACTAAGCCCTGGCGCCTCAATTAGAGAGTGCGTGCTACAAACTACAGAGCCCACGCACCACAACTAGAGAGAGAAAACCTGAACGCCACAACCAGAGAGAAGCCCACGTGCTGCAACAAAATATCCCGTATGCCACAACGAAGATCCCGCGTACCACAACTAAGACCTGACACAGTCAAAAAAATAATAAATAAATAAATAAAAAGGAAAGCAAAGGAAAGCATAGAGGGCAGGAAGAAACTTTTGGAGATGATAGATACATTTATGGTATCGAGATTGGTGATGGTTTCACTGATCTATACATATCTCCAAACTCATCGAGTTGTTTTCTTTTTTAATATTTATTTATTTATTTATTTTATTTTTGGCTGCGTCAGGTCTTAGTTGTGGCACACAGATCTTTGTTGTGGTGCTTGGGTTTCTCTCCAGCTGTGGTGTGTGGGCTCCAGAGCATGTGGGCTCTGTAGTTGTGCCCCACATGCTCAGTAGCTGCATCACGCAGGCTTAGTTGCTTCGTGGCATGTGGGATCTTAGTTCCCAACCAGGGATCCAACCCCAGTCCCCTGCATTGGAAGGGGGATTCTTAACCACTGGACCACCAGGGAAGTCCCTCATCAAGCTTTATATTTAAATATGTACAGCTTTTTGTATGTCAATTATATCTCAACAGTTTTTTTTTCAAAAGCAAAAAAATAAAATTGCAACCTCGTCTATGGTCACCCCCAGCAATCCTAACCCCCTTACCTTGCTCTGATTTTCTTTAACTTAACACCTGACTTGAAGCTTTAGTTAACTTATTTATTATTATTATGTTTACTGTTTATTTTCTGACTTTCTCTTTTAGAATGCTAATGCCACAAGCACAGGGACCCTTGTTTATTCACTGATATATTCCCAAGTGCTTAGAACAGTACCATGTGGCACATACAATTAATAAGTATTCTTGAATAAATGGTTCCATATGCATGCATATGTACAGCTGTGCATAGTTTTAGTTTGCAGTTACTACGGGATGGTAAAGTTAACAGGAAACCAAGTCTTCCAGGTGAGAAAAGCAAAGACCTCTTCACTTGCAGTTTTGACATAATGCCCTAGCTAGATTTCATCTAAGTGGATCTTTTCAACAGAAGGGGCGTGATACAAAGCCCCATCTCTGTGCAGCCTCAACATTGTCTTTGGCAGTTTGGATGCTCTGCCGCCTAGGCGTGGCCCCGCACACGTGGGCCTGATAGAATGTCCCAATTAGTTATCAGATGTGCCTGAGCGGCTCTGGGGACGAGCTTGTCTGTTCAGGTCTCACCAAAGAAAAAATAGTTTCTCACTAGCAGTTCGACTGAAATCCTCCTTGGACTGTCTCAATCCTTCTGCAGCTCAAAAAAGCACTCTCCCTCATAGTCTCTTTTGTCAAACTTTTCCCCTATTGATTGCTAAAAACAAACTTATAATTTCTTAATTTATGACTACAGTGCTAATTTTGACTGAATATTTCAGCCCTATTCCAACTATTCTGTGGTATATATAATAATTTTTGTCTTACTTATATTGGAAATAAACTATATCAGGAATATGTTACTGTATAACATATGTTATATGTTATATGTTATATTATGTTATATTCAGTATATTCAGTATGTCATGAATGTCAGTATGTCATGAATATATTATATTCAGTATGTCATATTCAGTTTACAGGACAGATCTGGGTTCAATATATGAAGATTTAATAAACAGATTATCAAGCTATAGAATGGGCTGACTCAATATAAAAAATTTCCTAATCATTGGAGATTATTTATATGAAATGTCCAGAAAGGCAAATCTATAGAGACAGAGAGGAAACTAGCAGGTGCCTGGGGCCAAAGGTGGGAATGGGGAGTGACTGAAAGTACGGACAATGTTTCTTTGAGGAGTGATGAAAATAATATTATATCGTACTACTCTGTTAATTTACTAAAAATCAATGAATTATACACTAAAATGGGTGAATTTTATGGCATGTGTCTTAGTTTGCTAGGACAAAATACCACAGACTGGGTGGCTTAAACAATAGACATTTATTTTCTGACAATTCTGGAAGCTGAAGTCTGAGATCAAGGTGTCAGCAGAATGGATTCCTTGTGAGGGCTATAAGGGAAGGAGCTGTTCCAGGCCTCTCTGCTTGACTTGCAGATGGCCATCTTCTCCCTTTATCTTTACGTCATCTTTTTTTTCCCTTTTTTAAAAACATTAATTATTATTTTTGGCTGCGTTGGGTCTTTGTTGCCACACGCGGGCTCTCTCTAGTGCAGTGAGCGGGGGCTACTCTCTGTTGCAGTGCGTGGGCTTCTCATTGCTGGGGCTTCTCTTGCTGCAGAGCACGGGCTCTTGGCACGTGGCCTCAGTAGTTGTGGCTCACCGGCTTAGTTGCTCCGTGGCATGTGGGATCTTCCTGGACCAGGGCTTGAACCCATGTCCCCTGTGTTGGCAGGCAGATTCTTAACCACTGCACCACCAGGGAAGTCTCGTTACATCATCTTCCCTCTGTACATCTGTCGCCAAATGTCCCCTTGTTATAAGGACACCAGTCATATTGGTTAGGGTCTATGGTAATGACCTCATTTTAATCTAATTACATCTTTAAAGACCTTATCTGTGGGGCTTCCCTGGTGGCACAGTGGTTGAGAATCCGCCTGCCAATGCAGGGGACGCGAGTTCGTGCCTCGGTCCGGGAAGATCCCACATGCCACGGAGCGGCTGGGCCCGCGAGCCATGGCCGCTGAGCCTGTGTGTCCGGAGCCTGTGCTCTGCAACGGGAGAGGCCACAGCAGTGAGAGGCCCACGTACCGCAAAAATAAACAAACAAACAAAGACCTTATCTGTGGATACAGTTCCATTCTGAGGTACTGGGGGTTAGGACTTTAACCTATGAATTTGAGGGGTGAAGTGGGGGACACAATTCAGCCCATAACAATATGTAAATTATACTTCAATAAAGCTGTTTTTAAAATATATCAATTGAGCACTTATTAGGTTCTAGGTACTATGCTAAGTATTTTATATATATCATCTCATTTGATCTTCTCAATAACACTATGAGGTAAGTATAACTATGCCCACTTTAAACATGAGTAAAGTAAGACACAGAGAAGTAAATAATTTGCCTGTGATCACAAAACCAGTAAGCAATGGAGCCATGATTCAAAGATTCAAACCTCGTAGTCCGACTTCAGAGCCAGCACTTTTAATCCTTATGGTAACACCCAAATGTGCTGGGCAGTCAGGCCCTTTAAATCATTCCCCTGAAATCAGTTTTATAATTTCAGTTATGCAAGAGAATACTGAGGCTCAGAGAAATTAAGCACCTGTCCCAGTTCACACAGTCCATATTGGGCTTTCTCCAAAACCCAAGTCATTTCTAAATATTATGGTATTTCTAATTATGTGTAACTGTGGCTCTCACCATTTGGGATGGGAGAGCTCTAGGGCAAGAAAAAGCTTCTTAGCACACAATAGATGCTCAATAAATAGTTGTGGAATGAATGAGAATATATTGAAAGGGGCTGGTCTGTAGTTTTAATGTCAGTGATGGACAAAGAAATATGCTATGCTGGAGACCTGAGCTGCCTCCAGCCTGAAATTCTGGAGATGACTTGGGCTGCAAGTCGATTGTCTTGCATGTGAAATTCTTGATACAAACTCCAGAAGTCACCTCTCAGCTGAATTCCTTTGTATGGGGAAATGGGCACCCTCATAGTCTGCTGGTGCAAGTGCAAACTGGGGAGAAGTTTTCTTGAGCAACCTGACAACATGTATCAAAAGCCTTAAACACACACACACACATGCACACGCACACACACCCACACCCCTTTATGTCCTGATAATTCCTCATCTAAGAATATATAACTGTTAAGAAAAAAACTGGAAACAATCTAATCTAAGTATCCAATAGTAAAAGAATATGGTACAGTCATAGAATGGAATAATGTGCAGTCCTTACTTACGGTGTTGCTTTTTATTATTGTTCTAGATAAAGTTCATGCTATATAATATTAAGTGAAAAAAGAAAGAAATCAGACCAGTTGCATGGCAGTTCACAAAAAAAGAAACTCAAATGGCCAATAAGTATATGAAAAGATATTCATTCTCACTCAGAATTGAAAGAAATGTAATTCAAAACAATGAAATATTTTTCACCTAAGACTGATGAAGAGTTGGCCAGAGAGTAGGGAAACACTCTAATGCACAGTTGTAGAAAGTATAAATTGGTACAAACTTTTGGGAGAAATTTGGCACTATCACTAAAATTTAAAAATACATATACCCAGGGTATTCCCTGGGGGTCCAGTGGTTAGGATTCCGCATTTCCACTGCAGGGGGCATGGGTTCGATCCCTGGTTGGGGAACTTAGATCCCCCATGCTGCGTGGTGTGGCCAAAAAATAAATTGCTTTAAAGTGATTAAAAAAAAAAATACATACACCCTTTTTGGATCTAGCAATATTACTTCTAGCAATTTTACTCTGTCCTATAGAAATACATATATATGCAGAGATGTTCATTATAGCACTAACTGTAGCAGCAAAAAACTTGGAAACAAGTTAAATGTTCATCAATAGCCAAATGATTAAATATATGGTGGAATATTCAAAAAAGTGAAACATAGGCAGCTCTCAAAGTAAATGATGTAGATCTCTATGACAAAGACACTTACATTAGTTAAGGTCCAGCCAGGAGCATAAAAGTCATGTCAGACAATGCAACAGAGGGAATTTAACATAGGAATTAATCGCAAAAGTTTAGAGGCTAATTATTTTATATCTAGAAGGTGGTGATCCAGAGACACAGGCAGCCCTGCAGGCAAGGCACAGGCAGGTGGAGAGTTGAGAGGGCAGAATCAAGATTACTCTAAGGCCATTTCTTCTACTCTTTCTGCTTTTCCTTGTGTATCAACTTCAATTTCTCTCTGTACACAACTTTGAAATTCCTCTCCATGCACATAGCTGCACCAGTTTTAGTTCAAGCATCAGTGATGGTTGAAGATAATCCCAGGAGATAATCTGATTCAGACTGGGCTAAGCATCCACCCAAATCCAATCATCTCTAGCCAGGGGGAAGGGCCACAGGACTCACCTCTGTGAGTAGCGACTGCAGTTCTCACCAGAGGAGCCTAGGTTGGGAAAAGACTGTCTACCCTTGACAACATGGAAAACTGGATTGGTTCTGATGCTATCAAAGGAGGGAATTCATGATGGGGAGAGGATAGGGATGGAAGATGATAACTTAAGTTTTGGACATGTTCAACTGAGATGCCCACAGAACATCCAAATATATTGTTTAGGAAGTAAATGAATGTAAAGTCTGGAGTTCAGCATGGGAATTTGGACTAGAAATCCAGGCTTCAGACGGTCAGCATAAAAACTGTATTTGAAGCCATGGGTACATGAGAAAAAAATTGCTGGTTCAAGATACAATTCTAGAGACTAAAAAATATAGAATAAACAGAGGAAGAGGAAACACTAAAAGAAACTAAGGAAAATTGACCAAAGGACTGGTATATAAAAAAAGAAACAACACAGAAAAAATAACATGGAAAGAGGAAAGAGAGAAGTTTCAAGGAAAAGAAAGTGGTGACTTCTACTAAATAAGATAAACCCGGAAAACCGCCCAGTTGGATATGGCCCCAAGGTCTCTGATGAGGGGCATCAAAGTGAAGGAAAACACAAAACTGCAATGAGTTTAGGAGGTTAGGAAGTGAATTCCTCATGATTTAATGCTTTTGTAGTCACCCATGAGACAGCAAGGTGACAAGCCTTGGTGAAATTAAATTGAAGGAATAAGTCCGTGTGCTTTTGCATCACAGTTCTTCAGCAAATCTGCTTTGTATAGAGTAACTTGGACTAACCTAGTCAACTGGGGACATTACAGGCCATGGGGATATTTAAGGCCCAATCTCAGGTTTTTATTCCGAATTTGCAGAAAAAATCCTAGAGCTCCCTCTTGGGGTTGGCCACTCTTGTATATTCCTAGTCTTAGAAATACTAAAAGGATCAGCAAACTGTGGCCCTGGGGCTGCATCTGGCCCTCTGCCTGTTTTTGTATGGCCTGTGAACTAAGGATGTTTTTCATCATTTTTCAATGATGAAAAACAATGAAGGAACATTCAAATTTCAGTGTCATTAAAGACATTTTCATTAGAAGACAGTGCTCATTTGTTTCAGTATGGCTACTTTCATGCTACAATAGCAGAGCTGAGTAGCAGTGACAGAGGATGTATAGCCTGCAAAGCCTAAAATATTTACCATCTAGTCCTTTTCTGAAAACATTTGTGGACCCCTACTCTAGAAGAGTGGAGAGGGTGGTCCTGGGACTTTAGGTTGCCTTTTAGAGATATAAAAATAGCTTAGTTCTGGTCACGAAACCTCAGTAGAAAACAAACTATAAATCTGTCTAATCTCTGAAAATCTTAAGTATAGGAACAACCCCAGCATAATTAGACCCACATAAATGCCTCCATTTTAGGCCAAATCCAAGTGTTTCCACCTGACTTATTTGTGCTTCTTTGTGATATCTGGAGACAGAGCTGGGCAAGACTCTGTGCCTAGCACTGGGACAGGCTAGAGTAGATGAAGGGAAAGCCAAGATCTGCAACTAGGCTTGTGCCTTGGTGTGGAATAGATCCCGGTGCAGGTGCTGGAAGTTAAGTGGCAGAGAACAATAAAATGACAGCGACCATTTATTGAGCACTTCCTGTATGGTAGGCATGCCAAGTGCTTTACATTCTATTATCAAGACAAACAAAACTAACTCCCTGCTCTTTACCAAGAGTGAAAAGTCTGAAGGCTGGTAATACAAGTATAGGGTTAACATCAGTTTCCACATATTTATATATATATGTATAGTTTCCAAGCGGGAACCAGGAGTTCATCAATTCCAGTTTACCCTTTTGAGGTATGTGAACTACAACACAAAAGAGAAGGAAGCAAGATGCCATGGTACTTCAGAGGAAGATGAACTTACTTGGGAGTGGGAAAGGGAAATTTAAGCCTGGAAGAAAGGAAATATTTTAACAAAGGAAGATGGAGGGTGTGAAACAGGAGAGTGCAGGGTACATTTAAGGAACAGCATGCAGATTCTACTCGTTGAAAAGGAGGGTGTGTATAGACTAATTTTTTAACTTACAGATTTATTTTCACTTTGTCATAAAGGCCCTTCCAACCATGCCCATCACAGGTTGGGGTGGGGGCAGTCTTCTTAGGTTCAACTACACATTGACTCACAACTCGAGTGTAGACCACACTTGGATACTCCAAAGGGTACAGAGCAGGAACCACAGATGTCTGCCAGGGTGTGGGTGAGCACCCCCAGGATTCCTGGTGGTAGACCCCTGAGCAGTGCAGCTTAGACTCAGGGAAGCAAGGCAACCATCCTGCAAGCATGGAAGCTGCCTTGGTTTACAGGCATCACTCCCTACAGGAGCTGATATCTCTTGTAACAACTTCATAGGCATAGCTTCCAGGTTTCTAATTACTAGAGTCACAGCATTCAGGGAAATCCAAAGATAGGACTTCCTGCTAGGGATTGAGAAGTTCTCTCACTCCAGATGTATTTTACCAAACAGGGGTCATTTATCCTATGTGCAGTGTTGCCTAGCAGCATGGTTGACACATTATCCTTATCAAGTTGCCTGAGAAACAGAACTAGAAAGTTAACCAAGGGTCTAATTGTCAAGCAGGAAGGGGAAAGGTTTTGTTAACATTTTACCCATCTTCCCCAACGCCCAATCCAATTTCAGTGCTTTCCTCAAAAGTAACTCCTGTTAATAACCTTTCTAAAAATTTACATAAAATTGTGTACGTATCTGTAGGCATTTAGTTTACATCCAAGTTTTCACTATCAAAAACAATGAATATCTTTATGTACACATGAGAGTATTTCCTAGCAGTGAAATTATTTGATTAAATGATAAACGTAAAATTCTTATAAATTGCTGTTAATCTTACTGCACACCAGCAATGTATGAGTACCAATTCCCCTTCACTCTCTGTGACACTGTGTATTAGAAATCTTTAAATTTTGTCATTATAATGAATGAGAAATGGTCTTGTATTAATTTGCATTTCTCTGAATACTGCTGACTTCACACATCTTTTCAAAGGTTTGGCCACCATTTGATTTTTCCTTTTCTGAATTACTTAATTATATTTTTTGCCCATTTTTCTATTGCGTTGACTTAACCTTTTTTATTGATTTGTGGGTAATACATATATTATTATATAACCTATATTATATACTACTTATATATTTCATATTATATAGTATATATAATAGTATACATATTACTGCATATATATACAATACTCCATCTATATTACTACATATTTTCTATATATTACTATAGCATATATATTGAAGTAGTGTTTATATATACACACATAAATATTTTATTTGAGTATTAACAGATATGTAATGGGAACTATTAACAATTTTTGATCGGGGAAGCTTGGTGCTGGGAGTGATTAAATGTTGGGGCTTTGGAGTTAGACCTGAGTCTCAGCTCAAATGCTTCCTTGTATATGTGACTATGGGCAAAGCATTTAATCTCCTTGAACCTAGGTTTTCTTATTTGTTAAGTAGGGATAATAACATGCATTCACTGGGTTACCTTTAGCTAAGTGTGGGGCCATTAAGTCTTCAGTAAATGGTAACACTTAGCATTATTATTTTTTAAATTGAGATATAATTCACACACCATAAGGCATACAAGTTTTAGTATATTCACAAGGTTGTGCAACAATCACCACTATCTAACGCCAGAACACTTTCATCACCCCCCAGAAGAAATGGTTTCCTCATCACTCCCCACCTCCCATACCCCTATCCCCTGGTAACCCCTAATCACTTTCTACCTCTGTGGATTTGCCTATTACGGACACTTCACATAAGTGGACAATACAATATGTGGCTTTTGTACCTGGCATCTTCCATCTAGCATAATGTTTACAAGATTCACCCATATTGTAGAAGATTTCTGCATTTCATTCATTTTTATTCTGAATAATAACCCATTGTATTGATATACCACATTTGATTTATCCATTCATCAGCTGATGAACATTTGTGTTGTTTCTACTCTTGGTTATTATGAATCATGCTGCTGTAAATATTCAGGTTCAAGTTTTTGTGTGGACCTTTGTTTACAATTCTCTTAGGTATATAGCTAGGAGTAGAACTGCTAGGTCATATAGTAACTCTATGTTTAACTTTTCTGGAACTCCCAAATGTTTTCTTTAGCAGCTGTACCATTTTACATTCTCACCAGCAACATATGAGAGTTTCAATTTCCTCACATCCTCACATCCTTGTAAACACTTGTTATTGTCTGAGTCTTTTATTACAGTGATCCTAGTGGGTTCTGATTTCCGTAGTGACAAATGATTTTGAGCACCTTTTCATGTGCTTATTGGCCATTTATATTTCTTCTTTGGAGAAATGTCTATTCAAATATTTTGCCCAATTTTTAATTGGTTGCTTTTGTAAGATATATAGTTTGCAAGTATTTTTCTCCCATTCTGTGGGTTGTCTTTTTACAATCTTGATAGTGTCCTTTGAAATATAAAAGTTATTAATGATACAGTCCAATTTATCTATATTTTTCTTTAGTTACTTGAGCTTTAGGTGTCATATTCCTAAGTATTTTATCCTTTTTGATGCTATTATAAATGGAATTGTTTTCTTAATTTTACTTCCAGTTCATTGCTAGTATATAGAAATATAGGGCTTCCCTGGTGGTGCAGTGATTAAGAATCCACCTGCCAATGCAGAGGACACAGGTTGGAGCCCTGGTCCGGGAAGATCTCACATGCCACAGAGCAACTAAGCCCATACACCACAACTACTGAGCCTGCGCTCTACAGCCCACGAGCCACAACTACTGAGCCCGCGTGCTGAAACTACTAAATCCTGTGTGCCTTGAGCTTGTGCTCCACAACAAGAGAAGCCACCGCAATGAGAAGCCCGTGCACTGCGACAAAGAGTAGCCCTTGCTCGCTGCAACTAGAGAAAGCCCGCGCACAGCAACAAAGACCCAACACAGCCAAAAATAAATTAATTAATTAAAAAATATATATATATAACTGATTTTTGGGGGGGAAAGCAGGGGTGTGCTGGGATGAACTGGGAGACTGGGTTTGACATATATACACTAATTTGTATAAAATAGATAACTAATAAGAATCTGCTGTATAAAATAAAATAAAATTCAAAAAAAAGAAATATAACTGATTTTTGTATATTGATCTTGTATCCTGCAACCTTGCTAAACCCATTTATTAGCTCTAATAGTTTGTGTGTGTGTGTGTGTGTGTGTGTGTGTGTGTGTGTGTGTGTATTTCTAGGTACAAGATCATGTCAACTGCAAATAAAGGTACTTTTACCTCTTCCTTTCTGATCTGGATGCTTTTCTTCTTCTTGCCTAATTGCCTTGGCTAGAATCTCTAGTAACTCAATGAACAGATGTGGTGAAAGCAAACATCCTTGTTTTATTTCTGATCTTAGGGGTAAAGCATCCAGTCTTTCACAATCATGTATAATGTTAACATGGGTTTTTCATAAATGCCCTTTATCAGGTTGAGGAAGTTTCCTTATATCCCCAGTTTGTTGAAAGTTTTTATCCTAAGAAGGTATTGTATTTTGTCAAATGCTTTTTCTGCATCTATTGAGATGATCACATGTGGCTTTTGTCTTTTATTCTATTAATATGGTATACGTATTAGTCTGCTAGGGCTACCGTAACAAAGTACCATGGACTGGGTGGCTTAAACAACAGAAATTTTTCTCATAATTCTGGAGGCTAGAAGTCTGAGATCAAGGTGTTGGCAGGATTGGTTTCTTCTGAGGCCTCTCTCTTTGGTTTGCAGATGGCCATCTTCTCCCTGTGTCTTCACATGGTCTTCCTAATCTCTTTTATAAGAACCCAGTCATATTGGATTAGGACCCATCCTAATGCCCTCATTTTAATTTAATTACCCCCTTCAAAGGCCTTATCTCCAAATACAGTCACATTCTGAAGTATTGGGGGTTAGTTAGGACTTCAACATACGAACTTTGAGTGAACACCATTCAGCCCATAACTGTATTACACAGATTTTTATATGTTGAGCTTACCTTGTATTTATGGAATAAATCCCATTTGGTGATGAGATGACTTAATCCTTTCTATATGTGGCTGGATTCAGTTTGTTAGTATTTTGTTGAGGATTTTTATGAGCAGCTACTAGCATTATTATCTTCTTTATTCCCACCATTCCAAGTGCTTTTACATGTACTATTTCACTTACCTTAAACAGAATTGCATGAGGTGGGTAGTATACTCATATTCACTGAAGCAAACTGAGGCTCAGGAAAGTAATGTGATTTTACCCTAATTATAAATTTGCAGTAATACATCATATAAATTGAAACCAAAACCACAGATGAGAAGAACATTAGGGAGATGAAAGAAAGCAGGATTTGGTGAGAACAAAGAGAAACTTTGTACAGCTAGAAGTTTACGGGGTCAATTTGAATGGCATCTGTGATTTCAATGACATGAGAACTGAGGTCATCTGCTGATGTGCATAATAAGAGTAAATAGACTTGTGGTTTCAGTTCATGCATATAATGAAACCAAGTAGGGGTGACAATTCTCATTAATTTTGAGATCATGATTTGACCAGATAAACTGGAAGGAGAATAAACCAAAATTTTGATGATAGAGATTTGACTGTATCAATAACAGCACACTGCAATTTACAGATTCCTTTTTCCTTGGAAAGCTTTTCCAAGTAACCTGCCAATTCACACGCTCTTCTCTAAGCCTTGGTGGAGCCGTACAATGATATACCATGACTGCTCAGTCAGAGAAAGCTGAGTTCAAATTCTACCTCTGGCTCCAAAGGACTGTGTGACTTTGCAAGTCATTTAATATCTGCAAGACTTTACTCCCTCATCAAATGAGGGAATTGAATTAGATATTCTCTAAGCTGCCTTTTAGTTTTACGACTCTATTAATTTAATGAATAAGGGGAGTGGTGATTCAGTGGACTGGGAATTTTCAAACAGCATTGCTGAGGAATTCACTGAGGGTAGATAAGGAATTACTGAAGAGCAATGAAGTCTGGTAGCGGACAGAGAGCAGGTAAGCTAGGGTGGGTAGCCAGTGAAAGTGAGAAAGTAAGCAGATTGGAGTGGGGGCGGCTACCCAGAGTTGGGGATGTCATGGGGCATATTACACAGGCTACTGCAATCTAGTTGGTTAATTAATTACACATTGTTTTAATTAAAAATAACTAAAAGTAATTAAGAATCCAGATCAGAGAGTCCAGACTGGGACAGAAGTCAGATATACCCCACACCTTTCACCACCTATTTTTACATCACGATTATGATCCCAGTTCACTGGATGATGCATTGAAGAGCAAGGATCTTACCCATAAGTCCCTCCAATAAAATTCCAGAAGAAGTCCTGGCCCATCAGCTTCTCACGTCATTCACAGGTCACATTTCATTTCTCTGAACTGTCACATGACACTTCATATTGATCTGGTTCATCGGAGGCAATGTTCTGATAATCAAAAGACATCAGTTTTTCCTTTTAAGTTTTAAACTATTTTAAAATTCTCTTTAATGCAAATGAAATGCACTATTACTGTAAAAAAGTCTAACATTCACACACATTATGTAGATACTGACAGTCCCTATAATTCCTTTTCCTATTGTTAAGATGGGTGAAAATTCCTCCAAGTCATGCTTTCTCTCTATACGCTAATGTAATATTATTTACAAAAAACGGAATCATGAACACTATTTTGCAAAGTGCCTTTTTCTTGCTCACCAACCAGTATAATCCAGGTATTTTTTCATGTCAGAGCATACAGATGTGCTTTATCCACTTTGACAACTACAGAGGAGTCCATCATATCACTATATCATAGCATAATTTATGCAGCTCCTATTGATGGGCATTTACCTTGTTTCCAATTTTTTGTTATGTAAACAATAGTGCAGTGAACATCCTTGTATATATCTTGCATATTTGGGTTTTTAAAAATAAATTTATTTATTTATGGCTGCATTGGGTCTTAGTTGCTGTACGCAGGCTTTCTCTAGTTGCAGCAAGCGGGGGCTACTCTTCGTTGCGGTGCGCGGGCTTCTCATTGTGGTGGCTTCTCTTGTGGAGCGCGGGCTTCAGTAGTTGTGGCACGCGGGCTCAGTAGTTGTGGCTCGTGGACTCTGGAGCGCAGGCTCAGTAGTTGTGGCGCACAGGCTTAGTTGCTCCGCAGCATGTAGGATCTTCCTGGACCAGGGCTCGAACCCATGTCTCCTGCATTATCAGGCGGATTCTTAACCACTGCACCGCCAGGGAAGTCCCCGCGTTTCTACCTTTCTTGAAATAATAGAGCATAATATGCTGAAAATGCTGCTTTTTCTTCCATCTTCAACATTAAAATGGCTACACAAAACTTCACCAATTTTGATGTCTTTTAAATGCATGCTGATATGACAGCTGTCACATACAATCTAACAAAATTGTTTCAAATGAAGTTAAAGACAAGTAAGTGCTACTAGAGCCATCTTATGGAAAAAACCAAATTAACCTTTTGGCAAACCCAGTAGAATGGGACTTCTCCCCATTCTTTTTTGATTTATCCCCAAGCCCTACCCTATACTGTGGGCATTGGGGTAAAAGGTAGGGGAGAGCTGAATGATGCCTAGCACAATTAGAAGTGCCATCTCCAACCCCCCAGAGAACCCCTGGCAGAAATCTCAGACCACAGCTTTGTCCAACCTCCATAATGCTTATAAATGTCACAACCTAGAAAATAAAGCAACAAAGTAAAAATTAACCAATCCACCAGGGCAGGTAGATTAAAAGTATCTTAAAGTACTAGAGTGGCTAGTTATCACTCTGTAGAAGGTATAGAATCTGCATTAGGCACATGTGTGGTTTCCATTTTTAGCAGCTTTGTAACATGTTAATATTATATGTTTTCCAAAATACTTTCCTACTTATTGTTGCTCCTAGGTTGCCAAGATGGGTCAGCCAACATGGCCTTAAAAATTAAGTACCACTAATGTTCAAATTAGATGAGTCAAAAATAGAGGACTCACCATGTGGATCTGAACAGGACAGCCTGAGGATAAGGTAGAGAAATTAGGGGAAGTATGTAAAATTGATGCACAGCTGCATCCTATATGTCAGCAGTCCCCAACATTTTTGGCACCAGGGACCGGTTTCACGGAAGACAGTTTTTCCACGGACTGGGGATGGGGTGGGGATGGTTTTGGGATGATTCAAGCGCATTACATTTATTGTGCACTTTATTTCTATTATTATTACATTGTAACATATAATGAAATAATTATACAACTCACCATTATGCAGAATCAGTGGGAGCCCTGAGCTTGTTTTCCTGCAACTAGATGGTCCCATCTGGGGGTGATGGGGCTGCCTCAGCTCCACCTCAGATCATCAGGCATTAGATTCTCATAAGGAGCGCACAACCTAGATCCCTCGCGTGCCCAGTTCACAGTAGGGTCCCCACTCCTATGAGAATCTAATGCCACCTCTGATCTACAGGAGGTGGAGCTCAGGTGGTAATGTGAGTGATGGGGAGCGGCTGTAAATACAGATGAAGCTTTGCTCACTCACCAGCCTGCCACTCACCTCCTGCTGTGTGGCCCTGTTCTTAATAGCCACAAACCGATACCGGTCTGTGGCCCCAGTTGGGGTCCCCTACTATATATCTTTGGAACAGGCATGAAGGACTGAATATTGTTCTATGTAAAACTAATGACACTGTGGGAGTTAGGCAGAACAATACTTAAGATATGATCTTGGCTGTCAGAGAGCTTCTGTATGCTACAGTGACTGCAAATAAGAGATGCATGGTCACAATACTATGGAGATACATTAACTGTAACGAGAGAGTGTGAATTGCTTCAAGGCAAAGAAATACATCAAGAGGCAGAAACAGCAACTGTAAACTGCATTTATTGAGTGCTTATTGGGCACTGGGTACATCAGATACAAAAGAGTTGGGATGGGGGCAGGTAAGAACTTAAGAAATTAAATACACACATTAATTTTACCACGAATTCTAACTACTAGGGAAGTACAAAATTCGTACAAGTTATACTTTATAATGAAATTTTGATGTCTGTCAAAAGGATAAGCTATACATACAATGCAATAAAAATGTTTTAAAATTGTGCTTAGTATCACAGAACTACCCCGAAATGGGTTGATAAAATGCCTATACAGCATTATACACATATATTTTATATTAAAGATTGCTTGTAAAGTACAAATACTTTGACCCCATTGCTGAGAAATCTATGGCTGACAACTATATGTGCAGTTCCTCTAAGAAACATTGCAGCATTTGTAGTACATCTCTCCTTTAAACTCCACCTTATTTTTAGTTTCACTTACTATCGAGTTCTCTTCAGAACTGTTTATATTTCTTTTGTCTGATCATCTTCTTCGAGTTTCCTGATTTCATTTTTTAAACAATTTATAGTTTCACGACTTGCTTTTAATCTCTCTTTAAGCTCTGCAATTTCAAAGCTTGTTTTTTTTTTTGCAGCTTCTAATTTTTCTCTGGTTTTCACTTCAAGTTCTGCAACTAAAGAAAACATACACTTTTACTGATTTATTTCATTTTTCTCACATGTACAAGATATTTCATAGAGCAATAAATGTGGCATTTCCTTAGGCCAATGTTTTCATGATGAAATGCGGACAACTTAAGATATGTAACTTTAGACAGAGGGGGGTAGGTAAGAAAGTCTGAACTCTCCAGAGAGGATCTAATATGTTTTCTACCACTAAGAATGAAATTCTGACCACTAATTTTTTAAATTTTATTAAAAAAAATTTTTTTGACCACTAGTATTTTAATTCACAGTTAACATTTTAAGACATAATATCTTAAATTATGTCTTAAAATTATGTCTAATTTTCTAATTTGATTTGGAAATGAGGGAGTATACAGTCCAAGAAACATCCAGCTAATAAGAGTTTACTAAAAACAGTACTCTTAAATTTATGTACAGGTAAAATTTACATAATCACACTGGTAAAACAAACCTCTATCTTTTTTCAAAAAGATATCAATAAGTGTCTAGGTTTGAATTCCAGCTCTATCATTTACTAGATGTGCCACTCTGAATAAGCTATTTATTATCTCTATGCTCTATTCCTCATTGCTAAAATGAAGATTATAATAGCAAACACCTCATAATATTATTTCTTTAAAAGATTTAAAAAGAATACTGTCTGGCACATAAAAAGCCATATTAACTACTATTATTACTGAATATTTAAAACATTCTAGCTGGCTACATAACAAATTACAAAATAAAAATATCATTACTGCAAAATAGATTATATCGATTTAACTATTCCACTTGGATAGTGTAGCATCAAGTTTTACAGAGAAAAATGACTACTATCATCCAACATTTCCACCTTGTGGACATTTCAGGTAATTGCTGCTGACGAATGTTGAGGCACAGTTGTTTGTTAACCTAAAAGGATCACTAATTGGAAGCAGTGTGGTTTGGTGAAGGAAAAAAACCAAAACCATTGAAATCAGAAAGACTTGAGTTCAAATACACCCTTGGCCCCTTAATAGCTGAATGCTGATATCTCTAAGTCTCCCTTCATCTCGTCTTTCTATATGATACAGTTAAAACTTCGTATTTCTCGGAGGATTTATGAGGATTAAGTAATATACCTAAAGCATCTAGCGCATTAAAAACACACAATGTGGGACTTCCCTGGTGGCACAGTGGTTAAGAATCCTCCTGCCAAGGCAGGGAACATGGGTTTGAGCCCTGGTCCAGGAAGATCCCACATGCTGCGGAGCAACTAAGCCCGTGCGCCACAACTACTGAAGCCCACGCACCTAGAGCCCGTGCTCCGCAACAAGAGAAGCCACCGCAATGAGAAGCCCGAGCACCGCAACGAAGAGTAGCCCCCGCTTGCCACAATTAGAGAAAGCCCGCGCCTAGCAACGAAGACTCAGTGCAGCCAAAGATAAATAAATAAAATAAATAAATTTATAAAAAAACAAAAACAAAACACGCAATATGTCCTTATTTTCCTCACTGCTGGTGCTTTCTTTTTGTGATATATTTTGTAACACAGATAAACTTTTATATTGCCAAAACAATCCATATTTTTCTTTGTAATTTTTCATTGCTTTTATTTTTTAAATTATTTTTGAAGACAGTACATACACATGATACAAAATTAAAAGGCTGAAAAGTGTAGACTATGGAAAAAATGTCTCCTTTTTATATGTGTATGACTGATTTACTTTGCTGTACACCTGAAACTAACACAACATTGTAAGTCAACTATACTCCAATAAAAACAAAAACAAAAAAAGCCTCCTTTTACCCCTGCCCCCCACCAACCAGCACTCTTCCCAGAGATAATCAGTTAGGTTTCCTTGGTATCTTTCCAGAAATAATTGGTTCAGAGACGAGCATACACCTAAGTGTGATTTCTCCTCACCCCCAACACAAGTGATGTCACACTATCCACACTGCTCAGCACCCTGCTCTTTCACTTAACATTACTACATCTGAAAGCTCACTCCATATCACAGGGCTGTCTCATTCTTTCAAAGGCTGCAGAGGACCTCATTGAATGGACATACATAATTCATTCATCTGTCCCCTCTGATGTACATTTGGAGTATTTCCAGTTTCCTCTATTACAAACAATGCTATAACGTGTATGCTGCGCATAATCATTCCAGTATACTTGTGGGCTAAATTCCAGTAAACAGTAATTGAAGGACATTTGATCTTGTAAATCTGGAAGAATGACAAGTGACTCTTAGAAGTCCTCTTAATTTATAATCTCACTAGCATTGTACGTCTATTTCCCTACTGCATCAACTTTTTGGTCTTAGTTACTCTGAAAGATTAAAAATGGTATTTCAGAATAGTTTTACTTTACATTTCTATTACTTCTGAGGCAGACAATCTTTTAATATGTTTAGGGGACATTCCTCGCTTTCTTTTTATGGATTGTCTGCTTTTCCTTTGCTCATTTTTCTTTTAGGTTATCGGCTCTCCCCACCACCCTTTTAAAAAATTGAGGTATAACTGACATATACTAGTTTCAGGTGTACAACATAATGATTCAATACTTGTATATATTGCAAAATGATCATCACAGTAAGTCTGAAGTTAACATCTGTCACCACATATAGTTACAGATATTTTTCTTGTGATGATAAATTTTAAGATCTACTCTCTTAGTAACTTTCAAATATGCAAGACAGTATTATTAACTACAGTCACCATGCTATAAATTACATCCCCAGGACTTACTTTGTAAGTAGAAGTTTGTACCTTTTTGCCCACCCCTCACCTCCCACCTCTGGCAACCACCAATCTATTCTCTGTATGTGAGCTTTTTTTTTTTTTTTTTAAGATTCTACATATAAGTGAGACCATACTGTATTTGTCTTTCTCTGATTTATTTCACTTAGCATAATGCCCTCAAGGTCCATCCATGTTCTCACAAACAGCAAGATTTCTTCCTTTTTTTTTTTTTTTTTTTTTTTGCGGTACGCGGGCCTCTCACTGTTGTGGCCTCTCCCGTTGCGGAGCACAGGCTCCGGATGCGCAGGCTCAGCGGCCATGGCTCACGGGCCCAGCCGCTCCACGGCATGTGGGATCTTCCCGGACCGGGGCACGAACCCACGTCACCTGCATCGGCAGGCGGACTCTCAACCACTGTGCCACGAGGGAAGCCCAAGATTTCTTCTTTTTTATGGCTAATATTCCATTATGTATATATGCGTGTGGTGTGTGTGTGTGTGTGTGTGTATATATATATACACACACACACATACACACGCACATATATATATAAAACACCTCTTCTTTATCCAGTCACCTGTTGATGGACACTTATGTTGTTTACCTGTCTTGGCTATTGTAAATAATGGTGTAATGAACATGGAGTTGCATATATCTTTTCAAGTTAGTGTTTTTGTCTTGTTCAGATACGTATCCAAGTGGAATTGCTGGATCATATTGCAGCTCTACTTTTATTTTTCTGAGGACCCTACATACTATTTTCCATAGTGGCTGCACCAATCAACATTGCACAAGGGCTTCCTTTTCTCCACATCCTTGCTAACAGTTGTTATTTCTTATCTTTTTGATAGTAGCCATTCTAACAGACATGAAGTGATATCTCATTGTGGTTTTGATTTGCATTTCCCTGATGATTAGTGATGTTGAACATCTTTTCGTATACCTGTTGGCCATCTGCATGTCTTCTTTGGAAAAATATCTACTCAGTTCTTCTGCCCAATTTTAATTAAATTGTATGCGTTTTTTGGCCATTGAGTTGTATGAGTTCTTTATATATTTTGGATATTAACCCCTTATCAGATACATGATTTGCAAATATTTTCTCCCATTCAGTAGGTTGCCTTTTCATTTTGTTGATGGTTTCCTTTGCTCTGCAGAAGCTGTTTAGTTACTGGTTATCAGCCTTTTTAAATGATGTGCAGGAGCTCTTTATACATTAAAGAAACTAGTCATTTGTGATTTGAGTACAATATTTTTTAATGGCTTGTCTGTCTTTAGACTTTGTTGACAATGCTTTTTTACTATGCAGAAATTTTTATCCCCTTGCTCTCCCCCTCTCTCTCCATATTAATTATAAAACATATATGGAGTGAAAGGCACATTGTGAGATGGTGGGATACAGAAGTAGGAGACAGACAAGAAAGAAAAATGCATTACAGTGTCATGAGATAATCATAGGGTGCTATGACATACCAAGGGGAAAGGGTGTGTGTGTATATCAAAGAAGGCTTCTTGGCAGTAGTAAAATCTGAATTGAGTTTTAAAGAATGAGAAAGGAATTAGGTAGATGAAGTGGACATAGTGGGCCTTGGAAAGCGTACAGAAAGATTTGGGAAACAACAAGGAGTCCTATATGACTGTAACAGGTAGTTTTAAATCTAGTTAGGAAGACCTGATTTAACTCATTTGTCAGAGGACAGCATGTACTGTAGATACAGATTTTTGTGGTCTGATTTAGTCACTATACTTTATTTTTGACAAATCATGAGACTGCAAAGGGTACCATATATTGAAAGAACTGGGTTAATTACCAATGAGATGATAGGGGAAAACATTTAAAAACTTCTTTTAGCCTGTTCTGGTTTTCTGCTTCCAATATATTAAATGCTTATACATACATTTAAGATATATATATGTATGTGTGTGTGCCTGTGAGTGTGTGTGTGTGTGTGTATATATATATATATATATATATATATATACACACATACACAGATAGATAGATAGATATAGATATAGATAAAATTTCTGTTTTAAATGTCCAAATAAAGCTTCAATTTAGAGTAAGTCAATCCAAAGAAGAGTTAATATTTTTGCAAAGCCAATGTAACTTACTGGTTAGAAAAATAGACTGTAAGGGTTTTTTTTTTTTTAATATTTATTTATTTATTTATTTGGTTGTGCTGGGTCTTAGTTGTGGCAGGCTGGCTCCTCTGCTGTGGCATGCGAACTCTTAGTTGAGACATGCATGTGGGATCCAGTTCCCTGACCAGGGATCGAACCTGGGCCCCCTGCATTGGGAGTGCAGAGTCCTAACCACTGTACCACCAAGGAAGTCCCTGTAAGGCTTTTTTACAAAGAGATAGAACAGTTCATCAGTTAAGAGCACACACTCTGTCTCGGTTTAAATCCTGCTTTGCTGAGTGATTTGGGGCAAGATATCAAATCTCTCTATGCTCTAGGGTCTTACCTAGAAAATGGGGCTAACAGTAGTACCTTCCTCCTAGGGTTGTTAAGGGTATTCAATAAATTAAGAAATGCAAAGCACTTATCTAGTACATGTAAACTCTTTTCAAGCATTCACTATCATTTTTAAACATTTTTTTTTTTTGCGGTACGCGGGCCTCTCACTGTTGTAGCCTCTCCCGTTGCGGAGCACAGGCTCTGGACGCGAGCCAGCAGCCATGGCTCAAGGGCCCAGCCACTCCGCGGCATGTGGGATCTTCCCAGACCGTGGCACAAACCCGTGTCCCCTGCATCGGCAGGCGGACTCTCAACCACTGCGCCATCAGGGAAGCCCATTCACTATCATTTTAATTATTCCTTGTAGAAGCAATTTCTATTAAAAGCTAGATCCCTAGTACTTAAGTAAATTTCCATGGGTTTACCAGTATAAACATCTTTATAAACTTTTAATGTGTTTTAAATTTTATAATGAGCAACCTCTATCCCGGCCATTACTCTATCTAAAAATATTACTATGTTTTTAGAGCCTAAGTTCTGAGGACTGCTTAGGATAAAGTCCTGGCTCTACCACTAACTCATGTTAACTTGGGCAAGTTTCTTACTCTCCCTGTGCCTCAGTTTCCTTTTCTAAATGGATTACCTAATAAAGTTATTGTAGATGTAAATGAGTTTATACATGTACAGATTTACAAGAGTACAAACAGTAAGCACTCAATAAAGCTAACTGATATTACCAAATATTGAGTATAATGCTCTCAAACTGGTAAAAGTATACCTACCTTTTTAAGACCTTTGATTAATATTCCCAAGTTGCTTTCCTAAAAGGCCTACTCACACAAACAATTCATAGAACACAGGGTTCACCACATTCTTAATAGGTACAACTATTAAAAATTCCTTTTGCTTATTTGATACAAATATAACCACCCATTATTATTTGGTTTGCATTTTAAAAAT
The DNA here is from genome assembly GCF_949987515.2 of Delphinus delphis. Lineage (NCBI taxonomy): Eukaryota > Metazoa > Chordata > Mammalia > Artiodactyla > Delphinidae > Delphinus > Delphinus delphis. The sequence continues at coordinate 55,178,367 of NC_082693.1, read as the reverse complement.
TACTAGCAGGGTCAAATATTTTCCCTTTTTATTTACTAGTCATCTCCTCTTTCATCTGTCCATGTCTTTTGTCCATTTGTCAACTGAAGTTTAAAATTTTATTCTATTTTATTTATTTTAGGGTTTTAAAGATATTAATCCTTTGTCATATTTTCTACAAATTTATCTTTCTTTTTTGCCCTTTTGAAATGAATAAGTTAAATATTTTTTTGCAGAATCAAGTTTGCCTTTCTTTCAATGTGATTTCTTCTAACACTTCAAATTTAGAAAGTCTTCACTAGCCAGGACAGTCATTTCTCTAATTTTTTAAACAGCTTAACTGACTTTAAAAAAACAGTTAACTGGGCTTCTCTGGTGGCGCAGTGGTTGAGAATCTGCCTGCCGATGCAGGGGACACGGGTTCGAGCCCTGGTCTGCGAAGATCCCACATGCCGCGGAGCAACTAGGCCCGTGAGCCACAGCTACTGAGCCTGTGCGTCTGGAGCCTGTGCTTGGCAACGAGAGAGGCCCGCGCACCACGATGAAGAGTGGCCCCCGCTCGCTGCAACTAGAGAAAGCCCTCGCACAGAAATGAAGACCCAACACAGCAAAAATAAATTAATTAATTAATTAAAAAAAAAGTTAACTATCATTAATTAAACTGGAATTTGTTTCGATAAGTGCTATAAAGCAATGATCTAAATTAAGTTTTCTTCTCAAAAGTTATCAATTGTGTCAATACCATTTACAGAATTATCTTTTTCTTCCTTATGGATTTGACACTGTTGAGAAAATAACCTGAAGATAATATAAAACATGCAATTTACTGATAAAAACTTCCGAAGGTTATAAATCTCCACACATAAACTTTAACACGTCAAAAATTAATTTGTAGAAAAGTCTTTTTATGAAACATTTGTCTCTACTATTATACATATATGAATTAATGATATTATTTTTGTTGAAAACACAGAAATATGGGTACTTGAATTTAAAAAGAGAAGTTTCCTCTATGAATTGGGCACATTTCATAGTATGAGAGAAAGGAGATCTATAATGGAGAGAATATGACCAGTAACAAATTAAAATAGCATGTGACTAGTGTTTTTTAACCTTTTCAAAAGTGATCATATACGTATCTGTTTTATGTTCATAACAAAGTAGCCCAAGTATTTTTTCAGATGTAGAAAGTGAAACATAAAATTTTTTAATGAGTGTGATTTTCAATTTTAAATGACTACCAAGTAGCAATTATAATCAGTATTCAGATCTTTTAACTCTTGGTCAGGGTTTCATGAAAATACAAACAAAACACTACTATAACCAACAATGGTTAAACAGCAACCTCTTTCTCTCCTGCTTTCTCATCCCCCACCCCGCTTCTTTTATTGGATCGCTTCTTCCAGCCTATAACGATACTGGTCTGTTTCCCCTGAAAACTCTGCTCTCTTGACTCCAAATCCTGCTCTGCTACTGCTTCAAGGGCTACTTTCCCTTTATAGTCAAGCTCCAAGACAAAGTTGTCCATAGCACCTGTCTCCAATTTCTCATCTCACTCTCTCTCTCTCTTTTTTTGCCAGCACTGCACGGCTTGCAGGATCTTAGTTCCCTGACCAGGGATTTGAACCCAGACCACGGCAGTGAAAGTGCCAAGTCCTAACCACTGGACCGCCAGGGAACTCCCTCATCTCATTCTCTCTTGATCCACTTCAACTGATCTTCTGTCCTTACTATTCTCCTTCAACTGCTCCTGTTAAGGTCACCAAGGACCTCCACCTTGCTATAGCCTATTTCTTGGCTCTGATCTTACTTGACCTATCAGAGGTACTGAACACAGCTAATGACTGTTTCCTGATACACTTTCTTCACCTGGCTCTAGGATATTATGTGCACCTAGTTTTTCTCCCTCCACACTCACTGTTCTTTCCTAATTCCTTTGCTGGTCATCTCCTTAGTCTCTAAATGTTGGAGTGCCCAGGGCTCAACCTTTGAACCTCTTTTCTATCTTCACTTACTCTTGTGATGATACCATTTGGTCTCACAATTTATAAATCCATGTGTATATTAACTTCCACATTTATATCTTCAGCCTAGACCTCTCCTTGAATACCAGACTTTGAGCACAATTCCCTTCTCAACATCTCCACTTAGATGTCTTACAGGCATCCCACAGCCATCATGTCCAAAACTGTACTCCTAATCTTTCTCCTCAAAGCTGCCCCTCCCAGACTTCCCATCTCTATGAAAAGTAATAACAATTTTTGTTTGTTTGTTTCCTCTGGCCCCAAACCTTAACAGTCATTCTTTGTTCATCTCCTTCTTTCATATATTGTTATCAAACCATCAGCAAATCCTACTGTACCTATCTTCAAACTAGAACCTGACCCCTTCTCACCACCTCCATTGCTATCATTTTGGTACTACCCACAATTCTATATCTGGATTACTGGAATAGCCTCCTAACTATTCTGCTTCTACCCTTTCTGCTTTACAGTCTACTCTCAACACAGCAACCAGGGTGATTGATCTTTTTAAAATATTAGTCTTATACTGTCACTCTTCCTGCTCAAAACCCACAAAAGACTTCCCATCTCCTTCAGTTTAATAACTTAAACTCCCTATATGAGCTGGTCCCATAATAACTTCTTTGGCCTCATGTCCCACTCCTTGTCCCCTTGTTCACTCTACTCCAGGTACACTGGCCTTCTTGCTGTTCCTCGGATATGCCAGGCATGCTCTTACCTCAGGGTTCCTGCCCTTGCTGCCACTCTACACGTAACATTCGTCTCTCATGTAGCTGCATGGCTCATCTCCCCACTCCTTTTGGTATTTGCTCCAATGCCACCATTTCAGGAAGCATTCTCTGACCTGATATTTAAAACTCTTAACCATCTCCTCCCACCAAAAACGCTCCCTCCCCTACTTTAGTTTTCTTCATGCCATCCAATCACTACTTCACATTTCATTGTTCTGTTTATTTAATATTTGTCTTCTTTCCACTAGTATGTAAGCTCCATGAGGGCAGGGCTTTTGTCTGCTCTATCCTCTGAACAATGCCTGGCATCTTACTGTTGCTCAATATATACTGTAAGCAAATAAATGAAAAATCAAAGGAAAAACCGAATAAATGGTGACATAAATGTCAACACAGGGTTGGTAAGTAGATTTCATCTTGAATGACAACTGCAAATGGTTGGCAATGGCTGCATGAAACAATGTGTAGGGGATTCTGAGGCCTCGTAAGCTAAAGGGAAAAGACAGCATGACTGACTATCAATAAGACATTCTGGTCTTCACCACCCCAGCATTAATATAAAACTATGTCAGGTGACAAGTTAAAAAGAGAGAGAGGGAGAAACTAGTTCACCGTACACTTAAGTATAATTATGTTCTGCAAGGTTCTTCACACCGATTTTGTTAGCAAAGACTAGTAAACAGAAAATGATTGAGTGACAGGTTAAGCAAGATTAATGAAAAGCTATGCTTAAATGTAATTAGTGAATAAAGACAAACAGTATTTCAGAGTGTGTCAGAGGCTGTCTTTTACCTTTTTGAAAGTAGGCCTACTTTGAGAACTATTTAAAACATCCTTCTTACCTGTTCTTTAGTAATACATATATTGTATAACTCCTAAAAATTTTACCTGTATCTACTAAGGAAAAAAATTTAATAGTTGCTAATCATACAATCCTTTCACCATTACAGAATACATTATTTCTCAGGATTAATTATGAACTCATGGCACTTACATTCTGTTTCATGCTTATAGGCTCCTAAGGTAAGCTGACGAGATGTTGTTAATAATTGTTGCATCATTGCTGTTGGGTCTTGAAATATCTAATGGAAGAGAATGAAAAAAAGCCCAATAATTGCAAAATCTACAATTTAAAATGTTTTAAAAACTCTCATTATAAAATCTTCTTACCATTTCATCATAGAACTCTGAAACCACTGTCTTTTTTCCCAGCATTGCATTGGTGTCTGATTGAAATAGCTTTAATAAGTGATACAGGGTTACCTGTGAAACAAAAACAGACATGACATCTGTGCAATGGTTTTTATCATCATTATGAGACATCATCATTTCTGTAACTGATTTAGAGACTGAGTTAGTAAACACATCAAATTCAGGATCTTGTTTCAACTACAACTTACTGTGGCAGGTCACCCAAATTCTGTGTGTACTTTTATTTTCCTATTAGGTATTACCATTTATCTACATCTATTCAATATGTATGTTTTGAAGAGGGTAAGCAAACATTAGTTACAAAGCATCTCTAGAGAGTGACTATATATAAAAATAACACAAGATACAGCTATGGAAATTAAACTGGTAAGTCACTAAGATGAATTCTTTTACTTACACAGGCGACATTTGATTAACTGTGACAGTTAAAGTTTACAAACTTACTATGGCGAAAAAAGATTTGATACTTTCAAAAGGAATGGTCAATACTAAAATGCTCAGTGAGGACAAGTTAATTTCTTTAGTGTAATAATAAGATTAATACATAAATAGCATAATAAACAAACACAAAGTTAGTCAGTGAAAATTCACTTCGGCAAGAGCAATATGTCTTCAAAATATTTAAAAACAGATACAGCAAGACATCAAAGGAAAAGCTTTGCAGCGCAATGAGTGATTATTTGAGCAAAACAAAACCTAGCTGGTAAAACATCAGAGTTCATGTTGAAGGTATAGAAACCAATTCAGAGGCCTCAAAGAATTTTCCAAAAAGTTAGCTAAAATCATCATAAGGAGTATAGATCATATGCCATATTTAAAGCAGATAATTTGACAAATTTCTGGAACAGACAGAAAGCAGATGAGACTACACAGATGGATAAACCATAACAGGGAAATCCATAACCTAAAATCTTAAAGAAGAAAACTGCATCAGAGGTGGGAGCTGCTGCCCCCAGTGGAGCTCTGGGGAGAGACTGCGAGCACAAAGCTGGCAGGTACAGAAATCAAGAAGGCTGTGGGGCGGCTAGGCTGGCCAACCTTCCCTCCTCTCCCCCCACTCACAGACGAGAGAGTGCACCTCCTGTGGGACCTAGAATTCTTCACCCAATCAAGTGAGAGGTAAACAAAAACAAAGCTATTTTCAGAGAGCATTGGCTCTGAAATTTTACTTCTCTCGCATCCTTTCTGAATAAAGTCCTGCAGCAAAATGAAAAAAGAAACCAAGAAAGACAAAGAAAAAGGATCAGCCGTCATCACTAGGAGCTGACAGGCACTATCTAAAATTGAAAAATCCAACCTTAGGGATTTAAATACACGAGATGAATGGGAATAATTTCTAGAGGAACTGAAAACAGTAACTGTGGTTTTCCTGAGGAAGGGGTCAGAGATGGGGGAAAGAAGATGTTACGGGTTGAACTGTATTCCCCAAAAGATATGTTGAAGTACTAAATCTCAGAACATGTAAATGTAACGTTATTTGGAAATAAGAGCCTTTTGCAGATGTAATCAAGTTAAGATGAAGTCATTGGGGGGGGACCCTAATCCAATATGACTGGTGTCCTCATAAAAAGAGAAGTGACACAGAAACAGGGAGAGAGAGAAGGCCATGTGAAAATGGAGGGAGAGACTGGAGTTACGCTGCCACAAGCCAAGGAACGCCTGGGGCCACCAGGAACTAGAGGAGGCATGAAAAGATTCTCGCCTAGAGGCTATGGAGAGAGCATGGCCAACACCTTGATTTGGGACTTCTAGTCTCCAGAACCGGGAGGATAAATTTCTGTGGTTTTTAGCCACTCAGTTTGAGGTACCTTCTTATGGCAGCCCTAGGAAACTAATACAGGAGACTTGTACTTTCTAGTTTTTAAATCTTTTAAAAAAACTATATGCGTGTCTTTTATAATTTAAGAAGTATTAAAAACTACATCATAAAGCCTTCCATTCCCAAATTTATTATTCAGACCTGGAGAGGCATTCAGGCAGATATAGGCAATGAATAATTTCAGGACAGATGTCTCTAATTTTCAGTGGTGTTTGAAGATTCTTAGAGCAATGAAAATGCCTATACTTGCCAGAGATATTTCTAGGAATAAAAACCCAATATTAGCATTTTGCTTTTAGAAACAACCATTCCTTTTACAGTGGTTTGATGAGTAATAGGTTACTGGATAACAGAAGTAAATCACAAGTTACCCATATCTTTCTTTTATATTTTAAATAAACCTCATATGACTTATTTTCTGTAAGAGCCAACTATTCAAAAACTATAATGGGTTCATTATACTAAAAGAACACTACAGTAATTTGGAGGGGATAAAACTCAGGCCTATGTAGATCTATATGGAAACCTATTCAATAAAGGAATCACTCCAGAAAGGCAAAAGATCATATTACCCTACTTTGCCAAGAGTTGACTTTGAGAGCTGTCTCATAATGACGTTACATTATATAATGATTTCTTTCAGAGATGTATTTTCCAATTGAGGGCAGGGTAGGGAGGAGAGAAGGGGGAGACAGATGAGGAGGCAGACAGGTAAGGCAGCACATTCTCAAAATAAAATGAATTCAAAGCAATCATACAAAGTTAACAAGAACCTCTGCTCTAGTAACATGACCAACTTCTTCTTCCTCTCTCTCAACATCTGCCTATTCTGTGCTCTATTCTCCCTAATAGACTACTTTGGTTAAGGATAGGTGTAGTGTCTCATCTTTGTATCCCACCCCTTGGGCAATATCTTGCAAATATGGATATTTAATAATTTCTTGTCAAACAGAATATAATGTCTGTGAGAGTATCCCAGAAGGACAAGAATGGTAGGAGACCTGGAAACCTTATCACATGGAAGATATTTAAATGAGCTATAGATGGTTCTTCAGGAGAAAAGAAAACTAAAGTATGAATAGTTATCAGTAAAAAGTTCAAGGAAGCTTAACATAAAGTAGAGCTTTCTTAAAACTAGAACTACCCCAAACCTGAATAGGATGTTTCACTTAATAACAGAAGTCAATATTCTCTTCTTGCTATACTGGACTGCCTAAAGGAACTTCTATGAGGAAAAGTATGGTCTACCTCAATGGGTCCTAAATATTATTGCACATCAGAATTACCTGGGGTGCTGGCCCCTCTCCAAACCTGTGAATCACACTCTGTGGAATGGGGCCTAGAAGTCTGAACTTATAAAAAAACATCTCAGGCATTTCTAATGCAACTAGTTAGGAACTAATTCTCTGTATCACTGGCCCAGGTGACATCCAAATCCTTTAAAAGCACATCGTTTTACAAATGTAATCTGATAATTAAAGTGTCAATGTTTGGTGCTAAAGGAGCGAGCTGAATCTATCAAGATGAAAATTAATGGTGATGACCACTAAAGCCCTGAAACTGGAGTTAAACACCAGCCACACAAATGTGCAATGAGAGAGCCTGAGTTGTGACCCTTTAGGTTTAAAAATAAAACAGGCTTAGTGGTTTTAGTCAAAAGCAAGAGTAAAGGAAGGAGTGTGAGGTCTGAATGCAAATACCTGGATTCAAAAACTAACTCCACCACAGTTAACTGTGTTTTTGAGCACATGACTTCATCTCTGAGCCTTAATATGCTCATCTCTAAAATGAGGATCTCACCAAGCTCACAAAGTTGCTGAGGGGTCAAAGTGAAAGCTTTGAGAGACTTTTTACATTATCAAGCAACAATCTGAAGAGATCAAATAATGAAAAAGTCAGTGGTTATAAATAAGGATCCAGGTATAAGATAAAGCTGCTAGTACTGATGACAGTTTGAAAATGTACAAAGACTTTCTAGGGCTTTTAACTATAAAAAACCGGACACTCCCATTTCAGAGAGCATATGGACTCCACTTGTTTGTTACTAATAACCAAACGATACTAATGAATTTTAAATTTTTTTGCTGTAGTAATCATGTAATTTCCATGATTCCTTTCAAATAACTGTTCACATTCTATCCCTTCTTTTTATACTAGAAAAACAAAAGAGTTTTGAAAGGCACTTCACTTAAAAATGAAAAACCTTAACTCATAGCGAGATACACCAAGCCATAAGCTTACATAAAGTATACCTGAATGAAAATGTCAACATATAACAAGCTATTGAATATTGTAAAATTTTCACAATTACTAAAAAATCCATTTTATATTTGCAGAGATTAACATTACTCACAGGTCTTTCATTAGGATCAATGAAAAATATTTTGATGATTATTTCGAATTCACCCCAACCTGTTTCAGTAATTTCATATGGAGGCTTAGTAACAACTAAAAGAAAGAAAAAAATAAAACAATTATAAATTGTAAATTACTGATACAGTTTCCTAGCTCTTTTAAAATTTATAACATTATGAATTTTAAAAAACTATTGTACCTCTTAAAGGATTGCCATAGCTTTCATGTAATTTAAATTGGATTTTCTTCACATATGCTGACATATCCTAAAATACAGAGGCATTAATTAGTTCTGCCATCTACACATAACAATTAGGAAGGAAATACACAGAGCACCTGTGCCAATTTTATAAAATACACTTCCCCTTAAATTTTATGGAAACGAATTTTCTAAGAAACATGAATTATACCCTGGAGGTTTGTTTTTAATTTTAAACAAAGGAAGGCTGTGCAGAATTCTTTCAAAATTCATAATATATAGAAATATATATGTCCCTAATTCATTGTTTTGCATTCCTATTTTTATATATCTCTGTAGACAATACTCAAAATCAATTTTGATTTTTCCATAAAACAACAGTACATTTCCAATATTTTCTACAGAAATAAACATATACACCAAAGCAAATCTAAGAACTAAGCAACTTCAAAAAACAAAATTATATTATACAAAGGTCAACTAAGCTAAGCAACCTAAAACTGTTGGATATAAAACTCTTCCTTTCCTTAATTATATTTTGAAGCACAAAAGCATATTCATTAGTTCCGGCACACAAAAGGGATCCTGCTAGCGAAGGAGGCCTTTTCAAAAATACTTCATTATAGAAAAACAGGAAAATGCAAAACAGAGTAAGTTGCATTCAACAGTAATGTTCATTAATCTTTTTATTTGCTTTCAGGAATTTTTATGTGCTTATTATCTACATATTTTTTTAACTGGGATCCTACTGTAATAATATATTACTATCTGCCTTCATCACTTAACATTATTTTGTGAACATTTTTTCTGAGGCAGATTTTCATAAGCCTCTTTGAAGACTATTTTGGGAATACTTTCATTCATTTTTTCTACAAATAGGAGTGACTACCAATACTGTTAGATGCTATAATGATAAATAACAGAATCTTGTCCTCAGGGTCTCACTGTAAAGTGGGGGGCAGACAAGAAAATCAGCATTTCAATGCTGTAATCTGTAATCTGTTGTGTGCATATTAGGTCATGTGTTATGAGGACATTAGGTACAAATCCATAGGAAAGGCAGCTATTTTAGTCTTTGGAGATCAAGAAAGTAGATCTAAAGAAAATACACTTGAACTAAGACCTAAGGGAACAATAAGAATGGAGTGGGTGGGAAGAAAGGAAGAGGTTTAAGAGTGTTCCTTTGGGAAACTGAGAGTAATTTAGTATTGGTAAAATGTAGGATATAAAGAAATGAGGCAAACACAGACAAGGGACAAGGCTGCAGAGATAGGATAGGGAAAGGTCATGGCAGGCCTTCTAAACATGATAGCTTTATGATGAGGGCAATAGGTAGTCACTGAAGGTGGTTTTGTTTTTTTGTTTTTAACAGCTCTATTGAGATATTAACATACTACACAAATCACCCATTTAAAGTTCACCATTCAATGGTTTTTAATATATTCAGAGTTGTACAACTATCACCACAATCAATTTGAGAACATTCTATCACACAAAAGGAAACCTCATACCCATTCTTCCTCCCACCCGCTGTCAACCACTAATCTAGGTTCTATGTCTATGGATTTGCCTATTATGGACATTTTATAAAAATGGAATTATACAGTATGTGGCTTTTGTGTCTGGCTTCTTTCACTTGCCATGTTTTCTAATTTATTCCATGTGTTAGTAGCATGTATCAATACTTTATTTTATTCCTTAATAATATTCCACTATATGGATACACTACATTTTATTTATCCATTCATCAGTTTAGAGACATTTGGACTATTATGAATAATGTCACCACAAACATTCATATACAAGTTTTTGTGTGGACTTTGAAGGTTTTTTTTCTTCGTCTTTTAATTTTATTTAATAGAGAATAGTATAAATGCTGAAGAAAAAACATTATCAAGCTTAATTGGTTTCAACATGTATTAACTCAGCCTTTTGGTGGAATATATGAAGAAAAAAAGAACTCAAAAGTCAACTGCCTTATTCTTTGTCCTTGAAATTAAGATAACTTTGGGTTGCATCACTACTTGATGTCCTGTAGATGTTTGATTTCAGCTCAAGACCTCTACATTCAAGTGGTCACCTTTAAATTGTGGCTACAGCTGCACTGAGTTCAGTTACTGTAAACTGTCCTACATGGCAGTTTAATGTGTGGCATATTCCCCTTCTTTCGATTTACCTCTAAATTTATCATCTCTTAATTTATTAAATGTGACTGAACATACTGTGGGGTACATGGGAAGAAAAGAGTATTCAGCATTGGAAGTAATTTTGAATGATAAGTCAGCATTTCTACCCTTAAAATTGACACTATAAAGTTATTTTGAATAATTATTCAATTTATTTTAAAAATGTGACCCTTGATAAAGTAAAAGTATGTCCAAAATTCTAGTCTCTTACAGGTGGTAAAATATAATTCAAAGTGTTTGAAGCAGACTACCTTTATCATCATCAAGCTGTGAATCTACCCTTGGGCTATTTGGCACCATTTTCATCTTTTCAGAAGTAACAACTCTTGGTGACATCTCTAACTGCTTTTTCAGATGTTTCTGAAAGGTGACGAATGATTACAATGATAACATAAATTCTCACCTGCCTTCTTGCTTCCACTATATTGGAACAATGATATTTGAAATACAGAATGAAGGGTTTTAAATAGAGGAATAGTTTATTCATTCAGTAAGTATCTGTTGAATACCCACTATGTACTTACTGCATTCCAGGCATTAGAGATTCAGTAGCAAAACCAAATTACCAGCAGCTAGATTATGTAGCAGTTTGTCTTTCATCTTTTCTGATGGTCTGATTACCAAATTATCACTTAAATTTACTATTCCTGAAATACCCGATTATATACTAGGCTACCTTAAGGTGTGGTGATTGGAAGACGTACTGTGCATATAGCATAGTTCTTTTTACCGTAACTTAATTTTAATTAGAAAACATTTTTGGAAAGTTGATTCTACTAACAATTATAGAAAGATGACAGCTCTTACTTTATTCTTTCAACTTTTTTGGTAACATTTCTACAGTGGGCCAATTTTATTATCAGTTACTATACAATATTACAATTTAACTCTGAGCAAAAAAAACTATAGCTTCAAAAAAGTTTTAGGAAAAACAATTACCTACCTCATTTCTATATGGTTTTACATAGACTGTCCACTGATGGGTGTGCCCATCCTCTTCTCTTTTCTTTCCAAAATATCGAGCAACATTACCATAAACTATTGGTTTAACGATTGTAACCCCCTACAAGAAAACAATTTCAACACCAGTTAACACTGTATTAGGCTTCCCTGGTGGCTCAGTGGTTAAGAATCCGCCTGCCAATACAGGGGACACGGGTTCGAGCCCTAGTCCGGGAAGATCCCACGGGCCGTGGAGCAACTAAGCCCGTGCGCCACAACTACTGAGCCTGCGCTCTAGAGCCCGCGAGCCACAACTACTGAAGTCCATGCACCTAGAGCCCGTGCTCTTCAACAAGAGAAGCCACCGCAATGAGAAGCCTGCGCACCACGACGAAGAGTAGCCCCCGCTCGCCGCAACTAGAGAAAGCCCGTGTGCAGCAACGAAGACCCAACACAGCCGAAAATAAATAAATAAATAAATTTATTAAAAAAAAACACCACATTGTATTATTACCCAAATAAACAGAATTAGAACTCTGAAAGCTTGTTTTAAGAAATGGCAGGCAGTCTAACAACCTAGAGTTTGCTTATAACATGGATTTCCCTCAACAAATAATTTCCAGACAATTAGCCTCATTTCATAATACCACAAATAACTAAACACCACATTAATTACAATGTTCTCACTTTGAAAACGTGTATTTAAATCATGTGGAGTACTTTGAGAGTTCCTTTTTTCTTTCTCTCTCTCTTTTTTTTAAAAAGAAACAGAAAAAGCTCTATTTACAAACTTTAAAGAGCAGTCTGGAATAACGCTCACCAACTTTACCATCACCTGATGGTAACGTCCTTATCAGCTTACACCAGGGTTCTCCAAAGCACAGTACAAAAATTAAAGACAGTTTGGAAGGGGATTTTAGGTAGAATAAGGGCAAACATTTTCATTTCATTACTTGTGTTTAATCTGTATTAGAAAAACCATAACTATAACTAGCAATTCAAACCCACAATTTCAAAAATAGTAATGCTTAGGAAGGGACTTTAAAAAATTGATTTAAACAAAAATGTTAAACACTACATTTCGATTCAGATAATGGCAAAGAGGCACTTGGACGACTCAAGCTCGGTAATCCCTGGACTGATGGCATGTGTGCTATATTTGTGTTCAGTTCTGAGATGTACATACATGTTTCTCATCACATCCGGTTAAGTGTAAAGGCAGATTACGATGAAAAGGAGATAGAAAAAATTCCAAGTGAAGAAAATTACTGAATGTTGCACATGAATTTGAGACCAATTGTTCAATAGTAAGACTGTATCTGAAGGTCAAAGAGCAAGATATATCACATGTGAAAAGTGCTGTGCCAATGTAATCAACAATTAATAAGAAATGAGGAAAAGCAGTGAACAAATGGAAAAACTTTTCATTGTGACTAGATAATTCACAAATAAAACCAATACCTATTAGCCTAAGGTTAGTTCAGGAGAAGGCAAGTGGTTTGTACACAAACTTAAAAAAAAAAAATCACAGCAAGTGTCCTTTTGTGGTACCCAAAGATGGGGCCTCACATTCAAGGCCCGAATGAATAAGTACAAGGAGCGTTGACATGGTGAGGGATAATAGATCCTGAACTGCTACAATGTTGCTAGGAACTTGGGGAGTTCCTCAATGATGAAAAGCGGGTTCATCTGCCAAAAGACTTTCTACCTGGATCAAATTTATCTAAATTGGGAAGAGATGCTTACAAGACCACATAACAATCAGCATGGAGAAGAAATAAGTCCCTAATTTTAAAGTTTTACATGACTAACTCGGACCCATTTTCGGTGGAAAAGCATTTGAGGACTACAGGCCTAATCTCAAGTGATTCTGGACTTAAAAGACTTTTAGAACCTAACATGATTACAAGTAGAGAGAGTTCTGTAAGTTCTTCTCCAAAAGCTAGTGTTCTAAACCTTTGTTCAGTAGTACTTTCTTATTATTCCAAAACTTCGCCCAAAAGTGAGGGAAAATGTATGTTTATGAACCTTATGGTACTATGAATTTTACCTGGCATCTGTTTCCCCCTTCCATTAAATTTCAGTAGCTTTTGAAACTTTCAAAGCACTGTGTATGACAATTGTATATTCAGTATAAAATTATGTGAAAACAATACGACATACAGAAGGACTCAAAAAAAAAAAACCTAGATAAACTAGATTGGTGCAAAAGTGGGTGATTTCTTTTATAAAAAATTTTCCTTTCTGCGGTAAATAAAAATCCGAAGGGGTAAAAATAGGTGTTATATCAGGAACCAGTTGGTCGTCTCATAAAAAAATTAATGTGCCAGGGGATGTAGTAAAGTGAGTGGGAAATGTGTCACAGTGTCATACATTACGTTAGGCTCTATGATCACTTTAATTAAAAACTAAGAAGCTACCGTGTACTGAATGTTCCCTATGTGCCAGGCAGTGTTATGTTCTTTGCATGCCTTGATTAGTATCTTGGCTGTAGCCTTGGGACTTTAGGAACACCATGAACTTGGGGAAGTCTTCTGAACTTTTCTAGTTGTAAATACTGGGAGTGATACTGCCTTTGTAGGGACTGAACCAGAGAATCGGGTAAAGCGTCCACCCACTGTGCTTACTTCGCACGGTATCTGCTACTGTTATTATCCTCACAATAGGTGGGTACTGCCCTCCCCACCGCCTTTTTACAGGTGACCTGGGTTGCCAGAGGATGAGCAGCAAGCCAGGATCTCCCAGCCCCGCAAGTGGCTTTTTCCTCAGCAACAATGTCCGGCTCTCCCCCAGGCAATTATGTTTGTTTTTTGTCTGGGATGGAAGGGAGGCGGTGACACATGAAGTTGGGGCCAAATGAAATCATGATTTTCCCTCTGGGGCTTTGACTCGCCGTCCGCCTGGAAACCGCGGCTCCCGCCCGAGGAGAAAAGGCGCGAGAAGAAACAGGCAGGCCCTCCCCAGGCCGCGCCACGAGGGGCCGGGGCGAGAGAGCCACTCCCGGAGGGGAGGCGCGGGGCGGGCACTGACCTTCACTCTCCCGCCGGAGTCAGGCCCAAATTCGGCCATTCTCTTGAACATATTGTCCTACGGAAGAAGCCGCCGCCGCCAGGGAAAGAGACCGGGGCCGGCGGACTCGCCGCTCCGCTCAGAGGCCCCGCTCCTCCCGCGCGGGCCCAGGAGGAGGGTTTCCGGCCGAAGGAGGACGAGTCAGCTGAGCTCGGGGTGCTGAGGGATCGCCAACGCCTCACAGGGGAGGGCGTCGCGGAAGCCCACTCACCCCCGCGCGGTTGGAGAGCGGGCCGGGAAAGGTGGCAACGGCGACGTTTTGTGCGCAGGCGCGACGAGCTCGCGCACAGTGCGCACGCGCCGAGCCGCTGCCTTTAGGCGAATGAAGACCGGTCTTGGTTGCCAGTGCCTGTCGACAAGCCAGACCGCCTGGCTTCGTAATGACCGAGAAACTGTCTTTTGTAGGTAATACCTTGCCATCGCCAAAGCATGACAGTTCTGAAATTAAGTTCATGAAATCTCGCCCACCGACAGCTTTTCGTTGTGTTCATCCAGACGTCCTCAGACTTTCAGGCTTGAACCGCTAATTTCTTTTTTTATTTACTCCCTTCTTCCTCTCCTTCCTTCCTTTCTACTCATTTTGGATTCTCAGGTCCATAACGTGACGCAAACCTCCCCTCCCTTGCCCTTCTGTGGTACTAACTACTTTGCAGGTTAGTGCAGTGCTAAATGAATGACCTCCAATTTAATTGAAATATGAGGTGCTAGTCAGAGGTTCGCTCTCCCTTTTCTTCTGTTTTAAACTGGAAGCTATTCTATTTCCCTAATCTCTTGACACCAACCCTCTCATTCTGATCAGGTGACTTTGCATCTTATTTCAACAGAGAAAACGGACCTCCATGCCACCAGACCTGAACACAAGCTTTGGTTTGCCCAATATCCACCCTCCCTTCCTTTCTTCTCTTCTGTTCAAGAGAGAATCGGCTCCCAGTTTATTTATTTATTTATTTGGGTGAAGTAGGAAAGAATAGCTTTATTGCTTTGCTAGGCAAAGGGACACAGCGGGCTCGTGCCCTCAAAACTGTGTCTGTCTTCCAGTTTAAAATCAGTCCTTCAGTCAGTGTTCTTGATCTCATTCATTTTCACTTTATTGAGGATTTTGCCCCATCAACCGTCTCCATTCTGCCCTGTACCTCCAACTTTTCTTCTTAGGCTTTTTCCTTTAAGAAGAGTTAAACAAACTTTAATCTTTCCTGTTAAAAACCAACCAAACACATATGTAATCCTGCAAAACACTCTGTTTTATCTTTCAAAGTCAAATTTGAACCTGAATTTCATTCACCTTCACAGAAACCTCTCTGACCAGTTACTGACTTTATCAGTAAATCCAACATCCACTTTTAACGCCCTTAGCTTCTTGGCAGGATTTGACTCTGCTATCTACTGCCTCCTTTTATAAAATACATTCTCTTGGTTTTTCTCCTATCTCTCTGGCAGCTGATTTCCGGGTGGTTTATAGTCACACTGTCCTTTCTGTTTCCATGGTGCCTAAGGGATTGAAACACTTAACAAGTTTATATATGAGTTATTTGTGAACTCCACAAGGGTAGTAATCGTATCTTATACCCCTTAATGTTCTTAGGCCCTAGTAAACATTTCTAGTCATCAATGTTTGTTGACTAGTAAATAAATGAAAAATGGAGAAGTTAAGAAGACTTGAGGCTCTTTTTCCAAAGGTGGTTGAAATCAGTGAGATCTGTTAAAGTCCGCTGTCATACAACATCCTTCATACCACAGTATAGGATTGTTTGTCCCCTGTGAAACAGGAGTGCAGGGGGCAGGGCACAACCTTTGAAAGAATGACATGACATAAACTGATTAGAACCAAATGGATCCAAGATGGCAGACAAGTCAACTTCCACTAGACCTTGAGCCTCAGTATACACTCACTGTAACTCATCAGCAAGCTAAATGACACACCCACAGGCACCATGACTGTTCCAAGGCCAACCATAAGGATCAAAAAGTGGGCAGTGGCCCAATTCTGGAAATCCCCGCCCCTTCCTGAAATAGCTGGAATACTCCTGCCACTTATTAGCCTATGAAATTACCCACCCCTATAAAAACTGACAAGCCCAAACCCTGGTGCTGCTCTTGCCTTCTGAGATGGCCCACACTCTGTCTGTGGAGTGTGTTTCTCTCTAAATAAATCCCCTATTTACCTATCGCTTTGTCTTTCACTAAATTCTTTCTGCCATGAGACCTCAAGAACCAGGTGTGTGATCTCAGTTGGAAGACCATGGGTTTTGGCCGGGTTTGAGTCCCAGTCGCGTGGGTTCAAGTCCTAATCTGGGTTTAGGCTGGGTTCAAGTCCCAATGTGAGGTGCAGTTTCACCTGTACCCTCTCCTCCATTTCCGCTTTCAGAACATGATCTCTGGAGCACAAATTTGCCCTTTGTAATTATTTCTCCAGCTTTCGTATGTCTGCTTTCCCCCTGTTTCTCAACGAATTTTTTAATTCTTTGCCCAAAGTGTTACCCTAAGTTTTTTTTTAATGAATTTATTCATTTTATTTGTTTATTTTTAGCTGTGTTGGGTCTTTGTTGCTGTGCACAGGCTTTCTCTAGCTGTGGCAAGCGGGGGCTAGTCTCCCTTACGTGGGCTTCTCATTGCCGTGGCTTCTCTTGTTGCGGAACATAGGCTCTAGGCGTAAAGGCTTCAGTAGTTGTGGCACGCAGTTTCACTAGTTGTGGCACACGGGCTTAGTTGCTCCACAGCATGTGGGATCTTCCTGGACCAGGGCTCGAACCCGTGGCGGATGGGCAGGCGGAGTCTTAACCACTGCACCACCAGGGAAACCTAACCCTAAGTATTTTTAAAGCAAAATAACATTTTAACATTTAATAAAATGAAATTAATACGTTAAAACACATTGGGAACTTTGAGGGAAAGATAGCAGATTGAACACACATCTTCTGCTTCCTTTCAAAACTCCTTTGAAATACGTAAAGAGATTTTCAAAAAGGCATAAACCTTTTAGAAAGGGTGGGGAGAATGGGAGAGAAGGCAGAAACAAAATCTTGAAACTTGGAATACAAAAGGCAAGTGGTATACAGCAGTCCTAAGAGCTGAGTAGTCAGAGACAATAAGCTATTCAGTTCACACTGCAGAAACCCCCCGAATCTCAAGAATTTGTGGTTGTAGGGATCTCTGGAAATAAGGGAAGGGAGGAGGAGGAGAAGAGCTAGCAAAAAAAGACTGGTTGAGATTCTGTTTAAGAAATATTCAGGTCCTTACAGCCCAGCAATTACCCCTTACTTATCCCCAAGGGATTGAACAATGGTAAAGCAGGGTCTCTGCATTGAGGATCACCAGACAGAATTGAGGGAGGAATACCCTACAGAAAATAGGTAGATTAGCCAAACACATGCCGGGTACTAAGACCTTCATCGCACTTAACTCTTAAAATACTGGCAGCCAGACTTTTTTTTTTTTTCCTAGTAGAGAATAGGGATAGGCTTCTCTGAGGAATGTGACCAGTCTAAGAGGAGAGATCTAAGGAGCCCCAATGAAACTGATTCAACCAACTTGGTCATCCTTCAGTGAAGTACACATGGTCAAATCCACATAGGCCCTTGGAACTTCAAATTACTTTTTTAGTTCCCCAATCCTAAATATAAGTAGATAACCAAGAATTACCAAATAACAGAGAAATGCCTCTAGTATGAAAGATATAATCCAAAGTAAACAAGCAAAATGGCAGATTAGAGGAAACATGGAGAAGTCAACTAAAACCAAAACAAACCCAAAGTATTATTATTACTATATCCAGATAAAATAAGAAATAGCAAACGTGACACAAAACAAGGAAACAAAAGAATATATATTCAGAGAACGAAAAACAGCTGTTGGAAATTAAAACTGTGATAGCAGAAATGAAAAAACTTGGAGAAAGATGAGACTGATGAAACTCTAGCTGTGTCTGAAGACCTGAGAGGAGATTTAAATAGAAGACCTAGATAGCAGTGGGGATTTAGAGGTACAAACTACTATGTATAAAATAAATAAGCTGGGAATTCCCTGGCAGTCCAGTGGTTCCGACTCTGTGTTTCCACTGCAGGGGGCACAGGTTCCATCCCTGGCAGGGGAACTAAGGTCCTGCAAGCCGTGCAGTGTGGCCTAAATAAATAAGCTACAAGGATATATTGTACAATACAGGGAACATAGTTAATATTTTATAATAACTATAAATAAAATATAACCTTTAAAAATTGTGAATCACTATGGTGTACACCTGAAACATATAATATTGTACATCAACTATACCTCAATAAAGAAAAAAAAGACCTAGAGTTTGGGAATTGAACTAATGATAGAAACAAAGGAAGCTAAGCCAATTTAAAAATCATGCAGGTATTAGCTCTAGGGAAAATAAACTCTTGCATAAGAGAAGAAAGTAATTGTATTTATGGCTATGTAAATACTGAGTATTGATCTAAAAATATATATGTAATTACACTGGAAGGATGGGTTTTAGGGAAAGGTGCCATGTATGATAGAGATGGAGGAGAAAATAGAACTTAATCCTTAACTTGCATAGTGGGAATCAATATCTTAAAATGGAAAAATCCAGAAGGAGCAATACAAGCCTAATACTTAAAAGCATGGGAGTAAATATAAAATTCTTTTTTTTTTTGGTCATGCCACACAGCTTGTGGGATCTCAGTTCCCCAATCAGGGATTGAACCCGGGCCACAGCAGTGAAAGTGCCAAATCCTAACCATTTGGAACTCCCTAAAATTCTTAACATTAAGCTAAAAGAGTAGAAAATTGTGCATGTGAAGGGGGAGTTACATCTTTCAAAACAAACCTTGTAGAACTATCTGACTCTAAACATTGAGAATTTATAACCTTGTTAAAATTTAAAATGATTCAAAATATAATTTGCATAAAAGACGTGCATTTAATTGAAAAACACTATGTCTATGACATTAGTCACTCATGATTGTAACTTTTAGTAATTCCCTTTAGCAACTTCTAAGAAAATATTTTTTAAATAAGTCCGCTATATACAAGTGCAAGAAATGTGCTCAGGGCTTAGTTACAATTAGTGCTACATGAAGAGCCCCGTTATCATCTGGAGTATCACTCTGCATTTCAAATAATATCCTGAGGTGAAACTAAGCAACATAGGAATTGAATTTCTTTTAAAAATGGTCAAACTTTGATATTGATTTTTTACTTCATTCTCAGAATAAGGGTTGAAATTTGGTTTGGGAACTTGATTGTATTAATATAACAGGTATAAGTAAGACAGATTTATCAATAAGCAGAATCGCCAAAAACTATTGCTTTCCCTCTTAAGCCAACTTTTGCTAATCTCTGATTATTTCTTCAGTCAGCCATTGTTATGGGTCTGTCCTGGTGCTTCTTGGATATATCCTATCTCTGCATCTGAGCTGTCACTCTTCAAGCCTCTCTCCCCTACCTTGATTCATTCTTCATACACCTCTGGAAATCCTGATATGAATAAACCCATATTCTTTTTTGTTTATTCATATCAAAATGGCCCCAGAGTCTTGAAGCCTGAGGCTGCACCTGTATTGGGGCCCTCTGCTGTCCTCTCATGGCTGGTCACATAGATTTGAGACCTGACCCTTGGAACCCCAGAAGCTGCTGTACTGGAATCATGTGGGATCAGAGAGTAAGAAAAATCTCAGAGGGACTTCCCTGGTGGCGCAGTGGTTAAGCATCCGCCTGCCAATGCAGGGGACACGGGTTCGAGCCCTGGTCTGGGAAGATCCCACAGGCCACGAAGCAACCAAGCCCGTGTGCCACAACTACTGAGCCTGCACTCTAGAGCCCACGAGCCACAACTACTGAGCCCATGCACCACAACTACTGAAGCCCGCACGCCTAGAGCCTGTGCTCCGCAACAAGAGAAGCCACTGCAATGAGAAGCCCGTGCTCCTCAATGAAGAGTAGCCCCCGCTCGCCACAACTAGAGAAAGCCCGCACGCAGCAACGAAGACCCAACATAGCCAAAAATAAATAAAATAAAATAAATTAATTTTTAAAAAAAGAAAAGAAAAATCTCAGAATGCCCAGCATGGGGGAATATACTAAATAATCGGAGAGATTCAATCAGTGGATATTTATTGAGCACGTATCATGTTATAGGCACTGTTCTAGGTGTTTGGAATATGGGTGTAAACAAGAGTAAAACATTTCTGCTCTTCTTCCTGTAAGGACAGTGGCCCAGCATGGTGTGTCAGAGTAACACATGTAACACAGTAAAGAAGGTGTCCAGATGTGGAAGTAGGGGTGGCCCAATGAGGGGTATCAAAGCCTGAGTGGAGAGCATGTATTCCATGGTGTGGCAGTGTTGGGAGATTGGTTACATACAGGCAAATTGATCAAATATATGCATGTGCTAAGGATACGTTTTCAGGATATGAAGGACAATGGGTGCCAGGTTTCTCACTGTCATAGAGGGGAGTTACCAACATGAAAAAGGAAAAAACTAGAATTAACCTTGTGGTGTGGGATTGGAATTGGAGGTATTAGACAAATTCAATTTAACTAGATAAATATTATGTCAATACACATATCCTCTAGCCCTGGCCATTGATGGGGCCTGGGAACAATGACACTCTAGTGCCCAGAGCTTATTTTTTAAATACCGTTATCCACTATGAGGAAGAAGGGCTCTTTGGAGAAATGGCTGATTCCAGGCTGAAGCAGGAAAAGAACAAGGTGAGCCTTAGAATATCTTATGCCAGAAAACAAAAAAGTGCACAAAGAATGATGGGGACATGTCAAAATGACACAGAAACTAGCTTGCAGAGGCTCTAGTGGCCAAATCAGGGACAATGTGAACATCAAAATAAATGATAGTAATGGATTATGACTCATTATAATTTGAATAAAGTAGGAAGCCAGGGGTCCATACTGATATAATAAGTAAATGCGTACATTGACATTTTGATGAGGAACAAAATTTCTCAAAGTACCTTACCCTCTCCCAAATACTTCACAGTGGAGGTGACTTGCAGACATCACCTTATTCAAATGATGAATGTGAACACCATCAGTAACAGAATATTTAAAAACTGCATGTCACCTGAAAGGATCCAACGAGAAAAGCACAATCACTTCTGTGTTATCCCTGCCAAAGATGCATAACCTAATCTAATCAAGAGAATATCAGAAAAATCTTAGGTCATTTTACAACATAGCTGGTTTGTGGTCTTCAAAAGGGTTAAAGTCAGCAAAGTCAAGAAAAAAAGTGAAGAAGTGATCTAGATTGAAGGAAACTGAAAAACATAACAACCAAACATAACACATGATTCTGAATTATACCTTTTAATTAAGAAGGACCTATGGGGACAGTTGATGAAATTGAATAGGATCTGATGATTAGGTGGTCCTAATTTGTCAGTGTTAACCTCCTGATTTGGTTGATGTTTTGAGGTTATGTAGGAATTACACACAGAAGGATTCAGAGCCACTGGGCACCATGTTGACAGTGTATTCTCAAACTGTCAGAAAACATAAAAGGCTGTACTTGCAAATTTTGGGAAAGATTGAGATGATGTCAATGTCTTTAAAAAGTGGGAAAAACTCTTATTCTTTTGAAAGTTATAATTCAGCAAGAAGAGACAAATAAATGAGGAAGTAAAACATGTCTATCAAATGGTTATAGGCTTGAGCCCGGGGCACTCCCACAGTTAAAAATCAAACAGCAGAGAAACAGCCAGCCAAGAAGGACTGAGAAGGAGCCATCAATGAGGCAGGATGTAAATGAGAAGAAGCTGAGGAAGAAACTAGAAGTATGACAAATGCTGCTGAGAGATCAAGTAAGATGAACAGAAAACAAGTGATCACTAGAACTGGCCCCAAGGCATCATAAAAGGAGTCATGTTGGAGCAGTTTTCAGCTGAGTGAGGATAGCAGTCAGATGAAGACGAGTTGAAAAGAGAAAGGGAGGTGAGGACGTGGAGCTGGTAAATATAGATATATCTCATCCCACAAGTGCTGCTGTAAAAGGAAGCAGAGAATGATGCTGTAGTTGGAGGGTCATGTAGAGAATACAGAGAGTTCTTTGTAAGATGGAAGGTTACCAGGGCAGTTTGTACAGTGACGGGGGTGATCCAGCAAAGAGGGAGAAACTCAGGATGCAGGAAACCGCCTAAATTGGAGCAGTGAGAGGGCTTCGATGATGATTGCATGTGGAGACACTGCCATTGGCAGGAACAGAGGCCCTTCATCCTAGTAATAAAGGGGTTGGAAGAGACGATGGGGCCAGGGAAAGATGTGACCTCTGTTAATGGTGGTGAGGAGGGGGAGAATTTTGTCTAAGGTTGTGTCTATTCTCTCAGTGTAATATGAGGCCAGGTCCTCTACTGACAGCA
The DNA here is from genome assembly GCF_949987515.2 of Delphinus delphis. NCBI lineage: Eukaryota > Metazoa > Chordata > Mammalia > Artiodactyla > Delphinidae > Delphinus > Delphinus delphis. Next base: position 55,155,497 of record NC_082693.1, on the reverse strand, counting down.
GAGAGTGTGGAAGGCCAGTGGCTGCGCGTGTGTGCTGGGACTTTGAAATGAGAGAAGTAAATAGTGATAGTCATTTTGGAGAGTGGGGACACCAACACAGAAGGATTGCAGAGAAGTGACTAAGATGACCAGGCAGACTTGAAGGCCCATTTGAGATTTGTGGTTATGAATTTAAAGCGAGGGGAGGGCTTCCCTAGTGGCGCAGTGGTTGAGGGTCTGCCTGCCGAGGCAGGGGACACGGGTTCGTGCCCCAGTCTGGGAAGATCCCACATGCCGCGGAGCGGCTGGGCCCGTGAGCCATGGCCGCTGAGCCTGCGCGTCCGGAGCCTGTGCTCCGCAACGGGAGAGGCCACAACAGTGAAAAAGTGAGGGGAATTCCCTGACAGTCCAGTGGTTAAGACTCCACACTTTCACTGCTGAGCGTGCGGGTTCAACCCCTGGTCAGGGAACTATGATCCCACAAGCCGCGCAGCACGGCCAAAAAAAAAAAAAAAAAAAGTGACATCTGTCAGCATGTTTTTGGATTTTTCCAGCAATATCCAGCTGTTTCAGTACAGGTGAGGATGTAGGAAACACTAAGTGTCAGATCATTTTTTTCCAAATATATACATATGTATTTCTTCAGAGATACTAAAGGGCTCTAAACAAAGAGACAAGGTATGAATTGCAAATCTTTTAATGAAAATGTTTGTATTTTTTACAGCATGCAGAATTTCACACCTGTGGTTAATTAGCAATTATTTCAATACTTGAAAACTCACCTGCCTCTGAATTTGTCATAATGCATGAATCTAACTTAATAAAATTAAGGAAAAGCAACAGGTCATCTAATCCCTCTTTATATTCCTTCATGACCAGCAAGACGCATAAATGAGTTCTTTAAAAGGGATAAGATAGATTGATATATAAATTGTGAGTTTATATTTAAAGCTGTGTAAATGCAACATTTCTAAGAAAACATTCAAATCAAAGGTCACACTTTATGGAAACAAAATTCTTAATTCAGGCTGTTTTTATTTTTAGCCACTTGGCACTCTGCTCTTTTTAAAATTTTATATTGCCCAACAAAGAGTGGTTATCTTTTACTGTTTTGGGAGATGACAGAACAGATGAAGGTGTCACATGCCTACACAAGTGGGATTTTGCCTAAGATCAATTTGTTTAAACATATTCTTTGGTTATATTTTTATTGCATATTGGGGAGTACTTATATCATTCAAAATTAAGTCTGGGTTATTTCTTTGATTAAGAACTGAATGTACTGGACATATATTTGATAATTAAGATTTTAGACAAATATTCACCAGCATTAGTTCTATTAGCAAACCAAAAAATATTGTAGGCCTAATATAAAACAATAAACACATGAGGTAAACATTAAGCCTCTTAGAAGAAAGACCATATGCTCCTGCTTCTGTAAAAACATTATTTGTTTGAAAGAATGGTAGTATGACCTTTCGCTCAACTATTACTTCCTTAATGTGAAAAAGAGACAATGAGCTGAAGAAAGAAAACTCCACAGTTACACTCCGCAACCCTGAACATATGTCCTGAGATCTTGGTTTTGACAGTGACTTCTCCATGCCACCCTGCAGAGAAAGATGAAACACATGGTAATAAGGTTAAAACATACCTTCATTGTAATACACATACTTCAAATCCTTTGGGAGAACAAAATAGTTTATCAATACTGAAATACAGGCTACAGATCAATCCAAGTATTAAATGGAGATATGTATACCAAGTACTTCCTGTCTCTCCCCAAGCCTTCACTAGAGCACAGAATGCTGAAGAAGAATGTTGAGTCCCGTGTAGTCCACAACTGCAAAGTACATTCCACATTTACTTAATTACAAAAATAATTTCAAGATATGACAAGGAGTTCAAAGAGTGGGGAAAATCTTAAAAACTCTAGAAATTGGGACTTCCCTGGTGGTACAGTGGTTGAGAATCCGCCTTCTAATGCCAGAGATGCGGGTTCGAACTCTGGTCAGGGAAGTAAGATCCCGCATGCCGCGGGGCAACTAAGCCCGCATGGCACAACTACTGAGCCCGAGCACCACAGCTAGAGAGCCCATGTGCTCTGAAGCCCGTGCGCCAAAACTAGAGAGAAGTCCGCGCACGGCAACGAAGAGCCCGTGAGCTGCCACGAGGACCCGATGCAGCCAAAAATAATAAATAAATAAATATTTTTAAAAAAGAAAAAAACTCTAGAAATCCCCTAAAAAAAATTTGAGGAGTAAAAGTATAAGATTCTGAATCAGTTAACGTAGATGGTTTCTATGTGATACGTTGTTTAGCATATATACCTAAAGCTGCAATTTTCAGTTCTCAGTAGCATACGTTGGTCTTTGGAAATATTCCCTCACTTCTCTCATAACAGTAGGGTAAAACAGCTCTCCCCTTTAATGATTAACACATAGCATGCTCTGTAACAGGAACTAACATAGTGTTGTAGGTCCATTATACTGCAAACACAGAGAAACGAACATACAAACAAACTCATAGAAAAAGAGGTTGGATTTGTGGTTACCAGAGGTGGAGGTTGTGGGTGGTGTGAGGGGAGGGGATTGGATGAAGGCAGTCAAAGGTACTACAAACTTCCAGTGATAAGTACTAAAGATATAATGTACAACATGATATATATAATTAACACTGCTGTATGTTATATACGAAAGTTGTTGAGAGAATAAATCCTGAGACTTTGCATCACACACACAAATTTTTTCTTCTATTTCTTTAATTTTGTATCCATATGAGATAATGGATGTTCACTAAACTTATTATGATAATCATTTCATGATGTATGTAAGTCAAATCATTATGCTGTACACCTTAAACTTATACAGTGCTGTATGTCAATTACATCTCAATAAAACTGGAAGGGACAAAAAAAGCATACCATGCTCTAATGCCTTGTGGATCACTGACAACCCTCTTTGCACATCTTACAGCATCAGTGATGTCATCTTTCAGCAACACTGAAAAAGAAGTGGTGAGAAATGGAAACAATGCTCATAGAAATTTCATTTTAAGTTTAGGTTCAGCCAGCTTCATTCTCTTAGGCTGAGAAAAGAACAACTAAAATTATTTTTTAAGAGTCCATGTATCTGTGAATGTGGGGGGAAAACTCTTTCTTCATTCCATCCCATTTGGCATGAAATAAACCATTCTGTTTCTCATTTACCAAAGTCATTGGAAGCTCTGGAATTATTCACTAATGTGATAGAAGGTTCTCTTTTTACTAGGCACTGTAAAAAACAAAACAAAACAGAAACAAACCAACAAGTAGAAACCGGTCTAGCACTTTTTTGCTCAGCAATTCTACTATTGGAAATTCACCCTAAAGAAATAATACGAGATGTACCCAAAGATGTATGTACAAGGTGTTTCATAGCAATTAATAATAGGGGAAAATGGAAACAGCCTAAGTGCTTAACATTAAGAGTTGGATTGATAAATTACAGAATATTTATAAAGTGGAATTCTATTCATCTTTAAAAAATAATAAAGATTGGTATTTGTTGGGCTTCCCTGGTGGCGCAGTGGTTGGGAGTCCGCCTGCCGATGCAGGGGACGCGGGTTCGTGCCCCGGTCCGGGAAGATCCCACATGCTGCGGAGCGGCTGGGCCCGTGAGCCATGGCCGCTGAGCCTGCGCATCCGGAGCCTGTGCTCCGCAACGGGAGAGGCCACAACAATGAGAGGCCCGTGTACCACAAAAAAAAAAAAAAAAAAAAAAAAAAGATTGGTATTTGTTGACAAAAATAATTTTGTGTAATAAAGAGCAAATTGTAAAGCAGTAAATATAGTACAATTTCATTTTTGTTGAAACACACATTGCTTACATGTTTGTATGTGTGTACATATGTGTATAACATAGCTTTACATTCATATATGTAAGTGATACATATCCTCAAAGAATATATGTATACCAAAAGTTTCCAGTGGTCATACATCTCTGGGTAGTAAGAATGTTTTTTCAATGACCACAGATTATTATATAATACAGAATTTTTTTTAAATAAATTAACTGGATACAAAAGAATATTCTAAGACGAATGTTCTCTTTTAATATTTAAAAATTAACAATATCAATTTTGTGATACTTCTCCAGTATTTTATGTACTAAAGATTCCACATGTTCTCTCTCTTTTAAAAGGAACTGAATAGGGCTTCCCTGGTGGCGCAGTGGTTGAGAATCTGCCTGCCCATGCAGGGAACCCGGGTTCGAGCCCTGGTCTGGGAAGATCCCGCATGCCGCGGAGCAACTGGGCCCGTGAGCCACAGCTACTGAGCCTGTGCGTCTGGAGCTTGTGCTCCACAACAAGAGAGGCTGCGACAGTGAGAGGCCCGCGTACCGCGATGAAGAGTGGCCCCCGCTCCCCGCAACTAGAGAAAGCCCACGCACAGACACGAAGACCCAACACAGCCAAAAATAATAAATAAATAAATAAAATTAAAAAAAAAAAAGGAACTGAATAGAATATTTGTTTCACCCCAATTAAACAAGTCCATAAATTAACTTGTTAGAATAACAATGTTTATATAGGAACTATATTTTTTGGAGATGCCAACTAAAGAATTTAGAAATGAAATGTCATAATGTTTCTAATTCACTTTAAAATCACTCAGCAAAAAAAAAAATATATATATATATAAAATATATACATAAAAGAATATGACAAACTGTTTTACTGTTAAAGTACATGATGAGCATATTGATGTTTATTATACTAATATACTAATGTTTCTAATTTTCCATATATTTAAAACATTTCATAATAAATAAAAAGTAAAAACAATTTTTTAAAAAGGACCACACATATTCCTCCTCTTTGGTTAACTACTAATCCTTTCATTTTCCAATAAAGGAGAGTAGATTAAAAAAAAAAAATGACCACACACCAAATTATCCCTAAACCTCCCCAAACAAGGTAAGTGGCATTGTTCTTTTTTTTTCCTTTTTTTAAAATTTTATTTTATTTATTTATTTTTTTAACATCTTTACTGGAGTATAATTGCTTTACAATGGTGTGTTAGTTTCTGCTGTATAACAAAGTGAATCAGCTATACGTATACATATATCCCCATATCCCCTCCCTCTTGCGTCTCCCTGCCACCCTCCCTATCCCACCCCTCTAGGTGGTCACAAAGCACTAAGTTGATCTCCCTGTACTATGTGGCTGCTTCCCACTAGCTATCTATTTTACATTTGGTAGTGTACATATGTCCAATTGGCATTGTTCTTTACAAAGCATCAACAAGTCCAGTTATAATAAAGTGATGTCATTCCAGAAGCTTTTGTATATTAGAAAACAGCAAACTTTTATGATACCAGCTCTTTAATTTCTTCCTTAAGGAATTATGAGAATAATAAAGAGTTTCTAGAAGTTAAGGTGGAGTTTTTCTAGGTCCCTGATGAACCCTTCAAGACCTTTTCATTTGTATTGAATCTCTATTCTTGTAAGTATAACCAGATGGATCCTGTGCCATCACTCAACATTATCTTGTCTTACCACTGCAGGGTATGCCACAGGCGTTATGTGCTCTTGGGGTTTTGCCATCATTACACCAGTAGCGGCTATTGATTTGAAATATCCCATAGTCAGTGCTTCGGCTTCCAGGATTGTAGTTTGTAGCTTGTGTGTTATAATTGCTTTCCCATTTGGCCAAACACATCCCTGAAAAAAACGTATTTTAAGTAATAAACAGCAACACCATATGGTTTATAGTTCATAGCATAATTATATAGTTCTATTTAACTAATTCTATTTTACTAACGACTTTATAAAGATGTAGTTTACTTGTAAAATATTTTAACACTTTGGTGTTAAAGGGCCCTTAGAATTCTTTTGTTAGCAAATCATTTGGTAATACTAATGAAACAAGGTAACATATTTTTTAAAATATTAAAATAGCTGTTTCTTCCATTGCTATTACCCTTCCCCTGCTCCCATCCCTCAGGTAAGATTCAGCCTAGAATAGGAAAATCAACAGAGATGTTGAGTGGGTTTGGTAATTAGCAGCAGATGCATATGCTAATGCTTTTTATTAGGAAAAATAAGGATTTTCTGGGAGAAAGAAAATTTCTTATGATACCTAAAGATGAATTTGGATATCAAATTAGAATCCAGACAACAGGAGTCATAGAATAGGAAAGACTGTGTCATCCATCCACCCATCTAGCCATTTGCTCATTCATTCAAAAATAGTTATGGAGGGGAAATGTCTGAATTCAATCTGAAAAATTCAGTGATTACATTGGCAGATATGGACTAAAATATAAAGTAACTTTTACTTAGGGCACATCTTGAATTCTGTGGAAGAAAATGAAAAATAATCAACTAGAGTAAGAATAAAATGTCATTTCATGCTGCATTTCAGGAATCCTTATATAGATATTGACTGAGGGGAAATAGGTTCCTACTGTCCCTGTTTTAAGAATTCAATGTAATTTTTTAAAAACTTTGCTGTTAAAAACCCAACATCATGGTAGGGGGATTAAAAATGAAAAAAATACTACATTACTCAGGCTTGCAGAACCCAAGTTCCAAATTGGAAATGGCTGGAGTCCAACACCAAGGGCTTGATAGACATATCCTCAGTGCACAAATGAATCTTTGAGTCAGCTTACATGTGCCAGCGGGCAAATTTAGTGGCACTAGAAGCGTACAACGGGTCCTGGCATGCTTAAAATGGTACAGAATTTGGTCCTCCCATGCCTCAATCCTTCACCTGGTACATCTGATTCTAAAGGAACAAGTTGATGTTCTTAACCATTTTAAGTGTACAAACCATCAAAGGAATAAAAAAGTCCATTCACTCAAAGTCCCTTTCTTATTCTTCATCCTCTATGAGTATCTGTTCCACACCTGGCTAACTATTTGGACGGATGAAGAAGAGTTAACTTACAGTTTGCCAGGCTGACTCCCCTATAGCCATCCAATCCAAGTCTTTTCAGAGTTCTGGCAAGCTCACACCTCTCAAAGGTCTTGCCCTGGACAGCGACAGAAAGGAGGAGAAGCCCCAGAATAAGGACAGCCTTCATGCTGACTGAGAAGCCAGACCTCCAGGCTGGCCAGGGTGAGCTGGCCCTGGTATTTAGCGTCTTTTCACTTCCTTCTTCTCCGAGTGGTCTGGCAGCTCCACCCTTTGAGACAGGTGGAAAACAGGAACCGTTTATTGGTCCACTGTCTTTAAAAGTTTTCTTCCTTATTTTTGAAGAGGGATATTCTGAGGTCCTAAGGATGACCTGCAAGAAAATAATGAAATGACATTGCTCAAGAAGAATTGGGATTAGCACTATTGCCAAAAGAGGAACTTCCTCCTATTTTATCATGAATTTCAGCAACTATAAAGGAAAAAAACTGAACATTTTACGTAACTGCAAATGAGCTCCAATCTTTGATTAATATTCATTTTCATTAAATTGTTTTATGTGCCTTCACTATGTTGTCTTCATCTTTTTCACTTAAAATTACTTTATATAATTTCCACAAAAGAACACGACACTCTGTTGTTTTGATAGTTACATAGCACAACACCATGCTGCTCAGCCAGATTCCTATACTAACTTCTTTGGTTACTATTGTAAACTCTTAATTTATAAACCAATGTTTACTATTATAAATAAGTCTCATGTCAACAACATTCCTAACTCCTTTCTGACAATGCCTTACTTCACATTTCCATGTTAGAACATAAAGGGTCATTACAAAGCAAGGGAACTTTATAGCAAAACCTACAGAAGAATACCAGAATATATCACCAAAAAATCTTGCCCTTTGGTATGAGAATGATTTTGAGCTGAAGGCAATTGAAAAGAAGCAGATCCAAGAAAAGTTCTCTGTCCTCCCCCTCTTTTCTTGAAAGCAGAACATAAATTTGTGCAGAAATTAATCACCTACAACCCTAGACACTTAGCCCCAAGACAGCACCAGAGGACTCTACAAAACAACATTTACTGACTAGCTATTATCTTCCATTGGTTTCTTATATATTGATCGTCCCACAATTTGCCACCCTTGGAAGCCTAGTGCTTGTTGCTCCTCTAAAAATATATTGTTCTTTGGTTAAGAGGATATGTAAGTCCAAGTTCTAGCCACCTCTTTGAGTTACTCATCCCTGCATTTCTTATAAGTATATATGAGATATATATATTAATAAACTTGTTCTCTTGTTAATCTGTCTTTTGTTCCACAGCCCCAGCCAAAAACCTAAAAGGGTAAAAGGAAACAAATTTTTCCTCCTGTACAGTTTCTGGTGATGGGACAGTAAAAGGTTGGAACACTCTACTCTCCCTAGAGACTGTAGTTTAGATATGGGATAACTGACAACAGACCAGCAGAAGGTAAGAATTCTTACCATGTCAGTCTCCCAGATCTCTGTCTGTAGTGGACAGTCAAGAGAGGAGGATAAACATTTCTCCTTGTCCCTTCCTTTCCAAATGCACAGTGGCATGAGAAAAACATTTGTGAAGATAGATCTTGAACCGTGACTTTTGTGATTTTGTTGTTGGTAATCAACACATATGGGTATTGATTCTTAGCCCCCCAGAAAGAGTCATGTTTTCCTGTGTCTCTGTCTTTTGTGTCATTTGTCATAAGGATGAAAAACCGTAAGATGAGAATCTCCTTTTGTCTCATTTTATGTACTGAGAACTTGGCTTTGTAACCGGTGAGAATATTCCCTCTGGTTTCTGCCACTTTGGGGGTGCAGACTGTCTGTCAGGCTTGCATCAGCAGCTAGTCAGCCAGCTAAGAGCCTAAGACATGAAGTGACAGGCAACATTCTCTTTGTCGAACCATGCTGGCTCTCAGGGGAGTTTGTCTTAATAAAGGGTCTCAGTCCATAAGGGGCCTTTATCGCCTCTACCTTCATTGCCTTGTTTGTGAGGGAAAAATTCTCATCCCAGTATCCCCTTTCTGGTAACACAGATAAGTAGGTCAGTGATTTCAGGTGTCTCACTTTGTGGGAGATAGATGTTTCTCTGACACCTGTGACAATGAAGGTCTTTGCTTTCTTAGGCTACCTCTGGAGTGGCTCTGCATCTTGAGAGGGTTACATTTCTTAGGGGACACATTTTGTGTCCATGGTTAAGCCTTGAAATTGGTTTTAAGACATAAAAGAGGGCTTCCCTGGTGGCGCAGTGGTTGAGAGTCCTCCTGCCGATGCAGGGGACACGGGTTCGTGCCCTGGTCCGGGAGGATCCCACATGCCACGGAGCGGCTGGGCCCGTGAGCCATGGCCGCTGAGCCTACACGTCCGGAGCCTGTGCTCCACAACGGGAGAGGCCACAACAGTGAGAGGCCCGCGTACCGCAAAAAAAAAAAAAAAAAAAAAAAAGATTTACCAGTTTGGAGTCACAGTTGAAATAGGTATATTAAAGATTTGGACTTTTACATCTGAAAGGATTTTTAAGAGAGCCCTCATCTTAAACAGATGTCCTACTGGTACCTATGGGAAGATCAGATTGAAGAAAGGAAGGAAGGAGGGAAGGAAGGAAGGAAGGAAGGAAGGAAGGAAGGAAGGAAGGAAGGAAGGAAGAAAGAAAGAAAGAAAGGAAGGAAGGAAGGAAGGAAGGAAGAAGAGAGATACAGAGGAATACGTTGGCTAGTGTGAGAAAAAACAAAACACTTCCTTAACAAGATTAGGAGGGGAAGATCAGAGAACAAATGTCAAGAAGTGCAGGTGGCACTCAAGCAGGTGTACAACTTACGTAAATATTGATAGCCAGGAAATAGCTTTGAAGGTTCAGAAAATACACAGGAAGAGTTGATTTATTGTCCCTTACTCTGTAAGCAGACCCCACCAGGTCCAGACCTTCCCCGTATCTTGGGCCGGCACTACAAAAAAAAAAAAAAAAAATCACTGAACTATCCTATCTTATTGTTAAACAAAAGAGAAACATTACAGTAATTATCCTAGATTTCTGATAGTAGGCAAATATGCCCGAGTTCCTTCTTAGATAAAACCTACAATCCTTTCTCAGTCCGTTGGAAATATTGATCTTACTATATCTTTGAAATGTAAGCATCCAAAGAGATAATTGTTGGAACTTCCCTGGTGGGACAATGGTTAAGAATCCACCTGCCAATGCAAGGGACAAAGGTTTGAGCCCTGGTCTGGGAAGATCCCACATGCCACGAGCAACTAAGGCTGTGCGTCACAACTACTGAGCCTGCGGTCTAGAGCCCGTGAGCCACAACTACTGAGCCCACGTGCCACAACTACAAAAGCCTAGAGGCCATGCTCCGCAACAAGAGAAGCCACCACAATGAGAAGCCCGCACACCTCAACGAAGAGTAGCCCCTGCTAGCTGCAACTAGAGAAAGCCCGTGCACAGCAACAAAGACCCAATGCAGCCAAAAATAAAAAAATAAATGCATTTATTAAAAATAAAAAAATAAAGATAATTGTTGGCTAAAGCAACCATGGGACTGGAAAAAAAAAGAGAGAGAGAGTTTTTAAAAGAAACTGCTATTTTATATTTCCATAAGCTCCCTTGCCCCAAATTTTGTCCACAGCCTCCATAAGATCATGTATTAAAGAAAAGTAAAATTCTTAAAAGTCTTTTCCACAAATATTGGTAAAAGCTTCAGCCATCTGAGCAGGTAAACTTAACTTGTTCAATCTGCCAGAAACACCATTTAGATCCAACTATTCTTTTCTTTTGCGGTATGCGGGCCTCTCACTGTTGCGGAGCACAGGCTCCGGACGCGCGGGCTCAGCGGCCGTGGTTCATGGGCCCAGCTGCTCCGTGGCATGTGGGATCTTCCCGGACCGGGGCACGAGCCCGTGTCCCCTGCATCGGCAGGCGGACTCTCAACCACTGTGCCACCAGGGAAGCCCCCAACTATTCTTTTATAAGCTAGTGAGTTTTGTACTACTGTACCTGATATGTGGCTAAAATTTTTAAATGAAATCTATAAGATCTCTGTTTGCATCTGTCTATGTGTCTATGTATATCTATATATGTATGTTATGTATATGTGAGATTTTTTTCCCTCTGGATAGTATTCCTAAAAACTTGTGAAAGAGCTCTATTTAATTGGCTTAAAGAAAATACAGGCACTTATATAAATTAAGACTAGTCAAATAAGTTTATGTTATCTCTACTAGATGCCTGAGATTATAAAATCATAAATTTAGCCTAAGGAAATAAAGTTACAACAAAAACGATTTTCTTCATGTATGTCAACGTGGTAGGGGAAAAAAAGCCATGTTTAAATGTTTGGGGTCTTTGCTTCTGTGATTTTTGCTACTTGCCTAGTTTGTCAACAACAAAAATAACTTAAAATGATGGTTAACTTTTCATATCTCATGAAATTTTCACGGCAACTCAAGAATAATTGTTAAGAACACATGAATTAAATGGATGTAAGTGGGAGAAAAGTTTGTAAATGAATTTTGCAACAATCATTATGTTCTATAAAATATGTCTGCTTAAAAATCGTTTCCAAAATCTATTCGTAACCCTAACTGTATATGATGGATATTCATTGAATATCTAGATAATTTCCAAATAAGAGAAAATACTGAAACATTAATTGCCAAACATAGGTTAAGGTTATCTGCTTTTGACTTCTTATTACAGAGAAACTAAAGATATTTGGGTCTGTTAATAACATGTTCTTTTTGCCACTTTAAAAAAATTGTACTATAAAAAGGCATATGTCTCTAGAAATTGCAAAATGATGTATTCTTGGGAATTCCCTGGCAATCCAGTGCTTAGGACTTGGTGCATTCATTGTCGGGGCCCGGGTTCAATCCCTGGTTGGGGAACTAAGATCCCACAAGCTGTGCAGTGCTGCCAAAAAATAAATAAAAAGTAAAAGGAGCAAATAAGATAGAAGATGTGGGTTCTAGGAAACAGGGTTCTAATACAGGAAAGAGGAGAAGGGAAATTATAGAGATGAAGGGAGAAGTGTCCCTGTGGACTCCCTAGGGAAAACCAGAAGAGATGGCCTGGAATGTCTGAACCTATTGAAGGGAGTTTGACAACTCTGGCTGAGACTTTGGGTAATGAATTAATACATGAATAAATACATGGAAAACTAAGCAAACAGAAAAGTAAGGCAATTATTAACTCCAAGGAAACCAAAAAACTTAAGAATAGAAATACAACCAAATTATACCATCAAATTATACTCATCTGTGAGTGTTTGTGCAGTGTTTGTACTGACACTGATAAATCAAAATTGTCTGTATTAATGAAAAGAGGCATTGGCATGAGTTTTGTCAAAAGGTATAAATAATCACTTGTTAGTGAAGCAGTGTCATTTTCTTGAAGCCATTATGGACCCTGGAAGACCACGGTCAGGGCAGCTGCACTCACTGCATTCTCCAGCTGATGCCGTCCTTGTGTAGTTTGGCTCAGGGGTGCAGAGGACCTAGTCTCATCTCTGCTGTGGCAGCATGGCTGCTAGGAGAATTTGGAGGGGTGGGGCAGTTGGGAGGGCTGTGGCGGGGAACACCGCAGGGCTCTCTGGGGGAGCCCACATGTTGAAAGGTTAAGGTGGAGTAAATTCTTCTTCAACTAATGTGGCATGTAACAGCCTTGTGAAACAGGACCAGCACACAGCTGCTCCCAGCAAGTCCAGCAGCCTGGCCACAGGTCAGAGTGGCTCCCTGTGGGGACACTCCCTGACTTAGGAGCAGTGCTTGACCCCAATCCAAAGGTGGCATTTTGTTGGCCCCTCAGGTATATGGGTCATTGAAAAATGGTAAATGGTTTGGGTTTGCCTAATCCAGACCACTGTATTTTTTTCCTCAAGGATCATGACCATTTTCTCTTCTTTTAGCTCTCGATATCCCTGTAATTTAAGTTCCCACTCTTTGCAAAATAGATCAAACAAGATAATTTCCTGTGTTCCCTGACACCATCCAAACTCCAGAAATCATCTAACTTTTGTACTTACTTTTCTCTATGGTCTTGCTGTTTTTGTGTTTTGAGTCAGGTAATTGGTTCATACCAAGAAAAAATAATACTATTTAACATACACAAGAGAAATTATTTCTACTATGGTAGCAATACTGTGCTGTAAGAGTCTCTAGTTACTGTGCTCTAGCACAGAGCCACAAGTTACTGACCCATCAATTGATCATTAAGCCTAAAAAATACTACTAGCCTAGTAATCTGCCATGTACTTTACTGCTAGTCATAGAGGAGATTTTACCATTCCTGATACTTGCCACGTACTCACTCTCTTCTCTGTCTTCATTCCTGCTGTTTCCTCAGTGTACTATGTAGACAACGAAAGAAATGTTAGGATATCTGGTGGCAAAGAGAAAGTTGGAGGGGTGAGCAGGACCAGACCTGGAAGCTTAATCCCCAAAACTGTGAGATTTAGCGCTTAATCCCAAAGACAATGGGAAACTATTCATGAGTATTAAACTGGAGAGTAACTGGATCAAAATCTTAATGAAACAAAACACTCTAGATTGGATTCAGGGATTGCTGCTAGAAAACTGGCAAGGAGTCCAGATGGCAGACAAAGGTGGGGGTGGGTAACAGAGAACTGGGAGTGTTTCAGAGATATTTAGGAGGTTTGAATAATCAGGATTAGAGATTATCCAGACGAGTTCGAGATACAGGGGAAAAGGAAAGGTAAATAATACTAGCTTTTGTTTATCAAATGCTTATGAAGTGTTAACCACTTAATAAACATTACTTATAATTCTTACAGGGGTCTTAAAGATAGGTATTATATCTATTTTACAGATGAAAAAATATATGTCCCAGAGAAGAAAAGTCTCTTGCCCGAAGACATATAGCTAGTGAGTGGAAGAGCTGGGATTTGGATTCAGGTCAGTTCCATGACCTTTTCAGTTTACCACATTACCTTGTAAAAGTTGAAGTGAATGGGAAGAAATTCTACCGCGACCCAATTCTCACCCTTTGACACACTATAACTCCTTTGTCTACTTCTTGTCTGATTTCAGCTCCCGATATAGTTGTGCAAACCCATTTTATGTATTTATTTTAAAAGTGTGATTTTTCTCTAAGAGGTTGATCTAACACCAGGCAATGCCATGGAACAGTTAAGAGACTATTTAAAAATCAATATTCTTGATATGTGAACAACTGATAATTGTGGCAAGCTTTTGATTTCTTTGTGAATACTTCCTTTGTACTATTACTTCTGTTATCATTATGCAATCAGAATTTAGGCTGGATCTCACTTCACTTCCTCCTTTTTTTTTTCCCTGCCCCTTTTCACATTATGAACAAATATTTCCCTTCCCACAATCGGTCAGGTTACAAAATCCTTTCTCAGTTTACACAACAATTGGGCATTCATCATTGAGAAATTATAATGAAATAGGTAACTGACTTTTCAAACATGTGTTAAAACAGTCTTGTTTACAAAGAGATGAAAATGCTCCCACTTTAGTTTCCTCTTTCCAGAAGAGTATTCTGATTTCATTTCTCTATTAAGTATGACTTTTGGGTTTCAGGTTTGTTTGATCTTTTTATTTGTGCCAGTGCAACTGCATAATCATTAAACTTCTTTCATTGAACTAGAAAACAATGATTTCAATCCGTACATTAGCTCTGGTAACATCACAAAATGTTGGGGGAGGAGAGAAGAAATTGTTGTAAATAGGGGAATAAGGTCATGTATTTGGGTTGTATTTTCCCCCCTCTCGACAAACAAACATTTTATTGCTACCCTTAGCAAGTAAATAAGATAATATGCTTAACTTCTTATTAACAACAATTTATATGTACACATTTAATTGAAGATGGTGCTGTTCTTCCTTTGACATCACTCTAAGTTGTTTAAGATGCAGCCACACATTTTCTCACCCCAATCCCCCATCTCAATCCCCCATCTCTCAGGTCAATATCATACCTCTGTGAAGTGGCTGGTTTGCTGGCATAGGAGTGGTCTATTTCCAACTCAGTCAGAAAGGAACTGAACTCACAAACATAGCACCATTTACACACAGGTCTCACAATGACCTGACCCAAAGATGATGAGGGCTAGTTATCAGTGCCTTACACATTTATTTTGGAAAATAGTTTCTTTGACTGCCGATTCATAATGATTTTCAATTAAAGAGTAACTTAGTAAATTAGAAATACTATACAAATATAGAATGGTAAACTCTAACCTGCTAAAAAAAAAATGAATGGATGTTTTAACATCTAGGAACTTAAGATAATTTTCAGTTTCCTCATAAGAATACTATCTTCTAAAATGGAAAAGTTTATAGATATACATACACACATGACTACTAATTTTTGTGAAAAATAATGGGAATAAAATAAACCTAAATACAGAAAAACTACACTTAAAATATCTTCCTCATGTAAGAAATTCAATTCACTGCAAGTCAAATATGCTCAATGTACTCTGGTATGTGAAATCTAGTTTAGATCTGAATTTTGTGACAGGACTACTGACATGGCTTTCTAAGTAGTCCCCTTATGTCCAGTTTTTCTCCCCTCCAACCTACTTTGCATCCAGAGCATGCCAACCCTGAACTCAGAGGACTCAGAGTTTATAACACACATATGTCAATCACATGTAATCTATGGCTTTATTGTCTATTCTGTGGTTTGCTGTCATATTGTCCTCATATTCATCATGATGAGCTCTTTGAGGACTTATGCTCCTTTAAGATTTCTCCTCTGCCATCTCAGAAAGAAGCACACTCATGTGTAGACATTCAACAAAACTGGTAAATTCCCTGTATAAAAAATGCATTCCACCTTCAATTAAGGTGTTATTCTTCTCTCTTGACTACCTGTGTTAAAACAGTGTTTAAAAAAAAAAAAAACCACAAAAAAACAAAAAAAAACCCACAGTGTTTTGACATTACAAATGATGCAAGGAAATAATACAAACTTACAAATAAAAAACAACTACAAACTACATAAGGATGTGCTTCTCCAACATGAGAAAACAATTACAAAAAGGTAACCTAGAATTTTAAAGAAAGAATCATTTTTTTATAAAGAGTTAACTCAGGCCTCTGGAATAAATTAGAAATAAGACAATATGTTTGAGACACAGGATTCCTCATGCCAATATATGTAAAAATTTTTGAAGGTATTATTCAACGCTTCACTATAGTAAGGGAAAAAAATTTCTACTTCAATTGTCAAGAAATTATACATGAATAATTGTATTATGGAAGAAGGTTCTGTGTACATTTGGTTGTAAGTTTAGGAATTTGTCTATTAACTAATTCAATAAATAATAAAAGTTGATTGATTGAATACTTTCTATGTTAGAGGCACCATGTTAATGCTGAGGATACCAAGGTGAAAAAGCATGACTGTTTTCCTCTACAGGACATGCAAACCAACAATTACAATCCAATATATAGTTGCTTTATTGTTGGTCTGCACAGAGGGCTGATGGAGCACAGAGGGGACCTGAAGTCAGTGGGGAAGAGACAGTGAAGGCTTCACAGCATTTCAGCTGGATGAGAGTTGGAGGGAGAATAGGATTTTGTTTGGTGGGCAATTTGGGGTAGGAGACTTGTGATAGGAACTTCCCATGTCTGGTTCTCTTCCTTCCAGGCAGAGGGGAGGATTATACTCCCCTACTCCCTTGAATTTAGGAAGAGCTATGTAACTAATTCTGGCCAATGAGCTATGGGTAGAAATAATGAGTCACTTCTAAACTGTAACATTTAAGTGCTAGTGCAAAACACTCCAGTACTTTTCTATCTGCCTTGGCACCTGGTGAAGTTGTATGTGCCAGAAGGTTTAGCTACCTGTTGGTAAAACCTCTGTCAGCCCAGGTGCCTGAGTGACTGTGTGGAACAGAACCACTTGCTGAACTATGATAGATGATTGTGGCATGAATAAGAAGTAAATCGTGTGTTTAGCCATGGAAATTCTGGGAGTGTTTTGTTATTTCATCATTTCAGATGGAGGTAAAACAATTTTAAAAACAAAGGAAAGGGAGGGAGCTGCTGTCACCATGTTGTTGGTCGCCACCCGCTCAGGGCCCTTTTGCGCCTGTCCTGTCGGCCACTAGTGCAGGCCACGGTGCCCGCCACCTCGGAGTCGCCAGTGCTGGACGTGAAGCAGTCCTTCCTGTGCTGGGAGTCGCCGAGTGGTCAGGCCACGCAGGCCAGCTTTTTGTCGCCTCCGTGGGCCTCAATGTCCCTGCTTCTGTTCGTTATTCCCATACGAACGTCAAAGTGCCTGACTTCTCTGACTATCGTCGTGCTCAAGTGTTAGATAGTACAAAGTCTTCAAAAGAGAGCAGTGAGGCTACAAAAGGTTTCTCCTATTTGGTAACTGCAACAACTACCGTGGGTGTCGCGTATGCTGCCAAGAATGTCGTTTCTCAGTTCGTTTCCAGCATGAGTGTTTCTGCTGATGTGTTGGCCATGTCCAAAACCGGAATCAAGTTACCCGATATTCCAGAGGGCAAGAACATGGCTTTCAAATGGAGAGGCCAACCCCTGTTTGTGCGCCACAGAACCAAGAAGGAAACTGACCAGAAAGCTGCAGTTGAAGGACTTCAGTTGAGGGACTCACAGCATGATTTAGAACGAGTAAAGAAACCTGAATGGTTTGTCTTGATAGGTGTTTGCACTCATCTTGGTTGTGTACCCATTGCAAATGCAGGAGATTTTGGTGGTTATTATTGCCCTTGCCGTGGGTCACACTATGATGCATCTGGCAGGATCAGGAAGGGGTCTGCACCTCTCAACCTTGAAGTTCCCTCATATGAGTTCACCAGTGATGATATAGTGATTGTTGATTAGAGACCTGGACTCAAGTCATAGGCTTCTTTCAGTCTTTGTGTCACCTCAGAAGAGTTATTTGAGAACAAGCCTTCTGCACTTCAAATTAGTTGATTTGAAATATTTAAGAATTGCTAATAATGTGTTTGCAAACATGTGAAGTAAATTGAATTTCATGTTGAATACTTTCAAGCATTCACCTAATAAAGCCACTGTTAAACACTGTTATGCTCAAAGACTTCAAAGGTACAGTGTCTTTGATAGTTAATTCTAATAAAAAATTACAGACTGGTGTATGGAGAGAAAAAAAAGAAAAAAACAAAGGAAAGGGAGAATAGACAAATCTCCCATGCCAAAGTATTCCAAAAACTTTATGTAGATACTCTGCCCTCAAGAAAGTGGAGTGTAACTAACCACTCCTTAAGTGTGGGCTGTGCATAGTGACTTTCTTCCCAAGAATATAGCATGGAAAGGAGCAAAAAGAGTAATTTTACTGCAGAGAAACCTGACAAATGCTACTTCAGCCAGTGGATCAAGGTTAATATCAACAGTAATAAGTTATGTTGATAGTATGTATCCTAGATACCATGTGATGAAACTGGTATCTGTGGTCTCCCTCCCCAAAACACATAATCCTTGCCTAGTCATGAGAAAAACATCAGACAAATCCCAGTTAAGCGTCATTCTACAAAATACCCCATCAGTGCCCCTCAAAACTGTCAAGGTCATCAAAAACAAGCAGAGTCTGAGAAATTATTAGAGCTAAAAGGAGCCAAAAGGACCTAGCAACTAAATGTAATGTGGTACTCTAGATAGGATCCTAGAACAGAAAAAGGACATTTGGTAAAAACTAAGGAAATCTGAATAAAGTATGAACTTTATTTACTAATAACTTTTAGATATTGGTTCATTAATTGTAACAAATGTACTACGCTGAGGTAAGATGTTAAAAATAGGGGAAATTGGGTTTGGGCAATACAGAAACTATATGTACTATCTTAGCAATTTTTATGTAAATCTCAAACTATTCTAAAGTTAAAAGATTATTTTAAAAAAAGGTATAAGAGAGAACATAGTATGTTCTGGAAATTCCTTTTGAAGTGGGGAGTGGAAGTAAAGAGTTTGGCTAGGTAAGCAAAAGACCTTTTATGCTATTCAAAGGAGATTCAATTTGTAAATTGTATAGGCTGGGTGAGGAATTCCTAGATCTGTGGTTGGGCTTCAGGGGTGTTGCAAAACCTCTGAAGTTGTATAAGATTTTATTGTGTGTATGTGTATATGTACGTTTTTCTCAGAAGAATGTCAAAAGCTTTAATTATTATTTACCTATTCTTAAAGGGAAAAAACACCTAAATGTGTTAATAATCATTGCTGAAGGTAATGTTGAAACTGAAATATTCTGAGCAAGAGATATGAAACAATTATATTTTGTTTTTTTATTTGCTTGCTTGTTTGTTTTGGCAGTGCCATGTGGCATGTGGGATCTTAGTTCCCTGACCAGGATTCAAACCCATGCCTCCTGCATTGGGAACATGGAGTCTTAACCACTGGACCAGGGAAGTCCAAAATAATTATACTTTGTGTGCAAAAGAGATCCCTTCTTGGTAGTACAGACTAAAGTGATAATGTGTGTGTGTTTGGAGGAGGAAGGCAGGAGTTAAAAGCCAAGATAGTAATAAAGACCATGATCTTCAAACTCTTTTGACTGTGGTCTACTTTGCAGGGGAAAGAAATGATCCCATAAGATCCTTTACCCTACTGTTGCCACTTTCCTGAGAAACAAGTACTGAGTCTTTAGGATGAAGTATCATTTTTTTTAAACCAAAGTTTGATGGGATTATATATACATCTACTTTATCATTAGGGTTGTGAATGATTAATATTTGAATCAAAATGAATATATGTCTTTAAGGGTAGCTATAAACCTAAAGCACTATGATATAAATCTACATTTATGGGAAATTATAGTTAAAAAGCAGGAACTGAAAACCATGACAATGATGAGGCATCCTTTCTGAAAATTAGGGTAATTCCAACTATTGATGTACAATAACATTGCATTCTGCCAGACTTCTTTATAGGGTATAGTTTAATCGGTAAATCCTATTCGTGTGCTAATTTTAGCTTATTAATACAAAATTTCAGTAATCCTTAGTAACTCAGGTAGGTGGTTATTCACAATTAATCCTTTGTTGTATATACAAATGAAAATATATGGAGTTATGCATCATTAGCCCATAAAAATGGGGGAAAAAGTTTTAATTTTTTTTTTTCAATTCATGGTCTCTTAGGAGGAACGTGGACTGCAAATAATTCTTTGAGAAATTGCTGTTACAATCTACAAGAGAAATAATGAAAGACCAAGATAGAAGCAGTCAGGAGGTACAGAGAACAGCAGACAGATAAGACAGATATTCAAAGGATCAGAACCAGGGGAAGTTTTGGATTGCTTGGATGGGGAGATGCAAGGTAGAGGGGGAAAGCTACCTGGATTTTTTGGTTTCTGGCAGGCCAATTATGGGGAATACAGGACAGTGAATAAACTTAGAGGAGGATAGGGTGGATAGGAGATAAGTCCAATTTTTAATATGTTGTGTTTGAAATCCCAAGTCGATGTGTCTGGTAGGCAGCTGGGTCCTGTGATCTTTCAGCTTTAGAAAAAAGGGTCTGGGCTGGAGCTGTAATTTTTTTTTTTAAATAAATTTATTTATTTTATTTTTGGCTGCGTTGGGTCTTCATTGCTGCGTGTGGGCTTTCTCTAGTGGTGGCGAAAGGGGGCTACTCTTCATTGTGGAGCACGGACTCGAGACGAGCGGGCTTCAGTAGTTGTGGCGTGCAGGCTTCTGTAGCTGTGGCACACGGGCTTAGTTCCTCCACGGCAAGTGGGATCTTCCTGGACCAGGGCTCGAACCCATGTGCCCTGCACTGGCAGGAAGATTCTTAACCACTGCGCCACCAGGGAAGCCCTGGAGCTGTAAATTCTTAACTTAGAAAAGTGAAGCATTCATATCATAGTGTGACTTTAGCATTTACAACAATAAGTAGGAGTTCCAATTTTTAAAAAGAATTCCATTATATATCTAGAAATAAATATAGGGAGGGGGGAAGTCAGCAATTAAGAATTCCTGAGATACAGCAAGAGTATCTTTTTATGATTAGAAATTCTTGGTGGGGGAATTCTCTGGCGGACCAGTGGTTAGGACTCTGCACTTCCACTGCCGGGGGGCCAGGTTTGATCCCTGGTCGGGGAACTACGATCCTGCAAGATGCATGGTGCAGCCAAAAAAAAAAGAAATTCTTGGTGAATGAAGTTTCCATTGCCTCATTTCTTGAAATTATGTTCCACTCATCTTTGTTTCTCCTTACCAATTTCTCTTCTCTTTAAATCATGGAATTCAGGTGTCCATTTATTCGTTGCTGTTGTTGTTGCTGCTGTTTTTCCTTCTTTTTTAAAAAAATTTTATTATTTTAAATTTTATATTGGAGTATGGTTGATTTATAATGTGTTAGTTTCAGGTGAACAGCAAATTGATTCAGTTATACATATATCTATTTTTTTCCCATTTAGTTTATTACAGAATATTGAGTTTCCTGTGCTATATAGTAGATCCTTGTTGATTATCTGTTTTATATATAGTAGTGTGTACATGTTAATCCCAACCTCCTAATATATTCCTCCCCCCCCACCTTTTCCCTTTGGTAACCATAAGTTTGTTTCCTGTGTCTGTGAGTCCGTTTCTGTTTCCTAGATAAGTTCATTTGTATCATTTTTTAGATTCCACATATAAGTGAATCATATATTTGTGTTTCTCTGACTTACTTGGTTTAGTATGATAATCTCTAGGTCCATCCATGTTGCTGCAAATGGCATTATTTCATTCTTTTTAATGGCTAATATTCCATTGTGTGTGTGTGTGTGATATATATTTATCACATGTTCTTTATCCATTCATCTGTCAATGGACATTTAGGTTCTTTCCATGTCTTGGCTATTTTAAATAGTGCTGCTATTTACATAGGGGTGCATGTATCTTTTTGAATTTTGTCTTGGTATATCCCCAGGAGTGGGATTGCTGGATCATATGGCAACTCTATTTTTAGTTTTTTGAGGAACCTCCAACCTGTTTTCCATAGTGGCTGCACCAATTTACATTCCCACCAAGAGTGCAGGACGGTTCCCTTTTCTCCACGCCCTCTCCAGCATTTATTATTTGTAGAATTTTTAATGATGGCCATTCTGACTGGTGTGAGGTGGTATTTCGCTGTAGTTCTGACTTGCATTTCTCTAATAGTTAGTGGTGATGAGCACTTTTTCATGTGCCCATCGGCCATCTGTATGTCTTCTTTGGAGAAATGTCTGTTTAGGTCTTCTGTCCATTTTTCGACTGGGTTGTTTGTTTTTTTTGTTACTGAATTGTAACTAAGCTGTTTGTATATTTTGGAAATTAAGCCCTTGTTGGTTCCATCATTTGCAAATATTTTCTCCCAGTCCGTAGGTTGTCATTTCGTTTTGTTTATGGTTTCCTTTGCTGTGCTAAAGCTTGTAAGTTTGATTAGGCCCCATTTGTTTATTTTTGCTTTTATTTCTATTGCCTTGGGAGACTGACCTAAGAAAACACTGGTATGATTTATGTCTGAAAATGTTTTGCCTATGTTAGTTTGAATAATTTCAGTGGGCTCTGGGCTATAGGAGTGGTCTCTAGTTGTTTGGTCCCTGGACCTGGGGTGATTTAGGGCAGGAGAAATATTGGCTCAATGTGTGAGAGTTAGATAAAAGAGGTAGTCAGAAGTATGGGCTCTCAACTGGTCGGTTTGCATATGAAAGGTATGTTCACGCAAATTATTTACTATCTCTAGGAATTAGCTAGTCCTGGGAGGGGCAGTCTCTCCCCAGCCAACAAGGTCCCCAAGATGCTAACTGTCATAAAATACAAAGAATAAAAACATGATTAATATGATAAAACAGAATAATACATATTATTTTTGGCATATTAATACAGGCTTTATGAGTGTTTCTTTCGTAGTCCCTCTTGTCTTTGTCAACCCCATTCTCACCTCAGCAGCTTCTGAAAGATGATTCAGTTGTTTTTTCTTTCTGGGTGATCCAGGCCTTGCCTTCTCTCTATCATAGCCACATTCTAATGCAGCCTGCCTGGATAAGGCTGGGAGCTCCACTAAGAGGAAGACCTTCTAGACTGCTGGAGGTCAGGGGTGGGCAAGACTAGGGAATAAGAGTACTTTGGAAGGAGCTTTCTTCATTGGAAGACCGACATCCATATTCTGGGGCTGGAAGAGAGGGAGTCCCAGTATAAAACCCAATGAGAGATCAATAATGGGTCACCAAGCAGTCAGCATCCTGCAACAGAGAATAAAATCTATTCTCCCTGACAGGGCTTCCCACATGCTTCAGCAACAACTGTCTCCAGGCTGGTGAAAGGTACAGTATATTGGCCTCTCCCTGAGAAGGACTGAGGCTTAGCAATAGTAGTAACAGCTATGATGAACAGGTCATTTTCTTGAGTTGTCTGGGCTGTCCAGTTTCAGGATGAAGTGAGAGTAAATAGGATAGATACTCTGGACTGAGTAAGTATCCTTGGATTCTTTGAACTTCAGAGGAAGAGGTGTTTAAAGAAGATAGAACACACTTTTCTGTTAATGTGGCCAAGTGGGATCTTAATTGGGAAAACATCTCTGAATGGTGAAGTAGGACACTAAGGCAGGGCACCTTGCAGGATATAGAATTATGCAACTCAGGTACTAGATAAATACCCTTTCTTTCCAACCATCCTACCATGAAGAGGTTATCCATGGCTGAATTAGCACCAACAGAATCTACATTTCCTGTAAGTGATATAAACTTGGCTTCAGGTGCCTCATACATATTTGCCCAAGGAACTGCTCTCTCTTCAAAAAAAAAAAAAAAAAAGATTAAAAAGCTGCACTCATCTCTATGATCCTAACCAGGATCATCCTCATGAAGTCATACTCTATGAAGTATATGCTCATACTCATTATTCATACTCTATGAAGCTCAATTTCTTCCTCTATAAAATGAGAGTACTAATGTTTACTCTGTAGCTTAGTTGAAATCATACCATGAAGGTTATGGCAAATTTTAAACAGTCAAGAAATGACAGCTCCTCTTCTTCCCCTCTCAGTTCTTTCTCTCTAAGCAATAAAAACAACTTATTATTTTAATACAACACATGCCATAGCATTTACATATAATACTCTTCTGACTGTCTGAATAAACCACAAATCCAGAGAGATAAGAATAAAATGAGATTTCATCATAGCTGATACAATATAAGAGCATAGTTGAATAAGAATAAGAATGAGAGAAAACAGAGAAAATATATTACCTTCATGGCATCTATTTGTTAGTTAATTTTAGAAATTTCTGAGGAAAAATAAACAATAAAAAGATACCACCTGGAAAGACAGCTATTAAAAACTGATCATAGTAATCAAGAAAGTATGATGTGGAAGGAAAGATAGACACATAGGTCAATGGAACAGAATAGAAAGCCCAGAAATAGACTTATACAAATATGCCCAGTTAATTTTTGACAAAAGAGCAAAAGCAACTTAATGGAGGAGGGATAGTCTTTTCAATAAATGGTGCTGGAATAATTGAATATCCATTGGCAAAAAGAAAAAAAAGAACCTTGACCTAAACCTCACACTTTATGCAAAATTATGCTCAAAACAAATTTTGAACTTAAATGTAAAATTATAAAACTTACACAAAAGAACATAGGAGAAAATCTTGAGACCTAGAACAAGGTAAAGAATTCTTAGACTTGACACCAAAAGCATAATTCATAAGAGGAAAAATAGATAAATTGGACCTCATCAAAATAAACTTTTGCTCTGCAAAAGACCCTATTCAAAGGCTGAAAAGACAAATTAGAGATCAGGGAAAACCTTGCAAATCACTTATCAGACAAAACCCCTTTATCTAGAATACATAAAGGACCTTCAAATTTCAACATTAAAAAAATAATAATCTAATTAGAAAACTGGGCATTGACACAGAAAAGACATTCACAGACATTTCTCCAAAAAGGATACACAGGTGGCAAGTAAACAAATGAAAATATTTTTAACACTATTATCCATTAGAGAAATGCAAATTAAAACTACAATAAGATATCATTATACACATGAGAATGAAAAAATTAAAAATAGCAAGAGCACCAAAAGCTGGCAAGGATGCAGAGAAACTGGATCACTCATACACTGCTCGTGGCAATGTAAAATATTACAGCCCCTCTAGAAAATAGCTTGGCAATCCCTGTCAAAATTAAAAATGGACTTATTATACAAACCAGCAACCCACTCTTGGGTATGTATTCCAGAGAAATGTCTTCTTTCCATATAAGAACTTGAATATGAATGTTCAAAGCAACTTTATTCTTAATAGTCAAAAACTGTAAACTATCCAAATTCCCTTGAATGGGTGAATGGGTGAACAAGCTGTTGTGTCCACACCATGGAATACTACTCAGTGATAAAAAAAAAAAAAAGGAACAAACTATTGATACACACAACATCTTGGAGGAACCTCAAGGAAATTATACTAAATGAAAAAAGCCAATGTTGAAAGGATACATACTGGAAGATTCCACTTATTTAACATTCATGAAATAACAATAAAAGAGATGGAGAAGAGAATAGCAGTTACCATGGGTTAGGGATGGGAGGAAGGAGATGGGTATGGCTATAAAGTAGTGAAAGAAAGGAGTCTTGTGGTAATGAGTACAGTTGAATATCTTGATTGTGGCAATAATTATCTAAGGCTCTACATGTGATAAAACAGCATAAGGCCACATATAACATACTCACAAACACATACATGTATAACTGGTGAAATTTAAATAAGCTCTCAAGATTGTATCAATGTCAGTTTTCTGACTTGGATGCTGTTCTATAGTTGTGCAAAATGTTAACACTGGAGGAGGCTGGAGGGAGAGTGCACAGGATTCTTCTGTACATTTCTTTGCAAACTTCTATGAATTTATAATTATTTCAAAATAAAGAATTTTTTAAAACTTCTTTGTGAGATATACCGAAAAGACTTTCATATTTGTTCAACTTTACTGAATCTAAAACTTACTTTTTTTTTTTTTTTTGGCCGTACGGGGGCCTCTCACTGTTGTAGCCTCTCCCGTTGCGGAGCACAGGCTCCGGACGCGCAGGCTCAGCGGCCATGGCTCACGGGCCTAGCCGCTCCGCGGCATGTGGGATCTTTCCGGACCGGGGCACGAACCCGTGTCCCTGCATCGGCAGGCAGACTCTCAACCACTGCGCCACCAGGGAAGCCCTACTTTCTTCTCTTACCTTTTATTGAAAACCTTTCAACAGAATTATTTTGACACTTAGAAGCTGGTATGGACAAAAGAGGCCAGTGAGAAATGTGTAACTGCTGGGTGTCCATAAATGATCTGGACATTCTGTCATTTTAGGAAGAGAAAATAAGCCGGGCGTGAAAGTGTACCCTTTATCTTTAAATTTCTTCCTGTATCTGTTGCAGGTTGCTTGAACCTCAACATTGTTTTTATTATTATTATTTTTTTACCGGTACGTGGACCTCTCACTGTTGTGGCCTCTCCCGTTGCAGAGCACAGGCTCCGGATGCGCAGGCTCAGCGGCCATGGCTCACGGGCCCAACCAATCCACGGCATGTGGGATCTTCCCGGACCGGGGCACGAACCTGTGTCCCCTACATCGGCAGGCGGACTCTCAACCACTGCACCACCAGGGAAGCCCTGTTTTTATTTTTGTTTTATTTATTTTATTTTTATTTTGTTTTATGACTGTAAAAAGAACATAGATGTTGCAAAATTATATACAATATATAATTGTTTTTAAAAAGAAAGTGAATTCCCCTGCCTACAAATCAAAATAGATCCTAATAAAGAGACCAAGGGAAAAAAAGAAAAAAAAAATGCAGTAAAGGATAAATAGTGGGACAAAAAAGACATGAGATATAAAAAACAAAAAGTAAAATGGCAGATGTAAATCCAACAATATCAATAATAACGTTAAATGTGAATGGATAAGAGAATCAATACCAATTCTTCACAAACTCTACCAAAAAATAGAAGATGAAGAAACAGTACCTGACCCATTTTATGAGGCAAATATTACCCTGATACCAAAACTAGAGAAAGACATCACAAGAACAGAAAACTACAGACCAATACTTCTTATGAATATGGATATAAAAATCCTCGACAAAGTACTAGCAAACTGAATGCAGCAACACATAAAAGGAATTATACACCATGACCTAATGGATTTTATCCCAGGAATACTAGCTGGTTTAACATCTGAAAATCAGTGTAACACATCACATCAACAGGAAAAAAAACAAAAATCACATGATCATCTCAATACACAGAAAAAAAGCATTGAAAAAATCCCACACTCTTTCATGATGAAACTACTCAACAAACTAGGAATAGAAGGGAACATATTCAATCTGATAAAGGACATCTATAAAAAACCCACAGGGCTTCTCTGGTGGCGCAGTGGTTGAGAGTCCGCCTGCCGATGCAGGGGACACGGGTTTGTGCCCCGGTCCGGGAGGATCCCACATGCCGCGGAACGGCTGGGCCCCTGAGCCATAGCCGCTGAGCCTGCGCGTTTGGAGCCTGTGCTCCGCAACGGGAGACGCCACAGCAGTGAGAGGCCCGCGTACTGCAAAAAAAAAAAAAAAAAAAAAAACCCCACAGATAACATTATACTTAATGATGAAAGACTGGATACTTTCCCCCTAAGATCAGGAACAAAACAAAAAAGATCACTCTCACCACTTCTATTCAACCCTATACTGAAGGCCCAGGCCAATTACTTATGAGAAAGAAATAAAAGGCATCCAGATTAGAAAGGAAGAAGTAAAACTACCTCTATTCACAGATGACATGATCTTGTATATATTGGGTTGGCCAAAAAGTTTGTTCGGGTTTTTCTATTATAGCTTACTGAAAAACCCGAACAAACTTTTTGGCCAACCCAATAGAATATCCTAAGGAATCCATTTTATTAAAAAAACCCATTAGAACTAATAAACAAGTTCAACAAGGTTGCAGGATACAAGATCAATATACAAAATCAACTTCATTTCTATACACTTTCAATGAACAATCCAAAGATGAAATTAAGGTAAGAATTCCTTTTACAAAAGCATAAAAAAGAATAAGATACTTAGGAATAACTTCAGCAAAAAATAAAAGTGCAAAACGTATACACTGAAAACAAACCATTGTTGAAAGAAGTTAAAGAAGATCTAAATAACTGGTAAAACACCACACTTTCGTGGACCAGAAGACTTACCATTGTTAGGACAGCAATATTCTCCAAACTGTACAGTAGTCAGGACATGGAAGCAACCTAAGTGTCCATCGACAGATGAATGTATAAAGATGTGGCACATATATACAATGGGATATTACTCAGCCACAAAAAGAGATGAAATTGAGTGGTCTGTAGTGAGGCGGATGGACCTAGAGTCTGTCATACAGAGTGAAGTAAGTCAGAAAGAGAAAAACAAATACTGTATGCTAACACATATATATGGAACCTAAAAATAAAAAAAAGGTTCTGAAGAGCCTAGGGGCAGGACAGGAATAAAAACACAGACGTAGAGAATGGACTTAGGGACGCAGGGCAGGGGAAGGGTAAACTGGGACGAAGTGAGAGAGCGGCATGGACTTATATATACTACCAGATGTGAAATAGATAGCTAGTGGGAAGCAGCTGCATAGCACAGGGAGATCAGCTAGGTGCTTTGTGACCACCTAGAGGGGTGGGATAGGGAGGGTGGGAGGGAGACGCAAGAGGGAGGAGATATGGAGATATATGTATATGTATAGCTGATTCACTTTGTTATAAAGCAGAAACTAACACACCATTGTAAAGCAATTATACTCCAACAAAGATGTTAAAAAAAACAAAAAAACAAAACAGTGGTACATTCCTCCCCCCCCCCAAAAAAATCTCCAAACTGATCTACCTATCAGAGTTCCAGTAACTTCTTTGTAGAAACTGACAAGCTGATTCTAAAATTCGTATGGAATTCAAGGAACCCAGAATAGACAAAACAATCTTGAAAAAGAACGAAGTAGGAGGACTCACTCTCCCCAATTTCAGAACTTACTACAAAACAATGGTAACCAAGACAGTGTGGTACTGGTTAGGAGGGCTAGATTCAAAAAGACAGATAATAACCAGCATTGGTTAGGATGTGAAGAAACTGGAACCCTCATACACTCCTGGCAGGAATGTAAAATGGGGCAATCATTTTGGAAAATAGTCTAGCAGTTTCTTAAAAGGTTAAACACAGAGTTACCTTATGACCCAGAAATTCAACTTCTAGGTTTCATTTCAAAAGAAATGAAAACACACGTTCATGTAAAACTTGTAAACAAATGTTCATAGCAGCATTATTCATAACAGCCAAAAAATGTAAACAACTCAAATGCCTATCAACTGATAAACAAAATGCGGTACATATATTTAACAGAATGCATATAATGGAACATTATTTGGCCATAAAAAGAAATGAAGTACTGATATATGCTACAACGTGATGAATTTTGATAACATTATGCTAAGTGAAAAATGACACTCATAGAAGACCACACATTATATACTTCTATTTGTATGTTGTACAGAGTTGTCCAGACAGGCAATCCTATAGAGACAGAAAGCAGACTAGTGACTGCCTAGTGCTAGGAGCATTGGGAAGAAATGAGAAGTGACTATTAATGGGTGATGAAAATAATTTTATCTCAATAGAGCTGTTATTTTTTTTTTTAAGGAGTCAAAGAACAAAGACTTGTTACATATGGAGAAACAAAGGGTGACATCAGAATTCTTGTCAGAAATAATACAATGAAGTCATTGGAGTAACATCTTTAAAGTACTGAAAAGCAAAAACTGTCAACCTAGTATTCTATACACAGAAAAATATCTTTCAAAAATGAAGTTGAAGCATCACACTTCTAAATAATACTTGGGTCAAAGAAGAAGTCTCAAGAGAAATGAAAAAATTGTTTAAACTAAATGAAAATAAAAATAGAGCTTATCAAAGTGTATGGGATGCAGTGAAAACAGTGCTTACAGAGGAATTTATAGCATTAAATACATATATTGGTAGAGAAGAAGATGTAATATAAAAAACCCTAAGCTTCTACCTTAGGAAACTAGAAAAAGAAGAGCAATTCAAGCCTAAAGCAGAGGAAAATAATACAACTTAGAGCAGAAATCAATGAAATTGAAAACAGGAAAATAGAGAAAATCAACAAAGCCAAAATCTAGTTCTTTGAAAAAATGATTAAATTGATAAACCTCTACTAGGCTAACCAAATAAGAGAGAGAAGACACAAATTACTAAATTCTGATACATGTGCTGATTAGTACAAGTACTGATACAGGACAAACTTTGAAAAATTATGCTAAGTGAAAGAAGCCAGTCACAAAGGACCAAATATTATGTGATTCCATTCATATAAAATGCCCAGACCAGGAAAATAGAGACAGAAGGTAGATTACTGGTTGCCTTATGCTGGGGTTAAGGGTCAGGTGGGTGATAGCTCAAGGGTACCTGGTTTCTTTTTGAGGTGATGAAAATGTTCTGAAATCAACGTTGGTGATGATATACATTTCTGTGAATATATTAAAAACCATTGAATTGTACACTTTAAATGGGTGAATTGTATGGTATGTGAACTATATCTCAATAAAGGTGTCTAAGAGAAAAAGCAGGGTACAGAACATTGTATATAACAGGCTAACTGTGTCAGAAAAGAGGGAGGGAGGTTACCAAATATTTCAGCACAAAATGCTTATCTATGCATAATATTTCAGGCAGGACATAGGAGACAGAATATATTTATTGTCTCCAAGGAAGATAACTGGTGGCTGAAGGACATGTTTGGAGGAAACTTCACCTTACATTATCTTTTTGTACTTTTTAAATTTATACCTTGTGCTATATTATTAGGCAGATTTACCATGAAGCTAATGAAGCTTAAGTTTTGGGGCCCCCACTTGCATGGGCTCTTCATAAGGCCCCAAGAGGGGCCCTATTAACATATTTACGTGGTCATATGTGTTTGTAAAAATTCCAAAATTGAGATGTGTTAACTTCAACAGCTGACCTTGCTGTTTCTTTCCACTCCAAATTCCCCTCCTTTACTTCTCCTTTTGTGTGATGTGTGGGGAAGCGAAAAGACAGAATCTGGCTGTAAACATTTTGGGGAAATGGTTAAGGAAAAGTAGACTAAAGAGACACTGTTAGTTTGGGTTATGTGGATGGCAGTCACTTTCACATACAGCAAAATTACTGCTAGTTGACCTAGTGTAGAAATGACTTCCAGAAATATTATCTTATTATTCACTATGCCAACACATCTGGCATTGCAATAAGAAGGTGGAGGGATGGACCTTGAATTTAGACATAGGTAGGCAGAATGATGGGTCCCCAAAGATGTCCCATGTCTTAATTCCCAGAACATGTAAATATGTTATGATACATGGTAAGGGAGAATTAAGGTTGCACAGGGAATTAAAGTTGCTAATAAGGTGATCTTAAAATAAGGAGATTATTGTGGATGATCTGGATGGGCCTAAAGGGTCCTTAAATATGGAAGAGGGAGGCAAAAGAGTCAGTGTCAGAGTGATGCAACGTCAGAAAGACTCAACTGGCCATTACTGCCTTTGAAGATAAAAAGGGACCATGAGCCAAGGAATAAGGTGGAGCCTGTGGAAGCTGGAAAAGGAAAAACAACAACAACAACAAACCAAAAGCAAACTCTCCCCTGGAACTTCCAGAAGAGATGCAGCCCTATTGACACCTTGATTTTAGCTAAGTGAGACCCATCTTGGACTTCTGACCTCTAGAACTGGAGATAATAGAAGTGTGTTGTTCTAGGCCGGGGTGAGTAAATTTGTGGTAACTTGTTACAGCAGCAACAGGAAACTAATATACCATGTAACTTACTTTAATGAAACATGAGAGTGACATTTAATTGCCAGTGTGAGACACCACCACACTCCCTTTGACTTGCCGCCATTGTAAATTTTTGTAGATGATAAAGATGGAGTGTTCATTCAACTTGAGTTCCTGAATGAGAATGAGTGATCCAGCATGGACATGTAATATGAATAAGGAAAAAAATCTGTTTTTAAGCCACTGAGATTTCAGGATTTTTTTGTTGTTGTTGTTACTGTGGCATAACCTGACCTATCCTAACTGACTGGCCCTCGAAGGAAGGAATCATACGACCAAGTGGTTATTTTCACTATATAAAAGGGGGATAAGGGTGGTTGTTTCAGCTTCTGGTAAATACTGCATCCTCATTAAAAGGAACAGTTGTATAATAAATGAGGCAATGAAAAATGTTGTACTAGTGAAGTATTTCACAGTTAAAGTGGGAGAGAAAGCCACTCAAAATCCTTAAGGCTTATGCAAACATGATTGATGCATTTCACTTTATTATGAAAATTTTAGTATTATGAAAATTTTCATAATACTTCCTTCCTTAGAATTTCATAGTGTATATTAGGTGACTACCTTTTTATATGACGCGATTATGTAATATATCCTATGGGAAGTGGAAAGAGAATTCAGTCTTTGTTCTAGAGTGGCTGATCAAAATTTATTTTTTGCTATTATATTTTAAAAAGTTCCAGCATCACAAAGTAAAGATATTTTCAAGTAAATGTTTAGGGTGGTGATCAAATTTGACACAACTGCTATGCAGTTTTTTTTCCATAAATGAGCTGTCAGATTTCAGGGCATTTCAAACTTTTCTTGTGCAATGACTAATTTTAAATACTCAATAACCAGTTTTTCACCAATATCCTTGTCATAGTGACATGAATTTTGTGTTATCTTTGTAGATGTCACTATTTTGTGTCAAATCAGCAAGAAATTTTAGAAGTTCCTATTGTGTTCTTATAATTCACTCCTCTTCTTTAATTGTATTATCAGACAGTCCATAAGTCTACTACTTTTATTAAAATTTTCCCTTATGAATTACTGCTTTTGGATGATCTGAAAATATGTTAAAATTTGCTACTCAGGGGCTTCCCCGGTGGCGCAGTGGTTGAGAGTCCGCCTGCCGATGCAGGGGACAAGAGTTCGTGCCCCAGTCTGGGAAGATCCCACATGCCGCGGAGCGGCTGGGCCCGTGAGCCATGGCCGCTGAGCCTGCATGTCCGGAGCCTGTGCTCCGCAACGGGAGAGGCCACAACAGTGAGAGGCCCGCGCACCGCAAAAAAAAAAAAAATTTGCTACTCAATGTCAGGGTAATTTTTATTCGTTTATATGCTCATTTAAAAAATAATTTTTGTTTCATATTCTATTAGTTTTTATCTGAATTTCTCCTTGGTTCCTTTTCTTTAAGAAAAAAACCAACTTTACTGAGGTATAAGTAACATAAAATAAACTGCACATTTTAAAAGTATACAATTTGATAAGTTTTTATATATGCATGTCCCCGTGAGGCCATCACCACAGTCAAGAGAATGATCATATTCTTCACCTCCAAAAGATTCCTCTTGTTCCTTCATCAAATATGTGCTTTACAAAGATTTTCTCCCAGTCTTTTCATTATCTTAGCAGTGTCTTTTTAAAAGCACAAGTTTTATAAATTATGTTGAAGTTCAATTTATTTATTTGTTCTTTTCTTGATTGTGCTTTTGGTGTTGTATCTAAGAAATCTTTGCCTAACATACAGGTCACAAGATTTTCTCTTATTTTTCTTCTAGAAGTTCTATAGGTTTTTCATTTAGGTCTACAATCCACCTTGAGTTATTTCCCATATGTAATGTGAGGTATGGATTCAAGTTCATTTTTTTGCATATGGATGTCTACTTGTCCCAGTACCACTTGTTAAAAGGCTATCCTTTCTCCACTACGTTGCCTTTGTGCCTTTAAAACATTTTTTATATTTACAGAAAAGTTGCAAAAGTCATACAGATAATTCCATCACTGAGTTTCCCCAATGTTAATTTCTTAGATTTGACAAATGAACTAGAGTTACGTTAAGATGCTGACATTAGTAAATTACTATTAACTAAATTCTAGGCTTTATTTAGATCCCTCTAGTTTTTCCACTAATGTCCTTTTTCTGTGCCACGGCCCAACACAGGATACCACATTACATTTGTTTTCATGTCTTATGTTTTCTTCTTCTTTCACATAAATCAAATAAAAATGCACTAGACCAAAGTCTTAAACGCAGACAAGAAAGAACGTTAAGTGTTACTCTGAAGTGCTAATAGTTGTGGATCTTAAAATTTTAAAGCAAAAGAGAGAATTTCTTTTCAGAGGTCAGAATGAACAGTGTCATTCTTAAATAACAAATATTTCATAGGAATCATCAAAATAATTGCTGCTTTTAATCCATGAGCATTTGGGAAAATACTAAAATGAGAAAAGCTCATTTAACATTTATCCAAAACACTTTATTAAAAATTAATTGGCCGCTGAGCCTGCGCGTCCAGAGCCTGTGCTTCACAACGGGAGAGGCCACAACAGTGAGAGGCCCGCGTAACGCAAAAAAAAAAAAAGTTAGTTTTAAAATGGGAAAATATGTATAAAATTAGCTGGTAAATAAATCAAACAGCAAGTAATAGTCCATTATTGGAGATTTTATTTCAGATATGACAACCCTGACCAATTATTGATTTTTGTGTAATATGGTTATTACAGAAAACCTTATGAATGATTTTTAACTTTCTTGTCAACTGTAAACTAGCTATGACTTTATTCAAGAAAGTGAAGCAAGTTTTGGATGATTTGAATTGGTTTGTGAATGACATTTCTGGTCAGCTGTATGATAACAAAGCTGTAATGAAAGATGTGAACAAAGCATTCTTTTAAAACGTGAACAAGTACACAATACGTGCTCTGTCTAGTTTCTTTAAATTCATTGGAGAAAATGTCACTTCCTCACTATCAGGCTGTGTTGACTTGGATTCAACATTTTGCAACTATTATTTGTGTTCTTTTCAGGTTCATCTGGCAGATGAAGTATTTTTAAACATACATGCCAACTTCGAAGATCTGTCCATAATAAAGCTGTTCAAACTTTGCAATACGGGTTCAAAAACATACTAAGGACTCTAAAACAAATTTTCAAAGATTTGGAGAGAAAACTCACAATAAAGAAGGTGCAACATGTTTTTTCCTAAAAGTTGATAAAGTTCAAATAAACCATTAAAATTTTTAAACAATCATAAGATTATAGGAAAGTTGAGATAATATCATAAAGAACTGTTTTCCCTGAATCATTTGAGAATAAATTGCTGAACTGATACCCATTATGTTAGGTGTATTCTTACAACCAAGGACATTCTCCTACATAACCACAATCAAAATCAGAGAATTGACACTTATACTTTACTACCAACTCAGACCCTATTCAAGTGTTGATAATCATCCCAATAATGTGTTTTAGGGCAAAAGAATCCAGTTTACCATCACACATTGATTTTGTCATGTCTCTATGGTCCTTTTAGGCTAGAACAGTTCCTTACATTCTTTTCTTGACTTTTATGACCCTGACAATTTTGAAATCATAGTAATTTACTTTGTATAAATGTCCCTCAATTTCGGTTTGTCTGATTTTTCCTCATGACGAGATTCAGATTGTGTATCTTTGGCAGGAATATTGCAGATACTAGGCTGTGTTCTTTTCAATGCATCCTATTAGATAGCACATGGTTTCCATTTGTCCCATTACTGATGATAATCACTTTGATCACTTCAATTAAGGTGTGTCTACAAGGTACCTCCACTGTAAAATTAATGTTTTCCCCTTTATAATTAGTAAGTACTTTGTGTGGAGATATTTGAAACTGTGCAAATTTCCCATTCCTTGTCAATTCACCCATAACTTCAATTTATTTGTTTATATCTGTATAAGCTCACACTTATTTTTATATGGTAAAATCTTTTATTATCACTTCTTTGCAATTTAAAAAATGGTGGTAAAATACATAATATAAAATTTAACCTCTTAACCTTTTTTTTTTTTGCGGTAGGTGGGCCTCTCACTCTTGTGGCCTCTCCCGTCGCGGAGCACAGGCTCCGGAGGCGCAGGCTCAGTGGCCGTGGCTCATGGGCTCAGCTGCTCCTGTGGGATATTCCCAGACCGGGGCACGAACCCGTGTCCCCTGCACTGGCAGGCGGACTCTCAACCACTGCGCCACCAGGGAAGCCCCTAACCTCTTAACCATTTTTAAGTGTATAGTTCAGTAGAGTTAACTGTATTCACAACATTCATTGTTGTGTAATAAGTCTCTAGAACTTCTTCATGAAAAAGTAAAACTCTATATCCACCAAAAAACAACTCTCCACTTTTCTCTCCCCCAAGCCCCTGGCAGCCACCAAATTTGTTTCCATGATTTTAATAGGAAATTTGGAATCATAATTTTGACTGGGGACTAAACTAGATGTTTCATGATAGTGGAATAATACAGCATTTGTCCTTTCGCGACTGGCTTATTTAACGCAGCATAATGTTCTTAAGGTTCATCCATGTTGTAGCATGTGACAGGATTTCCTTCTTTTTTTAAGACTGAATAATATTCCATTGTATGAATGAAACACACTTCATTCATCTGTTGATGGACATTTGGGCTGCTTCCACTCTTGGATACTGTGAATAATGCTGCAGTGAACATGGGTGTGTGAATATTTCCTCAAAATCCTGCCTTTCAATATTTTTGGATATATACTTAGAAGAGGGGTTGCCAGATCACATGGTAGTTCTATTTTCAGTTTTTTAAGGAACTTTCATGCTGATTTCCACAGTGGGTGGGTGCACCATTTTATATTCCTACTGAAGGTACACAAGGATTCCAATTTCTCCACATCCTCACCAACACTTATTTTTTGTTTTGGGTTTTTTTTTTTGATAGTGGCCATCTTAGTGGGTATGAGGTGGTATCTCATTGTTGGCTTAATTTGAATTTCTCTAGTGATTACTGATGTTGAGCATCTTTTCATATGCTTGTTGGCCATTCTTTGAAGAAATGTCTATTCATGTCCTTTGCCCATTCTTTAATTGGGTTGTTTTGTTGTTGAGCTGTTAAGAGTTCTTTGTATACCCTAAATATTAAGCCTTATCAGAAATATGATTTACAATTTTCTCCCATTCCATAGTTACCTTTTCACTCTGTTGTTTATTTTCTTTAACATGTAGACGTTTTTAGGTTTGATGTGATCCCACTAATCTGTTTGCTTTTGTTGCCTGTGCTTTTGGTGTCATATTCAAGAAATCATTGCCCAATCCAATGTCATCAAGTTTTTTCCTATGTTTTCATCTAGGAGTTTTATAGTTTTAGGAGGAGACGAGGATTGAATACAGTTTTCAGAGGGAACATAGCCCTGTCTACAACTAAATTTCCAAATTCTAGGCCTCAGAACTGTGAGTCAATACATTTATGGTTTTTGTGGTGCATTGTTACAGCAGCACTAGGAAACAAATACAGAGGGTGTCTCCCCTGCCCCCTTGTTGCTCTGGCTGGTTTCTAGAAGGTAGAAGAACTTTGGATCTAAACTGTCATCAAGTTCACTGCCCACTATTATTCTCTACTTTTACAAAAGAATTCTGTTACTAGAATTGCTTACATGATTTCCCAAAAAAGGACTGGGTCCTAATTCCATATGCTAACTCACAAATTATCCTGGATAAATAAATATATATATATAATGAGTATATTCGTACATGGAGGCAAATGAACTTCTCCATAGTATAAGTGTGACTGCAATATATAAAGCTATTGAGTTATTGTGCGTTTGTGTCCTTGTCAAGTACTTGCATTGTTAGAAAAAATGGGAAGCTCCATTGTTAGGACTGTGGAGGCCTTAATGAGGTCACTGTTCCAGACTTTTATATACTCTCACTTTTCCCTGACCAGTTAGTAGCTTACTGGAGGGTGGGTATTTTGTAAAAATGTGTGCTCCCTGGGAGCTTCAACTTTATATAAGGCAACAAGTGGAATGGCCTTTCAAATGTGACTTGGCCATTCCTGAATATTCATCATGACACTCGGTTTGTGTCAGACCCCAGACATCCACTGATTAATAATAACATCTCCTTCCAGCTACTTTCCCATTTCTTTGCTCTTTACAACAATACAATACTTTTAAAAACTATCTCCTTTCTCTACTCCCATTCCCTCCTGAATTCACTCCTTTTATCCTCACCACTCCATTAAAATCATTCCACTCAAAGTCACCAATGAATTCCAGATACCAAACCAAAAGGTCAATTCAGTCTTCATTTTATCGAAACCCTCAGCACATGACACACCTCACTCCCTCTTTTGTGAAACTTGTCTTCTGAAACCCCCCTCATTTTCTCTCCCTCCCTCCTTTCTTCCCCCCCCCGCTTCTTTCTCTCCTCTCTCTCTTCCCCGGTTCTCTTACAGGCTGCTGCCTCTGTCTTTTTGGTTGCATCATTCTATTTTCCCTATTTCTAGGCATAGGAGTCCTCTATGGTTCAGGCTGCTGACATTTTTTTCGTTATCTATCATTCTCTCAGTGACCTCATCTGGTCCCACTGCT
This sequence comes from Delphinus delphis, assembly GCF_949987515.2. Lineage (NCBI taxonomy): Eukaryota > Metazoa > Chordata > Mammalia > Artiodactyla > Delphinidae > Delphinus > Delphinus delphis. The sequence continues at coordinate 55,117,185 of NC_082693.1, read as the reverse complement.
TTAAATAGTATTTAGACACTGATACCTTGCACAGTCATATCTTTAGCCATGAAATTGTCTCTGAATTCCAGATATGTACAACCAAATGACTACTTGATATCTCCACTTGGTAGTCTAATCGTTCTCTCAAACTCAACATACCCAACATGAAACTTTTTATTCCTGCTCCCACCAGAAAATGTTTCTACCCCACCCTCCAGTCTTCTTTATCTCATTTTTTTATTTCTTAGGTCAAAAACTATAGAGATAGCCTTGATTTCTTTCTCTCACATTCACCTTTTGTCCATCAACAAATGTAGCTGGCTTTAAAATATACTCAGTCTCACTGCTTCTCCACTGCTATTACCTTAATCAAAACCACTTTAGGGACTCCCCGGGTGGTCCAGTGGTTAAGACTTCGCCTTCCATTGCAGGGGGTGCAGGTCTGATCCCTGGTCGGGGAGCTAAGATTCCCACATGCCTTGCAGCCAAAAAACCAAAACATAAAACAGAAGCAATATTGTAACAAATTCAATAAAGACTTTAAAAAAATGGTCCACATCAAAAAAAAGAAAAATCTTAAAAAAAAAACAACACTTTAATTTCAAACCTACACTAATGCAAAATCATTCCAGTTGGTCTACCTGCTACCACAACTGCTCCCTAACAGCCTCTTCTTCAGATAGCAACCTGTGATAAAACTTAGGATTATATCACTCCTCTACTCATATCTTTCCAAGTTTCCTGTCACACCATGAGTAAAAGCGAAAATCTTTACCATTCCTTATAAAGCCCTACACAATCATGCCCCCAAACACTTCCCTAAACTCATTTCTGACCATTCTCCTCTTCCCTCATCCTACCATCCTTTGCTGCTTCACTTACCCTTTAGGGCATCTCCACTTACCATTCCCTCTGCTAGAATGGTCTTCTCCTTGATATCTACATAGCTGACTCCTTCACTATCTTTGGATCTCTGTTCAAACTGCACCTTATAAAAAAGGGCCTTCCCTGATGAACCTGTATAAAAATATCCTGCCTTATTTCACTTAATAACTTTAACACCAATTGGTATATTTGACCATTGTCTATCTTTCCTCATTAAAAATAAGCTCCAAGAGAAGAGGGATGTTGTCTGTTCCACTCAGTGCTGCATTTCTAGCTCCTAGATCTGTGGTCAGCACATTTGTTAAATGAATGAATCTCTCCTACCTGGAGAGAGATGCTAACTATACAATGTCCTGGTTTGAACACCATATATGACTTCACATAAACCCCTCTTCCAAGACATCCTGAATACTGCAGCACCACCTCTTTTGGGGCTAACCCTTAAAAGCATGCACATAAAAGCACTCAAAAAGTGAAGTTCATGAGCTATATGTTCTTCAGCCAAGTTAGCTCCATAATATCCAAAAATAACTCAGTCATAGAAGATTGGGAGCCCCCCAAATTGATGAAAATATATCCACTGCTTCAGAGAAAAATTACCTTTTCATTTCTTCACTAATCTTGAGATGAAGGAATTTTTTTTTCCAATCTGGCCCTTAGAACAGTGCCTGGCATCTAGTAAGCAACTCAGTAATTCCTGAAAGAATGAATACACAGAACCCATTGGTAATTAAGGCCTTTCAAATATTGGAAGACACTTCACTGCCACCCACATATCGATAGCTTCCCTAACCCATCTTGGCCTGCCACCTAGTGGTAGTTGCTTCCAACACTATGCTAGGGTCCATTCTGTCCTAAGAAGACTCTTTCTGGTAATCTCCATCTTAGCTAATTTCTTCAAGAAGCGGACTCCAACTGAGGTCATCATTCCAAGATTTGGGAGCCGTTAGCACAAGCAGCTGTTTTTCAAAACAGTTTTTGAAAAAAAAGGAGGCACCACATCACCGTAAGGAGGACAGAGATGGTTTGGCACATGTATACTACTAAGAGCAAAGGCTCACCCAGAGTGGCTCTAGGAGGCATAGAACTCCAGAACAGTCTGCTCGACGAGGGAGGACGACTCTTCAGTCTACATCCAAGTACAATGATTGTACTGACCACTGCATCCCATCTAAGACAATGAATACACAAAATATACTCGTGTGCAGCCTGACATGCAACTCAAAGTTTCAGAATGTTTATCTTGTTACTGACCATTGTTGGCAATTGCACTTATCCCAACACCCACTCTAGTACGCTGGGACACTGGTGACCAGGCACGTAGCTTCCTTTAACCAGTATGGTGTTAAGACTAATTTTAAGGCTGTTTTGAGAGCAAGTAGTGTCATAAGCTCACTTCTAATATAAACCTTATGCTTTACATTGATGTTATTTGAAATAAAACACAACAAAGCAATGGTAGTTTTTCCAAACTACACATCTTTCTTTCATGTTGAGAATAGAGCAGGAGGCTATCGCCATGCCCTCAATGGATTGTGCTATCTCCTACTTCAAGTCAACTCGTGCTCAAATAAATTTTCAGATATAAATAGGAAATCAACTGTTTTAGAGTAGCATTTGTAATGTTTTTGGAAAAATACCTTAAGTATTATCTTAAATACTCGTTAGTAGCATTATCTAGGTATGATGATAGCTTGATCTAGAACTCAGTTGCACTTAACACAACAAAAGGCTATTTCTATCACTGCTATTTTATTGTGTATTAAATATATCTAAAATGTATATTTACAGTTCAAAGAGTAAAAACACATGAGTACCAACCATTCCGATTAACAAATACATTATGCCACCTTAGGAGCCTCCTGTGGCATGCTCCCTTGACTGTATTCCTCTACCTCCCTGCCTCCGGAACTATTATGCTAAATGTTGTTCGTGACTTCCTTGAACTTTTCTATTGTTTTCTTTACATAGGCATCTCTAATACACACTCAAAATTTTGCCTGTCTTGGAACTTTATATAAATAGAATAATACGGTGTGAATTCTGTGACTTGCTTCTTCCAGTCAATATAATTGGAAGACTCATTTATGGTGTTGTGTGTAGCTAGAGTTCTTGTCTTTCCAGCCTATGTAGTATTTCATTATTATGGGTGCCCTGCTATTTATCTACTCTATTGTTGGTGGGCATCTGAGCCATTTCCAGTTTTTTTGCTGTTGGAAATAATGTTGCTATATACATTCTTGTAAATGCCTCCAAGTACAAAGACACAAGTTTCCCTGGTGTATACATGCACCTTTACTTTACAAAGCAATGCTAAACTGTTTTCCAAAGTGGTTTTAACAATTCAGACCCTTTACAGCAGTATTCTTCATTGCACCATCTCCTAGCCAATACTTAGAACTGATTAAACTTTTTTTTGGGGGGGGGGGCCAATCTAGTAGGTGTGAAATGGTACCTGTGATTTCAATATGCATTTCCTAGATTACTAATGAAGTTGGGTATCATTTCATATATTTATGGAATATTGTGTGAAATATCAGTTCATGTCTGTTGCCCATTTTTCTACTGGGTTTCTGTCATTCTCTTATAGGTCTGTAGCTTATTATATATTCTTGATACTAATCCTTTGTCAGTTTTATGTGTTCCAAGTGTCTTTCCCCAGTTTGGGGCTTCTCTTTTCACTTTGTGGTGTCTTTTAATGAACAGTTCTTAATTTATTCACACTTATCAATCTTTCCTTTTATGATTTGTACTTGTATCTTAAGAAATCCTTCTCTAATCCAAGTTCATAAAATTATTTCCTATATTTTCTTCTTAATAGACTAGCTTTGCCTCTCCCATTAAATCCACATTTAATACACCTAGAATTGATATTTACGTATAACATTAGGTAGATCCCATTTTTCTATTTCAGTATAATCCACAGCATTTCCATCTTAGCATAAAATCTAGCTTTCATATATATGTGGTTTCTGGTCCCTCTATATTGTTTCATGGCCTACTTATTTATTCGTGTACAAAGTCTGCACTATCTTATTACAGGCCTTGGTATGTGACAAGAGCAACTCTTCCCTCTCTTCGTTATCATTTGCTTTTAACTCCGCATAAAGTTTAGATAGAGACTGTCATATCCAGTAAGACCTGACAAACCTCTTGGAATTTTAATTGGATTTGCACTGATGCTAAGTTAACTTGGAGGGAATAGCCATATTTACATTAAATCTTCCTATTCATGAACATGGTATGTCCATTGATTTGGGTCTATATGAACGCCTTCCATTAGAGGTTTAAAACTTTCTCCTAAAGGGCTTGCACATCTTTTATTAGATTTAAAACTAGCTACTTTATATCTAGTTTCTATATTGATGTTGTGTCCACAAAGCTTTCTAACCTTTTGATTTTAATAATTTATCTGTAGAATCTTTCATACCATCTCCTATCTTCTGTAACTAATGACCAGTAAATCCCACTGTCACATTCTCTAGATTTGCTCTTCTGACCCTAAAGTGGATTACTGCTCTGCTATTGAATCTTCCTAAATTTGTTTCCTCACCTGTAAAATGAGGAACTCCAATGGAATTGATTTGATGCTTACATTAAAAATACCACCTGGGAAAGTGGCCAACATATATTAGTCTCTTCAATGGCTTTCTTCCAGACAGCACATCGTTTTCTTTCTTTGTGTATTCATGGTATTTTGCACATGGCAGTCATTTTGAGTATTCACTGAGTATAAATTACTTTATTTCCTGACTCCCGAAGGGCAAAAAAATATTCCTTGGCTTATGTCCCCTTCCTGAATGCCAATTTTAGCAGAGTGGCCACTCAAACGCTAAAAAAAGATAGGCTTTTTCACCTAAGGTTAAAAACAAAAGAAGTATTATATAGCTAAGTAAAATTAAGCCCACACTCTTATACCTACCACAGAATTCTATTCAGAATGACATTAGAATACTATACTTTTCAAAGAAATGTTAAATATATTCTCCATATAACCTATATATAAATACAAAATTCCTTCCCTTCAAATGACCCTTATTACGTGCACTGAGCAAATTTAGAAATATTTTCAGTATAACGATGGAAATAAAAAAGGTTTTATTAACTGACTTCATCGGAATATTATCATTATTATTTTGATCTTTTGGTTTGACTATATTGCTGTGACTTAATAGGGACAATGATTAGAAAAGAATCCTTCAGATCTTTCTTGGATAAGAGCCTGGCTTGAATTTTTCAGTTCTTGAGTTTGTCCTTAATTAGTTATTACTTTGGGTCCGAACGCATACACTTATCTGTTTCCTCAATTATAAAATGAACTTACTAAATTACAACTTACCCTTTTTTCTTACATAGTTATCACTAGATGGCAGCACACTAATATTTTAAATTAAGTCTCTGTAAAAAAAAAATCACAATATTTTAATATATCAATTTTCACCTCTAAAATCGATAATTTTTAAAGCACCCATCATTGAAAAGGATGTGGAGAAATACGCATTTTCACATACAGCTGTGGTGAAGGTCAATCAGAGGGCAACTTCATGTGTCAAAAACCTCAATTGTTCATACTTACTGAATCAAGCACCAAAAGAAACTTTTTGGAAAAGATGTGCATTTAGATTTACTTGTAAGGATTTTCATCCTTTAAAAAGGAGTTTCATCCTTTGTATCCTTTATACAAGTCAAAAGTCTAGTGAGATAACCTGAGTACCCAATGCCCTCCACATAACCTACCTGTACAGTCTCTCTATAAAACTGACTTATTAACACAAAATTCATGTCCAAGAACTTCTGCTTACTAATTACATTACACAAGATTCAGTGCGTGTGTTCCTAAACTATATCGATAGTATTTTTTCCTGTGATTTCATGACTTAACATTATGTAAACCAATAAAATGTGAGTGCAAACACAACTGGTTCAATGTAAAGTACGTTAAGTGCTTTGGAAAAACTGGCTAAAGATGAGCCACTTTAAAAATCAGTTGATAAAGAGGGACATTACACAATGAGAAAGAGGTCCATTCTCCAAGAAGACGTAATTCTTTTTTTTTTTTTGTGGTACGCGGGCCTCTCAATGTTGTGGCCTCTCCCGTTGCGGAGCACAGGCTCCGGACGCGCAGGCCCAGCGGCCATGGCTCACAGGCCCAGCCGCTCCGCGGCATGTGGGATCTTCCCGGACCGGGGCACGAACCCGCGTCCCCTGCATCGGCAGGCGGACTCTCAACCACTGCGCCACCGGGGAAGCCCGAAGACATAGTTCTTAATGTGTATGTGCCTAACAACAGAATATCAAACTACATGAGGCGAAAACTGATGGAACTCCAGGAAAAAAAATTAATTAAATAAAAATCACAGTTCACAATGTCATACCTCACACCCAACAAGATGGCTACTAGAAGAAAAATGGAAAATAGGTTTAGTAAAAATGTGGAGAAACTTAAATTCTCATGCATGGCTTGTGGAAATATAAAATGGTATAGCTGTTGTGGAAAAGCTTCAGGGTTCCTCAAAAAGTTAAATACAGAATTACCATATGATCCAACAATTCCACTCCTAGGTATATATCTAAAAGAATTTCAAGAAGAGACTCAAACAGATACTTGTACACCAATGTTCACAGCAGCATTATTCACCACAGCCAAAAGGTGGAAACCACCCAAATGTCCACTGACAAATTGATAAACAAAATGTGGTATATACATACAATGGAATATTCACTCTTAAAAGTAATGAAATTCTAACACATGCTACAATGTGCATTTTGAAAACATTACGCTAAGCGAAATAAGCCAGCACATAGGACCAAATATTGTGTAATTTTACTCATATAATGTACCTAGGACACACAAATTCATAGAAAGTACGGTAGAGGTTGCCAGGCTAGAGGGGCTAGAAGTGGGACAGGAATGGGGAGTTACTGTTTAGTGGGTACAGAATTTGTTTAGGATGTTCAGAAATGTATAGTGGTAATGGCTGCACATTGTGAATGTACTTAATGCCACTAAAATGTATATTTAAAATGGTTTAAATGGCAATTTTTGTTATATACAATTTGAAAGATGCTGAATTAGCTCTTACAACTGTACTACCATAAGCATAAGCTAACAGGATAACGTGGTAGACCTAAACCTTAAGGACATTCATTCATTATTTACTGAACACCTATGTGCCATACCCTTATGTAGGCACTTGGGACTTACAAGATATACGCTTTCATGTGCCTGATAGTCAAACAGACAACAAAGATAACATCTTGTGCTAGGTAACAACATATATTATGTTAGGTAACACATAGAAAAATAAAGCAGAACTAAGGGAGATATTGGGTTCCATTCTTCAATAGAAAGGTGAAAATAAATCTCATTAAAATGATACTGTCATGCAGATATCCAAAGCATTCCAAGCAAGGAAAACAGCCCATACAAAGGCTAAGAGAGAGGAATATGCCTGGACTGTTTGAAAAAGGCCAGGGGAATTCCCTGGCTGTTCAGTGGTTAGGACTCTTGAGTTCTCACTGCTGAGGGCCCAGGTTCAACCCCTGGTGGGGGAACTAAGATCTCACAAGCCACGTGGCATGGCCAAAAAAGGAGGCGAGAATGGCTGGAATGCAGCGAGCATGGGGAAAGGTACTGGGAGGTCTGGTTAGACAGGTAATAGGAGCCAAATTATGGAGGAACCTTTTAAGGACTTGAGTTTTACTCTAGTACAAATGGGGAGCCATAGCAGGATTCTGAACAGAAACGACAGAAGCTCTGACAGCTGTGCTAAGAACAAACTGCAGGGAGGCAGGAGTGGAAAGCACAGAGAGCTGTTAGGAATCACTGCAGTAATACAGGCAAAGAATGAGCGCAGTGCAAGCAGTAATGGGCTGTCAGATTCTAGGTATTTTCTGTGGTGGACAAGATTTCCTGATGTACTGGATATGGGGTGTGAGAAGAGTCAATAATTTCAGGTTTTGACCCTAAGCATTTGAAATGATGTTGATGTTAGCTGTTAAGGACGACTGCGGGCTGAGCAGGTGGTGGGGAATGGGTGAGGATGAAAGAATTCAACCTTGGCATGTTATGTTTGGGATGCCTGTTTGATATTCAAGTAGAGATGTCGGTAGACACTTAAATCTCCAGTTTGAGAAAAAGGTCTGAATCGGAAATATAAATTTAGAAACTGACAGCATATTAATACTTAGAGCCATGAGACAGGAAAAGAGGACCAAGGAATGCAGGGAGGCTAAGCCTCCTGGGAGTACCCCACAGGCCAAAGGTTAGGGAAGAGAAACAGAAGACTAAGAAGGATGTAAGGAATAATAAAATTTTAAATTAAAAATCTTCATTTATGACCCCATTTTATCTGCCTATTTATGTTGAACTGATCAACTTCTAATAAGAAGGCATGTTCCATCCTCAACATTCACGTAAGCATGTGAAACAACTGGTAAAAGGTACCTTCAGGTCATCTCACCCAGGGGTGAGGAGTTGTGCCATTTATCTCCCTCCTCCCTTTAGTGTTCATCTACATACTCAGATCATTTAGAAAGCCAAGGACAACATAAAACTGATTACCACAGAAGTTTATAGGTAGGCAGTTTCCCAGTGTGTAGATATACATAGCATGTTGGCTGCCAGCCATCCTGAAACAATTTCTGAGATGCATAAAAATGATTTCAACAAATGTTTACAATGGATACACTATTATTAACTGTGAAAAGCCAGTCATCACTAAATTCAGCAAATAACAGTTAGCTCCAGTCTTCAGTCTGCAAATCACTTTCTAATAAAGTGAGCATGTTCTTAGGCTAAGTTAGATGCTTAGTTGGAATTTCCAGCATTTTGTTTTCATTTTCTCCCTTACTTGGAAAAAGCTGAAGAAAGAGTAATGTAAAATGACTTACCAGTTTCAGGGGAAAAAGAACTAAAGTGGTACACAGTGATACTCGAGTTTCTATACTGCAATGCGGTGCGGCCCAATTCCTGAGTCAATGCCAAATTTTCCCACAATGTTAAATTAACATTTCCACAAATGTTACTCATTGATCTTATATCTAATAGGACAGCTACAGGAATTATGTCAGTAGAACCTGTACAACTATTAATATGAAATTTTTTAAAATAAAAATAACGAGATACAACTGAGTTGCTATGGTCCGTCCTATACAGCACAGTATATTTTACAGAACAGGTATGTTCAGTATTTGTGGAAATGAACATTTTTTGTTTTGTTTTGTTTGGCCGCACTGCACGGCATGTGGGATCTTAGCTCCCTGACCAGGGATCTAAACCCTGCACCTCCCCCCTCCTCCCCCCCTGCCCCGCCCCCGGCGTTGGAACAGCACAGTCCCAAGCACTGGCCGGCCAAGGAAGTCCCAGAAATGAACATTTTAAAGTAATATACTCCTAAATGCTTACAGCTATCAATAAAGCTTTTTAATTTAGCACTTAACAGCAGTGGGGGCTTAGTTTGATAACCATTCAGCACACAAGCTGTGTGGATTTGCAGTCATAAACCTACTCTAACTTCAACTCACCATTCTGCTAGCCATAACCCCTCAGAGCCTGTTGGCCCACTTGTAAAAGGAGAAAACCACCTTGCGTATTCGACAGGGTAAGAAACTCTATCGAGATAATAGGTACAACAGCAATTTTTAAAAAATGCTCATGGATGGACCTTGAGCATATGCTAAGTACAATAAGCCAGACAAGTACCCTATGATATCATTTATATGTGGAATATAAAAATTCAAACATGTAATGAATCCTGATGGCACTCCCCCCACCCCCCAAAAAACAATGAGGGCATGGGTGATTCTATTCTGCAGCTGGGTTGACAGCCATTAAATTGAAAAATGATGAAGACTCTCCCCATTATTTAGTTTCTTCTCTATTTTAATTGTTACTACAAAGTTATGGCTTTAATCCACATGTCTTCTAAACTCCAAAACCATAACTAATGAATACACGACTACTTGCTATTTCTTGGATCTCAAAGGCATTAAATTCAGTGTCTATCTTTTTCCAGTGTTTCCCATCTCAGGCAATGACATACCTACCAGTAAGCTCTAAACATCATCCTTCCAAACTTTCAGTTATTACCAGTTTTGTCTCAAGTCTTTCACCAAATCAACTTTTCTCCACCACTATTATTCCCACTATCTCTCTAGTCAAAGACTCTTGCAATAGTTTCACTGGTTTACCTCATCTATTCTTTACCTGATTTAACGTGCAGCCAAGCTTTCAGAAATGCTTTGACACTACACACACTTCAGTGATGCCACATCATTCCTGGGACAATCTTTAGTGTGATTTACAAGCCCTGCAGAGTCTTGGTCCTTGTCTGTTTCTTAAGTCCCACACACAGGCCATGTTCTTCACTCCCTACTTCAGCCAAATCAGTATTCTTCCTAATATGCTCCCTCATACCAAAAGGTCTTTTGTGCAAACCTCCCTTTGCTTAGAAGGTATTCCCCTTCCCTTTTCCCCAAGTTAAATCTTATTCCTTCTTCAGGACTCGGTGTAACTTAAGGAGTAAACTATTTTCTCAAGTTTTCCTATAAGTCACAGGTTTTTTGAAAGGTTTGTAAAAAATATACATGTATTCCTTATCTAACACTGAAAATAGCAACTGACTGGAATTGATATAACATGAAAATTCAAGAACTATTAGTGAAATATAAAAGAGAAACAAAGATACAAGACAAGACAGCATTGGAAACTATTTCTAATATCATTTACTTCTGGAATTAAAACTAGAAGACTGGGAAAATTCTGTCTATGAATCCTTTATTATTATTATTATTATTTGGTCGCACCACATAGCTTGCAGGGATCTTAGTTCCCTGCCCAGGGATCGAACCTGTGCCCCTGCAGTGGAAGTTCCGAGTCTTAAGCACTGGACCGCCAAGGAATTCCCTTACAAATCCTTTATTAAAAAGCTCCCTCTTTCACTAAATCAGGCCTTGACTGACTCCTATTAAGTTTTGTGTAGCACCTGATTAAAAGATGTTCCCAATAATCTTTTCTTTCAAATACTCTTCAAGAGACTCAATTAACTCAATGCAAGTGAGGATCAATGAACACAATCCTCTTTAAAATGTAAACATGTAAAAAAGAATATTAGGGAAACTAATAAAACCTCAAGCACAATTTTAATGGGGTCGCAGAAAGTGATCCTAGTAATGGTCATTTATTTCTTATATCGTTATTTCAATTGTTCAGAATTGCTACCTTCAACATAGACTGAATCCTACAGATGAGAAATCTGGGGTCTGATTTAACACCTGGCACACAAATCTTTATTGAAATCATAATTTGTTACTGTTTAAAAAGTACTCTATTACTTCAAAGCTAGTATGAAATATTTTTGCTGCAACCTAGAAACATTTTTACTTGATTAAAGTCTAGTAAGGTTAATAATCCTCTAAAATTAGACAAACATTTTCTGAATTTTAGACTTAAAAATAAAGCAGCCTAGAAATCTTTTAGGTTTCTAAATCCTAATTTAGTCACATATCATCTGCTTTAAAGACCATCAAAAGGCCAATACAAAAGAAAATGACCAGTATCTAGGAGGCTGGTTTAAAGATAAAATACAAACAGTACAATTTCTGTTATACTGCATATTGCAATTAGATATGAATTATTCACACCATACACAATGGTTAAAAAATTATAAATCAAACAAACAAGACAAACTGCAAAGTATTATAAAAACTGTGTTTTATTTTCAATACAAGATAAATACCATGCTCATTACTAGTGCAGTTTAAAGGCCAACAATGGCCATATAGCAAACTGCTGAACAGTCACCTAAATGCTAAAGAAAGAAAAGACAGAAAGTAAACATTAAACACAAAATTGCAATTACAAACATTTTAATAAAATGGGATAAGCTTTTTAATAGAAGCGAATATGGAAGTCTACTTCTCAGGGACACCAAAAAGATGTTTATTTGATCAAATATCACCTTACCTTTTGCACAGAAATCTTATTGTGAAGTCACCATAGAGTCAATAGCTAAAATTTTAAGACTTTCTTTGGCCTTCTGGTATTAGTCAAATTATTTACAAACCATGGTTCAGTAATGCATGTATACTGGTAATATGATACAGTTTTTTGTTAAGGGCTTTCGATTAAAAATTGTAAAACAACTTTGTAAGGCTGTACAAGGCTGTAAACTACTTTGCTAATATACCATGGAATGAAGAGGAAGAAGGAATAATAGACCTTTCTTTAAGGCTAAAGTCAATGTTATAGATGCATTCCTTAGAATACATTATGATTTACCCCAAAGGATCCTTTCCCATTAAATACCACCTGAGTACTACAATTTTCAAAGTAAAAAAATAAACACGAATTCACCATTTTAAAATAATTTAACTTACAGAAAGAATGCTGAGAAGTGTTACGCAGTAACAATGAGACAAAAAGAACACATCTTCAAAATGAAATGTTTTCACTAAATGCAGGGTCTGTCCAATTATGAAATTAATGTAAAACATTTACACCCATGGCGGAGTTTTAGGATACTCCCACAGGAAAAACTCTCCGTAGTATTTATTATCTGCAGATACCATTTCAAGATTTGTGTGACTTCAATTAAACTCCACCTAACATTTTAAAAAACTTCCATTACAATATGCTAATTAATATAGCAGGAAGTCTTTAAAATATTAACATCTGTCTATACCTAACCAAGTGTTTATATGTCCCATACAAAAACCATGGTAGCTGCATACTCAGAGTGAATGCCAACAACCTGAAATTTTAAAGAAATTGGTTAAGACAAACCTAAATCAATCTGAACAAGATACAACTGCCTGAATATTTTGAATATTCATAGAAATTCATATTGCTTCTTTCTAATACCAAGAAAGAAGAGTATAAGAACTTCCTCCCAGAAGCCTAGACATTTTAGACATTTTAACACATTTTCTATTTCAACTTACAATAAGATACTTTAATCCTGAATCTTTTGAGTTCTCTAAATCAAAAATCTCACATTACAAACATAAGGAATGCTATATGTAAGGCCACATCTTAATAAATTTATAATTTTTGGTTGAATATTTATTAAAAAATTAGTCTAAGGCTTCTAAGAGTCAAGTTGCTAAAAAATAAAATACACCAGTGTTTAAACTGAAGGTTAACGTAAAAAACAACACACACACACACTGTAAAAACAGAAAAATACTTTGCTACAAAAATCCCACTTAATATATTTTAGCACAAAAATGTCTAATGTGTACAATGGGTAAGCGTGCACTTAAAGTACATACAACTATGGGAAATATTACAGATGGCTATGGGATGCAAATGAACTTAATGAATAAAATTTAAAAGGCAGTTATCTGTAAAACAGCTAGGATCTCAATACTGTATTCTCAGTAAAGAAACAGAACATAAACTTCCTCTTAAAATAACAAGCTGAAGCTTAAAACACAAAAGTGAAGCCATCTTACAAGATACAGAAAACGCAATGATCATTCAGGTATGAAAACCAAAATGTCAGAGCGCGCCAACAGAAAGTCTTGTAGTAGCATCTCATTGTATAAAACAGTATGTATTTAGGTTATTGGCACATTTAAATACATAAGGGAAAGAAAGTCTTTACCCTTCCAACAAATTTTCCCCCTCACTACAAAATGTTATACAACATTCATTAAAATCTCCATGTTTATTTTAAGAACTGACCTTAAACTAGTAGAAAACAAAGCAATATTCTCCACAGGAGAATTAACTGAAAGTAATACCTTAAGCTACAATCTATAAGTTTTTTGTGAACTCCAAATTGTAGTTAACTGCTTAAGAATATTCTAGGTAAATGGGCTAAACTATGATCATTAGCCACTGTAACTTACTCCGAATCTTGCTTATAAAAATTGACAAAATAAATACTTATAAATTTATACTGGAATATCCTTTCCAAAACCTATGTCCATTAACCAAAAGCAGCACATTCAATTCAAAGTACTGCTTCAAAAGCAATACCATTCAGGCGCTGCATCACTCATTCATAACTTTACTGGCTGAAAGGAATGTGATGGCATAGCACTAACAAGTGCTATGGTTTAAAATTAAATTCAGTTTTGTTTTCATATCCACTATAATTATTATTAAGAAGAAATGAAAAGATCTCTGGGACTCTTTTTTTGGTGTCTATGTAGAGATTTCTCTCTTTGGATTGTTTTTAAACATTTAAAAAAATTTTCAAATAACATCAGCCCATTAAAAAAAAAGGGATATGAAGAATAAAACATAGCTTGCATTTTCACCTTCATTGCTATATATTCATGTATCAGATAGAGAAAGACTTGGCAAAAACTGGTCAAATCAAAAAGTTATTCCCTTCTGATAACATTTATAATACACTAACAGCAAACAATTCTAGTACACTCACATTGTCTGCAACAAAAGTCACGTAATGAGATCAGCCAAGTAGGGAGAAGAGTGATATAGTATGAGCAATTAAAGGGTTCCACTGATTAAAAAAAAAAAAAAAAAAATGAAAAGGTAAATGAAGGATTTAATTAGTACAAAATTTCCAGTTTTCATTTCAAGTTCAAGCACAGTTAAGATTTTTATGATCCCATTTTTAAATTGTTCAGAGAAAATTGTATCCTTATGGACATTTACTTACCTTTTAAGCTTACTATTAACTAATTCCCTTGTAATATATTTATGTCCATACTTCTTCGCATTACAGCATTGTAATATAAAAAAAATCTAAGAAATAAAACTAACAACATCTATACACAAAGCAAGAAAACTGATTTTGATACAACTCTCAAATGTTAAAAAGGCAACTGCATTTTCAACAAGATAGAACACTTAAAAAATCATTTCTGAGAGCAAACAGTTCTGACAAACACCAATGATTCCATGCACAAATACTCTAACCACAAAATGTTTTAAAAATAAAGCTGGCAATAATATGGATAATTTAAAACAGCTAATTCTGCAAGAACTGGTATGATGGTGGACAACATGAAAGTAAAGAACTGCAGTTCTCTGGAGGGCTTCTAAGGTTGCACTTACATAATATTTAGGGTGCCTAAACAAGCAACGTCCTAAAATTTGGCTATACGTTTAAAAAAAGAAAAAAAAGGAAGTGTATTATCAGAAGATCTCTCAAAGATAATCAGATTTTAAAAACATTAAAAAACATATTAACTTGCTTAAGGATTTTAACTCAAATTTCTGAAGTAATGATTCAGAATGAACTTTCTATAAAAATGTCTAATCAAATTGACACTCTGCCTATGCTAATTTTACAATTAAGAACACATGCTAGCCAGGTGCTTTTAATGTGGGCTTATATGCAAGGCAGGTTTGAAAAAAATCTTTGATTAGGTTAACTTTAGCATGAATTAATAGGTTGCATGGATACACAGAACTCCTTAAACTGTGGAGATCGGTACACCTATAATCTCCTATTACACATATAGGAGAATACAACCCAATGTTAATAAACATCACACCCTTCAGAAATCTATTTCCTGTAACTGGAAAATAAAACTAAGGCTTTCTTTACTCACATTTGTCTGCTGCACGGCTGCCTATATTTACGTTGCCCATGGCTTCAACAATAAACCATAAGCACTATCAATATAAAATAGTTAATAACTGCCACATCAAATCAGAACTGTCAAAATATTTCTTCAATGCTAGCAGTTTACAATTAAGCGTTTCAGTACACCTGTGTTGTAATTAAGCTGCATTACTGTAGCAAATCACGTGTGGGTTTTTACTAAAATGTTAAAACCACAAAATCTTTGTTGACCCCTAACACAATGACTGGGTTGTTATGTTGTGAAATTTCAGTTTTTACAAGTTTACATACCATTCAGCAAAGTCACAAGCTTAACTAGGTAAAAACAGCTAGAAAAGCAGAATATAGAAATATTAAATACCCATGTAATCACCTATTCTAATATCAAAATCAAGGGCAAGAGACACTTAATTAGTATGTTTAATTCACTGAACGCAAGATTAGATTGATGCATATCCAAAAATGCTATTGCAATGTTTTTTTAAAGGACAGTATAAATGTCATAGTAACATTATCTTTAGATATTGCTGAACACAAGACTTTCCCTGAGGTGTAAACATCAAATAACTTGAACAGCTTTACACATCAGCCCCATTAAACAGTTTATTACAACACTACATCTATTGTAATCAAAGTGGTGCTGTTTACAGACATTATCGTATGAACATTTTTAACAAGAACAAACTACTATAAAACAAGCATTTACTTGACGTTTTTTTCCAATTGCTTGCACATTATAATGGCCAAATGTATATAACCAGTAATAAAGTTGCAAAAGCTATAACTTTTTAAATCACACAGGTTTCCTTCAAATAAAACAGGTAAGCAACATAAAAAATAAAAGTAGAGCTACTGGTTACCATTTATGCAGATTTGCTTTATTCAGATCTATTCCTGTTCATTTTATCCATGAATCCTTACAGGT
The DNA here is from genome assembly GCF_949987515.2 of Delphinus delphis. Taxonomy (NCBI): domain Eukaryota; kingdom Metazoa; phylum Chordata; class Mammalia; order Artiodactyla; family Delphinidae; genus Delphinus; species Delphinus delphis. The sequence goes on along the minus strand of NC_082693.1, from coordinate 55,100,847 downwards.
TCAGTTCAATCACAAGAAGCAAACTGCTGGACAAGCGTCATTTTTCCCCCATGAAGACTGTTTTGTCTTGGAAGGTGTTCCTCTTCCTTCAGCTGTAATGTGTCAAAATTTATGATGTAGATTTTGCTATTCCCCATAATACACAGAAAAATGCTGGCTTAACTATACATACACAAGTCGTGCATCTACTTCACTGTTATGTATTCTAACACAAAATAAGAATTAACTGAAACAGTAGCTGCCTTTGTGATGGAGAAAGGCTCCCAAATGTATGTGATTAAAACTGAGACATTCTGATTTCATTCTTCTTAAATATTATTGCCTTATAAATTTAATGACTGAAACGGAAATGAAAATGTAGCAGCTACTGTTTCTGTGAAGATGGAAACATTTATAAGTCATTTTCTAAAGTATGCGTACTACAAAAATAAATGGAAAAACACTTGGATGATTTTAATGTAAATATTATTCACCCACATAAATTCTATATAACTCATAAACAATTAAATGAGAACTGAATATAAATGCAATAAATTATTTTACAGATTAGTTGTATTTATTTGACATACAGGAACTTCTGCAAATGTTATAAATCAAACGGTCCTCCATGTTACAAAATTTATAAATATAAGCTCAGTATGCACATTTAAATAAATATGACATCCACGTACAAATCTTTAGACATATACAAATTTATAACATTACTGTCCCTCTATTCCACCTACACTGAAATATCTAATGTAAATATATAAACTAAGCCGAAACAAGCTAAATGGGAATCTACAATGATAAATTTCATTGAAAACTCACATAAAGAAATAAAACCCCAATAAATGAGATAACCTAAAGTTTCAGGAGTACATAAATGTGCAAACTTCAGGTAGAGGTTCACAAAAGAAACATTCAAGTAACGTGGATATAAGTGATCACTTGAAACACCAGATATTTAAAATATAAATTCCAAGAGAGTGTTTCAATAATATGATGTAAGAGGCAAAAGGGCACAATGTTTAGTGATAGTATTCCATAAAAGTAACTGAAAAATACTTTTTGCTCTACAATTAAGAGTAATTAATATTCTGTCACAACTATAAATCTTCTTCTATGTCCTTTCCTCCTCAATTAGGGTGTAAGCATCTTAAGAGCATCAGTACACATACGCATTCACATTGCCTAGCAGTAAAAACTTAAATTTTACAACTACAAAATGAAAAAGCAGATGTTATAATCCTGGACTTTTAAATAGTTTTTAATTTGCCCATATTTTTCAAATAGATACTTAAGCCATTTCTAATGTTACCTTTCATATATTTTATCTTATGCTGATAAAGCTTTTGGTGGAATTATTTCATGGAAAAAATCTAGAAAGGTAGCTTCACACATTTTATCTTTACTACTTTGCAATATACGTAAAAAAACTGGTATTGAAGTATTAAAGAGAGACAAGGCATATGTTCTAATCTGAAAAAATAGATTAATGGGAAATTCATAAATCTTATTGCAAAAAGATGTTTATCTCCCTAGTTATTTTATCATGCTGGAAGGGATTTAAATAAGAGGGAAAAATTAAGTCACAGTGAGCAAAACAAAAATACCCAACCCTTCCAAAAAACATGGCATACTCTGCAATTTTGTATCACTCTAATGGAGAATTTTTACTATTTTTTAGGTAGAGAATCCTATTGTGAAATTACAACACGTATCTTTAGGATGAATGCACTTATCTTTTGTCTTATAGATAGATCTTTACTATTAATAAGTCTCTAATTTTCACCATACAGACAAAATCTGGGGGATAATCTGACAGCTTTTATTTCTATTTCTAAACACTTTACATTTATCCATTTGGAAATACAAAATTTTACAATCTCAAAAAAGAAAAAAGAAAAAGCAAATTTGAAGGCAATACAACCCATTTCCAATAACCCAATTCCATATTATAGTCTCAAGTTTCTAAGTAGAAATCTACATAAACACAGATATCAAAAAGAAGCTTAAAGTGACAAATACATTCAACGGTCATGTTTTCAGAATACCATGTGGTCAAATCTGTAATGTCAAAGCCACACAATTTCTTGCTTTAGCTATCAGTTATAGAAGGAAGATCTATGTAAGCAGTTGTTAAAAAAACTAAGACAGATGGAATCTATGGCTCTTTAATGAAGTATATAAAGTGAGCACTAAGTTAAAATTTCAATACAGAGAAGCACCTGCATTTTGAGATAGTGCAAGATCAAGTCAATACTAACAACTCAAATTACAAGTGTTCCTATTAGAAAACTTATCCAAGCAAATTTACTGGTATCAGTTAATTCACCTTTCAGGTAGAAGATTCAAATATATATTAGATATGGATCTTTTACAGGTTTTCACATTAATACACTGAATAAGAAGGATTCTAATATAATTTTAGAGATATACTTTTATTAATGCAGTATAATAAAATTCACTTTTTTCTTAATGAGAGGAAAGGAGATGAAGTGGGCAAAAGAACTAGAAGTATCTAAATACAAGTGAACTCTTTAAAATCAAAATCCCTTCTTGCATTGACTAGAACATATTACAAAATCCTGTTTGTTGTAGATGTTTACAAAAAACTCCCTACTACCAAAACATTTCGTACTTTCATCTTTGCATCTCTGCAGATAGTACTTACCTCATTTTAACTAACGCATTTCATTACACTATAAAACATATACAGGATTGTTGCTCTAGGCAGTTCACTAAATAGTAGAAATAAACTTCACAGTTAAAGAATACCCAGCTTTGCCCAAAAAATCTGACAAAATGGACATTTCAAAATAAGCTGCTGTGTGATTTAGATTTCACTGTGAGAGTTAAAACATGCTACCACCAAGGCAAAGTAGTAAATTTGGACAGCATTTATGACACCCTTACTCCTTTTTTGGTTATTAGATTTCCTTTAAACAATGCTAACTATTCATTCAAATCATTATTTATTCAAAACAATCTAATTTACAAACTAGAACAATGGTAGTAAGTTTCACACTGAGATGAAGGTGAGAGATCAAGGTGACTCACATTGGCACTGATTTTTATTTTTTAAACAGGGAACATTAATCATTTGTAAACAAAACCATATTCTTAAACCACAGTGAGCAAAACACACACTATACATCCATTCTAGGATCACTTTTTACCCTCTTCTCACTTTAATTAACATAACTGTGTAGTCAGGCAGGTTTTGCAAATAATACTAAAAGCAAGGAAAATTAGAGTGAAAATAATGAAAGCTGGCATATCCAGATGAAGCGGTTAGGGTATATGGGGAAACAATAAACACAGGGCTGGACAGTATTAGATCTCAGATGACTTAAGAGTTGCAGAAATAATTTTTAAATCTCATTACCACCCGTATCATTCATCAGATGATTAGAAGAATTTAATTTTCACATAAGACTCGAAGTAACATTAACTCTTGAGGAGATAAAAGCATCTTAACATTTACGCAAGAACTTTTGATTCTTTTGGCTTCCCCCTGCCAAATTAATGCAAAGCTATAAATTGAATAAGGAATGCAAAACACCCTAAATCTTGTGCAATGACAACAAAATCTAAGATCATGGTATTTGTGAAAGGAGAAAAGTAATCATACAGCAAAGGAAAGTATAGTTACTTAACCTATAGCCCGTATATGATGCTTAAAATCTAATCAAAGGAATGGATAATGATTTGAGAATGTAAACATCATGTGTCAGAGAGAGGAAAAGCATGAATAGAGTATTTAAAAAAATAATTTCAGTTCATTACTCTTCAGTATACAAAGAAAAGTGGAACTGTTAACAGAAATCGCTGAGTAGGGTTGTTCCCAGCAAGTAATAAGAGGAACACAAAAGAAAACAACTATGAAAACAAAATTATTTCTGTAAAAAGCATATAATCTTAAAACACTGAACTACTTTTGTTTTGCTCAGAGTGGTCTGAGAATAGAGGCAGAAATTACAGAATATGAAGCACAATATATTTACATGCTGAAATTTACAATACCGATATTCCCATTAAAATATTATATATTTGAACTTAGATATTCAATGCTTTTAGAAAAACTAATACATTTTTTAAATGAGAGAATGCAATTAACATTACCAACAGTTCAAACACACAAAAAAATTAAGATGGGACAGACATTAACAGCTTGCCAACATCATTTAAGTTTCCAGTTAAATTAAGAACTTGCCCTTTTAGCCATTCATCATCACTTTAATAATAGATTACATTATTGTTTTATTTGCATACAGACTTACTACTGACATTCACTTTAGCTTCCAAGTTACTCTTATTCCATTCAGTCCATTTAAGATTTACATGAAAGTTCAAAAGGACTCATATTTTAAAACTTCTAAAAAAGGTCAATAGACCTCATTATGATGGTGATTAAATGTGCAGATATTTTTTATTTGCTCAAAAAGTTTTTCACTCAGATATATTTAATCCCAGTCCCTACCCATTTATTCACATCTATGTTCACAATAAATACTGTTTGGTATAGCAAAGGTACAATATTCCAGGATAACAGAATTTTTTGCACTGGAAATGCTTATGTAAAATTTTGCTTGGATGAAGGCACATAACAATATTACAACTCAATTCTGATTAATGCACAAACAAAACATGGGAATTTTGGTATGGTACACATCAGTGATTAAGAAAAAATGTCAACAATAGTTTGCAAGTTAGGAATTCATAGTTAATGTCTGAACGTAATGAAACTCAAACCATGATATAGTTACGTGTACCCATTACCGGAATGTAATGTTAATTCAAAGTATTTAAAATTAACAATGGACCTTTCAGAAGGAGTTTACTTAACTATGCTAAAACCATTAAGAAGACTTGTTAATTAACTTTGGGTATAAACTGGCTCAGAATGCCCTTGATGGGCATATCCAATCTTGGAGATGACTGAAAATGTATGCAAGTTCCATTATCATGACTTCAGTAACTAGAAGCTTGTTGATAACTGACAAAGTCTAAATAAAAATATAAATTGAAGGACCTGTACCTTACTTTAAATGAAATGGCTGATATACGTTAAACATTTCCCTAAGTTGGCCACAATTCACCTTAAGCACTGATGGGCACTGAGAATTTTTTCATAAGATGGGATCAGATCTATAACTGGGGGGTGGGGTGGGCGGGAGTGGGAGAGGCAGAGGGCTACATCTTTAAAATTTAGTATTTAGTCTTACATGATACAACATTCAGTTCTTACATCCAAAAACAGTATCAATTTCAATAAGCTTAGTTTTAAAAATAAGAAGTTTTGCCTCATATTAAAATAATGTTTTGAGAATTATTTATGTTAAGTTCTATAATACAGTACATGGAGAACTATTTTAAAATTAAGGTTTTGATATATATTCAAAATGCATGGAAAAGTATTAAAACTTGCCTTTTTACTTCAAAAAGCCCTTAAAACTGTATAATGTAATAGGTTATTTGTGTACCATAAAAATAAGACTTACATGCTTATTTTCTAAGTAATATTACTTAAAAAGGATCTCGTTTGCTAAAATATATCTAAAGAAACTGTTATTTTGTCACAGAATTACATACAATCCTTTAATTTTGCCCATAACAATTTAAATACTAACAATTACCATAATTGAATTTTCAATATTTCCCAATTTTATTTTATGGAAAATAATCATGTAAAGAGTAATTACCAATAAGGGGTTTGTTTTAGCCTAATTTATTTTGGATATGCCACCAACATATGAAGAAAAAAAAATCTGTTTACAGAATAACCTTTGTGTCACATGCACAAGCCTTATAGTGCCCTCTCCCCACTTTTCACATGAATAAACGCTGTTCACAAATATAAAAATAAAATTACACGTGAAAATGAAGTATAAACAGACAACTCTTCCCGCTTTATGAAAAATGTACACAATAGTTTTAAAATACAGAAAAAAAAGACACAATGATTATGGTTTATGAATGAAACATCAAAGAAAATTATTTCAAGGTTATTCTAACCTGGGATGTATGATTTGGTACAATTTAAAATTCTCTATATGGAATACCCTGAATCCATTTTAATTGAGTAACTTTCTTATCTTCTTTGCAAATTAAAGAATACTGTTTCTTTTCTTTTAAAAACAAAACCCAGATGGCAGGAAAAGTGTCTTCTAAAAAAAAAAAAAAAAAGTTTTTCTCAATGCTGAGAAACCACCCTCCTATATTCTTCCTGTATTATAAACTATTATACTGTCAGATTTTCTTTAAAATTTTTAGGGATAAATAAAGTTAGTTCAAGGAAAGAAACTTTATTTTTTGAAGTCCAAGCATACTATATATAGTATGAATTAACTCCCTATATTTTATATTTTAAATCACATGAAAACTATGTATGTGATTAAGAGAATTCCAATTTTTAGATTTTTAGAAGTAGACAATGAGTCCTCTTGATTATTTCTTAGGACCATTAACAACCTGAAACCTAAAAGCTGTAGCTCAAGCAAGCAACACAATATTTAAGGATAAGAGGTCAAAATGTTTACCTGTTATTACTCACCTGTCATTTATCTCAGATGTTTCCAGAAGATTAAATTCAGAACAAGTAGTTGAACCATGTAAAATGTGGGTATATACTGCATAAACAATAGCCTCGGAGTTATAATTACTATTAATAATACATATGTTAAATACAACAGGAACAAGGAATACCCACCTTCTAACGATGACGATACTCGCGCTCTCGGTCGCGCTCTCGATCGCGGTCCCGGTCCCGGTCCCGGTGTCTCTCTCGTTCTCTGCTTCTCTCTCTGTAATAATCATCATGACGATCTCTACTGCGGGATTTATGACGCCGACTCTTTTCTCGTGATCTACTATGATCCCTTTCTCTTGATCGTTCACGTCTTCTAAAAGAAATTACTGGATTAATGCTCTCCATAATTAGATAGCTTAAAAAGATATTCAATATTTTGGTGTTTAAAAATACCTACGGCAAAAAATAACTTATAAATCTAATTTAAACTAAAATATCCTGAACTGCCAATAATGATTTACTCACGTACAAGCATGAACTAGAAACCCCATTTTTAAAAACATTCACCCGGGACTTCCCTGGTGGTCCAACGGTTAAGACTCCTCGCTCCCAATGCAGGGGGGTCCTGGGTTTGATCCCTGGTCAGGGAACTAGATCCCGAATGCCACAACTAAAAATCGCATGTGCCGCAACTAAGACCCGGCGCAGCCAAATAAATAAAAATTGGGAACCAGACACACCATGGCAATACACCATATCATCTATTACATCTATTATAACTAGCAGCCTAAAACAGACATGTAGTATTTACTGAATGAAAAGCAGAAAGGTAAAGGAGAGAAAATTTCAAAGGACTTGTGTTTCAAGCTAAAGAACATACAGAAGGTAGTTTTTTAGACACAAAATTCATGAAATCACTCAATATATAATGAGACTTAAATACATAAAACTACCACCCATTAATACATGTTACCTAAACCTATATGTAAATATCAATTTTACATTTAAAACTAGCCAAAATATGGTTCATCATTAGTGTTACCCCACTAAGAAACTTCCTAATGAAATATATTCGTAGGTATGCTTGGGGGGTGGTGGTGCTGAGGGGCATGGTGGGAAGCAGAGAAGAAACTTAGTAAACATGACCACCAGAAAAGACTGAGATACTATTCTCATTTTTATTTAATAAAGAGAAATGTTTCATGAACTGCCTTTAAAAACAACAACAAAAAACAGGTACTTTAACCAGAGTATGTATCTCAGAAATCCTACTATTCTAAATTCTGAAATTCACAACAAGGAAATAACAACTGGCTATTAGTTTAATCTCTATTTTGTATTTCTGCACCAGACAGCTCAACTTAGCAAACATTATTAAGTGTTAAGCCTGTGATTAAAGTAGAAGTTATTATTCTGGACTTAAATAATTAAAAGAAGACTATATAAGATACGGTCTTCAGCTGTAACAAATGTGTTCAGGTCCAAACATCTTTATACTAGGTCAAAAAGGTAATAATCATAAAGTTGTGGACTATGACAAAGACAAGCTCTCTTTTCCTAACTTAATGAAGACAACTCTACCACTAGATAAAGTACACTAAAGACCTGAAAGTATCATGTCAAGGTTAAAGATCTACCTTTTGAAAATATGTAAAATTTCAAGGTTAGCAGTAATGCCAAAAAAAGGAACTGCCTAATCAAAATAAAAATACTAAGAAATAGATTATTAACTCCTTTGTTCAAGAAATATTTATTTAGCACCCAATCTGTACCAAGCACTGTTTCATCATTACAAATATTGTAGCGAACAAGACAGGTAAGGTCCTTTCCATCTTTCGATGTGTTCTAGTGAAAAAAAATGTGCATTAGTAACAAATAAGAATAGACTGTAGTAAGTATTATGAAAAATAAACAGAATGAACATGACAGAATAACCTGAGAGAAGACCCCTCTTAGCAAGTTAGATTGAGTTGAGGCATGAAGGATAAGGAGCCAGCTATTAGAGCCAGGGAAAAGGGACTCCCAGCAGAAGAAATACGAAGTACAAAAACAGCAAGGTGGGCATAAATACCAAGTACAAAAACAGTGAGGTGCGGCTTCCCTGGTGGCGCAGTGGTTGAGTCTGCCTGCCGATACAGGGGACATGGGTTTGTGCCCCAGTCCAGGAAGATCCCACATGCCGCGGAGCGGCTGGGCCTGTGAGCCATGGCCACTGAGCCTGCACGTCCGCAGCCTGTGCTCCACAACGGGAGAAGCCACAACAGTGAGAGGTCCGCGTACCGCAAAAAACAAAACAGTGAGGTGGGCAAGTGCTTGATGTGTCAAGAAGAAAAGGGAGACCAATGTGGCGAGAGAACAGTGAGCCAGAGGAGAGGTACACAGTGAGGCTGAAAAGATAGGTAGAACTATATCACACAGCACTTCAATATTTACAGTCTTATTCTAAGAATAACTGGAAGCCACTGAAGGGTTTTAAGCAAACAAACATCTAACATTTGATTTAGGGTTTAAACAAAAACAATAACAAGATCACACTAGCTGCTAAGTAAACAGTAATAAGTAAAATCAAAGTCCTATAAAGTCCCAAACACAGTATTTTTTCTATTTGCAAAGCAGCAGTTTTAAACAGACATGAGACAGGAAAGTTTTACCTTGATCCAGAACCATAAGACTTGGATTCAATTCCATGAAGGCAATCTTGCAAAGAGCTAATAAGAACTTTGCAACGATCATCAGCAGATACTTTGGATTGTTTAATTAAAGAAATTGCAGTTACCAATGTCTCAATAGCACTCCCATAATCACCTGTGAGTGGAAGGAGAGGGGCCGAAGTCAAATAAATTTTGTTTTCAAAATACCACCAAACCATTTGGGGCAACCATTTTACAAAAGGAATGCACTTTAAAATCACTACAGAAGATGTCTTAATTTTTCTCAGAGTTTCACCATTCTGAAAGGCTTTAATGTACATGAAGTTAACACCACTTGTTACTATTATAGCTGTGTGAAACACATAATCATTTAGTAAATATGAGAATAAATGAGCTGCCTTAAGGTCCCTGAGCCATTAAATGTCAGGGCTAATATTTAAATTTACACCTAAAATTTTTAAATTAGGAGTTTTTCCACTACACTGTGACATACAGTTCCCTTCAATGCCTTTTAAATAAAGTATAGGTAATGATTTGTAAATATAAAAATAACTACTACATGTAGATGACCCATCTTCAAGACTGTACTTTTTAGGTCATTCCTAATAACATAAATAAGAAATGTTAATACAGAAAGAAATATACAAACCAGCACTGGCATCAGACACAGCTCTTGAAATAGCACTGCTTGAGATTGCCCTATTTCTATTCATGATTTCTTCAAACTCAGCTTCACTCAATGGTGTTCTTGCAGTATCCATTTCCCTGTAAAATCGAAATAAACCTTAAATCATACTCAAAAGATTTTCTAAATTAGTCACAATAGTGTAAAGCAATTCAAATAATTGCTTTTGACAAGTGCCTTAGAGCTAATAGTTACTTTTTCAGATTGAAATGTGATCTTTTTCCTACGAAGAGAAGGTCTAAGCAAAATTCCCTTATCTTTCAGCTGAAATAAAGTAGCAACTTAGAAACCTCATCTTTCTGGAGGCCAGAAATTCTGTACTTACATAAGTATAATATACTATTTTTCAGAGTCATACAAAAACAGATATAATAAATTGTTCTGATGTCCCAACACATATGTATATCTAAACAAAAAATCCTGACTGCAAAAAATACAACCCTACACTATCAAGGGATGGAATTTGGTTTCATTTATATTTGGATCCCCTAGGTGCCAAGGCCCAATTCATAAGAGAAGGATAATAAATGTCTGTTGGACTAATAAAATTTCAGGAGGGAGAAGACTTTAGACTTATCTTGTTTGCCACTGAATCCCTAGAAGGATATCTGGCAAATAAAAGGCACTCAGTACCTGTAAATATTTGTTGGAAAAAAACAGTAAAATCCCAAGATTTTCTAAAGCTGCTGGACAACTTTAAAAATTGTGACTGCACGTGCAGTATAGGAAAAGGTAAACTTTTTGCCATCTTAGTTATTAGTTATTAGGTAGGATGTTGAACTGAGGTAAGCAGTAGCAGTTCATTCTAATGAAATGAGGAAACAGCTCATATAACCTTCTTCATGTTTATAAGGTATTATTGTTATTCCCAAAACTTTATAAACAGCCCAACCAAATCACAAGTTGTTCAAAATCCATGTATGATTTCAATTAATTTCTGTGACTCATACCCATCTGATCCCCTAAAAAAAAAAAAACCCACGCAAGATAATCAGTTTTCTCCAATTTTCAATTAAAAATTACTCAATAATAACTAAAAATATATACACAAATGTATTTTAAGAAAAACTGACACTGTAGAAATTCTATTATGTTAGAAAAAAGACATGAGATTCAAATTTTAAACTGTCAAACCAAACCACCTAACCCACCCCTATACACCGAGTGGACACTTAATAGGTAGTTGCTCACTGAAATTAAGCTGAACAGGAGAAAAGTTGTGCTACCTTCCTAGTTATAACGTTTTTCAAAAGAAAACGAAGCAATTTTGGCAGTCACATAAAGACACAAGCTCTATGGTAAATAACTGTCAGGAGACTTTGTTTACAACATCAAATTTATTTCCCTGGCCCTGTGCAACTGTATGGAATTAGGCAGATGCTCAAATCCATCCCTGCAGAACACTGTCAGACAAAACAAAATACAAAGTCATTCAACAGTGATAGTTAAAGAATATAAAATCAAATGATAAACTCAAAAGAAACTGAACGGGGCAAATTCAAGTAGTTCTTAGAGATTAATCTCCAGATTATGATTTGAGTATGGATAGCTTTAAAAGTATTTTGAAAGGGGGCTTAGGGATCACTTAGTTCCACCGTGACTTCCATGCAGCTTTTTTCTAAGGATTGCCATTAATCATTTTAATTTCCATAAAGTCTGTATTTTACAAGTCTTTGTCTACCCAAATATGCTTGTAAATTATTTAATGTTCCCATTTTAATTAAAAGTTAGTAATTCTGCTACTCAGGACTCCTGATAAGCATGAGATAATCAATAGTACCTATCTAATAAACTGACCTAATTCCTAAACCAATGAAGAAACTTTAGCATTCTATGTAATGTCATCAATGGTAAATGAGATTGACTTTAAAACCTTGAAAATAGCTTAAGGATCCCATTTGCTCGCTTAAATTATCTTTATTAACCTCTTTTAACTTAAAAATGATGAAAACAAAGTGACTTGCCCTAAAATCACATGGCTGTATAAGTGGCAGAGCTGGATTATTCCCAACCCCGTTCAGTATGTTTTTCACCATATCACACTGCTTCTTCTAAGAGAAAACAATACAAAAAATTATGTACCTGGAGAAAAGGTCATGATTTTTTTAAAACTTCACTGACAGAGAAAAATACCTTTTGCAGATCAAATACACCAAGTCTACTTTTATAGATACATACTAACTTACCTTCCAGGAGGCCCATAGTCACCCCTATCATATGGTGGAGGCCGGCCATATGGATCCGTTGGTGGTGGACCCCGGCTATCTGATGTAGGCATGCCGCTGTTAGTTGGTGGAGGAAAGAAAGCGGGGTTCACATGTGGAGCTGGTGGTGGGGCACCTGGAGGTGGTCCAGGAAGATGCGGAGGAGGAGCGAGTGTAAGGGGTGGCCCAAGAGGGCCAGGTGGGCGAGGTGGAAAGGGGCCTGGAGGTGGAGGTGGTCCCTGTTGTGGAGGTGGTGGACCAGGAGGGGGGCCGTAGCCTGGAACTGGAGGTGGAGGCCCAGGAGGAAGCGGACCCAATGGAGGCTGCCCAAAAGGTTGTCCAGGAAAAAGAACTGGTGGTGGAGGGCGATCTCCTCGATTAGGAGGCCCAGCTAAAGGAGGAGGCAGAACCTGACCAGGAGGTGGAGGACCTGGTGGACCGGGTGGGCCTGGAGGACCTAAGGGTGGACGTGGTGGAGTCTGTCCAGCTATAGAATAAAGGGGAGAGAGAGAGAGAGAGAGAGAGAGAGAAAAAAACACTTCAATAAGGCAGTTTGTCTTCACGCCAAAATTATACTTTTAAAGCGTAACTCATAGACCAAGACTCTTTCTCTTTAAATGCAACCCATATGGTAAATGCTACACTAACAATTACAAAGGTGAAGTTTATCCTTACACATTTAGCTAGCTCAATTTATGCTTAAGAAAAACTACTGAAACAAAAACTTTAATAGATTACATTGCTTAGAGATAGTTTCCATCTTTCAGCGTACACACACTTCTTACAGTGAAATCACCCACCTTATAGTCTACTCTGATGCCAAGCTAGAAAGTGAAACAAGGAAAAATGGTCTTGAAAGGATTTTTTAAGAGGTAAGAAAATAAGACGGATGTAAATATTCTATATATAAGTCAAGCAAGTTTGGAGAAAAATAAAGACCTTTTAGGCCAAAAATGGGTATTTCCTCTATGCTGTGCCCCATATGCCATGGAATCCTAGTTTCCAGGAACAAAGGCCGAGTTCCTTTAACAAGATGCTTGATCAAATTTCCTGGATTCCAAAAATAGCATAACAAGGAGAGTAAGTCACATTAATAATGCATTACTTGAAAAAGAGAGAAAAGGAAAAGAGGTATTAGGTAGACACATTTTATCCATGGTAATTTAAGAAAAATTTTACCTGGAAAAGGTGGAGGTGGCCCTCCTGGTCCTGCTGGCCCAGGAAATCTGTCCCCACCAGGAACAGCCCCTGGAAAACGGGCCCGTCCTCTACCACCTTGTGGAAAGGCTGCACGTGAACTGCCTCCCGGAGGACCAGCTTTACCTTCCCCAGACATTTGTCCTGACTGTGTAGCTGCAAATATCCAAATACTCATAAATAGCATTTATTAAAATAGCTGATACATAACCACTGTTAGATATCAGAAACAACTCTATTTCAAAGTTCATTTACACTATATACTAACTTGCAGATGCCTTGGGCCTGTCCAAACTACATGAGAAGTACCAGTTTAGGAAAACATTCATATCTATTTAAGCTCTTTTGAAGCCTCAAAAGATCCAGGCTTAAATGTATTTCCAATAAGCAAACATGAGTTACTTTCAAAAAACCAGTACTCTGCAGCGGCCAAGACCAAAATTCTCCAACAGAAATCTAAATGTCAGTAAGTATAAATCATTTAAATTTTGTAACATTCGTCAGTTGAGTGTTAAGTGCTAGAACATTGAAACAACCACTTGAATTTCTGTTAATTGCCTGATCATCCATTTATCTCTTTAAGTGATAACATTTGTAAGTGTATAATGGCAAATCTTCTCTATAGTCACTTTACTAAGTAGTGAAAGGTCTTGGTGCTAAGCAGAAAATCAACAAATACTTTCTGATTATCAATGGTTCCTCCTCCACCATAACAGACACCCACATAACTTTCCTTCAATCTAAGGATTAGAATGTAGTTTCTTCCTTTTTTTACGATGGGAATGACAGGGCTACAGAACTTGCACACTGTTGTATAATGCTGGGTCTGTGACATCTAGAGAAAAACGGGAGTAGGTTCCCAGTACACGGGACCAGTCATAATCGGTAATTTAAATCAAATTCAAAGCATGGACTTTCTAAAATGGATTCTCCAATGAACTAAATACTAACTATAAATATTAAGATGACTTCTCCAATATAACATCTAACAAATGCTAGCAAGATTAGTTAAAATGTACAACTTTTAATAAAAGCCTTTGAGGGGTTGCTTACTTTTCCTGGACTGCATTTCAAATTGACTCAGGAACTGTTTATTGCATGGAGTTACAACAGGATTCTGACCATGAAGTTCTCTTTTAGGCAACAGATCCATTAACTTTTTTGAGGATGCTTCAGATCCAACACCAACAAGGGCAAACCTAAAAGATGTTTAAAGGGGTGTGGGTAGAAAGTGAGGAGGGATTAACTGTTATTACTCTTATTAAAAAGGAAATGGTCTGAATTTAATTTTACCTAAGAAAACGGAAAATATTTCTTAGAAATATACAAAGCTCACACTTTGATCTTTAACTTTTTTTAATAACAACACATCATACTACCTACTCACTTTAAGTGTATAGAATTCAGTGGTTTATTTTTTTTAGCATATTCAGAATTTTACAAACATCACCACAATCAATTTTAAAAACAATTTTCATCACTCAAAAAACTCCCCATAACTGTTAGCTGTCACTCCATTTCTTCCCATCCTCCAACCCTAATGAATCACTAATCCACATTCTGTCCCTACAGATTTGCCTATTCTGGACACTTCATATAAATGGAACTATACAGTATGTGGTCTTTTGTGATTGGCTTTTTCCACTAAGCGTAATGTTTTCAAGGTTTATGCATGTTGTAGCATGTGTCAGTGCTTAATTCCTTTTCATGGCTGAATAATATTTCATTATATGGATATACCACATTTCCCAAAAATTGACAGACATTTGGGTTGTTTCCACTTTTTTCATTATTATGAATAATGTCACCATGAAAAGATGCTCAATATCATTAGCCAACAGGGAAATGTAAATTAAAACCACAATGATACCACTTCACATTCACTAACCAAAAAGACAATTAACAAGTGCTGGTGAGGATGTGGAGAAAACTAGAACCCACATACACTGATGGAAAATGTAAAGTAGTGCAGCCACTTTGACAAACATCCCAGCAGCTCCTTAAAAGGTTAAATACAGAGTTAAAAATACAATCCAATAAATCTTCTCTCCTGGGAGTTCCCTGGTGGTTTCATTGCCGTGGCCCAGGTTCAATCGCTGGTTGGAGAACTGAGATCCTGCAAGCCTCATGGCAGAAAAATAAATCTCCTCGTGTATACGTGTACCTAACAGAATTGCAAATACATGTTCACATAAATTGGTACATGAATATTCACAGGGGCATAATTTATAAGAAAAAAAAGGAAACTATAAATATTTATAAATTTAACTTCTTTCACTAAATATTTGTCTGTCTATATGAAAGGGTGGTTCTGGAACAGTGCCAAATCATATGGGGACTACAGTGTAACCTATCTTTTTTTTCACATGCTATGCTGATGTTATTATTTACCAGTATTATTACAGAGTTCCCTGTTTACACAATTAACATATATAAATCAGGTATAATGTATTGGACCAATAATAAACTTCCCCCCAAACAAGACAAAAAAAGTTAATAGTGCAATTTAACCTATTGTTGGCTCCCAGAGAATTTGCACCTTAGAATGAAGAAGAAATGGGATGCTTAGTACACAGTTTCCACAGTCAGATCTCATCTCCATGTGCTTCTCAAAGTATGAGTAGCTCACTTTGCTTATGATAATCTATCTAGTGTTTAAAAATACAAAATTATTTTTCAAAATTAACATTTTATAAAACAGCCCCAAATTCAAGCTATTTAATCAAGTAGTAGCAGTGGTAGAAGATATAATAACAGTGTAACCTATTTAGATGAAAGAAACAATTTCCTTAAAAAAAAAAGAAAATATATGCTCATGCAAAAACTGGTATATGAATATTCATAGGGGTCTTATTCATAATAGCAAAAATGGAAACCACCCAAATGTCCACCAAATGATGGGATGGGATTTTTAAAATGTGGTGTATCCACATGGTGGAATATTATTTAGCTATAAAAAGAAATTAAGTACTGACACATGCTACAACATGATGAACCCTGAAAACATTATGCTAAGTGTAAGACGCTAGTCACATGGGACCACATTCTTTATGATACCATTTCAGAATAGGCAAATCCAGAGACAGATTGCTAATGCATATGGGATTTCCTTTGGGGGTGATTAAATATTCTGGAATTAGACAGTGGTAATGGTTGTATAACTTTATAAATAAACTAAAACCCACTGATTTGAAGACTTTATAATGATGAATTTTATAGTATGTGAATTATATCTCACTAGGAAAAATAAAGTTAAAATAGAAAAAAAAAAAATGAATGAGCGTCAACTCACAGGTATACAATATTCTAAATTATTCTCAGAAGGACTCTTAGGAGCCTTTTCTCCCTGGTATTCAAAATTGTCCTTTGGGACTTCCCCGGTGGCCCACTGAATAAGAGTCCGTGCTCCCAATGCAGGGGACCCAGGTTCGATCCCTAGTGGGGGAACTAGATCCCACACGCACGCCGCAACTAAGAAGCCTCCATGTCGCAACTAAGAAGCTGCCTACTGCAACTGAGTCTGCATGCTGCAACGAAGATTCCACATGTCACAACTAAGACCCAGCACAGCCAAAATTAATAAATAAATATTTTTTAAAAAACTAGATCCTTGGGGCTTCCCTGGTGGCACAGTGGTTGAGAGTCCGCCTGCAGATGCAGGGGACATGGGTTCGTGCCCCGGTCCGGGAAGATCCCACATGTTGCGGAGTGGCTGGGCCCGTGAGCCATGGCTGCTGAGCCTGTGCTCTGCAACGCGATAGGCCACAACAGTGAGAGGTCTGCGTACCGCAAAAAAAAAAAAAAAAAAAAAAACTAGATCCTTGGGGTTCCTGGTGGTGCAGTGGTTGAGAGTCCGCCTGCTGATGCAGGGGACACGGGTTCGTGCCCCGGTCTGGGAAGATCCCACATGCCGCGGAGCAGCTGGGCCTGTGGGCCATGGCCGCTGAGCCTGCACATCCGGAGCCTGTGCTCCGCAACGGGAGAGGCCACACAGTGAGAGGCCCGCGTACCACAAAAAAAAAAAAAAAAACTAGATCCTTGGTCAAAAAAGTCTGCTGTCTGATTCAAGATTATCTTGGGTCACAACATTTAGAAATAATTTAATTAATTCACTAATTTAACAAACATTTATTGAGCACCACCTCCTATATCCCAGGCACCATTCTAGGGTTAGGGATACAACAGTGAGCCAAGCTCTTATGGAGGTTACAATCTAAACCTAGTAGGAGACAAGACAATAAACGAGTAAAATACATCATAAGAAAAACTAAAACAAGGAAACAGTGATGGGGGCAGAAGGTCTTGCATAGGGTGGCCAGGGAAGGGAACTCAAGCAAAATCCTGAATGAAGTGAAAGATCCCAAATGTTGACATTTTGGGAAAAAATAAACCAAAAAGAAGAAACAGTGTAAAGGTCTTAAGTAGCAATGTGTTTGAGGAACATCAGAGACTAATGTGGCTGAAGCAGCATAGGGAAGGCAAAGAGTAGTAGGAGATGAGGTCAGAGAGGTAGTGGGGAAACTGGTCTTAGTGCCTTGTAGGCCACAGTGAAGATTCTGGGTTTTACTCTGAATAAAATAGATAACCATTAGAAGATTCTGAGCAGGCAAATATTGATGTCACTTTTTTTCAACTTCTGCTATGTGTCATGTATATAGACTGTAGAGAATCAGAGTGAAGGCAGGAACACCACATAAGAGGCTATTACAGAAATTCAAGTAAGAGAGAACAGTGGCTCGGATCAGGTAGTAGAAGTGAAGTTCATGAAAAGCAGTCAGACTCTGTACGCATTTTGAAAATATTCCTAGTTACTGAAAACTGGCATATTAAACAATATAAAGTAAGTACATTAAGCATATTTTTTCTTTATTATTCTGCATCTAGCAAATTACCTTTTAAAAAGTCAAAAATCTGAACCTAAAGATTTATATAAAATGAAGCCTGCCACAACATTATTTATAATAGGCAAAAACTGGAAACCCAAATAACCAAAAATTAGAATGGTAAAATAAATTACAGTAGCATACAAGGTATGATGGAAAGAACTTAATACATTAGGGAAGATGTATGTTTAAGTGTTAAATATTTGTTTTACTCCGTGTATCAAATACATTATAAAACCTGAGTTGTAATCCTATTGTTTTTGCAGTGAAAATTTAAAAACCTGAAAGTATGTTCACTAAAATGTCAAGAGCGATCATCTATGGATGATGAGATTGTGGCTTTTTATTTTCTTACGTTTCGACATCTGTATTTTATAATGATCCCGTAATGATCCTACCTCATTTGTGTAGTTTAATAGTTTAAAAAAATAAAGCAAAACATCCATGTTACATTATTCTTCAGTTGCCCATCTTCCACTATCCCTTAATTACAGGGATAGCAATGCTTCTTCAAACTGTCATTTCAAAAATCATTTCAACCATAGATGGAGAAAATTCAGGAAAACTGGAAAAGAGACCTAATCTATCTACACTCCCAGCTCCACTAGTTTTAGTGAGGTAGATCACAGGATACATGAAATGAGTATGAATCTTTGTCCAAGAACCTCCTGACAATGTAGAAATAAAACATCCTACACATGTGTAGTTAGCATTAACTTCAAGGAAAGTTACCCCCAAAATTGTAATCACTAGCTACTAACTTCCATTAGGGAAAAAAAAGAATTAAAACAAAATTCTTACCCCTTTGACTGGCCATTTGCCCGATTTTCAAAAAATTTTATCTCCAAAATATCATTTACGCCCAAAGAATGAACTGCTTCAGTTAAGTCTTCATCTGTTGTCCACTGCAAGATATTTCCCCCTCATTAACCATCAAAACATATCCAAGATTTTTATTGTTTCCATTTATTTTTTAAGGGTAAACTCAGGATAAACAAGAGAAAAAGCTCAGTGCAAATTAAGTACAATTACTGCCAGTCAGCCTTCAATTTTTAAATAGCACAAAAGCACCTGAGGATATAATTTTATCCCTTGATAAGAGTTTTGGAAATTAGAAGCTACATACCCTTAGAGAGAACATAGATTTTTTTTTTTTTTAAACTCTTAATGAGTTTTTGGTCTCTTCCAGCTTTCAAACTGCTACAACTTTAAATTTTCAATAAAACCAATGTCACTTGTCACTTCCTTTCCTTAAAGGAAATTATTTGGGGAAATAAACTCCATCTTATGTTTCAATGCAAGATGGAAAAAAACAAAACAAAACATCTAACATGTACTGAGTACCTACCATGTACTTTATATCAACTATTTAATTCTTAAAACATAAAAGTCCTATATCACTCCCATTTTACACATGGGATAGAGAGGTTATAGAGAGGTTAAAGAGCTTTTCCAAGGTTATAAAACTAACGTATGTAAAAACTAAGATTCAGAGGCTTACTTAGCAACCATACTCTTCATAACTACATTGCTACTGTCTCCAATATTTAAAAATTGCTCAGGGGCTTCCCTGGCGGTCCAGTGGTTAAAACTTTGCCTTCCAATGCAGGCGGTGTGGGTTCAATCCCTGGTTGGAGAACTAAGATCCCACATGCCTCAGAGCCAAAAAACCAAAACATAAAACAGAAGCAATACTGTAACAAATTCAATAAAGACTTTAAAAATGGTCCACATCAAAAAAAAAAAAAACCCAAAAAACTTAAAAAAAAAAATTTCTTCAGACTGGGTAGTGGGAGATAGATCAATTAGTTTTTTAAAAATGTAAACATTTAAAAATAAAATGCTATTAAGGAAATGGAACAGTAACAAGTTTTGATTTCTAGACAACTAAAAATTTTTCAATTATGTGTAACAAATGCTTCTAAGTAGAGATTCAAAAATTCTATAGAACTATTTTAGTAAATATTTAAGATTTAATACTAATAAAATATAGATAACACTGAACATCCAGCTAATGAAACTCCCAACCAATAATAATCCTACAGTCTCATAAATAACCCAAATTAAAATACAATGTACATAGCAGCATTTCCATAAATCAGATTTCAAATTTATGAGCAAAAATGAAACTCAACACGTCTGTAGTATGATTTAGATAATGAAAACTCTTAAAACCAGGAGGTGTACTGTGTTTCTCTCCTGCACTTCCGAATCTCGGTTTGAGACCTTTATGTGAGCATTTTTCTTTGTAAAACTGGGATAGCTGAAGTGTAGGAGTAGTAAAATAAAAAGAATTGATTTGAAGATAAAATCGAACTATATTTAACTGGAATCTCTACCAAAACAAGTTGAATGTCTACAAAATTCAGAACTAGAAGATTTGGAATTTACGATATTTTAAAGGTACTTGTATTTCCCTCCTTGTTGCATAAGGAAGCATGTAGAACCAATCTAGTAACTTCAAATTCTTATTTTATAAAACTGGAGAAAACCAACTACTGAAGCAGTTTGAAATCAAGCACCTATGCTTTTATTCATATGTTAAGTCACTTACCCATGTTAGATTTCCAATATATAATGCAATTCTCTTTCCAGTATATGTATAGACAACATTTGGTGCTGCTCCTTTACCCACATCATCACCAACAGTTGGTGGGAGAGTATCCATGTAATCCCGATCTTCTGGGGCATCTCCATTATTTGCAGATGGAGAGATGACATCATCATACAAATCTATCTGATCATGCCCACCATATTCAGCTTCCTGAGATACAGAAATAATGCTCTAGATTATACAATAGTCAGACTACTACTAAACAGATTTGAATGCAAATTCATTCAACTATTTTGTTTTAAACATTTGGTAGAAGACAGAAACAGCCAAAGATCTCAGTACAAATCTTTTCACTTTATGCCACAGACGTATTCTTCTTGAACAGTGCCTATAAAGCGAATTTCTATACAATCAATCCTATTTTCCCACCGATATTTATTATAATACAGGAAATAACATTCCTCTAGGAATAGAATAACATGTAGACAAAATAAAGTAATAATAAAAAACTTTCCATGGAAATAAAATACTCTAAAACAACACATGAATACAAATAGATGGGCTTACATTTTTTTGACACAAAAATATCACAAAAATCAGAGCCATTACAAATATTTTAATATTTAACAGAAAAATACAACTATTGTTTTCTTTGGTATTCAGTATCTTGCTTCCCAACTCTGAAAGCTATTAGTTTTAGAAAAAGCATAGTGAGCTAAGCCATAGGAAAGGGATAAAGAAATGTGAGTATGTAAATGATTCCGTATGTCACAACAAATGAACAGGGGAAAGAGAAACAATAAATAAAACACAGGTTAAACTATCCAAATTAGTATCTATTAATAGTTTCATTATTCTCCGTCAACAAAGAGTTAATGCTTACCTGACTTCTTAGTCAATTGGCAAAAGATATCTACATAGCCAAGAGAAATGGGATACGAACAAGGATCTAGTAAAGCTTTGCCATTGTCAGCAGCAGAATTAAAGCAATGCTAGTAGATGCCACTTACATGCCCAAGTGATATGCAAGTAAGAGGTAAACGAAAAAAAAGCAAATATGTGAACAGGAGAAAAATGGAAAAATAGGGTTCGATCTGTAAATAAGCACAAGAAAAATGAAATGCAGGTACTGGCAGAACACTGAACACCATTTAAATTGCCTTTGGTAACAGTTACTGGGCCACAGGCTTGACTAGCCAGTATCAGAGGAAAAGTTCTATTTTTATCTTCCTCCCTTTCCACCGCCAAGTACCTAGATGGATGTGAACTATTTTATTCTTATGAGGTAGAATATTTGAGATAATAAGGGAAGAGAGGCAATTACACTTAGGAAACAATAAACTTAAAGAGTTCAGACATAACTCATATCATCTCCATTAATACAATTCACTAAGGATGAATACAAATGGCACATAAGGAAAAGCTAATAGTTTTAGGGACTATTATATGGATAAAGAATGACACAGAGAAGATATCTGTGATGACTGTGAACAGATCAACAAAATATTTTTATTATAGGCCCCAAGGGAACATGGCTGTTGTTTTCTTATTCAGAAGGAAGCCAGAAAAAGATTTTTTAAAAAAGAAACAGAAAAAGAAGAAAAAAATCTAGAAGGGGAAATACCACTTATAATGCATAGCCAAAGGGACCTGAAATTTGTAAAGTCATTTCAGGTAACCTTCTGCATAACGAAGTTATCCAATTTACTGATTATGTAACAGAATCTCTACATAACATTGTTAACCAGGTTGAATGTCTGTAACATTTAACAAGGAACAAAAATCTCAAGGTAAGTCAGAGAACAAAACCATCATTAGCAATGGGCAGAAACTAAGACAAGTCACTGAATAATGCCATAATTTTGTTTGTACAACAATACCAAAATAACCTTTGAAAACTGAGTTTTCAAAAACCAAGCAACATGATCAAATCGCAGTGATAGCAAAAATTAGAAAAAAGAAGGGTGAGTTTTGTTATGAAGTTTCAGTGTAGCTGAAGCTTCAGGTGGCATGGCTGCAGCAGTGATTCCACACACTTAAGATACTAAAAACCTTCCCGCAAGGGGTAGTGGGCACTTTAGACTCTTTGGCAATCCAGTTCTGTACATCAAGTAGAATTATTATTACTATTATTCAAAAGGAGTTGTGTTTCCATCCTCCTCAGCAGAGACTATAATCACACTATATGGTCTGAGGGAGAGTAAAAGAGAATGCAAGGGTTATTAATAGCAGCACTCAAATAAAAGTATTTAGATTTACACTTTCATGAAACAGGTTAACACAACATGATTTTTCATTAGTTGTAAATCTAGGAAAATGTTCACATAAGTAGACATCATTTACAAGCATAATTGCAGCTACACTAACCTGGTGAATCACCATGACTTACTATTTTTGTCCATCCACGAATTCCTATGTTGACACCAACCAATTTTCCATACTGATATGATTCTACCAATATTTAGGATCAGCCATTTTGTCTGGTAGCTGGACTGCTTCCAATTGGTTGAAGTATGATGCTAATTGAGACCATGGTCCTGGGGTCTGATCTCCATGTGGACTAGTTAGGTTCGCTCAGTTCCAAGGCCACAGCCTGTACTTCTAGCCCCAATGGTATGCATTTGGACTTGGTGAAAAAATATTAATGAATCTGAATACATTTGCCACCATTACTAAAATGCAACTCAAAACACATACTCTTCTGTAGTATCAGTAATCTTCCTTTTCAGCTTTAGCATATCACACCTATCCTCCAGATTAAGGAAAAAAAAAATATATATATATACACACACAGAACACATCCTACTTTCTGTTCCCACTCTAAAAAGGGGGAAAACATGCACATTCAGAAATTATGGAAAATGTATATCATGGGTCACAAATAAAGAAGGTGAGCTCTGAAAGTCTATTGGACAAACTTTGTCAAAGAGAGATAGCCCACAGTGTCAAGTTCTACTATGTAGTCTTTTTGATCATTACCATTAGGAAATTTTAATGGCATTCAAAAACAACAACAACAAAAAATAATCAACATTACCCCTCTAATTATTTTAGATACCAAATACTGCCCAATTGTAACTATCTACTTTTCATAGCAGCTAATCACCAATAGAGCCGTACATTATATATAAATTCCAGTAGGCAACAGCTCTTAGGGTTTGTTAAAAAATCCACTAAGTTATTTCATTCCCTACATTCTAATTACTATAATCATTTTAAAGGCAAGGTATCCTTTCAAGATTGTACACTTCAAGATTATGTTCCTCATGATATATGAGTAGCTGTTGCCCAGTCAGAGAAAACACTTAAATTAAGATGGATAGTAAAATAACCAAAATTCAATCAGCTCCTTTTAAAAGCAGTGTTTCTCAACCTTTTTTTCATTATCGTTAACCCCTCCCTCCAAAGAATTATTTTTTAGACATACTTTCCCTAATCACCTCCCATAAAATTTTCATGTCACAGATATACTGTATACCATTATTGGGATGACTGTGGTATAGTTGTACTATATTTTCACTCTCCCTGATAGGCCCAAGACTGCTTTTGGTGGTCCTAAAATTGTATTAATACCACTCCTGCATTCTATGATACTACCACTAATGGCACAGCAAAGGCCACTTGTTCAAAGTCTTCGCAGTAAAAAAAAAAAAAAGGAAATTTAATAGTCATTTCCATTTAGAGAAATATAGCAGGGGGAAAGGTTTTATTTTGCATTTACAAAATGTATTCTATACCATGGAAGAGAATATAATATACCAGCACATAAAATCCAACAGCAAATAATCTAATACATATTTATCTTTTTAAAATACTTCACTTTCTGATTTTGTCTGTTTCAAGTAGATATTAAAATTAGTTTGTAATCCCTGTAAAAAGCTCAACTAATGGTAAGGAAGCCAACTTGGTACTAAAAATATGCCACATAAACCACAAAGTGGGCAACTGAATGAACTACTCATAAATAATAAAACTGAGTAAGAAGAGTTCCAGCTCCCCTAAACATTTCTTCTATCCAAGTTTCTGAATCAATCTCTACCTACCTCAGTTTCCACCTTACAAGCCTTATCTTAGAGGGTTCTCTATTCAACATAAATTTATCAGAAATAAGATTTCACTGATATTTGCCTAATAAACTTATTTTCCAAAATTAGCTAGACATTGGCTATAGTAGATACACAATAACTAAATATAAACTATAACGACTCATGATATAAAGGCAAGTAGAGTTATAAGCATGTCTAGGTCTCTAGCTTCCAAATGAATTTTTTCCCACTACCTATATACATTTTCATTTTAAAGTTGGATGGTCAGATTACTAAGTGAGCACTGCTATCAGTGACCTACCACCAGGTACATCAATAACTAAATGCCACATTAAGAGCTTTTGCTCCCCAAACAAGCAAAATACACACCATTTCAACGCACCCAGCATAAGCTTTCCCGAAGTTCATAGAATCTGACTTTCCTCTCCTCTGCCAACAAAAATTCTACAGATAAAGATACACATAAAGGAGTGGTTTCTATAACACATGACCTGTCAGTGTTATATTTATGTATTTGTCTCCCAATCCCACTACAGTGCACTCTAAGGACAGACTATCTAAACTTTGTATCCTTCCTTGTTGGCGTATAACAAATACTCAAGATATATTAAACAATTGAGTTAAAAAATTTAATTTAGTATTGGTCAAAATAAAAATCTATAATTATTAAATATTAGGCTAGTAACTACTACCTTCAAGTACAAATCCCAGTTCAAACTGAATTGATACACACTATAGAGGCTGAAACCACCCACTTTCTTCTCAACTCCAAATCCAAGGTAGAGGTTTGGAAGTTCAAATTCTTCCACTGGAGCAACTGTTCTCAATTTGGTTGGTTACATGCAAAGACCTTCAACTTAAGAACTAAAAGAGCAGCTATAAGGAATAGTTGAGTCCCTTGTGCCTTCTCCCTTTCTCCAATTTCATTCTTCATTCTCCATTCTTAATTCATCTGGTGAAGAAAGGAACTATTCTATAGTTTCACTAACTTTTTCTCACACCATATCCAAATGAAAGTTTCTTCTAAGACAGCAGAATATCTCATATTTTGAAATAGGTTTATTATACTGTTCTATACCAAAACACACATGGAAAAAAAGCATCATAAAAGTATGACCATTTAAAATTTAAAAAAATGAAAAATACATGTATTACAAAGAATTTCAAAGCATACTGTGCAATTAAAACTACAGCTCACATTGAAGAACAAAGATTTTTTTCAAATGTTTACAGCAGTTTAGAAGCCAAAGTCATGACCTGTTATACTTAGCAAAACATTTTACTCAACTACAACAAAATAAAGAGTCATAGTTGGGACTTCCCTGGTGGCGCAGTGGTTAAGAATCCGCCTGCCAGTGCAGGGGACACGGGATCGAACCCTGGTCCAGGAAGATCCCACATGCCGCGGAGCAGCTAAGCCCGTGCGCCACAACTACTGAGCCTGCGCTCTAGAGTGCCGCAACTACTGAGCCTGCGCTCTAGAGCCTGTGCTCCGCAACAAGAGAAGCCACGCTCACCGTAACTAGAGAAAGCCTGTGTGCAGCAACGAAGACCCAACACAGCCAAAAAAAAGTCATAGTTTACTACAGCAACCAGCAGAAGTAATGTCAGTGCAAAGTAAGAGTGTAAAATAAAACAATCAATAATAATTTTGTAGTTGCCTCTAATTCTGATAAAATTTCAGATAAATATTTCAATGATAGTAACATTATTAAAAATGAAGGATGAACCTTAAAACCCACCAACTATCCTTATGTGGCCATATTTTAAACAGGAATTACCACAGCAAGCAGATTACAAAGGCCAGTGATATGCAAAATAATAACAAAAACAAAGTCTCTTTAATCCCATTAACCGATTGAAAAGTATAAATATCTTTCTAGTAAAAATCATGCAACTATGTGTGAAATATAACACTATATGTACAAATCAACAAAAAGTTACATTTTTAAAAGAACCCTTTAAAGCAGTTCCTCATCTGGGTCACAGAATTTTAACCTCTTCTTACCTCCTGCTCAGTCAGCACTAGTTGCTGCACAGGGATAAGCAAGTATCACTACATCCAGCTATACAGGTTAGAGAAATGCCCATCCCAAATTAAACAGGCAAAAGCCTAAAAAATATTTAATTAAAAGGTTCTGAAGAAAGCTCAACTTCTAAAATTGTAGCCCAATTCTTCCTTTATTGTGGGTAGAAAGACAAAGCACATATATTTTCTTGTAAGAAAGCTAATGAAGACTGTCTTGAACATTTAACTCTTCCTTTACTTCCAGATATGGACCCCTTTTCGATGGAATGTTACACTTATTTGATAAATAAAAGGAAAAGAAATTTCCTGAGAAGTCTTTGTCTACTGACCTTAAAAAAGGATTAGAATCTGACTCTGTTTAGCACTCAAGGTAATTTTCTAAACTGTCATTGACACAACTCAGGCATCATATATCCAAAATATAAACACAACAAAAAAGAAAAATTTTTAAACTTAATGTTTGATTACAGTGGGTTACATTTAAATATTCAGTCTTTATCTGAGTAGGAAACATTTAAAGCTAATTGCATTTTTTTTCTAATATTTAAACCAGGGGCACAATCATCCCTCAAAAAAACCAGAAAAGATTTCTAGCTTTCCCTATTTAAAATAAAATCTTTAGCCCCTAGTCAGAAATAAGATCCTTAATGGAAGGGGGAAAAACCCACAAAAACACATTAACCAGAATTTTACTAAGCTTCTCATATGGACCTGGAAAATATAAGAGATAAAGCGATTAGGTGCACTGCAATTACGCACAATTTAATTTTTTAAATGTGTTACTACATAAAAGGGAGTAGAGATGTGAGCAGTAGGCTTACAGCTTAAACGTCACTACTCTAGTAACCCTTCGCAAGGATGCCCAACATCAGACATCATAGCTCCACAGCTAGTCCTTCTAGGCTACTGTGGCCAGTGAGATACCGGAAAAACCTTGCATTCTCACTTTCTCCAGCCTTTCAAAACCCCTCGGAGGACAGTAAACATTTTGCTTTCGGAAATCCGGTCATAGCTACAATCCTTTATTTTAAAACCAACACCACGTGAATTTCGGGTGAGATTCTTTCATCACACCTCTTATCTCTTGGTGAGCTACCGCCTTTTTTTGTTCCATCCAGCCCTCGGGCGTCCAAGTCTTCCTTTTCGCCCGGGCCACCTATCTTCACAGGTATTTTCATCACAAAGGCCAAGCACGAACGACTGGGCCTCAAAGGCACTACAAGCCCTGGGCCACCGAGGCAGGGAGGCAGCGAACCGACTTTTTAAACACGAGCCATGGGTCCGAAAGTCAAAGGACTTGTTGCAAACTTGCCGGCCACGAAGCCGCCTTCCCGGAGTGTGAGGGGAGGAGGAAGAAGGCGCCACGCCGAAACCTGTCGCAAACACGAGCAGGAGAGCGCAGGAAGCAGAGCGCGCGGGATACAAAGGGCCGTGAATGCGGCCTTCCATGAGGCGACCGTGCGCCGACAGAGACAAAATGGAGCGACCGGAAGAATCGGAGCCCGAGCGGC
This sequence comes from Delphinus delphis, assembly GCF_949987515.2. Taxonomy (NCBI): domain Eukaryota; kingdom Metazoa; phylum Chordata; class Mammalia; order Artiodactyla; family Delphinidae; genus Delphinus; species Delphinus delphis. The sequence continues at coordinate 55,072,573 of NC_082693.1, read as the reverse complement.
AGGGCCGGGGGCGAGACGGCGGCCGGCGCGCGCCCCGCCAGGCTTCCTCCTCGCCCCGGCGGCCGGGGAGGGGGCGCAGGGGCGGCCCGTTCTCCCCCCGCGCACAAGCCGCCCCTCCGCCCAGGCCTAACACGGCGGGAAGCGCCCGCCGGCCGCCGCCAACAATGGGGAGCGAGGCAGCGGAGAGGGAGGGGTCGGCGGCGGCTGCACGGCGGCCCGCGTCCGCGCTCGGGGACCCGCGGCGGGTGGCGGCGCCTGCCGCCCGCAAGACGACGTGCTAGAACGAGGGGTGAGGAGGCGCCGCGCCTGGGTCGGGCGGCGCGGCCCACAGGCGCCAAGGGCGCACGGGCTGCAGCCGCGGCGGCTCGCGGCCCACGGTGGGCCCCGGGTCCGCATCCCGGCCGCAGCACCGCCTACTTCGGCGGCGTGGGTCCAGGGCCCTCACGTACCTGGTTGAACTCTTCGCCCACATCCGCGTAAATGTCTATGTGGTCCACACCGTCCGCCATCTTCCCTCGGCCTCGGCCGCCGCCGCCGCTACCTCCTGCAGGTCCGCCCGCCGCGGCAGCAGCAGCGGATCTAGCGGCGGGGGCGGGGCGCGCTGCGTCACTTCCGAGGGCTGAGGCGGGGGCGGCAGGGGGCGTGCGTCTGCTGCGCTGCCGCCAGTTCCGCAGGCGGAGAATCAAAACTGCACCTCGGAGGACACAAGCGGTTTCTTTTGTGTGTCTGGATTAGGCTTGGGGGGCAGGGCGGGGAGGGGCGGGGGTGGTCCCAGTCATTTCCAGAGACTTTGGTTTCACGTTGTCCCTGGTAGACTCAAGCGTTTTGTGATATTTTCATTTCTCGGTTTTTCTTACATTTCTCACAACCAGGGCTTTTAGAGAGGTGGAAGTTTTATGTCACGATGAAATACAAAGTGTAGCTCCGCTTTCTGTGAGCGCCCAGAGAGGATGTCTCACCCCTGCAACCTCAGAGACCAGCAGAATTTCGTTTGCCTTGTAAACGCTAGTTACCCGTTGATGATTATCTTTAGTTATTTGCATGCTACTTGTGTCATTTGCATGCTGTTTATCTTTCCATCTGTATCATCGGCATCGTCTTCTTTCCTCTCCTCCGCGTCCCACCTCCCCCCACCCCGAACCTTTCATCTCTCTTCATTTGTTTCCTCCTTTGAGCTGCAGTTGGTTTTCTCTGGGATAGTTTAAATGCCTCTAACTTGAATGCGGTCCCCCTCGGACCCACCCTATAAGGTGGAGGTATCTTCAGGCAAGGGCTTCGCTCTTAGACTCATAGAATGTCAGAAAACTGGAAAAGGTGTCATTAAATCCAAACATCTTTTACAGTTGAGAAAGGGAACAGAGACCTAAAGAATCGGTTTTTCCTAGTGGCATGGTGGTTGGGTATCCGCCTGCCAGTGCAGGGGAGTTGGGTTGGAGCCCTGGTCCGGGAAAATCCCACATGCTGCGGAGCAATTACGCCCGTGCGCCACAACTACTGAGCCTGCGCTCTAGAGCCTGTGAGCCGCAACTACTGAGCCCGTGTGCCACAACTACTGAGGCCAGTGTGCCTAGAGTCTGTGCTCCGCCACCGCAAGAAGCCCGAGTACCGCGACAAAAAGTAGACCTGCTCTTCGCAACTAGAGAAAACCCGTGCACAGCAACGAAGACCCAATGCAGCCAAAAAGAAATAAATCAAATAAATAAATTTATTTTTTAAAAAAAGAACCGGGGCTTCCCTGGTGGCGCAGTGGTTGAGAGTCCGCCTGCCGATGCAGGGGACACGGGTTCGTGCCCCGGTCTGGGAAGGTCCGACATGACGCGGAGCGACTAGACACGTGAGCCATGGCCGCTGAGCCTGCGCGTCCAGAGCCTGTGCTCCGCAAAGGGAGAGGCCACAACAGTGAGAGGCCCGCGTACCGCAAAATAATAATAATAATAAATAAATAAAATAAAAAAAGAACCAAAGTGGTTTAACCGGAGTCACGTGGTTAATAAAGAAAGATTTTGCCACCAATATAGCAGTCCTCCATTAAAGAGGTTTTCAGTTACCTGGGGTCAACTGCAATCCAAAAATATTAAATGGAAAATTCTGGAAATAGACAATTTCTAAGTTTTAAGTTGCTACCGTTCTTAGTAGTGTCAAGTAATCTTTAGCCATCCCACTCCAACCAGCCCTGGAAATGAATCATCTTTTTGTCTAGCACATTTTTTTAAATGTTTTTTTATTGTGGTAAAAGTCACATAATATAAAACATACCATTTTAACCATATTTAACTGTACAGTTCAGTAGCACTCAAATTGTTGTACAATTCTCACCATCATCCATCTCCCGAATTTTTCACCTTCCTAAACTGAAACTCTGTCCCCTTTAAACACTAACTCCCCGTTCCCCCTCCCCAAGCCCCTACCCCCCCCATCTACCAATGCAGTTTCTGACTCTGTGAATTTGACTATTCTAGGTACCTCGTATAAGTGGAATCAAACAGTATTTGTCTGCGTCTAAAGTATATTGGAATGCATTTTTAAGGTTAACTTAATATATGTCCTGCAGACAGATTGTACCTTTTTTTCCCCTGTGCTGTACAGTAGGCACTCACCAGCCATCTACTTCACACATAGTAGTGTACATACGTCAATCCGAATCTCCCAAGCCATCCAACCACCCCTCCCCCCTTGGTGTCCCTACGTTTGTTCTCTGCGTCTGTGTCTATTTCCGCTTTGTAAATAGGTTTATCTATACCATTTCTCTAAATTCCACATATGTGTGTTAATACCTATTAGTCCAGGAAAAAACATTGTATACGTAGGGGTCAGTACTATCTGCAGTTTCAGGCATCCACTGGGGTCTTGGAACATATCCCCTCAGGTAGGTGGGGACTACCACACTTTATTCAAAGGTGTCTCTCCAGTTTGAAACCTTCTCCCATTCTTTATTTCTTTTTCACCTTTTTTAAAACCCACCAAGTTAGAGTGTGTTTCATAAGATACATACTGCCCAGAAATTATTCATACAATGATAAGCCAAGTGATAACTGTGCTTAATATGGTAGAAAAGCTTGGTTGGAGTCTTAGAGACCAGTCTGGTGATCTGGATACAAATTTCTAGTCAGACACTTTACCACCTAGATGACCTCCTTCAAGTTACCTATCCTCTCTCATGTTCAATTTCAGAATCTTTAAAATTGGGGTAATAATATTTACCTCACCAAGGTTGAAGGTTGATAGTGGTTTAAATGACATAGTATGAAAAATGCCTATCTGCTTCTGCTTCTTGGAAACACTGATTTCCTTTTTCCTATGGGGCTTCATAGAAAAAAAGAGCCACTCATGATAAAGGGCAAGAGCATTTTTTAGATTGGTAATGTGGTAGGTGCAATAATGGCCCATCATAGAGTTCTACATCCCAATCCCTGGAATCTGTGAATATGTTACCTTACATTCTAAAACAGACTTTGCAGATATGATTAAGTTAGGAATCTTGAGATAGGGAGATTATCCTGGATTTCCTGGTGGGTCCAAAGGAATCACAAGAGTCCTATAAGTGAAAGAGCAAGGCAAGAGTCAGAGGAGAAGTGGGGTAAAAGCAGTTTTTGTTCTTTCAGTACGCTTAAAAATCACTCCAAGATTCTGACTTCTATTGCTACCTGTGAAAAGTCAGCTGTTAGCATGACTGTTTTTTTGAAGGTCATTGGAGATTTCCCCCTCTGGCTGCTTTTAAGATTTTTTTCTCTTACACTTTGGTTTTCTGCTCTTTTACTGTGTATGTCTGGAAGTGTATTTCTTTCTTTCTTTCTTTCTTTTTTTAATGAATGAATAAGTGGGATTTATTATAACAAATGCTTTAAATATGAGATTTAAAGTTATTGGAAGTGGATTTCTTTTTATTTATGATGCTTGGAATTCATTGGGCCTCTTGAATATATTGATTGGTGCCTTTCATAAGTTCTGGAAAATTCTCAGACACTATCTCTTCAAATATGGCTTCTGCCCCACTCTTTCTTCTCTCCTATAATTCCAATGAAATGTTTGTTAGATCTTTTCTATCCACTATTTCTCTTACCTTCTCTTTTTAATTTTCCATGCCTTTATCTCCCCCATGCTTCTTTTTTTTTTTTTTTTTTTTTTGCGGTACGTAGGCCTCTCGCTGTTGTGACCTCTCCCGTTGCGGAGCACAGGCTCTGGACGCGCAGGCTCAGCGGCCATGGCTCACGGGCCTAGCCGCTCTGCGGCATGTGGGATCTTCCCGGACCGGGGCACAAACCCGCGTCCCCTGCATCAGCAGGCAGACTCTTAAACACTGTGCCACCAGGGAAGCGCCCCATGCTTCCTTTTGAATAGATTTTTTTCTGGTTTATTTTCTGGATTACTAATTCTCTCTCCTATAGTGTTAGATTCATCTGTTGAGCTGTTAATTTTGTTTTTTAGCTTTTTTTAAAAATTTTACGTTCTAAAATTTCTATTTCATTCTTTTTAAAATCTGTTAGGATCATTTTAATGCCATCTTTTTTTTTTTTTTTTTTTTGCCAAAACTGTCGATCTTAGGTTTTATCTCTCTGGATATCATAACTGAATCACTTGAAGAAATAATGTGGGACATATGATGATTTTTTTTCCATAGAGGATTTTCATTTTCTTCTGGCATGCACCTGGTGATACCAACAAACCCAGATGATTGGGAATCTTGGGGAGATTGCTTTAGTTTGGTTTGCCCTTACTTCTCAGGGTACTGTCCTTGTGAAGACCAGCCCAAAATATGGTTTACCAAAATCACCACTTTTGACAGGTTCAGAATTATACTTTTGACAGGTCCTAGACTCCATATTTTGTTCCCCTAGATGTCAAAAGTGGAGTTAAAACTCTCAGCCATCTCTTTTGAATCTAAAAATGCCCCCCAGGACAAAAGCACTCTGAATGTATAGACACTATCCCCTTCTGCTTCTTGGCCAGATAATTCCTTACTCACTTCCTGGTTAGCTTTTTGATTATTTTATTTTATTTTTAAAAGTAATTTTTATAGCTTTTCATTTTAATTTTTGTTTTTATGGCCATGCCACACAACTTGTGGGATCTTAGTTCCCAGACCAGGGATTGAACCCATGCCCTTGGCAGTGAAAGCATGAGTCCTACACACTGGACCACCAGGAAATTCCCATATATAGTTTTTAAAGGTTACTTTCCATTTATGGTTATTACAAAATATTAGCTATATTCCCTGTGTTGTACAATACATCCTTGAGCCTATCTTACACCCAATAGTTTGTACCTCGCACTTCCCCAACTTTCTGATGATTTTAAAATGTTGTTGCAGGGTACATCCTTATTTGGCCACAAAATGAAACACTGTAGTGGGTTACAAAGGAAAATGCATAATAATTATGACAACAATGACAAACTTTTTCGCTTATTGAGTACTTTCTGCATAACAGTCTCTTTGTTAGACATCTTACAGCTGTTAATGTACATAGATGAAAGACAGGAGACTTGGGTTCTTGTCCTGGCTTTACAATTGACTAGTCAAGTAAACTTAGACAAGTCCTTTTCCTCAAGTCCTCCATGAAGGTCCCTCTCAGTTCTGAAATTCTGTTGTTCAGATCTCATAGAATTGAAGGTTCAAGGTGCCTTGGGAGGAATTTGACAATAGTATATGAAATATTGCAGAGGAGTTTCCTTCTAGCTCACCTGCATTAGTTTCCTATTGCTGCTGTAACAAACTACCATAAATTGAGTGACTTGAAGCAATACAAATTTATTATCTTACAGTTTTGGAGATCAGAAGTCTAAAATGGATCTCACTGGGCTAAAGTCAAGGTGTTGGCAGGGCTGGATTCTAGGAGGCTCTAGAGGAGAATCCCTTTTCTTGTTTTATCCATCACCTATAGGCTGCCTACATGCTTTGGCTATGGCCCCCTTTCCACAATCACATCACTCCAATAGTATAAATAATATAAATTAAAATATTTAAGAAGAGTAGCAAAGAGATTGGAAGGGAGATAAGTAATGTTCTAAGGTTCCCTATTGTACATTTGCTTTTTCTCTGTATAGAGGAACTTGCTCTCCTTTTCCATGTACATGGCCTTGCAACAATGGCAACCTCAGCTCCAGAGTTCAAATAACCACTATTCAAGAACATGGCCACCTGTCTTAGTTTCGATTACAAAATCTAAGGAGAAAGCAACTGATTAGCTCAGTTTTAATAGAAGTCTACTCCTAGTCCAATCAAGTTTGTCTAAGGCAGTAGGGTCACAGAGTAACAACTTGGCTTGCAAATTCTACTCGTGTGAGTTAGGAAAGCATGGAGAATTGTCAGTGAAAGATGGTTGCTTTGAACTAAGCGGACACCCCAAAGGTTGTCTAACACATTCCACCTATTGAATGACAACACATAGACAAAAGCCTGATGGTTGGGGAAGGAAAATCCAAATCCATAAATATTTAACACATGCTATCATTCTGACTTACTCCAAATAAGTCAATGCCATAACCTCTGCAGGAACATGATTTTGGTTCTAACATACTACAGGCCATAGTTTAGTGCTGTGGTCCCCAAACTTTTAAAAATACTTACCCCTATCAGTATAACATTTAAAAACATACAGCCATAGTATATGAAAATGTAAATATTATTTCATTGAGACATTTTATATTAACATTTTTATACCATGAACATATATACAAATATACAATTTTAGAGGATGAAATAAATAAGATTTTAAAATGTCTTGCTGGGCTTCCCTGGTGGCACAGTGGTTGAGAGTCCGCCTGCCGATTCAGGGGACACGGGTTCGTGCCCCGGTCCGGGAAGATCCCACATGCCGCGGAGCGGCTGGGCCTGTGAGCCATGACCACTGAGCCTGCGAGTCCGGAGCCTGTGCTCCGCAATGGGAGAGGTCACAACAGCGAGAGGCCTGCGTACCACAAAAAAAAAATAAAAAATAAAAAAATAAAAATAAAATGTCTTGCTAATCATAATGGCCTAGTATTATCATTAGTGGATGTTAATCCGTATTTCAAATCTTCTTGAAATTTTGGGGTTTACGCTTGTCAAATCTGATTGCATCATCATTGTTTTCATCTATATGTACCTGACAAGGGTTCGTATTGGAAGTAGATAATGTTGGTTCTGCCATTTTCCTGCTTTCGCTTGTACTTTCATTATTAGTATTAACTGTGAACCATGGTTTCTCAGGATTGTTTTTAAGACGATTGGACATTTCATTATGGTTAGTTTGGTTAAAACTAGAGAATATAATCTGTAAGTCTGTATAACTGGGCTCTCATAAACTGCCACGTATCGAAATACACTGCAAGTGAAATGTATTAAGTGCTTGTGTGAGGGAATCTTTTTAGAATCCTCTGTGTTGAGGAGGAAATTCCCCTCTTTCCTCAGAATTGCCCCCAGTAGGAGGGATTATGTAGGAAGCAAAAGGAGTTAATGATTCAAAGTTCCTCACTTTCATGGGCCCTTTCCACAATTTGAGACCACTATTCCTTTCCACTCCACTTTCCTCTGTCATACAATGCCCCCTCATGCTGGATGGGGGTTGGAATGGCAGTGGGCATCTTATTGAGTCTAAGTGGAAATTGAATGATGGGGTACATTTAGTTTGGGGTTAAAAGAAAATGTTTATGTTGTGTAAGTTATTGCTAGCCATCCTGATATAGGAATGCTTTCTAGAAATTTTTGTTGTTTTTTTTTTTTTTTTTGCGGTACGCGGGCCTCTCACTGTTGTGGCCTCTCCTGTTGCCGAGCACAGGCTCCGAACGCGCAGGCCCAGCGGCCATGGCTCACGGGCCCAGCCGCTCCGCGGCATGTGGGATCCTCCCGGACCGGGGCACGAACACGCATCCCCTGCATCGTTATGCGGACCCTCAACCACTGCTCCACCAGGGAAGCCCTCTAGAAATATTTTTATTGCTACTGTGCCAACTCACCCAACTTCTGTGGTACGAAGACACAAGGCCAGATGTCATACTGTGATCTGGGAGTGTCCAACCGTGCTAGGCTCTGGAGGTATGTGGGTAGTGGAGGAGAAACAAAGTTTGAAAGGTATGGAATTATATACTATTCTTTAGAAAATTAATCTAAAGAGACATGCAAAATTTTAAGTGGAAGATCTGGTTCTCATTAATGGCTAGTCAAAATGAAAGTCTCTACTGACAGGAATACACTAAATAATGAGGCATATAAAATTATCAACTCACCATACATTTTTTCCTCTTTTTGAGAAATTCACATGAACTTGAAATTCCTTTTTCTTTTCTTCTTCTAAATAACAATTTGCTTTCATACCTTATTTTGTATTCATAATCTTTTTGTTCTTTTTCTTTAAGAAAGTTCCCTAAATATAGACATATTGGGCCCCAGGAAACCTTGATTCATACCTTCTACATACGTTAGTGACATAAAGCCATTTGACATATGAATTGAGTGAGGACACTAGTGTCAATTCACATATTAAATATTAGTTCAGCTGAAGTTTTCAATTTTTTAAATAAAAATTAAAACAGTACATGATCTAATATCTTTCTATATCCCAATGAACAGATTTGTATACTCCACTTCAGAGACAACGGTTAAACCAACTATTTTGTGATGGCTAAATAAGAAAGACCTATTAAAGTCCAGAAAAGTGAGGCATTCCCTCCTTGAATCAGTCAGTTTCATATTTAAAGCACTGCACTTCCTGTTAACCAAATTCTGTTAGACTGAACCACCTAAAATTGCAGTTTTTATAGGTCAACCGTGGTCTAACATTGGTGAACTCACCCTAATATATCATTTAGGATGTACTCAGCTGCGAGTAAAAGAAAGAGGACTCAAGTTGACACTGAAAGTAAGAAAATATACTGTGAGGTATCAGTGAACACACAAAATTGACTAAAAGGCTTGAGAACTGAATTTGGAAAACAGGCAGAAGAACCAAAGGAGGCAAAGTAGAGTCAGGATCATGTTGCAGAGAGAAACTGCCTAGGAAGCTTTCACCAGCATTGTTGCCACTAGATAATTGCTGTCACTCGGCTGAACTCCACCCTTAACCGTTGATCCTTGCTAGACTGACACACTTTTTACTGAGCTGAAGCCACCTCGTACCTATTCTGTGTTGTTTTTTTGTACATTCCCTCAAGATTCAAAGTCCAGGGCTGGAACATTAAGCAAAGGATCATGTACACACTGCCAGGATGATCAGATACTGGCCAAAATAAAAAGTTCATCTCAAGTATGTATAGACAAAATACTGGCTACAAAGACATCCAAATGTTAATATCATTTTTGGGCAGTGGAGATCTGAGTATTTTTAGTTTCTTATTTATTTATACACTTCTGTTTTCATTGTTGTTATAATATATATTTATTAACTGTATAATCAAGAAAAATTTAAACTTTAGTTTAAAAAATAAAAACCATAGAATTAAGACTTTATTGTGCAGTATAGCTATTCATTTGGACTCAGGATGGAGTTTGGAATTTAGAAAATTATAATCCTAATGACACACACCTGATTAAAAAATAAAACCATCTGAAGGCTACACTGTAGTTTGCCATAGGCTATTTTTCAACATTTGTGTGAAAATATATTTTAAAAAATAAACAGTTCTCGCCATGACTTTAAAGTGTGTTGTTTGTTACAAGTGGCCTTATTTTGTGCTTTGTAAAATGTATTTGTCTTTGCAAACAAATCTTTGCGATTTCTTTCTGGAAATTACTGGAGGTGAAATGGAAATATAAAGTCCATGTGAAGGACTGGACTTCAGCAAAACACAATAACATTAATATGAGTGGAAGTATTATTTTAATATCAAAAATCAATTTTTATGGAGCTAATGGGGCTCAAAATTAATAATCATACTGTTTATTTTTTCCTACAACTTATACAGCAACTAAATAAATGTATAAGTGATGACATAATTTATTCATTCCATTAATCAACACACATATATATAAATTTTTTAGCTGCGTGGCTTGTGGGATCTGACCAGGGATTGAACCTGGGCCCTCAGCAGTGAAAGCACAGAGTCCTAACCACTGGACTGCCAGGGAATTCCTTTAACACATATTTTTAATGCAACTACTATGTGGGGGCCACTGTAGTAGGTAGTAATGAGTGTTACAAATATGAATAAAACTCCATCATGATGTAGTAAGAAGTGGCATGGTAACATGCAATGTGACAGATCTAGGCTTGAGACTCAACACTGTCATTTGAGACCCAAGTGTGACATTTTGGGCAACAGTTACTTAAACTCAATAGGACCTGTTGAAAAAAATAGGGATAATACTATCTACCTCAAATAGAGTGTTAGGATGAGGACAAGAGAAATGGGAAAGAGCCAACAATTATTGAGCATATAGTAATACGTGCCAGCCCCTGAGACAAATGCTTTATAAGCATCAGCTCAAATTAGAAAGTATGGGCTTCCCTGATGGCGCAGTGGTTAAGAATCCGCCTGCCAATCCAGGGAACATGGGTTCAAGCCCTGGTCCAGGAAGATCCCACATGCCGCAGAGCAACTAATCCCATGCTCCACAACTACTGGGCCTGCGCTCTAGAGCCCGCGAGCCACAACTACTGAGCCCACGTGCCTAGAGCCCGTGCTCTGCAACAAGAGAAGCCACCGCAATGAGAAGCCCACGCACAGCAACGAAGAGTAGCCCCCGCGCGCTGCAACTAGAGAAAGCCCGCGCAGCGACAAAGACTCAACGCAGCCCAAAGTAAATAAAATAAATAAATTTATAACAAAAATTATAGTATGTGTGGTGTGTGGGATGTGAGGGAACTAGTGGTCCTTAGAAGCAGTGATACTCTTTTGGAATTCTCTGGGAAGATGTGCCAGTCAGAACGCAGCAAGAAAGAGATGCTACACAATGCGGAAAAGAGATTTTTTTTTTCACACACACACTGTATTTTATTTTTACAAGAGATAAACTGACACCAAGCATTGTAAATGGATGTCCACAACAAAAGCAACAATGATTGCAATTACCAAACACGAAACACACTCATACTATGTCATAATACTGACATTCAGTCCAGTAATCCTCCACTGTAACAGCTCCTTTACTTTGCAGTGAAAATTGATTTGTATATGAAAAGAGAGAATTTAATAGAGCAGTGATTTACGAGCGTGTGGGCAGGGTTAAGAGAAACTAATAAAGGGTGATGAAGCACTGTAGGGCAAGGTTGAAGGGACAAAGAGAGCAATCAGTTACTAAAAGTCAGAGAAATCTGTAAATGTAAGAGAAGACCCCTTGCCTAGGCTGTAGCCTTCAGTAGAGGCACACAGTGGAGAGAACCTGGAAAGTAAATACCTGATATTTCTCCGCTCTTGACCTTACATCTCCTGGTAGGGCCTCCTGTTGGATGAACCCAACTGGAAAGGTGGAAGAGGTACCACTGATACGGTCCATAAAGGTCACCTACTGAGGTAGAGAGCAGGGTGGAAAAGGGTAGAAAGTGGATCTGGAGGGTCAAAGAAGAATAAGTAGAATAGAATGTATAGAAATGAGTAAATGTTACCTACCATGTATATTCACTTGTGGGATCAAAAAGCTAGAAGGGATCTTTCTGGGCCAAGCTTACTTTACAACCTTTATTGTTCTAAATTCTAGCCCAAGACTAATGAGATTAAAGTTTATTAGTCAAATCTGGTTAAGCCTTCCACATGGCCAGTTCAGTGATTTAATTCTTCAATAGTGAGCACTTGTACTAGTTTCTTTCTTTTTTTTTTTAATGCCTCTTCTTCACTCAAGTCAAAAAGAAATGTTTGATCTCAGGAGCTAGGGAAGCTATTATGGAGTTCTGACTAGCAAGCTAGTGTATCTCCAACTCCACCTCATTTTCATGGATCCTTCCAAAAGGAAGCTAATCCTGCCATTCAATCTTTTTTCTGTATGCTGTCTCCCTTCTTCAAGAAACAATCCCAGGGCTTCCCTGGTGGTGCAGTGGTTAAGAATCCTCCTGCCAATGCAGGGGACATGGGTTCGAGCCCTGGTCCGGGAAGACCCCACATGCCGTGCGCCACAACTACAGAAGCCCGTGCGCCTAGAGCCCGTGCTCCACAACAAGAGAAGCCACTGCAATGAGAAGCCTGCACATGGCAACGAAGAGTAGCCCCCGCTCGCTGCAACCAGAGAGAAGCCCGTGTGCAGCAATGAAAACCCAACGCAGCCAAAAGTAAAATAAATAAAAGAAAAAAAAAGAAAAGAAACAATCCCAATTACATGGAGCCAGGAAAGGAAATACCTAGGGTAAAGTTACAAACGATCTCTGTACTAGGCTACAACAATGTTTGGAAGCAAGCAGGCCTGAAGAAAAGCAGGCCTGATGTTGATGATAATGATGATGATGATGATAAACCCAAATGTCACACCTATTATACTGTGAATTCCCTGGGGTCAAGGAACACATTTTACTCATCTCTATATTCCCACAGCATCTTGAAGAATGCCTTAGTTATAAAAGGCATTAAATGAATGATGGCTGAATTGGCTTGTTAAAAAAGAATCAAGAAATTTCAGAGCTAAGAAGGACCTATGAATCCAAGTTCCCCTTTTTTTTAATAGAAGAGAAAACCTAATTCTAAACAGGTTGGTGGTAGAGCAGTGATGATCCCACATAAATCTTTGAATAACCAAGTAAAAGAAATTAGAACTGAGATATAGGTGTTTACTAGGTAATGTTGAAAGAAATGAAAAAAAAAAACTGTTGAAAAGCTTGAGCTCATTCAGTCTCAAAACTGTTAAATTTTTCTTTAACTAGTTCTCAAATACTTTCCATTCTTCTATTATTATTTTGTCCCAGGCCTTCATCACCAACAAAGATGATCTAATATAATGTGCTAGTTTTACAACAGAGGAAAGTGACTTGCTCCAGATCATAATTAGAAGGGATGCATTTGGTTCCCTCTTATAAACCATTATCAAGTTTTGTAAAGTGGGAATGGAATCCTGATCTACTAGCAAATACTGTGTTGCCTTAGTTTTCCTAGCTTCCTTTGCAACTAGGGACTTGGTTCTGGCCAATGCAAGCTAGTTGGAATTCTGCTAGTAGCTTATGAGAAAAGTTTTGCTTTCTTAAGAGATAGGATAAAAATAAATAAATAAATAAATGGGATAGATATAAAGTTTCTCTTCACCTCCCCCCCTCCTTTTTTCTGCCTTGAATGTAAACTTGGTACCAAATGGAGTTATGGCAACCGTATGGCAACCATGAGGCAGTAAACATGTATGTAAAAGCCAACGTGATAATGATGCTAGAATAGATAGAAATAGCTTGTGCTAAGGTTCTGTTCTGGACTATGATAGAACTATCGAATAACTTCAGATATAGGTTGAAAAAAATTATATGTTAAATTGTTATATTTGTTAAATATGTTACTCAAAAAATTAAAGGTAACCTCCAAAATTAGAGTTCTGGAGGTCAGAAAACTGAAATGGGTCTTGCTGGGCTAAAATCAAAGTGTTGGCAGGACTGTGTTCCTTTTTGGAGGCTTTAGGAGGTAATCTGTTTCCATGCCTTTTTGATAAAAGATCAGTCTTCAGCCTTAAAAAATATCTAGCGGAAACATTTGCTGTGTGGTTACTTGCCCAACAACTCCCAAGTCTGCAGCACAGAAATCCCTTTTGAAAACTAAGCAGCCAGCCCCGAGTGGAGCACACTCTACAAAGCCTACTTCAGATGTGGCCACTGAGAAGAATGGACAGGAAGAACCACCCACAGGACAAAATTTGGGGTCATGGAGAGAAAAGGGCAAGGATTCAGGAGAGAGGTTCCCACTTACCCCACCTGTCCACCCCCAAGCAGCAATAATAGCAACTGCCATATAGGATAACCTAGAGACTCACTCCAGTACCAGTGAAGGGAGTCTTTGCAATTACTGATCTGCAGGATTTGATGATTGCGATGAACCAGAGGCTGCTGTGTCTTTCCCATTCACCTCTTTTCAAATAGATGGTTTAAAAGGGAGGGGAGAAAAATATATATGGAGCAATCTTATTTGTGCTCTACAATTTATAACAGGATGATTGGAGTCAGGTGACTTTCTTTTAGTTTACAGGCTAACAGACCATGAGGAATTATACATGGATGCTCTAAATAGGACTGAGAATTAAACAGAGATTGTGAACTTTGAGCTGGATGCAGAAACTGGATGGGACTTTGGTGGTTTCTTCCCCCAGGGAGGAAATAAATGTGTAGGAAGAAGGGTGCACATGGATATTTGGGTGACTAGAGGGGCAGAATGGGCTGGAGGCTGTTAGTTGTCCTTCTACATGTCTTCTCTTCTTTCTTAGTATCAGAAGTCTTGAGTTTGGCACGTGGCTACCGCGGAAGACAGTATACTTCCTTGCCGTGCTTACAGCTAAATTATTCACATAATTAAGTCCAGGGAAATGGGATCTGAGTGGGAGTGATGTTCATGACTCTGGGTTGCACTCTTAAAAGGAGTGGCATATTCCCTTCCTCTTTTCTTTCTTGTTGGTTGAAATGTGATACGATATCACATCTGGGACCATGAAGGCCAAGAGAACACCATAGGGCTAGGGATGCAATAAGATAGAAGGAACCTGGGCCCCTGACACTGTGGAGTGATTTACCAGACTTACATGAAAGAGAGATACCTTTTCCCCTGTAAAGCCACTATTATTTTAAGTCTTTATGTGTGTGGCTGAAACCATATCTTAACTTTCATATACATGTTGAGTTTGAGGTGCCTTTAAAATTTCTTATGAAAAGTGTCAAACATACACAAAGTAGAAAGGATAGTATGATAATTTCATGCATACTCAACTTTAACTTCAACAGCTACCACTTCATCTATCTGATTTAAGCTAAACCCACACCTCCCCCTCTTTCCACTGACATATTTTGAAGCAAATTCCAAATATCATATCATTTCTTCTATAGATATTTTAGCATGTATCTCTAAAAGACAAGGATTTTTTTTTTTAAAGAAGAGTTTCAAATGCTTTTGAGTAAAAAAAAATGTAGTTATCTAGTAGGCAGTTGGGCATATCTCTTTAACATTCGGGAGAAAGTTCTGGCCTGAAGGTACTGCTTTGAGAGGTATCCTCATGGATGGTATTTAAAGCCTTGGCAGTAGACGAGATAACCCAGGGAAGGTGGCCCACTGATTTGAAAAGAGAAAAATTATATCAGTTTAGATGAGCAAAGGTTTCTTTACCTGGTGTCAGGTAGCATGGGGAGTTGTGAAAGATAAATGCACATGGGTAGGAAACTTGCACAGACATTATTTTCACTACCCCAAATCCATTCCATATCCTGATTTTCTTCAGGGTAGAAAGTTCCAATCTTATTTCCTAGGTACTACTTAGTTGTTCAGGGATGGTCATATATATTAGCCACAGCTGATGAGACCCAAGGAATGTTTACTGGGACTTCTAAGAAACCCTCTCAGTTCTTGAAGAACTACTTGCATCTGCCTGGATCATGTGGTGTGATGGAATGTGCTGCAGCCATTTTGTTATCTCGAGAAGATTCTAGAACTACTGAGGGCCTTGTTGTGGAGACTGAGGATGAAGTCAACACTGAGTGCAGAGAGAGAGAGAAACCCAGTCCTTAATGATACAATTTGTGCTGCAGGTTAAAGCTTCTTAAAGCCAGCCCTTGCTCTGGATCTTTTGAGTTACGGTTTACAAATTTGCTTTGTTGTTTAAATCATTTTAAATTGGATTTTCTGTCACTTGTAATGCAAAGTGTTCTGACTGATAGAATAGGCCATGAGGTTAATGTTTTTCAAGACCTGGAGGGACATCAGTGCTGGTCATCTCAGTTTTAGCATGGGTGGGTAATATGTTTGCATAAGAAAAATAACAATTCGATGGCCTCCACTCAATATAGTTCCTTGATGTTCAGTATCAATAAACATGGATTGCTTTCTGGCAGATAGGAGGATTTCCTGCAGGCTTTCTCTAGTGGCTTATACCTTCTGCAGGTACTGGCCAGTTGATGGGGGTAATGGTGGTACTTATAGGTATGGGTAAATAGCAAATGTGGAACCAGCTGCTGTGAAAGAAAGTGTTCTGGGTAGTGAAATGCAGTGAGTTGTGTGTAAAATCTGCTTTGGTTATGGGATAGACCTAGTTCTTCTCTGTAGAAGCACAGCATGGAGTATTGCTCTAAGACTTACCTAATACACCCAACCAAGTGGACAGTAGGATACAAAAATATATCTTTTTGAACCATATCCTTCAAAACAGCAGCCAACACAGCAGTAGTTAGAGGCGGATATTTCTTTGACAAAATGTTGGGGGGAGGGAGGGTGGATGGTATTGATGGAGGGCTAGAACAGGAGATGAAATGTACCATATTGATGCAGGATGACCTCAGCCTTCAAGGCTGCATTGAAATCATGGGGCCATCATTACCTGAATGTGGTTTCATTCTGCAGCACCGACACTTCAAGTAATCATTAAGCAAAGAGCACTCAGTGATGTGGACAATTACTAAAGTCACCCCCTCAGTGATTTTCCTATATGCAGAAAGGGGAATTTCTATTCCTTTTTATGCACCATTTAGAAAAAAATGGTAGCCATGAAGACTATTTTCCAGGTAGAGTACTTACACTTTTTGACAGTGATTTGTCAGGGAAATTAGCTGAGGTCACATATCTCTTATTAGGTAAATGGAAGACAGCATATGAATATTTCAAAAAAGCAATTCATATCTATTTGAATTTAGCTCAGAGTACTAAAGTTTCTTAAAACTCCATAGACAAGGGCCTACAGAGGACAGGCTTATTTTCATTTTTGTTTTAAGTACCTAGAACCCAGCATTTGGAGAAGCCAAAAGGGATTTATAATTTAATTATAAAGTATTTATGAACATTTGCATTAGCCAATCAAGCATCTTCTTTGGAATGTAGATACTAGGATAACTGGATTAGTAACCACATTTGACAATATTAGAGTAGGGAGAGTCAGCTCTCTTAGAAGACCGCAAAATATCTCAAGTGGTAGAGGGAACTCTTGGAGACAAGAGTACAGAGCCCCCTGCTGGCAAAGACAAAGACCAAAGAAAAACAGAGACCAGAATACAGAGTAGAAATATTCATTGGAAATGCTGTGAGAAATAATGAAGTGGGAGACATAGAGAACAGGCTTGTGGTTGCCAAGGGGGAGGTGGGTGGGGGAGGGAAGGATTGGGAGTTTGGGATTAGCATATGCAAACTATTATATATAGAATGGATAAACAACGAAGTTCTACTGTATAGCACAGGGAACTATATTCAATATCCTGGGGTAAACCATAATGGAAAAAAGGACGAAAGAAAGAAAGAAAGAAAGAAAGAAAGGAAGGAAGGAAGGAAGAGAGAGAGAAGGAAAGAAAGGAAGGAGGGAGGGAGGAAGGAAAGAGAGAGAAAGAGAAAGAAAGGGGCTTCTACTCATAAGCAAAAGAAAAAAAAAGAAAGAAAAAAGAGATAATGAAGTGGATCAGAACGTGACGTTTTAAGGTTGGTAAGGAAGATTAAGATTACTGTCACCCTTGGCAGGAGAAGCTGAGAGTTTACAAGTGTATCCTGTGAGTCAGGTGTAAAAGTTGACCCAACCAGTACAAATGAAAATGGCAGAGGACCAGAGTGGGAGTCAAAAAATCAGTAAAGAAGTAGAAGTGGCAGTGGTGTGACAAACCAGAGTTACAAGTGTTAGTCTTGCAGGGGACAAAGGAATTGGTCAGCATAGACGTGGCAATCCAGGTCTGAGGGCAAGTTTAGCAGAAAACTTCTCCAGAACTAGAAAGAGTTTCTGAGATGGTAGCCTCTGGATGCTCCTGGCCAGGAACCTAAAGTGCATATTCATCTAAGATCTACCTTCAGCCCCCACTCCCACCCCCATCCCTGGGCCTATTTGTGGAAAAGATTAGGAGATCTGCCTTTATGTTGACTACGGGACCTCAAAGAGGTCACTATTTGCATTTGCTGCCTACTGCTCTTAGGCCCCAAACTTCTGGGCCACCCTCGGGCATTCTATTCCCCTGAAGGCAAGGACTCTGTGTGTGTGTGTGTGTGTGTGTGTGTGTGTGTGTGTGTGTGTGTTAATGTTTTCAGCCCCTACCCTCCCTAATACAATGCCTGGCTCATAGTAGATGTTTAATCCATATTTGTGAGGTAAATGAATAAATCATTAAATCAGACCTGTGGGAGGCCTATAATTGGGTGAAGTCTCAGAAGAATAATTTACTTATGTATTCATTTTCCTCTCACTTTATTTCTGTTCTGTCCTCTTCCACAAGGGATTCCAAAAGCTTACAAGAATACATATGATCCATTAGAAAATATAAATAATAAAGTCAGGATCATTAAGAACATATATTAAGCAAAAACAAGTCAGTGGAGTGGAATGAGTTATATAAGCAATAGGATTTTATATAATTATCTAAGCTGAGCCACAGATAAGGATTTGAGTTTTCTGCTGAAAAATGAAGGCCAGTTGTGATTTTTCTTGACTACAAAGGCAAAATGTTCTAGTTGTTCCAGCTTTTATTGGAACTTAGCTCTAAAATAAATTTCTGGTGTGGAGTTTTATATCTGGGACATTGAGTAATGTGGTAAACAGTGTCCTTAATGATATTTTTACAAGAAATTCAATAAGGGTGTTTTTTGTTTGTTTTTGGCCGTGCCACGTAGCATGGGGGATCTAGTTCCACCAGGAATCAAACCCGTGCCGCCTGCATTGGAAGCACAGCGTCCTAACCACTGTACTGCCAGGGAATTCCCTCAATAAGGTGTTTCTAAAGCTGTGTCTTAATAGGGTGCTTCTAAACCTGGTGCATGGTCCGTAGTGTAACTCATTGAAAGCAGTTTTATGGAAGACCAGGGAAATATGGTTTGAGATCAAAACTTTCTAAAATTTTAGCTAAATCAAAGAATACATCTAGAAAATCCAGAGGAGCGCAAGTCCTTCAAACAATTCTCCATTAAGATCACCTCTCTGAACTAGATCTCTTACAAGGGTTGGGAGCAGATCATTGGAGTTTATATCTTCTCTCAGAGCCTGAAGGGTGATTGTTCTATGTTGTTCATTTAGGATGGCAACACATACTATAGTTATCCAAAGAGATTTTTACCAGCTTTTATGAAAATTGAGACACCTAACCAAACCATTCTTCAGAATAGATGTCTAGTTCTCTTTTTTTGTTATCTATCACTGTCTAGCAAGCTACCCCAAAACTTAGTGGCTTAAAACAACAATGGTTATTATTAGTATCTGTCACAGTTATAGGGGTTGAATGGGTTTAACTAGGCAGTTCTTGCTCTGCTTTTCTCATGCAGTTGCAGACAGTGACTGGGACTGGAATCACCTGAAGGTCTGCTCACTCACACATCCGGTACCAGGTTGAGAAGACTCAGTCAGCTGGGAGCTGGAACAGCTGGGCTCCTTGGGCGAGTCTATCTCTATGTAGTCTCTGCATGTAGTCTGTCCAGCAGCAAGGCTTTAGGATAACTGGACTTCTTACATGGTGGCTCAGAATGAGAGGGAGAGAGAGAGAGAGAAAGTCAGGTAGAAGTCATATTACCTTTTTTTGACCTAGCCTTGGAAGTCATATACTGTCACTTCTACCACATTCCATCCATTGAGACATGTACAAAGGTCTGCCCAGTTTCAGGAGGAAAGGATATAGACTCCAGGAGGTATTAATGGGGAAGTGGTAGAGTTTAGAAGAGCATGTGGGACCTAAAATATTGTTGCAGCCATTTTTGTAAAATACAATCTGTCACACCCTCCTCATTTCAAAGGTCCACCAAAGGAGTATCTATGACAAGAACATTCTTAAGAACCTATTCTGGTCCTTCAATAAATGAACAAATTCAAGTCCCTGAAGTTTCTTTTCTTTTTTTTTTTCATCATAGAGTATGGACGAGGTGACTTAGCATGGAAGATTTTTAAAGAGGCTTTTACTAATCACTCACCACAAACATAGAAAAAAAGGGCATAATGCGTCCATGAAAAGTCCAGTTCTGAGCAACTTTGAAGCCATTTCTAATTCATGTCTCCAGCAGAGGGGAATGTACCCAGGTCATCCAAGGGTTTTCTGTCATTCAAAGAGCAGTTGATAAGAAGGTGTGGGAGGTAGAAGAACACAGTCCTGCTTTAGACCCTTCAATGTAGTTATCTGGTTTGCCAGGAGACAGATCTGTCAGAAAACAGATACTGACTCTTGCTAAGATGTTAAAATGCAGCTTTTGTATAAGAACCAAGAGCTGGGAGTTAGTACTGTGCTCAGGAAGCTTAACGTAGTAGAATTATTCTAGTTCAGGATTAAAGGCAGAGGAAAGGTAAGTCAAAAGGCAAACAGGAAAAACCAACTCTATAATTCATTTACTGTATTTAAGTTTTTAAGTTGTGACCATTTAATTCCAAGAATGGGAGGCTACTAACAGTCTATTATATTATTCTTGGTAATTTTTTCTGTTAGGTAATAGTGGAGTATCTATGCTTGAAACTTGTATAAAATATTGATCCAGAAATCCTCAGTCTGACTTATCTTAAGGAAGAAATAAGCATCAGGTTTAAATGGACCATTTAATAAACAGATGGGTCTATATTTTAGAGGATGTCATTTGAATAGGCTTTGAATAACTTTGATAGCAGAAGGTCTTCACGTGCTGCTTTATTTAACGTAAGCCTTCTAACCAAATGAAATACATGAGGCGATATTCCTAGGTACCAGTGAAGACTTCAGGAACAGCAAATTTCAATGTAGTTTTAAAATTATACTAACAGGAAGAAAGGGTGACCTCCCAGTTGTCAACTGAGATTTGTGCTTATGTATGCTTACTGTAAATTATTACATCTCCAGATCTATCTTTATTATTGGTTCAGGCAGTAAAAACCCAGGCCTCCCTACAACATTCACTAAGTCAAATTTTAGGCAAAAGGTTTAAATTGAAGGAGATCCTGTCTGATCCTTCATGTTCCTTTTATACACCATTGCACCAAGCCAAGTAAAGCTTAGAGGAGTATTAACTAGAATTCTTAACTCCCAGGACTCCAGATTCCACCAGCCTCTCAGGTGGATGTCCTGAGAAGGTGCTCCTCAGGTTCTTCTCCTTCAGAGACCCAGTGGGAAATGCACTCAGGTAGTGTAGGGAGAGCAGGAACCTCTCTTCTCAGACCCCTTGGAGTGGCTGTGACAGATACTGTTCATTGTACCCAACAGTCCTTAGGAATAGAACCCCCCAGTGTTTTTTTTTTTTTTTTTACTTTTATACAGGGATAATACCTAAACACCAAAGGCACCAATTCTAAGAGTATAGCTCAATGAATTGTTGAATCTGTATATACTTGTATCATTACCAAACAGATCAAGATCTAGAAAATTTCCAGCACCTCAAAAGATTCCCTCTTGCTTCTTCCAAGTCTGCATCCCAATTCCATGGAGAGGAAGGGTGGGTAGTCACTATTCTAACTTCTATCATCATTGATTAGTTTTGCCAATTCTTGAACTTTGTATAAGTGGACTCATATGTACCTTTTAAACTTGGCTTCTCTCACTCAGTATCTATGCGATTCATCATGTTCTTGCATGTACCAATGGTTTGTTCCTTTTTATTGCTAAGTAAAATATATTCTATTTTATGAATATACCTCAATTTATTTACCTATTCTTCTGTTGATGGGCATTGAGTTGTTTCTGCTTTGGCTAATACGAATAAAGCTGGGATGAACTTCCTTATGCATGTCCTTTGTGGACATATATACTCACTTCTCTTCAGTAAATTCCTAGAACTGGAATTGCTGTCAAGTGGTTGGATATATTTATTTAGTTTTAGCAGAAACTGCCAGATTTCTGGTTTACAAAGTGGTTATACTGTTTTACATCAGCAATGTATAAGAATCCCAGTTCTTCCACATCCTTGCCATCATTTAGCACTATTGATCCGTTTAATTTTAGCCATTATGGTTGGTGTCTAGTGGTATTTCACTGTGGTTTTAAATTGCATTTCCCTAACGAGTAATGATGCTGAGCATCTTTTCATACACTTATTGGATGTTTGGATATCTTATTTTGCAAAAGCCTGTTCAAATCTCATGTCCACTTTTAGTTGGGTTGTTTATTTTTTCCTTATTGATTTGTAGGAGTTATTTACATATTCTGAACATGAATATTTTGACAGAAATATGTATTGTAAATATCTTTTCCCAGTGTGATTTGTCTTTTTATTATGTTAATGGTACTTTTCGGGGAATTCCTGAAAGAATTTTAATGAAGTCCAAATTATCAAGTTTTTTCTTTTATAGTAGTGCTTTTTGAGTCTTGGTTAAAAAATCTTTGTTTACCCCAATGCAATGGTATCAGTCAAGTTTCAACCAGATAAGTAGAACCAGTAGATTTATATATTAAGAGATTTATTGCAAGAAATTTTCATATGTGAAATGGGAGCCTACTAGGCAAATTCAAAGTCCATAGGGAAGGCTATCAGGAAGCATAGGATGGAACTCCTGGCATGGACTGGAGCTGATGTCCACAGGCAGAATTTCTTCTTCATCTGGGAAGCCTCAGCTCTGCTCTTAAGGCCTTCCACTGATTGAATCGGATCCACCCAGATCATCTAGGACATCTCCCTTACTTAAGATCAACTGATTATGAACTGTAATCACATCTACAAAATGCCTTTACTGTAACACTTAGGTTAGTATCTGATTGAATGACTGGGGACTGTAGTCTAGTCAAGATGAGACATTAAAAGATCATCACATGCAAAACAGCATGGAGATTTCTCACAAAACTAAAAACAGAACTACCGTATGATCCAGCAATTCCTCTCCTGGGTTATATCCTAAAAAAACAAAAACACTAATTCAAAAAGATGCATGCACCCCAATGTTCATAGCAGCATTATTTACAGCTGCCAAAATATGGAAGCATAGCAAAAAAAAAAATATGGAAGCATGTTTCCATCAATAGAAGAATGGATAAAGAAGATGTGGTATATACATATATATATTTTTTTTACAGTGGAATACTACCCAGCCATAAAAAAGAATGACATTTTGCCATTTGCAACAACATGGATAAACTTGGAGGGTTATATGCTAAGCAAAATAAGTCAGACAGAGAAAGACAAATACTGTATGATATTACGTATATGTGTAATCTAAGATATAAAAGAAACTTGTAGATATAGCAAAAAAGACACAGACTCACGGACGTAGAGAACAAACTAGTGGATAAGAGTGAGCAGAGGAAAGAAGGGAGGGACAAGATAGTGGTAGAGGATTAAGAGATACAAGCTACTATGTATAAAATAAATAAGCTACAAGGATATATTATATAGCACAGGGAACATAGTCAATATTTTATAATAACTGTAAATGGAGTATAACCTTTAAAAATTGTGAATCACTATGTTGTACACCTGAAACTTATATAATATTGTACATCAACTATACCTCAATTAAAAAACATAATCATAGCCATTAACATATTTTCCATGTTTTCTTCTAAAAGTTTTATTGTTTTACTTTTTCATTTAGTTTGATGACCCCCCGTGGAATAATTTTCATGCATGGTCAAGGCTGAATGGGGCATGGTTATGGGGAAACAATATGCTTAGGGAAATGAGGTCTGGCCCCTGCCTCAGGAGATGAGTCACAGATTGATCCAAGCCAATCATGGTAATTCTATGTCCTTTTCAGTCATTCAGCAAATATCTATTAAGTGCTTACTATGTGCCAAACATATTCTCAGTTCTGAGAATACAACAATGAATAAGACAGATAAGGTGCCTGCTATAGTGGAATTTCCCTTTGCAAGTAATTGTTTAAAGATTAGGTATGTGACCCTGTTCTGAGCAATGGAACCTGAAGGGAAGTATGCTCTGAACATCTGGGGAAGATGCTGATTCTTGATGAAAGGGACAGTCACGAAGAAAAACTCCCTGCCTTGCATATAGGAGCACCTGATATTTGGTGTTGCAGCAGTCATGTTCTGACCCTTAGGGTAATACCCACAGAATGATAGAGAAGCTAACCCAGAGTCCTGACATCTTTGAGCTCCTTTATTAACCAATTCTGGAACAGCCTATCTCCAGGTTTCTTATGTGACGTAATTAGATATTCTTATTGTTTAAGCCAGACTTGGGCTTTCTATTAGTTGTAGCCACAGACACATAGATTTTGTAGCATGGCACCACTGCTGTCTAGCACATGGGCCATAACTCACCTCTGTTCCTTTCATCATCCATCTCCAGCCTTAATTCTGCCTTAATCCTTAAGTCTTAGACACTTAGACCTTCTCCAGGTACCATTCTAACTTGCTTTGGCCTTTAATAAACTAAAGTGATCTCTTCTGCTGAGGTCACTCTACCCCGAAGTGTCCACATCAAAAAAATATCCATCTCAATTTTCCTGCCACACCCATCTTCCCTTTCTAGTTTGTCTTCCATCTCCCCAAATCCCACATACACTAAGCTCCAGTTGAAGAGGTAGGCACTAAATTATGGTTACAGAGTGTATGAGCCACAGTTGGTGCATTTTTTGATGGAAAGCCACATGAAGTATAATTCTAAGGAGGAGCAGAAACTAAGAGCCTTGCCCAGAAGCCAGACTTCAAAGACCAGAGTGGACCTAGAGCAGAGTTGAGAGAACACGTTGTTCTAGATAGACAGAGAAAGACAGAGAATCGCTGTCCAATGATTCCCAGTTACCATATGGCCTGACTATGCTTATTGCACCCGAGTGCCTTGGAAATCCCCTGTATTCTCATGCTAAAACTCTTTCCTTAAGCCACCCTGAAAGGCTCTCTGTTCCTTGCAAACAAATCACCTTGACTATGTGGTTCTTGTAGTCCCCAAGGGGCCCTATTCTTTCAAGTGTACAATCCCCTCTGTTAGAGAATGTTATCAACTGTTTGGGAGTTAAGCCAGGTATCTGTTTAGTACACTTCCAAGTTGCACCAGCAATAACTTCTGCAGATTCTAGCCTAGGATTCCAAAATAGGGAACAAATCCTTCCTCAGAGTGGGTTCCTAAATTCCTGCAGTTCGCTTTCTTGAGAAGCTGAGGGCAAGCATTTAACTCCTCTCCTGTCTTAATTTGGGTCATTCTTCCCCAAAGCAGAGCCTGGGACTCTGAGTTGACTTGAGTTCAGGTGGTTCATTTGGAAGGTGACATGAGGAAGAAGGAGAGGGCAAGCAGAGGGTGACACAGGGCAGGAGGAAAAAGTCAGTAAGTGGTACATTATTGGGCTGGTTACCACTGCAGGTGGCTAGGGCTCAGCTCCACTGGAAATGTTATGAAAACCCAAGTAGGAGGTGCCTTAGAATCCACCTGCTCTGTCCACCATTGGTAAGGTTTGTCCCCAGGGTATTAATACCCCTATCCTTTTGGACGGTCCTGCACAGGCTGAGGGAACTCTTGTGGTTTCAGAAAAACCCCAGAGGCAGAACAGCTGAGAGTTACAGGAGCTCTATGTGGGACGTAGGCAGTGAGCATGGGAACCATTCAGCTTGAGCTGAATTCAGAGGTGGGCTGAGGGGATGTGCCACAAACCACCTTCTACATCCTGTCTTTGGGTTTTATCCTAGTATCCTTAGACCTGATTATGAGTCCCCAAAAGCAGGGACCCTAGAAGTATGTATGGTAATCTTTTGTGACAGACTGCTATCTGCTAACCAGAACCCCACGTGGTCCTCTTCTTCCTGGGTATTCTGCTGGTCCATATTTCCCAGCCTCCCTTGCAGTTGGGGATGGCCAACTGACAGAGTTCCAACCAATGGAATGTGAGCAGAAGTAATGGCTGCTAAAAACCCTCACATGCGTACTTCTCCATGTCCTTTTCCCTTCTGCTGGCTCCATGTTGATTCTCAGGTGACCTTGGAAACCACATGCTGAAGACAGGGAGCCTCTGCCAACCTGGGTCCTCGAATGACTGTGTGTAACCCAGCCTCTCTTCCTCCCCCCCGCCCCCATTCGTGCAGCCCCACCTCAGCCACCTGGAACTACCTTGCTCTGAAAGACAGAAGTAAACTTCTGTGGTGTTTGGGTCATTATACACTTGGGGATTAATTTTTTATAGCAGCTATTCTACCCTAACTAATTTACCCACCACGACATCTTATCACTCCCTAGGCACAGAATGACTCTTCCGATGTCTCTGAACTACACTATTTATGAAAGACTTGAAAGTTTAGAAAGATAATGATAAATTAATACATACACAGGTAAAAAAAAATAAAATACAAGAGAGTCTAAAATCAAAGTAAAAATAAATAAATTAAATCACTAAAAAATGTAAATAAAAATAAAATCAAAGTAAAAGTCTCCTGTCTCCCTTCTCACCCCATTTCCAGCCCCATTCCCATTGGGTAACCACTTTAAGCTATTTCCGCCTGTATTTTCCTGATTGTTACCTCTATATTGTCTCCTCTGTTTCTATCATCATTAAAAAATATTTAGTGGCATTCCACTATGAAAGATGAATTGTTACCAAACATTTCTTTTAACCTCGGAAAGTGAGGAAGAGTAGTAGGCAGGTGAAATAATACGGTGGTAGAAAAACCTCACACCTGCTTTAATTATATGAAGGAGAAGCTGTGTGGTGATCTGTGGTGTTTAGCTTCCACTGCTTATTTGCACGGTTAGGAGGTTTTTGTGAGATGAAAAAATGCATCTGCAGGTATTTTGCTATGGGTTCATTCCTCGAAATATTTGCGGGGTCTTCACACATCGCCAGACTGTGTGGCTGGTGTCAATTAATCTTATTGTCCACTCTTAGAATCAGACTGCTCTGGAAGGTAACCCGTATGAAGTGCCTTGCACGTGAGCAATTCCGCCCAATTCCAGCACTTCTTTCTCCAGCCAGTAGAGGGCAGTAACATACACAGTGCATTGGCTTTTAGAGCAAGGAAAGTCTTGCTTAGAAACCATGCCAAAGTCAGATTTGAATTATTGTCAGCCTATCAAAGTGCTGGCCAGAAGCCCAGAAGTATATAAAATCGTACTTCTCAAATGATAGATCAATCAAAAATGACTTGAAAAAAAACTCCAGCATATTTCTTATTTAGAAATAATCAAGCTACATAGTAAACACTTTGCTTAACCATCAGGTATCAGCCATGAGATGATTATGGTTTTGTGGATTTTCAGCTCCCATATGAGGAAAACTGCTCATTTGCTTGTTATCTGAATTATGCCCAAAGCAATTCTTGTGCTGATTCATGTCACTAAACAAGTGATATCATCTACCACAGAGTATTCTTCTTTAGTGAAACTCTTCTCCTTCAGTCTGATTAAGGGTTCCAGATTGAACCCTTAGATTGAAACAAACAAACAAACTCCTAACTGACTACTCAGTAATGGGAATTCTCATGAATCCTTAAATTACATAAATAAATCATGGAGGGAGTCGGCCTTAGACCACAAGTCCTAACATGGATTAAAAAATAGATGTCAGGCTTTCAGACATGGAAAGTAGGTCACTTTTTCCACTGCTACTTGATCTTAGAATTTAGATACATTTTGATTAATTCCAAGTTGAGGTGGGAGGGTAATGTGGGGGAGTGGGTGTAAGGGGAGCAGGAAGGTGGGAATATGCCTCTTCTTGAATATCATTCTTGAACTTCTTTACCAGAACTAAGCCTGCTTGGATAGAAGCAGAGAGCCTCATTCTGAAAAGGTATTAGTTTAGAGGAATAAAACATCTGACACACAAATGAATTTAATATTTAAAATAAATAATAGATGATTAATATATATTTTAGATGTCTCTCTGTAATAATAAAAGGAATAGTGTCCATCAGAAATTTTCTTAGTTCAATGTACAATTCATTCTCACTTTTTCTGCATGTATTGCTAGACTTTTGATTGAGAATCCTTGCTGACCCTATGGGTTTGCATATTTAAATACAAAAGGATAACACCATCCATCAAATACTCAGAATTTATTTGGCATGAACGTTAGAAAAGAAAGTTGTCTTTTTAGATAAAACTCTTCGGGAGGCAGTATTGTGAGATGGCTAACAGACAGGGTTTGATTCAGACAGACCTGATTTCTTTTGTTAGCTCTACTATTGACTAGTTGTGTGACCATGGGCAAGTTACTTAGCCTCTCTGTGTCTTAGTTTCCTAACTGAAAAATAGGGATAATGATAAAATGCTCAACTCATAGGGTTGCTGTACTTGGAATATGGTAAACATTCAGTAAATACTAAGCTTTTCAGTGTTGGAAATAATTTTTGAGTAAATGCCTGATAAATATTAGCTGCAATTGTTATTATATTGAGCCATAACTTCAGTAAATATCAGTTATTTAATTTTTAAACCAGCCTTAGTTCCTCGACTACCTACATCTGCAAACCTAGGACAGTCTACACTCTGAAGCGTGTTTCTGCCGTAACAAGAATTTTACAGCACCTATCATGATTACTGGTCCTTGTTAGGGACAATCAGTGCAGACTGAAGAATGTAAGCAGATCCCGGGACTGGAATGTCAGATTCACGGTTAAGCCTGCAAGCCTGAGCAGGGGAACAACAGCAGGGGAACATGTATTTAAGACTGAATTTGGGACATCAGCTTACATGGGAGATGGAGGTGGAAGGAGTGAGGGGAGAAAGAAGTATGGAGATATCATTAACCAATTATTTATACTGAATCCAGGATCCTGGGTACCTAGGACTCGACACAGGTAATCAATGGGACTTAAATCACCAGTACCTGGAAGATCTTTATATATGGGAGGCATTCAAGAGAGTCATTAGCTGATATTAGCACCTCAATCATGAGAACACTGGGATTTAGAGGCAAGAAATCCAGACCCTGTGGAGAATGAGGTACCAGAAGAGATTTGGTTTGGGGGAAGTTGGGGAAAGGAGAAAGTATAGGGAACCAGGGCAGTTGCAAGGATTTATTTCAAGGGAATGAGTTAAGATTCTTTTGGACAGGACTAGCCCTGGGTATATGGTTCCTGTCTATATAAACAATTTGGGTCACCCCAAATCAGTGTGTCAATGTCATCCAGTGGCTCAATTTCACGTGATTGCAAGGGAAGAAAGGTGCCTGAGGGCTAGTGGAGCAATCTGTTCACCAGTCCATCCTCCTGGAACTGGAGCCATCCACAGGCTCCTGGGATAACTCTTCTAAAGGCACAGAGTCCAGAGGTCTTTGGGGATCTTGTCGACCCCTCCACTTGAGTAGGGAGTATTGGGGGCTACAGTGTTGGAAAGTGCCTCAAAGAAGAGAAATGGGGACCAGGATCCATGCAGGTACCGGTCCAGATGTGGATCCCAAACACCAGAAGGGGACTAGAAAATTTTGAAGATGGTGCTGCAGAGAAAGAGGAAATGTGGGACCCAGCTTCAGAGTCCTGCTTGCCCAGGTCCACGGGTGGTACTCAGCTTAGGTCAGAGTGGAATCAACAGCACTTACATATTAACTTATTTAGCTAAAGTAACTGTATGGGAATGGGATTGGTCCAGAGAAGGGATGACCCTCGCTAGGTGCAGTTAAATGCACCTAGCCATGAAAACTAAGCACGTTGCAACTAACCTAGACCAGTGGTTCTCAGTGCTGGTTACCCAGTAAAATCCCCTGAGAAACTTTATGTTTTTTTTTTTTAATATCTTTATTGGAGTATAATTGCTTTACAATGTTGTGTTAGTTTCTGCTATACAACAAAGTGAATCAGCTATACGTATACATATATCCCCATAGCCCCTCCCTCTTGAGCCTCCCTCCCACCCTCCCTATCCCACCCCTCTAGGTGGTCACAAAGCACCGAGCTGATCTCCCTGTGCATGCAGCTGCTTCCCACTAGCTATCTATTTTACATTTGGTAGTGTATATATGTCCATGCCACCCTCTCACTTCGTCCCAGCTTACCCTTCCCCCTCCCTGTGTCCTCAAGTCTGTTCCCCTGAGAAACTTTAAGACAGAGCGAAACATACACACACACACACACACACACACACACACACACACACACACATACAGTGCTCAGGCTCCACCGCAGACCAATTAAATCAAAATCTATGGGGGTGATGGCCTGATATGATTTTTGTTTTCAACTCTCCCCAGGTGGTTCGAAGTACAACCAGAACTGAGAGTCACTGTTCTAGGTGTCACTCACCACAGAGTCCCATCACCCACTTCTCCAGTGATGGCACTCTTTCTTGCACTCTTGGATTCCTGGGATTCCACTTGATAATTATTGACCACAGATAACTGTGCTCTCCAACCAAATCTCTTCTCTACAACTGAGGAACCCTCACCTACTCTTTACTTCGGTCAGCCACAGATGTTGTAGCTCTTAGCTCACCCCTCTGAAAACTCTGACTTCAGTCTGGCACTCTCTCTTGCTCGGGGCCCTCTTTTGCACCATATAGCACACCTTTATTCAGTCAATATACAGCTATAATCCTCAGTGTTCTTAGAATCAAACAAAGGGGCTGTTTGACTTTGAGACCCTTCAATCATTGCCTTTTTTTTCCTAAATGTACTCTGTGGGCTACACTTATGCTTAAACCATAAAGTAAATGAGAATTAATTTGCTTTGGAGATTTTGGAGATGCTTTAGAATGCCATAAACTAGATTGAAAATAATTGCTATAGAAATGTCTTATCCCTTTAAAACAGTAAGGGAACCCTAGCAGAAGATTTACTGCCAGCCCTTTCTAAAAGCTTATCTGTGCAGTTAAGCAAATGTCCCAAGCATTTGTAGGCAAGAAGCTCTGAATTCTTTCTTGGAATTCCCTCCACTTCTTTCATCCATTCATTCATTTATTTTAGGCCTTGGATGGCTTTATGGTGCTTCTGCTGGAGGAAAAAAGATGGAACAAAAAAGCTATTGGAATACTGTTAGCCTCACAAATCTAATTTTTATCAGGAACAGATAGAAACTGCAGTTGCAGTCGATTTTAAAAGTGATTCTACTTCTGTTTCATTGAAAGCTGTATTTTGGCTCCAACGAAAGCATGACTATTACAAGTACTTACTAATTAAGTAAAATCAACAGGAAGATAAGAATGCTATATGAGGGGGCTTTCCTGGTGGTGCAGTGGTTAAGGATCTGCCTGCCAATGCAGGGGGCACGGGTTCGAGCCCTGGTCCGGGAAGATCCCACATGCGGCGGAACAACTGAGCCCGTGCGCCACAACTACTGAGCCTGCATGCCACAACTACTGAAGCCCGCGTGCCTAGAGCCCGTGCTCTGCAACAAGAGAAGCCACCACAAGGGGAAGACCGCACACCGCAAAGAAGAGTAGCCCCCGATCTCCACAACTAAAGAAAGCCCGTGCACAGCAATGAAGACCCAACGCAACCAAAAATAAATAAATTAAATAAATTAATTAAATAAATAAATTAAAAAATAAAGAATGCTATATGAGTGAGTCCATAAAGAGAAATATATGAGAGTCTATTACATGGTCAAAATTTTACTGAGAACCATGGTAGACTCAGATATAGTTTGTGATACTCTCCTTGCATCAGGGAACTTACTATCTGTTGGTGAGGAGATTAGCACATAAGAAGTTCTGGTATGGCATGTGAGGTGCAAACTACCTGTAGGTGCCCTTACAATCAGAGAGGGAGATCAATGAGTAAGTCTTCCTCTAAAGAAGGAAGTGGGCTTGGCTGGGTTTAAAAAACCCAACCAACCAACAAACCAACCAACCAAATACAAACATGGGAAGAATTTGGATGGACAGAGGTAAAAAGGGAGGACTTTCCAGGCCAGGGAGGAAACCCAAGCTAGGATAAGCAAGAATCATTTGCATGAGAGTGACTGGACCAGGCAGATATGTTTGGACTACCAAAAGAAGATGAAGTAAAAATTGTATTTGAGGAAGGAACCATCTGACAGCAACAGGAGGATGGATTGGAGGGGGAGTCTCAGCTACTTTTTACCATGTGTCAGGCTCTAGGATAGGATTTTATACATATTATCTCAGATTATTGCAACAATCTACAAAGTAGGTTTAACTGTCTCTCCATTTTGCAGATAAGGAAATTCAAGCTCAAGAAGATTAAGAAACAGTCCAAGACCATCCAGCTGGTAGGAGGCTCAGTAAAAATTGCAACCCAGTTCAGTCTGATTCCATAGTAACTCTTTATTCCACCAGCCCACATTGTCCCTCCCAGAACCAGGAGGCTGCTGCCAATGCCATTCCCCCAAATCAACCCTAAGCTGGTCATTCGCTGGATTTTGCCACTGCGGCAGCTGGTTACTGAGAAGTTGATTACCTTGCCTGGCAGTGATTTAATTTAGTTGCTGTGAATGTCTAAGTAACTGTCAGCCACTTTGATGTCTGTCTTGAGGACAGCTTCCAATCCAGTGTGTGGCAGGCAATGTGACCGAGGACAGAGAAGGCAATCAGACTGGTAGCTGCTCTCCTTATTGACTCCTAGAGGCAAACTGCAGGGGAGTCCTATGAATAGCTGCTGTAATCACAAACCAAAGGACAGTCCTGTATTCGTGCCTAATGTGGAAAAACCGTGGGTCACACACCAGTCATTTCAGTAACATCTGCACATTCGTGGCTTTTGAGCACCAAATAAAAGCCAAATTTTAATTCAGATGTTGAGCTGCTCTGCAATCATACCAAAGATCAGAAGGAGAGCCAGAAGTACAACAGAAGTTATAGTTTTTAATTCCCATGTATCTTGTGTCAGTTTCCTAAAGAAATCAAAAGAGGGAGGGATGGTCAAGTGTGTATTTGAGGGCGGAGGAAGGGATCCTATTTCTGGAAAAGAATTTCTTTTAAATTCTGTTATAAAAACCAATTATTATAAACCTCAGTTCTGGAAGACCTAAGTCTTTTCTTTCTTTAAGAATAGAGGCGGTACTGTATATATGTCCACGCCACTCAACCGATAGCTAGTGGGAAGCAGCCGCATAGCACAAGGAGATCAGCTCAGTGCTCTGTGACCACCTAGACGGGTGGGATAGGGAGGGTGGGAGGGAGACGCAAGAGGGAGGGGATATGGGGATATATGTATATGTATAGCTGATTCACTTTGTTATAAAGCAGACACTAACACAACATTGTAAAGCAATTATACTCCAATAAAGATGTTAAAAAAAAAAGAATAGAGGCGGTACCCCATGCCCCACATCACTGATGCAGTTCAACTCAGACATAAACAGGCTGATTACATCATGCTGCACATCCAGCCAGCTTCTCTAATGAAACCTTCCAAGGTGTGTATTGCAGTTGTGAATTAATCATTATTCTAACTGAGCCAGACTCTTATTTTCCTCTTGAAGCTTCTCATTATTAAGTTTCCTTGAATTGGTTGATTTGAGGACACCGTCAATGCAAATTATCATTCAGCAATACTACTAAACATGCACAGTTTAGTAGCAATACTACTACTAAACAATACTACAGTAAACAATTGCTTATTGTTTAGTACTACTAAACAATAAGCAATACTACAGTAGCAATACTACTAAACGTGCACAGTTGTTTTCATTATGCACTCTACTGCATGGAATGGTATGTGTGGAAAAGTCATAATTAACCACTTATTCTAAAATTCTGTTTTCATTCCTTGATAGTTAATTTTCGTGAGTTCAGGGTTTTTGTCAGGATCTCCTTTTCTTTTCACATTCTTTTTTTAAAAATATTTTTTCTATTTTGTTAAATTAATTAATTGATTTTTGGCTGTGTTGGGTCTTTGTCGCACACGGGCTTTCTCTAGTTGAGGCGGGGGGGCTACTCTTCATTGCGGTGTGTGGGCTTCTCATTGTGGTAGCTTCTCTTGTTGGGGAGCACGGGCTCTAGGAGTGTGGGCTTTAGTAGTTTTGGCACTCGGGCTCAGTAGTTGTGGCTTGTGGGCTCTAGAGTGCAGGCTCAGTAGTTGTGGTGCACGGGCTCAGTTGTTCCTTGGCATGTGGGATCGTTTGGGCCAGGGCTCAAACCTGTGTCCCCTACTATGGCAGGTGGATTCTTAACCATTGTGCCACCAGGGAAGTCCTCTTTTCACATTCTGAAACCTAAAATGAAAGCCACAATGATTTGTCTTTTCAGAAAGTGACCTATTTCAAAAAAGAATATCAAATATTTTGCATGAGTGCTTTTCAAAAGCAATATCTCTTCTCTGCCTTTATGTACATTAACAAAGCTCTTATAACAGTTTCACCATGATAAAAATAATTCAGCAAAACTGGTCATTAATATATCAAGATGAGGATGTATAATTCCCCTATGTTCCAGAAGTTTCTAGTGCTGGAACTAAGGGCTTTCAATGAAAGTGTCTCTTCAATAATAGCTAGAGGAGAGTTGCTCCTGTATCTTGGGAACCAGTGGGATTCAGTAAGGGTCTAACCTGGAGAATGTCTAGCATTTGGCACAGAAACCCTCACTGGGGTGGGTCAGGTGCTGGGGGTGAACTCACTGATGGTTGATGTCCTGATTGACAAGCTTGGGTGTTCAGAGGGCTCTAGTCTGGGCTTGGGGTTGGAAAAGAGAGAACTAAGATACAGAGATTGGAACCTGATTGATGCTTAGCAGGTACCCACTTTTTCAAATAGATAAAATTTAAAAAGGGTCAGAAATCCAGGCAAGAAGTCACCATCTAACTGACTTATAAATGAGCCATCAACTTGGGGTTCAAGGAGCAGGGCTTATTCTTGGAAGGACTGTCTCAAGGCCAGGCTCCAGGCTCAGGAAGGGAGAGAGTAGCAGCAGGGTATTCTAGAACCTCTGCTCCGTGCACTCATAGGACTCAGTGCTCAGCTGTGAACACTAGTTTAACATCTTCTCCAGAAGCTCCATGAAGGCAGAGGCCCAGCCTGCCTTGTTCAGCCCTGTGCTGTGCACTGTCACACTCTAGGCCGGGCCATTAGCAGCTCTTACCTAGATCATGGCAAGAGCCTCCAGATTAGTCTCCCCACTTCTACTCTTTCATCTGTCCAATATATTATTCACATAGTAACCAGTGGAGTTTTTTAAATGCAAATCTCACCCTGCTTATAGCCCTTCAGTGATTTCCCATTGTTCTTAGGAAATAGCCCAATTTCCAAACATGGACTTCAAGCCAAGCCAGCTACTTGGGCTTCATTCAGTTCCTCATGCCACACTCTTTGCCGCTTCCTCCCCAGACTTCCCTTCATCTAGCTAATTCCTTCTCATCCTTCAGCTCTCTGCTTATGGGTCATTTCCGTGGGAAATCCTTCCCTGAAACCCTGGTCTCCCTGATATTGACTCTGAGAACATCCTGTGCTGCTTTTTCACAACACTTTCCTCAGCTTGTTATTCCTTCATTAGTATCATTATTTGATTAATGTTTGTTTCTCTAATCTGACTTGTAAATTCTATATATGCAGGAAATGGACCCATTTTGCTCAGTGCCTACAACATAATAGGAACCTAAATATGTGTTGAGTTAGCTCAGGACTACTCCAGGTACTAGGTTCAGTTGTGAGAACTGGAGACTTGAGGCTTGTGAACCGGTCAAGAGGCCAGTTATGAGAACTGGGGAAGGGTGGGATTAGAGCAGTTTGACCCATAGCTCCTGAAAGGTGGTCTGGGAGGGCATAAGCACCTCTTGCCTCAGCTCTGGAGGGGCCTCATCAAACTCTCCCAGCAACCCTGAAATTAGGTACAAATGAAGAAATTATACCTTGCCTAAGATCACACAGTTGGTCAATGGAAGACCGAAGATTCAGACTAGCATTACGTCCAGGTGTCCCCTTTCACACCAAGGAGCTACTTTTCTTCTGTGTAAGAACAATCAGGTAACAGATGAATAATTACTGAGGTGTTTGCCTGGGACTTCTCCTGTCCTGCTTCTGCCTGGCTCACTCTAAGTAACAGCAGCATTTGTGTTACTCATGCATTCTTCAGTCGTATCCAGCTTGGGGACTGGATTATGATGGATGTCACCTAGAGGTGCATGCCAAACATCTGCATTCCAAGCTTTGCCGTTGTGATTGTCTTCTGCTGGTCTCTGTGGGCTCTTGTCGCGGCAAGCATGCTGATGGAGCTGCTCGGGAAGCCAGGCGGGAGCTCAGGCACATTGCAGAGAGGCTGGTGGCAGACACAGTGGCAGAGCAGGCAGCAAGCAAGCAATCTGGAGGTTCCTGTCTTGGGAAAGCTTTGGACAGAGCAAAGAAGCAGGCTCAGAAGGAAGTGCCAGTGGCGGGATGTGCAACTACAGGCCAAATGACATCCCGCGTGCCAGGTGCAAAATATCATCTGCGTTCTCACCCAGACTGCGGACTGTAGCAGAAGAAAGACACTCCATTTCGTCACTTGCTTCAGTCAGTATGATAGCTTTTCGTGAGTGAGGACATCTGTGGTATTGGGGGAACGCTTTCCTGTATGTACTGTATCCTACTAACAGTATTTTAAGGAATTGGTAACTTAGTGCCTACCCGCTCTTTGTTCTATTATTGTGTTCTATTGATTAAAGGAATTGCCCCGGTATCCTATTCGGTTTGCTTCATTGATCCACATCCTTGATTTTAAGTCAAGAAACCAGAATTTGCACCTAATGAGAAAACCTTTCATTTTGGAAGTAATTTCTCTTGAGCCAGTTGGAAATTATAAAATCCTGTTTCTGCTTCAATTCCACATTAAAAATACACTCTATGCAATTAGGGTCTCAGAAAATACTTTTTGCCTTTTAAAAATGTACTTTAGAATTCTCATGTCTAGATGTGCATGCAAAAAATGAATTTTTATACTTTTGTCCCTTCTCGAACAATTCTAAAAGCTTTATTTCAAATGTCTTTGCTAATTTCTTTTTTAATTTATAAGGTTTAGTACCAAATGATGCAACTCAGACAAATGCCTTAAATGAAAAAAGTAAGTGGCTATAGGAAGATAAAGACAAACTGTCCCTTAATTTACAGGCTGTGGAATGTTCTTCAGGTGTCCCTGGCATTCTTTAGTGAGTTCTTTCTTTTTTTAATTAAAATAATATATTTATTTGGCTGCGTTGGATCTTCGTTGCTGCACGCAGGCTTTCTCTAGTTGCAGCGAGTGGGGCGTACTCTGTTGCGGTGCACAGGTTTCTCATCGCGGTGGCTTCTCTTGTTGCGGAGCACGGGCTCTGCACGCGCAGGCTCAGTAGTTGTGGCGCACAGGCTTAGTTGCTCCGCGTGATGTGGGATCTTCCCGGACCAGGGCTTGAACCCGTGTCCCCTGCATTGGCAGGCAGATTCTTAACCACTGTGCCACCAGGGAAGCCCTTAAATTGTATTTTTGAACTGAGAAAAATTCTTGAATTCTGTGACCACCACCCCACAACCCGCAATCCCCTATCCACCCCCAGGCAGCTCAACACAGATTCCTATCCTCACCTCTCAGTCAAGCATTGCTCTCTGGCTTAAAGGAATAATACTTGGCTTGGCCAAGGTCACCTTCTAACTGCCAGGCTCACCAGACTCCTCAGCCCCTATTTAGCTGCTCTATGTAGCATTTGGCCCAGTGGAACACTCTTCCCTACTTGAAACCTTTGTTTCTCGACTTCCAGAACACCATTTCCTCCCTATTTCTCTGAAAACTCTTCCTAATTCCCTTTGTATTTCCTCTTTCTGGTCTTAGATGGTGGGGTTTCCCAGGGTTCCACCTCTGGCCCTTTCTTTGCTCACTCTACCTACTCTTCCTATGGGATTTCAGCCAAGCCCAAAGCCTGAATTACTATCTGTATGCTAATAACTCCCTGGGGGAAGCCTGATATACGGAAACCTCCAATAGGCCAATGGTACGGCAAGAAATAAAATGCAGAAGTCTGTTGTTAGAATGCAGCGGGAGATTCCTTGTATGGGGACAAGTTGGACATTTGAATGCTGACCTGTTTTCCCCTCTCTTCACCATCCCCAACCCCAAGCCCTGCCTAAAATAGAATAAAAGACAGCAGACTGAGCCCCACTATTCTGCTTCTCCTGATCTACAGATTCCTCATATCTAGGGACTGTTGAGACCAGAACTGGGACCTAGGGGCCCATGTCCATTCACACGTCCAGGTAACCTCAGTTGGTGTATATCTTTTGCAGGGTTTGTTTGGAAGTAAAACAGAGTAAAAAGTAGCCTTTGCTGAGTCCCCAGTCGTCATTCTCACCAATCCTTGAACCTGGACCAGCCTCTGTGGTGGGCCTAGCTCACTGCCAAATCTCCAGTTGCAATTCAGGCCTCTCATCTGACCTGCTCATACAATACTGACCTCCACCCAGCTGGCCACATGTCCCAAGGGAGATCTCCATCTTCTTGCACCATCCTTCCCGGGTTAGATCCCTAACTCAATGGTTGGCCGCTCCAAGCCACTACTCTGCCCACTCACTCATGTCGGAAATCTGAGAATCAACCTAATTTTTCCTTCCTCTCCACCCTTGTATTCAGTCATGAATGGATTCCATCTCATCAATACCTTTCAAGTCTGCATTCCTTCCCTGCTAATGTCCACTATCACTGGCTTGATCCAGGCTTCCAGGATCTGTTAAGCCTTAGAGTTAAGGTTTAAGTGTGGAGCCAGTAGCCCTCTTTGTTCTGAAAAATACAGATACAACCAGAAAACGAGATAAATTTATTCCATTATTAAGAAAATTAACCTAGTTATAAAGGTAATTATGTTTCTGAAAATAGAAAGGGTTATACAAAGAGAGTCGCCATTTATTTTAATTACCTGAGCTACTACAGATTTATTATTTTTTAAGTGGTGATTATCTTACTTTTCTCAAATAATCAAGAAATCGGAGAATGTTTTGTTAGCTCATTTTCTTTTTAATGACTAGGTCTTTTCTTCCCACAACTTAAAGTATATCAATCATATATTCTCCAACACCTTTTTTCTTTGGTTGAATCTCCTAAGGGACTTGAGACCGAGGAAGCAAGTTCAGTTATCTTACATTGGAACACGATCATGACTGAAAGGTAGAGGTATATTGTGGGGAAGGAGAGTACATTTGGGGGGCTGAGAAAGTAAAGATAGTGTTCCCACAACATGCAAAGCCAGTACCAATACTTAAAACAGCATTAGGTGGATTGAAAAGCCCTTTTAAATACCTTACTTTTTCTCTATTCTCTTAAAATCTAAATATAAATTATCATTAGCAAATAATTACGATGAATAATAACAATGTCACTTAATTTCCTGCTGGCTGAGGCCTGGCAGAGTTGAAGCATGCTGAACTCAAGAGCATGCAATTTTAGAATTGAACAATTAAACTCAGAGAAGATGAGAGCAGAGGTTACCATGGCAACCTGATCCCAGGACCCTGTGTACGACCATATTATTTCAGTGTTTGAGTCACAGAGGCTGGTTATTGTGATTTAAAATCCAGGCAATGTTTGGGTACAGATAGCGAGTTTCCCCTGTGCAAGTTTAGAAAGGACAGGTACTTTGGAGTCTGCTGAAGAGCATTATATAATCTTCAGTGAAGTGATAATCAGTTAATGGAAATAATTAGTTGTAGCTAATAACGATGATTAGTTTTAAGCTATGTCATAAACATATTAGAATTATGGGCTCTGTAAAAATAATTGCATTAAAATTTAAGAGTTAAGTATAATTGTATAATTAGTTTTCATTCATTCAACAATACTGATTAAACCCTAGTATGTGCCAGACCTTGCTGTAGGTACTGGGATTCAGTGAACAAAATAGGGTAGACAAACAATATAAATAACTTATGGTATCTGATGTGTTCAAATATGATAAGGACTATAAAGAGAAAATAAAGTAGGGCGGGGCATTGGGGGTATGTGGGACAGTGAGAGTGTGGTATGGCAGTTTTAAATTGGGTTGTCAGAGAAGGTCTCATAGAGAAGATGACATTTGAACAAACTCAGAAAAGTTGAGGGGTGAGCCATGCAGGCATTTAGGGAAGAACATTCCAGGCAGAGGAAATACCAGTGCAAAGGCCCTGAGGTAGAGGCATGCTTGTCATGTTCAAGGAACAGCAAGAGAACTGGAGTAAAGGGGAGAATAATAACAGAAGAGATCAGAGTAGAAACAGAAGGCAGGACCATATAGGGCTTTGTAGGTCACTGAAAGTATTTTTGGCCTTTATTCTGGGAGAAATAGGCAGCTACTAAAAGATTTTGAGCAGAAGGGTGACATGACCAGTTAGGAGGCAATAGCCTCCTTAATTGTTACTAAGGGGGAAAATTATGGTCACTGCGGGTTAGTAATGGAAGTGGGGAAAAGTGTTCAGATTCTGGATATATTTTGAAAGTACATAGATACAATGGGATTTCCTGATGGATTGGATATGGGGTATGAAAGAAAGAGAGGGGTTAAAGATGACTACAAGGTTTGGAGCCTAAGCAACTGGAATAATGTAATTGCCATCATTTGGGAAGGGAAAAACTGGATGGAGGGGGTTTGGTGGTGGAGATGGGACGAAATGAGAGAGCAGAATAAAGTTTGAGCTATCTATTAGAAATACATGACGGGGGGGTGGGGGGGACTTCCCTGGTGGCACAGTGGTTAAGAATCTGCCTGCCAATGCAGGGGATATGGGTTCAAGCCCTGGTCCAGGAAGATCCCACATGCCACAGAGCAACTAAGCCCGTGTGCCACAACTACTGAGCCTGCACTCTGGAGCCCCCAAGCCACAACTACTGAGCCCACATGCCACAACTACTGAAGCCCGAGCACCTAGAACCCGTGCTCTGCAACAAGAGAAGCCACTGCTCACTGCAACTAGAGAAAGTCCACGTGCAGCAATGAAAACCCAACGCAACTAAAAATAATAAATAAATAAATAAATTTTTAAAAAAGCATCACACGGGGAGAATAGCTCCGTGCTTTGTGACCACCTAGAGGGGTGAGATAGGGAGGGTGGGAGGGAGATGCAAGAGGGAGGGGTTATAGGGATATATGTATACACATAGCTGATTCACTTTGTTATACAGCAGAAACTAACACAACATTGTAAAGCAATTATACTCCAATAAAGATGTTAAAAAAAAATCAGTGTAGAAGAAAAATATATGTATGTGTGTTTCATATATATGTGGTAAAATATTTGAAGATGAATTCTTTAAGAAGGGCATATGTTTGAAATTAAACTTTTTTAGTTAATAAAAAAAAGGAAGAAAGACATAGGGGAATTCCCTGGTGGTTCAGTGGTTAAAACTCCGAGCTTCCACTGCAGGGGGCACGGGTTCGATCCCTGATCGGGGAACTAAGATCCTGCATACCGTGTGGTGTGGCCAAAAAGAAAAAAAAAAAAGAAAAAAAAAAGAAAAAAGAAATACGTAGGGAAAGAGAAGACAGTTGGAGATACAAGTCCAGAGCTTGCGGGGAGTTTAGGCTGGAGGTATAAAGTCAGGGGTCATAGGGCAAATGCATGGTATTTAGAGCCACAAGAATAGGTGAGACAACCAGGGGACTGAGACGAGGCCAGACTGAGCTCTAGGACACTGTAATAGTAAGATGTTGAGAAGAAAAATGGGACCAGCAAAAGACTAAGGAGGAGCCAGAGAGATAAAAGCAAAACCAGGTAAGTATGGAGTCTTCGAAACCAGATGAGGAAAGCATTTCCAGGAGGAGGGAATGATCAAAGACGTTAAAGGCTGCTGATAGGGTAACTGCCATTGATTTAAGCCATGTGGAGGTCATTGGTGCCCTTGACACTCATCAGAGTGATGAGAGTGGAGGCTGATTGGAGTGGCTGCCAGAAAATATCAGGTGAGGAGTTGGAGACAGCCTGTAGACAGATCTTTTGAAGACTGTTCTTTTGGGGTGTCAGCTAGAGGGAAAGTGGGGTAGAGAAGGTTTTTCTTTAGAGAGGAGATTTAATAGCATGTTTTTATGCTATATATATATGAAATTATTACTATTTTTAATTTGATTATTTTATATTGAAATTTATCTTCCAGATACTATATCCCCTATTCCCTAGGACCTCCAATTAGTCAAACGTTCGTCTTTCACCTGGGATGTTGACATTTTCCTGGCTACATTAGTGTCTTTATTCAGTTGGATAACATGGTCAGTCTTTCAATTTGGAATTTCTCACTCATGTGGATTCTGAATGTCCCTTGCCCTTTTGACATGCCGAATAAGCCACACCAACACTAGTCCATCCATCACATTCTTGGTCTCTGTTCCTAGTCTCAGGTTCCCCAGTGATGCTGGAGAAACATGAAGAACATGCAGATGTAATCTGCCACTCATCCCTAATATCCTGCCCGATCCAGGCCCTTGGCACTGTGCTGTATTTCCTGTATCTCTTGTTCCCTAACTTATTGAATTGATCCCACTGACCGAGTCTAGGTTAAATAGGAGCATTTGCAGGTCATGTGCCGCCGGTAAGGTCTACCCTGCTGGCCAAAGGTCCGGATGGATGTAAAGCCCTGCAGCATCTCTGCAGCCCAGCACAGGCGGAGCTCACAGGCAAGCAAGAGGGGTTGTGCCTTTTGCATAACAGCAGCAGCAACTGGCTTTTGCAGGAAGACATGGGACGATGCCCTTGAGGGCTGAGCTCTGAGAAATCACAGGCAGACACTGAGAATCCCCTTCTGTGTGTATATAATCCCTGTTGCTGGAGATGGCTGTTCAGAAGCGGACAAGGAGAGAGTGAGGCCCAGGGGCGTGAATAGATGGCACCCAGCTGAGCTGAGCCGAGAGAAGAGGATCCACGCTACATAAGGACTGAGAAAGTTTCCTTTTGCTGCTTATAGGCCTCAGGTGTAGAGCTGAGTTAATCATGCTCCTTGGTTTGCTTGCTATCTCCCTTCCCAGCCCCACGGAACTATCTCCCCAATGCCTCCTGAGT
The DNA here is from genome assembly GCF_949987515.2 of Delphinus delphis. Taxonomy (NCBI): domain Eukaryota; kingdom Metazoa; phylum Chordata; class Mammalia; order Artiodactyla; family Delphinidae; genus Delphinus; species Delphinus delphis. The sequence continues at coordinate 55,029,884 of NC_082693.1, read as the reverse complement.
CAGGTTATTTACAGTTGCAACAAAAAACACACACACATTTTAAAGTTAGCTCATATTTATAAAATATAGCTCTTATTCCATTGTGAGGGTTCAGTCTACCTACACAAAGGGGCAAGTTCAACCTACCAGAAATTGCATTTATTCTGCAATAGCAGAGGAATTGCAATTCAGGAAACGCTCACTGTAACAAGCTGCAGGTGAGTCTGATTATAGTTTGGAGTGGGCTGTATTTAAGGGCAAGGACTGCAGAGGGGAGGTCCAGCCAGCGTCCAAGCAGTAAGTTGACTGGTTTGAAGATGGGGAGAAACTTTTGGAAGGTGTTCATTGGTCGAGAGGTAAGTCTTGGTCTTCTGTAAATCAGGCATTTATGGGGAAATCAGTCACTAAATTCTTTAAGTTTGGTTCTTCTGAGGGCGTGTGTGTGAGATTCTCCATTTTGTAGCCTCTGGTTCCATTTTATTTATTTATTTTTGCGGTACGCGGGCCTCTCACTGTCGTGGCCTCTCCCGTTGTGGAGCACAGGCTCCGGACGCGCAGGCTCAGCGGCCATGGCTCACGGGCCCAGCCGCTCCGCGGCGTGTGGGATCTTCCCGGACCGGGGCACGAACCCGTGTCCCCTGCATCGGCAGGCGGACTCTCAACCACTGCGCCACCAGGGAAGCCCCTGGTTCCATTTTAGATTGGAATGCTTTCACATCATTTTGATATTTTCATCAGGTCGTGAGTTAATCCCACTCAGGTACAGTTAAAGGTATATCAAAAGTGGGTAGAATTGGACTTCCCTGGCACTCCAGTGGTTAAGACTCCTTGCTTCCACTGCAGGGGGCAAGGTGTTCAATCCCTGGTCCCAGAACTAAGATCCTGCATGCTGCGTGGTGTGGCAAAAACAAAAACAAACAAAAAACCCCCAATTGGGTAGAGGCAACTAACAAGTGTAGTCAAGATTTTTGTACCCAGAGTGAGCATTTATTATATCATTCAGTAAATACTTAGCAAATGTCCACTACATGTTAGTATTGTTATTTTTCTTTCAATTTATAGAACTACTACATATATCAAGTACCCACCTGGGGTGATTTTGACACAATGAATTCTCCTACCTCAATGGGGTGTCCTACAATTCAATTCAATACTGATACTACTCAGTTAGTGCAGACCTCACAGGTTAAGGGCTCAGTCGCACAAGACTGCACCCACTTCAAACACCAGGTGTAAGTCCTGAGCCATCTGTACATCTGACCAACTGGCTATAAATCAGAGGTTCTCAGGACCTTCTTCCTCGATTCCATAATTTGCTGGATGGCTTGCAGAACTCAGGAACATGCTTTTTGTTTACGTTTACCACTTTATTATGAAGGATGGAGCTCAGGAACAGCCAAGTGGAAGAGATGCATATGGGGGTGGGGTGGCCGGGGTGTGTGTGAGGACACAGAGCTTCTATGCCCTCTCCAGGCATGCCAGCCTCCCGGCACGTCAATGTTGTTCCAAACCCAGAAGCTCTCTGAATCTCATGCAAGAGTTTTTACAGAGCTCAATCTCCCTCACCTTCCCCCAGCCCCTCACCTTGCTCTTCCTTCCCAGAGTTGGTGGGTGGGGCTCAAAGTTCCAGCTCTACTTAGTCTTCCTGAAACCAGTTCCATCTAAGTCATCTAGGGGCCCCGCCCTAAGTCACCAGATTAGCATAAACTCAGGCGTGATCAAAGGGGCTTGTTAGGAATAATAAAAGATACTCCTATCACTCAGGAAATTCCAAGGCTTAAAAGCTCTTAAAGGAGCTCTGTGCCCCAAACCAGGGACAAAGAACGAAATATATTTTTGTATCCTACCACACCATTTGTCAGTGTCTCTGATGTACTGCCGAGATGCCCGCCTCGGATCTGAGCCTCGTTCTGCTGGGAAGTGTCGCCCGCTGACAGCTCTCAGCCGAGTTGCTCTCTGGGAATTGCCCTCAGTTGAGGACCCTCAGCTCATCCAAGGTTACAGAAGGTTCTCCCCCTGGGGAAAGTCAGCATTCAATGCCTTGGCTTACAGGGGGGATGGGGGCAGGGCAGAGCTAGTCTGAAGGACCTTCCTAGCTTTAGGTCTTACTGTGACTGCTTTACAGTCCTTTCCTCTCAGCCCATTCCCATCTCTTCCTTCCCCATGACGTTGACCCTAAGGGCATTCCCTGATAAAACCTCTGCATGCAAATCTCCCTCTCAGTCAGTTGCCAGGAACCTACCTAAGACACCAGACATGATGCTTGGAAGTTTACATGTAACGTGATCTAATTTTCTTAACAATCCCATAAGGTAGACATTATTAACCACTTTAGAGAAGAGGATACCGAAAACTAGTAAAGTTGAATGACTTTCCCAAAGTCACAGTGGTAAGGTGTGATTGACTCTAGTCTGTTTAATTTCAGAGCTACACTCTTTTCACTGTGACACCTCAACCTACTGGCTGTTTCTGGTGGAAACAGGGGAAAGGGAGGTGCTAGGGTTCAGGTCCTGAGGGTGTTAAGAATTGCTGAGCTGTGAGGAAGAAATGAAAGAAAGTCAAGGTGGGAGGCTGGAGAAATCAACTCTTCCACCCGACTAGGGAGCCCTAGATTGAGACTCTGCAGGTGGGAAGAATCAGAAATAAAGGAGAGGAGGAATGAGTTCAGGAATTGAACAAGTAGAGTAATTCAAAGTCTTACTCTGTAACCCAGAATTGCTTCTGTGTGGGTCCTGGAGTATGTCAGTGGGTGGACACATCTTTCAAGGAGCTAAATTAAGTGTAACATTGGTCACATCCCATAATTTTTATGTGTATTTGTCACCTGAGAAATTGTGCGTCTAGGAGGTGTAGGTTAACAAGTACATTTATATGTTGATTTCTTCTTGCCTTCCTGCTCGTTTACCCTTCCATTAAGCCTTTAAGGAGCACATTACATTAGACTGCGGGCAGCCAAAAATCAATAAAACACAATTCCTGTTGAGGCATTAACAGTCTAGTGGGAGAAACAGACATTCAAACAACAACAACAAAGGCAAAAAGGCCCGTAAGGAAGCTCTGAGCACCCACTCGAGGGAGCCCCTAACTCCGACTGGGATAATAGTCCTGGAGGGGTTTAAGGGAAATGTCCCCTGGACTGGAAATCAGGTTATACTGAGAGCAAAACCGAAGAATCAATCCATAATGGATAAGATTAGCCACCAGGAAAAATCATCCAATATATTGTCTATAAATGTGTACCTCCTTTGCTTAAACCCTTCAATAGCTCTCTATTTTCCTTAGGAATAAATTCAAACCACTTACCATGACCTTTCTTTATTCTTGGCTTTTCCAATTTCATCTCAGATCCCCAGTGATTAGTAAGCACAAGAAGTCTGAGAATCACACAGGATAATACATGAGAGATTTAGTACAGAGCTTGGCGCTTGTGCCAGCTCTTTCAGCTCCAAACCACCTTCTCTATCACAGACCTTCTGTGACTCTGGGGCTGGGACCCTGCAAACCACATTTCTGCTTTGCCGGCTGGCTCGCTGCTAGGCTCTGCCTTCAGGGGGCACTAGAGGGAGGCTGAAAGGCTGGAGGAGGAAAAGTGACTCGCAGGGTCCCTCCTGTTCCAGAGAGCCTCATTCCCACCAAGCTTCACCGCCGCAGCTGCAGGTCATTTTCTGGAAGCAGTGGAATCCAGTTTGCAGTTTTTCTAACAACTGCAGCCCCAGCTTCATAGTGCTCCCTCAGACAGCAGCACCAGCAGAGGTCTGGGGAGATTTTTTTTTTTTTTTTTTGGGGGGGAGATTTTTGATTGTCACAGTTCAGAGGATGTATGTCGGGGGGTGCTATTGGCATCTAATGAAGAGAGGCCAGGGATGCTGCTAAACATTCTGCAATTCACCGACAGCCCCTCTGCAAAAAATTATTCGGTCCAAAATGTCAACAGTGTCGTGCTTCAGAAACTCTGTTAGAGTTTTCTTTTTGCCTTTTTCAGTTAATTTTACACATAAACAATCCTTTATATTGAATTCCTTCTGATCAAATAATTATCATGGTTTTTGGCTGAATCCTGACTTATTCAGCTCTCAATAGTGTTAAAAGAAATTGGATGACTAGGGGAAAGCTGAAGATACCCATGGTTGAGTCTAAAAAATATAATTAATTGTAAATGAGTTCATTCTTCATGTATCATGATATGAATTAAAAATATAATGTCTAAAAGGGATTATAAATCAAGAGTCAGTGATATTCTTTAGGAAAATATAACTTCTCTTGGAGTGGGGCCTGAGAGAACGGGGACAGAAGATTGCTGATTTTAATTTTAAGCGCTTCTATACTATTTTGTAAAACCCATGCTCAGGTATTATTTTGATTAAAATATTTTAAGGGACTTCCCTGGTGGCGCAGTGGTTAAGAATCTGCCTGCCAATGCAGGGGACGCAGGTTTGATCCCTGGTGTGGGAAGATCCCACATGCCGCGGAGCAACTAAGCCCGTGCACCACAACTACTGAGCCTGCACTCTAGAGCCCGCGAGCCACAACTACTGAGCCCACGTGCCACAATTACTGAAGCCCACATGCCTAGAGCCCATGCTCTGCAACAAGAGAAGCCACCGCAATGAAAAGCGCACTCACTGCAACGAAGAGTAGCCCCTGCTCGCTGCAACTAGAGAAAGCCCGTGTGCAGCAAGGAAGACCCAACGCAGCCAAAGATAATAAATTTTGTTTTTAAAATAAGAAAAAAAATCCACTACATATGTACCACTCAATAAATATTATACAATGGAAGCGTCAAGCCAGTGGCTGACAGATATGTTTTGTTTGGCCTTCATTGTATTGTTTAAATGGCCAATATTGCAAAAATATAAGAATTTAGATAAAAGTACAGTTTTAAAAAATTTCCCCCCAAAATTAAAAATTTGGCAGTGACAAGCCTTCATTTGCATATGGTAACCATCAGCTGTGCTTGAGCCGCTGCCCACTTTCGACAAAGTATATGCTTTCCATTTTGCCTCGGTCCTCACCACTCCCTGCTTCCTTCGTTTGGGCTACTGGCTTGCTCCCATATGCATTGCAGTTTGCAAGCCAGATTAAATAATCTTTAGTGTCCTATACCATGGTGCCATCAACATACAAAGCAGCAAAAGGAATTTACATAAGCGTCACGGATCAAGATTGGCACAAGCTGGTAACATTGTTTTTTTTTTTTTTTTTTTGGGCTGTGCTGCGGCATGTGGGATCTTAGTTCCCCAACCAGGGTTTGAACCTGGGCCCCCTGCATTGGAAATGCTGGAGTCTTAGCCACTGGACCACTGGGGAAGTACCTCATTGATTTTTAAATGAAGGAAGAGAATGGCTCCTCTTGCACCAACTTATGATAAGTTATGTGCCCAGTACAGTACTGTTCTAACTGAATTAATTCAGTTAATCCTCACAACAGTACAATGAAATAAGTCATGGTATCCGTTTTATAGATGCAAAAAATCAAGGCACAGAGAGGTTAATAAATGACACAGTATCACACAAGTACCCTCCACACATCATCTGTGTTTAACAAATATTAAAAAAAACACAAACATTCCATGCACTTTGTTCAGGTGGTTTCTGTATTCACTAGGACACAAATATCAGAAAGCCAGCTCAAACCAGCTCTGAAACAAAACGTCTCAAATGTGGATTAATTGGCTCATACAATCAAACCACAGGATGCCAGGATTGGAGCAGGCTCCTGGGTGATTGCACACAGCCGGTTCTCTTGTTCTCTGTCTCTCCCTCTCTAATTCATATTCTCTTTGTGTGTTGGCTTCATTCTTTCAGGTTCCTCTTTGCGGTGGGTGTTGCAGGCTGGAAAGAAGACCCCGACATAGAATTTAACGTTCAGGATGTTTTTATTTATTTAATTAATTTTTTAAAATTTTTGGCTGTGTTGGGTCTTCGCTGCTACACACGGGCTCCCTCTAGTTGCGGTGAGCAGGGGCTACTCTTTGCTGCGGTGCGCAGGCTTCTCACTGCAGTGGCTTCTCTTGTTGCGGAGCATGGGCTCTAGGCGCGCTGGCTTCAGTAGCTGTGGCACGCGGGCTCAGTAGTTGTGGCTCGCGGGCTCTAGAGTGCAGGCTCAGTAGTTGTGGTGCACGTGGGCTTAGTTACTCTGTGGCATGTGGGATCTTCCCGGACCAGGGCTCAAACCCATGTCCCCTGCATTGGCAGGTGGATTCTTTTTTTAAAATTTATTTATTTATTTATTTATTTTTGCCTGTGTTGGGTCTTCGTTTCTGTGCGAGGGCTTTCTCTAGTTGTGGCAAGCAGGGGCCACTCTTCATCGTGGTGCGCGAGCCTCTCACTATCGTGACCTCTCTTGTTGCGGAGCACAGGCTCTAGATGCACAGGCTCAGTAGTTATGGCTCACGGGCCTAGTTGCTCCGTGACATGAGGGATCTTCCTAGACCAGGGCTCAAACCCGTGTCCCCTGCATTGGCAGGCAGATTCTCGACCACTGCGCGACCAGGGAAGCCCCTCAGGATGTTTACTGAGGAGTACCCTCAGGATTAACACCTGTGGAAGGGAAAAGCTGTTTGCAGGACTGGGCAGAGGCAAAATTGAGCTGTGATGCAGGCCCAGCGCTGGCCTGGGCTGACCCCATCAGGAACTGTGGAGTTAGAATAGCTCTTCAGAGTTGTCCCGAGTTGGATGGAGATGGCCTGGCTGCTGCATCCATCAGTCTTTGCATGTGGGCGGCTCAGCGCAGGGGTGACTTTGGGTGAGGAAGCTCTCTGTAGCTGAGGCAGTCCCTGAAGGCTGACAGCCAAAAGCTGTGGGCCAACAATACTCCCAACAGCTGGGCCAAGTCCTTGACTGAAGCGGGATCTTGGCCCTGCATCCCATAGGAGATGTGACTGCCAGCCATTCTAGGGTCACATTCTTATAATTTTCCATCTAACGAAAAAGAAAGATCTTCCTTGAACTCCAACAAATTCCAGGGAAGGACTCTGGTCTATCTTGAATCACATGCCCATTCCTTGGGCCAGTGATTTAGCCAGGGGCTGAGAACTATGATAGGTGCATTCTTGGTCATGCCCACCCTTGTAAGCAGCTGGGTGTTCTGCAGAGGACTGGGGTTGGCGGCCCCACAAAACCCCATAGAGTCTGGGAAGAGCATTTCCCCAAAGAAACGGGGGGTGGTGCTGTAATCCCAAGAAGAGGGAGTGTATTATTCCGACTAAACCAATAACTCACAACAGTTTTCCTTTCATTGTTTCTCAGTCAGCCTTTCAAATTTGACCTGCTCCTCAATGATACTGGCAGCTGTACCCTTTACATGGCTGGAAACCTGAGAAGGGCACATGCCTATATACTTGGGGAGAATAAAAGTCAGCCGGCTCTTCCAAGCCTGCAAGAATAAAGGAGCAGTGACATCCATCAATTTCCTACCTCAACCTAGCCTCATGATAGAGGCTCTACATTAGTTCCCAGCTTTTGCACAATGTCCCCCCCTCCCCAATCAACCAGTGAGAACTTGATGAGTCAGGAATTTAATAGTCTGTCTTGATCCTAGAACTTCAACCCCTCTTGATACATGCTCCAAACACCTGCCAACTCACCCAGGTAAGGTGCAAAATCCCACTGCATTAGTGGAATATTATCCTCTGCTTCCTCTCCATGCTTGTCTCTGTTCCATTCCCCAGTTTTGTCTTCATCTTTCATTTCAGATCCTCCAGTTCCTTGACCTTGCTGCTTGCTTTGAATCTTTCTGATCCTGACTTTTGGCTCCTAGTCAACAGCCCTCTCTTGGATTCATTGCCCACACCTGTCCTAGTCAACCCTGGGTTCCCCACTAACTTGACAGCCACTCTCCTGCTTGATCCCCCGTGAGTGAGGCACAAAGGACCTCAAAATGCTGCACTCTGTACATCCATGTGGTTTCGATTCTTTGGAAGAAATTCAAATGGAAAAGCATACAGTGAATAAAAATGAGAGTCATGCAAATAGGAGAAACCAGAAATCTACCAAGAGACTGACAAAGTAATAGCTGCCTGATGGGCTTCCCACGGTCCAGAGTCTGACCTTGCAGGCAACCGCATGTGATCTTGTCAGTTGGTTGTAGCCAGGGATGCTGACTGATCCTACGGAAACTCTGCAAGAGATTGAAAATTATACATAAGAATGACAATCTATTATTTTACAGAGGAAATGGAACTATGAGAGGGACTAGACACTTGATCCTTCTTGTCAGTATCTTCTCCTTTATGGCGACTTCCAACTTTTGCTCATTTTATAAGGTATTAAGGACAAAGGCTATAAAACACATAAATGATTTTCTGTAATGGGTAGAGCAAGGGTGACATTGATGAACTGAACTATTGGCTGGCAGGCAGTGCCACCTTGTGGCAGTTCCAAGTGTCCACTGCTCAGCAGAGGTGGGGAAAGGGCACATTCGGTGAGTGAAATGGTGGCTTGAGTGTCTTTGTGAAATGTAAAAGTGTCGTTTGTGTAACAGACACAGGAACGTCAAGGACTGCCTCTACTTTTTGCATTGTGTTCACAGTTGTTTAGATCTCTTAATGTTCTCCCTTGGGTCAAGTCTTGCTGGCCTCAGAAGCATTTTGTCTCTCTGAGCTGACTGCATACCTCTGAGCAGTTAATGTAATGTGTTTACATCTCCAGGTGAACATTTATTCCCAAGTGCTCGGGGGACAGTTTACCATGTCTCTTGTGTACAGGCCCTGTGGCTTCCTGCTGTTACAAGAGTCCAGGAAGTAGGGCTAGGTCAGCACTCTTGTGAGGCTATTGGAGACTGTACCTATGCCAGGCCTGCTTCTTCCTGAGTCTCTTGAATCATCCATGTGGTTCCGCTCTGTCATCTTCCAGCCCCACACCCAGCGACCCCAGGGGTTGCCAGAGACCTGCTTCTCTCTAGAGGATGTCTCCAGTTCTTGTTTTCCTTGCTTCATATGGAATAGTTGAATTACCTGGCTCATCCTCATCATGATTTCTCAACAGGTGCCTAGCTACCTGCTGCATGTCCACATGCCGTGCACTAGAGGATCCAGTTTCTGTTCAGACCTTGGGTGGCAGGTTGAAAACTGGACTGAACCTCTTGGCCCCTGTCTGGCCTTTGATCATCTGTCCTGGGAAGAGTGCCCGGCTCTGACCTGCTCCCCCTGTCCGTTCTTATTCCTCTCCAATTCCCTTTCCCCACTTCTCCAGACGTGCTATTGGGCTGATATTCCAAGTGGAACACTCCAAACGCTTGCTGGGGCAAACTCTGTACAGTCCCAGAAAAAGAAATTATCCTTTAAGCCAATCTAACCTAGGACCCCTGTACAGATGCAACCTCATCTCACAGCATGGATGGTTCTCCAGTGGCACGGAGAAGGTCACGTGCATTTTCCTGTCACAATAAAATGGGACACGAGAGTGCCATTCTTGCATGAGTCGTTAGATGTAATGTAATGCACTCAATTTATTCTTTTTCTTTTTTTTGCGGTACGCAGGCCTCTTACTGCTGTGGCCTCTCCCGTTGCGGAGCACAGGCTCCGGACGCACAGGCTCAGCGGCCATGGCTCACGGGCCCAGCTGCTCTGCGGCATGTGGGATCTTCCCGGACCGGGGCACGAATCCACGTCCCCTGCATCGGCAGGCGGACTCTCAACCACTGTGCCACCAGGGAAGCCCCCTCTCAATTTATTCTTTAGTTTAATAATTTTGCTCCATTACTGCATAAATGATGAACAATATAAGTGAACAGGGTAAATGAAGAATAGGATGCATTTTTGGCCTTGTAGAGGAAAATTATGCTGAGAGTTTTAATACATTTAAATTCTACATTCATTTATTACTTCTGTCCACTGAGCACTTTTGCATGCTCCATTTAATTTATTTTCCATAAATGTATTCTGTAGTGTAGGACATTCTAATAGAGGTTCTTCTGTGTTTCTTGGCTTCTCTAGCTTATATGTTGTCACTTCCCACCTCAAATTCTATGCCCCAGCAACAGTAAATGCCATTTATTGTCTCAAATATGCCATGTTCTTTTTCACTCTGATTCTCCTCTCATTATGCCTGAAATAGTGTCTTTACCAGACCAACAGAAGTGGGGAGGAGTAATTTCTACCAATCCATTACTTTTTTATCCAACAGTATGGGAAAATATCCCTAAACCTACGTCCAGGTAGGGTGCCCTCCTTATGTGCTCTGCTTGTCAAGCTTCCCAGGGTGCCCACCCCTGAGTGTGCTCAAATGCCACTGCAAACCCAACGCCTTACATACCTGAGGAGATTGGTCCCATGCTTACTGTAGCAACCAGTACTCTTGAGTGGAACATTTTAAAGAAGTTAGGTAACTGTCCTCTTTAGCGCAGACCTTTTCGTTGTTGAGTATTTTTACGGTATGCATGTGCTGTCAAGGCAGCAGAAATTCTGAAACTGAATTCTTAGAGTATAGTGATATTTACAGTGAATGGGTGATGTCTTTTTCTATTTTCTAAATTTTTTAAAATGTCAATATTGGGCTTCCCTAGTGGCGCAGTGGTTGAGAGACCGCCTGCCAATACAGGGAATACGGGTTCGTGCCCCGGTCCGGGAAGATCCCACATGCCGCGGAGCGGCTGGGCCCGTGAGCCATGGCCGCTGAGCCTGCGCGTCCGGAGCCTGTGCTCCGCAACGGGAGAGGCCACAACAGTGAGAGGCCCGCGTATCACACACACACACACACACACACACACACAAAAGTCAATATTGCTCCCAAGAATGTGTGGGGTTCAGAAACCCAAAGGCAAACTTGGGGAATAATTATAAAAAAATGAAAAATAAAAATCTTTGCAAAAATTTTCAGAACTTTGATTTGCTTTGATGTTCAGCTAGTAGAAGTGAATTAAATGTCCTTAAACAATGTTTTTTTAGTAGAATATTTCTCTAAAAAATTGTATAAACTACATGACATACATACACACCTATGTGGTAAAAGTGTAAAGATATGAATGGGAGAGGAAGGAAAACATGGGAGGTTTCAACCGTATTTGTAGTGGGTTTTTTCCTAGTTTTATTGAGATATGGTTGACGCATAACATTGTATAGTTTAAGGTGTACAGCAGAATGATTTGATATATGTATATATTGTGAAATGATCACCACAGTAAGTTTAGTTAACATCTATCACCTCACAGAGTTACATTTTCTTTTCTTATAATGAGAGAACTTTTAAGCTCTACTCTCAGCAATTTTCAAGATAGTATTGTTAACTATTGTCGCCATGCTGTACATTACATCCCCAGGACGTACTCATCTTGTAACTGGAAGTTTGTAACTTTTGACCACCTTCACCCATTTCCCTATTTCTCTGTAGTGTTTTATTTCTTAGGTGGTGTAATGGACGAACCAGTGTTTATTATATTATTCTTTAAAAAAATGGATTTAAAATCCATTTTTCCCTACTCCTCACTGAATAAATTGAAAGTAGTCTCCAGTTAATAGCCTCCCCAGGAAGCATGTGTCTTGCTCTTGCCATGCCCACGGCATTTTGTACCTCCCCCCAACCCCCCTTGATGCTGATCACATTAGACTGTGTTTTGATTGAGAAGTGTGCTTCTCTTTCTCTGTCTCTCCCAGTGGACTGTGAACTCTTTACTTGTTTGTTTTATTTTTGGCCATGCCGCACGGCTCGTGGGATCTTGGTTCCCCAACCAGGGATTGAACCCGAGCCCTGGGGGGTGAAAGTGTGGAGTCCTAACCACTGGATTGCCAGGGAATTCCCTGGACTGTGAACTCTTAAGGGCAGGGGTCATTGGTTCCTCACTGTTGTCTCCCTAACCCTAAGTGCAGTGCTCACACAGAAATGGTGCTCAGTAAATTTGTGGAATCAGCAGGTGGCTGGATGGATGTAGGGTAGGATGATATCCTCTGAGCAGCCAGTTAAGCAGTGCCAAAATTCCAACCTATAGGTTTCTGCCATTGACTCCTTCTCTCGTCCCCCTTCCTCCTAAAAAAAAATTCTCAAGGGGCTGTTTAAGTAATAGGTCTCATAGAGAACATACATACATGGCAAAACCTCATCCACAGCTACAATTCCCTAAGAAAGAGCTCTCCTGGAGGGATTCAGAGAGACTCAGGTTGCTCTCTGGGTGATTTGGAAAAGAAAGGTAGAGGTACTCCCATTTATTCATTATCTACCATGCGACACTTTCACATATAATACTCTCATTTAGTTCTCACAACCACACTGTAAGGTAGGTTTCACCATCCCTCTGTGCACAGATGAAAGAGAGATGATGGACCTTGACCAGGTTACGTACAGCAGGAGGTGGAGCCCAGGCTTACCCTCAGGTCTACTTGGCACCAAAGCCCAAGTACCTTCCTTTTACCACGTACTCTAGGCTGTTAGAGACATGGAAGGCTTTGACCTGAAACCTTGGAAGTTATCCATGTAATCTACTTTTTGCTGTTGAAATAATTGTCTTTAAAAATAAAGAGCTTTGCAACATTTCTCTTACCAAATAGGATTTTGCAAATCATGATTTGGCAAGAGAAAAAAAGGATGCTCAACTATCCCTTAAGTCTGTAATTGATGGAGCAACTCAAAATTAGTCACGAACCTTTTTGGCCGTATTGGATGAGTGAGGCATGTCCTGCTTTTTTACATGTCTGGGGCATGAATTCTGGCTTAGGTTCCCCTAGCAGAAGGATTACTTTCATTCATCTCCAAAGGTAGCCCACTGGCCTGCTTCCCCACTACTTCTGCTGCCAGGTCAACTCATTTACTTATTAACCAATGTTTATTGCACACCGGCTATTTGTCAGGGTCAGGGCTAGGCATTTTACCTGAATCATCTCAGTTAATCCTAACTGTGACCCTATGAAGAAGGAAATATAATTAACCCTATTTTATCATTAGAAAAAAAATTTCTTGCTCACAAGACTATAACTGGTGGACCTGGATTGAGATCCAGATCGGTGTGAATCCAGAACCAGCGTTTTCACTGGTTTATGAGCTTGCCCCATAGGCAACAATGCAGTCATGATGTTATGACATTGATACACTGCTCTCTGACCAGCTTGCATTATTGCCTCCCGTTGGTCAGCATTTCCCAGAGGCCTGAGTTGCATGTGACAGGTTGACTTTCATTTTTCTTTCTCAGTAACTGAGCTATGGTTTGTGGAACTATCAGGCACATCTCCAGAATCACAAATCCCTTTCATGAGTAGAAAGGATTTCTTTTGCCTGGATTTTTAAAGACACTTTCCTTAGAAAGACCCCTTTTGTTGAGCAAATGCAGGGAATTCTGTTTTCATCATGGACGCTTGAAAAAAGGGAATGCAAATCCTTTAATGTTAGTGGCTGTTTCCAGATGGCTCTATAATATAAGCAGAATGGTCGAGGTTGAAGCCATTTTTCGAAGATCTTTGTGAACAGGATTAATTTGGTGAGATTTTTTGTCATGCCTAGGACTTTGCCATCACATATTGTTTGTTTTTCAATTAAGAGGATTTATTTCTTAGGTAACACAAATATAAACAGATGGTAGGAAACACCTGAAGGACTGAAACTGGAGAAGCAGTGGTGTAATGGAAACAGCTGTAGAAGAAATTTCTTGAAGCTCTGTTTATGATCACCTTTTGGGAGGTGAGGAAAGGAAAACAGATGTCAGCCTGTGGGGTATTTTACAGAGAATTGTTTATGATTATGTTATCCTGAGTAGAAGGAGAAGAAAAAGAGATACTTAATGTTTAGTTTGGAATGTGAGATCTATCGGGGCTAATTTGGCATTGGTGAGCAAGACCTGGCCACATGGACTGTTGAGCCAGTATCAGTTAGGGGAGGAGGATTCATGAGAAACTGGCCCACACAGGAGAGTGTGTGTGTGTGTGTTTCTTGGTGTGTTAAGCCTTAAACAAGTTGGAGGCAGGTTTTTTTGTAGTGACATCGATCAGGTTCAAGTTACAACTTCCCACATAGAAAAAGCAACCATGAATAAGGACTCAGTGACCCTCCCAGACCAGCCTGGACTGATACTAATAGCACATCCATCCTGAGGAAGCATACCCAGCCTGTAAGGGTACCCTTGAAGCCAAGGGTCATGGAATGTGTGTGTGTTGGCGGGGTGAGGGGTGATGCAGGGAAAATACGGCATGGTGCCAAAGACTTCTATTACATCTCTTTTAGCCTGTCACTTTTCTCTTTTTAAACAGTCTGTTGTTCTTGATTAGATCTTATTCTATGTGTGGGCTGAGAAGGATTTTTTGATATCTATTTCCTCCTACAGAAATACCTCCAGCTAATTCAGAGATGCAGCTGCAAAATAGCACTAGAGAAATCAGGAGACAGCAGACTTTCTGCCTCTGCCACTAACTAGCTGTGTGACCCTGAGTAAGTCACTTCAACTCTCTGGGCTTCAGATGTGTTGTTGGTAAAAGGAGCATATTGATCAAAGATGATTTCTAAGGTACTTGTCAATGCTGAAATTTACAGGGCCGACTTTCCTATAAAATTCATTTGGGGTTTTCTGTGCCTGTTCATATGTCGTACTTCAATGGCCATTCATGAAACTTGGTAAAGGATGGAAATTCAGTTATGGTGGCAAACATGTGTCTACAATGGATGTTTTCTGTTTGGAAGATTTCCCCACGTCATTTCGCCTTGTCTAGCAATGAAGATGTTTCTACATTTGCTAAACTGAGCCTTGACAAATATATACCTAGCTCCTTAAAAGAAACATTTGTGGAGAACTCCTGAGGATTTGAAACATTTTTGGAGGATCCTTAAAGTTATTCATTATAACTTTAAATAAAGCATTTATTAAATAGTCTCATAACCTTAGATAATCATTTAGATCTTACTGCATTTTAAGGAAATATGATACTCAGTGGAACCTAAGTCTTTATATAATCACTTATTTCACTTCATTATAACTTCTCTGTTTTTAAATCTGCCCTGCCTACTAAATTGTGAGCCCCTTGTAGGTAGAAATCATATTTTATTTATCTTTCTATTCCCTACTGCTGAGTATAGTATTCTGACTCAATAGTTTTTTTGTTTTTCTTTTGCGGTATGTGGGCCTCTCACTGTTGTGGCCTCTCCCATTGTGGAGCACAGGCTCCAGATGCGCAGGCTCAGCGGCCATGGCTCATGGGCCCAGCCACATGTAGGATCTTCCCGGACCGGGGCACGAACCCGTGTCCCTTGCGTCAGCAGGCGGACTCTCAACCACTGCGCCACCAGGGAAGCCCAATAGTTGTCTTTTGAATAAAAGATAATTAACTCGTCACCGTCCATCCATAGTTACACTTCAGACTTGATTCATACCTTCTTCATGCATTGTGTTAAGAAGAGCACAGTCATCTGGGATTCATGAGGTTCACCTGGAAGTCTTCTCAGTGTCCTCCTCCCTCCCCGTTCACACGCCTAGTGGTGATGGAAGGGATGTAGTTCGAAAAGGCTTCCCAGATGATTATAATATACATGTTTCCTATCTTCCAGAGGGAAGAAAGAAAAACACACTCAAAAGTTGCACATTTCCCAGCCTCCTACGGTGGGCTCTGGGCTACGTATTTCCTAGGCTGCTGGAGGGGACGCTCAAGGCAGCACAATGAGTCGGGTTGGAGTGGAGACAGTTTTTTTTTTTTTTTGGCTGCATTGGGTCTTTGTTGCTGTGTGGGGGCTTTCTTTAGTTGTGGCAATTGTGGTTTCTCTTGTTGCGGAGCACAGGCTCTAGGTGCGCGGGCTTCAGTAGTCGTGGCTCGCGGGCTCCAGAGCGCAAGCTCAGCAGTTGTGGCACACGGGTTTAGTTGCTCCGCGTGATGTGGGATCTTCCCGGACCAGGGCTCGAACCCGTGTCCCCTGCATTTGCAGGCGCATTCTTAACCACTGTGCCACCAGGGAAGTCCAAAGACAGATTTTTTTTTCCCACTGTGCAAGCCTGCAAAGGGGCAGAGAGAGGAAGAATAACATGCCTTCTCTGAATGCCTGCTCTCCTTCTCACCAGGCAAGGAAACCATACACACCCAGTCTCATGCGCTAAGGGTAAGCATGTTTTTAAGGCCAACTTGTTGATGGAGCTGATACAGACACACTGAGAAGAAAAAGGGGAGTGGACAACTAGTTCACATCAAAATAAATCTTAGCAACCTGTCTTTCAGGCATCAGATTAATATGGAACTGTTCACAAAGCAACCTTGCCGAAAGGAGAAAATATCAAATCTTTGGAAATATTCAACCAAAGCAATGAAACTGCATGAAGTAGAAACATTTGGATTGAGTGTTAATTGGAAACAAGCCGGGGCATCCATGAGCTTTACGGAAGTTTAAGATCTTCAGCTCAAAGACAGCTCCTCCGAGGGCTTTCCCTGATCACCTGAAATAAAGCAGCCTCCTGGTCACTCTGTCTCATCATATTGCCCTGTTTTATTTTTTTCACAGCACATATCATCTGAAATTATCTTGTTTATTTGTTTTCTGTAGCATGTCCTTAAGTACGGGCATCCTCTCTGTCTTATTTCCCACTGTGCCCCAGCTCCTTGGCAGCAGGAGATGTTCAGTAAATATCTATTGACTGACGGGATGAATATTTTGCATGGCTCACTGGAGATAGCTCCTTAAAAGTATTTTTCAAGATGGAAAAACTGTCAGAAAAAAAATTCACTCTGTTCAGAATTTGCCTCAAAAGAATGACTGGAGAGTCTCCATAGCAGAGTGGTTAACAGCACAGAACAGTCAGCATACCTGGATCTGTCTCCTGTAGAAGCCAGAGAAGCACCCACTAAAGATCTATGGAGTGAATGTTTCAGGATTTAGTTCAAGTCTGTGCTCCTAGCATTAAGAACACACTATTTATTTTGAAACACTCAGGCAGTGGGGCCTAGAATGCAGCAGAAGAATGAGAGATGAGATTTTTAAAATAATAAATTCCTTGCTTAAAGAATGCCTATACTTATTAAACTCAAAAAATATTTTCTTCTGTCTCCCATGAAAACATAAAGCTAAAAAACCCCCCAAAACCCAAAAAAGCATAAAGCTATTAAAAAGTCTTTAAAATCAAACATTGCACATAATTTGTCCTCTTGGCTGCTTTATGCAACAGCACAGAAGGTGCAGTCAAAGATGTTAGCTCTGATTCAAACTCTGCCACTCACTAGCTGGAGTAAGTCACTTTATATCTGTTCAAAATTAAAAAGACAATAACACCCACCAACATTCTTGCCCTTCCCAGGGTGGCTGTTACATTCCAGGGATATAAGCTATGTGAAAGGGCTGAGTTTTAGTGCTAAATATTAAGGGTTGTAAGGATAGTAGCTATTTTTTTTACATTGATGATGAAAGGATGTGTCAACCTAAATAAAGAGGTAAACTGAGGCAAGCTCAAATGACCAGAAGTTGTGTTTATTCGGGAATAGCAGAAAAAATGGCCATGGGAAATGCATGTTGTAGGAAGCTCAGGTGAATGTGTTGAGAGTTTGGGGTGGGCTGTACTTAAGGGAAAGGAATACAAAGAGGGGAGGTCCAGCTACAGTCGTAAGGTGACTGGCTTGAGGATGGGGATAGATTCTTGGCAGGCGTTCATTGGTCAGGAGGTGAGTCTCGGCCTTCTGTAGATCAGGCTTTCGGTTCTTCAGTTCAGTTCTTCTGAGGGTGAATGCATGAGATTCTCCATTTCGTATCCTCCAGTTCCATTTTAGACTGAGATCCTTTCACAGATGTGATATTATGACTTTGTGACTGGTGGAGAATATGATTCTTTTTCAGTGGTTATAGCGAAACATGCAACTGC
This sequence comes from Delphinus delphis, assembly GCF_949987515.2. Classification (NCBI taxonomy): domain Eukaryota; kingdom Metazoa; phylum Chordata; class Mammalia; order Artiodactyla; family Delphinidae; genus Delphinus; species Delphinus delphis. The sequence goes on along the minus strand of NC_082693.1, from coordinate 55,012,162 downwards.
CACAACTAGCAATACTGTTAGCCTTCAAGAGCAGATGAAGTGGAAAATGCAAGAAATCATGACAGGGTAGAAGCTGAAGTTATGGAGTCATTGCTGTGCTCACTGGGCCAGATCTCAGCAGTGTGTTTATCAGAAATGTAGCAACTGGAATAGACACCTAGAAATTATATAAGGTCTCTTAGCTACAGTAAGAGAGCTAAGTTGGAAAATTATCTCCTGATCCCTCCTACTTATTCCATTACCATTCAAATAGTTAAATCCTTTCCTACTCCACTCTTTCTCTTCCAGCCCATTAAGACTTCCTTCTCATGTTCAAAAATCCTATTTTCCTCATGAAAACTTATTTCCTGAGCCATCAGCTTCATGGTTTAGAAGGAAATAGGCTAAAATGTTAACAGTGGTTATCTCTGGAGCATAAGATTGTAACATTTTCTCATTATATTTTTCTGTACCTACCAAATTATCCATAATGAGGATTTATTTTTTTCATACTAAGAAGAAAAACAAGGAAGCAGATTGATTTAGGCAATTTTATTTCATTTTTTTTTTGGCTGCATTGGGTCTTCGTTGCTGTGTGCGGGCTTTCTCTAGTTGCGGCGAGCAGGGGCTTCTCACTGCAGTGACTTCTCTTGTTGCAGAGCACGGGCTCTAGGCGCGCGGGCTTCAGTAGTTGCAGCACACGGGCTCAGTAGTTGTGGTGCATTGGCTTTAGTAGTTGTGGCGTGGGCTCTGTAGTTGTGGCTTGTGGGTTCTAGAGCGCTGGCTCAGTAGTTGTGGCACACAGGCTTAGTTGCTCCGTGGCATCTTCCTGGACCAGGGCTTGAACCCGTGTCCCCTGCATTGGCCACTGTGCCATGAGGGAAGTCCCAAGAGTATTTTATTTTAGATAATACTAATCCTAGGAAATATCCTGCAAGAAATAAGGTACCTGACCAAATACTTTTGGGAAATACTGGACACTATCTCTTTTTGGGAGAGTCCCAAACATATAGCATATTGAACGCTTGCAAGATCCTGCAACAGAGAAACCTGCTTAACTTTGTTTAATCCAGCATTTTTCCATATTTTCCCATAAATCATGTTTTTCATGCAAAATCTATAAATATTTTGTGAAGCTAGTGACCCACAGAATATCTTTCTGGGAAACATAGGTGATTGGGAAAGATTTTCTCTTGCTGAGCAAGAGGAAGACATGGCTTTCTCACCCAGGGTCCATGGGTCACTTGAGGGTCCAAGGATGGGCTTCAGGCAGGGACCACAAACCCTGAAAACTATGTGCACAATATTGAGTATGTGTACGTATTTGTGCTTTCTTCCTGGAGAGAGGGTCCATACTCATTATATTCTCAGGCATCCACGTCCTAAAAAGATAAAGGACCACAGACATAAAGTAAAATCAGCTTCTCAACATCCATCACTTTTGCCTAAGCCACACTTTGCCATCAAAACAAAGCAGAAACAGCAAGAAATCTGTTGCCATATTTAGCAAAAACAAAGCAAATAGGATGTCCAGTTAAATTTTAGTAAGTTCAGATCAACAATGGACAGTTTTTTAGTATAAGGACTCAGTATCTGGGACATCCTAATTAGCGCTAAAGTTATTTGTTGCTTATCTGAAATTAAAATAAACTGGGCTTCCTGTATTTATCTCGCAGCCTTAGTTAACTAAAATTTATTAACACTGGGGCTGTGGAACACACTATGAGAAATGCCTTTCTACTCAGAGTGTGACCCATGAACCATTAACATCACCTGGAAGTTTACTAGAAGTGCAGAATCTCGGGTTCCACCTGCAGACCTGAGTCAGAGTCTGCCTTGTATCAAGATCTCCAGGTGAAGTGTTCACATGTTAAAGTTTGAGAAGTCCTGATGTAAAGAATTCCTGACTTGATGGTTTTCAACTGTGGTTGCACATTGGAATCACCTGGAAGCTTTAAAAAATATGTCTGCCAGGGCTCACTCCCAGAGCATCGATTTAGTTGATCTGAGGTGCAATCCATACATTAATATTTTATTGAAGTATACTTGATTTACAATGTTGTGTTAGTTTCTGGTGTACCACAAAGTGATTCAGTTATAAACGTATTCTTTTTTATATTCTTTTCCATTATGGTTTATCACAGGGTGTTGAATACCTGTGCTATACAGTAGGACCTTGTTTATCTATTTTATATACGGTAGTTTGTCTCTGCTAATCCCAAACTCCTAATTTATCCCTCCTCCACCCCCTTTCCCCTTTGGTTACCATAAGTTTGTTTTCTACAGACATTAATTTTTTTTTACATCTTTATTGGAGTATAATTGCTTTACAATGGTGTGTTAGTTTCTGCTTTATAACAAAGTGAATCAGTTATACATATACATATGTTCCCATATCTCTTCTCTCTTGGGTCTCCCTCCCTCCCACCCTCCCTATCCCACCCTTCCAGGCGGGCACAAAGCACCGAGCTGATCTCCCTGTGCTATGCGGCTGCTTCCCACTAGCTATCTACCTTACATTTAGTAGTGTATATATGTCCATGCCTCTCTCTCGCTTTGTCACAGCTTACCCTTTGTTTTCTACAGACATTAATATTTTTTAACATCCCCTTACCTCCACCTCAAATGATTCTAATGTGTAGCTGCAATACTGTGATTTATAAGAAATATATATTTGGTCCTTGTCCATGGTTCCTGTCTCACAGCTCCCAAAACTCCTAGAATCTCCTGAGCAATGGGAACATCTTTTGTTTTACTATTTGGCATCCTGGCCTCAGTTCCTGAAATTGCTTCAGAGCCATAAAGGTGGCTTGGGTGTTACTTGTCACAAGCCCCGTTCCACCACAATTGGGCTTATGCTAATGTGGTGACTTTTGGAACCCATCTCAGGATGGGGGCTGTTTGCCAGGAGAACCAACCATCTGATTAGAGGGTTGGAAATTTCAGTCCCTCCTCTGACCTCCCTGACTTCCACAGGAAGGGGAGAGGCGCTGCAGGTTGAATCAATCTCCAGTGGTCAAAGATTTAATCAATTATGCCTATGTAATGAAGCCTCCATGAAAACCCAAAAGGAGAAGGTTTGGAGAGCTGCTGGGTTGGTGAATGCGTGGAGATGTGGGGAGAGTGGCATTGCTCAGAGTGTGAGCTTTGAGCCCCTTCCCACATACTTTGCCCTGTGCTTCTCTTCCGTCTGGCTGTTCCTGAGTTATATTCTTTTATAATAAACTGGTAATATGGTAAGTAAAACGTTTCTCTGAGTTCTGTGAGCTGCTCTAGCAAATTAATTGAACATGGAAAGGGGGTTGTAGGACTGTAATTTATAGCCAGTGAGTCAGTAATGCAGGTAACAAACAGGACTTTTGACTGGCATCTGGCTTTGGGGGTGGAGTGCAGTCTTGTAGGGCGGAGCCCTTACCCTGTGGGACCTGACGCTCTCTCCAGGTAGATAGTATCAGAATTGAGTTGAATTGTAGGACACCCCCAACTGGCGTCGAAGAATTACTCATTGGCGTGAGGAGTCTTCCCGCCCCCTCCATGGGCATTAGGTGTGGAAACGTTAGTAGTCAAGGCGGCAACTTTATATAAAGTTGGGGACCCAGCCAAGGTGAGGGCTTTATCAGAACCACCTGTGGAGAGTTTCCCACCATTTCTATGCCCAACCCAGGTCAACGGAACCAAAATCTCTAGGTGTGGCTGCAATTTCAAAAAGCATCTGGGGGCTTCCCTGGTGGCGCAGTGGTTGAGAGTCCGCCTGCCGATTCAGGGAGCACAGGTTCGTGCCCTGGTCCAGGAAGATCCCACATGCCATGGAGCGGCTGGGCCCGTGAGCCATAGTCGCTGAGCCTGTGCGTCTGGAGCCTGTGCTCCGCAACGGGAGAGGCCACAAGAGTGAGAGGCCCGCGTACCGCAAAAAAAAAAAAAAAAAAAAAAAAAGCAGCATCTGGTGCAATGTTGCTGTATACTCTCTCTGCAGTTGAGAACCATTAATGTTTAGGGCACCCTAAAATGGAGTTATAGGGCTACCAGGATACTGAGGGAAGATGGTCCAACCACGGGAACTCAGCATTCAACTTAGGTTAGGTTTGGTTTTTCTCCTATTCTCCTGGAACCCACAGAACCTCAAGTGGGAGGACACAAAAGACAAGGCAGGATGGCCTTTGCCCACCAGAGGGAATATCATGGGTGTGCTAATTTCTACGAAGAATTGCTATGATGCCTGGGGATGAAGGTGTTCACTGTCTCCTGCCGGATTAAGTCATTCATTTTGACTCTTGGGATGTGAAATGGCATACTGTAAGTCTGTTTAGAATACTAAACGAAGTATGAAAATGGTTCTAGCAGAAGTGGGGAATGATTTAAATAATTCTGAGTTATACTATCCAGGGCAAGCAGCGATTTGTTTACCTGCAGATAATGTAAAACACAGCTGCAGAGAATGACCAAGTGATTGTCAGGTGTGTTGGATCCCTGCGTTGACAAATAGGCTAGGTAGGAACAGTTAACAAAACCTCAGTCTTCTCTCTTTTCAGCAGCACATGGTAAATGAGTGCAAAGCTTGGTAAGAGGCAGGCAGAAATTTAGTCAAAGAAAAGAAATCTCCAAATCTTATTGAATCTTATGCATTTCATCTGAAGTTGAGCCTGCAAGAGATCTTTCGTCTTTTAGATGGTTATTTTGCAGCTTCTTTTAGAAGAAATTGAATATCAATTAACATTTTTCTCAGCCTTGGATTTATTTTCCTACTGGTTAAAAATAAAGAAATGCTTGATTTTTCTTGAAGAAGTTGAGAAATGGGGTGTAAATGCAGTAAGAGCTGAGAAGGTATCTGATAGAAACAAATAGGCCTACTTCTGGGCTTATGACCACTTCGGTGGCCTGGAGGCTTAAAGGCAAGTTCATTGGGTTGGTGACATTGACACAAGGCAGCGAGTGGGCATCTGGTTCAAAGGGGGAAAGCTGATGTTTTTATTCTTTTTCAGAAGTTCCAGAGTGGACCTCCCTCAAGGCTGAAATGTTGGAGAATTTTATTCAGGTAAGATGCACTGTGGTTCACTACCTTTGCATTCTACTAAACCCTCCGGTTTTAACGTGCTTAGGGATCATCTGGGGATGTTACTAAAATGCAGTTTCTGACTGAGTAGATCTGGTGTGTGGCCTGAGAGTGTGTATTTCTAACAAGCTCCCAGCTGAGGTTGATGCTGGGGCCTGCGGACCACCCTGTGAGCAGCAAGGCTAGAGAACTTCTGTTTAAGCCATGTGTGTCAGGGTTTTCCAGACAGAACTGGTGCTGAAAGCTTGGCCTCTCTGTACACTGGTGCCGAATCAAATCTCGGAGACAGTTTTGAGTGAAGTAGAAAACGAGAGCTTTATTACCTTGTCAGGCAAAGGGGGACACGGCAGGCTCCTGCCTCCAAAAAGCTGTGTGTCCCAACCCGGGAGGATCTGAAGCGGGGTTTTATAACAATGGTTCAAAGTGAGGTCTCTGACGAGTTTAGGGTCTTGTGAGCACGGCTCACGTCTCAGGTGGTCGGTCTCCTAATCTTGATGAGTTTCTCTGGTCCCTTTAATCTCGCCTCAGGTGGTTTCTTGACTGCTCCTCCCTTGTTTAGCAACGGTTCTAATCTGCCCTTTGGAACTCAGGGAAGGTCATGGAGGCTGGAGTCTTGCCTATATGAACTGGGGCCGGGGGAACGATGACAGAAGGGCCTCTGTGCCCGGCAGCCCCACAGGGCCTTACTCGGTTTCAGAACCAACAAGATTGAGATATATACACATATCCAGTCATACCTTGTTTTATTACAGTTTGTTTTATTGCGATTCACAGATACTGCCTTTTTTACAAATTGAAGGTTTGTGGCAACCCTGCGTTGAGCAAGTCTGTTGGCACCATTTTTCCTACAGGATTTGCTCACTTCCTGTCTCTGTTGCATTTTGGTATTTCTCACAATATTTTAAGCCCTCCTCCCGCAAAAGGATTAAAACTCATTGAAGGCTCAGATGATGGTTAGCATTTTTTAGCAATAAAGTATTTTTAGATTAGGTATGTACATATTCTTAGACATAATGCTATTGCACACTTAGTAGACTACAGTATAATGTAAACATAACTTTTATATGCACTGGGAAACCGAAAAAATTGCGTGACTTGCTTTCTTGCGATATTCACTTGACTGCAGCGGTTTGGAACGGAAACCGCGGTACCCCTGAGGTATGCTTGTATACACATGTATTGAGAGAGTGATATTTATTTTAAGGAACTGGCCCATGCGATTGTGGGGGCCGGCAAGCCCAAAGTCTGTAGGACAGACAGGCTGGGAACTCAGGCAGGAATTAATGCTGCAGCCTTGAGGCAGAATTTCTTCTCCAGGAAATCTCAGTTTTTGCTCTTAAGGCCTTTCAACGGGTTGCATGAGGCCCACCCACATTACTGAAGGTAATCCACTTAAGGCCACCCAATTATAGATGTTAATCACATCTACAAAATACTTTCAGAGCCACACCTAGATTAGTATTTGATTAACTACAGCCTAGCCAAGTTGGCCCATAAAACTGTCATACCTTGGGGCTTCCTTGGTGGCGCAGTGGTTGAGAGTCCGCCTGCCGATGCAGGGGACATGCGTTCCGTGCCCCAGTCCGGGAAGATCCCACATGTCTCTCTTGGCCACTGAGCCTGCGCGTCCGGAGCCTGTGCTCCGCAACGGGAGAGGCTACAACAGTGAGAGGCCCGCGTACCGCAAAAAAAAACAAACCAACAAAAAACTGTCATACCTTGAAACTCTTTAAAGGACAGTTTCCATTTATGCCTAATAGGCAAAATAGATAAAGCAGAACTGCTTGGTTCAATTAGGAAAGGGAATCTGGAGGCTGGCCTCTCACTCAGCAGGCTCCTGTCCCTTCTCAGTTCCCGCCTCCTCCCCCGAGGGAGCTTTAAGGGACATAGTTTCAAAATCGTTGCCTTATATTTATTTCTTCACCTGTAAAATGAAGCTAGTAGTCCTTGACTCGGGATTAAATTAGATCACCTGAGGAAAACCATGTAGTGCAACGTCTGGCACGTTTGTGGGAATTTTATACCTGTTAGCAACTTCCAGTATTATTATCAATAAGAACAACTGAAAAATAACCTTTCTTGCAAAGAAAGGAGAACTTGAACTATTTTGGTGTAAGGCCTGGTGTTTGACAGTGAACTCAAGGCATATTTCTGCCTCTTTCCTTTTGCTGCTCACCTGGTGGCCAAGTGAAACAGCTCCCTTATCCTCGGCCCCAGCTGAGCTCCCAAATGGAAGATGTCTTTGTGGGCCCAGTACTGGGACAGGCTGTCAGACCTGAGGGAGAGAAGGTCGAAGGTTACCGCTTTGTTCTCTTTACTGCCTCTTGACCAAGAACGTAACTGGTTTGTCTCCCCTGGTGGCTGGAGAAAGAAACACTAGGTCTTCCTTCACTTCAAGGGCAAAGAAATGGCATGGCTGCAACCTTGCAGTTTCCTGTTATGTGGAAGCAAACACAGTTCTCTCAGTAGTTTCCTTAGAAATTAGAATTTGAAAAGCAAAAGGAGTTACTTTCTAGAAGGCTCATTTTGCCTAGAAATAATTTAACAGAGGAGAGAACACAAATGTGTTTAAGGAAAGGAAAAAAAGCCTACGTTTATATGGGGCCTGAGCACCACGACTTTAAGAAGCGGTGTGGAACAACAAAGAATTTTCCTTCTCAAAACACAGGGCTAATAAAGTTACAAGATTGTATTTCAACTGTATATTTTATAAAATCGTCCTGGAACTTGGAAACAAAGTTATATACTTTCTGCTTGTTTCTGTAACGAATGAAAACAATATACTTTCTTTGATTTCTTTGATGATTGGTGTTTATGATGCATAGGGTAGAAGAGCCTCCAGCTCATTGCACCAGAGCTATATTGACTCTTACAGTAAGATAATGAAACAAAACCTCAGCTCTGTTAGTAAAGTGGCAAATATAACTTGTAGACATGCTAGGAATAGTTTGAGTATAATGTTACTAGTTTCCTGATGACAGCCATAGCTTATGTGAAGTGGCTTAAGAAAGTTTCTATCAATGTAACAGACATTTCTTATCTGTATTTCATAATTATTGCTCTAGTTAAGGCCAAAATAAATAAATAAAACCGCATGGAGAAGCAGGGTGGAGTGAGTAGTTAGCGATTATGCCAACATTCTGGTTTTAGACAGACTTGGGTTCAAGCAGTTCTGATTAGTTGCTGTGTGATCTTGGGCAAGTTCCTGAACCACCCGAAGCTTTGTTTTCCTTGTCTATAAAATGTAGTAATACTTCATAGAGTTGTTTTGAGGATTAAAGAAAGTAAAGCATGTAAGCATTCGATAAATGTACGATACAACTACTGGGTTAAGGGGAAGAGAAAAGGGACACAGCCAGGCCAGGCCCTCTCAGGGATCATCAGACTATGGTGCCCCTAGGATACCACAAAAAAGTTCTAAGAGATTAAGTAAATCACATGGAATCCTGTTTAAATCATTCTAGGGGCCTATTGGGATGAATCCTCCTACAGCTGTGATACTATGGGCAAGGTATCTTCTCTAAGTTGAAGTTCTCTGTAAAATAGAGTCATAGCATCTACCTCATAGGGATTTTTCCTTAATAAACTTTTTATTTTAGAGGAATTTTCGATTTACAGAAAAGTTGCAAAGACAGTATGGAGTTTTCCCTTAGACTTCTCGCCCAGTTTTCTCCATCGTTTACTTCTTACATTATCTTACATTATGGAACATCTGTCAAAACTAACAAATGGATGTTGGTAAATTACTATTAATGAAACTCCAGGCTTTATTTTGATTTGCCCAGTTTTTCCATTGATGGCCTCATCACGTTCCAGGATCCAATCCAGGAAAAGCCATGTTGCACTTTGTTGTCTTGCCCCCAGTCTCCTCTGGTCTGTGACAGTTTCTCGATCTTCCCTTGTTTTCCATGACCTTGACAGTCTTGAGGAGTAGGGTATACTGTAGAATGTTCCCCAGTCTAGGTTTATCTGATGTTTCTTTCAGGGTTGGACTGGGATTACCTCATAAGGTTTTTGTGGGGATTTAACAAGAGAATCTGTAAGTACTCGGGACTCTATTTGGCAGGTATTTTTCATTATCAGTGTGCATTTTTTTTTTTTTTGTGGTACGCGGGCCTCTCACAGCTGCGACCTCTCCCGTTGCGGAGCACAGGCTCCGGACGCGCAGGCTCAGCGTCCATGGCTCACGGGCCCAGCCGCTCCGCGGCATGTGGGATCTTCCCGGACCGGGGCACGAACCCGTGTCCCCTGCATCAGCAGGCAGACTCTCAACCACTGCGCCACCAGGGGAGCCCTCAATGTGCATTTTTTAATGCAAAGTTGAGTCGTGGTCGAGAAAGGAGACTCTGCGGCCTACAGCCTGGGTCCAAGTCCTGCCGCTGCTGCTCTCTGGCTCTGTGACCCTGGACACGTTTTTAACCCCTCAGTTTTCCTCGCCTATAAGTAAGGATAATAGCACTTTCCTCGTAGGCTTGTTGTGAGGATTGAATTGCTATACATGTGAGTTTATAAATGTAAAGTGGTTATTACATTCTGGTCACCTCATGAGCTCCCCTGACTTTTTGCTCTTAGTATTATTTATAAAGATAGTGTGAGGCCCTCTCTCTCTCGTTCACCTTTGGGGTAATTCTGAATCTTCATGGAGCCATTTATCTACGGTGGCTAAGCCTGTGTGACACCATGTGCCCTGAGGGTGCCCGATCCCAAGTGTCATTGTGAGTGAGCATAGGTCCTTGGGCAGGTTGCAGAATCACAAGAAACACTCTTCGGTAGCAGCCCTCACATCCTCCCTGCAGAATCCTCTGCTTCCCTGTCAGCCCCATCCACAGGTAGGACCAGGTGAAAAGGTGGAGACCTCAACTTGCAGGGAGGGTCTCGAATCAGGCGATCAACAGGGGCCTGGGGGGGGGGGTGGGCAGCGGTGAAGAGCAGGGCCTCCTGCTGCAGGACCAGGAGCCTGGGCTCCATGGCGTTACCTCACATCCTCTGATATCATTAAGGTCGGATTTCATGGAGGGATCCCTTATTCCACACACACAGAGGATGACTCAGTTACACCACAGGGTGCTTTAGCTAATCCTGGAGCAATCTTCTAAAATTATGCAAGTAAAGACTTCACTAGAATGAAGTGTCTGAGTGCATGATTTAACAAAGTGGATCAAAAGGGATATTTAAAAAAAAAGAAAGAAAGAAAGACAGAAAGTAGGGGGAAAGAGTGAAACAATAAGCCTGGGAAGAAAAAGAAAATTGAAACCAATAACCTCCCTTTTCCCACTTCCTGCTGTCTCATTCCTGTGGTGCCTTTTTGTCTGGTCTTATTTGTCTTACATGATAATCCCCTTGGGCAAGAAGGGTATCACCTCGGTTTCAGTGCAGCTCTAACACTGAGTGATTCCTTGGATGTTAAAAACAGCAATAACAGGGCGAGAGAGAGTCATGGGCATATACACACTAACAAACGTAGTAAGGTAGATAGCTAGTGGGAAGCAGCCGCATGGCACAGGGATATTGGCTCGGTGCTTTGTGACAGCCTGGAGGGGTGGGATAGGGAGGGTGGGAGGGAGGGAGACGCAAGAGGGAAGACATATGGGAACATATGTTTATGTATGACTGATTCATTTTGTTATAAAGCAGAAACTAACACACCATTGTAAAGCAATTATACCCCAATAAAGATGTTAAAAAAAAAAAAAACAGCAATAACATTCACACTGCACTGGGTTACATCCGACGGAGTCTCCTTTACCTCTTAATACTTTAACCAGTCATGAAACATAATTTTGAAGTGTTATAAATCTGAAGATTTTAATCTTCCCAGATATCTCATTGGGTGGGTGGGCAGCAGGTATTATATTCATTTATTTAACAAATCCCGAGTGCCTACCGTGGGTCAGGTACTATTCTAGACACTTTGGATACCTAAGCTACAAAGCAGACCAAGGTACACACTCTTTATGTGTTTATATCTTAGTGGGTGGGGCAGAGACAGACAGCACTCATAAACAAGGTAAATAAATATATTGTATGGTTAGAAGTTGAGAAGTGCGATTGGAAAAAAGAACGAGAAGAGGGGAATTGGGAGTGGGGGGGTTGGAGGGATGTGTTTTCAATTCTCCCCATTTGGTAACGGGGGACTGCATTAGGGGAAAAGCACTCCCGTCTTTCCCTCTTTCCCCAAGCTCTGCTCTAAGTTTGGTCTAGAAGTCTTTGACCCTTTTCTATACCTCATGTTTTTTTTTTAAATGGAAAGAGACTTAAATGCAATTAAGCTCTCTGCTCTGGAGCCAGAGTGTCTGGAGTTGATTCCCAACTCAGTGGCATGCTTCTCTCTGGGACCTTAGGCAAATTAACTTCTCTCTGCTTTGAATTCCCCATCTTCAAAATGTATCTACCTCACAAGGTTGTAGAGAGGGTTACATGCGTTACTGTAAGGTGCTTAGAGCAGTGTCTGGCACAGAGTAAGCACTCAAATGTTGGCTTAAAAAGTGGTGTCTGTGTGTTGTGGAATTACGGGAGGGTCATGAGTAGGAGAGTCTCTGCTACTCGGAAAATGATAGGCGGTATGAAGTGCAAGATCCATTGCTATCCCCAAACACCTGTCAACCCAGCTACGTGGGGCTCCCTCCTTTAGGAACCCGAAGTTTGAACTCGGTCTCTTCTGCCTTGTGCATTCAACAACTTTATTAAGACTGTTAATATCACCTTCAAGGCCAGAGGCTGCTTCAAAAATGCATAAGGATGGCCCCTCCCATATCCCTTGTTTCATTCCCAAGAAACACTTTTCTTTTCTGATAGTTTTTTTGTTTTTTTAATTTTCAAATTATTCTTCCATTAAAAAAAAAATTATTTATTTGGCTGCGCCGGGTCTTAGTTGTGGCATGCAGACTCTTAGTTGCGGTATGTATGTGGGAGCTAGTTCCTTGACCAGGGGTTGAACCTGGGCCCCCAGCATTAGGAGCAGAGTCTTAACCACTGGACCACCAGGTAAGTCCCTATTCTTTCACTTTAACTTAAGTTTAATCACACCAAAAATTAGGCTTTTACTTTGTGGTATAGCTGCCTGAAATACGCATCGCTTCGGTCTTTTTTTAGGCCATCGTATTCTGATGTTGTTTGGCCTGTACTTTGTTACTGTTAACAACCACACCACATACCCTACTTTCATAAAATGAAACAAGTAGCAAAACTTAAAATATTGAAGAGGGATGAAACAGGCCAAACCATTTTAGGCTGGAGAAAACACAGTTTCGCCTATTCTTTGGGATTTCTAGAAATCTAGTCTCCTCTAAAACAGAGAAGGCAATGCACTGAAGGCAAAATTCAAAGGGGTGGCTGGAGAATTAGTGCAAATACTGCCAAACAAACTCAGTCTATCTAGGCGACTTCCCTGGGGTAACTTATTTCCTGAGCATTGACTCTCAAGGTCTCTCTCACAGTAAATTATTAAGCTTAGTGAAAGGTGTAAGATTGGGATAAAAGAAAAAGAATGTTATTTAAAGTGGAAGGTCAAACACATATAATGCATCTCCATGATATGGAAATCTATTCTATCCTTTATCAAAATGACAAGAACAAGGAGTTGGACAAACGAAATGTAGCCCTCTAGTACTTTTGTAGCCCGCCCCCCCCCCCCCCCCCCAGTACTCACACAGGTGCTACCTTAACCTTGTCTCAAGTGCAGGAAGTCCTCTTTGTCAAGGGAGAATTAAGGAGTTCCAAGTTTTCAGACCAGGCTGTATAGCATCTGGTCAGTCTTGCTTGAGGCTTCACTGAGCTTGTACTTCATTTTCCAATAACTGGATCTCTACCTTGGTTTCTAACTTGAGACCCCAGGTCCTCCCATACCCTTCCAGAGGCTGGTGTCCTAACAGTCTTGCGGGGAGGCCTTTGGGACTCAGGCTGCCTAGATCTACATACGATGCAGATCTCCATCACTCTTCTGTCCACCTGTCAGGACTTCTTACCCTGGACCTCTCCAGCCAACACTCTGCCATCTTAGACCACCTCCTGCCACCTAAAACTCCAGGTAACACTCTGTCTGGACTTCCTCTATTACACCTGTGTCTCAGCTTCTCCTGCTCTGGCTGATTCCACTGTCACCAGGTTCCCATCCTGACTACATGTGTTAGAAGCTCAATCCTGATCCAGAGTGTCAGTACATCTTTCTCATGAGAGCGTCATGAGGATTAAATGAGTATATGCCTCTAGATGACAACTTAGATGAAATCTGAAGCATTACCTATGAGATCTGAGGGCTTACCTAGATGTAGAGGAGGAGTGGAGACATTCTGACTGAGGGAACAGCCAAGTAAAGCCCAGACACCAGTGTCCACACTGCTGGGAGGCCGCTGGGTGCCCCACTGGACCAAGGAAGATGTCTATCGCCATGGATATCAGGGTCCTGAAATTCAAAGTCTCCTCAGAAGGAACCCAGCTCAGGATACTGGTCACCCATGTTTCATCTCACCTCCTTCCCAGCCAAACCTAGATATTTTGATTAGATTGTAAGGTGCTAATTAAAATCACTAAGTGAACCATTTCCCATTTACTCTTAATTTTCAAGCACCACCATAATGATGCACATTATTAAATGTGTCAGATTAGCTTGGCTCTAAAGTTTAATTTACTGTGGCACTGAACTCCGTTTATGTAAGTTCTTCTTTGCAGTGGGTTGTTCATGTAGCAAGGTGATGTTTTGCTGCGTTGTGAGCATTGGTTAAACATCATGAGTCCTGTATTCAGCTACTGACTGTCTTGTCTACTTACAAGTTTAAGTAATTCTTTATGTAATCAAAAGTTCCCTAAAAATGCAGATTAATGCTTCTTTAATCCATATCTCATCCATATGCTTGTTATTTGCCTTTTTCCCCAGGAGCAGCTTAAATGATTGACTTTCACCTTGTTTTTCTTATGCTTTATTTAATTAATTAATTAATTTACTTATTTATTTTTTTTGCCACTGTCCTGCGGCATGCAGGATCTTAATTCCCCGACAAGGGATCGATCCCATGCCCCCTGCAGTGGAAGTGCAGGGTCTTAACTCCTGGACCACCAGGGAAGCCCTGCATATGCTTTAGAATCTAATAAAGGGAGGAGGAATGTTCAGCAGGAGAAAGTTGATGGTATTTGATTATTTTCTAACTAACTTAGTTCACACATCTAGTAGCCTTTTCACCATTATATCCAAGGATTAATAAACAAAAGACTCATCTGCATTTTTCACCTTGCTTCTTTATCTTTTCTCTCTGTGCTTTATCTCCTAGCATATATTCGTGTTGCTGCAGGATAAAAACTCACTTCTGATTAATTCACACAGGGGTCCAAGGGCTCTTGTCAACAATATGCAGCATGGAACCCCTTGATAAAGCTGACACTAGCCATCTCTTAGGATGAATGAGTTATATCACCCTTGGAATATGTGGAGTTAGTATGCTTTTGAGAATGTGATTGGATTTGTATAATAAGCCATGTTCTAGTGGAACATCAAAAGTTAAAAGATGAACAATAAATTGGGGAAAAGAATTAAACGTTGTACTGAGTGGCAAGGATTAATATCCTTAGTATATAAAGAACTGTTTTTGAGGATTCATTTATCCAGTCAGTCAGTCTTCATGCATTCATTAATTTAACAAAAATTTATTAAGCACTTTATGTATTGAATTATGTCCTCCCCAAATTCATATGTTGAAATGCTATGAAATACATTCCTCAATATCTCAGAATGTGACCTTATTTTGAGATAGGATCTTTAGAGAGGTAATCAAGTTAAAGTGAAGTCATTAGGGTGGGAACTAACCTAATACAACTGGTTTCCTTATAAAAAGGGGAAATTTGGGCACAGAGATACATATTGAGGGAAGACAATCTGAAGAGACATAGGGGGAAGATGGCCATCTATAAGCCAAGGAGAGAGCCTGGAACAGATTCCTCCCACATGGCCTTCAGGAGGAACCAACCCTGTAGATACCTTAATTTTGGACTTCTGGTCTCCAGAACTGGGAGAAAAATCATTTTCTGTTGTTTAAACCACCAGTGTGTGGTCCTTTGTTAAGGCAGCCCTTGTAAACCAATATAAGCGCTCACTATGTGCCAGCCTGTCCTAGGTGCCAGGAATACAGCAGTGAACAAAACCCACAGCGTCTGCCTTTCGGGAACTCACATTCTGACATGAGAAACAATAATCTAGAACATAAATAGGTATAAAATAGCATGTCAAATCAAGATCTGTGCTGTGAGGAAATATAAAGCAAGTTAAAGAGACAGAGAGTGATGGAGTATGTTATTTAGACTGGATGGAGGCTGTTCAAAGAAAATTTCTCTAAGGAGGTGATATTTGAGCAGAGACCTGATGAAGTAAGGGAAAAACTATGTGGTTATCTGGGGAAAGAGGGTTCCTGGCAGAGGAAACAGCAAGTGCAAAGTCCCTGAGGCAAACATGTATTTGACCTTTTTGCTCTTCCTTGAACATGTCAGTGTTTTGGAGCACAGCAAGAGAGGAGGAGAAGTGACAGACAGTAGGGTCAGAGAAGAAGGGCACTGTCAGATGCTAAAGAACCAGGCCTTGTAAGGGCTTTAGGTCTTATTCTGTGTGTTGAGAGCCATCAGAATGTGTTAAGCAGGGGAGTGATAAGATCTGATTACTTTTTAAAGGCTCACCCTGGCTGCTGTGTGAAGAATAGAAGGTAATGATGGAAGAATGGAAGTAGGGAGACAAGTTGTATAGTAAGAGTCTGTTGCAATAATTCAAGAGAGAAGTCCTCATGGCAAGGACCCAGTTGGCAGCAGGAGAGAGGATAGGAACCGGTAAATCTTTGATCTGTTTCCTAGTTCGACTCTACATGACTTGCTGGTAGATTGGATATGAGATGTTAAGGAGTCAAGAATGATGTCAAGTTTTGGGGCCTGAAAAACTATGTGAATCATGATGCAATTTATTACAATGGGGAGCACTAAAGGAAGGACAATTTTGGGAAAGAAAATTAAAAGTTCTGTTCTGGATATGTTGATTTGGAGGGATCTGTTGAACATACAAAAGGAGTTTAGGAGAGAGGTGTCTGGGCTAGAGCTGTAAACTGGTGAGTCTTTAGGATAAAGATGATAGTTAATGCAAAGATCCTGGCATCTAGCGAGTGACTGTAGAGAAGAAAGAGGTCTGAGGTCAGAGCCCTGAGGCTTCACACAATAGAGGAATGAAAGAGAGGAGATCCAGCAAATGAGTCTGAAGATGGGGTCCACTAAGAGCAGAGGAGCAAGTTGTCCTGTAAATCAAGGGTGACAGCATTTCAAGAAGGAGGGAGTGATAAACCCTGTCAATTCAATGGCTGCTCATAGGTTGAGTAAGATGAGGACTGAGAACTGCTCTTTGGTTTAGCAACTGGGAGGCCATTGGTGACCTCAAGGAAAATGCTTCTGGGAAAGTGGGGAGATGGCCACCTCATTGGTGTGGGTTCCAGAGAGAATGGGTGGTGAAGAAGGGGAGACAGAAAGTCCCATCATCATTCTTTCAAGGAATTTTTCTACAAAGCAAAATGAAGCAGCAGCCAGAAAAGGTGGGCTCTAGGAAGGTTTCTGTTGTTGTCCATACTGTTGTCTTCAGCTGGGAGATATTGTGTCTATGTCATATGCTTCAAATTTTCTGCTGAAGGAAGTTATTAAATAGAAAGGGAGACATTGATGTGGTAGGAAACAGGATTCTTGCAGAGCTCCTGAGGGAGATGAAAACCATGCACAACTGAGAGGTTGGTCTCAGTGTGGCATCCTGGTCCTTCACATTCAGGATGATTCACCCAGTGTTGTAGGAGGAAAGGCAGGCCTACAGGAACAGATGCAGAAAGGTGGGGAGATGAATCCTTGATTTTCTCAGTGAAATGGGAAGCAGGGTTAGGAGGGTGAGGAGACAGGAGGACATGTTGGATTTGAAGACAGAGGAGAAGGTATGAAATAGTCCTCTTAGGGAGTAGGTGAGTGGATGGACAAGGAATGTGTGTAGACTTGTCAGAGGGACTCACTCTAGGTATGAGATTCTGAATTTAAAGTGAAACTAACTGGCATTTTTAAAAAATTAATTGAATTTATTTATTTTTGGCTGTGTTGGGTCTTCGTTGTTGCACGTGGGCTTTCTCTAGTTGTGGTGAGTAGGGGCTACTCTTCATTGTGGTGCGTGGGCTTCTCATTGCGGTGGCTTCTCTTGTTGCGGAGCACAGGCTCTAGGCACGTGGGCTTCAGTAGTTGTGGCACGTGGGTTCAGTAGTTGTGGCTCACGGGCTCTAGAGCGCAGGCTCAGTAGCTATGACACACGGGCTTAGTTGCTCCGTGGCATGTGGGATCTTCCGAGACCAGGGCTCGAACCCATGTCCCCTGCATTGGCAGGTGGATTCTTAACCACTGTGCCACCAAGGAAGTCCCTAACTGGCATTGTTGTATGGTTTTTCTTCACCTGTGTGACTGCTTGGCTATAAGCATGAGTAGAGAGTAAGTTTGATTTAACCAGTATTATGGACTGAACTGTGTCCTTCCCAAGTTTATATGTTGAAGCCCTTACCCCCAAGGTAACTGTATTTGGAGACAGAACCTATAAGGAGGTAATACACGTTAAATAAGGTCATAAGGGTGGGGCTTTAATCCCATAGAGCTGATGTCCTCATAAGAGGAGGAAGAGAGACCAGAAAGCTCTCGGTTTCCACGTGTGCACAGAAGAAAGACTGTGTGAGGATACAGGGAGAAGGTGGCTGTCTGCAAGCCAGAAGTAGAGCTCTCACCAGACATCAACCCTGACGGCACTTTGATCATGGACTTCTGGTCTCCAGAACTCTGAGGAAAATAAAATTTCTGGTGCTCAAGCCCCCAAGTCTGTGGAATTTTGTTGCGGCAGCCCCAGCAAGCTAATACTACCAGAGATGGAGATTTCTCAGGCAAATGTTACAGAAGATGGAACAAGGATTGATTATAAAGGTGGACTGAATGAAGCAATAGCTGTAGGATGCTAAGCCTAGTGTGTGGAGCTTGGCAATTCCTCCACCAGTGGTAGCTGCTGCTGGCCGCCTTCTCAGTGCCCACCTACCTCCTGTTTCTACTATGACAGGTATGGAGCTAGGAAAACAATATGCAAGCAGTAAGATGCTCACCCTCGGGGGGCTCACAGTCAAGTGAAGGAGACAGACCCAGATAGTGTCAGTGCAACATGATCAGCACTGTCATAGGAAATTGATAGTGTCCTCATCCAGAGGAGATGTCACAGTGGAAGGGAAGTTTGAGCTGAGCCCTGAAGCTGGGTAGGAGTTTGCCAGGAGAGTGTGTAGGCTGAGGGAACAGAAGGCTCAGACGAGTGCAGGACACTTGAGAGAGAGCAAAGTATTTGTCGCAGCCTCGGTGCAGGAGGTACGATGTCCCTCCGTGTGGTGGCGGGGGAGTGAGGAGGTGAGCTGTAGCCAGGATGTGAAAGGCCTGGAGTTGATCACATGGTAACTGGACAAGTGATGACATAGATTATTTTTAAAAGAAAGATAAAACTCTATAGTATTGTGGAAGATAAATTAGAATGGAAAAGAACTTAGCAGGTAGTTAAAATATCAATTTGGTGCTTGGGAGAAAGCTCAAGGCTGGAAGCCGTGGATGTGGCTGAGAAAAAGGTGTCTGTCACTTCCTGAGTGTTCATCACACACCAAGTACTACACTTTACATGGATTATCTCATTTGAAGCTGACAGCAGGGAGTCCCCTGGTCGTCCAGTATTAGGACTCGGTGCTTTCACTGGCATGGGCCTGGGTTCAATCCCTGGTCAGGGAACTAAGATCCCACCAGCCACCAAAAAAAAAAAAAAAAAAAAGCTGACAGCAAATTTTATTTAGAAGCTACTATTGTTATTATTGTTTTTCAGAAGAATAATCTGAGTTTAGAGAGATTTAGAGTGATTTGCTTAAATTCACATAATTGATAAGTAGATTAGAACTCAAGTGGCTCAAGTGGTCTGACCCCAGTCCCCTGCTCTTTGCCTTGGAGATATCCATGTTTAAGGGGCAAGCAAAAGTGGGGTCTGGGCGGGAAATAGTCTTAATTTTTTAAATTTATTTAAAATTTTTTTTATTGGAGTATAGTTGATTTATAATATTGTGTTAGTTTCAGGTATATAGCAAAATTAATCTGTTATACATATACATATATCCACTCCTTTTAGATTCTTTTCCCATATAGGTCATTACAGAGTATTGAGTAGAGTTCCCTGTGCTATACAGTAGGACCTTATTAGTTATCTGTTTTATATATAGTAGTATGTATATGTCAATCCCAGTCTCCCAATTTATCCCTCCCCCCCTTGTCCCCCCTGGTGACCATAAGTTTGTTTTCTACATCTGTGACTCTAAGGAAATAGTTTTTAAAATATTTGACAGCAAACCATGAAAGTAGATGATGGACATTGAAGGCTCAAAAGCATTCAAAAGGAGGCCAATGAAGATGCGCTCTAAATCGAAGCCCAAATCAGATAAGAAGGCCATGGATGTACATCCTGAGGGCAGACTAGGTGAACAGCAGGGCCAGAGGCTGACTGTGAATGCTGAGGAGCAAATGAGGCAGCGGTTTGATGTAAAAGCCGTGCAGCAGGTCAGTTGCCACCGGAGGAAGAAGCTGTGGGGGCTGGCCACCTACACAAGTATACAGGTGACATCACCTTGACCAACTTATCTCCAGTCCTCGGTCTGGCAGGCTCAGAAGCAGAGTTTGCCAACACAGGGCTCCAAGTCCATGAGAGCTTATGTTTGAAAACCGAATGTTGATTGATTAATTGGTACTGAGTAATAGACTACTGAGAAATCCAGATGTTCATAGTTTACAGATGAGAGCGCTATGGCTTGCTGGCAAAGCCTAATTATAATCAAAATGTTACCAGGAAGCGTGATCGCAGAGAGGACCCATCTAGGTAATATGACTGGTGTCCTCAATCTGTCATACCTAGTGCATCCATCTCCACCAGGGACGTACCAACAGGTGCTCGTGTTTACTGGTTGTGGTTCTTGTCTCCTTTGAGCAGCAGTAGAATCATACTGACAGATTTTCTTTCTCTGGATTTTTCTCTTAGAGAAACCATCCCATTTCTTTTGCTTCAGTGTTTCCCAAACATGATCATTCTCATACCATTTTCATAATATTTGCCATATCCATGTGCCTCCAGTGTGTACTATCTTTAGCTTAATTTCAAAAAATTAACTTACTTAAAAATTAAGGAAACAGATTTATTTTAAAAGAAAATGTTATGTTATGAGCATAAATGGAAAGCCAGTATCCCTTGCCACAAATAGAAGGCAACTGTAAAGCTAAAGACATAGCTTTGAAAAATAAAATTGATTATCTGTTATTCCCCCCAAATCTTGGATACTAGCAATGATATGCTTACTAACCCCTGGGAAGCACTTTTCTCAAAGAGCATAATGCAGTTGCTAGATGTGTGCTTTCTCAATGACATTCTCAATGACTGGAGTGGCTCCACACTGTCCCCTGGGCAGGGGCAGATCTGCTGTGAAACTTATAAGATTTGAGCTTCAAGACCCATTACTTTTACCTGTCCCTTCCAAGGCCTTGTATGTTTGTACCTAATTTTGTGTTCTTTTTGCAAGGACAACCCCACTACTATCCTGTATAAGGTTTAGGCCCCAAACCTATATCCTCTCCTACTTTTGGATCATTCTAGAGGAGGCTGAGTTCACCTCATTTCATACTGAAGGAGTAAGCTTTTTTCAGGCTCGGTGATGTTCTGCAGTTTATCCCTGTACCAACTTTGTAGGGAAAGAGAGATTTGACGCGTCTCTTGAGGGTAGGCGAGTGTGAAGGGAAGGATGATGTTTAGACTAGAAAAATGTGAATGTGTTTATGAAGAAGAAGAGTGATTGGAGGAAGACTAAGTTTGTCTAACAGAGGAGGAAATTGATGGAGAGGGGATTTAGCACACAGGAGAGGGCTTGGCCTTTGAAAGAAGAAGGACCCCTTTCCCTCTAACCAAAAGAGGTGAGAAGAGATGCATTTTCGGTGGATCAGCAAAGGCAGGAGGCTCTGACTTGTGTGGCCTCTATTTGCTCTTTGGATTCTGAGAACACATCCCATGCCAAGGGTGAGGGATGTGGAGATTGTGTGGGAGGTTTGAGGAGAAGTCTGTTTTGGAATTTTCAACATGGAGCCTGTGAGAGGGAGCTCACCAGAGGCAAGAGAAAGCCCTGTGGAGCATCTTGGATGGACCAGCTTGTAGGGACACCAGGCAGTGTAGCGATAGGATTCTTTCCCACATGACTCTGAAACCCTCATGGTCGGATTCTGCCAGGGCCTGGGTCACTAAGGAAGGATGGAAAAGATGCCAAAGAGGCACAGGAAATGGATCTCGATAAACATGTCACGGAAGAGATTAACTAGAGAGTGGGTTGTTTACAGATCAGAATCTGGGGACTCAGGTCTTAGTGAAGTCAAAGAGCACGTCTAGAGGGAAGAAGTGGAGACCTTGGTCTGAGTAGGATTTGTTTCTTTTTTTAAAAAAATATTTATTTATTTTATTTATTTATTTTTGGCTGCGTTGGATCTTCGTTGCTGCGCGCAGGCTTTCTCTAGTTGCGGCGAGTGGGGGCTACTCTTTGTTGCGGTGCGCGGTCTTCTCATTGCGGTGGCTTCTCTTGTTGCAGAGCACAGGCTCTAGGCATGTGGGCTTCAGTAGTTGTGGCTCACAGGCTCTAGAGTGCAGGCTCAGTAATTGTGGCACACGGGCTTAGTTGCTCCACGGCATGTGGGATCGTCCCGGACCAGGGATTGAACCCATGTCCCCTGCATTGGCAGGCGGATTCTCAACTGCTGCGCCACCAGGGAAGCCCCTGAGTAGGATTTCTGAAGCGCTTGAGGAGGTACAAATACGAGTGATGACAAGGTCCAGGGTTGCCAAAAAAAAGAGACCTAGAGGGATAAGGTGAAGGGCACAAAGAGATCGAGGAACCAAGAGATCAAGGCTAGACATCATTGAGGATGATGGGAGGGTTGAAGACAGAGATCTCTGCATTAGAGGAGCTGATATAAGGGGACTAGGGGAATGCCTGGGCTTTCTGGGGGTGGGAAATATAGGGGTGGAGAGAAGGGGAATAATATGTCCATGTCCTCATCCTCAGAACCTATAAATCTGTTACCTTACATAGCAAAAGGGATTTTGCAGATGTGATTAAGTTAAGGATTTTGAGATGGGGAGAGCATCGTGAATTATCCAGATGGGATCAGTGTAATTGCAAGTGTCCTTAAAAGAGAAAAAGGAGGCTGGGGTCAGCAGAAGAGATGTGAAGACTGTGGAAGCAGAGGTTTGAGTGATGCGATTGCCAGCTTTGAAGATGGAGGAAGGGGTCACAAACCAAGAAATGCAAGCAGCCAATAGAAGGTGGAAAAGGCAAGGGAATAGATTCTCTCCTGGAGCCTCCAGAGGGAATGCAGACCTGCTGACACCTTGATTCAGCCTGGTGAAATCCATTTTGGAGTTCTGTTTATGCTAAGACAATAAATTTGTGATGTTTTATGCCCCTTAGTTTGTGGTAGTTTGTTACAGCAGTCATAGGAAACCAATAGAGCTGGGAAGCTGATTGATATGAATTTTTTCAAAGGGAGGCTTTTGAAAAAATGTGCAAGAGCAATGTGGCAGAAGCCTAAAGCCAGGAGAAACTACCTCTGGCCATCAGATAGAGCATGTGTGCACAGATGAGCTATCTCCACTTGCGAGGGCTGCAAGACACAAGAGTTCTCCAGGGAAATCCAAGTTTTCAGTTGCAGCCAGGAAGGAGAGGAGGTAGTGAGTGAAAAGGTTAACAGTGTAGAGGATTATTTTAAGTTTTGGCAATAGATCAAGACTTTCAAAGTGTACAATGTAAATAGTTAGAGGTCAGGTCCTGGGAGAAGACTGAACTGAATAGGAATAAAAATGCTTAACAGGATCTGTGGCCTCCATGGGTAGCACGCTGTGCACATACCACGGGCCATTGCTGAGAATCACAGGGAAGAGGAAGGCAGGGCCTTGAGTGAGGGCTAGGAAGGCCAGAGAGGGAACTTTGTTCAGCAGTTTTAATTAAAAGCTGTTTGACTCCCCCTTCAACTTAGCTGGCCAGTTTTCACACAGACTGCCTGCCTCTGGTGGTCTTAGTCATTCCAAAATTAAACGTTTGCTTTTTGAAAATTTATTTATTTTGGCTGCTTTGGGTCTTTGTTGCTGTGCGCCGGCTTTCTCTAGTTGCGGCGAGCGGGGGCTACTCTTCATTGCGATGCGAGGGCATCTCATTGCGGTGGCTTCTCTTGTTGCGGAGCATGGGCTCTAGGCACATGGGCTTCAGTAGCTGTGTCACGTGGGCTCAGTAGTTGTGGCTTGCGGGCCCTAGAGCACAGGCTCAGTAGTTGTGGCACACGGGCTTAGTTGCTCCGCGGCATGTGGGATCTTCCCAGACCAGGGTTTGAAGCTGTGTCCCCAGCATTGGCAGGCGGATTCTTAACCACTGTGCCACGAGGGAAGCCCTAAACATTTGCTTTTTAAAGGACTGGGACCAACTTTGTGCGGACCACATCACGTGCAATGCCAAGTCATCAATAACTGTCATAAACATGTCAAAATAAACTCGTTTCTTCACAAGCTATAATAAAAATTTGTTTCTGATTTTGAGAGAGTCTTACCCATATTAGGCTCGTAAGTGCTCATTGGATTTAATTGAATTAAGATAAGTCATAAAGTGCTAGAAATCTTGGATTTGCTCCATGTGAGAGCTAAATCAGAGAATCATGAAGGAGCTATGTGGAAGGGACCTTCTATGCAAATGTCAGATTTATGACTTCAAACCCTTTAGCCCTGTTAGCTGGGCTCAACCACATGTGGGTCAAGGCTGTCCTTCTATACCTCTGGCAAAGACCTAGAACAAAAGCATGTTTAGTTTCTTTCCACTAGGCCTACCCCCTGCATACTGACTTTTAGATATTACCACATCCATCAGGAGGGGAGGCCGGAAGGGCACCCCCAAAGGAAAGAACAAAGGAAAGAGAACATTTCTCTAGGGGAACTGGAGCAGAGCTGGCCTTGGCCACCCACCCTCTGGTCCTCACCAGGATGGGCATCCCTCCCAAGCAAATGGTCGCTCCCAAGTCTCTTTTACCACACCAGCAGCAAAGATAAGAAGAGTCCAAGAGAGACAACAATTAAAAGAGATAGAAATCCAAGAGACCAGCCAGTGGCAAGGCAGAGTTTTTTGTTTTGTTTTCCATATCCTTTTCCATTATGGTTTATTACAAGATATTGAATATAGTTCCCTGTGCTACACAGTAGAACCTTGTTGTTTATAGATATAGTAGTTTATCTCTGCTGATCCCAAACTCCTAATTTATCTCTCCCCCACCCCCTTTTCCCTTTCGTAACCATAAGTTTGTTTTCTGTGAGTCTGTTTCTGTTTTGTAAATAAGTTCACTTATATCATATTTTAGATTTCACATATAAGTGATATCACATGATATTTGTCTTTGTCTGACTTACTTAGTTTGATAATCTTTAGGTCCATCCATGTTGCTGCAAAATATTTATTTATTTGGCTGCGTTGGGTCTTAGCTGTGGTGTGCAGGCTCCTCTCTAGTTGTGGCATGCGGGCTTCTTTCTAGTTGTGGTGCGCGGGCTTAGTTGCCCCACAACATGTGGGATCTTAGTTCCCTGACCAGGGATCGAACTCACGTTCCCTGCACTGGAAGGCGGATTCTCAACCACTGGACCACGAGGGAAGTCCCTGTATTGCATCTTCTTTATCCATTCATCTGTTGATGGACATTTGGGTTGCTTCCCAAATGTAAATAGTGCTGCTATGACCATTGCAGTGCATGTATCTTTTCTAATTAGAATTTTCTCTGGATGTATGCCCAGGGATTGCTGGATCGTATGGTAGCTGTATTTTTAGTTTTTTAAGGAACCTCCATACTGTTTTCCACAGTGGCTGTACCAATTTACATTCCCACCAACAGAGTAGGAGGGTTCCCTTTTCTTCACACCCTCTGTAGCATTTATTATTTGTAGACTTTAAAAAATATTTATTTATTTATTTGGCTGTGCTGGGTCTCAGTTGTGGCATGCAGGATCTTCGTTGCCGTGTGCGGGATCTTTGTTGTGGCATGCGGGATTTTTAGTTGTGCCATGCAGGATCTTTAGTTGTGGCATGCGGGATCTAATTCCCTGACCAGGGATCGAACCTGGGCCCCCTGCATTGGGAGCGCAGAGTCTTAACCACTGGACTACCAGGGAAGTCCCATCCCTAGACTTTTTAATGATGGGGCAAGGCAGAGTTTTTAACCTTTGTTGATTATATCAAAAGTTCCACCCCTTCGCACCATGGCCCAATTATGTCCCTGACTTTCACCCACAGAAAACTCTCTACCCTCATTGGGGTGGGTAAGAAGGTGGGGAACATTGAGTTTCTCCCTACAAACCAGCAAATACCATTCCCTTTCAAACTCCAAGCTCTTAAATTAAAAGTTATTGATATCTATGTGTGTTGTGTATACTTTCATCCGTTTGTTCCTTCTTGTGTAAAAAGCTAATTACTTCTTTAATTAAGCACTCTTCACTCTTGTTAGAGGTGTTACCATATTCAAGAACATTTTCTGCTCTTGGCTTCCCAGTGGACCAAGTCATGCATTTTCAGGAACCAGCTGGTATTGTTTATTTGTACAGTGTGTATCAGGTGCGAGAACGATAATTTACTGCCTCTCAAATACCTATTTCTCCCCCTCCAAATGGGTGCACCTGCATCAGAACCCGGGGTGTCTGCACTCAATTATCACTAAAGACTGATCTCAGCTAGCTAACAAGTCTCCAAAGCCAGACACAGAGTCAGCTGTCTTGGAAATGCTTGTCTGTGCATCCTGAGAGGTGTGCAGGCAGATGTCGGTGAGGACCCACCACATCTATAGATGTGCTATAGAAATGTGCTATAGAAATAGGATTGAGACACACAGAATCTCTGCAGTCTGCCTGCTGGCTCACCATGATGCTCAGTCTCATAGTAATAGTTATCCTCAGTGCAGGAAAAGCAAAAGGGTTATTCTGAATTATCTGACCACTTATCCTTTCATAAATATTGAGCTGGGTATTCTCAGGGCTGGTCCTTATCTTTCTGAGACCAGAATCTGCAACAGGGCATGCAATATACAGATACATGCAATCTGTATACAGTACAGATACAATACAACTATACAGCATGCAACCTGTATAGTTACACAGGATCCTTCATTTAGAAAGGCCCCGTATTGGTTTAATGCTCTGTTGCTGCTGTCTTGAAATTCTTAACAACTTTTCAATAAGGAACTCAGCATTTTTATTTTGCACTGAGCTCTGCAAATTATGTAGCCTATCCTGGTCTCCAATATGGTTTCTTTGGTTGAAAATTTCTAGTTTCAGGCTCACTTCTCTAATCGTCTGAAACCCTATTCTGTGTGATTTTATTTATTGTGTCTCTATCCAGATTTCAGACTGCAGGTTTCCCAAGGGCATGGACTTTCTTATATCGTTTCCTCCAGGGCTTAGAAGAGGGGCTGACATATCATAAGTAGTCAGACAGTGTTTGTTGAATGACTGAATGCTTGAAAGAGGCCTCAGGGATATTCCCATAGCCAAGGTAACAAGCAGACTATTGGGATAGTGTCACATTTGGTAGCAAGTTCACCATAAAATGGTCATTAATTCTGGACACTCCTTCCCTCCTTCCCCCTGAGCCAGTTTTCTGTGTCTGAGTTGTAAGCTGCTTTAATGCTTGATTGCCCACACTGATTCTTTCCTCACCTGATTTCTGATTCCATAAGCTGAGCAGGGAACCTTGTAATGACCCAGACAACCATGTTAATGGGCAAGCTGAGTTGCCGTAGTCTGGGTTCAGGGGGACAGAGTTTTGAGCTGGGGTGTGGGCACACCTTCACCCTGGCCAACTGAGCTGTGGGTCTTAGAGAAGTAAATGTGAGAGCAAACACTGTGACTTCTGAGATGGTTCTATAAAGAGGTGCCACCCTGTCCACTCATGGCAGTTGGACCATGAACGTGAGCACCAGCAGCCCCATAAGAGCTACATCTGTGTTGTGGGTCATTGTGGAGGTACTTCCCTTGGAATATTTAAGGTGCCCGGCCCAACAATTTTTACTTCATTTTAGACAAATTCGAGGAGAACAATTTAAAAATATTTTTTTAATTAATTATTTTATTTTTAGCTGTGTTGGGTCTTCATTGCTGCGTGCAGGCTTTCTTTAGTTGCGGCAAGTGAGGGCTACTCTTTGTCGCGGTGTGTGGGCTTCTCATTGCGGTGGCTTCCCTTGTTGCGGAGCAGGGGCTCTAGGCTCACGGGCTTCCGTAGTTGTGGCACATGGGCTCAGTAGCTGTGGCTCACGGGCTCTAGAGCGCAGGCTCAGTAGTTGTGGCGCACAGGTTTAGTTGCTCCACAGCATGTGGGATCTTCCCGGACCAGGGCTCGAACCCGTGTCCTCTGCATTGGCAGGAGGATTCTTAACCACTGCACCGCCAGGGAAGCCCTAGAGGAGAACAATTTAAAGCAAACGCCTATGTCTGGGGACCACAAATAGGATTCATTTCCAAAGACAGCCTGGAACACTGTACTGAATAGAGTTTTAAGACAGAAAAAAGTGTGGGGATGAATTAGGAATGCCTGCATGGACACTTACGCTTGCATTTATTGAGAGTCTAGCATAGTACTGGATACACGGTAAATGCTCTATTTGCATTTATTGACTGAATAAATAAATCAACGAAGATTTGCCATTGAAGAGGGGCTTCAGAACATGTCACCCAAAATATGCCCGTTGGCATATTGATGACTATTCTGAGCCGAAGGCATCTGAGAAACGGCAGATGCAGGAAGGCCTCTATGACCTCCTCCTTTCTACCTAAAAGCCGGTCATAAAATTTCCCATGAGAAAGATGCCCTCCATGCACCAGGAAGAGAAGAACACTCTTATCACCAGAGACTGGGAGTCAGTGCCTAAAAGGACCTGTACAAACAAACCTACTAAAATAACCCTGATCTTCCATTAGTTTCCCCCATATGTTTCCTAGTCACTGTCTCACAATTTACTGCCTCCCAGCTCAAGCCCCTTTGTCTTGTCAAATTCTCAAAATTTATAGTTCTTCACATAAAGTGGTATACAAGCTTTTTGGCCTAATGAGATTTTGGCCTTCTTCGTGTCTTTATTTTTGTTCTGAAGACGACTGCATACACGTAAAAATGTTCAACAAAATGTGTACGCTTTTCTCCTGTTAATCTGTCTTATGTTGGTTTAATTCTTAGTCCCTGCTACAAAACCTAAGAGGGTAGAAGGACGTTTTTCCTGCCTTTACACTGTCAATGCTCCGAGTATGTCCTCGGAAATAACTACGTAATTTTAACGAGTTCTTCAGCCTAAGCTTCAGTTTCCTTAGCTGTGAAAAAGACTTGAAATATCTTCTAGTCCTATTATTCTGTAATATCTTGTGATCATACCAATCTCTTTGTAAAATGAAGACAGCTTGTGTTAAACAATGTCCCCCTCCAACTCCATTTGGTCTGTGTATGCTTAAGGCTCCTATTTCTTTAAAGCCCTGCTGTGGGAGCCTGTCTTAATTTCTTTTTTCTCTCTTTTTTTTCTTTTTTTAGTTTTTTTTTAAAAAAACATTTATTATAGAAAATTTCATATATATATACATATATATGTATATATATACATACATATATGTGTGTGTGTGTATGTATATATATACACATACACAAGTAAAAAGAATAGAATAATTAACCTCCATGTACCCATCTTTCAACTTCAACAATTATCTGCTCATGGACAAGCTTGTTTCATTTTTACTTCCATTGCCACCCTCTCCCACAAACTGGATTGCTTAAAAGCAAACTCTAGATAGCAGATCATTTAATACATTCAAATTTCAGTATAATGCTTCAAAAGATAAGGATTCCTTTTTAAAAATATAATAGCAATTTTTTTCTGCCTTAATTTCCAGTGCAGCGAAATATAGAGTATATTTGTCATAGAATTGTCAGAATACATTTCTTTTGAATCTGGATTGTAGCAAGTCTCGACTGTGGCTAATGCTGAGAGATGGGGATTTTAAGAATTACATCTTGAAGTGACCACTGTGACTTACGACCCAAACTCACAAGCTTGTTTCTTTAATGTTGTGTAAATCTAAGAGATGTATGTCCTCTCCAGAGTTTTGGTACTCTTCACGGTAAAAACTGGAACAGAGACATTTGCTTTTGACTGTGGCTTCTATAGAGGGGGCTAAACCAAGAATATAATTAATTGCTTACTACATTTTTCTCTTTCGTCTTCCCAGCACCTCCCCTCAACTCATATCCAAACAATATGCTCCCTCCTAACTTCAAAAGAGCCTGCCCAGGGAACTTCTTTAGAAGATGACCCACAAAGTCAGATAACCAGAGACGGTATCTGGGGGAACTGGGATATGATGGATTTGCCATTATTTTGTTTGTTTATTTTGAATCATTAAGGAATCAGGAAGTCGCAAGGATTCTATTATGGAGCTGGACCTCCTGCATCAGAGGAACTGCCTAACTTAATTTATGGAAAGCATCAGACATCAGGAAAGCTTATTGACCACACAGTCATTCACATGTGGAACTGACAACTGCCCTTATGGGGAAGCTTCCAGAACCCTGGGAATCCCTCCTGATCCACATGGTTTCTCCTTTAACCTACTCTGATCTCTGAACAGCTTCATTAGAGATTCATTCTTTGGAGTTAAGGTCTTGTCCCCTAATGAAAATAAAATGCTCATGGGAGAGAGAACACATTGAATGACAGTCAGCCATCATTTTTTTAAGTTTATTTTTATTGCAAAAGCAATATGCTTTTGTTGTTAAAAAAACAAAACAAAACAAAACAGTGCAGAGAAGGCTAAGCATCCCTTGATCAGGACCACAGTGTTGCACAAATTCACACTGACTTTTAAAAAATTTTTTATTGGGGTATAGTTGATTTACAATGTTGTGTTAGTTGCAGGTGTACAGCAAAGTGAATCTGTTATACATATAGCCACTCTTTTTTAGATTCTTTTCCCATAGAGGCCCTTACAGAGTATTGAGTAGCGTTCCCTGTGCTATACAATGATATACACGCTGACTTTTCACACATGGGTTATGCAGCGTTATTTATTTATTTATTTTATTTTTGGCTGTGTTGGGTCTTCCTTGCTGTGCGGGGGCTTTCTCTAGTTGTGGCGAGCAGGGGCTACTCTTTGTTGCGGTGCACGGGCTTCTCCTTGAGGTGGCTTCTCTTGTTGTGGAGCACAGGCTCTAGGCACACAGTCTTCAGTAGTTGCGGCAATGGGCTCAGTAGTTGTGGTGTGTGGGCTCTAGAGCACAGGCTCAGTAGTTGTGGTGCATGGGCTTAGTTGCTCCACGACATGTGGAATCTTCCCAGACCAGGGCTCGAACCCATTGGCAGGCGGATTCATAACCACTGCACCACCAGAGAAGACCCAGTTATGCAGGGAAGCCCCTGAGATCCTGCCCCTCTGGGACCACCCACTCCTTTATCCCAACTCTATCCTCCTGCTAGAGGGAAACATTTCTATTAGCTCAGTAGAAATCCTCTAAACCTTTTTCTGTGGATTTGCATATGAGGATATGTATCCACAGAACACAAGGAACTATTTTGTGTTGTGTTCCTTGTTATTTAAATGATAAGGTAATGAATATATCATTCGGAGACGTACTTTTTAAAACTTTACTTGGAGATCTTCCCATATCAGTGTAGATATTTTTATATATGAAAACATTCAACCAATTTCACATGTGGTTGAAAAGATCAAATAACATAGAAGACATAAAAGCAGCTTTCATCCTTCTTAATACTCCTTTCTCTTGGTCCCATGTCTTGAAAACCACTTGGAAAACTTGCGCTTTAAATTCTCCTAACAGTTACTTTTATTTCTGTAAAAAAATATTTCTTGATTTAACAACTTGTAACATTGTGCGTTAACTTCCTGTTATGATGGGTGAGGATTTAACTTCTTCTCACTACCCTGCGTACCTGCTTCCCCTCCAGACACAGCTATAGTACCACTACCTCCACCGCTCACACCTGTACCTTCAAACCACCAACTCAACCTACACTCTTTTTTCCGTCAACGTAGACTGTGCCTCTCAAATTTCTGTTTTGAAAGACAGTGATAAGGTAATTGAGCATGTCCCCTCTTCCACAGCAGACCTCCATCAAATTTTTTCTTGCCGAGACTGATATCGTTACATTTTATTGTGTCACCATAATCAATTTTCCATGATTGATCTATGGGTTGGTTTTAAGCTGAAAAACAACAAACAGCATGTGCATTATAAAACCCAGGGAAGTAGTGCTCCTGGCCTAACTCAGCAGTGCTGCCCATTGTACTTCTGTTCTTGAGATCTGTGGTCAGAGCTCCTGTACATTCAGGAGACACTCAGGAGCTTCAATTAGAAATGAATTCTCTTGGGGCTTCCCTGGTGGCGTAGTGGTTAAGAATCTGCCTGCCAATGCAGGGGACATGGGTTCAAGCCCTGGTCTGGGAGGATCCCACATGCCACGAAGCAACTAGGCCCGTGCGCTACAACTACTGAGCCTGCGCTCTAGAGCATGTGAGCCACAACTACTGAGCCCGTGTGTCACAACTACTGAAGCCTGAGTGCCTAGAGCCCATGCTCTGCAACAAGAGAAGCCACTGCAAGGAGAAGCCCCCACTCGCTGCAACTAGAGAAAGCCTGCGTGCAGCAACAAACACCCAATGCAGCCAAAAATGAATAAATCAATAAATAAAAAGAAATAGAAATGAATTCTCCGCCTCCTCCTCCTTTAGACTCACCTTTTATACTCACATTTTCCTCTTCCACTGTCTGTCTTTTATTCACACTTCCTGTTTTAGGCCCCTGTCCTCTGTCCCACTCTTCTTTTCCTTTGCTTCACCCAGCTGGGAGCCTCTTCTGGATTCAGGCTGGCTGTATTAGTTTTGGCTTCCTTTGCTCTGTATCAACAGTCCTCTCTCCACTTTCTGTTTTCTAGAAATAGTTTTGAAGACTCTCCTATTCTCTCTGTTGTGGATTTATATGCTTTTGTTTATTCCTTTGCTGCCATTTTAATGGTATGTTAGGTGAGAAAGAAGATAAATACTTGTGCTTAATCTACCATCTTGAACCCAGATGTTCATATCTTACAGTAAACTGTTTGATCTCCTTTTCCAAAAGGAAAACAATCTGAGAGAGGATTTTTGAATGTAGAAGACAAAAAATAATAACTAAATGCAAATAATATTTTCCAAATTCTCTTCACTTTGCTATGCATACGACACTATTGACCACTCCCTTTTTTGAAACCCTCTCCTCCCTTAACATTTGAGATCCTGTCCTTTTTGCTTTCTTCTCAACCTAAAACACTCTTTCACCAGCTCCTTTTTCTTTACTTGTCTCTTTAAAGATTCATCCTCTTTCTTCTCTCTCACTTTCTTGTTATAATACCCACAAGCCAAAGACTCTCCAAATCTTGATCTCCAGTGCCAACCTCTTCCCTGATCTCCAGACCTTCATTTCAGGCTGCCAGAAGAACATATTTGCCTGAATGTTCCACAGGCATTGAAGACTCTACATGCTAAAAACTGGGTTTAGTATCTTTCCATCACATCTTCTCTTCTGTGTGCTTATCTTGGTTAACAGAACTACCATCCAATGAGTCCCTGAAGCTAGAAATTTTGACTCTGTGGCAGACACTGGCCACAAACTTATTTCTCACTTTTCCATAGCACTGCTAAACTATGTTCCCCAGGTTCAATGCTATGAGGTATGGTCAATGGAATGTGGTAGGAAGTGATGGGTAAGCTCCAGGCCTAGCCCAAATGAAGTCTTTCTTGAGATCTTCCACTGTCTCCTTCTATGCCTCTTTGCTGGCTAGATGTTGTCACGGCTGGTTTTTTCCTCTGTGCATTCTGGAAAGGGCAATATCTCATTCTCCTTGACTCAGGAAGGTAAGTCACAGCTTCTGGAGGGATCGTTACTGAGAATGCGGTGTGACGGATAATTACATGTGTTGATTTCACTAGGCTATGATACCTAGTCGTTTAGTCAAATATTAGTCTATGTGTTGCTGTGAAGATATTTTGTAGATGTGATTAACATTTAACAATGAGTAGACTTTAAGTAAAGCAGATTACCCTCCATAATGTGGATGGGCCTCATGTGATCCGTCGAACACCTTAAGAGCAAAGGCTGAGGTTTACTGAAGAAGAAATGGTGCCTCAGGCAGCATAGATGCCTTGCCTGAGTTCCCAGCCTGCTCGTCTGCCTGACACACTTTGGACTTGTCAGCCTCACAACTGCATGAACGGATTCTTTAAAATAAACTTTTCTCAATCTCCCTATTTTCCTGTGTATCTATCTAGCTATTGATCCTATTGGTTTCCTTTCTCTGGTGAACACTAACTAGTACACCAAAGAGCAAGCCAGTTCCTTCCCATAGGATTCTTTTAACATTCCTATCACCATGTCAGTCTGGGACTGGGTGTAAGCTGTGTCTGTACACACACCAGATACTGCCCAAGGAGAGAGATAAGCCACAAAGCTTTTTAAAGAAGTGAACCATAATGGCCCCTTCCCTACCCCATATTCTGAGGACAGGACTCTGGAAAAATGTGCATCCGGAAGTTTGAAATATCTTCTCAAAAAGATCCCGTTTCTCAAGCCCTCTCTCATCCCATCTGTGTGCAAGAACCCAGAATGAGGATTGAGCTGG
Organism: Delphinus delphis; assembly: GCF_949987515.2. NCBI lineage: Eukaryota > Metazoa > Chordata > Mammalia > Artiodactyla > Delphinidae > Delphinus > Delphinus delphis. Next base: position 54,978,345 of record NC_082693.1, on the reverse strand, counting down.
AGAACAGCAGGGATCCTCATGTAACTTGTAGAAGGCACTTTTGTCCTGACTAGGGCCCATGATATGATATATGGCTCTTCCTGAGAAGGAGTCAAGGAAGGAAGGAAAGGAAGGAAAGAAAAACACTAAAAATGTCGCCTGAGGCAGGGGTCCCCAACCTCTAGGCCACAGACTCTAACCGGGCCTGGACCGTACTACGAAGAAAGCAAAATTAAAAGTAGTTTTCAGGACTTCCCTGGTGGCACAGTGGTTAAGAATCTGCCTGCCAATGCAGGGGACATGGGTTTGAGCCCTGATCCGGGAAGATCCCACATGCCGCGGAGCAACTAAGCCCGTGCGCCACAACTACTGAGCCTGTGCTCTAGAGCCCATGCTCCTCAACAAGGGATGCCACCACAATGAGAAACTTGCTCACCACAATGAAGAGTAGCCCCTGCTCGACGCAACTAGAGAAAGCCTGCATGCAGCAATGGAGACCCAATGCAGCCAAAAATAAATAAATAAATAAGTTTATTAAAAATAAATAAATAAAAAATTTTAAATAGGGCTTCCCTGGTGGTGCAGTGGTTGAGAGTCCACCTGCCAATGCAGGGGACACGGGTTTGTGCCCCGGTCCAGGAAGATCCCACATGCCATGGTGCGGCTGGACCCGTGAGCCATGGCCGCTGAGCCTGCGTGTCTGGAGCCTGTGCTCCGCAACGGGAGAGGCCACAACAGTGAGAGGCTCGCGTACCGCAAAAAAAAAAAAAAAAATTAAATACACTTTATTATTTTTTTAATCTATTTATTTGGCTGCTCCGGGTCTTAGTTGCGGCATGTGGGATCTTTGTTGCAGCATGAGGAATCTTTAGTTGTGGCATGCAGTATCTTTAGTTGCAGCATGCAGGATCTAGTTCCCTGACCAGGGACCAAAGCTGGGCCCCCTGTATTGGGAGCATGGAGTCTTAGCCACTGGACCATCAGGGAAGTCCCAGCTCCACTTCTCACTCTAGTTCTAGTCCCCTTGCCCCCGCTCCCTAAAGGGCATCCACCCTTTGTCCATTCCAAACTGGCTCCTTTCTATGGTCCTAGCTTGTCTCACTCCAAATGGATGCAAAATGCCAGCTGTTGGACCTGCTTTCAAAGATTGCATAAATCACCTTCTGTTTCCTGCCTCCAAACCACTGCTGTCTACCTTCACTGACCCCTATTTTGCTCCACTCTTCCATATCCTTCTCTGCTCCTGCCTCTTCTTACTTTTTAACCACAACTCAAATTTTAGATATACACCCCATGGGTTAAATTATAGTTCCTGCCCTCCTGGCCCCATCACCACAGCCTCCATAAAAGACATTCTCATCTTTCTTCCTGGACCACCTCTCTAGTTGGGGTTATTTCTTACCCAGCCCCCACACAAAGGTAAGAATTCAGATATACTCATAGGTCTCACACTCTCATTTCCCAATGTCAAAATCAAAGTCGTCAGCTTCCTCCAGTACTCCTCCCATTCCCAGTTCTCTGCTTCTAACGGCCATGGTTTGAAGCTTTAAAGACATTTTAAAATCAGCCTTTTCTTTCATGATCTAACTTCATTTAGCAGCAAACCCCGATGCCTCTGTATTTCTACTTCATCTCTCTAAACCAGGGCCTCATCACCACTCACACAGTGGTTTCTACACGGTCTCCCAACCTCAGTTCTTCCTCCATCCATCCTGCATATCACAGCCATATTAATCTTCCTTAAATACCTCTTTCATCTTGCTATCCACTTACTCTAAAGACTTCAGGGCTCATTGTTTCCTAGAGTGTCATGTCTCTACTTGATGCCCTGTTGCAGAGGAGGGATGATGCTGAGTTGGGCTATAGTTAGAATTCTACCATATATTAATATTAGCCCTAGAAGTTGGGCAAGTTAGCTAGCTTCCTTGAACCCTGGTTTTCTTATCTGTACCATGGTGATAATGTAAGAGCACTTTAAGAAAAAAAACTATAAGCTCCTATATAAATATGAGATATAATTGGGGTGTTAACATACTCTTTATTCTAGGCTATAAGATTCCCCATAAACTGGTCCCCAGGAAGCTGGAAGATTTCCCTTAAATCCTGGTCTTGAAATTCCCAAGGCAGACGCTCCCAGGACATAGCTGGAGTCCATTGGATTGCCTCCAGATATTGAGTTTACTAAATTGTGACATTCCCTATTGGTCTTATTCTGGGATAATAAAGTGGCTATAATCTGAGAAGAGGTGTCTTTGGGATCAGAAATAGGATTTTTGTGATCCTCACACTCAAAGGTGGTAATTAAAGCCTCTGTAAAGTGCCCAGAGAGAGTGAGGCGATGAGAAGAGGACAGAGGGCAGAGCCTAGGGCAACACCAGCCCAGTCGAATCATTTATGAGATTTCCTAGAGCCTAGCTCAGTGCCTACAGGGTAGTAAGTACTTGATAAACATTTTTTAAAATTCCTCTTATTTACTTCACATCATTTTAAAAAATTTATTTATTTTATTTTTGGCTGCGTTGGGTCTTTGTTGCTGCACACGTGCTTTCTCTAGTTGCAGCAAGCGGGGGCTACTCTTAGTTGTGGTGCACTGGCTTCTAATTGAAATGACTTCTCTTGTTGCAGAGCACTGGCTCTAGGCAAGCAGGCTTCAGTAGTTGTGGCTCGCGGGCTTTAGAGCACAGGCTCAGTAGTTGTGGCACACGGCCTTAGTTACTCCGCAGCATGTGGGATCTTCCCGGACCAGGGCTCGAACCTGTAAGAACCAATGTGTCCCCTGCATTGGCAGGTGTATTCTTAACCACTGCACCACCAGGGGAGTCCCTACTTCACATCATTTTTTTAACAACCATAATGCTGTTATCATCCGTAAGAAGTGAACAATAATTTCCTAATATTATCGCTTATTCATTTAATGTTGAAATTCAGAAAAGTAGTTTTGATAATTCATGGGAATCAAAAGTTTTGCTTTAGGCATATTTTTAGATGCTTATTGGAAAACTAAAAAGATATGTTGTCTACTAAGGAGGTGATGATATGAATTTAGAGTTGGGAGAGAAATTAGAGTGAGAGATGTGAACTTTGGAGTCAACACCTATATACAGAAGATGGTATTCAAAATTATGATTATGGATGAGATTCCAAAGACAGAGTGTTCAGGGATTGGGCCTGGAGCCATGCCAACAGAAAAAAAAATTTAATTGCAGACCATTATATAGTATGTATATATTTCATTCATTCATTGAACCAGCCACTCAATAGGTATTTATTAAATACCTAGAAAGGATTGGGTTATGTGCTGGTTATTGAGAATACTTTGATAATCAAAATAAACACTGTTCTGCGGGCTTAGAGCTGGGAGTGGGGAGGTTGGAAACTGACCTTAATCAAGTAATCCTAACAGTACAATCACCAACATGATAATGCATAAACTAATCTGGAGTGTCACGGAATGTGTTTCTAAGAAAGTTATATTTAAGTTAAGATCTAAAGACTGGCCAAGTCGTGGGATGTTCAGTAAATTCTTATCAGCAGTGACTGATGTCCTCTGCTAGCTGACCCAGTGAAGAGACTCTGGCATGGAATTTCTGGGAAAGAGGAAGCAAGGGCTGTGCCAGATGCAGGATGCTAGGCAACCACGTCCTTTTCTGCAAGTGAAGCCTGGTAGGGTATTTCAAATCACTCTGTGGAGGTTGTTCCCCCCGGGTACATAAAGTTGCCTTACTTAAGAAGGGTAATAATATTAAAAACCTGAGTTTGAAAATTACTTCGAAAAATATTGCAAAGGCACACACAAAGTTTAAGGCCCGTTTACACAATTACAAAGTTGTCCTCCTCAGTCACATACTTGGGCATGTCTTTGGGATAATCTCAGTGGAGACCCCTGTGTTTATAACCTGGCTAACACAGCATCCAGCACCATCCTGTCTGGGGAGAATAGCGCACACTTTTGGCATCAGGCAAGAGACTTCAGCCTGGAACTAATACCTCCCCTTTATATAAAACCCAGCCCTGGGTTTTTACACCCTACAATATTATTAATTCTCTTTGCCATTTGAAGGACACAAAGCTAAGTAGGTTAAGGATTAAAAGGAGTACGTGAGAAAAGCAGTTTTTCTTGTTTCACTTTTGTAATTTTAAAAGAAAATAAAGCTTAGAAAGACAGGATGGAATTTCCCAGTAGAAACCACAGGATCAGGTTGCAATGTAATTGTCATGGTAAACAATGTGCTTTAGTAGGAGCTCACTGAGTTCAACCATTAAAAGGTTGCTTCTAGTGGTTGCTAGAACTTTCCAAGGCTTTCCTCAGGCTAACTGTGAGGCTATGCCCTCTAGCTATCTTTTTCCTCTCCTCCTTTTTACACCTTGCATAAAAGAATGTTCTAATCATAAAGCATTATGTACATGCAGGGATTAAAAATGAATTATGGAAGCAAATATGATACATGTGAGAAAAACAGACCATGCTGCTTCTGTTTATCAGCAGTATTTTCATCGTGCTTTTTTTTTTCTTTAATTCGTGTTTTCTTCTCATCTGTCTTTGAGCACATCACACACCTTTTGGGAAGCTGTCTCTTCATTAATCTTTCATGCTGTTTCTCAGAGCAATTTTGTATCTGATATTTTTACATTTTATAAATGTTGAGGGGGAACCATTGCAGAAAATATTAATGACTTCATATAATACAGTACTATGATGTCTTCTAAATAAATACCTGCGTCACAGCTAGATTGCAAAACTAGTTACATAGTTTGAAAGGGCACTTTTCTTAACATTTGAAGTTATTATTCTATTTTTTTAATTTTCATTTCCTGCTGTTTTAATCAATGGATTCTTCCTTTTATTTAGCAAAGAGGTTTGATCCTCCAGTCTTTTTGAGTTTGCAAGTCTATGGAATCTCTATCATGCTGGAATGCAGACAGCTCTGAAAACTGGTCTGGACCCACATAGGGCCTGCCTTGTCCTTGATCACCACAATTTATAAACCTCATCCCAGGCACTGTTTTTCTTTAGTCAGTAGTGTGTGTGTGTGTGTGTGTGTGTGTGTCCCTAAATCTCATACAAAAGTACAGCACCTCAGGGTTTAAAGAACATCATCCCCAAACCAACATGCTTTTACTTTATGACTGTCCTTGTTCTGAAAACAGCATGTTTTCAAAAGGCACGAGGTTGAAGCAAGGGGATAAAAGAAGGCACAAAGTAAAGTAGAAAGAAGATAACATTGGCCATGATCAGAGAAGAAAGCAGGAAAAGGAAAAAGGCAACTGAGACTAAAATTAAACAGGAGATCCCATGGTCTCTTAATTTTAGAACCTCCCCAATTTGATTCTCTTCCCAATATTTGCTGGATTTGGTATAAAAATTTTTAGCATTTGCAGAAACAGCCTGGATGGAGAGTGCTTGGATGGAGCAGGTACAGGCCACATGGGGTTAGCCTCCTTTCAGGAGCTGGACATGAATTCCTTTATTCCATGACTTCTGTGGACACGTAACAAAAATACATTCAAACTAGCTTCACCAAAAATGGGAAATTCACTTGAATAGCGATTAAGGTATCTCCCAGCACCTAAGGCAGGAAGTCTGATGAGGGTTCACAGGGATGGAACCAGAAATCAAGGACCACAGCCGCTACTCTATATTGGGATTTGTGTGGGTTTTTTCTAGTTTCTGCACATCTCAGTTTTATTCCTCTCACTCTCTCTCTACACTAGCTTTCTCTGCTTCTCTGTGCACTGGGCCTCTCTCTTTCTTTGCCTGTTCTCTCAGTTCCAAGGTCCCTGGTAAACTGATTAGCAACACAATACCCAAACTAAAAATGCTGGGCATAGAAAAGCTTTTAGGCTCATGCCAACCAGTGAATGGCCTCCCTCTGGATCAGGTGTCCCCTCTTATCCAATCAACTGAAGCCAGTGGCAGGGGCAGGGTTACATTATACAAACTTGACTTTACCATTGGGAATCCTTCTCAGAGAAGAGGGATTTGGTGCGGCAGAATTTCCAAAAGCTATCCATTACACTCTCATGCCTTAATTTTCACTTACTGTTTCAGCTCTGAGGAGAACTCTAGAGGGGAGAGAGGAAGTGAGAAAGTCCTGGCTTGTCCACTGAAATTCTGACACAAACTATCCAGACACTGGCAAATATTTATTGAACAAAATAGAAAGGAGACAATGTAATGTAGGAGAGGAAAAGCAGAGGGTGGTAAGCATGGGTGATAGTATTTAGTTTCATAGTCACTCTCTTGCAATGGTCTTTTAAAATTATTCTCATTTGGAAATGACTCCAAAGTGACTGCTGTACCCATACACAAATGTATACATACTCAACATCATTAGACTTCAGGGAAATGCATATTAAAGCCACCTTGAATATAATTTCACACCCAGTAGAATGGCTAAAATGAAAAGGATTGACAATTCTAAGTGAGGGTGAGAGTGTGGAGAAAATGGGAACCCTCATACGTTGCTGGTGGGAGTGTAGAATGGTACAACTTTGAAAAACTCTTTGGTTACATATAAACCTACCCTATGATCCAGCAATTTCATTCCTAGGTATATACCCAAGAAAAATGAGTGTCTATATCTGCTGAAAGACATGTGCAAGAACGTTTATAGAAGCTTTCTTCTCCTCCTACCCCTTCTCCTCCTCTTCTCCCTACCGCCTCCTCTCCCTACCCCCGTCCCTCTCCTCTTGGGGACTGCCCAGTCTGTGGGCTGAAATGTTGCTGGCCGGCACTCTCATGACATCATATCAATAGATGACATCAACAGTGGTGTGGTGGAATGCCCAGCTAGTTAAGAACTACCAAAAAAAATTTTTTAATAAAGGGTTATTTGACAACCAATGGAAAAAAATTTCATTTCCCTTCCCCCACTCCTCCCCACCCCCTCCCTCTCTTTCTCCTTCTCCTTCTATCTTTCTGTTATTTATATGAAAAATGACATTACGAAATCATTGTTATATGAGGAGTATAGTACATTTTCTATTGCTGCAGTAATAATACCATAAACTTGGTGGCTTACACAATACAAAATTTATTATCTTACAGCTTTGGATGTCCAGAGTCCAAAATCAGTATCACTGCATTAAAATCAAAGTGTTGCCAGGCTAGTTCCTCCAGTAGGCTCTAGGGGAAATTCAGCTTCCTTACTTTTTCCAGCTTCTAGCTGCCACTTGCATTCTTTGGCTCATGGGACCAACTTCTTCCAGCTTCAAAGCCAACAATGTAGCATCTGACTTCTTTCCAACATCACATCTGTTTCTCTGACCAAACCCAGGAAAGTTTCTCTGATTTTTAAGGATTCCTGTGATTAGATTGAGCTCACTTGGGCAATTCTGGGTAATCTCCCCATCTTGTACCCTTAATCATATCTGCAAAGACCCTTTTGCCATTTAAGGAAACATATTCACATATTCCAGGGATTAGGATGTGAATATCTTCGGGGGCCATTATTCTGTCTCCCACAAAGAGACAATCAAAAATATTATAGAGGTGTGTCAGGCAATTAATTAATTAAAATGTTTATTATTCTGGATTTTGTGATGTTTGTTACTTTATAATATTTGTTATTTATTATAATTTCCCTTCTCATTCTTTCTCTCAAATATATATTCTCTTTTATACCTAATTATAATTTGAAATTTTATATTCCTTTTATTAAAGAAGACTCCCCCAATTGTATAAGCCTCAGACCCCACATAAGCTGACTGATGGCATTTCTACTCACCCACTGACTCAACTAAGACTTTGATGAAATTTCTCCCACTGCAAGCTGTGGAGAGTTTGCTGTTGGCTGGGGCAGGTGACCTGTGGGCTCAAGGACCAGCAAGGGAACTAGGGAAGTGCAGAAGTGTCTCACACAGTGACCCACTTTCCAGCTGTGACGCTGGAGAGTCGCTTCCCCATAGAAGCTTTATTTTTAATAACCCCAAACTATAAAACAATCCAACTGTTAACCACAGTACAATGGATAAATAAACTGAGATTTTATAAAATGGAATACTACACAGCAATAAAAAGGAATGAACTTCTGCTACATGCAACATGGATGAAGCCCATAGTTATAGATTTGATTAAAAGAAGCCTAAGACAAAAGAGTACATGCTATATGTACATAGTGCATGATTCTATTTATATGAGGTTCAAGAATTGATTATAGATGTCAGATTAATAGTAACTTTTGAGGGATTGTTGACTGATGAGGGCATGAGGAAACCTCATGGGGTGACAGAAATATTCTATATCTCGATCTGAGTGTAGACTTCTGTAAAAATTAATTGGACTGAACACCTTAAAACTGTTTTTTACTCTACGTAAGTTATACTTAAATTTTAAAAAGTATCCATTTTGTTCTCTTCATACAGAAAGACCTTGGTAGGATTTCTCCAGGGCCATAGAGAATGCTACCAGAACCATTTTGGTCCTTTCCCTTGCAGTACTCAAATATACCAATCTGACACCACAATGCTCTTCTAAATACTGCTTCTAAACATTTTGGCTTGATGAAAGCAAATGAACAGATAATAGTAGAACTGTCCCTTGAGTCTTGTCTGGAGGAGTGGACTGGGCAGGGAGTAGTATTTTGGTGTTTGGCAACATGGCATGCAGGTGCGTTAGTTAGTTGGCATGTTAGTTAGCTCAGAGCCTGTCTTGGCTAGAACTATACTGGCATCTCTACATTTCTCTTCCTCTGGTTTTTGACAGGAGAATGCTTTGTGCAAGGAGGTAATCAAGGGGTCCTGGAGGCCAGTAGGACTCTTCTTCATCTTCAGTGCCTTTTCCTAAGGAGCTAAGTTTGTGCAATAGCTAAGCGCACCCAGAGGTACATAATCTCCCCTCACATTCCACCTCTGCTGGGTCCTTCCTCCGTGCCATGTCATGTCCTGGACAGGCGCTTGTTATGAGTTTCCAGGCCCTGGCAAGATTTAGCTTTTCTTTGTGAACCTTAGGGTGGGCCCTTTTAATTAATCTCCAAAGCATCTGGATCCTGTTTCTCAGCACAGGTTAAATAACTAAGCTTCTTGAGCCCCTCTATCTAAGCTCCATGAGAATGAAGGAGTGAACTGCTTTCTGAGGGATTCGTCTCAACTCCATAATACCTTCCTTATATGAGTTGACAAGGTGCTGGGTTCCATTCCCAGGACTGGAAGCCACCACAGAGTGGGGATTGTTTTAATGTCTGAAATGGGATCAGGCAGAAGCTTGTGTGAAATCTCTTTGAGAGGAAGTTGAAGGTTTTCGCTTCTCTGTTTTTGATAGCCTTGTGTTTGCCACTCCCTGCACCCTCTCTGCCTTCTCGCTCATTTCCTCTGTGTCCTTTCTCTGAGGCACCCTTCCTACTTTTAAGCTGAACTTTGCTAATGATTCTCTCCCATCAGTTGTATCTCCTAACACCCTTTCCTGTGGCATCACTTTTCTCGTAGGAGAGCTAGACCAGACCACCCCATACTCTGCACACCTCTTTTATTTCCCCTCCTCTACTCTGCGTCCTTTTCACAGTTTGACTACGGAGAGTTTTGAGAGCCATTTACATTGACACCTTCATTTATTTAAATCGAGACATGTTTTGTGAGAAACACACAATCTGTTTTTCATTTTAACCAAAATTCACCAGCAAGATTTGTTAGATGAACTTTGTGTACCTTCCAGTTTGTTTAAGGAGGGTTTGATTGTTTGTTTATTTACTTATATTGAAGTATAGTTGATTTACAATATTGTGTTAGTTTCAGGTGTATGGCAAAGTGATTCAGCTTTTTATATATATATATATATATATACACATATATATATTTCAGATTATATATATATATTTCAGATTATCTTCCATTGCAGGTTGTTACAAGATATTGAATATCTTGTATATATTCCTGTGCCATATAGTAAATCCTTGTTGCTTATCTATTTTATATATAGTACTTTTTATCTGTTAATCCCATACCCCTAATTTATCTCTCCCCTCTCCCTTCCTCCTTTGGTAATCATAATTTTTTTTCCTATATCTGTGAGTCTGTTTCTGTTTTGTATATAGATTCATTTGTATTACCTTTTTTTTTTTTTTTTTTGCGGTACGCGGGCCTCTCACTGTTGTAGCCTCTCCCGTCAATCTTTGTCAATCTTGTTTTAGTTATCCACATTTTCCTTTTCTGCAGCGTTTTAAAGCAAATCCCAGATACCATTTCATTTCCTTGTCCATATTTCAATGTATTGACTGAACTTTAACATTTACAACGAAACCCAAAGATAGAAGGTATAAGAAAACCATTAAAAATGTTCATAAAACTGTCCATTTTTATTGGTAAATTTGTTTGGAAATGTAAAGAGCTGATTTATTTATAGGATAACAAAGTTTCATGGAGTTTCATATTCTTGCAGAGCCTCAGAGATAGGAATTCACGATAAAAGGCATCTATTTTTCAACTAGCATTTATTCTTAGTGTTTCCCAGGTATATCCACTTACCACATGTTCCTACCTTTCTTGAGGCCCATGGACGGGAAGCAAAAATTGACACTTCAAATAATAAGCGAGAGGGAAGATGGCCATCACACACCGTAGTCTGTGGTTTACAACCAGTAGGGCAACTTATTTAGAAGTCTAAAAGATCTTCGTTTTTGAGATGTCAAGCTCACCCAGTGCCCAATGGTTATTTCATGTTACAGCATTCAGACAAACCAGAGACAATGGGAGGCACCATGCATCAGTAGGTCAGAAACAAAGAATAATGATGGTAGCTTTTCTGTAGGGTATTTTCTCATTTCTCAGCTCTTCTGTGCTTCCTTTTCCAATTGAGGTGACTTGTTTATTAAGCAGGTCTGGGGTCCCAGAATGAAAGCCTTGTTAGTTTAGATTCTTCTGAGTTCTGTGAAGAGAGCCAGAGAGGTCTCAATGGTTTCTACTGGAAAAAGTGTTTTACTCTGTGTCAAATCTTTCCTCTGGGAATGAATTTGTTAGCTGGAAGCTGGGAGTTGGGCACTGGCTTGCCTCATTGCAGCTCCTCCTTTGAGGGCAGGGGTAGTAGAGAATGCCCTGTATTCATGAGAAGTCGCAGGCCAATGGCGGAGGGTTGTGGATTTGGCTTACAATATGTAACAATGGCAGTCCCAATACGCATATATGGGAGGGGCTTCAAAGCCAGTCGTCTGAGGGTTTGTCTCAAAGTTGTGTTTGTCTAATACTTTATGTAAAGTGTTGGAAGTGTCAGCTGTTCATATCAGAGACTGGGGCACTGATAGATTTCTGGGAGAGGCAGTGGAGAGCTTGAAGGCTTCCTGCTTCCTGTCTACATGTGAGGGAAATCCCATCATCTCTTCTCTCTACCCGGGTTTCTATAGCAAACTTTCTCCCAGCTGTTCTCTCCCAGAAGTCTTAGATGAGCTTTGCCTATGAGTGAAGCCATAGAGAGGCATGAGTACTATTGCCTTTTTTTTTTTTTTTTTTTTTTTTTTTTGCTGTACGTGGGCCTCTCACTGTTGTGGCCTCTCCCGTCGTGGAGCACAGGCTCCGGACGCGCAGGCTCAGCGGCCATGGCTCACGGGCCCAGCCGCTCCGCGGCATGTGGGATCCTCCCGGACCGGGGCACGAACCCGTGTCCCCTGCATCGGCAGGCAGACTCTCAACCAATGCGCCACCAGGGAAGCCCTACCATTATTTTTAATTTACATGTATACTGCTTATTTCCAATAGTTTGAGGCAGCCCAGAATATCCAGTTGTCCTCAGCTGATGCTCTGGACATTGAATTGTGATCTGTGTGCACAGGTGTCATTGACAGAGCTAATTCAGGATCACTCAGCACTCACAAGATGTATTTTCTTTGATTTAGGGTTCTTTGAAGGATCAGAAGGATCTATCTTATTTGCCATTCTTCTTTCTAGATTCTCTACCAGGAAGGTCATCTCTGAAAGCAGAGGTTTTTATCCTGAGAATGGGCATCAGGAGGGTCTGTGGATCTCCTGAAATTGCAGGCAGAATTTATTGGGTAAGGAGCATTTCAGGAGAATTCACATTTTTTTTTTTCATTAGATTCTCAAATGATTCCATCCCACCAAAAGGTTAGGTTTTGCTTGTTGTTACCAAGGTTTCCAGGTGGAATTTAGGAAAAACTCAGAAATTCTGCCTTCTCTTCCTTCAATATGGGTCTTCACTATTTAGTCAGCATTGTCCCATTACCCTGGACAATCTGAAAAGTGAGTCATCTGTGTTCGAACCCAGCTTTTCCATTTGGTTGTTAGAGTGATAAGAATCCTGAAAGGTCCTTCTTGTTAACATTGTCAGAAAAGCCACTTACCAGCTGTGAAAAGCTGAATTTTATTCTCTCCCAAGGTCTTGTCAAAATCTCTCAGTGAGCCCACTTTCAGAGGCACTGCACTTGAATTTAATGACAGAATGTCTACTTGATGTAGGTGAACTGCAAAAGTTGGTTCACTTCATCCCTTTTATGATCCATGGAAAATAAACATGTTGTATTTTTAGCAGTATGGTCAGGTGAACTCATTCCAACTGTCATTTTCTATAAATGTTGAATTCTCTTTTACCAAATACAGACATAGTGAGTATGCCAGCAATGTCCCTGACCTACTTGGGCAGAAGGACAGCGTTTTAAAAATTATCCACGATAATGTTCACCCCCATGGATATAAATAATGGAGAAGTAAGTATTATTAGAGTTGACAACTTTTTTTTTTTTTTTTTTTTTTGGCAGTATGTGGGCATCGTGGCCTCTCCCGTTGCAGAGCACAGGCTCCGGACGCGCAGGCTCAATGGCCATGACTCACGGGCCCAGCCGCTCCGTGGCATGTGGGATCTTCCCAGACCAGGGCACGAACTCGTGTGCCCTGCATCGGCAGGCGGACTCTCAACCAATGCGCCACCAGGGAAGCCCCAAGTTGACAACTTTTAACTATAGAAAAAGCCTTTCATATGAAAAGCTGAAATAGAGGGATCTGCTATTAGTGCCATTACAAAGTTATATAATTTGTCTTTAGAGTAGGCATTGTAAAAGGTAGGCTTTCAGATTTCCAATTCTGCCTTGATGTGTTTTTGTTTTTGTTTTTTAATTTTCTGCTTCATAGTTTTTGAGTTTTTGTTGTTGTTGTTGAACTCTGAATATAAAAAGGACACTTGATTGCCATCCTTATGAACATCTTTTCAAAAAGTAACTTCAGGGCTTCCCTGGTGGCACAGTGGTTGAGAGTCCGCCTGCCAATGCAGGGAACACGGGTTTGTGCCCCGGTCCGGGAAGATCCACATGCCGCGGAGCGGCTGGGCCCGTGAGCCATGGCCGCTGAGCCTGCGCGTCTGGAGCCCGTGCTCCGCAACGGGAGAGGCCACAACAGTGAGAGGCCCGCGTACCGCAAAAAAAAAACAAAAACAAACGCAACTTCAGCACTTGCAATCAAAAACCTTTAAAACCTTGGAAAACTGCTGTTCAGAAACCTTTAGTGGATCATGAAATCAATTTACAGTGTTGCAACATGGATTTATTTTTTAATGAAATAGTAGAATACAAAATATCAGAGGGCATCATATATAGTAAGTATAAGTATAATTTTATGAAATTTTCGTTTAAGTTATTTATGTGTCTGTGTTTTGGTGGTGGTGTGATAAATGTTTAACAGCTGGCTCTCTGGGAAAACCTGTGTGTGTGTGTATGTTCATAAATCTATTATAAATTACTGATATAAAGTGTGTATCAATTGCAATTTACAAATAATAATATACATACTCCTTATTGTGAATTTCATGTAGCCAGCTGATTTTCACAGAATGCTTTCATTGAGTTTTGCCTAACTTTTGTATCCACAGTCAACCTACTGTTGCAATTTAACTCTAATTAGACAAAATCAGCTATGAATAAATGCTTGATTTCTATCTGATTCAGCAAAGAAGTCACTCACATTACTGACGAATGAGTGTCTTCTACCATGAATGTTAATTGATATTTTCATTTACATTAATAAGATGAAACTGAAACTAGGAAGGTATGTCAGAACTTCACTAGTTCATTGATCGCATGAGTAAATCTTTATTAAATCAGATCATAATTTTAAAATACTTGTAAAATATTTCTTCAATATTTTTGGTGCTACTCACAATGTAGCAGCTGCAGACACTTTAAAATTTAATCTGCCTAATGAATGTTTTCTCTGTCACTTTCATAAGTAGACTGTCAACAAAACAATAAATCAAGCCATGATTTACAGTGTTTGCCAATTTCAGTGGTGTAAGTATTCCCACCATGGCTATCTCAATCCACCACAGTGACATCACAAGACACAGAGTGAGAAAGAAGTACTTAGCACATCATTATATGGTATTTCTACCACACACATGCTGGAGACATAACCTCATGGGCAGAGAGAATAGTAAAATGTAGTAAAACAATTAGAAAGTGATGAGTCTTGAGTATTTATTGCCTTTGTTTATAATAGAATTTATTTAACTACATATTTATATAATTTTTTTATTTTGCACATAGCTTTTTAAATTTAATTATTTAGTGCTGGCATATTTCTCTATTTGCATGCAAGGACTCACCTCAGTGACTTGAAGGTTCCCTGGGATGGCACTATGTGGGTGGCCCATCCATCATGTATTTAACCGGTCCCCATGAATGGGCATGAAGGTAATTTCCAAGTTTTTTGCGATCTTAGACAATGATACAAAGTCTATACATTTTTGCACGATTGTATGGGCACGTTTGCACGGTAAATTCCTACAAGTGAAATCGATGATTTGATGCATCTAATGTTCTGATGGATATTTTCCAATTGACTTTCCCACCCACCAGGTATAAGAAGGCCTGCTTCTCACATGCCCATGACACTGGCTGGTATCACACTTTTTAATCTTTTTTTTTTAAACATCTTTATTGGAGTATAATTGCTTTACAATGGTGTGTTAGTTTCTGCTTTATAACAAAGTGAATCAGCTATACATATACATATGCCCCCATATCTCTTCCCTCTTGTGTCTCCTTCCCTCCCACCCTCCCTATCCCACCCCTGTAGGTGGTCACAAAGCACCAAGCTGATCTCCCTGTGCTATGTGGCTGCTTCCCACTAGGTATCAGTTTTATATTTGGTAGTGTATATATGTCCATGCCACGCTCTCACTTCGTCCCAGCTTACCCTTCCCCCTCCCCGTGTCCTCAAGTCCATTCTCTAGTAGGTGTATGTCTTTATTCCCGTCTTGCCCCTAGGTTCTTCGTGATTTTTTTTTTTTTTAGATTCCATATATATGTGTTAGCATACAGTATTTGTTTTACTCTTTCTGACTTACTTCACTCTGTATGACAGACTTTAGGTCCATCACCTCACTACAAATAACTCAACTTCGTTTCTTTTTATGGCTGAGTAATATTCCATTGTATATATGTGCCACATCTTCTTTATCCATTCATCTGTTGATGGACACTTAGGTTGCTTCCATGTGCTAGCTATCGTAAATAGAGCTGCAATGAACATTTTGGTACATGACTCTTTTTGAATTATGGTTTTCTCAGGGTATATGCCCAGTAGTGGGATTGCTGGGTCATATGGTAGTTCTATTTGTAGTTTTTTAAGGAACCTCCATACTGTTCTCCATAGTGGCTGTATCAATTGACATTCCCACCAACAGTGCAAGAGGGTTCCCTTTTCTCCACACTCTCTCCAGCATTTATTGTTGTAGATTTTTTGATGATGGCCGTTCTGACTGGTGTGAGGTGATACCTCACTGCAGTTTTGATTTGCATTTATCTAATGATTAGTGATGTTGAGTATTCTTTCATGTGTTTGTTGGCAATCTGTATATCTTCCTTGGAGAAATGTCTATTTAGGTCTTCTGCCCATTTTTGGATTGGGTTGTTTGTTTTTTTAATATTGAGCTGCTTGTAAATTTTGGAGATTAATCCTTTGTCAGTTGCTTCATTTGCAAATATTTTCTCCCATTCTGAGGATTGTCTTTTGGTCTTGTTTATGGTTTCCTTTGCTGTGAAAAAGCTTTGAAGTTTCATTAGGTCCCATTTGTTTATTTTTATTTCCATTTCTCTAGGAGGTGGGTCAAAAAGGATCTTGCTGGGATTTATGTCATAGAGTGTTCTGCCTATGTTTTCCTCTAAGAGTTTGATAGTGTCTGGCCTTACATTTAGGTCTTTAATCCATTTTGAGTTTATTTTTGTGTATGGGTTAGGGAGTGTTCTAATTTCATTCTTTTACATGTAGCTGTCCTGTTTTCCCAGCACCACTTATTGAAGAGGCTGTCTTTTCTCCATTGTATATTCTTGCCTCCTTTATCAAAGATAAGGTGACCATATGTGTATGGGTTTATCTCTGGGCTTTCTAGCCTGGTCCATTGATCTATATTTCTGTTTTTGTGCCAGTACCGTACTGTCTTGATTACTGTAGCTTTGTAGTATAGTCTGAAGTCTGGGCGCCTGATTCCTCCAGCTCCATTTTTCTTCCTCAAGATTGCTTTGGCTATTCAGGGTCTTTTGTGTTTCCATATAAATTGTGAAATTTTTTGTTCTAGTTCTGTGAAAAATGCCAGTGGTAGTTTGATAGGGATTGCATTGAATCTGTAGATTGCTTTGTGTAGTATAGTCATTTTCACAATGTTGATTCTTCCAATCCAAGAACATGGTATATCTCTCCATCTATTTTTATCACCTTTAATTTCTTTCATCGGTGTCTAATAATTTTCTGCCTACCAGTCTTTTGTCTCCTTAGGTAGGTTTATTACTAGATACTTTATTCTTTCTGTTGCAGTGGTAAATGGGACTGTTTCCTTAATTTCACTTTAAGATATTTCATCACTAGTGTTTAGGAATGCAAGAGATTTCTGTGCATTATTAATTTTGTATCCTGCTACTTTACCAGATTCATTGATTAGCTCTAGTAGTTTTATGGTAGCATCTTTAGGATTCTCTATGTATAGTATCATGTCATCTGCAAACAGTGACAGCTTTACTTCTTCTTTTCTGATTTGGATTCCTTTTATTTCTTTTTCCTCTCTGATTGCTGTGACTAAAACTTCCAAAACTATGTTGAATAATAGTGGTGAGAGTGGGCAACCTTGTCTTGTTCCTGAGCTTAGTGGAAATGGTTTCAGTTTTTCACCATTGAGGATGATGTTGGCTGTGGGTTTGTCGTATATGACCTTTATTATGTTGAGGAAAGTTCCCTCTATGCCTCCTTTCTGGAGGGTTTTTATCATAAATGGGTGTTGAATTTTGTCAAAAGCTTTCTCTGCATCTATTGAGATGATCATATGGATTTTCTCCTTCAATTTGTTAATATGGTGTATCACATTGATTGATTTGCATATATTGAAGAATCCTTGCATTCCTGGGATAAACCCCACTTGATCATGGTGTATGACCCTTTTAATGTGTTGTTGGATTCTGTTTGCTAGTATTTTGTTGAGGAGTTTTGCATCTATGTCATCAGTGATATTGGCCTGTAGTTTTCTTTTTCTGTGACATCTTTGTCTGGTTTTGGTATCAGGGTGATGGTGGCCTCATAGAATGAGTTTGGGAGTGTTCCTCCCTCTGCTGTATTTTGGAAGAGTTTGAGAAGGACAGGTGTTAGCTCTTCTCTAAAAGTTTGATAGAATTTGCCTGTGAATCCATCTGGTCCTGGGCTTTTGTTTGTTGGAAGATTTTAAATCACAGTTTCAATTTCAGTGCTAGTGATTGGTCTGTTCATATTTTCTGTTTCTTTCTGGTTCAGTCTAAGAAGGTTGTGCATTTCTAAGACTTTGTTCATTTCTTCCAGGTTGTCCATTTTATTGGCATATACTTGCTTGTAGTAATCTCTCATGATCCTTTGTATTTCTGCAGTGTCAGTTTTTACTTCTCCTTTTTCATTTCTAATTCTGTTGATTTGAGTGTTCTCCCTTTTTTTCTTCATGAGTCTGGATAATGGTTTATCAATTTTGTTTATCTTCTCAAAGAACCACATTTTAGTTTTAGTGATCTTTGCTATTGTTTCCTTCATTTCTTTTTCATTTATTTCTGATCTGATCTTTATGATTTCTTTCCTTCTGCTAACTTTGGGGTTTTTTTGTTCTTCTTTAATTGCTTTAGGTTTAAGGTTAGGTTGTTTATTTGAGATTTTTCTTGTTTCTCGAGGTAGGATTGTATTGCTATATACCTCCCTCTTAGAACTACTTTTGCTGCACCCCATAGGTTTTGGGTCATCGTGTTTTCATTGTCATTTGTTTCTAGGTGTTTTTTGATTTCCTCTTTGATTTCTTCAGTGATCTCTTGGTTATTTAGTAGTGTATTGTTTAGCCTCCATGTGTTTGTATTTTTTACAGTTTTTTTTCCTGTAATTGATATATAGTCTCACAGCATTGTGGTCAGAGAAGATACTAGATACAATTTCAATTTTATTAAATTTACCAAGGCTTGATTTGTGACCCAAGATTGATCTATCTTGGAGAATGTTCCATGAGCACTTGAGAAGAAAATGTATTCTGGTTTTTATGGATGGAATGTCCTATAAATATCAATTAAGTCCATCTTGTTTAATGTGTCATTTAAAGCTTGTGTTTCCTTATTTATTTTCATTTTCGATGATCTGTCCATTGGTGAAAGTGGGGTGTTAAAGTTCCCTGCTATGATTGTGTTACTGTCCATTTCCCCTTTAATGGCTGTTAGCATTTGCCTTATTTATTGAGGTGCTCCTATGTCGGGTGCATAAATATTTACAATTGTTATATCTCCTCCTTGGACTGATCCCTTGATCATTATGTAGAGCCCTTCTTTGTCTCTGTATTAGTCTTTGTTTTAAAGTATATTTTATCTGATATGAGAATTGCTATTCCAGCTTTTTTTTGATTTCCATTTGCATGGAACATCTTTTTCCATCCCCTCACTTTTGGTCTGTATGTGTCCCTAGGTCTGAAGTGGATCTCTTGTAGACAGCATATAAATGGGTCTTATCTTTGTATCCATTCAGCCAGTCTGTGTCTTTTGGTTGGAGCATTTAATCCATTTACATATAAGGTAATTATTGATATGTAGGTTCCTATTACCATTTTCTTAATTGTTTTGGGTTTGTTATTGTAGGTCTTTTCCTTCTCTTGTGTTTCCTGCCTAGAGAAGTTCCTTTAACATTTGTTGTAAAGCTGGTTTGGTGGTGCTGAATTCTCTTAGCTTTTGCTTGTCTGTAAAGGTTTTAATTTCTCCATCAAATCTGAATGAGATCCTTGCTGGGTAGAGTAATCTTGGTTGTAGGTTTTTCTCCTTCATCACTTTAAATATGTCCTGCCACTCCCTTCTGGCTTGCAGAGTTTCTGCTGAAAGATCAGCTGTTAACCTTATGCAGATTCCCTTGTGTGTTATTTGTTGTTTTTCCCTTGCTGCTTTTATTATTTTTTCTTTGTATTTAATTTTTGATAGTTTGATTAATATGTGTCTTGGCATGTTTCTCCTTTGATTTATCATGTATGGGACTCTCTCTGCTTTCTGGACTTGATTAACTATTTCCTTTCCCATATTAGGGAAGTTTTCAACTATAATCTCTTCAAATATTTTCTCAGTCCCTTTGTTGTTCTCTTCTCCTTCTGGGACCCCTATAATTCGAATGTTGGTGCGTTTAATGTTGTCCCAGATGTCTCTGAGACTGTCCTCAGTTCTTTTCATTCTTTTTTCTTTATTCTGCTCTGCAGTAGTTATTTCCACTATTTTATCTTCCAGGTCACTTATCCGTTCTTCTGCCTCAGTTATTCTGCTATTGATTCCTTCTAGAGAATTTTTAATTTCATTTATTGTGTTGTTCATCACTGTTTGTTTGCTCTTTAGTTCTTCTATGTCCTTGTTAAACTTGTATTTTCTCCATTCTATTTCCAAGATTTTGGATCATCTTTACTATCATTATTCTTGATTGTTTTTCAGGTAGACTGCCTATTTCCTCTTCATTTGTTAGGTCTGGTAGGTTTTTATCTTGCTCCTTCATCTGCTGTGTGTTTCTCTGTCTTCTCATTTTGCTTAACTTATTGTGTTTAGGGTCTCCTTTTCGCCGGCTGCAGGTTCATAGTTCCCGTTGTTTTTGGTGTTTGTCCCCAGTGAGTAAGGTTGGTTCAGTGGGTTGTGTAGGCTTCCTGGTGGAGGGGACTGGTGCCTGTGTTCTGGTGGATGAGGCTGGGTCTTGTCTTTCTGGTGGGCAGGTCCATGTCTGGTGGTGTGTTTTGGGGTGTCTGTGGCCTTTTTATGATTTTAGGCAGCCTCTCTGCTAATGGGTGGGGTTGTGTTCCTGTCTTGCTGGTTGTTTGGCATAGGGTGTCCAGCACTGTAGCTTGCTGGTCGTTGAGTGGAGCTGGGTCTTGGCATTGAGATGGAGATCTCTGGGAGATTTTCGCCATTTGATATTATGTGGAGCTGGGAGGCCTCTTGTGGACCAGTGTCCTGAACTTGGCTCTCCTACCTCAGAGGCACAGCCCTGATGCCTGACTGGAGCACCAGCCCCTGTTATCCACATGGCTCAGAATAAAGGGGAGAAAAGAGAGGGAGAGAGAGAGAAGGAGAGAGAGAGAGAGAAGATAAAATAAAATAAAGTAAAATAAAATAAGTTATTAAAATAAAAATAATTATTAAAAATTTTTAAGTAATAAAAAAAGAAGAGAGCAACCAAACCAAAAAACAAATCCACCAATGGTAACAAGTGCTAAAAACTATACAAAAAAGATCCCAGAAAACAAAAAAAACGGACAGACAGAACCCTAGGACAAATGGTAAAAGCAAAGCTATACAGACAAAATCACACACAGAAGCATACACATACACACTCACAAAAAGAGAAAAAGGGGAAAAAATATATATATTGTTGCTCTCAAAGTCCACCTCCTGAATTTGGGATAATTCATTGTTTATTCATGTATTCCACAGATGCAGGGCATATCAAGTTGATTGTAGAGCTTTAATCCGCTGCTTCTGAGGCTGCTGTGAGAAACGTCCCTTTCTCTTCTTTTTTCGTACAGCTCCAGGGGTTCAGCTTTAGATTTGGACCCGCCTCTGCGTGTAGGTCGCCTGAGGGCGTCTGTTCTTCGCTCAGACAGGACGGGGTTAAAGGAGCCGCTGATTCGGGGGCTCTGGCTCACTCAGGCCGGGCGGAGGGAGGGTCACGGAGTGCCCTCCGGCAGAGGCCGGTGTGATGTTGCACCAGCCTGAGGCACGCCGTGCATTCTCCCGGGGAAGTTGTCCCTGGATCACGGGACCCTGGCAGTGGCGGGCTGCACAGCCTCCTGGGAAGGGAGGTGTGGACAGTGACCTGTGCTCACACACAGGCTTCTTGGTGGCTGCAGCCGCCTTAGCGTCTCATGCCCGTCTCTGGGGTCCGTGCTGATAGCCGCGGCTCGCGCCCGTCTCTGGAACTCCTTTAACAGGCACTCTTAATCCCCTCTCCTCGCGCACCAGGAAACAAAGAGGGAAGAAAAAGTCTCTTGCCTCTTTGGCAGCTCCAGACTTTTTCCCGGACTCCCTCTCGGCCAGCCGTGGTGCACTAACCCCCTGCAGGCTGTGTTCACGCCGCCAACCCCAGTCCTCTCCCTGTGCTCTGACGGAAGCCCGAGCCTCAGCTCCCAGCCCCCGCCCGCCCCGGCGGGTGAGCAGACAAGCCTCTCGGGCTGGTGAGTGCTGGTCGGCCCTGATCCTCTGTGCGGGAATCTCTCCGCTTTGCTCTCCGCACCCCTGTTGCTGTGCTCGCCTCTGCAGCCCCGAAGCTTCCCCCTCCGCCACCCGCAGTCTCTGCCCGCGAAGGGGCTTCCTAGTGTGTGGAAACCTTTCCTCCTTCACAGCTCCCTCCCAGAGGTGTAGGTCCCGTCCCTATTCTTTTGTCTCTGTTTTTTCTTTTTTCTTTTGCCCTACCCAGTTATGTGGGGGGTTTCTTGCGTTTTGGGAGGTCTGAGGTCTTCTGCCAGCGTTCAGTAGGTGTTCTGTAGGAGTTGTTCCACGTGTAGATGTATTTCTGATGTATTTGTGGGGAGGAAGGTGATCACGTCTTACTCTTCCGCCATCTTGAAGCTCCTCTCTAATATAATTTAAAATAATGACTCTGTTTAATAACCAGCTTACAAAGTTTCTGAAAATATAATAATCAACTCTCATGAGCCCACATAAACTGGCTCCGGCACACCACTGGCAGTTGTAGTTAAAAACAAGTCTGGGGCTTCCCTGGTGGCGCAGTGGTTAAGAATCTGCCTGCCGATGCAGGGGACACGGGTTTGATCCCTGGTCCAGGAAGATCCCAAATGCCGGCGAGCAACTAGACCCATGTGCCACGACTACTGAGCCTGCGTGCCACAACTACTGAAGCCTGTGTGCCTAGAGCCCATGCTCCGCAACAAGGGAAGCCACCACAATGAGAAGCCCGCACACTGCAACAAAGAGTAGCCCTCGCTCTCTGTAACTAGAGAAAGCCCACACAGAGCAACGAAGACCCAATACAGCCAAAAATAAAAACAAAAAAACAAAACCAAGCAAAAAACCCCCAAGTCTGACAAACAGCACTCTAAGAGCCTACCACTGGTGCTATTGCTGACACTCTTGAGTGGCCAGGTGGTTTGACACTGAACTTCATGGAGTTATCTACATATTAGAAGAGAACTGTAAATTTGGCCATTTCCCACATTTTCCTGCATATTCTTTGGCATTTGCTTCCTTACCACCTAAATTCAGATATTTCCCTTTGTCTTGTTTTTAGTTCAGCAGAAGAATTTTACCCAAACATTCTAGCTCAGACTACTTTTTAGGGTTTGTTTCCACAACGACTTTTTTTTTTAAAGTAAACCCAAGAAATTGGAAAGCCCAGTGATCTTGGTCATTTATTTATTTATTTATGGCCACGCCACGTGGCTTGTGGGGTCTTAGTTCCCCGACCAGGGACTGAACCCGGGCCCTCAGTAGCAGAGTCCTAACTACTGGACCACCAGGGAATTCCCACAGTGATTTTAAATCCAGAGGGGAACTACTAGAATTCCGTAAGTTTGACTTCAAAGGGGCCCTCAGTTGTACGTGGCAATCCTATTTCCCCTCCTTTTCTCTGAAAGGACTCTTTCCTACCTTCTCCTCTTGTCCCAGACATCCTCTCCCCTCCTCGCAAGCTGGAGGTATCAGAGGTTACCATAGTTAATATTTTGATATAGCCTTCCAGTTTTTTCTGTATGGATGTATAGACATTTAAAGGCACTCATACTGTACAGGGATTGCTCCTATTAAAAAATATATTATTTGTAATTCTTTACTAAATCATAATAGAGGATATTCATTGAATATTTGCATCTACCCCTACCCTGTGTAAGTGTGTGTGTAATAGAATCTCAACTTGAAATGACTGAATTTTGACTCCCCTAACCTATAGTCCAGATGGTTGATGATGTCATGGAGGCGCCAGGTCCTCTCTGTTTTTATATGCTACTCGACACAAAGTTGGCTTCATTCTTTGAGTGGTTTTTCCCTTGCTCATGGCTGCAGCAGCAATTTGCTGTGCTCCTCTGTTCATAGCCAGCCAGGGTCAGAGAGATTGATTATATGTAGCTTCTTTCCAGAAGATCCCAAGAAGGCTCTCCTCATGTCTCATGAGCCAAAATTGGCTGAGGCCTGTCTATCCTTGAACAACCAGTGGTGTGTGGGGTCTGGAAACACGATCAGCTCAGATGAGCAGCAAGAGGGGGCTGGGTGTGGAGGAGTCACTACAGGCCTTCTTGATGGCACTCACGTTCTTTTCTTCTTTTTTTTTTTTTCCGGTACGCGGGCCTCTCACTGTTGTGGCCTCTCCCGTTGCGGAGCACAGGCTCCAGACACGCAGGCTCAGCGGCCATGGCTCACGGGCCCAGCCGCTCCGCGGCATGTGGGATCTTCCCGGGCTGGGGCACGAACCCGTGTCCCCTGCATGGGCAGGCGGACTCTCAACCACTGCGCCACCAGGGAAGCCCTCAGGTTATTTTTTAATCCTACTTTGTCACCCACTTTCCTTAACAATATCTTACGAACATGTTCAATTTTCCTTCTAAATTGTGGCTTGAAATAACTGCATTATTTGTTTATTCAGTATTTAATTGGCATCTGACCAATTATCTCACTGTTTCATGGAACCTAATAGATGCAGGACTATAGTGCATATTTAAAAATAAATAATTTTTTAAACACTAATAGTGGCTAATATCTTATGAGCATTTACTATTTGCCGGCATTATGCCAGCAACACTGCGTACATTATTGTCAGTAACTTCCTTACTTCCCAAATCCTGGCTTCAATCCTCAAGTCCCTTGAACACTTCAACTCACGCCAGGCTAGCCTCCAGCCGGCCCGTTCCACAGTGTGGTGTTTGACAAGGTCAGGCTCCACAGTGCTAAATCCAGTGGTCACTGCTCTTTCCCCATTCTCCTCCATCTTTCAGTAGAATTCAGTAATCTACTCTTTCCTGCAAAACTGAACTCTTGCATCTTTCAAGATCCCACAACTTCTGATTTTTCTCCTGTTCACTGGCTGCACTGTCTCACCTTCATCTCTAAATGTTGCATCTCAGGGCTTGATCCTAGGCCCTTTTCTCTGTCTATCTATGGTCTCTCCCTAGGTGAATTTATCTATCATCTATTTGCTGATACTTCCCAAAGTTATATCTCCAGATGGGACATTTTTCCTCAGCTTCAGATTGTCTAATGGCCCTCCATGTCCTCATGTCTGCTGTGACACCTAGCAGGCATCTCAAAGTGTTATGACCAAGGCAGAATTTTGGATTCCTCCCCCTTACTCTCCCAACTCTTCCTTCCCCCGTCTTCCTAATCTCAGTGACACCCCAAATGATCACTCAAGGTCCCATCAGAAGACAAAAATCACATCTGCTATTTGAACAGAGAATTAACTAGGTATAAAATTGTTAACTAGAAAGTTAGTATAAGGTTGCTAACTGGGGCTTCCCTGGTGGCGCAGTGGTTGAGAGTCCACCTGCCGATGCAGGGGACGTGGGTTCGTGCCCCGGTCCAGGAGGATCCCACATGCCGCGGAGCGGCTGGGCCCGTGAGCCATGGCCGCTGAGCCTGCGCGTCCGGAGCCTGTGTTCCGCAACGGGAGAGGCCACAACAGTGGGAGGCCTGCGTACCGCAAAAAAAAAAAAAAAGGTTGCTAACTGAAAGGATAAAAAGAGGACTCGAAGGTATGGTGGAGATAGCAACTGCAGGAAATAGCTATGGCCCTGAGGGCTGAAAACAGAGGGAAGAGCCTGGAATTATTAACATTTAGAAATGTAAAGGAGGGGGCGCCCTGCAGAGCGGAAAGTCTGACTTCTGAGAAGGGGCTCTACTTGGCTGGTGTTGCTGTCTCTCCAAGGAGGGTACAGTGAAGTTAGTTCCGCAAGAGCTGGAAAAACTGTGACCTGGATTCAACCGCTGCTACTGGAAGGAAGAGCTGCAGCTGGTGGAAGAAGCTTTGTTAGGATGACTCATTCAGAAACAGGAAGCAGAGGGGAGCAGCAAGTCCCTTCTTCCTCCTCAGCCTTGCATCTCCCCGAGCACCTGCAATTGTCGGGGCCCAGTGTAGAGCCAACTGGCCAAGCAGAAAAGTGATTTCCAGAGTTCCAGCCCCCAGTGTCATAAAGCAGAGTAGAGAAGGGGAAGTTTGGAGCTAAAGACAAGAAATAATCTCATAACTATCACAGCCGTCTGCCTGGTTGATCAAGCCAAAAGCCTAGGAGTGATCACTGTTTCCTCTTTCTGTTCCTTGTATGCAATGCATCACCACATCCTGAAAGTTCTACCTCCAGAATGTCTCCTAAATCTGCTTGCTTCTCTCCATCCAGACACTGCCACCCTTTAACCCAAACCACCATTGTCAAGGGTAGATGAGTGCAGCGGTCATCCTGGTATTGCTGACTCCTGGCTTCCTGAAATGTATCTTCTCACAGCAACCTGAGTGGTCTTTTCAAACATAAACACTCTAGTAGCTGCATGTAGAATAAACCCAAACTCCTCACCGTGGTCTGGGTTGCCTCTTTCTTGGTCTTCTATCACTCTAGCCACACTGGCCTTCTTTCTTTTTTGAACCTGCCAAGCCGGATCCAACCTCAGGCCTTGCTCTTGCCCTTCTCTCTGCCTGAACCTTCCCCACTCCCCCGCCACCCCACACTCTTCACAGAACTGGCTCCTTATCATTCACACCTCGGCTCAAGTGTCCCCTTCTCAGAGAGGGCTTCTCCTTTAAAGTAGTGCCCTTTCGGGGCAATTACAGTGATCTCGTTCATTTATTTGTTACAGTGGGCCCTTTTCCCCCAAAGAATGAAAGCTTGAGAGGACAGGGACATTGCTCTATTTATCCCTCTATTCTCAGCAGCTAGGACAAATGCCTGGCAAGTAGAAGAAACTTAATAAATGGTTGTTAAATCATGAATTTCATTTAGTTCTCAGAGCAATTTTTCCCCGTTATACAGATGATGAAATAAGGGTACAGAGAGGATAAATAAAATTATCCCATGGCAGGACCAAAAAAAATTTAACCTATATAAGTCTAACTAAAGTTTAAACTCTTAATTTTAAGACTACATTTTAGCCTTTAATTTGTACATGTAACACCTAGATTGTATGCTCCTCCAAAGGAGCTATAGTTTAGATAAATTTTTCTCTTTATGTCCTAAGAAAAATGTGCATTAGCTTTTCACAGTCATCTGTTCTACTGTGGAGCAGGTTTTTCACTGCAACTTCTAAAAGTCATGGAGGGAATTGACAGCCAGCTTTTTTGAATGAGCATGGTGGATTATTTTAAGAAGATAAAATTTTTCTAGATGCTGCCGTCCATGAATAGGTTTTAGGAAAGAACACCATAGGTGACACAAATCTTCCTTTTTGAAAAGGAAAGCCAAGTGTTGGATTCCAGTTGGTAAATGGAACACAGTTGGTTCATCCAAGCTTTCATATCATATTTTTCTGCTGATCTAAGTTAGCTTCTCAGAGTCTGATCCCCTTTCTCTGTCACAACTCTTTAGGTCATATTATGAAGTAAGAAAAAAATTCTCAGATCTTGTATCACTTAAAAAAATTCAAGTTAGGGCTTCCCTGGTGGCGCAGTGGTTGAGAGTCCGCCTGCCGATGCAGGGGACACAGGTTCATGCCCCGTTCTGGGAAGATCCCACATGCCGCGGAGCGGCTGGGCCCATGAGCCATGGCCGCTGAGCCTGCGCGTCTGGAGCCTGTGCTCCACAACGGGAGAGGCCACACAGTGAGAGGCCCCTGTACCACACACACAAAAAATTCAAGTTATTATGCTGGGAGGGTTTTCACAGAGGTAGAATCAGCATTATCTCAAATTTCCCATGAGTATGCCAACCATAATGAAAGGTTGCTGAGAAATACTTTATTTCCATCAAACAACCACTTTGGGGAAATGGAGCCATGGGTGTTTCCCACTGCCCCCGGCTCTAAAGCCTTTCTAAACAGGTTCATTTTAGTTCCTTAGGTGTTAGCTAGAGTCATACTGGAAAATCTCTACAAAATGAAATAGTAATGTGTTCCTAAATTATGGGATTATTTTCTGTGCTTTATGCATTTAAAGGATCTATATGAATTAGCCATGAGCAAATATTTCCAGGTATGGTCTACACTCATTATCTCACCTCTTCTTAAAATGACAATCCTTCAGGTTGCTAAGATTTCCCACCAATAGATATCTATTTTACACAGCTCCTCACTTTCCAGTAATTTCTTCTACCAGAAACTGGCTTAAGAGAAGTGGCAGTCAAGGAAGGCTGGGATGCATTTAATGAGATACATGACAAAATAAATTCTGTTTATGTTAGGAAGAAAATATAACATACTGAAAACATGTTGCACACGTACTGATTTCCAAATCTTATTTAAAAGTTTCCTGGCCTTTATGCCTAGCAGTGGCAAAAGGTAAAGGATGGTAAAACTGTCTTATAATCTTCCTGCAGGACTAGGCTTACCCTGAAGTTCAGTCATAGCTTGGTCTTAGTGCCAGTTTTCTCATCACAACATGAAAAGCCAATAACTCTGGTATTCTTCTCATACCCCAATGCCAGGATTATAATAGGGTAGGCGTTTTTACCTTGTTTGTATGTCTTCCTAGGAAACAGTACACTGCAGGATTTCACCTTATCAGATTGGCAAAGAATAAAAGCCTGACAGTACTGAGTGTTGACAAGGATGTAGAACAATGAGAACATTCATGCAATGCTGATGGAAATATAAATTGGTCAATTCCCTTGGAAATCAACTTGTCAATATTTAGAATAGTTAAAAATATACATAACCTCAGACCTAGCAAAATTACTTCTAGGAATAATGAATTTTTATGTAAGAAAACACTTATAAGAATGTTCATTACAGCGTTATTGGTAATTGTAAAAATTGGAAACAGGATAAATTTCCACAGAAAGTAGAATAAATTGTGGGGTATTTAACACAATAGAATACAACAATTAATGAACTCATTAGCTCTGCATGTTTCAACATGGATACATCTATAAAATATAATGTTATAAAAAGCAAGTTGCAGAAGGATATGTACAGTATGATATTATTTATATTACTTGTAAAAGCATGCAAAACAATCATCTGTGCTGTTTATAATCATATATATCAATATATAGTATAAAAACGTGAATGGGATTGGCAAACACCAAATTCAGGGTACACAGAGAAATTGGGTAGACAATACAGGAGCTTGAAATAAATCTGTACTTCATTTCCTAAAACAAATACAAGCTCTAAAACAAATAAACCAAAATGTTGACATTTTACAGTGTTGGGCTGTGGATACATTGACATTTTGTATACTTTCTTATTTTTGAAATGTTAGGGGAAAAAAGCCATTACCTTTGTGGGTAGTTTATCTTCATTCATTAAACAAGGGTTGAGCCTCTTCTATGAGTCACTATTTTAGCTGCTAGGAGTCAAAGAGTCCCTGTCCTCAGAAGATTTAGAATCTAGTGGAAGATGATCCTGAATGCACCCACTCTGGTCCCATGACAATTAATTTTTACCTCTCTTATCACCTTCTGCTTCATATTATGGTTTCAGTTTTAATTACATCTTTCTTTCTGTAGTAGTGCTATCCAACAGAACTTTCTGCATTAATCAAAATATTCTATATATGTGCAATCCAGTATGGTAGCCATTAACCACTATGTAGCTATTAAACACTTGAAACATAGCTAGTATGACAGGAATTGAATTTTCAATTTTAATTAATTTAAATTTAAATAACCACATGCGGCTAACAGCTACCATATTGGACAGCACCATTATAAGAGTTTATGCCCTTTGACGGCAGGGACTGTGTCTTTCTCATCTTTATAGCCCCACTTCAAGTCCTGCCTTCACCCCCAGGGCACCTGACCAGATACTGTATCTCATACAAGACATTTGATAAATATCTGTTAAATCGAATCCCAGAATTGAGTCCTTTCAGTGCCATTAACTAGCACGTGCTCCAAGGAAATTCCCTTAATCACTGTATATTCATTTACTTACTGATCAAACATGAACTGTACACCAATTCTGTTCCAAGCTGAGAGGATATAAATATAAATAAAACATAGTCCCTTTCCTTGAGGAATTCATGATCTTGCCTGGGCAATAGTTCATTCAGACATAAAATGAGAGGATTAATCCTGAGGATTCCTAAATTCTCTTCCAGCCCTAACATTCTATAAATACATTCACTGAACTGTTCATTTGTGCCTATGTTCACTTTCAGAGTTTATGCAAATAGGCAATAAATCAATAAAATGAAGATATCTAAACCCATCAAGAGCACTTTGATCTCATTCCTTTATTCATTTTACAAATATTTACTGAACATCATGTATGGATGTTTTGATTGCCTCCTCTTTACCCCATTGATGAGGGAGGGATTCTCGCCTTAGGATTATGGAGATGGCCAACCACACAATACCCATCACTGGACACAGGAGCTTGAGAGCAGGTTATTAGTCACATATAGTCACAGCCCGGGCTAGGACACCACAGAGCAGGCAGGGCCACGTAGGGGTTTCACTCAGGAATAGAGTAAACAACCAGGTGCTGTGAAGGCAGGCTTTGTAGTCTCAAGAGGGTGAGATGCTCTCTGGTTCCTGAAGGATACTGTGATTGGCTCATCTGAATCATTCCATGGGCTGGCAGGGAACATCCTAGTCAGGGATAAGCCAGAACTGTGCCTGGTGCCTTTGATAAGGAGGGTTGTCTGGCTAGGAGACCTTATCCACAAGAGCAGAATAGGCTAGGAAATTGTAATTAGGCCATTTGAGGCCCTCCTGATTTTACCACCCGTGTCAAGGTAGTATATGATGTTAAGCCTTGATTTTAGGGCTTGCACCAAGTTCTATACTAGGCACCGTCATGTGCAAGATAAGAATAAGAGGTTCCTGCCATTATGGGTCTTATGGTTTAAGTTTCAGGGACATATTGGTGGAATTAGTGGACTATAATGGTCTTTCCATCTCTCTAATTCTGCCACGGGCCCAGGGCCCAACAGAATGGAGAATGGCTCCTTTGGCCACTAGAGGGCATTATCCTGCTTTCTGCATAGACCTCTGTTTCCCTGAGGTTTAACTACAACGGCGAGTTTCGTGCACTGACTGATTCTTAAGGTTGGTACACATCAGAATCACTTGGGAAAAAACTTTAAACAGAGGTCTACCCCCAAAGATTCTGATTCTATAGGAATAGGATTGAGCTTGGGCTTCTGTCATTTGAACATGTTTCCCAAGCAATTTTGATAGATAAGCAGAGATGAACCACCAAACAATTTAGTGAGATAGCCTACGTTCTGATTTTCAGGGGTTCCCGTTTTATTTCTTTTCTAGCTTTATTGAGATATAATTGACATATAACATTGTGTAAGATGTACAACATGTTGATTTGATATACTTATAAAGTGATTACCGCCATCACACCTCTATCACCTCACATAATTACCATTTCTTTTTTTTTTAACATCTTTATTGGAGTATAATTGCTTTACAATGTTGTGTTAGTTTCTGCTGTATAACAAGGTGAATCAGCTATATGTATACATATATCCCCATATCTCCTCCCTCTTGCGTCTCCCTCCCACCCTCCCTATCCCACCCCTCTAGGTGGTTGCAAAGCACCGAGCTGATCTCCCTGTGCTATGTGGCTGCTTCCCCCTAGCTATCTATTTTACATTTGGTAGTGTGTGAATGTCAATGTTTCTCTCCACTTCGTCCCAGCTTTCCCTTCCCCCTCCCCATATCCTCAAGTCCATTCTCTACGTCTGTGTCTTTATTCCTGTCCTGCCCCTAGGTTCATCAAAACCATTTTTTTTATAGATTCCATATATATGTGTTAGCATACGGTATTTGTTTTTCACTTTCTGACTTTCTTCACTCCTTATGACAGACTCTAGGTCCATCCACCTCACTGCAAATAACTCAGTTTCATTTCTTTATATGGCTGAGTAATATTCCATTGTATATATGTGCCACATCTTCTTTATCCATTCATCTGTCAATGGACACTTAGGCTGCTTCTATGTCCTGGCTATTGTAAGTAGTGCTGCAATTAGCATTGTGGTACGTGACTCTTTTTGAATTATGGTTTTCTCAGGGTATATGCCCAGTAGTGTGATTGCTGGGTCGTATGGTAGTTCTATTTTTAGGTTTATAAGGAACCTCCATACTGTTCTCCATAGTGGCAGTATCAATTGACATTCCCACCAAGAGTGCAAGAGGGTTCCCTTTTCTCCACACCCTCTGCAGCATTTATTATTTGTAGATTTTTCGATGACGGCCATTCTGACTGGTGTGAGGTGATACCTCATTGTAGTTTTGATTTACGTTTCTCTAATAATTAGTGATGTTGAGCATCTTTTCATGTGTTTGTTGGCAATCTCTTCTTTGGAGAAATGTCTGTTTAGGTCTTCTGCCCATTTTTGGATTGGGTTGTTTGTTTTTTTGGTATTGAGCTGCATGAGCTGCTTGTATACTTTGGAGATTAATCCTTTGTCAGTTGCTTCATTTGCAATTATTTTCCCCCATTCTGAGGGTTGTCTTTTTGTCTTTTCTGTGGTTTCCTTTGCTGTGCAAAATCTTTTAAGTTTCATTAGGTCCCATTTGTTTATTTTTGTTTTTATTTCCATTTCTCTAGGAGGTGGGTCAAAAAAGATCTTGCTGTGATTTATGTCAAACAGTGTTCTTCCTATGTTTTCCTCTAAGAGTTTGATAGTATCTGGCCTTACATCTAAGTCTTTAATCCATTTTGAGTTTATTTTTGTGTATGGTGTTAGGAAGTGTTCTAATTTCATTCTTTTACATGTAGCTGTCTAGTTTTCCCAGCACCACTTATTAAAGAGGCTGTTTTTTCTCCATTGTATATTCTTGTCTCCTTTATCAAAAATAAGGTGACCATATGTGTGTGGGTTTATCTCTGGGCTTTCTATCCTGTTCCATTGATGTATGTTTCTGTTTTTGTGCCAGTACCATACTGTCTTGATTATTGTAGCTTTGTAGTATAGTCTGAAGTCCAGGAGCCTGATTCCTCCAGCTCTGTTTTTCTTTCTCAAGATTGCTTTTGCTATTCGGGGTCTTTTGTGTTTCCATATAAATTGTGCAATTTTTTGTTCTAGTTCTGTGAAAAATGCCATTTGTGGGTTTTTTTTGTTTTTTTTGTGGTACGCGGGCCTCTCACTGTTGTGGCCTCTCCCATTGCGGAGCACAGGCTCTGGACACACAGGCTCAGCAGCCATGGTTCACGGGCCCAGCCGCTCCGTGCCATGTGGGATCTTCCCAGACCGGGGCATGAACCTGTGTCCCCTGCATTGGCAGGCAGACTCTCAACAACTGCGCCACCAGGGAAGCCCGCCATTGGTAGTTTGATAGGGATTGTATTGAATCTGTAGATTGCTTTGGGTAGTATAGTCATTTTCACAATGTTGATTCTTCCAATCTAAGAATATGGTATAACTCTCCATCTGTTTGTATCATATTTAATTTCTTTCATCAGTGTCTTATAGTTTTCTGCATACAGGTCTTTTCTCTCCTTAGGTAGATTTATTCCTAGGTATTTTATTCTTATTGTTGCAATGGTAAGTGTGAGTGTTATCTTAATTTCTCTTTCAGATTTTTCATCATTAGTGTAGAGGAATGCAAGAGACTTCAGTGCATTAACTTTGTATCCTGCTACTCTACCAAATTCATTGATTAGTTCTAGTAGTTTTCTGGTAGCATCTTTAGGATTCTCTATGTATAGTATCATGTCACCTGCAAACAGTGACAGCTTTACTTCTTCTTTTCTGATTTGGATTCCTTTTATTTCTTTTTCTTCTCTGATTGCTGTGGCTAAAACTTCCAAAACTATGTTGAATAATAGTGGTGAGAGTGGGCAACCTTGTCTTGTTCCTGATCTTAGAGCAAATGATTTCTGTTTTTCACCATTGAGAATGATGTTGGCTGTGGGTTTGTAATACATGGCCTTATTATGTTGAAGTAAGTTCCCTCTATGCCTGCTTTCTGGAGAGTTTTTATCATAAATGGGTGTTGAGTTTTGTCAAAAGCTTTTTCTGCATCTATTGAGATGATCATATGGTTTTTCTCCTTCAATTTGTTAATATGGTGTATCACATTGATTGATTTGCATATATTGAAGAATCCTTGCATCCCTGAGGTAAATCCCACTTGATCATGGTGTATGATCCTTTTAATGTGCTGTTGGATTCTGTTTGCTAATATTTTGTTGAGGAGTTTTGCATCTATGTTCATCAGTGATATTGGCCTGTAGTTTTCTTTTTTTGTGACATCTTTGTCTGGTTTTGGTATCAGGGTGATGGTGGCCTCATAGAATGAGTTTGGGAGTGTTGTTCCCTCTGCTATATTTTGGAAGAGTTTGAGAAGGATAGGTGTTAGCTCTTCTCTAAAAGTTTGATAGAATTTGCCTGTGAAGCCATCTGGTCCTGGGCTTTCGTTTGTTGGAAGATTTTTAATCACAGTTTCATTTTCAGTGCTTGTGACTGACATGTTTATATGTTCTATTTCTTCCTGGTTCAGACTCAGAAGTTTGTGTTTTTCTAAGAATTTGTCCATTTCTTCCAGGTTGTCCATTTTGTTGGCATAGAGTTGCTTGTAGTAATCTCTCATGATCCTTTGTATTTCTGCAATGTCAGTTGTTACTCTTTCTCATTTCTAATTCTATTGATTTGAGTCTTCCCCCTATTTTTCTTGATGATTCTGGCTAATGGTTTATGATTTTGTTTATCTTCTCAAAGAACCAGCTTTTAGTTTTATTAATCTTTGCTGTTATTTCCTTCATTTCTTTTTGATTTATTTCTCATCTGATCTTTATGATTTCCTTCCTTCTGCTAATTTCTTTCCTTGCACTATCTTTCTTTGCTTCTGCTAATCATTTTCTTTGTTCTTCTTTCTCTACTTGCTTTAGGTATAAGGTTAAGTTGTTTATTTGAGATTTTTCTTATTTCTTAAGGTAGGATTGTTTTGCTATAAACTTCCCTCTTAGAACTGCTTTTGCTGCATTCCATCAGTTTTGGGTCATCGTGTTTTCACTGTCATTTGTTTCTAGCTATTTTTTGATTTCCTCAGTGATCTCTTGGTTATTTAGTAGTGTATTGTTTAGTCTCCAAGTGTTTGTATTTTTTTTACAGTTTTTTTTCCTGTAATTGATATCTAGTCTCATAGTGTTGTTGTCGGAAAAGATACTTGATACGATTTCAATTTTCTTAAATTTACCAAGGCTTGATTTGTGACCAAAGATATGGTCTATCCTGGAGAATGTTCCATGAGCATTTGAGAAGAAAGTGTATTCTGTTGTTTTTGGATGGAATGTCCTATAAATATCAATAAGTCCATCTTGTTTAATGTGTCATTTAACGCTTGTGTTTCCTTATTTATTTTCATTTTGGATGATCTGTCCATTGGTGATAGTGGGGTGTTAAAGTCCCCTACTATGATTGTATTACTGTCGAATTCCCATTTTATGGCTGTTAGCATTTGCCTTATGTATTGAGGTGCTCCTATTTTGGGTGCATAAATACTTACAATTATTATTTCTTCTTCCTGGATTGATCCCTTGATCATTATGCAGTGTACTTCTTTGCCTCTTGTAATAGTCTTTATTTTAAACTCTATTTTGTCTGATATGATAATTGCTACTCCAGCTTTCTTTTGATTTCCATTTGCATGGAATATCTTTTTCCATCCCCTCACTTTCAGTCTGTATGTGTCCCTAGGTCTGAAGTGGGTCTCTTTTAGACAGCATATGTACAGGTCTTGTTCTTGTGTCCATTCAGCCAGTCTATGTCTTTGTTTGAAGCATTTAATCCATTTACATTTAAGGTAATTATCAATATGTAGGCTCCTATTACCATTTTCTTAATTGTTTTGGACTTGTTATTGTAGGTCTTTTCCTTCTCTTGTGTTTCCTGCCTAGAGAAGTTCCTTTAACATGTGTTGTAAGGCTGGTTTGGTGGTGCTGAAATCTCTTAATTTTTGCTTATGTGTAAACGTTTAAATTTCTCCAATGAATGTGAAATCCTTGCTGAGTAGTGTAATCTTTGTTGTAGCTTTTTCCCTTTCATCACTTTAAATATGTCCTGCCACTCCCTTCTGCCTTGCAGAGTTTCTGCTGAAAGATCAGCTGTTAACCTTATGGGGAGTCCCTGGTATGTTATTTGTTGCTTTTCCCTTGATGCTTTTAATATTTTTTCTTTGTATTTAATTTTTGATTGTTCGATTAATATGTGTCTTGGTGTGTTTCTCCTTGGATTTATCCTGTATGGGACTCTCTGTGCTTCCTGGACTTGATTGACTATTTCCTTTCCCCTGTTAGGGAAGTTTTCGACTATAAACTCTTCAAATATTTTCTCAGACTCTTTCTTTTTCTCTTCTTCTTCTGGGACCCCTATAATTTGAATTTTGCTGTGTTTAATATTGTCCCAGAAGTCTCTGAAACTATCCTCAATTCTTTTCATTCTTTTGTCTTATTTTGCTCTGTGTTAGTTATTTCCACTATTTTATCTTCCAGGTCACCTATCCGATCTTCTGCCTCAGTTATTCTGCTATTGATTCCTTGTAGAGAATTTTTAATTTCATTCACTGTGTTGTTCATCATTGTTTGTTTGCTCTTCAGTTCTTCTAGTTCCTTGTTAAACATTTCTTTTATTTTCTGCATTCTATTTCTAAGATTTTGGATCATCTTTACTATCATTACTATGAATTCTTTTTTAAGTGGGTTGCCTATGTCGTCCCAATTTTTTAGTCTTGTAGGTTTTTACCTTACTCCTTTGTCTATAACATATTTTTTTTTTCATTTCTTTTTGTTTGTTGGTTTTTGATGGGTGGTGCTGTATTCCTGTCTTACTGGTTGTTTGGTCTGAGATGTCCAGCACTGAAGTTGGCAGGCAGTTGGATAGAGCTGGGTCTTGGTGCTGAGATGAGGACCTCCAGGAGGCCTCACTCAGACTGATATTCCCTGGGGTGTGAGGTTCTCTCTTAGTCCAGCAGTTTGCACTTGGAGCTCCCACCACAGGAGCTTGGGTGCAACCTCCAGCCTGGGAACCAAGATCCCGCAAGCAGCTGGTTTGTCAAAAAAAACTTTAAAAGTGTGGCGGAGGTATGCAGTGGGGATGAGGAGGTGTCTAAACTTCACTGTCTGAAGTGCACAGTTTACATGGAAAGGGCAGCTGCTGTCACAGGGGTCCGTGGTGAGGAATGGCATCTTGGCTCCCGACGAGTCCTGGAAACCCACTCTCGGCCAAACAAACGCTGCTGCTGCTGGTCAGGCTCCTTGCCTCTGAAGCAGAAACCATTTCTTTTTTGTGGTGAGAACATTTAAGATATACTCCCTTAGTAACTTTCAAGTATATAATAAACTGTTATTAATTATAATAACCATGTAACATATTAGATCCCCAGACCTTATCCATATTATAACTGGAAGTCTGTAAATGTTGACCAACATCTCCCCATTTCCCTCACCCCCAGCCTCTGGTAACCAATATTCTACTGTTTCTATGAGTTCAGCTTTTTAAGATTCTACATATAGGCGAGAGCATACAGTATTTGTCTTTCTCTGTCTGATTTGTTTCACTTAGCATAATGCCTGCTTAGTGCACGTGCTTCTTAAGCATAATGTGCTTAGCATAAGGCTGCCCTGAGTCTGGATGCAAAAGCTGGGTTGAGATTTGAAGCAAAGTGAAGGTGGAAGATTGACTCTGTCACCAGTGCCATGCTGTGCTTGTCATCTGGGGTCCTAGAGCCACATGCTTGGAAATCACATCCTTTGGTTTCTGGCTCTAGACCAACCCCTCTGGCCAGTGGGACCTGTGTGAGTGTTGGGTGAGGGGTGGGGGGAACAAAAGGAACCCTCCCCCGCCTCCCACCCAAGCCAGACACAAAATTCGTCTCTTCTTCCTCTCAATGAAATAAATGCTCTCAAGCATTCACTTCCACAAGTAGAAGTCAGCAGCCTGTGGACAGTTAAGCCTGAAGAGTTTCTAGACTCAGGTAGGGTGTCCTGCCACAAACAAATACGTGCAGGTTATCGTCCTCATCCCCTGACTCATTCCCATCTCATTCGATTCTGAGAAACAGGAAGCAAGGGGCCATAATGATTAGAAAGAACCTGATTTTCCATCACTTGAACACTGAATCACTGAGTCTTTAATTGTCCTCTTTCTGTTAAGGTTTTATTGTGCTGGTTTTGTTGTTATTGTTGCTTTGTTTTGTGAGTAAAATGGGCTCCCCATTTCAAAACCTTAAGTGCGTTCTTGAGTGATATTTTTATAGTTGTTTGTTTTAAAATCAATGTAAATACTTGATTTTAAATATCCCTTAAAAAAGGTTGAAAGGAAAACTCCAGGCAAAGAGAACCACTGAGTTATTTAAGGATTGTAGACTTCCTTTCAAAGCAGTTATGCTAACTTATGAAAGATGTACTCCCTGCAAGGTAATGCGAGTTCATCTAGAAAAGGCAAGTGTTCTACTTGTAGGTAAGCTGAGAATTCACCCCTGCCCTCCAGTGACTGTAAGATACACACAAGCGCCACTAGTATATTTATTAGTTGTCAGGAATTTTTTTTAAGCTCCCAGGGCTAAATTACAAATGTCCTCTTCCAACAAATGTGATTAAATAAAGGAAGATGGTATGTATATCTGGTCCTAGGGGTGGACATCAGAGCTGCTGACTGGACGTACTGGGACCTTACCTGTCCTAGGAACTGCTCGACAGCTCTTTTTTCTTTCTTCAGCCTAGACTAGGAAGCTGATTTCCATGCCTATGTAAATGAGACATTCCTCAGTGCTGGCCCCTGAATTACTCACTTGTATCACTCACTCTGCCACACAGGCATAGGACAAGAATTCACTGAATAACAACTTGAATGAGGTTGTCTGTCCCAATGCCCAAGATATCCAACAGAATGAGAAGTATTCTCCAGAGGCATAGGTGTGTCAGGGTGTGGACTTATAAATTACCCTCTCTTGAACTAAATGTTTAATAGAAAATCCATATCAGATCTGCCAACTGCAGGTGGTGCCCAGAAAGAATGATAACAATAATATTTATATTAAAATGATAATCTATTATGAATCTTGCTCCACCTTTTCATAATTGTCCTCCATTTACCAAATACATTTCTAGGCAAATCAAGCTTCTCAAGAGAGTAGGAAAAACGGTAGGCTTTTCTTGTTTTATAAAGCCAAGTCACAACTTAAACAGCTAATAATAACAACTACCATTTTATTTAATGCCTGTGGACTATGGGACAGGCACCATGCCAGGTGGTTTACAAGCTGTATCTCATTTAACTTCCTAACAACTTTTGATGTAGGTACTATTATTTTGCCTATTTTATAGGTGGGGAACCAAGGCTCTGAAAGGCTAAGTAACTTGCTCAAGTCACCCAATAGTAAAGGAGGATGGGGCACCCACAT
Source organism: Delphinus delphis (assembly GCF_949987515.2). NCBI lineage: Eukaryota > Metazoa > Chordata > Mammalia > Artiodactyla > Delphinidae > Delphinus > Delphinus delphis. The sequence continues at coordinate 54,939,476 of NC_082693.1, read as the reverse complement.
ACAGCTGAGTAAGTCATTCACTGCACCCAGCCTTGTGACCCACTTGGTAAGCCACACACCAGCAGGGCAGTGCCTACGCAGAGGGGGCACCCTTTCCTAGTATAAACAAGGGCATAGTATGGGCTAGCTACTGCCCTGAAAATAGAACCTAGAATCAAATCCATTAAGCTGATTCCATATCCTACGTGCTTCATGCTATACTGCCTTGCCAAGCACATTTTCCTCCCTCAAAGGGTCCCATAATGGTCACAGATATTCATTCTTTCCCACTGGCTGGACTTGGGGATGGGTGTAAGGGGAAGGATGAGTGGACAGATGCCCTAATACCTTTGGAGTAGCCTGGTTTCCAGGTGTGATGGCATGAGTAGTGATTGGGAACAGCAGCAAAGTACAATTCTGGAAGCTGCCAGTGGCCTGACCCCTTGGAAGTTTTCTTGGCCTGCTTTATGGAGGTTACCCAACCATGGGAGTCGAGGTGGCTCTGCCCAAATGGCTATAAGTGTCCTGATGAGAAATATCACTTCAGTGCAATGTGCCAACAGATGGGAATTCTTGGGCTGACTCCACCAGAGGCTGGCATTTTGACCTTTGGCCGGTCACTTAACCTCAGTGACTCCCATTTCTCATCCAAAAATGCAGACAATTATCACAGTTAACTTTACATAAACACATCTATATTTTCTATGATGACTTCTTGATTTTCTTCTTTACCTCCCTCTCATCTAATCTTTCTAAGACTTACTCAACTTCCCGGAACCAGAAGTCACTTCCTGTGTGTTAACCTCCTTCCTTCCCTCTATCCTAAGCATAGGTAATTCTCTCTTCCCTGTACAAACCTGCTTAGTACACTGTGTTATTCTTATATGAGTTTGTCAGCCCCACTGGACAGCAAGTTCCTGGAAGGCAGAATCAATGTCCTATTCACCTTTATTAAATGCAGCACCAAACAGTGCTTTAATACAGGGCTACTCAACTGTTAGTGGACAAATTTTAAGTGTTTTTATGTAAATTCTTACTTTACACCTAGTTTAAATGACTTCGTTTGTGCTTCTAAAAAACAAACTGAAAGCGAAAGATGGGGTTAACTCAATATTCCTGAATGAGATGACAACAATGCATATTTGTGATGCTTAATAGATATTTTAGAGGGAGAAAAAAAACTTGTATTCATTGCACCACAGACTGAATTACAACACAGAGGGGATAAGAACCCATGTATGTTTTTATGGACATTAAGTCCTTATCCAAAAATGAAATGCCTGCTTGAGTGATGTGAATACTTTTGAGGATATAAAGTGAGATTGATACTGATGTTCACAATTCTTAAATGGCCACCACCCTTGAGGCTACCCTGCTATGTTATAGAATTTTTGCTATTTTCCTGTCAGAAAATATCCTATTGAGTAAAATTTCTTTAGAATGTGTATAATGCAGAGAGCTGTATGTTATCAGATCTTCTTACTTCCTTATTTTCATCTCTTTTCTATTTCATTGATTATTGAGGAAGAAAATTTAAGAATATAAATATTAAAAATGAAAGGCTTGACTTTGCATAATTCTTAATCAAAATCTTTTTTTTTTCCTAATAGAACCAGTCAACTTGAGAACTATTGGAATAAAAATATAAAGAGGTGATTATCTTGAAACCTAGTGTTTGTTTATGTTTCTGTAATTACTGTTTGGAAGGTAACAGTAAACTTAAATTTACCTTAAATTTGTCTTAAATCAGCATGTAGTTCCTGGCAGATAGTAGGTGCTCAATAAATATTTATTGGATCAAGGACTGATGAAGTGTGGTAACAGACAAGCTCACTGATAACTTTGTTATATTCAGTTGTTTTAAAATACACCCAACATTCTCTAGCTGATGGCTATTGTTTAAAAAAGTTAATCCCCAAAATGTGCATTTGGCAGAAAATAATATTGCTCAAGGACCTCAACAGGAAATCTATGTTTGGCTTCTTTCCTCTTGGCAATCTAGGGCCAAAAGCAGTTTCTAGTGACAAGTTTATGGCAGTGTTTTTTGAGCACTGGCTCATGTAAATTTTTTGTGGTTCTGGTGCCAAATGTAAACAAACTAAAAAACTAAATCTAAAAGCAGGCTTCTCTCCAAAATTTGGCTCAGGAATACAGGCTTTTCTCTATATGTTATTGGACAAATGATTAAGCATATTAAGGAAATTTGGTGGGCAGCAGTTCTAAGAAACACAGAATGATTAAAATTTTATGGCTCTGTTCAAGGCATTTGGAAAAGAAATCAGAGAATAGAATTCACTTATAGAACCTGTTAAATAATGTATCAATTCTGTAGCAATAAATTAAAATATAAAATATTGCCCAGTCTTCACTTCAGCCAACATTCCACTCTCCCAACATCTGGGAAAACTGGGCAGTGGAGGAAACAGACTGCTTCTAATTACTCTGTGTCAGCCAAAGATTGCTTAAACTTTCAAGGTATGAGATGGAGTAAGGGAGAATATTAAAAATAGTAAATATTTTTCACAAAGCTTTCACAGACCATTATCTTGAAACATAAATGAAAACAGACAGGTCTAGTTTTCTTCTTTTGCTCTTGGCATCATTTTCCAAATACTTGACTCTGATGGAGAATTGCTATTTTTGACAGCTGCCATTAGGGTTCTGTGAACCCTCCTTGGGTACCAGAGAAAGAAACAGGTCCTTCTGGTCTACCCCACAACAATGTGGTTGAATCACAAACATGGTCATGGGCATAGAGAGAAGAAAATCTGGCTCTCAGAGGCATCTAACTCAAGTGACATTTGATAAAATTACTTTATGGACAGTTGGAGGGCAAAGATGAATCAAAGGAATAAACAACTTCCTAGAACTCTCTCTTCTCCTTCCAAAGTCTGGTCTCCTTTCTCCTGACCAGTGGCTAATCTCTATTAAAACAAGACTGCTAAACTAGCCTACCATTCAAAATCTTGTAGTTTTCAGAACAGTGATTTCAGAACTTTTTTTTTTTTAAGCTAAGAAACTCTAAGGCTGGCTGATGAGTTTTCCCCTAAACTTCTCAGGTCTGAAGAAATTGTACCTCCCTCAGGTTCTCCCTGAGGCTTCTTACCAGCACTTGTCTGGAAGAACAGGTGAAAACAGCACAAGAGTGAACTGGAGCAGCCAGTTTCTGTGGTACGTGACCATTGTGTCGGAAGTGGGAACAGCCTAAACTCCAGAATCCTTTAATCTGTATTTAGCCCCAAGAAGTTGAACCTAACATAATCACCCTCCAGAGACCTAAACTCATATTCACAGGGCTCCCATGTATGGTCAGGATATATTTATTGAGCACTTACTTAATGCCAGGTTCTGGGAATATAGCCATGAATAAAACATACACATTTTTGCCCTCTGAGGTCTCATAGTCTTAAGAGAGGGAAGTGGGTACTTAAACAGCAATTGTGTGAGTGCTAAGTGCCAAAGGATCACATAAGAGGGACCACTCAGAAAGAGCATCGCACCTTTGAGTGCAGCCCTCTCTGCCCCCTTTCCCCATCTCTTTATGATTGGGCAATGTTAGTCACCCAGCCTCTGAACATGGAAGCTGGCAAATAGGAAATAATGGCCAATTGTCTCCAATATTTTCCATATACATTTTGCTCTTCAAACACTGCCTTTGCTGCAGTGATAGACTTTTTCACTTTGGGAAAGTAAACAGAATCAAATGTTACTCAGTAAACAAGTGATAGGCACTCTCCATGGTGGCAGGTATTCTCAAACACCTTTCATACCTGAGGATTTAGACAATCAATAAGCCAGCAGATGAAACGAAATGTAATACTACATTAATGTTAAACTTAAAAAAACCTTAGTCCTTAGCATGTACAGTTATGTAGGCCATGCACTTTGAACTTTGGATGTTTCTGATTTTGAGCCAAAAAGAACCTCCTGGAAAGCAAACTCTCCATAGGTGAGAATTTCCATGTGATTCTGGTCGTTGTGACCAATGATTAAATCTTGCTTAGCCTTCTGTTGCCTTCCACATAACACAGGTTTTAGTTCAGTTTCCCCAGAAATAGACTCTGAGGTGATGATTCATGTGCAAGTGATGTACTGAGAAAGTGTCACCACAAGAAGGCCATGAAGTGGATAAGAGAAGCAGGACAGGGAAGGGAAGAATCTAAGAAAAGTGCAATTGCAGGTAAACTCCTGCTTGATCCTGCAGGAAAGCAGCTCAAGAGTGTAATTTATACTCCAGAGTTCATCCTAACTGGAGGCCAGTAGTTGGTCTTTCATAAGCCCATATCAATCATCCATTGGTCACCCAGGCAGATACAAACTCCTAGGCACTTAGACACTTTACTGTGTATGGGTAAACAGCTCTGGTAGCCAAGGGCAGTTCGCAAAGCGAGTTACAGATGCAGGTCATTTAGTAGTAAAGATATGCAGAAGCCGAACTAGAAGTATACAGAACCCATAAAAGGGATCCAAAAGGATCTGGGTAGAGCAATGACAGAGTTGCTACAAGTACTAGTTGTTACAGTAGATACACAAAAGATAAAGTGATCAAAGCAACCAGTACAGAAACTCATTAATTCACAAACGGAGGCAGAAAAAAGAGAAGAGGAAAGGAACAAAGGAACTACAAAAAAGCCAGAAAACAATAAGATGAAATTAGTAAATTCTTACCTATCAATAATCACTCTAAATGTAAATGGATTAAATTCTCCAATCAAAAGGCATAGAGTAGATGAATGAATAAAAAACAAGACCCATTTAAATGCTGCCTACTAAGACTCTTCAACACATAGGCTCAAAATGAAGGAATGGGAAAATGTATTCCATGCATGTAGAAACCAAAGGGAGCAGAAATAGCTCTACTTATATCAAACAAAATAAACATTTACTCAAACTCTGTAACAAGAGACAAGGTCATTATATAATGATGAAGAGGTCAATTCATTAAAAAAAATCATAAATATATATATATAAGGAAGCAACATCAGAGCACCTAAATATATTAAGCAACTACTAACAGATCCGAAGGGAGAAATAGACAAACTCTTCCAAAAATCTGAAGAGGAGGAAACACTCTCAAGGTCATTTTATGAGGCCAGCATTACCCTGATACCAAAGCCAGAGAAGAACACTGCAAGAAAAGAAAACTACAGGCCAATATCCCTGATGAATACAGATGTAAAAGTTCTCAAACAATATTAGCAAACTGAATTCAACAGCATATTATAAGGGTCACATAGCATGATTAAGTGGAGTTTATCCCTGGGATTCAAGGGTGGTAAATATATGCAAATCAGTAACTATGATATACCACATTAATAGAATAAAGATAAAAATCACATAATCAATTGATGCTGAAAAAGCATTTGAGAAAATACAAGATCCTTTCATGATAAAAATGCTCAAACAATTGAGCAGAGAAGGCAACTACCTCAACATAATAGAATCCATATATTACAAGCCCACAGCTAAAATAATACTCAACAGAGCAAGATTGAAAGCTTTTCCTCTAAGATCAGAAACAAGACAAGGGTGCCCACTCCTACCACTCCTATTCAACATAGTACCAGAAATTTTAGCCAGAGCAATTAGGTAAGAAAAATAAAAGGCATTTAAATTTTGACAAATTCAATACCCATTTATGATAAAAACTCTCCAGAAAGTGGGCATAGAGGGAACCTACTTCAACATAATAAAGGCCATATATGACAAACCCACAGCAAACATCATTCTCAATGGTGAAAAACTGAAAGCATTTCCTCTAAGATCAGGAACAAGACAAGGATGTCCACTCTCACCACTATTATTCAAAATAGTTTTGGCAGTCCTGGCCACAGCAATCAGAGAAGAAAAAGAAATAAAAGGAATCCAAATCAGAAAAGAAGAAGTAAAACTGTCACTGTTTGCAGGTGCCATGATACTATACACAGAGAATCCTAAAGATGCTACCAGAAAACTACTAGAGCTAATCAATGAATTTGGTAATGCTGCAGGATACAGAATTAATGCACAGAAATCTCTTGCATTCCTATACACTAATGATGAAAAATCTGAAAGAGAAATTAAGGAAACTCTCTCATTTACCATTGAGACAAAAAGAATAAAATACCTAGGAATAAACCTACCTAGGGAGACAAAAGACCTGTATACAGAAAACTATGACACTGATGAAAGAAATTAAAGATGATACAAACAGATGGAGAGACATACCATGTTCTTGGATTGGAAGAATCAATATTGTGAAATATACTACTCAAAACAATCTACAGATTCAATGCAATCCCTATAAAATTACCAATGGCATTTTTTACAGAGCTAGAACAAAATGTCTTAAAATTTGTATGGAAACACAAAGGACCCGAATAGCCAAAGCAGTCTTGAGGGAAAAAAAGGGAGCTGGAGGAATCAGACTCCCTGACTTCAGACTATACTACAAAGCTACAGTAATCAACACAATATGGTACTGGCACAAAAACAGAAATATAGATCAATGGAACAGGATAGAAAGCCCAGAGATAAACCCATGCACCTATGGTCAACTAATCTATGACAAAGGAGGCAAGGATATACAATGGAGAAAAGACAGTCTCTTCAATAAGTGGTGATGGGAAAACTGGACAGCTACATGTAAAAGAATGAAATTAGAACACTCCCTAACACCATACACAAAAATAAACTCAAAATGCATTAGAGACGTAAATGTAAGACCAGGCACTATAAAACTCTTAGAGGAAAACATAAGAAGAACACTCTTAGACATAAATCACAGCAAGATCTTATTTGATCCACCTCCTAGAGTAATGGAAATAAAAACAAAAATAAACAAATGGGACCTAATGAAACTTCAAAGCTTTTGCACAGCAAAGGAAACCATAAACAAGACAAAAAGACAACCCTTAGAATGGGAGAAAATATTTGCAAATGAATCATCAGACAAAGGATTAACCTCCAAAATATATAAACAGCTCATGCAGCTCAATAGTAAAAAAACAAACAACCCAATCCAAAAATGGGCAGAAGACCTAAATAGATATTTCTCCACAGAAGACATAGAGATGGCCAAGAAGCACATGAAAAGCTGCTCAACATCACTAATTATTAGAGAAATGCAAATCAAAACTACAATGAGGTATCACCTCACACCAGTTAGAATGGGCATCATCAGAAAATCTACAAAAAACAAATGCTGGAGATGGTGTGGAGAAAAGGGAACCCTCTTGCACTGTTGGTGGGAATGTAAACTGATACAGCCATTATGGAGAATAGTATGGAGGTTCCTTAAAGAACTAAAAATAGAATTAGCATATGACCCAGCAATCCCACTACTGGGCATATACCCAGAGGAAACCGTAATTCAAAAAGACACACGCACCCCAGTGTTCATTGCAGCACTATTTACAATAGCCAGGTCATGGAAGCAACCTAAATGCCCATCAACAGACGAATGGATAAAGAAGATGTGGTACATATATACAGTGGAATATTACTCAGCCATAAAAAGGAATGAAATTGGGTCATTTGTAGAGACATGGATGGATCTAGAGACTATCATACAGAGTGAAGTAAGTCAGAAAGAGAAAAACAAATATCATATATTAACGCATATATGTGGAACCTAGAAATGGTACAGATAAACTGGTTTGCCGAGCAGAAATTGAGACACAGAAGTAGAGAAAAAACATATGGACACCGAGGCAGGAAAGCGGCAGGGTGTGGGCATTGGTGTGATGAACTGGGAGATTGGGATTGACATGTATACACTGATGTGTATAAAACGGATGACTAATTAAAAAAAATTTGATAGTGAAAAACTAAATAAATTAGAAAAAATAAAAATAAAACCTTTGGAATTTCCTAGGTGCTGAAGAGACAAAGGAGTCTCTTGTTATGTTAATGAGGTGACTTTGGACCACACCTAAGGATGGGGGCTTTGCCAGGAGAACCAACCATGTGATTGGAGGGTTGGAACCTTCCGTTCCAACACCCACCCTCACGGGGGAAGAGGGACTGGAGATTGAATCTGTCACCAATGGCCAATGATTTAATCAATCATGCCTATGTAATGAAACCTCCATAGAAGCCCAAGAAGATAGGCTTCTGAGAGCTTCTGGGTTGTTAAACACATGGACATCTGAGGAGAGCGGTGCACCCGGAGAGGGCATAGAAGCTCCACACCTCTTCTCACATACTTTGCCCTACACATCTCTTCTATCAGGGTGTTCATCTGTATCCTTTATCATCTTTTTACAATAAACTGGTGAATGTAAGTTAAAAAGAAATAATAATAATAAATAAATAAATAAATTGAAAAAGATAAAGTAAAATTGTCTCTCTCTGCAGATGATGTTATCATATATGTATGTCTATGTATATGAATATATATATATTCCTATAGACTCCAGAAAAAAAACTGTTAGAACTAATCAACAAATTCAATAAAGCTACAGAATACAAAATCAACAGACAGAAATAAGTTTTTTCTATATGCTAAAAATGAAATATTTGACAAAGAAATCAAGAAAATGATCCCACTCATATTGCACCAAAACAATAAAATACTTACGAATAAATTTAACCAAGGAGGTGAAAAATCTGTACATTGAAAACTTTAAGACACTGATGAAAGAAATTGAAGCAAACAAATAAGATATATTCCATGTTCATTCATCAGAAAAATTAATATTGTTAAAATGTCCCTACTACCCAAAGCCACATATAGATTCAATGCAATCCGTATCAAAATTTCTACGACATTTTTTCACAGAAATAGGAGAAACAATCTTAAAATTCATACGGAACTACAAGAGATGCCAAAGTCATCTTGAGGGAAAAGAATAAAGCTGGAGGCGTCACACTTTCTGATTTCAGACTGTACAAAACTATAATTAAACAGTTAAGTACTGACATGTACTTTTTATGTAGTGTTTTAGACTATATGTCTAAAAATAGACATATAGACAGATGGAGCAGAATTTAGAGCTCAGAAATGAGCCCTCCCATGGATAGTCAACTAGTATGTGACAAAGGGTCCAAGGGTACTCATGGGAAAAGGATAGTCTCTTCAGTAAATGTTGGAAATCTAGATAACCACAAGAAGGACAAAATCGTACCCCTATCTTATACCATTCGCAAAAATTAACTAAAAATGGATTAAAGACTTAAGCAAAAGGCCTGAAAACATAAAATTCCTGGAAGAAAACATGGAGAAAAAGCTCGTCGACATTGGTCTTGGAAATAACTTTTTTGGATATGACACCAAAAGCCCAAGCAACAAAAGCAAATAAAAATGAATGGAACTATGTCAGACTGAAAGGTTTCTGCACACAATGAGTAAAAAAAAGAAAAAGTCTTCTGCACAACAAAATGAATAAGGAACCTAGAGCATTGGAGAAAATATTTGCAAACCATGTATCTGATAAGGAGTAAATATCCAAAATATATAAGGGATTCATGCAACTCAATAGTAAAATAACCCCCAAACAATCCAATTAGTAAATGGGCAGAGGAACCGAATAGACAGTTTTCCGAAGAGGACATACAAATGGCTAATGGGTATATGAAAAGATGCTCATCAAAGTCGCAATGAGATATCACCTCATTCCTGTTAGAATGACACTTGTCAAAAAAACGAGATAACAAGTGTTGGGGAAGATAGGGAGAAAAGGGAATATGTATACACTGTTGATGGGCATGTAAAATGGTACAGCCATTATGGAAAACAGTATGCTTGTTCCTCAAAAAACTAAAAATAGAACCACCATATGATCCAGCAATTCCCATTTCTGGGTATATATCCACAGGGAATGAGAACAGGATCTCAAAGAGATACCTGCACTCACCATGTTCATTGCAGCATTGTTCACGATAGCAAAGATGGAAACAAACAAATATTTGTCAACAGATGAATGGATAGAGGAGAAGATGTGAGACTATATGTATATAGTGGAATTATTATTCAGCCATGAGAAAGAAGAAAATCCTGCCTCTTGCTGTTTGTCACAACATGGAAAGACCTTGAGGGCATTATGCTAAGTGGAATAAGTTAGAGAACAATAAGACAAATAATGTATCACTTCCATGTGGAATCTAAAAAAGCTGAGCTCATAGAGAGAGTAGAATGGTAGTTGCCAAGGAGGGCTGTGTGGTGGGGGAACACTGCTCCGCTTTTTTTTTTCCAGATGGTTACACCTGGAAGACAGATGAGGGGACAGCGGATCCCCATCCTGCCCCCCACCCCACTCCTCTACATTTGGGCTTGGACTCCTTAACAGGAATTATGCAAATAGTTTAAATAGTTCTCCCTCTCCCCCTCCTTCTCCCTCTCCCTGGTGCTGAGTGTACATATCTGGATCTAATACTTAGATAAGTGTGAGCCAGGATCCCACTGTGTACCGTATCATAACTTAGAAGAAGGATCTTTGATCAGTACCCTCATAGTGAACTCCCCGCTTTGACTTCCTGTTCCCTCTGCATGTGCTGACCACGTGCTGGGTCGGCCACTCTCCTGTCCCAGCCACATCTGCTCTGCTGGGAGGGGGGTGCCAGGAATCAGCATGTCTGTGCCCAAACCTGCTCATGCTATTTGTACCTGTTATTGAATTTTGCTGCTTTAATAAATCATCATAAGTCAATGAGACATGAGGGCAAAATAGGGTTGTTCTTTCTATGAAACTTGACTTGAAAGCCTGAGGTTCACGTAATAGAGATGTTAAAAAATAGTTCTTTCTAAACAAGTGTGGTTGAAGCAACTGTAGAGAACTGGGTAAAAACCCTGAAGGATTTTGTACTGAAATTGATTGTAGGTTTAGTTGTTTTATTGAAAAACAAACAAGAAACAACCACCCCAAACCCCTGAAACTATAACTTCTAAGAACTATACTATGGCTGTGGTAGACGTAATGGAAAATAAGTGAATCTCAGTTGTCAAATCTGTATTCAAAGTATTAGCAAACAATTGTATATTTACATGCTTTATGTTGAAATAATATTTTCGAAAGTTATGGGTCTTATTTTTATCATGATTCCCCACTTTACCTAACTTTATTCAGTTGATCAACCAATCAGTATGAAACTCATAGGCAGAAAACAGAAAGAAAGCCTCACTTTTGGGAGCTGAGTTTTTTTTTTTTTTTTTTTTTTTTTTTGGCTGCGTTGGGTCTTCGTTGCTGCGCGCAGGCTTCTCATTGCTGTGCCTTCTCTTGTTGTGAAGCACGGGCTCTAGGCGCACGGGCTTCAGTAGTTGTGGCTCACGGGCTCTAGAACACAGGCTCAGTAGTTGCGGTGCACGGGCTTAGTTGCTCTGCGGCATGTGGGATCTTCCAGGACCAGGGCTCGAACCCATGTCCCCTGCATTGGCAGGCAGATTCTTAACTACTGTGCCACCAGGAAAGCCCAAGATTTTTCTTTTATGCTTTGATGCTCACCCCCCTCAAGCTCAACACTGGTTGACCTCTGACTCCATCATCCTGACAGCTCTGCCCTCACCTCCCTTTCCTCCCTCCCTGGCTTCCATTGCCTGTGCTCCCACCTGATGCCAATCTTACTTTCCATTCACCTGGGTGAGACTGTGGGCTCACTCTTCTCTCTCACCACCCCAACCTGTTCCACCCTCCATGTTCCTGAGACACGGCCCACTTTAAACATCCCCAGTGAGGGAGCAAGCAGTGGAGTGGATAAATGCAGGGAGCGCTGGGGAGCCCCTTGGCCGTGGGCACTGCCCCAGGTGTTCCCTGCGCCCCAGGTTCCATTCTCCACACTCTTCACGTCTAGTCCACTCCTCTCACACACAGGAAGGGAGGCCTCCATGCCCACTGGATACGTCCTGCCAGAGCCACAGTGCCCTTACTAGGGACAGACCGGCTAGACCGTGGCCAGTTCGCCCAGGAGACTTCAGGGGATGGCTCTACTGTTCCTGAGAGAGGCTATGGCACTGGCGTCCCAAGTGCCCATCCTGTGAGCACCACGGGTACTCAGACAACACACTGCAGCTGAGGGGCTGTACGCATTCAAGGGGGCTGGTATCTACCTCCCTTCCCTGAAGAGCTGGGCTCAGTTCTTGAGTGTGGGGAAATGATTCACTGCGAAAATGTGGAACGGCACTTTCTTCACCTTTCTGCAGGCCTCTCCTCAGAGTTCACCCAGAAGGTGTCTAAGCCAAGAGAGACAGGCAGATATCTCAGTCCTGGGGTGTCCTCCCCACACTTGGCATCGGCATTGCTACCAGCATCCACGTTGGTCGAGGGTCAGGCCCTTTAAAAATGCCTGTAAAATTCAGCGTTGTACTATCGACATCTGATGTTTTTACTTGTTTATTTTTTAAATTTTATTTATTTTTGGCTACGTTGGGTCTTCATTGCTGTGCGTGGGCTTTCTCCAGTTGCGGCGAGCGCGAGCTACTCTTTGCTGTGCATGGGCTTCTCATTACGGTGGCTTCTCTTGTTGCAGAGCACGGGCTCTAGGCACACAGGCTCAGTAGTTGTGGCCCGCGGGCTCTAGAGCGCAGGCTCAGTAGTTGTGGTGCACGGGCTTAGTTGCTCCACGGCATGTGGGATCTTCCTGGACCAGGGATCGAACCCGTGTCTCCTGCATGTGTCTCCTGCATTGGCAGGCGGATTCTTAACCACTGTGCCACCAGGGAAGCCCTGATGCTTTTTAAATGCTGGGGTCCAGGAGAACTCTGGCCAGGCTGTGAGAGAAAGACTCTCTGAAGGAGCTGCACAGACAGCCCACACAGTGGCTTACACGCCACAGATATATCCAACAAAGTGGTCAGTTGTACCCCAGAATATTCCTTCAGGGAGGAGCCCTGTGTCTGTGGAAGATGCCTTGGAGCACCCACGGCTGGGATCCACTGGAGTCACGGCATCTGGGTAAGTGAATAGTTGCCCTGCTGAACCTGGAAAGAAGTTTATAATCTTGTATTGTATTTAGGCAGGGTAAGGGCAGTGGTGAATCATCTTTGTAGGGTTCTCGGTGCTTTGGGTCTTGGGTTTGGGGGTGGTAGAAAGACTGGGGGTGGGAGGTGTCACCTTAGGGGGTTGCATTTAGGCTGAAGCCTGGCTGGAGAAGTGGGAGGAGAATGTTCCAGATCCTGAGGTGGGAGTGGGTCTGGTGTGTGAGAGGACAGAAGGCACTGGTGTGGCTGGGCTGAGGAGGGAACTGTGCATGATGAGGTGCAGAGAGAGGGCGCCATGGGTCTGGTTGGCCAGTGTTCAGGCTCCGGAAGAAGCTGCCCCGGACATCTTGCATTCTCTGACTGTCTTTGTGTACTCCCTAACTATGTGGACATTTTCCTCACTGTGAGTCTCACCGTCCCAACGTGGAAACCACACACTGGTTTCCCAGCATCCCTTGCAGCCATGGCCTGTCATGTGATCCTGGGTGCAATCATGTGATCCAGTCCCCACCAATCAGAGTTCTGGAGATCTAATGTATAGCCCGGTAACTATAGTTAACAACATTGTATTACATAAATGTTGCTTAGAGAGTAGAACTCAAATATTCTCACCAAAAAGAAAAAAAAATGAAAGAAATGGTAATTATGTGACGTGAGGAAGGCGTTAACTAAGCTTACTGTGGTATCATTTCACAATACACAAGTGTATCAAATATCGCATTGTACACCTTAAACTTACACAATGTTATATGTCAATTACATCTCAATAATGCTGGGGGAAAATCTGGAAGAGCAGTTTGGAGCCTGGTATTTGGGCCTTGAATATCCAGTTGGGATGTTTAATTTTTTAGATATTGGCTCAGCACTGAAAGTTTTTGAGAAAGACAATGACACGATTATAATCCCTTAATCCTAGGACAGGATAGAGGCCTGACACATGCAAGGCTTTCTACAAATGTTTGTTGAAAAAAATCAGATATCTTTTCCAATTCCTTACATGTAATTTCCCTACATATAAAAAAATGAAGGCAGTTGACTAGGTATGCTTTTAAATTAGAATTTGGAAATTATTATCCTGAAGTATTTGAAGGATCTTTTCAATAAGAAAAACTCATAATTGTTCTGAATCTAAAGATGTCAGATGCTGTCTGAATCTATAGATGCCTGAGTAAATGGAAACAGCTAAAATGAAAGGAGCTATTTTAGTAATTCAAAAGAATTCAACCATCAAGCAATAAAATAAAACACTGGATTCTACGGGTGACTAATGAGGATTAGAACAAAATTATAGCCCTCCTATAAAGAACTTTATATGGCAAATCAAAGATGAAGGCTCATAAAGAGTTCTGCAGCAGAAAAGATCCAGGAAGTATTGTGGGAAAGAGATAGAGACACACTCCGGCCCTGAACGCACCAGAACAAAAGGTTTTTGGAATTATGTGGCCAGGAATATTGAAGGCATCTGCAGTCCCAGTTTTGTTTGCAGGACCTTATACAAAGGAAAGGCGAGAGAAAAAGAACAAAGAATCTCAAAGAAAAAGATTCTAGGGTAATAATGACGTATATAATTGATGCTCAATAAATGTTTATTGATAAAAATTGGGGCACAGGGCTTCCTTGGTGGCGCAGTGGTTGAGAGTCCGCCTGCCGATGCAGGGGACACGGGTTCATGCCCCAGTCCGGGAAGATCCCACATGCCGCAGAGCGGCTGGGCCCGTGAGCCATGGCTGCTGAGCCTGCGCGTCCGGAGCCTGTGCTCCTCAACGTGAGAGGCCGCAACAGTGAGAGGCCCGCGTACTGCAAAAAAAAAAAAAAAAATTGGTGCACAGAAATGGTAGCACACACGACAGCATTAAAAAAAAACAATTAGGAAAGTGTACAAAAGAATAATTGTTTTGCCATCCAACTACTGTTTGTGGGAATTTGGTTAAGGGGAGAAGGTGTCTAGTGAGAAACTCCATCAGATAGTCAATGAAACCCGCTATGCTCGCAGACCGCATCTCATGAAGTGACTTACAAGCAGTTCTGTCTTCATGTATCTGCCATGCCTGTGCCGCAGAATTCTCTACTCTAGTCCCAAATGTTTGGACAAAGGGTTAGTTCTTGAGCAAGGGAAGGTTAGGTAAAGTGCCTAGGAAACAATGCCCACTGGGGTGCCCCATAATTGAATGGTAGCACATGTAGCCTATCAGACGCAAGATGCCCACAGAGAAGAGAAGAGTGCCAGACAGTCAATCCTAGAGCGAGACACGGTGCCTGGGATATCTGGAGTTACCACTCTGTCCCAAACAATTAGAAGCCACTATTTCTGATTCCTTGAGCCTGTGCTACATTCTAATGTTGCAGTTCTAAATGAGTATATGCCTGCTCAGATAGTTCCATGGGCTTCCTCAATTCTACGTATACTGTTACAATAAGTCCAGTTACCTAAGGGTATCTCAGCAGGCCTCCTCCTTGCAACCTGAAAGAAACAAACTATTATAGACTTTAGTTGTAAATATCAATACCTATTATGTGTGTAACTATTGGGTAAAAAGGGGGGACTTACCCACTCTAATAAACTAAAGATTATTATTACTGCCCCTGCAAATCTGTGGGTTAGCTTACCTTACCCCTTGGATAAAATCTAGGACAGGATGTATAACTTTCCTGGTTATTCTTAATTAATAGTACTCTTCATTTCCATCAAAAACAGCCTCTGTTTGTTAAGTTAGTATTACTGTACTAGGTCATTGTGCTTAAAGCAAGTCAGTCAACAGACAAACAAAACCCTCCAAGCGTCAATTAAATCTAAAGGCTCTCCTTCCCCCCAGCTAGACCTGCTGCAGGCAGGAAGATCCATGGAAAGGGGGCTGGTAGGTGGCTTCCCTCCTTACTCTCTGTGACTCCACCTTGCCCATTAGTCAACTCTGCCAGTGGGGAAACAGGAGATGGGTCAGGGAATATTTACTTGAATGGCACCCATACGAGGCTGGGTTTTGTCAGCCTTGAATGGTATTTAAAGCTGGCTCTCTTGGGAGTACTTTCATGGGTTCTTCAGAGACCCACCTCCACCCCCAATCACCAGGGATCTCTCATGTGTGGTTTCTAGCTATGGGCCCTGTACTTGCCAGCTGGCTACATAGGACTCTTCACTTGGCCTGTAGCTGTGGACAGTATATCTTCAGGATCTCTCTGCTAAGCAGTGTCTCTTCAGCACTTCATGGCAGAATCTAACATAGCCGCTCTCTGGCTCTTCCTCCTGGTCCACTAGGACCCTCTGTCCCAGGAATACAATCACTGCTTACACAATAGCCCCTATTCTACTTCCAGGTGCTACTTGGGTGAACCTATTGCCCTCAATATTCCTCAAGTGGGAAACAGACCCTGGTCCATTATGTGCCCCAAACATCAATCTCTCCGTGAAGCCCCTCTCTGTCAATACCTCCCAGTGAGGGGAGAGTGGGGCTGTGGGACTCACACTTAAATCCTCTTTCTGAAAGAATCCTTCTAATTTCCAGGTTTCTGGCCACATCAACACCCAATTCTGGGGCAACTCCTTTGCAAGTCCTGCATAACTAGGCTGGAGTCTCACTTCAAAATGGGGGAGTATTTGGTACCCATAATTATGGGACCTCAGCCAAAAAATGAGTCTGAAATAGTTCCATTTTAAAATCCTGTTGCATTTGTAAAGACCTTTCTATAATTCAGGAGACTGGTGGATTTTTTTGTTATTGTTTCACTTTTTAAAAAAATTGGCAACAACTGATCTATTAGGGGACTAACTTTTTATGTCTAGAAAGTCAAATCTAACAAAGGACTAAGTGAGATAGCCCATGAAAAGTCCTGAGCATAGTGCTGGACATATAGTAAGTGCTAAATAAATTCTAGTGTTTATTATTAGACATCCTTTCACTTACATGAAGAAAAAGAAGTGGATTTGAGCATCTCAGTTGGATTTAACACATTAATAAATATTTGAGATAAATTTAGTCCCTTTGATCTCCATGAGGTTGTTAAGTATATATGAGGTAATCACCCTGTTGAAAGCCATCTTCCTCCCCTTGGCCCACCAGCAGGGAAAATCCACTGATTAGTCTAAGAGGTAAAGGATAATATATAAAAATATACAATCCTTAGAGAACAGACCATCCATACAACTCCTGAATTTGAACTGTTCAACACCTTAGAAAGAATCCATGCTTAAGACCTCTGCCCTCAAGAACATGGAGTTTCACAATCTTTGTTCCAATAATCTCACTTCATTTGAATCCTACAATGTTTCTTTCTTTTTTTTTCTTTTTAACACAAGGCATCATAAAGGTCATTTATTATTATTCTTTATTAGTTTGGATAAATGTAATAGAAAAAAATTAATAACACATGTATTCATAGACTTTTCCCTTTTTCTCCCTCACCACACCCAATACTTCATGGAGGAGAAAGGGAAAGGATGAAAGTTATGCAGGCAGATTCGCACTAAGGAGGAATTCAGAGCTGAGAACAGCGCTCTCTGGAACATGAATCCTACAATGTTTCTTATGGTTTGTTTTAAGTAGTTTTATATAATAACCAATGCATCTTGCTATCACCATCATAAGAGTGTACTCTTCAGGGGGCTTCCCTGGTGGCGCAGTGGTTGAGAGACTGCCTACCGATGCAAGGGACACGGGTTCGAGCCCCGGTCCGGGAAGATCCCACATGCCGCGGAGCGGCTGGGCCCATGAGCCATGGCCGCTGAGCCTGCACGTCCGGAGCCTGTGCTCCGCAACGGGAGAGGCCACAGCAGTGAGAGGCCCGCGTACCGCAAAAAAAAAAAAAAAAAAAAAAGTGTATTCTTCAGATTAATAACTCAAAGCCTCACCTATTACAGGAATGATTTCTTTCCTTGTAGAGTTTTTCCTTTATAAGCCAAAAGCCCCCAGGGGTTATTCAGTCTCATACCTATTCTATTGCCTCACAAAGAATCTGCTTGGCGCACTGGAGTTCCACATTCTCTACGGCTATTGCTGAGGTTCCTACAAAAAGAGGTGGTCCAGTGTGATGGCCACTCTGTAATGCATGTAGAGAAGTGTTTAAGAACATATATGATAAAGATCTTTGTAAGAGTACTGAAAAATAAATAAAGACATAGGTAGGTAGGTAGGTAGATAAATAAATAATAAAGCCCGCATCCCCCCCACCCCCAAGAAAAAGAAGTGGTCCAGTACTATGCCCAGAGCCTCTGCTTTGATGATAAAGGCATAGGTAGTAGTTTCTTTGAAGGGAGCCGGGAGATGAATGCAAAATGAAGAAGCGGGCCTGATTTCCATATTATAGCTCTTAGTTACATAACTCTTTCAGCTTGCACACATTCTCTGTCATTTCCCCAAGGCCACCAACAGTGACGGAGTGGCTGGGAGAGGAGGGTCTCCAACCTCAGCCACAGGTGGAACTTTCTCCCATGACAATCCAAGCCCTGGGGAAAAACTGAACCACTAGATCATCTGCCCTCTCCACTGGTAAGCTTCTCTTCAGGGTTGAGTGCCCTCCTGCTTGGTGGCCTTGAAATGTGACCAGTTTAATCCCATAGAGGTGTAATTTTTTTTTTTTTTTTTTTTTTGCGGTATGCGGGCCTCTCACTGTTGTGGCCTCTCCCGTAGCAGAGCACAGGCTCCGGACGCACAGGCTCAGCGGCCATGGTTCACGGGCCCAGCCGCTCCGCGGCATGTGGGATCTTCCCGAACCGGGGCACGAACCCCTGTCCCCTGCATCGGCAGGCGGTCTCTCAACCACTGCACCACCAGGGAAGCCCCCATAGAGGTGTAATACTAACATTAAGTCAAGGGGATTGGTGTTCCTATCCCTATCTTTTGAATTTCCTTGGCCCTTATGCCAGTTTGTCCATTTGTTCCCAGCAATACCTGAGTCCCTTACTAATAGGGGCCAAGCAGGTAGAGCTTCCCCAGAAAAAGAAGACCTGTGCAAGGCAACTGAATATAGCCCCAGCTAGAAAGATATTCATTAAATATTCATTAATGAATATCAATATTCATTAAAATAGTGCCCATTGTTTACATCTGCGTGGCACTTTCTCTTAAACGGGGTGGGAAAGGAAAATTAATGTTCTCCCTCATAGGGTATCTTGCTACGCATGTGGTTGAACTACTTAAAAATTTCAAAGCATGCAGTGGTTTATGTCAATATGGGGAAGATCTAAACTCCAAGATAGACTTACTATAACTAACCAGGAGTCAGACATCTAAGAAGCTAACAGGAGAACAAGTCCTGGAGACCATCCTAGCTAAATGAGCTGGAAAAAATTTAAAAACTTGCATCATCTTACAGGTTGACTCACCTCAAAACAGATCTGTAATTGCCTCACACGGCACACAGCACACGTGATGATTTGGCGGCAGTTCACGTGCTACGCCTATTATGGAGACAAAAACTCTGCCATCAGTTGAGAGAAATTTCTGATCCAGATGCCAGACATACTGAGTCACCTGTAATCCCCTGCCACCTACACCTCCCACTTCTGGCTGCACAAATATGTACGTGTGGTTTCAAGAGGTGATTTAAATAATTTGCCTCTGGGAGATGGTTTGTACCACATGTAGAAAAAACAATTCCATCAACACACACAAAGCTGACCATTAATTCTTCTGCCCAGAACAAAAAGCATTTTGTGTGTTTGTTGACCTACCCTTTACTTTGAAGTGAAGGACATGACAGGGAAACTGGCTAAGCCATGCTCTTTGCCTTTCAGATGATTTTTGGTAGGTAATCTTGTCTTAAATCGATGGAACAAAGCAGCACTATAAAATTTTACACTTAAAAACAAAACATAGAAACACAAGAGAAAGTCTAAAATTTGCATTTGGAGTCTGGTTCCAGTGGAGATTTGCCAAAATGTCAAAGATGACAAAACTCTGAGTGGAACAAATTTTGGCTTCCCTGATTAAAGACAGCTAGTATAGCATTTGTGTCTTTCCACATTTTCTGCCCTTTCGCATCCTCCACTATTTTCTATGGGTAAAACCTCCAACTCCTTAGCCTGAAACACAAAGACCTTGACGATCCAGCCAGAACTCTCCTTCCAGCTTTATGTCCCGCTGCCCTCTCCCCGCATCTCTAGGATCTACACTCCCATCTCACAGGACTACCCACCATTCCCTGTAAATAACATGTACTATAACACAGACCACACTGCTGACAGGGCGTTTCTTCTATCCAAGGGGCTCTTCCTACCTTCTCAACCTAAAAAATCTGATCTCAGAGGTCACCTTTAAAACCGGTCACTCCCTCCTTTGTGCTCCTAAAACAGTTAGCACTTAATTAAATTATACTATTTTATCACATGGTATTGTGGTTATTTGTTTACTCATCTGTCTCCTTCATTAGACTTGAGCTCTTGCAGGGCAAAGGCAATATCTCATTTTCTACATCTGCCTTGGGCCCAACAATGCCCGGCACAAAATAGCTACTCAACCAATGCATGTTCATCAGCGTTAGTTATTGAGAATCAACAGCTTGCTGAACGACCCCCTTTCCTGACCCATAACTTAACACTCAGCTCCAGGCTTAGCCTGGTTGGGTTCTGAGACCAACCACAGTTACCCAGGAGGGAATGAAGATAATCTTACTCAGGTAACACAGAATCAAAGGGGTACTGAGTCTCAATTTGCTTTGAAATTACGGCCTAGTTATAGGACCTGGGTTTTGGTCTTGATCTTGGGAACATACCCTCAACTCATCACTACATCCACTTTACTCTCGTGTGACCAAGTTTCTGTTTTGTTACATGCTGTCCCAAGGACTATGAAAAGTGAGATTCTTCTCTTTCTTAATGCAATGAAAATTGCAAGACATCAAGAAGCTAGCCAAAAAATGTCACTCTTAATTCCCTATTAAGCACGATGTTAAGAGCACCCATACCTGTTTTGCTTCTAGTCCTTGACTTAAAGGTGAGCTTCTTCAAGTGGCTAAACCGTTCCTGTCATGGCTCACTTAGCAATAGGGGCTTTACCCAGACACAGGTAAAGGCGAGTGGTGTACGGGCACTGGGACGTTTCTCAAGCATTGCTGCAAATGTTTTGACATTTCCCCCATCTAAAAGTGTCATATCGGTCCCCGGTCTTTGAATATGGGTGGGTATGTGACTACTTTGAGCTATAAAGTATGACAGAACTGTTGCTGTGTAACTTCTGAGGCTGGATCATTAAAGGCCATGCAGCTTCCCCTTATTCACTGGAAAACTGCTCTTGGAGCCCTAAGCCACTATGTAAGAATTTTGACTACTTTGAGCCAAGTATAGGTGCTCCAGTAGACAGCTCAGCCCTCCAGTTATCCCTACCAGGTGCCGTTTTGTACCCTCTAAACCAATCATTCCACCAGCCGAATATTACCAAGTCACCTCCATCAATGTTATTTGAACAGAAAAATCACCTAGCTGAGCCCAGTTCAAATTTATGGCCAATATAATCATGGTATGTAATGGAATGATTGTTATTTTAAGTCACTAAGTTTGGGGGTAGTTTTTCATGCAACAATAGGTAACGGCCAAGGAGGTAGACAATGAAATGCCCTGATTCCTTTTATTGTTTTCCTCAGGGAAGAAACTGAATTTCTATAGCATTACTGAAGTTGCTGATAGACACATTTTTCATTAATTTTTTAACGGAAACTTAAAAAGCAAGCAAGTAGGATTTCTAAAATTAAAAGGAACTATTGCCAGGAGATTTGCAAATGTAGTATTTCTCTTTCCTCATTACAGACTTGGAGCCCATCTCCGGGAATAGATACACAGACTTGTGTGCTTTCTTAAATACAATAGACAATAGTCACAGTGTCTGTTAATCCCATCTGCTTCCCTGGAAAAGGAAAACTCATTACGTGAGACTGTCAAGAGGTCTCAGATTCCATGAAGGGGAATTTTTCTCTATATCTCCTATAACATAAGCCTAATATCTAGTTATTTCAAGATTTGCATAGTACCTAATCTATATCTCTAGCAGGGAGATATATATATATATATCTACTTTGCATTTTAGTTTATTTCTATAGCAATCACAGTTTAATTGCAAAGACAGAATGTAGTTTAAGCAGGAAGAAGTCTTTTGTAGGATATTAAGTGACTTGCCAAATTGTTGGGAGGATGAAAGAAAAAGAATTTAGACTGAACCACACAGCAGAGCCAAGCCACTAAGTTTGCTGCTGCCTCCTCTGTGATCAAAAAACCACTGACTCTTCAATTATATCACCACTGCCATGATCAGGAAGCCACCATGATTGGGAAGCCACCACAATCTGGTGGTTATCCCAGCCCCAGAACCACACCATTTTGGCTGCAATCTGCACCAGCAGAATAGATGCCATGAACTCCATCTCTGAACACCCACAACCGAAAACTCAGTGACCCTGGTCACGGGCAGAAAGAGCAGAAGGAGAAGATGTTATGGCTTCTAGTTTGCTTGTGTTTTCTTAATTTCCCTCAAGTGCATATGCGTGGTTGAACCTAAGAACATAGGTTAGGTTCACATCCAGAGTGTAGCAGCAGTAGAATCTGGGAAATGCAGTTTTTGCTTTTGCTTTTATTTGTTTAACTTTCCAGGCTTTGTAGTATAAAAAGGCACACTTGAAAATAAGTGGGGTGGATTTGAATGCCAGTCTACAATATCATCATAATGTGTATTTCTTCTACTGGACTACTAGCAATTTGCATCTACTTTTCTGTCCCATCTCCCAAAGCATCTAGCAATTTCCAGGGAGTCAATTGTTTGAAATAAGGAAGGGGGTTTAGTGAGGAAAAGAAGAGAGAAGAATCATGAAGTCCCACACACCTCTTTCAAGTCCCCACCAGGAAATGGAGTCTTCAAGGGCAGGATAATACGACGTGAGTCTTAAAACGGCCTCTGTCTTAGATATTGTCCATTTCTCCTGTCTGTTCTCAGGTCCACTTTCCACTCATGCCACCCTGCTGTGCGCCATGGGAAGCTGACCTCTAGAGATGGCTCCACCTGAGTTCTTGTGCCCTCTGACTTCTGGTTAGGCTTTGGCAAGGAGAGAGTTTCAGATTATTTGTCCCCCAGGCTTCTTCTGTGGTTCAGCTATAGCTACTACTTTCTCTATCTAACGTAACTGGGCAAGTGGGCTCGTTGCCTGCTGCACAACAGAAAGACCAAATGCCAAGGCAAAGGTGTTTTGTAGAGAGAAAAAGGCTTTATTGCAGGGTAGCCAAGCAAGGAGACAGGAGGCAATACTCAGATTTGTCTCCCCATCAGCTGTTGAGTGGGATTTTTATGTTGGAAGAGAGAGATGGGCTGGAAAGTGAATGGTGGAAAGTAATTTGTAAGTTTCAAGAGTTCTCTGCAGAGGTGTGACTGTTCTTCATGCCTCTTCATGGGTAGCATGTGCAAATCTGAAGAGGGTCCGTGTGTAACATGGGATGGATAATTCGACCTGTGGTGTCTAACGTTAACTATCAGTTGTCCTAGCCCCTCAACGTGCCTGCTTCTGTCGGGCTGCCAGCAAGTTGTTTCCATGTCTGTGGTTTCCCTGGAACTCTGCAAAACAAGCTTGGTGTTCTTGATGTATCATTTTGTTTCTGCTTTGTTTCTACCTTATGGGCCTTGGGTGTGTAAAGTACAGGGTATGGTTTCATGAATGCCAGTACCCGAATCAGAGGCCCTGTTAGGTGGCCCCAATCTGCCAGCCACAGCTCTCACTAGGGTCTGATAACTGCTCCTCCTCTTGTCCCTTCAGAGCCCATAGTATCAGTGGCTTCCCACTAATACTAGTCACAGAATGCATCACCATGCTTAACCCTAATAAGGGTACTGGTTAATGAGTGTTCTGTGTGTCAGCTGCCAGGACACAGACTTCAGTGATGGTGAGCATTTCCAGACCCCATCAGCCCACACGCTCTCCCACCTCTTCACAGCACATTCCATGCTCTACCTGTCTGGTCAGACTTTCCTCCTTTGGCTGAAGCTGGGTCAGCTTCCTCATGGTGCCCATGGTCCATGAGGCAGTTGTGGTTCCACATAAAGTGTGTCATCAAGGGAGCTGGGTCTGAGAGGACAAACGACTGCCATTGGCTGGATTTACCTGCTCAATTTCACCCCACCTGTAAAGATGAGACAAGCAACCACCTGTCAGGACTGGTGCAAGGATTAAATAAGGTGGTTATGTACGTCAAACAGCTGAGTGAACTGTAGATGGTTTTACAAATATTAGCTATTACCTAAACATTTCCAAAGCATGGAGTTCTTTCCTTTCATCTTTGCTACTACATTTTTCCTTCTGCTAATTAAGTTTCTTATCAGTATTGATATTTTAACTAGTATTGCAATCCTGGTGGTCTAAATCTTTGTTCCGGGGAGAGAGGAATGAGGAGGGGGAAAAGGCAAGGCAGAGGTGGCATATAAAAAGCCGTTTTCACTCCTAAGTAGAAAATACTACCCCAGGGGCCCGAAAATTTCTCACTTATTAACTTGGGATGGAGAATTGGCAGAAAAAGTCATTACTACGGTTTGCGTCTGTGGTAAGTCAGCTGAGACCTTAGCCTTGGGCTGAAATAGATGGTTTAGAGTAATTATGACAGGATGAAACTAGAGTCAAGTGTGGCCAATCTGTGATTTCCACGGCACTTGCGCCCCAGTTGTTCTAGATCTCCTCCAGATCGCGGACAGCTTTTAGGAT
Source organism: Delphinus delphis (assembly GCF_949987515.2). Classification (NCBI taxonomy): domain Eukaryota; kingdom Metazoa; phylum Chordata; class Mammalia; order Artiodactyla; family Delphinidae; genus Delphinus; species Delphinus delphis. The sequence continues at coordinate 54,914,944 of NC_082693.1, read as the reverse complement.
TTTAGCTAAAAGAGTGGCCGGGACAGCTGGACAGCATGGCAGAGTTTTCATAGGCTTGGAATCCTGACTTTCCATTTTACCCGACAAAGAAGCTTTTAAAATATTTAGGGGCTCTAATTACAAGCAATGATAAAAGGCCTCTTAAGGCAAGCTTCATATAATTATAAAAGATTAAAGTTTTTAAAAGAATTTACAGGTTTAGGGAGAATGATTTAATTGTGTCAGAAACATTAAAATTAAGTTATACAATCCAGGTAAAATTTACCAAAATTTTCCAGAAGACTATTTGAAAAAAGATGGTCTACATGTTGAACTATTCTAGTACAATCATATATCCCAAATCTAAACTGAGTCATATTAAGCTGCAAAAGTAAGTCATATCTGGACTAAAAATTATGACATTATTCCATTATGATAAGAATTTATGCCTCACTGCCTAAACACAAACCGTTTTAAGAGAAAACTGAAAAAGTTATCTGTCCCCTCACATTCAGGGTACATAAATCTTCCCTGAAGGGATGATAGTAAAAATACGTAATAACTGGTACGCACAAGCTCCCACCAAGTAGAGCAGATCCCACTATGATCTGCCTTGTGGCCGAACCAGTACGTCCCACCTGAGTACCAGCTCCACCTGCATCCCATGCACCAGCTCTTGCTCATCACCTGCAGTGGTTCCTCAGCCTGCACCGAAACAGTCCGCCATCCAGAGTATTCCACATTTTCCAAAATGTAACCCAGGTTCTTTAGGATAGTCTTATTCTTTGCTGTCTACCTTCTCCGTTCCACTACCAAAGGCAACTTGCAACTTCTTGGCAACTCACGAGAACGTGATCCCCTTAGCAGGCAGAGCACGGCTCCACATAACAGATGTTGTCTTGAACAACATCTGGCCTCAGTGAATCATTGCTTCCATTTTTTGATGTATGTGGCTGTCCCCACTTATCAGAGAGTAATGGCAGGTGGGGACAGCTGAGCAGAATCAAGCCTGCTGAGATGTCACTCATCACCACAAGCCTGGTTGCAGTGGCCTCCATCCTGATCAGCCCGGCAAAAAAATCAAAAACAAAGAGTTCCCGTTATGAGTCAGCCAGCTCAGTGGCAAGTAGGTTTTTCATTTTGGGGGTTTCAAATTGAGTAGCTCTTCCTTCAAGCCCCTTGTTTGGGCTTTCCCAGCCACCTACAGTTAGCTTTATTTGCACTTACCGTACTGGATTGAAATCATCTCCTTGCATGTCTGTCTCTGCTGCTACGTCTCTTTAAGGGCAAGCGGCTTGTCTCATTCTTCTCTGTATCCCCAGCACCTAACCTGGAGCCAGGCACATTGCCGTGTGCTCAGAAACAGTTTGTTGACCCGAACAGAATTAGCCTTAGTCTGAAATGAAGAAAAAAAATTGAACCAGTGATCTATCTGGATCCACTTTGTGGTTAATGCAATATAAGAAAATGATTGTTAATGAATTAAATTATATTTAATGTTTTATAATTATCTATTTCCAGTCTAAGAATTTTCGTAGTTGATGAGAATGAATTTGACACCCATGGATGGAAGCTCTCAAAGCATACCTTTAATGTTAGATTTAAGCATGAATCGAAAGTAAGCCAATATCCTTTAAGTTGTCTAGCATTCTCTTTTTAAAAATTATCTGTAAAATAATTTTCTTAAAAATGGAAAATAATCAGTCTAGTGAGTCTTTTTTAAATGGTCCCAGATTAAAGTTTTCCAAAAATGAAAGTTATAACTATTACTGTAGTTTTAAACAGAGATATGAATCATAGGAACCAGTTTTTCCTTAAAAAAGTAACTCATTGATTTCTTTTTCTTTTAAAAGGAATACATGTTCATTAATGAAACTTAGAAAAATATGGAAAAGGTCAAGGAAAAAATCACCATAATCTATAGTTCAAAGATAGTGGAAATAGTTTCTTTCTTCTTAGTCTTGTTTCAATGCATATGCATATTTTTTACGTGGCTGACATTGTATTATGTATATGGTTTCATATCTGACTTTCCTACTTAATGTCATAGCTTAAAGTTCATTTAAAAGATAAAATGGTGACACTGCTGTGCTCTTGGTCAGTACCCCTCTGGTTTGGCCTTTTTCATGTTGTGAGTGACTAGCTGAGTGTTTCATCCTTGTCAGCAGTGCCCTGCCCTGGGTAGAGATTGGCTGGGTTGCCTTATGGTCTCCAGCTTTACATACAACTGGGTTTTATTTTCAATTTAATTTGGTTTTCTTTCAAAATCCCCAACCAAATCTTGGACTTTACAAGAAGTAGGAGGAGAACAACAAATGTGACTAAAGGGACATCTGAAGAAGGAAGGAACTCAGGTTGCTCTCTCTCAGTACAGAGGAGGATAGTGACCACGTGGCTCCCAGTGGAACCTGGGAATTAGGATTAACTTTCCCTTCAGTCTTATCCTGGGGATCTTCTGTGGCCTCTCCCGCTCCCCCCTCACCCTTCTCCACCTGCTATGTTCCCTGGGAGGCTGGCCCAATGCAATTCCCGGGCTCTCTTGCCCTCAAATTACCCACTTTAAGGGGGCTTTTGTTTCCTGCCAAGCCTCCATTGATAGAAATATTTAAGCCACATGACCTTCTTCCAAGGCTAGAGTACTTCATTCAGTCTTCAGAGTTAAGCTATTACCTGAGTTTCCTTAACAGGGTTATTTGGGGATAATAAATGTATAAATAACCTATCTCCAGTTCCAGCAAGCAGCTATTTATAATGGCCGTGCTGCTCTTACTGGTGATGCTGATGATGAATACAGTAATAATAGCTGTTGTCATGCTCCTATTCAGTGCCTGGGCCAGATTCTCAGAACAAATCAGCAGGGTGGCTTTTGTTCCCATTTCAGAGTTGAGAAAATCAAGTACCTAGAAATTTAGGTAACTTTTACCTAATATCACATAAACTAATGCATGCACGTCCAATGCTTCACCTCCTTCAAATCTCATCTCAAATGACATTTTCTCAGATAGACCTTACCTGACCAGCCAGTTTTTTAAAAATTTATTTTATTGACGTATGGTTGATTTACACTGTTAGTTTCTGGTGTACAGCAAAGTGATTCAGTCATACATGTATATAATAGATTGCATTTGCTAATCCCAAACTCCCAATCCATCCCTCCCCCACCCACCACTAGTTAGTTTTAACATTTTCTACCCCCTCCCCTGCTTTGTCTCCTTAGCACTTTTTACCAGCTAACATACTGTGTTTTCTTCTCATTTATCTTCTTTAATGTCTATCTCATTCCCCTTGAACATAAGCTCTGTGAGGGCAGGGATCCTTGTTTTATTCACTGCTTTATCCCAGCACTTAAAACAGTTCCTGGCACATAATGGAGCCTTCATGAGTATTTTTGAATGAGTGAATGATAAAGCTGGAATTCAGAGCCATGTCTGCCTGACTTGAAGGTCTTTGTTTTTCAACAATACCCTCCTTAGCAAGTCACCATCAAGGTAAATACACAACAACCTCAAAGAGAAAAAAAGACAACAGCATTATTTTTGAACTAGATGCCACCATTATGCCACCTGCTATGACTGCAACGTAAGACAGCTAATGAAAGAAAACAAAACGCTGCTCACGTCTTCGTTTAAAAAAATATGTTTCCCATCAAGACACCCAGACATATGGTCAGGTGGTATGGGTTTTGCCAGAAGTGAGGTGCCGTTTGGAACGAATACCAAGCAATGGATACGGGTGTTGACAGCAGCTACCCACCGTCGGCTCGGTACAGGTGCTCAGTGATGGAATGGAGGCTCTCTTCGGGGTCTGGGAAGCTGGATGGCGGAGGCCCATAAGCCGAGCAAGCACGGCCTACTTGAGGGAGTGTGGGTCTGGAAGGGGCAGATATTCTGGAATTGAACCCTGGATATTGCCTTTTCCTGGCTGTTCAGATGCTTTATGCTTCATTTCCCATGACACTTACTTAGGAAAAGGGGAAAGAAATAAGAGTTCATGAACAAAGTAAGAAATAAGTGCCTCATGGACATATATACACTACCAAATGTAAAATAGATAGCTAGTGGGAAGCAGCCGCATAGCACAGGGAGATCAGCTCGGTGCTTTGCGACCACCTAGAGGGGTGGGATAGGGAGGGTGGGAGGGAGATGCAAGAGGGAGGAGATATGGGGATGTATGTATATGTATAGCTGATTCACTTTGTTATACAGCAGAAACTAACATAACACTGTAAAGCAATTATACTCAAAGATGTAAAAAAGAAAGAAGTGCAGCAGAAAGGCCATGTTTTCCAACTACATATATACCAGGAAGATGATTATTAGCAGGCAATTTGAGCATGGGCAGTGACCTCAGATGTACATGGCTTTACCTGCCTGCTGTACCGCTCACTTTAACCTTGGGCAAGTTAATCAACCTTTCTAAACCTCAGTTTCCTCAGTTATAGTTGGAGGATAATGGTATTTATCTCGTTATTGTAAAGATTATAGGAGATAATTCTTGTACTTGACACATAAGAGATGACCGATAAATTCTGTGCTCAGAAATCACAGTTATACTGTCCAATGACTGGATTCTAATGGAGTGCTCTCCTAGCCAGAGAAGGTTATCGTTTTCTCCAGCACCAGTTCTCAACATTACAGCGAGAGGCAGTTTTGATAGAGGACCTCAGGAAATTCTCCCCTACAGGTTCTGAAACATAGGATATCACCAGGTGACAATGTTTCCTTCTCATAGGAAGCAGGTAGAAATAAGAGACTGGACTATTAGTGTGGTTCTTAAGCAAAGCATTAAGTTCTCTGGGTGCCCCTTCCCAGAGACAGTCTCCAAGTTGTTCAAAGTCTTCTTAGAGATAATGCCTGCTTGCTGTTTGACATTTCTATTAGAGTTATGTTGAAACTTGCCTTTCAGTGTCCCAAATGAGATAGGAAAATTATGTGTGACTGTCGCTAAGGGCCTGTAATTTATTCCCTTAAAGAAAGTATTAAAATGTTCAGAATACCTCCCCCTTAGGAATTGTAGCCCACCAGGCCCACTGGGCTCACCTGTAATGCATGAGTTCTCCCTGTCTTGTCTGCTAGGAATCTAGACGTTGACTACTAGAACACAAGGCATTTACATTTACACTTAAGTTGGTTGAACAAAATTAAAAATTCAGTTCCTTAGTTGCACTAGCCACCTTTCTAGTGTCCAATAGCCATATGTGTCTAGTGGCTACCATATGGGAGAGTGCAAATATGCAATATTTCCATCATTACAGAAAGTTCTCTTGGAGCACACTGCTCTAGAGGGTGGTGTCAGCTTAAAGCCCAGATCAATTCAGTCAAGTGAAAAGTCCCATTATCGGGCCAGGGCTGCAAGCAGTGGGGGTAAGAGTTGAATATTTCTTAGCCTCGAATTTCAAAAGGAAAATAAGAGACCATAAAATCCTTTCAGCTGGACTCTTAGTGTCCCTAAACATCCATGTTGTTGTGATTTTTAAAAAAATGAAATAAGAGTCCAGAGAGCGGAATCATGCCTGCATTTCTGCCAGATCTTAAGATAATGGTTCAAATTCCCCCCAAAATACCATTTGACTGTTAAGCAGTAAGTCAAGCGCACACTTGGAATCCTGAAGAACGTTCACGCAGTTCCTTGCTGAAGGGTCAAACCTTGTTCCAGTTAAGGAGGAGGGGGTTCTGGAAATTCTTAGCCACAAGAACAGGGTCATGGTCCTAGAGGTCTAGGAATGTCCCATGACTCAGATCACCACATAGTACCCCATGACCCTCTCCATTATGTCTTCTTCCCCACTAAACACCTGCCCTTAGTCATCTTTAACCTTTTCTATTTCACTCCCTGCCTTGCCTCCTTTTATATCCAACTTCCGGCTTGAGCTGAAGGTCACTCTCAGTCATTACAGGCTCCACCTATGGGTAAGGTGCAGTGCGGGGTAGGGGGGGTGGGAGGTCCTTCATACCTTTGAGGGTAGAGCAGGATAGTATCAGAGACCCCCATGGTCATCTGACTGCAGGGCCACAGAATAAGGTATCTAAAAAGCAACCAGAACTTTTGCACTGTAAGAACACAAGCAAAACAAAAACCTCCTGCTAGTAGTTTGCCAGTATCTTATTCTGAGTTTCTGGCTCCTTACCAGTCTTGAGTTAAATTTTTAAAAGCTTTTAGCCTCAGGAGTAGCTGAGTCCTAGAACAGAAGGCATGAAAAGACTTGTTCTGCCACGTTAGTAACCTCTACTAACCCACAGGTTCACGGTCGTAGAGTGCATCCTCAGTGCCAAGTAAAATGAGAGATTTCTGAATTAGAAGCATGGGAGACTCTTAAATTAAACAAGCAAACAAAAACCATCCCATTTCCAAATGAAATAAGTTAACGGTAAGGTGGTTGCCCCACAGTTTGGCTAAAGGTCTAGTAACCTCCCCAAGTCAGTGTTTGTGAAGTTCTTCACTTTTTAGAAAAACAGATCAACGGTCCCACAACCATCTCCTTGTGCAACTTATATTTTTCCTGCTGGGCCTTGCCATCTTTAGGATAATGTGTGCTCATTTACACAGTGCTCCCACTGCTTATGGAAAAAGCACACTGTAGCCTAGCGATTTTCAAAACCCGCAAAGCGGTGGAAGCCACTCTCCAAATGAAATCTGACCAGACTCCCAGTATGTAAAAGAAATAGAAGTGAAGCGGCTCCAGCTGAAGAAGGGAGCCCCAGGCTATCCTCTCGGAGGGTTGTTGGAATCTTGAGGGCTTGCAGAGACCTGTTAGAGCCTCACTTCTCCAGATGGACTCAGAAACCTCACATTAGACATTTCAATGTCAAGGACGCTTGGATTAGGAAAGATGATCTTCTGTCACTTGCAAAGTTTATAAAAGAGATTAAACACCATTATCTTAAGGACAAAACAACCTCAAGGATCCAAGGATTAAAAAGAATCAGTCATCCACATGTTTATTGTTCTTCTGCCCCTCTCATGCAGAAGAGTGGATGCTATGCACTTTTAGTGCTATTTTCGTGGATCACCGCTACTGCTGTTACCTTTATGGCATGAGAAGGCGGCTTCTGCATGTGTATAGGCAAACGTCCATAAGACCAGTAAATGACCACACAAGAGATTTTAGAAAAAAGCAAAATTTCATTTTCAATTTACAAAACATTTTACAAATTATTACTTAGTATCACCTTTGCATTTAATTTTAAAAGGCATAGTATTTTCATACTAGGAGAAGAAAAAGAAGATATTGGTGCCAAGGGCAGCTGCATGACAATAGAAAAAAAGAAAAATGTTCAGGGGAGTTTTACAGTATTCTTAGAGGTGACTTTCATGCCCTGAAAAGATTGTTCACGGCCTTTTCTGTTTTCCTTTAAATTTTGAATTACAATCTAAAAAGGTTTGTTCTTTCTTAAGATTTCAACTTATAAATCTTATTGCATTTACAAATCCAGAAGAGCTCAATAATCACTTTTAATAGTATCACTTTTAATAGAGTTTATACAACTTAATTAAATAATATATTAAGCATTTAAAATTGTATCTATAATTTAAATATATTTAATTTTTGTGCTTTAACTGGTTATCAAACAAACATTATCCTATCTTATTTAATTCTTATATGTCTACTAAATTAAATTTACAAAAAATGATTAAAATTAAGTTCTTTTAATTTTCCAATTATTGCTTATAATCCAAGAAAATTTATCTTATCCCTCTGAGGTCTAAATCAATTAAGTCAATTAACTTTTTCTAAATTGGAATCACAACTTGCCAGATATCTTAATATACCAAATGCTTAAAGTCTCCAAGTAATACTTAAAATACCAAATATATACAGATTATTCTAAACATTAGAGTATAAATAATTTGGGTTTTATTTACTTCATCATTTCCAATGAGGAAATAACTATGTCAGCTCAAACCACAGTGGTGTTTTGTCCTAGTGCACTGACCTTTCCTATTGCCCCAAGAAAACTTCTTTCCAGATCACAGGACTTATTCTTTTTCTTAAACCTGTGGGTCACATGGAGTCTGCACCCTAATAGTGGTCGTAACATGGTTCCATAACTTTCAAAAAGAGCGGGTGTTAGAGCCTGTTCCTGAGTTTAAATCGTATCTTAACCTAATTCTTCCCTCAATGATCAGAAGTCTGTAACTCCACTAAAATTATAACTATGCATTTCTTTGGTTCTCCTAAGATATAAATGTCATTTAATTTAATTCGACTCATCTTGAGGGTCATTCTATTGGTCACAAATAAAATCGTGCTAATAACAAAAAGCAAAGACAAAAAGAAAACTTTTAGAGGACTGAAAATAGTGAAACAAAAAGCCATATCAGTGAAACTGTGGAATTAAATACAATTTTATGGAGATGGTCTAAGCCCAAATAGTTTTGGGGACATAACGCAATTACAGATAAAGGAAATGACTGAAACGCTAGTTAAATGGTCACTAATTAAGACCACTTAACCAAGGTGTATCATCTATCAGAACTGTAAACATGGAACTAAAGAGTAAGGAAGAAACAATGTTTAATTCTAATGCACAATCTATTACCAGAAACACATTTTTGTCAACACTGCTAAATATTTAGCCACATAAATTTATAAACCTGTTACCTGAGCCTGGCTAAATCTAAACAGGAAAGTCCTCTAGGCTGTTATTAGAAAATCCAGGTCACTGTTTAGAGTACAGAAGTTCTGTTTTTTCGCCACAGACTGATTTCGTTAGCAAGTGCACATTTTATGTATTTAATGTACCCATTCATTTTATTCATCTACTTATTTATGCAGGTTCGTTACTATTTTTACCCAGAACAATCAGTAGCTTAATACAGTATAAGTTTAATCTGCAATCATGTCACAGCATAGTCCAGTGTAGGTTGGGGCGGGGTTGGGTTTCTCTTCCTCACTGTCACTCGAGGACCCGAGTTTCTTACATCCAGAGTCCTTGGTTGAATCCTCTGTGTTCTGGCCAGCAGGAGGGGGCAGGAAGAGAGCATGGAGAATTCTCGGAAAGGTATTATGGGCTACACCTAGAAGCGGGCATCCTGATTTCTGCCTGCTTCCTATTGGATAGAACTTAGCCGCATGGCCTCACCTCCTTGAAAGAGCATCTGCTGGACCCAGGAGGAAAACAGAAGGAGCACGGTGAACAACTAGCCAGTCTCTGCTACATTACGTCATCGCTCTAGATTAATGTTTAATGTTGCATTCAGTAGTAGTTAAATCAATCAGATGAAATTATAATCAGAATACAAATTGATGAGGATGACACTAAACTGGTATAATTTTATCATGCATGCTCATACCACAGCAGGAAAAGTACTGGTGGTCATACTCTTGTATCACTTAACTTCTCATGCACCACATTTGCACAACTTTCTACAAGTAGAAACTACAGCTCTGAGATAGATGCTTGTCAAATAAGTGCTTGGTTTTTGTTTTGTTTTGTTTTTTTCTAAAGGAGACATTTATGGTCAACTTTCCAAATAGAAAATGCTACCAGATCACAGTGACTACTTGGTGAGAGCTCGTCTTTATATTATGATCCATTTTATGAAGTACAAGTTTACTAAGAAGGGAGATAATTTACCATGACTCATGTTTTAGGAATAAACTCTTAGCTGGGTGGAGCCTCAGGAAGTAAGAGACTGGAGACATGGAGGCTACTGCCAGCGACACTGCACATCAAACCCATGGCCAGTAAGACATGGTTCTGAGTCCCTGATGAACCTCTCATTAGCTCCGAGACCTTGGACATATTAACTAACCCCTATAAGCTTCAATTTCCTTATCTGTAAAATGAGGATAAGACAACCTTTCAAAGAGATGTGAGAATTAAATATCCATTTCTCTCACTAGAATTTAAAGTCGGTGAAGCTAGAAACCTCTTCCTTACTATCATATTCCTGGCACATGCTAAGTTTTCAATACTAGGTAGTTTTAATGATAGCTTAATAATACTTTACTATTATCATTACCCATACAAATATATTCAGGAGACAGCTAAAAATTCAAGCTTTTAATTCAGGAGTAGTGCACCCCTGAGATCCAGGCAAGAGGGGGCCTGTCCTGGGCCTGTGTTTCAGAGCAGGGCTATTCATGTGGTGGTCCAGGGACTAGTCAGTCCACAAACTGCTACTGGGCCACATGGGATAAGTACAGAAATTGAGAGAAAGCATTCAGAAACTTCTGAACCAATTTGATATCGGTGCATCATATCATTAAACAGGGTATAGACCAGTTTGAAATTGAGTGGTGAGTCACATGTGGTGTAGACTGCAGACATCAAGGACAGCAGGACCACTTTTCAACATATATTTTAAAAAAATTTTTATTGAAGTATAGTTGTAAAATATTGTGTAAGTTACAGGTGTACAATATAGTGATTTACCATTTTTAAGGGTTATACTCCATTTATAGTTATTATAAAATATTGGCTATATTCCCCAGGTTGTAGAGTATATCCTTATAGCTTATTTTATACCTAACTACAGTTTTTTTTTTTTTTTTTTTTTGGTGGTACGCAGGCCTCTCACTGTTGTGGCCTCTCCCATTGCGGAGCACAGGCTCCGGACGTGCAGGCTCAGCGGCCATGGCTCACGGGCCCAGCCGCTCCGCGGCATGTGGGATCTTCCCGGACCGGGGCACGAACCCCTGTTCCCTGCATCGGCAGGCAGACTCTCAACCATTGTGCCACCAGGGAAGCCCCCTAATACATTTTTTTAACGTCTTTATTGGAGTATAATTGCTTTACAATGTTGTGTTAGTTTCTGCTGTATAACAAAGTGAATCAGCTATACATATACATACATCCCCATATCTCCTCCCTCTTGCATCTCCCTCCCACCCTCCCTATCCCACCCCTCTAGGTGGTCACAGAGCACGGAGCTGATCTCTCTGTGCTATGCGGCTGCTTCCCACTAGCTATCTATTTTACATTTGGTAGTGTATATATGTCCATGCCACTCTCTCACTTCTATACCTAATTCTTTGTTCCACTTACTCCCCTACCCCTTTATTGCCCCTCCCCTCTTCCCTCTCCCCACTGGTAACCACTAGTTTGCTTTCTATATCAGTTGAGTCTGCTTCTTTTTTGTTATATTCACTAGTTTCAACATATGATATTTTAAGATTAGTCACCTATAACCCAAAAGTGAGTAAAATATAAGTAAATGAAAGCATTTCTTTATTTTTATGTTATTTTTATCATTTTCATTTTAATCAAATCTGTTTTATTTATATAAATACATAATACATAATAATATGCTATAATATATTTAAATATTTTAAAATTAAAAAGTATATTTTTAACCCAACAGCTAAAGTAAGGATATAAACTTTTTAAAAATTTAATTATAGTTGATTTACAATGTTGTGTTAATTTCTGCTGTACAGCATAGTGATTCAGTTATACATATATATACCTTTTTTTCTTAATATTCTTTTCCATTATGATTTATCATAGGATACTGAATAGTTCTCTGTGCTATAGAGTAGGACCTTGTTGTTTATCCATTCCATATATAATAGCTTACGTCTGCTGACCCCAACTTCCCACTCCATCCCTTCCCTAACCCCCTGCCCTTTGGCAACCACAAGCCTGTTCTCTATGTCTGTGAGTCTGTTTCTGTTTCGTAGATAGTTTCATTTGTGTCGTATTTTAGATTCCACATATAAGTGATATCATACGGTATTTGTCTTTCTCTTTCTGACTTACTTCACTTAGTATGACAGTCTCTAGTTGCATCCATGTTGCTACAATTGGCATTATTTTTTCTTTTTATGGCTGAGTAGTATTCCATTTTATATATGTACCGCATCTTCTTTATCCATTCATCTGTTGATGGACATTTAATTTGTTTCCATGTCTTGGCTATTGTAAGTAGTGCTGCTATGAACATTGGGGTGCATATATCTTTTTGGATTAGAGTTTTGTTTGGATGTATGCCCATGAATGGGATTGCTGGATCATATGGTAATTCTATTTTTAGTTTTCTGAGGAACCTCCATACTGTTTTCCACAGTGGCTGTACCAACTTACATTCCCACCAACAGGGTAGGAGGGTTCCCTTTTTTCCACATCCTCTCCAGCATTTGTTATTTGTAGAGTTTTTAATGTGGCCATTCTCACTCTTGTGAGGTGGTACTTCACTGCAGTTTTGATTTGCATTTTTCTAATAATTAGCAATGCTGAGCATCTTTTCATGTGTCTCTTGGCCATTTGTACGTCTTCTTTGGAGAAGTGTCTATTTAGGTCTTCTGCCCATTTTTCAATTGGGTTGTTTGTTTTTTTGTTGTTGAGTTGTATGAGCTGTTTGTATATTTTGGAAATTAAGCCCTGTAGGTCACAGTGTTTGCAAATATTTTCTTCCAATCTGTAGGTTGTCTTTTCATTTTGGGTTTGTTTGTTTGTTTTGGTTTCCTTTGCTGTGCAAAAGCTTGTAAGTTTGATTAGGTCCCATTTGTTTATGTTTGCTTTTATTTCTATTGCCTTGGAAAACAGACCTAAGAAAACATTGCTATGATTTATGTTAGAGAATGTTTTGACTATTATCTCTTCTAGGAGTTTTATGGTGTCATGTCTTATGTTTAAGTCTTTAAGCCATTTTGAGTTTATTTTTGTTTATGGTGAGAGAGTATGTTCTAACTTCATTGATTTACATTCAGCTGTCCAACTTTCCCTACACCACTTGCTGAAGAGACTATCTTTCTCCCATTGTATATTCTTGCCTCCCTTTTTAAAGATTAATTGACCATAGGTGTGTGGGTTTATCTCTGGTTCTCTATTCTGCTCCATTGATCCATATGTCTGTTTTTGTGCCAATACCATGCTGTTTTGATTACTGTAGTTTTGTAGTATTGTCTGAAGTTTGGGAGGGTTATGCCTCCTGCTTTGTTCTTTTTCTTCAGAATTGCTTTGACACTTCTGTGTCTTTTATGTTCCATATAAATTTTAGGATTATTTGTTCTAATTCTGGAGAAAATGTCATGGGTAACTTGATAGGAATCACATTAAATCTGTAGATTGCTTTGGGGAGTATGGGCACTTTAACATATTAATTCTAAGGAAGTAAACTTTATATCATTTATTTTTTAACCCTAATTTACTGATTAGGGAACAAGTTTTTTGGGTTTTTTTTTTTTTTTTTTTACATTTATTTATTTTTGGCTGCATTGGGTCTTTGTTGTGGTGTGTGGGTTCTACATCCCATGCAGGCTTCTCTCTAGTTGTGGTGGGAGGGCTTAGTTGCCCCGCAGCATGTGGGATCTTAGTTCCCCAACCAGGGATCTAACCCACATCCCCTGCATTGGAAGGCAGATTCTTAACCACTGGACCACCAAGGAAGTCCCTAAGAAACAAGTTTTACAGACTTCTTTTTCAAGAAAAGACACATTTCAAAATGTTAGTACTAGTAAACAGAATGATAACAATAGAAGTGATTCTGAAAGAATGAATACCAAAAGAATTCATACCAGTTTTACTCAGAAATATGAGCCCTTGTTACTGAGCTCAGTTTGTAGCCATAATTGATGATGAAGTCCTAAAACTACTGTATATTATCTGTAGAAATGTACTGACTAATGAAGCAATGAAACCATCAAAACGTAGGTGGCTTTTGCATATCAAATGTAAGCAATAAGTGAAAAGAGAATTATTTGAAAGAAAGAGTATTACATTAAAAAATAGAGGATGATGTTAACTATTTCACATATAAGCAGCTTTGCAGTCTTCTTATAAAGTAGTGTTTGGGGTTGCTAAGACCAGGCATACATACAGCTGCCAAGACATGAATGCAAGTCTAACAAAGACGTTGCCTTAGAAATGTTGGGTGATATGGGGGCAAAGGAGGTAGCTCAAAGGCCATCTTCCAGTGAAACTATAGTTCAGCATATTTGGGAACTAATTAATGATATGGAAGGCTAATTCACAGAAAAAAAAAAAGTGAAACTAGCAAAGTATCTTTCATTGAAACTAGATGAATGCACAAGCACTATTAAAATGGCCATCCTTTAGTGTAAGTATGATTTAAACATGACCATGATAGGAAGAAATAGTCCTTCTGTTTTCTCACTTCATGCCTAATAAACACAACTGTGAACTGTATAAAACTATAAAGGATTACATTGTCCATAAATGTGTCTGGGTTAGGCTTTTGTGTAGGATTATATTCTGATGGCACAGCTGCGATGACTGGAAAGCCTTCTGGGTTAGTTACCCCGTTTAAGGAACTGGTGCCAGAATGTAAATCAACGTACTGCTTCCTTCAAAAGTTTCACTACAAAAGTCAGCTGAACTAAATAGAAAATGTGTGGATCTAAAATCTTTCATAGGAAGATAATTTAAATTTCATTATGATTTCAGAGGATAAGTCATTAGAACTGGTTATTGATGGAGGACTAAGGATGAATTTTGCTCTATTTTGTATAAAAACTTTAAATGAGAAACCTAAGTTTGATCAAGTTACTCTGAAATATCTTCTTCTGTTTTGTCCAAATAACCCTGTGAGACTAGGTTCCCTACTCTGAGTATTATTAAAACAAAGCGTGGAAACCCGTTAGATGTACCTTGTTCCCTACAAGTGGCGTGTGATCATCAACCCAACAAGACTGCAGAGTTAGTAAGCAAGCTCACTTGTTTTATTAAAACCCTTAAATGTTTATATTAGTGGTGCTACTTAAAGTGGGCATATAGCATCTAACAGGGGGAATCATTTCATTCATAAATTTTTGTTTATGACCATGGAATAACCAAGAGTTATAAAAGTAGTAGTGATTGCCTAGGTCAATCATTTATACACACACTTTCAAGAACAATATGCTCAATTTTTATACTTTTTCCCATCTTCTACATTTGTTCTGATTATATTTATTGAAATATAATTTTATGTCTAAGAATCTATAAATAAATGAAGATAATAATAAAAAATGTACACTCGAATATTGTGTGTATTTTTTTTTTTTTTTTTTTTTTTTGCGGTACGCGGGCCTCTCACTGTTGTGGCCTCTCCCGTTGCGGAGCACAGGCTCCGGACGCGCAGGCTCAGCGGCCATGGCTCACGGGCCCAGCCGCTCCGCGGCATGTGGGATCTTCCCGGACAGGGGCACGAGCCCGTGTCCCCTGCATCGGCAGGCGGACTCTCAACCACTGCACCACCAGGGAAGCCCTATTGTGTGTATTTTTATCTCACTTTTCTAGTAATTCATTTTTTTAATTGAATGAAAGATTCTTTAAATTCTATAGTGCTTTACAGTTTTCAGCAGTTTCACACACATGATTTCATGTAATTCCGGTAATAACCCTTTTTCTCCTCCTACCCCAGTATTGCCCCTCCCCCTTCCCTTTTCCCACTGGTAACTAACTTGTTCTCTGTATCCTTGAGTCTGCTTCCTTTTTGTTTTATTCTCTAGTAACTTACTTTCATTGTATTAAAAGAAGTATTGATCTGTAACAGATTGGAAGTGGAAAAAAGGGGGTTAGATCCTTCTCGACAGATTGAGCAAGGCTGCTTTAGAGAGCCGGTCTGGCATAAGGGATCCATGGCTCAGAGGCAACCTGCTTACCCAGACTGCACAGTCCTAGGACCCAAAGAATCCCAGCCCCACAGGCCCTGAGCCTGTGTCCAGGACCCAAGCAAGCTTCTTCCCTGGGAACACATAGCTGAGGGTGAACGGAGCTGCCAGTGGGTGAAGCCCTAGACCCTGAGTGTTTGGGGGGTTATGGGCAGAGCTAGCATGTGCAGGCTGTGTGTGCACAGTATGGTAAGGAAACGAAGCGGGTAGGCCAGGGGCTAAGAGCCGGCTCACTCAGTGCCACCATGTTCTAGCCTGAACTCCATAGAGCCCAAGAATTCAAAATTTGACAGATTGTGAAGAAGGGGTATTTGTCAAAGCAGGTTGATAGAATGCATTTATTCAACAGTCGATAGCTTCGTTTATAACTAAAAGTTTCAGGCGTTTGGAACGTGGGCCTCAATTTTGTTCTTTTGTCAGGGCCCCACCAATGTTAGGGGATGACCTAGCCAGGAGATATGTCAAAGCTGGAGCTATGGGTTTGGCAGTCAGCGTGGAGGGGATATTTGAAGCTGAGGGAGAGGCAGTCAAGGGTAAAGAGGGCAAGCCCTACATTCAGACTTCCTGATTTGAATCCCTGATCAGCAAATTACTAGCTGTAGAACTGTGGGCTATCTTTCTGTACCTCGATTTTCTCATCTGTAAAATGGGGGTGTTAATAGCCCCTATTTCATGGGATGGTTTTGAGGGTCAAATGAGCTCATACATGTAAAGCACTTAGAACTAGGCTTGGTGTAGAGTAAGCTCTCAACCCCAAGGGAGTCATAAATTACCTGGGGAAGGAATAGAGAGCAAGAACAGACGGGCCTCAGGGGAACCTTGGAAATATGGAGATACAGAGAGGGTGGAGAATGTGTCCCAGCACCCACCACCACGCCTGGCAGGTGGTACGTGCCCAGTAAATGTGGATGGATTTGAAAGGGATCTGAGAAGGAGCATGTAATACACTGGATGCAGCAGAAAAGTCGAATGGGGGAGTACTAAGGAGAGTCTGTTGGATTCATAGTCAGGAAATACCTTAGAAAGATGTTTCAGTTCACAGGAAATCAGTCTGCAGTAAATTAAAGAATGAAAGGAAGATATTTCTCTTTAGTTTAGCTTAGTAACTCTAGTGGAAGCTATGCTTTTAGAAATTAGTGTTAGAGAATGAAAGCGATAAATAGTAGCTTGAGGGGCATGCAAGGTTGAATGAAAGCTCTTTTCTGTTCAAGGAAGTAGGGCAGATTTGTTGCTAAGAGAAAGAAGGCATTGGAGAGGAAGAGAAGATTAATGAAGCAAGAATCTAAGAGAAGGATGGGAGGAGATGGAATCAAGAGAAAAAGACCTAGGGTGAGTCTTACAAAAGGATATTCTGCCTGGGGTGAAAGGAAACAGGATCATAGATAAGAATATAGAGAAAGGTTGAGGGCTGGGAAGTTGAAGTTCTTAAAGTTTAAAGTGCAGGGAAATTTTAATTTCCAGAAGAGCAAATAAGTATAACAGACTAGTAGGAAGCATATTCCTTTACCCATTGTGGTAGATACAACGAGTCTGCACACTCATTTGAGTGCTTGGCTAGCTGATCTTCTTATACTACAGAACAGTAGTTGGCAAGCCACATACAGCCTACAGGTCAAATTTAGCCTACTGTCCCCAAACTGAACTCGGGTTCATTCACCCATCGCACAGCAAAGCCAATCTACTGACACTGGATTCTGGTGAAAGAAAGTACAGTGTTTATTTCCTAGGCACCAAGCAAGGAGAACTGGCAGTGCGTGCTCAAAAGACTCAAGCTCCCTGATGGCTTTTAGGCAAGGGTTTTTAAAGGCAACATTAGGGGTGAGGGTTGCAGGGTGCATAATCAGCTTGTGGTTCTGATTGGTTGGTGGTGAGGTCACAGGGTGATGTCTGGGGAATCTCAAATCAACAGTCTTCTGGTTCCAACCAGTCTGGGGTCTACGTGTTAGTGGTCAGCAGTTTCCATTCAGTGGGGGTCCTGGTTTCTGAAAAATGACTCAAGGATGCTTGTCGGATTGTTATGTATAGCCCTTGAGGAGGAACTAGGAGTCCTGTGACTCTGTTTTATTGTTGAACTATTGTTCAACCTACTGTTAATTTTCTTGCTTGGCTGCTTTCCTTTGTTTCTGCATTATCTCTCTACTCCAATCAAGTGCTCGAGTCTGCTCTTTGGAACTCAGGGAAGGCCTAGGACACTAAAGCTTTTTCTACAAACAAGAAGCAGGGGACATGAAGGGGCTTGTACAAGGAGGGCCCCATAGGGTTCTGCTCAGTTTCACTTCTGCCTGTTTTTCTACAGCCTGTGAGCTAGGAATGGTTTTCGCATTTATAAATTGTGGTAAAATCTACATAACATAAAATTTACCATTTTAACCATTTTTAAGTATACATTTCAGTGGCATTAAGTACATTCACATGTTGTGCAACCATCACCATCCTTCACCTTCAGAGCTCTTTTCATCTTAAGAAATGGAAACACCGTACCTATTCAACAATAACTCCCCATTCCCATCTTCCCCCAACCCCTGGCAACCACCACTCTATGTTCCATCTCTATGAATTTGACTACCCTATGTTCCTAAAGTGGTCTGATCACCAATTCCACTGTGTGTGTGGTTGTTCCACACACATCCAAGCAATTCTCAGACATCAGTTGGGGGGTCCTACAGTTCAACGCAATTCTGACACCGTCTGCATGGAGATAGCATCAGATCCCCCAGGGTAAGTGTTCAGTTCTACAAGTCTGACAACCTCCTTCAGACACCAGTTGCAAGCTCAGGCCATCATCTGTTGTGCTTCTGACCGACCAGCTATAGATGGGAGGTTCCAAAGACTCCTCTTTGGTTTCGAGTAATTTGCTAGAGTGGCTCAGAACTCAGAGAAACACTTGATTTAGTAGATTACTGGTTTATTATAAAAGAATATGTAACTCAGGAACAGCCTGATGGAAGACGTGCATAGGGCAAGATATGGGGAAAGGGCAGGAGTTTCTATGCCCTCTCCAAGTGCACCAGTCTACCCGAATCTCCATGTGTTCACCAACCTGGAAGCTCTCTGAATCCAGTTCTTTTGGGTTTTTATGGAGGCTTCACTGCATAGGCACGATTGATTAAATCACTGGCCACTGACAATCAATTCAACCTCCAGCCCTTCTCCCTTTCCCAGAGGTCAGGGAGGCAAGACTAAAAGTTCCAACCTCTAATTACGTGATAGGTTCTCCTGGCAACAATTACCCCCTCCTTAGGTGTGTTCCAGAAGTAACCTCATTAACATAACACAAATACCTTGATAATTCTCATCACTTAGGAAATTCCAAGGGTTTTAGGAGCTCTGTGCCAGAAATGAAGATGAAGACCAAATATATATATATGTTTTTATTATAAATCACAGTAGTACAATATCTCATATAAGTGGAATTATACAGTTTTTATTCTTTGTGACTGACTTAGAATAAAGTCCTTGAGGTTCATCCATGTTGTTGCATTTCTCAGAATTTCCTTCCTTTTTAAGGCTGAATAATATTTCATTGTCTGTGTATACCACATTATGCTTATCCATTCATCTGTCATTGGACACTTGGGTTGCTCCCACCTTTTGGCTGTTGTGAATAATACTGCTATAGATATGGATGTACAAATATCTGTTCTAGACCCTGCTTTTAATTCTTTTGAGTATATACCCAAAAGTAGGATCGCTGGGTCATAAATTAGTTCTATTTTTAACTTTTTGAGGAACTGCCATACCATTTTCCATAGCAGCTGTACTGTTTTCCTTTCTCCACAATGCACAAGTGTTCTAACCTCTCCACATTCTTACCAGCACTTATTATTTTCTGTTTTTTGTTTTTGTTTTTTATAGTAGCCATCCTAATAGGTATGAGATGATCGCTCATTGTGGTTTTGATTTGCATTTCCCCAATGGCTAGTGATGTGCTTATTGGCTATTTATATATTTTCTTTGGAGAAATGTCTTTTCACAACCTGTGTCCATTTTTGAATTGGGTTGTTTGCTCTTGAGTTTTAGGAACTCTTTATATACTCTGGGTATTAATCTCTTATGAGATATGTGATTTGTAAAGTTTTCTACTATTCTTTGGGTTGCCCTTTTACTCTATTCACAATGTCCTTTTGCACAAACATTCTTAATTTTGATGAAGTTCAATTCATCTATTTTTACTTTTGTTGCTTGTACTTTTGGTGTCATATTCAAGAAAATCATTGCCAAACCCAATGCTTGAAGACTTTCCCTTATGTTTTCTTCTAAGAGCTTTATGGTTTTAGTTCTTATGTTTAAAGTTTTTATCCATTTTGAGTTAATTTTTGTATGCAATGTAAGTTAAGGGTCCAGCTTCATTCCTTTGCATATGGATATCTTTCTTCCAGCACAATTTGTTGAAAAGACTATCCTTTCCCCATCAAATGGTCTTGGTACCCTTATTGAAAAAGTCGATCATATATGTAAGTGTTCCTTTCTGGGCAATTCATATTTTTAAATGTTTGGAAAAAAATCAAAAGAAAAGTATTTTGTGACATGTGAAGATTTTATGAGATTCAAATTTCAGTGTCCATAAAGAATGTTTTATTGCAATATATCCTGGCTCATTTGTTTCTGTATCGTCTATGGCTGCTTTTGCATTATAGCTGCAACGTTGAATAGTTGTGACAGAGTCCATATTCCTGCAAATCCTGCAAATATTTACTATCTGGCTCTTTAAAGAAAATGTTTGCCAACCTCTGCTATAGATAGAGGATAAAGAGCTGTAAGATGTATTTCTCAGACTCTCTCACAGCTAGGTGGTAGGCAAGTGACCCAGTTTCCACAAATCAGATTTATGCACACAGATTTGCATGTGGAAATGACTCACAAGAGGCAGCCACATGTGGGGAGATCAAATTCCCTGGTAAGTAAAGTAGTGGGTCATCCAGTTCTTCCACTGAGGTTGTTGGAGGGTTCTGGCATCTGATTGTTTATATCATCAGTGCTGAATGGCTGAAGGTGGCTGCAAGTGATGTCCCACTGGAAAGGTTCTGTGGTATGTCAGGGCATTTTTCTGACTGTGCTTTTTCTGGCCTCTTTGTTCC
This sequence comes from Delphinus delphis, assembly GCF_949987515.2. Lineage (NCBI taxonomy): Eukaryota > Metazoa > Chordata > Mammalia > Artiodactyla > Delphinidae > Delphinus > Delphinus delphis. The sequence continues at coordinate 54,894,328 of NC_082693.1, read as the reverse complement.
TGATTGTGTAGCATCAAATCCTAGTTCTCTGTTCACTTTGGAGAATCTGTGAGTTGCCTGATGTTCCTTTAATAAATCTCTTCCTACTTCAACAGTTAGAGTAACTTCTGTTGTCTGCAACCTAGAACCCTGACTGATATATTCAGTAAAGACAATTATATTATACTCAGTAATATTTCCTCAAAAGATAGAGTACTGTTTTCTGAGAAAATCTTAATTCTAATCATGTCTTTTCTACCAACTTTTATTGCCCATAACCTTCCAATACCTCTAAAACTGATTTAATGAAATTTATAAATCATAAGGGGATATAATAGAGATTATCAAAGGAATAGATGCAAAATTTACATGCAAAAAATAAGACTCTGAGTGAGAAACCGTAATTAAAATAGTACACATAATTGTAGGAACTTCACTCCCAGACACTTTGATTTCATTGCAACTGAAAGAAAAAGAGATGTTTCTGAGAAGAAAGAAAATTAAGTTTCAGGACTCTAACTTTGTAGAGCAGAAATCCTGAGAATAATTCAGAAGATAAGATTGTTTATCATGGAAGTGATTTTTTATCATGGAAATTACATCTTGGAGGTGATGGAGGTGAGCATATAGGGAAAGAGGGAATGCTCTAGACCTAGAGGTAATAATTCAGAATTTTAATCTCAGTTTTTCCACTTAGATGCTGAGTAAATCACCTCATTCAGAGCTGCTCCCTTTTCTTCCAGTTGATGATTACACTCTTGATAAAACAAAGTGCTCAAATTAGGATGCTGGTTTTATTGTTATTTATGCCTGCTCTCCATTTTCCCACACAGTCATGTGGGTGAGTAATAGTGACATCACCACAGAAACAGAACTCCTTACTCGAACTCTGCTTCAGGAATGTGCATGATTTTCAGACCCCTGTTTCTTTTCCTACAGGATATGTCTCTCTATTATTAGAGATTTCCACTTTTTCTTCCTAATTTGAACACACTGGTCCTATTGAGACAGTAATACTTCTGTCCATGTTCACCTCTCCCATAAAAAGGAAAATTTTCCAGTCCTACTCCACATGAGAAAAGTTGAGAGAGCGAAATGAAGAAAGTAATTTAAAATGGAATTAAAGTAAAAAGCACATACACATCCTAAAAGTTAACAAGATGATTCTTGAAGAAATTAGAACAGATGAAGAAGCAAGGCACAGAACGTCAGTAAGCTAGTGCCACATGAAAGGTCGATAGGGAAAATAAAAGGTCTCTTCAGAGAAAGGCATACTGTGGCAGAGGTAAGAAGAGGGTTTTGCTCTTGAAGTTCACGCCCAGTGGACGGTGTCACTTAGGCAAAGAGCAACCTATGCAATTACTTGTGCCACAACCAGCTAGCGACAAGCAGTATCAGACATCTGAGAAATAATTAACTACTTGCCCTGCATTTTCAGCCTACAATTAGACAATTGTGAGCGCAGTTATTTGTGTGGGCAATTTTGTAACAACAGATAATTGTGACGAAAGAGCTACCTGCATTGTGAAAGGGAGATATAATTGGGGCCCTCTTTTAATAAGTTTGTGTTTTAAATCTGAGCAAGTGTATAATTTGATTAGTGGAAAGACACCTGTGACTTTTTTTTTAAATTACACTTTTATATTTTAACAAGTGCTTTCCCTAGTCTGTTTGTGGGCCTCGCTGCAGCATCATTGGCACAGTACAATCATCATAAAACTGTAAAGAAATGCCACATCACAGATGGACCAATCATGGATGCTATCCAGAACACATAGGTATTCTATAGCCAACACAGAAAAGGTACAAATAAAAGACCCAAAAGCCGAATCCAATGATTTGCATCATGCTTGAACTGTAAAGAAATCGACCAAAGGGCATCCAGCTCAGTGCCTGACATGTGGAAGGCACACAGCAAGGATTTCCTGAATTGATGCTGTTAAAAATCCCCTCCCTTTGTGCCCTCATAGTATTCAAAACATGCCTTTACTTAGCCCCCAGTGCTTTGTGTTTTTGTTTGTTTGTTTGTCTATCTCTCCCTACACCTTCTGGGCTATTGGAAGAAAATGCTCATGCCTTTTTCATCTTTTATTTTCCTCAGTCTATTTCCATCTCTGACAGCAGAAAATGAACTCAAATTAGTTTAAGTCAAACAAAACAGAACAGAATGTCTGGCCAACAGAGGTAGGCTCTCAGCAGGGCTCTCTTCCTTTCCTCTATCTCATGAGTCTGCCCTCTTCAGGTAAAGTGGCCTCATTCCCTCTACTGTGGTTAGGTATCCTTCCTGCAGGAGGGCAGGATAGGCTGATGGCTCTCAGAAAGACTGCCAAGGTTTGAATGTGACTCCATACCTTAACCTAAAATAAGTTACTTAACTATTTTGAGTCTCAGTTTCCATATCTGTAAAATGGGGACAATAATAATATTTACCTTATCAAGTTGTTGTAAAGATTAAATGAGATAATATATGTAAGGAACTCACCACGGTGTCTGACACATAAAATGTGCTCAATAAATGTAAGCTATATTAGTTTGTTTTTGTTTTTAATGGAGGAAGCAGGGAGAGAGGTATGACTGTAGACAATTCTAGACTTATAACATCCTAATTTAGTGACCCCAAATGAAAAAGGGAGCATTTGTATCCCAGCGTCTATAACAACTTCTCAGCATACACAATTTCGAGCAAGGATTCTGATTAGCTAAGACTTATTGAGAGTTTACTCTATGACAGGCACCATAGTAAGAGTTTCCATGCATTATCTCAATGAATTTTCACCACAACTATGATGTAGGTGCCATTTTTATCCTCATTTTACAGACAAGCAAACCAAGGCTTAGAAAAGTTTAGTACAGAAGGACACAGAGGTTGGCAACCCAACTACTCAACTCTGTATTGTAGTGTGTGTTAAAAAAACAAAATTCAACTGAGTACATTTTACAGGTCTAATTGGCTTCACTGAACAATTCACGATTTGGGCAGTATCCCATCTAGCAAGTGCTCCAAAGGGCTACTGAAAGACAAGACAAGGAAGTCATAAATAGAAAAAAAGGATTATTTCAGATTAGGTCATTTCCCTTTTGGGAAAAAATTGTCTTATTAGGTGGGTTACCTCATCTTCCTTTGGAGGATGCAGAGGACCCATGTGACAGATTACCTCATTGGTGCTGACCAGAAAATTCCTGGCTGACCAGTTAAGACTACATTTCTAGGGGAGGTTGAAGCTTCATAGGTTAGGTATTAAGCCCCGATTTGGTGGCATGGCCTAGCATAAGTGACTCCATATTGGATCTGTGACTTTTATTTTATTTTTTTTAAACAATTCCCTCTCAGCTTAACTGAAAGAGGTGATCAAAATTTAAGACATTAGCACTACGCTCATCTACTGCTCTGAAATTTTCAGTTTTTGTTGTTCCTTTGTGTGGTATCCATAAATTATGACATTTTTGCTTAATCCCTGTGACATGTACAGGTCACAGCTTCAGGCTCACAATCTTCAGTCAGTCATCCTCTTCATTTCCTTTCTGCTGGTCCAATCTTACGGAGATCATTTGCTTGGTGGTTAGTGCCTACAGACTTGTATTTAAAGCTTTTGAGAAAATACAACACACCTGGGAGATTATAATGATTCTAATAAGCACGATAATTCCCAATGTCTGGACACGCAAACCAATCAAAATCAAGTAAGTCAAAGAAAAGGGCTGTTGAAGGAGTCACCTTTTTAAGCCAAGTGGCTTGCTCAGTAATCTTGTGTAATTGAGTTTCAACTTTCCCAAAAGTGCACGGGTGGCATTGATCACAGCATAGACTCCTCGCTTAGCTAAAAGATAATCAAGGGTTATCCTATTGCCGAGAGCAACTTTGGCCAGAGAGCCTAAGGATCTTTGTTGGGCAGCTATTGTCTTAATGATGGAATCTGCAATATTTTCGAGAGTTAAGGAGAAACTTCTGATCATGTCTTCATTTGTATTTACTCCTAGCTAGGTAAGTATGGCCCTGCCAAAGGAGGAAGATCCTGAGTCATACGTGCTTCCCGCTAGGTCCTTTCTTTTTTTTTTTTTTGAATTTTTGAATTTTATTTATTTATTTTTTTTATACAACAGGTTCTTATTAGTTATCCATTTTATACATATTAGTGTATATATGTCACTCCCAATCTCCCAATTCATCCCACCACCACCCCTGCCCCCTTTTCCCCGCTTGGTATCCATACGTGTGTTCTCTACATCTGTGTCTCTATTTCTGTCTTGCAAACTGGTTCATTTGTACCATTTTTCTAGGTTCCACATATATGCATTAATATATGATATTTGTTTTTCTCTTTCTGACTTACTTCACTCTCTGTATGACAGTCTCTAGATGCATCCATGTCTCTACAAATGACCCAATTTCGTTCCTTTTTATGGCTGGGTAATATTCTATTGTATATATGTACCACATCTTCTTTATCCGTTCGTCTGTTGATGGGCATTTAGGTTGCTTCCATGACCTGGCTATTGTAAATCCTCCTAGGTCCTTTCTAACTCAATGATGTAGATCCAGGGGAATCAACCAATGAGCTCTCAGTTTGCTTGTGAAAATGTAGAGGCACTGTTGGATAACCTGAGGCATTGCCCGGCTGTGTGCCAGCCATCTAGGCATTCTTGGCGCAAGAAGAATGATAACCAGCACAGAAAAAGACAAACCCCGTTGGGGCACAGTCATTTTCATTAAGGAGGTACTTTTAATGGATTCATTCTCAGGGATTGAGATCTCCTAGTGGATGGGGCCAAATCTGATCCAGATAATCATGGGAATGTAGAGGTGCAGATGTACTAAGATTTACGTAGGTAATTGTGTCTAATTGAGTACATACAGGTATGATCAGAGACAGGAAAAAACAAGGCACAAGTCCTGGCCATAAAAGTTTAACTCTGTAGGAGACTTTGGGGTGGGCTGGGAGGGTTGACTGTGGTTTGCAGTGACATTGGGAATAGAAGAGAAATTGGTCACAGGGAGGATCAGGAAATCTCTGGCATCATGGATAGATCAAAATCTTTGATGACAAATCCAGCAATCTGGAAGTTTACCCCCCTTAACTATGAGACCTGGGAGATATGGATAAGGGTGTTACCTTTCCAGGCCAACCCCAGAGTAAAGAGAAGCAAAAGAAGGAGGAAGGGTTTCATGTTAAAGTATGAAGTCTCAATCCAGCATCTTAGGTAGAAGCAGTCTACTTCGAAATGAGCTATTCTCTTTCTCGTCAATTTGATTTGGAGGTCTCCAGTGTCTGGTCTCAGGACCAGGTGTCAGGTGGAGCCTTTTTTAGCCATGAGAGAAATGTGTACCCAAGGCTCCATGCCTTCTAGTTTGTAGCAGTGTCAGTGGTCAGAGCATTCGGTAAGGTCCCTTCTAATGGGGCTTGAGGCCTGTCTTCTTCTGATGATGTTTCCAGAATACCAGTCACCAGGCTCCAGACTGTGACCAACAGAATTGAGATCTGGGAAAACTTCTTCAACCTGTTGATGATAGACTTTAGCATAAGACTTACAGTAGCTGGTCATACAAGCATGAGACATGCTTGTATGTCTCATGGGATCAGCTCAAGGGATCATGGGATCAGCTCAAGGGATCAGCAGAAAGTTGCGTACTAATGGACACTGTTCTACTGGTGACTGTCTCAGGTGGAGATATGACTTTTGTTTTCCAAAGGGAGTACTGCATAGAGTCAGCAAAGCCAGAGGCATTACCTTAGGCCAAGGGAGTCCAGTAGTTTTCTCTTGACCTTGCCCGATGATTAAATGTGATAGAGACAGTGTAATTCCAAGAAGTTTACAGGTTTTCATTAAGGCTTGTATGATTTGTCCTGTGAACTGGGTGCCTCAATCACTGGAGATAAGGGAAGGTCTACCCCAGGTGGGAAACACATTTTCTAATAGTTTCTTTGCCACCGTAAGGGCATCAGCCTTGTGGCAGAGGAAGGTTTCAACCCATCTGGAAAACATCTATACAATAACAACATATTGATCACACATGTTAAGTGGCAGTCGCATAAAGTCCAGCTACAGGTGTTCAAAGGGTCCAGAGGGAGGAGGTCTGAGGCCTAAATAGTACTTTCAGGATTATGGACCTGGCACGTCAGACATTACTATTTTTGCAGTTTTATCAAAGTCTCCCCACCAATGTCTGTTCACAGATTGACTCATTTTAAATGCACTATGATGGGTGAAGGAATGCAAAAGCTGAAAAATGGGGTTTGCCAGGCAGTCGGGAAGAACCAAGTGGCTGTCTTGGGTTTCCCATAGCCCTGACTGTTCATTTAATCTACAACCATTCTTTGCCTATCTTAATTTCTCTGATTCAGGAGCAGACTGTTGCCATGTTACAAGGACATCAGGATGACAAAAATCTGGCAACAAGGGGTCATCCTGCAGAGGCAGAATGGACTTCATTCACAAGAGCCATAATTTTTATAGACTTTGTTGCTGCTGCCCTCCCATGAAAGTCAGCTAGGGCATTCCCCTGATACTCACTCAGGTTCAGTCCTTTTAGTGTGAGCCTCAATTTTGAAGACAGCAATTTCAGAAGGGAAGAAGATAGCAGTAAGAAGATCATCTATAATACTTGTTGCCCACTGTGGATTGGGGTCCCAGCAGCTGTAGGAAAACTCTTCTGTTTCCATAATATCCCCAAATCATGGATGACTTCAAGACATACCAGCAGTAAGTGTAAATGTTAACAGTTTGTCCCCAGATAACTGCTGTGATCTGATAAGGGCATCTGCTAATTGAGCTGATTTAGTTTGTGGGAGGTTTTCTCTTTCAAGTCATTCATGTTGGGTTGTAATAGCATAAACAGCTTGGAAATTTCCATTGTCATTTCTACAGTATAACCCGTCAACAAACAGGATTAACTCAGGATTGGTTAAAAGGGGTACCTTATAGATCAGGACGCAGTGTTACAAAATGAGATATTCTTATCTCATAGTCATGGGGCTCACCTTCATCAGGTAGAAGAAGTAAAGTAGCAGGATTAAGAATGTTGCAACATTTAAGATGGAGATTAGGAGGTGGAAGCAGAAGAATCTCATAGGATGTTAGCCTGCTTGCAGAGAAATGTTGTGTCAGTTCAGAGTTAAGACAACTCTGGACTACATGAGGAGATTGTAAATAAACATTATTTCCTAGGGTTAGGTTGGCTGAGGCTTCCACAAACTTCCACTAGCAGGCAGGAGCAACTGAATCGAGTTGCCTGCTACAATAGGCAACAGGTCTGTGTTTATTACCGTGTCCTTGCATGAGCATTTCCAGAGCCTGCTTCTCTCTCATGCACAAAACGAGGTGAAATGTTTTGAATCATTAGGCAGCCCTAGGGCAGTGGTTCTTGCAGAGTTTGTTTGTCTTATAAAAGCCTGCTCATGTTTATCTTCCCAAAGAAGGGGTTCAAGGACTGAAAGTTTAGTAAGTTCCTAGAGTGGGGAAACTAACAGAGAAGAATTCGAAACCCATAGCCTGCAATAACCAGCCAAGCTTATTAATCCATGAAACTCTCGCATAGTTGCAGATCTAGGAAATTCTTAAATTAGCTTAAACCTTTTTCGAGATAGCTGGATTTCTTCAGTGCTTAGGTTATGACCTAGATAATGAGTGGTATCTAGAGATAATTGTAATTTTTCCTTAGTGAATTTATGTCCCTTTTCAGCTAATCTTTTATGGATGCCTCTTTGGTAAATGAGCACATAAAAGGTCATCTACATATCGTAAAAGGATTGATTTCCAGGGAACTGAAGGGAGCTTACATCTTGGGGGAGAACTTGGGAGAGTACTTGGGAGAAATAAGAAGGGGCCTCAGTGAACCCCTGAGGCACGACTGTCCAAGTATATTACTGACTGTGAAACTGAGTCCCCGACTTCGAGTTACCCTGCTGAGTTACTTTGTTCCCTTTCTTTTTTTTTTAAATACAGCAAAGTGAATCAGTTATATATATATGGACATATAAAAAGAATAGATATGGATATGGAGAGATATATAATATCTCTCCATATCCATATCTATTCTTTTTCAGATTCTTTTCCCTTTAGGTTATTACAAAATATTGAGTATAGTTCCCTATGCTATATAGTAGGTCCTTGTTGATTATTTTATATAGGGTAGTGTGTATATGTTAATCCCAAACTCCTAATTTATCCCTCCCCCTCCCCTTTCCCCTTTGGTAACCATAAGTTTGTTTTCTATTTCTGTGGGTCTATTCTGATTTGTACATAAGTTCATTTTTGTATCATTTTTTTAGACTCCACATACAAGCGATATCATATGATGTTTGTCTTTCTCTGTGACTTACTTCACTTAATATGATAATCTCTAGGTCCATCCATGTTGCTGCAAACGGCATTATTTCATTCTTTTTTATGGTACTTTATTGCCTTTCTTGTCCTGCCCCTGTTTCCCTCAGGATTGAGGAGTATCAGAGAAAAGGGGGATTGAAAATTAGTCAGACACTTCCCAGGTACAAAAGCCCCTTCATGTCCCCTGGTTCTTATTTGTAGAAAAAGGCTTTAGTCTCCTAGGCCTTCCCTGAGTTCCAAAGAGCAGACTCAAGCAGTTACTAATTAAGGAAGTGAGGAAATGCAGAAACAAAGGAAAAGCAGTCTAACAAGAAAAGTAATGATAGCCTAGGCAAGAGTTCAGTGAAAACAGAGTCCTAGTTCCTCAATCCATATACCAATCGGATTACTATATCCAATTATATACTAATCGGATGCATACCTCTGAGTTGTTCTGTAGAAACTAAGACGCCCGCCCAGGTGGAGGATGGTGACTCATGCTGACCACAAGCACGTAGACCCCAGACTGGTTGGAAACAGAAGGTTGATGATTAAGATTCCCAAAACATCATGCTGTTACCTCACCACTAACCAATCAGAAGAAAGTCCATGAGCTGCAACCCTCACCCCAAATGTTGCCTTTAAAAACCCTCCCCTGAAAGCTACTGGGGAGTTGAGTATTTTGAGAATGAGCCACCTGTTCTCTTTGCTTGTTGCCTGCAGTAAGCGCTGTGCTTTCCTTCACCACAACCTGGTGTTAGTAGCTTGGCTTTGCTGCTCATGAGCAAGTGGACCTGAGTTCCGTTCGGTAACAATTGTTCCAAATAAAGGAAAATAGTTGTTGGTTATTGGGGTCTATGAATGCTGCAAAATGCTGAACAAAGGTCTACAACAGTAAACCATTTTGAGTCTGGTGGGACTTGTGACAAAAGGGTATTTGGGTTTGAGACAATTGAGAAACTGGGAAAACTATCTTGTTAATAGCTCTTAAATCCTAGACAAATCACCATCCCCATCCATTACGTTTTCAAACTGGCAGGTTCTGTGTGTAGCAGGGGCTGGTACAGGGAATGACTAACCTTTGGGTAATTACATGTTCTGATATGAGTGTGAGGCCCTATATTGCCTCAGGATTCAGTGGGTATTGAGGTAATTTAGGAAGATGTTTAGTAATATCTACCTGTATCTTTATAGGCTCTGCACTTGTTATTCTCCCAATGTCAGCACTAGAAATTGCCCACAGATTTTTGGACATCTCGATTAATTTAGGGGACTTTTGTTGGAATTCTTCCTCTTCTGTATCATGAACAGATTGCATGAACATGGAAGATCAGGTTCAGGTTGGTCAAGAAATTCTAAAGTGAGGTCTCCATTGGAAGCAAAACGTATTAGTCCTTTTAATCTAGAAATAAGATCTCTGCCTAATAGATTGACTGGAGTTGTGTCAAATAGCAAAAAAAGAATGCTTTTCAGTAAAAGATTCTGGAGTCATTTATACTGGTTGAGATAGAAATTCTCTCTGAACTTTATTAGATACCCCCACTATGGAAACCTCTGGGGGATTTGTTGGCCTATGAGAATGGTTTAAAGTAGAATGGTTTAAGGTAGAAAGACTAGCTCCGATATCAACTAGAATTTGACAAGGTTTCTCATTAATTTTAATTTCAGTTTCCCCTCAGTCATTTAAGGAAATTACTGATAATAGTTTACTGGAGAATCCCCTGGAGTCCTGTCAACTCTGGGAACAAGCCATAAGGGCCCTCCCTTGGGAGTAGACATAGGGGCACTCGAGTTGAAGAATTTGCATAGGACCTTGGAGGACAATCTTTTTTCCAGTGTCTCAGTTGATTTCAAATGAGACAAAGGTCCTTAGGCCAGCATTTTGGTGGTGGACCCCTAGGAGGGTGTAATATGAGAGGCTGAGAGGTATTATTTTAGGTCTCTGGTCTTGGAGTTGTTATAGCTGTAAGGCCAGCAGGTTGGCAGATTTTTGCTTGTGGTCTTACTCTAAGATCCTTTAAAAATGCTCAGCTGTGGTCATGAACTCAGTTTGTTGCCTCACCCCGCCCCCCATCCTATTTTCTGCCTTTTTATCAATCCACTAGTCTCAGGAGATAACCATTTACAAATAGGGTAGCTAGAGCATGTTGGGTGACCCTACTTATCTGGAACCTAGAATGCCACAGGAAGAGGGCTTCTAAGTGGGCCTTAAAATCTGCCAAAGATTCAACTTTCTTTTGTTTGCATGATTGAATAATTGACCAATCAGTGCAGACAGGGGAGACTCTAGGAATGGCTTATAAAAGGTCAGTTGCTATTTTGGGAGCTTTTTCTGGTCAAAGATCTCGAATATTATTCACAGGGCTTTGCTATTTTGCTTCCTGCATCCATTTTTGGTCTTCACCAGGTCCTATGAACACGTGCACAAGTTAATAAAGTTCTGGCACCCCGGGATCATAGGCCCCAATAATAACTCTAAAGTTTTCCCCAAAAATTGGGGGAGTCCTCCATAGTTTAGGAAATTTCTTAACTATGTCAGTCTTTGACAAAGGGGTGAAAGATACCTGAGGAGGTTGTCTGCAAACTCAGGTATTCTTATGTTAAAAAGTAACCATTTAGGGGGGCTTCCCTGGCAGGGGACACGGGTTCGAGCCCTGGTCTGGGAAGATCCCACATGCCGCGGAGCAACTAGGCCCATGAGCTACAACTACTGAGCCTGCGCGTCTGGAGCCTGTGCTCCGCAAAAAGAGAGGCCGCCATAGTGAGAGGCCCGCGCACCGCGATGAAGAGTGGCCCCCACTTGCCACAACTAGAGAAAGCCCTCGCACAGAAACGAAGACCCAACACAGCAAAAAATAATTAATTAATTAATAAACTCCTACCCCCAACATCTTCTTAAAAAAGAGAAAAAGTAACTGTTCAGTAGTCTCTTCAAAGTGGAAGGACACCACACAGAGAATCAGTAAAACATGAGGTAAAGAAGGATAGAGGGGAGCAGTGTCATGTCAGTCCTATTGTCTTTTGCTTTAGGTACTTCTTGTATTTTTAATTTTTTATTAGCCTTTTATAACGAGTCTTTTAATGAAGGTATTTTGGAATGTGAAGGCTTTTGGAAGTTTCTGCATCCCAATTAAAATAGGTATCCCATTCTGTTTAATTCAGGAAGCCTTACTTTCAAATGCACTTCCTAAATGAATTATTTTGTCTAATTGGAACATTCCGCATAATGGCCATTGTAATTCTAGGTTGTTTTAGTAATATTTTTCCATTTTTGTAGATATTTACAGTTTCCAGGATTATAGTTCTTGGACATAAAATAAGCAGGTGTGCTGGAAGCTATCACGCTTGGTTCTTTAGAAACTAAAGATCCAATCTCTTTTAGCTGGCCTTTATCTACACAAAACGAGACAAACAAATATGTGCACTTTAACACTCCAGCAGTAACAAATTACTGCAGCTTGGCCAAGAAAAAGGCTCTGTGCGCACCACCAACAATTCCCAATGTGGAACTTGGGACTGGAAGAAAGGATCGAACAAGCAGACCTCAAATGAAAGCTGCAGACTGATTTCAGATAAATGGGGAATCGCAGCTGCCACCAGCGGTTCCCAAAGTGGAATCTGGGGAAGGATTCTAAACAAATGGGGAACAGCAGACCAAACTGCCAGCAGTTCCCAAAGTGGAATCTGGGAACAGAACCGAGGGCTGGGGGTTTCCAATCAAATGGGGAATTGTGGCTCAAACTACCAACAGCTCCCATCGTGAAACTAGTGATTCTAGACAAATAGGGAATGGGCTGGAAAGCCAATTAGATTGGGAGCTCCACACAAAGACAGCAGAGTTCAGAATCAAGAGAAACTTACCCACAGCCTTTGGAAATGGTGAGAAGGATAGTGAACTCAAAAAGGGGTTCATGGGGGGCTTCCCTGGTGGCGCAGCGGTTGAGAGTCCGCCTGCCGATGCAGGGGACACGGGTTCGTGCCCCGGTCCGGGAGGATCTCACATGCCGCGGAGCGGCTGTGCCCGTGAGCCATGGCCGCTGAGCCTGCGCGTCCGGAGCCTGTTGCTCCGCAACGTGAGAGGCCACAACAGTGAGAGACCCGCGTACCGCAAATAAAAAAGCGGGGTTCATAGGTACCATGCTTGTGGGGTTTTTTGTCCCCAAATGTCATCAGAAGTTCACTTCAAATCCCATTGGTGCCACCAAATCTGTTTTAAAAACTAAACCAAGTAAACTTTCAAGATCTAAATGGCTTTGTTGAATATTCATGAATCAGGCAGCATTCCACCTAGCAAGTAAAGGGGACCTCCAAAGGGCTATGGAAAAGGAAGGATTTTTAAAGGCAGGACAAGGAAGTCATAAACAGAAAAAAGAATTATTTCAGGTTAGGTTATCTTCCCTTTGGGAAAAAAAGAGTCTTAGTATTTGAGTTAGCTCATCTTCCTTTGGGGGATAGAGAGGGATACCATGAGAAAGTTTACCTTATTGGTGCTGACCAGCAAATTCCTGACAGACCTGGTTAAGACTACATTTCTGGGGGAAGTCAAAGCTTCACTTAGATTAGGTATTAAAGTGTGGGTTAATGTGTGGCCTAGCATAAGTGACTCCATTTTGGGCCTGTGGTTTTCTTTTTAAAATGTGAAAGCAGGGGTAGACAATATGTAAACAAATGAATATAGTGGTATTTTAATAAAACTTCTTTTATGGGCAGCAAAATTTAAATTTTTTATAATTTTCATGTGTCATGAAATATTATTCTTTGGATTTTTTAATCACTTAAAAATATAAAAGCCATTCTGAGCTCAAGGGCTGTACAAAAACAGGCAGTTGGTTGGATTTGACCATTAAGCCACTGTTTGCTGATGGCTGGCTTAGTCACTTTCCCAAGGCCACACAGCTAAAACGGTGGACCCCAGCATTAGATCCAGGTGGTGTGACTCTGTAGTCTGCACATTTAACATGTCTCTCATTTTGTAAAAATGTGCTAGTGTTGAAGAACTGAGTCAATAAGACTATAAGGAAACATTGAAGACTTTGAGGTAAGGAAAAAAGACTACTGGATAGTTTTTCAGCGGAATGCAGGAGTCTCCAAGACTGTGACTAGGCTATTTTACAACTCTGTATGTTGTAGCAAAGCAATAGCAATGTAAATAATTCTTGACTATAGACATGCAAATAAATTCTATCTGGTGGAGAAGCAGCACTACCCCACTGTGAAAAAGTCAGTTTTGTATACACTTGTAAGTTCATTTCCGTATTCCTGATCCATACATATGTCTATTCTTTGGATTCTCCTTTTGAACCGGTTGTAACATCTGCCCGGTTCCATCAGTAAATAATGAGTTAAATAAAATCTTTACCATGTATTCATTTGATATCTGAGTGAAAGTCAGGATTTTACCATTTTGAAAATTATCCTCTTAACAGTTTTGAAGGTCTTCATGAGATGCCCAATGGATTCACCCGACAGAGCTGGTTGAACTTCGCTTACTCTCTGTTTTTCTAATTTTAATTGTATCTCTACTAATTTTGTGTTCTGATTTGTTTATGGCCAATTAGTGTTTCCCCACTGGTGAGAGCAATGGCTGGGAATTTGATTTATGGTCTGACTATTTAGTAATTTCTGTAAAGGGGTTATTGGATTATAAAGATCTGTAGACATGTGTTCGTTTTTTTATGTTTGTTTATATGTCTATTTGACTATTTTGAGCTAAATCAAAGGTGAGAGAGAAAGAAATTTGAAGAGGCTACACTGCTGGCTTTGGAGACATGGTAAAGGGCTGCAAGCCAAGGAACACAGGTGGCCTCTAGAAGCTGGAAAAGGCAAATAAGTGTATTCGCTCCTAGAGCTTCCAGAATGAATGCAGCCCGTTTATTTTACCCCTTTTCAGACCTCAGACCTTCAGAAGATAGTAAATATGTGTTATTTTAAGTCACTAAGTTTGTGGTAGTTTGTTACAGCAGCGATAGGGAACTAATACAGATTCTTTACCAATATGTCCTCCTTTCACCAGGATATAATAGTGAGGAGAAAGGATACTTGGGAGGAGCTGTTATAACAAAGAATCCATCAGAGGAAACTGAGAGTTCAACATACAGTAGCTTTTCATTTGCTAAGTTGTGATAATTTCTCATTCATTGAGCTGTTGCCAGGCAAGGAGAAATTCTTCCTTCCTCCTGCTGGGGAGTAAAATAGTACCCTTCTTCCTGTTGGAGTTGCAAGGAATATCTTTTCCTGCTGGGTCTGCAATTGGGGTCAAGTGCTAGAGCATGAGATCTCCCCTTTCTGGTCTTCCAACTCCATTTTAAATGAAGTTTCTATTCATTAATTTTCACACTGCCATCTGAAGCCTGTCAGTCTCACCTCTCCTCCTGGCTGCCTTTTCCACTTTTTCTGTTTATAAGTAGTGTCCTGACTGGACTGCCCACCAAGTTCCTCTTTCTGGTCCAAGGATTACCAGGATGCTGCACACACCCTGAGAGGAAGGAAGTCCTTCCTGAACTAGCGCTCCAGCTGTGCACATCCCAAAAGATGTCTTCCTCCAACTGTGTCCTTGTGATATAATAAGAAATATATATTTGGTCTTCCTCCCCAGTTTCTGGTACAGAGCTCCTAAAATCCTTGTAATTTCCTAAGTGATAAGAGCTGAAAGGAACATCTTTTGTTATAGTATTTAGTTTTTGTCCCCAGTTTCTGAAATAGCTCTAGAACAATAAAGGTGGAAGGAGTATATTTTGTTATTCATAACAAGCCCCTTCCAACCAGAAAAAAGTTTATGTGAATGAAGTGATTTTTGAAAAGTCCCTAAGGATGGGGGCTTTTTGCCAGGGAAACCCACCATGTGATTAGAGGGTTGGAACTTTCAGCCCCACCTCCCCAGCTTGAGGGAGGGGAGAGGAGCTGGAGATTGAGTTAATCACTAGTGGCCAATGATTTAGTCAATCGTGCCTACCTAATCGTGCCTCCAAAGGGATTTGGAGAACATCCAGGTTGGTGAACCCATCCACATGCTGGGAGGGTGGCATGCCTGGAGAAGGCTTGGAAGCTCTCTGCCCCTTCCTACACACCTTGCCTTGTGCAGCTCTTCCATTTGGAGGTTCCTGGGTTGTATCTTTTTTATTTTTTTAATAGTTGATTTACAATGCTTTTTTTACTTTCAGGTATAGAGCAAAGTGATTCAGTTCTTTCACAGGTTCTTTTCCATTATAGTTTATTACAAGATATTGACTTGTAAAGTTAACGTCAACTTTGCCAACCACCTTGACTTTTATGTCCCACCTCTACATTTTTCTTCACTGTTTACAGAGCACCTACTGTGTGCTGCTTAATGCAGGGGACACAACTAAATTGTCCTCCTTAGTCCTGCTTAGAACATCCAGCTCACAACAGTCCCGTTTTTGGGGGGTGGGGCACACCACGCAGCTTGTGGGATCTTAGTTCCCCTACCAGGGATTGAACCCCTGCCCTCGGCAGTGAAAGCACTGAGTCTTAACCACTGGACCACCGGGGAATTCCCTGTGCTATACAGTAAGATTTTGTTCTTTATGTGAGTTGTATCTTTTAGAATAAAGTAATAAACATGTTTCCCCGAGTTCTGTAAGCTGTTTTAGCAAATTATTGAACCCGAGGAAAGAGTCATGGACACCTCCAGTTTGTTGCCAAGTAGGACATGAGTTGTGGGTAACCTATGGACCTACTGCTTGGGATCGGCATCTGAACTGGGGACATCTTCTGGGACTGAGCCCTTACCCTGTGGGTTCTCATGCTACCTCCAGGCAGATAGTGTCAGAATTGATTTGAATTATAAGACACCAGTTGGTATCTGCAGAGAATTGGAGAACAGCTTGGTGTGGAAAACCCACTGGTTTGATGTCATAAGTGTTGTGAGTAAAAAGAGAAATGAAGTTTTCTCTTTCATTCCTTCTTCCCTCTCTCAACCCTACAAAATAAGGCAGTCCTTTAGAACTGTCCCTTTAGACTCACAGACAAAACAGGAATATTTCCTTATTATACATTGCTATGGTTTCTGGTCTCCATACAATATGCACGGATTTTGTTTATAGGTGGGGGGAAGCTATTTTTATTTAAAAACAAGAAAGAAAAAGTTATGAGACAGCAATCCCAGTTTTATTTAAAAAAAGAAAAGAAAAAATTGTGTGTGTATAAGAAGACACTGGCATTTATGGTAGACATTGCCAGTGATAGGATTACAGCTCATTTTAATGGTTCACTTTCATCATTTTCCAATTTATTACAAAAATAATTTTTTAAAAAGATACATCATACATAGCATCCTCATATTTTGTATTTTTTCATGGTTCCTCAACAATCCACCAAACTGTAAGGAAATCATGCATGAGAAGCATGCAAGTCAGAAGGGGACCAGAAGCACATCAAATAATCCTAAAAACACTTATCAGAGGTGCAAAAATAAAGAACTAAGGATCTGGACCCAAAGCCAGGCGATGTAGCTGTGTTCCCAGTACATTAAGTAGCACCTGACACACAGATGGTGCTGAGTAAATGAACAAGAACTCTGCGTGGCCTCTATTATGCCAAAGTTATCCTCTATGACACTGTGCATGGATTTTCCTCTCTTTTTGGTCCATTCTGTGGGCCTCTAGAGAAGGAAACCTCTCTCCCTCTTTCCTCTACCAGGTAGGACTTGGCATGTCCGAGGAAGCACAAAATGTTTTCATTCTTGAAAAGAGTGTTGGAAACTGTGTACACTTCATGGTCAGTTAGACTTGGCCCCAAATCTCAGCTTCCCCCTTTCAATTGAGGTCCGCTATCTATGGAGCATCTGCATATATCTATGCACACAAACACACTAGGATTACAGAGGAGCTTACCACCTAGCTATGCAATTCTCAGGGGTACTGTTTTCTCTTCTGTCAAATGAAGCTGATAATTACTAGGCAGGGTTGCCTGGAGTATTAAATGAGACAGTGCTCAGAAAGCACCTAGATGCTTGGCAAACATTAGCTGCTGTTGTTGTTATTATTGTGTTGAATTGGATTTAAAGATAAATGACTGTCCTATAATGTTTTCGGAAATCAACAAATGTCTGAGCCCCTATATGTCTATGCCAGGCACTGCACTAGGTAGGAACTTTTAGGATTAGGAAGGTGGGTACTATGCTCCTAGAAATCATTATCCATATCTTTACAAAGGTAATCATGTTTTCCTTGGTGACACCAGTCTGGGGATAAAAATTGTCAAAAGTACAGTCCTAGAGCTGTATTTCTTAGGTTCTGCCCAACCTATCTGATCATAGGGACCCCAAGTCTTCTCAAATTCCATTAAAGTCAGTGTGTCACCTTTGCTGGCCGATGCGTCCTCTCATCCTGGCATGTAGTACCACTCTTGCTGGCAAAAGTAGAGCTGATGAAACCAAAACCATGCAACTCAGACTGGGACTTGAACCCACGGTCTTTTAATTGAGATCACACACCTGGTCTCAGGACTTAATGAAGCTCAGGTTCTTGATGTCTTGTTGCAGAAAGAATTCAGTGAGAGACAAAGTGATAGGTAAGAAGTAGATTTATTTAGAGAGAAACATACTCCACAGATAGAGTGTGGGCCATCTCAGAAGGTGAGAGGCCTGAAATATGTCATGGTTAGTTTTTATGGGCTGAGTAATTGCATAGGCTAGTGAGTGGGAGGATTATTCCAACTATTTGGGGGGAAGGGACAGAGATGTCCAGGAATTGGGTCACTGTCCACTTTTTGACCTTTTATGGTTGGCCTTAGAACTGTCATGGCACTGGTGGGTGTGTCATTTATCATATGCTAACGTATTACAATGAGCATATAATGAGGCTCAAGGTCTACTGGAAGTCAAATCTTCTGCCATTTTGTCATGTCCTATGGCTATGTCATTCTTTTAAAGGTTGTGCTGTGCTCCCTTCCCTCTTGTTTCATTGACACCAGATGAGGTCTCCAATCCTTCTTCCTGGGTCTAGTTGCTTTCTAGACACTTTCCCTGTACCATCTATCTTTCTACTGGGATTAGGTCCAGACAAGAGCATGAGAATCCCCACATGAATGTCTCACTGGAGTGAATACAGTGAGGCTTCATCTGTGAGGAGGAACCACAGTAGAACAGCCATTCTCCTCCAACAGCTTATAGAGTTGCTAACAGAACTGTTTTTGTTTTCATCTCTCCTCTCCTCAGGACTCTTTCAACAGTCCTGATGAGGAGACCATGGCGAACAACACAGTCCCCACTGTAGGGGAGCAGAAATTACCACTGTGAAACATGTCTCTTTGGCATATTAATTGTTCTAAGCTGTTATTTTCTGAGAAACAGCAAACTTGGGAAGAGCTCTGGAAACCAAGTAGGAGTTGCTCTTTTGTAGGAAACTTTTACATTTGTAAAGAAAATCTTCATCTGTAAGGGTGTCTCCCTCTCTGTGCCTGGAAGAAGAGGATGATAAAATCTCTAGAAACAGTTATCAGTGGAGAAGGCAAAGACTTTAACCTGCATCACAATCACCGTTGTCTTATTGTGCTTTTCCTGGTAATCTCCCATAACTGACTCTCCCTACCATCAACCCCTCTTTTGTCTTTAGCTGAGGTTGGTATTTAAGGTAAAAGCTTGGATCATTTTAGCAAGTTACTTGGATTTTCTGTGTTTCTGCCATGTATACATGTTATTAAACTTTGTTTCATTTTCTCCTGTTAATCTGTCTTATGTCAATTTTAGTTCTTAAACCAGAAGAACCTAGAAGGGTAGAGGAATATTTCTTCCTCCCAGACCCTGCTTTCCTCTGGGCTGATAACATGGCTCTCTCTGCCTGACTTCACTTCCCCCAGAGGCCTCCTTTGTTCTTCCTTTGATCCTTTCCTGGACAGAAGTTCCTACCAAACCTCTAGACACACCCCACTCCTGAGTCCTTAGACTCTCAAGATGGAACCCCTGCTGCACAGTAACTGAAATACAGGCAGAGCAAAAACTATGCTATTTTTAAAATCACATCTCGGTAACTAAGCCCTAGACCCTTTAACTGTACCCCAAGTAATGTGATTTCAAGACCCTTTAGTTCTTGGGTCATCCTCTCAGGACACTTTATAATGTGTCAATTGTTTAAAAAATTATTCGTACCTTTGTTAAAATGTTAAGGAAGACTTTATTCAAGACTATTGGAGGGCTTCCCTGGTGGCGCAGTGGTTGAGTCTGCCTGCCAATGCAGGGACACGGGTTTGATCCCCGGTCCAGGAAGATCCCACATGCCGCAGAGCAACTAAGCCCGTGCGCCACAGCTACTGAGTCTGTGCTCTAGACCCCATGAGCCACAACTACTGAGCCTACATCCCACAACTACTGAAGCCCGTGTGCCTAGATCCTGTGCTCTGCAACAAGAGAAGCCACCACGACGAGAAGCCCCCAAACCACATCGAAAAGTAGCCCCTGCTCGCCGCAACTAGAGAAAGCCCATGTGCAGCAACGAAGACCAAATGCAGACAAAAATTAAAAAAAAAAAAAAAGTCTATTGCAGTCAAAGTACTGTAATAGGGGAGAAAGATTCAGCTCATCTCCAAATACAACCAAGATAGTTGGGGATTTATAGCCAGTGAGCTGAGTGAGGAGTCAGTGGATGGAAAATTAATAGGAGGCAACATCAAGGGTAGAAGGAGTCTAAGTAAACTGACTTAGCAGGATTCTTGCTACAACTGGGCTAGGTAGGCTGAAGATAAGACATGGGCCAAGGTCAAGACCTAGTTGAAAATAGGTCTTAGAGGAGCCTAAGTTTGGTCAAGGAGAGAATCTTTGTTACAATATTGCCTGTTTTAAAATGTGGGTGCTGCAGGAATTCCCTGGTGGTCCCATGGGTAGGGCCTAGGTTCGATCCCTTGTCAGGGAACTAAGATCCCACAAGCTGCACAGTGGCCAAAAATAAATAAAATAAAATAAAATGTGAGTGCTGAAACTGAAAAATGTAACACAGACATGATCTGATCAGTGCATGGTCTAGAAGGGTTCTGTACTTTCTTGATATGAATGCTAAATTTCTATAATGTCTAAGGTTGATGTGAGATTGTTGGGTAGCCACAGAATCCCATTATATGGTTGGCTCATAATTAAGATTGCAGGCAACTAAAACATCAGGTGTTTACTCACAAGAATTCTCTCTTTTCAATCTTTCCATCATCGTACTACTAATGCTGAAAACTTGGCCTCTGTGCAACAGTACTGAATCAAATCTCAGAGAGTTTTGGGTGAAGTAGAAAAGAATAGCTTTATTGCTTTGGCAGGCAAAGGGGGACACAGTGGGCTCATACCCTGAAAAATTGTTTGTCCCAACCTGGGAGGATTTGATGAGTTTGATAGCAATGGTTCAAGGGCAGAGGAGTTGCTGATTAAAAATCAGGGTGTGTGCAGGGCCTGCACTCCTTTAATCTGGTCTCAGGTGGTCTCCTGATAATCTTCTCTAGGTTATCAAACTGTGATCTTCTCTGGAATGAAGAATGCTAACATCTTCCATTTGTTGGGGGTTTTAGTTCTGTAAAGAGCTCAAAGATATTGTTATGTGTATCCCTTCAAGGGGAACCAGGACCTTGCCCCAAGGCTGTACTTGTTTGTTTCAAGGCTGCACTTACTGTTTCTTGGCTGCTCCTCCCTTGTCTCTGCATCCCCTCCCTTCCCTGATTAGCAACTGTTCAAATCTGCCCTTTGGAACTCAGGGAAGGTCATGGAGGCTAGAGTCTATTCCCTACAAACAAGAAACAGGGAACACGGAAAGCCTTCTGTGCCCAGGAGCCCCAGGGTCCTGCTAGGTTTCACTACCCAAATAATCTTGCTCAAATATAGACCTGAGTGTTTTCCAGCTCCAGCCCTGGAGGGTACAGAATCAAGATCTTGATGCCCAAGGAGAACCAGATTGCCTCTTATTGACTCATTTTTAAGGAGGGACTGATGGTGGCCAAGAATGATATCCACACACCTAAACACCCTGTTGGGGAGGAAGACATTTTCCTCTACCCTTCTAGGTTCTCTTGACTGGTCTAGGGATTAAACTGACATGAGACAAATTAACAGGAGAAAATCAAAGTTTAGTAACATGTATACATGGGAGAAACCCAGGAAAACTGAGTAACTCACCAAAATGGCCAAAGCCCTCATCTTGAATACCACTATCAGCTAAAGACAAAAGAGGATGTTGAGGGTGGGGAGAGTCAGTGATGGAAGGTTATCAGGAAAAGTAAGTAAACAAGGGTGAGTGTGATGCAGATTTAAGTCATTGCCTTCTCCATTGATAAGTGTTTCCAGGGATCATGGTCATCCTCCTCTTCCAGCAAGGAGGGAGACACCCTTGTAAGGTCAGATCTTAACAAACCGCACCACGAAACAGGGGAAAGCTTCAAGTGAGCTTTATTAGGGAGCGCTCCCGGGCGAGGTTCACTGGTCCGAGAGAAAGGGGCCAGAGAAGTCGCACCCGGGCGAGGGTTGGGCAAGATTTTATTGGTGGTCTTTTCGGGTATCCTGGGGGACCGTTAGTCCCACCCCTCAAAAGGCGGGAAGTCTGGGCTGGGTTCAAAGTCCCTAGGTCAGTTCCTGGAACTGGGTGGTCCGGAATGTCTCCAGGGCAGTTTTTGGAACTGGGTGGTCCGGAGAATTTCTGTCTGATGCAACCTGTGAATCTGATTGTGTTCCCCTGCCTCGGGCCAGTTGGCCTTACAACCCTTACAAATGGAGATGTCCCTTACAAAATGGCAACTCCTACTAGGTTTTCAGAGCCCTCCCCATGTCTGCTGTTTCTCAGAAAATAACCACCTCAAAATAATTAACATGCCAAAGAGACATATTTGGGGGTGGCAAATTCTACTCCCCTATAGCCTGGAGCTGGCAGATAAGAATGTGCCCAATCTTCACATTATGAAGGCCATTCACTCTCTCAAATGACAAGGCTATGTGAAAGAACAGTTTGCCTGAAGACATTTCTATTGCTACCTTACCAAGGAGGGTGTCCAGTATCTCTGTGATAACTTCCACCTGCCCCCTGAGCCACAGCTGTCTTGAGACTGGCAGGTCAAGGCCCAAGGGTCTGGAGAGAGAGTGACCTGCAAGACTCACCTGAGGGGATGCCTACAGAGACACCTACAGAGAAGTTCTGTGCCCCCTGGTGTGGACAAGAAAATCAAGGCTGGGGCCGGGTCAGCAACCAGATTCCAGTTTAGAGGTGAATTTCGTTGTGGATATGGTCAGCTACCTCAGTAAAGTTGGAGGAGATTGTTTTATGTTAAATAAATCTATAGCCAGAAAAATGTGTGTGTGTGTGTGTGTGTGTGTGTGTGTGTGTGTGTATTTATATATATATAACAAGCAGAAACCTGTGGGACCCTTCTGGGTACAAAAGCCCCTGTGTCCCATTTCTTCTTTGTAGAAAAAGGCTTTGGTCCCCTAAGACTCCCTTGAGTTCCAAAGAGCAGACTCGAACAGTTACTAATTAGGGAAGTGAGGAAATGTAGAAACAAAGGAAAAGCAGTCACAAGCAAGTTCAGCAGTAAAACAGTTTTAGTTCCTCCTCAAGGGATATACATAACAATCTGATGCATATCTTCGGGTTGTTATGCAGAAAGTAAGACCCCCCCACCCAGGTAGAGAATGGTGACTACATGCTGACCCCAGACTGGTTGGAACAAGAAGGTTGATGATTAAGATTCCTGAAATATCACCATGTTACCTCACAACCAACCAATCAGAAGAAAGTCTGTGAGCTACAACCCTCACCCTAAATATTGCCTTTAGAAACCCTTCCCTGAAAGCCACCTGGAAATTTTGGTCTTTTGAGCATGAACTGCCCATTCTCCTTGTTTGGCACCCTGCAGTAAACACTGTACTTTCCTTCACCACAACCTGGTGTCAGTAAATTGGCTTTGCTGTGTGGTGGGTGAGCAGATTCAAGTTCAGTTCAGTAACAATATCAACTTCCAATTATCTACCCAATAAAATCCATCCACTTTAGCACAGCACATAAGCCCATCACAGTGGGATCAATTAGTGTTAGTGAATTCTCCCATGTAGGGGAGCAGAATTTGTCATCCCAAAATATGTCTCTTTGGCATATGAATTATTTTAAGCTGGTTATTTTTTGAGAAACAGCAGACATGGAAAACACTCTGAAAACTGAATAGGAGTTACCCTTTTGTAAGAAATATTTACATATGTAAAGGGAAATCTCCATTTGTAAGGATGTCCTCTTCACTGTACCAGGAAGAGTAGGGTGACCAGTACTCAAGAAACTTATCAATGGAGAAGGCAAAGACTTAAATCTGCATCACAATCTCACCCTTGTTTACTGTGCTTTTCTTGGTAACCTCCCAAACTGACTCTCTCCACCCTCAATATCCTCTTTTGTCCTTAGCTGAAGAAGGTATGTAAAACTCGGCCATTTTGATGAGTTACTCATTTTTTCTGGGTCTCTCTCATGTATACATGTTATTAAACTTTGTTTGATTTTCTCCTGTTAATTTGTCTCATGCCATTTAATTCTTAGGCCAGCCAAAAGAACCTAGAAGGGTAGAGAAAGATGTCTTCTTCCCCAACACCCACATTTGAGAATCTCAGAGTCTAATCCAGACTCCCCAGAGAAACAGAACCAACAGTATAGACAGAAAGATAGACATAAAAGGAGATTTATTATAAGGACTGGCTCATGAGGTGATGAAGGCTGAGAAGTCCCATGATCTGCTATCTGCAAGCTGGAGAAACAGGAATGCTGGTGGTGTAATTCAGTCTGAGTCCAAAGACCTAAGAATTAGGGAGTTAGTGGTGTGAGTCCTGATCTGAGTTCAAAAGCCTAAGAAGCAGGAGTACCAATGTCCAAGGGCAGAAAATGGATGTCTCAGCTCAAGCAGAGAGAGCTAATTTATCCATTCTCTACCTTTTTTGTTCTATTTGGCGCCCTCAATGGATTGGATGCTGACCACCCACATTGGGGAGGGCAATCTGCTTTACTGTGTTCACTTCTTCAAATGCTAATATATTTCAGAAACACCTTTGCAGACACACCATCTATCAGGGCATCCCTTAGCCCAATCAAATTGACACATAAAATTAACCATTACAGGAGGGGTAGGACCTAAGGTAGCTTGGCGGGGGTGGGGTCCTACTCAAGACTCCAGAAAAATCGGGGCACAGATGCCAAGAGCCATGTTGTGGAGGGCTGCTGAGATCAAAACCAGCAAGTGAGTCCCGAGGTGATCAGGTGCGCTGGGCTGAGAGGAGAAGCTGAAACACTAACTCCCAGTGAAGGAGGTTTCAAGCAGCCATGGGAGAAAAAAAGAGCAAAAAGTAGCCATCAAGGTAGGCAGGGGGTGGATGGAGGGGTTCTGGGCAAATTCTAGAGACAGATTTAAGCTCCTACAATGGTTCCTCTCATTATTTAAGTGTGAGTCTGTGTGCACAGGCCAGTTTTAATCACAGGTGTTGAAAAAGTTCTGACAGAATGAGAAATTCTGAGTTTTTGAGACTGTGCAGCTGTGAATTAGATTTATAACAGGGAGAGCAAGTAGGTTTTATCTCAGATGTCAGCTCTGACAGATGATTGGCTGTCTGAGCACTGAGTTGAGAAGGATTCTGAAGATGTGTTTAAACTCAACAGGGAAGTATGTCCACATAGGTCGGTGGCACCTGCCAGTATCTGTGGACAGAAGTATGGGGTGGCCTGAGAGTCCTGTATCACTATTGTAATGCTACCATGGAGAGACCACCTCAAAGATCAGCTGGAATGTCTACATTCTACTGCCACATGCCCCTCAATTTCCAATACCTTGTATATTCATCTCCAGTGTAAGTTTTATATTATATCCTCCAGTTTTTCTCATGCTCCTATTTATATTTATTTCTTTGATACTTTGATACAAAGGTTCCCAAACTTTCTCCATTTGTGGCATTCTTAGTGTCTTGGTAATTTTTTCAGTATCCCTAGGACAAAAGAAATACATAATAGTTCCATTTATTAATTAGGTCTAAACAACTTAGTAAATATTTATGTCTGAACAACTCAGTAGCTGTTTGAAAAAAAATTGTACATATAAATTGAAAGAAAAATAATAGTTTTTTTTCATTCTTAAATAGCCAAAATTACTTATTAAGGGATATGTAGTCTGTTAGGCACTGGAGAGCTTTTCAAATCTTGTGATCAGACTTATTAAAAATGATTAAAAGAGACAAACTTTATTGAACACTTCAGTGAAAAATAAGGTAGATGGCAGGAAGCTTTTATAGGATAAAGAATAAGGAACAAGGAAAAGAAAAATTAAAAAGGAATAAGGAACAAGGAAATAAGACTACAGCCCAGAGCTGGCTTGGTGTTTGGGGATTGGCTGAATGGATATACCAGAATGGATATCTGGTCAAGCAGAACATTTACAGGGACATGAAAATTACCCAAGTTTTGGTTAGCTGATGTGGTACCCAGGGCAGGAGTGAGGCCGAAAACTCAGCCTCCAGGCACCAGTGATGAATTTAATTTTGGAGACAGAGTTTTGGGTGAAGTAGAAAAGGGTAGCCTTATTGTTTTGCCAGGCAAAGGGGGACACAGCAGGCTTGTGCCTCAAAAACCTGTGTGTGTCCCAACCTGGAAGGATTTGGTGAGGAGTTTTTGTTTGTTTTGTTTTCTTTTTTGGCCATGGCTTGCAATATCTAAGTTCCCTGACCAGGGATCAAACCCATGCCCCCTGCAGTGGAAGCGTGGAGTCCTAACCACTGGACTGCCAGTGAATTTCCTGTTGAGGAGTTTTATAGCAATGGTTCAAGGGCAGGTTTGCTGATAAGATTAGGGTGTGTGCAGGGCCTGCACTCCTTTAATCTGGTCTCAGGTAGTCTTCTCTAGAATGAAGAATGCTAACATTTTCCATTTGTTGGGGGTTTTAGTTCTAGAAAGAGCTCAAAGATATTGTTATGTGTATCCCTTGCAGTGGAACCAGGACCCCGCCTCAAGACTGCACTATTGTTTCTTGACTGCGTCTCCCTTGACTTTGCATCCCCTCCCTTCCCTCATTAGCAGCTGTTCAAATCTGCCCTTTGGGACTCAGGGTATGTCATGGATGCTGGAGTCTATTTCCTACAGACAAGAAATGGGGGACACGGAAAGACTTCCTTGCGCAGGAGACTCACAGGGTCCTGCTCGGTTTCAGGAGTGGCTCCGCTCTGGGCTTAGAAATTTATTTCAATAACTGGACATCATCATCCTCATTCCCTGTTCTACACTACTTTGCACAATATTTCACAAGTATACGTCATGGTAAGGGATGCTGCACAGTTTAATGCTGATCCTGTGAACTACCTTGAGCTTACAGTTGGTGCAGCATCTGAATAGATTCTGTGCTTCTCTTCAAGTTTTCAAATATCCCTTGGCGTCCCTGTGAGTTTGCTGTAGCGCCCCAGGGCACCTCGGAGCACAGCTTGAGAACCATGGCCTTGGTAGGCACTTCATCACTTTTCATACTAATATCTCTGTGGACGAGGAACTGCCATTCCAGTAAACAAAGAATGTTGCCTGCCATCCCAGTTCTACAAGGATCAAGCCACTAGCCACTGTAGCTCCCCACTGACGGTGCACCCTGAGGGGAATTCAGGATGGAGAAAAACAGGAAGCATTCTGTGCTTTGGGTACTGGCTTAGACAGTTAAGATGCATATCTCAGGAATAATTTCAGTGAACCCAAATTTTTTTCATCTTCCCATACACAGAAAAGCACTAAAATCGTTAACTTTAGGTGACTATTTTTTGTGATTAGCAGTAATCTTTTGTTGTTTGCAGTAATCTTTTGATGTTTGACTACATGTGTTTTTTTTTCCCCAGCAAAAATCCCCACTATATATCCTGGCTTCTCCCTTACCTCTTCAGAGCAGTTCCTTATATCTACGTGAGAGGCTATCTCCCAGGCAGCAGTCCTCAGTAAGGTCCCTGAATAAAGTTTAACTCACGACTTTGAGGTTGTGCGGTTTTCTTCAGTTGACAGCTCTGTTTTCTCTTTAAATTTTCTTTTCTGTTTTCTTATTTAAAGACTTATTGGCCAGAGTCATGCAACTAATGAAGTACATTGAGTGTGAAGAGCAGAAAAAGATAATATTTTGACATTAGAAGAAAATGTCAGTGAAAATGATGACAAATGGGGAAAAGATGAATTCAGTAAGTCTTAGAAAATGAGATGAGAAACCATGATCTTACTAAATCATCCAACACATGTCAAAGTGTGTCATAAAAGACATTTTCTTCTTTTGAATTAGGGCCAACTTTGGTTGTTTGGCTTTGATTGACAGCTGGGATAGACTGGAATGGAAGGAGTTGGTGAAACCACACTCCCACAGCAAAACGTAGTGCAGTTTTGTTTTTTCTTAATCTTTAAAAACCAAGTGTTAAAAAATAACAAGCCCCGGGCTTCCCTGGTGGCGCAGTGGTTGAGAGTCCGCCTGCCGATGCAGGGGACACGGGTTTGTGCCCCGGTCCGGGAAGATCCCGCATGTCGCAGAGCGGCTGGGCCCGTGAGCCATGGCCGCTGAGCCTGCGCATCTGGAGCCTGTGCTCCACAATGGGAGAGGCCACAACAGTGAGAGGCCCGCGTACCGCAAAAAAAAAAAAAAAAATAAGAAGCCCCAAATGGAGTCATATGCCGCTGACTACAGCAAACCAGGACTTAATTGTTTTTCAACCCCTCCCAGAAATGTGACCTTTAAAACAGTCTATCTGAAGGTTCCTGATCAACACCTGAAGTGACCTGTATGATAAAGAACCCTGCCTTTCCCCACCCCAGAAAAGATGATGTCCTGGCCCAGAATAACCTTTTCTTTTTTTTTTTGCTAATGATTCCTTCCTCCCTCCCACCCACCCCTTTCTATGAAAGTCTTCCAGTTTGCACGGCTCCTCTGAGCCCCCTTCTAGTTCCTAGATGGGATGCTGTCCTTTCACAAATCCCCTCATAAAGCAAATGAGATCTTCAGATTTACTGGGCTGACCTTTGTTTTCAGCACAAGGAAGAGAGAGAAGGACAAGGAGAGGAAGGGTAGAGGAAATTGTCGCTTCCCTCACATAATTTTTTTTAATCACTCATTTTATAATCATCTATATTCCCTTGCCTAGAGGCAATCACGTTTGCATCGAATGCATTAATACAGGGTGTTAAAGAAACTAAACCTGGTTAGAGCTTGGGATAAAAAGGATGAAAGAATCTTTGGGCTTGCACACTGCTTCCCTCTGCCCCATTCTGCCCCAGCCTTGGTGAGGCAGCCTTGTCTAGGCCTATTCAATTCTTTCTTTTGTTCCATTTTAGGCATCTTTGTAACCCAGGCACTGGTTCCATCTGGACCTGAACATGCTGAAGCAAAGCCTCACGGCAGGAAGGCTTTGCCTGTGCTCAATGTTGCTTAGATGGTCAGAGCTATTAAGTACTCCGTCATTCCGGAAGTAGGGACTATTGTTCTCACCCAGGAGGAACTTTAATTACCCAAGAGAATGGAGCCCTCATGGGTGGTTCCTTAAAAACTCCGTGAGTCATACCATCAAAAAATGAGAAAAAAAAACAGATCCTGAAATCCATGAGTAATAGAGCACTGTTTAAGAACCAGGGACACATTTTTGCTTTTGCTTCCAGATTCCTGAACTTAGGTTTCGCTATCTTAGAAATCTGAGCTGGTGGTAAAAAGAGCAAAAATGAATATGTTATAAGCCCCTTGGTTCATAATCAGCATTTTCTTATAGCCTAGCCTTAGAACAAGGAGCAGTGGTAAGGTTTCGTTCTCATCTCACAAAGCAGCTGTGCTGACACTTCAAGCAGCTGGCTCTAATGTCAGCAACTGACTTGACATTAGTAATTGCACAAGCTAACTTACACACTCCAGGCTGGTTCATAAGCGCTGGCAATAAGGGAAGCACTCTGCAGACAGTCTGTGAGAAGAACCAGCCCCTCAGCCTCGGGAGGAGAGAAGTTTCCCTTGTTATAAACTAAAAGGGAAAAAAGGCAAGGCACCATATTTTAAATTACTAATTAGCTATTTCATGCTGCAGCCAAAGTACTTATCTTTTGGAGCGAACATATCACTGTAATGGTTTTGTTTAATGATGTTTGAGAAGTTAAAAGTCGACCATGTGAGATATTCAACTCATTTGCACCATCATTAAGAAATGAATTAGGGCCGTGGCATTTAAGAGTTGAATGTGGTGCTGTGACACTAAAAATAAGCACCCTTTGAGCCCACAGCCCAGGCGGGCCTCCAGATTTCAGGAACCGTGAATGACTGAATAAATGGGATTATGGAAGGTATGGAAATCAAAACATCTGCCCCAAACTGTCTCCTTTTACTTTAGGAGTTGTCAATTTCCAAAACCAAATTGAAGAATAAACATTTTTTAAAAGGCATAGACGAGGAATAGCTTGCCCTTAACCAAGGGCGGCATTAAACAAGCCCTGCAATGAGGCTCTTGGAAGCATCACAGCTGCACCATTAGAGAATGTGGGGAGGTAGTCCTGAGGCTTCAGATGCAGTCTAGTTTAAACTTTGTAAGGAAGTTAACTTAGGAACAGGGAAAATGGAAAAATATAGGTTCCAGCGCTTTGAATTCCACCAAAGAAGAGAATCAAGAAAGGAATGTATAGTACAATTATTATCTAAACCGAACAGACCTCTGAGGGCTCATGGAAGAAGCCAGCAACCACAGGTGTTTCCATGGGGCCAAAGGGACAATGACACTGAGTGGTTCCCAGATATAGATCAGGGAAGAAAGGAATAAGTGTAGACTTCGGATTTGGGATCTCAGGTGCAGATACTGCTAACAACACAATAATAGCAACACACAAATTCTTTCCTTCCTCATGGCCTTCGAACTTGCCCTTCCAGAAGGACACGCCCCCCATATTCACACAGCCAGCTACTTTTAGTCACTCATCCCTCTGCGAGTTTTCCCCAACCACTGGTCATTCTCCACCATATCACTCTGCTTTAATGCCTTCATAGCTCTTCCCACCACCTGGATTCATCTTAATTATGTATTATCTGAGTATCTGTTAATGGTCTGTCTCCCCAGTGGTGGTAAATGTTTAACAACTGGCTGTAGGGGAGAGGGGATGATAGTAAATACATGTAGCACAGAATTTCCAAATAATAATAAAATCTGCAGTACTCTTATTGTATATGCCATATAGTCAACTGATTCCCTCAGAATGTCATTGAAGATTTTTGTCAAACTCTTGCATCTGTAGCCAAACTGTGGTTGCAGTTCGACCATGATTTAACAGAGTTGCATCCCATTCCCAATAGAAGTATTGTCGTTAAATTTGATATGTCATCTTCTATTAAACTATTTCTCATCCTCATACAAATTATAATCACTAAATTGGCATCTCTTTCTGCTTGGGCACTATTGGTTGCCACAGTGCTAGCCATGGTTTTAGATTTTTGTGCAGTTGCAGGGTTTGGAACATTGTTTATTAATAGCTTGCAAAATTCCTGAAAATGTAATGATCCACTCTCATCAGTCAACACAAGCTCTGTGCCTCTCCAGCCTAGATGGTAGAATGTTCTATGAGAGGATGAAGGACACCTGAAACATGTCACATGTACACAGATCCTTTCCTAATATAAAACATACTAATATCTTCGTTTTGACTCTTTAAAATTTTTCTGTACCCGATTCTTATTCTTCCTGGGATGGAAAGACCAGGAAGAGTGCTACCATCTAGACTATGGTTGCCCAGCTACTAAGGATGACAATTACCACCTTAATTATTAGAGGATTCTAATGATCAGAGATTTTGATCAGAGGTGGGACCTGGAGCTGCAGACATCCGAAGCAATTCTTCTCACTGTCAGACCATCTTTTTACAGATGTTGTGTCATAGATTTCAAAATGTGGAAAGAGTTTTGGTCTTCTGACTCACACTGTTGAATTCTGCCTACTCACAGAGGACTGCAACTTTTACCCAGGCTGGTCATGTGACCGGGTGTGGTGTTTCTTTAGCTCTTAGGATATGGAGATGTATTTGTTTGCTAAGGCGCCATAACAAAATACCACAAACTGGATTGCTTAAACAATAGAAATTTATTATCTCGGAGATCTGGAAGCTAGCAGTCTGAAATCAAGGTGTTGGTAGGGTTGGTTCCTTCTGAGAGCTGTGAGGGAGAATCTGTTCCAGGCCTCTCTCCCAGCTTCTGATGGTTTGCTGGCAATCTTTCACATTCCTTGGCTTGTGGATGCATCGTCCCTATCTCTGCCTTCATCTTCAAATGGTATTCTCCCCATGTGCCTGTGTCCAAATTTTTCATGTTTATAAGGACACCAGGCAAATTAAAGTAGGGGCCCCCTACTCTAGTGTGACCTCATCTTAACATTATATCTGCAATGACCCTATTTCCAAGGTCACAGTCTTAGGTACTGGGGTTAGGTCTTCAACACAAGAATTTGTAGGGAGACACAGTTCAACCCAAAATAGTAGATGCTTTTTTTTTTTTCTGGTCTAACTCTAAAGACCTTTAAATTAGATGGGATTCTAAGATAAGTACATGTATTTTCTATCTATTTAAAATTTTTTAAACTTTATGGGATCTTTCATTCTTCTGACAACTTGGCTTGAGTTGACAGTGTACAGTGCTGGATGACATGCTATGAACATACCTTATATCTTTGAAATCCACTCTGAAATCTCTATTACTCCCATAATCCTTCTAGATATTCAACACAACAGTTCAGTGATTACTTGCTATAAATCAATACTAAGTTGAGAATTTTCCCCCATATTTTAACATGGCTGAAATCAGAATCTGTTTATGATCTCTGGCATGTTGTAGTTTAATTAGCAGCATTTTTTTTCTTTTTGGTGGGACTTAAGATAATGATATGATCTTAATTGTGGTGTCTTTCTTTTAGTGATATACAGAATTGAATAACTACTATTTGCAGACACTGCTAAGTATTTAGAATCTAAAGAATAGTAATAGAAAGAATAGCCTTCACAGTCTCTTAGGAGAGAGAAATAAACAATAAACTTCAATGTAGTAATTTGGGGGGATAGTTTTTTCTTTTGGACTCCTGATTCTCACCCACTGCCTTTTTCATTCATGTTGCATTGTAATTATTGGTTTTCTTGCCTATTTTCTCCTCTAGCAACTTGAGGGCAAGTACCCTATCTTTATCACCCTTATATCCTTACTGCCCAGGACTAAGCATGGCCCAGAGTCAATGCTAAATGATTAAATGAATGGCTGTATCTCTAAGCCTACATTGTGTTGGAAAATCTCACTAAAGAAAACTCAGAATTTATTCTTATTATGAAAACTAAGTCAAGTTTAACTGCTTTCTCCAACAGAACTTTCAAGCAGGACTGCTCAGAATGCATATCATTAAGTGGCTTTTTGCTGTGGTGGTTCTTGGCAAAAGTTGGAAACTCATAGTAAAGTGTAAGGATTGTTCCAAGGTTTGTGCTGATTTCACAGCCAATTGTCAACTAGGCTGGACTGCAATATCATTCATAAATATAGGGGTGTGGAGTGAGGTCTTCCCTCTATTCCAGGGAGGAGTTCTGCCACCTTAAGTGTCCTATTGTGCTCTACCTTGTTCTCAGGACAAAACTGAGCCTAAGTGAGATTTAACTGGCACTTTGAAGAGGTGAATAGATGTGCAGTGGAGAAACAGAACAGGATTAAGATTTATTAAGGCAAGTGCAATGTAAAGCATGCATGTTAGTTTTCTATTTCTGCATAACAAATTATCATAAACTTAGCAACTTAACACAACACACTTTTATTATCCCACAAGTGCTATTGGTCAAGAGTCTGAGCATGGCTTAGCTGGGTCTTCTGCTTAGGGTCTCACAATGCTACAAGCAAGGTGTTAGCCAGGCTGTATTTTCATCTGGAGGCTCAACTGGGGAAGGATCTGCTTCCAGGCTCCTTCAGGTTGTTGGCAGAACTCATCTCCTTGTGGTTGTACAACTGAGGTGCCTGTTCACTAGCTGGTTATGGCCAGGGGCTGCTCTCAGCTCTAAAGACACCTACAGCTCCCTGCCATTTGTCTCTCCATAGGCTCTCTCACAACTTGGTACTGTACTTCAAAGCCAGCAATGGAGAGAGAATCTCTGACCGAAGGGAGAGGCTTGTCCTCTGATAAGGACATTTAACTGATTAAATCAGGTCCATCCAGGATAATCTCCCTTTCAGTTAACTCAAAATCAACTGATCTGGGGCCTCAATTAGATCTGCAAAATCCCTTCCCCTTTGCCATATTCGGTTGGCTAGAAGCAGGCCACCAGTCCCACCCAAACTCAAGGAGGGGGATTATATAGGGTGTGAACATTAGGGAGGGAATCAGGGGACCCATCTTAGAATTCTTCCTATCTTGGCATAGATATCCCCTCACTGTAACTTCAGGGCAAATCCATGGAAAAATAATAACTTGGAAGTTAACTTCATGGAATTCCAGGGTTAGAAAGGACCTCCAGAGTCTTTAATTAGACCTGAAAAAATGAGGGCTATATATTATCCTTATATAGATCTATATATTATCCTTATATAGATCTCCAAGGAAAGTGAGTCTCTTTATAATCATTCTTTGTGGATAATAAAAGTTAGCACTTCTACGGGGGAAATACGTTTCTTATCCACGCTAGGTCCAATTCCTCAGTAGTGGCTTTCTATCTTCCTGGGACATGGAGTTGGGAAGGTTGTGAAGCTAGGAGCTCAGTGGAAAAGAATTCTGGGATAGACTATTGGTGTCTGCCCAGGAAAGGTTAGTGGGAACAAACATATGATGTAGTTGTCAATGTTGTAATGAGAAGAGGACCAGAACGGAAGATCTCTGCTCTAGTCCCATCTTCACTCTAGCAGGTGACTTTGAGCAAATCACTTTACCTCTCAGCTCTTGTTTCTTCATCTGTTTAAAAAAGAAAAGGCAAAGCTGCCTCCTAGGGTTTTCTTGACAATTAAATGACATAGCTCAGATGAAGTTGTTCTGTAATTGTAAACATTAAACAACTATAAGATGTTATGTCCATCTAACTTCTTGAAAGAAGAATTATTCCAGTATATCTTCTGACACAGCCTTTGACCCCAGCACCTTATTTCTGCTTTCTTCAAATCTCAGGTAGAAAATACCTTTCTCAAACTTGCACTTGAACTGACAGCTCCCCGGAATAGATGTCTGGCTTATCAAACTGATGAACAGGATGATAACACCATCATGGCTAGCGAGGCAACCCTAATGTCCTTTAACCCCTTTGAGTTTGATATGCTAAGATCATGGTTCACCTAAACAAACAAACAACTTTATTTTAAAATCGTGTGTGAACCCTAGGGTTGCTGAAAGCGTGGACTATACAGGTACATAGAGCAATCTTGGGATCAGAAAAACAAATATTTGTAAAGTAAAGGCAGTGCAACTACCCCGAACTCTTACTAAATGTAGGAAGTGTTAATTCGGGAGCTCTTACCTACAGACTCAGTTTGTGTCCCTCTTCAGTAACTCGTTTTTCTGGTACCAAGCAGAATATGCAAGAGTGGAAACAGTTACCGCCCATCAAATGCTTGCTACTCTTAGTGTGATCTGCAGACCAGCAGCATTGCCATCACCTGAGAGCTTGTTAGAAATGCAAACTCCTGGGCTGCAATTCGGACCTGCTGAATCAGAATCTGCATTTTAATGAGCTCTCCAGGTCATTCACTTACACATTAAAGTTTAAGAGACCTGTACTAAACTTTCCAGAGCAATGTACCTCAGACCTCCCCAAACAGTTCGAGATATCCTGCCTCTTATCAGTTGGTCTCTATTTTGCAGGAATTACTGTCATTTTATTATTATTTGTTGTGATGCTATTTTAAGAAATTATTTATTTTCCAGCTTTATTGAGATATGATTGACATAACACTGTATAAGGTACAAAACATAATGATTTGATATATGTATATATTGCAAAACAATTACCACAATAAGGTTAGTTTACAATCCATCACCTCACATAATTACATATTGTGTGTTTGTGTGTGGCGATAACTTTTAAACTCTACTCTCTTAGCCACGTTCAAATATACACTACAGTATTGTTAACTATAGTCACCATGCTGTACATTAGATCTTCAGAATTTATTCATAACTTATAATGAAGTCTGTACCATTTGATCACCTTCACCCATATCCCCTCCCCCCAGCCCTGGCATTTTAAACATGATTCAGAATCATTGCTCTGACTGCTATTCCACTTTGCTGCCAAAAATATGCAATCTGACCTATTATCAGTTTCTATGTATTGGGTGGGCCAAAAAGTGGCTTCAGTTTTTTAAGTAAAAATAAAAGACACATTTTTCATTTTCACCAAGAACTTTATTGAATAACGTATTCACACTTTTGTTCCACTACCTTCTGCCATTTTTCAGGCAACTTCATAATTCCATCTTCCCAAAACTTTTTATCTTTTTGAGCAAAGAACTATTCCAGGTGCCTTTTACAGTCTTACAGAGAATTGAAATTTTTTCCATTAAGAGAATTTTGTAAAGACTGAAATAAATGGAAATCCGAAGGTGCAATGTCTGGTGAATACAGTGGATGAATCAGAACTTCCCAGCCAAGCTGTAACAGTTTTTGCCTGGTCATCAAAGAAACATGCGGTCTTGCATTATCCTGATGAAAGATGATGCGTTTTCTGTTGACTAATTCCTGATGTTTTTGTCGAGTGCCACTTTCAGTTGGTCTAATTGGGAGCAGTACTTGTTGGAATTAATCATTTGGTTTTCCGGAAGGAGCTCATTCAGAGGGCTCCCTCCGAATCCCACCATATACACAGCATCACCTTCTTTGGATGAAGACCGGCCTCTGGTGTAGTTAGTTGGTGGTGGTTCATTTTGCTTGCCCCACGATCTCTTCCGTTACACACTGTTGTACAGGATCCACTTTTCATCACCCGTCACAATTCGTTTTAAAAACGGAACGTTTTCATTAGGTTTCAGTAGAGAATCACATGTGGAAATATGGTCAAGAAGGTTTTTTTCCGCTTATGTGGAACCCAAACATCAAAGCGATTCACATAACCAAGCTGGTGCAAATGATTTTCAATGCTTG
Source organism: Delphinus delphis (assembly GCF_949987515.2). Lineage (NCBI taxonomy): Eukaryota > Metazoa > Chordata > Mammalia > Artiodactyla > Delphinidae > Delphinus > Delphinus delphis. The sequence continues at coordinate 54,858,000 of NC_082693.1, read as the reverse complement.
ATTTGGATATTTTGAGTATGTCGGCTGTCTCCCACGTGGTAAAACGATTGCTCTGAATTTATTGTTTCCATTTGATCGCTATCAACTTCAACTGGTCTACCCGACTGTAGAGCATTGTCCAGTGAGAAATCTCCAGCACAAAGCTTCCCAAACCACTTTTGACACGTTCGATCAGTCACAGCACCTTCTCCATATACTGAACAAATCTTTTTGTCCATTTCAGTTGTGTTTTTACCTTTCTTGAAATAATAAAGCATAATATGCTGAAAATGTTGCTTTTTTCCTTCCATCTTCAATATTAAAATGTCTACACAAAAATTCACCAATTTTGATAAGTCTTAAGTGCACGCTGATATGTCATCTGTCACATACAGTCTAACAACATTGTTTCAAATGAAGTTAAAGACAACTAAGTGCTACTAGAGCCATCTTATAGAAAAAACTGAACAAACCTTTTGGCCCACCCAGTAAGATGAGAGAGCACGTTATTAGGATTTTGCCAACTTATTTTTGCATTTGTGACCTGCTTGTTAGAAAACAGTTCAGTTAGGAACATATTTGGACACATTCAGTGACAGTCCAACACCAATTTGGTGGTGTTGCAGTGACCAAAATGTCAATATCGTTATATATATATACTTATGTAGTAGAACACACACATATCTGACTCTGACTCTGCTTCATCCAAAGGATATATGAGACCCCAGTGAACTCCTAGGGAACATTGTTATAGTCACATCTAGATGGTCTCTAAGGCCTTTTAAAGTTTTGGTGGCAGAAGCTGAGTTAATAAGGACACAAGCCTGGAAGACAAGGCTGTAGATGTAGAAGAGAAGGAAAATGGTGGGAAAAGAAAACAGGAAAATAAGGTCTGAATTTCATTGATCTGTAGCCTAGGTGCCATGGTTCCTTGTGAGCCGACTCTTCTCCAGCTTTGAAAATAGGGCTCGGTTTACACAAAGCTTCAGAGAACGACATCAGTCTTACTAGAGATGCTGTGGCAGACAAAGGGAAGGCATATATTGCATCTTAAGCTGCAAACAATCTAGTAAAACTTCCCATTAGAACTTCCTGTTATCCACCAGCTCTGGGCTGCCCTACACAGTCTCTCTCAACACGTTTTCCTCCCAGACAGCTAATTTTCCATCTTCCCCACCCCTGAATATTCATCCTTTCCAATGGAACAATGTGGCCCTGTCTCAAATCTTTCCATTTTGTATGACTGCACATTACTTAATACTCTCTTTAAGAAGGATGATTTCACTTTGCACTCAGGAAACAAATGATCCTCCAGTGGTGGGGCTCTATCCTCCTTGTGGGGCCGCTGGGGATTAAATAACAAGCAACCTACAGTCTAACTTAGTGGTTCAGGGTTTGGGTTCTAGAGTCAAGATTCTGCTCATGTAAATTACTCACATAATTTACCTCATGTAAATTACTCAACTCCTCTAAGCTTCACCTTCCTAATATGTAAAATGAAGTGTAGATCCTGAGCAATACAGGCTGTATCATTAATAATAAGAATAATGTCTATCTTATATGTTTGGGGAGAGTCATGTCAGATATTATATAAAAAGTACTTCCCCAACCTCAGTGCCTGTCATAAAATAATAAATGGGTTATAATAGTAATTATTAAATCACTCCTAATCTCAATCACTCCAAGCATATGAGGGTCTACCAAATTAAACTGTAAATACTCATCAATAAGCATCTATTCAATGACTACTGCATGCATAGTACTGCAAAAAGAAAATAAGGAAAAAGGAAGTAGGGGATAAATAACCAGCTACATAGAGCCATCTACGTGTCAGGCACTTTACATATATTATCTTATTTATTCCTCCAAATAATGTAATGAGAGAGATTAGTGTCCCCAGTTCTATGGATAAGGAGATGGATCTTTGAGAGGTGTTGGAGGACAGAGGGAATGCAAAGTGCCCACTGTACTAAGAAGGTATCTTGAGACTGAAAAATGAGGCAGGCAGCTCAATATAATCAATGGATGAGTTTATTATAGGGTCACTTACTCACAGGGTGGGTGGGGTGATAACGATACAGAAGCATTTGCAGCTGCACTCAGCACCATCAAGGGGTCATTGGGACAATTTATAGTTAATCTGTGAAATGGAGGTAGGTTCTTGGAAACAGGGTATGCATTCCTAAGTCAAGATTTATGAATGGGTAACTAGTCTCGTAGGCACCAGCAATACATCAGCAAAAGTTTTCATCATTGTTTGGGGACTAACAAAGCATAGAGGCTACCTGGCCCTAATGATTATTAAAAAATATCTATTAACTACAAAGCCCTGGATGATAGAGAAGTGATTTACTGCACAGTACATTCCTGGGTAGGGTCAGCAGGAGGACAGGAGAAACTGTAAGGGCCCAAGATTGTGTCGGTTATGCTAACAACCATACAGGAGGTTATACAACTTGCCCAAAAGGCACAGATTTGAGTTTGCACGCAGGTCTGTGAGGCTCGGGACCCCTTTCTCTTCTATAAATTGCATCCTCAAAAGTAGAATATATGGGACTTCCCCGGTGGTCCAGTGGGCAAGAATCCGCACTCCCAATGCAGGGGGCCCGGGTATGATCTCTGGTCGGGGAACTAGATCTCGCATGCATGCCGCAACTAAGAAGTCCTCATGCCACAACCAAGATCCCATGGGTGAAAACCAAGACTCGGAGCAGCCAAAATGAATGAATGAACAAATAGTAGAATATATGATGAAATCTCATATCGTAAAGGAAAAGGGGAGAAGAGCAACATTAAATAATAGGAGAAAAGAAAGAATGATAGAAAGGGGAAGATAGGAAAGAGAAGGAGGGATAAGAAAGCAGGAGTAGGAAGCTGGGAGGGGAGCTCCTCCAGTCTCATCTACAACAGTGGCTGGTGGAGACCCCCACTAAGCTCACCCTTATCACCTTCGTGATGTGTGAACTTACCAACAAATGCAGCCACAACAAACGATCTTGCCCTCTCCTTTGAGAGGCTCAGACAGAAGTATTTTTGCCTTCTGTGTAAACGTAATTCTCTGTGTTACTTGTAATTTAATTTTGTACTACCCAATAATTGTCCCATGTGGGTTCACCTCATCCCCAACACCAGAATATAAAACACTCAGTGCATTGCATGTACTTTGGCTTACCTTCTGTAAGAAGGTAGTCAATGATGAGAACACATTAAATTTCATGAAAGCTTTCTAAGGAGAACTGAAAACATTACAGCTGGGTAGAGAGAGAGATTTTAAGTGTAAATACACAACATAGAGAGTCCAGGCATAAACCCATGCATATATGCTACATTAATTTTTGACAAGTGTTCCAGGGATACACAGGGGGAAAGACTCTCTTCAATAAATGGTGCTGGGAAAACTGGACATCTACATGCAAAAGAATAAAACCTGGACGCCTATCTTACACCACTCACAAAAATTAACTCAAAATGGATCAAAGACTTAAGACCTAAAACCATAAAACTCTTAGAAGAAAATATACGGGAAAACATCCTTGACCTTGGTCTTGTCAATAATTTATTGGATAAGACAACAAAAGCACAGGCGACAAAAAATAAAGTGGGACTACATTAAACTAAAGAACTTCTGCACAGCTAAGGAAACAGTCAATAAATTGAAAAGGCAACCTACAGAATGGGAGAAAATATTCACAAATTATGTATCTGATAAGGGGTTAATATCAACGTATATAAAGAACTCATACAACTCAATAGCAAAAAAAATAAAGCAAATAATCCAATTAAAAATAAGCAGAGACTTGAATAGATGTTTTTTCAAAGAAGACATACAAATGGCCAGTAGGTATATGAAAAGTTGTTCAACATCACTAATCATCAGGGAAATGCATATCAAAATCATAATGAGATATTACCTCACGCCTGTTAAAATGGCCATTATCAAAAAAGACAGGAGATTACGAATGTTGGCAAGGATATGGAGGAAAGGGAACACTTTTACATTGTTGGTGGGGAATGTAAAATGGTACAGCCATTATGGAAAGCATAGCGATGCCTCAAAATACTAAAAATTGAATTATCACGTGATTCAGCAATCCCACTCCTAGGTATTGCTGGATACCCAGCAATTGAATTGAGGTCAGTATCTCGAATTGAAAGGAGATACAAAGGAATTGAAATTAGTATCTTGAACAGATATCTGCACACCCATGTTTATTGTAGTTTTATTCACAGTAGTCAAGATATGGAAACAACCTAAGTGTTCGTCAGTGGATGAATGGATAAAGATGTGGTGTATACATACGCAGTGAAGTAGTATTCAGCCATGAGAAAGAAGGAATTCCTGCCATTTGAAACAACATGGATGGACCTTGAAGGCATTATGCTAAGTGAAATAAGTCAGACACAGAAAGACAAATACAATACGATCTCACTTATATGTGGAACTTAAAAGAGCCAAACTCACAAAAACAGAGAGTACAATGGTGGTTACCAGGGCCTAGGAGTGGAGGGAATGGGGAGATGCTATTTAAGAGTACAAATCTGCAACTAGGAGGTCAATAAGTTCTGTAGATCTAATGCACAGCATAGAGATTAGAGTCAACAGTACTGTATTATAAAGTTGCTAAGAGACTCAAAGTTGCTAAGAGACTAGATCTTAATTGTTCTCACCACAAAAAAAACAATGAGACAGTAATTATATAATGTGATAGAGGTGTGAGCTAAGGCTACCGTGGTAATCATATTGCAATATATACATGTATCAAACCAACATGTACGCCTTAAACTTACAGTGTTATATGTCAGTTATATCTCAACTTAAAAATTTAAGAATAATAAAGAGTAAGTAAAATAGATTTTGGAAATATACTGCCAGATATTATAAACTTATCTTGCTGCTCCCAGGGAGGTGAGGGTGTCCTGAAGGGGAATGACTGCTCCTCAGCTACCCTGGAAAGAGGTCGGTTTCGGGGTGGGGGGCAGACTGGAGGAGGCGCATGCATGGTAGGTGTAGGAAAGCAACACGTGGCCCAGTCTCAGGTTGTGAAATTGCCTGAAGCACTTTTTTCTTTTTTTAAAGGCCTGACTTGGTCTGACCCCTGTCTGCTTCCCCATTCTTTTTTTTTTTGTCTGTGTTGGGTCCTCGTTGCTGTGCGGGGGCTTTCTCTAGTTGTGTCGAGCAGGGGCTACTCTTCGTTGCAGTGCGCGGGCCTCTCATTGCAGTGGTTTCTCTTGTTGCAGAGCACGGGCTCTAGGCACACAGGCTTCAGTAGTTGCGGCTCACGGGCTCTAGAGCGCAGGCTCAGTAGTTGTGGCACACGGGCTTAGTTGCTCCACGGCATGTGGGATCTTCCCGGACCAGGGATTGAACCCGTGTCCCCTGCATTGGCAGGACGATTCTTAACCACTGCGCCACCAGGGAAGTCCCACCTGAATCACTTCTATTGATAGGGGGTGGCTGCTCTCGTCACTGAGTGGTAACCTGGGAGGGAGGCCGAAGTGGGCAGAGAAAAGGGCCTTAGGTTAGGTCCTGACCCTGCAGCGTCTCTGAATCATTCTCTGTGCCACGTGTCCTTTCATCACCCACACAGCCTATTCTGCACTGGATCAGGAAGGGTCCACGCCCACATTTTGGTCAGAGTGGTACAAGGAAATGCTGGGTCCCCTCCCAAGGTCAGAGGATGGTGCCAGCAGGAAACAAGTGGGCTCAGCTGGGGCACTGCCTAGGGGTGGTCCTTTGAGGAAGGCACTTAACCAAAGTGCTGTCTCACTTCCCCATTTGTAAGAGGAAAAGAAACGATATCTACCTCTCAGGGTTGTCATGAGGATTAGAAAAAATATGTGCGGAGTGACTGGACTTTACATATTCATTCAATGTTTACTCATCCCATCCTCTGTTATTGTAATTACTACCTGGCCAGGCAATAGGGGTATGCAGCAAGCAAGACAGATCAAGTTCCCACTCTCTTGACTTTACATTCTAGAGAGGAGAGGAGACAGACCATAAGCAGATAAACCACTGTCAGCCGGAGACTGTCAAGCCGTGTATTTGCACCCGTCACGTACAGCAAACCCTTCCAGCGCCCAGATTTAGCTGGCAAGAGCTTCCCAAAGCAACTTTCAGTTGCTTCCCTTGATATCCACCCTGGTCACCTATATTCCCAACCTTTATACAGATATAGCCATTGATCATTATGCTGGATTCTCTGAAGCCCCAATTCTATAACTAGCCCCCATTCTATAACACAGAATTGGGCCTGATGAATTCAAAAGAACTACTGCCATTTGGGTGCACGTGATTTACTCAGAAGAAACCTGTAAAAGGTGAGGGAACAAGGCTGGAGATGGGGAAGAAGCTGAGCAAGAGTGAGCTCAGGTCAAAGCCCACCTTGGCCTGATCACTGGGGGCTCTGGCGTGCAAACCGTATCTTCCAGTTGTACTTTAAAGCAAGGGGATGAAGCTTTGCAGCCCTGTCTCTGTCAGTCCTTGGCCACCCCAGCTGAAGTGGCTCCTCAGTCAAAGACGAGTCTGCAGAGACAGTCGCAGGTGTAGGCTGTCAGCTGTGCCATTCACAGGAGGGGGGCTACAGGCTCACCCTCTGGTAAAGGGGCTCTGGGCGAAGCATCAATGCCCTCTACATATACTCGAAGGGGAAAATGTCAGAGAGTGATAAGCGCCAGGAGAGAATGGACATTCAGTGACATGAGACTGTGTGATCACTTTAGATTGGGTGGCCATGAAACAAGGGGTAGATTCAGATTTTGTAGAACCTGAGGCGTAAAGTTTGGGGAGGGGTGTCTTCTAAAGTAAAAGGATATAAAATCATAAATACAAAACTAATACAATCGTGAAGATTTGTTCAGAATGAGAAATCACAACAAATTACAAATAATAAAAGCCAATAAATATTTCAAACATGACAAAATCCTGAAAAAGAAACCCATGATATTTATATTAATTAACTCCCTGACACACCTCTATAATACCTTTTCCTCCATATTTTGACGGTATATTTTTTGACTACCTCTCCGTTTGATATTTGATAATAAACTCTCTGCTAAGAGAATAAAGACATTATTTATCTTTCCCCTAAAAGACAAAATGGTAGATGAAAAAAGAATTTTATTAGTGATATTTTGTTAAAGTTTCTTGCAGCTTCAGAACTTGTTATTTGGTAAAATCATGTGACTTTTGAAGATTATTGTCAAGTTTGAGAAAGCCTCTAGTAAGTTTCTTTCGTAAATGAGCTACGAGCTTCGGGAAGACGTACTGCAGACTGGCTTCTGACTCCACATGTTTCAAACTCACTCTCCTCCCGTGCTCCTCATTCTTTGGTTGCTGGGTTTCGTGGGGCATATTCATAGTGAGATGCCTGCATATGACAAGGATAAGCAGTCAGCGGCAAGTGATAATAATATTCCAGGAAATCCTTACTGTGCAGGGGGCATCTGGCAATAATGTACTTACACACAGAAATGACCACAAATCACTTAAATATCTCCCCTAAACTCAGATGAAATGAGTCCTTAAATCAACTTCCCTTTAGTCAGTTCCCCAGAATGCCCATAGCCAGTCCAGTGCTACCTGACCAGAGGTAGCAAGAGGGTGGGATATTTGGAGTAAAAAGAGAGAGTAGTTTTTCATTTCTACTGATTGTGCTTAAAATATTTTACTTTTGCAACATTTATAAGAACACATAAGCAGGTGAATAGATAACTAGAGTCTCTCCCAGGACTTAGAAAGGCCCCAACAAGTCACCTTAAATCTGCCTGTCAGTGCGGGCCTCTGGGAAGAGGTGTCATAAAAGATGAAAACACTTAGTTGACACCCAATATATTATTATTAACTGGAGACTCGGGGTGAATCCACTGTGGTCTTTGAAGGCAGGGACCCTTGGCTGTATCCCGAGACTCAGATCAAATGACAAAAGGACAGGAACATAACACTTCCCCAGGAAAGCCTGTTTTAAAATAGAAGTGACCCACATCAGGGACTCTCCCTAAAGTACCCCATTTATGGTTTTCAGCCACCCAGCATACAGGCAATGAATGGTAGCTGTCTAGCTGTCTGTGCAGTGTTGGTTGGAATCAGTAAAGATTTAATATCGGTGCGTTATTTCACTGCGATTTGCATCTTCTCTTCCTTTGCTGGCTCTGGGTCTCTGGGAAGGGTGGCAGGGGGAGGGGGAGGGTCTCTTGCTCCTGCCAGGTGTTCCTGATTAGGGCCTGCATCTCCCAACCTTGGGATTATTTGTTTACCTGCCTTCCTCTCTTCCAAAAGTGAGCTGTGCCAGGGCAGGGGCCCTGTCTTATTTTATGTGCCCAGCACACACCCCAGAGGCACTTGATCCATGTTGCGAGCTGCGTACATTATTGCCCACCCAGGAATGTATGAGAGAAGGAAGATCATTTCACCAGTGTCCTTCTTTTATCTCAAATTCCCAAAGACTGGTAAGTTAATACTTTGTTCAATTTGCTCAGTACTGTAACTCTTGACCCTGAGCGATTTCTCATTTACATAAATAATTTTCACTGTTGGCTAGAAAGCAGTCACAAAATAAAGGAGAAATAACACACAATATGCAGTTTTCATTCTGGTGACTCTGCCCCAAAATATGGAACAGATTCTCTTTCTTATTTTTGAGAAAGACAAGAGAGCTGCTTGCCTAGAATCGCTGTTCTCTTTGTCAATGAATAAAAGGTTCTTGTGTTTGCAAGGATTTCACATGATGTCCTAAAAAAAAAAAAAAGAGTGTAAAGTTTTCATAGCAAGTATGCTTACCACGTTTGCATGAACCACTTAATTGCAGAGAATTCAGAGGGATAAACTGCACTTCTGGGCAGTGTTAACAGAAAGGGTGCAGGATGTTGGGTTGTTTTTCCTTTGGTTTCCCCTTTCTTCTCTAGCTTTCACAGATCCCAAAACAACAAAAGCGGTAACAACAACAAAAACCCCACAAATTATTATTATTTATTTATTTATGGCTGCATTGGGTCTTTGTTGCTGCGCACGGGCTTTTCTCTAGTTGCGGCGAGCGGGGGCGACTCTTCGTTGCGGTGCACGGGCTTCTCATTGCAGTGGCTTCTCTTGTGGAAGAGCATGGGCTCTAGGTACGCGGGCTTCAGTAGTTGTGGCACGTGGGCTCAGTAGTTGTGGTTCGTGGGCTCTAGAGCGCAGGCTGAGTAGTTGTGGCACATGGGCTTAGTTGCTCCGCGGCATGTGGGCTCTTCCTGGACCAGGGCTCGAACTCAAGTCTCGTGCATTGGCAGGCAGATTCTTAACCACTGCACCACCAGGGAATCCCTATTTTTTAATTAAATTTGAAGCTTATTTCCAAGGGAATAACAATATCTGACATCAAGCCAAATTAATAGCAGGAGAAAAATTTTTTTCTGTACTTAAATTACCGACCGTGTTTAATAGAAGATACTTAAATCCTTCATAAACTTTCTAGGGTTCTCAAATAAACCCTGGATTAAAATAAAAGCCTTCTTAACTCCAAATATTTCAAAGGAATTAAGAAATATAACTATTTTTATGAAAAATTAAAATCTAGATGAAACCTGAAACTATTGTAGTACATGAAGGATATTTAGATAAATATTTAGATAAATAGCTGGATATTTAGAAAAGATCTACATGTATCAAATATCTCTGTGTGTAAAGCAAGAAGAGCATTAGTTTCACTAATAAAGGAACAACAGGGGCTGGTAAATGGAATTTTATTAAGTAAAAGTTAACTTATGTTAAAAAAATTAATAAGTTAATCCATGTAGCTTCAGGTGATAATACTCTAAACCAACTGCCCTATTTCTAAGGGTAATTATGAATGAACCTGAAAGCCTTTGCCTAACTCCACTCAACGATTTCTCTGTACACTGGTCTACTATGTATGTGAAAATCTGGCATCAGCCTCATGGTTGGGCTCTGCTAAAATAAGTTCGCTCTTATAGATCATTAATACGTTGTTTGAGTTGGCATTTGAGCTTGCAAACATGTGAAGGCAAGAACTCTGGGTAGGTAGGTGGGCTTCAGGGGTCAGGAAAGGTAAACATATAAAAGGGTAAAAACAACAGTCTCTGGGAGCAGATATCCTCTCTTCGGGTGCAACCTGTAGAATGAGATCACACCCTGGACTATGGTCAACTCATCCAAGTCATGTCATGTTCAAAGGCTTGTCAGGAGATGGCAGGTAACCTCCGAGGCCCATGTTCTCTCCATGTGGCATAGGGTAGAGGTCAAGCCCACAGTCTCTGCAGCCAGACTTACAATTCAGCTGTATGACCCTGGACAAGGTACACTTTCATTTAAGCATGTCTGCTCCTTTAAAAAGTAACGTTCATGAGGGCGAGAACTTTCTCTAGCTCCCAGCCATAGAAGAGGACCTAAGGCATAGTAGGTGTGCAATACTTACTTCTTCACAGCTTAATTGCTCTAGGCCTCTATTAGTTAGTATTAACACAGCAAAGAGGGGACAAAAGCTCACAAACACTTTATACAGTTTCACGAGATGCATGGCAGGGAAAAAAGTGACTAAGAAGGACCAATAGTATCCTAGGGTCTCAGTGGATGCATTCCTGGGGGAGGTGGACCTCTAATTCCTGGTGGAGGGGGTCTCATTCCTGGAGGGGACCTGCCTATGGGTGTCCCTCAAGCAGGGGGAAGCCCAATGCTTGGGCCCATGGGTGGTCTCACACCAGGTCGAGGAGCCATAATGCCATGTAAGCCATTCCCAACTCAAAAGAGTCCATAACCTTTCATTATAAACCAGTATCCAGGGACTTCCCTGGTGGTCCAGTGGTTAAGACTCCACACTTCCACTGTAAGGGGCTCAGGGAACTAAGATCCCACATGCTGCGTGGCGTGGCCAATAAAATAAAATAAAATAAAAAAGAAATTCAACAAGAAAAAAAGATAAATTAAATAAAAACAAAACAACCAGTATCCAAAAGTGGGAAACATATTCCAAGCTCCTATTTAGGTTCTCAGGCTAAGTCTTCATTCAGTATCTTCAGAGTAAGTTTAGTCATCACTTCCTCAAAATGATACAATCTCTTCACAGGCCAGCACTTATTAATTAAATGAGTGAATGAAGTGTTTAGCTCCTCTGGACCTAGTTTTTTCAGTTGTAAAATGAGGATAATGGTAGTACAACATGACGTATACACAGGTAACAACCTTCATCAACGTGCAGGAACAGGGTTTACCCGTCCGAGGGGCCCTTTATGTTCTTCCTGTTCAGAGAAAGCATGGTTTCAGGATGTCCAGCTGCTGACAAAGGGGGGTGTGTGAATAAACCACTGCAGGTGGGTCCTCTTATGCACTGTTTAACCGTGTTTACTTGGAAATTCACTCGGCTCTTTCAAGAAACAGATTTGATTGTACGGATGTCCTTACGCTCTTATTTTTGGTTTCATGGCACTAATATTTAATGAAATGAAAGTGACTCAAATAAAACGTGATTGAGGGAGGAAGAGGGATGGGAGGAAAACTCTTCAGTTACATTTCGAAGCCCTCATTCTCATTTCACTTCCACATGGGTGGGAAAATATTTTTAGAATTCAGTATGCTCAGTTACAAAATAAGTGTATAAACATTGGAATCTTTCCTACAGATGGCTGTGTTCAGTTGAGAAAAAACTAGTGGAAATATTTTTGCAATAGCAAAACTAAATAATAAACACCAATGAATAAACTTAAGAAACACGAAGGCCTACATGAAGAATCCTCTACAAGTTTACTCAGAGGCATAAAAAAAGACATTATATGAAGAGACACACTTTATTTATGGATGAGAAGATTCATTATTATAAAGGCACCAATTCCCAAATTCATTTATAAATTTAATGTGAAACTTTCCACTGTATTTTTCTTTGGACCTATTCAAGATAATTTTCAAAAAAACATCAATTTTTTAGACTAAACTTATAAGAATAACCAATATAATTTAGAGAAACGGGAGAATATTGTAAAGGAAGGATTTGTCTTATCAATTATTTAACAAAACATATTATAAAAGTAAATACTTAAAGTGCAATAAATAAGACTGTGTCATGACCTCCAACATTTATTTCATGGCCTACTAAGGGTCATGAGCTGCAGTGTGAAAAACACCGGTTTACAGATATCAAAAATGGCCAATTTGGTTAAATACAGTATAGTCATAATGCAGAATACATGCAGCTATTAAAAATAATGTGGTAGAACTATATTTATTGGCATGGGAAGGTATTGACAACATATTGGTAACTGAAAAACCTACTAGAATTATCCCTTTTTTTTTTTTGGCTGTGTTGGGTCTTCATTGCTGCACGCGAGCTTTCTCTAGTTGTGGCGAGCGGGGGCTACTCTTCGTTGTTGTGCCCGGGCTTCTCATTGTGGTGGCTACTCTTGTTGCAGAGCATGGGCTCTAGGTGCGGGGGCTTCAGCAGTTGCAGCTCGCAGGTCCTAGAGCATGTGGGCTTCAGTGGTTGCAGCACGAGGGTTCAGTAGTTGTGGCACGTGGGCTCTAGGGCACATGGACTTCTCTCGGGCTCTAGAGCACAGGCTCAGTAGTTGTGGCACACAAGCTTAGTTGCTCCTTGGCATGTGGGATCTTCCTGGACCAGGGATTGAACCTGTGTGCCCTGCATTGGCAGGCAGATTCTTAACCACTGTGCCACAAAGTCCAGAATTATCCCATTTTGAAAGAACAAAAAATCATATATGAATATATATGCAGAGAAAAAAACATATGGATAGATAAGTGCCAATATGTTAACAAAGGTTATAGTCCATTTGTCTTTAGCTTAAACCTTTTTTCCAATTTTTTTTGCTATTATAAATAATATGATTACTAACTTTATGAAAAAACCATTTTCTGAATTTCAAATGATGCTCTTAGGATAGGTTCCTAGAAATAGAATTACCACAATACACATTTTTAAGCTCATATCACAAAATTATTTTCTGAAAGGGTTGCATCAATTTTCATTCCTATCAGCAATGTATGAACGACCATGTCCTTGTACTCTTACTCATATTAGGCAACTCATTTAAAAAATTAGTAGATACCGGGCTTCCCTGGTGGCGCAGTGGTTGAGAGTCCGCCTGCCGATGCAGGGGACACGAGTTCGTGCCCCGGTCCGGGAAGATCCTGCATGTCGCGGAGTGGCCGGGCCCGTGAGCCGTGGCCGCTGAGCCTGCGCATCCAGAGCCTGTGCTCCGCAATGGGAGAGGCCACAACAGTGAGAAGCCCACGTACCGTTAAAAAAAATTAATAGATACAAAATTTAAAATATATTTTAAATATATTTGCTATTTTGATAGGCTAAAATTTTTTCACTATTGTTTTAATTTGTATTTCTTTTATTTCCATTGAGGTTAATCACTTTCCATACATTAGTCATTTGTAGTTCCTCTTTTGTGTGTTGCAAATGCTTTCTGCCTGGACCATTTCCTTTTGAGTAAGAATGAACAGTCACACCATGATGATTACTTTGACCCAACTCTTTTTTTTTAATTTTAATGTTATTGGAGTATAGTTGATTTACAATGTTATGTTAGTGTCAGGTGTACAGCAAAGTGATTCAGTTATACATATACATGTATTCATTCTTTTTTGGATTCTTTTATAAGTTATCACAGAATAGTGAGTAGAGTTCCCTATGCTATACAGTATGTCCTTGTTTACTGCGACCCAAGTCTTTTCATTTTCTAGAGAATATATTATTACATAACTCCATATCAAAACTCAGGGTCTAAAATCTTCTCCCATCTAAAGTCCTACCTCATGCACTGTGATGAACTGAATGGGAAGGAAGTCCAAAAGGGAGGGGATATTTATATATGTAGGGCTGATTCATTTCACTGTACAGTAGAAACTAACACAACATTGTAAAGCAACTATACTCCAATAAAAATTAATTAGAAAAAATAAAGTGCTACCTCATCATAAAATGAAAAGTTTTACAACATCTAGGGACCTATATGCTCTATAAATTTATTATAATCATCCATTGCCAAAGCTATTTTTCATCTATGCTTGATAATTCTAACATAATGGCATTTAAATTTCCCCTTTTTCCTCCTCTAAACATGCCCCCCCAAAGTAATCTTAGCTAATATGTTGGGCCATTACTTTGACAAATTTATTTACACAGCATAAAATTCCCCTTTGAACAACACTGAATAAATAAAGTTGTTTAGAAAAAAATTGCGTCCAACAGACCTTAAAAATTAAATAAGCTTACTGAGCTGGAACTAACTCTTGGTCTATTTTCAGCAATCAAAAGAGCTATGGTGGAACTTTCAGGACATACTTGTAGAGCCATAGTGAAGACACTCATTATTTTATTTTCATGAGTTGGGTATTTTGTCAAGTAAAAGCACTTTATATCCTTGTTTTTTTTTTTTTTTGGTTTTTGGTTTTTGATTGTGGTACGCGGGCCTCTCACTGTTGTGGCCTCTCCCGCTGCGGAGCACAGGCTCTGGACGCACAGGCTCAGCGGCCACGGCTCACGGGCCCAGCCACTCCGCAGCATGTGGGATCTTCCCAGACCGGGGCACGAACCCGTGTCCCCTGCATCGGCAGGCAGACTCTCAACCACTGCGCCACCAGGGAAGCCCAGTAAAAGCGCTTTAGATCAGAGTTTTTCAAACTGTGAGTAAGTAATGAAATCAGTTAAGTGGGTCAGACTGGCTTTTTTTTTTTTTTAATGAAATGGAATGGAAGGGAAAAGAAAGGAAAAAAACAAGAAAAGAGTACACATTTAATAAAGGTTAGTGTTAACTTCATATGATATGCCAGGTCACTATGTCAAATGTATCCCTACTATGGGCTGTGGTCACATAGGTATAAAAGCACATGACTGTAGGTAATAGCCAGTGTTCTTCTCATTAAGAAAGAATCCTTAATTAACTATATCCTTACCCCAACAATTACTGCTCATTAACATAGCCCTTAATAACTTAATTTTTTAATTTTTTGTTTTAATTTTTATTGGAGTATAGTTGATTTACAATGTTGTTAGTTTCAGCTGTACAGCAAAGTGAATGTTATACATATATATGTGTATATTATATATACATATACAGTAGGTCCTTATTAGTTATCCATTTTATATATAGTAGTGTGTGTATGTTAATCGCAATCTTCCAGTTTATCCCTCCCCCCCCCGCTTACCCCCTGGTAACCATAAATTTATTTTCTACATCTGTAACTCTATTTCTGCTTAATAACTTAAATTTGTTTTAAAGGGGGTTATTCATTTGCTGCTACCAAATGCTAGGCCTTGTTCTAGGCACTGAGGATACAGTGGTAATACTGAGATCCATACTCTCATAGAGCTCCCGTAGAATGGAAGACAGATGATGTATAGCCTCAGTGGTTATAAGCAGCATGAAAAGAAGGAGCTTAAACGGAATGCAAGTGACTCAGGTGCAATTTTAAATAGGATGGTCAGGGAAGGCATCGCTGAGAAGGCAACATCTGAACAGAGTTCAATATTTAATTTTTTAATCTGGCATTTTAAATGTTATTTTAAATCTAAATGAACATCTTAATAAATAATAGTAGACAACTGCTGAGATTAAAAATATAGAAACTATTTGATGCCCTATTATGATGTTTAACTTTTCATTTATATCTTTAGAAATATGTATAAACTGAGAAAAAGACAAACTTTGTTCTTGCTCTCAAAAATGTCCAGTCTACTAGGGTGTTCAAGCAAAGGGAATAGGCAAAGGCAATCAGAATGCGATAAGTATATAAGGGAATGGGGGTACAGACTGCAATTCCCTTCTTGGAGGATCAGGGAAGGCTTCTGGAAGGAATGATGGCCATACTGAGTTGTCAAGGGTGAAATAAAATTATTGTAAGTTCAAATTTTTTTGACTCATCCTCATTTAAAGTTGTACTTGTGATCATAAGCATTTCAATAGTGCTTAATGAGAAACTTCGAGTTGTGAGAAGAGCTTCTAACATCACATAACACTGGATTGGTCATTACCCTCTCTTAAAAAATACAAAAGGAGGTTAGAGAATGTTTACACACCTGTTTCCATTAAATTTATGTTCAATCTGTAATGATTCTTTACCTTGTAATGGTAAAGTTAGGTTTCCCTCTCTCTGTTTACTGAGAAGGGCAAAAAGTGTTCCTGTAATATTCAGACATGTTGTTTAGTTGTAAGGACTGTTGATTCATAACATGGAGACTGGATATTTGTACTGCAGAACTACATTCTACATGTTAGGCTGTTGTTGCAGAGAACCATGTTTCTTCACTTGAGGTTGTAAAGTGTCATGGGAGGTTAAACTAGCTCACCTGCCTTGTGATAATTACTAGTAAGACCTCAATGATGCTGTTATAATGAACTCAACCGGGATAAAAGACTGGTTTTTTTTGGCGGAAGACATCTGAAGCTTTTTCCTCCTGTGCAGATTATGCAAAAAAAAAATAAATGAGTAAAGCTAAACCAATTACTTTTAAGCACAACCCCAAATCTCATTCTTCCTCCGAAGTCAGCACACAAAGTGGAACGGAGGAGTTCAGTGTTCCAGATTGAAGGAACGGAATACAGCAAAGCCTGGGCATTAGCACAGCCAAGTTTCAGGAACTCAAGTTGTTCAGAACTGAAGCTTCCAGATGAAGATGGCGGATTGAATAGATGTCTGTGATTTTTCTCCCCAACTCGAACTGAATCTACTATGGCAATACCTTCTGGAAATGCCATTTCATAACCACTACCACCTAATTTTTATACAAAGCATTTATTGCCTCTAAAATGCTATATATTTTACCCACTTGTTTTCTGCTCCTCTCCCCAATTAGTATGTCAACTCATAGAGAACAGTACTTTTGTCTCTTTTGCTTATTAACCCCCTCAGTTAACAATAGGAGACTGATTGGAAGTTCAAACAGAAGCCCTATTCGGTATATTTTAAATCAACTTTTCCACATTGCCTTGTAGACTCATGGGAGCAAATCCATGTCCCAGTTATCTCAGTTCAAGAAATAGAAGCAAGGGCTTCCCTGGGGGCGCAGTGGTTGAGAATCTGCCTGCCAATGCAGGGGACACGGGTTCGAGCCCTGGTCTAGGAAGATCCCGCATGCCGCAGAGCAACTAGGCCCGTGAGCCACAACTACTGAGCCTGCGCGTCTGGAGCCTGTGCTCCGCAATAAGAGAGGCCGCGATAGTGAGTGGCCAGCGCACCGCGATGAAGAGTGGCCCCCGCTTGCCACAACTAGAGAAAGCCCTCGCACAGAAACGAAGACCCAACACAGCCAAAAAAAAAAAAAAAAAAAAAATGTGTATGGTAACAAATTACCACAAATCAGCAGCCTAAAACAACACACATTAAAAAAAAAATAATAGAAGCAAAAAGCTGATTATGTGTCCTATGTCTTCCCATTCTATGCCTTCAACTTCTGCCAGTTCCTTTGGTAATCTCTCTTTGGTCCAATTTATCAACTTAAACATGAAGATATGTCTGTTCACTTACCTTAAATCTTTGACATGTTTTGTGTGGATCTTTGTTCTGAGGCTTCCTCATTCATTCTTCCCTGTCCTTCTACCCTCAATGAACCCCACCTGCTCTTCTTTTTTTTTTTTAAAATACAGCAGGTTCTTATTAGTTATCCATTTTATACATATTAGTGTATATATGTCAATCCCAATCACCTATTTCATCCCCCCCACCCCCCCACCCCCCGTGGTGTCCACACATTTGTTGTCTACATCCGTGTCTCTATTTCTGCCTTGCAAACCAGTTCATCTGTACCATTTTTCTAGATTCCACATATATGCGTTAATATACAGTATTTGTTTTTCTCTTTCTGACTTACTTCACTAGGTATGACAGTCTCTAGGTCCATCCACGTCACTACAAATGACCCAATTTTATTACTTTTTATGGCTGAGTAATATTCCATTGTATATATGTACCACATCTTCTTTATCCATTCATCTGTTGATGGACACTTAGGTTGCTTCCATGTTCTGGCTCTTGTAAGTAGTGCTGCAGTGAACATTGGGGTGCTTGTGTCTTTTTGAATTATGGTTTCCTCTAGGTATATGCCCAGTAGTGGGATTGCTGGATCATATGGTAATTCTATTTTTAGTTTTTTAAGGAACCTCCATACTGTTCTCCATAGTGGCTGTATCAATTTACATTCCCACCAACACTGCAAGAGGGTTCCCTTTTCTCCACACCCTCTCCAGCATTTGTTGTTTGTAGGTTTTCTGATGCTGCCCATTCTAACTGGTGTGAGGTGATACCTCATTGTAGTTTTGATTTGCATTTCTCTAATAATTAGTGATGTTGAGCAGCTTTTCATGTGCTTCTTGGCCACCACCTACTCTTCTTATTTAGGGCAGGACCTGTTCCATATAGAAGAGGTCTTACTTATTTCCTTTATACAAGGCAAGCATAAGCTTCATACAAGATGGAAGCTGCATGTATCTCTAATCAAAGAGGAGGAGATGGAGGGAAAGGGAACCAAGGGAGCTGACTGGAAGTCTGCAAGCACCATAACAGCTATTTGGATGTTTATGGAAAGTTCGTGGAGTTCCTTAACTCTACCACATGTATGTAAAGGTTCCAGCTGAGTTTACACGAACTTGATGAACTTCATTTCTCCGTGAACTCATATCGGCAAGAAAAATGTCCTTCAAAATCAAATCCTTCTTGGCTGAACTTTCCATTAATTCTTCTGGTTCCAAGCTACTGTGCACAAATGAGCTGCAAAGGTGAGTCAAGGTCACTCTTTAGCAAACATTTACCAGTGGGGACCCTGGACTCTCAGGCAGATGATGTTACTTTCCTCAAACCGTAGCAATACTTTACCTAATCATGGCTTGACTTGCTTTTTTTTTTAACCTGGCAGCCAAAACACAAATTTGCTGTTGGTAATAATGAAAAAATCTTATTCAGTAGGATTCTTTTGGGGGAGAACACTGCACTTATTTTGAAGGAATATCTTGATAAGACCTTTTGGGAGTACAAAACGAAAGACCGGTAACCCAAGTGTCCATCAGTAGATGAATGGATCAATAAAATGTGATATGTACATATGATGGAGTATTATTCAGCCTTAAAAAGGAAGGAAATTCTGACGCGTGCTACAACATGGATGAAACTTGGGGACACCGCTAAGTT
The DNA here is from genome assembly GCF_949987515.2 of Delphinus delphis. NCBI lineage: Eukaryota > Metazoa > Chordata > Mammalia > Artiodactyla > Delphinidae > Delphinus > Delphinus delphis. The sequence goes on along the minus strand of NC_082693.1, from coordinate 54,838,886 downwards.
AACTAAGCCAGTCACACACAAAAAACAAATACTGTGCAATTCCACTTGTATACGGTATCTAGAGTAATCAAATTCAGAGACAGAAGGTACAATAGAATGGGGGTTGTCATGGGCTGGGGGAGGAGGAAATGAGCTGTTTAATGGGTACAGACTTTCGTCTTTGCAAGATGAAAAAGTCCTGGAGCTTGGTTACACAACAGTGTGAATATACCTAACACAACTGAACTGTAGACTTAAAAATGGTTATGATGGTAAATTTTATGTTATGTGTATTTTACCACAACTAAAAAATTGTTTTAAAAATTATTTAAAAAGTGAAATATGATATTTAAAATAACCTAATATTTTAAAAGTTTGCTGATTTAAGCATACTTATGATGGCTTTCCAGCTCATACAGTGGTTTTTAAAATAAAAAATATATAATACAATTTTTAAATTTAAAATTTAAGTCTTTGAAAAGAATGTGTTTGCATTCTTTTTCTCATGACCCCTTCTATCCTTCTGACACTTTTGGGTCAGAACTTTTTCCTCCTGACCATTGCTCTGAGCATTCGATTTGGGAAGGACTGTTACCAACCCAGTACGTTAAAATTAACAAACTTTCCTAATTGTTACCGAGGATGGCAGTTCCCAACACTCAGTTGTGGAGTCCCTCAAATGGCCTTTCATCTGCCTGACTGAGTATAGTAAAAAGTCAAGATAAACAGGCCCAAAAGAATGTTCTACTTACTATTTTTTTCTATCTACTTTCTCACAGGGAACTTAGGCCCAAGAGACTCTGCCTAGGTTTGCAGTGGGAATCTGTACTTTTTAAATGGTCTCCTAATATTTATGATGATCAGCCAGGCCTGGTAACCACTAAATGGTAGGGAAAGCATTAAAATATTTGCCTGGGCTAGTAAATATTGGGGACTAATATTCTCAAGGATTTTGAAGCTCTTACAAAAGAGTTCCAAGTTTAAATGAGAAGACCCTTGTCAGGAGAAACCCTTATACTATAAGATTTGTTTTACATTTTTATTTTTCTTACTTAAAGATCACAATTACAAAAACAATTTGATTTCCTCCCTCAGATATTATAGGCAATCAGCATGCTTAATTGAAACTGTGTTCTTCTTCTTACCTATTGCACAATTAGGGAAAGGTAGGTTCAAAATGGCAAGTTCACTTCAACAAGTCATGCTTAGAGGATCTAAAATAAAAACTTATGCAGGGCCAGCTTTCCGGGCTCAAGACCTGTGCAGCCACATAGGGCCTCATGCTTAGAAAGGCCTCATGCTGGGTTTAATGCTCTTCTCTTGCCATCTTGAAACGCTTAATAACTTTTTTGCAAGGGGCCCCGCATTTTTATTTTGCACTGGGTCCCACAGATTATCTAGCTGGTCCGGGACTTAGGTCACTGATTCCAAAGTGTGATGCTCAGCTGGGGGAAGGGTCATATGAGTATAGAAGAAGAATTGTCCCTTTTATTCAAGATTCAATGTAGCCATTTTATACAAAATTTGCATACTAGTTTTGCCATGTAGCACTGCAATACTAATGCTAGAATCCACAATTTAAAGAGAGGCTAGAGCACATAATAGTTACATCGAGATTCCAACAGAAATCCTCACAAAGACAGATATAATTTTCTCATAAATAGTTATAAGTTTCAAACTGATGAACGTTAGTCACTCCATTTATCTTGCTGTTTCCTTGTCAATGAAATCCATCCGGTGCCTACATCTTATTGAGAAAAATCTGTGAAGCTAATGCAGAAAGAAGTATCCAAGAATGCCAAAAAGAAATGTTTCCATCCTGAGCCAGGAATGAATCACTTGTGTGTTCATATGTTAGAGAAAATGTGACTTCTCTTTTCTAGTGTTACAAGGCCAACACCTATCAGAAACACCAATTCTTACATTTACTGATTCGGACTATGTCTCTAAAGCCATAAAAGGGCCGTTCATGTAAATGAACAAAGAACGTATGTATCTGTATCTGAGACCTGTTGCCAGAATCCATTCCAAATCAGCGAAGTAACATTTATGTTTACATTTCCATGTTTTAGTGAATTTTATAAATCCTGAGGCTAACTGACTTTTGCTTATAGAGGTACTTGCTTATAGAGATATTAACTGATGCTGGGAGAGAAGACCAGAGATATTGCAGAATGAAATGTTTGTGCATTACAATACATTAAACCTGATCATCCTTCCTCACCAGAAATCACCATAGAGTCAGCTTTCCCAGAAGGCACTGAGATCCAAAGTTTGTGTTTCACTTCTTTGTTATCCATCAGACACTTAACACAATGCTCACACATGGAAAGTACTGAGTGAAACTTCTTTTCAGCTTCTTTCCAATTTTGGCCTCTAGGGGATCAACTTCCTCCCGCCTGCTAATTTTTCACCCATATCTGTCCTGATTGGGTAGTGTCCCCAGGTAGTCAGCACACCACATTCTGTCTTTCATGCTTCCTGTATAATTTACTTGTCTTTTGTTCCATTCCCTCTGATTCCCAAAATGAACATAATCTGATTACTAACTCAGGCTCATGTTTCAATGAACTCGTGTTTTAACAAGGTAGCATGAAACTTCTCCTTTAGGTAGTATTTTTTTTTAATTAATTTATTTATTTGATTTTATTTTTTGGCTGTGTTGTGTCTTAGTTGCTGTGCGTGGGCTTTCTCTAGTTGCGGCGAGCTGGGGCTACTCTTTGTTGCCATGTGCAGGCTTCTCATTGCGGTGGCTTCTCTTGTTGCAGAGCACGGGCCCTAGGCGTGTGGGCTTCAGTAGTTGTGGTTCGCGGGCTCCAAAGCGCAGGCTCAGTAGTTGTGGCACACGGGCTTAGTTGTTCCGCGGCATGTGAGATCTTCCGGGACCAGGGCTCGAACCTGTGTCCCCTGCACCGGCAGGCAGATTCTTAACCACTGCGCCACCAGGGAAGCCCTAGGTAGTATTTTTTATAATAACAATGATATTTTAAGACAGTGGCTCATGGAATGATTCTAAAGGTTGAAATTTCTGGCTTGGCAACTGGGATTTTGAAACACCTCTGAGTCAATTTATTAGGTAGTAGTCTTTGGACAAGACTGGCTCTTTCTAAAAGATATTTATTCGTTTCTTCATTTGATCATCAAACATGCACTGAGGACTTACATAGACTGTGCCAGGACATACATCATGGAACAAGGTGACCAGGTCCCTACTCTCATGGAGCTTACATTCTAGGCATGTGGGGAGGGAACCTGTGGACAAATAATAACATATTTGGTAATAATAAGTGCTACGATGAAAATAAAACCCGGTGATGTGAAAAGAAGAGACTACTAAAGCATGACATAAGGGCTCTAGCTGAGTGGTCAAAGAAGGACTCTCTGGGGAGATGACATTAATGTTGAGACCCTAATGATAAGAAGGGACCACACATGGGATAGTCTAGAAAAAGAACACTTCTGGCACATGGGTAGAGCTAGTGCAAAAGCCCTAAGATGAGAGGCAGCTCTGTGTGTTCAAGATTGTTGTGGCTAGAATGTAGGATGATGAAGGGAAGTGTGGGTCGGGGGAGGGCTTTGCAGGGGCCAGTTCATGTGGGGTCTTAGAGGCCAGGAAGAGGCTTTGGGTTTGATTCTGAGTGTGATTAGAAGCCACTGGAGCATTTTAAGCAGGGGGATGATATGTTCTGTTTATGTTTTAAAACAACCCCTCTGGCATTTGCGTTGTGACTAGACTATAGGTATCAGAGAGGAAGCAGGGAGGGCAATTAGGACAGAGCTGATGGTGGCTTGGGGAGGATGGCACCAGCAGAGGTGTCAGCAGCAGCGTCAGTATATATCTTGGAGACAGAGTCAAGAGAACTTAATGATGTATTGCACACCATTAAATAACTGAACGTATGGTGGTGTCATTTTCTGAGACGGAAAACCTGGGTGGAGGGGAGAGTTTGGTGGAACAGGTTCTGAGAGGGAAATCAAGAGTTATGTTTTTAGAAAATGTTGAGTTTGCGATGTCTATTAAACATCTAAGTAGAATTGTCAGGTGAGCATTTGGATGTGTGCCTGGAGCACAGAGGAGAGGTCAGGGATAAAATTTTAAATTTGAGAGTCATTGGCATATAAATGGAACGTAAAGCCACGGGTAGGACGAGATTATCTAAGGAGGGAGGGTAAATGAAGAAGATGAAGAGTCAAGAATGCCACCGCCTAAAAAAATACAACAAACTAGTGAATATAACACAAAAGAAGCAGATTCACAAATCTAGAGAGCTAGTGGTTACCCGTGGGGAGAGGGAGGAGGGGAGGGGAAAGATAGGTATAGGAGAGTAAGAAGTACAAACTATTAGGTATAAAATAAGCTACAAGTATATATTGTACAACACAGGGAATATAGCCAATATTTTATAACTATAAATGGAGTATAACCTTTAAAAATTGTGAATCGCTAGATTGTACACCTTTAACATATAACATTGTACAGCAACTATACTTCAATTAAACACACACACACATAGAGAATGCCACCACTTAGAGGGTAAGCAGAGAAGTTAGCAAAGGAGCCACTGGGAAGGATAAACATCTGGACTATGTGTGTCTCAGAAGACAAGAGAGGGTGTGTTTCATGGAGAGGGAGTGTGAAATGTGCTGGATGCTGATAAGAGGCTGCATAAGAGGCAGACAGATGTGTGGTCATTGGAGGTCTTTGGCAACCTTGACAAGGCAACAGTTTCAGAGCGATGGAAACAGAGTGAGGGAAACGGAAGAAGTATATGTTATGTTCTTCCAGGTTGGGCAATACCATCAAAGCTGTGCTGGTCTAGGAGCACATGATGTTTTCTCAAAGGTTTTTTTTTTATTTTTCTAAACTGTGTGGCACACAGAAAACACACAGCCAAAAAAATGCTGTGACGTTTTCATTGCCACCTACATAGCCCATAAATCTTGAAATCCGTGAAGGAACTCCTAAGCAACCAGCATTAATAATGTTATGGGGTAGCTCTCCAAGACATCATGAAGGAATAACTAATAAAAGCAATTGTAAAAAGTCTAACAAAAAGAAAAAACCTGACTGGGAATTACTCATGCCTGACGAATTTCTCTGTTATAATGCTAACAATGAAGCTACCATAAACCTAGAGTATTGACTTCTGTGGTTAAGGCATTCGTATTATAGCAATTCCCACAATAGCAAAACATTGGTCTGGAATTGTGACAGACTTTTATTACACTTGTCACAAAGTGTCAAGTGTCATATCATACTCCATTTAATTTGGCAAATATTTTTATTGAGCAGCTAGTAAAGGGAAGGGACTGTATTGCTGGGGAAGGAGACATAAAGATGAGTCACAAGTGGTCCCTGCCTTCAAAATCTAACAAGAACTCTCCCTACCACCTGGCCGCCAGCACCACAGGGGCGGGTACTAAGTCTCTCTGGATTACCACCGTAACCCAACACACAGATGCAGAAGGCACTTGTCCTCCTCTGTTTGGGCTGCTATAAAAAAATGCCATGGACTAGGTGGCTTGTAAGCAACAGAAATTTATTTCTCACAGTTCTGGAGACTGAGAAGTTGAGGATTATGGCTCTGGCAGATTTGGTGTTTGGCAAAGGCTTCCTGGTAAATAGACAGTCGTCTTCTTGCTATGTCCTCACGTGGCTGAAGGGGCTGGGCAGCTCTGTGGGGTCTCTTTCAGAAGAGCACTAATCCCATTCATGAGGGCTCCACACTCATGACATAAGTACCTCCCAAAGACTCCACCGCTTAATACCATCACCTTGGACATTAGGTTTTCAACATATGAATTTTGGAGGGACACAAACATTCAGACCAGATGCCCCCTCTGCTGGGAATCCTTCCGGGACATACTCCACCCCAGCTCACCGCCAGGACTAAGCAGGTCCTCCCATCCTCCTCTTTCCTCCCCTAATAGCAATATGTATCCCACGGCACTTAATAATTCTTGCACACTTGTCTGCATCCCCCCCGAACCCCAAGCAAGATCAGCAAAGGGACTAGCTTGCCTGTTCTCCATTGTATTCCCCAGACCTGGCAGCCTCCTCCCCTCGACCACAGATACACACACACACACAAATTGTTGAACATTGTTGGCGGCCAGACGCTGTTAAGTGATTTTCATTCATTATCTCATGGCAATATTAGAAGGAAAGGATTAGTGTTCCCACTTAACAGATGGGGAAAGTAATTAAGATCTGTCTCTTAATCAGAGAGGTTAAGTTGCCCAAGGTCACACGGTTGGAAGTGGTACCGTCATACTGTCAGACTTTAGTCTGTATTGTGAACGCCCTGTGTCAGTCGGAGTTCAATCAGAGAAGTAGCACCACTAAGAATGATACAGAGTGAGGGATTTGTTTTAAGGATTGGTCTTGAATGGGCAATTGTTGGAGCTTGTTAAATGGTCCACCTAAGGCTACTGCTTCTGCGTCTGGTGCTGGGGCCTGCAGTTTGCAGGGCAAGTAGTCAGGAGGGAAAGATGGACATGAAGTGGGAGAGAGCAAGGACAAACAGGAGCCTGCGGGAACCAGCTAGAATCCTCCAGGACAGACTGGAACCCACACTGGTACGTCCCCTGCCTCAAGCCTCCAACTTCCATGCGAGAAAGACTTCCATGAACAGTAAGCACCTTTGTCAAGGGTAAGCACACACCTGGCCCAGGGATCATGGAAGCTGAAGGAGGAGATCTGGGCGGGTCTGGAAGAGCTGTGGGCCCAGCTGCTCTACATCAACCAGGTGAAGCAACGGAGAAGCCTGAGCTGCAACAGCTCTGAGGCTCTAACCTGATCTTCTGAGCATAAAAAGAATAGATGCGTCACTCCCACCTTCCAAATCTTGGCAAAACATCTCTTGTGACCATAGCAACCCAGAATTATGCAGGGAAAGGAATTCTGGGAAACACAGTTCCAGCTTAGTTTACTTGCCACAGTGTAAATCTACTTCACTCCCTCTCTTAGTTGCTTTTCTGTTACAAGTTAAAAAAGAGTTCCACTTTCCTGAAATCCAATATTTATAACATTAATATACTATACAATATTGTGCAGTATATTGATGACCTCAATAATTATTTTCATGCCAATTGCTTCCCATAATTCTGAAGTGCGGAGTGGGCTTGCCTACATCAGCTATCTAATCTCATGTCTAGTTTTTCTGGGACCCCCTCCCCCCAAACTGTACTTGGAGTGGCTGTCCTGGCTGAATGGCTCTCCCAAAGTAGTTCTATATGTTCTCCAGAATGGAATGTGTTCATGCTTGATTTAATCAAAGAGGAACCTCTCCTCACAGCATTGCAATCAGGAATTTGGAATTGTGAAAATCTAGAGGGTTGTAACAGGCACTTGTCTTTCTGTGCACTAGTTATTCACTTTCTTCTAGTGTATGTGCCTCAGTTTCCCTCTGAGGAGCCAGACTTTCTTCTACTCTCTTAGTCCATCTGGTTTAGGAGCAGCTGTCTCCACCTTCACTTCAGAAGTGAACAGATGAACAAGGCCACTCATCACCCCTCTTCCATCTTCCTCAGAGAATGATCATTTAAGATCATAAAACAGGTAGTTTCACACTTCCACTGAAAACTCCAGAAAATAAATTGTTAGCAGTATTTTTCTGATACCCATATCCCAGGTATTATAGGTAGATAGTGAAACCTGGGCTATTTGGGAGAACAGATCAAGGGGACAATTATAAAACTTAAGTTTCAATAGTTCTGTTGATTCTGGAAAGGTGAAACTGAAATGACTCCTCCATAGTCTGAAGATAATTCCCAATAGGAGTTAAATAAAGGCCTAACCCAGCAAAAGCACAGAACCCTTAAATGTTTGGGTCCTATTTGTTTGTTAGTTAGATTCTATCTGGGGCCTTGAGAATTTGCTTTCAGATGCTGTGATGTTGTGACTTATAATAAGAAATATGTATTTTGTCTTCATCAAGTTTCTGGCACAGAGCTCCTAAAACGCCTAGAATGTCCTAAGTGATGAGAGCTTAAAGGTGTCTCTTGCTATATAAAAATGAGATGACTTTTGCACCTAAGGATAGGGACTGGTTGCCAGGAGAACCAACTGTGATTAGAGAGTTGGAACTTTCAGTCCTACCCCCTGGGTCAGGGAGGGAGAGAGAATCAGTTGCCAATGGCCAATGATTTAATCAATCGTGCTTTTGTAATGAAGCATCCATGAAGTCCCAAAGGAGGGGGCTCAAAGAGCTTCTGGGTTGGTGGAGATTTGGTGCTCACCTGGAGAGCATGGAAGCTCAGAGTCCTTCCCACATACCCTGCTCTATACATCTCTTCCATCTGGCTGTTCCTGAGCTATACCCTTTTATAGGAAACTGGTGCTCTAGTAAGTAAAATGTTTTTCTGAGTCTTGTGAGCCGTTCCAGCAAATTAATTGACCCCAAGGGGATGGGGGTTGTAGAAACCTCCAACCTATAGCCGGTTGATCAGAAGCTCGGGTGATAACCTGGATTTGTGATTCTCAGCTGAAGGTGGGTGGGTGGATGGGAGGACGAGGGACCAGTCTTGTAGGACTGAACGCTTAACCTGTGGAATCTGATACTATCTCTGTGCAGATAGTGTTGACTTAAAACAATAAAGCAGCCAGTTGTTTTACCATCAAAATGAGTTTATTCAAGAAACAGCAAAGAATTGCAATTCAGGACACGTAATTTATGGAGAACCACGGGCAAGTCCAGAGAACAAAGGAGAGGACCGTTCTTTTATAAAGGAGAAGAGGAAGTTTGGAAGAGCTGTTATAAACAAAGAGTCCATTGGTGGAAACAGGAGTTTGAAGTGTAGTGGCTTTTTATTGGCTGAGTTGTGACAGTCTCATTGGCAGGGCAGTGGCCGGGCAAGGAGAAAGCCTTCCTTCCTCCTGCTGGGTGGTAAAGTAGTAGCTTTCTTCCTGTTGGAGATTCAAGATATGTCTCTTGCTGTTAGTAATGCAATTAAATTTGCGAGATAGGGCCTGAGAGCCCCTTCTTCTGGCCTTCCCATTCCATTTTAAACGTTTTCTGTTTATTAGTTTTCAGTAGTGTCAGAATTGAGTTGAATTGTAAGGCACCCAGTTTGTGTCCAGAGAACTGCTTGTTGGTGGGGGGGGGAACCCCATGTCCCCACATTGAAATTAGGTGTTCAAATGCTTTTAGATGAGAAACAGCTATTAGAATTGTTTGGAAGGTGAGGATGTTGGAAATGGATAGAAAATATGACAGTATAAATGTATAAAAAATGCAATGACTCATCTCAATATTGTTTCTAATGGGTGTGAACAAATGTAATAAAAAAATACATGAGTATATAAAATAAAACACACTATTCTCTCTGTCTGGACCCTCCCTTTCTCCATCCTTTAGGTTTCAGCTTAAAGAGACACATCTTGAAGAAGCCTTCTCTGACCTCCACTCATGTCCACCCCAACCTGATTAGTTCCTTCTGTTAGTCTGTCTCATAACACCCTGTAATTTCCTTATTTGTGATACACATCAAAATGGTAACTGAGTGTTTCTTGATCTCTGCGACTTCCCCAATAGAATATGAACTCTCTTAGCATGAAGGCTATGTTTCTCCTTTCCACCACGGTATTCCCAGTGCTTAGTATATTATTAGATGGTCAATAAATAATTATTGACAGGCTAAATCAATCAAGCAATCGTGAGGAGATGAGAATTTGTTTTGGCTGTTGTCTAAGTATATTTATAATTTGATTTTGTGGAGATCATTGTTGAATGGACATGATTTGGGCTATTTTCAAAAGGATCACTGAAAAGTAAATAATTAGATGAACTTACAAGTATCAACTGTATGCAAATAGTCTGTCATTCTGGTACATACACATCTTCTTCTTTCTTTCTCCCTGCCCCCCACCCCTTTTCTTTTCGTGGCAGGTATGGGATATTAACAAAGTTGGAGAACCGTTTCTCAAATACACAGGTTTGTTTTTTTTTTAATGAGCCAAAAGATATTAATTTCTCAACATTTAAAAGAAAGCTAGAGAAGAAAATGGAATTCAGTGATTATACTGTTTCCTAAACAGACATGAGTACATTTATCATCTGCTCTTATGACAGATGGTTTGATAGCTACATAATCCAGTGACCCAATTAAATGCTGCTAAATGTTACCATCTTGGCTTTGGAAATTTGCCTTATTTGGCCCAGGGAGCTTTCTCTCAAATCTATCATATAAAGTATAGCAGAAAAAGTGAGAATTATCTTTGCACTCAAAGCTTATAAGAGAAAAAGTCACTTCTAACAATTATTCCCTAACAGTAGATTATCATGGTTGATTAAGATCTATTCCACTATTGGGAATATGTTGGAAGAAGCTGGGATATAGAAATAAAAGAGAGGAACAGAAGCAATCTACTATATCTTTTTTCCCTTTCTGTCTTGCTCATTTTCCCTAGGTGATAATAATAATGATAACAACAATAGCTCCAGTCTAGGGCTTATGAAGAATTTACAATATGCCAGTCGCTGTTTGTTATAAGCTCTTCGCATATAATAACTCATTTAATATGTGCAACCCTATAAGATCCCTACAAACCTGTAAGATTGATACCATGATTAACCCCATTTTACAGGTAAGGCCATGAAAACACAGAGAGGTTAAGTAACATGCTCAAGGCCAAACAGTAAGTGGCAGAGCCTGGGTTTAAACTTGGGTGATCCGGCTCCACAGACTTAGTTTTGAGCAATTTACTATATTGCTTAATATGTAAAAATATATTTAGGCTCTCTTCTTCCTAGAGTAACACTTATAAATCAGCAAGCATATACTAAGCACTGACCTAGATGCTGTGGAGCACAACTCACTCTAGTTGGGGTACCTTCCTGACCTAAATTCAATACATACCACACTTGTTTAGATTTTTCCTGACAGTGGTTCTCAAGCGGTGTGTCAGGACACCCTGGAGTGTCAGATCTAAGCTTTGATCTGATTAAACTTTCATTCTGCTCCACTGTCAGTAGATAGATAAAATGCTGAGCCACGAAGGTCATGCTTTGCAATGTAGAATGTGGTCCAAACTCCTGAAGATAATACATAAGAGGCAGAAAGTAATGTCAAGCCAGCTCCCAAGAAAGATCACAGGTTTCTTCGAACATATGAGCTTCTTTAGCGGAGAATTTTGATTCCAGAATGTAAGCTACATAAGGGCAGGGATTTGGCCTGTCTTGTTCACAGTTGTACTCCCTAGGAGATAGCACAGTGCCTGGCACAGGTAAGCAATAAATAATTGATAAAGAAAAGAATGAATGAATGAGAGGGAGGAAGGAAGAAAGGAAGGAGGGAGGGAGGGAGGGAAGGAGGGAAGGAAGAGTGGACAGAGCAACAAATAGGGTTACTCCCACAGTGATGCATGCAGCACTGAAGAGGGACCATGGGGAGAGTGATAATGGTGGATGCTTTTGTAGTCACTGCTATCTATTGTTATACCCTTCCAGGACCTACGTTGTGCTTTTTGATGACTTAGAATTTTTCAGCTCTTTCTTTCCGTATGCTATCAAAAATTCTAGAATTCAGAAATTTATCATGAACACAGATGTGTACACAAATCCTTTATAAATCTCCCAAAGGAATGCTAACATTTTTCCAGCTGCACAGCCAAGATGAAATAACTATTCTGCTTGGATTTCAATAGAAGCTTGCATAACAAATAAAAAACACAATCACCATCCCTAGAGAAATGCTTATTAAAGAGATGTACAGTTCTAAAAAATAAAGGAGCACAACCAAAAAGAAAAAAAGATACAGCACAGACTACAGAGTTCTTGTTTCAAACAGAACTGCTTGAGTTGAACTGTGTTCTTTAAATTTCTGGGTCCCACTGTTTAGATATCACTCTGTGGTCGTCTAGAAGAAGGACAGAATCTTGGACCTTACTGGAAACCATCTCGCTTTTCACTGACAGCTTTCATACCCCTGACTAAAAATAGTAATCTTTCCATCCTTCAACACTGTAAAGTCACTTTCTTCTCTTATTTTTATCAAGAACTAACAGATTCCGTTTTGGTGAAGGTAGAGATCTGATTTGGGGGAGCTAGTTTGCGGGAGGTAGGGGTAGGGCTGAGGGGGGAGAGTCAGGCTTACAGTAAATACCCCTCTCAGCTATATGGGAAGCAGCAGGCAGTGGAGTCATTGAGTGGCATTAGTATGAAGCATCATATTCTACAGGTGAAATTTCAAGAAAACTTGTCTTTTTTAAAGGCGACGTTTTTAAGAGCACTTTTACGTTTACACCAAAATTGAGAAGGAGGTGGAGAGATTTCCCATGTACTCTCTGCCCCTATATGTGCATAGCCTCCCCATTAACAACATCACTCACCAGAATAGTAAATTTTCCTCCAAGAATGAGCCTACCCTGACACATCATAAACACCCAATCATCCATAGTTTACCTAAGGGTTCACCCTTGGTGTTGTAAATCCTATGGGTTTGAACAAATGTGTAATTGACATTTATCCATCATTATAATATACAGAGTATTTTCACTGCCCTAAAATTCTATGTGCTCTGCCTAGTCATCTCCCACCCCTTCAACCCTACCCTGGCAACCAGTGATCTTTTTGTTGTCTCCACAGTTTTGACTTTTCTAGAATGTCCTACACAGTAAGTCCCCTACATAAGAACCTTCAAGTTGCAAACCTTCAAAGATGCAAACATGCGTTCACGTGTCCAATCATGTTAAGTTAGTTCACGTGTCTGCCGTACATTGTCACATGCATGCATCCTCTACAAGTGGTTGTGCTTTTGTGTACTTTACTGTACGGTACTGTATAGAGTACAGTAGGACAGTATCTTTATTTCAAGCCCAGCATGTCCGGAAACAAGCGTAAAAGCCGCGGTGATGTAGCTGGCACTGCTAAGAAGGGCCAAGTGATAACGATGGAAACAAAAGTGAAAATAATTGAGAGAGTGGAGTGAGGTGAAAAGATGGGAGAGCTGTTGTACTTTTCAAGGTAGTGTACTGTAAGATTAAAAGTGTTTTCTTTATTTTTTTGTGTTTTTTATGTATTATTTGTGTGAAAAGTATTATAAACCTATTATAGTACAGTACTATATAGCCAGTTGTGTTAGTTGGGTACCTAGGCTAACGTTGTTGGACTTACAAACAAATTGGACTTACGAACGTACTCTCGAAAGGGAACTCGTTCATATATAGGGGACTTACTGTAGTTGGAATCATATACTGTGTAGCCTTTTCAGATTGGCTTCTTTCTCTTAGTGATATGCATTTAAAGTTCATCCATGTCTTTTTATGGCTAGATAGCTCATTTCTTTTTTTAAAATTTTTATTGGAGTATACTTGCTTTACAATGTTGTGTTAGTTTCTACTGTACAGCAAAGTGAATCAGCCATATATATATACATATATCCCCTCTTTTTTGGATTTCCTTCCCACTTAGGTCACCACAGAGCATTGAGTAGAGCTCCCTATGCTATATAGTAGGTTCTCATTAGTTATCTATTTTATACATAGTATCAGTAGTGTGTATATATCAATCCCAATCTCCCAATTCATCCCACCACCTCCTTCCCCCTTGGTATCCATACGTTTGTTCTCTGCGTCTGTGTAGCTCATTTCTTTTCTGCACTGAGTAACATTCCACCGTCTGAATGCACGACAGTCTATACATTCACTTACTGAAGGACATCTTGGTTGCTTCCAAGTTTTGACAGTTATAAATAAAGCTGCTATAAACATCTTTGTGCAGTTTTTTTGTGTAACCATAAGTTTTCAACTCATTTGGGTAAATACCAAGGAACGAGATTGCTGAATTGTATGGTAAGAGTATGTTTTGTTTTGTAAGAAAACACCAAACTGTCTTCTAAAGTGGCTATTTTGCACTCCCACCAGCAATGTATGAGAATTCCACATCCTCATCAGCATTTGGTGTTATCAGTGATCCCAATTTTGGCCACTCTGATAGGTGTGTAATTAAATCTCATTGTTGTCTTAATTTACATTTCCGTGATGACTTATGATGTGGAGCATCTTTTAATATGCTTATATGCCGTCTATATCTCTTCTTTTGTGAAGAGTCTGTTAAGATCTTTGGCCCATTTTTTTGGGGTGGGGGTACGCGGGCCTCTCGCTGTTGTGGCCTCTCCCGTTGCGGAGCACAGGCTCCGGACGCGCAGGCTCAGCGGCCATGGCTCACGGGCCCAGCCGCTCCGCTGCATGTAGGATCTTCCCGGATCGGGGCATGAACCCGCGTCCCCTGCATCAGCAGGCAGACTCTCAACCACTGCGCCACCAGGGAAGCCCCTTTGGCCCATTTTTAAATCAGGTTGGTTGTTTTCTTACTGTTGAGTTTTAAGAGTTCTTCGTATATTTTGTATAACAATCCTTTATCAGATGTGTCTTTTGCAAATAATTTTTCCCAGTCTGTGGCTTGTCTTCTAATTCTCTTGATATTGTCATTCTGCAGAAGTTTTTAATTTTAATGAAGTTCAGCTTATCAATTATTCTTTTCATGATTCATGTTCATTTGTGTCAGGGAGGAAGAAATTTTCCTCTACCCTTCCAGATTGTTCTGGCTGGTCTAAGAATTAAATTGACATGAGACAGATTAACAGGAGAAAATCAAACCAAAGTTTAATAATGTGTATACAAGGGAGAGACCAGGAAAACTGAGCAACTTGCCAAAATGGCTGAAGCCTCACCTTAAATACCATCCTCAGATAAGACAAAAGAGGAACATTTTGGTACATGACTCTTTGAATTATGGTTTTCTCAGCGTATATGCCCAGTAGCGGGATTGCTGGGTCATATGGTAGTTCTATTTGTAGTTTTTTAAGGAACCTCCATACTGTTCTCCATAGTGGCTGTATCAATTTACATTCCCACCAACAATGCAAGAGTGTTCCCTTTTCTCCACACCCTCTCCAGCATTTATTGTTTCTAGATTTTTTGATGATGGCCATTCTGACCAGTGTGAGATGATATCTCATTGTAGTTTTGATTTGCACTTCTCTAATGATTAATGACGGGAATAAAGACACAGACCTACTAGAGTATGGACTTGAGGATATGGGGAGGGGGAAGGGTAAGCTGTGACAAAGTGAGAGAGTGGCATGGACATATATACACTACCAAACGTAAAATAGATAGCTAGTGGGAAGCAGCCGCATAGCACAGGGAGATCAGCTAGGTGGTTTGTGACCACCTAGAGGGGTGGGATAGGGAGGGAGATGCAAGAGGGAAGAGATATGGGAACATATGTATATGTATAACTGATTCACTTTGTTATAAAGCAGAAACTAACACACCATTGTAAAGCAATTATACTCCAATAAAGATGTTAAAAAGAAAAAAAAGACAAAAGAGGATGTTGATGGTGCAGAGTCAGTTACAGGAGGTTACTGACATTGATCTATTTGTTTACTCTTTCACCAGTACCTCACTATCTTGATTATTGTAGCTTTATAGTAAGTCACGAAGTTGGATCATGTCAGTCCAAATTTGTTCTTCTCCTTTAATTAATTGTGTTGGCTATTCTGGGTCTTTTGCCTCTTCAAATAAACTGTAGACTCAGTGTGTTGACACTGACAAAATAACTTGCTGGGACTTTAACTGGTATAGCATTGAATCTACAGACCAAGTTGGGAAGAACTGACATCTTGACAATATTGAATCTTCCTATACATGAACACAGAATCTCTCTCCATTTATTTAGTTCTTTGATTTTGTTCATCAGAGTTTTCGTCATATAGATCTTGTACATATTTTGTTAGATTTATACCTAAGTATTTCTTTTTGGGGGCTGCTAATGTAAATAGCATTAGGTTTAAATTTTAAATTCCACTTGTTGTTAGTATATAGGAAAACATTTGATTTTATATACTAACCTTGAATCCTGCAACCTTGTAACCATCACTTATTTGTTCCAGGAGCTGTCTTTGTTTGTTTGTTTTGTGAATTCTTTCAGATTTTCTACATATATGATCATGTTGTCTGTGAACAAAGACAGTTTTGTGTCTTCCTTCCCAATTGTGTACATTTTTTTTTACCATTTTTTGCCTGATTTCATTAGCAAGGACAGCCAGTATGGTGTTGAAAAGGAATGGTGAGAGGGGACATCCTTGCTTTGTTCCTGATCTTAGTGGAAAAGCTTCAGGTCTCTCATCATTAAGCATGATGTTAGCTGTAGGTTTCTTTTTGGGTTTTTTTTTTTTTTTGCTTTGTGCAAATGAATTTTATTTTATTTTTTATTGGAGTATAATTGTTTTGCAATGTTGTGTAAGTTTCTGCTGTACAATGAAGAGAATCAGCTTCGTAGTCTTTATCAATTTGAGAAAGTTCTCCTCTACTCCTAGTTTACTGAGAGTTTTTATCAAGAATGAGTGTTGGATTCTGTCAAATGCTTTTTTCTGCATCTATTGATACGATCACGTGGTATTTCTTTTTTTAGTCTGTTGAAATGATACGTTACATTATTTGATTTTCAAATGTTTAACCAGCCTTATATACCTGGCATAAATCTAATTGGGTCATGATGTATAATTCTTTTTATACTTTTTTGGATTCAATCTGCTAATATTTGGTTGATGATTTTTGCATCTATGTTCGTGAGAGATACTGGTTTGTAGTTTTCTTTTCTTGTAATATATTTTTCTGATTTTAGTATAAGAATAATGCTGGCATCACAGATGAGTTAGGAAGTATTCCCTCTGCTTTTATACTCTAAAAGAGACTATAGAGAATTAGTTAAAATTTCTTCATTAAATGTTTGGTAGAATTCACCAGTGAATTCATCTGGGCCTGGCATTTTCTGTTTTTAGAAGGTTATTAGTTATTGATCAATTTCTTTAATAGATATAGGTCAAATTTTGTCTTTAAAAAAAGAAACTTAGGACTTCCCTGGTGACGCAGTGGTTGAGAGTCCGCCTGCCGATGCAGGGGACATGAGTTCATACCCCGGTCCGGGAAGATCCCACATGCCGCGGAGCGGCTGGGCCCGTGAGCCATGGCCGCTGAGCCTGCGCGTCCGGAGCCTGTGCTCCGCAATGGGAGAGGCCACAACAGTGAGAGGACCACATACCGCAAAAATAAATAAATAAATAAAATAAAATAAAAAGAAATTTAAATGTTAACTTGTAGAAAATTGGTAAGATGCTAATATTTTTGTCTAATAGAGATACAAATAACTTTTGTCCTTTACAGATGAAAATGATTTCTGCTCTGTAGAGAAGATAACACAAAAAGTTATAGTTTACTGCTCTGCAGGACATTAATCAGATTTATATCTAATTTATCAATAATTTAGAATGATTTCAGTATTCTTTTGTTCTTATACTGATATATATAAAACATTATTTCCCATATCTTTCTTGGAACCAGTTTTGTTTCCTGCTGCTTCCTTAATAATGAGTTAAAAACTTGACTTACGTTTACTTTATATTTGTATAAGAACTTTTTCAAACATTTTGAAATTATACTTTTGACATTTTATAGGAATACAGCTTGGCCAAATGCTTTAAATTCCATGTCTAAGAATTGATCCTAAGGAAATAAGTCTGTGCTCAAAAATTTAGCTCTAAGACTATTTACTGTGTATAACAGTGAAATACCGGAAACAAATGTACAACATTAGGGGACTAATTAATACCTAACTTTGTTTTAAGATGGTTGTTTCTGGGTAAATGGAATTTGTAGATCTAAAAAATTTCTTTTACCTTGTTCATATTTTCTTGTGGCACTTTTAGAAGAAGGAAAAAGCAAGCTGGAAGGTCACAAAGTCTAGTTTCATTGGTCTTCCCATTTTTGCTGACATCTATTGAGGTATTTAGCCCTTGACCTTAGTCTTCCCCTCTGCTCCAATTCCTACCACTATCTCAGGGAACTTCAGAGTTCTGTCCTTTGACAGAATCATCTACCCACGCTAGTTTCAAATTCCTTAATATCCCATTTCCAATGACCTTCACTTCTGTAATTCACTCCACAGAAATTGTAGATCCCATCTTCATTTAGAACTGTTTACCTCTGACACTTCTGTGCTTTTCACTCTGTTTTGATTTTAGATGAAAATGCCTTCATTGTTCTTCCGACTAAAAGTAACACATGTTTAACTGCAAATTTTTTCAGAAAATACAGAAAGATTTAAAAAAGAAAAATCAAAACCTGGCAACTTAGAGCTGACCACTCAGCATTCTGTAACCCTTAAAACTTTTCGCTAGGAATAGTTTTTTGTTTGTTTGCTTTTCAAAATGGGAATTTACTATTCATTTTACTTTTACAATCTGCTTTTTGCCACTCAATGACTTATTTTTTCAAGCCAATAAATACACACCTATATCATCATTAATGTGGCTGAAAATATTTTATTGTATGGCTATAATATTCTTTATCTGACCCAAGGTGTCTCAACCTCAGCACCAAAATTTGGGGCTGGATAATTCTTTGTTGTGGGAGGCTGTGTTGTCATTGGAGGATGTTTAGCATCCCTGCCCTCTACCCACTAGATGCCAGTAGCACTGTCCTCCCTGCCCCCCACCCCTACACACCAGTCATGACAATCAAAAATATTTCCACCTAATCCCAAATGTCTTCTTTGGGCAATGTTAACGCCCAGTTGAGAACCACTGATATAATCAACCTGCTATTGTTTGTTTATCTACTTTGTCACAATTAAAAACAGTGGTGCTTATAAAGATCCTAACATATAAACTCAGCACTTCTCCAAATTACTTCTATAGCTTAAGTTTTTATCAAGAAAGAGCGTATTTAAAACTTTGATGTCTATTCCCCAGATTTCCTCCAGAAAGGTGTATCAGTTTATAATACCATTAAAATAGCAGAAATGTCATTTCCCCAGATCTTGTTCATTTCTAGGTATTATCAATCTTTTTAATCTTTCTTGGTGGTAAGCAAAACAAAATATTACTTTCCCCTTTTAATGTGTAATTCTTTGATTGCTAACCAGGTCAGTAACTTTTACTATGTTTATTGACCATTTGTATTACTGCTTTTATGAACCACCTATTAATGGCCTTGCCCATTCTTGATTTTGTAAGAGCTATTAATTCTTCCAGTTTGCAATTTTTTAGGTAAATTTTATGCTGAGTTTTCCTTATAGAAGGTATATATTTTTATGATGTTAAGTTATCTGCCTTTTTATTATGTTTTTACCTTTAGTGGTGTCGTGCTTAGAAAGATCACCTCTGAAGTCTTAAACTTTAGTGTTTTAGTCTATTAGGCCAATGTTTTATTCCTCCATGTCTTTCACACTCTAACACTAAACTTCTTTGACCTCTAGACCATTGCAAATAAAATTTGAACGTACATAGGACTGGAAATCTTATTAAAATGCATGTTCTGATTCAGTAGGTTTGGTGTGAGACAAGGGACTCTGCATTTCCAGCAAGCTCCCAGGTGATGTCAATGCTAGTCCTGGACCACACTTTGAGTGGCTAGGTTCTGGACCTTCAGCCCTCAAACCCCAGGAGATTGGCTCTCTCTTGAATTTGCTTCCATTCCTTACCTAGTGTGAACCCCAAGGGCAGTAATTTCAACTATACCTCACCCCTTTGTTTATCTGGAATAAGAACCCTGGCGACCTCCATCCCAGTATTGACCAAGCCACCATCTTCTCCATCCCAGTATTGACCAAGCCACCATCTTCTCCAGGCTCCAGCCACAGCATCACTAAAGGAAATCTCAAAACTGCCACTTGCTTCTGTAACAAATGTTTGATTTCTAAAGTCAGATCAGAAATCCTTCACTTTGTTCCTTGACAGTTCCCTTTCCCATTCCTTAGAGTAACTTTGCCTAAATTTAATCTCCTTGACCCTATTCCACCTCCTTGCAGGCCTCCAGTCAATGAACAACAATGAAAGAACTTCTTCAAACCATCTGGTAAAAATCACAGTTAGCATAGCAACTGCTGCATACTTTTTCTTTTAATCCACTCAAAAACCCAACACCATTGTATTAAGATTTTCCAACTCTTAGAGAATTCTGTTTAGATTTATTAATTAAACTGGTTATTTACTTAATAGATACCTCCCAGAGTTCTCACAATATGCCTGCCAACCTTATTTAGGTAAGCACAATTATCATTTCCATCTTACCGACTAGGAAACTAAGGCACAGAGAGTTGACACAACCACTGAGTGTCAGAGAAAGGACAGGGACCCATATCATGTGATGCTATAATCATAGCTCAAACTTCTTTACTCCGCTACCCGGGAATCACAGGGGGCCTCAGGTTCCAAACTGCTCAATTCTACAGTAGTATCTGTATCACAAACAAAGAAGAGGCAGGATGAAAAGCAACCTTTAAACATTGTATAAAACAATAACTTATTTAACAACAAAAAAAGAGACAGGCGTTCACTAGCGGTTCTCAGCTCTTGAGGGCACGTTCCATTCACATTCCTGGGCCTCAGAAGTTTTGTTCAACCTATCTGGGGTGGGGCCCTGGCATTACTGTTTTTAATCTGTTAAAGGGTAATGTTATCCCAAATCAGTGCTTTTCAAACGTTTTACATTCAGTGGACCCGTGGCACAAGCCCCCCGTTACTCTGATAGGCAACGTGTGACAGGTGTGCGCAGTCTTTGCCCGTCCCACACACCCTCTGGGTTTCGGCAAAGTCCTTGCTATTTCTAGTGCAAACACAGATCACCCCATCCTTCCAGAAAGAAGCATTTTAGGTAGAGATAACTGAAACTGGCCTAGGCAGTGTTAGTGGCGGCAGCGTTGACTTTACAGTGATGCCTCTGATGCCTTCTTCCATGTGGTTTCCAGATTGCCAGTCTTCAATGTAACGCTGATTTAGTCAAATCTCATACACTATAAATATTTGTCGGAAAATTTCCTGGACTCCACACGACGGCATTTAAAACTTCTACACGCACGTTCTGAAATGCCACGCGACTGCAGAGCAGGGTTGGGCCGCCTGGCGCAGCTGGGAGTGCGGCCCTGGCGACTCGGGTCGGCGCCGAAGAGCAAAGGAGCCCGCTCGGGGCTGCGGGCGCCCGGGACTCGCGGCGCCTCGTGGGGCTCCAGGTGAGCCCAATACGCGCCGGCCCGCATCACCCAACTCGAAAAGCCGTCCAAGCCTTTAGCGTCTCCAAGCTCGCTGCAGCTGGAGACACCTCGTGCCCCTTTGGTGGAGCGCCCCGGACCCCTTCAGCGGACGAAGCCGTGGCCGGGGTGAGCGCACTGCCAACCTGGGGCGCCGGCAAAAACTGGGGCCGCGCGAGGTAACTCGGTTTCGGGAAGCTCGCCGCCGCGCCCAGGGACCTCGAAGGAGGCAGAGGAGCCCGGACCGCCCGGCTCGGCCCCGCCCCGGAGTGCTCCTCGCGGCGCCTGAGTGGGCCGGAGAGACGTCAGTCAGGCGTCGTGGGTGGGACCCTGGCCGGGCTATTAATACTGGGTCCCGTCTGTTGGCAGCCGCCGGGCGGCGGTGCGCGCCTGGGCTCGGGGTGAGGAGCGGGACGCGGTGGGCGGGTGGGTGGGTGGGTGGTGGGGGGGGGTCGGGCGCAGCTGCTGCAGCTGTCGGGCGGCGGAGAGCGGCCGAGACGTGGGGAGGAGGAGAGGGTGGGAGGCGGGATGGAGGGCACCCGTGTTCCGGGTGCGCTAACTCCCGAAGCTGTTGCTTCCAACTTTTACCTCCTTCGGAAGCTGGGAGTGTTAGTGCCGGGAGATCTGAGACTAGACAGCGGAGCCGAAGCGAGTAACGTGCACACTCCCCACTACCCCCTTCCTCACCTGCTCAGCTTTATTATTGTTTTTATTCATCTCTAGACCATGGACTGCGCCCGCCTCTGGCTAGGGCTGTTGCTGCCTGTGGTAGCTGCGCTGGACTTCAGCTACCACCACCAGCCAGAGATGGAAGCGTTCCTGAAGAGTATTTCCCAAAACTACAGTTCTATCACTCACTTACACAGTATCGGGGAATCTGTGGAAGGTAGGGTCCGTTTCGTGTACTTTCCCAAACCCCTAGTCCTCAGTTTCATTCATTAAATATGCCTTAGCCTCCTGTCCCCTCTCCATGAAGCGACTCAGAGGGTCTCGAGCGGTTCCATCCCTGCCTTGCGTGTTGGTTGTTTCTGCTTTTGTGTGTTGTGTTGCTTTTTGTCAGGGGAGTAGTAAGACCTGAATTTTACTAAACGTCTCCGCTGTCGTTCGGTGTTGAGTGCTTTGCGTTAATGGCGTTCTGTTTTGGGATCTTGCAGACAGTGATTTCCTGGGATGAGTACTTTAGGTTTTAGTTTTCTACATGAACTTCTGCCAAGGAAGTCTGTTTACCCATCTCAGGTTTGTTTCCCTTTTTGATGGCTTCTTTAAATATGACTCGGACTGTTAGGATCGTGTCTTCAAGCCTCTTTTAAACTAAAACAGGGCAGTTCTGTTGGTGAGATTTCTATGTCACGTATAATTAGCCCTATGGCTTAAAGTTATGCAAAAAAGTGGCTTTGGTACTGATTAAAAGGCTATTTTAAAAGTTATCCATTTGAATGAGACAATTGCTGGGTAATAAATGTACCACAGCAGTGATTGGTATTGCTCTTAGTATTTTCGAGTTCATTATTAATTACTTGGTTTTAACTTAGAAACCATATATTAAGTATAAATATACAACTATATATTCTAATTTTAGTAGATAGGAAAATTGAATCATAGTGAAATTAAGTATTTTGCCCTAGAACACTCAAATCTTGAGTGAGTTTTATAACCAGGATTGGCACTCAGCTGATTCTACTTTAAGGCTTAGCCGTTTTGGGACAAGGCAAATAATTTTACCAGATATTATTATTTCTCAATCTTTTATTATATTGGTACCTCCCCAAAGAGATTAGCAAATAATTTAATGCTTAAATTATAAGTTTTGTCAAGTGTATGTAATTTGGATGTCAGCTCTTTATAAAGTGTATTTCAACCCCGTGTGAATTTTAGCTCTGAGTTTTTCAACCAATTTGTGAGTCTCTTAATTACCATATTCTTAAGTAATCGTTTTCCAAACAATTAAGGCCATGGTTTTTATATTTTAAAAGTATTACATAAATTTGTTTATGTGCAATGCAACATAAAAATTCTTGGCTTATGTGTGTAATGGCATTTTTGTTTTTAAACAACGTTGCTAAGGAGTTGGAGCCGGAATTACTCTATATTTTGCTGTATCATCCAAACTTATAGAGGTTGGATGTATGAGAAAGCGTATCTTGAATCAGCACATGTGTTCAGCCTTTTGAAATCATTTTCCCCTAGGGCTAGAGAAGAGCAATTTTAAAAGATCTAAGAATACTAATTACATTAATAAAGGAAATATAGAACACAACTAACTTGAGTTATTGTTCAGTCATTTAACCCACAAGGTGATGCCAGTGTTGTTAATTTTAAGTACTAAATGATTTGGTTTTTATTTTTTTCAAGCACAAAGTGCTTGTGACGGGACTCTCAATGTCAACCAGCTATTTTGATCTACCTTGCGTGCTATCAGACCACGGTAATAATGAAAGGCAGCAGGCTTAATTGTTTTTACCTGGTGTGCACTATTGTGGTTAAAGGACTGAGGAATTACCGTGTAAAAAATAAAATCTGACACTAGTTTAGGTCAAATATTTGTATTGAGTATGTTCTGAATAATTACTCCGGTTAAGAAAAATCCCAAATCTGCTATTAGGTTCTGAGTAGTAGGTTAAACTGCACGCTAGTAACTGGGAATCGGTTGCCAAGCATATTTGTTGGTACTCTTTTCACTAGATGCACAGTTTCCCCTGGCCATCCTGCCCTCTGATGTAAGATAGCTTGCTTAGCAAACAAGATTTACCACATGTGTTATTTATTTTTCTTTGTTATTGTGAATGTGGGCAACATACCTAGAAGGGAAAGTAATCTTCCTACCTCGCCAAATACATTTTTAGTTTTTGTAGATGCATATCACGTGTATTTTCATTACTGTGATCATGGATTCTCTTCTGCTTTTTTCCCCCCAGTTCACATTATTTCATTACGTATTTCCATGAATTGAAAGGTCTGCAGGTGTGAGTTTATTGCTATATAGTCTTTTCTCCTCGATTATGTGAATTTCTTAGTCATTCACCTCTTTGCGGCATCTATATAGCTTCTGGTGGCCTCTGTTATAAACAGTGATGCTAAAAAAACATTGATACATGTCATGATTAATGGCCTTCTATTATAATTGTTTTTTTTCCAGTTTTTAATTTTGAAAAGTTTGAAAGCTACCCAAAAGCTGAGTACATATATACATTCACCTAGATTCTGCCATAGTAGACAGACCACATTTCAGTTGAGCCTTCTAGAGGAAATCCCACTACCTAATATCAGAGTAAAGAAAATCTTAGGTAAAACAACAGAGGCAACTATAAAACAAGAAGAACAGACAGCTGAGTTGAGAAAAATCAGAAAATGTACAATGTTCATTGATTCATTCCTTCATTCAGTTAAGGGAACACCTCTCCTATCCTTTTTTTTTTAATTACTCCTAAGCCCCTTTGTCTAGCATGTTCCTGGCACGTATTCAGTGATTTTTATCTGTTTTGTTTAGTGGCTTGACTATTTACTGAGGGATAGCTATGTGAAGCGAGCAAAAAGTTGTGCCATTTGTGCCCTGCTGTCAGGTAGCCCCCTTTAAAATACAAATGTATTTATTATAGATTCCCCAGCTATTCTCTCCACATCCCCCCAAATTGGTTCTAGGACCACTTTAAATGAGATTTCCTACATCTCTTTTCTAAGAATCTTGTCTTTCCTCCTGCTAAGTCTAACCTTGATCTGAATAAGGAAGGTTGCAAAGAGCAAGGGTTAGATAATAAAATCTGTTCTAAAGTGCTTTCCATGTATTTGGTGTTGTAATACATTATTTCAATCTCAACAACTCAAATAGGCCTTATACTCATTTACAGAAAGGATCCAATGAGGCACAGAGAAGTTAATTAACTTGCTGAAGATCACACAGCTGATAAGTGTTAGAGGGAGGCTTCAAACTCAGATCCACCTTCTCTGAAGCACATCTCTTTCTCATTAAGGAAGCGGTTTGACACAGATGTGGCTGGTCACATGAAGACAGGTAGTTACTGGAGGGTTTCAGAGTCACGTTTTGGGCACACTGGATCTGAAAGTAAAGCTTCTACCAAGGATCCAACACAGTAGCCAGTAGCCACTTGTTTACTGAGCAGCTGAAATGTGACTAGACCAAATTAAGGTGTGCTAAAAGTGACTTTGAAGATTTCATACAAAAAAGTAAAATAGTCCATTAATATTTTTATATTGATTCCATGTTGAAGTGGTAATATTTTAGATATAAAGGCTAAATAAGAAACATTTAAAAAAAACTTCACCTGTTTCTTTTTACTTTTGTTAATATGGTTGTGGTTTCTAAAACATTTTAAATTACGTATATGACTTGCACTATATTTTGATTGGGCTGTGCTGATCTAGACGGAAATTTGTTATTAGCAATTTTCTTTTTCTGAGTACAAAAGGAACTCAAGTTCATTTAGAAAATTGGGAAGATATAACAAAGCACCAAGGAGAAAAATAAAATCTCACCGTCCAAAGGAAACACTTAGTAGACCTGAAAGACTATATGCCCTGTTTTGTGCCTTTCTCCCCTCCCACTGAGCCAAATATCTTGCTTGCCCCTGCAAACATGTTATTTCTAAGACCTGAGTTTTAATGCCTGCTTTTTGTCCTATCAATGGATATACTGTTGTTTATTTAACTTACACCCCACTGACATTTAGTTTGTTTCTAAATTTTCCTGTTATTAAAAAAAAAGTGCCATAGTGGACACCTTTGTAGCTAAGACAGCAAAAGTTGTCAGAGCACACGCAGGCTTTGGAACTACAAGGCCCAAGTTCAAATTCTACATCCTCTACTTTGTAGCAGTGTGACACTGGGTGGTTAGAATAATTCCTGGCACGTAATAAGTACTACATAAGAGTTGCTGTTAAAGATACATTACCTGCTATTGGGGATATATTTCCGAAAAGGAAATTACCAGGTCTTAAAGCAGTTCTATGTATTTGATACATGTAACCAAATTGATTTCCAAAAGGAGTATTGATTGATGATCTCAAGAAATGTATGCTTACCTCTTCTCTTTTTTTTTTTTTTTCTTGCGGTACGCAGGCCTCTCACTGTTGTGGCCTCTCCCGTTGTTGAGCACAGGCTCCGGACGCGCAGGCTCAGCGGCCATGGCTCATGGGCCCAGCCGCTCCGCGGCATGTGGGATCTTCCCAGACCGGGGCACGAACCTGTGTCCCCTGCATTGGCAGGCAGACTCTCAACCACTGCGCCACCAGGGAAGCCCTTACCTCTTCTCTTATACCAGTCATAAATCAGGCATTCCTGGTTTGAAAGATTACTGTAGTATTTGTGAAAGGGTACAAAGTTTTGGCCATACAGGATGAATATGTCCTAGAGATCTACTGCACAGCAGAGTGCTTATAGTTAACAATATTGTTTACTTTAAAATTTGCTATGAGGTTAGATGTTATGCTAAGTGTTATAGTGATGATGATGATGAAAGATTACTGTAGCATAAAGTTTTCGTTGTTGTGTTTAAAGTATAAAGGAGAATTTATTTCTCCTGCATTTTCCCCCAAGGATTCTCACCTTCACATATGCATTCAACAGATATTTATTGAATTCCTCCGTCAGGAGTCGTCATAACATTGCAGATACTCAAAAATCTCGCTAGAATTTGCTTAAGACTCGTGCCCCAAAGAGGCATGTACCGTGCTCATGTACACAGACCTCTCATTGCCTACTCCCCTTGCCTGGGTAGAATGTGGCTGGCGATTTACCCTCTGAAAAGGACACGATACGAGATTTTGCCACAGCATTCGATTTTCTGTCACCCTATTCATTTCTCAAGTGTGATCAGCAAGCCAGTTTGCTTGAGATCCTGTATAAAATGCTTTCTGTGATGTAAATATTGACATATTGAGGACTAAATAGCAAGACAGCCACTAAAATCTGGGAATTTCAGCTGTAATATACATACTTGTGATTTAAAGTTACATTGGGGTAGCAAGCCTTTCCCCTTCTTTAACTAGAAATGTAAAGTCCTTTTCTGAAACACCTTAGGAACATCAGCCTTGTTTTATAACCATTAAGTTTCTTAAAGACACTGCCTTTTTTTCTTACAAGGAAATGATTTAGATTTCCACTATATTTGTGGTATGAGATTTTAAGAGGAAGAGACAGAATATCCAGAAAGTAACACAGATGTTACTCTGCTTCAACCACCAATACTTTAGTGGCATTTGAAACTTAAAAAAATAATAATTGCAGCCAACATTAAGTGAATTTTACTCTTTGCCTGGCACTTTACATATACCCCTCAATCACTCTAACAACGGCACGAAATACCGCTATTATCCCCCAATTTACATGTGAAGAATTGAGATTGAATGAATCATCCACAGTTAGTAAATGACAGAGGGGTGATTGGAGCCAAAGCCTGTCTTGTGCCAAATAGTGGACCATTAAAGCTCTTTGCTGTAGAGAAAAGTTTCTCCAGTTACCTCTTTCTCTGTTCTTGTCCCTTTTCCCCTCCCCCATACATCCTGCTCCTCCCCTTGCCCCGACTGCTGTGATTCTGCAAAAGCTGAGAAGCATCCTCCATCATCCAAGAAAAGGCCCGTGTAAAATGTATTTTATGTGTGGAGTGATAGGCTGTGGAATCCTAGACCCCTTTTCAGTATTTACGGTTTCATCCAAAGCAGTGTGAATTACATATTTTCGTGTAGACTTAATTTTTTTTCTATATACTAAAACTGTTTGGTTATGAGGCAAAAGGAGAAGACTGAGATTCTGGTTTGCACACTTTCAGGACACCCACCCACCAAAATGCTGTCTCCTGAGTTGAGAACAGTGGTTCTCATTAAGAGAAGTACTGCCCCCTAGGGGGAATTTTGGAAATTGAGGGGAGGTTTAGGCCATAACTTAGAAGTCTTTGGAGGGGGGACCTCGCTGATGCATCCTCCTGATCTTGTTAGCAGCACACAGAATAGTCGTGCCTAGTGAAAAATCGTCCTCCACATTTTCTAATGTCTTCCATAGGTGCAAGACCAGCTTACCAGCTAAAACCAGTTCCGATTTATGTACAAACACAAAATACTTTTTTCCCACAATTTTAATATGTACCAAACTTTCCAGGAATAGTACCTGTAGGCAAATTGAGGGAAAATTCAATTATATTTTTCTCTGAACTTGGTTCCGAGATATTTCACGTTCTTAAAATCCTGGCATCAGTGACCACACAGCTGAATCAGTCTGCGTTTGTAATAAATGCCTTCACCGTGAATCTCAAGAATTGATCTAAGCAGCTTTTTCTTATTATAAGTTGCTTTCTTTTTATTTCCCCTTTATGTAAAGTTTGAACATTTTATCAATCTTTCTGAAATTACGTATGCAAATATTATTTTCTGTGGATTTCATGCCAGCATGGTGAAGGAGGAGCTGCAAAATCTTGGACGTGAAAAAAGAGGCATCAACTGATAGGGTTAGGGACTGTTGGTCTGAAACCACAGATGCAGAGAGCTGATAAGACCCACTTCAAATTTATGTAGCCAGCATACAGAAGGTGTTTGGTTTCCGTTCTTAATCAAAACACGAGTGCCTAGTGGTAACACCGCAGTGACGAATAGTATCTAGAGTTGAGAGATAACTGCCATTCGCCCTGTTTCCTTCCTTTGGTTTGTGAATTTAGAATGCCCCTTTCTCGAAGAGTGCAAAGTCAGAACGTAAGATAAGAAGAATCTTAAAGTAAAAAAAAAAATGTTTTTTATTGAAATATAATCGATTTACAATGTTGTTAGTTTCAGGTGTACAGCAGAGTGATTCGGTTATATATAGATCTCTTTTGCAGATTCTTTTCCCTTAGAGTTTATTACCCAAAAAAAGGTAAAGTTTTGAAGGTTATATCAAATACCAACATGCATTTGGGTTAGGGGAAGAAGATTAAATCAGAACTTCCTATGTAATGATTGAAAAGAATTGGTATTCTTCCTAGCTCCATAGCCATTCAATGTAATATAGGGTAGTAGTTTGCTGAGAGGTTAGGAAATCCTAATTTGAGTTTGTGTGCAAATAAACAGACATAAAGTAAATAAAACAGACATAAGTTGCACATTAAAAATGTTTTCTCAACCCTGTTTTACAAGGACTGCTACATGTCAGATGTTTAAAAAGTATACATTTTCTGGTCTGTGACCCTTCATGTACATACCTTCGTCAAAAGCTCAACTGGAGGTTTACTCTCCTTGGCATCACAAAAATGCCGCCAACTTCAAACAAGTTGCCTTCAAACTAGCTTCACAGACATATCCCGAACTTCCTCAGAGCTGAAGATAGCAGCCTTCATGGTGGGGTATAAAGGCATTAATGACAGGGTAAACCCTTCAAATATGCAAGCACTGTCACAGAGTCTAGAAGAAGAAAGCAAACCCTCTGTTTGTATAAACAAAGAACTTTCAGTTAGTTGTTTACTCAGTTTTTAAAATTTCTCTGATAGGAATCTCTCTGAGGAAACTAGAACCACACTTAAGGAGCACAGCCAAAGTCACCTGAACTGACAGTTATCCAAATACATAACTCAGCCTCCTTTCTGACAAAGTGCACGGGTATACTATGAATACAGTCAGGTGAAATTGAGCACAACGTCACATTTTTAGAGCAGGAATGGATGTTAGAGACCACCTGATCATTTATTCAGTTGATTGAGGCTTGGTTCAAAATGTCACCTCCTCCTGGAAGTCTTTTTCTAGTCGCCTGGGCAGAGTTAGAATCTCCTTGCGCCCCTCTTCCACAGCATCTTCCAGGAGCTCTGTCTATGTTGTACCTGGAGGGCAGCGACCAGGCTTCATTCATCTTCGTATCTTAGACCCAGTTATGTGCTGATTATATGTGACAGGCACAGTGAGGGTCACAGCTGAAGAGTTTTTCCATGCATAGCAAAGGAACCATTAATGTAAATATGCTTTTATACACTTTTATACAGTATAGTATATAGTATGCTATTATGTATAAGTATATAAGATGTATATTTTTATATATATTTTATATACATTTATATAGTTACACATACTATATGTAACTATATACACAACGTTATGTAGTTATACATATGTTGTATGTAGTAAATACTTCAGTTTCTCAGGAAAATGAAATAGTTTTAGCAAAAACAGGTTATACTGCAATAAAACAATGTTATGGGAAGTAGCATGATACCTTGGAGAGGTAGTATAGGAGGACCTCATTGTGACACAGCTCATGCTGGAGGGCAACAGGGAGGTTAGTGTCCTTCAGGCAGTCAAGGGCATAACTGAGTCATTCACTGACACACCTAGAGGGGTTCTGGCTCCCTCAGCCCCCAAACATTAACCAAACATGTATTAAGAGAAGAGAGAGTAAATATAGGGGAGACACACACACACACACACACACACACACACACACACACACACACACCCTCCATTAAGAAGAGGTTAAGTAAATATCCCTGGTTTTATTTGAACAGTGAAAAAATAGTTCAAGTGTCTATCTAGAGAATATGAAAAAGTGAAAAGGACCATGTGATGAAGCCTCCCCCTCCCCCCCCCCACCAGAAAAGTTAAGCAGATACTTGGAATCCCTCGATTTTAAGGGTCTTTTTTCCCCTCCATACTCAGGAATGCTGTACAGGTTTAAGATGTTCAGGTTTTGGAAATAAACAGGTAGACAGGCTGAAGGTTGAAAGTATCTTAACTTTAATTTTTAGTCCCTGTTAAGTATCCATTCCCTTGCCCATTGTTGGTAACTCAGTCAAGCCCATCCATTAAAATTCTTTTAAAGGGGGCTGTTCACTCCTGAGAAAGTGTGGACACATGGGGAGAACAGATCATTTTAACATGGGGCAATTCCACAGGAGTTTTCCCATTATTTTAAAATTAGATTTACTTACACCTTAGTAATAATACCAAATGCACGTGGGGTTAAATTTGAGATGCAGGTTGCTCAATTAAGGAACACATTTTATTTGTTTTCTGTTACTCTTAGAGAATGAGATGAATAATCTCTCTCTACTAGAGATAACCTAGAGATAAGCCTAGTGGGATTATCATTTGTTACCGGTAAGTTCCTTTCTATTTATGAAAAAACAGAAAGACAAATTGGGAAATACCACATTCTAGCCTTAATAAACATGTAGCTGGGCCTGGGTATCTTGTGAGTTTTAATGACATATACTTCTAAATGCACAAAATGTGTGTTCAGTCTCAGCGGCACTCTAGCTCGCAGGGTAGGGGTGGGCGGAGAGTCCAGAGGCTTTGAGGTGGAAAGGATTGTGCTGTATTCCAAGAACAGAAATGAGGCCAGTGGTGCTGGAGCACAGTAAGCATGCAGAGAGTGGTACTGGGTAAAGCTGGAGAGGCGTGCGGGGGACAGTTCACAGAGTGCCTGGTGTGCTAATTCAAACAGGGAGAGTGAATTCTGTTCTAAGAATAATGGAAAACCATTGAAGGGTTTTAATCAGAATGATGTCATGTGATGTAGGTGGGAAAATTATGGCGTTGGCTGCTGAATAGAGAATTAATTAGAAAGGGGCAAGTATAGAAGCAGGGAGACTAATCCAGTTATAATAATCCAGGCAACTGTTGATGATGGTGATTTGGATGAAGATGCTGTATTAGAAATGGAGAGAAGTGCAGGGATTAGAGATCTACTTTGGAAATAAAACCAACAATACTTCCTTAATGGATTGGAAGGGGGTGGGCAGAGATAGGGAAAAATAGAAGATCCAGGATGACCTTTAGGTTTTCAGCTTGGACAGCTGAGCACCTGAGGTATTATTTACCAAGATAGGAAATACTAGAAGAGGACAAGTTTGGGTTGAAATCAAGACCTCTGATTTAGACAATTTTTTAAAATTTGAAATCCTTAATAGACATCCAGTTGGAACATCCAGTAGGCAGGTGTGTAGGTGGAGTTTGGAGGAAAGTTTTGGCTGTAGAAATAAGCTTGAGAGTCATCAACATGTAGATGGCATTGAAACCCATGGGATTATAAAATAATCTAACAAGAAAGTAGAGATAAAAGAGGGCCAGAATAGAGCCAGAGGATACTGTTGTATTTTGAGTCTGGTAGAGATAGAAGCCAGCAAAGGAGATGGAAAAAAAAAATTCAGCAAGGAAGTAGGAGAAAGGTGAAGAGTGATATCACAGACATGAAGGAAGGGCAGCAGTTCAAAAAGGAGGCTGTCTCGGGGTCCCATGACCACCCACTAGTGAATTGCTGGAAGGACTCGTGACTCAATAAAGTCATACTCACAGCCAAGATTTATGAAGCCAAGGACACAGTGCAGGCACAGCAGAATAATGATACATGCAGGCAAAGACTAGAGGAGTCAGCATGGGCTTGCCTGTTCTCCCTCGGTGAGGACCCCACAGATGCATGCTTCTCTCCAGCTGTGCACTCAGGGAAGCCCACTCGAGTCTTGGAGGCCCAGAGTTCTTCACAGGAGCTGGTCATATGACTACTGTGACCCACAAGGTGCAGACCCCACACTAGATCCCAGGTGCCCATCATGAACCTTCACGTTTACTTTAAACAAGGCTTTCCGCCTGGTGCACGCTGACGCTCTGTCTTGCATCAATAATTAGTGAACACTGAAGAAGTTTAGTGCTCAGAGTTTGGTTAAGAGTCATTACAATGAGTGCAGGTGTTCCAGAGATAAGCAAGAGGTGAATAAAACAGACCAGCTGTGTTAACTCTTTCCTCACTGAGGTCGTGGCCAACCATGTGGGATGCAGTTACAAGTGAAGACTGAGAGCCATAAAGTTAACTGACAGATCCCAAAGTAGCCTTAGTTAAATCTATTTATCTCTAGACAGATTCATTCAATTTATTCAGCAAACATGTATCGAATGCCTAGTATAGTTTGTGGCGTGTGCTGGCCACAAACTATATATAAAAATATAGAGGTAAAGAAGCCAAACATGGTCCCTGTCCTGATGGAGCCGATGATCTGAGGGGTGAGTGGGAAGGAAGAGACATCCTAGTAAATGCAGATGAGATTCACCCTAGGGGAGTAGATGGCAGGGGATCGGAAGGACAGAAGTCAGCCAGGTGAAAGGGGGAAGGCAAGGCCATAAGTGGCGTGTTCAGAGACCTGGTGGTTAACGAGCATGTGGACCTTGTGTAGCAAAAGAAGTTGAGTGTGGCTGGAGAGGAAAGCATGAAGGGACGAGAGGAGGCAAGATGGGCAGATCGTGGAAGACCTTTCCCACCTTGTGAAAGACTTCTTGCTTCATCCAAAGGGAGTCACGTCATCCTAGGGACTCCTGCCTGATAGGAAAGTGACAGATTTGTTTTCTTGATTGGAAAATTCCTGATCATTTTACAATTCATTTTGCATTACAATAAAGATTCCCTTTAAGAAATAAGGTGAAACAGCCATGTCTGGAATAAGAAATCAGTGAGAAAATACAAACATGCCAGGGTGAATAAACGAGAGCACCAACAAAACGTAATAAGAAATCTGTAAAAATAATAACAGTTCCTAAGAGCTGTCAGTGTGAAGAGTTCTGATTTAAATAGCATAATTGGATCAGATTATTCACTTAAACCTTAACGATCACTTATCTTTATCGTACAGCTTACCAGAAACATTTCAGTGGCTCATCGCACATCATAGTGTCTTTTTGCCCTCACAGAGCCCAGATCACGCAAAAAGAAATGATTTTTTAATCAGCCATTTTGGAGACAAATTCTGGTTATCCCAGACTTATACAGAAAGCGATAAATATTAATTAAATCTAGAATTCAAAGAAAAATGTCAGAGTACCTAGGAACAGACACTTAAAATTTTTCCCCAGCGGTATTGAGATGTAATATTGGCGTATGACATTGTGTAAGTTTAAAGTGTGTGACGTGATGATTTGATAACACATGTATTGTAAAAGGTTTACCATAAAAAGATTAGTTAACACATCCTTCTCCTCACACAATTACTATTTTGTTGTGGTGGTGGTGCAAACATTTAAGTCTAATCATTCAGCAACTTTATATAATACCGTATTGTTAACTATAGTCACTGTACTGTATAGTAAATCCTCAGAACCTAGAGCTGGTAGTTTGTACCCCTTGATCAACATCTCCCTATTTCCCCTGATCCCCAGTGCCTGGCAACCACCAATCCACTCTGTTTCTATGAGTTCAGCTTTTTTAGATTCCACATATATGTGAGATCATAGCTCTGTCTCAATTCACCTAGCATAATGCCCTCATTTCCTCCATGCTGTCACAAATGGCAGGATCTCCTTCTTTTCACGGCTGAATAATATTCCATTGTATGTACATATCACATTTTCTTTAACCGTTCATCCATCTGCAGACATTTAGGTTGTTTCTATGTTTTGGCTATTGTGAATAATACTGCATTGAACGTGGGGATGCCGATACCTCTTGGACATACTGATTTCATTTTTCCTTCAGATAAATACCCAGAAGTGGAATTGCTGGATCACATGGTAGTTACGGTTTTAATTTTTTTATAGTAGCTGTACCAATTTACATTCCCGCCAACAGTGCACAAAATAGAAACAGATTACCTTCTATTTTAAAACAGTATTGGAATATTGTTATTATGAAGTACAATTGACCCTTGAACAACACGAGCTTGAACTGCGCTGGTCCACGTACACGCAGATCTTTTTTCAATAGTAAATACAACCAAACTACGTGATCCACGGTTGGTTGAATCCTCCACTGAGCAACTACAGATACCAAGGACCAGCTAAGTTATACACAGACTTTGACTGCTCAGAGGCTTGGCACTCCTGACCCCTCTCACTGTTTAAGGGTCAACTGTACAGCCACTTGAACTTTTCAGGTGATATATAGCAGCACTGAGAGGGGACATAATCTTGGGCTCATTTTCTAGGTAAGCTATTGAATAAGAGCAGCAAGGATGGGAAAATGAAAGAAATGCAGCTGCTCTTTACTGAGTACCTGTCATGTGCCAGGCACCGTGCTAGGCCCTTTACAAAGTTTCCTCACTTAAGCTATATGAAAACTCTAAGCTACTTACATTCACGTTTTAGAGCTGAGAGCAAAGAGACTTCATAGATGAAGAAATTGATGATCCAAAATTATGTCTTGGTAACTGATAAATTTGGGTTAGTAATCCAAATGTGTCTTTCAGGAATTCATTTACGTGTTCGTTCAACAACGATTTATTGCCCTCCTGTTGTCTACCAGAACCTGGGCAGGTGGATACAAAGAACCTGGACCTTTCTCTTTAGGAACTAGGGCTGGGCCTTACACCCAATCACCTTAATGGGAAAAGTACTGTAACAGGGCCATGACCGTTCAAAGGCCTGGCCTCCAGGGTGCTTGGGAAAGTCGAGAAAGGCTTATCAGGGAAGCTGATAATTGGACAAAGCTTTGACTGTTCCCAGGCAGATAGGTGAGGGGGTAGGAATTCCCGGTAAAGTGAACGGGAAAACAGACTGGAGCTAAGGGGCAGGGTGAGATTTTTCTCCCAGAAGCAGCTGGGGCACTGAATGCTGCCCCTGTACACGGTCAAGGATAAAGAGCTGATGGTGATTTCTAACGTATCTTAGCATCTAGGGTATCTTACTTTGTGCTCACTGGAAAATACGAAGTTTTAGAAGGATTTTGTCATTATGGGTTTGGTTTTGGTTTGGTTTTGTTTTTTTTAAGCAGATTGTTCAAAGGACAGTGATAAATAGGGAAATATTTTGACTCATGTAAACTCTTCACTAAAACTGCAGTCTTTGTAGCCCCCAGGGGCCTATGATTCCATAGGACATTCTGTTCTCTGTCCTTGGGAAAATATGTTTAAAGAGTAATAAAAGGGGGTATTCGACCATTAGTAATAAAGTTGTACACTTTATTGAATGCTTGTTATGTACTAGCTACTTTCATGCCTTATTTTAAATCCTGCCATCAACCTGGGAATTAAGTAGTGTTATCCGGGTTTTACAGATGGGAAACTGAGGCTTGGGGAAAAGGTGACTTGCCCAAGGCAACTTAGCTGGTTAGGGGCAGAGCTGGGAACTCAAACCCAGGTTTCAAAGTACCAGTTCTTCCAGTTTTCAAATGGTCTCTAGAACCTGGAGGCTTCTGTCAAGATGACTTAGTGAGTAAGGAGACAGTCAACAGCTTGGGTTCCCCTTCCTTAAACCAGAGCAGCTCAGCTTTAACTTCTTACATTGGATCTTCATCCAAGAATCTATTGGCATAAAGGTTCCATGACCCAGGGGCAGGTAACATGAAAACTACTGCACTGACTATGGAGTCTTTGCAATAGACTGAGGTAGTGCCATGAACAAGGCAATACGCCAGACTTCCTGGCGGGTGCTGAGGGGTATTAATTTCTGCCCTTTGGCATGTTCTTTTTTAGTGGGACATATATATGTGATGCTTTACAAAGGTTCAGAGCCCTCTGAAACTGATCAAAACAAGATTGTATCTGTTCGAAAACATTGAATATACTCTATCAAGCCAAATGCTTGTATAAATAAGAGTATCTTGCCTGATCACCTATGTGTTGGATTAGACAAAAGATCTCCCTCGTGAGCCTTCCCATGCCTACATCCTTGCTATACTCTGGGCAGACATAGTCTATCTAAATATCTCAGAATGCTCAGAAACACTCTCACCGCCTCTACTGATTTGTCTGGGCCCAGGAGCTCTGCCCTGACAACTGAGATTTAGACTTATACAGCCTCCATTGATGGATGAGGTGGTAGAGAGCGGAATCTGGCCATCAAGAACTTTGGATTTTCCAATGAGCAGAGTAAGATACCTTAGATGCTAAGGCTGCAGGACCCCTGCCACCTGATGGGTAGGACAGAGTGTACTCAGCATCCTTAATGCCTGGGAGGAGAAGTCGCTGGTGTAGTATAGGGGTGCTTGAGCTGCCCTGGCCTGACTGAACTCCTCCTGTGCATCCCGGGAACCAGATGGTTGGGTCAGACAAGTAACTGTGTCATTCCTCACCACTGGGGTCCTACTTACTAGAGGGGGAAAGCTTTCCCCTGTATGCTAGAGATGGAGATAGAAGTGAATTAAGGGAGGAAAACAAAAGTAACCTTTTACATGGGGTAAATTAACAGAATCCCAGCTGCTAAGCACTGAGGTTTGCTCCATGAGCAGTCCAAAGCCTGTTTCCTCTGAGAGGCATGTTATGAGCTGATGTTAAAAGCACATGTGATCTAGTGAGAAACTGTTCAATTTTCAGGTGGAAACTCTAGGGAAATAGAGTAAGCTAATGAAACAGAATACTGTTCAGTATGAGAAGGTAACTCTCCAGGCATTTGAGTTTCAAAACACCTTAGGCTCACAGGAGTCACAGTGTAATCTTAGAGTGACCAATGAGAAGTTTAATAATGTCCTCGCTTATATTCATTCTTTTTATAGCTGCCTTTAAAACAAGTTCTCATTTGGCAGTCATTTAAAAAATAGGTTTTCAAATTAGGTGGTAGGGTGAAATTTGAGTGTTTTATCGAAGTACTCTTAATTTTTTACATCTTGGTAAGGAAGGGATGTTGATACCAGGTATTGAAACTGGAGAGCTATCAGAAAAGGGGGAAATACCACATTTATGTCCACACCTATAAATACACAGATATTTGCATTTAATAGTGCCTAAGAACACAGACCCTGTAGAGTACAGATTGCCTGGGTTCAAAGACTGGTTATGCTATTCAGTAATTGTGATCTTGAATGAGTTTCTTACCCTCTGTGCCTATTTCTTCTTTTGTAACATGGAAGTAATAGTATCCATCTCATAGGATGACCAGAGGGTTAAGTAAGTTCATAGATGTTAAGCACTCAGGATGTGATTGGCACGTAATAAATGCTACAGAAGTATAAGCTACTATTGCTGTTACATAAGTTGGGATATTTGGCAACTTGGATGAATGGCACTGACACATGCTTTGGTGTTTAAAACACTTGAAGCTACCCTTTATTGAGGGCATCTTTGGTGTCAGGCACAAGCGAGGCAGTATGCGTGCTTTGTCTCATTGAACCATCACAACGCCCTGTAAGGTAAATACCAATTGACAGCTTTAGAGACTGACGTGTCAGCGGTTTAGTAACTTGCCCGGGCCCGCAAAACAAGTCGCTGGCACATTCAGACCTGAGCTCCCAGACTATAGAGCTTGCCTCCAGCATATCTGCGGTTTTAGGCTGACCTCGTTCCCGCCAGCACACCTTGTGACCTGGCCCACACAAGTTCTAGCATCCGGGCTAGACCCTCCGTTTTACAAAGCAGGGACATTAGTCCATTGGATTAAGTGAATTGCCAGCCGTCACCCTCTAGTTAGACTGAGAAGTTCAGATTAGGAAACCAGATCTCATATTAAGGCTGTGTCTCTCTACGCAGGGTCCAATTGCTTGTGGTATGTTTGACGAAAAAGACTCAGGATAAGTTGTCAGATAACAGATTCCATTGGGATCTAGCATATGCATGCTCAGATACTAGGTGACAGATCATCCTTTGCTTTAACTGGTTTTTATGTACTTGACAACTTAAATGAACATAGGAAAATGAGGAGTTTTTGCTTTTCAACTTTTGCATTTGCTTTGGAAAATCCCCTATCTCTTTGAGAGGTTTAAAATCACATTTAGGGCTTCCCTGGTGGCGCAGTGGTTGGGAGTCCGCCTGCCAATGCAGGGGACAGGGGTTCGTGCCCCGGTCCGGGAGGATCCCGCATGCCGTGTAGCGGCTGGGCCTGTGAGCTGTGGCCGGTGGGCCTGCGTGTCCGGAGCCTGTGCGCCGTGGCGGTGGGAGGCCCGCGTACTGCAAAAAAAAAAAAAAAAAAAAAAAAAAAATCACATTTAACAGTAATGTAGTAATCTTAGGAAAAAACCCACCCATATTTCTCTTTATCACTCTATCTCTGGCCCTCAGCAGATGAGAGCTTTCTGTCCTATAGAGAAGCACATTGGCACAAAGTATATATGAGGATGTAGATTTACAGCATTTATTTATAATAGTAAAAATGAAAATGATATAGTCATCTAATTAATGCCATTGAACTGTACACTTAAAATGGTTAAAATGACACATTTTATGTTATATTTTATCACAGTTTTTAAAAATTAATAATGTAATATACCAAAACTATTGAATTGTACACTTTAAGTGGGTGAATTGTGTAGTATGTGAATTATATCTCAGTAAAGCTGTCCAAGAATAACCATGCATTCATCAACAGGGAATTGATTAGCTTATGCTATACCCGGTCAATGAAACATTCCACAACCTTTATAAAAGAACAAGTTAGATTTTTCTTTTGACACGGGAAGATTCCAGAATATATGTGAAGGAAAAAAATTCATATCCAAACTTTTTTCTGTGCATTTACATAGAGAACATATGCACGTGTCTACAGTTTTATGGGTATTGCTTAGCTAGTATTGTTATGCAGCTTGTCTTTTTCACTTATGTGTGTTGGAGGTTGGTACCTGTAGGCGTACCTCATTGTTTTAAACTGCCCCATACTAGTCATGGTTTGATTTTACCATAGCTTATTCAGTCAATTCCATGTTGATGAGTATTTAGGTCATTTACAACTTTCAGTTTTCTCCCTCCAACAATGCTGTGATTGATACCCTCAGTAATTTCCTGAGGTAGGCATTGCTAAGTCAAAAGGCATGTGCATTCTTGTACTTGGTAGATACTCACAAATTGCCCTTTGATAGGATGTATATGTACGCTCCCAACACCACACGAGTGTGGACATTTCCCCACATCCTAACCAACACTGAAATTTGTTTCCAATCCACTGTGTAAAATGTCTCCTTTTAAAATTGCATTTTTATGATTGAAACTTAGAATGAGCATGTTTTCACAGTCTACTTCACATTAAATGAACATCAAGGTACTGCTCTAGATGCTGGAGACAGTGAACCCACACAAATTGCTGTCCTGTGAAATTTACATTCAAAGTTCACTGGCCTTTTTTATTTCCTCATGCCTTTTGCCTGTTTTTCTGCTTGCGTGTAGGCCTTCTTAGATATTCTGGGTAGCCTTTGTTATATACGTGGCAAATATTTTCACCCATTCTGTGGCTTGTCTTCAAATGTTGTTTTCAACAGCTTTTGCCTTACAGAAGTTTTAAATTTCTATGAGGTCATATTCATCAATCTTTTTCTTTATGCTTTTATGTTTTATGTCTCATTTTAAAAGGCCTTCTTTACTCCCAAGGTCATAAATGTATCCTATACTTTTTCCAATATTTTTATAGTTTTAGTTTTTACATCTAGCACCTGAATCCATCTGGAATCTATTTTGGTGAATGGAGTGGTCTGTGGATGGATTTCACATCCTACAGTATATATTTTTAAATGCTCAAATTTTTTAAAAGTACGTATAATTTTCATAAACAGCAAGAGTGATGATGATTTTGAAAAGATACTTAGGGAGTGGATGTCCAGAGGAGAAAAGGTAAAGTGATGGGAAAAGAAGCCTCTGGCCTGTGGAGTGGATTTGGGTCACAATGGATCCAGATGGGGACAGAGACAGAAAGAGAGCCCCTGGCTAACCTCGTGTCCTGGGAGCTACAGCAACTCAGGCAATACATGAAACATCTCAAATAAACGAAATGTCAACTTCAGAATACAAGAATGAGAAAACAAGCCAGAATGTATCAGAGATTGGATTCTTTGGTATTTTAGTAGTAATATAATAGAATTTGTTAATTCATCATCTGGGACAAAAATGAGTTTGGGATAATTCCCTATTTAAAAATAATCCAGCCCTGCATTAATGATTGACTTTATTCCCATTAGTTCTGGCTACCAGTGGTTAATAATAAGTGGCATATTGATGAACACTTTTTTAGATATAAGAAAGCAAATGTTGTGTGGCAGAAATAAGGGTAACAAGTGAATGAAACTCCAGTAGATAATGCTTTAAAGGGGGGGTGGGGTGGGGTCTAGTCTGGGCTAAGCCACTCAAAACCACCTGGTACCCTTCTCCCTTGGCATTAGATCCGTATGATCCTTCAGTGTCTGTGTTACGCTGATGAGTTTAAAAAATACCAATCCAATTATCAAACATGTTTGCTTGCTTTGTGCCAGGCTCTGTTTAAGTGCTTTTCAAATGTTAGCTCACTTACTCCTCATAACAACCCCATGAGGCACAGATATAAGCCTTATTTTACACAAGGAAACTGAGGCTCTGGAGTTAAACAGGGGCCCAGCATCACACAAGAAGTAGCAGAATCACAGCCTGGACCGAGGTGGTGTGGCTCCAGGTAAACATAACCACTAGCTAATGCTGCCTCCACACTGGCGATTTCAGCAAATGCAGCGGTCAGGAAAGAATTACTATACTCTGAGCCCTCATGAGGCAGAACTGAAAAACCAGTATCAGGAAAAGATAGTTGTAATGCCTCTATGGTTATCAGATCACCCAGGAAGGAGCCTGTTTAAAGTAGAAAGACAGGACTTCCCTGGTGGCGCAGTGGTTAAGAATCTGCCTGCCAATGCAGGGGACACAGATTCGAGCCCTGGTCCGGGGAGCTCCCACATGGCGCGGAGCAACTAAGCCCATGCGTCACAACTACTGAGCTTGCGTTCTAGAGCCCGTGAGCCACAACTACTGAGCCCACGTGCCACAACTACTGAAGCCCGTGCGCCTAGGGCCTGTGCTCCGCAACAGGGGAAGCCACCGCAATGAGAAGCCTGTGCACCACAACGAGGAGTAGCCCCTGCTCGCCGCGACTAGAGAAAGCCCGCGCGCAGCAACAAAGACCCAACACAGCCAAAAATAAATAAATTTATTGGAAAAAAAAAAAAAAAGCAGAAAGACAGCTGGCCCATCTGCCCTCCAGACCAGCCCTCTGACATCAGTTCCAACGTGAGTTCCGTAGTTCCTGGCAAAGTTTAGCCTTGTAGTAAAAACTGAGAAGAGTGCCTGTAGATATAACACGTGGCACATCCATGCAGGGCTAGTCTGCTACATTCTGGAAGACAGTGGTTCTCCATTTGGTTTGCAACCCAGGATGGAA
Organism: Delphinus delphis; assembly: GCF_949987515.2. Classification (NCBI taxonomy): domain Eukaryota; kingdom Metazoa; phylum Chordata; class Mammalia; order Artiodactyla; family Delphinidae; genus Delphinus; species Delphinus delphis. The sequence continues at coordinate 54,796,894 of NC_082693.1, read as the reverse complement.
TACTGCACGCTCCTGAGAAGGAGTTACATTTACACACGACAATGTGAGTGAATCCACAGTAGGGGATAGATAGCACTGGGGAGTAGGCACAAGGGTGCCTCTAGTGGCTGGATGAACAACTGTGAGTTCAGTTCATACAATCAACAATAAGCTGTGCAATGTATAGCTTTCTGTGTGAATATTGTATTTCACTGCAGAGGTTTTTGTTGTTGTTTTTAATGGTGTATATTATAGTCAGCTGAGGTATTGGGAAAAATGCAAACTCCTGAACTCACATCTAGGGGACCACGAGTTTGCAGTTTTAACAAATACCCCAGATAATTCTGCTGCAGGCAGCCCAGAGACCTGCTCGTAAGAAACACAGTCTGCCGTTGACCTGATTAACCCTGGCCAGCAACAGGACTATGTAAGCTGAGGAAAAGAATTATTTGAGGATGATTATTCAAGAGATATATCTTATACGATTTTAAAGATCCACAGAAATGCGGAAACACTGTATAAAATGCCTACAACAAAATTTTTCTGAATCCTTCTCATGCCTGCGTGAGAGGTATTTAAAAATCTTCCCTCATTTTAACGAAAAGAGCATAAACTCCAGGCCTGGCTCTATTCTACTCAAGTTTATCTCCATTAGATAGAAGTCATCTGTACATGACTATCGTCGTTCACGTCCTCCACTGTCTCTACTTCCCCTTCCACCCAAATGCAAGTGCCGTGGTTACAACTGCTCCCCCCAGCTTCCCCGGTTGGGCCTCTGTCATACCATTTCATGCCCACTTATACATATGTTAAGTGGGGAGGGCGGTTTGAACAGCACAGTATCGCTGGCACCTGATTCTGAGGAACGGTTGGGCACATCTTAAGGTGTTGCCCTAATAGTAATTCTGTGGCCCAGCATTGCTAGCTTGTTGAACAACGAGAAACCCTGGCAAATCTCTTTGCCCAACCTTTCTTAAGAATCTGCCTCATCTGTATATCCCAACCATTTGATTGAGTGTGGTCAGGTGAAATAGGTGACAGATTGAAGGAGGTCCCTGTATACACATGTCTGAAACTCAGTTGAGGTAAACAGAGGCACACTGTCCGAGAGGATAAAGGCCGGCCACCATGTGTGGCAAATGATAGGTGCAGAGCTGCCTCTGTTGCAGCAGATGTGAAATGATCCATGGCTACATTGACTCATTGTAGGAAAGTGTCTAATATAGTCAAAAAGGGCCTCTGGAATGGCTCCTTATAAGTATTTGGACTTTTCACTAAAGATTGCTGTGTCACAACCCCTGGAAAAGAAGGTGCCTTTCAAGAGGCCTGACTTGCATCATATGTGCATGAAATTGACCGTAGGCCTTTGGACATGGCATCTGGCCCACTCTCCCTTCAGAATAGTTTGCCAGTGAGCCATGTGCTTTGTGACCAGGCTGCCTTGTATCCTTGTGAAATTGGAAGGGCATAAATCGTTAATTAAATATATATAAACAAAGATCGAGATAAGATGTGCTTTAGTGGGTGAGTAAACTCTGGGGGCTGGTTAACAGCTGCGTTTCCTCACGCTTCCTTAGAAATGGGCATTTCTCAACCCACATTTTAAGGTAGGAGCTGATCTGAGATGCAAGCTAATTATATGGTTTGAAGTGGAAAAATTGGATCTGGAAGATTTTCTGACCTTGAAATGTTCAGTCGCAGTGGCCCATGTAAAGTATCGGGTCTGCTCTGACAGACAGCTCAGAGCCTGAACATTCAGTGTTGCTCCCTTGGACATACTAAGCCGAAGTTGCAGTTATAGGTACAAGATGGCACTATTAAAGCTATGATCTTCAGTTTAGGAAGACTTACGATCAGTCACTTGGACATACACAGCCAGAGAAACAGTTGGGAAACTTAGCAACTTCCAAAATAAATGATTTCTTTGTCCATGTGGACATAGGTCTACTTTGCAGATAACATTGACTTTGAGTGGTAAGGAGTTAGTGTCTCAAAGATCTTCTAGACACAAAAGGAAAACAAAGGACCTTCCAAAAGCTTCTTATTGATGAGTCTAATGCCAGTAATGGAGAAGTGACTTATTAAGGATTGCTTTTATCGGGCAGGGAGAGGGACATGGGAGATGAAGCTCTGGCTTTGTTTTAGGAGTCAGATGCTTCATGGATTTAGGGGTTAGCTGCCTCAAGTTCTTTGTCCTAAGAAAGATAAACATTTATTGCATCTAAGATCATAACAGGAAGTTCCACTTTACATAGAAGCAGCAGTGTGGAACAAACAAACAATCTTTAGAGTAAAACAAAAAGCCAGTTTGACCCCAGGCTGTCAGAGCCTATTCCCTCAACTGTAAAATGAAGATAATACTAATTGCCTTACCTATCTCGTGGGGTTTCTGTTGAGGATTAAATGGTAAGATGAAGAGTGGAAGTGTGTGAAACACTTTGGAAATTATGTAAAAATAGCAGGATTTTAAGTAGATAAAATCCTGAAATCCTTGAGTTCTTCCTCAAATTCCATGACTATGACATCATTTAAATATGCTACCCCTTCTGTAATCCTAGTAATCAAATTCTCAGTGCAACACTGGAAAAGCCCAAAATCAATAGAAATTCCTACTAAAGCAGCTCACCCTATAATGCCCCTCAGTGAGTGACGGTTGTTGACGGGTCTGCTGAAAGCATCATTGCCAACTCTTTTGTAAGCTTGAGAAATCCGTTGATAATTTCTGAAGGTTGGGTGTTGCAATGATGTGACTGCCAAAGCACTGATTCTTGTTTTGTTTTTGAAGTAAATATTTATATTTGTATTGACTTTGCAATGAATTTAACATGTTACTTTGTTACCGAAGTTAACACCAGCTTGTGGCTTAAATGATCTAGAACCATAGTGTGAAATATGCTCATATTCTTCTTGGCCGTATTAAAAATAAACAGAAGCAGAAAGGTAAATAAATGTCATACTCACCACTCCTTTGAAAGAGGTTGAGCGATTATCATGTAGCTTCTTAAGGTGGTTGACAACAAACATATGCTGTGATTTTGCTAAGGGATAAATTGAAAGGACCCTTGGAAGCCACAAACTCTGGGTCCACGTTCACAGGCACTTTTTCATCCTCTCCTTCTCAGCAGCCATGGTCTGTCCCTGCCTCCCCTCCCATTCCTCCCTGTAGTGGTCTTACCGCTCTGTTCTACCCAAAGCCCAGAGGGGAGTGGTGACCAAATGCAGGCAGAGGGAACAGTTCCAACCATTTACATCCTTTTTTCCCTGATCCAAAGCCCAATCTGGAGGAAGACACGAAAGTCACAATTAAAACTGCCCACCATCCAAGCTTTACTGATCCCTTATTCTTAGCCTATGTTAATCACTTTGCCTTTGCTAAGTTAATGACTTAGTTAATGTTGTGACCAGAAAACTCAGTGATCACATAAATCATGTGATTTAAAAATATTTCTGTAATTTTTTTCTGGTTGTAATAGAAGTTTTAAAATATCCTGTAGTTAACATTCACATTTGCATCGAAATGACTTTTCTTTCTTAATATATGTAGAGATTTAATAAGCTATTGTGCCTTGGTTTTGCATAGTAACTTTTTTTTTTGGCTGCATTGGGTTTTCATCGCTATGAGAGGGCTTTCTCTAGTTGCGGTGAGTGGGGGCTACTCTTCATTGTGGTGCATTGGCTTCTCATTGCGGTGGCTTCTCTTGTTGCAGAGCACGGGCTCTAGGCGTGTGGGCTACAGTAGTTGTGGTGCACAGGCTCAGCAGCTGTGGCGCATGGGCTTGGTTGCTCCACAGCGCGTGGGATCTTCCTGAACCAGGGATTGAACCCGTGTCCCCTGCATTGGCAGGCAGATTCTTAACCACGGCGCCACCAGGGAAATCCCATAGTAACTTCTTTTTTTTTGGCTGCATTGGGTCTTCATTGCTGCGCACGGGCTTCCTCTAGTCGCGGCAAGCGAGGGTGACTCTTCATTGCAGTGCGCAGGCTTCTCATTGCAATGGCTTCTCTTGTTGCAGAGCATGGGCTCTAGGCATGTGGGTTTCAGTAGTTGTGGCACATGGGCTTCAGTAGTTGTGGCTTGCGGGCTCTAGAGCGCAGGCTCAGTAGTTGTGGCGCACGGGCTTAGTTGCTCCGAAGCATGTGGGATCTTCCCGGACCAGGGATCAAACCCATGTCCCCTGCATTGGCAGGTGGATTCTTAACCGCTGCGCCACCAGGGAAGTCCCCCATAGTAACTTCTTAACCCCTTTTCTAGTACAGTTCTGTGTTTTCATCAGGAAGAGGCAGCCTGTGAATTTCTCACCTTGGAGCCTCCATTCCCCACCCCCCCATGGCTTCACCTTTCAGGTGAACATCTTGACCCTGCATCTCACCTTACAGACTACAGAAGCCAGCGAATCAGGCCATGATTTTTTTTTTACCTTTACCTTTAAAAAAATCTTTGCTCCCCAGCTTTTTATTTTGAAATGTTTCAGATCTATAGAAAAGTTGCAAAAATATTAAATACTCAGTCTTCATTTATATATCCACAGCTGTTAATATTTTGCCACATTTGCTTTCTCTCATGAGCTCTATCTGCAAGTTTTGCTGCATTATTAGAAATGGTAAATAGCAAGCTTACTTACAAACACTTAAGCATGTACCATCTAAAGATAACTTCTTCCTAACCACAGCACACCATTATTAAATTAGGAAAATAATAAATACTCAATGAACAATATGCTCCATTTTCAGAGTTCTCCAATGGTTCCAAGAATGCTTCTTATAACTTTTTTTTCCTCTTAGAATCCAATCAAAAATTGGAAACACATTGTCTGTAGTGTTCTATCTCTTTAGTCTCATAATCTGGCACAGTCCCCCTGCCTTTTGTTGACATTGACCGCCTCCTGTTGGACCAGTTTGGTGTCACTAACTGATTCCTAACGAACCAGTTCCTTTTCAACAAACTCTGGGGTTGCCCACCTACAGTGATGAGTTGGAATCTCTCCACATCAGGACCAGACTGGAAATCTTAACATGATTTCCAGCCTCATTCACCTGGAGATGGTTAAAATGTGAGGGATGGCTTCAATCACTTTGCCAATAGACCACATAAGATCATGTTGAGGAAGACGTGTTTATGGTCCAGCACAATAGGCTGAGGCGACCTGCTTCCTCCCTGACCTCGTGGCAACGTGTGCTCACTGCTTCCAGACTCGGCACCAGCCTCAGGCATTTTGCTCTGGGAGTTCTGAATGAGGTTCAGTCCTCTGGTAGTGTGAAGGTTCGTGACCATTTTTACGCTGTCACCATCGATTTTGAAGGACATGTTCTCTCAAGACAGCCCATTCTGCTCTGTGAATCCACACTTCAATTTTTTAAAAACTTTAGTTGATTTTGATCTACCTGAACTGATCTGCAGATCTTCTGAAAGACACATTTTTTTGGCATGAGGTTTCTGTCAATATGTTAGGGACACTGTTTACATTTGAAATTTGTCTTTAATTGCTCTGATGCTGCATCATCTCCTAGGGCCTATAGGGACAATAGCACCGTCAGCCGGTTCTGTGCACTCAAGGCCCTCAAACAAACATGTGCTTACCATGTTTCTGGCACTGTTTATAAAACTTGTGAGGATTACATGAAATAGAAACCCCATGAGGTGTGGGTACCATCAGTCCTACAACAGATGAGAAAACTGATTCACTCAGTGAGATTAAGCAGTTTACCCAACACCATATGGGTAGTAAGGGGCAGAGCTGGGGTTTAAACACTAGCAATTTGATTCTAAAACCTGCCCACGGCATTGTTACATAAGGTGCCACGAAAGGGACCCTGTGTAACCTTCAGGAACTCTCAGATGCTACTTGGAGGCATATGTTGTGCTGAAATTCTGGTTTAGATGTGCTTACCAAACTATAGACCCATTTGTGAGACAAAGAATGGTAAAACCAATGAGAAGTCCACCTTTGTTAATCACACAAATGCATCAAATGTGCTACTTTTAGGCCAAGTTTAGACCTTGAAGGAACCTCATCTTGGCAACTTCGGGGCTTCTCCCATTGTCAGGAGTTCAGCATCCTTCTGTCTGGACCCTGGCTTCCTTCACTTTCAAATGAAAGCCTTTTAGGTACAAACTCAGCAAGTAGGATGGCTGAGAGAAAAGGTCTTTATTCTCCTAAGTAGCTTATGAGGAAACGAGTAAATTAATTGCCATTATTCCCTGCCGCTAAAAGATGAGTTCTTATGGTAGCAATGAATAGGCAATGAGGATAAGCAGGCCTCCAACAAACTGAGGTATTTTGGGCAGCGGGGGTTGGGTTGCGGGGCTTCAAATGAATCTGAATTGACCTCATTGTAAAACACAGCTATGTGACACCTACAGGAACTTATAAGAAATAGAAAACACCAACTGGGGAGAAAGAACCAAAACACCAACACTGAACCAGAATGCCCCTGCAAACCATAAGAGAGAACCCACCAACGGACAGAACACGTATAGTGCTAACTGTAATTATTGATCTTTTAAAGTCAAGAATTTTTTAAAAGTCTCAAGTAATTGTTCGTACTTTAAGATGACATTCAGCTTGGCTGTTATTACTGAACCACTTTTCAAAAAGAGGATCTGACTGGGCTTCCCTGGTGGCGCAGTGGTTGAGAGTCTGCCTGCTGATGCAGGGGACACGGGTTCGTGCCCTGGTGCGGGAAGATACCACATGCCGCGGAGCGGCTGGGCCCGTGAGCCGTGGCCGCTGAGCCTGCGCGTCCGGAGCCTGTGCTCCGCAACAGGAGAGGCCACAACAGTGAGAGGCCCACGTACCGCAAAAAAAAAAAAAAGAAAAGAGGATCTGACTTTGTTTGACCTCTCCCCTAAGGGACCAAAAACAGAAGTTCTCAGGACTTCCCTGGTGGTTCCGTGGTTACCAATCCCCCTGCCAAATAGAGACACAGATGTAGAGAACAAACGTATGGACACCAAGGGGGGAAAGTGGTGGAGCAGTGGTGGGGGGGGGGGTGGGATGAATTGGGGGATTGGGATTGACATATATACACTAATATGTATAAAATAGATAACTAATAAGAACCTGCTGTATAAAAAGTAAATAAATTAAATTTAGAAAGAAGACTAAAAAAAAAAGAATCCTCCTGCCAATGCAGGGGACATGGGTTCGAGTCCTGGTCTGGGAAGACCCCACATGCCACAGAGCAACTAAGCCCGTGCGCCACAACTACTAAGCCTGTGCTCTAGAGCCCGCAAGCCACAAGTACTGGGCCTACGTGCCACAACTACTGAAACCTGTGCACCTAGAGCCTGTGCTCCGCAACACGAGTAGCCCCCACTCGCTGCAACTAGAGAAAGCCTGTGCGCAGCAACAAAGACCAAATGCATAAATAAATAAATTTATTTTAAAAAAAAGAAAAAACGGAAGTTCTCAGCTTTTTATAGTATGAGGCCTCTAGAGATTTTCACTTTGGGGATTTAAAAATGAGTTTCCTGTCTCTGTATGAAAGAAAGACTAGAAGGGAACATAAAGAAATTAGGGTGGTTGGAACATGTGAATTATGGCTAGTTTTTAAAACTCAATTTTCTAAAAGCTTCTTTTAATTTTATAGGTTAAAAATTAAAATTTTTTAGAGGAAGTGGAGCAGATGTATTGACTTCTGACCTGGGCATAGAGTGGGAGGAACAGAGGAGGTGGTGTTGGAAGGAGGATGGAGGCAGAGGAATTGCCTGCCGTGTTCCTGTTTGGGTTGACGGGTGGTGATTAATGAGACAGCGCTTTGCTTCTCTCGGAGTCACGACTAGTCTTGAAATCAAAAAGAAGAAGAAGAAGAAAGGAAAATGTCCTCCAACTCAGTTCATCTTCAGATTTTTCCTTTTCTCTCTCTCTTTTTTTTTTTTTTTTTTTTTTTGCGGTACGGGGGCCTCTCACTGTTGTGGCCTCTCCCGTTGAGGAGCACAGGTTCCGGACGCGCAGGCTCAGCGGCCATGGCTCACGGGCCCAGCCGCTCCGTGGCATGTGGGATCTTCCCGGACCGGGGCACGAACCCGTGTCCCCTGCATCGGCAGGCGGACTCCCAACCACTGCGCCAACAGGGAAGCCCTCCTTTTCTCTTTTCAGTTGAAAAAGGTCATGTCCCCAAGCAATCAGAAGAATCCCTGATTTAGAAATTGAAACCCCCAAACCTCCCATTGAGCTGTTCAGGAACAAATAAAATGGAACTTACCTCTCCATTTCTCAGGTATGTTTTCACAACATTAGTGCCATGGGGACACGTGTGTAAGCAAATGAAATCCCATCTCCCCGTGATGACAGAAGAGTCTAACTGGAAGCCAGATATTTTCTTTGGATCTTAGCGCTCTCTTGTACGGAAATATCCCTAAGAAGGTCTGCATACCCTGGAATTGATCTAGAAATCTGGATCTTTTTCAGAGTCCACCCCAGATAGCTCTTGATAGACTAGTCCAGTATTTCCTTCAATACTGGACCAGGGGTGACCCTGGCTCCAACTGGACTCCTTATTTGGTCGTTTATCCAGCCATCCATTCCTTCTGCAAGCATTTATTGACCATCTACTGTGTATGTGCCGGGCACTACACTAGATGCTGCAAGCACAGAGATGCACAATACCTTGCCTACAGGAAAACCTGTGGTTTCAATGTTAGGAGAGGGGTTGCAGAAGCACTGTGGGAGAAATTGAAAAGAGAGAGCAACTCAGGCTGGTAAAATATAGGATCAAGGAAGGAGAAGGGTAAGAAAGGTGATGGATGGGAGGGGGCGTTTGGTTGAGCCTTGGACAGGCAAGTGGAAGTTGGCTACTTAGATCAGGTAAGGTAGACAGAGCACTACCCATGCAGGAGAAAGAGCGTGTATTTATAAGCGTCGAGGCCTTTTGGAATCACACATGATTAAGAATGCCTAGGTGTATGGGATTGTGGTGGAAGGCTAGAGGCAGCAAGGGGATAATCCATGAGAGGCTGGGGTGCCATGTTGAGGGGCTTGGGTTCTACCTTGATGTCATGGGAGAAAAAGGGACAGGTCCATCACAGGATAAGCAGTGAAGCCATGCCATCTGATTGACATTTGATTACCATGACCACCCGGACCCACCAAATAACGGAAAGTTTACCAAACGTTGTTTTTCTTTTGGACTTTGTTTTTTCAAATGCTGAAAGTGATGTCAGAAAGCAAAAAGTTAGTGTTTTTCAGGGCAATCTAATCAGTTAGTGATTTACATTTGTTTCAGCTGACTTAATGCAAGGCTCAGGACTGTCATTCAGGACATATTTGTTGAAGGAATAAATGAGAAAGTGAAGGGTTAAGCCCTTGTACAGGATGGTAGCTAATATAATGAAGGTGTACTTGATTTTAGCTCCTACAAGGATTTACAAACAAGACTCTTCCACATGAAACCCTTAGAAAACTAACTGAAAGGCAGACTGTTGTTTGTTTGGTTGTTTTATTGAGAAATAGTCGACCATAGTGTTTTCAGTGGCAAAGCTTGTGATGCCTTTTTATAGAAATATCCTACAAAAGGAGAAATCAGGGTGAGCCAGAGTAGCCTGGGGAAATTTCTTGGAACTGAATGCATTGGATTTAAAAAGGCAGAAAATTCAGGGATGCGTTTTAGGCTAAGGATGACACAAGTAAAGATGAGGCTGAGCCTGGTGCTAGTGAGAGCACTTGTGTTAGCAGATGGTGGGCCATACGGGTGGAGGTCTGGGGTGGAGGACCCTGAACCCCGGGGGGAGGGATTTGGGTCAGATGTGCCAGTATTTACCAAGAAACAGTAGTCCTGCGATGCGCCCGTAACTTTGGAAAAGCTACAGTACATCTTTATTGAACGCCTACTACACACGAGGCACCTTTAGGTGCCAAGAATATAGCAGTGAATAAAACAGGCAAACCCAACAAAATGGCAAACACACCGGCAGTGCTCGTGTGTGACGTTCTAGTTGAGGTGGCCATTACACAACGAAATGATTAAGCTTACAATCTCAAAGAGTGAAAAATGCATGAAGAAGAGTTCCACAGTATTAGGGAATGACCAGGCTATATCTGGTGATGGTGGTGGTGCAGCCAGCGGGTGGAGTGGGGAGGATGACAAGTCACTGGTGAGGCTGGTGCGAGCGAGGTGGTCCTCGGTAACAGCCAGCCCTGCCCCCCAATGATAGCAGGATTCGCACCCTCCGCTGATCGAAGCTCCCTGTCCAGGCCTGACCCATCAGTGTAAGAAGCCAGGAATGCTTGGTCTAAAGGAGCTGGCCGTTGGGATCTACTGCTGGTGGACCCGTTGGAAAAGTGCAGATGGACATGTTTCCCAGGTCTAAGGCATGCAGGCTTGACACCTGTGCACAAGCTCTGGGACCGCTGAGTCCCACAGCCTCCTGTGGGACCCGGCTCACCCTCACACAGCAGGTGGCCGCACTTTGGACCCCCACACCAAGATCTCTGCAGTGGGAAATTCTAGTGCGGCAGACTTCGGCATGAAACACCTGCCTATCGGTCCTGGGATGCCTCCTGTGCCCACCTCCTCCCCATATCCAACTGGGCCCCGAAGCTCAGGGCCTCAGCTGGAATTTAGAAGAGGCAGCCCTGTCCCACGGCTGCTTCCAGGCAGAGCAGAGCGCTTGCTCTCATCACCGTAGTTGCAGGACCCCCGGGATGCCCGATTCCTTTCTGCACCCCTGAACCCCTTCTTGACAAGTTCCTCCATTCATGAACAAGCTCAGGAATGCCTAGCCCACTACATGGGAAATGGCAGCGAAGCTTCTTGGGGTCATGTGGCTGACTTAGGGGGGTTGGGAATCATTGCATCTGTCCAAGTGGGTTCGCAGCTTTGCAACTACAGAATCAGACAGACTAGGCATTCACGTGGGCTGGCCAGACCGCTCAACTCAGTGCAGAAGCCACAGTGAATGCTGGACCATTTGCCGTGACGGGAGGGCATGTGTGTGAATCTTGGGCCCCAGAGACAGGGTCTTTGGAGAGCAGAGGGGTTTCGTCCATGTCTCTCTGTTGCTGTTCCACCCACCCTACTTTTTCAGCCTAGTCAACTTAGCAGACAGATCTATGAACTAGTCATCTCCAGATTCCACAACTTTGGGGCAAAGCCACTAAGGCTTGCCTGTCGTCTGTGTTTTTTTTTTGTTTTATTTTTTGTTTTTAATTGACCTATTTTTCCATATATATATATATATATTTTTTTTTTTTTTTTTTTTTTTTTTTTTTTTTTTGCAGTATGCGGGCCTCTCACTGTTGTGGTCTCTCCCATTGTGGAGCACAGGCTCCGGACGCGCAGGCTCAGTGGCCACGGCTCACGGGCCCAGCCGCTCCACGGCATGTGGGATCTTCCCTGACCGGGGCACGAACCCGTGTCCCCTGCATCGGCAGGCGGACTCTCAACCACTGCACCACCAGGGAAGCCCCCATATTTTTTAAATTTAATTTAATTTATCTTTTTATACAGCAGGTTCTTATTAGTCATCCATTTTATACACATCAGGGTGTACATGTCAATCCAAATCTCCCAATTCATCACACCACCACCACCACCACCCCGCTCCTTTCCCCCCTTCATGTCCATACGTTTTTTCTCTACTTCTATGTCTCAATTTCTGCTCTGCAAACTGGTTCATCTGTACCATTTTCTAGGTTCCACATATACGCGTTAATGTATGACATTTGTTTTTCTCTTTCTGATTTACTTCACTCTGTATGACAGTCTCTAGATGCATCCACGTCTCTACAAATGACCCAATTTCGTTCCTTTTTATGGCTGAGTAATATTCCACTGTATACATGTGCCACATCTTCTTTATCCATTCGTCTGTCGATGGGCATTTAGGTTGCTTCCATGACTTGGGTATTGTAAATAGTGCTGCAGTGAACATTGGGGTGCATGTGTCTTTTTGAATTATGGTTTCCTCTGTGTATATGCCCAGTAGTGGGATTGCTGGGTCATATGCTAATTCTATTTTTATTTTTTTAAGGAACCTCCATACTGTTCTCCATAGTGGCTGTATCAATTTACATTCCCACCAACAGTGCAAGAGGGTTCCCTTTTCTCCACACCCTCTCCTGCATTTGTTGTTTGTAGATTTTCTGATGATGCCCATTCTAACTGGTGTGAGGTGATACCTCATTGTATTTTTTTTTTTTTCGGCTGTGTTGGGTCTTCGTTGCTGTGTGCAGGCTTTCTCTGGTTGCATCGAGCAGGGGCTACTCTTTGTTGCGGTGCGCAGGCTTCTCTGGCTTCTCTTGTTGCAGAGCACGGGCTCTAGGCACGCAGTCTTCAGTAGTTGTGGCATGTGGGCCTCAGTAGTTGTGGCTCGCGGGCTCTAGAGCGCAGGCTCAGTAGCTGTGGCACACGGGCTTAATTGCTCTGTGGCATGTGGGATCTTCCCGGACCAGGGATTGAACCTGTGTCCCCTGCATTGGCAGGCAGATTCTTATCCACTGCCACCAGGGAAGCCCCTCATTGTAGTTTTGATTTGCATTTCTCTGATAATTAGTGATGTTGAGCAGCTTTTCATGTGCTTCTTGGCCATCTGTATGTCTTCTTTGGAGAAATGTCTATTTAGGTCTTCTGCCCATTTTTGGATTGGGTTGTTTGTTTTTTTAATATTGAGCTGCATGAGCTGTTTATGTATTTTGGAGATTAATACTTTGTCCGATGATCCGTTTACAAATATTTTCTCCATTCTGAGGGTTGTCTTTTCGTCTTGTTTATGGTTTCCTTTGCTGTGCAAAAGCTTTGAAGTTTCATTAGGTCCCATTTGTTTATTTTTGTTTTTATTTCCGTTACTCTAGGAGATGGATCAAAAAAGATCTTGCTGTGATTTATGTCAAAGAATGTTCTTCCTTTGTTTTCCTCTAAGAGTTTTATAGTGTCCAGTCTTACATTTAGGTCTCTAATCCATTTTGAGTTTATTTTTGTGTATGGTGTTAGGGAGTGTTCTGATTTCATTATTTTACATGTAGCTGTCCAGCTTTCCCAGCACCACTTATTGAAGAGACTGTATTTTCTCCATTGTACCTCCTCACCTCCTTTGTCATAGATTGGTTGACCATAGGTGCGTGGGTTTATCTCTGGACTTTCTATCCTGTTCCATTGATCTATATTTCTGTTTTTGTGCCAGTACCATATTGTGTTGATTACTGTAGCTTTGTAGTATAGTCCTAACTCAGGGAGTCTGATTCCTCCAGCTCTATTTTTTCTTTCAAGACCCTCAGGGTCTTTTGCGTCTGCATACATATTTTAAGATTTTTTGTTGTAGTTCTGTAAAAAAAATGCCATTGGTAATTTGATAGGGATTGCATTGAATCTGTAGATTACTTTGGGTAGTATAGTCATTTTCACAACATTGATTCTTCCAATCCAAGAACATGGTCTATCTCTCCATGTGCTGGTATCATCTTTAATTTCTTTCATCAGTGTCTTATAGTTTTCTGCATACAGGTCTTTTGTCTCCCTAGGTAGGTTTATTTCTAGGTATTTTATTCTTTTTGTTGTAGTGGTAAATGGGAGTGTTTCCTTAATTTCTCTTTCAGATTTTTCATCATTAATGTATAGGAATGCAAGGGATTTCTGTGCATTAATTTTGTATCCTGCAACTTTACCAAATTCATTGATTAGCTCTAGTAGTTTTCTGGTGGCATCTTTAGGATTCTCTATGTATAGTATCATGTCATCTGCAAACAGTGACAGTTTTACTTCTTCTTTTCCAATTTGTATTCCTTTTATTTCTTTTTCTTTTCTGATTGCCATGGCTAAGACTTCCAAAACTATGTTGAATAATAGTGGTGAGAGTGGACATCCTTGTCCTGTTCCTGATCTTAGAGGAAATGCTTTCAGTTTTTCACCATTGAGAATGATGTTTTCTGTGGGTTTGTTATATATGGCCTTTATTATGTTGAAGTAGGTTCCCTCTGTGCCCACTTCCTGGAGAGTTTTTGTCATAAATGGGTGTTGAATTTTGTCAAAAGCTTTCTCTGCATCTATTGAGATGATCATATGGTTTTTATTCTTCAATTTGTTAATATGCTGTATCACATTGATTGATTTGCATATATTGAAGAATCCTTGCATCCCTGGGTTAAACCCCACTTGGTCATGGTGTATGATCCTTTTAATGTATTGTTGGATTCTGTTTGCTAGTATTTTGTTGAGGTATTTTGCCTCTATATTCATTCGTGATATTGCTCTGTAATTTTCTTTTTTTGTAGTATCTTTGTCTGGTTTTGGTATCAGGGTGATGGTGGCCTCATAAAATGAGTTTGGGAGTGTTCCTTCCTCTGCGATTTTTTGGAAGAGGTTGAGAAGGGTGGGTGTTAGCTCTTCTCTAAATGTTTGATATAATTCACCTGTGAAGCCATCTGGTGCTGGACTTTTGTTTGTTGGAAGATTTTTAATCACAGTTTCAATTTCATTACTTGTGATTGGTCTGTTCATGTTTTCTATTTCTTCCTGGTTCTGTCTTGGAAGGTCATACCTTTCTAAGAATTTGTCCATTTCTTCCAGGTTGTCCATTTTATTGCCATAGAATTGCTTGTAGTAATCTCTTTGGATGCTTTGTATTTCTGTGGTGTCTGTTGTTAACTTCTCCTTTTTCATTTCTAATTTTATTGATTTGAGTCCTCTACTTCTTTTTCTTGATGAGTGTGGCTAATGGTTTATCAGTTTTGTTTATCTTCTCAAAGAACCAGCTTTTAGTTTTATTGATCTTTGCCATTGTTTTCTTTGATTCTATTTCATTTATTTCTGCTCTGATCTTGACGATTTCTTTCCTTCTGCTAACTTTGGGTTTTGTTTGTTCTTCTTTCTCTAGTTCCTTTAGGTGTAATATTGGATTTGTTTATTTGAGATTCTTCCTGTTTCTTGAGGTAGGCTTGTATAGCTATAAACTTCCCTCTTAGAACTGCTTTTGCTGCATCCCATAGGTTTTGGATCATCGTGTTTTCATTGTCATTTGTCTCTAGGTATTTTTTGATTTCTGCTTTGATTTCTTCAGTGATCTCTTGGTTATTTAGTAATGTATTGTTTAGCCTCCATGTGTTTTTGTTTTTTATGTTTTTTTTCCCTGTAATTGATTTCTAATCTCATAGTACTGTGGTCAGAAAAGATGCTTGATATGATTTCAATTTTCTTAAATTTACTGAGGCTTGATTTGTGACCCAAGATATGATCTATCCTGGAGAATGTTCTGTGTGCATTTGAGAAGAAAGTATAATCTGCTGGTGTTGGATGGAATGTTCTATAAATATCAATTAAATCTGTCTGGTCTATTGTGTCATTTAAACCTTGTGTTTCCTTATTAATGTTCTCTTTGGATGATCTGTCCATTGGTGTAAGTGAGGTGTTAAAGTCCCCCACTATTATTTTGTTACTGTCGATTTCCTCTTTTATAACTGTTAGCAGTTGCCTTATGTATTGAGGTGCTCCTATGTTGGAGGCATATATATTTATATTGTTATATTTATGCAATTTAAATTGCATATATACTTATATGTTAGATTGTTGATCCCTTGACCATTATGTAGTGTCCTTCCTTGTCTCTTCTAACATTCTTTATTTTAAAGTCTATTTTATCTGATATGAGTATAGCTACTCCAGCTTTCTTTTGATTTCCATTTGCATGGAATATCTTTTTCCATCCCCTCACTTTCAGTCTGTATGTGTCCCTAGGTCTGAAGTGGGTCTCTTGTAGACAGCATATAGATGGGTCTTGTTTTTGTATCCATTCAGCAAGCCTGTGTCTTTTGGTTGGAGCATTTAATCCATTCACGTTTGAGGTAATTATCGATACGTATATTCCTATGACAATTTTCTTAATTGTTTTGGGTTTGTTTTTGTACCTCCTTTTCTTCTCGTGTTTCCCACTTAGAGAAGTTCCTTTAGCATTTGTTGTCGAGCTGGTTTGGTGGTGCTGAATTCTCTTAGCTTTTGCTTGTTTGTAAGGTTTTTGATTTCTCCATTGAATCTGAATGAGATCCTTGCCGGGTAGAGTAATCTTGGTTGTAGCTTCTTCCTTTCATCACTTTAAGTATATCATGCCACTCCCTCTTGGCTTGTAGAGTTTCTGCTGAGAAATCAGCTGTTAACCTTAAGGGAGTTCCCTTGTATGTTATTTGTCGTCTTTCCGTTGCTGCTTTCAATAATTTTTCTTTGTCTTTAATTTTTGCCAGTTTGATTACTATGTGTCTCGGTGTGTTTCTCCTTGGGTTTATCCTGTTTGGGACTCTCTGCATTTCCTGCCCTTGGGTGGCTATTTCCTTTCCCATGTTAGGGAAGTTTTCTACTGTAATCTCTTCAAATATTTTCTTAGGTCCTTTCTCTCTCTCTTCTCCTTCTGGGACCCCTATAACGTGAATGTTGTTGCGTTTAATATTGTCCCCAAGGTCTCTTAGACTGTCTTCATTTCTTTTCATTCTTTTTTCTTTATTCTGTTCCACAGCAGTGAATTCCACCATTCTGTCTTCCAGGTCACTTATCCGTCCTTCTGCCTCAGTTATTCTGCTATTGATTCCTTCTAGTGTTTTTTTTTCATTTCAGTTATTGTATTGTTCATCTCTGTTTGTTTGTTCTTTAATTCTTCTAGATCTTTGTTAAACATTTCTTGCATCTTCTCGATCTTTGCCTGCATTCTTTCTCCGAGGTGCTGGATCATCTTCACTATCATTATTCTGAATTCTTTTTCTGGAAGATTGCCTATCTCCACTTCATTTAGTTGTTTTTCTCGGGTTTTATCTTTTTCCTTTATCTGGTCCATAGCCCTCTGCCTTTTCATCTTGTCTGTCTTTCAGTGAATGTGGTTTTTGTTCCACACAGGCTGCAGGATTGTAGTTCTTCTTGCTTCTGCTGTCTGCCCTCTGGTGGATGAGGCTATCTAAGAGCCTTGTGCAAGGTTCCTGATGGGCGGGACTGCCTTGCCTGTAGTTTCTGAATAGAGAGCAGTTCAGGGACAAACTGGTACATCAGTTGGCAAACCAATTTGAGATTTGCATACCAAAGGGAGCAGATGATAGCTTTAACTTCTCAAACCATCCTCATAGGATCCTGTCAACCTCCTCCTTCCTTTTCCAATTCTCCCAAGGGGAGGCAGAAAAAATCTCAACACCAGAAATGGGACATGGCAAGCTTGGGACACAGGTTCACATTTCTCTGATATTTTCCATCTCTTAGGTGACTGAAGCAGTGCTGCATAGTGGTTAAGAACAGAGCTGGCTCTGAATAGACTGTCCTGCACCATGCCTTGTTACTTTGGTTCTCAAACTTTAGCGTGCGTGAAGATCCCCTGGAGAGCTTGTTAAGACACAAACTGCTGGTTCTCCCCCTGAGAGTCTCTGACTCAACACCTAGGGGTGGAGCCTGAGAATGTGCATTTCTAACAAGTTCCCAGGTGACACTGATGATGGTGGTCCTGGGACTACACGTTGAGAACCATGGCCTTATGAGCTTCCCTAAGATGGCATCCACCTGTGTGAAAGGATAATCTTTGTGCCTACCACTGTGGTTTCAGGGCTAAGTGAATATATGTAAAATGTCTGAGCTGTGAGTTCTACTACCATGCAAGCACAGCCAAACTGGAGACTTTTGTCCCTGTTTTGTTTGCGTCTGTTTTGTTTTTGTCGTGAGCCACTTAGCAGGAACCTCTTCCTCCACCTCCAAGCCCAAGGACACATGACTTTGGAGACTGAGTGTTTAACCTGACTGCAGTCATTGCAGTTTTTCAGCTCTTCTGGGACATTATTTGAAATAGGGCTTTGCGTGCTGTGTTCAGCTTCTTGTGTGTGTGGTAATGGGAGCATACCTAAGTGAGACTGAAGTTTTGGTGTCAGATCATTGGCTTCTTTTTAGAGAAGGCAGGAGGAATTCGCCAGCCTTACATCAGCCTTGCCAATGGAGTTGTTATTCCCACTATGTACGAGGTCACAAACTCATGCATTGAGAAAGCTCTCCCAAGGTTTGACTTAGGTCCAAGGGTAATTGTAAGGACACAAAGAGA
The DNA here is from genome assembly GCF_949987515.2 of Delphinus delphis. Taxonomy (NCBI): domain Eukaryota; kingdom Metazoa; phylum Chordata; class Mammalia; order Artiodactyla; family Delphinidae; genus Delphinus; species Delphinus delphis. The sequence goes on along the minus strand of NC_082693.1, from coordinate 54,778,929 downwards.
AATATGGAAGTCTAGGAAACAACTGATCCATCTCCCTGGAGATCAGAGCCTGGTGGGTGGGATAATGAATACAACCAGCCTCATCGACACTGCAGCTCTGCTCCTGGGACCGGGCCACCCACGCAGCGTCTCCGCTTCTCTCTGGGCATGTCCCGCTGAAACTCTGGAAGTAGAGAGAGTCTGATGGGGTCGTTATGCCAACACTCAGTATGGACCGTCCCTGTAGGGTAGCCCTCGATTCGGGTGTCTTGCTCTGGCTCAATCGTCAAAGCCAGGTAGCAGCCTGGAACTTGCTCCAGGCGCAAATTATGGCAGTGCCATGCTGAAGGAACTGCCGGGGAACTTTCCACCCAGGGTGGGGTTGGCCCTGGACTACCTAGTACTTTCAGGGAGATTGAGGCAGCCTGGCGTCATCAGAAGAACACAGATATTGGAATCAGACAGACCTGAGTTTGAACCCTGGTTCTTCCACTTAAATCAATGAATTGTGGATATCACCCACCACACAGAGGTATTGTAAAGATCAAGTATTATAAAGTGCTCAGCGTAGTGCCCGGCACGGTCTCTGAACTTAATAAATGATAAGATTTGGTATTTTACTTTTTAAAAACTGGAAAGACGGAAAAGTGAGGGAAAAAAAAAAGTATTTGGCTTTATCATCCTATCACTTAGCCCCTTATTACTGACAACGTGCAGTTTTCAGTTCTTGTAGGGACTCACCCATTATTTCATTTAAGGCTTTATGTGCTTTGGATCTGTTTTCTTCCATGGTATTTTTTTACTGAACAGTCTGTTTTATATGGTTGTAGTTAAATAATTATGCATTCTGATTTGTTTCACATGATAAAGTAGTTTTACATTATAAATTCTGTACGTAATTTGAGTGAACATGCTGTAATTTACATAAAATTACTTAGAGTTGGACACCTAACGATGGAACATTGGTTGAATAAATGGTGCTGCATTTGTGTAATAAAATACTAAGCAGCCATTTATAAAGAATGTAGTCAAAGTCTATTTGTTAATATAGAAACATGTTCATGATTATATGGAAAAGGAGATGATTTTACCTCAAGATCCACTGCCTCCCAAATCTATCTGGATATTCACTGCCTCAAGATCAGCAGCTTTCAAACTTCAATGGGCCTCAGAATCACCAAGGGAGCCTGTTAAGTGCAGGTTTGGGGCCCTCCCCTAGGCTTTGATTTAGGAGATGGGGATCAGGGATTGGTGCTTTTCCAAGGATCCCGGCAATTCTGATGTGGGAATGACACTCCCCCCATTTCTACCTGTTGAAGCTGTACTGCGTTTACCAAGCTTCTCCTTCTACTTTCTCCTGAACGCCTAGAGCGTTGTTTCCTTGCCTCGTGGATCTTTGTGAAGCCTTCTGAATTGTAAGACTTTTCCTGGTCCTACAAGCAAACTCAGTTGGGCACCATGTCACCTCCCTAGGCTTTGTGTCAAGCTCTGAGTCGGTTCCTGGATATAGATACTGAAATCCTGGCATCCAGGTTTTGTTTACTTTGTAGTGAAGAGAAAGTGGCCGAGCATTTCAGAACTCTTGAGCACACCTGGTATTAGCAGGAACTTTGAGGAATAAAGGCAGCCTGTCCAACCTTGGCAGAGAAAAATCTTATTTAAATTACCCTCACCTTGGCAATCAAGCTGTGAAAAGTCAATAGTTTGTCCTTTGTGCATTTACTCTGGTCTAAGCCAGAGATCAGTGTTCGTTGGAGAGGCTGGTTAAAAAACTTCAAGAGACTTGTCATTCCTGGTGAATATCTCCAGGATTTCATTCTCAGACTTCGTGCCATGGAGGTTATTCAAGGGAAGTTTCTCATCTTGCGGTTTACTTAGGGGCCATTCGAGCCAAAATTGAGATTGAGTTACCACCCAAGTTCTTCTTCACTTAGGTTTTATTTTGATTTCCCTCCTTCCTTAAACCAAATAATATTGGATACCCATGTCAAGTCAGGTTTTTCTTGTCTTACACTATCCTTTATCTTACAGGTCAGCTGTTGCAAATGCAGACTTAGAAATATAACAACTAGTAAACATTATGTTGAGATGATGCTGAATTTTTTCCCTTGTCTGTGAGGGAACTAGGCCATAGTCTGTACAAATCTGTGGTTATTCTAGGTTTAAAAGCATTAATAGCTACAGAAAAGAATTCCCCAGTAGGAAACTAAAGAGCCAGGATTAATAGAAAAAAAGCTCAGAAAAACCTCTCCCTTGCTTCACGTGAAGATATTAACTTGGTAGATTTGAAGCCCTAGATGACATGAGAATTGGTACTATTGGGGGATGAAAGGTTCTGGTTGGTGCAGCGGTTCTGGCAGGAAATCACGTGACTCACTCGGAGTCATTCTTCAGAACTCGGTTTAGAAGGCAGCTCTAAACCCCTGCATCTGTAAAGCTTTATGTGATCCCACTCCTTGGAAAAAGTTCCTCGTTTATTCTACAGCCACAGCAGTACCTTATACACACTCTAAGGTCGTATATGTCACAGGCTAGTGAAATGATGTTTGCATGCTGCTGTTCTCCACTAGACCAGAAACTCACTGGGCGTAGAGTGTGACTTATTTGTACGGTCTAATCACCTGGTTAAATGCCTGGATATAGTGGTACTAAATAAATGGATGTGTAAATGAATGATGTGAGCGTGCTGCACTGAACAGGTGGCACCAATCAGATAGACTGCCTTTTGGGGGTGTTTTCTGACAATTTCTGCAGTTACTAAATTTAAAGCATCACCCTGTCAAGATGAATTTCCCTATAATTGTTAGAATAAATTAAGAATAAATGGTGAGGGCTTCCCTGGTGACGCAGTGGTTGAGAATCCACCTGCCAATGCAGGGGACACAGGTTCGAGCCCTGGTCCAGGCAGATCCCACATGCCACAGAACAACTAAGCCCATGCGTCACAACTACTGAGCCCACGTGCCACAACTGCTGAGGCCTGTGCGCACAGAGCCTGTGCTATGCAGTGGGAGGGGCCACCGCAGTGAGAGGCCCGCGCGCCGCAGCGAGGGGTAGCCCCCACTCACTGCAGCTGGGAAAAAGCCTGCGTGCGGTGGCCAAATCCCAACACAGCCAAAAATAAAATAAATAAAATAAATTTATTTTAAAAGCCCAACAAAAACCGTTCTAAAAAAACAATAAATGATGAAAAAGACAAGTCCAGTATCTGCTTCTCCCTGGATTCCTTATGGCAACTGGGTATTCCCCAGCCCATTGGCCCCCCCGCCCCAGGTTGAAGGAGCTGCACCTGAAATTCTGCAGAAATCCGCTCAACGTTAGCCCACGAGCTGCTGTTAAACTCCTTTCCTGGGTACTTGAATTCCACAGAAGGCTTAGCTGTCACAGATATGTGAACTTTGTATCTAGGTGCTAGATATCAAATAGTTACCCAATCTCTAATTTTAAAGTGTTTGTATTAAAAGAGCCAGATGATTTTAGAATCGAAAGAAACCTCTTCATTTTAGAGATTAGGACACCAACCTTCTTGAGAGACAGGCAGTTTTCGTTAGTGGCAGAAGCCCTAGAGTTGAGTCACATAGGCCAGGATTCAGGTCTTGGCTGTGGGGCTCAAATCACAGCCTCTTACTGGCTGTGTGATCATAAGCAGTTTATTTAATATTTTTTGAAGGTCAGTGTTTTCATTTGTAAAGTCCAGTTAAAAATCCATCTCCCTGGGTCAGGACAAGGGATTGCCTCAGGTAACGTGAACCAGAGATGCAATGGTAACATCTGCCCAGAGCAGATGTTCAACGATCTTGAGTCTCTGTCCTCCCTTGCCCAAATCACACCATTTATGGCAGAGTTAGGACTTGGACGTTTCCCTTGAGGCATTGTTAGGATGGCTTGTGCTTTCCGGCTTACGTGGCAGGACTCATGCCCATCAAGGACACTCATTGCTGGGGGGCTGTGTTACATGAGCGTTTGAATATGACAAGACTCAGGATTTACTGTAAAAACAGTTTCCCTTCTGAGTCACATATTTTCTTGGTGTTGCTTTCTTCACGTTCCTTGCACTGAGTTACGGCACCCTCCCTATCGACTATCAGTAATAATTTTGTGTAATTGTGTGAACTAGCAAGATCGCTTCTATAAAGCACCAGAAACTCAGAGCAAACTATAGAAACATTTTGGAAAAATAAGATCTACATAGCCTAATAAGTCTTCGATTTAAAAAAGTCACATTCTAGAATAAGAATTTAAATATTTGTGCTAAATTGAAAGGGTTTTGGAAACTAAAAGTGTTTTAAGCAAGGAAGCGTTAGTTACATGAACTGAGGTGGTTGTGAAACATTCGTCAGGTGGGAGAAGCAGCATCATTTGTTCACTGTTCTCATTCTCCCAGAGTTCCTTTGTCGCTTCAAAAGACAACTCATTTTTCTATACTCTTCTTCCCTGTAAAGGCAGAAACCTGTGGGTTCTTATTGTGGGACGCTTTCCAAATGAACACAGAATCGGGATTCCAGAATTCAAATACGTGGCAAATATGCATGGAGATGAGGTATGTATATGGCTTGAATATCTGACATGTCACCAGAGAAGCTTCCCCTTGGTCTCTTGTGCTCTGTCTAAATGCAAAGGAAGCAGCAGACACTGTAGCAAAGAATCTGGAAAGGTCTTCTGGTGAGGCCTTCTGAGAGGATTGAAGGAACCAGGTTCCAAAAACCAGCACAGCCATCTGGTTGTTTACCCAGTGCCCTGTGCAGGTAACTGGAACTTTTTTTGTTTGGGGTCTGGAAGAACAACAGTGTCCCAGCTCTGGACTGCCGGCAAGTCCCCGAACTCCTGCCTGTGTTGGTTTTCCCCATCTCCTGCTCAGCATCGAGGTGACCCAGCAGAGGAGCAATATTCTATTTGAACTAAAACAGTCAGATCCCAACTAGCTATCCAGACTCCTAGGAGCTGGCTTTTTGAATGCTTTTGTCGCTTTCTCTTAATCTGACACTTAGCGTTTCCAATGCTTAAGTTGAGAGCAGCGGTCCCCAACCTTTCTGGCACCAGGGACCGGTTTCATGGAAGACAGTTATTCCACAGACCGGAACAAGGTGGAGAATGGTTTCGGGATGATTCAAGCGCATTACATTTATTGTGCACTTTATTTCTATTATTATTACATTGTAATATATAATGAAATAATTACACAACTCACCATAATGCTGACAGGAGGTGGAGCTCAGGCAGTAATGCGAGCGATGGGGAGCGGCTGTAAATACAGATGAAGCTTTGCTCGCTTGCCCGCTGCTCACCTCCTGCTGTGCGGCCCGGCTCCTAACAGGCTGCGGACCGGTGCCAGTCCTCGGCCCAGGGTTGGGGGACCCCTGGTGTAGACCATCAAGCTTAGGGCTCTGTCATCCCCATCATTCAACAAACCCTTAAATTCCATCATGATGTCTTGCCTCTTTTCCAACTTACTGGGGATCAACTCTCTTTTTATTTTGTTTTGTTTATGTTATTTATTTTATATTTTGCAAAATACCCTTTACCACACCTGCCTGCCCAGCCATTCTTGCCAGGCATTTGAAGATGCTCCTCTCCATTTCTCACCTTTCTTCCTCAGAGTATTTTGAGAATATGACAACTGCAGGGTCTTCTGTTCCCCAGAACCCCACACAACTGGGCAATACAATGGGAGGGAAAGATAGTGCCCAGTCTTGACAGTAAAGAAAATTGACGTAGGAATATCAAACACACTTAACTTTAAGGAATGTCAAAGAACAGGAATATTCCTATAAGTATAACCTGCTGACTTGCTACGACACTTCCAGGTCTGCAGTAGCGTGGGTGGCATGCACTGCTCGAACGCTGGGCTTCCTGTCCCGGCTTAACCCTCCCCAACCCCAAGCTTTCTAGGAACAGGCTCCACCCGGCATGACACACACACATTCTGCCCTTCCTAGGCACGCTGCTCAACCCGCCCTGGTCCTGCCGAGCCAGGGGACTTCTTGTCACTGGAGCTCAGATGCAAACACTTGCCTTTGAGAGAGTGGTTGGTCTTTGAACCTGATTTGGGGGTGGATGGAAATTACTTTTTTAAGCATAATGGGCTTTGCTCGAAAAGGCTTGATATTGCTGGGAGTCTGACCATAGTTGTTTTTAAACAAAACAACTATTCATGACAGACAGCAGCCCAGACTTCCTTTCTCTTTTGCTATCTAGTCAATTGATCGAGGTCCTGTGGGATCCATTTTTAATGAGACACTGACTCCAGTAGTTTATTTATTGAATTCCTGGCATTTCAGAGGTTGCAGCCTGGTGCTTAGAAGTTAATCCTCTCAGTTGAAACTTCCAAAGAAAAGCAAGCGTCCTTCCTCTCACTCACCCCTGAATTCACTTGTACTTTCCCAAATTTCTGACATCTTGCCTTCCATGTAGTTAATGTAGCCCATCAAATCGGGCTCTCTCATTCACTGTGATTCTTTGAGGAATGCTAAGGACTGAGGTGACTCAGAGGGAAAAGTCCCAGTGTGTTTCGGGTGTGGGAACCTGAAGTCCTGCTATCCCCTGTGTGTCCCAGCTGGTAGCAGTATCTGGCGGCTCTGGGGGCCATTGAGAAACTTATTATCCTGAATTTAGATCTTGTATGTTCTGTCCTCCTGGAGCCACTAGGAGCTGGGGAAAGTGATGGCGTAACCCAGGAGCCAAAGGGTCACTTGGATTAGAAGGTTTAATCACCTTACTCATCCTTCTTCTCTTAGACCTTTTGGAATTGAAAGAGCATTTTCAAGAACGCACTATTAAAAAGCAACATAGATAACATTTGGGGGCAGTAGTTCTTAACCTTTGGTTGGATTCCTTGCTATTCTGGCACAAACTTTGAATGCTGATCTCAGGGTCCATGGATCTTCTAGGAGTTTGTGGCTCTCACGTGGAGAAGCCCAGCAGGGGTCATATGTGTACCGAGTAGTGTGGTGGACAGAATTGACCACGGTATTTTTTAAATGTTTCCTCTTTTCCCTGGACCCCACCTCAGCACCATCAGGAAGACCCAGTTATGTTGATCACACACACCATTTTCCCCCCATGAATTTTCACCTACTTCGTGATGCCTTCTTTTAGAATTGGGTCTTTATTAAATTAAAAATAACCTGTTATTATTACAAAATCAACATACGTACATCTTAGAAGAAATACAAACAAAAAGAAAACATTGTGTACTGACCTTCTACAAATTAGGACTGTCGATTCCTTATCATTCATCCTTCCAGATATTTTTGTGTGTGCAGTTGCACCAAATGAGCAATGCTAATTTGCTCTTTGTAACATTTTTCAGTTAATACAAGCTACCCTTGCATGTCAGTAAATGTTTATCCTATCTTTACCTTATATCCCATGTTCTCGTTTCTCCAGTTGTCCTCAAAATGTCCCCCAAAGTGTCCATTCAAAATTCTGTCCAAGATTATGCATCATATGTGGTTGACATATCCCTTGAATCTCCTTTAATCTAGCATATAAAGAATCTTTTCATGACGCTAGACTTAAGCGAGAACGTTGATCCATTGTGTGTCCTGCAGAACGTCCCTCAGATTGGATTGTTTCCTTCCTTATAATATCATCGATTTTGTGCCTCTCATCCCTCTATTTACTTCAAACTGGAAGTTAAATCTAAAGGTTCGTGGGACTCAGGTGAAACATTTTTGGCTACTGAAACATTTTTGGTGAAACATTTTTGGCTACTGTGTATCTTCGGAATCGCGAAGGTGGGTGACTTTGGCTGGTGCCGAAGGTCCAGGCTAATTAGCCTGGCTACATCTGGAATGCATGAAGCACACTGAGGGGAGCAAAATCTACTTGAAACAGCCCATTTTCAGGTGAGAATTGTTACAAGAGAATGAAGTCAAACCTCTGGTTTTGTATGATATTCCTCTTGTTCTCAGTCACCTTGTCATGAGCTCATGTCCTCACGATGCTGCATCGATCAGGCTGGCAAGTTCCCCTCCATACAGTACTCGCCGACGAGAGAAGAGTAACAGTAACCAACACTTACTGAGCATGGCTACGCTAAGTGCTTTGTGGGCGGCCTTTCTTCTGCTCACTTCTGCAGAAGGCATGTTTGTTAGTGTGTTGACCAGGAAGGGAATGCAGGTTTCTGTTGGTCCTCTGGGCCGGCATCAGAGCCTGAGCAGTGAGCCTTTCCCAGCTATGGCTCTGCCTCCTTGACCCCCTCCACTGCCTTTGGAACGTTCTGTTTTTACTGTTTTCCTTTTTACATATAGATCTATGATCTATCTCAAATTAATTTTTGTTTGGATGGATTCCCAGTTGTTCCAGCCCCGTTTGATTAGAAGATTTGGGCTCGTTCACCGTGTGAAAGCGTAGCAAACTCTTAGAGTAAGACTGGAGTGAGCATCTCCGTGTCACTTTTCTCTGTCCCTGTCTCATGCCTGCTGCCCGCCTCCCCTCCCTGATTGCTGGGGAGTCACACGGGGGAGCCTACGGAAAGAGCACCCGCCGCCCTTGATAAACCTTTGTCACCTGCTGTTCATGCTTTTTCAGAGTGAGGGAGACATTTCTGAGCTTCTAACTTTTCTCACTTTAGTAAGACTAGCAGGTGTTTTCCTGGTTTATCCAGGTTCTTGTTTGTACGCACATCAGCGTGTGGAATTGTAGAAGCCCCAGTCCTGGGTGTCATTCACACAGGCTCCTAATCGGCAGTGTGCGCACACCTGACATCCAATCCTTGTTATTCATTGGGAGGGATGAGACCAGAGGTCCCTGGGCGGGGCTCTCTGCCATTCCCCTGCTCCACAAATATTCACATCGTTTGGGAGCGGGGTCTTTGTTCCCCTCGCCCTCCTCCGACACCTCATTCTGCTACTGGCTGGCTTTGTAGTAAACTATTACCTATAATCTAAAATCAGAGCTTTAATGAACGCTGGGACCATCCCCTGGAAATGGAAACATCTAGTACCCTCAGCCTAAATGTGGGTGCAGGAGAGAAGCCTGGAAAATCACTCCTTGCTCCTTCCTCGAGCCCTCCCTGTTCTATGTTTTGTGCCTATCTGCCATCCCATGTTTTAAAATTTTTGCAGGAAAGAAAATCTTATATCTGGGCAATCTCTAGATTGTTAAGACATCTCTAATCCCTGTCTAATGGAAATATCCAAGTGAGGCATGACTATGTGTTTAAAAAGTCAGGTGCCTGGAATTTTAAGCTAATCCAGGAGCAGGCAAAGTGCAGGTGAGAGGTTGGGTCCACAGGTTCCCTTGACTGCAGGGCCCATGGTCTTTAAGTATGGGGGAAGGTATTCAGTCTATGTCTGTTAAGCATAACTGAATTGCCAATTCTGATTCTTTTTTTTTTCTAGAGTTGTTTTTTTTTAAGCTTCTGTTTCTTAAACATCAATGAATTATTTTTCCTATGATGGTTTATTTGGGTATAGAGTTCTGAAATACCCACATCACACTTAGAATTTCACATTTGGTGGCATTAATTTATAGTTTATTGGATTCCAGTTACATAATGGAAAGGAAAAACATTGCAAAAATATGGATAATAGTGATCATATTTTTCAACCTAAACATAAAGGCTAAATGGTTTTTTGCACACCTTCTAGGTATAAGAGACATTTAGACAGTAGTTTGTATGTCTAAATGTCTACATTTAGAGGGTATTTTAATGTTCTACGTGAACAACAGGACATAATATCCAGGATTGTGCCTATCCTGGAAGATCTTGGGCTGTGTAGTCAACATGCAGTAGAGGTTCCAAACTTACTAAAACAAGACAAAACAAAGCTTGCCACTTCTCAAGCCCTTTATTCCACCACTATCCCAGATGATGACAAAATGTCCTCAGTTACACAGCATGGCTTTGGATAATTATTTCTTTTTGCATTTAGACCAAACTAATCCTTATTCCAGGCGAAGTGTCTAATTCCTTTTAAGCATGTATTAAGTTCCTCATATAATTATCCTCTTTCTCTCCATCTCCCTTTTTTGGTGAGGGTGGGCCGGGGGACCAGGCTGTCGAGTCCTTGGCATGATCGGAATTGCTGGCCCCCAGCCCTGTGAAGTGTGTTCAGTATTGAACGTCCTTGCAATGAACTAACTTGATCATTTATATACCCCCTCTCACTGAGAACCTTAAGTCCTCATGTTTTCAGAAAGTTCCTCCTCAGAATAGTCATGACTTTGTAGTGGATTTGGCAACAGTAGCCAACAATCATTTATTGAGCACATGATATACCTGGAGCTGGGTGAGATACCAGGGCTACACAGGAAGCTGGTTAGGATGCTGCCATCAAACGTTGGATGGTGGAGTTGAGGGGTGGGGGTGGGGGTCAGTCAGGGTCAGTCAGGTCATTGTAATATGTGTGAACACTGTCAGGAGAGCACAGGTGAGGAGTTAAAGGACCGCCTAGGCAGGTCATGGAACCCGGACTTGGGGAGGCCACGGAAAAGTGTGCTAGATAATGTAATATTAGGCTAATATCTGAAGAGGGAGGATTTAGCTAGGCATTAAGACAGATGAATTAAGTCTGTAACACACCATGTGGAGCCCCAGAACTGACAGGCTTATTTTCCCCCAGAAGCTGCATTACAGTGTAGCATTTCAAGAACGGACTCCACCATTAGGAGAGCTGAAGTGTTGGTACTACCCTCTAATTCACTCTCGCACAGTACACTACCCAGTTGTGGATTGTTGCTTCAAAATTGTTTTCCAATTGTTCTTAGAAGTGCTAGAACATTGATTTTTATCTATCTAACAAATTCCCACTTGACTGAATTGAAGGAAAACTGATAGAGAATTTCTGCTTTCTGGGTTCTTGCCATCTTTTTTTTTTTAACTTTCTATTTTATACTGGAGTATAGTTGATTAACAATATTGTGTTAGTTTCAGGTGTGCACCAAAGTGATTCATATACATGTATCTATTCTTCTTCAGATTCTTTTCCCATTTAGGTTGTTAGCATTCCCTGTGCTATGCAGTAGGTCCTTGTTGGTTACCTATTTTAAATGTAGACATGTGTACACATCAATCCCAAACTCCCTGACTACCCCTTCCCCCCCACTCTCCCCCCGGTAACCATAGGTTCCTTCTTTAAGTCTGTGAGTCTGTTTCTGTTTTGTAATAAGTTCATTTGTATCATTTTTTTTTAGATTCTGCATATGAGCGATATTATACAATATTTCTCTTTCTCTTTCTGACTTATTTCACTCAGTATGACAATCTCTAGGTCCATCCTGGGTTCCTGCCATCTTAATGACCGGATGAATTATCAGAGAAAGACTTTAGAAGCTGGTGTGCTCACCCAGCCTTTCAGGCTCTTCATTAGGGATTCTTTCATTAAGTCCACACTCTCACAAAAGGAGCTAAATGAAAGGCTGGCTAAGCTAACGGAAACAGTTTTGACCATTCTTTTTTAAAATTTTAGTCTCTCTAAGGTTTCATATTCAAAGACTTAATTTTAAACGAAGGGAGGTCTATACATAAAACATGAATGAGTGTTTGAGACATTTATATTAAGGTTGAGAAGAATTAACTTGAATAATATGTGGCATAAATTTGCTGTTACAGAGACAGGAAAATATGGTCCAAGAAAACAAGAGGACTTTGTTTAACTCCCTCTGAAATTGCATCTGTTTACCTCACCTTTTTTTTTTAATTATCTAACTCTTAATTGGTTCTTTATCATACTTCCAAGATTTTTCTTTCACCCTCTACAGTTATGAACTTGTGGTTTGTTTTGGAATATGGAGACAAACAGAAAACACCTTGGTCACACATTCGTTACCTTGAAAGAATCATGATTTTATTGTTTTTGTAAAAATAACATAGGTTTCTTTAATTTAAAAAGCAATACTAGAAAAATAAGAGGAAATAAAAACTATTCAGAATACTATCGCTCAGAAATCACCATCATTAGTATTTGCCAGATGCTATTCTAGACATCTATATATCTCTACAGTAATAGAATGAGAGGAATCAAAAGGATATAAAATGAAATGTGTGTCATATTATACGTGTTATCTTTAAATAAGAAGTATGAGATTTAACTTTACTTGAATTTAACAGAATAGAACTGAAGTGAAATGAAAATAATTGGTGAACTTGGTATTTTCTCAAAATAAGAAATTATCAGGGCTTCCCTGGTGGCGCAGTGGTTGAGAGTCCGCCTGCCAGTGCAGGGGACGCGGGTTCGTGCCCCGGTCCAGGAGGATCCCACGTGCTGCGGAGCTGCTGGGCCCGTGAGCCATGGCCACAGAGCCTGTGCGTCCGGAGCCTGTGCTCCACGGCGGGAGAGGCCACAACAGTGAGAGGCCCGCGTACAGCAAAAAAAAAAAAAAAAGCAAAATAAGAAATTATCAGAAGATTCTTCTAAAGTCAAAAAATTAGGAAAAACTTTGGGCTTCCCTGGTGGCGCAGTGGTTGAGAATCTGCTTGCTAATGCAGGAGACACAGGTTCAAGCCCTGGTCTGGGAAGATCCCACATGCCGCGGAGCAACTAGGCCCGTGAGCCACAACTACTGAGCCTGCGCGCCTGGAGCCTGTGCTCTGCAACAAGAGAGGCCGCAATAGTGAGAGGCCTGCGCACTGCGATGAAGAGTGGCCCCCACTTCCCACAACTAGAGAAAGCCCTTGCACAGAAACGAAGACCCAAGACAGCCAAAAAAAAAATAAATAAATGTGGGGTTTTTAAAAAGAAAAGAATTTTAAAAAAAGGAAAAACTGAAATTATAATGATTTGAAATATATATATTTTTAAACTTTGGATAATATCCTATGACCCATTCTTGGGAAAAGTGAAGGAATTAGCAGTTTGAAAAGTCTTCTGTCCTCTCCTTTCCTCTCCCCCCGGCACCCACCCTTGCCGTTAGCTATAAACCTTAACTTTTACCTTCTATCCTATACCCACACCACCACAGTTGCTTAATTTAGTTCTATAGCTTAATCACAGCTTCTTACTCTTTGTTTTCATTTTCTTGTGGGTGGATGAATTTAATTGCCAACTCCTGTCTTGAGTTTGGGCGTGCTTGAGAATGTAGGATTCAGATAGTTAAGAGGAAATTCACATTTAGAACCATGCGGGGATTCCAATATATCTCACTTGGTACTTAACCTGGGACTCAGAGGGGCCTCAGGTTTTTCCTGGTACGTCCCTCTAATGGAACCATCCTACAGTCTCCAACCAGCATTTAGAAATCTCACTTCCTTCTCTCTTTCCTTGACCTTTTCTCTTCCCCAACCCCTGTCCAGAAAAGCCCCTTCAACCAACTACACTGTCCACCTTTAAAGCCACCTTTCACAGCTTAAAATTGCCAGCCCCTCCTCCTCTGGTTTCAGGGAAGCCAGTAAGGAGTGTCCAAATGTGCGTGATCTTCCAAAACACTGAATTGGAAACCCAGTGTGTGACTCACTTGACTTTTTTGGTTATCAAGCACCTTTTGTAAGGTTTGTAAGGACCTTTTTCAAGTGACAATTTTGACTGTTAAAACAAGAATCACAGTGGTGGAAGAAGATAGACATGAGTAGGAAAAAAATTGCAGTCAGAATGGAATTTACTTCTACTCTGAATTTTATGGCTACCTATAAATATGTAATTTACATATTTAAAATTTTCTTAGTTCCATTTTAATTATTCTGTGTTCATTAGGGTAACAAATTCATAAAATGTGATCTCTTTGCTTGCCAGCGAGGGGCATAAAGTATGGAATTGCTCATCCTTTGTCCCAACAATGAATTGCTACAGAGCAGTCATAAATGAAAATTCTTTTCCTGCCCACGGCCTTCATTAATGCACCAGAAGCACTGTCCTTATTTAACCACCTGCTGCCCTGATTTCCCATATACTAACTGCTCTACAACATCTGATCACATGTAAGAGGTAAATATTCCTTACCTAGAAGCAGAATCTTTGAACTCAGGATTACAGGGGAAAAGTAATATAGCCTAATCAAATCTTTCTAGAATAAGGTTGAATATGTGAATTCCTTTAAAAAAAAAAAAAGTAAATCTCTCCCTTGGGGATTATAAAGCAAGCTCTTTCACAGGCCTTCAGTTTCCCAATCATTGTTGGTACATAAGGTAATTTTAGGTGAATGTGACCATGTTTATTTTCAGTCATGCTTTTATTTTACTATACAATTAGAAACATATCTAGCAAAATGGTAATTATACAAAGTTTCTTATTTTTAATGTAAGTAAAAAGTGAGCCAATTTAAAGAAAATGCAAACTAAATAATAGTATAGATAATATGCAGATATGGCAAAAAATTGTGAGGATGTTGTGCCAAAGAAACATGAGGATGTGGAAATCAGAAATACAGAGGTACAGCAAAAATTGCACAAACGTGCAGGAGGGGAATTTGGAGATAAAAGAACTTGGAAACGGGGGAATATGAAAATCAGACCTATTTAAATTAACCTACTTAAATCATGCATATTACAAATTCAGATTTTTCTCTATTAAAATCTACATATCTACTGCAGTGGTTCTCCACGAATCATCCACCGAGACACGCACCACGGCTCTCCCGTGTGCCAGGCACGCTTGTGGAGACGCACAACTCCCTGCCTGATCTCTAGCTCCCCCTTTCGCCACCACTCCAGGAAGCATTTGGAAGACAGACAAACTGGAAGTAGGATAATAAGAATAACCTTTACTCCACTCTTAATTCATTTTTAGTAAATTATTTACTTATAGGTACTTTTTTTTAAGTTAACTTAAAAAAAACCTTTTACTCACAAAGGTTTTGCAGCACACCAGTGATGGATTGCCACGTGCCAGAGTGTCAGTATACCAGAGAAACAGTGGTCTGACAACTGGTTTTGGTCTCACATATCATGTGTAGTGCTTCTTGTTGGGGAATGTGTGCTTTGGGGACTGTTTTCCTCTCACCTAACAATATCCTCTTCTCTGTTTAACACCTATAGGCTGTAGGGCGGGAATTGCTGCTCCATTTAATTGAATATCTCGTCACCAGCGATGGAAGAGACCCTGAAATCACAAATCTAATTAATAGTACCCGGATACACATCATGCCTTCAATGAACCCAGATGGATTCGAAGCTGTTCTAAAGCCTGACTGTTTTTACAATAAGGGAAGGTAAGCACGGGCTAGTCTATCTTTATTTAAAACAACAAAAGCATAATAAGCCCCCCATCAGATCAGACCCCTTCGCCCTGTAAAGAGAAGTTAGCGAACCATCTCATAACCTGTGTCATGTCGCTGCTGTGCTGGAAACTTTTCAGGGCTGCCCATTGCTTTGACCTTGAGAAGTAAAATACTGAGCAAGGCTGATTTACCCCTGCGCCTGCCTCACTGCTCCGGCTTCATTGCCTGTTCCCCCGCACTCACCCTGCCGCAGCTGCTCAGACCTCCCTTCATCTTCTGCAACCACCAGCTGCCTTTTCACCCCTGGCATTTCCCACCCCTCCCCCCCCCACACCCTGCTTCAACAGCATTTCCTCAAAGCCTCTTTCCCTAACCTATCAGATATTAGAGCCCCAATTATTCTCACAACCTGGCACTTTACCATAATAACACAATCTTTAATGTCTCATTTCTTGTTTAATGTCTACCTGAGGGCAGGAATGTTCATCCCTGTTAAATCCCAGGGCCTAGGGTAGTACCTAGACCCTCAATAAACAGGTTGATTTATTAAGCCAGCACACGAACTAATCACAAAGAAGGGTGAGTCTTGTAGTATTTCTGATTTAAAGTTTATTGTGTTTCAAGCAGCCTCAGGAAGTTTGGAATTTCTCAAATGTCTGATAAACACTGATATTTGTGCAATTAAAAATTTGTTTTTACCAAAGATTAATAAATCACCACTTGATTCCCTCCCACGTTTAAGTTTCTTAGCCTCTTTAAAAACATGGCCAGTCCACTTTTCAGAAATACGTTTGTATAGAATAGCATGTTCCTGTTGTTTCTGTTACCAATTGCTATGGAACAAACTGCCCCTAAATTGAGGGGCTTAAAACAACCACCTCTTTAGTTACTTTCCACTCTGTAAGTTAGGAATTTGGGCAGGGCAGAGCAGGGATGGCTAATCTCTATGCCATGATGTCAGGGGCTTCAGCTGGGGTCTGGCTGGGACCGTATCTCTAGAGTCTCAGTTCTGGCTGTCACCTGGGTTCCTCATTCTTGCACATTGACCCTTGACGTGGATAGCACTGGGGTCTCAGGGTTCCAAATGGGAGTGTCGAGAGCAAAAGCCCCGAAATGCAAACACTTATCAGACCTCTGCTTACAGCCGAATCACTACTGTCCCATTGGCAAGAACAAGTCACACGGGAGGGGACAACATATTGTGTGAATGCCAGCTGTGATTCACTGGAGGCTGACAAGGCAACCATCCACCACCTCTGTACTCATATTTGGAAAAACACCTGGAGCCCAAAGCAAAGGTCTACACACTGCACGAATCTGCTCCCTCAGACAGCAATAGTAAACCCTAAAAAATTCTTTCTTTTAAAGGGAAAATAGTAACTTCTATGACCTGAATAGAAATTTCCCCGATGCTTTTGAATTTAATACTGTACCAAGGCAGCCTGAAACTGTGGCAGTCATGAAGTGGCTGAATACAGAGACATTTGTCCTTTCTGCAAACCTCCACGGTGGTGCCCTGGTGGCCAGTTACCCATTTGATAATGGTGTTCCAGGTAAGCAAACTTGGGCCCAGCTCTTGCTTTCTAAGTCCAGAGTGAAACTGCAAACTCTCTGCCTCTGAATGGGGATACACTCTTCCTCTCCCCACTTAACTTCTCTGGCAGGGATAGAAAGAGAACCCATTCTCTTGACCCCCAGCTATCCTTCCTACAATTTATAAACAGTAGATGGGCAAGGTGGCTGAACTGATAACAACACGGGATTCCTTGACATTTATCAGTGAAACAGTAAAATTGGGATTTAAATTAGCCCACAAAAGGCAACACGGCTAAATAAATAAATAAATAAAACTAATCATGTAAGTAATAGTTCCTGATTCCTCTTAAAACTGTGGGATAAAGTATGTACCAAGGACTTAAAGTATTCGAGTGGCTTCATTTAATCCCTACAGTACCTAAGGAAAGTTTACTGACCTCCAGAAATCAGCAAGGGTGACTAAGAGGGTATTTAACTTTTAAGCTGACTGAGAAGGAGTTTAGACATGGACATGGTTGTTTTGTGTAATATTGCCTTCTGTATGTCCATTAAAAACTAGGAAGAGGAGTAAAGGGAGTATTCGTGGAAGTGGGTAGAGGATCTCCCTAGGAAATTAGAGCCTTTGTGTGTGATGTGATGATGTATGTGCTAATATGGTGTGTGTTTCCTCCAACTATAACTTCATCTAAAAGGTCTTGGTCTGTCTTTCATGTACAGCCACTGGAACATTATACTCTCGGAGCTTAACCCCTGATGATGATGTTTTTCAATATCTTGCACGTACCTACGCTTCAAGAAATCCCGACATGAGGAAAAGAAATCCATGTAGAACTAAAATAGAGTTTCCTGGTGGAATTGTAAATGGATACTTTTGGTATCCACTCAAAGGTGAGTTTCTCTTCATTCTGCTATTCTCCTTACTGCCTTCCCCCAGAGGTGCCAGCTGGCCTTCACCCCAGCAGTTGCCAAAAGTTAGGCACAGCGCAGTCCCTTCAGTCATGTCTCTGTCAGCTAATATCACAGAGCAGTGAGGGGAACCGATCATTTGAGAGATGCTCAGACATGTTCCCCACTGCCAAAGCCTCCTAACTTCAGACACTGGTTCAGCCTTTACCTTGGAGCTGGGAACTGTGCCAGGAAAGATGAACAGGACACAGATATTAAGCCCAAGTTTAATAGAGAAGAGCAACATACAAATAAATAATTGTGATGGCATGTAATGTGAATAAAAGTAGAGATTTAGGGCTTCCCTTGGTGGCGCAGTGGTTAAGAATCTGCCTGCCAACACAGGGGACACGGGTTTGAGCCCTGGTCTGGGAAGATCTCACATCTCAGTTGCACGGAGCAACTAAGCCCGTGCATCACAACTACTGAGCCTGCGCTCTAGAGCCCACGATCCACAACTACTGAGCCTGCGTGCCACAACTACTGAAGCCCACACGCCTAGAGCCCGTGCTCCGCAACAAGGAGAGCCACTGTAATGAGAAGCCCGCCACCGCATCGAAGAGTAGCCCCTGCTCACCGCAACTAGAGAAAGACCGCGCACAGCAAGTAAGACCCAACGCAGCCAAAAAAAAAAAGTAAAATTTTTTAAAAGTAGAGATTTAGAAAAGGTACAGTGTATCACAGGGGTGTAAATCCAAAATACATCAGGGAGTAGTGAAGGCCTTAGAGAAATGTAATGCTTATGTCTCATCCAGTGGGGACAGTTGCTACTTAGAACAAGGTAATTATTGCCATGCAGCAGTGGGGGGCAATATTGCCAGATCTTCCAGTTTGTGAAGCAAGCTGGATATTTCCATGAAGTCTCCTGATTTTAAAACCACTTTGCAGGCTAAACGAAAGAGCCCTCTAGTTTTTCTCCCTTGGAACAGGACGGCCAGGCGAGGGAGGGAGTGAGAAGCTGGCCGTGTAGGGAACGTGGTGGAGGGGTGTTCTTGTCAGAAGGAATAATATAAGCAGAAGCCCAGGGGTGTCAGAGTCCTAGTCTGGAAATTGACAGAGAATAGGAGGGACCTAGGACAGAAGGGTGAGAGGGGAGACAGTGGGCTGGAACCAGGTTTCCACTGCCTCAGTGGCAAGTGCCCCCTTCCAGACAGGTCAGCTGACCCTACCAACAGCAACCCCCATCCTGCATTTCTGCACGCAGCCTACTTCCTCAGTTGTCACTTTGGATGCACAGGCTATCAAGTAGTCTTGCATAAGCTGGGACTTTTGTGTCTGGGCAGGTCTCTGCCAGCTTTCCAGATAATATAAATAAGCATAGACCACAAGTGAGAGGAACCAGGACCAGCCAGATACCACAACATCCCAAACTTCTCTCCGATGTCCGAGAGACAGCCTCCCCACTCCCGCCACAGGGCTGTAGCCTAGTCCCCGCTCACTACTCTCCATAGGGAGGAGAGGGCCCCCTCCTGCCCAGTGGCAGTGCTGTCCTTCATGTGCATTGTCTGTAACTTTCAAGACAGATCCAGATGTGTGGGAGATTAACTAGGAACCTAATTTTGCTATTGGGAGTTGTTCCCTAGTGTGCCTGTGTCAGCTGTGTATCTCTGTGAGAAAAAAAGAAGGCAGAGCCAGAAACTTTGAGGCGCTTAGAACAGAGCATTCTGGCTCAGCCTGGAGGCTTTTTCGGCCAGGCCTGACTGGCATTATCTGGAGTGGCACACACCCTCCACACTTGGTATTCTCCAGCCAGCATGCTTTGCACACCTGTTTTGCATGCCTATTTTGCCATTTAACTTCTTTCTACCTGAGACACAGCCATCCAGCCAAGGGCTTTTGTTTTGTTTCATTTCTCTCTTCCTTTTTTCCTTCTTCTATTTCCTGGTGAAAATGAGGTCAGAGAGAAATACAAAACTTGTAGGTAAAGGAAAAGAAAGGACAGAGTAATTCTTCCTGGCTAAAATCTGTACGTACATAGGTATTACTCAATGTTGACATAATATTTTGACCATTTTATGAGCATACATTTTTTTTACTTTGTTACTCCCCAATACCCTGATGAAATTGAGAATACATATTTCACTGGGCAGATACCAAGTATAACTAATTAAAATCTCGCAGAGACTACTTCCTTCCAAGTTACCATATTTCTCCAAATCCAAGATGCCACTGATTGTAAAACATGTCCCACCAAGAAAGAGAAAAGTTGCCAGCCAAACTAATAACCCAATGATGCTATTCAGCCATCAAATTTAAGATACTTCCCAATTCAGAGATTTTAAAATATGAAAAGTTTTGCATCTTAGAAACTATAAAATACAGTTATAACCCTTTGAAAATAGGGTGTTGAGAGGTAAGAACTAGAAAGTGAGTATGGGCAGTGGTAACCCCAGAAGTACCAGGAGCCTGGGTCTTCCCCTGCTCCCTGAGAATCAGCATGGCACCTTCCCTCTCATCCCCAAACGCAGTGCGGTGTGATGGCTGAGAGCATGGGGGCGCTAGGAAGATGGCCTGTGCTCCAGTCTCAGCCATTCACTGGCAAGAATCCCTGGGCACATGACCTACCATTTGTGATTAAGCTTCCTCATCTGTAAAATACGAGTGATAATTACTGTGAGGATTAAATGTGTGGATGGTGAAGCTCTTCAAACAGTACCTAGCAAGAGCAAACACTCAGTAAACACTGGCATTATTATTCCTCCAAATTCATATACTTAGCTTTACAGAATAAATGTGTTTATGAATGGTTTGTAGAAATATTTTAAAAGAAAATATCACTCTAGTTTATATCTGTTTAAAATGTAATTTAGGAAGAAATGTAACTTGAAGAATCCTTTTTTTTTTTTAAATAAATTTATTTATTTTTGGCTGCATTGGGTCTTCATTGCTGTGCGTGGGCTTTCTCTAGTTGTGGCAAGCAGGGGCTACTCTTCGTTGTGCTGTGTGGCCGTCTCATTGCAGTGGCTTCTCTTGTTGTGAAGCACAGGCTCTAGGCACACAGGCTTCAATAGTTGTGGCTCGCGGGCTCTAGAGTGCAGGCTCAGTAGTTGTGGCACACGGGCTTAGTTGCTCTGTGGCACGTGGGATCTTCCCAGACCAGGGATTGAACCTGTGTCCCCTGCATCAGCAGGCGGATTCTTAACCACTGCGCCACCAGGGAAACCCTTGAAGAATCCTTTTTGTAATTGTGATTTTTAAAAAGGACCCTTCCTCTACCCCTCACTTAATTTTGATGCACAGCTAAGCATCAGTCAGCTCTGATTCAGTTACCCATATGGGAGTATTTAGGATTGCTTTGTCATGCCTGGATAATAAAATGTCAAGCTCTAATTGTACTTGCTAATATGTCAAATTCATCTTTTCCTGTTTACGTGTACTTTCATTACCACTGTCTGATTCACCTGTCCCCAAGGTACGTGATACTTGGCTTCACTCCAATTTCAGACCTTAAAAAAATTAAATATGCTTGTGTTTAGGTGGAATGCAAGATTACAACTACATCTGGGCCCAGTGTTTTGAAATTACGTTGGAGCTGTCATGCTGTAAATATCCTCGCAAGGAGAAGCTTCCAAGCTTCTGGAACGAAAACAAAGACTCACTGATTGACTATATAAAACAGGTGCACATAGGTTTGTAAGATTTTCTTATTAATTCCTGTTAACACAAAATATAGCATCTGGCAAACCCTCTGGGCTGAGAAAATGCAAGCCCCTATTTATGTTTTCTAGGTATAGCCTCATTTTTAGTACCAGAACAATGGTTCAGAATTCTCTCTGCGTGAACATCTGCAGCCTGTGAGAAGTGCAGCACCTATTGGTTCATGTAAGAGAAAGCATGATGTGTGTTACTTTAATATGAGGGTGTAAAATCCAGGGTACTTCTAATTTTACAAGTTGAATGACCTGGAAATCTGGCAAAAGATCAGGAAAACAGGCTGTTACTCTGTTACATTTATCACCCATTTAGAAAGAAGCCAAGTTTGCTTGTCACTTGCCATATAATATCACAGACCAGAGAACTTTGGACATGCCATTTTGCATTTCTTCTAGAACTGGGGTGGTTATCTAGCACCGTTAGCTTCAACCCCTCCCACCCCTCAACTCTGCCAAATGACCTGGCATTGGGAGTCTTTGCAGCCTGTTTTTTGATGGCTGTCTGGCCTTTATCACAGATGAGCAGACTTAATGTGACAAGAGTGGTCCTTCTCAAACACGTGCAGCAGACTCACCAGGAGGGTTTGTTAAAATGAGATTGCCAGGCCCCATCCCCAGAGTTTCTGATTTAGTGGGTCTGGAATGATTAACATCTTCCCTGGTGATGCTGACGCTGCCCGTCCAGGGACTACTCTTCGAAAACCATTGTACTAGAGCAACACGTTGCTTGTGATGATGATGGAATCCTCGGCAGGGTGTGGAAGGCTCTTCTGCATTGCCCAGGTTAGTTATTTTTCTCCATTGGGAACGGCTTGGGGGAGAAAGGTATCAGGAATTAGGGCGACAGTTATGCTACCACATCAAGCCAAAGTGGAGGATGTGTGTTTGTGCTGAAGAGGTTTGCATCGTGGGCCTGCTGCATAATTGCATAATTCCTGGATTTTCTGCATGCTTCACACCAAAGCTTCCCACCTGCTGAAAAGAGATGGAGACGGTTGAGGCAGGGAAAAGTCAGAAGCAGAGGGGTACAGGGCTGAGTGCAAGGAAAATTAGGAGCTTCCCTTGGCCACACATCCCTACCATGGCTACTCCTTCCCCCTTTCATATTTGACTCCCAACCTCTTCACCCCCATGACACAAGTACGCAAAGGTTATTTTTGAATTGGCAGAGCTGCATCTAACTGGCTGAGACATTTATGGGGTAGGTTGATGGGGGAGATTACGAAATGTCATCTTTCTTTTTCACCAGCATCTTAATAATTTTTATTAAGCTTATTATTGGGTCTTTCTCCTTTTTCATTATGTCACCAGACTTTGTATTCTGGTATGTCTCTACTTGACTTTTCTCATGAGGCACATTTCTACTTTTACTGTATTTCTACCTATATTAACTTTTAGTGTGTACTCTGTCCTTTTCTAAAATTCCTTCTTCAGAAGCATCAGCATGGGAGTGCAACTGAACATGAAATACACTCCATGAACTGCACTGCTATCTTCGGAATTTCAGTCTAGCTGGAAAGGTTATTTGCTGAGCCCTGAATTAAGGTGGGCTCTGAAGTATCCTGCTGAAATAACATTGCCAGTGAAGGAGCTTTGTCAGCTGGGAGTAATAGCATATGCCTTTTCTCACCCCAGCTTGTTCTAAGGCTCCGATGGGGTCATTCTTTCAATTAAATCTCACTGCCAACCTCAATCTAAACTCAGGTCCTTTGGTGCTGTGTTGTCATGCTTAGAGGGTTGACTAGGCTCCTGTTGGGATGAGGGTAAGGCAGACATTAAGTTGAGTGTGAATTCTAGGGATCTGGAATGTCCTGCTTGTTCCCTCTCTGGGGAGAAGCAAAGATGAGCAAGACGTGATATTACCTGCTGCTGTTCTCTCCCTTGAACTCCTCAGAGCAGATCTGAACCCAGAGGTTTGGGGGATGGCCCACAGCATCCAGAAACCTAAGCAACCTGGACCTGAGAGAATCTGGTATGTGTTGAGTTCCAGAAGCCTGTGAGACACAGCTAGGCATCTGTTATCAGATCCAAAGTCAGTGGCAGCTATAATCATTAGGTGGGGACATGGGAGTGAACAGTCTCCCGAGTACCACCGGCTCAGACTCTGCGCTGTGGCCAGTCCTTGCCCAGCACGGGCTTTTCATCCACACAGCTCGATACATCCCCAAGGGAAGGAGAGCTTTACATTTCTGCCCCTCATTTCCAGATGTGGCCACAAAATTTAAGTCTCAGATTTTATTCTCCTTTGCTTATTATCTGAGCTTTTTTCAAAATTTTGCTTTTTGTTCTCCTGATGTCATAGTGCTGGCTGTCTCTGAATCTCTTTGGATCTTCTGGTCTTTTTTCAATTTTCGATTTCAGCATATAGAAATAAATAATCTCTTCTGGTAAAACAATCACTTCCTTCTAAGTGAAAAGTTTGGTGGTGCCTGGACAGAATATTGAAAAGACGTATAGATCAAAGGCAGCTTATATTTGGCAGGTGCTATGGGGTTTTCCTCTAATAGAAATTCTGTATTTAAGAATGGTCTGTGTTTGTTCAGTAACAGAGTGACATTCAGATATTCCCAGCTTGAACAATTGTCTCTAGGTTTGGCTAAGGGTCATACAGAAATGAATCTTTTAATCTTTAGAGGACATTGAATGAGAGTCAAAACTGGAATATGAAGACTTTTGGCAATCGACCTGAATCCAAATTACTCTTCCTTTTCCCATGTTTGAGGATAGTCAGACTACCAGTCCCTGGAAATCTTTGTTTAGTTTGACACATGATATAGGGGTGTTGTGTGGGTACCTAAGGCCATCCAAAAACACTGTTCATAGACTGTCAAAAATATTCAAATCTGTTCTGTTAAAGTGTAACAACCAATTCCAGCCAAGAAGGAATTTGCAAATTTTTTTTAATTTGAAGTATAGTTGTTTTATAAGTTGTCTTAATTTCTGCTGTACAGCTATAAATATATATAGCTGAATATATATGCATATTCTTTTTCATGTTCTTTTCCATTATGGTTTATCACAGGATATTGAATATAGTTCCCCGTGCTATACAGTAGGACCTTGTTGTTTATCCATTCTATACATAATAGTTTGCGTCTGCTAATCCCAAACCTCCAATCCATCCCTCTCCCACCCCCTCCCCCTTGGCAAACACAGTCTGTTTTCTATGTCTGTGAGTCTGTTTCTGTTTCGTAGATATGTTCATTTGTGGCATATTTTAGATTCTACATATAGTGATATCACATGGTATTTGTCTCTCTCTTTCTGACTTCACTTAATATGATAACCTCAAGGTACATCCACGTTGCTGCAAATGGCATTATTTCATTCTTTTTTATGGCTGAGTAGTATTCCATTGTATGTATGTACCACATCTTCTTTATCCATTCATCTGTCGATGGACATTTTAGGTTGTTTCCATGTCTTGGCCTTTGTGAACAGTGCTGCTATGAACATAGGGGTGCATGGATCCTTTTGAATTATAGTTTTGTCTGGATATATGCCCCGGAGTGGGATTGCTCGATAATATTGTAATTCTATTTTTAGTTTTTTGAGGGACCTCCATTGTGTTTTCGATAGTGGCTGCACCAACTTACATTCCCACCAACAGTGTAGGAGGGTTCCATTTTCTCCACACCCTCTCCAGCACTTGTTATTTGTGGACTTTTTAATGATGTCCATTCTGACTAGTGTGAGGTAATACCTCATTGTAGTTTTGATTTCCATTTCTCTAATAATTAGCGATGTTGAGTATCTTTTCATGTGCCTGTTGGCCGTCTGTATGTGTTCTTTGGAGAACTGTCTATTTAGATTGTCTGCCCATTTTTCAATTGGGTTTTTTCTTTTAATTGAATTGTATGAGCTGTTTGTATATTTTGGAGATTAATCCCTTGTCAGTCGCATAGTTTGTAAATATTTTCTCTCAGTCCGTAGGTTGTCTTTTCATTTTGTTTATGGTTTCCTTTGCTGGGCAAAAGCTTATAAATTTGATTAGGTCCTGTTTGTTTATTTTTGTTTTTATTTCTATTGCCTTGGGAGACCTATGAATACATCGCTTCAATTTATGTCAGAGAATGTTTTGCCTATGTTCTCTTCTAGGAGTTTTATGGTGTCGTGTCTTATATTTAAGTCTTTAAGCCATTTTGAGTTTATTTTTGTGTATGGTGTAACAGTGTATTCTAACTTCATTGGTTTATGTGCAGCAGTCCAGCTTTCCCAATACCACTTGCTGAAGGGACTGTCTTTTGTCCATTGTATATTCTTGCCTCCTTTGTCAAAGATTAATTGACCATAGGTGTGTGGGTTTATTTCTGGGCTCTCTATTCTCGTCCGTTGATCCATATGTCTGTTTTTGTGCCAGTACCATGCTGTTTTGATTACTGTTTGCTAAATTTTTTTTAAGGTACCATGACATTTTTTTCTTGGTGTCTTCTGCCTTAGCATCCTGAATCTTTGGTGTAAAGTCAATTTCAAAGATAGCTTAATTTTTTATGAGTTTGGGTTGGTTTTGTTTGATTTTGTTGGTTTTGAAGATGACAATGAAAAATAGAAAAGATGCCAACACACATACTGCCATTACTACAAGCTATCTTGCTCAAATGCACAGACTTTCAAAGTGGCAGGAAGACTATAAGCTAGTTCAGAGACCTAAGAAAGGAAGAAATAAGCACAGCTTCCTCCTTCACATATTCTTGCTCTTGCGGAACAAAGATGAACTGAGACCCCAGCAACTTATCCAGTATTTGTGTCAACTTCAAACTTATATAGTTAGTCTTTCTTTTCCTTGTATCATTTTTCTTATCCAAATAAGAAGAGAGAGAAGGATTAAGAAAGGATTAATATTCGTTGAGCCTCCTGTTCTGTTACTTGTGTTTGATCTTCACAACAATCCTGGAAGGTATACATATTATCCCCATATTATAGGTGATGAAATTGAGGCTAGGGAATGTTTAGTGACTTGGGAGCTGTGATTCTAATGTGTTGCTGCAAATGGCATTATTTCATTCTTTTTTAATGGCTGAGTAATATTCCATTGTATATATGTACCACATCTTTATCTATTCCTCTGCTGATGGACATTTAGGTTGCTTCCATATGTTGGCTATTGTTCAACAGTGCTGCAGTGAACATTGGGGTGCATGTGTCTTTTTGAATTATGGCCTTCTCTGGGTATATGCCCAGGAGTGGGATTGTTGGATCATATGGTAGTTCTATTTTTAGTTTTTTAAGGAACCTCCATACTGTTTTCCATAGTGGCTGCACCAATTTACATTCCCACCAACAGTGTAGGAGGGTTCCCTTCTCTCCATACCCTCTCCAGCACTTGTTTGTAGACTTCTTGATGATGGCCATTCTGACTGGTGTGAGGTGATACCTTATTGTAGCTTTGATTTGCATTTCTCTAATTTTTAGTGACACTGCGCATCTTTTCATGTGCCTCTTGTCCATCTGTATGTCTTTTTGGAGAAATGTCTATTTAGGTCTTCTGCCCATTTTTTGACTGGGTTGTTTTTTTGATATTGAGCCCATGAGCTGTTTGTAAATTTTGGAGATTAACTCCTTGTCAGTCGCATTGTTTGCAAATATTTTCTCCCATTCTGTGGGTCGTCTTTGTTTTGTTTATGGTTTCCGTTGCTGTGCAAAGCCTTCTGAGTTTCATTAGGTCCCATTTGTTTATTTTTGTTTTTATTTCCATTACTCTAGGAGACGTATGCAAAAAGATATTGCTGCAATTTATGCCAAAGAATGTTCTGCCTGTTTTCCTCTAAGAGTGTTCTAGTATCCGATCTTACATTTAGGTCCATAATCCATTTTGAGTTAATTTTTATGTATGGAGTTAAAGAGTGTTCTAATTTCATTTTTTTACATGTAGCTGTCCAGTTTTCCCAGCACCATTTACTGAAGAGACTGTCTTTTCTCCATTGTATAGTCTTGACTCCTTTGTTGTAGATTGTGACCATAGGTGTGTGGGTTTATTTCTGGGCTTTCTATCCTATTCCATTGATCTATTTTTCTGTTTTTGTTCCAGTACCATACTGTTCTGATGACTGTAGCTTTGTAGTATAGTCTGAAGTCAGGGAGCCTGATTCCTCCATCTCCATTTTTCTTTCTGAAGATTGCTTTGGCTATTCAAGGTCTTTTGTGTCTGCATACAAATTTTAAGATTTTTTGTTCTAATTCTATGGAAAATGCCATTGGTAATTTGATAGGGATTGCATTTGTAGATTGCCTTGGGCAGTATAGTCATTTTGACAATATGATAATATTTTGACAATTTTGACAATATTTCTTCCAATCCAAGAACACGGTATATCTTTCCATCTGTTTGTGTCATCTTCAATTTCTTTCATCAGCATCTTATAGTTTTCTGAATACAGATCTTTTGCCTCCTTAGGTAGGTTTATTCCTAGGTATTTTACTCTTTTTGATGTGATGGTAAATGGGATTGTTTCTTTAATTTCTCTTTCTGATCTTTCATTGCTAGTGTATACAAATGCAACAGACTTCTGTATTTATTTTGTATCCTGCAACTTTACCAAATTCATTGATGAGCTCTAGTAGTTTTCTGGTAGCATCTTTAGGATTTTCTATGTATAGTATCATGTCGTCTGCAAACAGTGACAGTTTTACTTCTTCTTTCTCAGTTTGGATTCCTTTTACTTCTTTTTCTTCTCTGCCATGGCTAGGACTTCCAACACTATGTTGAATAAAAGTGGCAAAAGTGGACATCCTCGTCTTGTTCCTGATCTTACAGGAAATGCTTTCAGCTTTTCACCGTTGAGTATGATGTTAGCTGTAGGCTTGTTATATATGGCCCTTATTATGTTGAGGTAGATTCCCTCTATGCACACTTTTGGAAGAGTTTTTATCATAAATGGATGTTGAATTTTGTCAAAAGCTTTCTCTACATCTATTGAGATGATCACATGGTTTTTATTCTTCGATTTGTTGACATGGTGTATCACTGATTGATTTGTAGATACTGAAAAATCCTTGTATCCCTGGGATGAATCCCACTTGATCATGGTTTATGATCCTTTTCATGTACTGACAGATTCAGTTTTCTAGTATTTTGTTGAGGATTTCTGCATCCGTGTTCATCCGTGATATTGGCCTGTAATTTTCTTTTTTGTGGTATCTTTATCTGGTTTTGGTATCAGGGTGATTGTGGCCTCATAGAATGAGTTGGGAAGTGTTCCTTCCTCTGCAATTTTTTGGAAGACTTTGAGAAGGACTGGTGTTAGCTCTTGTCTAATTGTTGGATAGAATTCACCTGTGGAGCCATCTGGTCCTGGACTTTTGTTTGTTGGGAGTTTTTTTTTTTTTTTTTTTTTTGCAGTACGCGGGCCTCTCACTGTCGTGGCCCCTCCCGTTGCGGAGCACAGGCTCCAGACGCACAGGCTCAGCGGCCATGGCTCACGGGCCCAGCCCCTCTGCGGCATGCGGGATCCTCCCAGACCGGGACACGATCCCGCGTCCCCTGCATCGGCAGCCAGACTCCCAACCGCTGTGCCACCAGGGAAGCCCCTGTTGGGGATTTTTTAATCACAGTTTTAATTTCAGTACTTGTGATTGGTCTGTTCATATTTTCTAATTCTTCCTGGTTCAGTCTTGGAAGGTTATATCTTTCTAAGAATTTGTCCATTTCTTCTAGGTTATCCATTTTATTGGCATATGGTTGCTTGTAGTAGTCTCTTATGATCCTTTGTATTTCTGTGGTGTCCATTGTAACGTTTTTCATTTCTAATTGTATTGATTTGAGCCCTCTCTCTGTTTTGCTTGATGAGTCTGGCTAAAGGTTTGTCAATTTTGTTTATCTTTTCAAAGAACCAGTTCTTAGTTTCATTGATCTTTTCTATTGTTTTCTTTGTCTCTATTTCATTTATTTCTGCTCTGATCTTTATGATTTCTTTCCTTCTAAGTTTGGATTTTGTTTGTTCTTCTTTCTCTGTTTGCTTCAGGTGTAAGGTTAGGTTATTTGAGATTTTTCTTGTTTCCTAAGATTGTATTGCTATAAAATTCCCTCTTAAAACTGCTTTTGCTGTGTCGTGTAGGTTTTGGATTGTCATATTTTCATTTTCATTTGTCTCTAGTTATTTTTTTACTTCCTTGGATTTCTTCAATGCCCCATTGGTTGTTTAGTAGCATTTGTTTAGCCCCCACATGTTTTTTTTTTTAAAGGATTATATCATATAGACTATATTTTCTGTTCAAAATGCAGTTAAACTAGAAATCAATAACAAATATGCAATATATATTTGGAAATTATGAAACATAATTCTGAGTAACTCATAATTCAAAGAAGAAGAAATAATGGAAATTAGAAAATATTTAAATCTTAATGATAATGAAAAATACTGCCTATCCAAATTTGTGGGATTGAGTTAAAACAATGTGTAGAGGGAAATTTATAGCATTTAAATGCTTATGTCAGGGTAGAAGGGCTGGTGATTAATGAATATATTATAATAGTCTCTACTGTTGCAAGATGAATTACACCAAAAGCTAATGGTGTAGAACAACAATAAATATCTATCTTCTCTCATAGTTTTTGTGGGTCAGGATTTCAAAAGCATGGCTACATGGTTCTGGCTTGAGGTGTCTCGTGAGGTTGCAGTCACATCATCTGAAGGCTTGAATAAAAGAGAAGCATCCACTTCCAAGGTTGTTAGCTGGCAAGCTGGTGCTGGCTGTTGGCAGGGAGGCCTCAGTTTCTCTCCACCTGGCCCTTCACAGAGGGCTGCTTATATGTTCTCATTAGATGGTGGCTAGGTTCTCCCAAGTGGGTGATCCGAAAGAGGAAAAGCCAGGCAGAAGCTATTCTTTTTGTGACCTATTCTTGGAAGCCACATACCATCATTTTTGCCACATTCTATTTGTGAGAAGTGAGTCACTAAGTCTTGTTCACAGGAGGAGGAAAATCAGGTCCCATTTTTTTTTTAAGGAAAGGGTGTCAAAGCATTTTAAAACAATCACAATGAGCTGAGCATCTATTCATTGTAGAGGTGAGAAAAAAACTCTAGCAAAATAAGCCCAAGGAAACAGAAAAAAGGTAATTTTAAATGACAACGTCAGAAATTAACAAAATAGAAAACATATACACAATAATCTGTAAAGTCCAAATTTGGTTTTTTGAAAAAGCTGACAAAATTGACAAAATTCTAGTGAGAATGAAGAAAAAAAGAGAGGAGGTACAAATAAACAACATGAGAAATAAGGAACAAGTACAGATGCTACAGAGAATAACGGGGGCACTGTGAGTATATTCTTTAAAAACAAGAGGATATTATACATAACTTTATGCCACTAATTTTTTAAAATCATAAACAAAATTGATACATTTCTAGAAAACTGTAACCTACTAAAACAGACTTAAGAAACAGAAAAACTGAATAATCCTATAACAATTTAAAAATCTGTCAGTAGTTTAAAATCCTCCCTCAAAAAAGAAGGTCTTACAGGCAGGCTCTACCAAGTGGAAAAATACACTAGTAATTCCAGTCTTAAACAAACTATTCCAGATTACATAAAAGGGAAAAGAAGAGGTAGGAACACTCTGTAACTCCTTTTCTGAAGCAAGAATAACCTTGATAGCAAAATCTAAACATGTCATTGCAAAATAGGAAAATTACAGGTCAAATACACGATGTGAACATTCCTTAAGACGTTAGCAAATCAAATCAAAAGTAAATTTCTATAAACGAGCAGCAAACAGAAAGTGTTCACAGCAGCACCGCTAATAATAAATAATGGAAACAACCCAAATGCCTATCAACAGTAAAATAGATACTAGAAATTATAGCATATTAACATAATGGAATGTATTCAGCAATGAAAACCAATGAAATACAGCTACAAGCAGTAACACGGGTGAATCACTGGAATATAATATTGAAAAAAAGAAGCCATGAAAGAAGATGTAATAAAATTCCATAGGATTAAGTCTAAAAACATGCAAAATGATTAAACACATATGATAAAACTACAAAATCCAGGATGGTGCTCTCTCAAAGGGAAAAGAAGTTAATAGGATCAGGGAGAGGCACATAAGAAATAACAGAGGTAACAGTAATGTTCTTTATATCTTCTGTAAGCTTCATAAGCTTTCTTTTATAGCTACTCAATATTTAATTTAAAAGCCTCAAAACAACTAACAGAATGAACAATAGCTCCTGGTATGGTCTCTTCCATCTCATATGCTCTAAATTTCTTTACAGCATAGGAAGGAGTACTGCAGCTCACATTCTATAACAATAGGTGAGAATTTTCTCCAAGCTCTCCTGAATGTTGATTTTTAAAAGAAATTTGGAATATATGCCAAATAGAACTTTCATAATTTTGATTATCTAGCCACATATTAAAACAACCATACCATTTGCTTTGTCATTTTAATAAGTATGTTTCTGTCTTAACCATATTCCAGCTACAAGTAAAAAAACTGGAAAGCTATTCAAGCTTTCAGTCATAATAATGTCAAAAACTGTTCTGTGGTTTTTGAATTTACCCACTCCAAATAGAACAGACAAAAAATTTTTGTTTGAATTCACTTTAACTCTCTGGTTGTTTAATCTTTTCTATTATTGTTGCAATTTGTCACCCTTAACTACAATAATACACGATTTTTAGACCTTCATACCAAAATAACTACTTGGTTCCTTGAAAATGGAGGGGGAAGGTGGGCAGGAATCCGTGGTTTCACTGAAACTATAGCATGTGTTTGACAGGCCAAAAGAAATATTCAGGAGTAGTTCCATGGCAACATAGCTTTAGACAACAAATGAACCAAAGACTCTATATGTACTGGTGGTGATAAATGCTAAATGGCTGAGAGGAGTTCTATTTTTTCTGGTCTCTGATGGAGACCTGTTCTTTCAGGTCCAACTCTTAGACTGTTTGAGAGCTTCAAGTAATTTAAGTAAATCCAAAAGTGTAGACAATATGAATAAAACATGTTTAAACCTATTATTTCAGCTTTGTTGAGGTACAATAGACATAAAATTACAAGACGTTTAAAATGTACATTGTGGTGATTTGATGTATGTGTACATTGTGAAAGGATTCCACCCATCTCATTAATTAACACATCCATCACCTCACGTTTTTATCCTTTTTGGGGGGAGGTAAGAGCATTTAAGTTCTACTCTTTCAGCAAATTTCAATTATATAACACACTGTTATCACTACAGTCACCATGTTTTTCGTTAGATCCTCAGACCTTATTCATCTTATAACTGAAACTTTGTACCCTATGACCAAGCTCTCTTTATTTCGCCACATCGCGCCCTGCTTTGCTTCTAGCCTTTGGCTTTTTTTTAAGATTTCACGTATAAGTGATTCTATGCAGTATTTGTCTTCCTCTGCCTGGCTTATTTGAGATTAATTACATTTAAAAAGTATTCCAACCCATGTCCTCAAAAGCTGTATAATCTTCCTTTACAAACCAGAGTTTTTATTTAAATTGTAAAAAAAAAAATACGTTTTGCATTTTTTTCTTATTATTCATCAATTTTATACACATCAGTGTATACATGTCAATCCCAATCGCCCATTTCATCACACCACCACCACCACCACCCCACCTCTTACCCCCCTTGGTGTCCAGACGTTTCTTCTCTACATCTCTGTCTCAATTTCTGCCCTGCAAACTGGTTCATCTGTACCATTTTTCTAGGTTCCACATATATCTGTTAATATACAATATTTGTTTTTCTCTTTCTGGCTTACTTCACTCTGTATGATAGTCTCTAGATCCATCCACATCTCAACAAATGACCAATTTTGTTCCTTTTTATGGCTGAGTAATATTCCACTGTATATATGTACCACATCTTCTTTATCCATTCATCTGTCAATGGGCATTTAGGTTGCTTCCATGACCTGGCTATTGTAAATAGTGCTGCAGTGGACATTGGGGTGCATGTGTCTTTTTGAATTATGGTTTTCTCTGGGTATATGCCCAGTAGTGGAATTGCTGGATCATATGGTAATTCTATTTTTAGTTTTTTAAGGAACCTCCATACTGTTCTCCATAGTGGCTGTATCAATTTACATTCCCACCAGCAGTGCAAGAGGGTTCCCTTTCCTCCACACCCTCTCCAGCATTTGTTGTTTGTAGGTTTTCTGATGATGCCCATTCTAACTGGTGTGAGGTGATACCTCATTGTAGTTTTGATTTGCATTTCTCTAATAATTAGTGATGTTGAGCAGCTTCATGTGCTTTTTGGCCATCTGTATGTCTTCTTTGGAGAAATGTCTATTTAGGTCTTCTGCCCATTTTTGGATTGGGTTGTTTGTTTTTTTAATATTGAGCTGCATGAGATGCTTGTAAATTTTGGAGATTAATCCTTTGTCAGTTGCTTCATTTGCAAATATTTTCTCCCATACTGAGAGTTGTTTTTTCGTCTTGTTTCTGGTTTCCTTTGCTATGCAAAAGCTTTGATGTTTCATTAGGTTCCATTTGTTTATTTTTGTTTTTATTTCCATTACTCTAGGAGATGGATCAAAAAAGATCTTGCTGTGATTTATGTCAAAGAGTATTCTTCCTATGTTTTCCTCTAAGAGTTTTATAGTGTCCAGTCTTACATTTAGGTCTCTAATCCATTTTGAGTTTATTTTTGTGTGTGGTGTTAGGGAGTGTTCTAATTTCATTCTTTTACATGTAGCTGTCCAGTTTTCCCAGCACCACTTATTTAAGTGACTCTCTTTTCTCCATTGTATATCCTTGCCTCCTTTGTCATACATTAGTTGACCATAAGTGTGTGGCTTTATCTCTGGGCTTTCTATCTTGTTCCATTGATCTATGTTTCTATTTATGTGCCAGTACCATATTGTCTTGATTACTGTACCTTTGTAGTATAGTCTGAACTCAGGAAGTCTGATTCCTTCAGCTTTGCTTTTTTCCCTCAAGACTGCTTTGGCTATTTGGGGTCCTTTGTGTTTCCATACAAATTTTAAGATTTTTTGTTGTAGTTCTGTAAAAACTGCCATTGGTAATTTGATAGGGATTGCATTGAATCTGTAGATTGCTTTGGGTAGTATAGTCATTTTCACAATGTTGATTCTTCCAATCCAAGAACATGGTATATCTCTCCATTTGTTGGTATCATCTTTAATTTCTTTCATCATTGTCTTATAGTTTTCTGCATACAGGTCTTTTGTCTCCCTAGGTAGTTTTATTCCTAGGTATTTTATTCTTTTTGTTGCAATGGTGAATGGGATTGTTTCCTTAATTTCTCTTTCTGATCTTTCATTGTTAGCGTATAGGAATGCAAGAGATTTCTGTGCATTAATTTTGTATCCTGCAACTTTACCAAATTCATTGATTAGCTCTAGTAGTTTTCTGGTGGCATCTTTAGGATTCTCTATGTATACAATCATGTCATCTGCAAACAGTGACAGTTTTACTTCTTCTTTTCCAATTTGGATTCCTTTTATTTCTTTTTCTTCCTTGATTGCCATGGCTAGGAATTCCAAAACTATGTTGAATAATAGTGGTGAGAGCGGACATCCTTGTCTTGTACCTGATCTTAGAGGAAATGCTTTCAGTTTTTCACAATTGATAGGTATGTTTGCTGCAGGTTTGTCATATATGGCCTTTATTATGTTGAGGTAGGTTCACTCTATGCCCACTTTCTGGAGAGTTTTTATCATAAATGGGTGTTGAATTTTGTCAAAAGCTTTTTCTGCATCTATCGAGATGATCATATGATTTTTATTATTCAATTCGTTAATATGTCATTGATTGAATTGCATATACTGAAGAATCCTTGCATCCCTGAGATAAATCCCACTTGATCTTGGTGTATGATCCTTTTAATGTGCTGTTTGATTCTGCTTGCTAGTAATGTGTTGAGGATTTTTGCATCTATATTCATCAGTCATATTGGTTTGTAAGTTTCTTGTTTTGTGGTATCTTTATCTGGTTTTGGTATCAGGGTGATGGTGGCCTCATAGAATAAGTTGGGAAGTGTTCCTTCCTCTGCAATTTTTTGGAAGACTTTGAGAAGGATTGGTGTTAGCTCTTGTCTAATTGGATAGAAATCACCTGTGAAGCCATCTGGTCCTGGACTTTGGTTTTTTGGAAGATTTTTAATCACAGTTTCAATTTCATTACTTGAGATTGATCTGTTCATATTTTCTGTTTCTTCCCAGTTCAGTCTTAGAGGTTATACCTTTCTAAAAATTTGTCCATTTGTTCCAGGTTGTCCATTTTATTGGCATAGAGTTGCTTGTAGTAAACTCTTAGGATGCTTTGTATTTCTGCAGTGTCTGTTGTAACTTCTCCTTTTTCATTTCTAATTTTATTTATGAGTCCTCTCCCTCTTTTTCTTGATGAGTGTGGATAATGGTTTATCAATTTTGTTTATCTTCTCAAAGAACCAGCTTTTAGTTTTATTGATCTTTGCTATTGTTTTCTTTGTTTCTATGTCAGCTGTGATCTTTATGATTTCTTTCCTTCTGCTAACTTTGGGTTTTGTTTGTTCTTCTTTCTCTAGTTCCTTTAGGTGTAAGGTTGGATTGTTTATTTGAGATTTTTCTTGTAGCTTGAGGTAGGCTTGTATAGCTATAAACTTCCCTCTTAAAACTGCTTTTGCTGCATCCCATAGGTTTTGGATTGTCGTGTTTTCATTGTCATTTGTCTCTAGGTATTTTTTGATTTCTTCTTTGATTTCTTCAGTGATCGCTTGGTTATTTAGTAACGTATTGTTTAGCCTCCATGTGTTGGTGTTTTTTACGTTTTCTTCCGTGTAATTCATTTCTAATCTCATAGTGTTGTGGTCAGAAAAGATGCTAGATATGATTTCAGTTTTCTTAAATTTACTGAGGCTTGATTTGTGACCCAAGATGTGATCTATCCTGGAGAATGTTCCATGCGCACTTGAGAAGAAAGTGAAATCTGGTTTTGGATGGAATGTCCTATAAATATCAATTAAATCTATATGGTCTATTGTGTCATTTAAACCTTGTGTTTCCTTATATATTTTCATTTTGGATGATCTGTCCATTGGTGTAAGTGAGGTGTTAAAGTCCCCCACTATTACTGTGTTACTGTCGATTTCCTCTTTTATAGCTGTTAGCAGTTGCCTTATGTATTAAGGTGCTCCTATGTTGGGTGCATATATATTTATAATTGTTGTATTTTTTTCCTGGATTGATCCCTTGATCATTATGTAGTGTCCTTCCTTGTCTCTTGTAACATTCTTTGTTTTAAAGTCTATTTTATCTGATATGAGTATTGCTACTCCAGCTTTCTTTT
Source organism: Delphinus delphis (assembly GCF_949987515.2). Lineage (NCBI taxonomy): Eukaryota > Metazoa > Chordata > Mammalia > Artiodactyla > Delphinidae > Delphinus > Delphinus delphis. The sequence continues at coordinate 54,742,464 of NC_082693.1, read as the reverse complement.
GATTTCCATTTGCATGGAATATCTTTTTCCATCCCCTCACTTTCAGTCTGTATGTGTCCCTAGGTCTGAAGTGGGTCTCTTGTAGACAGCATATAGATGGGTCTTGTTTTTGTATCCATTCAGTAAGCCTGTGTCTTTTGGTTGGAGCACCTAATCCATTTATGTTTAAAGTAATTATCGATACATATGTTCCTATGACCATTTACTTAATTGTTTTGGGTTTGTTTTGTACATTCTTTTCTTCTCTTGTGTTTCCCACTTAGAGAAGTTCCTTTAGCATTTGTTTTAGAGCTGGTTTGGTGGGGCTGAATTCTCTTAGCTTTTGCTTGTCTCTAAAGCTTTTGGTTTCTCCATCGAATCTGAATGAGATCCTTGCCAGGTAGAGTAATCTTGATTGTAGGTTCTTCCCTTTCATCACTTTAAGTCTATCATGCCACTCCCTTCTGACTTGTAGAGTTTCTGCTGAGAAATCAGCTGTTAACCTCATGGGAGTTCCCTTCTATGTTATTTGTCATTTTTCCCTTGCTGCTTTCAATAGTTTTTGTCTTTAATTTTTGTCAATTTGATTACTATGTGTCTCAGCATGTTTCTCCTTGGGTTTATCCTGTTTGGGACTCTCTGCACTTCCAGGACTTGGGTGGCTTTTTCCTTTCCCATGTTAGGGAAGTTTTCGACTATAATCTCTTGAAATATTTTCTCTGGTCCTTTCTTTCTTCTCCTTCTGGGACCCCTATAATGCGAATGTTGTTGCGTTTAATGTTGTCCCAGACGTCTCTTAGGCTGTCTTCATTTCTTTTCATCCTTTTTTCTTTATTCTGTTCTGCAGCAGTGAATTCCACCATTCTGTCTTCCAGGTCACTTATCCGTTCTCCGCCTCAGTTATTCTACTATTGATTCCTTCTAGTGTAGTTTTCATTTCAGTTATTGTATTGTTCATCTCTGTTCTTTAATTCTTCTAGGTTTTTGTTAAACATTTCTTGCATCTTCTTGATCTTTGCCTCCAGTCATTTTCCGAGGTCTTGGATCATCTTCACTATCATTATTGTGAATTATTCTTCTGGAAGGTTGCCTATCTCCACTTTATTTAGTTGTTTTTCTGGGGTTTTATCTTTTTCCTTTATCTGGTACATAGCCCTTTGCCTTTTCATCTTGTCTTTCTGTGAATGTGGTTTTTGTTCCACAGGCTGCAGGACTGTAGTTCTTCTTGCTTCTGCTGTCTGCCCTCTGGTGGATGAGGCTTTCTAAGAGGCTTGTGCAAGTTTCCTGATGGGCGGGTCTGGTGGTGGGTAAAGCTGACTGTTGCTCTGGTGGGCAGAGCTCAGTAAAACTTTAATCCTCTTGATTGCTGATGGGTGGGGCTGGGTTCCCTCCCTGTTGGTTGTTTGGCCTGAGGTAACCCAACACTGGAGACTACCTGGGCTCTTTGGTGGGGCTAATGGCAGACTCTGGGAGGGCTCACGCCAAGTAGTACTTCCCAGAACTTCTACTGCCAGTGTCCTTGTCCCCACGGTGAGACACAGCCACCCCCGCCTCTGCAGGAGACCCTCCAACAGTAGCAGGTAGGTCTGGTTCAGTCTCCCCTGGGGTCACTGCTCCTTCCCCTGGGTCCCGATGCGCACACTACTTTGTGCCCTCCAAGAGTGGAGTCTCTGTTTCCCCCAGTCCTGTTGAAGTCCTGCAATCAAATCCCGCTAGCCTTCAAAGTCTGATTCTCTAGGAATTCCTCCTCCCGTTGCTGGACCCACAGGTTGGGAAGCCTGACGTGGGGCGCAGAACCTTCACTCCAGTGGGTGGACTTCTATGGTATAAGTGTTCTCCAGTTTGTGAGTCACCCACTCAGCAGTTATGGAATTTGATTTTACTGTGATTGTGCCCCTCATACCATCTCATTGTGGCTTCTCCTTTGTCTTTGGATGTGGGGTATCTTTTTTGGTGAGTTCCAGTGTCTTCCTGTCGATGATAGTCCAGCAGCTAGTTGTGATTCTGGTGTTCTCACAAGAGAGTGAGAGCAAGTCCTTCTACTCCATCTTGGTTCAGGCTATATATCCCCCATGTTTTTTAGTTTTATTTTCTTGTAGTTGATTTCTAATCTCATATGTTGTGGTTGGAAAAGATACTTGATATGATTTCAGTTTTCTCAAATTTACCAATTTATGCTTTGTGGCCCAGCATGTGATCAATCCTGGAGAATGTTCCTTGTGCACTTGAGAGGAATGTGTATTTTGCTGCTTTTGGATGGAATGCTCTATAAACATCAATTAAGTCCATCTGGTCTAATGTGTCATTTAAGGCCTGTGTTTCCTTATTGATTTTCTGTCTGGATGATCTGTCCATTGATGAAAGTGGGGTGTTAAAGTCCCCTACTGTTACTGTGTTACTGTCAATTTCTCCTTCTGTGGCTTTTAGTATTTGGCTTAAATATTGAGGTGCTCCTATGTTGGGTGCATATATATTTACAATTGTCATATCTTCTTCTTGGACTGCTCCCTTGATCATTATGTAGTGTCCTTCTTTGTCTCTTGTAATAGTCTTTATTTTAAAGTCTATTTTGTCTGCTATGAGTATTGCTACTCCAGCTTTCTTTTGATTTCCATTTGCATGGAATGCCTTTTTACATCCCCTCACTTTCAGTCTAAATGTGTCCCTAGATCTGAAGTGCTCTTGTAGACAGCATATATACAGGTTTTTGTATCCATTCAGCTAGTCTGTGTCTTTTGGTTGGAGCATTTAATCTGTTTATGTTTAAGGTAATTATTGATATGTATGTTCTTATTGCCATTTTGTTAATTGTTCTGGATTTGTAGGTCTTTTTTCTTCCCTTCCTCTTTTGTTCTCTTGTGATTTGATGACTAACTTTAGCATTGTGTTTGAATGCCTTTTCCTTTTTTGTGTGTGTCTCTGTTGTGCATTTTCGGTTTGTGGCTACCATGAGGTTTTGCTATAGCAGTCTATACATAAACAAGATTGTTTTGTTTGCGGTACACGGGCCTCTCACTGTTCTGGTCTCTCCCGTTGCGGAGCACAGGCTGCAGATGCGCAGGCTCAGTGGCCATGGCTCACGGGCCCAGGCGCTCCGTGGCATGTGGGATCTTCCCGGACCGGGGCAAGAACCTGTGTCCCCTGCATCGGCAGGCAGACTCTCAACCACTGCGCCACCAGGGAAGCCCAAACAAGATTGTTTTAAGTTGCCAGTTTTTTAATTTCAAATGCATTTCCTGTATCCTGCATCTTTGCTCTCTTCTTCTCACAGTTGCTGGGTTTGATATCATATTTGTGTGCCTATGATTCCCTACCTTTACTGTATGTTTGCCTTTACCAGTGAGTTTTTCCATTTGTAATTTTCTTGTTTCTAGTTGTGGCCTTTTCTTTTGCCCATAGAGAAGTTCCTTTAGTATTTGTTGCAAAGCTGGTCTGTTGGTGCTGAATTCTTTTAGCTTTTGCTTGTCTGTAAAGCTTTTGATTTCTCCATTGAATCTGAATGAAAGCCTTGCTGGGTATTCTTGGTTGTAGGTTATTCCCTTTCATCACATTAAATATATCGTGCCACTCCCTTCTGGCCTGCAGAGTTTCTGCTGAGAAATCAGCTGATAACCTTATGGGAATTCCGTTGTATGTTATTTGTTGCTTTTCCCTTGTTGCTTTTAACATTTTTTGTCTTTAATTTTTTGTCAATTTGATTACTATGTGTCTTCATATGTTCCTCCTTGGGTTTATCCTGCCTAGGACTCTCTGTGCTTCCTGGACTTGGGTGACTGTTTCCTTTCCCATGTTAAGGAATTTTTCA